>NC_136073.1:543093752-545763752 GCF_964261635.1 Lissotriton helveticus | reverse complement strand
AGCATCCCATCCTTACAGTCACAGTCATATCACGTCACCTTCTACCTGTAACATCTGCCTGTGAACATCACAGTTTAATGAAGGACTCGGTGTTCAAATAGCTCGCAGAATGTGCCTGCACTGTGAGACTTGGTATTGGACAAGAATGCTTCAGAGCCATTCGTTGTGTGAGTAGAAGACCAGATACATCCTTTACAATGGTTCTGACCACTCTTGAAATTTGTTTTTGACATTTATTTTTGTGTCTCACAATAAAGGTGATTTTGAAGCCAGTGTACATTCATGCAGGGAGGTGCAACTACTGACAAAAGGAGGGGGGGATAATAACTAAAATGTGATGTGCAAACATCAACTCCTTCGATGGGTCTTACTATCCATAGAAACCGAAATGTAAACATTTTAAATGAGAGATAGGTCTGCAAGTCTCTTGCCGCAGAGCTGAAAATAAGTTCACATACGTTTCTGATGAAAGCCTATTTAGATAGTAAAAGTAGTCGCTGTAGATAGGTATACCTTGGCATCGTGAAATGGTGTTTTAGGTTTGGCTGTTCCTGCACTTGCTTGTGCACCACGAATGTTGAAGTCACTTTGTGAGATGGGACCACTGACAGGCACCCCATCCCCGTCTAAAAATATTTCGAACCCCACTGTCTATTATGTCCTTATTCTATTTTAACTTCCCATTTGGTGGTGGCTTATGGTATAAACAGATTATTTTACTCCGTGCTTTTTCATGGCTGCGACATGGTCAGCGACTAGCTGCCGCCTCCCCCCCAATCCGGCACCCAACACCCAAGAACGTGGACACGAGACGTGTTTTACTTTTTGGAAGGCGGGCGCTAGTCGCCCGGCCGTATTTATTAAAGTATGAAATTAAAAAAGGGTTTTAATTGCATAATCAACAATGAATACAAAAATCAGCAGGACATTCAGTTATACAATCGTTATCAACAAGTTTGAGAGCCTGACCTTAACAAAACTCTAATACAAGTTGTTCCTAGCTTAAGCTAAACATCCTACCTTGATTTTTGTACATTTCTGGCCATAAGGCAGGGTCACTACCGGTGTCAGGTCCTACAAGCTGCGCCTTCCCCCTAGAAGTGCGCATGCGCAGTGTTACCCCGGGAATTGCCCGGTCTACGCCCCAAACTCCATTTACCCACTAAAGGAGGGCCCTTACTCTGCGCCGGTGGCGTCATGAGTCCACGCGCGCGGGGTGGCTACCAGCCTAAGGAAAGCGTGAACTACTCCTACCCGCGCTCCTTTGCATATTACCTTGCCCCTGGAGTACTGGGAGTGGCCCGCAGGCCCCTCCCCCCGGGCGGGAACCTCCATAGGATGATGCCCGCCCCCTCAGACCTCAAATATGTGCTCACCGATAATGACCTTACCGCATGCCCCATACCTAATAAATACGACGACCTATGGAAAAAATTCTAAAGGACAACTACACTGGCTAATAAATAACAGTATCCACGCATAGCTAAAGGGGAAAAAAGGCCTACCGACACATGGCATAAAATTACAATTCGGTTCACGCATGTTACTCAAAATCACAATATCAACGTATATCTACAAAGGGAAAAAAGGCCTAAAGACACATATCTTCAAATATAGTTCACTTCACATATCATTTTCTATAAAGGGAAAAAATCCTGACAACAGATCACAAAATACAATAACAGCCTACTCTCTCCCGTGGTCCATACATATGAAACTTACCATTAAACCGGACATAACGCTGCTTAAACTTTGTACCAAGGGATGGTGGGTGGGAAACAAAGAAGCCCCGAACGCGGGGCACAACGTTCAGCGAGGGAGCGTCCAGGGACAAGGGGGTCTCCTGGGCGCTCCCTACCTCTTATTCCCGAGGGGCCGGGTGGCCCCTCCTAACGCCCGCCCCCCCCGACCCGGAACCAGTCTATTGAATCCGGGTCAGGAGGGGCGCCGGCCAATCGGCGGTGGGCCGCGCCCCCAGGGCACGCCCCCACCGTCGAAGGACCCGAGGAGAGAGGGGGTGAGGCGGTCGCCGCGCCGCCATGCGTGCGGGGGGGCCGAGGGCCCCCCCTTTTCACATGGTCAGCGACTAGCTGCCGCCTCCCCCCCAATCCGGCACCCAACACCCAAGAACGTGGACACGAGACGTGTTTTACTTTTTGGAAGGCGGGCGCTAGTCGCCCGGCCGTATTTATTAAAGTATGAAATTAAAAAAGGGTTTTAATTGCATAATCAACAATGAATACAAAAATCAGCAGGACATTCAGTTATACAATCGTTATCAACAAGTTTGAGAGCCTGACCTTAACAAAACTCTAATACAAGTTGTTCCTAGCTTAAGCTAAACATCCTACCTTGATTTTTGTACATTTCTGGCCATAAGGCAGGGTCACTACCGGTGTCAGGTCCTACAAGCTGCGCCTTCCCCCTAGAAGTGCGCATGCGCAGTGTTACCCCGGGAATTGCCCGGTCTACGCCCCAAACTCCATTTACCCACTAAAGGAGGGCCCTTACTCTGCGCCGGTGGCGTCATGAGTCCACGCGCGCGGGGTGGCTACCAGCCTAAGGAAAGCGTGAACTACTCCTACCCGCGCTCCTTTGCATATTACCTTGCCCCTGGAGTACTGGGAGTGGCCCGCAGGCCCCTCCCCCCGGGCGGGAACCTCCATAGGATGATGCCCGCCCCCTCAGACCTCAAATATGTGCTCACCGATAATGACCTTACCGCCACAGGCCAGTATTGTTAACCGACGATCTGGCCTCCCCCTCTAGCCCCTGCCTAAGGACACATTCCTCTTACCCCAGCCCTCTAGCCAAGCCCAGATATTGTCAGCCCATAGGACATTACCCCCTTCTGTCAGATGAACCCCGTCCTTCAAGTAATACTTTTGACCCCAGATGCACCCATGAGGTATTGACTGTAACACGGGGGTTCGAAACAACCTATCCAACCGTGTGTTGATCCTCTTTACCGAGTGATTCAACGCCCTGACCGAATGACCCCCCCGCCACTGAAGTCGAGGTATTAGTTGTGACCATACTAGTATGCACCCGGGACAGGTCCTAGCTATCCAACCCGCTGTTGAGATAATCTCCTCAATCAAGATGCGCCTGCCCAGTGTTGCCAAATCGTTCTCCCCAAGGTGAAGTATCACCACTGACGGTGGAGCCCGCTGGCACGCTAACAGCCCTTGGAAGAATCCCCTAAACTCGTGAAGACACAACCCTCCTCTGCCAAAGAACGTGATATTCAACCCTAGATGTGCCGCCCTTTCTTTCTTGTCACCTGACAGGAAGACACATTCCGCTCGCTTTACATATGAATGACCGACAATCCAGACATTGTTCTTTGTTGTTTCCGGTTCGCCGCTCCGTGCCGATGAATATTGGCGGTGCCCGACGACAGATTCCTCCCCTGCGTAACAGGTCTGAGAAACTGTAAGAGAGCGGAAAAAGAGATCAAGCGTGAGTGACAGGTAATCATAGCATGTCAATCCGAACATAACGTTTATAGCAGTCTGACGACCACCTCCCAATTGTCTTCACTCTTTCCACTGGGAGGCCCCCCGCCACCGCCTCAGTTGCTGCCCCAATCCTGAAGGAATGAGATCCAAAATCTCTAGGATCAAGACCCGCTTTTGTGACCCCTATTTCGAACACTCTCCTGAATTGATACCTGGTCAAGGGGCTCCCGTCAGCGTGACAAAGCAACGCCCTGCCTGCTGAACCGACCAATAATCCCATGAGTGATTCCACGTGCCTCACCGGGCAGCACGGGTTGGCGGGGGCCCGTTGCAGAACTATGGTGTGACCCCTAGCTTCCTGATCGGTCTTTGATTTCTGGATAATCACCCACATGGTGTCACCCCTTATCGTCACCCCAGCCTTCTGCAAGCCACCTAGTATGTCAGACTTAGATCCTGCCACAAGTTCACTAATTCTCAGTGCCCCATAAAATGCCAGGGAGAATGCCGCCCTAAAAAGAAGCACTTCCCACTCTGAGTTACACACAATCTCCAGCGTGCCCAGTAAGGCTGTTAGCCGGGCCAACCCCATGGGCTTCCTCTTATCCTTCTGGTGTCCCTGAATACGGCGCCATCCCCTTAAAGCCTTGCGTATCATAAAGGTGTTGGTGGGATCCCGGAAGCCCCTAGCTTGAGCGAAGAATGACACTGCTGCCCTATGTCTGGTTGCCGCTGCCACTGAGCGCCCCTCCCTGTGCATCCATTCTAAATAGGCTGCAAACCCATCCTCCTTCGCCCAAAGCACTTCCCACTGTGGCCCCAAGAAAGAACAATAAGACAGAAACGCCCCTTCGTACGCCGCCTTGGTCCTGGGTGCTAAGCTAGCGACCACGAGGTCTTGTAATCTGGGGCACCAATCTGCCAAAGTACCGCTGGGAAGTGTGCTGGCGAGGGGTCTGCTGTGGGGAGATGTTCCCTGAAAACCTGCATTTTGAAGCGAGAAAGGGAGTCAGCAGCATTGTTTAAAACACCAGGGACATGTTTGGCTCTAAAAGTAGCATTCAGTTTAAGGCACCGCAGAACAATCTCTTTGATCAGACGAAGTATGAAAGGACACCGCGCCCCCTGCTGATTGATACATTCCACCACTGTCATGTTATCTGACCAAAACACCACTGATTGGTTACATAGGTGTTCGGGCCAAACCATCAGTGCCACCCATATTGGAAAAAGTTCCAGGAAGCCAATGTTGCTGAGCAAACCCCATGTGTTCCATTCTTCTGGCCATTGTTGAGCGACCCACCTATTCCCTAAGATGGCACCAAAGCCCACACTACCGGCCGCATCAGTCCATAGTCCCAACTCCGCTGATGTCGTGAGCGGGTCGGGCCAGACCACCCTACCGTTAAAATCCTCCAGGAATGCCATCCAAATAAGCATATCCTGGCGAACTTCAGACGATAGGCGCGTGCGGTGGTGCTTTTCCCTCAGCCCCTTCATCGCGTGCGCGATGGAGCGAGAGAAGGGGCGAGCCATTGGGATGATTCTTAGTGCGAAATTCAGTTGCCCTACCACCTCCTGTAATTGCTGCAAAATGACCTTCTCCTTCCGGAGGCATAACTGTAGCGACGTCTTGAATTTGCACACCTTGTCCTTAGGTAGTCTGAAACATCTCTCCATTGAGTCAATCTCGATGCCCAGAAATTCCAAGCAGGTGGTCGGGCCCACCGTCTTCTCAGGCGCAAGCGGGACCCCAAAAGCCCGCATGAGCACGCAAAATTCCTGCAATGCTAGTGCGCACTCCCGAGAACCCGCTGTACCGAGGAAGAGGAAATCATCTAAGTAATGCATGACCCTTTGATGGCCCGTCACTTGTCTCATGGCCCATTCAAGAAATGAACTAAACATCTCAAAGTAGGCGCAAGAAATAGAACAACCCATAGGCATGCATTTGTCCATGTAGTACCTGTCCCTAAAGGTGAAACCTAACAGATGTTGGTCCGCCGGGTGGACTGGGAGGAGGCGAAAGGCGGACTCTATGTCTGATTTCGCCATCAGCGCCCCGGGTCCAGCGGCCTGCAATAAGGTAACAGCCTCATCAAAAGAGGCGTACTTAACACTACAGATACCTTCGTCAATGGCATCATTCAGTGAGGCCCCCTTAGGTGCTGACAGGTTATGAATCAATCTGAATTGCCCCTTCTCTTTCTTGGGGACAACTCCCAGTGGGGAACACACAAAGTTGTGTACTGGCACTGCGGAAAAAGGGCCAGATATCCTGCCTAAGGAAAGCTCCTTGTCAATTTTGGCGGCCACAACAGCCGGATTGTGTGTGACTGATAATTGATTTCTACAGTGCGCACTGCCTGTATATCCCCCGGCCGGGATCCTAAAACCTGTAGAAAAACCCTCCTGGAGTAGGGTGGCCGCTTTGTGGTCAGGGTATCTGTTCAACAATGGAATCATTGCCACCACATCCACTGGAGTGGGGGGGCGTGACCTGTCTGACTTATAGTGGCTTTCCCCTACCCCTTTGTCCTGTGTTACCTTGCTTGGACCTACAGGTAGTTTCTGGATGAGAGGGGTGCCCACAGGAGGCGCATGCATGCCTAAACTTACACGCGGCCCTTGTGCAGGTACGCTTATTAAAATCCCAGCACACCCCTTTCTTCTCTGGCCCACCTGCCCTAAATTTCCCAGGTACTTCGCTCGTTTGGGGGGGCCGAAAGGGCTGCTGCGGTCTAGTGAACACCTTGGCCGCACCGAACTGAGGGGGAGGTGCAGTGTCAGAGAACTGTTTGTGCCAAGCCAAGGAATCTACCGAGTCCCATGGCAACGATCTATTGAATTCCAATGCCTTCCTAAAATTGACATCATAACCCTTCCATGCATCCCCAGAATATTGTTGACTCCACCCCACAATCCTGCTCGAGTAGCAAGCCAATGCAGCCTGCAGATCTGGGGGACGCTCAGCCTTAATTGCAGTGAAAACAGCCCATGCTTGCATCCAATTATTGAGGTTTTCCTCAACCCTGAATCTAGTACATTGCGCCCTCCATTCACTTGGGAGCATCCACTCTTTCAGTGCTTTTGCCTGCTCCATTTCCCTATTATCCAACAATAAAGAATAAATGTAAACGTATTTATCAGCCCAAATCATTTCTTTCACAGCCAATGACACATGCTGAGCTAGATTTTCGCTCCTGGAAGGTATCACACCGTCCCCCAAGAGCGGCAATGCCACTTCCTTACCAAGTGCGGGCACCGGGGGCGGCTGCCCTTTCACTCCGTCCGGCTGGGGAACACTTAGACCTGCAAGGGGAGAAGAAATTGGCAATGCAACACTGTCGGCGACCGGTGTCGATCTGATCTTTTCTACAAACCTTGCCGCCTCTGCCGCATGGTCTGCAGAATTCGGGAAGGCTCCCCCTTTTTGGAGCCATGGCATCATGGCCGTTAACTGAGATAACAATTCGGGCGGCATTGAATCTACATTACCCCCCGGGACAACAGGTACCACTGGGGTTATGCCCGGTGGTCCTGGCGCAGCTGGCAGGGCGGGCGCCGGGTGTGGCCCGCCTGTACCCGGGATTGTGGGCACCGGTGCAGGAGCAGACCCAGCGTCTACTGGTTGACCTGCCGGCACCGGCACCACAGGGGCAATGGGTGTGGGCACATGCGGGGGTGGGACCCCCGCGGGCGGGGCGGCTGGTAACGGATCCACTGGGCCTGGGGTGGGGACCGACTCCTTGGGTCTTTTGGACCTAGGTTTCCCTTGCGGGGTGACAAATTCCCCCCTTGGCACTGGTGCCACCCTCTTGCGGATCGGTCTCCCGGACGGGCCCGGTGCCTCGCCCTCTCTGTCCTCCAACCGAGCTTCCCGCTCCTTAATTTGTCCTAGCTGTTGCTTAATGTCGCTCATCTCCCGCATCATAGCCCGCATCATAGCCTCCATGCTGGACCCCCTTTTTCCGCCCCTTGGACCTGGCATGACGCTTACCCCAAAAAACACCCGCTGCCTACTCAGTTCCCAACCGTCAACTGTGTGTACCTTTCAGATGGAGGGTCACCAGGGGGCTTTCAGCACCATGCAACGGCGACCGCAACACTAGCGGCTTGTCCGCTTATGTAAGGGGGTGAGTAAACCTAACGTAGACTCCCCCGGCGGCCACCTGGAGCAATGAATGCTAGCCCCCCGTACCCCTCTTACCGACCAGTCCCGTGCACTCGCCGGCGGTGATGCTCCGTGGTCACAGCCCTCAACACGTCGTGCGCCTTGTCTGCGACTGAAACGTGCCAAAATGTAGTTAAAGTTGCCTGGAATTGAAAACAGGTATTAATACCGTGTAATAAAGCAGAAAAAATGTCTTTGAGAAAAACCGACTGTGGCTCAGATCCCCACTACTTTGCGTGCTGAATGCCCTTAGGTCCCGTCTGCTAGAAATTCGCCGTGAAATGAAACAGTGGCAGACTTTGGGCAACCAAGTTTGAATACAAAGATTGAACACCCCTGTTAACCTCCAACCTCCCTGTTGCTATGCTTCACACAAGCAATTAATATCAGCAGAATCCACAATATCCCTCCCAACAAGATCCCACCAATACTGCACCTGTAACTGCCCCGTACACTTCGCTTTAATGATAAAACAATAAAACAACAGATCACTCAATAACTACCCTCCCCCTCTTCTTGTACAATTGTACTTCGTTTGCAATCATGCACTTCCTTTACTCATAAATAACACAGCCGTGGTAATTGTCCTCTTTTCAATGATTGTGCAAATGATTATATATGGTCTCCCATCCAGGCGCTGCCCTGGTGTTCCCTGCTTCACTTTTTTAGGCGCGAATGAAAAATGCGCGCTCCAACCATCAACAAATCACAATACCCCCCAGGCTCTCGTTACACGGCCACCGAATGTGCGTGAATGCGCGCCAAACACTTTGAATGCGAGCACTTCCTCGCCAAACCCCCGTCCCCACTCGGTACCTCCTCAGCCTGAATGCGCGCCAACTCCTCAGCCTGAATGCGTGCCCAACACTTTTGATGCGAGTACTTTCTCGCTAACCCCTGCCCCCACACGGTACCTCCGCAGCCTTCTCAACGGGCCGCACCACGCTTCGTCCTCTGTTACCGCCGCCCTTGTTTCCGCCTCCTGCAGTTGCTTCGCGTCTCCTAACGAACGGCAGTCCCCCGGTTTCTCTCACTGAAACAGGCGGCCCGCTCCACGCTGCACTCCCGCAAATAAGACCTGGAACATAAGAGCACACTGTACTATGACGGCTCACGCCCCTGGCCGGTGCTAGCGATCGCTCCACGCGGAAGATCCTCCGACAGCCAGCCCCAGGAAACCGCTCCGCAATCTGAAATATAAAGCGGGAAAAAATTAAAGAAACAAAGAAGCCCCGAACGCGGGGCACAACGTTCAGCGAGGGAGCGTCCAGGGACAAGGGGGTCTCCTGGGCGCTCCCTACCTCTTATTCCCGAGGGGCCGGGTGGCCCCTCCTAACGCCCGCCCCCCCCGACCCGGAACCAGTCTATTGAATCCGGGTCAGGAGGGGCGCCGGCCAATCGGCGGTGGGCCGCGCCCCCAGGGCACGCCCCCACCGTCGAAGGACCCGAGGAGAGAGGGGGTGAGGCGGTCGCCGCGCCGCCATGCGTGCGGGGGGGCCGAGGGCCCCCCCTTTTCAATTGATTGAATCTGCAGGTTTTCTGGAATGGTATTCCTGTTGACCACGTTTCTTGCAGCTTGAGTGGAATGCACACGTTGGCACAAGAAACCTGTTTTCTCAAATTTAAGTACAGAACCTGAAAGGGTCAGGAACAGCGTGTCCCAGACGTGCGGGATCACGTGGTCCAATTTAACCAGATCTGTATAGTCTTTATTGGTGAAATGCGCAGTAATAATAATAATAATAATAATACAGATTTTAAGGTGCTTGGATGCAGTTGATTTTGGTGTATGCTCTACAAAAATATGTTTATTGAGCGCCATCACGAAATAGGTAAAATGCAACTGAAGCAAAAAATGAAGGGTCTGTTGGGAAACATTTGCAGGCAATACTCATTATCAGTGGGGGTGGCAAGCTCTGGGAAAAATTGAAACATCTGCATGAGAAACTGCTGCTTGTGGGAGAAAATGTGATGGTATGTTATGTGTGGCATGAACCTAAGCTGATATGGTTGTTGGTATTGACGCGTGTTTCGTATTGATTAAAAGTTGCACTTCTGCCCTCAAGGCAAATCATGTTTCCACAAACAAGTCCCGGTGTAAAACTATACACATTCGCCAACAGTTCATTTTTACGAAAGCTTTTGAACCAACGCCTACAAATATATTTGACTTTCGAAAATATTTACATTTCATACTTTTATTTTTTAGCACATTGCAGAGATGTTTTTCCTTCTTGCAAGTCATATCAACCAAGTTTATCTTTTTGCAATGGAGGCAGTAGGGGTGTGTGCCAAATCAGCCGTAAGTGGCAGAGACTTAGACTGGACCAACAAGGAGCACACACCAAGTTCTAGCTGAATGGCTGCAAGTCGCAAAGTTGCTTTCAGACATTTCGCCTCTATCGAAATGTGGGCTCCCTTAGAGCGCTCATGTATGGAAGCCGTAAAGAGCACTGGCCGCAGTCTTTTCCTCTATATGCTCTAATTAGGGGTTCTGCAGATCTACCTCTATATCTCTGGTTAAATTGGTTAAATCCATGGGCTGCTAAGGTGGTTATTGTAAAGGAATTCTCACAGGGACGATAACAAGAACATTTCCTTTCAAATAGCAACCCCGATGAACACAGTGTCTGAAGAACACCTCAGCTTTATGTTCTTTTACTATTTAGGAACAGCTAGTTCTCAGTTAACCATAAACATTTCTTGTGTTACATTTGTATCAATAATTAGGCAATTTTTTTTTGCCATAAGTCACCCGAGCTTACAGTTGTCTGCAGCGGTCAAATGCCGTCTTAACTAACAGCGTCAATTCATGAGCATCCATTTAGATGTTAGCTTGCGATTGTACCATCTCTTGAAGGCAACCTCTTACCTCAGTTAAAGAAAGGTGAAGATCTGACAAAAAAGAACTGAAAAGTGTGGGACCAAGAAGAACCATGCTGTAAACCATTCCGGTCATACCGTCCCCATGTTTCCATCTGTACTTGCACACAATTTTCATTATGGTGGAGTTTGAGCATATCTATTTATCCCAGAAGTATTCCTAGCTTACTCTGCTTCCGCCCTAACAAGAACGTATTGACTATATCAACAGCAAATTTAAAGTCCACTTATAGTACTAAATCTGTTTTGCAATATTCTTGGATTTTGTGGGCATATGCCATAGTTTGTTTGCTGTGAGTTTGGGGAGGCAGGGTGGTTACAGAAGTGAGGGCTGGTCTTGTATGTGAATACTGAAGAGAAGCTGCACCCTCCAAGTTCGCACTTCCACATAGGAATGTTTGTTTCAGTGCGTGGCCTTCTCCGAGCCCCCAAGCTAGAGGTTTGAATAGAGTAAAGCAGTGGTTTATAACATTACCAGTAAGCCCCTAGGTGACTGAAGCCCAAGTTTCGTCTTTACCTGGAAAGGAGACATAGGTAGAGGTATCTGTGAAACCTGGAATGACTTGAATATGCGATTCATTGGAAACCTTGCAATGTATAAAATGGAAAAAGGGTAAGCTCGACTCTCGGGTATGAATGAATTGATGAAAACCATGTCTAAAGTGCACTTCTTCCCCAAGGAAATTGGATATCCTTCTGCTGATTAATGTGAAGGAAGTCAAATGGTTAAATTTGATGGAATAGCAAGATTTTTAGACCTTCTGAACCCTTCATAGTCCGGCACATGCCTCAGCGAGAGGGAAAGAAACTGTTTAGCACTGCAGCAGGAGAACGAAAGACCAGCAATACAGCTTTTCTGAAATTTAGGCACCAGCAAAAGCCTAGACCTCAAGGCGCAGAGGGCCCAAGCTGGTTTGTACTAACACGTTTTCCGGGACAAATAGGTGGGACCAGTGCTCTTGGTGGCTTTGTGAGTCAGGCATAGGGTTTTAAAATAACATCTCTGCTCGATGAATATCAGTGGAGAGTGAGTAGGAGAAGTTTGACCAGAATCCTGCCAGAAAGATTGAGAACAACCCAGGCAGCGCATTTTAAGCAATTTGGAGTCTAGTCAAGAGATGAGTAGAGAGACTGAAGTAGAGGGAGAAGGCATAATCATGATGAGAGGCAATTCGAGCCTGCTCAGTTGTTTTCCGTGCAGATGTTGGCTAATAGGGGAGGATTTTATCCATAGAGTGAAGTAGGACAAGACATTTGGGTGCTACCATCGCGATTTATGGGGTGAACAAGAGCCCAGAATCCAACAGTTCCCCCAGGTTTGTAGCACACAGTGTGGTAGATGGTAAGTAACCTAGTTCCTGAGGCCACCACTTAGAAAACTATTTGGGACAACAGGAGCTAAACAGCAGAATTGCAGATTTATCTGAGTGGAGCTTCAGGAAACTGATGTATTTCCAATCTACCTCTGCACTCATGGATGCAGAAACACGACTCTGGAGTTTTCCCACTTTGTCTGAGATGGAAATTACAATCTAGGTGTCATTCGCATAAGATATGAAAGAAATGCTAAAACTTTTTATCAACTCTGCCAAGTAAATGCTAAAAAGGGTAGGGCTAAGAGCGGACCACTGCAAAGAAAGTTGAAGTCCTCTGATCAATACGGAACAAAGAAAACAAAGCTGAATCTTTATGATAAAAAGGATTTGATCCTTTCCAAGGCGTCGCCACATACTTTGATGTTATTCAGTCTTTCAGTGAGTACAGAACTTTATTTGACATATGTAGTTAAAAAAAATCTTTTTATTGATATTCTAAAATATTTATTGTTGAAGTTTTATGTCAATTTGTAGAGAATGGATTTAAATAATATTGTAATTGTTTTTTAATCATGTTTGTATGTGTACCTATATGTCCCTGGTTGGCCGAAATAAAGTTATTTGATTGAGTACAAAATGGGCGAAAACTGCAGAGTAGTCCTAAATTTGTGGAGCTGGTGTGGTTCAGAATTACTGTCTTCAACTACAGTCGGGAGAGCTGTCTCAGTACTGTGAGATGTTCTAAAAGAGGAGTGTGGTTTATCCAAAAGCTGGTTGATTTCCAAGATGTCAGATGAGTGTTGACATAGCTTTCAGAGATTTTAGAGTGGAAAGGTAAAATCGAAATTCAATCAAAATTGGACAGTATGATCATGTCCATAGATGTTTCTTTGGAGGCAGGTCAATGAAAGCATGTTTCCAGCTTAACCCAAGTGCACATATTTCACACCTATTACAGCTTTACAAATTTTATGGATTGGAACATCTTTGGCCAGAGCTATAATTTGGGGGGTGGGCTGGATTCTGAAGAAGAACCAGATTTGACCTTAACCATGAGAAAATGTAATGTATTGATAGACACAAATGGAATTTTGTTCAGATAAGTTTTGACAGTAGTTAAGCTTGCTGTGGCGGCAGTAGAAATATCGCAAATGGGGTTCACTGAGGCAAAACTAGACCAATTTATTTATACTCAAAAAAGGATGCAAAGGTATTGCAAAAAGACTGAGAAACATTAATGGTATTGGCACACACTTTTGGAGAAAGGAAACTCTTAAGGATGGTGAATACTCCTTTGCTATGGTTTTTGTTGCTCATAATCTTCTGGCAAAGAATGCAGCTCGGGAGATGCAAATGAGTCATTTTGGTATCTGCAGCATGGTTTTTCCTCGATTGACGGTCCAAAGCTTTACAGTGAATTTTGGCACACTGGGTTCATCCCAGTACGAAGGAGCTAATTGCTTGGTCCATTGAAATGTAATGGTCTGTACAAGAGCTATTTTATCGAGAGAGCTACAAAAGTGATACAGGTGGAGAATTCCTCTAATAATTCTTGAGGTGGATTAGAAGAATAGAATGCAAGGGATGCAATCCATTTGTCTTTGGTCACTTTATGCCCTGGTCTGACCATTCGTTCTACGACTTTCTGTTTGGGAATATTAATGATTCTGTTAGATTTCTTGAGAAACAGCAACAGAAAATGATCTGACCAAGTAACAGGAATAGGGGTTTGTACTACACATGATATAAAGGAGGTAAAGATTGGGTTCAAGATCTGACCTACCTGGTGAGTAGGTAAAGAAACAATCTGTTGTAAGACGAAAACCTCAAGGACTTTGATAAGCTCACTACACTAGAGACCTTCTCATCTTGTCTAACTGAAAAGTTTGACCTCCCAATAACATGAAATTAGAGGTCTTAAGGACAAGAAGCAATAGACTGTCAACCAAATTGACATTTAATTTGTTCCCATTTAGAACTCTGGAATCAGAGATTTTTAGAGCATATCCCAGATCAACAGAAATGAGCTCCAGAATGTCCAATAATTAAAGAGCGTTTTGGGAGAAAGAGTTAATCAAAGATTGGTTATAGGTGGAGTTTAAGAGGATATGTCCATGGTTACTGATGTAATTTCGAACACATCTAAAGATTCTAATAAGATATCAGATAAAGGACTTCATCTCTCCTTCCTCTAGATTTGTAAAAATGTGTTAACATAAATATATAAAAGTCAATGTTTGCTATGCAACACTGTGCCGATGACATGGTATGACCACTCCCCTTCTCATCTAGGTTCCTACTCTATGATTTTTAACTTAATCAAATAGTGTCAATCTGTCATAAAAACTCTATTCGGATGCGCATGGTATCCATAAAAGAAAAACAACACACACAAAAAACATATGAAATATGATAAAATACATTTCATAAAAGAAAAGCAATCCATTTCAACATTCATAAACACAGCACATTCCATGCCTTAATGCTAACTTATTCGGAGTACATTGTGCTGTGGACCCGGACAACTGATCTCAAGAAAGAGCCTACATGTGAACTTGACTCATCGTCTGGCAGTTGTAGCAAAAAGCTGAAGGGGGCCCAAAAATTCCTTTTATAATGCCTTTTAAGGAGCAGGAGTAAAAAGTGGTTTGTATATCTTGGGCCATATTATGCATTTTCAGTGTTTGCGCCGGGCTTACCAATTAAAAGGTGCGCCTAGTGTAAACAATGAAAGAGTGCCCTTTTACAGTGAATGTGCGCTTTCACAGGGGATTAGAGATCCCCTTTCAGGCGGGTGCAGTCAGTGACTGCACCTACCTGCAAGGGTATCTCTGGGGGTCCACAGGCCCCCTTTTGGCCCCCTTTCCGCCCCCTCCAGAAGGCTTCTCTCAAGGGGTACACTCAGTGTGGCGCACTGTGAGTCCTATCAGGTGGCGCACTGTGAGTGCGTGCCATGAGAGTTTTGTTGCCTCTGCGCCCGCGTTGGTAATACTGAGTGGGCACAGCAGCAAAGGAATTCCCTCATTTGCATAGGATACGCCCCCATGCAAATGAGGGAATGCCCCCTGAAGGTAGTGCTTGCGCTTTAAGGGCGCCAGCGCTATCGGTATAACTGGAGACGCACATTCGTTTGCGCTCCCTACTGTAATACCAAAGCGCCCTGCCAGTTGCGACCCCAGGGCACTTACTGTAATACGGCCTGTTTGAAATGGGGGGGTCTCTAGTTGGCAGGGGTAGGTACCACTGTCCATATAGGGACCCTTGCTTCTAGTCAGGGTCAGGGAGGAAACCCTCTGAGATAACCCCTGCTCACCTCCTTGGTAGCTTGGCACGAGCAGTCAAGGCTTATCAAAGGCAATGTGTAAAGTATTTGTACCAACACTCACAGTAACACAGTGAAAACACCACAAACTGACTCCACAACAGTTTAGAAAAATAAAGGTATTTAATCTAAACTACACAAGACCAAAACGACAAAAATCCAACATACACAGTTCAAGAATATGATTTCAAAAGAATTCTTAAAGTTGCGATAAAATAATCCACAGTTGCGTCACGTTTAGCCAACAGTACTTTTAGATGTGACAAAGTTCCAAAACAGAAGCTGGTGCGGTGGAAGACAAGTGATGCGTCACTCCTGAGACCTTGGGGAGGCGATGCGACAGCCCTGCTGGATGTAGCGGGCGTGGTGCGGGGACTCCGGTCTGTATGGGGAGGGATGCAATACCTTGAATGGATTCCGGTGCGGAGGTTCCGTAGTGAAAAAGCTTGCAAAGGCATGATGTGATGATCTTTGGGGCTGCGACGATCCCTGGGGCGACGATGCACGGACCATCAGTGATCTTCCTCTTGCAGCTCCTCGATGCGATGGCTCTGCGACGACACTCGCAGCGACGTGATGCAGTCCGCAAGCAAGCGGTGCGATGATCTCACCCAGTGACGACAGGCTCTGCGACGACGCTCGCAGCGATGGTAATCTTCCCGCACCGGTCTGGTGCGTCCCGCAAACGAGGGATGCGACGATGCTGGCAGCGGCAACAGGCGCTGCGACGATCTCGGCCTTCGTAGCGCCAGGAATTTCCTCGCACTGTCGGGGATGCGCTCCGCAAGCAAGAGATGCGACAAAACTTTCAGAAAGTCTTTAAAAGCTTGGTTTCCAGCTTCCCAACACAGGTACAACTTCCAAAGGCACCACAACTGGCCCAAGCACTCTTGGAAGGACAGAACTCTCTCAGCAGAGTTCAGTGAAGCTGGGGGTGAAGTCCTTTTGTTCGTGGGACTTCTTAACAGGGAGCCAGCTCTCCTCAGGCCCTTGGAGATTCCTTCAAGCAAGGGGACACAGCACCAAAAGCAAAGTCCTTCCCCTCTCCTTGTCAGCAAAGCAACAGCAGGTCAGTCCAGCAGAGCAACAGCAGGACAGTCTTCCTTCTTCAGTTTCAGTTTTCTCCTTGGCAGAGGTTCCTTCTTGATTCCAGGATGATCTAATTTTCTGTAGTCTGGGGTCCTGTACTTATATCCCTAAAAGTCTTTGATGCCTTTGTGCAGGAGGGCTCTGAGCCCGGTCTGAACCAGTTCTGGGTGTTTCTTGAGCACTTTGTTTTCCTGGCCTCTCCTTTCCTTTCAGAGAGAGGGGCAGGGTCGTCAGCCGCCCAGCAGGAGGTAGAGCCAGCATTATGAAAGGCAGGCACAGCCCTATTCAGGCCCAGGTACTACCCCCTCCCACTACTCTAGATGCAGAAGGAGCTATTCAGCCCAGGGATGGCCCACTCAGACTCTGGGAGCCACCCAGCCCCTGTCACTCACAAACCAGACAGTCAATTCACAAACAGGCCAAGGCACACAGAAGGGTCAGACAAGAAAATAGAAACTTTCTAAAAGTGCTGTTCTCAAACACAGGATTTAAAAACAACCTTTCCTAAAAGATGTGTTATTAAATTCTGAGTTCAGGGATACCAGACTTTTATGTCCTATCTTGCTCCTATGTGAAGATATGCTGGTATCCACTGTACCCAGCATCCCCCTTGATAGCCTATGGGGCAAGATAGCCTTACAATAGTGAAAAACGAAAATGGCTGTAATTCACTACCAGAGCATGTCACCTGCACAAGTACATGCTCTACCTTTCACATACACTGCACCCTGCCCAAGGGGGTACCTTGGGCTTTCCATAGGGGTGACCAATGTGTACAGAAAGGCAAGGGTTAGGCCTGGCCAGTGGGGACACTGACCAGGAGGACATGGCAGTTCACAGACTGCACACAGGCACTGCAGTGGCAGGCCTGAGACACCATTTTAGGGCTACTCATGTGGGTGGCACAGTCAGTGATGCAGGCCCACTAGTAGCATTTGTTATCACCAGCCCTGGCACACGCAGTGCACTTTACTAGGGATTTCTGGGTGACACAAATATGCCAATCATGGATAACCAATCATAACAATTTACACAGGGAGCACTTGCACTTTGACACTGGACAGCAGTGGCAAAGTGCCCAAAGCATCTAAACCAGCAAAAACGAAATCCAGCACAGCATCAGAAATTCAGGAGGCAGAGGCAAAAAAGATAGGGGGAAACCACACCAAAGATGCCAGGTCTAACACGGCCGCTGGTATAAAATTAGTACAAAAAAGTGCAAAATGCTGCAGAGACTGCTGAGACCTCCCATCAAAGGGACTCACATCAAGGTTCATCTGGAAGCCCAGCGGCAAGCACAACAAATATTTTATTGTGTTGGCCCTGAAACGAAACAGCAAGCTGCGTTCCCCAGCGCCCCCCTCGCTCTAAAGAGGTAGCTAGTAGGTGGGCCGTCTGCAACTCTGTTCGTATAAGCAGCCAGAATCGACTTCCCCCTTTCTTTCTTTATTCTTGTGGAGCAATCAACATTATATAGAGCTTGCTGCACCTGTTTTTTATTGACATTAGTGTTAAGCTCAGAATCCGTAAAAACCTGTTGCAGACCGATCTTTCCGAGGGTTTATTCCACACCTGCTAGTCCTGGAATTAAGAGTCCCCTTTCACACTCAAGGCTATCCTTGATTATATCCCTGGTCAAACGGGCCTCCTCCTTTCTCCTTATTTATTTTATTTAATTTTGAAAGTTTTATATAGCGCGAACATGACCACCGAGGGTATCGGAGCGCTTTACAGATTATGCATCACGAAGGGTATAAGCAAACAAAACAGAATAGGCAAAGCAACAAATTCAAAGTCTAAAATTGTTCAACATTATCCTGAGGGAAAAACAGAATCAACAGCTCGACAATATCACAGTCTAGAATTGTCGGAGATACTCATGACCAGGTGGCTGGGCCAGAGTCAACAGGTATGGACCCAGAACCAGATGAAGGAGCCAGGCTAAGGAAGACATTTCTTCATGAAGAAGACAATGGAAGGGTTCACCCTGGCTTCGGGTGGAAGGGAGTTCCAGATCCTCGGAGCCATCCCTGAGAAGGCTCGGTTATAGGTTTTTTTTCCCTTGAATTTTTGTGGTTTTAGCAAAAAGGTGCTGGCACTTCTGGAGGCTCTAGAACCACGGGAGAGCTCCAGTTTCTATCCGAGGTACAGCGGGGTCTTGAAGTGGATGGCCTTGTTAGCCATGCATGCAATTTTGAACTGTATCCGACATTCATATGGAAGCCACTTCAGGTCCCGCAAGTACAGAGAGATGTTGTGGTATTTTTTTGTGCCAGTTAAGAGCCTAGCAGCGGAATTGAGGGTAGCGCTAATAGGTGCCGTCCGCACTCTAGGCAGGCCCCAAAGTGTTGCACTACCATAGTCCAGCTTTGAGATCACTAATGCTTGTACTGCAACCTTTAGGTCATGAGTAGGGAGAAAGGGTTTGAGTTTCCTAAGTTAGAAGTTTGCTCCTTTGGTGAGGGAACTAATGTGCTTCTACATGTTCAGGCTTTTGTCAAGAATAATACCCAGAGAAGATGCCGAGTCCATGAGGTGCGGTCTACAGTTAAGAGCAGTCAGCTGATTCAACCATTGCTCCATGACAAGGGGTTTGTTGTGGGGTGAGATAAGTAGGAATTCTGTTTTGCTAACCACAGTAATGAAGGGCGAGCTCTGATGTTAACTTCTCTATAGGGCAAACCCAATTCTTCATGGCAAATTAAGTGGGGGATGATATGGGGGCTCACAGGACTGTCCTACAAAACCTGTTTTCTTCAGTCTGAATGGCTTCACATTTAGAGATGCCCCAAACCTCAGCTCCATATGTGGCAATGGGAATACATAGCGTTTTATACATTTGCAACAATGGAATAAAGGCCACCTCTCCCGATTGTTGGGGTAGGTTTTCGAGTGACCTAATTTCCCTCAGCAGTTTGGTCCTGCACTGCGTGATATGTGGTGACCACGATCCTGTTGCAGCAAAGGTAACCCCCAAGAAAGAAAAATTGATAGTGCATTTTAAACTATTAGTGCCAACAGAAAGAGTTGCTAGCTGCTGACTCTTTGGGCCACATGCCATGATACAAGATTTGGAATAATTCGTTTGTAGGTTCAAAGTGGCCATAAAATCCACAAAGGCCTGCATCAGCAGGCGCAGAGCTTTTGGCATGCAAGCCATCAGCACTGTGTCACCCGCATACAAGAGCAAAGGAAGCCACAAGACTTTAACTTTTGATACGTCAGGGGTAACATTGGTTAAAAAAGGGTGAAGCTTAATAATATATAAATAAATAATATTGGGGCCAATGCACACCCTTGTCTTACCCCACGAAAAAAAACCTATATCGTCAGAAACCTGTCCATGAGTACTAATTCTATTCCTGCCTTTCATATCCCTGTGCAAATATGCTAAGAAGTACGCAACTGTTTCATCCATCCTGCAACAAAGGAGTTTTTCCCATAACTTTGAGCGATTGACACAATCAAACGCTAAGGTGAGGTCTATAAATGCCAGATATAAAGTGGATTGTTTGGCAACAGTGTACTTTCCTATAATCAAACTCAGAATCAGACATTACTCGATTGTCCCAATCTGGTTTCTGAACCCATACTGGCAAGGATACAAAATAGACTCCTTTATTCTGTTATACAGAACCCTCCCTAAAATTTTAACCATTGTCAATTAAGGATTTGTGCCTGTAACACCCTGGATGGGAACTGTCACATTTCTTGAAAATAGGTACAATAATAGAAGTTCTCCAGGAGCTAGGTAATGGAGAGTTGCAAGATTGTTAAAAACATTAATTAGTAATGGGGCCCAAAATTCGGGGTTACTCTTTGAGATCAATTGGTACACTGTCCGGGCGCAGTGTCTTGCCACTTTAGCTCTGATTTAGGGCATTTTCTACTTCACTCAAGGTAACCTGGATACCTGGACGATTATTAATAACCAGGGAGGGTTCATTATCAGCGGTAACAGGTGTAGCAGCATAGATTTTAGTGAAGTGAGCCTCCCATTTCTCGCTGGGGCTATGGCAACTAATTCAATAGTGAATATGGACAATCATGACAGTTAAAATGTGGCACCCCCTATTCCAGTCCCCGGGTACCGCTTCCAAATGATGACGCCATTTTGATCTTCTATTTAGCGCCTGCGGTCCCTCGACTGCTAAACAGACTGCATGCGACAAATCTTACTGCAATCCTGATTGCGAGACCTGATTTTTTATATGTGCCAATCAATGCTTCCCGATTTGTTTTTCTACTACTCTCCTTGCCGTCCGTACACCATCTGACTACAGGCGACACAACCCTGTTTTTAAGGCTTATCTTTACCTGTGCAGACTAGAACTATTAACAACCACAAAAGGAGTGACCATTTTCCGGAAAGCTTTGACCCCTATGTAGGATTTGTGGTCATTATGGCATGGTGTAGCTATATCCATTGAGAACATATTAATATAGTTGCTCCCATGGCACTTTTAAAATATATCTCTTATGCTTAGCCCATCGATAATCAGAAAACGGTCCTCCTGCCATTTTTCTCTTCGGAACAAGACCACCATTTAAAACGTCTGAGTTTACTTGCGGCAGTAGGATATCAGTTGCCATTGTGTAAACCTATTTTATTTGGGTGTATTCCCCTGTTTCACATCAGGTTTAAGGATTTTGGCTAATGACCTAATGATTTTAGGAGAAGTTGGTATGTGATTGGATCCCAGCATTTGCAAAGCACCTGAAGAGTTAAAGTTGATTACGTAATTTGCTTCCCTGTAATTTTCTGAGAAAGTTTGTAGTCCACCCACAATGGAAGCTGTATACACCCTGTTCTTTGTGTTCAGTAATGAGGTACCTGTTAAATATTCAAGCATTAAAGAACAGGTTTGGTTGAGCCACACCTACTAATTTTGCAGAACAGAACATGGGTGTGGTAAACAATACACACAGTCAGATCACAGAAGGCAAGAATTCATGTACAGAAGGGACAAAATTGTTGGTATATAACACAGCATGACACTTAACGTGTATTTGTAAAGTGCACGTTCACATAGACGGGTATCTGGCGCTAATTAACAGATGTTTATTGTTACCAAACTTAATGGTACTCATTTGACTCGTATGGGCTGTCCCCAATTGTCAAGTGTGGCACACTGCTTGTATAGATATTTATTGTTGTCCTAATAATGAAAACATACTGTGGTACCTAGGTTGCAGGAAACCTCTGAACTAATTCATAACAAGTCAAATAACTGTCATGTTATGTTATGATTATTTATTAAGCTCACATATCACCCGAAGGGTCTCATGGCGTGGCAGGATCAAAAGAGGAAGCATCCGTTGCATAAAAGGAAGTTATAGGTTTTCAGCTCCTTTTTAAACTATGGCTGTGATGCCTCGGAAGGTGCGTTGGAAGCTCCTTCCACTGTTGAGGGGCTACATGAGAAAAAGATCTACCCCCATTTCAAGTGGTTCGGACCCTAAAGGGGGTCAGTTGGTGTTTTCCTCCTGACCTGAGATTTTTTTGGGTACATACCAGTTGAGTTTCTTAGCTAGATAACTTGGCCCATATTAGTACAAGGATTTATGTGTAATGCATATTAGCTTGAAGTGAGTACGCTTTCTGATTAGGAGCCAGTGAAAGGATTTCAAGCTGGGGGCAGATGGGGAAAGAGATGGAAGATTAAACACTAGTCTGGCAGCGGTGTTCTGCAGCACCTGGAGTCTAGTATATAGTTCCTCGTTAATGGATTCCATTAGTGCATTTCCATAGTCTAGTCAACTGATTATCAAACCCTGAACCAATGATTTCCTGGGTTCCAAAGGTATCCATTGGAAAATCTTTCATAGCGTTTGCTTGATGCCATAGCAGGTGGCCAGGGTATGGTTTACATGGTTCTTCATGGATAACTTGTCATCTATTATTAAACCTATTGTTTTGTGCCGTGGATTCAGGGGGTAGACTGAGGCCCAGGCTCGTCAGCCACCAGCCATTTGACCACATTCCTTGTGCTTTTCCAAATAATATTACTTCGATCTTGCGTGCATTAAGCTGTAGGTAGTTATTTTGCATCCAGTTGGTTATGTGAAACGTACTGTTTTAAAATCTGGTTCTTGTATCCTCAGTTATAGGTGCCAGGGTAATTATCAACTGGGTATCGGTTGCATACGAGATTACATAGTACCCGTACGATCTAATTACCCTTGCCAATGGTGCAGCATGGGACTGAGCGCTGATCCCTGAGGGACCCCTTTATCAACCATTGAACTGTGGGAGATTAGGGATTCTTGTTGAACAGTGTTGGTTCGTCCTTTTAAGTAGTTTCTCACCAAATTAAGGACTTTGCCTCCGAATCCTATTTCCAGTAGCCTTTGTATTGCGATTGCGTGAGAGATGGTGTTTAAGGCAGCCGATCAATCTAATAGGACCAGCATTGCTGACTGATCATCATCTAAAGAGAGTCTTATGTTGTCAGCTACCTCTACCAGTGCCGTTTCGATGCTGAAGCCAGCCCTGAAGCCTGACTGGGAAGGGTCAAACAGTTGATGGCTTTCTAAATATGCTGTTAGTTGTTTGTTGACCAGGGATTCAATTACCTTCCCAAAATATGGTAGGCGGTAAATTGGCCGATATTTTTTTAAGGATCTGCCGATTGTTTTTTTTTTTTTTAGAATAGGTTTGACCCCTGCTGATTTCCATTTGATAGGAATGGTCTCAAAATTTAAAGACATGTTGAAAAGATCTGTGAGACTATTCATGATGGCTGTCCAAGCCTAGTTCTCGTATGCATTGACTAAGGCATTGCTCTGATGACAGGACTATACCCCTAGCTTACCTAGCACATCTCAGATTAATTCTGTAGGCAGCTACCCGCATGGTATCTAACACAAACAAAATCTGAACATAGTACACCTGCCGTCGCATTCCTCAGGTGACGTCCACTTAAGACATTCCACCTGAATACTCCTGAATCTGAAACCTCTCTCAGATACTCCAGATCCCGGGTGTAAACAGTCTTGAGAGTCCACACACTGCTGGAGATTGACACGCCTAGATGAAGCACTCTTTCTCATGAAAGACACCTAAAATTTAGACAACCCGCCACGTAAACATTAGAAAAGCCTCCATATTCAAGAAAAACTCAAACACATCCTGAGCAAAAGTGTTCTTTCTTGAGATTGGTCATTGAGTCCTGTTCCATCTTTCTGCTCTCCTAGATGCATGTACACAGCTTTCCTGCTGTGGCAGCGTTTTCGAGCATCCCACTGCCTTGCCTTTGACCCTGCTAAATTTGTTTAAACATGATGTACAGGTAACCTTGTCTATTCAGACTTTGGTGAGACAGCTGTTCTTCTGACATTCTGGGCCAGGGCAAGAATGCTTGGCCAGTTAGCCTAAGCATCTTCCCGCAGCCCTGCAGACATAGATGGAGGACCCCAGCGGGACTGGACATTTTCAGGACTACTGCTTTTTAGGTCTCGCCTAGCGATGCAGCGAAGCTGCTCGCTAAGCGAGATCTGTTGTCGCCAACTTGCTTAGCGAAGTGGGACAAGAGAGGTGCACAAGCTTGTAAAGACATTGGAGACCTGAGCTGTGAGCGTGTACGGCGGCGTTAGCAGCGTCTCTTGTCGCGCTCCCTCAAGCTTTCACTTTCACGAGCGAGGGCACCTGGGCAGCCCATGTGGACCCTCACGGCGTCGTGCGCCGATCGTCTGAGTCACCTACGCGCTCTAAACAATTGCTAGACGTTGGAGCTTCGAGCCCGGCAGGCAGAGATGCGAGCAGATACCGAGAGCGCGTGGGACAGCATCGCCCCTCCACCCTCTGGTCCCTCTGGCTCTCGCGCGCTCCCTGCGCACACCCCCTCATCCATAATTACGTTGTCTGCCTGTGGTGTCTTCAAAGTGTGCATTCAGAAGGGGGTGCGGCTGTAAGTTGGCCTTCTGAGAGCCTTTGCCGGGAAATGAAAACTTAGGGTGGAGGCGGGAGGGGGTGGAGGACGCGCCAATGGCTGTCACTGTGTGGCTCCTTGTGCAAGGGCTATTTAGTACACACCGTATCTGTGCATGCATGGGAGCCAGAGGCAGGACGGGCAGGACAGAAGCAGGCAGCAGAGGGCAGAGGGCAGGGCACCCGCCGCAGCGTTGCTCATTCGGTAAGTGTCACGGCTAATGCGTGAAGTGTGCCATAGTATACAATATTTTTGGAGCATTCTATTTATGTGCTCCGTATTCTGGCATACAATTCTGTCCATGTAATGCAGGCAATATACATTATATTTCATAACGCTGCCACCCTGTAGTCCGGGCTACACCCAGCTGATGTCATTAAGGTTGTCACCACGCTGGCTAGACTATGTGTGATTTATGTCGACAGGGTAATCATCATGCAGCCTGTGCACAGCATGCTAAGGTTGGAACCAGGCATTCTGAGTTAAATGTGCCTTCTTTCAGCGCGTACATCTTCATGTAGTCTGGGTTAAATGCCATATTTTGACACGAACATCCGGATGTGGTCTGGCCTAAGTGCTTTATGTGGACAAGAGCATCACCATGAAAATGTAGGTTAAAGGTAGCTGATTTGAACATGCCATCTCCATGTACTGCAGGACAGGTGTGTAGAGTCAGCTATATTTATAAATAGTAAATATTATTCATAGCGGTGCTATTATTTAATAGAATAAATAAAAATAACATCTCCCCCTGCAAATGAGCCTGCATCTGTCTCCGGCCTGTGAGAATGGAGTCTATTATGTAGCGCACAAAACTAATTCTGTTGTCTCCAAGGTCTCCAGCGCTGCACAGTGATACATTTCATTTAATGCGAAAGACAAGGTTAGATGGAATAAGGGAGTGAAAACCAATGCGAAGTAAAAGCAAAATGTAACTGTCACCAGGAAACAGGCTGCGTCCATACCGTGCACAGTTAATTGAGTCTAAAGGACATCTGTCCCCGAAGGACAGCTCTGTTTTCAGTGACCCGAAGCCGACATCCAGGGGATGTATTATTGGATGCAAGGTCGCTGGACAGGCGAACCTGCCCTGCAGATTTAAGAGAGCAAAGTCAATTGGAAGCACGCATGGAGGAAGTGGCCTTCCTTGGGGGAGAGGTGTGGCGTAGCGGTCAGAGCGGCTGGCTGACTCAGGAGCACGGTCCGATCCCCGGTGCCGGCGGCAGCTCAGCTCAGCACCATGTGACTCTGGGCAATAGCTCATTTAATTTCCTCGACTCCCCCCAGGCCCTTTGAAACCATAAGGGATGATATCTTCGCCGCTTTACAAATATGAATAATTCCTTGCAGATGTATAAAATGATATTTCTTTATTCTAAAAGGTATAACATATTCACCCACTCTGACTGGCATCCTGGATGATCTCTCTACAGCTGCCGAACACAACAGAGGTCACACATCACAGTCACTACATCACCTACTCAGCACCGAAAGTTACAGCTGCTTGCTTTGTCTTCCGAGGGATAACGTTTGTTTTTACACTAGTTACCTTATGTTTTATAGCGTTCTTAAGCAGTTGGAGAGGTATGTGTATTTATTTTGTTCACTACCACTCAGCCAGAAGGGAGGAAAGAGAAGAAACCTTCCCCTGATGGCTAAAATGCAGGCCCAGTCGTTAGCATTTCTTTGGTACCATTTCTCACTTAGCACATGTCACTTAAAAAATCTCTTCCACCTTTAACAAGCATTTGCAATGCAATAGGTCTCGCATTTACGCGAGTTTGAGCTATTGACATTGCAAATAACACTGCCTTTTATATTTTTTTTCGTTTTAAAAACATAAATAAAAGACATTGTCAATGCCAATAGCTTTAACTTGTGTAACTGCAAGACCTATTGCATTGCAAAAGCTTGCTCAATATAGCCCCAAGAAGAGGAGAGCTGAGTCTTACGAGACCCCCGGCACATAAGAATACCTTCCTTTCACATCCCATACACACACAGGAACAGAAACAGAGGATAGAGAGAGAAAAAGTTGTAGAAGGGAGAGAAAGAGATGAACGGAGAGGAAGAAAGCAAGAGGGACAGAAGAAAGATGTCCTCAAAATGACACATTTTCATCTACCTCCAGTGTTTGTCTTAGAATTTCTTCAAAAATATACTCTTATTAAAAGATATGCTGAGCGGCAAAGACTGCCTTTTGTTTTAATGTTAACAAATCCTAAGAAAGGGGTAGAGTGATTGTAATTTGATTTTCTTAATTAAAGAATCTTACATTTACGTAGAACCCCTCTGCTGTGTTGTTGAAGACCACCATACTGTATGTATATAAATGATCTGCCACCTTCCTATGTTCATTTACACATCTGGCCTTTCTTACTTGGGCTGCCAAAGAATATAGTTTAAAATCTTTCAGTGCCTAGCTGCTTTTCTTTAGCAGATGATTGGACTTTTTCCAATGAATGCGGTGGCCGTTGGGATGGTCAGATTACATATTTTATTAAACTCAGTAGCTTGCTGAAGTCTGTGGACACCGTGAAAAATCACTCTGTAAAAAAATGTAATTATGTATGGGCATTACATTCACACTTATTACCCTTTTCAATTAGTATTAAAGGAGGAGGTTATCAATTTTAAACTTTCAGATTTGTCGTGTGTAGTAAATCCTGATGGTTTTCCGTAAAGTAGTCTTCAAAATATAGAACCCAAAGGTAGAAACCTAATCCCTTCTCACCAACAAATATATTCTATGTCTGATCCTAGAATATTGGATGGAAATATTTAACAGCTACTGTTTCAGTGCAGGCTTTTCCCATATGCTCTTTTTTATTACATTATGCGGAGCAACCTATTACAGCATGTCTCTTCGTTCTCAGAAGTCACAAACTAACTGCATGCTTTGTTATAACCTTGTTCAGCCCATTCTCACACTTTTCCACTATCTGGATAATCAAGATTATTCAGCACTGAATCTAAGGCTGGTGTGTACATGACAGCCCATTTACCACTCTCTGGTTCTTAAATTCTCCTCGAAATCATGCCGAATAAAGCAAAAAGGAATGTGGCCAGAGAATGAGCATGTCTGTTCCCTGAATCACTGAAAATTCTTTCCAAAGCCTGAATAACCCATGAATAACTCGAGAAGGCGAGGACGCATATTCAGACCTTTTCCAGCGTCTACTCATACTCTTGCAAGAAGTGTTTGTTTCATTAAAACTATATTTTCTGGTAATAAACCTGTGCTAATCTGTTTTACTCCAAAGGGTAATAGGACACTTTACAGATCACATACACCCACAGAGAGCCTTTTTTGTTGTATCCAGCCCATGTATTAATGTTTCTACTTTGTTACCTGGTTCCTAGCTGCTCAGCTAGTGTGAATGTTCTGAATGGAATGGTGGTGAGATAGAGATGCATGGAATGTTTGGGTGCCTGTGTGGTGCGGTGGGGCAGTTGATGATGGGCTGAGCAGCAGGCAGGCTGCTCCTGGTGGGGTTACTTTACATGGAAAGCAACCTGTAACTTATACTTAATAAAGAAACTACAAAGCTACAACTTGGTCACGTCTGGTACATCACAACACTTTTGATCTATTTAGAATCTAACTGAATTATGCATTATGCATGCAATGTCTAAAAAACATCACAGTTAAAAAACAATTCGGTAGATCCCTGATTGGTTGTAGGATCGGATAGCAGTAGTTTATGAAATCTTGTTACTTCCACTTATTGGGTGTTTTGGCATCAGAGGCCTCCTAATACATGGAGATCAGGAAAATATACGTGGGTGTTAGGACACATTTTTCTTATTTTTGTATAATTTGGTTTAATTATTTGGCACATGTGTAGATAAAGGAAGGGGTGTGTTTATATCTATTGCATGCTTTGGAATCACCAGGATCCTGTAAAGATAGTCCCACATTAGGGATTTTTTTATTTCGTGAAAATGTTATTGAATGGCACATTAAGAGTCCCAGTTGGAATCGATGCTGATGTAAGGCAAAGTTGGCTGAAACAGCTTCAGGTTTTAACTTTGTTGTTAAGGGGCGCCACTGAAACCGGTCTTCTTTTATTTAAAAGTGAATGTAGGAGAACAGCAGCACACATTCTAATTTGAAGACTACATGCCAGGAATTGAAACAGGTTTTCTGGACTCTGGTTAGGCATGTGATTCTGTGGACTCATCCAGCCAGCATACCTGCCAACTAGCCAAGCCTGAGTTTTAAACTCGTCAGATGATTCTGGTAACTCTTTTGTAAACCAAATAACTGAACTTTAAATTACTTCAAATGAATATACTTAAAAATATGACAACCTGCTAGAATTTATTTTTCAAAGAATGAATTATATTTGGCAGCAGTGAGAGACACTATAAATCTGTGGGTAGCGTGTCTATGTGACTCTGTGTTGAAAGGAATGAGATGGTCAGTCATCTATAATTTACAGTGTTGCTCTTAGTTGAGTTGCTTGTGTGCTTGACTTCATTGTCTTGATTGAGCCGAATCTGTAATACTTGTGAGTTGAAAGTGGTAGCCATGTACTCCCAAATTTGGTCCTAAAATTGTTACCTCATACCACCTATTGAGCAGAAACTTCATTTCTTGCAAGGGGTTCAGGAAAAGATGATTGTGCTGCAAAAAAAGCGCTTGATTGTAGTGTTTTCCTTGAAGTGGCATAGTTCATTTTTGGCCCATCCGGGCAGAGATCGTTGACTTAATTTTGAGTACTCAGCCTACGGCTTAACAGTGGGTCATGTAATGTCTAGCTACTAAATTGAGGAGAAAGATAAGTTAATTAGGACAATACCATAACACACTATCAACATTCCTACCCTGTAAATGCTTGTTTCTCTCAGTGTATATGTACGGTCAAAGTTGATACTGGGATGTACCTGAAGGGTGCTGGGTTACCAATGCTTGGAAATTTGGGGAACGTTTTTACTCATTGTTAAGGTCTCTTATATCCCAGTCTCTCAATGCACTTCAGCCATTTTGAAAACTGTAGCAAAAATGTGACCTTGGCCCACCTCCAAATGTGTCCTTTGTATATCTCACCAGGATTGGGTTATTTTTTAGGTCTCGTCTCCAACCTACTTTAGCTATTAGACATTTTATCTACAGTATAATGCATAAGGTGAGTTTTGGGTGAGCCCTTGCTTATGATTGGATGGTTTTCTTGTCTGTTCTAACATTTCTATGCTTCTTATTGGCTGTCTTCTTTGTGTTTATCCATTCCCTGGAGTATTTATTCTGTGAATCGTTTCTGATAGGATTAGTTGTATACTCCCACTGCTGAATTGAGGGGACTATTTGTCATCTCCTTAGCGACACAGTTTTAGTTGTCTCTCAAGGCTTATTGAATGAATAAAAAAGATGTTCTGCTCACCAGCACTCTAGGGGTTTGTTGTGTGTTGTGCGCGCTGTGGAGAGGCCAACCACAGCCCAGCCAGTGACTGCAGTGCAGCTTACCAGTGCCCAAAGCACCATTCAGTCTTGTTAGGTATTAGCTAGACTGTGAGTGTGTGGTTTCTTCAAGATTTGTTGTTAACAGGTAGTTGACCACAGCCCACCCACAGGTGCACCATTTGTTAGTTGCAACATCGCTTTCATGTCCTTCCTTGCAGTTTGCCATGCTTATGCTTCGTGCCTCTTCTTGTGTTTGGCCCTCACCTTAGAGCATGGATCAAGTACTTGTGTCCATCCACTGCTCGGTTTTTGGTGCTACTTTTTAATTGTGTTTACACACTCCATACGAGGTCTTGTGTTTTCAGTCGCTCCTTTCCCCATTTGTGTTGCTTCTTGTCTATCTCACAGACCCTGTCTGTTTTTTCTATATCTCCCCACCCACCTTTAGTAGCGTTTAACCACTTCATACAAGTGCTTGCTACTTAGGTTTGGTTCCTATTTCTTTTACAGTAACAAATAAGCATATTCCACTAACTGTATTTCATGTTGCTTTCCCCCACATTCTCCTTCTCCGTCGCTGGTGTTGCTTCTCCTTTGTGCTTGGAAGCAGGAGAAGCTGCAATGTTTGCAGGCAGAACGTGAGCTACAGCAATATTATACAGAACTGAATATAAAGCCCAATTCGGAAAAGATTCTAAAGTGAGAATGGTTGTTAAAACTAAGGCCCACATCCCATGCACTCTGTGCTGTTGCTGTCTAATGGCAGCTTTCAAACATATTTACCTGCACCATTTCTGTTTCCCATTCTGATTATGGACTCCATGTTCCTGTCTTAGTCCTCCGTTCTGTGCCAGATGGTGCTTAGATTTATAGTTCTCCTAGTCTTGCATATCCTGCTGGTGGCTCATGCCCATTGACACATGGGAAATGTGCTGAAGCAAAATCTCCACGTTCAGTGGGCTTAGCATCCATGTCTCATGCAGAACAGAACCTTCAATGGGGGATGAAGAATATTAACTTGTGGCAGTCTGTTCTCACTACCCCATTAGGAGCTCACAGTGATGGCGGATCCATCAACTCTGTGGTGAGTAGGCCTCCTAGATGAGGTAAACATTGGAGGCTTCTAATCTCTTCTGGAACAGAGGAACCACATCAATCTTCTGGAGGTGCTTGTCATCTTGCTGGCACCGAAGTCCCTTCTGCCTTTTATCAGCTGCATCCCTCTGGCAAATCTGATGGATAACATGACCGCCATGGAGTACTGCAACAAACCGGGCGGAGCGGGTCACTGGTGCTGTTACAGGAGGCTTTGATGCTGAGACACTGACGCTGTGGTGCTGACTGAGACTGACCGATATCGCCTTGACTGTCAACCATCTGGCAGGGTTTCTGAACACCAGTGTGAATGAGCTCAGCAGATACCTCTTAGCTTACCACAAGTGGTTCTGCGCCCGGAGGAAGTTCACTGCATATTCACCCAGTTGGACATGCACTGAGTAGACGTTCTCACTATCACTAAGTGGCTCATTGTCAATCCTGTTGCTCCCTAGAATTTGTCTCCAGGGTCTCTAGGAGTTTCATTCCCACTTCCATGGCATTCCATTCTCCTTTATGGTTCTGCCTCTAACACTGCTTCAATGACTTCTGAATATTGTCAGAGGGATCGGACTCAATTGATCCTGATAGCCTCGGACTGGGCTCGGGGGCCTGGTACTCCAACATACTGAGTCTGAACATTGGCTTCCGCTCCGTCTATCCATTTCTGGGGGACCTGCTCTGTCAACAACAGGGCAGGATACAAAACCCAAACCTCCAAAACCTACACCTCGTTCCCTGGGGTTGTTTGGACCTAGGTGAGCATATTCGATCTGCCTGAGGAGGTAGTGGATGTCACCTTGGCTGTTCACCTGTCTAAGAAATTAGACTATTTCAGACATTCAGTAAAGTGTGTCTTCTGCTGTGAGGACTGTCTTGTTGATCTATTGCAGCCTAAACTTTATGATATTATTGTGTTTGTCTTGTCTTTTTCCCTGCAGGGCTTTTCCATTGTTACCCTTAAAGATTATTTGTTAGCTCTCTCAGCCTTTCTCTGTTTGCTTGATCAGAACCTTCTGGTTAAGTGGTTAAGCCACCAGTTGTAATGCATTTTTTGAAAGGAGTTACAGGTGCACCTTTTGTTATGTAGAGAGGGCATTCATTTGTTTTTTCCTTCTTAATGTGCATGCCTTTTGAGCCTATGCACAGTTGCACGTTGAAGCTACTGGCTCTTACGACTGTCTACCTCATTTGAATTACTTCCGCACACCATGTCATTGAACTGCACGTGCTATCTTTGCAACCACCATGTACCGCCACCTTTGTGGACAAACTGGCACTTGGGCATTCTTTCTGTTGATGGTGGTGTAACCTTTCTATGTGGGGCAGTCCATTACTCTTCCTGCTATTCTTTCGCTGCCGCATCCTTCTGAGGATTTGGAGAGACCTCTTCAGTTTAACCCCATGAGAGCATTTTGCTTTTACAGTGATCGGACTTAGGAACAATGAGTACATGACAAGCTTTTATGGGTGGTCATTGAAGTTAATAAAGGAATTGTAGCCCAAAAGCAGAACTTGTCAACATTGATGATTCTGTGCATAAAAGTATATTATAGCTTGGCCAAGATAGAGCCTCATAAGAAGCCTGTTGGTTTTTCCTGTCAGAACCAAGGACACCATTCCAGCTTTTGCCAAGGTTGTTCGATGCTGGACATCTGCAACGCGGCTACTTGGTCATCCATCCACACCTTCACCGATCTTCACTCCCGTCACTCTTAGTTCTGCAGAGAGATCAATTTCGCCTTCTCAGGTCCTGTAGTATTTCATGGTATCAAGGTCACTCCTTAGACCATCCACCTTTTGGGGGTTATTACTTTGGTATTTATTCAAAAGTTAGGAATCTGAGGTTAGAAGTAGGCACCAGAAAGACTTATCTTTCATAATGCTCATCTAGTGGATACTCTGTTTAACCACAGGTCTCTCCCGCCCTCCCTGCTCACCATTTTCTGGATTGGACTCCTAGATGTTAAATTAGCTTCCATCTTCGGTTCTGCGCCTTGTTTCAATTTTAATCGCTCATTGACGAGCCTGATCTAAAGTGAGGAATCCTATTTTGTAAACTGACTTAAGCATACAGGGGTGGCTCCTATGGCTCATATTTATGGCTCCACTCACTTCTGGAGGCAGGATAAAGCTGCTGCAGAATCCAATAACGTGCCATATTGGCACACAAGGGCAGGTGCTGGAAACATTTCTGGATCTAGCATGGAGGATGTCAGAAGGTGAGGAACCTGTAGTTCGATAGATTATCCAACATGAAGAGCTTTACTGAAAATATTTAACTTGGTTGTGCTATGTGTCTTACTGAAGCCTAGGGTAATAAAGGATGATGTTGCATTCCCTGGTTTACCAAATGCACCCAGATTCATTTCCCTTCTTGTAGTCCTAGTCTTGGGGATAAAGTAGCAGGGGTGGAAGAAATATTCAGCGTCCGATACATGCCACTTACCAAATGTAGCATATTCTTAAAATGGCTTCCTAAAGTCTTTGCTCTAATCCAGTAATTTGAACTGATCTTTGGCCCTCTCTTTGGCCTTTTGCTCCTTTTTGCCGAAGGGTTACTGGTCATTTAATTGTCTTTCCATCATCACAGTTGTGATGCTACAGGATATAAAATCTTCCAACATGTGTTTCAAATATTTTCTCCGTGCACAACTCGGGAGCTGCCAATAACTCAGATGTTGTTAGGCCGTTTCAGGTTTTTTGCCCTCTGGATCCTGCTTTTTAGCCGCAGAATGCGCGCATTGTTGAAACTCGGAAAAAACGTCTGTGCCTACACTGTGATATTTATAACACCCTCAGTTTGGTTGGCTAGCTTTCACATTGAATAGATATTCGGTGCTCTGAACTTCGACAGAGACCTGGTCTATTAAATTGACAATAGAACGAATGATAGGTCTTCACAGATACCCTGCTACTTATGGCTCAAATACCACTGGCAGGTAGAATAAGGTATATGTAGCCCATTGGAAGTTCTATCCACTTAGCAAAATGATTTTCCTTCCTTCCCCTTGGTCTCCAGTTCTCCTTTGAGGAGCTTGTTTAGTTTGTAAAGACCTGCATAGCAGTCATCTTTACTGCCACACCCTTCCTCAAGCTCTACTTCTTAGACACCAGACTCAATGCAGACAGTACATGGAGAACTTTCTATCACAGCTTACATAGATAGTTCTTGTTTGTTAAGAGCAAACTTTGCATTTGTTTGTGAAATGGAAATCCAAGCTTGGGAAAATGGTGTTATACTGACAAAGAGGGTGATAGCCACATAGTGCCCAGAACGGTTTGGTAAGTATAAAAGCTTTGAGCTGCACTAAATAAGTAACATTTAAGTATTGGGTAGGTGTCCGTTATGGTCTTCGCAATCACATTTTCTCTGAGTGAGCACACATAAAAGGTTTTCTTTGATATTTGAACATTTTCAGTAAATTAATTTTTGTCTGGTTCTACAATGGATATACATTTTATATTGACCATTTCTGTTTAACTTTTTCAATTGAAAGAATATTGCATTTTATTTCCACTATTTTAGTTCTAGCTACAGACTCCCTTAACTGTTACTAGGGGTGGGTAACATAATCCATACTCCTAGATGAGCAAGTGGACAGCACTCTGTTGTGTCTTTCGTATATTGATCGTTCCACATTAATCAGAATCAGACAGCGATTAAATGTAGCTGTCATGCATGATGCCTGGAGTTTGGCACTTTCACAGACATTTCCTTGATGTAGCACTCTGTTGAGTCACCATAGGAAAAGGCGCTCTTCTTTTTGGAGTCTTGTTACAGACAGTTACAGCAATCTTTTGGGAGGCAGCATAGTATACCATACACCATAGAGCAAATCCTTGCTCAAGATTGGATGGTCTTTGTGTCAGTCTCAGTTGCCTTACTCCTATTTGTTGCTTTTCTTCTTTCCTGCATCTGAGTCGCCTACATGGGCGTTTTGGTTTTGTTGTTGGTAGATTTGTCATTCTTCCTGCTCTGAACACAGCATTGAAAATAGAGCCTCAAAACACCATGTTGCTACCTTTAAGTGCCAACTATTGGTCACTAGAAAATCTGCAGCAGAAGTGTGGAAGATGCCCGAACGATCTTGACAGACTACTTGCTATAGACAACTATTGGCAATGTCAGTCTGCCTCCACTAGTTTGTTAATTTAAGCAAGACTGATTGCCATTGCAAATGTCTCTTTCCCTTTGCGTTAAATGTGCGGTTTGTTGTTGATTGCGGAGTATGATTTGAATACTGCAAACATAAACTGTGTATATGTACATGCAGGGACCCAGGCTGGTTGAAGAGCAACATGCACACAAATGCTCACTTGCGAGCTTCCACATGCATTAACTTACCTCACAAGCGATGCACAGACTGATAGAAAATGTCTGTTTTTAACCATTACATTAGGATTGCGGTTGATATCCATAGCAGCACTGGCTTTCACCAGTGTTTGTGTGAATGGGAATAAGACACTTAAGAGACATGGCTGTTAAGTGATAAAAAGCCAGTGGACTGCCTAACGCTCGGCACATAAATGATAGTTGCTCTGGTGAAATACAAATGTTAGAAGATGAGTTTGAATGATTTTTCAGTTCTTCCTTCAGCAGGAATTTATCGACTCTGTTGTGCGTAGATGCAGATAACAAGTCGGCCTGTGATATTTTGTAGAGAAAATAAGGAGCATTGCTAATGACCCTCAGGTAGACACACGTCTGTCTTTTCAACCACACTCTTCTCTTCTGTGCTGTGCTCTAGAATATCTCCCCAACGGATTGTTTTTCCTGATGAGTCGTATTGTCATCCGCTTGGAATGGCACTGTGTAAGAGCCGCTTGGCTTTGACCTTACCACGGAAATGTGAAGCCATATTGTGAGAAGACCTGCTGGCGGCCTCTCTATAGTGTACTGTACATTGAATGATAAAAGCAGCGCGCAACAACAGCTCCAGGCATTCTCACATGCTGACAGCATCTACATTCCCTTACCGGTACGAGCAACACCACTGGGAAGCCTTCCTGTCAACATGGATAAAGAAATTACTGACATTGTTGACCTCCTTTTTAGGTCTGGTTAGCTGTTTTTCAGATCTAATATGATCAAAAGAGAGAGAGAGAGGGCGATCGAGCGAGAGAGAGAGAGCTATGTCTGCTCCCTCAGCAGTTGGTAGTCTCCCAGCTATTCTTCCATCCTTTAATGCACTCCATATTTCCTCCATCTGAGCAGTTCTTCAGTCCTTTTTCTAAACATCAGTAAAGCAAAAGGTGATGGTAGGAATGCTTACAAATAATCTAACCCTGTCAATCACTTTGGTTACCATTCCAATCCATCGTTTTAAGCCCCCTGTACGGCTCTAGCCACCGAAACCTGCACTGACCATGTTTGGTTTATTAGACGAGGACTCATTGTTTGTTACTCCTGCATGTGAATTACAACACACATACTTTAATCATAGTCAGTATACACAATCCTGGAACTGATGTTGTTAGAGTGTGTATGAGTGAGGTTAAGTGTTTGGTATAAAGGGGAAAAGGGACAGGGAATGCTTGAGTGGTTTTAAAAATATTTACATATGTATAGTAAAATGAAGGCATAATAGAGGAAACATTGTATGGTATGTAGAAATATTGTTGGGACTATTGACATTTTCATAATGAAGAGAAAGATTAAATTAAATATCTTTATGGTTTTTAAATAATCTCTGTTTTATATTGTATAGATTGTGCAGGAATGTAGGTTAGGCTTGAATGTTTAGTGTTTATTTTGGGCCACTCTATACAAAGGCTTACCTTAAGCAAATCGGTACTGACCCGGCCCACATAGAAACAGTCCATACCGAACTTCCAGGCGAGCCCCTCTCCAGACCTCATTCCACCTTGCTCGGCCTTCTTAGTGAGGTATAGCTTGGATCCCATAGCACAGTGAGCAGAGAACCTACTTCTGGTGATACCCTTTACCACTTGCACCGATCACACAAAAGGTGATGGGAGGAATGCTTGCAAATAGTCTAACCACTGGCAGTCGCTCTGGGTAATATTCCAACCCATAGTTTCACGCCCATTGTGCCACTCTAGACAAAGGCCCTCCTTATGCAAATCAGTACTGGCCCTGTTTCTCTTCAGAACAGTCCATCTCAAAGCGTTAGATGAGGCCATCCCCGGAAGTGAACACAAGCAACCCCAGACCACTTTCAGCCTTGTTAGGACTCGTCAGTGAAGTATGGCGTGGATCCTATGGCACAGTGATCAAGGGACCCAATTCTGGGCAGGACCAAAACTGATATGCATTTAGCTGGGTCTAACCTGAGATGGCATGGTAGGCAAAAGAACCATGGGTTGGAATACTATCCCAAGTGAATGGCAATGGTTAGACTTATTGCAAGATCCCCCCATCCCATATTATTTATTTAATGCAATGCAATGCCCTAAGTGGCCAAGGATAGTCCCAGCCATCTGTCTCTTGCTTACTTTGCTGTGGAAACAAGCAGAACCTGACCCATAGGCCCAGTCAAGCCAAAACCGGTCTTGGGTGGCTTCTGTTCCAGTTCAGGGAGGATGTGGCTTACCAGGATTGCCTGGACTGTCTCATTGTAGCTGGATCAAGACTAATTTGCCTTTGGCTAGGTATGATCCTCTGTGTGGGCCAAAGAGTAATGGTTTGGGATGCTACCCCAAGCGGTTCTGGTGGGTAGACTTTTCACAAGCTTTCTTCCCATCACCTTTTGTGCTTGTGATTTATTCAGCCATCCCTGCTTTCACTCAACCTTTTAACGAGTCTTCAGGTACTCATTCACCCATCCAAGCACTTAGTCACTCATTCATCAGCCCATTCGCACACTAACACATCCATCCACTCCTTCATGGTTCACTGTCTCTAGCCAGTTGATGAAACGCACTTTAACCTTTAAAAACCCACATCTATTGGCTCGGTCACGCCTTTATGAATGTGTTTTAGTTTCTGTGCAAGTTGTTTCAACTTTTAACGTTCTTGGCCAGCTTCACTAGATTTCGAATATATTGTACTGGAAACTCTACTGTAAAAGTACAAAACGGTATTCGAAAAGAAATGGAAAAAAAACGAGGCTGGCTTCGCAGTTGACAGCTCAAATCTTGTTTGAGTTAAATGTTTTTCTGCGTCGAAATAGCATACATTCCGTGGTTTTCCTATTTTCTAGGGAGCGTTCCATCATAAATAATGTTTTTTCCAGATTTAGCTGGACTCCTGGGAAGCGTTCAAAGCAAAGTATGCCAGGCAGCCAAAAAGAGGCGTTAACAAGTAACTCATGATTGTACACAAGAAAAGAGGTTTCTCCTGAGGCTGGGACAAAACCAAAGCGGGCTGTCGAGGCGACGCCAAGCAACGGAAGCCGGCTAGACCTTAAACTGAAAAACATCACCGAGGCCTTAGTCAGGACTGTGAACTCATTTTGTTTCGTTTCTCAAAATGTACTTCATGAGAGTGTTTCTAAGCCTAGTAAATGTCTGTTGCATTGTTCGGTTATATAGCGCCTGGAACTTTGCATTTGCATAGATTTTTCTTTGCCTCTACCAACAGGCGAAGAGACAAAATAGCGGTTGTTATTATTTTGACACTTTGTTATCGCGCAGCATCTCCAAAATCCGATTTCACTGCCTTACCATCAAACTTCGTTTCTGATGGAGTGTGCATTTTAGGTTGTTACACCAGGCACGGTGGTGAGACTGTTTTGGTGGTTGTGTTATTTCCATATCCGAGTTACTGTTGGCTAGATATATGTTGGCTATATGGCTTTGGGGAGTGATTGGATTTCCCTTTCAAAGATTTTGTGTGGTTTTAATTCTCATTGTGCTGCTTGCACATTTTACTTCTTTATTGATACCTTCCTTCGGATTTGTAATGGGCTTATCAATAAAGGAGGTCTGTAGCTACCTCTGCTTAATGTTCATATAACTGCTTCATTTTATAGCTATGAACAGATTATGTCTGGCTGCTGTGACCACACTTTGGTCTAGCTTTGGAAAATATACCCCTTTTTGTAATTTTGTTCCAATAAAGACTGTTTTCTTTTACAGACTGTGGGAAAAATGTTTTCTAAATCGCGATGTTGCGTCCTTCTGGCTCAAATTATCGTAACAGAATCTGAGTTCTCACAGTTTGACACTATATTCAAATGGTTCTCATTGTATTGCTTCTTGTGTGCATTGGTGATGCTTACGCCGCTGTGTAATCCTCTCAAAAGCAGGGTTTCCTTGTAATTTAAAGAAATTATTGCAGCAGAACCACAAGTGGAAATAACGCAAGAGTCTTGTGTTTAGTCCACAGTTCTCAAGGACAACTGTTATCAGAGTTGGGAATGAAAAGGCATCGTAATCTGTTAATAGTACCAAGAGACTCCTTGGGCGAAGCTTTGCTCTACAAATATGCCTGATATTTGAATAAAGGAAGAAACAGAGAAAGATCATGGTCAGATCAATTTAAGGGACGATTTCGCTTGCCCACTCTTGAAAAATGACACAAAGGTTTAATTGGGAATTTGCAAGCAACGTGTTGTAATTAAATGCTTTGTGAATGAATCATTAAGACATTGAGGCCTTTGATGATCACTAAAGAACCGAGTACTTCTGTATATTTCATTGGTGTGTTCGGTGTACAATGTGTTGTGTATAAATATTCATGGTAAGTATTAGGAAGATGAATCTAAAAATGAAGTTGCGTCTTCCTCCTAAATACTGTCTTTTGTTAATAACTCAAAATTGAAAGTAAACTCTGATCACATGCTTAATGAACATAAAAATAGCCACTCACACAGAAGGGGGCCCCTGAGACAGATACTAGGTAGAGAACGCAGGGGAAAAACAAGAAAACACTCAAATGAGAAATTCTCTGCCTGTATACAAAGTCATGTAGTGCTAATGGTCACTGATACAGTCATACGTCTGACATAACTGGCCTTCCAAAAATATAATGCTCAACAATTTATGTATCAAACATATCAACATTTTATTTATTCATTATATTTTTAGTTAGAAAAGCGACATAATACAAATAATCTCAAGACAAGTCCAAGCACATCCTACCTCACGCACACACATACGTTAAAACAAACAGAAGCATACCCACACATATTCATACGTCCTGCAAACTCAGGGTTCACCGTTAGACAAAATATAAGTCTACTTTCAAACGTTAGTTACAGACGAGCCAGTATTTGGAATGAATATGCAATTTCATTTTTAGATTCATCTTTCTAATAGTGGTGAAACTTCATTATAATCAGTTGTCAAGAGCAGTTGCTGATGTGTTTCAGCAATGTAGTCTAAACCATATACATTTTTTTCAGTTGTGTAACTTTCAGTAGGTTTCATTGGCATTTGATTCTAAGTTAAGATTTTCCATAAGCTTTGTTTCGATGATATCCCCTGTTGCCTTAGTTAACAGGTGTGTGTGTCAATGTAATCATAATATTCGTTTCTTTCTATGTAGACATTTCTATAGAAGACCACAATAATTGTGTCAAACATTTTTGCACAACCCAAATGCCATTAAACTTACACATATTTGATCAGCTTACAGACTCTGGTATCACTGCTTAAGTATGTCAGTGGGTGCTGGTCATGGACAGTGGTACTTATTTTTGAGGGCAGGGACTTATTTTTTGACATCAGACTTTAACACAGATCTAGGGAGAGAGGCTCAATAAAGAGAAAACTAGGGACGCCAGGATGAAAAACGATATGCTATATAGTGAGATAAGAAGGCTGGACGTATAGGATAGTGGAAGAAAGTAGCATGAGGTTGAACCAAAACTATGCAGCGTTAATAATCTGCTACGCTGGCATTCAGCGGGCACCTAAGAAAAACTTTGGACTGCTTCACTTATGTATTTAACAAATTAGGCACTGCCAGCGTGACAGACGTTGGTGTATAGGCAAGCATCAATTCTCAGGGCCAGAACATCATGCATCTTTGTCAAATAATAAGATGGTCAGATAATGTGGGCCACTCATGGCTTAGATTTCTGTTGATAGTGCCCTGTCAAAAAAAGCAGAGAGTTTATTTATCAAAATACCAAAACAATTTTGTTATTCTCTTGTTCGGTCCAAATACCTTCCGTGCAGCAGTCTCTGAAACATTTCTCAAAATAATGAGAATAAAGTCAATGATAAGAGTTTTCCCATATGAATGAATGCCAACAATCACCCTTTGCAGGACTTGTTTAGCTGCTGCATTCAATATGTTCTTGTCTGCAAACAAAAACACTGGAAATCTCCGACCCTGCACTTAGATCGCCAGATGTCTCATTGGTGATGAATCTGCTCAGTTCTTTGCTGTATGTACAGTGAGCAGTGTTCCTGTAAGATTCTGTAGTTTTTTTAAAAATTGAAGTCTAGTACCTTCTCAAAACAGAAGCAGCTGTGAGTAATGTGCATATCCTGCGTTCCTCGCACGCCCACTTCCTTTCTCTACAATTGAAACGTAGTTGTTGAGGACACGGAACCACAGGGAAATAAAACGGCGTGGCCCGGTTAACCACGGGTATGTTTATCATTCATACCAAATAACATGTTGTACCATATGAACTTACCTCTGCGGGGTGGAGAATATTTTACTCCGGAGTTATTGCCCCACACATTAAAAAAAATATATTTTATTGGATTTTCAAAAGCATACAAATATCAGTATAAATGTCAAGTCTAATAATAAACAAAATGGTCTTGAGACTGCACAACTAACATCCTATATGGAGCAAAATTCGGTGTAATCAAACTGAGAGAGGCTTCTGTTCGACCGCAGGTAATGAGACATTGAAGGCATTTTCTTCAGGTGCCCGGGGCAACTCTGGATGAGGAATTGCCCCACGCAATAAAATAAGAATTCCAAATTTGAAAAATATGGTGAATTACTGAATTACACAAAATATTTAGCTATTTTAACATTTGTTTGGTGTATACTTGTTTTTAGGTTTCGCCTGTCGAAAGCTGCACACCGCGCAGCTTTTCGGCACAGTATGTGTGTGTTGTCCCACCCTCTCTTTCCATTGGCTAGCTCCATAAATGGAGGCTAGCCATTGGAAGAGAGATCTGCTCGTCATTCTGCGAGCAGATTCGTGGGCGTTCCCGCGATTTTTACGCATCCCGCCCCTTTGCGATCGTCATGCGGCAGTGGTTTATTTTTTTTTCTTCGAAGGTTTATTTTGGTCATTTCTCCAGGCCGACCGCCGCCGGAAGAAGTCCAGGTGAGTGCTCCCCTCCCCTCCCGCTGTCCGTGTGCCAGTTCCCGCCCCCTCCCGCTGTCCATGTGCCCGTTCCCGCCCCCCTCCCGCTGTCCATGTGCCCGTTCCTGCCCCCCTCCCGCTGTCCATGTGCCCGTTCCCGCCCCCCTCTCGCTGTCCGTGTGCAGTATGTTCCGCATTCCAAGTGTGGACCCACAGAAGGCCCGAGGCAGGTCCGGTCATTTTGTATTTTTACTGCACAGTAAACTTGTTTTACTTCTGGCATCCTTCTAGATATGCTGATGCGATCGCTGCTGACAGCCTCAGATGGGTGGGATCCACTACACCACTGATAGTGGTAGCTTGGGAGGATAAGTAGCTCTTATCACTGAAGAGGTAGGAACCCCCTGTATTGGAGAGTGCTGAAAGGACCGGCCCCCTTGGGAGATGGAAGTCAGAGAAGCCCAGGGGGTGCCTTGGGAGCAGCAGTCGTGTTGGGGCAGTGCGTTAGGTGGTCACAGATGGGCAGCACAGATGCCCCTGTCTGTCCGAAGGTGTCACAGCCTGGTGTTGCACGTGTGCTTCCGGTGCCCTCGGCTTGTAATCAGACTCGGTGTCACTTTCCCTGGCTCGGACATCACAGGGACTCCCCCGCTGCGGGCTCTGCTAATAGACTCCTTCCTGCTCTGTGTGCACTTCTGCAAAGCCCCGGGAGGGGAGGGGAGGAAGGGGCCTCTCCACTCCGGTGCAGCAGGCCACCTTCCTCTACACCGAGCCCCCATGGCCTGCTTTGTCAGCTTTGTTTGCAGTTGCTGTTTTGCGCATGTTTTTAGTACACAGCACACGGCCTCCATTGTGCGCGGCCTGTGTCTGCGTTTTGTTGTCCTCCGCGGGGGCTGAGTGGGTGCACAAAGGCGGCAGCAGCACGTGGAGTTTATGGTCTAAAACGGGCCTGTTCCTAAAGTAAGGGCAGTGTTTGGGAAGCGTCGAGCCCCGTGGCCTCTGCTGCTCGCAGGAGCGGTACCTGCAATGTACAATGTTGAAAGCCCTGCGAAAGTATACATGTTATTTTGCCTGTAAAGAGTTAAATGACCATCTCGCCACCCTTGTTTGCCAATGCAGTTGCATAAGACTTTGGGTAAGGGTATCTCATTCAAAAATCCCCCCGTTCCCATACACAGGGTCTACTGGAAGTGTTAACAAATATAATGTTGCAAACAATCTAGGGTCTTCAGGGAGCTGGCCAGTTTGGGATACATTTCAGTCATTTTCTTCCCTCGGTGTCTTTAGTTCTAGACATATCTACTAAAGAGTAATAAACGTGGCAGCCTTGTTGTAAAGCGCCTCGGGAGCCAGCCGATTGGCCTCCTGGCCCTGAAACGGTTAACTGTGAAATGCATCACGAGTATGTGGACTGGTGAAGAAACAGGCGGGGCTCAGGGGTCGTCCGAAAAGTCAGATTTAATTCAAGCGCTTTCAGCCACGGACCGGGCGCTTGAATAGCGCCAAGAGGAGGCGTACCGCTTAAACCACGCCGGGCTGCCTTGCATTGGACTCACTATTGCAGACTTCGCCTGCACCCGGGCCCGTGTCTAGAGATGGCCCGAGGCCTTAGACTTGGCAGACAAGTGTAGGGCGGCAGAACCCCGCCCTGGCCCGGGGGGGCCTATGTCACAGGGCACAGGACACTGTGCACGAGCAGGAAGACCCCTCATCCGAGCTCCGCAGAGTGGGCTGGACCTGGGGCCCCAGTGTATGTCAGAGTCCGTGGGGTGGGTGAAGGCCTGGCCGCTGAGGACGGGGGTGAGTCCACTATTTTGTCTTTGCTGAGACCGCTTAATTAGAAGGCGGCACTCCCTGCTGCGGGCAGTATCTCTATTCATCACTGCCCCTTCTCTGCCCTCTGTCTCTACAATCGCGATCTGCCCGCTTTTTCTCTCTCACCCTCTTCAGTTATTTCTCTCCATCCTCGCCTTCTCTTCATTCCCTTTTATCTCCCCACTCCTTCGTTTCCCTCTTTGTTGCCCCCCCAGCCTTTCTTTTCTCTCCTCTTTCCTGCCTCCCCTCTCTTCCCCTTTCGCTCGTCACCGCGCTTTTCTTTGCCTCCTTCCACTTTATTCCTCTCTTTCTCCCTCTCTCTCTGCCACACGGGCCTGTGCCTCCTAGAAGGGCCCTGCTTGACTCACGGCTCTTCCGGTTGCAACACACAAAACCTTCCCCTTTCAATGGTAAAGGCTACGGGTTTGTTCCTGAAGCAGAGGGCCTTTTTGTGTGTGTCTGTGGGGGGGTGGGGGGGGGGTTGTATTTGTGTGTGTCTCCAATCTGTATGATTTCAATTTTATTTTTATTTTTCAAGCCTAAAATAGACAGCGGGGTGGGGTGACGCCGGCCTCCTAAAAACGGGCCCTAAAATGATAGCTCTCTGTGGCCCAGGCCTCCTGATTTGCATGAAAACGCCTTGTGGGTTTTAATGAGTGTATGGTCTCGCGGCTGCAGCGGCCCTGGAAACCCCACAGTGCACATACATCTTGTAAGGGGGGGGTGCAGGGGGGAGAGTCTGTTCTCTTCTCCGTGGAGCTGCCATACACCAGAACGTGTGTCAGCGACGCCTTGTCTTCCTTTATAGCGCCTTGTCATCGTCACATGCTGCGTTCAATGACATAACTTTTGTATCTTGCGATGGGGCTTCAAGCGCTATATCCCGTTTCAGAGCAGGGCTTCCGGAGTGGGAAGTACTAGACATACAGTGTGTGGTCACCCAGCAGTGATGACGTGTACTCCCTGTTAAGGACGTGACAGCCCGACCCAACCTTTACTGTAGAATTTACATAGTGTTTAATGTAAAGCTGACGGGGGCGGCGAAGCGCTTAAATTCCCATTATATGCAGTGAACAGGTACCAGCGTCGAAGCAGGAGGTGCTACAGAACAATGCGAGTAGGGGCAGGGGCGTATCTACCTAGAGCTGACCCTACCGCATGCATCAGCCCTGCCAAGTACAACGCATCAGACGTTAGAGCAACGCATTTCTTTCAGTGGCTCCATTGGTCAACCCGAAGTCAGCAGGACCATAACTCCTAGAATGCACAGTACTGGTAAACAAACATCTTTCACTTGGCACTGCATCCTGGTGGCCCGTGGTCACGTGATACTTATCAGCAGCAGGTGGCTGTAATGTTTCAACCCCTGGGCTGTCAATACCACCTTTTGGGAAAAGCATAAGTCGTCTTTTGTAGCCATGTATTTCAGGCGCCTTGATGCCTTCGGGTTTTAGTTGCGCGGTATAAATTTTATTTCATTTCATTCAGGTAGTGAACTGTGTTTAATTCAGAGAGCGCTGTCAGTGCACCTCAGCCTTGACCAGTGCTCACCACTGCACACAGCTCCGTCAATGCACCTTAGCCCTGACCAGTGCTCACCACTGCACACAGCTGTCAGTGCACCTCAGACCTGACCACCAGCATCAAGCGCTCACCACTGCACACAGCTCAGTCAGTGCACCTCAGCCCTGACCAGTGCTCACCACTGCACACAGCTCCGTCAATGCACCTCAGCCCTGACCAGTGCTCACCACCCCACCGGATTCATGCATCCTGTTGTATCTCGTCCTGCACCCCACACTTTTCTTGCACAGGCAGCGAAATGAAATGCAATAGGTCTCACATTGGGAGAGATTAAGCTAATGGCAATGTAAATGACAATGCCATTTATTTATCTGTGTTCAAAACCAACACATAAATACAAATTTTGTCATTTACAATGCCAATAGCTCAAACTTTACCAAAGGCGAAACCATTGCAATGTAAATGCTTGTTGTATTATTGTGGATTGTTTTAAAGGCCAATCATAGAAATTGCTTAGGTCGGGGGTCTCCAGCTACCATAATGAATCAGTGAGGTGGGGCAGGTGATGGTGCGCATAGGAGAGGATTCCATTAATTAATCCGTGGGGGGAATAACTGAGATCAAAAGGTTAAGATCTGCTGCATTAGATCATTTGGTATAAAAACAATTCAGGATTGACATGTATGCCACAAAGGAATTTGTCTTGGTGAGGGTTGGGTGCATACACAGGTGTAAGTGTTAACTGCTTGCCCTCTAATCTGCTCATCGCTGTAATTATCTCCCATCCATTCTGGCTCTAATTAATAAGTGGGTGTGAACGTTTTTTGATTAGCATGAACAATTTGTGTTTTTGACATCTTGATTTTGAATTTGAAGTGTTTTTGAGCTGAGGTAACCAATGGGTTGTATATGGTTTGAGCATGGATCAGGTAGGTAATGGCCTAGTTGGGTTTGGACCTGCAGCTTTTGTTTTGGACTAAGTACCCAGCTCGGACAATCCAAGAGTGTTAAGAGCAGGTCTCGAAGCCCCTCGTTGAATGGCACTTAGTGAGTGGATGAAGCCTCATAAGAATGACTTCCAACTGGGTCAACAGTTACACACTTTAATCATTGTACCTGTGGCATGGATACAACATCCGGTTGTATGACATTACAATGAATGCCTTTACCACTCAATGCCTTTACCTAGCAGTTCTTCACAATGCATATGCCTTTACAACAAAATGGTAAGTATATAATCAGGTAAGTGAACACACACAAACCCACACTTTTTTTAAATTCGGGGAGACCCCCCAAAACCCCATTTTTGTTTGCTTTACCACCCTACACCCTTATCAATCACCTAACCACTAAACTCACCCACCCACCCCTAATCCCTAAAATCACCCACACCACCCTATACCTTGCCCACCCCAAGCCCTAAAACATCTTTACTACCAATACCCTTGTCCACCACTAAATCCACGATTAGCACCCAATACCCTTATCCACCTCTAAAACCTAGAAACGTCCCTACCACCCAATACCTTTACCCACATCTAAACCCTAAAAACGTTTAAAACGTAACTGTTATATACTTACCATTTTGTTGTAAAGACATTGTCTTGTCCTCTGCTATAGGACTCTGAGCACGTTGTTCATGGGGGATCGTATGAGCCTAGGAACTTGTCTAGGGTTGTCCACATCGCTCTGTTGGGGTTCTTCCATGGGGCGTTTCTAAGCGATGTGATGTTGGCTCCCCTAAGGTATATCACCCAGTTCAACCACCCCTTAAACATGACTTTGGTCGTGTCCATCCATTTGGTAAGCACTGTTTTGGCTGCCGACGTTAAGAGGAAGTCTAGCAGGTCTCTGTCCTGTTGTGTGGCTATGTCCGCAGTTAGGAACGCAGTGGTGATTGTGGCAAATTCTTCATTTAGCCTGCAATCTAGGGCCTTATTTATGAATGCAAAGACTTTTTTCCAGAACTTCCTAACCTTAGCACAGTGGTATTTGAGGTGCGCTAAGTCTCCCTTTTCTGAGTCACAGTTCCAGCAGCGGTCGTTTTCTCTAAGTCCTAACAGCGCTAGGCATGCTGGGGTCCAATATGTTTGGTGCAATAACCAGAATTTCGTCTGTGCTAGTACTGGGGAGATCATGTTTTTCGCTGGTGACACCCAGAGGATGTGTGTCTCTTGTTCTGTGAAAGCGGTGTCTAGTTGGGATGCCCAGAAACTGGTGTTCTTGTTGTTTAGCTTTGAGGAGCCGGGACGGAGGAGTTTGTATAAGTGAGACACCTGGTGGCCCACCTTGTTTAGGTTCTCCATGTATTGGATAATCGAGGGTTTGTGCTTCGTTATTTTTGACTTTGCTATGGCTGTTTTGATTGTGAGGAACTTGTAGAGTTCTATGTCTGGGAGGTTATGGCGTTTTTTTAAGGCTGTTGAATGTGCATTGTTCCCCCGTCTTCCAAGTGGACAGGGAATGAGATCTCTAGCTTTTTCCATGATTCTATGTCCAGTGGTTTTCCTCTGTATTTAATCTTGGGGTTCGCCCATAGGGATTCCCAGTTCGAGTATTTGATGCTATGCTCAAGTTTCTGATCTACTTTAAGGAGTGCGTGTCTTGTGTTTTTAAGTATCGTGTTATTCTTTTGTGCCTGCTTGTTAGCGGTGAGGAGAGTCATGGGATCGGTGTTGTTTAGAATGGCCCTCACAATGGAGAGCAAGGATGGTGTGTATTTTTGGTTAGGTAATACCCAGTACATGCCTTGTCTAGCTATGAAAGCAGTTTGGAAAGTCCTGAAGTCCGCCAAGTTTAGTCTTCCTAGTCGCTTCTCTAGCTTTAGTTTTGGGAGGTCTATTCTCAGTTTTTTGTCTTGCCAAATGAATTTGTTTATCATTTGGTCTATCTTGGCCAGCGGGCACAAAACGGGTAGTGAAGGGATAGTCTGGAATGGCAGTAGGCCCAAACGTACCCACCAGATTGATGGTCAACCATAAAACAAACGCCCATCACTACTATGCTTTATGTTGTATGTTATATGTTGGAACTAAACAGCCAGACCCAACACAGAACAACCACAGGTATTTATATGTTTTATGTTAAACATCTAGCAAGTCAGAGGGGCATAGCTACGATGTCAGATACGCTAGAGGCCTATTTCCACCACAATCCTACAGACGAAATCAAGGCCCAGGCGGGAACAAATGGCGCAGCACTGTGTATTATTATATGCCATATGTGTCCTAATCTGTATTGTGAAAATACCAATAAAAATTTACAAAAAAAAAGACATTGTGTGGTAAAGGATGTTGATATAAAATGGAGGGTAGATTTAGAGGTAGGGTCTGGGAGATGCCATTCAAAGCCTTCGACTCAAGGGGCCAGGACGAAATGTAGAGGAGGCTTGAGAGAACACAGATGCTCCAGGTGAGAGGAGAAATATTACAAGGTGTGGACAATTGCCCATGGCCCCCATTGTTCAAGGGGCCCTAGGCTGCACCGCCTGTGATATGCAAACAGGCCACGTCACAAAAGGAGGACACAGCCCCCGCCCCATGCATATTTGCTTCCAGACAGGTGTTAACATTAGCTAGTTAGGTGGCGCACACCCTCAGAAGGCTAGCCAAACCTCTAGAGTGGGATACCTGGTCTGTACAGCCAAGGAAGACTTCTTCCATTTTTAAAAGTGGTACAAAAGTGTTTTCTGGGTAGAAAAGGTAACCTACAACCCCCAATTCGCTTTTGGTGTTGTGAGTTTCTTCCTCTAGGTCATGTATGGTTTTTGATGGTTCCTCAATCGGGAGTGGGATGAGATCAAGAGAGCATTTGTTTGATGTTGCAAACCATTTTTCCATGAATGTGTGGTTGTGCTGCAATCTGGGGAGCATTGGTTTTGTTGCTGGACGTAATCCGCGGGGAGTCCGTTTCACTTTGTGCTGTTGAGTGGGGGTTGCGGCGTGGAGCTGCTGGTTGGGTTCTCTTCTTGTGAGAAATTCCAATTGTTTACACCAAAAGCGAATTATCACAAAGAATGGACGAAGGAGCATGGATATATACGCTATACTATGGGTGTGGTGGAGGCTTTGTTTAACACCTTCGCTGCGGCGGCTATTCCGCCACAGCGCTAAGGGGGCGGGGGGGTCGTGCAGCACTCACACGCTGGTGACGGAACCGCTCCATCACCAGCCTCGGGTGAGCTGTGCTGATGACGGAGCGGTTCCGTCATGGCCGCGCCCGCTCAATAGAACGCGCGCAGGTGCGTCGGGCAGGCCATGATGGAACCGCTCCGTCATCAGCACAGCGCCACCGTGGCTGATGACGGAGCGGTTCCGTCATCAACGTCGAAGAGGTTAATAAGGTTTTTGGAATTCACTTCATATGACTGATTTGATTTGGACAATATAGCCTGACTGTTTCTGGTGGTTGTCACACCTGCTGGAAGGATGAGAAGGAGACTTGGACTTGTGAATTAACTAATACATCAAAATAACTGATATATTTTGTGGCATAATAGAATGTATACTTAAGTTGCTGTACTTAATGCCTTAGTTTGAGCACGGATAGCTTATATTGAGACACTAGGTTTACTGCCTGTTAAATACAATGATTGTGTTGTAATCACAAGTGTTTTGTAAAAAACAAATGTATCATATTATGATGATGTTGTGTTTATGAAATAAAGATAGCAGATGAAAATAAATTGTGCTAAAGAATACACAAACGCACAAAACTAGCAATTGAATGAAGTATATCAATATAGCAATGCATGCTTGAGTCCAGGTGATGAAAACCTGGCCACTATAACATATATTAGTACATGCGAGGCAGGCATAAGGCAAGCATAGCACGCAAATATGTTTTAAGCACCATTAAATTTAAAACCAATTGGAAATATCATTGATAAAAAGGAGTGCATAACCTCTCCCGTTATTATTTTTTATTTGTTTTTATACCTCCCCCATTATTACTAAGTATCCAATAGCCATTAGTGAGACTGTGCACCCAAAAAAGAAAAAACATTTTGTTTGAATCAATCGCAAACATTGCAGAAAACTAAGCATGGGCGTAAAATCCGTTCCGCTCGCGGATTTTCGGCAAATTCGCAATCCGCGAACTCTCGCGAATTTGCCGAAAATTCGTAAATCCGTGCGAAGCGGATTTTTTGCTTGGTCGCACTTGCCAACTAGAATACTATACAATTTTGCGGCGTGCAACGTTCACTTACCGTCATTCAGCGTTTGCAGAGTTGTTTTTCTCCATGTTTGCGTGTGCTGCGCCATTTTGGATCTTGCTGCGGGATCCCGCGGGAGTTTGTCGACGTCATCGCGGCTTGCCACCTTGCACAGCGAGAGTTTGGCAACGTGAGTACGTCATAAAGGCCCGTGATCACGCATCGCGGGAGTAAACACTTGCGAACACGTAGATGCGGCGGGCAGCGACAATCTCGCAATTGCGAGATTGCAAAATTTGTAATTTCGCACAAGAAATCCACCAGCAGGCAGCATAAACCTTGAAAATTATGATTTTTATCAGAAAAACTCCTCAGGTTGACATTTGCCTGCACTTTTTTTTTGCAAGGAGTCCATTTTGGGGGGGGGGTGGGAGGAAGGAAGTGCCCCACAGTCTCCAACTTCCTGTTCCTGTCCAGCAGGCTCCTCCCAATGCTTTCTTCATGTGCTGGTCACTTTGATTTGGATCTTGACCTGGAAGGGTTACTTTTTGTGGATGCTGCTGGATATTTGGATTTTTGCAAAACTGAAAGCACTCAGCAGGTGCAAAAGTTCAATCTTATCATTAGTAACCATTCCCTGTAGTGCTTCCTGAGGGGCCCCTTCAGAGTTCAGTTGCCTACTTGCAACTATTCTTTGACCCTGCTCTGATCCTCACAGCAGGCTCAGAGAATAGCTACAAGTATACAACAAAGGTCCTGTTAAAAAAATTACACTGCAACAGAAAGCAATTACAGATAAGGAAGCAGGTGCCAGCCTGGAAGTTCAAATTCAGTGACACATTAATCAGCCCCTAATTCATTCATGTCAGTTGAGGCAGGGCAGGTGTGCTTTTCCCCCCATAATCTACAGTGATGAACTAGAGGGTGGCATGGGTGAGCCAGAGGGTGGCATGGGTGAGCCAGAGGGTGGCATGGGTGAGCCAGAGGATGGCAGTGGTGAAACAGAGGGTGGCAGTGGTGAAACAGAGGGTGCTGTGATGAACCAGACGTAGAAACAACATGGTCGCGACCGTTGCGTTTGCGAACTGGTAAAAAACCCATGCGAAATGGCAGAAACACTTGCGAACACAAAAAAAAGGAATCCGCAAAATTTGCGAGAGTTCGCGGATTTTGCGGATTGCGAATCCGTAAATACGCAATTTCGCGGATTGCCAATTCGCAAAATCCGCCCATGCTTACAGAAAACAGAGCCTTGACCAAGGCTTACACAACCGAAGAAGCTATTATTCCTGTTTTGTATTCTTACTTGATGTCGTTATTGCATTTGTCCTTCCATCCTTTTGTAAAGCGCTCTGATATCCTTCGGGATCTTGTTTGCGCTATATAAAACTTTATAAATAAATAAAACATAAAAATAAATCGTAAGAGTTTGAGTTCCCAGACAAGACGTTATTTCAACAGTATTTGCGTCACCGTGTTTCTGAAAGTTAAACATCTAATTTAGTATTGTTGGCTTTATAATGGGTAATCCAATTCAGATTTGTTCCTAACCGGTGCCACAAAGTATGTTTTGCACAGGCCCCAAAAATCCTTAAGCTGACACTGGGTAAGAGAAATAATTTTAAGAGCTGCTGCCGGGGGAGTGGGCATTTCTTTTTTTGCCCACAATTAGTCCGGTCAGCGAAATTTCTAATTCTTCAGTTAAAATGTAACGTGGCAGGTACTTTTCCGCCACAAAAGTGGCAACGCTAGAGAGTATCTGTCAATCACAAACGTGAAATGCATCTTTGTGACAGTTTTTCATCATTCCTTAGGGTGTCTCTCAAGATTACAGTTACAAAGCATGTCTTGACATGGTCGATTTGCCATTGAGTGAGGCAGTGACTTTGATAGACTACCGATTGGGAGCTCATTCATCTGGTATAAGATTGGCTCACTATAAATTGTTTTTGTTTTCAGTGCCTCCATGTGCATTCAATCCTCTGCTAAGCCTTCACTTTTAAACAAACCACAGGGATCATATTATGCACGTGTTGCAGAATTCCCTCTTCCCAGAAGCATATTTTTTTTCATGCAAAGGATCAAGGGAGGGGTTAACACCTTTCTTTTATTTACTGATGGCCAAATCTCTTTTCTTAGACCTTTAATTGTCATATTCTCAGTTTTGGAAGCAGATCTTTAGACCTGTTCTATTGACTTCCAAAAGAAAAATAAGCATGGTTAAGTGTCTCAAAGTGCCACCCGTTTTGGAAATGTGCTGTTCCCTGGTCTTGTCTTGATACTATGCAGTGCCCTAGGCCATCCCTTCGTGAAAAATGACTGCATCAACCAAATGGTCACTACATATGAATAAATGTGTACCAAATAAGACATTGTGCGTGTTTCAGCCCACAAAGTCAGTGCTTCTTATATTTTCAGCCTGCACCATTTTGCAATTTTTTCCCCTGTATTATTGCAAACCTCGCCCATCTTTTTTGTTGTTGATAATAACAATGTTGCTTCTCTTTTTTTGCAGGATTTGGTCAACACTGGACTGAGCACTTTATTTTTCTTCATTGCATCCATAGTGCTGGCTGCAGTCAATCATAAAACCGGGGCAGAAATCGCAGCAGCGGTAAGATACAGATTTGCTACTTTCTTGTTCTCAATGTCCAACATTCCCCAAATTATTCTCCGCTCCAGGCTGTTCTTAGAACAACTGGTCTTACTCCCATATCCTATCCTATTTCTTCGTCCGTCAATCACTTCAGATATTGCTTTGAGTTAGTGATTGAGACTGCAGAATACCCGAACTGCACAAAGTGATATTCGGTTTAGAAGCTAACGGCAAATGTAATGATTTTTTTTTAATTTTCCCTCGTGGTCGTCTGTCGAATCCCCCACCTCCACCCCGGCCTCACCGCTGTTACCTGCACTGGCTACTCCTGGAAGCTAAATATATGCTGGTTTCTCCTTAAACACTCAAGCCATCTTCACAGACTCCAGCCATTTCTTTCAGCGTTTGTGGGTCGGACACAATCCCGCACATTCCACTTCTTTACTCTCTTTTTTTGACAGACAGAAAGTGTATCATGTCACCGGCTTCCTTGTTAGTGTTGTGCCTTCTTGTGATGCAGGCCACAAACGTTAAGAAATGTGGGTTGTGCAGATCCAGTTTCTTACAGTCTACCCCTCCTAAATATTGCTTGCTGTGTCTGGGGCCTAATATGCTTATGCATCTGTGTTTCTTGTATTTCTTTTTCATTTGTGGGGCTCTAAAGCTTGTTCCTTTTGTGGATTGACATTTTCAGGATTATTCTACTGTGGCATTTCTGGGACTTGGTCCAATACAAGCAGAAGACGAGTTGACCTCTTTTCACGTAGGCCTGTGGGCCCTATCATCTTTCTTGCTTTCAGACCGGCGTAAACTTGTGCAACTATAAAAGTGGTTTGTTTGTGTGAGCGCTTGTCTGCGCTGACCATAATGTACGTTCATAGCCTAATGAAGTGCTTGGCAGCTTGTCACTGGGCTGACCCCAAGATGCCAGGAAAGCCTAAAACCAAATTCTGCCTGCACTCCAGTACTTTAGAAGACTAAGCCCCTCATGATTACGCACATCAGCCACATAACCCTGACAGCGCTAGGTTTACTGTATGGTTGCACTGTGTTTTGTCTGAAAGTACCTACTAAAGTTATTCATATGCACCCAGTTGCAGTCTCTCATTTAGGAAAACGGATCTGAATGTTGAATCCTGATCTACTCACAAGATACTCAGACGATCAGAACATTAGGCGCATAACTCTGGAATTATCTAAGCCAAGACATGAGAAACCAAATAAGTTTATGATCGTTCAAAAGCAACACAAGACAAACCTTTTCAGATAGGTATTTTCTGCCTTCTGAGATTGCAGAGGGACCACCCCTACCTCCTCGTCCTGTTCCTACTAGGGATCATGGCCTCACAAAAGACAATGCTTTCACCAGTGTGATAAACATTGGAGGAACTTCCCATAGCCAATGATGATAAACGACTGCTGTCACATTAGGAATATTGGCTGAAAACTGAATCCATGTGTTTTGAAAAATCTAGCAATAGAAAGAAGCATTTGCGTCGCAAACCACTTCCTTAGGAAGGCCATCTGGGCCAAGATGCTGATCGTCTTTTGATGGATATTTGAGCCCATCTTAGGATGGTGACTGATGGGTTGATGGGGAGGTTGGGCAGGAGAAGAATGGAGGCTTTAACCACCTAGCCATTGCAGATGGTATTTCCCAGGAAAGCTGCCCACCCCACCAGGCCAGAATAGAGAAGTGGTGAAAAGTTTGTTGGAGATTCCAAAGCAGTGACACAAATCAGATTAATGACAATAACATTTCCCTCATCCAAGATGCTGGTCACCTATTTTTATTCTTATAAGCCGATCTACAGATGGTGAGCTGGCAAAGACAGGGTTGATGGGAGGGTGGTGAGCGGAGGGTAGTGAACGGCCTCCCCAGCTCCATAATTTGGGCTACTAGAGATACAAAGGGAAGAGACCACACCCCATCCACACTCGGTACTTTGTAAATCACATCAACATTTTCTATGAGGTTAGAACGGGTTCCACTTTAAGGCACAATAGAACAGTTGCTTCAGAGTTGGTGTCCAAGCTCTCTGATGAGATTGCACTCTCATGTGCTCTAGAATACATTATTTATTTGTCTCATCCGGCCACGCTTGAGATCTAACTGAAGTTTCCAAGTTGTATCTCACTGCTTACGGTCCCTACAGAAATTGTGAAACATGATATTTCTGTTTTTGGAATTCTTATTTGAAGCATTAGTTGAACACCTCCTTGTATATAGTTCTTTTTTTGCGACCTCGCCCACTCTGTGACTTATGTGCTCTTCTGCCTATTCTATATTACACAAGGGGGAGGGCCTGGGCCTTGTTGTATTTATCAACGTATTTTGAATTAACGTTGAGGTAAAACATTTTACTTATGTTTCAACCGGTATTTTATTTATACCTTTTTACAAAGAAAGATTCTGCTTTTTTGTGATTGATTCAAACATGAAAAAGACAAAGGTCTAGTCATATCCTGAATGCCATATACTCATTCAGTAATCATTATACACAATCGTTGTACACATTATGCATACACATAAATAATATATAAATAATAGACCAAAGCAATATCAAATTAGACACAAGCAAGACTAACAAACATCCAATACATTAATGCTTTTGTGTCACGTTTCAATAGTCAATTCAAGATAATGATCCTAGACTTTCTAAAAAGCGTCTTGCAGAGGTATCAAAAAAAAGGGGAGGGAAAACACAGGGAATATTCTAGTGTCTATAACAAGGGAGTTGTCCTCAGTTTACTGACTATAACTTTAATTCAACGTTCCTCTGTGTAACTATTGTGTGCCAACGCGTTTTGAATCCCAGGCAGCATGTACTGCACTCTCGTCAGGGCTCTTGAATTTAACAGCAATGGTAGTGTTCTGGAGAGTTCTTATCTTCAGCTTGCATGAATCTAGACGATAAATTCCCTTTCGTTATGGCAGGGCCAGTCCTCCTGTTTATCGTTTCAGTTTTCGTGGCAGGAATCATTTTAATCAGGGACCTGCTGACAGGATCTTTTCGCGAGTAAACGCTAGTATTGCTGCCTATTCTGGCACCCAAACTCTTTGAGCTGTTGCATCAAGCAACATTAAGTGATGACCCACAGACTGCTTTTCCTATTGTGGTTGCTTCGGCCAGGAAGAGTAGTGCGCTACAGTCCCTCTCCTCATATAAACAAGGATTAGTTTTTACAGTTACAAGTCTGTCCTCGTGTCTTATGCTTGTTTGGCCAGCATTTCTCTTGGATTTCCCTACCGAGATGTTCCTTCGTACATGTTTTACAAAAACCTTTGTTTGCCATGGGGACTCTTCACATCCTCCACAGGAGTAGCTATATCTGCTTTTATATGTGCTGTTCTGAATACTTCAGATCCTGTCATGCATTAAGCTATAAGGGACACACGCTGTCCTACCTAGAAGATTTCTCTTATGCATGGTGTAATTTCCATTTCCAAGTCCTGAAGTGTTAAATGATTGGGGGGAGGGTGTTCACCCCGTTAGGTGGTGTAAGTGTTAATACATGGACGATGAATGCCACGGAGGATCACTATGACATGTTCCATGAATTGTGATCTGCAAAGCCCCCAACTGGATGTTACCTCACGCTTCCTACAAATGCTATGAAGTACTCTAGAACACATGTTCACTTTAGCCAAGCCAAGCGGAGCAGTTTTTTCAAGACCAGTTCTCTTTGGTGGCATGCTTTGCTGTCCTGCAGCCTTTCCCCTTTACTGATTTTATATGTTTTCCCTGTAAGTGTCCTGCTTGGCTATGGACAGAGAGCAAAGTCACTGAAATGTAAAAAAAACTGGCTTGTTTTTTCTGCGTACCCATGAGAGATGCAATACCAAGCATGAGATCAAGCTTCTAAATTTCGAAATTGTGCCTGGTGCTTTGAAAATAATCACTAATCCTCTCCAGGATGGGGAGTAACACCTGGGGGACGTTAGCACGAGGATTACTAGAGTCGCCACAGTGAGTGATTTAACTGTTTAGTCAGACTAATGATGTGAGCTTCAAATTGATACATCATATTTTTAGTGTTGGGTAAAAAAAACCAATATAAATAAAAAGCATGTAGCCTTTTCAGACTATCCATTAATAAAGTGAAACCCAACAGATGACCCGGTCATGAGAGGTGATGCTGAAACCTTTCTGTATCAAAATAATTCTGCTCTTATTCTGTCAACCCAAGAATTATGAATGGAGATTCTGTTCCCTGATATGTATAGATGAGTGTGCTCTTTGATGTGTCTTAAAGCCTTAGCACAGTTCATATGTAATTAGATTAAAATGTATCTTCTGGCTGTCTATCACATTAACGCACGCCCAAAATACAAACTAAATACATTCCAAGATGGTAACTAAAGCTAATTACTAAGTGTGTGGTATCATGGTGCAGTATACATATGTGATCAATGTTTTATAGCACATTATTAACTTAATAGTGTTAGTAGTGCCTTCTCCTCTGTGGCCTAATTGTTGAATACACTTACACATTGCTTAGTTGCTTCATAGCGTCATTGAGTCGGGAGGGACAAAGTTGTAATCATTGTGCCCCTTTCTATGACAGTAATTCCTGCCCCATACTGTACCAGATATGATGATTATTTGCATTTTTGCTTTAGTCCCCTTTTCTGCAACCATGATCTAGGTTTTTCAGGGATGGTTTTTCACGGGGCTCCAACCAGTGGTGGTGTGTCACTCAGTATTCAGCAGAGCTAGGCTGCGTATCACTCTTAGGTACACAAGTGTGACCCAAGACAGACTTTTGGGCTCCAGAGTTCATCATAGGCATTCAGCTTCTATCAAGTGACATTTTTTGGTCGAGCCTGGTCATGCTGTATTCAGGTAGGGACTTGAAGCTCCGCCCATATTTTTAATTGGCTTGTGTCATTGTCCTTTGTAAACTGTAGCTTTTCATTGGTCAATAGGATTAGTGGTCCCTCCTTAGTACCGCCTTGTCTCATAACCTACCATACGGACTGGCCCTCTTACATGTGTTGTTACTCGGTAAGCTTTAATTACAACCTCCGAGCACTATTTCCTTAAATTGTTTTCACCTACCTGCTGTTGCTGGCAAGACACACTCTCTCATAATGCTTTTTTTAGCACACCACAGTGACAGCCGCGATGTTTGGTTTATTTGCGGTGCCGAACACGGCTGTATGTTTTTAAAAATGTATTATTTATTCACTTTTTGTTTTTGTTGTTTACAAGTGCCCCGTGCTGCGCCTTCACGTTAATAGAGGCCGCGCATTCCTTTCTTTAGACGAGCCGCGTTTAAAGAAAAGGCGCGGCAAAAAAATGCATTTCTTTGTCAACTTGAGACACAAATGCTTTTTTTGTAAAAGCTCCCCATACCGCGATGTCACTTTAATGGCGGCAGCGCCCCTTTCTTTAGGAGCGGCTCATCTAAAGAAGGGGGCGCAGCCTCTATAACGTGAATGCGTGCCATGGGGCGCTTGTAAAGAACAAAAAATATTTGCAATGCAATAGGTCTCACATTTGGGAGAATTTAAGCTATTGTCATTTACAATGCCGATAGCTCAAACTCTTGTAAATGCAAGACCTATTTATTGCATTGCAAATGCTTATGTATTAGTACTTCTGTTTTGTTCTGCTTCCTTGGTTTCATGTGTTAAGTGGTATCCTGTGTACCCAAGTTAAAACTAGGTTAGTTAGTTTCAGCTGCCCTTTAAAGAGGATTAAATTGCTAGCAGGCGATGTCCTGCTGAATGGCTGATTCGGGCTCAGACTCACCACTTATTTTTTTTAAATATATTTACCAGTTTCTAATCTGTTGAGGAGAGGCACTGACCTGCCTTTTCTATTCCCCCCCAATCCTTGATGTTGGACCAAGGGACGTAATTGTGATGTTTTTGCTAACTATTGCATGTCCACAGTGGTGGTACATACAACTGAAATATTTGGTTAGCTTATTAGTAATCTGCTGAACTAAGCCTATTTAAACCACACACTCCTGCATTTAGCAGAAAATTCTTATTTAATTCTTATGTGGTACATTTGTCATACTTAATCGTCGGTGTTTATTCGAGTGAGGCATTTCTGGGCATTCGGAAAGGTTATATTAAACCACTTTATATATTCGTTTAAAGTCTGATGAATCACTATAACAAACATTCCTCTCGAGAATGAAATAAGTATTTTTATGCCAGATGCATTAGGGTGTGCTGTGTAGATCTGGATAGTTCACCAGATCACTCTGTAAAGTAAACATTGAGGGCTTCCTGTCAGAACACTAGACCGTGGCAGCCATAAATAAAAGGACGCAATAAATGTCAAGAGCAAGAGCCAGAAGCATTAGCTACCCAAGGAGAGCACAGTCTGGGGCATTAACTACTGGACACATTTGGTTACACAGTGCACTCGAAGGCTAAATGTTAAGGAAAGTGTAAAACATCATGAAGCTTGTTGACAGAAATTCTAAATTTAGTCTTTAGTAAGATAGAGAGTCGAGTAAGAAGTTGAGTGGATAAGGAAAGTCTTTGGTCAAGTTTCCAACTGTCGCGGCATTGGGAGTGAAAGATTGAAGGGAGTGAAGACGCGTACAACATAAAATGGGAGAGTAAGCACTCAGTTGCATTCCTAGCCTTAGATCTGATCCTTGCCCAGTACTAGCAATTTCCATTTCCAAGGTTTTGGATGCTTTATGGATGCTTCGTAGCCAAGTTTTATGTTGCCATGTCACTTGATTTTATTTAAGTGTATTGTTATCTTCCACTTTCTTAGTTGCACTTTTAATAGTTCGACACAGTGGCACTTTTTCTTAAAAATAACTAGGTATAATCCTAAAGCGTTTTAGATAACCTGTGAATGTAATTATGAATCAATGTGTTCTTCTTTTATACATATAGTTATATATGTGGACGTACTTTTATCTCTGGAATAGTCTTATTGGAGATTTCCATAAGAATGTACTATCAATTGTATGCATTTTATATTGTTTGTACTTTTATGGCTCTGGTGGCCGAAATAAAGTGATTTGAACTCCATTTCAAGCCTTTAGACCGTTTATTGAAAATTGGGCAAAGTGCACCTATCCAGTGTTATAGAGCTGTTTGGTGTCTCTGGAAAATCCCTCCCACATAAGCTACAAGGTTGAAAGCTCTTTTAATGGTCGCGCACTCTGTGGCGACTTGTTCAGTTTTCTAACATGTTTGGTCCGATACTCAAGATCTTAAGGATGATTAAGTTTGGAATTCTAGTTTGGAAAAAATTAGTATGAAACCTGTAATTTGTGGTCAGTAGATCTTTAGAGCACTTGCATGTGTTTTGATGTAAAACTCAGCTGACTGCGTTTGAATTATGAGGTAACACGTAGGTTCCCCTTCTGTGTACAGCGCCGCCATTTAAGGAAAGGATTCACTCACTAAGCAAAGCATATGTATTTTTTTCTGGAAACACAGGTGCCTTGCAAATGCTTAAAGCCGTCACAATGTAAAAGCAGTGTCACTGGGTGTTATCAGCCAAAGTATTGTGCTTCACTCTATTTGGGGCTTATTGTACTGTACCGGAAACTCAAGGGAAGTCCCCTGTCTATTTACCTCATTAGTGTTTGCTGCAAACCAGTAAATGCGTAATGCTGTAATGTAGTTATAGAATGATTCGTACATAAAAAGTCAATTTTGATATCATAGATCTGCCCTAAATCCCACCTGTGTGTAGTCCCAGGTGACCCTGTATAATGGCGTTGATTCTTTATTGACCTTTTACATCTCATTAATGCTCTGTTTGCCCACTTCATTTCTACTCTACTCTAGTCAGCCTACTTGTCCTTGGTTTACATTGGCTAATTCATCTAAATGCTAACAAAAAACTACGTCCTGTTATTTCTGAACCATATATTGCCTTATGTTTCACCTCTTCAGACTGCTTTCTTTCTTTACCCACTGTAAATAAGTCTTATTTTTTCCTTTTATGTCCCATCCGTCATCTTCCCTTACTTGGCTGTTGTGATCATCATTCACTCAATATCACACTTCTTTTCCTTTCATCACTCCGTATCGCCTCCCATTTCATCTGTTATTATGTTGCCCTCCTCAACTGGTTCGATCTCTACATCTTGTATCTGTCCTATCCCCATTGCACTCAACTTTTGTAAACTTCCCAAGACGTGTTTATCGGCATTCTTAAATGTACTACTCTTAATTTTGCAAGACTGAAAAGCAATTTAACTCCCCCTTATGATCTCCTCATACTATGTAGGCTTAATTATTGCAGCCTTATTCTTTTCCATCCTTCTGAACTCATCACTTTACTTAATCAGTTTCTCTTGCCTCTTCCTCATGATCCTGCTTTCTTGCGGCCTCTTACTTTGATACTCTTTTTACTTCAACAATTAAAGAAATATAGTGATGCTTGTTGTATGCAGTTCCCTGGCAGGCATGTTTGTCTCAGTCCATCCTTCATCCTTAACATTGACTAACTCTTTCCCAACCTGGCCCTAAGTTCTTTCATTGGAACAGTTGCATTCACTTTTAGGGATTTGTAGAGTCTTGAAATACTTTTCCTGTCTAGCCTCTCTGTGGTTAATTTAGGTTATAATGGATTGCATTTTGAAATAGGGGGTGACTTAATTTTGTATGTGTCTAGTGCATGGAGTTGCTGCAGATAACAAAAAAAATTAGATCTGTGATGTATCACCTTTATCTGAAAGAAACACGTTAGTTATAGATTTATTACCTTGGAATTACCCCTAGGTGTCAAACTGGATCCGGAAAGTTTTTTCGTCAGCAGTACCTCTGCTCATCGGAAGGTGGCGTCGGTCGGCTCCGCGTTTGTCGTTGGTGTTGTCGCCAGGATGATATCCCGGTAGCTACTTAGACGCCGCCCTCACGCGCTGACGTCATTTGTTTCTTTTTCTGCACCAGCCAGCGCAGATCCGGGAAGAGCGGTACCTCCAGTCATTTTTTGACTGCACATTTTGAGCGACTTTTTGTTGACGTCTTTTGAGTCTACGACTCCTGGTGCACGTAGGGATGCCCGGCTTCAAGGCTTGTGAATCCTGTTCCCGACTGATGTCTGTTACGTATCCGCACTGTGTGTGCCTCTTTTTCCTGGAGCGCGACCACGACCCCAAGTCGTGCTCCGACTGCCGGCCCATGGCGCTGAAGGCTTTGTGCGAGTGTTCCCTAAAACTTTTTGAGCGTATGCAGTCGGCTCTGCGCCTTTCGAGGTCCCGGTCGAGAGAGAGGTCGAGGGACCTGTCGCAGAGCCATCACCATCCGTCCAAGTCATCGAAATCTTCCCGCTCTGGGTCAGGTAAGTCGAAACACAAGAAGAAGTCGAAGAAGCATTGTCGCTCTTCGACATCTCCTCGTCGTTAGGCCGTTCCCACGAGGGATGCGGGCGGTGCCCCTCCCACGGTTCAGAGTGTGGAGCCTGAAGAGCTGAGTCAGAGTTTACCTCCATTCCCGGGACCCGGGCGGCTCCCGCCCAGCTTCGTACGTTTTACGAAGCGATGCATGCCATCTTTGGGGGGCCCGAATCCGCCGGCTCATCTTCGGGCCCCGTGGACTCAGTTGGGGGGCCTAGGCCTTCTCTTCCGACCGCTTAGGCACCACAGGCCCCCCTTGGATCCAGGCCTGGGTCTGTATCGGAGCTGGTTGACCTTCTTACGCCTCCACCGGCACCACTTCCTCCGGCTTCGCTACCGCATTCAACGCCGGTCAGCCACCTGGATGGCATTGACCCCGGCCTCCATCCCGATGTAGACCCGGATCCGGACTGGCATCCCCAATGCCAAATCCTGCACAGACAGGGGTTTTTCTGCCCCAGTTCACGCTTGGGGTCCCTTTTCGACCTGATTGGCACCCAGAGTAAGAGGAGGAGGACTGGGAGGGGCCAGGTGACCCTCTGACTAACCAGGTGGATAGTGAACAGGACCTCCCCTGACCTTGGCATGTTGTCTCCTCCTACCGTGGCTACGGACGAGGGAGCATCATACGGAGTCGTGTTGCATAGGGCGGCCGAGGCTCTCCACCTCGAACTCCCTACAGTGGCAGTCCGGACTAACCCCCTAACAGAGGTGCTTCAGCCAGCTGCGAGCTCTTCGGAGCCTCTGCGTACTTTTAATGGGGCCCTTACCGTTGTCCTTTTGGGCACCTGGTCCAGACCCAACATGGGAGCTCCCGTGGATAGCCAAGCCAAGCCTCTACCTCCAAGAGCGCATTCCCTACCGCTCCACCGTAAAGGGAATCCAAGATGCTGGATCATTTTGTAAATAAGATTTTCTCTTCCGACAGCTTTGGACTGTGGTCGGTAAACACTGCATGTCTATTGGGCTGTTATTCCCACTCTGTGTGGGACTCGGTTGCGCAAGTGCTCCCTCAGTGTCCGGAGGAGGCCCGGACAGTGCTCTCCCAGGGTATTGCCGCTGGGAGGGATGCGGCAAAGTTTACCATCCGTTGTGGGCTGGATACCACCCACCGACTCTCTGGGTAGGACGATTTCCAGTTTGGTATCTCTTCGACGCTATGCCTGGATGAGTTCGACTGGCTTTTCTAGGGATGTCCAGAATACCCTCATGGACATGCCCCTTGATGGCTGTTGCCCTGTCGCCTTTTTGGTGACAAAGTGGACAACGCTCTGGAGCGTTTCAAGGACTCATGGGCTATGGCCAAGTCCTTGGCCCTCTCCAGCCGCCCTGTGCAGTCTGCTTTTCACCACTTTCGTGGCTACGGAAGGGGGCGCCCCACTACGTCCTACCCAGAGCCACAGGCCGCAGCAAGATACCCAACCTTCCGGTGGCCGGGAAATGGGAACAACCGCCGTGCTTCATGTACAGCACAAATCCCCCGCCCGCAGGAGTCTTAAAATCTTCCTAGTCCGACATTTCAGGCCCTTCAAAAGCCAGTGGTCCGCAGGATTGGCCATCACCTCCCCCACTAGCGCACCATCACGTCAGACAGGCTACCCATCAAGCCATGCCACCTCAATACCACTGTATGTCGGAGGATCTTTAAATTTCTTCCATTTAAAAAAATGGTTGTATATTTGTGTTATATATGTAACAGTGCCACTTATGGGGAAAGATATGTCCTGTGCCACAAGGACATACGACACAAGCTCTCAGTAACCCTTACATATATCCCATTGATACACACATACCATGCTCTCACTGAAACACCTGGTAGCCCTGTCCTAGTTTTCCTATTTAAAGTGTTTTGTTAAATCCATAGTATTTGGCTTTATGCAGCTTAGGCTTAAATTCCATGAAGGTGGGCATGGGATGTCTGGTAATAATGCACGTTGCATGGGCTTTAGTTACTCACAATGATTTTCACTGATCAGTAGTAACTCCTACTACAGAAAAGGCTGGAGACCCCTGTTTTACATAATCTAACCGGTCTGTGAGGAAAGTTAAAAAAAAAAAAAAAAAGTGCGAGTGTGCATGATAGAATTACCAACCGGTTCATGTGGACCTTATTGTACTCACATTTTAGTCCTTGAAATATTAGAAAATGTGAAGATGTACATTATTTGTTAAAAGTATTTCAACAATGGGAGTTATTTGATATACAGGGATATCATTAAGGCGACCACATAGAAATATACTTTGGACGATTCTATGTAGTAAGTTAGTTCAAAAGAAGATACAAGTATCAGTTATTGGCACTATTTAAGATCCACCAACTTTTAAAAAAAAATGTGTAGTTCCTTGTCCGTATTGAAACCATAACAAGATTGCAACTTATATATCCACAAACGTTCTGTCTCTGAGTCATTCTCTATTGCCTCCTTGTCCTTCCTGTTTAATAGTACATACAATGTGCTGGAAATTTGATTTGATTGGTATTGTGTTGACATTCAGAATCGTAAATGTGACGTAAGATATTTGGGATCCAATTTTTAAAAGCCCTCGTGTTCCAGCGTTCCTTAACAGCCCTTTTAGTTGAATCTACATTGATCTTGCTTCAGGCATGTGTAATTAAGTTCACACCACATGTGTTGTTGCATGGCAAAGAATTATTGATGTGATAGTCATGGGGTTTCTGGTCATTTAAAAATGTGTAGTGTTCATCCATCATATAAGGGCAAAAAAACTATTTCTACATTTGAAAATTCCTGTGATGTCAGTTATAGTTGCGACCTTACTGGAGGTGGTGCACTATTTTATTGTCACTGGGGCACAAAGTGTTTTTAAGGAATTGTTGCTCGCAAAGATTAATGCTTTTTTTTGGTTATGTGTTTGGATAGAGCTTTGTCAAGTTGTAAAATATATTTCGAAAAGACAAAGGGGACTGGGGGCTCTTGTAGGTCCAGCATACGTGCCCCTAATGAATCTCAAATGTATTCGCGGAGTATGCAGTTCCTTAAGAGAAATAGGAAAGAGAATATGTGGTCAGTCAGATGTCTAAGGGAACATGTCGCTCCTTTAGGAACTAGGGCCCTCACACACTCAGGTGGGCGTCATGCTTAATAAATAGGGCTTGCTCCTCGTCGGGCCGTCGCTGCAATGGCTGAGAGGCACCCGTAAAGGGGCTCTTTTTCTGGGATCTTTTATTCCAAAGCCGTTCTGTGAAGTAGGGTTGTAGGGCCGTGACAGGTAGATAGATTAGTGTAGTGAGGTATAAGTGCGTAAGGCTGGTGTTGTTAGAATAGACTAAATAGTTCTCTAAAGCAAGTTTTATCAGGTGATGCTACTTATCTTGTTAAAAATAGTGGTGGCTGACCGTAAAGACAATGATATCAGGTAACTCAAAGAAGCCAGAGGTCAACACGTTTCTTACCTTAAAAGAATAAATCATTTAAGTAAGGCACATCGCGTAAATAATTTCACTAATTCTACAGGGAATGCACTCTAGTAATAAATGTCAAGTGCAACCCTTATTTTAATATCGTTAGACCACACAAGAAACCTGTGCTAAGTGCAGGTTCATGTTATGTATTTGTAACGTGTACTGGTGTAGCCTATAATTTGTGCTTCACCATTGCCTTTCCAGTCTACTGTTAATTCCGCTACTTGTCTTTTTTTTATCACCCGCTTATCTCTTATCTTCATCTCTTTTTACTATCTGCCTTTTCCCTCTTATGTCTTGTTTGGCTCCTTTCGGGTTATTTCTAGGTGTATTTCAGACTTGGCACTTAGTGTCAATCTTCTGTAGTTCCTGCTTCTAACCTTCACTCTGCAGGGAGGGCGAGAAATCAAATCTGAGTAACAGTTTGTCTCACTTCTAGTGGTTTTTGTTTATTGCCCATGTACACTGTCTCGATATGTTAAGATTCTCCTACTTTCAACTTCATTTGTGCTCTGTATTGGGTGAATTTGCATTACTGTAGCTTTTGCACCGACTTCCTACTGGTATTTCATGAGCGCTGCTGCTTTTGTAACATGTATTCACCCAGCTACTTTTATATGGTGTACAATGTTTTAACAAATGACATTTGGAAAACAAAATGAAATGAAAAGGTTGTTATGAAATCCCTAAAAGGCAATACTGATTAAAATCAACAGAGTGGTAACGTTTAGTGCACTACTATATATACATTTATTGCTTTTAATGTGTTGCTTGACCAAACAATGATGTGGGAACTTTTATGGCATGAATGACGAAATAAATGTATTAAATAAAATGAAAAGTACATTCCCTGAACTAGTCAAAACAACATCCACCATCTCTTGCTTATTGACATTTTGTAACGTCATGGTGACCTTAGTTAACATTTGGGGACGTGGCCAGTCAACATGGCCATCAGAAAGACCATAACTCATTTCCACACAACCCCCAAGACGCCGACACCCAAAAGCAAAAGAGCTGATCCTGCTGGGATAAGGAGACCTGGAGGGCCTTTCCTGATCCTAAGTCTGAGCTGTTAGGCCTACACTACCCTTTCTCCTTGTGACTGAAAGCCTGCTGTAGCCCCGTAGGCATGAGGCTTACAGTCGTTGATGACTGAGGAAGGTTGCTTAAAGCAGTGGTTGCGGTGTCCACATTAAGTGATAAGTTTTATCTGGTATTACAGCTGGTACTAGAAGTTCACAAAGTGATCAAAAAGCAAAGACGCACCAGGAACAATAATAAAAAACTCAAGTAATCCATTTGGGATGTGACTGTTGGGTAGGGCCAACTACTGACCCAACTCTTGAATTACCCCTAGAGGCGATTTTGGATGGAGGAACTGAAAAGGGCCAAGTGGTACGAATTAAGCGATTTACGTGAATTTGAACCCGACCAGGAGACGGGCCCTGCCTGGTTCAGCAGACGGACTTGAAGCACATTCAATCGCATTTTGCTCCTGAGATTCCCAAGAGAATGGGAAAGGGTAAGGCCCCCCCAAATGAAGCTAGTCTAGTGAACAGCAGTGATAAATGAAATTAAATCCATATTGAAGCAGGGAGACATTTCAACACTGGATGCTACCATATTCATCCGCAGTCCAAACCCACTGGCCATTGCGAGGTCCAGACAAACACTGGAAAATAAAATTGACTCAATCTTTTTGAAGGTGAACCTCATTAGAGTGATCTCCACAAAGTGGCACTGGGTCCCTGAAAACTGACAAACAAGTGGACGAACTAAAGTCAGAGGTGTCAGAGTTAAAGACAACATTCAGGCCCCTATCAGAGCTCACACACTTCCTAGACCACAATGCAGAAGATGTAAAAGGAAAATCAATGTAGAACAACCTTCAGTTTGTGTGATTCCCAATGCATGTTGAGGCCACTGTGACAGAACACTTCTTTTAAATAAAGCAAATCACAGAAACCTTAAACGAAGTGGTTTGTCCACCCACTTGATTGTGGAAACTGCTCACAGGACACTGGAGCCTCCGCAATCTGTAGGGCAGTGCCAAGCACCTTAATACCAAGACTACTTAATTATTGAGCCCAATATGTAATCCTGCAGCTTGTCAGGTAAGAAGGAGATGCTAAACAAGAAGGCTAAACCATTAGAGTATTCTCTTAACACACTCAAAAAGTTCCTGCAACTTAGGAAATCCTTTGAGCCAGTAAGACAGACTTAAGGCCATTAACATAAAATACATACTTTTTTTACCAGAGAAGTTATGAGTTATCCATAAGGGGCAATAACACTTCTTCATTATCCCGGAGCAAATGTGGGTATGACTGCTGGTTTCCAGAGAAAGTCCCACTGAGGTTCCAGCATTGCAGTTTGGAGTTGGGGGACTTTGGGGGGCAACCGCAATCCTCCAAGGGTAACGTACAAAAAGAGGCTCGAGGAACATGCATAGAACACTGAAATGATAGGAAGCGACTTTCTAAAGGGAGATCTGCGTATGGAAACAGTAACATGAACGAGATTAGTAACTGAAGACCTTTTAGATTAATGCTAATGTAAATCCCATGTTTTGAAAAAGTCTGAATGCACAACGTTAGCATTTGGAAAACGTAGCTTGAGGTTAGGGAAAATAAGTGACTGATGAAGGTAGAGGAAACACATCAAGTCAGGGTTTGGGGAACATCATACAACAGGACAGCCAGCCCCTACTACATTGGGAGGAGAAACAGTAGGATAGAATTGCCAGGGAGTGCGACTACTGGGCATTACCAGCCACTTGTCTAACGTAGGGCTGACGGCAGAAGGTCTGAAGCCACAGTGCTCTGTAGACTGACGAGATTACTAGAATAGAGTATTTCTGCTTTAGCCGTGGCACTGTTGTGCACCCAAGTTAATATAATGTCCCACCAAGGGCATATGGGCATCAGGGTCTCCCTCCATTACAGACTGAAGACCTTTTGTTATGATTTGGGAAGGCAGTTATATTTTAAAGTGTTTACCCAGGCGGTGGACCTATAATACTGAGGTATTGCAAGAAGGAAAGAGTGGCGAAGGGAATGGAACAGAAACCATGAATCTAGGAAGAGAATCCCAGCAACTGCTGGCTTATCTCTGATGTGATGGGGAATGGAGCCGGGAAATATTAGGTGGTTGTGTATCATAGGAATGACAGGCACCTTCCATAAAACGTGGCTTTAACAGGTCACAATCATTCCTTAGACGGTGTGGAGGGAGTATAGCGTTCCTCCAGTAAACACACCTGATAGACACTGAAGAATGAAAGCTGTGCAAGCAATGGAGTGATCCACTTATTTTGCGGTTGCTAGAGGGGCCTTGGTGTGGCTATCACCAGCTGCCCCCTTTCAGCTACCCTTTTCCAAAGCATACACAGAAGGGAGATGCATTCTATTACGTGAATTGTCAGATGGCAGAGAAATATGTTTTATAAACATATACGCACCCAATTTAGATGGCAAGACATTTTTGGAGTTTTAATGGAGTTAAGGATGCCTTACCTTGATATCCTAATGATTTGGAGAGGAGACAGTGAGATTGATAGATCCTTCTCCCTGCACCCCCACAGACTTCACAGAAAGCTTGGAATGTTGGCTGCACTCACTAAAATCATGGCAAGAACAGGCTGCTGATACATCTGGAGAATTCTCTACCACACAACTCAACAAGGGAATATTCCAGCTTCTTAAGCACACATATTCTATTCAGCAGTCTAGATTACGTACTGTTCACTCAGAAGTTAAGAGGCATAACATCCAAGGCATCTAATGTTTATCTAGATTCCTTTGGGGCTGCTCTACCTTCTTGTTTAAATATGAGAGAAGACGGGCAAGCACCCATATCCACACATGGAGATTGAATGCTGAAGCTCTGAAGATCGTAGTTTTGCTGGTATATATGTACCACAATTAGCACCTGCCTAGAATATAGCTGGGGGTCAACAAGTATTCGATCCTATGAATGGGAAACCATGAAAGTTGTCCTTCAATGTTTGTGAATGAATAAAAATGTATGGCACCAGATGTCAGTTACAGAAAACCACAATGAACATTTCTTTTTAACCATGTGAGATTTTTCAAATAAATAATCCTTATGGTAATAATCACTGAATGTCGTCAGTTTTATCAATTCCAGTCTTCATTTATTAGTATAAATGCTTCAAATGTATAGTGTTGATCCATCAATTTATAACATTTGTCATCATTGATACTTAAACATCCCAGTGCATTTCGGGACTAGACCTACATCAGGGGAGTATCTCCTAGAATATAATAAACATCAAGTAATCAATGAATTTGAAATTTCGTCTCCGATCAGTAGGCGATGCCCACATGCACCCAATATCCTATATGAAGTGTATACCCACCTAATGCCTTTGAATCCCTACAGGTGTACGACAGTCTTTTCAATTTGTACAGTCTTTTGATCAACGTCTGCACACACCCTATCATACAAAATGTCTTACTAAAGAATGTCCAACTTAACGGAGAACAGAGCTAACACACTTTGCTTCGCCTCTGATGAAGCACAACATATCTATTCTCTAATCAACTAAATGGATAATTCCACCACCACAAGCACTGTATCCATTAACAGCAACATCAAAAAATTGCTATACATCACCAAAAGAAAAGTTAACCAATGTGTGCATGCAATCACTTTTATCAAATATTATGGAGTTCAACGAATTCCAAGGGGATTAAGAAGTCCACTAAAATCTATGTTATGTAAAAACAATTCTAAATTCACTGTGCGATGGTATGCAATTCTGAGTAAATGTTCCCTGGATTTAATATTACTTATATTAGAGGAACTTTCGAAAATGCTGGAGGAACTCCACAAAGAAATCGGTCAACTGAAACAAGAGCTATCTAATAAGATGACTAAAGATTAATTTGATAAGACACTGACTGACATCAACATTCAATTGAAACAGTACACAAAATAAATCAATGAGAGAGAGATCTGCAAATTTAAACGAAACACAATAGACTATAAAACTGGTGATGTCTATAGTTGGGCTGAAGTTTATGCACAAAGATGCAAACAGAAAACATTTTCCTCTAAATCCAGAGAGGGGGGGAAACCTCTTTATCATATGAATCCCTGGATAAAAAAGATAGCATAGAGACAAGGAAAAGCATTTACCATCAACATCGAGCAATACTAGTCAATCAACTTCCAATTTACCAAGAACTGAGGCATCTTTTTTAGGGAGAGGCACAGAAGTCACCCTCGAACCCTGAGGGGACATAGCCACAAAGAAAAAAGACCAGTCGATTGCAAAGTCAACCAGGAGCCAGGAAACCTAGTAATTAACATCTCTAAATGTTATCTAACACCCATTCAAATCACGACCTTACAGAAATGTACATCTTTTGTTCCCACTTATCATTCTACTGAGCTTGAGACGCAAATATGTTTTTTTTAATTTATGAGAAACTTCAAATTAATACTTTATTTGACAATATCGTTGAACATCGACCAAACAGAGAGGAAGGTACCCTAATGAGTCTTAGAAACAAGAGCACGTTTATAGCTTCTCCCAGCTATAAAATTTTAGACTTATTCAAAATAATAATTCAAAGAGAACTGCATGAAGTATTTAAGGGAAAAAATCTCCGGATTTCCAATCTAACTCTAAAGGAGCGGGAAATCATCACACAAATTGCCAACAACGAAACGATTACATGTTGTAAGGCAGACAAGGGGGTAGCCTTGGTGATTTTGGATATCTAGTTTTACCTGAAGAGCGTGGATTATCTTGTTCAGGATGCTACTACAAATATGAAATTGAATTCAAATCACACAGGAGAATTTTCAAAGATTCTTTCGATCATTTTGAACAGGGCTAGATCCATGGACACCATCACAGAAAAGGACAAATGTTACCTCATACAGGAACATCCATGTACTCCACATATACATATGTTACCTAAGATTCACAAACACCTACACAGATCTCCTTTTCGACCCATTGTTCCTACTCGAAATTCTATACATGAACCGGTTGGGAAATACTTGGATCGTCACCTTCAACCACTAGTTAAAAACATGTCTACTTATCTCAAGGACACAACTGATTTTTTTTAAACAAAATAAAGTCAATCGGATTTGATGAAAACATTACACCCATTCAATTTATAGATGTGAGCTTTGTTTATCTCAATTCCTCATGATTTGGGCCTTCAAGCAGTGGAATCATTTTTGGTAAATGCTTTAATGGAGGAGAACCCCAAAAAATTCTTAGTGGAATTTTAGCATTTCACATTATACCACAGTTACTTTGAGTGGAATAATGAGTATTATTTACAATGCACAGGAGCTTTTCTAGGAAACTGCGCTGCACCATGCTATGCCAACCTCTTTATGAAATGTTTTGAATTAGACAACACCTTTCTAAAACGAGAATTGCAAGAGAATCTAATAACATATTGGAGATACATTGACAACGTATTCCTCATATGGAATGGTCAACAAACAAATTTGGTTTCCGCTATAAATGATTTTAACACCATAGATGAAAGAATCTGTTTTACCAATACCATCAGCAAAGATCAAATAACTTTTCGCGATGTAGGAATCACAGTTCAGGGCCAAACATTGGAAACCAATGTTTTTGTTAAACCTACAGACAGAAGTAACTTGCTGCATTACAACAGTTTTCACAAATGGCTTTAAAACAACATCTGCCTTATTCTCACCTTTTAGAATCGAACGTATTTCATCCAGTGACAGCAACTACTGGATTAGCAAAGAGATGGTAGCTACAAAGTCCAAACAAAAAGGATACCCTAATAACATCATACAAACAGCCATTGAAAGGGCTGATGCTAAAGAGAGAACGCTACTTCTCACATCCGGCAAACCACAAGGTACCAGCAAAAGATCTCTGTTTGTGTCGAAATATTCCACCCAGACTATTAAAATCAAAAGCGTTATGTTAAAGCACTGGCCTATGTTACATACTGAAGAAGAATTAAAAGGCATTTTTAATCTTCCACCTTTATTTGCATACCAAAGAACCAGGAATTTGAAGAACTTCTATCTAAACCGGACAATTTTAAGGTAGGCCTAAAATACAGAGGAACCACACCATGTCTCAATTGTGGAAGCTGCAATAACATCATAAAGGGTACCACCATTAGGCACCCAGTTCAAGGAACCTCCATCAAACTATACACATCGGCCACTTGTGACTCTAAAAATGTTGTCAATCTGTTGAAGTGCCCATGCGTATTCGCATATGTGGGCAAAACAGAACGCATAATGAAAGTCAGGCTTACTGAACACAAAAGCAACATCTGTACTAAGAATAAGAAGTCTACCATTGCTGTACACTTTAGCACTCACAAACATAACTTGAGTCAAATAAGATTTCTCATATTGGAAATTGTACCTATCAAAGAAGGCAGAGACAACAAAAAATATCTGCTTCAAAGAGAATTTTTTTTATTTATAAATATTTTTATTTGCATTTTCAACCAACAAAAACAGAGCTGGCAAGTCACAAGTGAATACCCTGGCTCCCTCCCATCCAAAATGACAGCATCATAATTATCAGCACTACAAGATCCCAGCTCCACTCAAAGAGAAAATTATTGGATGAAGAAATTGGACACAGTCAGCCCTAAGGGCTTGAATGAACGGTTAGATTGGAATTTTTATTCATGAGTGTATTTGACATTGCTTGCATGTTCCAAATTGTTGGTGTTTCCAAGAACACAAACTGTTATTTTTGCTTATCACATTGATCGTCTTCTTTTTTTCTCTCTTTTCCTTTTCTTTGTTTCACTTTTTGTTTCATTTGTAAGGACAATATTCACCCAATTCATAGTAGTGTGTAAACTCTCTCAAGATGGCGTTCACGGTTCTTGAGTCCTTTGCACTTTTGTCCTCTTCCAATTTCCATGAATTCCCTATTAGTTACTGAGCACTGCTAACCATGGCGTTATGTTCACACGCTAAGTTAACATAGAGCGTTTTACCGCCATGGAGGTAATATTGTGGACACGCTTATTACTAACAGTCCTGCCGCGATACGTTTTGAATACCATTTCTTACTTTTTTAATATTTTGCATTAATACAGCATGTATTGATTCACTGGTCATTGCGATACACGTATAGTACGAGGTTCATAAAGCGACGATATTACAATACTATTTTCACTCAAGGCATTAATTCCCACACTGGTGTTCGTTCTCTACAATGCATCCAGTTTCTGGCAAGAAATAACATGTGCTTATTTTCGGACTTTGACATTCACGATCATACGGCTGCAAATGTTCTTTGAAGGTTGCATGCCACTCATATTTAAACAGAATGATTGATTGATTGAGAACCACTGGAAGCTGTTTCCTTTTCATTGCGAAGCCGACCTGGATTGATTCCTGTGAATGAATGGAAAACACAACCCTGAATTCACAGAGGGTTACACACATTGTGCAAGTAGACTATAGTTGGATTCATCTTATGATTTTTTCACTTTTATAATACACTGGCAGCATTGTATGGAGTGTTTGGTTGGATGTTTCCAGATTAGTTGATTACTTGATGTTTATTATATTCTAGGAGATACTTCCCTGATGAAGGGTTAGTTCTGAAATGCATTGAGATTTTTAAGTATCAAAGATGACAAATGTTAAAGTTTGATGGATCAACACTATAAATTTGATGAATTTATACTAATAAATGAAGATTGGAATTGATAAAATTGACGACATTCAGTGATTATTACCATAAGGATTATTTATTTGAAACATCTCACATGGTTAAAAAAATAATAATTGTGGTGTGCATAGTGGGGATGTTACTCCCTTTCTGTATAACGCAGCTTTGAACATTTGAAATTTCGCCTTGGATCTGTAGGCAATACCCACATGCACCCAATATTCTATTTGAAATGTATACGCACATTATACCTTTGAATACCTAAAGGTGTGCGACAGTCTTTTCAATTCGTATAGTTACAGAAAACCCTCACTACTCAAAAAGAAAATATGACTCAGATGCATAAGTGAGGCACAACAAACGCCAGGGCTAGAATGGAGCAGATGGAAGCAAAAAAGGAACTAGAAAGTATGCGATGCTTTAGAAAACTTTAACAGCAAAGAATACAAGCAAAATCTTCATAGATAAAGTAATGAATCGCTGAGACTTTTAGAATGGCTTCTAAAAAGAATACCAATTCCCTAATACAGTAGTTAAAATGGCCAGATGGGACAGTTATGCAACTCCAGCTAGTATCAACGAGAAACTATGCAGTACTTGGTGCTGCTTTACAAATAACCTAGCATTGGCTCTGAACCATCGATTAATACTTTCCTAAGTAGAATCTGCATCCCTAAATGAACTTATGAGCAGAATTAGAAGCAGAGCTCCGGCAGAAGGAATTGGTGGGATTAATTTAGCAAATGCAGAGGAGTAAGACTCCTGGGAGCGACGGCATTCTGGATACCTTTTACTAAGTATTTTCTGGAAAGTTGTAGGACCGATGGGCAGGGGTACTAATGAACACGATGACAGAGGTTGCTATTATCATAACAGTAGATAGAGATCCATTTGACCCAGTATCTTGCAGGCCTTTTTTGATTATCAATAGATACTAAAATATTAAGCAAAACTTGAGCCATTAAACTATTCAGATTCACAAGCTGGCTCGTACGTGAAGACCAATATGACTTCACACTCTGACGTAGTACTCGTAGTTATGTGGTACATGCCTCACACAAAGCAGAGCAGAAATATGGCATGGCCTTGTTGGATAAAGAACAAGCCTTTCATACTCTGGACGGTACGTAAATGATGTATTAACACATTAGATGGGGTAGTAGTGATTTAGTTTTCGCACTTTGTAAGACAGAAAATGTACTTTGTGGGTACAAGTATCAATATATGTCGTATAATGGGTGCTAAAGGGTTTGCACAACTTACTACCTTAGGTGCAGTTGACAAGTGGGTTAGAGGACCCCACCTGTTTACAATATGAAATCGAAAACCTAAGCACTCCTACAGTTTATTGTAGATATGAAATCCACACTGTAAAGATAATGTTACGGTAAGGATAATGTTCAAATGAAAATATATTTTATTCACACATGGAAAAGGTTCTTGTTCTCTTCCAAATAGTCCACTTTATACAGTTTCTTGCTTGACGATCACAGCCAACACATATTTGGCCACTACAGGACTTTTTCAAGGCTTCATAAGTTAAAGGAAGTCAACCAAAGAGAAAATATAACCTGGCACGAAAATTGTATTCAATGGTCCTTATACATCAAATCATCATTCAGTAGTTAATGTTTAATTTGAAAGTGTGTTTGAAGTCCTTTAAAGTTATCGTTGATTAAGCCTGTTAGAAAGTCACATCCAGTGTAAAAGTTCTACTGAATACTAGTATCAGGGACGAGGTTCCAAGTTAGTGAGTGCAGGAGTCCATAGTAAGCTCCTTCCTGATCCAGTCTCCTGAGAGTATGCGGAAGACCATGTGTGAGTAAACTGTATTTTCATTTGAACATTATCCTTACCGTGTGGATTTCATATTTACACTAAACTATAGGAGTGCTTAGATCTTCGATTTCACATAGGATATATGTTTTGGAGAGCATGGAACTAGATTTTCAAAACTGGGTTAGACTGCTGTACGCTGGACCCATGGCACGAGTCAAGTCAGGAGAGATTGCTGTTAGCAAGCTGGGAGATTGAATGAGGCACCAGACAAGGTTGTATCTGCCCCACTTGCTGTTCGCCCTTGTAGATGAGCCAATATAATGCTTGAGAACATAATTACAGAATGAGGAATCACAGTAGGCTCTACCACACACATAGTGGTGATGTACACTGCCAATACTTGTTGACCTCCAACAACAATCTGGGGTGTTAGTTTGACTCCTGCTTCAAAAACTCGACAGGTTTGGGTGGATCTCACGATTGAATAATAATTGGAAGAAGAACAAACTATTTCCCATGGAAATGGGGGGTGGGGGTTGGTCAGTGCAATAGTGAATCCACATGCAGCTTTGTGGCAGTAGTGTGAGACCGACGGATCCAAACTTCTGGGAATATAAGTGGCACACACCCCTGGGAAACTGTTTACATACGAAAAAGGGTGCAGTCATTGAAGGATTAAAGCACTCCATGCAACTCTGAAACACTTTGAGGCTCTCAGTTATGGGGAGGGTTGCAAAAGCTAAAATGGTACTCCTCCCGTGATGCTCAAAAGTATCGCAAAAGTCTTTGCACCCCATATAACGAGCAAGCTTTTAAAGAGCTAGACAGGCTGATGACATTTTTGTTCTGGAGAAAAGAAGCCTGGTCTGATTAGACCCATTGCACTCGCCTGAGAGGGAAGGATTTAGGGCACACAGACATGGAACTCTTATATAGCTGCACAGTTCCAACATGCTGTGAAATTGATTACATAAAGTGACAACTGGGAGAAATCTTTGTTAGAGGAGAGCCTTGACTGTTGCACCTTAAGTGCTCTGCTTAACAGGGGAGGTGCCAAACTGATGCAATGCTCGCACATTTTCAGACAGGGCGGAACAACTTGGGAGAAGTCATAAAAAGTCATCAGACCACCTAAATTTGCCAGAGTTTTAGAGAGATGTACTTTATAGTGATTTAAACACACAAGCCGAGACATATGAATGAGTCCATGGAGGAAGGTAGGTTGTAAAAATGTAGAATATGTGTACCTGGGAGAGACATTTATTTCATTCAAAGCACAAGAGGCTTTTAAGTGCAGACATGGACAGTTCTTCCAATACTCTGGACTGACCAGGAAGGCAAGGAAAGATGTACTCGATTCAAGTCAAAAACATCTTTATTCGATTCATAGAATCAAAAAAGAGCCAAAAACATTACTTTTGTTACATAAAACCAAGTTAAAACATTAGTCCTCTAAAATGTTAAAATACAATACATGGGTTTGCTAGTCTTTAAAATTAGCACAAATATATGAGTGTTTACTAAAGTGTACTCGATTCACTCAAATCTTCGGCCACGATGGAGGAACAACTAGCTCTGGGGCAGGGATGGAGGTTGGTGTCCCACTAATAAAGAGCATTAAAGGCAGACCAGAAAAGAAAAAGACTGCGAATGAGGCAGCAATCAGAGGAAGATTTCCAACCCCCCTCACAGATTGAAAATGGGAAGTAGTCTGTTTTCAGGATGAAAAAACATTAAGTAATGCTATATCCAAGCTCGCACTTTCACTATCTACATCACACCTATTTGACCCCATTGAAATGAGAGAAATGTACCTGACCAAACCTCTGCTTCTCCAAAGTGTGGCGAGATGGAGGCCTCCTTCCTACATATGACCAGTTCTAGTAAGATGTTGGTGTATTACTGGAAACTGATCATAACCAGTCTGCACTGCATAATAGGCACAATACGGGAGGCTTTCTTCAACCACTGTTTTATTCAGTATTATCCCCAAACCAAACAAGCATTGAGAAAACCAGTAGGTCTCGCCTTTGAGACCAAATAAATTTGTAAATTATTTTTAGCCAGGCTGTATGGCAGCGTAGCTGAACATAATGAAAAAAAAGAATAGTACTATGACCCGGCTGCAGTATCTTTTTTTCTTTTTACCAGTCCGAGATGAATTAGTAAATTAGTAAAAGTTGGGTGAAATCTTTTTTTCATATGGCCACTAATGCACTTCAAAAAAAAAATTGAAGGTAGTGTATAGAGGTGAGGGAGCAGGTGATGGACGAAGCAACACGGTGGGAGGAAGAGTGGAAGGGGAGGATGGTGGGGTAGGGAGAGAAGGAGAAGCAAGAAACAACAGTGTGGAAGCACAAGAACAACAGAGAGGATGACTGTCGTGAAAGCACATTGACAATGGAGAATTGAGCAGGCAGGTACAGAAAACATAGGTGGGTGAGTATTAAACACCTGCACAACTGAGAGTCAGCGGGGATGGGGAAGCAAACAGACAATTGAATGCGGTGGATGAGGAAGTAAACTGACAGTGGAGGGTAGGTGGGGATGGGGAAGCATATGGATAACAGAGGGTGGTAGGGAAGCAAGAATGGCAACGGAAGGTTGGGATAAAGCAAGAACAGCAACTGAGGAAGGAAGTGAGGTAGGGTTAGGGGAGAAGCACACGCTAGAAAGAGAGGTACAAAGTACATGAACGAGACAGCTGGAAATAACATGCACACTTGTGGAGTGCTTAAGCAAAAAAAAGTAGCACCTGTAAAGGGAGCAGTGGAAGCACAAAAGTAAATAGTTAATTCTCCAGGAGAGGGACCAACACCAGAAGAGTAAGGAAGGCCCATGGATCTGAGGAATAATAAACAAGCAAACTAATGACAATAAAGCAAACCAGTAGTAAGCACTGGACAGACTTTAAATTCACTGTAAGCGAACAGTATGTGTCACAACAGACAGTGCATGTGTTTAGGCAAGGCCTAAAAATCAGTTGCAAAGCAAAAATAGATTTATAACGAGTAGTAAAAAGGCCTGCTCCATAAATATGAAGAAGGCATGACTCATTTTGCAACTAATTGTGAATGCTTAGAATCCAGGGATTGACCGACGAGGAACAGCTGACTTCCACCAATGGACTCACATTCACAGAGTACCTACTTTTTAAATACATTTAAATAAAGAATAACAACTTGTCTGCTTTTATGGCATTGTGATCAGTGTGCAGAGGTCTCCTGGGCGACTGGGTACTCTCATCAGTGCCCTACATGTGGTTGGCTTGGTGGAAGGTGTCCAAAATGGACAGTTGCCACTTTGTGAACCGATAACACCTGCTTTGACAGGTTGGTAACCTGTTCAAGAGCATTGATACTTGCACTGCAAATCTGAAGGCGAAGGGAGCCACAGTTCCCATCCTCTTCACCTTCTGATACATAGTCCCAATAAGTTGCGAAGTGCACTGTGTGAATCACAAAAATATTTCCAACGTACCTTTTGCAGATTGCAACCTGCTATTTTGCAGTTGCAAAGACTGTGAATTTGCAATCATAGGCTGTAAAACAGTTTTATATATTAGGCCCTTGTTTGGGTTGCATATTCGGCTAAAATGTTAATTCTGTGGCGTAATGTGCTCTACAAAACCACTGTAACATAATATATCTTAACAAAACTGAGCTCTTTTTTATTACTTTAAGAAATGCGACTTTTACTTGGAGGACAATCGTCTTGTATTACAGTGTTTAAGTGGCAGAAAATGCACCCACTGCCCAGACAGGCAAAGTAATTACACATCTTAAATGGCTTATTTTGTCACTGGTCTGTGATAATTCACATGCCTCTGGCTAGTTCGTGACCTCATTCACTAGTAACGATACGAGTCTGAAAGAGTGAAAAAGTGTAAGTGCCTTTCAGTGCACAGCAGAATTGCATTCCAGAGCACACTAAACCATGCTTTCTTTTGCGTAGTATGCAATGCATGTGTGGCATTCCACGGTGTAAACAGCTGACAAATGGCACGTGCAGTCTGAATGTGCACACTGAGCCAGTAACGCTCTCCTCGCGATCGCTCACGTTTTGTAACATGGGTTCATGACGCAGCACTCTACAGGTGACCTTTCTTCGACAAAACCTCAGAAGCGTTACAGACATATACTTTTATAGAATTCTCTTGCATGTAAATGCATGTTTCTGGGTTAGTAGTTCTTTTCTTAGATTTTTTTTGCACTTTGGTTGCTAATTTATTTATTTACTTACGTAAATGTACAGCGCTAAATGAGACGAAAAATATTCCTTAACTCAGTGGGAATCACAAAAGTAACTAACCTCTGAGGAACTGCTACCGGCCCGAGCAAGAAAGGTGAAGGGAGCGCTTGGGGTAAGAGGGAAGGAGGTAGTGGAAACACATTTAAAAAATAGCGACTGCATTTCAGTGCTGCGGTCGCAACGTTCTCTTGAATAGTACAAGTATCCCTTAACCTGTTTGAGGTCCGCTGTTAGTCCTTGAATATGTAGTAAGGAGTTCTAGAGGTTTGCACCCATTACCCCAAAAGAATGATTACCAACTTTGAGTATCAATTTTTTTTATTTATTTAAGAATTGGTTGATTATTGCAAAAGGCAGCATTTTCTCCTTGAAAACTTACGTTGAAACAGCACAATAGTTATGCGTGTTACAAAAGGAGCATATATCTTGTGAATACTGTTTATTGAGCTAAACGTTAATATTCTTAATACGCTTTGCTTATCCTTGTGGCTTGGGTAACTAGGTCAGCTTGTTGGCACTATTCGGATTTGCGAATGAGCTTGAATTTTAGAAGCACAAAATAAATCACATTACTGTCACCAACAAGGCCTAAGAAACTGAAGTCCAGACACATCTCGAGTAAAGGAGAATCCGGTCTGTTTTATTAATCGTCATTTACTTAATGATGAAGATCTCAGACAGGCAGACACACAAGAAAGCACACACAGATGCGATCAGAGCAGACAACAAGCTGAACAAATAGCAATAGGATAATTCCCTGCGAAGACTTAACTGTTGTAAGTCAACCGGATAACCTAACTGGGGGAGGGCGTTGTTTAAGTGCTACAGATGCACATGTGGACATGACCAGTGTCGACCAGTTTGTTTTCCCGATTAGAGTGAGGAGAGGCAAACACTACCATCAACAAAAGATACAGGAGACAGACAAATATTACCATACAAAGGTGACTGCTGTAAAACACACACGTTTTTATGGAGTGCTTCCAGGGAAAGCAAAAAGAATTCCTGAAAAGCGAGCAATTAGGGAAGAATAGAAGGAGTCAGTCAGAGAAGCAGTAAAGGGGCTAGGTTCCACCGGAGTAACAAAAACAAGTATTTGCAATGCAATAGGTCTCGCATTTACGCAAGTTTGAGCTATTGACATTGCAAATAACAATGCCTTTTATTTGTGTTTTCGTTTTTAAAACATAAATAAAAGGCATTGTCATTTACAACACCAATAGCTTAAACTTGTGTAAATGCGGGACCTATTGCATTGCAAATGCTTGTTTGGTAATGGGGGTGGTTGGTTGAGATAACGTCGTGAGCACTAGGGGGACCCACTTTATTAAAACACAGAGGTAAAGAAACTTACACAGATCTTCGTGTACCAGAAGGTTTGAGGGCATAACAGTGCTAAGTTAACCCTGGTGGTTAATGATCATCATGCTACAAATCTGTGCTAAGCACGGTGTGCAGCCCAACTTGTATTTTGCTGCTTCTGTCATTGCATACAGATATATAATACTAATAAAACAAGTAACATTACACCTACAACAAGCCAGGGCTATTGGCTTTGCCATTGGTTGTTGTTTGTGTAAGATAAATCAGAAACTACTACGGCTTTACAATGAAAATGCTTCCCTTCTGAAATGATGACTGAAAGAACTATAATGAGTCTCCTTGAAGTTACCTCAAAAGCAGTGATGATTGGCACTGCTGCAGAGGTAAGATTTTTTTTTTCACCCCGAGTGCAAATATGGAGAGCCTGATGGAGACCCGGTTTGTCAACTGCTTTATACAGACCCCCCAGGATATTGCGGCATGGATTAGCAAATTTAGCGGCACAAATATGGAAATTTAGCGGCATTTTTGCGGCACTGTATTTTACTCTTAAGCATTCATTTTCAGCCTTAAATCAATAGAAAATGTTTTAGCAGAGCATTCCACTTTAAAATAGGTATGTTTAAAGTTCTGCCGCTCTACGAAAGCACAGATCCAATCCTAACCTCGTTTAAGGGGGGTCCTATTTCTCCCCGGGATGTTCTAGCACCCTTGTACGCACCCCCGCTGGGGGTACCGCTGCCTCCTGGAGGCGAAGGAGAATGGACGGCTGAGTAAGCCTTACATATCCTGCACAACTTCATTACGTTGCAGAAATGCAATTTAATACAGTACTTAGATACTTTCAGGCTCACTGTGCATATTAACTTCAAAAGTTGACAGAGGTAGCGCGTCCATTTTATGCAAGGGCACTGGAATTATTCGCAAGGTAGGCACAAATTAAGCAGGTGCATTGTCTAAGTTATTCATCAACACAAGCAAAATATGTGGCGTAACGTGTGACATTTTGTGACAGTAGTCTTGTAATTTTTACTTTTTAACACTCTCTGGGCAAAGGTGTCATCTTAATACTATCAGTTTGACACCTAAATACTGCAGTGAGCGACTAAAAAGGCCTAGAGAGACTGTATCTGAACCGCAGGATGTGCCTTCCAGGCCCAGGAGTAGTAAGCCTCTCCTGGTGAGCTTTCCCTTTTCTAGCCTCATCCACCTGCCAGACCTTCTCCCTGCTTCGTCTCCTCCGTCACCCTGGGCACTACCTTCACTTCCTCCTCTGCCATCACCTCCGCTCCCCACCTGTCTACACTCACTACCTCACCCCTCCTGTAGAAGCAGTATCTCTCTCTTTTACAGACCCTTTTATTTAATCTCTCCTCTTCACTCGCCTCCCTATCTACTGGCCCCCCTCTCACATAAGGCCCTGTCTTCACCGCTCCCCCCTCCTCTCCAGCTCTCCTCTCCAGCACCTCCCTTCACAGCTCCCCTCTCCTCTCCAGCACCTCCCTTCACTCACACAAGGCCCTGTCTTCACAGCTCCCCCCTCCTCTCCAGCTCTCCTCTCCAGCACCTCCCTTCACAGCTCCCCTCTCCTCTCCAGCACCTCTCCTCACTGGCCCCTCTACCTACAGAAACGGAGCAAAGGATGAGAAGGGGCCTGGGATTTCAAAGGTCACTTAAGCCAAAGCCTAAGTGACGTGCCTAAAAAATATGACCTGCCTGCTAATTGTGATGAGCAGGCTTGCCACACGCACAGCCAAAGACTGGTTGCGTTGACTGTGCTTGTGGCAGTGTGGATGGAGGAAGGACAAATATGACGACGAACATGCGTTCATTTCACTGTATTTCTAGCAACATTCCAGCAGGTGGCGCTACCTGATGACTTACATCACAAAAACAGCATTAACAAGAGGGCAAAATAAACGATCAATTAAATACAGCAATCGGCGCTACCTTTCATTCTCGCAGCTCCCCACTACTCTGCCCCTCCTTTCTCCTCCACTGATGTTTGTGGACCCCATGTGCCGAATGGTATACGGAAACACGTAGTGACGTATTTGCGTACATCCAATGAGTAGCCACACTTTTTTTTAAATTGCAGCTGGGACACTTATTTCGCGGCCGAAATGGTAAATATCGCGGCCATTACGCTTCTCAGCTGATTTTGCGATTTTTCCGTGAATCCGCGAAATCGCGAAAAGCTTGAGGGTCTGTTTATAGAACTGCCAGTGCAGAGCACCGGCAAGACCCGGCCCACTTAAAGCCCTGGATCTCACCTGTAGATGGAATGGAACCCAGCAGGGACCACAGCTCCTGGTGCACTCGTGATCACGCAGCACCCACAACACTGGCAGTAAAAGCATGCCTTAGCCGGCTGTGCCCCTGCATCTGTGGAGGACTGGGACCATTAATGGCAACACTGAGTCAGTTTTGGTGCAGGTCAGTTCACACAGAGGCCCAGAGGTCTGCGCACGCTACTACAAGCAAGATTAGCCAGGACGGAAGGCAACCCCAGCAAGCCAACCAACAAGATGAAAACAAATTTAAAACCATGATGGAGTAGCGTTTATTGTAGTTTTATATAGTGCGAGCTCCACACAAAGATATTAGATCACTGTGCATGAGCACCGGTTAAATTACACAAGATAACATTCATGTTTTGAGGCACGGGGAGAAGTGATGTGCCCAGAATCACAGGATTTTGAGCACGCCGAGACTCAATCCTGGTTCTCAAATTCCAAATTCTGAAGTTCTAGTTGTAACACCACAGTGAACCCTGCAGCTGGACAGACATGGAGATTGACGCACAGCACCATTAAACGGAGCCTTGCTGGTGGTTGTGTACGACTGAAGCGCCAGGGACAGTCCGGCATACCCACCATAGACCTGAAACACGACATATGCTCAAGTACACAAAGACAACAAAAAGAACGCTTTGAGGGGAGGAGCGGATGTGGCGTACACCTCCAGCGCTATAAATTAAACAAGTTTTAGCTCTCACAACGCCCACTGGGGGTGACGGTCATAATGATAAATAAATGTACTGCAGCCACGCAGCAGTGAGCCATTTCCTCAAAACCAAACACACAGGGAAACACTACTGATCTTCTCCCTGTGCGCCATGACACATCCCTCAATAATAATTCCCTGTGACAACTAGTGTCAGTGCTGGTGGTTGTTGGACTGGACCCTCTTTTGTGTCTGACTCGATCCCGCCTGTCTTCAGGGCTGAGATGTTACACGAAACCTTAAGAAGCTTACGGCTGCTGCTTCTGCAAGCTAAGCAGACCGAAGTCTCCATGATGTTTTTCTTTCACGGTAGCCTGCAGCACACCTCAAACTGACGATGTATGCTTGAAGACATCCGTTCATCTGCGACTGCCATAACCTTAAAAAAACAAGCATTTGAAATGCAATAGAACTGGCATCGAGGGGGGCAGGCAACGCGGCGCAGCTTCAGAGCTCAGTCCAGAGCCCCAGAGTGACTGTGATGGGACCGCGATCCCTACCTCGCCGATGCCACGCCTCCCCTCCCGGTCCTGGCAGCAGTCCTCCGGTGCACGGGCGTCCATAACAACCAGGATTCCACCCCTTTCTTCTTCCTTACAGGAACCAGTCCCGACGAAGGAGAAACCGGAAGTGCTTTCCTATAACCCCGGAAGTCCCTCCCCCTGTCCAGAGGCGGAACACAGAAAAGCCGGAACAGCAAACAACAGGGCGTTCAAGCAGGAAGACTCGTGGCAGGAGACAGCGTGCGACGAACCCAGGGAGCAGAGCGAGGAACTAGAAGCAGGAGACGACGTCTGGACGGAGGACTGGTGGAGGCCAGAGGAGGAAGCTGGAGAGCGGCTGCAACTCGCGGACGGAGTTGCGGCGGGCCAAGTGAGTACCTGTTCCCCCGTAGTGTAAATAGTACCGCCTGTAAATATAGTATCTGTATAGTAGCTCCTCCCTCACCATACACCTCGCACTGTGTAATAGTGTATATATCCGTGTGTGTGTCACTATCACGATTGCGTGTATTGCCCCTCACCTACCGGCACAGAGTCACCCTCCTCCTTACCCGTGCTGCCTCTCTCCCTCTCGTACCTCTCCCCACCCTACCTCACGGTCCCTTTCTTTCCCACACACCCGGTGAAGGTAAAGGACAGAATAGTAGTTCTGACCAGAAGAACTAACGGCCACTTTTCTCTCTCCTTTCACATACCTCCGAGGAGCCACCGTCCCGCGACTGAACCGCCCATTGCCTCAGCAGACCAGCCAACCCAGCTTACGACCCGTGACCGTCCACAAGCGAAGAACCATCAGCACAGAGCCGGAACCAGCCGCAATCCAGATCCCTCTTCTCCCTTGTACCTCATCCCCTGAACACTGTACTTTAATAAAAACCCGGCTACGAGATAGCCCACTACATACGGCCTCCACGCCTGTTATTCCGGTCCGCCCCCACTCCACGCTTACAGTGACCTAGTGCACGGGAAGCCCATGAAACAAGTTAATGTGGAAAATGCGAAGCTCTTCTGTGCAGCTACGGAAGAGTAACAAATAACAAGCATCGATCTATTGTCTTTATGGGGCCATGTGTTTCTATTTAGAAACACATGGCCCCATGAAGATAAGGAAGTGCTTTGCGACAGCAGCAAAGCAGGTGACCCAGTCCGGATCAGAGGCCAAAGGGCATCACCAAAAAAAAACTAATTTCCAATGGCAGGCCACTGTTTAGCATAAACGGTGATGCCAGCCAATGGAAATGAGGGGCAGGGCTTCAAAGCAGGCGACCCAGTCCGGATCGGAGGCCAAAGGGCGTCACCAAAAAACCCTCATTTTCAATTGCAGGCCACCGTTTAGCCTAAACGGTGATGCCAGCCAATGGAAATAAGGGCGGGGTTTCAAGCCCTCTTCTCAAAGTCCTCTCTCACAAAATCTCTCACCGAGGCGAGCAGTGCTTTGCGCTGCAACGCCACGCAAGACCTATACATGTGGGAGGGCTGGAACAAATGAAGCCAAGGAATATTAAGCAAGCAACTGTGGGTGATAAAACACAAAGCCAACGGTAAGCAATGGGCCAAAGGCAGTGCTTTAAATTGGCCGGTACTCACCGGTACTGAGTACCGGCACTTCTTCATTTTCTCCCCTTGAGTACCGGCACTTTTTTCTAGAAGAAAGAGAGTACCGGTACTCATGGGGATCTGACTTTAACCGAGGCAGCGCGCTCCCTTTTTGTCCCTCAAGTTGTACTACGGCAGCACCTTTCAAGCAATGCACGGAATCAATCAAAGGAGCTTGTCACCAGGACCCAGCGTGAGCTGCTTTACAAATCAGAGCAGGGGTGTGTCTGCTGAGTCATTTGCTTATCCAAAGATCTTTCACAGTGGGCGCAAAGAGGGGGCTGTACAATCTAATGGGTGGCGGTGGGAGGCACTATTCAGGACATAACAAAAGAACGTATGGGAAGGCTTTTACAGTCGCCACGCATCTGAATTGCTTTCTTGCACACTTCCTCTTCCACACTCGCTGATTCCTATTTCATCAACCTTGGACAGACCTTAAGACCAATCAAAAATGTGGAGATTGGCACCTGGTTCCCCAGTACAGACGTTGTCAGCTCTGACCCTAACTCCGGTTTACAAATGTTCCAGGAGAGACTTGTTTATTTATTTTATGCGTTTTTATATAGCGCGGACTTTACCCGAAGATGTCAGAGCGCTTCACGATAGGAACAGTAATGATACATGAAGAGAAAATTACAAGTGAACAAATTACAAAAGCAAACGTTAAGTTACATGAGGCAAAAGTGACAATTGTGAGCAAACAAAATACAAGAGATAGCAAACAATACATTACAGGAGGAAAAAGTGATATGTGTGCAGGTTACAAAAGCATACAAAGTACAAGTAGAGGTATAGTACTGCAATAAATGGCAGATACTCCAGCACAAGAACAAACGTTACATGAGGGAATGGTGGCACTTGCGCAAGTATCTAAAGCAAACAAAATGTAAGAGGTAGCAAACAGTATGTTAAAAGAGAAAAGTGATATGTGCATGTTTCAAAAGAGTACCAGTACTGGCTCAGTGGGCTGTAGGCCACCGGTTCGATTTAAGGCAGGCTGAAGCAGCATGTAATCCTTAGGCGGTTGATAAAATGCATGCAGATTTCGTGCATACAACCTTGGCACGGTCAAAAAGCTAACCCCGCCCCTTGTTCCCCCTTAGCCCCCCCTAAACTCCGCCCACTGCACCTTTTGGTGAGTAACTGCACTTATTTTTTTTCATTTAAAGCACTGCCCAAAGGCATTTGTAGGTAAGCTTCCAGCATGTCCCCGGTTTCATCTTTGCAACCAGGCTACAAATTCCTAGTCTTGGGGACCATACTGGCAATAAGCCCGATTGTACACCAGCTGCACCCCTAATGTCTAAATGAGAGGGCATGGGAACGGCATTTAGTAGAATGTACCGCAGCAGAAGAATCTCAAATTAGGGCTACAAGAAAAGAGAACGGTCACAGAAGATTTGGCTGCCTTTGCTGAAATAATCTCTACTTTATCAGACCTCCGTAGACACTGAGGTGTGGCGTGGCCAGTGATGCACGCATCTGTACCCTGGTAGTGTATGAATACTAGAGAGGAGGGTGCAGACATTTGCAGGGTGGCATACAATTATAAAATATAATGTGGTGAATGGTACCAGAAACAATTAAGGAACGTGCACTTGACAATAAGAATTTCTAGCATATTTAATGTTATCGAATATAGACATTTTATACGATTATAAAATTATAATAAAACTATTACTTTTTTTTGCTCCAAAAATCGATTTAGAAGAAAACTGATGGAAGTGCCTCCACATCGTATTAAGTTAATAATACGTTGTTAGATTTATAGTGTAAAAAAGCGAACACTGCAGCTTCGTTATGTATTTTTTTTACCCCAAAAGGCGTAAACGTTTTATAGATCTCACGGAAACTCCGGAAAGACAATTCTTGAAGGGTTAGATCGGTTCATCGCTGTTGAACAAGGCTAAAAGGGCGACGGGGATCAGCTGACCCTGGGCGGCGCTAGGCAGTGCGGGATCTTACAGGAGGTTCTGTTTCAAAAATGTGGAATGCGCATATTACTGTTGTAAGGAGGCGGTTTTTAAATAAAAAAATAACACAGATCCACAGACTCTGTCGCCGTCGGTCAGTTTTCCTGCTTGACAGCGAATTTCAACCGAATACAGTAATGCACTTTTTCCAACCAAGACTGAGGATATTTCCCCGCTTATGTAGTGATTTGGTTTGATCAGAAAGATGTTTGTTTTAATATTGGAACTATGCTGCCATCTAGTGGCTGTACACGAGACTAAATACTTTATGCGTTTGTACCCCCACTGCGGCTATTTGTATATGCTTATTTATTTAATGTGAACGATTTCAAAAAAATTATTTTTTCCGCTGGCACTTCCATCAGGGAAATAGTCTGCCCGGCTCAGAATTGTTGTAGGGCTCCATGAGTATTTCGATTTTTCAAATTGTACACCGTCTTCAAAATTGTAAGTTAAGGCATCAACTCGAGTTGGTGCTTTAGGTTACACATCAAGAAACTCTACTTTTATGTCACAAAGGTGAGCATAGGTATGTATGCTTGCCCAATTTGTCAATTATCATTATCTATTTCTTTTGACGTTTTAATAAGTACCTGATTTTAATAGTGAACTTACTATTTTAATGTTTCGGGCTGCGTTATTACTGTGATTAAAGTATCCATTTTAAGGATTGACTAGCAGCCACTCGCATGTAAGGAAAGCGTGACATTCATTTGTTAAAAAATGTGGTTCGCCTTCACTACATTTATCCCTGGGATGGGTTGTAGGTGGATGTATCTGCTGGTGAACTGCCACAAACGTGTGGGTGTAATCAAAATATACAGTTCAGCGTAGGGTTATCACAATATTCAGAAATAGCACGGCGCTCAACAGATAGTGGGTATAAGGTAATTTTTGTAGCTAGTAGTTGTTGGTGCTGCTTGATCAGAGATAACCCTGTTCTCTGGGAGAGAAGGGGGAGAGGAGCTCTGCCTTCTGTATGTCTGTATGCAAGGTCAAGCGCACACAACCTAAGTATGTTCAACGGTTGGTTGTGTATCTTTTGATGGAAGGATAAGATCAGACTTCACTTTAGTTGTTTCTTTCCTTGTTTATTATATCCATTGACAGAGTTTGTTTATACACGAAAACCAGCCGACACGTGTTTCGTCAAAAAGCGGGGTAGACCCGTGACTCTTCAGGGCTGGGGAAATAAAGTAAAGTCAGAAACTATTTTTTTGTAATGGTATGGGAGTGAAAATGGATGGGTACGTGGAGGACGGTAAAAGGATGGCCAGAGTGAGGGGATGTGCTGGGAAGGAGAAACAAGCATTTACAATGCAATGGTCTCGGCAGCATTAAAGGTAGAGCTATTGGCATTGCTCTTTATTTATTTTTTTAAATCTTAAATAAATGACATTGTATTCTGGGAGTTACTCCTGGGGGTAACAATGCATGGTGTGAGTTACTCCCTGTGGGATAAAAATGGAGGTTTACTGAATCTCTGTGTTCGCAACAGTGACCGCTGTCAGTCAGATACTCCCTGGGAATAATAATGGAGCAAATAACAATACATGTTGTAGGGTAAAAAAAACATGCTGTCAAACACCACCTCGGTCTAACAGTTTATGCCGTCATGCTGTAAATGTGCACACACTCAGAAATTCCGTGTCTGATACCAACAGTACATGCTGTCATGTACAACCTGGGACTAACAATGCAGGCGTCAGATAGGCTGGGGATAAAACTGCAAGTTAGATCGGGGAGGGGGGGGGAGTGGGGGGAGCGGTAACAGTGCATCCTGTTGAATATTCCCGTGACCAACAAAGCATACTGCATGTACTGCCTGGGACTAATAATGTAGGCTAGGCATTAAAGCATGTATGCTATTACTACCGGGTGTGGTGCAGGGCTAACGTGGCATGCTTGCACATATGCCCTATTCCCTATGGGCAACAATCCATTCTGTGGGGTACTGCCCGAGGTAATAATGCATGGTGTCATTTGCTCCCTGGGGCTACCAATCATTGTTTACATACACTATATGTGCGCAACTGTGCGCGCCGTCAGGTATTCACGGGAATACTAGTGGAGGCTACCAATTACAAGGGGAGGACAGTGCACGTTGCCAGGTAACCCCGTATGCTGTCAGACTCCGTGTGAGTGATGGCACAGGCTATGGCGTACTCCAGTGGTTATACATACCCAGGTGGCTGCTGCTCCGATGCCTGGGCAGGAGGGGGCCTCTTGTGCACTTTTGACTACCTCATGTATTTTGGTTGCTCACAATTTTTACTCAAGTATTTTGTTTGCTCACGATTGTCACTATTACCTTTACTACCTCATGTAATTTTGGTTGCTCACAGTTTTTACTACCTCATGTGTTTTGGTTGCTCACAATTGTCACTATTACCTTATGTAAGTAACGTTTGTTTTTGCAATCTGTTCTTTTGTAATGTTTCTCATTATGTTTCATTTCTGTTCCTAATGTGAAGCGCTCTGACGCCTTCGGGTAAAGTCCGCGCTATATAAAAATGCATAAATAAATATATAAATAAATAAAGAGAGAAGGAGGAGGAGGTGCAGGGGAGGGGTGTCCTGGAAAAGGACGTCCAAATCAGGGGAGGGGGATGAGTTGTGGAGGAGGGAAGTGCGGGCCGGGAGAAGGAGGAGGAGCGGAGACCTCCGGGGTCTGAGAGAGGGATCGGGGAGTGTGCGAGCCGAGGGAGGCAGAGGTCAGGGGCAGAGAGCAGAGGGCTGCAGCCGCAGAGAGGAGCCCGGAGTGCGGCAGAGAACTTAGTAGGACCAACAGGGGGTCGGGGCGGCCCCAAGGACTCCCAGATCAAGCAGCAACGAGGAGTTCGGGGCTGCCCAGCGAAGCCGGAGGTAGCAGGCACGGACACACACTCTCCGCCAGGGGTCGCTCTGGAGAGCTACGGAGGACGGGGACCCGCAGAGGGGAGCAGAGCAAGACCCGGAGGAGGGACCGGGAGAGGGCGCCAGGCGACCGGGCATGGATGGGTGCGAGCCACGTCTGGAAATAGGGTAAACTGCACCGCAAGGGCCATGCGCGCCACATTTTAAAGGCATCACGGTGTGGATGTGTGTACATGTGTCTCTGTATGTGTGCGTGTATGTGCGCTCCTGTGTGTGTGTCTCTGTGTGCGGGGGAGGGGGGGAGTGTCTCTGTCTGCATGTCTGTCTGCGCTCGTGTGTGTGTGGCCGCATGCGTGCAGGGGGAGGTGTGCCAGGGTATGTTTGTGCTTCCCAGGAGACAGCCTGGCCGAGCGCGGCGCGTGCCAGTCAGCGCGTGCCACTTTCAAATCGCCTCAAAGGCGAAGCGCGCGGCCAGGATTGTCTCCTGGGAAGCACACATGCCGACAAAAGAGCTTCGGCGGAGACGCGCTTCCGCGCGTTCAGCCGAGCCCTAAAAAGACTATAAGAACAGTCATTAAGAAGTGTGGACCCAAAGGTGGTGCTAAAAGACGGGCAGAAGGTGATTCTATGACGTGGTGAATACCCGAGTGTGACATATAATGCATAGTGAGTGCGATCTAAGAGATCTGTGTAGTGGTGAGCTGCTATTTGTATTCATCATAACAGTATTAATGCAGCGACGCAAGACGCAAAACCACATGGTGTGTGTCATGTGGGGACAAGGTGACAAATTGAAAATCCAACCAAACTTTAACATGAATAATGTTCAGCAGTTTGTGCTGTAGAAAAAATTGGGTAGAAAGCATAAAATCGAAATAACATAATATATACAAGTAGTACATGTTTGGAGTGGTGGTGCGTGGAATGTGGTGACCTTAAATAATCATGCACAGTTCCATAGTTCATTTTCTTATTTCAATGCTTAGTGACTGATACGACGCATCTAAGAAAACATACATTTGCAAAATTTCTTTTCATGATATTGGTAGAGTGGTAAAAAATATATATGCGAAATCAATCATTTCCTCAAGCTTAGTGTATTGTAAGATCAGCAGGCCTCATCTTCATTCTGGGGTATCTATATTCATACTAGTACATGTGTATGTTTTCCCTAATCATGTGTAATGTAATTTACTTAAGAGGTGAGGATGATGCATGTCATAAAAGACTGGTGTGCTTGGTTTGTACCTATGGCGAGTAGTGCACACGAACAGAAGCAGAATCATTCTTTCGGGTTTGTTAATTATGCTTTCTTTAGTGGTGCCGGTAAGAATCCCGTTAGAAAGACTTTGGTTGTGGTTGTACAAATCTACCACTCCCAGGGTTCTACATGAAGTAGTCGGAGACGAAAATGACGGGACAGTAGGGTGAAGAATGTTTAACAAAATGCATAGGCCTACCTGTCGGAATTAGGGCTGCGGGCAGTATCTATAAGTTAAAAAAAACAAGAAAAAGAAGGGGTGGCATGGATGATAATGGACAAGTAAACTGTGAGTACTTAAGCAGAATATTAAATAACTACGTGTTAATCAGGGTAAGGAGGAGGTTGGACTCACCGTCGGACCGGTGAAAATTCCAACCCGGTCCTAGTCGGGTGTCAAATAATATACATGGACGTAAAGGGAGTACTTCCTTTGTGTCCAATGGATCTATGAAGTATAGATTGTGCCGCCGTCGGGTATGTGGTCGGTCACACAGGGGCAAGCAAATCCGCTTGGCCCATCATTTCAGCTGTAGTGAAAAAAAATATATTGTTTAGTAAATTCCCGCGCTCATTTGGGAAAATAACAAAAAGCGGGTAATTAAAAAACGTTCGCGTCTCAATAGTATAGTGGCCGTCTATTTTACCTTGTTGCCAAGCCGATTTAGAGTGGAGTCGTCTGTCGGTTCTTCGGAGTGTGTGAGACCCGAGTACCATGCGTGGCTAGTATTATGGCGAATATGAATGACGTCATAGAAAGGCGCTAGGCTGCCAGTAGAAAGACTAGAATGGTATTTTCTGGTTGTTGATTACAGAGGGAATACTAGAGGAAAGACTATGCGAACCCAATGTTAAACGAGGCATGCTCGTTTCATAAAACTCCACCAAGGTTGCATTTCGAATGTGTGTGAGTTTATTATAAATCATCATGCTATAACTTCAATTCTGGGAAACTACATGGCGAGAAGGATACATAAATTAAGCAAGGCAATATTAGCGTTAAGAAGAAATTGTATTCACATTGACTGAAATGGTTACAAAACGGTAATCCATACAGAAGTCATTACATGTTCATGCCTCAAAGATGAAAAAGTACATCCACATGATTGGGACCTGTATTATCTATCACTATGGTCGAGGAAAGTGGTAAATGGGATGGTCAATTCGAGTGATTAAGCCGGGAATGCCGAAAAAACGAGAAATGGGCAATATGGTGCATGAATACTACTAATACCATATTGATTAGGATAGGTAGAGACGCGGATGGTCCTAACGTACCCACTGCTAATAATAATAGTCCGAGGCAGAGTCTAAGTTAAAGAGAGGTTAATTGGGGCAGCGCTGTAAGTCTGGTGCCAAGGAGTGTAGGCTAATTATGTGATGCTGTTTATCCAGTGAAAGTGAGGACAAAAATGTATGTGGAAAACATCAGATGTTGTTACAATGGGCATGTTTTTACATAAACAGTATGTTATAAATTATCCAAATTTTCACTTCTTTCAGAGCAGTTCTCAAAGTTCAATGGTGCTTTTGTTATGCTCCCCTACTCCATTATAGAAAAAAATGTAGTTCGTCATCAGTGTTCTGGCAGTGTTTAAGACTTTGGGTTCGCATTATCCAGATTGCTTCCTGACGTCTCAATTTCAATTCTCGATTACCACCCCTTGCATGAGGTTCGATCGTGTCAATGCCATAGAATTTGAATTTTTGGTTGGGACCTTGTGAAGGGCAAGTGGCCATGTGAATGGCCATAGGATACCGTGAGTCCTGAGTCAGAATGGCCTGTGCATGTTCCCTGATTCGTTCCTTCAATGGTCGGATGGAGCTTCCTATGTATTGGCTGTCACAGAGACATTCAATGATGTACACTGTATACTTGGTGTCACATGTTATGTTTGTGTTGATTTTGAATTCCTGTTTGTAGTAGCCTTTGAAAGAAGTAGTGTTATGTTTAGCCCAACGGCACATACTACAGTAACCACATTTATAGAAGCCTTTGGATTTCTTTGTTAGCCAATCGTTTGGTTTGGCTACTCGTGGCATGGTGGGGCATAGATATAATAAACAAGGAAAGAAACAACTAAAGTGAAGTCTGATCTTATCCTTCCATCAAAAGATACACAACCAACCGTTGAACATACTTAGGTTGTGTGCGCTTGACCTTGTAATCAAAATATGTAATCAAAATATTTATAGGTAGTTTCTCACCCTGAAACTGTTTGAAGTTATACTGCTGATAACGGCAAGTGAAAATCAGTTTAATGAACGGGCAAATGGAAGTGACGCCCCCTTGAACTTGGTATTTTTGCCAAAGAGAATACATGTTTTCGTTGTGGAGGAATAAAAAAAATAAAGGTTAGCAAGTGTAAAAGTTATAGATTTTTTATGCCCAATTAGAAAAGTGCGGCAGTTAAATTCTCATATACATAAATGTTTATGTAGAGCATGGATTTGTGTTTCCTCTTAACCATTCCCAGGGCTCATCTATATGGAATGCCTTACCACTAACCACCAAGATTGGAAAATTACTTTCTCAGATTCAGAAGATCCTTAGAGACCCACCTCTTTTACCATGTGTTGGGTTGACCATCAGTGCAGCAGGCTCTTGCCTGTGATTCCTAATCATGCCCACTAAGATGCCCCGGTCTATCTCACTTCCTTTATCCAAGCTCCTCCCACTTCTGCTGTTAATAAGGCGTTATCATAGTGGTGGGTCATATTCTACGGCGCATCTCTTCCAACACTGATCAAGATTGTTGGCTATACAGTGCAAAACAGTTTATGCTATGAAAGTAACTTTCACGATTATCTCTATCAACACTACTAAAACACTTGTAAAAGTAGCAATTTATTGAAGCTGGCTTTATTTTAAGATTGCTGTATTACTCTGAAAGGGGTGGGGAACCTTTCTTGGGAAAGGGTCATGAAGTCTTTACTGAGCCTTTTCAAGAAGAATAACAGTTGCTTGAAGAATAGAAGCCTTCCAGCCACTAAAACTATTGAGAGGTTTTCTTGATTGTCCTTTCTCATAAATTAACAGCGCCAGGCTAATATGTAAAGAAATGCATGCCATTCTGGCAAATTACTTTATTTCAATGTACTGCAGGGTGTAATTGTGTGCAATACAAAGTAACTTTTCAGCCTCCGAGACAGCAGTAAACAATGGACCAGGATGGGTTAACCTCAGTCTCCCTCACCCACCAATGTCATGACCAGCAGCTCAACCACACACAAGTCAACGTTCATTGGCGACTTCCAAGTTGCGTCACCAATTCATGACCACATCACAAACTCTTCTATGGACATAAGGAATTTGCAACAATTAATAGCCGATTCTAATGTTATAGTACTGGAATATCAGTCAAAATAAGTTCAATATCCAAATTTCATTATTCGAGACGCTAGCTCAATTCACATCATCTATTGACTGTTGATTTCAAAGCCTTTACGCTAATGTTAGTAATTTACTTCTAAATATTCACAACCCACCTGCTCATAACCCACCAATGTCCGTGGCACCCAGCATACAAGAGTGTGTCTGCACAATTTTGATGGACATGCGGTTTACTCTGCCCTCCATAATGGTCGACCTTTTTCAGGAAGTTAGACTGATAGGCAAAGCACAGCCCTCCCAAGTCACTCCTCAAATTGCTCTGCTACCATCAGCTTTGCCAAGCATGCCCTCACAACCACCAACACCTGCAACCGTGGACTTCTCCACATCAGCCCTGATAACAAACAACGTTGTGGAACTCAGTGTGGACATGCATCCTAGTCCGCTAATCTACAAAAACTAGATAATAACAATACAGCAATAACGAAAGCAGATAATACTGTACCACCCAATATTGCAGCAAACCTATCAATAAACTTTGATAATGGTATTATCAGTCCATCTAGCACCCCCCGCTCAAATCTCGAAGTGCAAGAGAAAACGTCTCAAGAAATGAAATATAAAACAGGATCAGATCATGAGAGCGGCAAGCCAGGTCTCCAAAATAAAAAACTTTTTTCAAACCACCAAAGAAGAGGCCCATGCAGAGCCAGATATAGCTCACATTTCGAATCCTCAGAAAGAGGCTCTTTGAGCCCCCTCTAAAGTTCTTTCAACAACAACACATTTTTGAAAGACCGGCATCCGTAAACTCAGATGAAATTAGTCCTCCACTTTCAATAGCACAAGAAGCACAATTTGAACCAGATCTCTCAAAGTGAGGCAGTACCTGTGAACCCTCACGCTACAGATTCTTCTCAGCCTCTCTGCGCACACCTCTAGGAGTTTATTCCCTCTACCATCAAAAGGATCAAATTTCACTCAACCAGCTCCCTCAAGGCTGTATTCCAACATTCACACCACTCCTGATCACTATCTGTTTAACAAAATATCTCGTCCCTCTGTCAAACTTCAAATATGAATCGGGATTCTTATTGAACAATCATATGGCCAGCCAAAGCTTCTGATCGACCCCGGTACAGATTCAGCACATAACAGCATTGTCCAAGACGATTCTAACTTAAAGTCAATCTGGTACCTGGAGTACACCTCTCAAGGTAATAACGACACATTGAATCGTGGTAACATTGTCAAACGTCTGGCCTCGTACTCAAATCTCGGTCACTTAAACTCTAATAACATAGTTGCTATACAGTTCATCCCTTCAAATATACTAGCTCACAAGGAATCCACTGTATTGAAATGGTCTACCCAATCAGCAATCAACACAATCTGTGAAAATTATAAAATCTTAGAAGTGTGGGGCATATTAACTCTTCCAGCAAAGCCTTGGAGTTTTGGTCCATGTTGGTGGAAAACCTGTTCAAAACCTGCCTTACCAAAAATCCATAGCTTCATCCTGGCGAGGATCGATCTTGCATCCCATTTATAACAAGCATTGGCATAGCCAATAGGTCTCGACTTTGGGACCTTATAAGTGTTTAGCCATGCAACAGTTGATGTTGTTGCACCAAGGTTATTGTGCATAACTAAATACTTATAAGGTCCGAAAAGCGAGACCTATTGGCTATGCCAATGCTTGTTTTGTTTACTTTGAGCATGTTGCACATCAGCCCGCGCTGCTGGGCATTATGCACCTGGCAGTCTTTCTCCCTCTGCTACTTACAGTGACAAGATTCATGACCATTTTGATGTGTCCTGATGGAAGAAAGTTGATGAAAGTGTAAACCGTATTGTAACAAAATACTTCTTTGTAATTGCCAACTTCTAAAACAAATAATAAAGAAGTGCCTGTGCTTTCTTTCGGATGTGTGACCTGTATTTTATTGCTTAAACATCAGAGCCTTTAAAGTTCCAGCTAAGCATTCGGGCATCCTGTTTGTGGCGGAGAAAATTGTATTTCTCTGTGTCCCACCATGAGCGAGCTTGTGACCAATTTGTGATTAGACTTTGTTATGTAGGGTGCTCTTTCTTCCATCAAACTTTAGGGTCTCTGGTGTGGCGAGGGGACACTAAGAACACCTACCACTCCAACACCAGGTTTACGTGGTAGGTGTTCACACAACATTATTTCAGTTTTTTGTGTGTTTCTTTTAAACCCCCACTTATACTTTGCCGCACTACATTGCTGAATTGTTAAACTGAGATTAAGTTGAGACTTCTCTTTTAAAACACGGGGGCCGCTTTGAATGGCATAGTGACTCTCATGTGGACCCACTGGATGGAGAAGGAGGAAGACCATCGGTGCCTTCAGCAGGCTGGACACAGAGCAGTCGTGGACAAGAAGACAGGAAAAGTCAAGACTGTAGAAGGGATCATAACTGTCGACTGCTAATAGATATGAGAGTGACTTTCATCCTGCTAATAGATATGAGAGTGACTTTCAGCCAATCCTAGTTTTCACCGCCTGCCCAATCATGTTCTTGACTTGTAAGCCAATACTTATAACACCAAAATACCAGTCTCTTGGCTTAAAATCACCCATATTATAGGACAGCTATGGGGAAGGAGTCGAAAGAAGCCCTCGGAGGTGATGAAGAAATGGGCAAAACGTATTGAAACCAGTTTGCATTAGTGATATTTAGAAGCCTGGACTTCAGTTACACATCTGCAGCAGCACAATCAGCCACTGAGTTATCCACAGTTGTGTTTTATCATACACTATAATTGTTTTTCGGCTGTGGAATGCGTGCTAGCAAGGCAGGAGGGATGGATCTGGCTTTTGTCGAAGTGCAGTCAGAGATAACCAAAGTGGCCAATATGCCAATGTGACCTTCAGAAGGGCAGAGGCGCTTTCGAAATAGCATTTCAGGCTAAACAAGATGGAGCGAATCCAGAGCCCCACTGTGGCATTAAATCCGCGGCGTGGACACAAGTAAACATCCAGGCACACCGGTCATTGATACAGAGATGTCACAATTTAACTGCAGTAGATATTGTTCTGCTCTCAAAGACTGAAACTTCTATTGCCATGGCAACGGATCCATTTCAGACAACGTACCACAAACAGTTAATGAGGGCCCTATGCGCCCTTCACTTCCGCAATCCAATGTTCCAGGACACAGGCGTGTGACGATGGACTTGTGCAACAAGCGCTACTCTATTTTTTTAAAACTGATTGCATGCTCAAAACGAGCCGCGCTGTTTAAGCTGAAGAAGCAGTGTTGCCGGCGGGGGCGAAAACAGGAAGTCAGGCATCCTTGCCCGTGACATGGGCGGGTCCTGTGACGCGGCCGGAAGAGGCCGGTGTTGCTCGTTGATGCAGGGCTCCCATCATGGAGGGAGAGCCCCGCGGTAGCGTGAAAATCCAGAGAAGTGCCCCGCGTGTGGAGATGCGCCGGAGAAAAGGAGCGCAGCGAGGCGACGAGACAAAAGAGCACGGTGAGTGGAGGGGGGGATATGTGTGTCTGTGTGTGCGCGCGTGTGTGTGCGCGTGAGCCCGTGAGTGGTGGTGGTGCTGTGGTGGGGGAGGGGCGTGCGTGTGTGCGTACCTGCCTGTGTGTGTGTATGCCTGCCTGCGTGTGTGTGTCTGTGTGCGTGCGTGTGTGTGTGTTTGTGGGGAATCTGAGCCAGGGGACGGGCACGGCGCCGGCCTGGGCGTGCGCGCCCACGAGGTGAAGTCGACGCTCGTGCCCGGCCCCTGTCTCACATTCCCAGGAGACGGCTGACTATAGTTGTCGATCCAGACAGCAAATGCTTTGCATTTGCTTTTGTCTAGGCTCAACCTAAAAAGGGCCCAGCGGCGAGTCCTGACAGCTACCTACTGCCTTATAGCCCTCTTGGATGTTGAGGCCTAATATTTTGTCTCTCTTTTTCTGGAAGACTTGGATGCATGGGGAAGCTAAAAAAAATGTTATCTCTAAACGAAACTGGGTTCAGACCCATCTTGGGCACTATAGACCACCTAGTGGCCATCAGGATATTGGTGCCAAAGCAGATAAGGAAAAAGGAGTTACTTTATTGTTGCTTTGTGAATTACAGCGAGGCTTTTGACCATGTTAGTCATCATCTGCTCTGGTTCAAACTCAAAGCCTGGGATACTTCAGAAGCACTACTTCGTGGAATTGAATTACTTTACTCCGAAACTTGGGCCAGAGCAAATCTGGGAAACAACACAGCAGTCTCCAAAAAGGTAAAAATTGAAAAAGGCGTTAAACAAGGGTACATCTTAGCTCTTTTTTATTCGCTTATGTGCGATCTGGGAAGCGTGCTGTATTTAATAATCAGCGATGCACCAAAATTTGCGAATTACCCCTTAACTTCACTGCTCTATGTAGGTGACGTAGTCCTTTTAAGTTGAAAAGCTATGGGGCTACAAAAGCTGAATAATGTCTTACACACGCATAGCATATGTTTAGAAGACAAGGGAACCCCAAAATGCTATGACCAGGGATAGTAATATGGTTTAAGAAAACAATGGCCTTGGTGAGGCCTGAGGGGTCCTCATGTAGCAAAAGCTACTACTTACTCGATTAAGTGTCACTCAAGTACAAGTTAGTCAACTGAATCCAAAATGGACACAGTAAGCAATATATGTGTGGACACAAGGTATCTTCGAATTACATCACATTTTATTAACATCATAAAAAGGAATATCACTCATTTTTTCAAATCGTTCTGGTGCTCACACATAAATACGTGAAGGTGCGTGAAGTGAAAAGTGCTTAGTGACAATAAAACTTTACATCGCATTATAAACAATATTCAAAGACTCTTAATTAAAAATTAGTAATGGAGCTTTGATTGATAGCAGCTTAAACGGAATGATAGTAAATTTTGAAAAAACAAACATGATATTTGCAGAAAAAGGAAAAAAAACGTTTGCTTAGTTCCTGAACAACAGCTGCCTGATTACATCAAATACGTATAAATACTTGGGATGTTGACTGTATGACAAAGGAGTCCATTCATTTACTCTAAAATCATTAAAACCAAAAGCTGATTCGCTACAACTTGCTTTTCAAGTGCACAAAACACCCTACGCTCAAACCTCTACTGAACATAGTAAAGGCCAAACTCATCCCCACACTTGAGTTCTGCGCAGAAGCCATCTCGGGGAAATTGGACACCTTTTTGAAAACACGCAAAGCGCCACTTTCAGATCACTGTTTAAGCTCCCTCACTATAGCTCATCAGCCCAGATCAGGTTAGAGTTCATGCTGAGCCATGGACTCCTGGTACAGAAAGCCACTCATTTGAAATATATGCACTCAGCAAGTGCTGCAAAAGAAGGTACGTTGAAGAACTTATTTTGTCTTTAAATTTTTTACGCAAATGTTCTGGTGCCCCAAGACCCTTGCAAGAACATCTTCCTTGAAGCCTTGGAACTTAAAGGTGAGACAGCTCTCTGGAAAATAAACCTGCCTCACCAGCAATTCAAAACCGCTTTAAACAAAAAAGGTTCATAAGATATCTTTTGCATCTGATCGCCAGACCCTTATGAGTAGAAAACACATGGACTTCATCATCAGGAGCTACGCCCAAAGAGAGGTTAAAAAATACGTCACTGATTTATTCTCATTGCGTTACAAAGTCAAGTGTGGCCACCTTAGTATGTGTTGTTTCTCTTCATTAGACTTTCTGCCTTCATGGGCGCGCCGCCCTAGCAGTAATACATGCCGACTTTGTGGCCTGCTTCCGGAATCCCTACCTCACCTGCTCTGTATATGCTCCATGTTATCTCATGAACGCAGAAGGTTTATTCGCCGCTTCTGGATTAAATAAGGGACACGGACAATACAGGCTGGCGTCAACCTCCTCCTGAAGGATGCCTACCCACAAGTAATAGCCAGCATGCAATTTCTGGACAGAGTGGACAAATTAGTAAGGAATTCTGCTACGCGCCCAACCCATTTAGTGCCCTAGGGGCATAACGCTGGCGTGCGTCCAAAGTCACGATCATGTTTAGCACGGCACTTTATGATTAAGCACTTTAAATGAATTTCTTGGTCCCTGTCCATGTCTTCTTGAACAGCAATGAAATGTTAATATGTTTTAGCTCTAAAATTGTTAAATCAAGAACGTTTGCCCTACAATCATTGATAGCTGCATGAGCACATGGCCATCTTTTGTTATCCTCTGTTGAATTTTGTCTATCTTGCCATCCCATATATTTACTGTCCAGTTTCTGATATTAGAAACATTTTCATGACAGCTGCTTGCTAACTCTCTCCACACATGACTTTGTTTCAGCACTTTAATGTAATTCTTGACCCTCGACTAATTTTTTGCTTTTTAGAATGTATAAACAATAATGCAAACGTTTTTTTGCTTAGCTCTAGGTGTTTTAAATTAAAAATTTGCACCACAACTACCGTTAGTAGGCTAGACTACCTTGTGATTTCTTACCCTCCATCTACGGTTATTGTAAACTGTTATGGGGTTAGTTAGTGAGGCCCAGTTGAATACATCACTAAATGTCCCGACACCGTAAAGATGATTCGCACAATAGCACGCTAGATGCCATTGGCGTCTTAACTTTTCATGAACTGACTGTGATGGACACGGTGACAATGTTTTTATACATCGATTTCATTCCTTTACAGTATTTTATGATACTGTCACCTTAATGGCCTTTATTGTCGAAATAAAGTATTTAAACCACAAAAGCTTATAGTGTTCCTGCAAACCATAAAAATGTAAAAGGAAACCAATATGCACCCTGAGTCCTCAAGTAATTCCACTTGTACATGTCCCTTTCCTGTCACATTACATCCTGATTCTGTAATATGGCCTCAGTTGGATCCTACCACAGAATTCTGTTGTGTGTACCTCGAGTTTGAGGTGCTCTTGCTGCAATAAATATTTTTGTGTACTGCTCACTGGTTTCTTGGAGCTAGGTCTGTACTACATCAAATATCTGAATGCAATAAAATAAGTTTACACATCACTGTAAAAGCCACTTACAGGTGGGGAGCAAACACGTCCGTTGCTTCCTGTGCCTTGCCATACAGTAACCAAGTGCACCAAGTTTTTTAAGTCGTGATTGGCTGCAGTCATGTTGTAGGAAATTAACTGCTCACAGAGGTGTCTTCTGCGGAAGGAAGCCAACCTGTAGGTTTCGATGAGGGCTTGACAACTGTAGCTTCTTTGAGTCTTCTGATGATCTGTTTGAAGTATGTATTATTCTGTTTAGTTGACCTCTAAAATCCACCAGTTTTTCTGCTATCGATTCAGTGCTCTTGTGTCTCTGAAAGTTCTCACTCTATAGACCGTGCCTTTGTTTTCTTTCCATTTCATATTTGTCAAGGGCAGGATTGCTTGGCAATGACTTGATGTATAAGATTTATCTTTTAGGAACAACATCCAGCTCCAGACTGAGACTCTACACTGGGTGTTAAGCAAAAGTCTTTAGAAGAACAGTTACAATTCATCAGGTTCCCATCCCGACCTCCTTATATACCAAAACAATAGGAATCAGTCCTCAAGGCACAGTAAATGCTTCCCTTTCTTTGGGAAAAAAATTAAAAGGCAAGGGAGAATTGGGCCTAAGTCTACAGGGAAAACCTGGGCTGGAATGAAATAATCAAAAGATAATTTGATTAAAACTTGCAAAAGTATGAAGGTGGGGTACGGAGACACCGCATGCATGTCTGTTTCAAGTGAATAAAATAATAAAAAGAAACTAGGGGCCCAAATCTCCAGCGTTTAAAGACGCTGGTAAAAATCACGCCCGAATCCCTAGGATGAAATAGTGGAGGAATGAACTCTGAGAGAAGCCTTCCTCCAGCGCTGAGACCAAGTCATCGAGAAACCACTGAGCAAAGCCAAGGCTGGTAAGCCCTCATCGGGACAGAGTTGCTCCTTTTCGTCTGTTTAGTCCAGAAAGTCCTTCCTGTAAGATGTTCTTTGCTCATCAGAAAGAGAAGTGATCTGAGCTAGAAATATTTCACAGTTTCAAGTTGCCAGTTAGTTAAATAGCACCTTGGTCAGGATGGACAAGTAGGAGAACTTCATCCTGGAATGGAGATTGCTGCAATTCCCACATTTTTTAAACGTCCAGGAATTGGGACCTCTGATGAAAGGTGGGGTGCTCAGTAGGTAGAGCATGTTCAAAAGGCTTCAAAAGCCTATAGATGTCCAATGTACAACACCATCTATATGTCTTTTATGTTGGTATATCACAGTCAAAATATTTGGCAACAAATATTGCATCCACTTTTTAGACTACCACTGTTTCATCAAGGAAATTGTAAAGGTAAGTATAGAATTACTGTTCACATCTCCTTACCTTCATTATATGGTGGTTGCAATATATTTGTAGTAGATATTTCAGCCACTAGATATTGATGCCCCACTCTGTTTATGCTCTGGAGGAAATGACTATGTTTCTAGAGAAACTGTGGAACTAGGATTTATTTGTCCAAGGTGGTAGGGAGTAAAATCAATGAAATCATTACATGCTATCCTTGCCCAGCATGCTGGAAACCCTAAGGCCTGCAGGACTTTGAGCAATCATTTACGCAGACAAGACTACCAGTCACATACAATGATTATACCCACATCTGATAATGCTAACCAATATCCTGCATGTACAGTGGTGAGTTATTTAAGATTCTACTGCCCATCCCACCGTCTGATTATTTTAGGGTAAGATTATGATGATAAATTGAAGTATTTAGTCATTTCATTTAAGGTTTCTATCTTAGTAATTTACCAAACCGTGAAATACTGCAATGATCCTCCATTTAAACATATTTTTTGAACTATGTGTACTTTGGTCTTTTGTCACAGAAGTTTTGCTTTAAGTGGAAGTTCTGTAGCAACTGCTCCGACTGCTTCTCCATGAAATCACTTGTTTTGTAAAACGAGTGCAAGAATGAGTACCTATTAAAAGAACTATTTTGAGGGATGACGATGTGATGTTGAAATAAATGCTGGCCATTGAGGCTTGTGAAACTGAGTTAATGTTTGTGTCTGGTTGAGCTTTTTTAACAGAAGTTTATCTTTTCTAGATATTTGGCTTCTTGGCAACAGTGGTTTATGCTGCTAATACTTACTTAGCTGTCAATAAGTGGAGAATGAACAATCGACAGCCAAATACTCGCCAGACCAGCGACTATATCCGTGCTAGGACTGAATCCAGAGAAGTGGATAGCCGACCAGAGATACAGCGTCTTGATGCGTGAAGAGAGAATCTTGGAAAACCTGTGTCAGAGAGCAGCGGGAAAAGTTATTTTCGGTCTTGCCGTGTACAGTTTGCATACTGTCATGTAAAGTGTAATGTCCCTCTTTTAGAACATGAGAGAGATGAGAAAAATGTTTCAGAAGCATTTTTTAACGTGCACCCATATTTTCTCAACAGGGATGGTCCTCACTTGCCATAAGGAACCTTTTTAAAAAATCAAGGGCAAGCGCAGTGTATCTGTGAAACAACAACATGGTAATTCATACTCAAAGTGCTGAATTTGTTTTTCAGCACATTCTACTGAATATCATCTGTGCCCAACCTCTGTCTTTTCAGTAAGAAAGTCCATCCCACAGAAACCTTGTTGTAGAATGTCATGACCCATTCCTTCACACGTGAGCACAAATGAATTATGTTTTATATGTAGGACGTTGTTGTTGAATTTAACACAATTTTGCATTTTTACAGCTCACAAGGATCAATATTTTGTAAATTCCTTGGACCAAACTTTTCAGTTTGAGAATCATTGATGAAATTAACAGTATAACATTTTATAAGGAAGCAGAAGCTGGACTGCTCGTAGATGTGAAAGCTTTTGATAGCAGTTTTAGTTAGTTCAGAGTTTACCCTGCCTTAGTCGAGGGTGATGGTGACTCAAGGTGATCTCCCCCCACATTTTCGTCCTCGTTCTAACTAGTATTTAAGATAATCAAGAACCAGAAAAGTGCCTGTTGCTGTAGCGATCTGCCTGATGGCATCAACAGAGAGCTGAATATGATAACAAAGACTATTCTGATTCCTCCTCTTCAATCCTCAAAAGAATAATGAATTCAGAGCACCACGAAGAACAGCGCATCTAATATTCTGGATAACACCCTATAGTTTAAATCCATCTCAAAATATTGTTTTTTTATGATTCCCCTTATTAGGGAATTTCTACTTTTTCGATCCAAATGTTTGTTTTCTAAAAGTATACGTAATTAGAATCTAATACACATCACTTGTATTTGCTTTATTATGACTTTCTTTATTTTAGTAAAAATTCTTTTTTCACAATAAGTGATTAATGAATAATAGAGGTGAAACTGATTACATAGGTCTTTAACCAAAATTTAGGAAAATAGTCACAGAACTATTCATTTAAAATGCAATGTTGTGTCCTGCCTTCTAGTGTGTGAATACAAAGTGCAAAACAATCAAGACCAACTTCTTTAAGTAACATGTTATTTTTACTTTTTAAATGGAACGTTTGCATCACATAAACATGTATGTTTTATTTCTTATTCAAAAGATGGTAAAGTGATCATTGTGCTGCTGCAGGACTACCACAAGTGGGAAAGCTTATTTTATCTGCCTAGATATCATTCACACTTCAAGTCGCTATCCAAACTACCAAGTTTGCATCATGTTATGATGTGTTGTTTGGTTGAGGCTGAAATGAGATCTACTAAGTTTTTGGGCACCAGATCTACTGAAGAATTATCTTAAGGGACACTGAGGCCTGTTTCCCAGTTAGTCTCCCAGTTAGTCTCAGGAAACATGTTAGAATCCTGGAGAATAAAGGCTAGTTAGAGGTAAACAAAATCTAAATACATTTTAAGGGCCATTGCAGTAGCCGGTTTCTTAAATTCCTTGAGTCCCATAGTTCGATAAATTTGCACTAGTTACAGAGAAGATCATGCTTCACACGTCTTGAAAAGAAGGTATTGTCAGATTTTCTGCAGCTGACAATAGTTGTTACCTTGTTTTAGTGTTGGTAGGATTCAGAAAGTCTAAATCCTCTATTGACAACTTCTGAACAATGCATTGGTTTCTATTAGATTGTACTAGCCAGTGGTAAGAAATAGAATGTGTTTATTGTAGGCGAACAGGCTCTCTTGTGTTGGCTCTCTTGAGAACCAGAGTTGATGCTTACCTTGCCATTTCAAGACTGTTCAGATGGCTCTTTGCAGGGTCCAAAACTAGGCCCTTTCCTTAGTATGACTCCAGTTATCCGACGTTAAACGGAAAGACTCTGAACATAATTATTCAATAGTAGAAATATGTTAAAACGAAGTGAAGCCTACAGTAGACTATTTGTGTGCTCTTCTGCAACCGTTCCAAATTGGTGCATGTTTTGTCACTTCCATACAACTACACTGCATTATTACAATGAAAAGAATTGTATTTGTTATTTACTTAGCACCTGCAGAGTAGATGCATCCACTGCTTCCTAACGCTGTCAACAATTTCCTAAACAGAAGGAGATAGTCTTGAAATGCATAAGTCATCTAGTGATTTTGGACCAAAGATGATTTTCATAACTCTTGAAGTACTACATATTGTTCATTGTCCACACTATGTGAATGTGCTTTTGCCTGGTAAGCCATGATTCTTTTACATAAGTTGAACTCTTTTGTGTTTAATTGTACGTGCTTGAAAGACACGGAAAGTCTTCCATCAAACAAGGTGGTGTTGAAAGTTGTGAATAAACCCCACAATTTATAGTTTACGTGGAGGATGCAATAAAAGGATTGTCAAGTAGTCGCTGAAATTTACCATGCTGTATAGTCTGGCATCACCTCAATGCAGGTTCTGTTCCATCAATACTATGACTTATTTATTTTTCAGTCAAGCTTAACCGCTTCGCCGCAGCGGACATTCGGCCGCGGTGCAGGCGAATTTGACGCATGCGCAGATCGGACGTCCCCCGGCCATCAGACGCTCACCATGACGTCGGACGGCCAGGTGCCGTCCAACGCATGGAAGTGTTTACATTTCAGAATTGCATTCGTTTTGTCATTAAACAGTTATTTGGTGCATGCAATTATGCTACGATTTATGTTAATGTTGCGTTTCCTCCCCCTACACTGTTATATTGAAATATATGCAGAATGGAATTATCCCAAACATCTTACTTCTGAAGAGTAGATTGTCTCCATGTACTGTACCAAGACTCTCTGTCATTTAAAGGTGTTCAAAGTCACAGAGACCATGTGGGAATTACATTGATAATATTTTTACACCGTTTCAGGCGAAGCTCATGCATGATTGAAAAATGTGATCACACTTGTTTATATTACATCACATTGAATACATTTTAGGTGAGGGTAAGGCAATTATAGTGATTGTGCGTGTCTCAGGGTGCTGCAGCCCTTCTCATTAATTATTTTTTTCCCAAAAGCATCTTTATGCTCTTAAATTCCTTTTGGAGAGTTAGCTGCCTGCAATAAAGCAAAATCTCATAACAACATGAGTATTATTGGTATATACCCCATAAGAAGTAGATCTAAGCCTAAACCATTTAAGGATTCCCAGGCCTCAGCTGATTGGCCTATTCCAGGGCAGCATTGTTACCCTGGTTTAGTCCTATTAGGTAATCGGGAGTTTATCATCTTAAATCATTTCAGTTCATAGTTGGCAGAGACTAGTGTAATATTGGATTTGAGGTTCTAATGGATACTTTAAAAAACTAGCTCTTAAGTCTAATTTTTTTGTTTGAGGTATTCCTTTGGTGCCCTTTGATGTGTCTTGCACTAATTTAAATGTATTAACGCTAATGATGGAAATGTAGACAAGCATGATCCATGGGTAAAAAACTTTGACTGTGTTACTAGCTACCAATGCTTTTCATTTTTGACCGTTGTCCTCTCTTACTGATTAACATAACTGATGAACTACTAGATACATCTTGAAAAGAAAATTGTGGTAAGCTGGCTTACTTCCCTAAAGATCAAGTGCTATTATATCTTTTGTTTGTTTTGGATAATTTGCTTTGTAATTGCAGAGATCTATCTGTATATGGGTAGGTCTATGTTAGATCATAGGCTGTTGCAAAGATTAAATTAATAAGAGAGAAGAATGTAGAAGTAATTGGCAAAGAGAGATAGTGATTTGTTTATTCTTTTCATTATTGCTGGGCACTATGGTGCATTTTCCATCCATGCACAAATTTTACTTTTGCTTTGCTTAAGCATCTTCTTGAACTAATACCGTTTTTGGTATTGAATCAAATGTCCTGAAATACTGAATTTAAGTTGAAGCAGCTTTTTGAAGCTGAATAAATAGCCAAAGGGAACTACTAAAACTTTAGCTTGTTTTATATGGGCAACTGAAATTATTTATAGCCCCACGTTCTTTGGCCATTTAATCATGTTACAGGAGCATGGTGCTCCGAATGAGTGTGTCTAGGCAGTTTTGAGACAAGGATGTCCTGAAAATATGCTGCTGAAAACAGGAGGCAAGGATTATGCTTTCTTTCTTCTATATTAATTTCTCCAGCTGCCATTTCAACATCAAATGATGAACTAATTTTCCCATGAACACTTAGGAAATGGACATAAACAACAGTCATCCAATCATAAGCCCAGACTGAATATAACAGTGCTTTACCACTGTCCATGACTCCTCCCTTTCTTTGTTGCTCCAGCAGCCTCAGGTTAAGTGCTCTCAGCTCTCTGTCTCAGCTGGGATTTTTTGTTTTAGTTTCTGCTGTTACACTTTCTGTTCTGATTGCCTTATCCACTTTTACTTTGCGGGGGTCACAGGAATGCCTGGCACAATCCTTAAGCAGCGATACACAAATTTGTGAGAGTGAGGCCACGGTAATGAAGCGGTCCTCCAACCGCCCTCATGCTTCCCCTGGAGCATCATGAGCAGCATACCTCCTCCACATCCGGTGCACTGCTTTCACCACCGACTTAACTGATCCCAGAAGAGCGTGCAGATCGCGGAGCCTTGTCTGCATTCCCTCGCTTCCTTGGAGTCATATACCCCAAACAGGGGTCAGTATTGTGTTGAAATAAGTGACAACAACCACAGGTGTCTGTAGAATACCATTTGTTTTACTTGTGCTTTGAGATACTGACGTGGAAGGAAAGCCCTATCAGATCACTGCAGGGTGCAGTTGTCCCTAAACTGAGGATCCTATTGACCCCTTGGGGACGCAATCATTTTCCCTGGGACTACCAGTTCAGTTAAGAGTCACCCTTACCACAGAAGACTCTACAGAGTCATACCGAGGAAGAGGTCCTTTCGTACCTCCTTTGAGGGATCAGTTTCATTAGGCGATGGATGCCTCTGTCTATAAGGTGGTCTCACCAGTAGTCGCTTCAGGAGGGAACTCCTGCGTCTGAAACAGAACAGCAGCAAACCTTTCTTTGATATAGAGGAAATCCCAGGATTCTCCCATACAACTCCCGACAGATACACCCGGCAAGGCAAAAGGTGAGAGGAATCATGAGGAGGGAGTTGATCTGGGGGCCTTCGACAAACTGAATAAAGCCTTCCTGGCCAGCCACGCTAGCATCTAGTGTGCAACAGCTGTAACCTTTCTTCTCCAGTGGACCCAGATGGAGAGGGGATGGACCCAGAGACCCCTCTAATTACATATAATTTTACACGACAAACATTTGGATCAGAAAAGTAGAAAATCCCAAATCTCTTGAGGGAGGCGTTTCTCCTGGGGACTCCGGAGGCTGGGGGCAAGATCGACCATGGCGTCCCTCTTCGGAGGCTAGGCCTCGGGTATCAGATCGGAAACCTGCAAAACCCTTTGGGGACATGTGAAGACCTCGGACATGCTAGACCTGGAAATAAATACTCCACCCCAAGTCCTCAGAGTGGTCCTCTAGAGGGAAGATGTCTGCCTACGTGGTGGGTAGGCTCTGCAAACTCCTTGATAAAGAGATCAATGACCGCCTGAGGGTGGAATGCCCCCATCCTTCCCTTGAGCGAAAAGCCGACCTCACACCTGAAATGGATACCAAAATGGCAACATTTTTGGCCAGATATAGTAGGATTCCTCGAAGGGTATCGACCACTCATGGAGCTCCTGCCAAGATCAGCTGGATATTACCGGCCCCCTTACAAACCTATTGACATGGCAGATGATGCAAAGGAGTACAGTTCCCTTAAATCACCTGACATCTCGTTCGGTTGGGTGCAACAGGTGATGATTTTCCTATGAAGTGCCATGCACAGACTCTCTGCGGAGAAGCGCTGGGCTTTATTGATGAAGGATAACCCCAAGCTTTGTAATGTGGTCTCATTGGAGGTTGGTGCTGTGGCCCAAAGAGGCCTATTTGGAGACCCCTTTATCAAGGAACTAGGGAAGTTTGTATCTACGTTTACCTCCCTAGACCAGGCTCAGGCCTCTATCAAGAGTATATTCACTCCAAAGATTTTCACTGGGCATGGCAGGGGGTGTACAGCCGGCTCTTTCTCCCAACAGGCTCCACTCAAGGGTCAAGGAACAAATTGAGGTCAGTGGCATGGCAGGTCATGGTTTATCGGGTTCTTCCTTTCCAGAGGATACCTGAGACATAGGAAATCCAGAGGCCACTCCCGATGATCAGTCTCCAGGAGTTTTAACGAATGTCCTAATATTTCGCCATTTCAAAGTGTAGACTACACCTGTGTCGGGATCTGCTGAGGCAGAGCGACTGGATGGCTCTCTCATATCATGATCCCTATCTATCTCCCTACTCGCAGGTTCTTGTAATTCTCTTGAAGGGCTCAGATTTTCTAGATTATGTCCCTCCCGTTCGTCCGCACTCTGGTGCTTCACCAAGGTGCTCAAACTAGTGATGGAACATCTACGGTCAAAAGTTAGTCTCATCGTCTATCTAGATTACATTTTTTTGATGGACCACTGCCAAGTGACCTCAATGACAAACCTCTAAAGAGCAGGGCCACTTCTGAACATGGATGTCATCATAAATGAGAAAAAAATCAATCATCATTCCTGCACAGTACATTACATTCCTGAAGTTTGTCATAGACTGTGCGAGGGTGGTGACGCTCAGTCTCCCCTCCAGGAAAATGGTAAAAATCCAACAGGAACTATATCTTTGACATGTTCAACCACACTGTGCTGGGGGCTCATGTATCCTGAAAAAGTTCCCCTACCAGGCAAGGCCAAAGAAGATAGTCTAGTGGCCCGCCCTTGTGGAAGCATGGAATTAGAGCGCAATATTCAGCTCCAGTCATATTATTGTGTCCGAAGCCAGTCTCCTCAGTTGGGGTGCCCACTGTAGCAGATTCTCCACCAGAGGAAAGTGGTATGCTCACAAACAGCTACATATCAACTGCCTGGTACCCCTCGTGCTCTTTGGCAGTAGAATCCAGGACCAAAGACAAAATAGAATGCCAGATCTTTCTCAAGATGTGGTGACGGTACGCTATGTAAACCACCTGCGGGGGTCAGTTCCCAAACCCTCCTAATTCTGCCCAAGAATTTCTGGTATTTTTGTCTCAACAACCAAATCTCAGTGATGCCAGATTATCTCCCGGGGCCCTCCAACAGGTTAGCGGACTGGCATTCATGACATATGCAGGACGTGAGCAGGTGGAGATAGAAGGCAGACATCCAAAGACAATTATCAACACGATGGGGCCTCTTCACAGTCAAACCCTCCAGCGCGAGGTTGGATCACCAACTACCCAGGTCCTTCAGTTCAAGACTGGCCCCAAAGGCAGTCACTACGGATGTCTTTCTACGGGATTGGAACAACGAGCAGAGAGATGCCATTCCCTCATTCTCGATGATAATGCAGGTGTTGTCTCAGGTGAGGAGGTAGCAAGCAGAAGTGGTGCCTGTGACCCCAGTATGGAAAGCTCAAATTTGGTATCTGGTTCTGATAGAATATTCTTGGGATTCTCTAATCAGACTTCCCCTTCTCCAAGATCTGCTCCTAGATACATCGGGGAACCTCCATTGCCTGAAAATGGAAGACACTGTCTCTAATGGCATGGAGAATTACAGGGAAAGATTGAAAGGCACAGTACTTTCATACCACGCTCAATCGCTCCCATGCAAGACTTGGGCTGATGGAGCAAATAAATGCTACAAGTCAGCATGTTCGAGATGTCTGTGTTGGTGCTTGCAGAGGAACTAGGATCCCATGGGGGCAGACGTCGTCCACATTCTAAATTTCTTTGCATTCGTGTGGATGAAGAAATTGCATACAGGTCGGTAAATACCGTTAGATCAGCCATTTCGGCAGGACATTCCCCAATTGAGGGCCATCCTACAGGAGAGCATCCATTAGTGAGAAACCTCTAAGGGGCATATGCCTCTTGTTGCCGCTGGGACCATTGTATTCTTCCCCCTGGGACGTGAACGCTGTCCTCCATTTCTTCCTCTCCTGAAGGGCTAATACAAAATTTTCCATGAAAGAAATATCTGGTAAGTTGGTTATGTTAATGCGCCTCGTATCTTGCTGAACAGTCTTCGATATCAGGGCTTTCGAAATAACAGGTAGGGTGTTTACATCTGATGGTGTTATCTTTCACATATCCAGGAGAACAAAAGGTAATTCAAAGGTCATGGTATGTTATGTTACAGTTTCTTGTAGAGCACATGTCTTCCTGGGAACGGGCTTCTCATCGCTAACTGGGATCGTGAGATAACTAATGTGCTAATTATACAAAGAAGCGAGTCTGGCATTCCAAGATTCCCTGAAACTGTGTGTGGTAAGATGCTTAAAGGCATACGAATCCATGGCAGAGGAACCTCGCCCACCAGGTGAGAGACCTATCCTTATGGCACTCAACAAACCCCGCAGTGAAGTTTCTTCCCCAACCGTTGCTAGATATGTGACACTTTATGCAGCAGAGGAGCTATAGCATCTAAATCTTGTGCTCTAGGGGCCAGACTAGAGGATATTTTGAATGTGGCAGATTGGTCTTCAGACTCAAACTTTAAAAGGTTTTATTTCAAACCAGTAGTAGATGTGGCTTCCTTGATGGTAAGTAAGCTTTAACCAAGCATAGTACTTGCCTCCTGTCCTAACTTAAAATGAGAAATGTCCTAGCTAAAGTAATGGTAAGTTTCAGTTTTATTCAGGACAAAGAGGCAAGGATTATCAAGTATGATCACACCTCCCTTATTAAGTAATTAGTGGGAACTGTTCATGAAAACGTATGTGGTAAATTATGTTAATTTTCGAAACAATATACATGGGAAAACGTTCATCTTGTGAATGTTTTAGTTATGTTTACATATTTCAATGGTGGCATCTTGCTGAAGATTTATCTTGGTTCTGGTATTTTTTAGAATAAATTCTTTCTCCAGTCTCCTACTGGAGTAGAAACCTTGGTTTCTTATGTTTCAGGGAATGAGGCCTCATAGCAGAAGTTGCTGGAAAAAAATGCTGGTGCTTGTCTCCGGAAGAAAGAAGAGTCATGCAAAGTGGTAAAGGACTTTTGTATCCAGTCAGGACTTGCGATTGGTTGGCTACTGTTAACTTTGTTTTCCAGTTGTGCACAGTAAAGTTAGTTTATAATTTAATGTTGGAAATGGCATATGCAGGAATGAATAGACGAGAAAGAAAGCACAATCCTTGTCGACTTGTCCCAAAAAGAATTGAAACTTTCTAACTAGGATATTTTCATTTAATGCCTTATTGTCTATTGTCAGATTGTAAGATAATGGCTTATTGCCTATTATCATATTGTAGGATTTTATTAACTTAGTGCAACACTTTGCATAGGTTACCAATATTTTGGATTGGTAAGAAAATGAACTGAAATCCGCACCAAATTTCCAGTATACTGAGAAAACTATACTTCTGTAAATAATACCTTCAAATTCAGTGCAAAAGAATCATTAAGCATCATCTTTTCTTTTAGTCTTTATAAAATAAAAACATAGGCACTAGTATGCAAATCTTTATGTAATGCTGAATCTCTAATAAGGACTCCAAACAGAATTATTCACCTTTTCCTAATTTTACAAAAAATGCGTTGGTGTTCATGAATGGATATAAATATGAATAGCTACTGGTAAGCATTTGATTTTTAAAAGGAGCTCTTCCAATGCATATGAAAACCGGTTCCTGTCTTTTCGAAGTTCAGGGAATGTCATTGGTTGTGGGAAAACAGTATAAATACATTTGTTTATGGCAAGAATAGAAGACAAAGGACTCCACTTGACCTGAAAGATCTTAGGAAATAGTTTTTAAAGAGTCTTTCATGTGCTGATTATAACAAATGCAATACATTTCCAATCTCCTGATTATCTTTAATAATCATCTCATAGGTATCATGACAACTCCTGAATCTGTATTCTGATTTAACTAACCCTTTATCAATAGATAGTTCCATATTTGCTTCCCTTCAACACGCTTTAATGATGGGTGCGTACAGACTTAAAAGAACCATGCTACTTTTAGAAGGAAAGTACTTTTAAATCTGTACACTCACATCATGTAGATACAAAAACTGCCCTTTATATTGGTTGCTGAATCTTTTCATATTTGTGTATTTATGTGACATTTAACCTAGCTGAAAAGCAGCGAAATGCTGAACAGGGCCATATTTTAAGTGTCTTTATTTGTGACCTATAAAAGATATGCGTGTATACCTAAATGCCCATATGTGATTGATTATTCAGCACAGAATTACTACAGGCTGCCAGACACTGATCCTCTGCTGCACTGTTAGTGATAAAGTACACCCAATGCGTCTTAAACGGGAGAAATGTCAATGAGACATAATGGGTCCTGTTTTTATGTTGCGAGTAAAAGTAAAATGCTCTAATGTTTTTCCTTTTAAAGAGGTTTTTTGAAAAATGTACAGCTTATAGTTGCACCTGCTGCAGTGCCACATTTTAGCTCTTCAAAGTATACAACAAATTGATGGATGGAATGCTTGACTTAATCTCAGCCACTGGTAATTACTCGGGCTGTATTGTAATCCATCATAATTTTGCAGACCATGTCACCTCAGTTTAGACCCAGCAATATGCAAATCATTCTTGACCCTGCTTCAACTGGAACAGGCCAGCCAGAACTCGCAAGCCAGACCCTCCCTGAACCGAAACAAAAGCAACACAGGATAGGTTTCGCCCTTGTTATGGGCTCATCAGCTGAGTACAGCTTGGGTCCAGTGACACAGGGTGTATGGGACCCATTTGCAGTACAATGTAATTTGTGGGTGTGGAACATTTACAAAGGGGGTCATTCAGAGAGAGGAAGTCTTCGACAATAGATGGACAAAAGGTTGTCGGGGAAGAATCTGAATGTGACTCAGTTAGTGGAGAGATCGCTTTTTACCCTCAGATGTCTGTAAGTAGAGGCATGAGTGGGAGTCATCACACTATTGCCGACCAGTATCAAGAAACTCATCTGTAAACAGATTAGCAGTTTACCAGCCTCACAAGCTAAGGCATGTCTTCAGCTGGGATCATGTCTTGTGAAATATTTAATATTTCTAGAATGGAGATTTCATCATGCTTGTCCATTAGTACTACTGAAGTATCTGCAGCACAGGAATACTCAAAAGCGGCGTCTCCCAATGGGTTCTGTGGTATCTTTTGCCTTATAAATAGCCCTAAATAAATAAATAAAAACAAATTTACAGGACGTGTCTCTGCAGATGCCTGTGGCATTCTGTTTGCTCGCCAGACCATAAAAGAAAAATAAAGTTCTTTAAAACGTCTTGGCACGCAAAATGTCTTTGCTATAATTAGAAAAAGGGAAGCAAAACATATTGCACTTTTTACACAAACATAAGGACCATTAATTAAAAGAAATGTATTTAATTCGCAACTGACCACTGAAAGCCAAAGTGCAAATACAACAGAAAGGACTGAGCTGCTCGGGACTGTTCCTAGTTTGGACCGGAAAATGACTTTGCCAATATTCTTGCATTGTTTAATTAAAATTTCCAGTTATTTCAAAGTATGACTCCTAAAACTTGATTTGGTACGTATGTTTTTGCCTTGGGAGCCTGTGGTTCCTTTGTCTGGAGTCCTGTAATGGTGGATTTTCTATGCACTCAAAGGAATGTTTAGAAGTGGTGTTCTTAAAAGGTCTTGTGCTGGCATTCTAGAATCATTATCCCAGACACTGCCTCGTACGCTGTAAATACATTTGATTTGATGGGCAGTGGGAAAGAAAGACGGGCTCCCTCCGGCTCAGCTTGGTGTATTATTTAAAGTGCCAAGGTATAAGAGCTAAAGTAAAGTGCTAAAGGTCAAGACTGAACAACTTTGGCCCACAAGCTTAGTAGCAGTTGAAATGGACGAAGGCTTTGAAACAAATTATAAAAGGCTGGAAAAAGTCTGTTTTGGAAATGTTATATTGAGGTCATTATAAAATTCCTATTCAACAGCCAAAATTGGAAGTGGGATTTTACTTTCCAGCATAACGTAAAATAATAAGACTTTTTCTTACAGGAGACATTTTCAATCACTGAAAATACGAGGTTTTCTGTTGGTCTTTAAATATTCCCAATTATATTTTTATTGGATTTACTTTAAATATATCTTCCTAGCTTGGTTTAGGTTAGCCAGAGGTAGATCTTAGTGACCCTGGCTCTCCCAATCGCTTTGCAAAGAGAGAGAGACTGGTTCCTTACACATTACAAAGATGGGGGGTGGGGTGGTGGTGGTGGGGTTCTCTAACTGATGCTCATTTTCCTTTAGTAATTCAAGTTTTACAATGTTGTCAACCTGCTTCCTTTGGGCGGGTGACTTGTCTAACACATAAACAGAATCTTACATTTATAAAACACGCTTAAGAATATCCTGCTACTTCACTAAGTTATTAATATTTGCAAGAAAACAAGCCGTTTTTCTCAAGGTAATTTTTTATAGCTATATTAGTTACTTCATTTATTTATTTTTTAAAGGCAGATTACAAGTTAATTGCTGTATGACAGCACTCTTTGGTGGATCGTTCAAGGTTTTTACCTAAGCTATGACATTTCTCATGCCTGTTTGTTGTGGTTTTTAAGAGGCTGTCATTATCCATTTATCTCCCTGTCAGGGGCGTAACAGACCTTTGGAGCCCTTGTGGTGCAGGGACCAGTCACAGGGTAGCTCCTCATAGCCCAAGGCCTTTGAATATTGTTTAGGTAGTACCCCTTATGTGAAATGTTTGGGAGCCCTTACTAGATTTAGAAGGAGCCCCCATCATTTTGAGCCATGCCACTGCCTCCATTTCATCTAGTTTTTAAGTTAAGCATTGGCAGCAAATGCGTAGCTCTTTCCTCAAAATCACTGGCAGCCATCTTTCATTGTACCAGAGGGAGATCAGTGTTTTGGAACGTTCCCCTAGTTGTCCAAGTATTGATACTATAGGGGAGCAGACCTGGCAACCCCATGCTCTTTCTGTAATAAATGAATGCCAAGCCCGCTTGTCTAGTTCCAGTGAGAGCATTTGTTAATCCTTTTTATCTCAAGCATAGTCTTTCTTCTCTCTTGCAAGCATTGTGTTGGTCACTGGTTTCTATACCACACCTACAAGACTGGAGACCGTACAGAATAACTTTTATTCTTTGTTTAAAGTGTGTTTTTAGATGTTGATTTTGTCCCTCGCAGCTCTCCCCTGTGAATCTCTGTGTATATGCTGAGTTCTTCCAGGGGGTTGAGAACCTGTAATGATATTAGCAAATTCTGTATTTAATACACACTGCATTACTTGACATTCTTTCTTTAAAGTACTTAAAATTGTAAAGCAACTATTTCACCTAGGGTGCCTTTCATGCATGAAAGTGTTTTAAATCATAAATGTCAAAAACACAAATAAGACATTGTCAGTTTCTTATACTAGGGTATATTTTTGTAATGCCATTTTTATATAACGTACAGTGGATATGGTCCATTTGTAATCATGGTAATGATAAAGTTAGAGTAACAACCATACTTAACATTCCGTTCCTTAAACTGATTGTGTGTGACTTATTGATACATACAAACACATATATATATAAATATATATATATACTATCTTGTTCCTACTGAACAAAATGTGTAATGATTTTTTGCCAGTGAATGTCTTTAAGATTTTTACAATGTTCATATATTTATGCCTTTACTCATACTTTTAGATCTTTATTTTGTTGATCAAACTTTACTAATGAAACAGTGGTTCGTCCAAGTAAAATATGTTGAGGAGAGTCCTAAGTTTCAAGGTAAAATATTGAAGAAAATACTTGGCATGTAAGTCAAGGCAATAATTGCTTGAAACAGTAATAAAAGATTGCATCTATTATGTCAACACTAATAAATCATACATATACCTACCCTTTTTAGAAAATATCTTTTTCTAGCTGCTATTAAAAAATAAGTTTATGTGTACTAAAGGTGAAGCCTACAAGAGCAAAGCTTTTTAATTGACAATGAGTGTGATTGATATATATATTTCGCCAAGGCTTTTGATTAGTGTAACCTGTTTTTAGTTTTCTGGTTGTTTGTATAAAGTGGAACTAAAGCCTTGAACATTGCAGAATATGCTAACTTTCAAATATGAAATGAAGGGCTTAGTTTATCTTGTCTTTAGATCACACATATTTGTCTAAATGGGTGTGTTTGTAAAGTAAAAATAGATTTTGTGTATTTCTGGTTAAACAGTTACTTTGCCTTTTAAAATATTCTGTATATCAGTAGAATTTTTGAAGTTTTGTTTTTTAATTTTAAAAACAAATGGTTGTTTTTTCTGTGGTATTTTTCTGTCTATTTCCCATTTTCACACTGTTCTTTATAAACCCTTTGTGTAAGCTCTGTGAATTTATGGCACTTCAGAGTGGTAAAATGTGTATTTTTGTATTTAAAGAACCTCCATAGCTTTTAAAACGTTACTCTTTGAAAAAATTGGTACCATGGTGAAACTGTTAAATAAATGGACATGTTAAGTGATACTTTTCTCTAGTTTTGTGTATTATTTTTCTCCGTTTCCTCATCATCTTTTTTTCAGTTGCATTAAAGTGGGTCAGGCAACCTGAATATCCCTTCCTGTGTTGTGAACCTAGAGATCACTTTTTATCCGTACCGCAATAGAAGAAAAGAACCAAACTGAACCACCAGCCAAGGACATGTATTTAGAAAAAAGTCTGCATGCTTCAAGTTCCACTAATTTGTGATTCAATGATTGTTTTATTTAATTGTTTTTATATAACACAAACCATAGGCACAAGAAGGGAGCAACAGTTTTACAAATTATGCTTTAAAAGTAGGCGCCAATGAGGCCATATAAAATACTTTTTAACATGACTATTGTGTAGAAATATTAAAAACAAGAATATCCTATGCATGAGAAGGTAGGTCAAGAAAATAATTATAGAATGAGATTAGGTAAATCGAACGTGGAAGGTATAGGGAAAGAAATTATTAGATAAAACTGAAAAGGGACGAAAGTAAAGGGCAATGTATGAACACTAATTGAAATAAGTCTGTTGTGTTCATCACATCTCATGGAAAACGCAGGAGCTAGACAACCTGGAGAGAACTGCGCTTATCAGGTATGCACCTGTTGAGCTCCGGCGTTGTTCCCCTTTCTAATGGTCGTACGGCCGAGGGGGCATTGAGAATCAGCTACAGAGAAGCGTGGATACAGCTGTAAGATCTGTTATGTACAGTGATTATAGCCAGTAACTTACTGACGGTGATTTTGGCAGTTTCTCGATTACTGGACTGACAGCGGGACCGCTGGGGGTGAGAAGCCACGGAGTCTTCAGCATCTTCGGCGGGCTCCACGTTCCGCATTTCAGCGTGGGAGCGTGGGAGCACTGCAGCTGCGTTCAGCGGCAGCGGCGGGAGTTTGTTTTTGTGAAGAGGAATGCGAAGCTGGAAGGGGGATTTCGGCGGTTTGGAAGCTTGACAAGAAGCATAAAAAACTCCCAGAGTACACCTGGTAAGCGTGTTCAATCAGGACAAAGCGCTGAAAACGGTTATGGGGTCTGCTTTCTAACAATAATGTTAAATGCAACAGCGAGCTACTATATTCTCTTCTACTTAAACTGTCTCACCACCCGAATTCTCGTTTGGTATATTAGGAGGGGCAATTGCTACAGGTCCTGAAAACCCCTTCTGAAATAACTTAGTAGTGTCCGAAGGAGGGAGTCGTATCCGTTGGGTTACAATAAATCAATCCCCGGAAACAATGTCAAACTTGTATAATACTATTATCCCCCTGCTAGAGAAGGCAAGCCGTGTACCCAGAAACTCTGTCAACTTAGGACCCAGTAATGATTTGGGGAAAATTCACCAGGATATGGTCTCAATCTGGCAGATTTCTTTTATAGCAGCAGGGTACCTAAGTGTAATCACTGTAGTGATAAAAACCCCTGGTATAGCAGGAGGTGTAGGGAAGCAAAGCGAGCCTTGCTAGCATCTCTAAAGGGGGGTGACAGCTTGTGTATTAGGGAAGCTAGGGCTGTTTTTAAGAAAACTCTCCAAAAAGCAAAATCTGAATGGGAAACAGATAGATGGTAGGCTATTAAGATTGCTCTGGACTCAAAAGACACTAGAGGCTTTTGGAATTTGGCCCACACTGGAAAAATTGAAGCAGGTCTATTATCGAGCCAAACATTGATGAGGAAGCCTGGCGTCTTTATTTTAAGGAGTTATTTTCAAGTCCGCCTATTGGATCGAGTGTGAGTGAGTTTACGGTGTGTTGTCCTACCCCTGACTCTTTATGGGACATACCCCCTTGTACTATGGCTGAGGTATTATCTGCCCTAGCCAAGTTATTACCTAATAAAGCACCAGGATTAGATAGAATCCCAGGGGACCTGTATAGAAATGAACAGGTAGGGTGGGCTCTATAGCTCCAATCACTTTTTAATGCAATTCTCCATGGCCTCTCAGCACCCTCTACGTGGGATGGTGCGGAGATTATCCCCATTTACAAAAAAGGGTCCCCCATTGAACCAGCCAATTATAGGCCAATTAGCCTTATTGATGTAACACAAAAAATCTTTGCAAGGGTGTTACTAGGAAGACTGCAGGAATGATGGAAGACCATGATGTCTTAACCCCGCTGCAAGCAGGTTTTAGAGCTAAAACTTCAACCGTAGACCAGCTGTTTAGGCTCCAGTTGATCTACTGGAAGCATGTAGTCCTGGAAGGTGGGAGCCTGTACCTTACCTTCGTGGATTTGAAATCAGCGTTTGATATGGTGGACCGTGACTAGCTTTGGGTATCTTGCTGGACATGAGAGTTCCACCATATCTTTGTTTTCAGCTCAAACGAGGGAACATTTGCTAGAGTAAGGTATGGCAAGAATGGGCAATTAACTGCTCCTTTCCCTGTAGGTAAGGGGGTAAGGCAGGGCTGTGTGCTTGCGCCGACCCTCTTTTCCCTTTTCCTTAATGGGTTAATTGAAGATCTACTCACCATTAAGGATATAGACTGCCCAAAACTGGCACTTCCTTATCGGAAGAACGTGAGGACGAGCGAGGAGTATCACGCAGCACAGAACATATCCTGTTCTTATATATCGAAGAGTAAAGAGTGGGAATCATCTCCCAGATATATCTTTCCGCTAAGATCACAAACTATTTTTTGAGCAACTTCAAGCTCAATACGAGTAGGCGGGAGAGAAAATTTCATTATAAACGGGCAGAGCCATCAACTTGGTATACATGTACTCGCCTAACAAGGTGCATATTAAGATTGATGTGGAATATCATCCAGAAACATCAAAGAAAATACGGCAGGTTACCTATAGGTATCCTGGGAAAAATAAAAAGAAGGAATCCAAAGTTTTCAGAAAAGTGACCCCAAAAAGAATCACGGTCCTGAAGAAGGTGTCTCGATTGGCTTTTAAACACCGAAACGCGTTGACGCATTTGTTTTATAGAATCCTAACAAAGCCTAAGAGACCGCAGATATACAGAAAGTCTGGTACTGTAGGCTGCACACAAAAGATAAAGGGCTATTGGATCTTAGATTAGATCTAGCAAGAGCATTAGAATTGCTTGTTTTAAGGGGGTAACTAGGATAAATTGTGATTGTGTTATGTTTTTATTTTGAAAATGTTTTGTCCCGAATTTATTTTGTGATGGGACTCTTTATGGTCATATTGTGTTTATGCTATGTACTGCATTATATAATGTACTGTTGATATATATGCTTTCAGGAACATTTCTGAAATTTTAAAATTGGTACAAAAGATAAATTCTTTTTTAATAAAAAAAATATTGTAAACGTTACATCTTAGTTAGCAATTACATGTTTTAACCTAAGGCTACACGATACAGTGATATAAAAGAATGAAAGAATGGTGTGAATAAGGATACTTGGAGGTTTCCAGGGATTTCCTTTCTGGCTTCACTCCGCAAATTCCCCTCATTAATGTTTGCGGATGATACCCTGCTTCTTTCCAAATAATCAGTGGGGATGCAGCGTGTGCTAAAGGAATTTACCCAGTTCTGCAAAAAGAGGAACCTTGTGGTAAATGTTGATAAAACTAAATACATGGTCTTAAATGCCAATTCCACAAACTGTCCCCACCCAATGAGGGATGACAGACTTCTGGAGAGGGTCCCTATTTTTGACTACCTGGGCCTCTCTTTCAACGATAAAATGGGGTGGGGCCCTCAAATCAATAAGTCCAACCTAAAGTTAACCCAGGCTGTAGGGGAATTTTAAAAGTCCAGAAGAGTTGTGCTTTAAAGGTTATAAGCCCACCGCTTGAAATCTACAAGGTCCAAGTTAGGTCAGCCTCCTTATGTGGGGCAGAATTGTGGGGGCATTGTCCATCCAATGCTCTCCATCTAACTGAAAATAATTTCATTAGACAAATTCTGGCCCTGCCGAAAAATACACCCCTAGTACCACTAAGGATGGATTTGGATATCCTCCCAGTTATGGATTTAATCTCGTCACGCCCGTTGCTCTATTGGCGACGGCTGTGGAGCACTCCAGAACTGGGCAGCTATAGGGAGGAACTAAAAGTGGTAATGTCATCTTTGGGGGCTGGTAGTATGCCCTGGCTTTCCTTTTTTAGGGATTCTTTTTGTGCAATTGGAAGGGAGGATCAAGAACCTTGGCAAATGCACTGAAAGAGTATAAATTGACTAGCATCATGCAGGTAGTTAACCCTACGAGCCTAACTTATGGGTTTTTGGATTTCAAGTCCCATTACAAATTTGAGCTGGTATTGGACTCAATACAACCGTTATTAGCTAAGAAGTTGTTTTTGCAATTCAGATACGGGACGCTCCCGCTTCATGCCATAACTAATAAGTGGGCGGGCGCAACCCATCGCCTAAGTCCTGGATGCCTAGTGGAGGAAGAAACGGTAATCCATGTAATGTTCTTTTGCTCGGATCCTAAAATCTGACACTGACCCGGTTTATGTTGTTGCAATCTTGAAATTTCTTTTTGCTATGTGGTCCAAACGAAGGTATTTACTAAAACCTGATCGGATTATAAGTAACACTTAGTCTCTTTTTTTCATCTGCTCTGATTAGCCACCCTGTATTAATTAATCAAGCCTGTAGGCTGGTATTGGAGCTAGATCTATGTGAGAGACAGAAATACCTTTCTGCTGGCTGGTACCTTGATCCTGGGCTTTAAAATATATATATATATATATATATATAACTAGTGAAGCAGAGGAAAAGTACCAACACTAATCCATGTAACATCACAGAACCTCAGAAAAAAGCCTTACAAGAGCTTATGAACGATAAGAAAATCATTATAAAACCCTCGGATAAGGGGGGGAATATTGTTCTAATGACAAGAGACTACTATCATGCAGAAGCAATGAGGCAACTCTCTGATGCAAAGTATTACACTATTACCACCAGGAGTGTTTATGATTCTAGCATCAGGGAATATGATGACTTGGTTCTGAAGTGGTATGATCGTTCAATGTTGGGAAGAGATGAACATATTTTTCTGCACAGCAATAACCCCATAATACCGACTTTTTACCACCTGCCCAAGCTGCATAAAAACAATGTCTCTCCACCAGGCCGTCCCATTGTGGCTTCCATTGATGCGCTGACAGAAAATATGTCCAAATTTGTGGACAACTACATCTTTCCTCTCGTCTTAGACTTAAGATCCTACATTCAAGACACCAAAGACTTTTTGAGTAAAGTGTCCACGATGGAGTGGAAACCAGACTATCTATTTCTGGTGATGGATATCACCAGCCTCTACACCATCATTGATCACACCCATGGACTGGCTGCTATTGAATACTATCTGGGCAAACGCCAAATTCGCTTTGCACAACACAACCTTATGCTGATTGAATTTGTGCATTTTTGCCTAACTCACAATATCTTTCTGTTCGAGGATAGATTCTACAGGCAAATCTCTGGTACGGCGATGGGCACCTGCTTCGCCCCCAGCTATGCGAATCTATTCGTCGGCTGGTGGGAGGAGCAGGTGCCCAGAAGCTGGAAGGAAGGCCAGGAGAGCGGTAGGGTGGTATACTGGTACCGCTACATTGATGACTTGTTCATCGTGTGGCAAGATACCAGGGACATGGCAGAGAAATACATCAACTCTCTTAATGACAACAGCTACAACGTGCACCTATCGGGGACAATTAGCGGGGTGGCAGCCAACTATTTGGACCTCCGGGTGTACGTTGAAAATGGCCATGTCCATACCGCGCTGTATCGCAAGGAAACAGCGGGTAATTCTATCCTCTTTGCTAATAGTGAACATCCACCTAAACTTATCAAGAGCATACCCTATGGGGAACTCTTGAGAATAAAGAGGAATAGCACCCAAGATCGGGAATTCGAGGCGGCTGCCTCGGATTGCCTAGACCGCTTTCGAATGAGAGGGTATGGAGAATCACTCCTAGAAAGTGCACTGAATAAAGTAAAAAAAATCTCAAGGAAGGATCTGCTCAAAAAGAAACAGAAAGGGTCAAATACCACTATAAAGGACACATTTAGGATGATAACTCCATACTCCTCAGGCGCTATTAAATTTAAATTAATAATGCGCAAGAACTGGCATATTCTGCTCACGGATGAGGTGTTAAAAGAAGATCTACCACCATATCCTTTGGTGACCTTTAGAAAGGCTAGGTCCCTAGGAGATATGCTGGTGCACAGTCATTTGGAAGCTCCTATTATGCAACCTAACACCCTTAGGGAAATGAGTGGGTTTTTTCCTTGCGGAAAATGCAAGGCATGTGCCAACAGCCGAAGGGTGCTCCATTATGACATCCCGGATGCTGGCAGAACCAACAAAATTCATAAGTTCATCACGTGTAGTACTGTCTATGCAGTGTACTGTCTAATATGCCCATGCAGCTTACGTTACATCGGCAGCACTATTAACCAGTTAAAGCTGAGAGTGCTGGAGCAATTAAGGGCAATCGATAGAGTAGACCCCTCGTACCCAGTAGCCCGGCACTTTGCGGAACACCATAACAAAGATAGAAACAAACTGAGGTTCTTTGGACTAGTATAACTGAATTGAGCAACAGGAGATTTTCTCCCCCTAACAGTATTTGTCATGTGTAACCATTTGACTACTGCAATGAATTTGAACATATGCCTTTTCCGATGACTATGATGTGTATATGAGATCTGTGATCACTTTTAATCACTCGAAAGTTCTTTACAAGTATCAATTTGGTCTTTCTGGTGTCCCAAGAGATTGAATATCGATCATATATTATTGCTTCTCAGGATTTGTTTGCTAATAAGTATGATGACATCTTAATGAAATTTCAAAATTTGATCATTATGTGTATGTAATCATGAATTGCCCTTCAGGCGGGTTGACCCTTATCTCCTACTGCGAGAGACTTGGTAGTTTCTGCTACTTAATGGCTGTACCGCTATTTTACAATAACCTGTTTGATATACAATAATTTGAACATCTCTCTTTGTGGTTCCGAATAATATGCTACTTGTAGATATTGATTATATGGCATATATCTGTATAGGTACACAAGCCGATCCACGGCGCTGTTGTGTGTAAAGCCCCACTCCTTTTTGTCTTGTAAATATCTGGATTTACGTTGATACTTTGTACCATTTTCTATTATGGAAACTATGTTCAAAGATGGCGCCCATGTTGGCGTCTGTGAGGCTAGTCCCTTGTTGATGTTAACCTTTGTCTACCTCATGTGTATTTAAATCGGAACTTCCAGGTTTTGGTAACAACACTGACGAAGGCTATCGCCGAAACGTTTGTTTGCTGTCACAATAAACTGTTGTGATACTGTACCTGCTGGAGTGCTGTTTCCTTTCCTTATGTGAGAGGAATTTTGAGCGTGTGATACACATATATATATATATATATATATATATATATATATATATATATAGGATGTGCTCGATTATTTTTTTTAATGCATTTTTAACCTAAATTATATTCTTAAAGTATGTTTTAATTTTATGAATTTCCCATAATGACGATTTTGTATTTTCCATCTTTTTAGTGGCTTTCTTATAATTAGAAGTTTACATTCCAGTGTTCTCTATGATCTTGTACCCTCTTCTTTTGGCATGGATTTTAATATGTTGTACATTTTAAATGTGCTTTTATGGCTGTAATAGCCAAAATAAAGATCTCTTGATGATGTTGATGAAATATATTCTTTTCATTGGGCTGTCCCATATTAAAAACTTTTCATGGATTCCTTTGAGAAGTATGGTCACTTCAGAATCTTATGTGATTCATAATTAGTAGTACCCACTTTCTGAAAATATTCCTTTTTAACATGCTGCCTGACGTTATGTGCGTTATGAGAGCAAGCTCAAAGGTAATAATTCCCTTCGGAGCCCAGTCAGTGTTGCATAGTGTCTCACAACAGTTATACCAGTTGAACCATTTATCTGATTCTTCAGACCACAGCCTGTGATGAACAACCCTGGCTACTTGCTAAACATAGTAAACTACCAATTGCATCCTTTTAGCTACACACGGAGTATGGCATCTCAGTGTTAGGGTGGAGTTTGGTAATCACATTTGTATCTACTAATGTTTTCTTACTTGCTAAGAATATTCACAATCAATCAGTATTTGTATAGTGCGACAAAAACACCCCTAGGGGTATAGGGGCAGCTGGGCGCTGGTGCTGCCGTAGTTTAGTCAAAAAGCCAGATCTTAGGTTTTGCTGAAGACTTCCAGGGTGGGTGCAGTCCAGAGTTGGAAGGGCATGTTGTTCTAGGCCTTGCTGGCGTTGTAGGAGAAGGAACGGCCTCAGCTGTAGCAGATGCGTGGGGTGTGGGCAAGTGCAAATGAGGTGGAATGCAGGTGTCTTGAGGGCTGAACATCAGTCAATGGTTTAAGTAGGGTTAAACACTCCCCCCCAGTATTATTTCTTAGGCTTTTGTGTTAAGCCAACATGGGTTTTCTTGCATTCTACCCCCATATCTCCACATGACTTTGCCACCACACATTCTTGTCCGTGTTGTAGCGGAGCAAACGCGTTCTCTCTCTTTAGGTAACTTATCAGTCTTAACACCACTTAGCTCCAGCGAATAATGCCTCCTATGAGTTGGTTCTATGTATCCTACCACCTTTGCTGCTATTATTATCGCTTGCAGAGTGATTCTTCAGTGTGTAGTCAGATATGTAATAACCAAGAAAAATTTGGGGCGGAAGAGAGCCCTGCATCTTTTGGCGTGCACTTATCAGCATCGTTTACCCGATAGTGTTACAGTTTCTAAATTAACATGTTGAATCTGGGAAGCACCCTTCAAACAACTACAGAAAATCTCAATTCACAGCCATTGCAATTAAACATCGTATTCTTCCAGGTAGTTTTTGTGGATTCTTATTACCAATCCAAGACAATTGTTCCAAACAGTGTCTTGTTTCCATCATTTCCTTTTTTTATTGCTACTATTAGAATAAAATCAATTCAATTGAAAAAAATACACATTTTACCCAACATGTGTATCGTGGTAATTTGCTTTGTCGCGGCTCCAAAAACAATATACTTGGATTCAAGTTGTAAACAGCCATACATGGTCATTGAGAAACGCTTGTTAAAAACATGCAAGTGTATACCTTTTATTTGGATTAGGCCCTTAGCAACGTTGTCCAGGTTGTGAGATTTAAAGTTTTATGCCTGACATTTATATGCATATATTCACATTGTTTGTCCTTCAATACACATATATCTTATTCATTTAGATTGTAATCGCATATCTCCCAGATTGATCTCATTGCTTACGTCTCACAATTGTCACAATTTCTATAACACATTATAGAGCTTTTTAAGAATGAATTAGGGTTTCGGGTTAACTCCTTGTAGCATATTGTGGTGGTAATGTTTGGCATCGATGCATTTACCTCAAGATAAAGATGTTCATTCTTGACATCCTTGCATTTACATCATGTTAATCATTGGACATCATAATAAACATTAATTGAGAACCAAATTGATTTCTTTAAATGGTATTCATCAGAGTAGACAATTCTAGTGCACATTTACCCTTTTTTATTTATCAGTAATTATACATGCTATGTTAAAATGACATGTGATCATGAACACTTTTTCCTTTGTTGTGCTTTAACTCTCCCAGATTTGAGATTCTCAAAAGGGCAAATATTCAAACAGTCTGTGGTGTTGAATTCTTATATTTGTTTACATTCCACAAAAATGTTTATCAACCATGTATCATACAAAAACTAACATAAGTGACCATCTAATTCTATTGGACCCAGCATTAATGATGTATTTCAATGATTGTTTTTATTGTCAAACTTCTTTTCTGCGGCATGTGTGTGTGTGGGGGGTGGGCTAGGACAAGTGGGAGTGAGAAGAGGTGAAAATCATTTAGAGAAATATTCTGAAAGATGGTTCAATGCCAAAACACTTAAATATTTAAAGTTCAGTAGGATTCCTTCGGGTTTATAGATGAATTCAGCCCGCAGTTGATGATCTTGATGAGTTCAGAGAAATTAGATGGGAAAATGAACTGAATGAGACATGTAGGGAACTGATAGAGATGCTAATACAAGACACACAAAACATCAGATGTCAAAACTACAGGTAGATATTGAGAAAATAAAACAAATAGTCAGTGGACGACAGTTGGAGGAAGCTATCAATATGAACTATGATAACTTGGATAATGTAATGAAGAGTTTCTTAGAGGAAATGTATAATGAGAAAATACCTACATTCAGCTAGGGTGATGGAGTCTATAAAAGGTGGAGAGTGCACACCTGTGACCAAAAGACAATGAAATAATGAGAGCTATGATTATGGAACCATCCATATCAAGCAGGGACTCGAATTAAAGTAGCGCAGAAACAATAATTTGAGAAGTTGTACCGATATAGGTGAGCCATCAATTAGTAGACAGGGGTGTGGAATTTATTAAAATATCTACTTGTCCATGGGGCAGACTGCTTCATAAATCTACTTGTCCTGTAACAAAATCCACTTGTCCCTTTGGTGCCATGTTGTGCGGCGACAAATTATGGCAGGAATCTCATCATAAAAGAGCTCTTATATAGCCTCTCTGATTATGCCAGGACTCATACCATAGTAGTGTTTGAATACTAGTAATCCCTTTATGTTGCTACGTTTCCGCAGATCTACATACTGGGACTAAAGGAAGTGGTAAACAACAATTCCAGGGTTGGAATGTCCTTTTGAGTCTGTGCAAACCTAACTTGCATGTTTTAAGGGTTTTCAACAACTCTTCTCTAATCTTTTCCAATACTGAGAAATGTTGGAAATTTACTCCTGACAATGGCAGACGTAAACCTTCTTCCAGAGTTGGGAAAAACGTGATTAGAGGGAAAATAAACTTGCAAACACTCAGGTTTTCGCATGAGCAAATCTACACCTGCATATTTGCTCATTCTAAAATGCAGTTCACAAATATTTTCTAGGAGTACTATTTCTTGTCCTACTGCTGTAAATTATTGTGAATACACGAAAGACATATAGCTGCCCTTAATGCAAGGACATAAACCAAGGGTGCACTTTTGAAACTTTGTTTTATAATTGGGCCCCTAATTTGGTCTGGTGTTAACCATGACCTTTAGTGTTTATTAAAATTCTCACTCTGTATCGGCTGGCTTCACGTGAGTGACAGCATTATGCTCTTTCATAAGGAGCTTATCGGCACACCAAGTAGTTTTGTTCAGTGCCAATAACTAATGTGGCAGTGTGTGCTTTTTTGAGACCAAAAACGATTTTTGCTTTTGCCAATGTTTGTTATAATGGTGAGGGTCCGGCAGCTCTCACATCAATAAGGTTTTACAAAAACCCATGCCACAACAAGTCATGCATTGCTAAAACGAAAAAGCTGACCACCATTTCAGACCTACTGGCTTTGCCATTGCTTGTTTATTTTTATGTTTCCCCAAATCTTATTGAAACTGGTTACACTGATTTTCTAATATGAATATTTTGGGGAAATACTAGCATGCATCAACACATTTTACTAAATGATGCGGCAAAGAAATGGAACTGAAATTTTACAGTAGTTTAGCAAAAATAATTTTTCCTACTTTCATTTTTAGGGACATTTTATATTGAAAGCAAAGAATCATTAATCTTGCTTTCAAGCTTCTGCAAATATTTGCATCTAATCAGAGAGCATTCTGGGAGCATTATGCATAGCCTCATATTGCTAAACTTTGAAACCTTGTGTCCAAATTTTTATACTGGAACCACTGTTAGTAGTGCAGTCAGAACCTACATTTACTGAGAGCCCTCAGCCTAATCATAATAGCTCTCAGTTAATGAACCATAAATACAAGTTTGAACAGCATTAACATATGCACACACTTATTAACTTAGCTGCAGGCAGTGCCCTTCTCTGATCCTTAATGTGGTACTGCAAACTAGCAGCCAAAGGGTCTGTGCTGCAGGGGGTTGGGGCCTGCTTGTCCCAAGGACAAAATGCACATTAAAACTTGTTGCCCTTGACCCCAAACAATATGTCCTGGGCGTCGGGCTATAGGAATTCCACATCCCTGAGTAGAGGTGCAACTTTCTGGAAGAATGTAAGTGAATCAGGGATACAGAGATGTGAATAACCCTCCTCTGAAACCAAGAAACGAAACTTTGAATACTAGAAATAAACAAGAGTGAGCAAACAAGGGACATAAAAGAGCAGCAAGGAGAAGGAAAGAACATGGAAGAAGTAGTATTCACTATATCAGAAGTCGGGCAAAATGAAGTAGCTATTACAAACCTCCCCAGTAAGTTACTCACTGACAGATTTAAAAAAACTCTTATAATTATGACACCAAACAACAAATCTACAGGATGTGTTCACCTGATATAATGGAAATTAGCAAAGCTCTAGAGGTGGAAGTGACCACACCAGAGCAAAGTAGCCTTAAAGACAAATTTAAATTTACTCCAATAATAGAACATAACAATGCAATAAATGTACTTGCTGATTTAGTGATGCAATATTTTGAGCAAATATAAAATTATAAATGCAATCAAAATATGAATAAAAATGAAATCACAGCAGTGGAAAGGCCATAAAAGGTCAGTGTGCTTGTTAGACTGGGGGGGGGGGGGGTTGTTTAGCTTGATTATAAATATTATAGCGAGGAAGTTTTTAGACCATTATTGGACAGAGAATTACAAGGTGATGTGAGAAATCAGGTTGTTGGTGTGAGCCCGTCTCAAGAAACAGCCACAATCTCTGTCAGGGTGAATCATAAAAGACACTTAAGTAACCTGTGCTCAACCCTCCGATAACTTGGCACAAAAGCAGTCCGGTTTAATTTGGGGGCAATGTGTATAGTATTTTTGCAGCACACAAATAGTAATAAAGTAAAAACACCAAAAAGCATCCCACACCAATTTAGGAAAATAGAGAACATTGTAATAAATGATTTGACACCAAAATGACAAACATTCAATCAGTAGAACAGGAGTTATGAACTTTTAAATTAAAAACTAACGGCTAAAATATCAAAGCACCAACCGCAGACATCTAATCGCGCAAGACCAGGTCAAATTCGAACGTTATGGCCAAACACGATAGAACACGGTTCGGATACAGAAAGTGGATTGAGCCTGGTTCAAGATGGTTAGAGCCTTTTTTGTTGCGGAGGCTCCGATAAGGAGACCAGCCAGCTAGTCCTTGGAGTCCCTTCAGGAAGTCTTGGACTCAAAGAGAGGAGCATGGCGGCAGACCACTGGGGCTCAAAGCAGGCTTTAGGGAGCAGAACAGTCTTTGGTGCAGCAAAGTAGTCCTCCTGAAGTATACAGATGCAGGCAGTCCTCGGATAGACCTTCCGCAAGTCCAGGGGTGACTGATGAGTGGGTCTGAGGGTCTCATTTTCATACCTGGTGCCTTCTTTGAAGTGGAAGAAACTTTTGCAGGCTATTGATTTTTAAGTGGGGCTGTGCAAAGCACCGCCCGCTATAGATGGCCCATTCAGGCACACCTAGTTCCTTTATTGTGTGTCCTTAGGGAGGAATATACAAAGGACAACTGCCACTTACACCTGGTCATATGACCCAGGAACAGGCTGTCACCAAATGGTTGGTATAAGAAAATGTCATCTTTCTAAATGTGGCGTTTTCAGAATTGTGACTAAAAATCCAACTTCACCAGTAAAGAGGATTTTAGATTGCAATTCCTCAGTTACAAACATAAATTTGCTACCTGCTCTGAATCAAAAGTTAGTACTTATTAAATGCAACACGATAACCCAATGCTATTCTATAGGAGAGGTAGGCCTCACAGTAGCAAATATAGATGTTTTTCACTACCAGGATGTGTAAAACTTAAAAAAGCACATGTCCAACTTTTAAGTCACAAGGCGCCCTGTCGTATGGGTTGTGTATGGCCTACCTTAGGGTGACATATGTAATAAAAAATTAGTTTTAGGCTAGACAAGGGGCTTATTTTGCCATGTCCAATTGACAGTTTAAAACTGCATACAGCCTACAATGGCAGATATGGGACAGGTTTTAGGAGCTACTTAAGTGGGTGACACGAATGCTGCTGCAGGCCCACTATTCGCATTTAATTTGCCATCCCTGCGTATATGATATACCACTTTTGTAGGGCCCTATATTTAACTTAAATATGCCTATGAGGTGTTAGCTAATGTTACCATGTTTTAGGGAGTGAGAACAAGTACTTTGTGCACTTTACCATTGCTAACCTGTGCTTGATACCGAAGGCCAACAAAAACAAATTAAAATAAATAGGAGAGGTAAAGGCAAAAGGTTTGGAAGAAGACCACCCTAAAACTGAGGTGGCTTAAACTGAAATAATTAAGAATACTTGAGAAAAAGAGCACAAGTTACCGTTTTCCTAATATGGGATGGGTCTATTAGATGACAATGAATACAAGTATAGAATATAAATTCATGAATGTGAAAAAAACCTGTTACTTAAAGCATATATTTCCTGGCTAGAATTCATAAAGGGGTCACCTACCACCTGACAGCCCTATTACATCAGCAATTTGGCCATATATAAAATATACATCAGCATATATTGACTTATATTTGTCACCTTTAATTAGATCACTTCCGTTATTTATCTGGGACACTAAAGATAAAATAGACAAAGTTCCTTAGGAAGATTCCCTCATTATGGCAGTGATGGGTATGAATAAAATTTACACCGTTATACAAAATAAATTATGATGAAGGCTCCCAGTTTTCCATTTTCACTGATTTTTGCAGGGAAATACAGGCGAAAAACAATATGTTTCCTCTCTGTATTTATTTTTAAAAGCAGCAAAAATATTGACATTTTTGCTATTTGTGAGTGACTCTTCATGCTGTCTTTCATGAATTCCAGGGCAACAGCTGAGCAGATAGACCGCATGGGGAGTTAGAAAACGGGTTGAGATTTACCTAAATGCAGGCGTATGTTAACACATATTTGGAGTATAATGCTGATATTTACCCGAGGGTGTAGTGTTTTGCTATATTTGGCTATTTAATTTGCTAAAACGCGACAGGCATCAAAGTTTGAGCACATGCTAATCAGTTAGATGTGAGGAGGTACTCCTGAAAACCATCGCCACTCACGCTGTCACCTCTGTTCTCCCCCTTTGGGTCCCTTACAATCATAGTCAGGAGGAAGACAGCGAACACAGGGAGGAGTCACCAACAGTAACAAAGGGCTTTCCCTTTCAATACACAGCCTGGAGAAATCAACCCGGAAGCAAACACTTTGTGGAGCGGCGGAACGGAAATCCAGGACGACCAATCGGTAGTAGGAGAGGAAACTGGGGATTGGACCATACAAGAGAAAGAAGTTGTGTCAGAGGCATCTGTGTCTGGAAGACTGAGAGCGAGAGAGAAAAGAGGCAGTGCTAGATGACCGGAGGATGTCTCGGAGGTGAGGACGGAAGACTGTGACGGAGACCCAGAGAATCCCAAGGAGTGGCCTGAAGACGGGTGGATCCCGGAGGATGCGTATGAGCCGCCGCTCAGGGACAGAAAACGAGGTTTTGGGCCGGTGACTCCTAAGAGCCCCCTCATGTTCCAATTGCATGGCCAAAACCATTCCTATATATATCAGATAGGTGCATTATAGATTGGAGAAGTCCCAGTCAATTGTTGGGAGTATCTGCTAGGTGGCTTTTCTTTTTCCTTTCCACACAATTCATTGGCCAATTCCTCACGAGGGGTGGTGGAAGCTCTTTGTATCGGGTAGAGCATGAACATTGACCGCTGCTTTTGCTTTCTTGTTTTTTTTGGGGGGGGGGGGGAAGAGTTAAACTTCAGGACCTAACCAGGCAACCGCCGAAGTGACGAGGACTCCTACGACTGGCAGACCTACGTAGCCCTTTTGGAACCGGTCAAGACTGTCTTTTGGTTTACTGCGCTGGTGTGACTGAAGAGGTGCACTCTTTTGTTCCCTGCCCTTGCCTTGGGATTATTAATGGGTCCCTTCAATAAAATCTCACTATTACTTCCATACGGCCTCCTCGCTTCTGTTTCCGCCCATCACTCCGACAGGAAATTAAAAAATTTATGACTCCATTTATTCTCTAAAAACAAAATAAATATGGATAGTGCAAAAAAAATATGATTAAAGACAGAAATATTAAAGGAATAATTAAAACTGGGAGCCCTAATTATGATTAAAAGCCTTACTATATTTGTATTATTAAATGAGCCAGTTATTTTTAATACCAAAAATTACTCTCACTGAGGTTGCACTTGGAAAAAATTATTTCATGTATTAAAAGAATAACATTTAATACCAGGTCAAAGGCACAGCAATGGGTTTCAGGTTTTATCCTAAGTATGTGAATCTGTTTATGGGTCTATTAAAGATTGAGCTTGCATGGAGTGCCACTTTATTTTCCCAACATAAGATATCATCTATGTGCCCGCCCTTAAATGATATTGTACTCAATTGGAATGGCACAGAATCAGAATTGCTTGATTATCGCAGCTGCATAAATAGCAATCCGTTTAATGTCAAACTATCTTTGGGAGTAGCAGCAAAAGGTAGGTTTTCTTTATGTTGAACTATATGTGGCTAAAGGTTTATGTACGCGTAAAATGTATTGGAAACCTATTGCTATTAACGGTCTTGTACATGCAACGTTAAGACCGCTCAGGAAACAAGTGTCCAGTATTCTCTTTGGTGAGCTACTAAGGCAAAATGAAACTGTAGTGACAATAAGATCTATCAAAAAGAAAAAGATTAGAGAGAATGTTTTTGAAGGGAGATCTAAAAGCTGCATTGTTCGAGAAATGGCTAAAAGAGCCAACCTGTTTGATAGACTTGAACTACTGACCGACTCGGTGAAGAAGAAAAGCAAAGGATTTGTTACAGAAATTAGATTTATCACTCCATATAGTTCAGGGAGTCAGATAGTTTACAATAGCCTATACAAACATTGCTAAAAAGTAACATATTTAAAGGATAACATCGCAACTAAACCTGTGATTACCTTCAGATGTTATGTTCAAGTGATAATCAAATAGCACGAATTAAAAGATACAGACAACTGGTTAATCAAGAAAGTGGTAAGCAAGTATAGATGTCAACAATGTATATGGAGTAAATGTGTTAACTGTCTAGAATTTGAAGCTCTAAGTGATGAGAACAAAATCCGACAGTTCATAAATTGCAGCACTGTGTACGTTTGATTGTATCCATATGTGCAAGCAATGTGTGGGATCAACAAAAAGGAAATTAAAAGAATGGTGGAAAGATTATGTGATCACTGGAAAAATGAAGGATGTCAAGTATTCATTGGTTGCTCATGTTTGAAGAGACTGCCACCATGAAAGATGTCAAATATGTTGGAATCAAACATACAGAATGTGATCTATGAGGTGGTAATCAAGACGATAATTTGAAAAAGAGGGAAACAAAGTATGAATACATCCAAAACATTAGCTATTGGACTCAACATGGACATAAAGTTCACTTTTCTGTCAACACCTTTTAAGTTTTATCCAACATGTATAAACCCACTCTGCTGTCTATATCCTAATATAATTATCATGAGATTTCCTATCAGATTTTAATATAAATTAATTCTCTTCTTCAAATTGTCAGTATTCATAGGTAACATGTCACCTCATTAATTGAATAGCTACAACTCCTAAGATCTGCTGACCACGTTCTGTTATTTAATATCTTATTAACTGATCAATCTTCTTATGTGATTGGCTGGCAGAGTGTGTCGAGACCATAGCTTTGATCCTCGGTTAAGTTCGATTTTACTAAAAACAAAACTTTTTTTTTTTCATCCATCTAATAATCCGGACCTATCCTCCTCTAATGAAATACAATGTACTGTATAATCCAACTTTTATATATTCCATTCAAAATTTGATGTGTCAGGTTATCCATAGGATAGTCCATTCAGGACAAATGAAAGGGACTGACACAGCACTACCAGTAATCATTTAGAACAATCTTTTTCCAGGTGAGTAACTAGATTCATTTCTTATAGAGAGCAGTGAGTTCTGGGGCACACCACTTGCAAGCTGAGCACTTTTGTCAAATACCGCCTTGGCCATCGTATCCTGCTTATAAAAGGTCAACAAGATGGAAGTTGACTTACTTGAATTATAAGCGAGTTCGGCTCCAACCAGGTAAGACTGGTGCAGGAAAAGATCAGATGGAGTCATCGTCTTTATTCTTTGAGATTCCAAAAAGCTGTTTTGCTTGCTATCACCTCTGATCTATTTTCCCTTTACATTATAGGGTATAATCCTTCAATTTAATGAAACTGTGTGGGAAGATCAAATACATTTAGGTTTCAGCGCTACCAATATTTGACTGCCTCTTAATTGGCGGGTTTTTTAAATGACTAAATGTAACATTTAGGTTGTACATACTGTGGAACTTTGAGTGCTTCCAGTATTCTTCACCATAAAACGAGATAGTGTCTTGTTAAATAATAATTATTTACAAACATGAACACAGACCACGTTCCTGGTGTAGGCTGTGGGTGATTGCATGCTTTGTCTCCCCTTTCCTTCTTATCTTTTTTCTACTCGCCCCTTATTTGTCTTCTCTCTCCCGCTTCTTTTCCCCCACCGCCAAAAGCAGCTTAATACTAAATTGAAGTTTGTAATGTTTAATACAACAATATGTACCGTGAGTTATCAGCATTAACCATGGACTTTAAAGGTTTATAGACAATACACCATAAGGCAAATATGTATTTATTTATTTTATCAATTTATAAAGCACATGGTTACACCACCGGTGTGACCCAGCGCTAACGCAGAATCTTAGTAAAATCGGCAGGAAGCTACCTTAAAAGAGTATCCGGAACCATATGGCGGCACTCGAAGAGCACGGTACTAGTTCGAAGGTGGTTACAGCAATGTCTTTAATCTCTTGCGAAAAGTAATTTCACATGGTTCGGTTCTTAGCACCACTGGCAGAATATTTCAGACCTTGGCTGCAAGGTATCTAAAGGAGCAAGCTCCCATCCTGGCTTCCTGTATTCTAGGCACAGTGACCAGTGCGGTGCCTTTAGATCTTAGATTCCGTGCCGGTGTGTAAGCAGTTATCATAGACTGCAGATGTTGCAGTTCTTTATTCAGGAGACCCTTACGCGTGTAAGGATAATGACTCGAGCACACCTGTAGGCAAACTTAATTACAAAGTATCCAAAAGTCAATGAAAACTTTGTTGGTCAATCAATAAGTATTTTCAGGTTTTAATTCAACCAGTAGAATTGATCATATTACGTCATATGATATTTGATTCATTGATTGATATAGTCAAGATATAGCATTGAAATCACAATGGTAACAACATGTAATCACTTTGCTGTTTTTTGCAGGAAACCCCAATGCATTTTGAGCCGTGGGCTCTTCTTCAGGGGGCTATATCTTGACTATGTCAATCAATAAATTAAATATCATATGACGTAATATGATCAATTCTACTGGTTGAATTAAAACCTGAAAATACTTATTGATTGACCAACGAAGTTTTCATTGACTTTTGGATACTTTGCAATTAAGTTTGCCTACAGGTGGGCTCGAGTCATTATCCTTACACGCGTAAGGTTCTCCTGAGTTTTATCACTTGCACCTCACCGGACAGGAGGTGTTCACCTCGAGCACCCTAACTATAAGAAACTGAATACATTGAGGTACCTACCCAGTATTAAAAAGGGAGTGCAGCGATGTCACCTCGCTTTTTACGCAGTCCTTTATTCCACAGAATCCCGTGGCAGTAGCACATGGCCATAAACGCGATCCTCTTCTCCACTTTCAAACATTAGTTTAGAATCAAGCCAGTCCCCAAGATACTTAACTTCTGCTTTCAGGGTAGGTATTTGCCCTAGTGTCTTGGGCCACTATGCTGATGCCCATATCGAGGGGGCCTTTCCGACTATCAACACCTCCGTTTTGTTACCATTGAGTTTCAAACAGTGGTTGGACATCCATGTGTCTAGCTCCTCTAAGCATTGAGAAAATTGATTAGCTGTCTGTGCCGAATACTGAGATAAGGTGACAATCAATTGTGTCTCCTCGGCGTATGAGATAAGTCGCATTGTGTCCTTCTACTAATTCTGCAAGAGGACCCATATAGAGATTAAACAACGTAGGGCTTAGAATTGAGCCCTGTGGGACCCCTTACAGCAGAGGGATGCTCTTTGATGTATGTGGGTGCTGAACAACTTGAAAGCTCTGCGATGAAAGTAAGGAGATCATCCAGGGTAGAGCTGAGCCCCTGACCCTGCATTTACATAATGTCTTGAGAAGAAGATTATGAGATACTGTGTCAAATGCCGCTCTGAGATCCAGCAGGATCAGCGCAGCAGTCTGCCCTGCATCCGTGCATTTCCTTGGAGTTTCCGGAGCTGGGAGTAGGGCCGACCCCAGTGGAGTGAGTGGCTCTGAAACCAGATTGTGAAGAGTGAAACAGGTCATTCAGGTTAATATGATTAACAAGCCGCTTGTTGGCTACTTTCTGTGCACTTTTAGAAAAGAATTGTAGCAGCAAATTAGGGTGCAAGTTTTCTAACAGTGAAGTCTATTAGTGTTTTTTATGCAATGGCCGCACTATCGCTTGTTTCCATTTCTGAGGCATTTCACCCAGATAAAAGGAATGAGCAATTAGCTGTGAGACTTGGGGCAGAATGAAGTTGCCTCCTTGCATTAAGTTCTTAGGAAGGGCTGGGTCTAAAGGAGATCCGGATTTAATCGCCCTGGCCATACCCTTCAGATCTCCAATCTCCGGCACCCTAAATTCATCAAGGGTTTCTCCCTCGAATGTTGTTTCGGAAAGGGACTCCGGATTCATACCATGATGTGCTTCCACTGGAAACGAGTCGTACATTTTTGCAACTTTATCTGCCAAAAAGTCAGCAATTTTATTGCAGTTCTCCAGGGAAATAGACATTGGGACAGTTATGCGTTCATGCGATTTAAGAGTTTTCAAAATAGAGAATGTTTCTTTCGCTGAGTTATTAGCATTTTCAATTTTTTCGGTAAAAAAGTCATGCCGCGTTTTTCCAATAAGCGCGTGATATTTTTTTAGCTCTTTTTTTTATAATTATCCCTACTCACAGTGCTATAGTCCTTCCTCCACCTGTGCTCTAATTGTTTGCATTTTTTTAGCCATCATTAATGTGCCATTAAACCAGGGCGCCGATACCCTCATCCTTTTGGTGTATACCCTCATCCTTTTGGTGTTTAGCGTGGTCCAAGTGCTATTTCGTCTAATTCACCTGTTAGTCAGTTTTCCACATCCCTATTTGCTATGTTGATATCCTCCTCAAGTTTAGGGCTGGTATTCAAAAGTACCTGAGAGAAAGTGTCTGGCTTAAACCTCCACTTCCTACGTGTGATTACCTGGCTAGGCTTAATGGGGGTGAGCCTGCCAGAAGGCACGGAAAAGGACACTAAGTGGTGGTCTGACCAAGGGACTGCCAACGGCATCCCCACCTCAAGCTCAGCTGAGTTGGTAAATATCAGATATTGAATGTGTCCCAGTTGATGAGTTGGAGCGCTCACTTTTTGCACCAAGTTCAGGAACATATGGTCCTTGCATAGCGATTGTACTTCAAGGTTCACCTTATTGTCAAAGTGCAAGTTGAGGTAGCCGAAGATTAACAGATTGTTATAACGCAGTGCTGGCTGAACCAACTTCTCCACAAGGCTCAATATAAATTGTGCTGCAGGACCTGATGGACGATTAATTAGAAAACCCGCTATAGTGTGGTCTTCTGCTGCAGAAAGAGTAAAAAATAGAGCCTCACAGTTCTCAAGATTGGCCTCCTTAATGCAGTATTTCAGTGATAATTTATGTATTATTGCAATTGCTCCTCCTCTTTGTATAGAACAATCCTGTCCAAGTATCCCAAATCCTTGTGGTAGTGCATCAAGGATATCAGGAATAGAGCACTCGTTCAGCCATGTTTCAGTAAGAAACAGAGCATCTGTCTTTTTATCATTTAAAATCTCAAAAATCCCATAATTATGTTTCACTAGCTAACGACAATTTATTAAAAGCAAGTGCAATTTAGATGCGTGGTATGCAGTCTGTTTTTTGGGTTCAAAGTCTCTGTTGCAGATAAGCATTTTAGTGGACAGGAGTCTGCTGTTAATTTGTGCCGACATATTTAAAATATCTGAGGTGCTAAGCTATGGAGTGCATCGGATAGGTAGTGTATATGTTGATGGGTCTTACAACTGGCAAGGGTTCTGGCCCCTGGTTCCAGCCGGACACAGGCTGGCTTGCCTTCGGCGCGCAGGCAGCGCGTCCGCGTCACGGCTCTTATTTATTGGATCAGGAGAGTCAGATCCAAAAACAACTTGCCCGTCAACCTTCCCAAATTGGCGGTCAGAAAGGCGTCTTGTTCAGAGAAGAGGGGAAAATACACTTCCTCGGAACCACAAAGCCAAGGAAAAGAGCCCCAGCTCTCCCGACCTGACCCACGGCATGGAGCCTAGAAACAGGTAAAAAGGCCTAGCAGCAGTGCAGGGTGTCAAACAAGTTAAAATATGTATTTAAAACAAATGTGCAATAACCATAAAACCAGTGGGACCAGATCAACAGGAAAATAGTATCACCCTCTATGTGTTTAACAATCTAAATATAGTATCTCCCAACCTGAAAGCAGCCTGTCTTGGATTATAAATTGCTCCCTATTCTTATTCACCATACCTTTTTTCATTTGCCGGTGCCAATGATCTGCTACATGTATACATAAACCTGCTGATCAGGAATCAATTTATTTTTTATTTGGAGATATGTGAATCAATTGCATGCTCCAGTTATTCATATGGCATACTGCCATCTATTAATAAAATTAAGTCTTGTGAGAAAGAAACAGTCATTCAATGTCTTAAATGCCAATATCTTTATACTGTTTAGAAAAACAATATTTGTTTATATTTTTAAAGCAACATTTTTCGCTGCTGCACTTAACACAAATTAACCACATTGTTTGGCTTGTTTTCAGAACGTATATCCTCGTATTGTGTCAGTGTACTTTCTCGCTGAGGAGCTCATTTTGCATAGAGATGTAGAGAGTAGACTGCTATCTTCAACCCAATAGGTGCACTGTATTGTTGACCTTATTCATCTGTGAACAGTTAAGAAGTAGGGATAATTAGATTCAAAGCATAAAAGAGGCAGTCACTATTTGTTTCACAAAGTATGTTGAGATAACTACCCATTGAACAATAGACTAACAAGAAATCATGTTTTTTTTATCTCAAAGAGATGTGAATGGCTGCTGTACACTGACCCAGGCACCAGAGGGCACTTGGGGCATCGCCATTCAGAGTCGTGGCACCTGGGTCATAGGACGTGGCAGGGTTGCCCACTCTTGCTGCTCCTGCTTGCTCTCGCAATAGAGCCCTTGATGATATAGGCACACAGGGAGCCGCGTGACAGTGGCATACGATTGGGAGATGTCCATCATGTTATTTCACTCCTTGCAGACAACACCCCCCCCCCCCCCCCCCCCCAGTTGCATTGCTGATGCTCTGCATTTGCTAGATGAGTTTGGGAACCTGTCTGGTCTACAGGTCAATTGTGGCAAGTCACTGCTGTTTCCTTTCTCTGGTCAAAAACCGATGGACCGTTTACCAAATATCTGCTTGCGCCTCGAGCTGACACAATTTAGATACTTGGGGAACAGGGTGGTCACACCAGAGTACTGCAACTATGCCTTAATACAGGGTCCTGGATGCATTACAGTCATCTTGGGCCTTTTTGAACATGTTGCTTCTCTCCTTGATAGGCAGATTGTCCATAGACAAGATGGTGCTGCCGCCAAGATGCCTGTATGTACTACATAACTCGCTATGCCCTCTCCCAATGAAGATATTCAAGCAGCTAGACTCAATTCTATGTCAGGAAGCGGAGGCGAGGATTTTGCTAGTCCTTTCTCCATTTTATTGGACAGCAAGTTAGAAGTAAGAAAAAACAATAAGCCATGGACTACCCAAACCAACATGGCCGCGGTAGTCCTGGTAACATATCAACCAATCAGAGTCCAACAGTTAGCATATAGGGAATCCCATCTGTTAGTCCTTCCTCTTTCTCCATTGCTGCCTCGGCAAGATAAGTCACGTTTTACTATCTGCTTGATCTTTGTCGTGGCAGTTGTGTTTTCAAGTATTGACAGCTTTATTCTTATGTTGTTTTATTTGCCTTGACTTCGCCTTTGTTGTAGGCGGTGTAATTGTGCTAACGCGGTAGGCTTTCAGCCCGAGCGTTTCTTCTTCGCGCGTGCGCGGTCTTGGTGTCGGCTTCTGGCGCCGACCAGCTGTTCTCCTCAGCGCTCTTCGCGCTTGAGTGGAAACGCGCTGAGGCTTTGCGCTTCATTTGTTCTTTGGCCTCTTCCCTCACACTGACGCCGTTTTCGATGGCAGGAATGTTTTTCTGACTAAAATTTTATAAATACGATTTATTTTTCTGTCAGTATTTTCGTGTTTCAGGCTCTTGATTGGTATTAGCCTGTGTGGTACCCGTGTGAAGGGTTTTTCCCCTTTTATATAGTTGGGGTGTTGTTTATGGGTACCAGTTATTCTGCCAAAATGCAGCCGGTCCTTCTACTGTTGAGGTGGTGGCTCCTATCGATCAACCACAACTGACCCCTTCACACACTCCTGCAGAGGTGGACAGGCTTCTCTCTTCGGCGATAGCTCAGGCTCTGGCACCTCTGCAGGACAGTGTTAATAAACTGTCAGCCCATGTGTTCAAGAATGATTCAGGTGTTTTTGGGGACAGTGGGGCAGGGCCCAGTGGTTTTCCTTGTGCTATACCACGTACGGCCAGGAAGCGTGATGCGGGGCACCTGGAGGGCTTCAGTAGATTATCTGAGGTCTTTCGTAAGAGTGCGCGCACGCTTAGAAGCGCACCCTACCGGGGGACGACTCGCCCGGAGAGACTGGTGGTTTTGCCACCCAGGACCTTGACCCGGAAGAAGGGTTCCCCATTGAGGGAGATGATGAGGAGGACGAATACGTAGATGAGGATGAGGACGCTTCCTCAGAGGATTTTTCTGACATAAGCAGGTCTTGGCGCCCAAAACCTAGCGCTCCTAGTCTTACGGGTGGCGATCTTGCGCCTCCTAATATGTTCGACCCATCTACTATTGTAAGACCTAGGTCATCAGAGTGGTTTCCTGAGCAGTCTACAGCTGATTATGTCGCAGCTAAGCTTCGACAGCCTTTACCTCAGGATGTCCGCCTTCGCCTACGTTCTGAGTGCCCTCGCCCTTCCCTTCCCTTTAGGGTGGCATGTACCCCTGAGATTGATCCGAAGTTGTGTACCTTCTTCGCCAAGTATATCAAGGACCCTAAGAAGGGTATAGATAGGTCCTGGAAGGCCTGTCAGGATAAGCTTTTGGATGTCGTGGGTCCCCTGACGAAAATAATTGAATTGGCCCAACGTTCTAAAGAGTCGGGCTTGCCGATGTCGGTTGATGAAGTGGCTGGTTGGTCGCAACGGGCAGTTTGCCTTCTGGGCAATGCCAATTGTGCGCTTTCGGCGGAGCGTCGACGATCCTTGCTACTTAAGATTGATCCTAAGCTAGGAGAGTTGTCGTCTTCGGAGGCGGGCCCGGTTGCGCAGGGTGCTTTGTTTGGAGACCCCTTTGTGAAGGAGTTAGGGAAGTTTTTCGCTACCTTTTCTGCATTGGATAAAGCTCAGGCTTCTATGAAGAAGTTTTTCCCCAAAAAGGTTTTTGGCGGGGCCGGCAGAGGCAGGGGTCGCTCTTCCGGCCGTCAGGTCCAGCAAGGCCCCAACAGAGGCCAATTCAGAAGAAACAACGGCTGGAATGATGGGCGTCAGGGTACCTTTTACCCTTCCAGAGGAGGCAGAGGCCAAGGCAGGGGACGTGGTGGATACCAGTCCAACTCCAGAGGATTTAATGGTAAGATTTGGCATCATATCTCTGGTTCAAATGGGGGGAAGATTGGCGTTGTTTCCCCAGGCCTGGTCGTCGATAACTTCAGATTCTTGGGTTCTAGAGACCGTGCAGGGGTTTCACATCGAATTTTACGGTTCCCCCGTTCAACTCTCTCGTCCTCGCCCTCTAGTTTTTTCTGTCACAGAACAAGAACTTATAGATTTGGAGGTGCGGGCGATGTTACAAAAAGGCGCCATCATCCCCTCGGTGCTCCATCCAAACGGGTTCCTCAGCAACATCTTCCTTGTGGAAAAGAAGGGCAAAGGGTTCAGACCAGTAATCAACCTCCGCTCCTTCAACGAATGGCTGATTTACAGGCATTTCAAGATGGAGGGCATCCATCTTTTGAGAGACCTTCTGTTGCAAGACGATTGGTTGGTTCGCTTGGACCTGAAGGATGCTTATCTTTCGGTTCCAATCTTTCCTCCTCATTGTCGGTTCCTCCAGTTTCTGTGGAAGGATCAGGTCTACGAGTTTCGTACGCTCCCCTTTGGTCTTTCCTCAGCACCTTGGTGCTTTACCAAACTCCTACGCCCGGTGGTAGAACATCTCCGTACCATGGGGATTCGTCTTATAATTTACCTGGACGACGTTCTTTTAATGAATCAGTCCAAGGATCTCCTTCACCATCTTCAGGTTACAATAACCCTTCTTCAATCTCTGGGTTTCATCATCAATACCCAGAAGTCGGACCTCATTCCTTGTCAGGAAATTACTTTCCTTGGCTTTCTGATCATAACTACGGACGCGACGCTTCATCTTCCTTCCGAAAAGATCTCCAAGATCAAGAAGGAGATTCGCAAGGTTCTCCGGCGGGATCGGATATCCCTCCGCCAATTGGCCAGGATTGTGGGATTACTGTCTTCATCGATCCAGGCCATTTTTCCAGGCCCTCTTCATTACAGGGCTCTTCAGAGGCTGAAGGCGTTTCACCTTCGCAAGGGTCTCACTTACTCGGAACTGATTTCCTTAAACCTGGAAGCCAGGTCGGAGCTTCTTTGGTGGTTAGATCACATGGATGCTTGGAACGGGATGGCGATTTTCGGTTCCCGTCCGGATCTTGTGATCGAGTCAGATGCCAGCCGTCAGGGTTGGGGAGCCCGGTGTGGCTCCCTCTCGGTGGGCGGCAGGTGGACGGAGGAGGAACTTCACCTCCACATCAATTGCTTGGAGCTCCTCGCGGGTTCCTTCGCAATCCGCTCTTTCACCACGACCAGGGTTTCGTGTTGTGTTCTTCTTCGGATGGACAACACGACTGCGGTCAGGTACATCAATCGGTTGGGCGGCACTCATTCCAAGGTCCTAGCGGATCTTGCGAAGGACTTCTGGAACTATTGCCTTCTTCGTCAGATTTCTGTCACAGCGGAGTATCTCCCAGGCGATCTGAACACGGTTGCGGATTGGCAGTCCAGGAATTTTCGAGATGCCAGCGATTGGAGGCTGGATCTTTCGGTATTCCAGAGAATTTCGGACCTTTGGGGTCTTCCGGTGATGGACTTATTTGCGTCCAGGTGGAATGCCCACCTTCCCCGCTTCTACAGCTGGAAACCGGACCCGGGTGCGGAAGCAGTGGATGCCTTCCTACAGGACTGGTCCCGGTTTCCAGCTTATGCGTTTCCTCCCTTTCTTTTCATTCAGATGGTGGCAGCTCAGGTCTGCAGACAGAGAGCTTCTCTGATTCTGATCACACCAATCTGGAAAGCTCAATGCTGGTTCCCTTCTCTTCTAGAGCTGTCCTGGGACAAACCTCTTCGGCTACCGTCGTTCAATCACATTCTGACGGATCCTTTGGGTCACCCGCATCCCCTGGTTCTCCAGGGCCATCTACATCTCATGGCCTGGAGGATTTCAGGAGACGTTGGTCTTGTGACTCACTTTCGAGAGACGCTGAACTCCTCATCCAAGGAGCCTGGGCCCCTAACACCACTAAGCGTTATAGATCAGCATGGAACAGATGGGTTCGTTGGTGTGTGGCAAAACACCTGGATCCCATGGGCTCCTCTGTCACTGAGGTGATTAACTTCCTCGCTGATCTTTTCCAAAAGAAATTGGCATACAGCACCATCAACTCTTTCAGGTCGGCAATCTCTGCTGGTCATGCCCTTGTTGATGGCTCTCCGGTGGGTGAGCATCCTTGGGTTTGTAAGCTCCTAAAGGGTATTCGCCTTTCGCGCCCCCCAGAGCCTCGTTATTCTGGATTATGGGATGTTAATGTGGTCTTGAATTTTCTTAAATCCTGGCAGGATAATCAGTACCTTTCCCGCAAGGAACTTTCGGCCAAATTGGCGATCCTTCTCTGCCTGATTTCATGTAAGCGTGCTTCAGATGTTCGTGCTCTGGATATCTCAGCCAGGGTTTTTACCCCAGAAGGGGTTACGTTTACGGTTTCAAGAAGAACTAAATGTAACACCAGGTCAGTAACTTACCCAGCTTTCCCAGATTCGCCAAAGCTCTGTGTTGTTCGCTGCCTCAAAACCTATGAGGATGTTACTCTTGAGTTCCGCCCTCCGGGCGAGAGACAGCTGCTTATAGCGGTTAAAAAACCTTTCAAGGCAGTTTCCTCTCCCACCATTGCCAGATGGGTCAGGTGGATTATGTCAGAAGCTGGAATTAACATCACTGACTTTGGGGCTCATTCCACTAGAGGTGCAATGGCTTCTTAGGCTGTACAAGTTGGTGGACGATTGGAGGATATCATGAATGCAGCGGATTGGTCTTCGGATTCCACTTTTAAAAAGTTCTACTTTAAGCCAATCCATGAGGCTGCATCGTTGGTGGTGAGTAAGCTTTGAACAAGCAAAATCCTCGCCTCCGCTTCCTGACATAGAATGAGAAATTTCCTAGTTATCACAAAGGAAAGTTTCAATTCTATTAAGGAGGCGGAGGCGAGGATTTTCCCACCCAGGCTTTATCGAGCCTTCCCTCCCGAACATGGACTAAGATGATTTTACTTCGTCTAAGGGAAGTACCTCTTTTCCTATGTATTAATGTTCTCATTGATAATCTGTGCAATGATGTTTATTTCCTCTTTGCAATTCGATTCTATTGCTCCATTGCAATGTTCTTGACTTGTTCTACATTGTTCTGGGCAAGATGTTATTATTATTGTTTCTTTTCCCTAGGCTCCGATCAAAAAACGGACTAGTGGATGGATGACTTCTTTCCTGCGGCAGCACCCAAGAAAGAGGAAGGACTAACAGATGGGATTCCCTATATGCTAACTGTTGGACTCTGATTGGTTGATATGTTACCAGGACTACCGCGGCCATGTTGGTTTGGGTAGTCCATGGCTTATTGTTTTTTCTTACTTGTAACTTGCTGTCCAATAAAATGGAGAAAGGACTAGCAAAATCCTCGCCTCCGCCTCCTTAATAGAATTGAACTTTTCCTTTGTGATAACCAGGAAATTTCTCATTCTCCTTTCTCTCCTGTGGGCAGGCTGGCATAGCAAGGTGGCCGTGATGACACTGACCAGACTTTGTTTAAAGGGGTTATTAGAGGTCCCGTAGCTCGGCCTATATTACTATGCCGTGTATCGCGAACGTGCGGCTTGATGGTTGGACCCGAAAGACAACTGGGAAAAATGCCTAGTGGCTGAAGAGTAGGCACAGAACGACTGCTGGAACTGTTGATGGAGGGGGCGGGGCTCTCGAAAGACTTCCTATACATGTCTCATTCCACCAAGAACTCCCAGTCAGATCAGCATTGTGTAGAGATATTAAAATCGAGGGCACAAATATTGGTTTACAACTACTTTTTCATACTTGGGCATAGTATTTGATAAAGAAAGCTCATGGAACCCATGCTATTTCCACCAGGAAGTTAAAGTTTAAAAACTCAACTATGGCTCTACAAAACTTTGCCAGAAGATTGGGTACGAACCCCTCCTGACGAAATGATAAAGATCTATAAAGCCAAATGTTTAAGCATCGCCTTATATGGGGCAGGAGAGTGGGGACTAACTGTGGAAAATTATTTTGTAAAGTATCTTCTTGCCACTCCAAAGAGTTCCTCTGCATATGTCTTTCAGGCAGAACTGGGTGTCCCATTCCTTACAGATTTAACTATGCTGCAGCCCGTTCTACTATGTCATCAAATTTAGACACTGGCCAACACTTTATCACACTGTTATACAGTGCTATGTATACAGATGCACCGGGCCCTCTCTGCGGGCAAGCATTGTCTGGGACGTTGACCTGGATACTCAACTGGACGACGGGGACTGGAAACAAGTCAATGGCCTTACACGCTCAGTCTCCTGTAATGTGCATTAAGCTGGTACATTACAACTTTCTCCATAGGACCTAACTTACCTCTAAGTATTTCCACTGTATGTCCCCATCCGTTCAGACAATTGTCCTCGTTGCGTAGCCAGTGGGCCGACTGTTTGCATTTGGCTTGGCAGTGCCGGGTGGTGCAGACCTACTGAACCCAGATGGTCGTGGACATAAAAAGGACTACGCACCTGAACATTGAACACACACCACAGTGATGTCTACTGGGCAACATTAAACAACCAAAGGGTAGGAAGATGCAATACAAATTTTTGCAATTGGTGCTAGTGTTGGCCAGGCATAACATTGACATCACTTGGATGGGACAAAGGGCATCTGAGATTGAACATTGGCATACGGATGTGCAGGAATGGTCCCTGGTGGAGGAGACCCCCATGAAGCTTAGTAGGCAGAATGACAAGGTAGTTGAGGGCCTCTTAGTGTGGAGTGACCTAAGTGACACACTCCTAGACCTTGAAACTGACACGCCCGCAACTGATAGTGCTAGCTCCGATGACGGTGGGGGATGAGGTGTAAATGCAGGTGAGGGAATGGCCCTCTCATATTTAGGATGATCATGGCGTGCATGTATGGGAAAATATTCTGTCTCCCGGTTGGACTCTGATGTATCGAGGAAGCGATAGTTGGTTGTTGATATGCTATATTGAATTGAATTTGCTAGGTTTTAAACCATGCATTCCACCAACTGAAAAATAAAGGTAATTTAAAAAAAAGAAAGGGATGGGAATAATTGGGAATTCTGCCCAGTTTATGATGAAGCAACCATACATCAGCACAAACTACAATTAAGTTTCACAAGAAAAGGATGAGCAAAAAACTGAATTTAAAATATATTTTGTTTTCCACGCACGCAAAGCTATACTGCAAACGATCCTTTATACAGAGGCTGAATAAAATGCTTTAAAACAAAGAGTGGATTTTAGATTAGGAAAACAAGCAAAAGAAATGCAGTGGTTTTGTCTACGTCTGCATTAGCGAAAAAAATATTATTTTGATTTCACTTACCCTCTTACCTGTTAAATGTTTTTAAGTACCACAGATAATTTTTTGTATAGAATAAAGTATTGTAGGGCTGGATCTTTGCCTTGCAATTTAATTGTATTATTTTTTTACCCCAAAAGAATGTTAATCCCTTTCAGGAAGCCTTCATGTATACAATGCAATTTACCCATTTTCCCATGGATTTTGGGGATTTCCTACACATTGAGGGCCCGATTCTCAAATGGGATTACGACTCATAAAGTTGCGAAGTCTCCGCCCCTCAAGGTGGAATCTCCACACTGCTGGGCTTAGTGCAGAGGCTCCGCCCCGAGTGCGGATGATTCGCCCCGAGTGCTGACACTCCGCACTCATAACTTTACGAGTCATAAGTCCTTTTTGTGAATCGGGCCCTGAACATTTTTGCGAGGTAGCACTTGCCACTGATTCCTGGCAAGGGCTACGGCAGGCATACCAGGACCTGAGCTGCTCATTTCTGTAGCTTGAGATTGCTTAACTGACTAAATGTTTCACCCCTACACGGATGCTGACACTGTTTCTCCTCTGTTTTCTCTGTCCCTCTAAGCACAAGGCAAATATTTACAGAGAAATTGAGCTTCATTGATATGATTGCAATCAACACTGTCATTGGTTAAGCAATTGGTTGTGTTATGTATTGAAATATTGTTTATAATTTAAACCTTTAACCTGGCTGGCTATTATTCAGAAAGTTAGTTATATTTTAATAATACATTGTTGACGTTATACAGTGTAGGTAGATTGGCAGTTAAACTCAAAGCTGTTTGTGTTGAGAATAAAAATATGTCTTTATATTGCATACTGTTGTGTGTTGTGAATTTCAGAGCGAACCATAACTTGTGACTAATTTCAGTGGGCTTTAGGTTTTAATGCATAACCATAACTGTAATTTTTTTACTTTCAGAGGTATCTTTATACATGTCTTAAGTTGTTACAACCAATCCTAGCCTTTACTTCCCTTTAACTTTAGTATTTTCGCTTTTTTTGACATCAAACTTTTTAGAAAGTATTATGACTAGGGCGGTGCTCAAGCCGTCCCAGCGTTCAACACCCACCGTGAATGGGTTTTGAGCATGCACAGCGAGAACTGGCTGTAGCCCGCCGCAGGTGGCTAAAACTGGGTCATCACAACCCTTGCTTCATATGGCTTTCCAGGTTTGGCCCCTTTTAGTTTGTTGTTCACTTTTATATATTTTTATTTTTCATTTTTGTTTTCTTATTTGCATTCATGGGTCCTTGTTAGACCTCCCTCGGGGTTTGAGAACGTAGCCTTGGGTCTGAAAACATGTTATGAGGCACAGCAAGGGTTCAAGAGCCATAGCTGTGAGGTTTGCAAATCTCAGAGTCTCACTGGTTGTCTGCAAACCCTGCAGCAAAAATTCACTTAAAAGAAAATGTCTCCTTCTGAGTGGTCTTTATGCCTCAGCAGCCTCCTCCTGAGCCCGAAGGTCACTGAATTTGATGAAAAACATGTTTTCGAACTTGTGGAAAATGTGCCCTAATTTTAGCTCTCTAGAGCATTCAATATAATCTCAATGACAAAACGAAGCCCCTTTTTTTATTTACTGCAGTATCCTCTGAAGGAAATGCTTTCGGTTTTACAACTTTGATTCCATCAAGATGGTGTACAGGTGCACCACCATTTTGGCACTTCTAGAGAATGTTATTACTCAAATTGCTCGTTATAACTTTGTGGGAATCTGCAGTTGATTACTTGGGAGTTACTTACAAATTACTGGTGTGCATGTCAGAATGTTTTAGAATCGTTGATAAGAAAAAATACTTGAGAACTCATAGAAAGTGTGCCCCCAGTTTAGCTTATTAGTGCACTAATCACAATTTGTATGAGATATGAATCAATCATTTTGTTCTTTCCAAACCAACTGCTTTACATTTGCGAGTTTTGATTCCATCAAAATGGCTTCAGGCCACAGTATTGTCATGACTACAGAATGTTAATGCTCTAGTTGTTCATTAGAACACTGTGTTAGCTGCAGTAGAACACTAGGGAATCAACTTACAGGCTGCTGCTGTAAGAGCATGTTGTACTCAGAAAATCAGAGTTTGTCACATATGTGAGGCAGACGGTGTGAGCTTATAGAAATTGTGCTAATATTTTATCTACTGGACTACCTTTTATAACCTCTATAAGAAAGTCATGAGAGAAAACAGTTTTCTTTTCAAACATGGTCAATGAGATCCCAGCAGTGGGGCAGCATTTTTCAGAGGATACAATCACCTTAGAACACAACACAATTCCTAAAATTGGTTTGACAATACCAACAAATGATTTATATTGTGACTAAAATCTGTTATAACCCTTTATATATTCTCTTTTTTGTGACCCTCAAAATCTGGCATTCAGTACAGTGCATTTCAATGGGGACTGTCTGAGTGTCAACTAAGAGTAATATGTGGAAACCAGCCTGTTAGGATTTGCGCCATAAACATGGTTAATCCTCATACTGTGTATTAGAATTAACCCAATATATGTAGCATGTTCAGTCTTTATCTTGGTTTGCTTTATGGAATTGCACAAGTGTGAACTTTCATGCTTTTATTTTTCTTGTATAACTTGGTATGGTTTGCTGTAATACTGTTATAAACATTAAGTAGTTCTTGGTATCTGAATCCATTTAACTTGAAACAACTTGATTCAGCAGAACTAATGACAGTTAATATGTGCCTGCCACACCCGCTTCACAGTTGGCAATTTGCATTTCTGTTAACCCCCCCCCACCCACCTGAAGCCTATAAAAGGCTTGAAAGCAGAATGAGACGTGCTTGTGCTCATCTTCAGGACTCCCGACTTACCTGATTTCCTTCGAGTTCCCACGCCGCCGCAGAGAGTATTCTTCCTCATTAGTTCCAGTCAGTTCTTGGTGGTTTCCAGGACAATGCCACAACTTCCTCCTACGTTCCGTCTAGGAAATAACTCCGGCCTGCAGCAAAGAAAGAAAAAGCAGCTCTGTCAAGTAAGACATTTCTAATTAACAAAGCTGGCAGTGGAAGCACATCAAAGATTAAACAGGTACTTTTCTGTTCTAGTCCAAAGGCTGATAATTTATGACTTTTGCGCTCCCAGAGGAAATGCTCCAAGGTTAATTAAATAATAGTTTTTCATATTTCAAGAGTGAGACAAATAAGACTTTTCAAAGTAAAGAGAGTCAGACTCCTTTCCTACTCAGAAACAAGGACATTTTCTGCTGAAACTTATTTTGTGTTGTATTACTTTTATTTTATGATATTCTTGAAGACAAGAAAAAGGTGTTTTGTTAGGAAGTGTTTTATGGAACATTTGATTTTCAGTTATTGGTGTGTTATGCTGAGAAGGTGACACGGTGTTCTTTTATTTCACTACAGAGAGCAGCATTATACCCGTGTTTAAGAACGTCACTTTAAGCACGTGATAAATCTGATGATATAAGGGAAACATTATCTTCGCTATATGTTGAGCAACAAATTAAAGTGAAAGGTATAATCTTTATGTGCAACGTAAATCAAGATACTAGTGAATGTATTCAACTAAGTAGGTTAATGAATGTTTATTGATCTTCATCATTTGTACATAGATATTTTCCCAGAAAAATTGCTGTGTTTACAGAGTGGTTAAAGTATCGCAATCAGCGCCACAGTCGTGCCAAGATCCGATTCCAGCAGAGTGTTTTCTTTCTGTTCTTTTTAGTTTTGTCCCATTTCCCCCCTTCCCCTGAAGATCTGTTCTAGTTAAGGTGTGTTATACATACGTTTTTTGGGGGCGTAAAGAACAAGCGTCTCATTTCTCAAATCTCAAATTTCTCAAATTGAACATCCTGGATTTCAGGTGAGTGGAGACTTGACACAGCCAGAGATATTGCCAGGCAACTCCAACAGCATGGGAAGGCTACACAATTTTCCAGTGCCTCTAAAAGAACTGGCCTAAAGCAACGTCTATGCATACCCAGGGGCATTCTGCTTTCAACTCTACTTTCAATTTCCTTTGTAGATGGTCACATCCATAGCATTTTTTTCTTCTTGCAGGTTTCTCCAAGAACTCAGTTATTGGATACACTGATGTCCAGACATATGCAACAATTTCCAACAGTTACTGCACAAGAGAACTTTGATGTACCACAAAGAGGTGGGTGCTGATGGGCCGTGGGCCATGTGCCAAACACAGAGGAACAATCCACTTTCACACTCACTGTTGTCCTATATAGTGCAGGGGTAGATGGTGTACCTGATTACAGAGCCTTCCACAATGTGGTCGGGTCCCAATTGAAAAACTGTCTGAGGGGCCACCAAATTAAAAGTGGACCCTACACCTAGGCCGCTTCTTGTGGGCCGGGGGTGCCGCCAGAGTGGCACTGCGCACGTGCTTTCTATCCACGTATTGTGGTGGCCTGGCTACGTCGGACCTGCTGTCATATTACCAAGCCTCCCATTGCTAGTATTGAATGAATGGTGGTACGGTGATGGGGGAGACCCGGCGTACGCTCTGGAGCGCTCACTGATGGGGGACAACACGCTGCACACAATATTATACTCGGCCAGACTCCGGAGGCAGCTGCCGTGTGCCACACAAGTAGTCTTTGCGGTTTGGTGACAGGTGCTGCGCCGCATGGGCCGGTGGGGTAGGCTGACGGCGGAGACCCCATTGTGGCATATTGGACGGCTCCCCGCGCTGGCCTCGCTGCAGGGGTTTGGCGGATGGGATTCTATCGGGATCTCATCGCTTAGAGATGTTATGTCCGGCGTTACTATCAAGTCATTCCAGGAGTTGCGGGATGAATTCCACATGCCCAAGACCCAATTCTTCAGGTACCTACAGTTCCGCCATGCACTCGCGCCTAGTCTGGTTGGATTGGAGTCACTGCCGGAATTCAGCCCTGTGGAAGCGAAGGTTTTCATGGGAGTCCTCGGAGATAAAAAGGTGTCCCGTATCTATTAAACGCTAGTCACCCACTGTTCCTCCTCCCTACTTCCGTTAAAAGACGCCTGGGAAGGGGATGTCGGACCCCTAGATGAGGATGATTGGAGGGAGGCATTGGAGTCCCCGCGTGGGACCGCTATTGCGGTACGACTCCGTCTGATGCAATTTAAATATTTGCATAGGGCTTACTATACACGGGAGCGGCTGTGGAAAGCGGGCCTCATTGTGTCCCCGGAGTGCCTGCGATGTGGAGCCGAAATGGGTACCCTGCTGCATACCGTATGGTCTTGTGCTGGCTTGACTCGGTTCTGGAATGGTGTGTGGAGCTGTCTGTCGGAGGTGCTGGTGTGGGATCGCCCCCGTACCCCTCGCTTGGGTCTTCTCCATGTGCTGGAGGGTGTGGGAGGGAATGCTTACAAACGTCATCTTTTGTTGTTGGGCTTAGCGGTGGCCAAGCGGGACTTGGCACGGGCATGGAAGAATGAACGAGTCCCCCCCCCCGAATGCGTGGAAGGCTGGAATGGATTATTTTATGGGGCTGGAACGCCTGGTGTTCGAAGCCAGAGGATGCCCACGGAAACATTACAAGATCTGGAAAAGGTGGGCTGAGTATAGGGGGTTGACTCTGGAGCCTCCAGCTGATCCAGACGACGGTCCAGATTTGAACGATGGGCTTCAGGCCTAGAGGGACGCACGGCGCCTGGCTTAGTGTCAGCACCTACGGGGGGCTTACTGTGATCACGAGCACTGGGTTAGGGGGGATAAGGGGTGGGTAGTGGGGTTGTTTGGGTGGCTGTGGGTGGTGGGAGGAGGTGGGGGGAGTTGTTCCTTTTCTTGAGTCGGTTTTCCAGTTATTACGACATGTGCTGCTATTGGGCAGTGAACTCCTGACTGTGGGGAACTGCATGTTTGCTTTTACCTGCTCAATCAATAAAATTTGTTGTAAAAAAAAAAAGTGAACCCTACAAAGGTATTTTCAACATCAGATACCTGGTCTGGGAGCGCCAACAATTGTGAATATAAAGAAAACGTACTCCCCACATGCTGGGTGATAACTTTCAGTCAATGAGGAAAATTATGCAAATTCTAGAGATGGACCCCAACTTTGGGGGATTCATTTCCAGGAACCACATATGTGACTGACTTTCCATCATGCTGCATTTGCATGGTGGAACCTCTGTCATCCAATTTTTTTGGGGGGGAACTAATATGTGAGCGATTTGAATCGTAAACAACTAGAGATTTGACAGCCTGGCTGTCGCTGGTGTGGAAGAGGTGTTTCTTTGACCACAATGTTGGTTTTGCGGTCAATTGAACCACAAATGGGCTTCTAAATACAGAGGTAAGTTTGTTCAGTAGGAAAACAACTGTGGGTTCCTTCTAAGCCAAGCCCAAGCCCTGATCATTGTTCTGTAGAAATGACTTGTACTGATTTTACAACAGGTATGCCTATTTTTATTCAAGTTGCAGTCTATTAAATTATTTTGCCCCTTTGATATTACAGTAGGTTAGAGCACTTAGGCTGGATTTCGGCTGCATTTTCCTACCTAATTTATACCCCTCATGTAATGTTGATTTGTCTTAGTTTCTGCACATCAGTCAGCCCACAAGATGAACCCAACATAAATTCTGGTAATTCTGATATAATGTTCCTTCTTAGACATTCTTTCAAAGATACCGTGTCTGAAGAGTTCACAGTAAGAGCTAGCAGCATGTTTTGTCCAGAAAATGAAAGCAATGGATCACCAAATAGAGTGCTTAGGCCTAGATGTAGGTAAAATAGATTTACCGATTTTTAATTACCGAATCCTACCGATTCGGTAATTAAAAATCGGTAAATCTAAGGGGTGGATATGTAGGAACATCCAGATGTTCCTTTTACCGAATCGGTAAATATCTGTATTTACCGATTCGGTAAATACCGACCGGTAATGCCCCATTCATTCCTATGGGCTTTGAAGCCCATAGGAATGAATGGGGCATTACCGGTCGGTATTTACCGAATCGGTAAATACCGATTTTGACAAGGGTGCAGGGGGTGTCACTTTGACACCCTCTAGCACCCCCAAAAAAGATTCGGGGGCCATGTGGCAGGCATACCTGCCCTAAGGGCAGGTCTGCCTGTCATATGGCACAGGTGTGCATGCACACATGTGCATGCACACCGGAATCGGTTTTTTACCATGAAGTTGGATTTCATGGTAAAATACCGATTCTGTAAGGCTTGTGGGACTCAGAAGAGTCCCACCTACATCTCATTGTTACCGAATCGGTAAAAATACCGATTCGGTATTTTACAGATTCGGTAAATTTACCGATCGGTAAATTTACCGAATCTGTAAAATATGTGGCCCTACATACCATTTTGTGAATCTCGGTCGGTAACGGCCAAAAATACCGATTTTCGGCCGTTACCGACCGACCTACATCCGGCCCTTAATGATTTGTGTTGGAGATGGAATTTCAGACATCGAATAGACCAATATTTTTTGTAAGACCTATTTATTTAGTTGTTTAACATTAAGACAATACATTTCTAGTATTGAACATGTAAAAACCACAATCTTAGTAGTCAAGTCAAAGAAAGCTTTATTTGATTGCTATATCAGACAATCATAAAAGCACATAAAAGCATAAAACACATCAAACAATTCATAAGTTAAAAAAGTATCATACAAATATAACCATAATCTAGAGTACATTGCAAGGTTAAAACAGTATTAAATTAGCAGAATCCCTCGTCCAATTAGAATCGATTAAATAAGCATACGTTTCCTTTGACTTAGTACTTCCTTCAGAAAGATTACTATCCTAAAAACACTGTGCTCGTTATCTAGATGTTGTAGTGCAAGAAAAGCAGGTCGGCACTGACAGAGCCCAAACAATTTAAAAACTGGTACTAAGTACATTCTCCTTGCATGGTTATAAAATCTACAAAAGAAAACCACATGAATCGTAGATTGGTTTGAGTTGTTATCACAAGAGCAAAGTTAAAGATTTTGGGACCAGTCATTCATTATAAGGGAAGTGACTAGTCTAGGAAATGCCCCCAACCTTAATCTAGTTAATAAAAACCTATCCTAAACTCCTGGTACAAAAGTTAAATAGGGTTGAATGTTAAAAGTAGTTAAAATCAACTGGTTATACAGGACTGTAGGTTTCAATATCTCAGATGACATTGTAATAGTGTCCAACAGCAGAAGGCCCTCTTTTCCTAGATCTTTCCTTGTTATTCTCCGAATAGTTCTGGGATTAGTAAAACAGTCTATACGGGCAAGATCTTTTAAAAAATTGCGGACGTATCTTATCCATGGGATCTTTAGGGCCCCTTCCAGTTTCAATGTATCTGATAAAATGTCTCTGTTTAACTTTGCCTCTCTTTGGACCAGAGCCTGTGCCATAAAAGCACAGGCTCGAGCTTTATTAAATCAGAGATGAAGGGAAGTCCTAACTCCACATGGCATATACATGATAAAATACTATTCGGAACAGATAAAATGTATCTTAATAAGGAATTTTCGATGCGTTGGATAGGCAGCAGATCAGTGAACCCCCAGACCCCTGCACTATACACTACTGATGAAACACACTTTGCCTTATAAATTTTAATGAGCTTACCAGGTGGTCTTTTTCCCAATTTCCTAGCAAAGTTAGTGAGGCCAGATGTTGTTCTTAGGAGTACCAATTGTTTCGCTGTAACTGTTTGTGCCCAAGTGTCATTATGAGCATAGAGGATTCCAGATATGAGAACCTTTTAGTTACCCCAATCTTCTGTCCTGTCACAAACATATCTTTAAATGTCTTAATACCATAGCCGCAGCACATTATGAAGGTCTTGGAGGAGTTTACTCTTTAGCCAAGGTCTTTCATAAAATAAGAGAAACTATCGAGCACCCTCTGAAGACGTACTTGTGTGCGGGACATCAGCACCGCATCGTCTGCGTATAGGAGGGCTGGTATTGAACTTCCGGCCACTTGTGGGAAGTCTTGGTTATCTTTGAGGAGAGCCTCCCCAAACCATTAATGTAGAGATTAAAAAGGAACGGAGCCAGGACACAGCCTTGCCTGACTCCGCTCCTTATCGGGAATGCAGCCGAACACTCACCCTTCAATCCACAGGGCACATGTGCCTTGGCATCACCATAAAAATGCTTAAGAAAATCAATAATCTGAACGTCAACTCCCATAACTTTTAAAATTGACCAGAGTTTACTGTGGATCACCCAGTCAAAAGCGGATGTGAGGTCCGTGAATACTAAAAACAGGTTCCCCTTTTTTGCCCTCGTATATTTACCCTAGACAGATTTAAGCCCTGTTCCACCATCCCCAGACCCGCGCAAAAACCATATTACAGGTCAGATAGAACAGAGTTCTCCTCTGCCCAATCCAGGAGGCGTTCTAAAATATTCTGCCTATTACTTTTGTTACCGAGTCCAGTATGGAGATTGGCCTATAGCATCTCGGGTCCTGTCTACTCCCCTTTTTAGGTCTCGCCTGTCGATGCGCATGCGCATCGAGCTTGCGAGCCTATTGCGGCTTAAACAACTTTTAACTGAGAAGCAAGGAATCGTGGCGATTCCTTGCAGTGCCCGTGACTTTTAAGCTCAATGCGCATGTGCATTGAGCTTAAAAGCGCGTGCACAGCCGCAATCGCCGTCAGCCGCATTCCTCCGACACCTTTTGAAGTGAAGCTTAGCTTCACTTCAAAGGCCCGGCTTCTTAACACCCACATGCCGCTCTCCCCGCTCCGCCCCCTCCCCTGCCCGCCTTGTTACCCTTTGTCTCTTTTCTCACTCTTGGCCCTCTCTTGAACTCTCTCCCCACTTACAAACACCCCCTCAGTGTATTATGACACCCCCATCACTCACTTATTGCCCATGGCCTTTTCTCACTCATCACTCTGCTGGGCTGTCCCGGGGCCATCACCCTCTGACACAGACGCTCCTCAAGGGCCGGATTTCATATTTTTGATCACCACTCGCTTCTCCCACTTACTGTAAAACATAACGAAAAGCAGACCTGGGCCCACGCCTCCCCCCTCTCGGCTGAGTCTTGGCAGCGTGACATCACTGCCCCCCTCTTCCCCAGTGGGGCCTGCCTGACTCCAGCAGCGCCCCCCGCCACGGCCGTGAGCCTGCCCCCTGAACACATTCCATCCTGACCCCAGCTGCGCCCAGAAATACCGCCCAATCATATGCGCTTTCATCTGAACCCTCACCCCCTGATCACATTCCTTCCTTTCCCGGCCATATCTCCTCCCCATGGGAATGACCCCTGCGCTCCTCGTGGCCACATTCCCGCCTCGAACCCCGGCTTCCTCCCCAGTTCAGACCGTGCGTCTTTTAAGCGCTGAGTGGAATATTTTATGAAATAGGAACGCTGTAGCCTGAACGTACCTAAGTTCCCCAGCTCCATAATAAAGCGTGTCCCTGTTACCAACCCGAGGGTGGCTGGTAGACCTGCATATTGTATGAAGCCCTTATTCCGACTTTACCTCTGCGTTTCATCCTGGGAGCCCGAGCTGTCAGAGTCCGCCTCGTTTTGACACTAAAACTGACGTCATTCATTCTGTTAAAAATGTATTCAGCTAAAGTTAACGCTCATTTGAAAGAAATCACAGAATGTGTGCCTGGCCCGTCCCTTAGGGTTTTCTTCTGTGTGTCTTTAGTAGTGATATGAAATAGCTTTTCATGGCATGTCATGTATAACGTCACTTGTTACGTAAACTGCGTCGTTAGCCCTTTGGAAACCCAGCCAGAAGAGTCTGGGGGCTTAGCACTAAGAGCCAAAGGCCATGCCGTCAAAAGATGTAAATCAGGCAACAAAAGTCATACAAAAATAAGATTAATACTTTAAAGTGAAAAATGTATTCTTCAATCTTTCTCAGTGTCTCCGTTAAGTGCCTACGACTGTATCACCGAATTAAAGGACATTTATTAAAAAGAATATTTTTTAAAACATTAAAGCACTGGCGTTGCCAATAGGTCTTGCAGTAGGAAAGTTAGAGCTTTTGGTTTTGTAAATGACAAAGCCCTTTATGTTTTTAAAATGAAAACAAAAATAAAAGGCATTGTTATTTGCAATTGTAATAGCTCCAACTTTCCTACTGCGAGACCTATTGGCAACGCCAGTGCTTGTTGAAAATAGGCACAATGGTAGATTCTACCCATGTAGATTGAAACGCAGTGCTACAGATAGCAGGAATCACCTGGACTATGATGCCCCCCCCCTCACATGGAAATGTTTGATTTAAACAAATCTATGGGGACCCCGTCTGGTCCGGAGGCCTTGACACCCTGGCTTACGGATAATGCCTGCTCCACTTCATATAAGGTAAACCACAAGTCAGAGTAGTGAGGAGGAGACTTCAAGTTAAAATCCTCCTGGACATTGGTACCCATCAAATCGGGGTTTTCCTCGCCGTTATATACTCTAGAAAATTGTTTAATCCATTGTTCCTCAGTAATTGCAATTTCAATGGATGGACCAACCTCACTTAACAACAAGCATTTACAATGCAACGGTCTCGGCATTGCAAAAGTTAGAGCTATTAGCATTGTAAATGACAACATTTTTATTTATGTGTTGGTTTTGAAAACAGATAAATAAATGGCATTGTCATTTACAATGCCAATAGCTTAATCTCTGCTACGATATTTTATGATTGCTCAATAAGTCAGAAATGCCTCTCAAATGTAGAAGGAAACCAATAGGAGTACATTTCAGACTTTTGAGCATGGGGTGCTTTTGAGACCGGAGTTCTGGCAACCATATCCTGAGACGTAACGCCCTAGGTGGCCATGGGTATGCCCAAGCATGAGTCCCTTGCTCACTGTACCACTGACACCAAGCTGCACCCAACTGAAAAGGCCCAATCAGGCTGAAACCAATCCTGCGTCGGTTCTGTTCCTGTTCTGGCTTGGCAGGTCAGTCTGGAGTGTTCCTGTCAGAGCAGGACAAATACTGATTTCCATATGACTGGGTCTAATTTGAGGTGGCATGGTGGGTTGGAATGATATCCCGAGTGATTGCCAGTGGTTAGAAATATTCCAAACATTCCTACCATGCCCTCTGATGCTGTGAGGTCACCAAGTGTAGACCACGTAACTGGCTTACAGATGTAAAAAATACAAATGAAAAACAAGAACTGGGAATACTATTGCATGCAGCCGGTGAATTTCAAAAAAGCTACTTGTGTACTTTCTCGACACACAGTGCATAGAAGTGAACGCGTCTTGGATTTGTGTCTCCAGTGCACCACCCTCTCGTGCAATGCGGGTCTGGATAAGGATGCGTGACACAGTTTGTGATGCACTTAACGAGAGGCTTTAATCCACGTAGGACTGCCTTGCATGCTCTCAGTGGGGACCCAGCACATCCTTTTTTGAACAAGACCTCTTGAAAGCCGTCGCCTAGGCAGCGGCAGGGCGCACTCCAAGCACCATGTGTGCGCTTTTTGAAAACCGAACAAAAGCGACCTTGCACAATAAGGTTCCAGCCGGGCTCCCGTTCATGGATCACGTGCTCTACAGCAGCGCGTGCTGCAACAAGAGGGCTAGGCCTGGACACGGTCAGTACGCGACTCTCGCCATGACGCCAGACGCGCTCGCGCGGTCTTCCTCCTCACACTCGACCACCCCCTTCTCCACCAGCGGACGGATGCTCTTAAGGTCTTTCCGCTGTGGTCTTTTTGTGAGTGTGCCAGACTCGCCAGCATTCCATCCTTTGCAAACATCCTGTCAGGTCACGTCAGACCACTGCAACATTGCTGGTGCTAAATGTGTTTAATTTTTTTTTTTTTTTAAAAGAACAGTTGGGGGAGGGGGCGGTTCTACCGAATGACGGGGTGCCCAATACCTCGACTCAATATTTTGTATCCCACCGTATGCTCTTTCTTCCACCGCCCTACACTTCCAGTCTCCTTGCCTCACACATGCAGGTTCTTACAAATAGCATGCTCATACACACTTGCCACCCAACTGCAACCCTCCGGTGCAATCAACACCGGCCTCCTCTGAAACAATAAAATGCCAAGTCAACCTTGCGCTACCCGGACCGAACACGTATGTCCTGTTACATTCCCAGAACTTTGGGTGCAGCCGGCCTTGGAATGACATTTAAAAAAAACATAAAATAAAATATTTTATATGACGTTTCTCATTCCGCAGGGTTTGTTCTTTCTAAGTAAAACAATCAAGCGGCGGACGTTATTAACCAAATTGAAGACACGTAATCTAAAAGAAGGTAAAAGGAGGAAGTACTAGACGCCTGCGGCTCTTGCTTAACCGACTGAGCTACTATGCCATGCTACGGTACCTAGCATTTGTTACAGGATACACACGAACATTTGCACCGTGGTAGACATTTCGCCCCCTATCCGTCAGGGTGAAAGCGGGAAAACCATGACACGCAGATGAAAAAGCCGAAAAAAAAGTGTTATAAGGTAAGTCTGCAAATTGAACCAGGCGGAGGATGTATAGTTATTTCTGGCACTCTGTGTAATGGAACGAAGAAGTAAATGTCACGGTTTGAGAAACTACAAAAGCAGGTGAAACCTTCCCTGGGAGCCAAGGAACACAACAGCCGACGTGGAAATCTCCATGAGGGCACAGTGTGGCGTTTGTGCGGATTAGCCGTAGGTGTGCACATCTCCTATCCCTACTCGTGTAATCGCTGGAAAATGTGAAACTCACACCCAGGGATTTGAGCGGCCCAGCTCCCGCCGCGCGCTGGTATGCAGACTCCCCCTGCATTCCAGCAGGCGCGCGCCGCGATCCGGGCTGCATTAACTGCTGTGGAGACAAGACCTGGCCGCGCGCACAACGTTATCCTATGGGGAAACGCTGCGCGCGGCCAGGTCTTGTCTCACTTCGGTGTTCTCAGACTGCTGAGACGCCAACAATAGTTCTCTGGCGAGAACGCGCTTTCAGCGCATTACTAGCCGAGACCTAAAAAGGATGCTTTAACTACCTTCCAAAATGTCGCACTATCGATCGCTATTGAGGCCTTATATAATGCCTCCCAGGCCTCAATTTTCATGGTAGTTTTTCTAGCCTTTATAGCTTGTTTGTATTCCACTCTAGCATTCCTCAGATCAACCAGATTTCCCGGGGTTTTGAAATAAGAAAACGTAGCTGTTTGTTGCCATCGCCAGCTCCCGCCTCTCCTCCAGCATGAATCGGGAAGCACACAGCCTCACAGAATCCCCTGACCCATCACTACTCTGCCTTACAGCAGCGTTGTGATATGTCTGAGTGACATGGTTTGGCAATCTGAGAGGGACTGGGAGACTGTACATGTTCTCCACCCAGGCTGTACAAAACAGCCTGTGGAGAACATGCAAAGTGCTCATGATGGTTTGGCAGGCCCGAGCCAGCCGGCCAAACCATCATGCGCACTTAAGGTGCAGCCACCACACCTCCTCCCTTGATGTAAGGGAGAGGGGTTGGCCTACCGGCTAGGGCGCTCTACCTCGGACCTGGGCATCTGGGTTCGAGTCTCGGTAACGACGCCAAAAACCGCCTGTGATTGTGGGCAAGTCACTTAATCTCCCCGTGCCTAAAATGAAAGTGTGTCCTCATGTAACGTAACTGGAAAATATGTAAAGCACTCTGATACCTGATTCGGTTCGGGTCTAGTTCGCGCTATATAAAACTCTGCAAAAAAAAAAATGTTAGGGGAACCTGGCCCCACCCGCCCCACCTTAACAACCTGGCTGCAGTGCAACTGCAATACTAAAAATAAAATGATAATACGATCCATTATTATAATTTTATTTTTCTTTTGCTCTGCATTAAAGCAGTGGGACAACACTCCTTCGCATTAGCGGAGAAGCTGCCCCTGTTGATTCATGGTAGCTGGGCAATGACCACGTCTAATGCCTACTATTTTATCACCCATCATGATGCACTTTGTTTTCAGCGGGTGTGGAGTGGCTTTTATTTTTATACTTGGTTTCAGGGTGCATATACCCCTTTTCATGGTGACCTGGTATACCACGGGATACTGAGTGTTTGAAGTATTGCTGTCAATTCTGCCAGGTCCTATAAGTTTCTCATCATTCATTATTTTTTTCATCTGCCCTCTTCTCCTGCTGACCATTCTAACATATCTTTAATCAGACAATTTATTTTTGGTGGTCTGTAGCTTAGCCAGTTTTATGCCTAAAGCTGCAAATTTGCTTCTCGTTCTATCTTTTTGCGTTTTGCAGCAGGTTCATGCGGCACTGCTTAACTGTTAATTTAGGAAGTCCACTGTAGCTGACTTGCCACCTCAGAACTAAACTCCTGTACCATAGGACATCACCAAATCATATGGAGGAAGCATTGCAGACAGCTGTGTGTGCGGGCCATGGATAGATCTGGCTTAGTTTGTTCTCAAGTAGTTCATAGGAAGATGGTTAAACTGTATTCGCTTAAATTGGGCATTGCTAGATATTCTTTTAACCCATCAACATGATTTATCCCAATCCCGCTCAGCCAGCGGTTCATTAGAACTTGTTTGCCACCTTCTTAGGGATGATGTAGCGACCCCATACCATCATTGTGCCCTGTAGATGTTAGCCACTCATTTCTTACTTTGTCCTAAAGTTTTGATAGCTACTGTCCTTGCGCTCAAGGGAATGTTTACCAAATCTGTCTAGCCGTTTGGGCTATGCAATTGTATTGTAGGAACTGTCCACCTCTGATCCAGAAGTGTTCTTGAACTTCTGCAACTGTTACAAAACTGTCCTCTGTATACACGTCTCCAAGCACCTCGCTTCAATCTGTTCTCCAGCTTCTCACTGGCATATTCAATTCAGTGCTGCGTGCTTAAAGGAGTGAATTCTCCAAGGCTCAAATGGTGGGTGTTTTAGGACAACCTTGGGCACTCTGAGCTGTTAGCAGTTGCCCTAAGAAATATAAGAAAATATGACGGTCGATGGTGAGAGTTCTATGGCATGGAAATCAAGGGTTATCAGCTGTAACAAGATGGAGCATTGAGCAGGGTCTGCCTAACCATAGCTGGGAAAGACTAGAAATTGGCGGAGGGCACCCACCCCTTTTGTCACTACCTCCCCTCCGGCATTCACCTCCTGGACGTTTGTGAACTCTTGTAAGCAGATCTCCCTATCTAACGTACCATATCCTAACAGGGTCTATGCTGGTAATTGCTCTGATGTAATGTGGGTATGCTCATTTTTTAAAAATGATTATACATATACAATAAAAAGATAAAACAAAAAAATGTTGACCACTCTGTCCCACAATCTGCACACCTGCCTTACCATATAAGGAAGGTAGCATGGCATATTTCTAACCAGTTATTAGTTTTCATTGGTTTAAAAAAGCTGTATTTTAAATGTTTTTTGCTACAGGTGGGACTTTTATTGACATTTAGCTGCACTTCTGGTAGTTGGAGTGCTGTATGCTGATCTGGTTGGTCTTTCTGTTGCTTTGGGAGGGAGGGGTACAGACAAACACAACACTTTTGTGTGTGAAAAAGGCCGCCTTATTGAAACGGTTGCACATCACAACGTTTTCTGGTCAACCGCCTTACAGAACTAAAACCTCACTATACATCCAAAGAACTAGCCCTTATCCCACCTGTACAATCCCCCAAACATGCCCACCCTGGAGCTAACTCATTAACTTTATTGCATTTCAACATTTCCAAAATTCAAATCCCCTTAAATTCTATGAGTATCTGTATAAACCTGTAAGTGTCCAAATGTCCTAAATTCAACCTTTAACTATCTGTCTGCCCTCCCCATGCACATGGTTCCCCAACTGGCAACGCCAAGCAAGTTTTGCAAACTCCTGTCAAACTTTTCATGCCCCCGCCACTCAGTCAAAGGGGTTTGTGAAACTACTACCCTTTTCCTTTTCTGCCCCCCCCCCCTTTAGGTATAGGCTCCCCTGTCTGGCAAACTCTTTATCGTTTCACGTTCAAATCTTTACCTAAAAGCTCCCTGTTTTCCAATAAATACAAATATATGCCTATATAAGACTAAATGTACTCCATCTCCTCTAAAAAAATCTCCATTGCCTCAAAATTAATGTCAAACCCAATCTCCTTGCAAAAGCACACCATCTCCCTGTTGATTTTCCTTCTCGCCCTGTCTATTGCTGCCGATTTGGTAGCCCCTCCCTTAGATTGCTGCAGCACATATTCGGTTCACAACACAAACACACCGAACCACTGGGCCTTAATTTTTAATAAATCTCTCTCTCCACGGCAATACAAAACAGTTTTCCCTGACCAAATGGTTCTACCCCAAGTGAAGCAGCAACACATCCGGGCACCAAGACTCGACCATCATCCCATTTAATGTGTGCAACAATTCCCTCCAAAACATATCCCCTTTTCCTTTCCAGTTAACTTGAAACAGGCGTTCATTAAAACCCAATTTAGCACCCTGAGCCGGGCCATTGCGGACAGGAGCATCACCAATAACTGGTATGTTGACACCTTGCCTCCCTGTATATGGAGGAACTCCAACCCAATATTCTTCCCACAACAATCCGCCCAGCACCTACACCATGCCATCGGGCATATTCCAGAAGTACCCATAGCATTCAAAATGAACCTCTTCCCTTGGCCCCTGTGATCCGTTTTGAATTTCCGAAGCCACACCTCCCATCCCACCGGTGTTGAATCACTTCCTCCCAAAAGAGGTCTCTCCTACCCCTACCACACAGGAGCTCTGATACTCTGAAAGCTCCATAGAAAATCCTGACCATTATCGTTGAGAAAAGACAGGTTTCTACACGACTTGGCAAACTGCCAGTAATTGTTCCAACACCCATAGCAGCAGATTCAAAGACAAAGGTTTCCTAACCTGTGCCAGCTGACCCTAGGCCCTTGCCCAACCCTCCAGTATGGTAAGCCCCAGTTCCCCTGTAGATGGGGGATATCCCCACAACAACTTACCCATGAAAGCTAAACCAGCCAACTTCCCAGCAATAGTCACCAGCGACAAGCCTTTCTCAATCATCTCCTAGATATATTGTAACATGTCTTCGCTCCATGCCCGTACCATCGCCCGACGCCAAGAATTCCCCCATGCCTGTATATATCCTCTGCATCTTGAATCCGCTAATGACTCTACTACCAGTTGTATCATCTGGTGTTGCATACAGACCACAACTTCTCCAGCATGGGTGTTGGGTCTCGGTCCGTAGCCTTGGCTAACCCACAGAATCTTCCCCACTATGAACGAGACAAGGCATACGCAGTATCATTGCCCACTCCTGGAACGTGACGTGCTCTGAAAGTTATGTCATAGCGCAAGCACCCCAGCACAAAGACCCATAACAGCTTCAGCACCTGCGTGTCCGTGGCTGACTGTCTATTCACCACCTCCACTACAGCCTTGTTGTCCACCCGAAATAACACCCTTCTGTGTGCCAACTTCGTGCCTCAGAGTTCCACTGCTTCCACCAGGGGGAAGAGCTCCAGGAAGGCAATGCTCCTACCCCCATGAGCCCATTCAACCAGCAATTTTTCCGCACCTTCTGCCCTGCCAATACAAACCAAAGCCAAGGCTTACAGTCGCATCAGAAAAGATCTGCACGTCCCAATCAAGATTTCCCATCTCGCCAAGGGATCCCGTTAAAGTCCTGCAAGATAATGCACCACATCCTCAAATCTTCTTTAACTCCTGCTGAGATTCGTACGTGATGATGAGGAAGATGATTCCCTGACAATGACCTCCTCAACCACCTGTAGAACGATCTACCCACCTGTATGACCCAGCATGCAAAATTGAGATGACCTAGCAAAACTTGAATCTCCTTTCCCCTGTCTTTCTCCTTTCCCATTATGCACAAATAGTAAAGCCAGTATTTTCTTTGTCTTGTCCTGTGGTAGCCTGGCTTCTATATGCACAGAATCAATCTCAATGCCCAAAAACTACAGCACTGCGTCGGGCCCACCATTTTCTCCAAAGCCAACGTGACCCCTAGGTCACACATGAGCTCTTGGAAACTCACTGACAGCAACTGGCAGTATGCCAAACCAGGTCCTCCCACCAGGAAGAAGTCGTCTAAACAGTGCGTTACCAACTGATGGCCCATCTGCCATGTGAACACCCATTGTAAGAATCTGCTGAAGCCCTTAAACAATGCACAGGATATTGAGCAACCCATATGCAGTGCTTTGTCCTCATACCATTTGCCGTCCAAATGCATACCCAGTAGCTGAAAGTCCTCTGGGTGTACCAGAAGCAGCCAGAAGGCTGGCTTTACATCGCATTTAGCCATCAATGCTCACGGGCCCTCCGCCACTACCAGTTACATGGCCTCATCTCCTGAAGAGTAGGACACTGACGCTAGCTTTTCTGTGATGAAATTATTTACTGACTGACCCGCCTACCACGACAAATGCTGGATCAAGTGAAATTGCCCTTCCTCTTTCTTCGGGACTATGCCTATTGGAGACATGATAAGGTTCTCCATATGCCAATCCAAGAAGGGTCCCGCCATTCTGCCCTCCAAAACCTCTTTTTCCAATTTGTCCCTCAACACCTGCTTGTGCTGTGCTGCTGAACGCAAATTGTCAGCCCACCAACGTATCCTTGGACACTCATACCCCAACCGAACATCCCAGCAAAACCCGTCCCACAGCAACTCCACCTCTTCTGTTTGTCCGTAAAACCTCAGCCAGTACTCCAACCTCTTGAGGTTAACAGGAGTACAAGGCATTCGCACCAGGTCCCTGACCCCCCGCCCCTCTTGGGTTTGAAAATTGTTGCTGCTGGTGCTTGCCCTGGCCTCCCCACACTTCGACCACTGATCCGCGCCCTGATTGTTGGACACACCATCTGTCCCGTAGTAGTTCATAAGGGGGTGTCTACCTGCACATTTCTAACATTCACGGCAGAATTTGCAAATACTCCTGTGTGCACATCCCTTTAATTGCACACACCTTTTATCTGTCCTGAAGAAAGCCAGCATATTCATAAGGCACTGGCTGAAACATGTTGACCCATCAAGGACGTGGGAGGTCGTAACCCGCCTCTAACGTCCCACAGCCTTATTTTTAACCGCTGACGGTGGCCCAGGTATTAAAGTTTATTCACCTTCGGGTACTGGGACCTCCGCCAAGCCGTTTTAAATTCACATTCAAAGCACCCCTCACCGCACACACAGCGACATACCTGCTCCGCTGTAATCAGGCGTCGTAGCACACCCGGGACACGCTAGGTGTCACTGGGTGGGCCCGATGATGAAGCATGCCACCAACTAGGTTGGTGGGTGAGGGTTTCATGAGCACACCTACTAGGTGTCACTATCCCTTGACAAAACAAGACTGAGTCACTTAGATTTTAATACTAAATCTTGTTTAACCTCCCTCAAACTTTAGCTAGTCTCCTTTTGATTAAAGTCTATATAAATTGGGGATACGGACTAGCTAGCTGGTCCTCTCTCTCCCTCTTGATACACGATCACATCCCTTTGTTAACATCCCAATACTTACCTCATGACCCTGGCAGAGATTTTGAGAGTCCTCCCACCCATGTCCGGGTGGGAAGTCCTTGAAAGGGATGATATACAATAGACAGACCACTCACCGTAAAGATAGGCTTCCCCCCTTGGCAGCCCCCATGGTAGGTTGCCATAGATCTGAATGTAGTTTGCCTCCTTTTGATTCCTGGTCCCATACCAAGCGCGCCTAAAACCTCGTCGTACTGCGCCCAATCATAACGCCCCGTGATCTGAGCCTTCCAAATCACATTAATGTACTTAAACATAGCTATGCAGCGGTCTGGATATTTCTTGCAGTACACACTTGCATATATAAAAAATGCTGCAGCCCAATTTTCCGTCGTAAGAGGAACTCTCGCCAGCTTGGCCAGCTCATATTCCTCCTCTTTAGAACCCTCTTTCTACCGCACCTCTCTATGCAGGAGCTTTAACATCTCAATGTACTCCCCTTTTCAAATGCACTCCTTCATGACCAAAATCAAATGAGCACCCAACGGGTTTGTCTCACCCGTATAAGGCAATTGTTTAATTAACAGTTCCTTGCTGTTTGTTGCATCCTTCTAAATCTCTCCCCTCGGATCGCTCCACCATTGCCCCAGAGTCCTCCATTTTGTTTGTGCTCCCTCCCATGCCACTAGTACCCACATGCTCATGTGTGCCCACACCCATGACTGTCAAGTATTTGCCCTTGCACACTCCCCCACCCCCACCCAGACTATGAGAACAAGCGCTAGCATCCAACATTAGGTTCCCTTCTTACATTTAATAAGTGGTAACTTTTAATTGGGAGAAGATGGGAATATTGAGTTTGGTATCTATGAAGTTGTACTTTAAACCCCTCTTAAATGGTAAAGTTAGATTTTAAGTCAAAGTTCTGAATGCCACTTTTAGAAAGTTGGAATTTTCTTGCCCTAACCATTTGGCACCTGTATCCTGTTACATGAATAGGTGTAGCTGGCAGTTGATCTTTGAGTGTTGTTCCCAGACATTGAGACAAAGAAGAAGGAAAAGGTGTTGGTAGGATGGGCTATCTCTGACTTAATGAGGGGGAAGAGCTGTCACCTACTATATTTGCACATCACAAAGCCTCTGCTTGAACACACTCACAAAGGGTTTGACACTAGTCTTTTGTGACCCCAGACACGCCGGCAGGGGGCAGGGAGGCAGGAAATTCCAAACACATTGGAGGGTGGAAGTCTCCAGATCCTTATCCTACTTCAAAGTGGGCATCAGGTATAAATATTGGACCCTCAGACCCAACTCTTCAGTACACCTCTGGACCCAAACAAGACTCCGAAGGACTGTGGTGCTGTCCTGCTGCGTAAATGAGAAGAACAAGACCGGCATCTTTTACCCATAACCACCAGAGTGACTCCAAAGGCTAGTTGGCAGGCCTCCTGCTCAGAGCCTCAGGGATAGAAAAGGCTCCAACCATCTTGAACCCATCACTTGAACTCTGTCTTCTGTGAGTCCTACCCACAATTGGTGCCATCCCAGTCTTGCACCCTTGCAAGTGAATCTGAAGGCACTCTCTAGCACATAAATAGAGAGGTGGAGGGTAGGTCACTGTACGTCCCTCCGGAGTATCAATGAAAATATAAAAATGAGTACCGCAGCACAATGAACGAAAGGAGAAAGATAGAAGATATGTTGTTTTGTGATCTTAAAGAAACAACCAGGAACCTAGAGTCACAGGATTTTCACCACGCTTATGAGGAAACTCATCCTTTATGGAAGAGGAAACCTCACATACACAATAGCTCCATGCTCCATAATCGGCATCATCTCCCCTCCCTGGTTGGTTAGTACCCCCAGTCTTAAAGTCTTAAAGAAAGGAGGGAGTTCGTGGAAAATAACTACTAGACAAGGCAGGATCCAGACTTACTAGAAAAACCTTGGTGTTCCTCGGTATTTCACCTTTATTGATGAGGACCCTAGGTATACCTAAAAAGAAAAATGAACTTGTCTACAGAGGATTATGGCTCAGGACCGTCTCTTATGTACCAAATGTTTTTGCCCATCAATTATAGTCTAACAAGCTGTTTTGGCTTTCGGGACAACAAGATTAAAAGCCGAAGAAGATCTAAGATGTAGTGAAGGAACATATTAACAGAATTGGTATTTAAAATAATCTGGGCCATGCCTGTGCAGTGCCTTAAAGGCAGAGGATTTCCGGCTGCCTTAGGTCTCGACAGCGCTTACTGAGTGGGACAGGCGGAAGGCATCCTGTATATGAGGTACCTGTGTCAGGGAGGGGGGAACCCTGCAATGATAAAAAAAAAACTTCATATAACTGCCGCCTTGCAGACTTGGTCTCGGCCAAACACAGAGTCAAAGACAAAACACTTGCTGTCTTATTTGAGGCTAATTCATGGCATATCACCGCCTACCACTTCAAGCCTGATCATGTTTTACATGGCTTTTAGGATTTGGCCCCCTCCCCCCGCTGAAAGTCTAGCTCAAACCCTCCTAACATCAACATTTAGGCCACCCTAACAAGTTGAGCTACTTCTCAGGATCTGCTCTTCCCCAGCAGCTCCGCCGTGCTGTGCTCTGCCTGCTGTCCCATCCAGGCAGGGTTCGAGACCGCACCTTGCTGGTCCCCGCTGCCTTGTTGCCTCGCTGCCTGTGCCGGTTTTGTTCTCTCTTCTCCCTGCATTGTGCCTTTATTGTAGTCTACTTAACGCTGTTCCTGCCTTTTATTTTATCCCTCTGTTTTGTATAATAACTGTTTGCTGTTGATTGTGCCTTATCGTTGCATTACTTAACGCTATTTCCCCTTTATTTTATTCCTCTGCTTGTTGTAATTTCTGTTGTTGTTGAGTTCTGTTTCCCGCCTGCGCCGTGCCCTTCATCCTCCTGTCGTTCCCGCTGTAACCCACCCCTGCCTCCCAGATGAACATCCCTCCCCCTCCCCTACTTAATGGCATCCGCTGAGCGGTCGCAGAAGTGCCGCTGGCGTGCCAAAGGCACGCCTATGGCAAGCCCGTCTGCGCCCATCCACGGCATGACCCGACCGTGACCATTGCCAGGAATGGATCTTCGAGGCCCTGCCGATATGACTCCGCCGCCCTCCACACACTCAACCCCGGAAGATACACCGACTGCCAAATATACGCACTCAACACCATCCACGGACAGTTCTCCTGCAGACACTGCCAACGATCCTTCACCATCAACAGCGCCACCACGACTGCCGAAGGTCCACTGGACGCCCGCACCCCCGAATCCCTGACCTGGATCCTCCTCAACGTGCGCTCCCTACACAGACACACTGTAGAGATCTGGGACCTGATTGACACCCTTCCGCCCGACATTGCCTTCTTCACGTAAACCTGGACCGACGCCCCCTCTGGCCCGACATCACCTCCGCCATCCCCGACGGATACAAGATCCAGAGAAAGGACTGCCCCCACCGCCCAGGAGGACGACTCACCATCGCACACAAGACCTCCCTCCGACTCTCCACCTCCAGCACAAACAACCCCCACCCCAACACAGATCACTTCCAGATCCAGACCAGCCCCAGGACCACACTACACGGCACCCCCGCCTACAGACCCCCCGGACCTCGCACCCATTCCGCAACTAACATCGCCGACCTCGCCGCACCCCACGCCATCACCTCCATGGACTACATCCTACGCGGAGCCCTGAACTTCCACCTCGACAACCGCAGCCACCCCGACTCCACCACCCTCCTCCACAAGCTCTCCAACCTCAGGCTGAAGCAGCTCATCACCACCCTCACTCACAGAGCAGGATACACCCTCGACCTCTTTGCAGGAGGGACAAACATCCGCTTCAGCCACACCACGCAGCCCCTCTGGACAGACCACCACTGCGTACACTTCACCTTCAACACCAGCACCGCAGCCAAAGCAGCCTGCGCCCGCCATAAAGAAACTGGAGCAAGATCACAGAGGAACACCTCAACACCACCCTCCTCCATGACCCCCCCCATCGCCACTACCGACACCAACTCCACAGCCAAAGAACTTCACCTCTGGGTCTTCAGCTGCGCCGACAAGCTCGCACCCTTCCGCCACCCTGCCAAACAGCACCCCCCTGGCGGCCGCCTGGTTCACTAGGCGCTCCTGCAGACATCTCGCGAAAACCTGGCAAAACCAGAAAACCACAAGAACTCCCTGAAGGAATGCCACCGGCACATAAGAGACACCAAGCGGACTTTCATCAAGAACAAAATCCACACCAACGCAACCAACCGCAAAGAACTTTTCAACGTTATACAGCAATTCACTAAACCCCCCAGCGAAGCCACGGACGTCACACCATCCCACGAACTCTGCAACAAGCTCAACTCCTACTTCCATCTGACAATCAAGGCCCTCTACGACAATTTCAGCGAACAGACGCCGGACACCACCCCCCTCCCCACCGCCGGTAACGAGCTGACCATCACTATCTGAATCCCGCCACCATTGAACACATCACCGCAACCATGAAAAACACCCACTCAGGAGCCCTCACGGACCCCTGCCCACCGCTGCTCCTGGCCCTGCCATCGCACCTGAATTAGGACGGACCATCGATGCCTCCTTCAATTCCAGCATTTTCCCAGATGACTGGAAGCAGGCGGAAGTCAAGCCCCTCCACAAGAAGCCTACGGCCGACCCGACGGACCTGAAAAACTACCACCCATCTCTTTGCTCCCCTTTGCTGCCAAAGTCACAGAGAGACTCGTAAACACACAGCTGACCGCCTTCATCAAAGAGAACTCCATCCTAGACTCCTCCAAGTTGAAATTCTGCAGCAACCACAGCACCGAGACTGCCCTCCTCGCCACCACCGATGACATCCGCATGCTACTCGACCAGGGACACACTGCGGCTCTCATCCTACTAGACTTCTCTGCAGCCTTTGACACCGTCTCACACTGCACGCTTGCAGCCAGACTCACAACACTGGGATACGAGGAAACGCCCTCAACTGGATCCAATCCTTTCTCTCCGGCAGAACCCAGAGGATCAGACTCCCTCCCTCCCTTCCTCTCCGAACGCACATGGTCAACTATGGGGTACCCCAAGGATCATCGCTCAGCCCCATGCTCTTCAACATCTACATGGCCCCCCACGCCGCCATCATCAGACAGCATGGGCTCAGCATAGTATCCTACATCGACGACACCCAACTCATCCTTACACTCATGAAGAACACCGAAGACACCGGACCCTGCTTCCAGGAAGGAATGAAGGATGTCCCGGCCTGGATGAAGGACAGCTGCCTGAAGCTCTCCTCTGAGAAAACTGAGGTCCTCAACTTTGGACTCTCCAACTCCACCTGGTACAACGCTTGATGGCCCTCCGCGGTCCGTCCACCTGTACAGACCACTCACAGAACCTCAGCATCATCCTTGATTCCTCCCTCACCATGACTCACTAGATCAACTCTGTCTCCTTCAACAGCTTCAACTTCCTTCGAATCCTCCGAAAGACTTTCAAATGGATACCCCCCGAATGCAGAAAGACCGTCACCCATGCACTCATAACTAGCAGACTGGACTACGGCAACTCTCTCTCCGCCATAATCAACAGAACCCTTCTTCACAAGCTCCAAACCATCCAGAACGCCCCAGCTAGACTCGTCCTTGGGACCCCATGGCACGAACACATGACTCAACACCTACGAGACCTCCTCTGGCTCCCCGTCGAGAAGAGAGTAACCTTCAAACTTCTTACTCATGCCTACAAATCCCTCCACAACATCGGACCCAAGTACCTCAAGGAAAGAGTCTCCTTCACGTACCCAAAAGAAACCTCAGCTTCACCGATCTTGCCCAGGCAGAGACCCCCTGCATCTGCAGAAACAGAGCAGGCGGAAGAGCCTTCTACATCGCAGCCAAGACCTGGAACGAGCTCCCAGTTAACATCAGGCGCTCCCTGACCCTGCACACCTTCAGGAAGAACCTCAAGACCTTGCTCTTCGACTGAACCGGAGCTACCCCCCCTCCCCCCCGCGCGCCTTGAGACGCTCACGGGAGAGTAGCGCACTTTATAAACCCCTAATTTATTGATTGATTGAATACATAATGACTTAAATTGAATCTTTTTTTTTTCTTAGGGAGCCAGTGCAGTTGTGGTAAAAGATGGAATACTGATTGGGATTTCAGTACTGCTAGCAGTAATCGAGCAGCTGCATTTTGCAGAACCTGCAGTTTATTCAAATTTTTAGTCCGGATATTTAAAACCAGAGCACTACATTAATCGAGTTTTGATAAAATTAAAGCGGAAATCACAGATTTCCGTAAGTCCAAAGGAATGAATGGTAGGACTTTCCAGAGGATTTTTAAAGTTAGAAAACATGATGAGGTTATGGTGTTGATTTGACCTTCGAAGGAGACCTTATCGTCAAAATAGATTCCTAGATTTTTTACCTTCATGACCAGGGTAGGGATTTCACCCATCTCTGCAGGCCACCTCATTAGTGACCAAAAGAAGCTGTCCTTCCCAAACAGGAGAATCTCTGTCTTACCTGTATTTAATTTAAGACCGTTTTCTGACATCAAGTTTTCACCTTCTTGCATACAGTCCTGAAATCTGAGCGCTGTGCTTTCCAGGTCACTGGCCAGTGATACCACAAATCTGTGTATCGTCGGCATACAAGACCACTGAAAAGCTGAATGATTTAATGAACATGGCTAGCGGAGTAACATAAAGATTAAATAGGGCAAGGCTAATAGGATCTCTGCGGACCTCCTCAGTGAAGCAAGAAGGTCTTGGACCTAAAGCTGTTAATCTTCACGAAATGCTTCCTGTCTGAGAGAAAAGAAGACAGGAGACTTAGTGCCTTGCCCCTAATCCCTAGTAATGAGAGATGGTTAATGAGTATGTTGTGATTTACTGTGACAAAGGCTGCGGACCGGTCTAATAAAATCAACTCAGCCCTCCCACCCTTACCCACAGTTCGCCTAATTTACTCCAACACTGTAACCAAAGTGGATTTGGTGCTATGCTGGCTTCTAAAGCCATATTGAAGAGCAAGATACCTATGGTCAGCCCGTTTGCTTCAATTGCTATACCATCGGATACTGGCCAGGGTTATTCTATACCCCCAGTTAAACTAATCTCCTGGAACATTGCAGGCATCCACTCTAAATTATTGGATGAGGTTTGGCTGGAATATATATGGGGATTTGATGTTATTTGTTTGCAGGAAACTTGGGACTAAAGACAGCATAGTGAGGGACAGCTATCACGTCTTTAACATGCCTGCCACACCATCTTCAGCTGGGAGGGCAAAAGGAGGGCTGGTAACCTTAGACACAGTTAAATTCGGTTCTATAAAAGCTCACTGTGTAGGATCATCACAGTGATACCAATTGATTATGACTGTTAATATGATGCAGACTAGAGTTTTACTTGTAAATTGGTACTATAATATCTTTGACCCAAAGAACTGTCATGTCATAGAAGCTCTGCAATCAGAAATAGCCAATGTTGCAGGGAAGTTGCAGCCTTTTTGTGTTCTGTGGGTGGGGAATTTTAATTACATGTCTTGTGAGCACAGTAATGGAAGAGTTTGTGGTCTTGTGGATACAGATGGACAGCCGTTGATGCATTTCATCCACACCCCGCTGGGTGAGGCACTAAATACCATCATTATTGAGAATGATCTGGATAGCTTGACCAATAGTTTCCCAATCCAGTGCCCCACTTTTGTTGGCGTGTGTTGGGAAAGTTTTATTGATTGTATCTTTAACTCTAGGGAGTGTTCTTCACTTGTGTGTGATTTCAATGTAGAACCTAAACCATCGAGTGACCACAACCCACTCATTGTCTCACTTAAAGTAATAGCTAGGACAAAGGGGGGGCGACAGTCACCGGATCCACTAGAACCTCAACAAAGGTGTAAGAATAGACTGGGGTGAGATAAATCTGCCACTACTTGAGGGGGAAATAGTCAAAGCAAATCATGACCTGATTATGGACTGCCTCCAACAGGACTCTCCCTCAGCAACCATTATACAAAATTACGAAAGAATTTGTATAATTGTAGCTAATAGACTAACACGTTCGGCCAGGCCCAAGCAGCATCTAGAGACACGATGGTTTAATGCCAAATGCTCTAGAGCCCACAAGAACCTTAAAATTGCCCTCCAATCTATACCCCATAATAGAGAACAAATAAAAAGTGCTAGACTACTATACAAAAGTACCATCAATGAAAAAAAAGGGGAGTTGAGGCATCTAGCATGGGAGGATTTGGAGACAGCAAGTGCTCTCAAAGACAGCAAACGTTTTTGGGCCATTATTAATCGACTTTAATTCACAGAGGAAGTGAAAAAATGAACTTGATTCTGGGATACATTTGGAATCCCATTTCGTGACCATTTCCAACCCAAGTGGTAGATAGCTAACGGTGTGTTATTAGAAACTCCCCATAGATCTAGCACAAGCAGCTAAGCTTGTAGTGTAGTTCCTATAGTCCCAATAGGCTCTGCGCATTGGAATAATATATTCAGTAGTGTAGACGTAGGACTGAGGTTATCTAGGTCTTTACTGACTATATTAGACTTAAGTTTTTTGCCAGCTAGCTCAGAGTTCACTAGAAACTTTCTCGAATAAGAGAGGAGGAGTTTAACCTCCCTGGATAGACAAGAAGGGATTTAGTTTCTGACAACCATAAAACATGACAACTTTGCTCTCCCTGAATAAGAGTATATCTCTAGAGTCGTGTGAAAACAAAAGACAGCTATTTCACTCAGTCAAAGGTGCGTACTTAGTTTCGCCAGATTGCAGAGAAAAAGAGAGACGGGCGTTTTCAATAAAAGGTGTTATTTATTGAGCAGTCTATTTCCTCATACAAGAGAAATGAATTGCTACAATTGCAATACTTATAGTTAAGTAAAGTGCATACAGTAAAAGCAGGATTATGAAATAATACTGTAAAAGCATTGATATGGTTTCTTAGCCATATGATACTTTAAAATGGATACAATAGATACATACATATATACATTGACTAATCGTACTCAACTGGTGCTTCTAACTACGCCTACCCCGGTGTACCTGACCTAAGCCTAATACGTGGGAGGGAGTAAGTAAGTAGCAGTTTAAGTTAAGTTTGTTTTGCCAAGAATCTGACTCAAGAATTCTCTGTAAGGGTTTAGTCAGTTCAGTACCTGGGTATTAGAAGGCAGGAGGGCTGGTATCTCTCTCTCAGGACTCGGTATCCCAGTCACCCGCAATGGTAGGCTGGAAACGCCGGAGGCTGGATTTCTCGGCAAGAGAAAAGACAGCGTCTTTCTCAGCGCGTCAAAAGGGAGGGGCAGCGTCCGTGGGCTCTCGCATCAGCTGGGCTCTTCGGAAGTAGTAGCTGCTCTGCTCCAGGATTACCACTGTGTGTTTGCTTAAGGCAGCGTCGGTATATTTATACCTGAAAGGTGCCGGGGTTGACGTAAGGATGGACATAAGACGTCAATAAAGATGTCACTAAGAACTGGTCTTTCTTACAGTGCTTTACAGGAGTTCTCGGACAAAATCAAAACAATAGCAGCGGGGATTTCCCAGGCTGCTGGAGGCTTGGATTTGTTTAAGAACTCGGTGTGCTTTCTAGGGGGCTGGAGGAATAGGCTTGCTTAATGTGACAGCATGCGCTATGACCGAATTATGAAAAAGGGTTTCTATGCCGTTGCAGGGATATTATTGATTTATAACCGGACAAGGGCAAGGAATAGAATATTGATTCAGGTACCTAGATAAAACACACTACACCCACTCCACGAATTCATGTCCATAATTACTAAACTAAGCAATAGGAAACATATCTAACGGTGCATGTGTATACCGATCCACCCCAAAATACATTATTTTGCATCTGAAATGGTATATGCGAAATACACGAAAATGAGTATAGATACTGTATGCTTTTAAGCAGTGTAATCATTCAAAAAAGGATGCCCATATATATCAGCATGAATGATTTGCGAAAATTACACATGAAATGGCTCTTAATACAGAAAAGAATAGTGCGAGACCATTCCATCACATATAAATACAATCTTTTGTAAATATGCTAGAGGCTGAGGTAATATATTGTCTCTAGAGTTCCTAAAAATAGAAGCTCTGTTCTCTAAGAATAGTTCTACTTTAAGCAGATGATGAATGCCAGAAAAAGTAAATATTTTAGAATCGTGGAAAAATAGTTTCGTTTTCAAGGGAAGAAGTCAAAACAGTTCCAAATATTTTCAGAAGCTTTTGTTTTTCAAAGCTGAAGGCCAAATTCAGAGTTCAGGGAACGCTGAGTGCTCGTTTGCTTAAAAGTTTATTCTTTTTGTTCGGGCGAGAACATCATTTCAGACAGACTTTCAAAAAAGCAGTTTACCGCTTCAGGTGAAAGTTCGACCAAGTTGGAAAATGCCGCAACTGTGCAATCGTGAGCATGATTGCTATCATCGATGACAGGATCAGCAGTGCTCACAGAGGGTCGTACCTGGTTGATGCTGCTCTCATCTTGCACTTCACTACCCTTCAATTGCAGTGGTGAAGTCTCAACGAATGCCGTCATCAGGATGGGTAACCGCTGGGGACAACACGATGCATGAGTCTTTACTGGACTGAGCAAAGTATCTGTATCCAATTGTACTTCTGATTGTAGTGTAAGACAGACGTCTAACACGCATTCTTCTCCGCACAGCATACATCTTAACACAGGTAAGATACAGTTTTGCCAGATGGGTCTGAATGAAAGAAACCAGGTCATATTCAGATCTCTTAGCCGGGCTAATCCAAGGACTTTAGTAATGCGGTCCCGATAGCGTATTGCTAGGATCGTTTCTTCCATTGTTGCTGGAGTTTTGTCTGTGACATGGCTTGCCATAACGAAGCAGGAGTATCAAAAATAAAATGCCTGCTACGAGTCCCAACAGGAGTGGAAGGCCGCCAAAGAGTGAATGGACAAAATTAGGAAAGATGCCCAGGACTGCTTTGAAAGGTGTCAACAGGCCCGAAAAAATTGTCTTCAATCAATCAATCAATCAGGTCATTTGTAGAGCGCACTACTCACCCGTAGGGTCTCAAGGCGCTGGGAGGGGGGGGGGGGTGCCGCTACTGCTCGAACAGCCAGGTCTTGAGCTTCTTCCTGAAGGAGAGGTGGTCTTGGGTCAGGCGCAGATTGGTGGGAAGTGAGTTCCAGGTCTTGGCGGCCAGGTAGGAGAAGGACCTTCCTCCTGTTGTCGCTCTTCGGATGCGGGGGACGGCGGCGAGGGCGTGGTTGGTTGATCTGAGGAGGCGCTTGGGGGTGTAGAAGTTGATCCGGTTGTTGAGGTAGCTCGGGCCTTGGTCGTGTAGGGCTTTGTGTGCGTGGGTGAGGAGACGGAAGGTGATTCTCTTGTTGACCGGGAGCCAGTGCAGATCTCTCAGGTGTCCGGAGATGTGGCTGCGACGGGGGATGTCGAGGATGAGTCTCGCCGAGGCGTTCTGGATCCGCTGGAGTCTCTTCTGGAGTTTGGCAGTGGTTCCGGCGTAGAGGGCGTTGCCGTAGTCCAGTCGGCTGGTGACGAGGGCTTGGGTGACCGTCTTCCTCGTCTCGGTGGGGATCCACCGGAAGATCTTACGTAGCATGCGCAGGATGTTGAAGCATGACGAGGAGACGGCGCTGACTTGTCTGGTCATGGAGAGGGAGGAGTCCAGGATGAAGCCCAGGTTGCGTGCGTGGTCCGTCGGTTTGGGCGCGGTGCCCAGGGCGGGGGGCCACCAGGAGTCGTCCCAGGCGGAGGGCGTGGATCCCAGGATGAGGACCTCCGTCTTGTCTGAGTTCAGTTTCAGGCGGCTGGTCGTCATCCATTCGGCTACGTCTCTCATCCCTTCGTGCAGGTTGGCTCTGGCGGTGGCGGGGTCGTTGGTCAGGGAGAGGATCAGCTGGGTGTCGTCAGCGTAGGAGATTATGTTGAGGTTGTGTTGGCGTGCGATGGCCGCGAGGGGGCTCATGTAGACGTTGAAGAGGGTGGGGCTCAGTGAGGATCCTTGAGGGACGCCGCAGATGACTTTGGTGGCCTCTGACTTGTACGGTGGTAGGCGGACTCTTTGTGTTCTTCCGTCGAGGAAGGAGGTGATCCATTCCAGTGCCTTCTCCTGGATTCCGATGTTGCTGAGGCGCTGTACTAGGGTGCGGTGGCAGACAGTGTCGAAAGCCGCGGAGAGGTCCAGGAGGATGAGGGCCGCTGTTTCTCCGTTGTCCATCAGAGTTCGAAGGTCGTCGGTGGCGGCTATGAGGGCGGTCTCGGTGCTGTGGTTCGCTCGGAAGCCGGACTGTGAGGGGTCGAGGGATCCATTCGTCTCGAGGAAGGCGGCCAGCTGTTTGTTGACGGTCTTCTCGATGACTTTGGCCGGGAACGGGAGGAGCGAGATGGGACGGTAGTTCTTGAGGTCGGTGGGGTCTGCTGTGGGTTTCTTGAGGAGAGCGCTGAGTTCGGCGTGCTTCCAGCTCTCAGGGAAGGTGGCGGAGTCGAAGGAGGTGTTGATGATGTCCCGTAGGTGGGGTGCGAGGACAGCGTCGGCTTTGTTGAAGACGTGGTGAGGGCAGGGGTCAGTCGGAGATCCGGAATGGATGGAGTTCATGGTGCGGATGGTGTCTTCGGTGCTGATCGGGGTCCAGGTGCGGAGGGTGGTGGTGGGTGGCGTCGTTGCGGTTGTGGCTTGCGTTGGTTGGTTGTTGAAGCTGTTGTGTATGTCCGTGATCTTGTTGTGGAAGTAGGACGCGAGGGAGTTGCAGAGTTCTTGTGACGGGGTGATGTCATTGTTTCCGGCGTTGGGGTTGGATAGCTCTTTCACGATGTTGAAGAGTTCCTTGCAGTTGTGTGCGTTGTTGTCCAGCCGGTCCTTGTATGCATTTTTCTTGGTGGCGCGGATCAGTTGGTGGTGCTTCCGGGTGGCGAGCTTGAGGGTGGTCATGTTGTCCGTCGTTGGTTCCCTTCTCCAGGCTTTCTCGAGGGCTCGACAGTTCTTCTTGGAGCTCTTGAGTTCGTCGGTGAACCATGGTGTTTTTCTGCTGCAGGATCTGCTGGGTGGGGTTCTCAGAGGGGCGAGTTCGTCCGCGCAGTCGTTGATCCATTTCGTGAGGTTGTCGGCGGCCTGGCTGGGGTTCGCTGAGTTGGCGGGAGGGTGCTGGCTCAGGGAAGCGGTGAGCTGGTCGGCTGTGATCTTGTTCCAGCTTCTTCGAGCAACCTGTTGCTGGTGGTGGTGGATCGTCGTTCTTCTGAAGGTGAAGTGGACGCAGCTGTGGTCCGTCCAGTGGAGTTCTGTGGCGTGGCTGAAGGTGACGTCTTTGCTGGATGAGAAGACGGCGTCGAGTGTGTGTCCGGCGAGGTGGGTGGGGGTGGTCACCAGTTGCTTGAGTCCGAGGTTGTCGAGGTTGTCGAGCAGGCTGATGGTGTTGCGGTCGTTGTTGTTCTCCAGGTGGAAGTTGAGGTCCCCCAGGAGGATGTAGTCGGCGGAGGGGAGAGCGTGCGGGCTGACGAAGTCAGCGATGTCCTCGCTGAATCGTGTGCGTGGTCCCGGGGGTCGGTAGATCAGGGTGCCTCTGAGGGTGGTCTTCGGGTTGGTGTGGATCTGGAAGTGCAGGTGTTCAGCGGTGGTGAGGGTGTCATCGGTGTTGGTAGTGATGCGGATGGTGTCTCTGTGGATGATGGCGATGCCTCCTCCGGTCTGGTTGTCGCGGTCCCTCCGGGTGATCTTGTAGCCCTCTGGGATGGCGATGGCGATGTCTGGGGCTGAGGAGGCGTTCATCCAGGTCTCGGTGATGAAGGCAACGTCGGGGACGGTGGTGTCGAGCAGGTTCCAGAGTTCTACGGCGTGTCTGTGGACGGAGCGGGTGTTGAGCAGGATACACTTGAGGTGGGTGCTGCTGGAGTTCGGCTTGGCGGGTGCAGGGAAGGTCCGGATGCAGGTGAACTTGCAGGCGTGGCAGCTGAAGGGTCCGTGGGTGTGCTTCGGGGCGGCTCGGTGACATCCTGGGATGCGGCCGGTGTTGAGTGCGATGAGGTCGGCGGCGCTGTAGGTTCGTCGGGTCGGCTTCCGTCGGTGGGGGCCAGGGGTCCTGGCCCTGGGCGCGGTCCAGGCGCGGACGGGCGCAGACGGGCTTACCTTTGGCGCGCCTTCGGCGCACAATCGGCGCGCCCGCTGCGCGTGACCGCTGCGCGTTCGCACGGTCGCCATTTAAGGCGAAGTGCGCGGGTGGGCGGGGCAGCTGGGAGGCGGGAGCGGGGAGGGATACAGAAGAGAAGAAAGGGGCGGGGCCAAGCGGCGGTGGCGGGAAGGGAGGGTGGAGGGCGGCGGACAACACGAAGGAAGAACAAAACAGGCAAAAAACTGCAACAAAACAAGGGGTATGAGGGGGAAAGATACCAGGAACACGGAGAAAATTACACAAGCACAACTGTTGGACAAAACAGGCAAAATAAGGAAAGAAAAAAAAGGAGATGCACGGAGTTTAAGGTGAGAAAACAGGCACAAATGATTGTCAAAACAACCCTACTGCGGGGGCAGCCGGCAGCCGGCAAAACGAGGCAGTAGCGAGGCAGAGGGCGGGCAGGGGCACACACAGCAGCTGGTGGCCGTGCGGCGCGGGGGTGTCCCACAAGTGGGTCACACTCACCTGCGTCGCACGGTCGCCATTTAAGGCCAAGTGCGCGGGTGGGCGGGGCAGCTGGGAGGCGGGAGCGGGGAGGGATACAGAAGAGAAGAAAGGGGCGGGGCCAAGCGGCGGTGGCGGGAAGGGAGGGTGGAGGGCGGCGGACAACACGAAGGAAGAACAAAACAGGCAAAAAACTGCAACAAAACAAGGGGTATGAGGGGGAAAGATACCAGGAACACGGAGAAAATTACACAAGCACAACTGTTGGACAAAACAGGCAAAATAAGGAAAGAAAAAAAAGGAGATGCACGGAGTTTAAGGTGAGAAAACAGGCACAAATGATTGTCAAAACAACCCTACTGCGGGGGCAGCCGGCAGCCGGCAAAACGAGGCAGTAGCGAGGCAGAGGGCGGGCAGGGGCACACACAGCAGCTGGTGGCCGTGCGGCGCGGGGGTGTCCCACTCGCGATACCATTCGTATCAGAAATGTTTAAGATTTCATTTAGCATTTCTGCGAAGTGTAGGGGGCAATTTGTTGATAAAAGGTTATGAATCTCTGCCGTTGTCCTTGCAACTTGGAGATCATACGTTTCTTTTGATGACATCAAGTGCACTGGCGTCTGTAGAAGAACAGACTTCATTCTGCTTAAAGTATCAATTCGAATAGAAGAGATTTTCAGACTGGGCCAAATTTTTCCCTCCCTGTCTGGAGTGTCGTTGGGATACAATACTTGCTCACAGCAAGTGACCCTGGACGTTACTCTCACGAGATAAGCTTTTCCTGGCACCAGGCCACAACATCTGTGGTCCACTATTAGAACGTAGCTCCCGTTAGAAAGCCGTCTAAAGAATGGCTCTATTCGAGTTGCAGGTGGGCCAAGCTGGTGACATGAAAGGTTATTTGAAGTCCCCTCACAGGCCCCATGCAAATTTATGCCCTGACACAGAAGTATACCACTTAGTGATTTTTCACAATTATCACCACTAAGAAATACATTCTGTCCTTTTTCACTATAACATGTGTGTGTGTAAGGTAATTTCCATGATGACTTGATGTATCCTTTACCCAACCTTTCATACTGGCCTTCCTGTATATACTGTTGGCAGTATCGAAATTGGAAAGTCGTTATCGGAATAGTTATTATCCCGTGTATTATCCATTCAATGACAGGTCGTTCTGACATTGTCAATGGTAATCTCTCAAGTTTTTCAATGCTCAGAATTGTATACTCTGCTCCCTTTTGTGCCAAGCTGATTTGTATATCAGTAAGGTTAAAGATAGAGAACAGTGACGTTGTGTTGATTAAACGCCAAGGCACGTAGCCTGAACGCAGATTTTGTAACGTCCAGCCAAGCTGTACAATAGAACGCAATTGGGACTGACCATGTTGTAACATTAGCATGTCCTGTTTATTATATCGATTGCAGATGATACAATACTGTCCAGTGAATATATTCTGGAAGACAGAGTCATTAACCCATTGTCCACAACAGAAAGTGATTTTTCCAAATTAGTACGGTCAATTTCCTGTATTGTCTCTGCTGTTTTAATTTGAGTTACTTTCCAAGCTTCGTTATAAGCTGCATATATAGAGGCCGCTATGAAACGTTTTTGATGCTGTTTGCGTGGTCCCATAATGAAATCACGCAAGTCAGCACCTTCTTTAAGTAAAGTCAAGTGTTGCTTAATTTCTGCCAGTGTGGATGTCTGTAGCCATTCGAGGCAGAGTTTACCCACACTGTATGTTGTTACAATCCCTGGATGTTGTCGCTGGGAGTATCTAGGGTCTGGCCTGGTCAATTTGAACCCCTGTATTTTGTTCAGGAATCTATCTTGACAGTTATTTGTGTCTGTGGGCCATATCAACCATTTCTTCCAATCAGGATGTGTTCTGTTTTGGTTAAAAATATGGGCTACGTCTATCTCAACATCTGTAGTGCTATTACTATCAGGTGATGGCTTTGGAATAGACGGTTTGTTTAAGTCTTTAATTTTGGCTAGGCCAAGACAGGTTGTTTGTTGAATTGTGTCATTCAAAAATATAATTTGTTCTGGGATCATGCAGGCTCTGGATAATGATTCTATACCTTGGACTTGCCAGTCTTTAGTACCCCAGATTGTTTTTGTTTCAATGTTATTATTCCAAAAATCAAAACCAAATGTATTCATTTTTTCATAAAATGATTCTGAATAGATTAATTTTGTATTAGTTAGCATGGTTTTCATTCCTGTCTTATTTAACAGTTTGAAATAAAATGTTTCTGCTTCACTTGTGTTAAACCCTGAGAAGTATGGAAATTTCTCATAGAATATTTTTGAACTACCTTTTGGTGGAGTTGCACAATGTTCCCATTGATTATAATTTAAAACATTTCTAGGTTGAGCAGATTTATGCAAATAATGGTTACCATAGTGGTTGTAGCAGTACATCTGATCATAATTTGATGAACCCTGTAAATAATCATGTTCTGTAAATTTTGCTGACATAACTAAGTCTGACATCATATCATTAATACTTTCAAAGTCCCAATCATCAGAGAATGTACTCGGTTTTACAAAGTCACTTAATGAAACCTTAAATTGATGAGGATACTTCAAGAGTTCGACCGGGCCATATATATCGTAATCTGTTTTGTCCCATGCTACCCCACCGGGTAATGGATTGTCTGTGAAGTTTACTAAGGAAAGTTCTCTTTTTTCGATGTGTGAAGACTTGTGTGGTTTTAGGACCAAGTTGATGTTCTGGCTTGCTGTGTCCATTGTAACATATTTTCCCTCAATGAAGTGTCCCAAGCATAGCACCATGATGAGCCAAAGCAGGAGGAAAAGTACACCTAGCACCACCCAAAATTCAATCCATGGGGAAATCAGATAGGTCTCCTTTAGTTGATGAAAGAGTTTTTTAGCCTTGTCTTTAAAAGTTGATGTTGATGTTGGCTGTTCCTCAGGTTCGCTCGGATCCTCAGAAAAGTCATCGAAGTTGATGAAGTAGCCTGACGCAGTTCTGTCAATTATTGGAATTGCTTCTGGATTTTTCTTTGTTTTATTAGTATAGTCTGTGGCTACATCGTTGTAGACAGGTGTTTCTTGACGAATTGTTGTAATTTGGGTTTCAAGAGGCATAAGTTCCATGGCTTTGTTGCATAGTCCTTGTTGATTCACTGTAGGTTTATCAAATGTGATTAGTCTCTCAGTTTGAACCTCTTGATTTGTAGCAAACTTTGGTGTTCTGCTACTTCTTGGGAGTCCACTTGGCCTACTACTTAATATTGGCCACATGATTGTGGTTTAACCAGGTCGATTGATACAACTCGGTTCTCCTTTTTACCAGCAAGGGGCGGTAGTACAACTGATCTTGTTCCGTTGACAGCTAAGACAGGTACTGCTTTTCTGTAAGAAGGCCCAAATTCCTTCTTCACCGCGATTTTCTCTCTGACCAGATCCCCAATCTTTGGAATCCAGACAGGCCTTGCTGGGACAGGTGGTTTCTCTTCAGTGGCTGTTGGCTGTTGTTTCAACTTTATGTTGCTCAGGTCTTTTCTTGTTTCATTTAAGTCCTGTAAAATAGCCAACGATCTTTGATATCAAAGCATTTTCTTTCTACCACTGAAGTTTGACTATCGAGGTCCTGGATATGCATTCTAGTCCCGAACAATAGTTCGTACGGACTGAAACCTTTTAGAGAATTTCTTGGCAGATTATTATGGACACTTATTAAATGTTTGACCCACCCAACACCCGAACCTAATACCTTTGCCGTTATAGATTGCTTTATGTCTCGGTTTTTTCTTTCCACCATCCCATTTCCCTCAGGAAGGAAGTGATCAGATTCCCGCAATGCATTGCCCATGCTGGTCATGGCCTCCCTATAAGCTCGTGAGCTAAAAGCAGGACCCTGGTCAGAATGTAGCATGCCAATTGCGTATATGCCGCTATAGACTCGCAAATCTTGTTATAACAGTTCAGACGTCAGCCGATTGCTGGGGTCTACATTTTAAGTGAAACTAGTCTGAAATGATATTATTAATGGAACGCATTTTTATGGGAATTTATGTGATCTCTAAAAGAAGGGCATTGGTAGTGCTCCGGGCATTTCGCCACTGCGGTCTCTGTTGCAGTTTTTACAGTAAAATGCAAATTTGTAGTTTTGCAGGCTCATTCCCGGCCACCAGTATATTGATTGTAATTCTTCCAGAGACTCCTTGATCTTAAGGTGTCTTAGACCCTCACCCATATGTGCGTCTGCCACTAATAAGTTTCTCCTGTTCGTGTTTGGAATTACTCTATCCCCCACTCCAGGGATTTGAGCAAAAGGAACGGAGTTTGCATTGATTACGTATGTATAATTGAGTGGATAGTTTACAGGTAGCGCTGAACAGTCACCTTTTGATGATGTTTTTACCGCCAGCATCGTTTCCCCGTCTACATATTTTCCTGAACGCTTTTTTGTAGCTACGGAAGCCGACTTAGTTGCTTCCGCTGTGGCTGTCTCAGCCAATGAATTCCCTGGAAGGTGAACGCCATCACGTTCATGACTCAATGAATGTATCACGTGAGTCTTTGGTAGTTCTTTCTGTAAAAGAACTACTTGTTCCCAAAGCGATTTTTGCTTTATTGTTGCACCTGTGTCATCTTTGTAACCGTTTTGAACCCATTTCTGCAAGTCGTTATTGTATGATTTGACGCAGTAATATGATTCGCACACTATTAGTGTCGGGAATTCGCGATCCGCATTATCTAGCGCCATTTTTAACACTATTATTTCAGTTTGCTTATCTGAATTATTTTCTACAGAGTGTGATTTTGTTACCAGAGGTCTCAATTTACCTCCGCGCCACACGTATTTAACAATCTCGCATGTGGCGTAATAGGCTTGTTTTCCCCAAACTGAGGGTTGTGCATGTCCGTCTGTATATATTACACAGGCGTACTGTCGTATGGGCAGAATGTCGATTGGCAGAGGATATTCTCTTTCATATTCTAGATTTTTTAGTTTTTTCATTTCCGGGTCAAAATAGTATTTTACTTTGTCTGTAGCAAGAGAATTTTCCCATTGTATCCATTTTGGATTTAATGCCACAGTAGGTAAATTACATGGGCTTGTTAATGCCTCAAAGGCTGATTCTGCTGTTCTAACAGTAATCTGTCTGCCGTCAGCTAGGTCTTTTTCTTTTGCTACAGCTGTTTGAACCGCATGAACAATATTTTCCTTAATGCTGAATGTTTTTTCAGCTTCTGTGTAAAATTGTGATTTGTATGCTATTGGTACCTTTTCTCCCTCATTAGAGGTTAGGTATGTGAATCCGCATCTTCCTGGGATGACTCGGATTACAAGGTTGCGAGTGTTATCGCGTGTTTGCAGTTTTGTTTTAGCTAACATGTCTGTTTGCAATGATCTCAAAATTTATTTCTGTGTGTTTTTGAGTCCAACTGATTGTTTTAAAATCCGGTTTTATTAGTTCATAGAGAGGTTTAACCCTCTCTGCAAAATTTAGAATGTAAGTTCTTCCGAAATTCAGGAAACCTAGAATTGATTGTAAGTTTTTCAGCGTTCTTGGTGCTTGGATTACAGCACATTTCTCTAAGAAATTGTCTGCCAGGCTTTTGCCTTCACTTGATGATTCATATCCTAAAAACAGGATAGTTAGATGGGCAATTCGTGATTTTTTAAAGTTGAATTTGTAACCCTCTGCTGCGAACCCAAGTATTATGGTGTTCACTCTTTTCAAGTGAGTATCCAAGTCATCATCTGTTAGATAGATGTCATCGACATAAGATAATGCCTCATCATCATACATTTGTAGTAACTCTGTTACTCTCGCTGAGAATAATCCTGGGCTGTTCTTGAACCCCTGGGGGAGTCGACAGAATTTTTTCTGCGAGCCCATTATTGAGAAAGCAGTCAAATATCTGCTTTCAGGTGCTATGTTTTGACAAAAGAATCCATTAGAGATGTCTAATGTTGTTTTGTACTGCAAAAGTTTTGCAACATGAGTTAAGGTGTCTGTAGTCCAAAACTAGACGATATGAATCGTCTGGCTTGGAGACAGGAAGCAAAGAATTGTTCATTTGTGAGGTGTATGTTTCAATCACCCCTGGTATTCAAGTTGATCTAAGATCTCCCTGACCTGTTTTTTAGCTTCTTGCTTAATTGGGTACTGCCTTTGTGCAGTTGGTTGATTTTTTAACTGGATTTTGTGTGGAGGAGAGTCCTCATCCCATCCAACATGGTTTTTATATGATGCAGGAGCTTGGGCTACTGCCCACTTTCTTGCAAGTGTATATTTTTTATGAATTGGAATGTGATTTGAGAAGGCAGGCATAATCATTTCTTCGCCATGAGGGCACTCCCTGACAAACTCCGGTGGCCAGTCTTTTTCTGCTAAAAGGATGTCATAGCCTTTTGAGAGCTTATCCAAAATAGACCCCTTATTTTCCTAGTCTTATCTCCCTCTATACGTAATGTTATTTCGTATATTTTATGAGGTTTGCTAACTCTGGTGTCTGCAGTTTCCACCTGAATGTATTCATTCATGTCCACTGTCTCCAGATGATTTATCAGGATCTTGCGAGCTATGCTCACTTCTGCTGCGCTGTCTAGCATTGTCTGAGCCCACTCTCCGTTTTTCAGTTGTGTCCTCAGGATCCTCGGCATGTTTGATTATTTTAATGCTGGCTACCTTCTTTTTTGGAAATTGTAGTTTTTTACTTTGATGAGCAGGTTCTTTGTCTTTGGACTTGACGTGCTCTTCCCTGTGTTCTGACCGTCCTCTTCTTTCCGATTTCTGCGAGGAAGTCTGAAAAGATCGACAGGGACGTGTATCAATATCTTGATATCTATCAGGTTTCTTCAGATTATCCCTATTTCTAAGGTTGTATCTTTTCTCAGAGGGCTCCCTCTGGGGAGACTTGTGTCCTTGGTCCGGAGATCTTTCTCTCCGCCGAGGAGACTTTCCTCTGGACTGGAATCTTTTTTCTTTGGGAGTGGATTGTTTATTTCCATCCCAGCTCTTTTTTGGAGTGTTTAGATTATTTTTAATAAATATTTTTTCAGGATTTTCAGTTAGTTGGGGTTTTACTGGTTTCCCACCCAAACTATCTCTTCCTAGTTCTTCATAGGATTTTTCTATGATTCTGGCAAGTTCAAATGGCTGTTCTGCTATATCTGTTTCTTTCAATTTCTGGCGGATCGCCACAGATGCTGCTTCTCCTTTTATGTTAGATAATAATAAAGCTGAGACCTGCTTGAAGTCTTTCAGTAATTTCATACCCAGAGTTAAAGCAGGTTCTGGACCGTATTCATTTTGAATTTGTCTTAGTACATCGGGTATTACCGCCATGGACGGAACACCATGTGTTTTTGTGTAAATGGAAGCAAAGACAGTGCCCCAAGTGTCACAGTCCTCCACATGTGGTGCGATCTCCATTGGAAGACAGATAGTCAAAATTCTGTGTTTCTCAGTAGGGGTAGTATCCGGAAATACTGCCTCTATTTGAGTGATTTTTTGTGCTAACCAGAATGGAATTTGTTCCCGTTTTGCGGGTACTTTACCCAGACATGACTGTATGTTCTGTGGTGTAATTTTGTTTGTGTTCCCCTGATGAGGGGTCAGCTGTGGAATGTTAATAGCTGGTTGGACTGTTGAAGTCCGCATTACATATTGGACTAATTGTCTATGTATTTTAATCAGTTGTTTTAGCTGTGCTAAAAGTTCTGGTATTGACATTTTTTCAATGTCTGGATGTGTTGTGTAGCTGGCTAGAACCGGCCACGTTGCTCCTGGTCTACCTAGTGGACCGAGCCTGGTGATGTGATTATTATGTTTTAGGGCGCCTTTAAACCAGAGCAGGTGCTCTTGGTATTTTAATGGTATTTCCACCTCCTCGAAAGGAGTGTACTCTTCCGGAGGTTCCTCTACTTTGTAATAGTGGAACTCATGTGTGACAGCGTTTGCTGCTGGAAAGTTTATCCATGAATAGAATACCTCTGTCTGCCGATATTCATGTGCCTCAATTACGAATATAACTGTACCACCTCTCGATGTTAGTCCATTTTCTATTAGTTTAATAGTTATAGTTTTTCTTATGCTGACCGGGGTGAGTATTGCATCCGGGTCTTGTTGTAGGAGACTTGTGTCTTCCGCTAGGAGTTGAGCTGCTATTCTTGCTGTCTCCCTATCTCCTTCACCGTCTGACATTTTACTGACAGGAAGGTTTTTGTTGCAGATTAAGTTTTCAAGGAAACAAAGATTAGGTGCACAATATTTTGGAACACTGTATCCTTCAACGTTGAATAAACCAAAAACTATACATAGAAATCTCTTTCTACTAAGTTCCGGCGGATTTTAACCTTTGACCCACTCCAGACGTCTTTGGAGTATTTACGGGAGAAAGGGTCTTTGTGAAAAAGCACGACTGAGTTACTCTAACGTCTTGCATTAGATTTATCGCCTTACCAAACGTTGGGCGCCATGTAGTGTAGTTCCTATAGTCCTAATAGGCTCTGCGCATTGGAATAATATATTCAGTAGTGTAGACGTAGGACTGAGGTTATCTAGGTCTTTACTGACTATATTAGACTTAACTTTTTTGCCAGCTAGCTCAGAGTTCACTAGAAACTTTCTCGAATAAGCGAGGAGGAGTTTAACCTCCCTGGATAGACAAGAAGGGATTTGGTTTCTGACAACCATAAAACATGACAACTTTGCTCTCCCTGAATAAGAGTATATCTCTAGAGTCGTGTGAAAACAAAAGACAGCTATTTCACTCAGTCAAAGGTGCGTACTTAGTTTCACCAGATTGCAGAGAAAAAGAGAGACGGGCGTTTTCAATAAAAGGTGTTATTTATTGAACAGTCTCTTTCCTCATACAAGAGAAATGAATTGCTACAATTGCAATACTTATAGTTAAGTAAAGTGCATACAGTAAAAGCAGGATTATGAAATAATACTGTAAAAGCATTGATATGGTTTCTTAGCCATATGATACTTTAAAATGGATAAAATAGATACATACATATATACATTGACTAATCGTACTCAACTGGTGCTTCTAACTACGCCTACCCCGGTGTACCTGACCTAAGCCTAATACGTGGGAGGGAGTAAGTAAGTAGCAGTTTAAGTTAAGTTTGGTTTGCCAAGAATCTGACTCAAGAATTCTCTGTAAGGGTTTAGTCAGTTCAGTACCTGGGTATTAGAAGGCAGGAGGGCTGGTATCTCTCTCTCAGGACTCTGTATCCCAGTCACCCGCAAGGGTAGGCTGGAAACGCCGGAGGCTGGATTTCTCGGCAAGAGAAAAGACAGCGTCTTTCTCAGCGCGTCAAAAGGGAGGGGCAGCGTCTGTGGGCTCTCGCATCAGCTGGGCTCTTCGGAAGTAGTAGCCGCTCTGCTCCAGGATTACCACCGTGTGTTTGCTTAAGGCAGCGTCGGTATATTTATACCTGAAAGGTGCCGGGGTTGACGTAAGGATGGACATAAGACGTCAATAAAGATGTCACTAAGAACTGGTCGTTCTTACAGTGCTTTACAGGAGTTCTCAGGCGAAATAAAAACAATAGCAGTGGGGATTTCCCAGGTTGCTGGAGGCTTGAATTTGTTTAAGAACTCGGTGTGCTTTCTAGGGGGCTGGAGGAATAGGCTTGCTTAATGTGACAGCATGCGCTATGACCGAATTATGAAAAAGGGTTTCTATGCCGTTGCAGGGATATTATTGATTTATAACCGGACAAGGGCAAGGAATAGAATATTGATTCAGGTACCTAGATAAAACGCACTACAAGCTTAGTGCCTCATTTACAGTGGCAGAGGTTGAAGAAACTCTAGCGAAAGGAAATTGTAAGAAGGCCCCAGGTCCAGATGGAGTTCCATTAAACCTGTTTAAGCTAAATACTAATCTTTGGGCACCCCTGCTGACTAATGTTTTTAAATCAGTTGTGATTGGTCCAAACCCAGCCTCCTTTGAAAGTGGCAATAGGTGTACCTGTGTTCAAAAGAGGGAATAGAAACAACTCTTCCTGTTATAGGCCTATTTCGCTTACCAACGCTAACGTCAAGGTGCTGGGTAGGGTAATTCTTGCTCGACTAAAGACCTGGGCAACTAATAGGGGATTATTTCGAAAACCCAGTATGGTTTCCGAAGGGGGCTGGGTACTACAGAGCAATGCCTAAATTTATTCCTGATTATGGACAAGTACATGAAGGCAAAAGGGGGTTCTATCCACCTTGCCTTCATGGACTTGTCCAGTGCGTTAGATACCGTTAACAGGGAGAAATTGTGGATGTTAATGGGAGAAATGGGCTTTGAAAAGGCACTGATCCTACCTTTAAGAAAACTCCATGCTAACACCTCCGTCTCTATAAGATTCGGCCCACAAGGGGAATTGTCTAAGCCCATTGCCTCCACTGAAGGAGTTCGGCAGGGGTGCATTTTAGTTCCCCTTTTTTCCCTGAATTACACTAATAGCTTTGAAGTGTTTTTATTGGGTAAGAAAATTGATTTTCCCCGTATCAGAGGCAACCCAGTCCCGCTACTCTTGTATGCAGATGATACCCTACTTATGAATCTGACGGCCAACAGTTTACAAATGTCATTGGATGCCTTTACAGATTTTATGTCGGCCCTTGACCTGAAGGTCAATTTTTCAAAACTCTGGAACTCCCTTCCCCTGAATATCCGCTGCCTTGACAACTTGTCTGCTTTTCGCAAAGCAATAAAAACTCTCCTGTTCCCACTACCATAAGACTCCGCCCTCCCCTTCCCCTCCAGGTAGGCTATGCTATGGTTCTTAGCGCCGGGACGCCCCGTTGCTGGGGCAGCTGTCGCGCTCAACAAACCCGTAACATAACATAACATAATGGCATGTGTCCCAAAAAAGACTGAAACCCGAAGTTTTACTGTAAGGGGCAAAAATATTGACAAGGTGGAAACCTTTACATATTTGGAGAATATGTTCGATAAGGAGATGAAATGGGATCCCTTGGTCACAGCAAGGGCTCAGCAAACAAGTAGAGTTGTGGAGGGGATGTTTAGGTTTTCCTTTAAGTTAGCTCATAGTTAAGTGCCCAAGCTTGTTACTTTAAACAAATAAAAATGCTTGTCAGTTGCATCTTGCGGGTGTGTGGGGCTACCAAAAAAATCGCCTGTTACAAGTGGTGGAAAAGAAGTTTATAAAACGCCTACTGATGATTCCAAATAGCTCTGCCTCTTCTTCCTGCCACCAAGAAGTGGGGATGGAATATGTAGAAGACCGCATTGGCTCTGTCCCCCTGCTTTTATGGAACAAAATATGGGTGTCTGAAGAGTTACTGTTCTCCAGCGAGGTTATTGAAGACTGTAATAATTTGAATAAGTCTTTGAAGATCCCCAGGATTCGTTTTGTGAGGGATAGGTTATTTGAAATTGGTTTGGGCGAGTAATTTGACACCCCGATGAGTATTCCTACAAATGCTTAGGTTATTATAAAAGAGGCGCACAACACCTGGGCAATTTTGCGTCATTCTCAATTGGAGGCGTCCAGTCCTAGCTGCTTTTTTATGCCTAAACATCAATTTTACCTATCCTTCACTACGAACAGTCAGACACGTTTCTTTTTGACAAGATTCCGCTTAGGCACTTTGCACTTTCCATTGGCATTTCCCAGACAGTCTGGGTGGATGGACAATCTCACTCTCTGTGCTTGTGACAACTTGGCAACCCAGAGCATCTTGCACTTTATTCTTTTTTGAGCACTTTACAAGGAACCGAGGAGAAGATTTTTTGGTACCCCTATTAAAGAATACTCGTCCATGTACGTATGTTGAGGGATTCAGATATCTACAATCACAGACTAGTTCTCTTATTTGCAGTGCGGTGTCACTCTTTATCAAAACTGCAATGGCTAGCAGGGAACATGATGAACCACTGTAATTGGTTGGGGAGAAGACATTTTAACTAATATGACATTTTATGGTCGATCAGGCATTTATTTTTAATTGTTATTTGATCTCTGTCCCAGGCCAGGGGAAACCGCTATGTCGGATTCGGGGCTCTGGGGACTAACCAGGGGTGGAGAAGGTACGATAGAGACATAGTCTTTTAACAGTGCTTTTAAAGAGGGCTTTATTTTTATATAGCAGCGTCTCTGCCGATTCGTTATCCGTTCCCGGGCAAACGCTGCAGAGTCAAAGGGCGGCTTTCGCGGTGGCTCCAGTTTGCTTCACAGGATCCACGGGGCTGTCTTCCTCTCTCCTCGTCTCCAATCACGCCGGGTGGGCCCAAAACAAAAGAGAAACGGGAGTCAGGCAGCCATACGCGACCATACAGTTCATAGGGCAGGGGGTGAGGTAACAACCGGTGAAGGTGCTCAGCCTGTGCACGCAGTGAGGGAGTGCTCGTGCAGGGAAGGGTCTTGGAGGGGGCTAAGTTACAAGGGGCTGTACAACTATTCGGTCGGCGGTACGTGCTGAGCCACCCAACCCGCTACCCGGCCCCGTACCTGTTGTAGCCACGCCCCTCCCTTGGGTGCGTGGCGGGGCGACTCGTGGGTTCGTGGGCCTCCTGGCTTCGTCTCGGCTCCTCCGCTCCACGCCTCTCGTCTCGGTTCTCCTTCACTGGCCTCTCCTCTGCTCTCCGCTCTCGATCCACCTCGCTCCTCCAGGGATACGCCGTCTGTCGTTTTCGGGGCCGGTCTCTCTTTTGCTGTATCCGGCCTGCTGATGGGCAGGGCTTCGTCAGTCCATGCCGAGGAGTTAAAGGGACCTCCGTCCAACGTCTCACTCGGCCAGCCTGATTCCTGCTCCTCCGTCCATGTGGGGTCAGGCAGCTGTTGGGAACCAAAGGTAGTGGGTGAAAGGGGGGTGGTTTCCCACCAATTGCTGAGTTGCTCAGTGTTCGGAGGAGGGACCCCGTCACAATCTCTTAAGGATTTTTTAACATTTCAAAAATGTATTGTCTGCTTGTCAAACTTTTGTGGTCTAGGCACCGAATAAAGTTATTTTGACTCCATTGAATCGCATTGAGAAGTTTGTTATCAAAATGAACAAGGATAATTCTGAATTTATGACCTTCTCAACTAGTTTTGCGGGGAGGGGGAGCTGAGATATTGGCCTGTCCTTATTTAGGTCCTTGGCATCAAGGTTGGATGTCTTTAGCAACAGTAGTATGGATGCCCTTTTCTATTCCTTGTAAAATATCCTTCAGATAGCATCTTATTGATGACGTCCTTGAGATAATTTGCTGTAATCCCGGATTCCAGATGCGGAAACTTAGGGGCATGGGTCCAGTGGTGAGACAGATTTAGATTGGTTTAACAGGGCCTGTATCATGTCTGGCTCTAGTTTAACAGGACCTGTATCATGTCTGGCTCTAGGAGTCTGAACTCATTCAAGCTATTGTAAACTATGGGAGGTTGAGTAGCCGATGTAGCATCCTCAGGGGGATCGTAAGGATCATTCCCTATATGCTTATGCTCAAAGAGGATGACTGGAGCGGAATTTACTCTGACTAGGGCTATAGAAGCCGTTTGATGATGTTGGCTCTCCTATGGGTGAGACGTGATAAAGGAGTTGTAGACCCTTTCGACTTTATTCAGGAAAAATTCAGCTAAGGAATTACAGAAGTCTTGATTTACTTAAGTATTAATCTGTTCAGGCAGTCTACTTAACTTATGAACTGTCGTAAAAAGTTATTTAGGGAAATTTAAGGAGGCCTGTACTTTAGCTGTTAAGTAACTGACTTTAGCATTAGAGATAGCTTTTTTTATAAGTCTGAAGGGCTCTTTGATAAGAAGTTTTCTCAACGGGATCGTATTGCAGTTTACATTTTCTTTCCAGCTTGCAACAAACTTGTTAAAGTCCCAAGAGTATTGTCGAACCACGGCTCAGTTTGGGAAGACCTGCTATTCTTGGTGATTTTGAATGGGACCAGACTGTTAAGGTTTGAAATAATCCAGTTATAAAAGTCAAAAGGGGCAGACTTCAGGTCCTGTGGAATTTCAGGTTTGGATTCGACCAGCAGCTGTTTAAAACATCTGGAGTAATTTTAAGGCAAGGTCTACTCCTAGTTTTAGATATTTTGGGAGCAGCAGGGGGTACCAAACGTTCAACATTCAGTGAAAACATATCCGCAGAGAGGTCAGACCAAACCAATGGAAGGATGGATGTAACTGAAAGGTGGGGATTGTCAGAGAAAATTCCATCTAAAGTATGGCCTGCCTTATGCGCCTGCTGTATGCGTAGGTTGAACTAGTCCTCCACTTTCCATAAAATCAGAGAAAAGGGCTATATCCCAATCTAAGGCATTCTCAAGGTGGAAACTAAAATCACCCAGAATAGTGAAATCAGGGGGAATTCATCTTTGTATCTAGCAGCTGACTACTTTTGTCAAAGAAATCTGCTGTAGGACGGGGGGGGGGGGAGTCTGTAAATAAGCACCCCACTGAATAAGTACTGATAGGTGAGCGAGATTTTAAGGCCAATGCTTCACATTTAGAGATCCCTTTTAAGGGTCCAGCAGAAACCGAAAATTGCTTCCTATATATAACAGCTAGTCCTCCCTCCCCCTTCTACCCATCCAGTTAAGCCTAGTGGTATTCAATCCCTTAGGCATGGCCGTTTTGAGATCAGGCCCCGAGGAGGCATCGGCCCAGGTCTCAGTAGTAAAAGCCAGGTCCAATGAATTTGCCTCAAGAAAGTCAAAGAAAGCCAAAGCGTTTTGACCAGCGATCTAGCATTTATAAGAGTGGCTTTGAATGGCTTAGGAGTGGGCGTGGCCTTGATAGTGGACGCTCCTTGCGAGTCCAGGAGCTTTACCCTAACGTTAGAGTTAGCTGACAATGTGGGCATGTTTGAGTGGGCCTAAGTGGTGTTAACAAAGGACCTAGACAACAACCATTGTTCTGTAGTAGGGGATCTCTGTGTATAGTCATAATCTAGTGAATAGTCCCGCCCATGTGCGTGGACCCCGGAGCAATCAAAAATAATCTCTTACAGTGTCAAAAAATGCAGAAAATGCATAGACACTTAAGAGAGAATTTAAAGACAGATAATGCAGCCAAAAAGGCTACACTGTCCAGTACTTCAACTAGAAATTCCACCATAAAATCCACAAAACAGCAAAGCCTGTACAGATTTCCCTTGCTTAACAGCAAAATCCCTCAGGAATGATAGAGAGAAGAACCTGGACAGACAAGCCCCATAGGCTGCCATTATGTGGCTTAATTAGGATACTGTGCCTTTAAGGAACCTTCCAGAACCTTCTCTCAGTATCCCAGAATGCATAGCAGGTCCAACTTAGCCTCAGTTCTTTTTTCCGGCTCCTGCAAGCAGGACCCTGGAGCATTGAGCTCTCCCTTTTCAAGTGTTTTTGTTAGTGTTTTACACTGATTTCGATTTTTGGTACTTTTAAAGTACTTTGGTGACTTTCTTTCTGTGTTTCTGCACTCTTTTTTGTCCATAATGCCTGCATTATTCGACAAATGCCCTGAGTGCTCAAGAAAGAAGGCCAGGTCAGACTCCCATGAGGTCTGTATTCTCTGCCTTCCCTCTTCCCACATTCCTGAGGAGTGTGTGATCTGCAGAAGCTTCTCTGGAAGGACCCTGAAGGAGAGGAAGAAGATCAGGCTTCAGGGACTTGAGGAGAGAAAGTTGAAGGCACGAGGTGGGTCAGGAGGGGCTCCTTCTACCCATGCTGAGGCCTCTGGGGGGCTCCCCAGGGGCAGGAAGACCAGCCCTCGCCCAAGGTCTCCGTCTGGGTCAGTTGCGCTGACCACGACGTCGAGGGGACGGTCAACGGCCAGTTCCAGGTCTCCCCAGGGCTCTGGGTCGAGAAAACGTCGCCCGTCGACGTCGAGGAACGTGTTCCGGCCGCCGTCGAAGCCGGTGTCGATATCCTCATCGTCGCTGTCGGCGTCGAGTGGTCGACATCGGAGGGCCCGGCGTCGGCGCTCGCCGTCGAGGCGACACCGCCGTTCGCCGTCGAGGACATCGTCGTCGAGGGGATCCTCGTCGTCGAGATCGCCGTCGAGACGGAAGGCGTCTCCGGCGCCGAAGAGGTCGACGTCGAAGCATTCCAAAAGACCGACGTCGAGACGGTCAAGGAGATCGACGTCGAGAAGGTCAGAGAGGTCGACGTCGAGAAGGTCCAAAGGGTCGACGTCGAAGCGATCCAAGAAGTCGACGTCGAGGCCGGCGAAGAGGTCGAGGTCGCCGTCGAGGCACCATCGCCCGTCGTCGAGGTTTCGTGGCTCGTCGATCTGGTCGGGGTCGACGTCGAGACGGAGACACGGTTCGACGTCGAGGAGTGTGATTCGGTCGACGCCGAAGGACCGTTCGACGTCGAGGGGACATCGGTCGTCGTCTGGACACCGGTCTTCAACGTCTGGAGGTCCTAAGGACAGGCCCAGGACTGTGGGGGGCTCCCCACGCTCCGGAAGAGATGGTGGCTCGCCGGGAACGGCGCATTCCGGGGTGGATACTCCGATGAAGCCTTCTACACCTCCTTCGCGGCCTGCTGTGCCGAAGGGTCCGCCTCCGAAGGCCCCTACCCCACCTCCGAAGCCGGCTCCGCAGAACCCGCGTCCGGTTGCTCCTCCACCCCCGGTCCCACCGAGGGCGGTGTCGATGCCTAAGTTTCCGACGCCTCCGAAGAAGACTCCTAAGAAGCCTAGGACTCCTGACCCTGGGAGGCCGAAGGAGCGTCCGAGGCCCAAGAGGTCGAGGTCTCGCTCGGGGAGACGGGACAGATCAAGGAGTGGCCGTGGATCTTCCTCACGATCCAGGCGTCATCACAAGAGACGTCGGTCCAGGTCACGTTCTCCATCTGGGACCCGTTCCTACTCGCCCACGCTGTCCGATTCGCCGGAGACTAGGGTGTCTCCGATAGACGATATAAGCACATTTCAGGAGGTTCTCCTGCGTGGAGCGGCGAAGTTGGGCATTGAGGTTGAAGCACCTACGGCTTCTACCTCGGTGATATTTGAGACATTACACAAAAGGCACTTGTCTCGCCCCCTGTTACCTCTGGTGCCGGGGCTCCTTGAGCCCGCCGAACAGCTATTCCTGACGCCGGCAACGGTGAAGTCTGTACCTTCCAGGATCCTAAAAAAGTACAGGGCTCCGGACTCAGACCCAGCCTTCTTGAGGAAGGACCCGGTACCGGATTCGGTCATCGTGACTGCTGCACGGAAGCTTCATGCCACTTCCCCTGCGTCCACGGTGCCTCCGGACAAGGAGAGCCGTTGGATCGATTCTGCTGGTCGCAAGGCGTGTGGGACATCCGCCTCGTCCATGAAGGCTGCCAGTGACTCGGCTTTGCTGGGACGTTACGACCGGTCCCTGTGGGACTCGATGGAGCAGTTCGCAGACCTTGTCCCTCGAGACCGCAAGGAGGACTTTGTGGAGATCGTCAAGGAGGGGATGCTGGTCTCTAATCAGGCCATCGGCGCCGCAGCGGACATATCATTGCTGTCCGCGCACGGATATTGCCACGGGATTCACCAGAGACGCCACGCTTGGCTCAGGTTGACGTCATTGAAACCGGAAGCACAGCAACGCGTGGCGAATCTCCCGTTTTCCGGAGATACCCTCTTCGGGAAACACGCGGATGATGAGATGGCCAGGATGAAGGCCGAAGCGGAGACCCTGACGGCAGTGGGCTTGGAGAAGCCCAAGGAAAAGAAACCCTTCCGACAGTACCAACGTCGGTTTGGGTCGCAGGGTCGTGGAAGGGGGCAGTCTGCTGGACAACATCAACAGCAGCAGCAGCAGCAGCAGTACAGGCGGCCCTTCCAGAAGCGACAGGGTGGTAGAGGTCGTCAACAGTCCTCTACCGCGACCAAGGGCCCGGCCGGGTCCCGTCCCTGAGCTGTTACTTCCCCCTCGTCCGTTACCCGCTCCGGTGGGGGGAAGCGTTCAATTTTTTCTGGCAGAGTGGAGAAAAATTACTCAGGACAAGTGGGTGCTGAATATTGTTTGCAATGGATACAGTCTACGTTTCACCAGCCCTCCTCCATCGATTCCTCCCGTCAGCTCGCAGTATCAACTGCGCGAGCTTCAGACGGAGGCGGACATTCTGCTAAGGAAAAGGGCGATCGAAGACGTACCTCTGTCTCAAAGAGGAAGAGGTCTGTACTCTCGGTTCTTTCTTGTCCGCAAGAAGGACAGAAACGAGTTCAGGCCCATTCTGGATTTGCGGCAGGCAAACAAGTGGATTCGCAGAGAAAAGTTTCGCATGCTGTCGTTGCATCAGATCTACCCTCAGCTGCAACGAGGAGACTGGATGTGTGCCATAGATCTACAGGACGCATACTTCCACGTGCCCATTGCATGCAAACACAGGAAATTTCTGCGCTTTCAAGTCGGCACCAATCATTATCAATACACGGTGCTACCCTTCGGACTGAAGTCTGCACCCAGGACATTCTCAAAATGTATGGCGGTGGTAGCGGCACACCTGAGGAAGAACAAGGTGTTTGTCTACCCGTACCTGGACGATTGGTTGATCAAAGCCTCCTCCTTCTCGGAAGCTCAAGCACACTTCCAGAAGACGTGCGTTCTCTTGAACAAGCTGGGGTTGCACATCAACATGTCCAAGTCGGTCCCGATTCCGGTACAGTGCATCCAGTACTTGGGGGCCTCCATCAATACGCTGTCAGCAAGCGTGTCTCCTTCGGAAGAGCGACGTTTATCACTCGTTCGGAAGGCTCAGGCTCTCATGAAAACTCCGTCTACGACTGTGAGGACGGTGTCTTCTCTACTGGGATCGATGGCCTCTTGCATCTTTCTCACTCCTCACGCACGGCTACAGATGAGACCTCTGCAGGAGTGCTTGGAGGATCAGTGGGACCAGAGGAGAGGTTCTTGGCACGACAGGATACGACTGTCTCTACATGCTCTTCAGTCTCTGAAGTGGTGGTGCTCGAAGGAGAATCTCCTCAGAGGCGTTCCCTTCCACAAGGACATTCCCACACAGACCATCGTGACGGATGCGTCTCTCCAAGGTTGGGGGGCGCATTCCGGAGACCTGCAAATTCAAGGGACGTGGTCCCCGACGGAGTCCACGTACCACATCAATTTCCTGGAACTGAGAGCTGTTCACTTGGCACTGAAGGCTTTTCATCCGTCCTTTCAGACCAACTCTCTGCTTGTTCAGACGGACAACACGACAACGATGTATTACCTCAACAAGCAGGGGGGCTCGAGATCGCGCACTCTGTCGCAGGAGGCGCAGGCGATCTGGCACTGGCTTCTGGCTCGAGGACTGTCGATAACGGCCACCCATCTGCCAGGTGTGCTGAATGTTCAGGCAGACGAACTGAGCAGAATCGTGCAGGAAAACCACGAATGGGTCATAAACGACGAAGTACTAGGAGAAGTCTTCGCAAGGTGGGGAACTCCAGACGTAGATCTGTTTGCCACCGCCGAAAACAGCAAATGCCGAGGCTTCGCCTCCAGGTACTACCAGCCGGGGACGCTGGGGAACGCGTTATGGATCAACTGGTCGAACAGCTTTCTGTACGCTTTTCCACCAATTCCCCTGATTCCGGCGGTTCTCATCAAGCTGTCTCAATCCAGGGCGAGGATGATTCTGATTGCCCCGGAATGGCCCAGACAGTGGTGGTTCACGGACCTACTTCACCGATCTCTCCTTCCTCACATGAAGCTGCCGTGCAGGCCGGACCTTCTCACGAAGTTCGGGGGGCGGATGGTGCACCCCAACCTCTCGTCTTTGAGTTTGGCGGCATGGCTCCTGAAATAGTGCAATATGGCCATCTGAATCTCCCAGAGGATTGTATGGACATACTGAAGGAGGCTAAGCGACCTTCCACTAGGACTTCCTATGCTTACAAGTGGAAGAGGTTTTGCATCTGGTGCAAGTCTAAGAACTATGACCCTACGTCATGCAAGGAAGATGTCATCCTTCCATATCTGCTTCATCTGGCGCAGTCGGGCCTTAATGTCCATTCCATTAAGGTTCATCTGGCTGCTTTGACTGCCTACAGGAAAGGACCTTCACAGACTTCCTTTTTCCAGATACCTGTGATCAAAGATTTTTTGGAAGGCTTGAAGAAAGTGTTCCCTCCTGTCAGGCTTCCTTCGCCTTCATGGGACTTGAATGTGGTGCTGTCCAGATTGATGAAGGAGCCTTTTGAACCCATTCATAAGGCTTCGTTGCAGCACCTGTCCTGGAAGGCGGCGTTCCTCGTGGCCATTACATCGGCCCGCAGGGTGAGTGAGATTCAGGCATTGTGTTGCCAAGAACCTTATACTGTATTTCATAATGCTAAAGTTGTTATGCGTACTCACCCTAAGTTTCTTCCCAAGGTTGTTTCTGATTTTCATATCAATCAGACTATCACTTTGCCTACGTTCTTTCAGAATCCTTCATCTCCGGCGGAAAGGTCTTTACATTCCCTGGATGTGCGGAGGGTGCTGAAGTTTTATCTTGATAAGACTAAAGATATTCGTAGGTCAGACCAATTGTTCATCAATTATGGCTCAGTCAGGACGGGTCTTGCTACCTCTAAACAGTCCATCTCTAGGTGGATTGTGTCCTGCATTCAGTTGTGTTACTGCAAAGCTAATAAGACCTTAGGGGGCAAACCTAAGGCTCATTCCACCAGGGGCAAGGCTGCTACGACAGCTATGCTCCGTAATGTTCCCATTGCAGAGATCTGCAAGGCGGCCACTTGGAAGTCGGTCCATACCTTTGCTAAGCATTACTGCCTGGACACTGATGCCAGGGCAGACGCTCAGGTTGGGCAGGCTTCGCTGCGGAATCTGTTCGCACAGTAGTGGCGTTATTTTATTCTCCACCGCCGCTTGGTGTGGGGATGGGCTTGCCATTCTATTCACTAGATTATGACTATACACAGAGATCCCCTACTACAGAAGGAGTAGTTTCTGTCCTGTAACTCCAGTTCTGTAGTAGGGGTATCTCTGTTATAGTCATAAGCGCCCTCCCGCCTCCCCGGTGGAGTGTTGTTCATGATCATAATGCTACAGGTCTGGCGTTTTCTACGCCTTCGAAAAGAACTGAGGCTAAGTTGGACCTGCTATGCATTCTGGGATACTGAGAGAAGGTTCTGGAAGGTTCCTTAAAGGCACAGTATCCTAATTCAGCCACATAATGGCAGCCTATGGGGCTTGTCTGTCCAGGTTCTTCTCTCTATCATTCCTGAGGGATTTTGCTGTTAAGCAAGGGAAATCTGTACAGGCTTTGCTGTTTTGTGGATTTTATGGTGGAATTTCTAGTTGAAGTACTGGACAGTGTAGCCTTTTTGGCTGCATTATCTGTCTTTAAATTCTCTCTTAAGTGTCTATGCATTTTCTGCATTTTTTGACACTGTAAGAGATTATTTTTGATTGCTCCGGGGTCCACGCACATGGGCGGGACTATTCACTAGATTATGACTATAACAGAGATACCCCTACTACAGAACTGGAGTTACAGGACAGAAACTACTCCTTAGCCCTCATAGCCATAAGCTGTTTGAATGAGTATCGCCTAATACTTACTTGGTCTGGCGTTAAACCGGCAGGGGGGCTGGCGCTGAGCATGGTCCAACTAAGGACGGGCGCTGACGAACTTGCCTTTGACAAAACCGGCTTCCAGCTACCACCCCCCTTAGCTTAGCCAGGCTCCCCTGGCAAGGTAAGATGCTGGTAAATTAGGCAAAATTCAATAAAAGGTGAGAAATCCACAAACACATAAAACAACTAAATAGGTCAAAGACCCACTAAAAGATGGCGTCCAATCTCTATATGAGCCAGGCACCTCCTAAAATGGGCACCGAGGTGCCTACAAGGAAACAAAAAGGGCGGAAATTGAGCATGAAAGGTAAGGCAGGCAATACCTCCTAATCAAATCTTTAATTGTTGCTATAAAGTGTAAGCTACCTCTATCACATGTGAATCCTACCTGATACTGGATCTAGTTTAGTACGATAACCTATTCGGAAATGATTGTCAAAAGATCAATAATATTAGCATATACTTGTTACTTATATTTGAAATGTGGGCATACAAGTTCACTGTCACCGCAAACTACGGAAAACTGACACACGTGAAGATATCTTCCATCTTTCTCTTTTTCTTCCTTGCGCTGCCGTACTCATTTTTGTGTTTTCCCTGAAGGCACTCTGCCAGCACAGCTGTGGCCCTGAAAGCACAACCGATGCACCAAGGCTCATCTCCCCGCAACCGTATCGGAACATCTGCATCCCAGACACAGGACCTTGCTCCGCAGCCTGCAGTTTCACTGGATCCGCAGTTGCCAACCCTTCCTCGACGCAGGCCTTTGCATCCCAGCCCTTCATCAACCGCAACCTCTACGACGGCACAGGGCTCAACATCCTTCCCTGCAACTTCTTCTAAACCACAGCTGCGCGATGCATCCTCAAACGGGATCTCACAATGATCTGCAAATCAAGATTTAAGGTACTTTGTTCAGTGGGCCTAACTTGGTCCCTGTATCCGGCCCATGCTTCATCGCAGTTGGCCTGAACTTGTGACTTTGTCCTGGTCTGGTGCGACTAGATAATCAGTTGACACTTTGTACTGATTTCACTTGAATCTTTAAAATTGCTTATCTCCGGTTCTACTCATTGGATTTTTGTTTTCTTTGTGTCAAATAATCTATTAAATGTTACTCTATTTTTCTAAATTGACATGCAATTTTTCTTGCGTAGTTTTTACTTTATTACTGTTTGAAGTTCTGCATAAATACTTTACACATTGCTTCTAAGTTAAGTCTCTCTGCTTTGTGCTACGCTAACAGAGTTTTAAGCACAGGTTAATTTGGGGTTTGCTTGTGACTTCACCCTGACAATGATTGTGATTGCTGTTTGAGAAGAGTTTTACCATCCCTAACCAGTATCCCAATTTTCAACAAATAAATACCCATGTTTTTGTGGCTTGGACACGGGTTGGTAAATTGTTATGAGTCTTATATCGGAGGTTCAGGGTTAGTGCAAACAAAGAAGACCATAGTTCCACACCTGGCAGAAGGATGGCTGCACCAGAGATCATCAATAATGACCTGCATAGAGAGAGAGACACAGATATATATATATATATATATCTCCCTCTCTCCCTCTCTCCCTCTCTCCCTCTCTCCCTCTCTCCCTCTCTCCCTCTCTCTCTCTCTCTCTCTCTCCCCCTATCTCTCTCTCTCTCCCTCTCTCTCTCTCTCTCTCTCTCTCTCTCTCTCTCTCTCTCTCTCTCTCTCTCTCTCTCCCTATCTCTCTCTCCCCCTCTCTCTCTCTCCCTCTCTCTCTCTCTCTCTCTCTCCCCCTATCTCTCTCTCCCTCTCTCTCTCTCTCTCTCTCTCTCTCTCTCTCTCTCTCTCCCTATCTCTCTCTCTCCCTATCTCTCTCTCTCCCCCTCTCTCTCTCTCTCTCTCTCTCTCTCTCCCTCTCTCTCTCCCTCTCTCCCTCTCTCTCTCTAGCAATGACTCACAATGAGGTTGCTCAAAAGTCTTTTTCCGGTGAACTCTATTCTGAACTGCTGGGTGTTGCTTCAGTCATTGTCATACTCACAGACACAGAAAATAATATCTTACCTGTGAGTGACCGGATTCTTTTTACCCAGTTAATTGGTACTAATTTGACCAACCATAGAAGGATGAAAGGCTGAATACAGCCACCAGGGTTCGAATCTGCAACCATGAGGTCACACACAGACTACTGCGTACACACACCTATACGCACAAGCAAACTTATGTTCAGACTTGCTCAAGGAAAATCACACGCACACACACAGTTGCACTCACGCGTGCAGGTACATTCATGTACCCAACATTCACATGCATAAACATAGAGACACATTGATGTTCACATACTTACAAGCACTTACACACATTCAAGTATACACACACACACCATCAGCATTCAAATCTTTATTAGGTTTTGCCTAGACGGTGCATGTGCTGCCTCCTCAAGACATGTTGTTTACATACAGTGGGCTTACATCCCCCCGTAGCTTAATATTTGTTAGCTTCAGCATTGCTATAATTTCCTTTGTCCCCGCTTGTCCTGGCATGTGGGTGTCATGAATTCTTCTTGTGTTTGGCCCCCCCTTGGAGCACGGATTAACAACTTGTGTCCATCCATTGCCCCTGTAAGCACACCATATGAGTGCTTGTGTTTTCAGTCCGTCTTCCATATCCACATCTATGTAGCTTCTATTTCCTCCCACCCCTTACCCTATCTCAGTCACTTCACTCTACGCCACTGCGGTCTACTCTGCGTCACTCTACTCTACACCCCTGCACCACTGCACTCTGCTCTGCACCACTCTGCTTTACTGCATTCTATGCCACTCTACTGCACTCATGCCAACTCACTTTATGCCACTCTAATGTACTCTGCACCACTCTACTCTGACACTGAACTCTACTTTGCACTACTATACACAACTGCATTTTATGCGACTGCACTCTGCGAAACTCTACTCCATACCAAATCTCTGATCAGCTCTTAAGACCCTGCTATGTATTCTGCTTCCAGCATTCGAATCTGTGCTCCGTGCTGCTTGCACATTCTATCATGTTCCCCAGTGAGTTTAGAAAGTTAGTTTAGCTGTGTTTTGTTTAGTTTAGCCCCATTTTGTTTAGCTTAGTTTAGACACATTTTGTATCTACCCTAATCAACTTTCCATTTCTGTACTTTGCCGCTACTTGTTAACGTGTAACTGTCTCCAGTGAGTTTAGCCAGTGATTGTTAGCCACTGGTTCTGCCCAGCATAACTTTTCCTTTCCTATTTCGCTGTATTTTTGCTTTTATATAGCCTCTCCTCTTTCCCCTTGAACTGTGCAGTTTTTTAGAGCCTCTGCACCACCCTCTCCTTTAACCCCATTTTGCCGCTCCCACCACTCAGCCCCCGCCCCCTCCCAAGACCTATTTAATAGAACCCGCAGTGTGGCTGCGCCAAAGGCAAGGCCATCAGTGCCCATCCGCCTGGACATGGCCCAGCAAAAGGAACCCTGGTTCTTCCACGCCGTAAAACTACAGCGCCGCAGGCCTCAGAGTCCTGGATCCCGGACGCACCAAAAACAACTGCTTCCTCGCATCCGCATTCACCACCAGAGGACCGTTCTCCTGCAATCACTGCCACTTCACCTGCAACACGGAAGCAACCAACAAGACCAGGAACACCGAAAACACGACTGCGTCCGCCACGCTGACAGGGACCACAATAGCACAACTACAGTGCATTCTACTCAGTGCACGATTGCGTGGCAAATACGCCACAGAGATCTGGGACACGATCTCATCTCTGATCCAGGACATCATCTTCCTCACAGAGACCTAGCTAAACCCTGCCTCTGCATCAGACAACGCCATCCACGAAGGCTACTAGAAAACACATCGGGACCAAACCAACAAATACGGAGGTGGACTTGCCATCATCTACAAGGACACCATCTTCTGCACAACCTCCTCTGATGACTCAACCCCCATAATGAAGCATTTCAACTTCCAACTTCACACAAGCAGAAAAAACTCCATCAGAAGCACCTTCGCATACAGACCACCAGGACCATTTCTCAGCTTCTGCAACGGCCTCCTTGACCTCATCGCCCCAATCACCATCGACACCAAGCACTACATCTTCTTTCGGGGCTCTTAACTTCCACCTCGACGACCCCAGCGATACCAACACACCCGACTCCTGGAAAGCATGAGCAATATCGGGCTCAAGCAAATTGTCACCGGTCACACCCAATTCACAGGGCACACACTAAACCTCATTTTCGCGTCCAGCGACAGAGTGAAGTACAACCTTGTCTCACAGCCCATCTGGACTTACCACTACAGCAGCTACTTCACCATCTCAGGGCTGAACAAAAACAGCATCACGCCCCCCCCCACCCCCCCACCCAACAACATACGCAGAAACTGGAAAAATACATCAGAAGACCAATAGAACAACACACTCAACTTCGACCTCCCAGGCACAATATCCAACCCAGAACAGACTGCAAAGAACTTCTCCCATTGGATCACAGAATGCGCCGACACAGTCGCCCCTGCCAAGCCAGCCAAACCCAAACGATCTGCCAGAAGTGCCAGCTGGTTCACAGAAGAGCTGAAATCCACCAAACGCAACTGTCAGCAACTAGAAAGGAAGTGGCGCACCAGAAAGGAGACAGGAGACCAAACCATCTTCAAGACAGCACTCAACCAGTAACACCACCCCTGAAAGAAACAAAAAAGAACGTCCTAGGAGACTGCATAGAAGCCAACACAAACTACAGCAATAAGCTCTTCACCATTGTGGAGGAGATATCCAAAACAGCAGCCACAGAGAACGACATCACCCCCTCCCAAGAACTGTGTGACAACCTGGGGGGCTTCCTCCATGACAAGATCTCAGCTATCTTTAAAAACTTCAAACCCCCGCCACTGACAGCATGAGCTTCCTCACTCCCCCGAACACAAACCCAGGACACCTGCTTATCCATTGAGTCCCTCTCGCAGCTCAAGCCGCAATCTCCAATGTGAACTATGCACTGGAGCACCAAAGGAGCCCTGTCCCCACCACATCGTCAACCTCAGGAGCAAGACGATTGGCAACAAGCTCAAGAAAGTCCTGAATGCCTCCATCACCTCGGCCCCCTTCCCTGAGGACTGGCAATACACTGAAGTGAGGCCCCTCCTGAAGAAACCATCTGCTGACCCAGCAGAACCAAAGAACTACTGACCCATCTCCCTGCTCCCCTTTCCAGCAAAGGTTCTTGAAAAGGCCATCAACCATCAACTCACCAAACACCTGGAACACAACAACCTCCTGGACCCCTCTGAATCCGGATTATGAGACAGCTCTGATTGCAACTACTGACAACATCAGGGTCCTCCTGGACCACAGCGAAACAGCAGCCCTCATTCTCCTTGATCAGCCGCCTTCAACACCGTGTCCCATCACATCTTGATCAACCGCATCGGAATCCAGGGAATCGCCCTCAAATGGATCACCTCATACCTCACTGGAAGAACCCAGAGAATCCGTCTCCCACTGTTCACCTCAGAACCCAAGAAAATAATCTGTGGCGTCCTTCAGTCCCACCCTCTTCAACACATACATGACTCACTTGGCCGGCACCATCAGATCGCACAGACTCAACAGCATCTCCTACTCCGACAACACCCAGCTCATACTCTTGCTGTCAGAAGACGCTTCCACCATCCGAGCCAACTTCCACAGATGTATTATGAATGTCGCTGAATGGATGAAAGACAACTGTCTCTATCTCAATACGGACAAGATGAAAGACTTTATGAACAGCACCTCGCCATGGAACAACACGTGGTGGCCTGCTGAACTCTGCTCATCCCCCGCCAGATGGACCACGCCCACAACCTCAGAATCATCTTGGACAGCAAGCTGTCTATGAAGAAACAGGTAAACGCAGTCTCATCCAGCTGCTTCCACACCCTTAGCATGCGCCCCAAGATGTCCAGGTGACTTCCAGTCAACACCAGAAATACCATCACGCAGGCCCTTGTCACCAGCAGGCTGGACTATTGGAACAAACTCTACGCAGGAATCACTGCATGCCTCCTGAAGAGACTACAGACTATACAAAACTCAGCTGCAAGACTCCTCCTCAACCTCCCCAGACGGACCCGCATCACACCGCACCTCAAGAAGCTACACTGGCTCCCTATCCAGGAGAGATGCTAGTTCATGTCAGTTTATGATGTTGACCCATGCATACAAAGCCCAGCACAACGAAAGACTGGCGTACATCAACAAACAAACGACCTTCCACCAACTTACCAGTCACCTGCATTCTGCCTCCCTCATCCTCGCAGACACCCTCTGGATCCGGTAAAGAAACCACGGAGGACGCTCCTTCTCACACCTGGCAGCGAAAGTTTGGAGCGACCTTCCCCTACACCTTAGGACCGCCTTATCGCTCCAGGAACTCAGGAAAGGACTCAAGAGCTGGCAGTTCGGATGAACAGAGCACGAAGAAGCTAGCAGCTCCAGTGCCTTGAGACCATCGCTGGTGATTTGCTGTGCTTTACAAAGCCTGATTGATTGATTGACTATGCCACTGCACTCTGACACTATACTCTACTCTGCACCACTCTAGACCACTGCACTCTATGCCAATCTACTCTGTACGACTCCATGCCACTGTACTTTACACCACTTCACTCTATGAAACTCTACTCTGCACCACTCTGTCAGTGCACTCTACAGCACACCACTTTATGCCATACTATTCTACTTTAGGCCACTGCATTCTGCTCTGCGCCTCTCTCCCATATGCCACAGCATTCTGCACCACCTTACTCTGCTCCACTGCATTCTATGCTACTCTACGCCACTGTACTCTACTCTGCACCACTCTACATGACTGCACTCTATCCTGCAGAAGTATACTCTACTGCACTCTGTGCCACCCCACTCTGCACCACTCTACTCTATGCCACTGCACTCTACTCTGCACCACTTTATACCACTGCACTCTACAACATTCTACTCTGCACTACTATACTCTGCATCACTGCACTCTACCCCACTGTATTCTACTCTGCACTACTTCACTCTACTGAAGTCAATGCCACTCTAGTTTACTCTGTCCCACTTTACACTATGTCACTGCACTCCACACCACTCTACTCTACTTTGCAATACTCTAATCTATGCCATTGCACTCTATGGCGCTGTACTGTACACCACTCTACTCTATGCCACTGCATTCCACGCCACTCTGCATCACTCTACTACTCTGCATTCTACCCCTGTGCACTACTCTGCATCACTGAACTCTACGCCACTCTACTCCACTGCACTGTATGCTGCACCACTCTACACCACTACACTCTATGCCAGTCCATTCTAGTTTATGCCACTTTACCCTACTCCACACACAGCAACTCTACCCCACTCTGCTCCAAGCCACTCCACACCACTCTGCGCCATCCACATGCCACTCTTCTCTATTACACTCTAGTATACCTCACTCCACGCAACTCTATGCCAACCCACTTTATGCCACTGCACTCTATGCCATGCCGCTCCACTGTACTCCATGCCACTCCACAGTATGCCACTTCTCTCTACTCTACCCCACTTCACTTTACACCACTTCTCTCTACTCCACTTTACTCTATGCCACACCCTCTTGAAGATAAGCTGGGGGGTTCTATCCCACACATCCTCTTGGAAATTCGCTCCTGGGGGGAGTCCACCCCACACACCCTCTTGGGAGATTCTCTCCTGGGGGGGTCCACCCCACACACCCTCTTGAAGATACGCTGTTGTGAATGTATCTAGGACCCTAATTATATATTCCCGATTCATGCCCTTATGTGGTTATAACAAAACATATCCTTATAAAGGCATAAGAATCATGTCCATATTTAGTCATAGCCCATGCAGTCCAAATACGGTAAGGCTACTCCCATAGACTCCTAGAAAGTACAACGCGTTCTTTAAACAAACCAAGCCTCCAGCAGCCCGGGAATTCCCCCTGCTTTTGTTTTGATTTGCACAAGAACTCCTGGAGTCCAGAAAGAACTGTTAGTTCTTAGTGACGTCTTATGTCCAATTTGTCAAACTCGGCGCCTTTCAGGTATAAATATACCGACGTTGCCTTAAGCAAACACACGGTGGTTTGGAGCAGAGCGGCTATCTACTTGCCCGACGCCCAGCTGATGCGAGTGCTGAAGGAAGCCGACCCTCCCATTTGACGCACTGAGAGAGACGCTGTCTTTTCGCCTGCCGAGAAATCCAGCTCCGGTGTTTCCAGTCACCCTTGCGGGTTGCTGGGAGATCGAGTCCTGAGAGAGAGATACAAGACCTCTTTCATTCTATAACCAAGGTACGGAGCTGATTAAAACCTTAAGAGAATTCTTGATTCAGATTCTTGGCAAAAACCAACTTAACTTAAACTGCAACTTACTTACTCCTTCCCACGTATTAGGCTTAGGTCAGGTACACCGGGGTAGGCGTATCTTAGAAGCACCAGTTGAGTACGTTAGTCAATGTTTTTATGTATGTATATATTTTATCCGTTTTAAAGTATCATATGGCTAAGAAACCATATCAATGCTTTTACAGTATTATTTCATAATACTCCTTTTACTGTACGCACTTTACTTCATGATAAGTATTGCAATTGTGGCAACTCACTTCTCTTGCATGAGAAAGAAGACTGCTCAATAAATAACAACTTTTATTGAAAACGCCCGTCTGTCTATTTCTCTGCACTCTGGTGAAATTAAGCATGCACGATTGACTGAGTGAAATCGCTGTCTATTGTTTTCACACGACTCTAGAGATATACTCTTTATTCTGAGGGAGCAAAGTTGTCATGTTTATGCGGTTGTCAGAAACTAATCCCTTCTTGTCTAATCAGGAAAGTTAACTCCTTCCTGAACATTCGAGAAAGTTTCTAGTGACCTCTGAGCTAGCTGGCAAACCTAATTAAGTCTAACATAGTCAGTGGAGACCTAGATGACCTCAGTCCTACGTCTAAACTGCTGTTTATGTTATTCCAATGCGCAGAGCCTATTCGGAATATAGGAACTACACTAAAACGCTCCTGGGTGTTACGCAGTGTCTCTGCACCAGATGCCGCTTGCTCTGAAGGACTTGTGCATTACTTATATAAACCAGATGCCAAAAAGTTAATTGATAGGTAGTCTTGTCTGCAGAAACAAAACTCAAGCACACAGAGTGTATTATTGATAAAATGGGAGGGGGAATAAGGACCTGAATTGCCAATAGGCTGACTGGCGCACAACATTCTTTCCTAATTTCACTTGCATCCAGGGAAGCAATTTGTACAGGAGGAAGTATAATAATATGAGGATGATCTAGCACATTCACCTACCTTTAATTAATCAAAACACCAAAGGTGCATGCCTTAGATTGTGCATGGAGGCACTTCAGAAATGAGATTCCTTTGTTTTGATCTTGCAGCCAACTATCCACATTTTGGCACACACTTTTTAATTATCTAGCTTTGCTTATATCCCTGAGCTGCTAATTGCATCGTCAAACACAGCTTTGTTGGGATTTGTGGAAAATATGTCACCAGTGATCAAGGCAAATGAACTCACAATGTGTACTTAAATCAAAACTTCATTCAAGATGTGTGGTAACAGGCATTTGGTCCAGTCTTCCTCACAATTTTCAAGTTTTGAAGAAATCAATTGGCTAGCATATTGAAGGAGGAGCATTACTATCATACTTGGAATCTTTCGATAAAACGTTTAAAGGAAAAAAAACGTAAGAATAATTTTGTGAGATCGAGTAGTATCGCACTTTAGCACTTTTTTCCATTTGGCGCAGGAGGCAGGCTGATTCCACGTTTATTGGTGATGAATTTAATTGTGTTGTTTTATTTAAGTTGTAATTACATTTTCTAGTGATGAACGCTGTTAGCATGTGCAGATTAATTCTAGCCTTGACTTTTTATGGGAAATTCTTGTTTTTATACTGTTTTATTATGTGCGTCTAAAAAAAGAAAATAAGAGTATGCCTTCTTGCGTAACACAAATATTGGGATCAATGATACAATATTGGGGAAAAAATGTTGCATGGACAGAATATTGTGTTAAAATATCTAGGACCAAAATATGAAGAAGGTAAGTGCAAGTAGGTAAGTATAGATTTACTATTCTTATCTCCACATCTACGTACTTTGAAGATATATATATCGTCAAGGTACATATATGTGAAGTAATATTTAGTAAAGCTTTGCTTACCTATAAAAACTTACCTTCACTATATTTTTGACCTCAATATTCTTGCCACAATATTTTGTCCCACAATATTTATGTTTCCTATAATCTGTCTAACTACACACATTTTGTTCTCTGGGTTAGCATCATTTTCTGCATGCCCGAACTGTCAAGACATGTCCTCTCTGAACTGGAACACAAGCAACCCAAGACCGATTTTGCCCGGACTGTAGCTCTTCAATCTGGTGTAGGTTGGTTCCAGTGGCACAGTGAGCAAAGGACACATTTCTGGGCATACCCTTGGCCACTTAGGCCAGGCCCTGCAACCAATCCCCCTCTGGTGGCAAAGCAGCCACTGACCCCCACCCCAGCTTTTTTAAATTTTATTTTAAAAATCTGTTCCTGCAGGACCACACTGGGGAGGCGCTGCACTGCCTCCTGTGGGACCTTGCGATACAGAAGGGTATGATGGAGGGAGCGCTTGAGCAAATCAAACACTCACCCCCAGTCAACTGATCTGGGTTTAATCCATCACCATTCTTTAGCTCACTCCACCACCCCAGTTCAGACATGGCCATATGCAAATCAGTCTGACCCTGTGCTTCATGGGTACAGTCCAGCCCGAACCGCCAAGCCATGTCTTCCCTGGACGGGAAACAAGCATCCCCTTTTGTATCGTCCTGTGGGACCTTGGCAGCTCAAACTTTTTTGTATTTAATTTTGTGCCCAAGGTGGGTCTGGGTACAGTGGCGGCTGCCATTTATTGAGGCTGGGGAGGCGGGCAAACTAAATAAAAATCAAATGCACTTACCACACCTCCTCACTTCGACCTCATCTGCTGCTGGTACTGCAATGCAGGCCCCAGCCAACTCCCTTGACCTATCGAGGGCCTGATTGGCGTGAGCTGCCTCTGTTGCTGCCCCTGAGGGTACTGGATGCCTGCATTTGTTCTCAAAGCTAGACAGCTGGGCTGAGAGGTTTAAAGTGTGCATGTGTGGCTGGCCATTTCAATACGGCCGGCCAAAGATACATGCAAACTTTAAACAAGTGCAAAAGGCAGCCCTCTGCCCACCACTCCTCCCTGCTCACTGATCAGGCCTGCCCCATCCTGACGCTTGGTTCAGGACAGGACGATAAAAAGTAAAATGGTAAGGAATCACCTCCTTATTTTTTAGGTCTCGTGACCTATCAATGCGCGCAAGCGCATTGAGGGAGCGAGAATTCAAGTGCTGAAAACAATCGTGAAACCAAGGGTTTCGTTCGTGCGGTTTTCTTTAAGTTCACGTGAATCACGTGAGCAAACAAGCACGCGCATTCATGGCCGCACAGCACATCAAAGAGCTTCGCCCAGCGTGCGCTCTGCGGCTTCTCCTCCCCTAACACGCTGGCATTCACGGCCGCACAGCACATCAAAGGGCTTCGCCCAGCGTGCGCTCTGCGGCTTCTCCTCCCCTAACACGCTATCTCAGCTCTCCTGCCCCCATCCGGCTTCCCTCCGGCCACTCTGCATTCTATGAGACCTACTGGCAACGCCAGTGCTTGTTATCTTTGGGGGGCCTACTAGTGGGGCGACGCTTTTCCGCTTCAATGAAGGAGCCACCCCTGTCTGGGTTCCCCTACCCTGCTCCTTATGTCTTTTTAAATTTATTTTTCACCTAGTCCTGTAATGGCGACTACAACATTTTTCTTTCTTCTGACCAACCACTGACGTTGTTTGGTCCTACGGGACCAGCCAATCATAATCCTTTTTTGTTGTATTTTTTTTCCCCCATAGGACTCATGAGGCAACAGATATTGCTATTTTCTAAACCTTAATTTCTCTAAACAACTGAACAGATTTACACTAAATCACAGTAAACATTAACAAAGCCAATAGATCTTGCTTATACGAGATCGATTCAATCAGTCAATGTTAATTTTTTTTATGTTTAAAGGTATGGTGTGGTCTGTCATTGTATAGAATAGTATGCGTATTTCTTGTCATTGTATGGTATGTCATTGTATAGTACAGTATGGTATGGCCTATCTTTTCATAGTATGTTATGGCCATGGCGCAAGGGTGCGTGCGTTGTAAGCAGGATTGTTTTTGAGCTAGATGGGACACCTACCTGCACAAAACCATCCTGAGAGGCATTTCCCTCTTTCAATGTGTGCTGCAGAAAGCAGCACACGTAGAAAGAGGAAAAAACGAGGAGAAATGAAGCTATTTCTCCTCATTAGACCTCCCCTAGGGAGGTGTAGAATTTTGATGCATTCTCAGGTCTATCACTAATGGTAAATATATTTCTCCTCACGCAAAGAAACAGGCTTTTTGTAGCTTTCTTTCTTACCCCTTCCCATTTTCTGCCCTTATTTGGACTATTAGCTGCTGTTTTTCGACTCTGAGAGTGCACTGAGGCCTGCTAACCAGACCTCAATTTTCTAACCCCTTACAAAGTGTATGTCAAATTGGTTAGCCCCATTTGGCAAATAATTACTTATAACTCCCTAATATATGGTAACCAGGATACTATGGGCATGTAAGGCAGGGAGTCCACCCAGGCTGCAGCACTGATTGTGCCACCCTGGGTACCAAATGGTTCCCAGCCTACCACTACAGACTGGAAGGGCAGTGTCACACTGCTAGTTAGACTTAGTCATTCAAACCAATGGCAAATCCACCACTTCCCTAATAATATATGTAAGACTCCCTTAAGGAAGGCCTAGAGAGCCCTATGGCCGTGATCTCTATATTATTAAGTAGGACATGTATACTTATATATGTCTTAGCAGCCAAACTTCCAAATTGTCGTTTTGCTGTGGAAAATTTAGTAGTCCCGTTGGCTAATACAGTGTTACCGCCTCGCATCCCTTAGCTAACTTCTGAATGGGACTACCTAACTGGGTACCAAATTAATCATGGCATTAAACCTGACTTTATGCCTAGGTTGAATTTAATGTCACTATTAAATTAAGGCAACTTTTAGAAAGTTGCCACTCTGTGCCCCAATGGTTCAGTAACCTCACACAGACTGGGACCCACAGACTGCTTTCTACTTGCCTGGGGAGTCATGTTAACGGCTTCCAGACTTAGGACCAAACACAGCCTGCCACAGGATAAGGTGCTACCTTTCCTTTGCAGGAAGCCACTCTAGGTGTTAGCCGAAAAGGTGTGCTTCAAACTGGAAACCGCCTTTGATAGGCAAATGGTGATAACACTTCTGGAAGGATGCCCTTTGTTTAGGTAGACAAACTGGAGACAGAGAAGGAAGACTAGTGCCCAAACCGTTTTTTGAGTGGGCATGTAGCCCCCAGGTAGCCATATCTCGAGGGTGGGCTACTGAGCTCCTAACATCCAAAGAAGGGTCACAACGTCTTGTAAGTGGCCAGATGGTGCACTCTGGGATTGCTGGATGCCACACACTGCCAGAAAGTAGTCAACTAGAGGAAGGGAACCTGATTGCCCATTGGTTAGTGACTGCATGGTCCCCTAGGGGCATTTTACTGAGATAAAAAGGGCACCCCATGCATCCCGGACTCTTTGAGCATGCTAGATTTGGAAAGAAGTGGGATTGCCATGCTACCCTTGGAACTGCACAAAGAGAGGCTGCACAGTCTGCTGGACTGCACCTGCTGCACTTTCGGTTAGCAAAGTTTAGACTGTGCCTGTAGCTCCTAGCTTGGGGAAAAGTTGATCCCCAGACCAGAGGAATGCCTCGAAGGATCGGTCTGCTGATCTCCTGGAAGGAGCTTGTGGGACAAAAGATCTGAAGTAGCCCAAATCGCCAAGTTGCTAGCCACCGGAGATGATTAGCTGCCACTGGGCACCCAAAGAGACTGATCTTTGATGGCCAAAAGTTGCACCTGAGTCCGCTGTGTGTCATCAAAGTCTGTATTGGTCACTCGAGAGGGATACTAGCCCCCACTAAAGAATTTCACTTCTACCGCTGTAACTGGAGACCAGAAGCCCAGCCACTGCTGGCCTACTGCCCGAACTGTCAAGACATGTCCTCTCTGAACTGGAACACAAGCAACCCAAGACCGATTTTGCCCGGACTGTAGCTCTTCAATCTGGTGTAGGTTGGTTCCAGTGGCACAGTGAGCAAAGGACACATTTCTGGGCATACCCTTGGCCACTTAGGCCAGGCCCTGCAACCAATCCCCCTCTGGTGGCAAAGCAGCCACTGACCCCCACCCCAGCTTTTTTAAATTTTATTTTAAAAATCTGTTCCTGCAGGACCACACTGGGGAGGCGCTGCACTGCCTCCTGTGGGACCTTGCGATACAGAAGGGTATGATGGAGGGAGCGCTTGAGCAAATCAAACACTCACCCCCAGTCAACTGATCTGGGTTTAATCCATCACCATTTTCTTTAAGTTCACGTGAATCACGTGAGCAAACAAGCACGCGCATTCATGGCCGCACAGCACATCAAACAGCTTCGCCCAGCGTGCGCTCTGCGGCTTCTCCTCCCCTAACACGCTGGCATTCACGGCCGCACAGCACATCAAAGGGCTTCGCCCAGCGTGCGCTCTGCGGCTTCTCCTCCCCTAACACGCTATCTCAGCTCTCCTGCCCCCATCCGGCTTCCCTCCGGCCACTCTGCATTCTACGAGACCTACTGGCAACGCCAGTGCTTGTTATCTTTGGGGGGCCTACTAGTGGGGCGACGCTTTTCCGCTTCAATGAAGGAGCCACCCCTGTCTGGGTTCCCCTACCCTGCTCCTTATGTCTTTTTAAATTTATTTTTCACCTAGTCCTGTAATGGCGACTACAACATTTTTCTTTCTTCTGACCAACCACTGACGTTGTTTGGTCCTACGGGACCAGCCAATCATAATCCTTTTTTGTTGTATTTTTTTTCCCCCATAGGACTCATGAGGCAACAGATATTGCTATTTTCTAAACCTTAATTTCTCTAAACAACTGAACAGATTTACACTAAATCACAGTAAACATTAACAAAGCCAATAGATCTTGCTTATACGAGATCGATTCAATCAGTCAATGTTAATTTTTTTATGTTTAAAGGTATGTGTGGTCTGTCATTGTATAGAATAGTATGCGTATTTCTTGTCATTGTATGGTATGTCATTGTATAGTACAGTATGGTATGGCCTATCTTTTCATAGTATGTTATGGCCATGGCGCAAGGGTGCGTGCGTTGTAAGCAGGATTGTTTTTGAGCTAGATGGGACACCTACCTGCACAAAACCATCCTGAGAGGCATTTCCCTCTTTCAATGTGTGCTGCAGAAAGCAGCACACGTAGAAAGAGGAAAAAACGAGGAGAAATGAAGCTATTTCTCCTCATTAGACCTCCCCTAGGGAGGTGTAGAATTTTGATGCATTCTCAGGTCTATCACTAATGGTAAATATATTTCTCCTCACGCAAAGAAACAGGCTTTTTGTAGCTTTCTTTCTTACCCCTTCCCATTTTCTGCCCTTATTTGGACTATTAGCTGCTGTTTTTCGACTCTGAGAGTGCACTGAGGCCTGCTAACCAGACCTCAATTTTCTAACCCCTTACAAAGTGTATGTCAAATTGGTTAGCCCCATTTGGCAAATAATTACTTATAACTCCCTAATATATGGTAACCAGGATACTATGGGCACGTAAGGCAGGGAGTCCACCCAGGCTGCAGCACTGATTGTGCCACCCTGGGTACAAAATGGTTCCCAGCCTACCACTACAGACTGGAAGGGCAGTGTCACACTGCTAGTTAGACTTAGTCATTCAAACCAATGGCAAATCCACCACTTCCCTAATAATATATGTAAGACTCCCTTAAGGAAGGCCTAGAGAGCCCTATGGCCGTGATCTCTATATTATTAAGTAGGACATGTATACTTATATATGTCTTAGCAGCCAAACTTCCAAATTGTCGTTTTGCTGTGGAAAATTTAGTAGTCCCGTTGGCTAATACAGTGTTACCGCCTCGCATCCCTTAGCTAACTTCTGAATGGGACTACCTAACTGGGTACCAAATTAATCATGGCATTAAACCTGACTTTATGCCTAGGTTGAATTTAATGTCACTATTAAATTAAGGCAACTTTTAGAAAGTTGCCACTCTGTGCCCCAATGGTTCAGTAACCTCACACAGACTGGGACCCACAGACTGCTTTCTACTTGCCTGGGGAGTCATGTTAACGGCTTCCAGACTTAGGACCAAACACAGCCTGCCACAGGATAAGGTGCTACCTTTCCTTTGCAGGAAGCCACTCTAGGTGTTAGCCGAAAAGGTGTGCTTCAAACTGGAAACCGCCTTTGATAGGCAAATGGTGATAACACTTCTGGAAGGATGCCCTTTGTTTAGGTAGACAAACTGGAGACAGAGAAGGAAGACTAGTGCCCAAACCGTTTTTTGAGTGGGCATGTAGCCCCCAGGTAGCCATATCTCGAGGGTGGGCTACTGAGCTCCTAACATCCAAAGAAGGGTCACAACGTCTTGTAAGTGGCCAGATGGTGCACTCTGGGATTGCTGGATGCCACACACTGCCAGAAAGTAGTCAACTAGAGGAAGGGAACCTGATTGCCCATTGGTTAGTGACTGCATGGTCCCCTAGGGGCATTTTACTGAGATAAAAAGGGCACCCCATGCATCCCGGACTCTTTGAGCATGCTAGATTTGGAAAGAAGTGGGATTGCCATGCTACCCTTGGAACTGCACAAAGAGAGGCTGCACAGTCTGCTGGACTGCACCTGCTGCACTTTCGGTTAGCAAAGTTTAGACTGTGCCTGTAGCTCCTAGCTCGGGGAAAAGTTGATCCCCAGACCAGAGGAATGCCTCGAAGGATCGGTCTGCTGATCTCCTGGAAGGAGCTTGTGGGACAAAAGATCTGAAGTAGCCCAAATCGCCAAGTTGCTAGCCACCGGAGATGATTAGCTGCCACTGGGCACCCAAAGAGACTGATCTTTGATGGCCAAAAGTTGCACCTGAGTCCGCTGTGTGTCATCAAAGTCTGTATTGGTCACTCGAGAGGGATACTAGCCCCCACTAAAGAATTTCACTTCTACCGCTGTAACTGGAGACCAGAAGCCCAGCCACTGCTGGCCTACTGCCATTGTTGGACACTGACCCCTGTGGCGAAGTCACCCCACATCACCGGTGGACCATGGAACCACCACAAAGGCACATTTGTCGAACGCACAGCAACCAGAGCATCATTGAGCACCTTTTCATCCTCTATCCCCAGTATTGGTACCTCTCCATTATAAGTCTATGCCGGCCATGATGTAAAGGCTGAAACTGGACTGGAAAATGCTCTAGTGGCCAGGTAATTATCCAATTCTACCCCATTAGCCCCCTAGACCTCCATCTTGTCGGATTTGGTCACCCAAGCCTGGTCGGAGTAGACAAATTAACTTTCACCAACTTTTGAAAAGTTTGGGGATTTCATAATGCTGCTACCATAGAAGTAGAAGAAAACAGTATTTGTAGGAAACTGTTGAACCTTCCAACCCGTCCTACTTTAGGTGAGTATGTAGAGTAATAGTGAGTAATAGTGAGGCAAGTTTCAATTCGGAAGTTATTGAGGACTGTCTGAGTTTGGATAAGGGGCTCTCCATTTCCTGGCCGAACTATGTCTGTAAATCCCTGGTTGATATTGGTCGTCCTGATGTGTACAGTACCCCTGGTTTAATTACCCATGGTTTAATTACCAAGGGTGGTCAAGCAGAGGTTTGTTTGAAGTACCTCCACAGAGGATTAAGGAGGCTGTTTGCAAAAACACAATTTGCTATTATTACCCATTTTTTGAGGGGTGATACAGCCATGTATCTTACCCTAGAGTTAACATTCTGGGAGAGGTGTCTCCTTTTAATATTCAGGTCTGGCTTGGTATGGTGTTTAGCGTGTATTTATAATGGGGCTGATGCATGGAGTAGCAAGCTGCCCCCCGTCCCTGCAATGGTAAGGCAGAACAATCTTTGATTCATTTTATGTTTTTCTGTGGCTTCTATCGTACGTTTTTTCAGCTATGTCTTAAACCCACATTGAAAAAGTTAGCCTTTCAGAAATGTATGGTGGTCTTAACCTTCCTTCAAATGTTAAATAGCCCTGATATCTGTTATGGCATGTGTTGTTATTTTAAGATGGCTATTTGAAGTAGAAAATCCATGGAGGGGAGCTTGTAGGGTAGTTAAGGTGTCTAGATGGGCAGTTTTATATTCTCTTTTAATTAAATTTGTTGTATGTGATGGATTGGTGTGATTTTAATGTTTTTAGCTAATCATGAATGAATTGAGAATGTTATTTATGATACTGCATTCATTTTGTCTGTTTTATTGTATTGTTTTTACTCTGTGTTTTATGATCTTTTTAAGATCAAATAGATTTATTGAATTGAATGTTTACAAACTTTTTGTTGACAAATGCTTGTTTGCGGTCGAGACTAAAAGTAATAAAATCATTGAAAAATCAGAACTCCTGAACCTTCTGTTCAATTTTGCTCATCTTGCACTCTAAAAAATGTATAACAATAACTCTATTTTTTATAAATTGGTGTTGTATTCCTTTCATGTTTGTGTGGCTGTCTTATTTCATTTTTTTTTTTAAACTTTTTATTGATTTTATAACACAAACACAAACAACTTGCAAGGAGTGAAGAAAAAGAGACATCAGTATACACAACGTTGCAGTACATGGTGTTGGAGCGGGAAGGACAATCCAATGAGCGTTTGTTCTATCGAGAAAGAGTCTCACAGGGGGGGGGGGCAGAAGAAACAAATTACAACCAGTATACAATAGTATGTGGAGGAACCCTCGGGTTACGGGGACGTAGGTGCAACATCTGGGTCAGGAAGAGGAGGGGCACATATATCGCCACGGTAAGTGTTCCACTGAGTCCATATCTTCCCCCATTTTCGGGGGGTACCTCGAGAAATATATACAGTTTTTTCTCTGAACATGCACCAGTCCATGTTTTGTTTCCATTTCCGAATCCCGGGCGGGCCCTGAGCGCCCCACAGTTGCGCAATGTCTCTTTTGGCAATCATATTGCCCAAGGTCACCCACCGAAGCTGCGACACGGAGTAATCATTCGGTTCCCATACGTTCAGCAGGCATCTCCTAGCTTCCGGCATCGATTGCACTCCCGTAACCTCACTCATCACCTCGTGCACACGGGTCCAGAATCGCACTATCTCAGGGCACTCCCAGATGATATGTAAAAAGGTGCCCAGGAGACCGCATCCACGCCGACACAAACCATCCACAGAAAAGCGGGGACCAGTGACATACACTCTATGCAGGATTTTAAGTTGCACAAATCTAAGGCGCGCCTGGATGGCCACCTCTTTAGGAGAGGAGATCGCCGCCTGCCAGTCCTCATCGTCCAGCTCCAGCCCATCACCAGTCCAGACCTCTCTAAGGCGAAACAGGAGATCAGACCTGGAGTTGATTAATTTTTTATAAATAAGCGAAATCGTACTATCAGGAACATGTCCGTCCAGTACCCTGTCCTCAAGCGGGGACGCTTATTTCATTTTTTGATACTGTTAAATGCTTTAAGTTCCTTTGTTCAAGCCTTGCTGCTCGAAAGCCATAGCTACCCAGGGTTAAGCTTAAGGTTGTCCAAACTAGCCTGACTTGACTCAATAAAGGTTTTGCAAGTGCATTCCACAATAAGGCAACAGACCATATCCTATAGTACACCGTGATCCTCACAACGCCTTATTAGAGAAGACACAGTATTTTGACGCATCCTCAGGTTTACTAGCTTTAGTTAATCTGAGAAATGTGCCAAAATCCATGGATGGATAACAATTTCCATCTTCCACCCATTGAACCCAGGTGCAGTGTAACGCAACCCAGCACAAGGGGTTGTGTTGCATTACATTTTCTTTACCAAGCTACACAAGGCGTCTGCTATTAGGTTGACTGGCATGCTCATCATTTGGAGCTGCTCATCATTTTTATAGACTGTTTCACATGTTGCATAGTGTCTATTCTAATATTTTATCTCTTGCTTCTCTCAATGATGTGAAGGGTAGCTAGGATGTAATGACTTGGATTGCCTTTGTGAAGCATACAGTTGCTTTTGCTCTGTGTCCTGGCATATTATAATAATTTGTGCTAGGTTGCATGCTGCTCCATTTTTTTTTGTAAACACATTTTTATTGATTTTCATTTCAGCATTCAGAAATTTGTTACTACATTAACAAACATTCCTCTCGCCTTCCACCGATAACGTATGGTTCCAAACCTCCGATAATGTCCCGCTAATGAAGAGTCTAGTCAAGCATATCCCTGGTATTACAATAATAATCGACTGCATGTAACCAACCCACCATTACCAAGGTAGCAACCATCACTGTTCACATTCTATGTTTAACAATTAAACAAATGAATACTCCCTCCCCATTCTCCCCTTCCCGTCACCGGTGTGTACTCCAATTATGACAAATCTAGAGATGAAGTCGGTGATAACAATAGGTCAGGATGTTCTATCTTGGGTCTACAGTTACCCCTGTACCCCCTCCAGTCTCCCTATTCCACATCCTCCCCGGATGATTGGGTAATCAGCGTCTGAACCAGCTCCTCCCAAGCTCTCGCCACTTCTAGCGCCTTTTCATTCTTCTGTCGGATCGCCATCTGATAACGAACCGCTCCCTCACTTCTAGCCCACATAAGCAGCTCCGCCCTCCATCTCCTACCACTGGGACCCTCTTTTGATTTCCAGCGCATTGTAATTTCCCTTTTCGCTAGCGCTAGGCTCATATCTATAAACTTACTAGTCACCTTCGTCTTGGGTGTATGAGGAAACCAGTGTAGTATGCATGTAGCCATATCAAAAACCAGCTGGCGCTCCGTAATTAAATTTAATAGATCTTCCACTTCTTTCCAATAGGTCACCAAGGACGGGCACCCCCACACCATATGCTCCAAGTCCGCCCCCACTGCAGCACATCTAGGACACATCGCATTGTTAGCATTATAATATTCCATGATCTTACCCGGTGTCAAATACGCTCTATGTACAATAGAGAAATGCACCAGTTGGAATCGGGCGTTTCTACTTCCCTTCCACGCCCTACGCTGTATGTGCCCCCATGTGGCCTCTGGTATGGGCTTTCCAATACTCACTTCCCATTTTAGGCGCAGCTCATCCAATGGGGCTAAGCGTTTGTTCAGCATTCTCGAATATAAGCATGTAACTGCTTTAAACGTACCAGCTGCCAAAATCACATACTGGCACGCCATCGTAGTTTTAGGTTCGATCAATACCCCCTTCCAATGCTTCTGTATCGCACGCTTTAGGGCCGCATGTATCAAGAAATCTCCCCCGGGGAGATCAAACCTCTCTTGCAGTACCTGATAAGTCAACAGCTCCCCATCCTCGTATAAGTCCCCCAGTACTTGGATCCCTGCCTGCTCCCAGTCCCACAATAATGACCAGTCTCCTCCATGGGGCAATGCCGTCAGCATCCCCAGTGGTATCTCCGGCGCGTAAGGGTGATGCACGCCCGCCCTCCGCTGGGACCTGTTCCAACACAGCCTCAGAGTTTTCTCTTCCAATGTAAGATCTCTGAGGTCCAGCCTCTGCTGCAGTGCTATAAAGGACAGGACATGTCTCGGGATTCCTCCCCCTCTTGCAGATTCAGGGCCCCTGAACTCCAAGGCCACTGCCTGTGTAAGGACCTGTAGCTGCGCTGCTATATAATAAAATTCGAAATCGGGCACTGCTAGGCTGCCCTCCACTTTTGGCCTCAGCAATGTTTTGAGGGCCACTCTGCATTCCCTGACCTCCAAATGAACCCCACTATCATGGACTTCAAGTTGGCAAACACCGAGCATGGCACCCATATAGGCAGTGTTCTAAAAATGTATAGTAACCGAGGGAGAGCCACCATCTTTAGTAACACTATCCTCCCCATCACGGAGAGTGGAAGGGTACTCCAAAATGCCATACTCCCCTTTAGGGCTCGTATGCATCTCCCTATATTCCTTTCTAGTATATCACTAACGCCATGATAAATATGAACTCCGAGGTACGCTAAACAAGACGTTTCCCACCTCACAGCCCGTGACATCTTGGGAGCTCACCTTCCTGGCTGTACCGGGAATAGACATGTCTTAGACCAATTGGCTTTCAATCCTGAAACCGCCCCAAAGTCTGATAACAGCCGTGCTGCTCCTGCCATTGCCTCACCCGTAGTCGCCAAAAATAATAACAAATCATCTGCGTATAGGGAGATGTGTTGCTGTTCCCCTCTAAAAGCTAGGCCCTCATATCACTGTCCCAACCGAGCCTGCGCCACCAGCTGCTCTATTGCCAAAGCAAATAGTAACGGGGAAAGTGGGCAACCCTGTCGCGTCCCACGGGCTACCGCATATCTGGGGGAAATCATTTGCCCTACCTTAACTCGTGCCACCGCCGAGGAATATAACACCGCTGTCCATTTCACAAACGCTTCGCCCAGCCCAAAACAGCCCAACGTTTTATACAAATACCTCCATTCTAGGCTATCGAAGGCCTTTTCTATGTCTACAGAGTGGATTTCCGCCCCGGGCGATCCTTCACAAGCTTCCCCTAAGACCCTCAGCAGTCTTCGCACATTAGTAGCAGTATTCCTGGTAGGGATAAACCCAGCCTGGTCCTTATGCCCCAGGCTCGTAATATGCTGCATCAGGCGCGATGCCAGGATCCTACTTAGGATCTTATAGTCCGTGGACATCATTGATAAAGGGCGATACGCCGCTGTGTCTGTGCTGTCCCTCCCCGGCTTCAATAATGGGACAATGAGGGCCTCCCGCATCGTCTCCGGTGGCTGTCCTATTTCCTGCGCCTCTGTATAGACCTCTAATGGCCCTAGTGCCAATACGTCTATAAATTGCAAATAAAATTCAACTGGTAACCCTTCCACCCCCGTGGTCTTATTCCGTGCCATCTGTTTAATGGCACTTCTTATCTCCTCAAGGGTAATGCCCCGACCCAGATGTTTCGCCTGGTCCTCATCTAGTTGTGGAAGTGCCCCTTCCTCCAAGAATAACTCAATTTCAGTTTCATCTGCCGTTAATGTACTCTCATACAGCCCCTAGTAATACTTCCAGAACTCATGCATAATCTCCCTTTGAGTATAGACCATAGTGCCCTCACCCGCTCCTAGGGCCAGGATCGGGGAGCCCCGCGGTATAGGATTTGCCAACCAGGCCAGCAGTGTCCCCGCCTTGTCGCTCTCTGCGTGAGCCTTCTCTACATTCTTCCTGTAATCGAAGCAGCGTAGCCTTTCTACCTCCTGGGCCAGCTTCTCTTTGGCCTCTATTACTTCTATCTGGAGTTCCGGGTGCTCCGGCCTTGCCTGTTCCACTAACCTCAACCGTCTATCCCCTTTCTCCACGTCCTGCAGCAGGGTTTTCCTTACTCCAGCATACTTACTTATGCATAACCCCCGCACCACAACTTTAAAGGCGTCCCACTCCACCGCCCTAGTAGTAGCGGTTCCTGCATTCTCTGTAAAGTAGTGTGCTATCCCCTCTTCTACTTCTCTGCGGAACACTGGATCATCTAGTGTCTCAGGGTGCAGTCACCATGTGGGAATTTCAGCTTTGTCCCTCGTCTAATGTAATGTAATCAACAATGAGTTGTGGTCAGACAGAGTACTTGTGAGGTATTCAGAGTGGGTTACGGAGGACACTACCGATAGGGAGCACAGAATGGTGTCTAGCCGAACATGAGGCTCGTGCAACGCTGAGAAATAGGAATAATCCCTATCTTGCGGGTGGTGCGACCTCCACACATCTACCAAATGCCACCTAGCCTTGGAATCAAGCCTATACTTGGACAGCCTATGAACTGGAGACTCTGCCAAGGGGGGGTGAGACATATCCATGAGCGCATCTGCAATCGAGTTGAAATCCCCTCCCAATATTATCGGGCCCGCCAGGAACTGCGCTAGAGTGCCGGACATCCGGTCCAGAAATCGCGCCTGGTCCACATAAGGAGCATAAATACTACATAAGGTTACCTCCCAGCCATATAGGCGCCCTTCGACCACAACAAATCTGCCCTCACCATCTATCGTGTGTTTAAGCATCTGGAAGGGGACCCCCGCCCTGACCCAAATCAGTGCCCCCTCGCAAACGCCAAATAAGACGTGCTAAAAATCTAGCTCCTCCATCTACGCTGCAGTGCTAAGCCCTCTGCCTTCGTAAGGTGCGTTTCTTGGAGCAATGCTATGTGCACCCCCCTCCTGACCAAATATGCATGGACCTTGTGTCGCCTTGTCATCGTATGTAGTCCCCGCACATTCCAAGTTATACATTTCAAATCAGGTACTGCCCCCATCATCACATTGCAATTTCTTCCTCCTTCCATTGACATTGCCTAACACACAGGTGACCCCCAGAACCCAACCCAATCCCCAACGCCCCCACCCCCCCACCCTACCAAGAACAGGTCCTAAAACAAAACTGTTAGTCCCCATCCAAACCATACCAACACACACCACACACCTATGCCCAGCGGTAGCCACCGCAGGCACGCCTTAAAGCCTACTGGAGGGTCTGGTGCCAATGGGCGACTGCTCTCTCTCATATATTAACTCCGTTGAGGTCCCCCTATATATCCCCGCCTGCTACCCCACCCGTGCGCCAGTCTTCAAGTTAACAAAGCACCACAGTATGAGGACTTTCCCCGCCTCGGGGGCCGCTGCCCAGCATTCCCTCTCCGTTCACCATTCAGCGCAAGCACTCTGTCACAGCATCATACAGGATCCATTTGCAACCCACTCCGCCACCCTCCAGCCCCAGCACCCATAAATTCGAACTATCACTCATCCTTGAGTCCATCTGCTGTGGCCGGGGTGACCTGCGGCATCCGAACACTTCCATCCTCCAACGCCTCTGAGTCCGACTGTGTTTTTTCTTTCTCCGTGTCCGTACTCTCCGGTGACTGCAAAGTCTGACTGCTAGACAACGCTGACACTGCCTCCAGCGCATCAAGCGCATCTTGTTTCCCTAGTTCAGTTTGAGCTTGAGATGGTTTCTGCACCTCCGGTCACCTACGTCGAAGGTGCTGCGATTTACGCTGGGGCAGCCCTTCAGAGAGTTCCTGCAATTGTCGCTCCGTTCGATCCGCGCCAGCTCTGTACGTTTCCAGCCACGCCCATGTGCCCTCCGGGGCGCATGAAATTGAGTGCTACCATCAAGCATGATTTTCAATTTCGCGGGGAACAATAACGAGTACTGAATGCCTTCCGAACGCAGCTCCCTTTTCACTGATAGGAATGAAGTACGACGGTGCTGGATCTCAAGTGTATAATCCGGGAATATAGTCACTCTACAATTATCAACCTCATACGGCCCGTCAGTCCGCGGCCTCTGGAGCAGCAAGTCCCTGTCCTTGTAATGTAAGAGTGTAGCTGCCACCGGGCGCGGGGGACGTCCCGGCTGTGGGGGCTTGGCAGGCACCCTAGGTGCTCGTTCCAGTGTGAAAAAGGAAGAAAGACACTCCGTCGCCACCACTGTCCGCAACCACTGCTCCAGATACTGCACCATATCTGACCCCTCCACTTTTTCAGGTAGCCCCACAATGTGAATGTTGTTTCGCCTATTGCGGCTTTCGGCGTCCTCTGCACGCTTCTCCAGCGCTTGAATGCGGTCCAGCGCTTCCACCATCTTGCTCTCCAATACCTTTTTGGCTGGCGCTACCTCCTGCAATGTCACTTCCACTTGCTTCACCCTGTCCACCAGCTTGGAGTAGTCTGCCCTCAATAGTCCTAGCCCCGTCCCTACTTGCGCAATGTCATGTTGCAGGGCTGTACTTGATTCTTCCGCGATCGCCGTTAATATACGATCAAACTGTCGTTGCAACTGCGGGTCCTGGGCCTCCTCCGCTCCCTCCAATTCACCCTGGTACTGCTGCTCGCCCTCTGGCTGCTGGGATGCCCCGCCCTGCTTTCCTCTTGGCTTCCCCATGATCCGTGGCGCGTGATAGTAGCAGGGTGTTAGTGCGCTCGCCTCTGCCGCTCAGGCTCCCGCTTCTCTCTTTGGCCTCACTAGTGCCCGGTGCAGTGCCTGCCAGTGAGGGCCACCCCCAGCCACCCCAATAGTGCAGTGTGTGGTTCGCCCGCTTCCATCCACAACTTGAGGGCATTCAGCTACTCTCAAATCCAGGCTCCCCCCTCCCTAAACCTTAAATGCAAACCCCTTCTCCTGGCAACTGCAGCGTCAGGGTGGTACAACCACGGCTCCGTTCTCCCTGGGCATCGAAGCTGCTCTGCCGTGCAGCCCGCAGCCCCGCTCAGTACGTGTTCTTCTCCCGGTATCCGGAGTAGTCCACTTCTCACCAACCTATGTTCCTCCGGTCAATAGGTGCCGACCGGGGTGCTTCCTCTCCTCCAGCACATTAGCTGCATGCACTTGGTCTACTGTTGCCCTGTCCGCCAGTCCATCCTCATAGGGCAGTAGTGTTAACCCCCCTCTGTTATGTGCCGTATGCCGCCATCCAGCGTGTTCAGAGTCACCGGGGCCCCCCTTCCAGCTGGTGCCCATATGGTAACTGGGGACCTTATAGCGACCCTCAGGCAATCGCTCCTCAGCCACGCTCAGCCGGGCTCCAGCTCTCAGCCCGCGCCCTCACCTGCGTCTGCCCCAGCTCGCAGGCTACCGCCGCCCCCCGGCCACACGACCACCTCCGCAGCCGAGGGTCGCAAGACAGGCCGCGCCCCACTCACCGGGACAGGCAGGTAGGCAGAGGCTTCGCTCTGCTCGCTGTTCACCAACTCCACTTCTTCTGGCCTCTGTTTGATCGCGGGGGCCGCATCTGAGTCTCCAGGCCGCCGATCACTCCGAGCCTGCAGGCCGCCGCCCCAGTGCCCGCTGAGCTCCTCACAGTTGGTCCATTGCGGCAAAGAGTTACCCCGAGTGCGCTCTGCGTGGGTGCCGCTGCTCCTCGCCGCTTGCTCGGATCCTAGGCGCCGCTCCTCTTCAGCCCCGGTAGTTGTGGTCCTGGACGTTCGGCAGCTTCAAAGCGCTGCCGCCGGAGGCCCAGGCGTTCCTCGGCAGCCTGCCGCCATTTTATTGTGCCTCCTCCTCGTCATCCGTCTCAGGTCGCTCGAAAGCCCAGGAGCTCCCACAGCACGCCCCCCTGATCACCGGGCAGGCTCCCGGGCTGGGACCTCTTCCATCAACGATTCCTGGTGCCGCTGGCGGGCAGCTAGGGCCTCTTTATTTCAGGATTCTATGAGGACCGACACGGAGCTCGGCGCTCCCGCAGGCAGCTCCATCGGCCTCCAAGCCATGCCCCCTGCATGCTGCTCCTTATGGGTCCCTGGGATCTGGGTTTGCCTCTACTTCCATGTCAAGTAGTTTTAATGGCGGGAGTAGAGGTTTTTTGCTAGGAGAAGTATGCTCAATGCATACGTCTCCTGAACCGTTGCTTTGAAACTTGGTATTTTAAAAAGTTTTGAAAGGTGCTGTTGTCGACGAGTCAGTAGACGGTTGCCCCGTTGACAGGTTAGTTAATATTAGTGTTGTCTCATTGTAGGTTAGCAGGCTCTTTAACAGTTTGGACATCCACAGCCTTGTTGACAGGTTGGTTGTCGCTGGTCTTGTTGATCTGTTATCTGTGGGTCAGTGGTCAACAGTTTCTTTGGGAATTTTCCTGTTGGTGGATTTGATGTTAACTGTGTCCTACTTAGACTTGTTGTGTCAACAAGGAGTTGTCTACCTCTGTGAAGCTGTGAATGGTGTGTCTCTCGATGGTATGACTGACTTCATCTTTTTCAAAAGATAGAAGAGGAAGGAGAAGTTATGGCTGTGGGAGAATGCCTCTTTTTATGCTGCCTTCCAGGAGTTGGTTTCTCAGTCTTTACGATAGGGTGACCAACCATCTGTAAATTTCACGGACCGTCCGTAATTTGGACCTCACGTCCGTTGTCCGTGAGGATCCCTTTTACGGATGCCTTTTGTCCGTAATTTTGGGCATTGCGGGGAACATCACTGTTCCCTGCAGGAAGCCTCAGCTCCCTGATGGGGCCACCTCGCACTCTTCCTCGGAGCACAAGAGCAGCCCCACCCCGCCTATTGTCAGTCTGTATGCGGCTGATTGCCACATAAAGAATGACAATGGGCTAATCTGGGCTGCAAAGCATGTGGTGGGCCTCCCCCAGCCTCTGTCTAGGGCAGGGCATTCTGTCAGACAGAAGAAATGTGCAAAAACACCAATGCTGCTACATGAGAATCCAGTTCAAGAAAAGAAGCTGGTGAAAGAAGTTAAAAAGAAGGGGCTAGAGTTCTTTCACAGTCTCGTCATTTTAGAACTGATGCATTTTCAATATTATATTCAAGGAAGCCATGATTGCTGCTTTTTTATTTTATGCAACTAACAACCATTGACAAAGCCAATAGTTCTGGCATGTTGCAGGTGTAACCTTACTTGTTGTGTTACATATCTAGATACAATGACAGAAGAGGCAAAATACTAGTCGGGCGGTACACTATACTAAGCACAGATTTTTAGCTTAGGTGTTTTAAGCCACGCCCTTAATTACATCAAACACCCCCTTTGGAAAGACCCTCCCGTTTTTTCATCCCACTTAAAGCTCTGGAAATAACACCAATTCACAGTCACGTCATGGCCTGGCACTGTGCATCATGCATGACTCATGTCTTCCACTTTTTCAGATTGACTGTGTGCAGGGGCTTAGTGAACCCTACCCCGACCCATTCCCTTGCTTTAGGAACTACAGCAAGGGTGAAATTCTTGATGGGCCTCTTCTGTCTGCAACTCTGCAGACAAAAGGCTCAGCTCAGAATTAATATGAAAAGGTGGGTGAGTGAGTAATTGAAGGGATGGGTGGATGGCTGGATAGATTAGTGAAAGAGTGAATGGATGGATAATGAGAGAGAGAAAGGATGGATGGATGAGTGAGTGGAAGGATGGATAGATGGATTTATTGATGGAAGGGTAGATGGATGGGTAAAAGGGTGGATGGATGAGTGAAAGGATGGATGGATGAGTGAAAGGATGGATGGATGGATGAGTGAAAGTGTGGATGATGGGCGAGTGAATGGGTGGATGGATGAGTGAAATGATGGATGGATTGATGAATTGATAAGTAAAATGGTGAATGGATGGACGGAAAAGTAGAAGTGTGGATGAGTGAGTGAGTGAACAGGAGGGTAGATGGACAAAAGGATGGATAGATGAGTGAAGGAGGAACAGGGTGGCTGGATGAGTGATAGGGCCAATGGGTGGATTCAAGAGTGGATGAGTAGATGGGTGGGTGGAAGAAAGGATGGATAAGTGAAAGGGTAGATGGGGAGAGAAAGGGAGGATGGATGACTGAAAGGGTGAATGGGTGGAAGGATGAGTGCCTGGGTAAATGGATGAGTAAGTGAAAGGATGGCTGGATGGGTGAAAGGCTAAAAGGCTGGATGGATGGGCGAATGGATGGATGGATGGATGGGTGGAGGAGTGGAAGAGTGGATGGATGAGTGTACCGATGGATAGGGTGAAAGGGTGGATTGATGGATAATGGATGGATGATTGATAGGTTTGCAAATGGTTGAATATATTTGGATATGGATGGGCTTAATTATATACTATTGTGCAACCTCCTCTGACTTTTCTGTAAAACCTACCTTTTGTCCCGAAGTTTTGTCCTAAATTTTGACCGCCTGTCCTGAATTTTTGTCCTGAATTTTGACCATTTGTCCTGAATTTTTACACTCACCATCCTGAATTTGCACCCATGCCAGTTGGTCACCCTACTTTGAGTCCCTTCTTGTGACATTTTTCATGTGCCTCATCAGAAGGCTGACCTTTAGTTAGTATTTCTGTTTTCTAAGCCTGAGGAGTTTCTGAATTCCTTTAAGTTTATTTAGTCTCTTCAGACCTATGAGAGCTGGATTTGACTTATCCACTGACGACAGGTCCTTCAGGTCTTCAGTCCTTGGCGGCGATCCTAAGAATCTCCTTCTTTGTCATGGAGAACTTTTGCTGAAAATGTTCTGCAATTGTTGCAATCCATAGGCTTCTGGTTTGGGTACAAGCAATAGATGCATCTTTTGTGCAGATCATCTGGGAAAACTCTAATTTTTCCACATGAATCACAAGCCTTGAACATGCTTTTCATAGATTTTTACATAGTGTTATTCTTGTTCAGCTCTTTCCCCTTAAACAAAGGTGGTGGCCTTAGAGGAAATCGACTTTTTGCAGGCTTTCTCCACTTTTGCCCTATTTTGACAACGGATTACTGGTGTAATAGCTCTGAAGGGCGTGCCCTGCTAAACAGGACTCAGTGAATGTACTCCAACCCTAAAAATGTTGTATGTTTAATTGGCTGGTCCTCAATTGTCATAGCCTAACTTGTAAGGCCCTAGTGTATGTACCAAGGGTACCCAGGGCCTGTAACGTAGAGTGTCGCCCAGGGATTGCAGGACTGATGTGCCACCTTGAGTAGGTCAAGGTAAAATATGGCTCCTAGTCTCACACTGCAGACTGGAAGGGAAGATTTTAACTGCTAAATCGACTTTGACATTTAAGGTAATGGCAAAGCCCTACCCTCCTTTTTTAATATATGGAAGTCACCCCTAACGTACGCCAAATGAACCCTAAGGCAAGGTGCTTTATGTTAAAAAGTGGAACATGTACTTTCACATGTTCCAGCAGTAAATTCCCTACATTGTTTTTATTGTGGAAAGGCTAGTATCCCCATTGGCAAGTACAGAGTTACTGGCTGACACATCAGCCCTGCCCTTCTGAATGGAACTACTCAAATTGGTACTGTAAGGTATCAAAAGAATTAGTACATTAAATCTGATCTAATGCTTAAATTGAATTTAATGTTACTGGTGGGCAAAGTGCAGCTTTAGAAGTTACAAGTTTAGTTGCCCAGGATTCCAGTGCCCTTTTACTGTTGTACTCTGGGTCTGTCCTGCAAAAAGCTTTCTGCCCTCCTGAGACTTGTGCTGATGATTTCTAAGAAAGATAACAATAGAGGTCTGCCACTAGAGGAGGTGTTACCTCCCCCATGCAGAAAGCCACAAAGGGGTTAGCCTAAAAGTCAAGCTTCAAAGAGAAATCCGCCTTTGAAGGGCAAATGGGGAACACTTGGGAAAGATTCTGCTCTATTGTGTAGGTAGACAGGCTGGAACTAGGGACAGGGATGGGAAAGTCAGTTGTTAAACCGGTTTTCCAAGGGCATATAGCCCACTTGGTATACAAACTTCTGGGTTGAGCTAGGGAGCTCCACATGCCTGGAGAGGTGCCCTGCCATTCTGGGAGTGGGCAGAATGGTGCATCCTGGGATGCCCAGATGCTACACTTTGCAGGAAGTATTCATCAGGAGGAAGGGAACCTGGTAGTTTCTTGGCTACCAATGGCATCCTACCTTAGGGGCATTTTCGGTAGATAAATTGGGCACGCCTGGCACCCAGAAATCTGATATCTACTGTCTGGAAAAGGACCAAAGGAAGATTGCCCTGCTGCACCGAAGGACCATCAGAGAGGCTGCACCAACAAGGACTGCATCTGCTGGCTAGAAAAGGAAGGGACTGTGCCTGCCTTGTCCTTCTCAAGGAGAAGCCTTCTCCAGAGCCCAGCAAAGCCAAGCGACTCTAAGGGCCAGCTGACTAGCCTCCTGTTTCCAGCATTGGACCACAACAGCTGAAGAAGCCTACTGAGGCAGGTTGGTAGCTCAACTTCTCAACGTCACCAACACAGCCGACACAGCAGCACCAGGGGCCAAGACCCAATGCACAGAGTTTTCTATTGCACTCTCAGCGCTGGGACGCTCCCGGGCAGCCATGCGCTTTATAAATCCTTTTTCATTTCATTTAATTTAATTTCATTTCAGAGTTGCACCTACGTTTGCTAAGCCATTGAGTGCTGTTGACAAGCTGCTAGGACCCTCAGAGGGTGACTTACCGACTCAGGAAGGATTGGCCTGTGACAGCAACACTGAGCGGCTTTGGTCAGAGCAGAGAGGAATGCGTGGAACGTCGACCCTGCCGCCAGGACCCTTGCACCATCTTCGTGGAGTGAGGAATCTCTGAAGGAAGACCCCAACAGCTGCGTCGCATCCACAGCATCGTTCATCACTTACATCAGGACCACTTCCATTGCAACAGCTACATTGGACAAAAGTGCCTGGAGCTGACAGAGGATTGCTTCACTTGTTGAGGTAACTGTTCTCGAGGACCTGGTTGGTTCCCCTGATGGCTACCCACTGGAGTTGGTAACCTAAAGTAACTCCAGCTAACCGCTTTACTGAAAAAGTTCCTAAGTGTCAAACTCATTGAATTTGCCAATATTTGTTTGCAGTTAAAAGAAAAGTCTTGATTTATTAATTCTTGTAAAATCCATATCTCTGGAACCCTCTGGTGAATCATTTTCATTTTGGTAGCTAAATTCATATAAAAGTGCAGTCTATTTTTATAAATTGGTGTTGGATTTCTTGAGTGTCTTGTCAATCTCTTCTTCAATTGTTTTGGTGCTGTTTAAATGCTTTACAATAGTTCCTTGTCTCAGACTTGCTGCTGAGTGCCACAGCTACCTGGGATTGAGGTGAGGGGTTGACAGCCAAAACCTACTGGTCCTACAGGGGTTGGTAACTGTATTACATGGTGAGGTCGCACAACATGTAATACACCCCATTTCTTCACATGGTTGTTGAAATGGGGTTGCAAAGAGTTTTTCTGAGGTAACTTGTACACTTATCTGAGCTAATAGTGAAAGCAAAGCTCTGGAACCCACTTCTGTATGACATGTAGTAGAAATCTCAGGTGTGAAGACCTCTGGGAGGTGTGAGGCAAGAAGCTCTTACCTCATTGACTGAAGGCTGGGCATTTTACAATGAGTTGAATGTACTAATAAAGGGGCACTGTTTGGGCTGAGTGAGGCAGACAGTGACTTGTACTGCTATGTTAAAGTTAATGAGGCACTCCCACTTTGACTACGGGATTGATTCAAGCATGTATTCTATGAAAGATCCAATACTGGAGAATGTTAATGACCCATTAAATATGAGCTTTTGGACAGAAACTGTCTTTCTCTGAATAAAGTGATCACTTCTCTTTCTGAAGTGATGATGTTCAAAACAGAAACCCATCTGAACCTTAGGTGGAGAGAGATTAAGCACTGTCTTGCCAGAATGTATTTGTAAGCCGTGTGCCAGTTTATTCTTATGGAACATTTAATGGCAAAGAACATTTTTGAAACCCATCTCTAGTACTGTGATGACACTCTTGCTAGCCCAGAGCCTGTTTTGTACCTTTTACTAGAATGAACACAATGGGAAAGGTCTCTCCTTTTTAGCTCACGCACCTAGCGTTGCAGTGAGCAGCACTGCCCACGCAGCGAGAGACCTCATGTAGGGGTTTAAAAACTGACCTAGGAATCGCACACGCACAAGCGTGTGCTTTTCCTTTTGCCCCAGGCTATTGGCCTTTGCGTGCGTCTTTGTAACAAAGACAGCACGCAATTGGCCAAAGGCGGGCTCATTGCTCCGCCCATGGCCTATTGGTGTCGGTTACCCACATCGCCGCCATGTGGTTTCAATTATCGTGCCCAGACATGGGCGCGAAAAGTTAAACCACAAGTCTCGCTGTGGCCCGCACACCACTCGCGGGCTTGTTTACAACTTATATCTCCCCCGCACCACTCCCAGCCCGTCTCTGCTGTCCCCCGCCTTCTGGTCCCACCTGCCCTCCCGGCCAGTCTCTGCTCGTCACGCATGTCCTCACTGCCACCCTAATCCCAAGACTCTGGACTTGGGTCCTACACTGGCCGCCCCTGCTCTTTCCTCCCCTCCACTGCCTCTTCCCACCATGTTCACGTCGATAGCCTGCTCCGACACTACCCCCGTGTCCACCCTCTGCCTGGCTCCGGACCCATCCTTCCCGCTCCCCTCCCTGTCTGTCCTCAAGTGACCGCTCCCGTCTGTTTTTGCCCCGACTTTTCTGATTGCTGTCTCCTTCTACCCTTCTCTCTTCATTCCATTAATGTTCTCCCCTCCTCCGCTAGCTTCGATTCTGCCAAGTATACCAATCTCCCTCCTTCCACCATTATCTTGTCGACCATATGCTCCCGTTCTACACTGCCTGCTCCAGTCCCCGCTGCCACCCTGTTCTGCCCTCCTCTGCCTGATCCCATCTCACACCCTCTTTATCTCTGATTGCTTCTAAAGTGTCCCCCTCGCTTGCTTCCATCCTACTCTGGGTAGGAGGCCCTCGCCTGTTCTTCATCACTGGATGTGAGAGGTCAGTTTCAGGCGAGGGAATATGGTGAATATCTCCTGTTCTGTAGATGCCATTCCAGTTCGGGTGCCTGGGGCGGTAATAAGGGGTTAGGGTCACACACAAACATGCACATTCTTAAATACCTACTCGTACATATATAAACATACATGTTAATATACACCGAAACAAACAAACATACATACTCACTGACTCAGACTCCTACATACATATAGATACATACATACACATATACTGACACACTCCCAAATGTGCATAGACGCGTTCTTGTTGATATTTGTACGCATATATACACTAAAACACTCAAACATATATAATCAGTCACATACCTTATACACAGGCACCTCCCTACATGGATAAATCCAAACACATACTCAAACACCAATACACATGCATAAAGGCATACAGCTACAACCATACACGCATGGACAGACACCTTCTCGCATGGACGTTATTTTATTTTAATCTTTCTTCTGCTAAGGCACAGATACTGAAGCATCATGGCGCTGTTTTACAGACTTCACAGCGAAGAGCCAGATTCTGCGTTGTTTCCGTTTAAAGGGGTCGGTCTCTCCTACATCTTGGGGTGAAGCCCATCAAACTGTACGACGTGGCCCTGCCTCTGGCTTGGGTGCCTCATACTTGGGGGCAGATCTTCAGGCTGGCACTCAGTCTCGGGTGCCCACGGGAGCACCCTGCAGCAAGGTGATAGGTAGAACGCTAGATGAGGCACGCGCAAATAGTCTCAAAGTCCTTACTAATTGTGACATCACCATCCTTCTCCTGCCGCTCTCCCTGCTTTTCAAACATGGCTGTTTGTAATTATAATGTTTTCCCAGCCCCTCCTAAATTAAAATGCTACCTGTGATTACAGTTTTAAATGGTATGCTTTCTGCTAAACGAAGAGAAAAAAACTAATAAAAACATAATTTACAATGCCAATAGCTCCAACTTTCACTATTGCGAGACCTATTGCATTGCAAATGCTTGTTCGATTTAGATTCAGCTCAGTGTGGTGACTCATGTCATGAGCATCGGAAGGCCAACCAATGCCTTGGGAGGAACTACCCAGGCTTGTCCTCGTGACTGGGTCTCTACGCAATCACAACTGCATTCTATGTTCTTTTGTAACTATTTCAGTTACTCATGAAGACTTTTTTAGACCCCTATTAAAAACTTAAGGGCACCGTAGATATGTACAGGCTTTGCCCAAGTTGCAATCCTGGAATATGCCAATGATTTGTTTTACGGTGAGTGCATTTCCTTAAGCAGCAGTTCGTGCCAGAAAAACAATGGAAGCATAAAAATATCAGTTTAATTGATATAAAAGCATCCTAGTTTTAGATATTTATTGTTTTTGACTAGGATGTATTTATATTTTTTATGCACTTTGTATGTATGCTGCTACCATAATTCATAAGCTGCTGCTGAGTGTTTTGCCTGTATGAAACAAGGATTAATGTAATATTTTAATGCTACGTAATATTGCAGGGATTGATTATGCTGTTTTTATATTGTTTTATGATCATCCTCGAGTGTATTGTATTGATTTGTTTCTTTTATGCCCACATAAAGATTCTTTGATGAATTGACCCATCTCTAAAAAAAAAAGAAAAATTTTTTTTTTTTTACTTCTGTTTATTGATCTTCCCCCAAACTGTTTAATGAAAAATATGCAATGAGCTTGGGTTATTGTGTGCAACCTTAAAGACAGAGTCACTATTTCAGACTCCCAGGTATACATTTACTCCTGTGACCCCTTTAGCAACTTCAGAATTAATAAGCAGTTTCTTTCTTGAACTAACTTTTTTCCATACTATATACATTTTCTTAAAAATTACCCATGGTCCTCCCCTAGTATATTTGTTTATAGATATGAGATTTTTCACAGTTCATTGGTCAATGTTTTGTACACTGCCTAACTGCATGTGCTTCTGTTTGTCCAACCACCTGGCACACCTTCCCGGTGATATCAACATGCAACATGTAGTGATCGCGCACGGTGTGGGTTCTAACTAACACAAGGCAACTGTTTGTCTACACATGGTGGTCTACATGCTCCCGTTCCAAGCCAGGCATCCCCTGTTGGGTGGTTGCGTTTGTGAGAAGCGAGCCAACCCTGTAACCAAGTATGAGAATGCAAGACCTCAGCTGGTGTCCCACTCCTTCTGGGCACTATGTGTCAATCCTGCACATCATAAGGGCAGCTCCACCTGATCAACTCAGATCAACACAAGGCTGTGCACAGCACTACCATAACATTTGCAAGAAAAATAGACTGTTAGCAGTTACATCTTCAATCTTTGGTCACAAATACTTGGGAATTAAACAGTTCTGTACAGACCAATCACATAAAACAGTACAGTGAAGGGCAAAGACGCTTGAAAGACCTGGCTGCTTGATCTGAGCATTCTCCATACATTTCATGATATGCATTTTAACGAGTACCAGCTCATTTGTTTGCTATACTTCTCACTCTGGCTCAGTGTCTGTGAATTCTCGCACATAATTATGTGAAGAGGTATTTTCTTTTTCGAAAAAGGGAGAACAACGCAAAAGTTTGTCGGTGGCGGTTGAAGTAGATGGAAGTACATAACCGGATGCATAATACTGGCACTTCGATCTTCAGTCTGAGTCGGAGTCCTCCTCTGTAAGGAAAGAGAAGAGCGCCTGGTTACAGTAAGATTACATTACATCTGCACGATTATTCCTAAATCCTGATCTAGAGACAGCCCCACAGTTTCCTCTGTATTGCTTAATCTTTCTTTCCAAAATCCTTCACATTGAACCTTATTTCTGGAGATTCATGGCTGGGGCTAAGAAGTCAAAATGGATACAGCTCATTTATAGGTTTGAGCATCAAGTCTCTCACAGGTGAGTAGGCGCCCTATACAAGCTCCTGATTGATAGTTTATTGCTAAAGTGATATATATCAACAAATGTACTACCTCCACATTTAGGAAAGGAATCTCCTGGATCACGTATGTCTATACTTGAAAAGAGTTCACACAGTCACATTCTGGTTGAGTTACATGTTTACAACTTTTTAAACATAATGTAGTTCAAATGGTAAGTATCTGGACTCATTAATGTTGACAGATGAAACATAATCTTACAATGATGTTTAAGCAGAAGAGTTAAGAGTTGGGTGTCATGGAATTAGAACTAAAAGAATTATGTCACTTATGCTGTAAATGTTGCTTAGATAGGAGAAATTTATTGGATATCCCCTTCAGATTCCATTAGGTCTTTTTTTAATTGTTACTGCAATAAAACGTGTATTTTGCATTCATTCATTCATGATCATTACATCATCGCAAGAACACTGATACCAATTTAACAGTTAGTTTTCCATATTTTGATATACATCTTCCTGCATGTACCAAATCCATCATCAAAGAATACATTTTCTGATTTTCAGTTTTTTGCTTTCCCATCTAGTAGTTTATTTTATTAGGTTATTTAAAACCATACCAATGTATACTTGTAGTGTGCATTTGTAATTCATAATGAATAGCCACTTGTTTTCTGTCTGTCGTAAAATTAAGTCCTGCAGACTTGCCTGGCCATTATTTACTGAATTTAGAGTTGCAAGCAATAGCAGAATAATTTAATGCACATTCTTCCTGACAACAGCCTGATACAAGCGTTTCCCCAACAACAATTGGTTCAAAATATAAACGCAAAGAACACTTTTCAATACTCATGTGTCTTTACTTATTGCGTCCAGTGTTAAATTAATTTGGTTTAAGATCTTCTAGGCTACTTCCATAAGTGTTCATAGTATGGGTGAATCACAGCCATACAGTGGAGAAGTGTGGCTCAAATGGTTAGAGCGGCAGTCCCTGATGCAGAGGTCTGGTCCGGGACCAGGGTTCAATACCCGCCTCGGCGAATCTTGGGCTCAATTTCCTCGGACCTGATAATTCTCGCCTCGGTGCCTATTCTAATCATAGGTCCCACTCTGCAACTCTGGGCAATAGCTTGCTTAATCTCCACAACGGCCCCAACAGCGCTGGGATGCCTGGCTTCACCTTGGGGGTGCCCAGGAGTGGACATTTCACAGGGAAAAGCCAGTATACAGACAGCGCCGGGACACTTCCGTTGGAGGTAACTGTGCGCTTTACAAATGCTGGCATTTACATTTACATTTATAGCCCAATTAAACAAGGGTTTCAACTTTCTGCCACTGTCTCAGTTATATATCAGAGGTTGGGCAGAAAAAAATAATGTGGACAAGCATTTCCCACAGAGATTACAGCCTCCTATACAGATCTTTAGAGGCTTCCATACTTTTCAACATTCTCCCAGTGGATTAAAAAGGGATTTTAGACACATTGTACTCTAGTTAGATTGGACATCGAAGCATTTAAATATAACAGTGTTTCACTTTTTCAAAACTTGGCATTTAACCTGAGAGATTTTTCTTAGCAAGATCTATGTAGTTCACCTCATGCTACGAAGACCCAACTTTTCAAATGTTTTGTAATCTAAGTTTATATCCTTAAAAGCAAGTTTAGCTGAGCACCCTTAAGTTAAAAAGTCAAAGGGTTGATAATGAATCTTAGTGCTTCCCATAGGACCTCTTTAGGAGCGCGTGCCTCAGCCTTCGATTCTGAAGCATGTTATAGGAATGTTATATGTAAAGTGTAGTGTAGATTAAGTACATTTATAAATTGCAACCATGCCAGAGACCCAGCTTCTAGGCATAAGAGAAAGATAACAATTATGGTCGGGGAACATGGAACCTAGCAGAACAATCAAATCAAATTGCACATCCCCCACAAAATTCCATGAAGCTCAACTGAGCGCTCAGCATTTTAAGAATATATCAGATTGTGCTTCAGGAGGCAATTCCAGCTTCTACAAATTATACTGCAGCCAAATTTGAAACACTGGCATTACAGTGGGAGTTTGAACAAAGTTCTGTGGGTTCGACATTGTACTAGATCATCCCATTTACCAGTTTCCTTGGGAAAGCCAAGGCTCTGTATATAAGTGTAGACATTGAATGGCCTTAGTGCAAAATGGTGAGTGAGTGGCATGGGATCCTAGGACAAGCAGCTTAGAGCATGGGAAAAAGGAAGCTGCCTTAGGTGTCAGCCATTAAAGATGACACGTGTTGTAACTACAAAGCTCCTGAATCCATATAACAAGAAAATTAGCCACTCACTCTGTATCCACCAATGAAACCGTGCTCCTGTTCTTTTTCCTGTGACCAAAAGAACATTGTTTTTCATGTTAATCCCTACTGTGTTGTGGTTTTTATCATTTTCAAGTGTTGTTGGCACTTTTTAAAGGTGATTGGGAATCTGATCAAAGATAGCGGTATCATCAGCGTACTGCAATAGTGTGGATGAGGTGAACATGGCTGAGGTGGAAGGATCATAACCAAGAGTATTGAAAGTGATGGACGAGGGTCACTAAAAGTAGCATAAATTGTATTGCTTTCAGAGGTGCACAGATAATGTCCTCTTTTCCTCTTAAAAGAGGTTTTCCTCTTAAAATCTTTAAAGAAGATCTTAGTATTCCTTCCTGACCACTCTTGCAAGATGGTAATTCAAGCTATGATCATAGCTAAGATAGGCTATGGAAATTCACTATATCTAGGGTTACCAAGAGGACTTCTTAATAAACTACAAATAGTCCAAAATTCTGCTGCCCATATTATTTTGAAATGTCGTATAAGACTAGGCAAAACTTGAAGGCCTTCACTGGTTCCGCATTAAAAAGAGAATACCGCTCAAAGCTCTTACTATCACCTACAGGGCCGTTCATCTTTCTGGCCCTCTCGATATACAAAGGAGATGTAAATATCTATGTCCCTAGTAGAACTCTACGTTCCTCAAACCAGGGCTTAGTATGTATCCCTAAGATACACAAGCAGAGAATGGGGAGACGCTTCTTTGCTTATTTGACAGCAAAAAACTTGAACCTGCTTCCTAAAGTGCTCAGAGATTTGGAAACAGAAAAAAGCCTTTAAAATCGAACTATCTTTCCATATTACAAGCTGTTGTGCACCAAGACACTTCTGGTAAAGCATCTGTGCACTTTATAAAAGACATTTCATTTCATTCACTTACAGGTATATGTACGAAATAGGATTGAATAGGACCCAAATTGGAGGAAACCAGATTTGTGTCTCTTGCCTGTAGCTTGGCGATCAAGGTGTCCTAAAAGGCATCGTAGACTGGGATGGAAGAAGGTAAGGTGCTGCCTTCTTTAACTGAGTTCATCCTCTTTGAATCCATGTCATCTTCAGTTGTTAACTGACTAAATCAACAGACATCCCAGGTAGCCAAAAAATGTATGAAATGAGTCAATACTGTGATGTGCAGAAGACGGTCATACCTTTACATACATACACAGACGCATACACCGCACACATCCACGCACACACACATCCATGCACACATACAGACACAGCTGCATTATTCTTTATTCTTTTTAAACCTATCTTGTGAAATGTGGCCACACAACATTAGCAGCTCTGCATTCCAGAGACTAGCTGTCATCCAGTACTGTTTTCCATAGCACAATTTAGACCCTGTGTCCCAATAAAAGTATGAGTGACAGCTCACTGCCTTACTGAAAGCAATGCACTGTTGATCACTGCTTTAAGAAAGGGCCTAAAATTGGGTTTGATGTGCTGATGCTCAGATTGTTATGTGTGGGCCACCCTTTCAAGCCTAACCCTCTAACAGAACACTGTGCACCACCATTCTAAATAATACAGGTGGTGGTCCTGATTCACAATGAGCCTCCAAACTTGTGGCGGAGGCCTTGCAGTCATGGAGGGGTCTCCGCACTCGGGCGGAATCTCCGAAATGAGAATTCTCATGCTATGCGTGTGTAGGTCCTTTGCGACTCAGGCCTACAGTGTGTTAGATGGGCCAAAGGCCATGAGATATGCACCTGGTTTCCCCTCACCTGCCAATGCCAGGGTCTGGATTGTTGCAGCAAACCTTCATTGCCTTAACGTGATGGGAGAAAGAGGGCAACTATATCCAAATGCCCTTTGGCCCCATGTGGGCTGCATATAGGGCAACAGTCCCTCCCATAAACAAAGGACGGTCAATCTTCTGTGTAGTCACACCACAGGCACAACACTGGTGGTCCAACACATCTCTGTCCCTCTGTAATACAGATGATAGGATGTAAGGCATAGTTAACTAGGGTGTAGGGCCTCATGGCTTTTGGGGAGGCTCAGGGTTATCCTCCACATGTCTCAATTGGGCCTTGTGATTGGCTACCTTTCTTTTATTGGAACATCCAGATGCTCATATTATAGTCAGGGCAGAACAGCAGGCATCTCCAGCTTAATTGTAGATTTGGAGGAAACAGCCACATTGACTTCAGAAGTTCATAGAACTAGTGGAAACTAGGGCCAATGCGAAGGTGTACCACCTCCACGAGTCATAATTACATCTACCCTGTACAGTGCAAATATATCAACGTATTGCCAGAGTGGACAAATGAGATGAGCACTAATTTATCAGCCACATTTGCATTTGAAAAAGGCAGAGTAGTTTTCCTGAGCATGGTCTCCATTATTTACATTCAACACTAAGCACAGTACTTAGAAGGGAGCAACAGGAATGTGATAGTAGCACAATTGCATGCAAGACATGGGGGGATGCATCTATACAGCTGCACAAACAGACTCTTCTTTTTAGTTCAGTCCTTTTTTTATGGCAGGTCTGAAGTGAACATAGCCTGCCACCAGAAACCGGCTGAGGGTGAAACTCCTCAAACCACCAGATGCTCCTCCGTGGAACAGCTGTAACCCTGTTGCAGGGGACTATCACTCTGTGTGTTAGCAATGTGGGCTTGGGGAGGAAAGCCATTCATATTGCACTCAGTCACCTTACATAAACACGTAAGCACAGTCACACATAGAGAGGCTCAGTGTGAAGTAAAGGAGCACAGGCATGGGAGACTGCACTCTGAGATAGTTGAAGGACTCCTCTGCAAAGGGTACAGGTAAAAAGGCTTCTGACCTTTTATATACATTTTAAGGTTATTCTCCTTTATGGGGGTGTTGGGTTGGCACGTGGGATGTACCTTCTGTTCAGAGCAGAGTCTCGAACTCTTCTGTGAAAGTAAAAAAATACATGTGGAGCATGCCCCAGAATTAGAGGTGCAAAACCACTGAGAGGAAAAATTATGGGACAGGCGAAAACATACAGGATGGAGGCAGAATATCACAACAGACTGCCAACCAACCAATGCGTACCTGCAGTTATTGTCCCAATTTTCTGCTATATCCATATGATGTCCTGGTCTCTTTTTCACATCAATCTCCTAATAATCCAGTGAACTTACCCAGACATTGGAAATATGCTTTCTATTTCCACTCCAGTGCAAAACAACTAATCCTGAAATGCATCCCACATGTCAGTGTTGTTTAATTGCATTTTTGCTCCTACTACAGTGGGGCATGTAGTCCAGGCTAAGAATTTCAGGATTCTGAGAAACACCTACGCATCTGCTTGGATGGCAGAATAGTTTGAATTACTCTTGGAATATCTGGCTGCAAACATACAGCATTGCTTGCATCTCAGGTCCTCTCTGCTCTCTGCAGACATAGCCAGTATTTAGTTATGCAGCACAATATGCTTGCATGGCTAAACACTTATAAGGTCCCCAAGGCGAGACCTATTGGTTATGCCAATGCATCCTCCCATCACTTTTAGCAAAAGTAAAGAAATAGAAGTTTTTTTCTATTTCTTTACTTTTTCTATAATTGCTATAACCCCTCCCCCCAACTGCTGTCTTCTTCCCTCACCCGCCCTAGCCCCCTCTGTTGTGGTGTTGCTTGCCCCAACAATCTCTCCCTCTTGCCTGTGATGCTTGACCCACACGCCCCTTCTTTTGCCCGAGAGAGAGAATTGTTTGGGTTTACCGTATGGCTAAAATATTGACAGTACCTCGGGTAGGAGAGACCTATTGACTTTGCCAGCGCTTGTTCTTCTTAAAAGCTCATTTGCTTGATTTTTGGGAGGGGGGATCCAAAGAAACTTGTTTAGACTTCGTATAGTCTTGGTATACTTTTTTTTGTGTTTTTTGTTGTTGTTTGGGGACTACGGTGTTGTATGCTTAATAGCATGGTGAGTAGTTGATCTTCTCTCTGAATCCTGGCATGGTCATTCATTGGAGGCTAGGGTGTCCCTGGGCTGGCGGTATGTTATTGGAGCGTGTCCCCATGTTTGATGGACTGCGTCATATCAGTTATACTAGGCTTCTTCTTCTAAAGTTGGTCTTCATCACGATGCACCAATTTTGTGTGTGGTGTATAACACATTTACAAGCTCTAATGCACTCCTTCCCCAAATCTAAAGGGTGTCTTTCAAATGTCTCAAGTAAACAAGTGAGCACTTTGGTACCCTCCCAAGCACCCACCCCGCCCCCCAAAAATCCCATCTCTGCCGTGTTTCTTGATCTCTTAAGTATTCGGCTACTTTGTGTCCCTGCAGCTCTTGTATGAACAGAAAACTTTAGATGCTTCTACCAGATAGTATTTATAGAGTCCAACACTGGCTAGAGAGCCCTGGAGTGCTGCAGAGCTTGGCCATGGTTCTAGAGGTGACCGAGAGAGGAGAACCTTGGCTTGTAGGCTAATGCGCCTGTGAGGTAAGGGCTGAAGGTTTTTGCTCCAGGGAGTAGTGGAGCCGATAGTTGAGTAAAGTGGTGGTTGTGGAGCATTGTTGTGTACTACACACACAAATAAGGCTCATTGAACGGCTGTCCCGGGACAGGACCCTGATTGTGGTGAAGTTTGACCAAGGGCGGGTGGTGCTGTGCCTCGACACAGGATGCAGTAATTGGTTTTGCAGCCCTATTGTGCCAGTGTCGGAGTTGGAAGCAAGTAAAGTGAGGTATTCTCCGCCATGTTACGGATCACTTGAATACATTACAGGTTTGTGGAGTTGCAGGTTACCATACGGTGACTGCTGCAGTCTGACCCCGTGACTGGAGTTACCATACGGAGACTGCTGCAGTCTGACCCCGTGACTGGAGTTACCATACGGAGACTGCTGCAGTCTGACCCCGTGACTGGAGTTACCATACGGTGACTGCTGCAGTCTGACCCCGTGACTGGAGTTACCATACGGAGACTGCTGCAGTCTGACCCCGTGACTGGAGTTACCATACGGTGACTGCTGCAGTCTGACCCCGTGACTGGAGTTACCATACGGAGACTGCTGCAGTCTGACCCCGTGACTGGAGTTACCATACGGAGACTGCTGCAGTCTGACCCCGTGACTGGAGTTACCATACGGTGACTGCTGCAGTCTGACCCCGTGACTGGAGTTACCATACGGAGACTGCTGCAGTCTGACCCCGTGACTGGAGTTACCAGATGACGGCTGCTGCAGTCTAACCCTGTGACTGGCGCCTTTTGAAAGGACTAGTGGTGTGGAATAACATCAGAGCATGCTCCTTGGGCTTGGTTTTGGTGTTGTGCGGTGCTTGAAGCTTTAGCTACAGAGATGCTGCTGGTGAAGTGTGTGCCAAGGGTGGCGTGTGGCAGGCCTATAGCTGCAGGAATTCGAAGTAATTTGGGAGCGCAGGCTTTTGCATTCCCACCCACAAAGATGCACCGCGGCTCTCTGGAAGATCGTGGGGGTGCAACAAGACACTCAAGGGCAGTCGGTGATTTTTAAGTTGCTCAAGGCTCTGTAGCACCTCGTACTGTACTGTATCCCTGCAGGCTAAACCTGGAGTGATGTTTGTGTGTAGTGTTGCACAATCTGCGGCTCACTTGTATGCACACTCCCTGTCAGATGCGTACATGCAGCCTACTATGCCAGTTCACCCTACGGCTGCTGTACAGACCACAGCCAGATCGCCAGCAAGCAGTTCATCACTCCAAGACGGCGACTGCTTGACTTTGCTTCTAACAGGCTGCACATAGTAGTGCAAGTGTTGGAAACATGTCCGTCCTGCCTGTAGTGGTGAGAGTCTTTACTCTATGTTCATCTACTCTTATCGGAGAATATTTTTTCAGAAAATAACAGGGGTGGAACCTCAATTGGAGCAGAGGAGCGTCGCCCCACTTATGTGCTACCCAAAACCCCGGAGATAAAAATTAAATGGTAATTCATTACTATTTTATTTTTTACTGTTCCGTCCTGAACAGAGCGTCAGGACGGGGCCGGGCCTGGTCAGTGAGCACGAAAGAGTGGTGGGCAGAGGCCTGCCTTTTGCACTTGTTTAAAGGGCGCATGTGTCTTTGGCCAGCCGTCTTGGGACGGCCAGCCACACATGCGCACTTTAAACCTCTCAACCCAGCTGTTTTAAGATAGCTAGGTTGAGAGCAAGTGCAGGCATCCAGAACCCTCGGGAGCGGCAACAGAGGCCGCTCTCACCAATCAGGGCACTGCTCACATGCTGGTTAACAGCACATGAGCAGTCCTGGATTGGTCGAGGGAGTTTGCTGGGCCTGCACTGCAGTCTCAGAAGCAGACTAGGTCGGAGAGAGGAGGACTTCGTCACCAACGTGAAGATCGGTAAGTGCATTTCTTTTTTCTTTTGTTTGGTCCCCCGCAGTAGATGCCAGCCACCATAGGAAAATAAGTTATCAACATAAACCACATGTTCTCAGTGTGGTGGCTCTGCAATGGAAACATGCAATTCCTGACATGTTGACTCACTATCTGTATAGAGAGATTTAGGGCTGAATTCACTGATTAAAGATTTGGCTCCGAGGACTTGTAGCCTATTCGTATGGTAAACACAGTTGTTCTTGAACTGCACCATACTCTTAGCTCACTCCTGGGAGTCAGGAGTAATTTATAAAAAAGACCCAGAAAAATCTTTGTGAACTAGGCTCTTTACCATTTACTATGCTATGTTCTTTGTAGATGTTAGCGTGGTCACCAACGTATGCCGTGTCCCCAGAGTTTGCATGTATTGTATTGAGAGATCATAATTGAAAAAGGTATTAAGCACATTGCAAAATAATGCAGAGGACATTTTTTATCAAGACTAGTATCAAAGCAATACAATGTATGCACTTACCTTCTTCTGACCTGTGCGTTTGTGGAGGATCTTCCGAATCTCCTTGTTTAATAAACTGTGTTAGGTCATTGAAGATGAAGTAGAAATCCACTGCATAGACTATGGTTGCTATGAAGCCGAATACCTAGTAGGAAATGAGGATGTTATGTTGGATTCAGATAAACCATTATTAACAATAATAAATTACTTTAGTTGCACAATTATTTAAAATCATCTAAAAAAAAAAACATAGTACGTTTGCAATGCTAAAAAGCACTAAAAAAGTGCAACAAGGTCTGTACAATGGCTTAGGTGGCAGTCATTGGCTTCATTTGTGCTGGCTGACAAAAGCTTGTTTGCACGCTAGTTATGACCTGGGTCCCCCTATCCTGCAGACTATTATATTTTTAAATTCAGCCCTACTGTAGGTTCAGTCTTATATCCTTTGGCTCAAAACAAGCTATTATTGCTGGTGGAACTAACGCCCCTTTACTTTAAATGCAGGGGTTATAGAGATCTCCTGGGACTTAACAGGTTTTTGCAGATTCAGACAAAATGGATTAAATCCTCTCTCATTGCCCCGCAAAGCCTACATACCTAATTTTCCAGCGACTTTAGCCAGGCTGGGCTGTGGTTGAGGGAAGGCAGGTTCCAGTAGAGGCCGACACGCATCTGGGGATGGCAGGACGTGGGGGGAGGGTTGTTAAAAAAAAAACACTTACCTCCTACCGCGCTTCCCATGTTGCCTCTCCGTCTGGCCGAAGTCACTGAACAGGAAGCACATCCAGCCTCCCCTGAGCCAATGCAGCGATGTGATTGGTCTGAGCGCTGTGGTTCAGCACTCAGACGGGGGCTGGGGGCCTGGGCATGTTCTGCACTTAGACTGTAATGCAGCCTGGGTGGAGAAAATGCTAAGTGTGCATTACAGTTTGGCCGCCCGAGAGGGCCGGTCAAAGCGTCATGCACAGTTCAATGTGCCGATCACTCCTCCCCAGCCCTTCTCTGTCAGCAGAGCAACTCCACCATGCCAAGAAGCCGAACAAGGACTAAATAAAATGATAATAACAGCAAGTTATTATCATTTTATTTTTCCTTTTCTTTCACTCATTCAAAGCAGTAGGGCGTCACTCCTCCGCCTTAGCAGAGGAGCCGCCACTGGCAGGTTCACAAATCCATACTTAGATACATTTTTTGTTTTAAGTTGATGATCGAGAAACCTCCTTCCAGGTGTGGTTGCGGTACTAGTTTTTTATGGTTCTGAATACTCATCCAGTCTAACGGCGTAAGGAGAAAGTAATTTGGTCCTTAACCAGGGACTGGATGCCATTAGTTTATTTACTAACGTCTTAAAGATGGAATAGGACCACTGGAGTTCCCAGAGCGACTTATGGTTTAAGTTATCCAGTGACTATTAAAAAACAATTCTTGCTCGTAATTTCAAACCTTCCTTGCATATTTCTTGCCACAAATACAGACTTAGAGATTTCTCTGTTGCATTTTTCAGACTGTAGCATGCTTTCACAAATGCACACTGCCTGGCTACGGATTGCTTCGTGAGACCAACGCCACTCTTATCTGCGCCGGAGATGAATTATAATAGACATTAGTAGATGACATTTAATGTAATCTGCTATCATTGTAAGGAAATTCGGTAAGCACCGCAAAACAGTTCCTGGCCTGCATCAGTTAGGCACGGGAAATAGTAACATACACCAGAAAGCCAGATGGCACAATATGTAGGCTAACATCGTCATATCCTGGGTAGATGGAGCTGATTGTGGCTGTGTGGTTCTACCTGGCAGCGCTCTATTGCGAAGGGAAAGGGTCTCTGGAACCAGTCTGGCGCCTCAGGCTATTCATAAGGCGAGGAATCTGCAGGAAGGAATTTCCATCAGAAATCTTTTATGCTCTCTGCATAGCTTCCAACTAACAGACAACTTCCTGCTAGAACCTGCTGAACTGAGTAGCTGCTGTGCTTTTAAATGCTGTAAAGTTCCCTTCATCTTTAACGCTGTTTTCTCCATCACTCGCTTCTTGTTATTCTGGGCATATTTTCTGGCCATATTCTACTCTTCTGGTTAGCCAAACGGCTTTCAGTAACTAGCCTCTGCTTATTGTCCAAAGATGCACTGTTCTCTTCCTGACTTAGCTTTGTTTAGCTGCCTCCTCAGTAAAGTGAGTTTGTTGTTGTTTTCATTTGTTGTTGTTTCCATTTGTTGTTGTTTCCATTTGTTGTTTCCGCTTGTTGTTGTTTCCGTTTGTGGTCAAGTTGTACTCCGCAGACTTCAGTACTTGTAGACACTTCTGTAAGTGGTTATTATTCAAGTACAGAACATTAATGCTCATTTTTGTATTTAAACAAAGTATGCAGCTTTTTCATGTCTACGCATAGTGTAAACAAGCCAAATACGTTCTTTACTTACGCCAGCTGCCTTTGACGCTCCATCTTTATACTGGGCCACCGCAGCTATTGAGATCGCAAAATATAAGATAGCGGCAACTACGCAGTGGATAAAGTTCTGTAAGGAAATGGAAGAATGTTAAAACAGTAATGGTATTGCAGGTATTATAGGGTTTAAGAGGTTGTGTTTATAATTTAATACAACCATACACAAGGAATCACATTTTAATATTACATAATTAGTCCAATTGGCCTACCTGTCCTATTCAGGTTAATTGGATGCATTGCATATCCAGTTAACGTGAATCATTTGTAAAGCGCTCTGATACTCGTGAGGGTCATGTCTGCGCTATATAAAAGTTTTCAAATAAAAAAAGTATTCACTCATAATTTTGGGATAGGAAAAGAATTGTGAAAGAACTCCAGTTCTAGAGGGGACTGATGCATCCACTCCAGGAATGCGTATCTAACCCACGGTCACAGGATTGAAACTCAGTTTGTCTACTCCGCCCTTCATCCTTCTGCAATTGACACAAATGGTTCCATAAAGCTGCACATCAATAACTGTCTGTCACTAGTATCACAGCATTGAACAAGAATGTCCCCTCCAGGTAATATGGGTGCAGTTGGCACTTCAGAAGGCTTATGAAGAGGAGAAGGCCAGAGAGTTTGAGAGGGAGTTGAAATTAACTCACCAAGAACATGACAAAAGAATGCAGTGAGACAAAGAAGAATAGGCCAGAGTGATCAATATAAAGAGAGAGGAGAGGTAAAGGAAAAAGGAAAGACGAGAAAGAGAAACAGCAATGAAGATAGAGAAATCGTAGCCTTAGAGAAAGAGAAACTGATGTTAGCAAAGACACCTACATCTAGGAAAGATGACCCCCCTCCAACTCTGCAAGATTCCCTCCTAAGATTTCAAAGGATCTTATGCATATGCATCTAAGGTCCAAGATACTTTGGAAGGGTTTGTGAGATTTGTCAGGGTAGGGGTGATGGGCATGCTTGTGCCTGTATTAGAGGAGCAGTAAGAAACACGTTACTTACCTGTCACATGGTTTTGCAGCCTGAAGCTCTTGTAGGTTCACATACTGTGCATATTCTATCTAGTGGTTGGAGCTGGAAAGTCCTACTTTTTAAAACTTTTTTCCCCTCTTTCTCTCCTCTTGGAAGTAGGCAGGGCCGGCGCTAGGCATGGGCAGTGTGGGCAGCTGCCCAGGGCCTCGCGCGCTGCCAAAAAACAGGGGGCCGCGTCACTGTGAAAGGCAACACTTTCACAATTAGCCCACCTATTCCTACAGAGCCCCCGGCCCCACCCGATCACATTACGTCTAGACCTTGCTGGTCAGGGCCTGGTGACATTCCTGGGGGTGCAGGTACAAACAGAATGGGGGACGGCACACCAGCTGGGCCAGCAATTATGTCGGCTCACAGTGTCAGGGGTGGGGCAGCGCCTCTGTTAAGTACCGGCTATTCTAGGCGCACTTTGTGCATTTTGTATCCAGGCGACAGAAGGCCCCTTTGTTTTCAGGAGCAGCCGGAGACAGGTAAGAGGAGGTCGGTGAGGGGAGGAGGGAGCAGCCAGATCAACTGTTTTTTGTTAACATTAACCTGTCTTAGTATGTAGAACTGCTGTGTTTTGGAAAGTGCCCAGGGGAGGGGGCCCCCCTTCCTGGTCCTCGAAGCACTGGATCAAGCTGCAAGGTCCAGGTGTGGGGGGCCCCCTTTGGCTCAATGTGTATATCTTTGCATGACATCTGGCACTGCAAGTGAGAGACGAACTTCACCTCTTCATTCATTTTAGAACTTCCAAAACCGTATTTTGCAGCCATATTTAGGTATTATGTCCCTTGTGGTTCTCGCTGAGTTATGGATTAGGAGCCTGTGGTCCCAGACCAGTTATCTGATCTGCATAAATAAGCTTTGCCTGAGGCTTTTTGTCTGTAATTTAAAAAAAGAGAGAGAAGTCTGACAATAACATATGCATGTCTATATTAAGTGGGTATATCACTCCTTGGTACGGGGCCTGTCCTTTTGCAAAAAACGCAAGATGTAGCATGCAGCCTTTCAATGAAAAAGGCACAAATAAAACACACCCAGCCAGCAGTGGTCTGCAGTAGTTTATTTATAGCTGGCAGAACATTTTCAAAGAGCAGGGCATCAGTGCTTAATTTGTAACAACATAAGTGTCAAGGCTCTCATCAGGAGGCCACTCCAGCTTGTACCACACATTACCCCAGCCACGCTGCCAATAATAGTAACAAAACAGCTACTAACCATCACACTACTGAAAGTGTGACAATTCGGACTATTTCAGGCGCCAAAAGGCTATAAGAATGGCTTGGGTGACAGGTAATAGTAATTTGTAATGTATATTGCATTAATAATTAACTGTTGTGGTCATCTCTAAATTAGATAGACGAGGCCACATTGTGGAAGGCTGTCACAAGCCCCGGTGTTGACAATTAAGTGCCGGGGCAGAACAACGGAAACCACTGGCCCAAATGAAGCACTGGCAGAGCTGCTGAAAACATCTGGAGTGATCACGGCACATTGAAATCTATGTCCAACTCTTCCACACACTGCCATGTCTGTGTAGGGCCTCCTTTACAGCATTATAGGCCATCATGCAAAGCAGTGCAATGGGCCCAGCCTACACAACCACTCTTAAGAAAAAAAATGTTTAAAGGATAATCTGTGTTCAATTCTGGTCTGCATGGGGGCCCTATGCTCGTGGGGTCCCTAGGCACCTGCCCAGCTTGCCCATGCATTGAGGGCACTGTGTCTGCGGTCTCATGGTTGGCAGCACTGGTCCTGAGTGCTCTCTCTACTTTTACACAATGCCATGCCTGCTGCAGCTCTTTCTGAGGCCGTTGCTGGAATTATGTAAATATGTCTTTTTGGTATTTGTTCTGAGTTTATGAAGCACAGCATCCACCCTTGGGCTTTTTTCTGCAGAGTCAGCAAATGATTTACAGGTAGAGGGCTTAATTTTAAGTAGGCGTTTGAAGCCTCCCTGGGTTCAAGGAGGGATTCTTCCCAGCGTGGTGACAAGGGAGCAGACTGCTGCAGCTGGGTTGCAGTGACCAAGGAAGCCTGGCTGCCAGCCAAGCACCTCCTGTTCTTGGGACACATCCTCTTTGAGTTATACAGAGACACCTGCACTAAAAACACTGCTCTTTGCAAAACCATACTAACACAGTCATAATCTGATTAAATCACAAAACACCTCCTCATGCACAACATATACCTATTTTATAAAAAAAAATACAGGAGTACATTCTGACTTTGTTGTTACTGGTTCTAACAAGAAAGAGGACTCCAGAGTGGAAGCCTGTACTGCTGCCTGTGTAAGATGGTAACCTGGTTCTGCTCACTTACTCCCTACTCTTTCTTGCTGGGCACTGCTGAGTGTTGCAGGGTGCTCAGTGGTGCTTTCCCTACAGGGGTATACTTGCGCTTTCTGCGGCCTGATTTTTATGTTTTTAGCCTGGCTTTGCACTGCTGCATGTTGCAGGGTGCACAGCTTCTTGTTTTTAATAGTTGGCAGCAACGTTAAAAATAAATTTTATACTTGTGGGCACTTACTGTATCCTCCTCATTCTCCTCTTCAGACACAGTGGGGCGTGACGAGGTCCCGCCTGATCGCCATCTTGACTCGCGCCGGTGTTGACATCTTCTGCCATCATCTTTTGGGTGTTAGCAGTCCCGTTTTTTTACTGGCTGCTATTTAAGTTGCCACGGCGACGCAGATGCGCAGTGGACAGGCATAGCGTGCGCACCACTGGCGCACCAAAGGCAAGCCCATCTGCGCCTATCCGGACCGCGGCCAGCACCAGTTATGCTGCCCAAATTGCAGCAGACTGCACAGTAGGTTGGGGCAGAGATGAGCTTCTAGCGCTTAGCCCACTACTTGCACTGGCTCTGCGTGTGCCCTACTAGGAGTGGCCATTATGTAGAGGCTAGGGTCGGATTGGGAAGGGAGGCTTGATGTTGGCCATGTTTTTTCTCATGAAAGTTTGGGCTGCTCTGCTCTTGTGACCTTGTAAGACCTCAGCAGCCCCTTTCAAACCCAGCACAGATTATCACAGCCCATTGTCATACATAGAATGACAATGGGCCAGCCCCAGCAGGCCCATCATGTGTAGTGTGCTCCCGCCCAGGCCTTGTGGTATGATGGTGTGGCCTCGCCATGGGAGATGCTGCTTATGAGCAGCAGAGTTTTCACTCCCCTTAGAAGGGGTAGGGATGGTGGCAGTAAACGGGGTTCTGCTTTTGTCTCCGCAGTGGATGGCCACACTCCTATTCATGGTGGCCAGTCATGCCATCCTCGCTGCTCTACCCACCTCCCATCTGAAACCCAGAATTTAACAGGAAAGCAACACCCTGCCTTACCAGTCTCTTGCAGATTTGGCACTTAATTGAGAGTCTGCAGATGGCCTTGGCAGTGAATTTCCTGAGCTTTAGTGCCACCCCATTGCAGCTTTTAAAGTACCGTAGTCAAGGGACAGTCCTACAGAAAGTTACTATTTTTCAGAGAGATCAACTATTTGATTATGTACTCTTTTTTTTAATACAAAGCTCTTTCAAACAAAGCCAGTGAAATTGTTTAAGCCTGTAGTTTAATCGTTAAGACAGCACAGTCATTAATGTGCTGTCTGCTGGGGTGTACTGATATAACCAGGGCCACTGGAATGATGCAGCAGTCGAGGACCAAATTATGCAGCAGGGTTGAGGAAATTGTATGACAAGAAAACACAAAATGTATGAGGCGTAATGCAGGAAATTAATTATAGTATTGCTTCATTATTTTGACTTTTTTTTACATTCGTAAACCGTGTCTGTGCATTTGCTGCACCTCATTAGTACCTTTATAACACTCAAAAAGAGAAAAAAGCAACAAAAAGTTGAGCAGTCAAGCATCACAAAGAGGCTTCTACTGCGTGGCAACAAGTCGCTGCATCTTAGGTAACTCTGGAACACTTTCAGCTAGAAACAACTTTTTATATTAAAAGCTGCAGATTATGCGGGAGATGATAGGTTATGTGGTAAATGCGGCAAATCTATATGCATAAAACACTGCAGCCGCACATTTGCATAATTCCAGTGGCCATGGATATAACTTGCAAGCTTCATTCTGACCAGTACCGACCCAATTATTCCTCTATCTGAGAAAAGTGGATCATGGTGTTAAAAACATCTGTTGGGTACAGTGCTACAAAATGGCAGGAAATTCAGTGGAATGCACTATGTAACAACTCAAATTGTGTGCACCTTTCCTTTCTTTTTTTGCCTTTTTCAGCAATGCTCTGCTTTTTTACTCTGACGCACAAATGTCTGTAGCTTACTTTATTTGTCCTCGCTGATCACATCCGCATTTTTTTATCACATCAACACAGTGCTGGGGTTGAGCCTATAGGTAGTGCAAGGTTCTCACAGAGGTTACCAGAGGACCGTCAAACTGTTTAGAATACTACCTATGAGTTGTCTAAGTTGAACAATGGTGCATTCTTGCAGTAAATATTTACATTGGTTTCTGTCTTTTGCTGTAGAACTCACCTTATATCTAGATCAAACTCTACCTGCTGAGAAGTAGCAATCTGTCTAACAGTGGATCCGGTTACTTGCAGATTATGCTTATACCACTGATATTGAAGTAAGTGCCTACAGATCGAGTATAGATCTGTGTAGAAAGTCCCTACATAAGTTGAAGGTCCTTTCCCAAACTGTAGCCTCTTTATTTTTTAGTTTTTTCTTTCTTTTTTCTATTGTGTAGGTCAGGAAGGAGAGAAGTATGTTTTGGATAAAATGTACAGTCTAATTACATTGGGTCATAGCAACTTATATTGTCCACAGTGCTTAACATTTCTGGAGGTACAGTAGGAGTCACCATAATAAAGTATGTTTTAGGTTGTGCTGGGCAAATAATATTTATTGGTAAGTCGTAGGGGATAGGATAATAGATAAATGATTAACTTTTCATGCTTTGATTTTCTATTTAAATAGAATCCTATCCATTTTTCATGATAGGTATATTGTATATTTGAAAAACCTACACATACTGTATGTTCCCATTTCTGTATATAAAATGGCATTTCATTTTACATTTATTCTGCAGTTTTAAGCTTTTTAAGATAAGGAAAGATGGCTAACCTTGACCGCGACATTGGAAGGAAATATGCCTCCGGTGCAGTCAAGAGGAAAAGGAAGCGGGAAAAGATTGAAGAAGATAAGTCAGCGGGAAGCGCTACTTAAATTATGAGAAGAGGGATGCACAATGAGAAGGAAAGTAACCCCAACACAGCAGTCTTCCAGTTCCAAAATCAGGAGCCAGAGAACCCTCCAGACCAGCACCAAGCATCGACTGCTGCTATTGTACTCATTCAGTATGAAAATAAAGTGGTGAAGAGCATCCTGGGTCGAGATCCTAAACACATCACTACTACCACAGCCAGTAGAATCTTCAATTTCGAGGAACGTGATCAGGAACATGAGCAGCAAGTTACAAAATGACCAGTATCACAGTTGCCAGAACAGCAATCGGAGGACCAGCAGCAAGAAGCAGCCAGTGATGCTACCAAGCTCCAAGTAGAGGTACAAAGGAACTCAGATGTGCAACAGCAAGTGAAGGTCACCATTAATATGGCATCTGAATATTGTGTTTGTGGAGTAAAGAACCAGTATGGCCAGTGGCTGGACATTGTAAAATAGACCCATGACATTGATGATAACCCAGGGAAATAGCCTACTACTCAAGATCATAACATACTTTGCCACCTAGTAGAAAGAGGACTGACCCAGGCTGGGCGTAATGCAAGTGATTATTTCCCACGTGACTCTCAAAATCGATCCTTCAATCCTACTTATTTCAAAGGGGAAATGAATAACGGTCAGCAAATTAACCGTCAGTGGTTAGTGTATTTGACATACAAAAATGCTGTATTTTGTTTCTGCTGCAAATTGTTTACCACTTCTTTCAATAACACTCAGCTTGTGAGCAGCGGTGTGTCTGATTGGCAACATCTTGGACAGCATTTACATTAATATGAAAATTTTCAGGAGCAACTAAAAAATATTAGGGAGCGGAAGGAGCTTGAACTTCGACTGCGGAAGGAATGCTCTATTGATAAGCAAAACCTTGCTCAAATCCAGCAGGAGAAGATGCATTGGCGAAATGTCTTGGAGAGGCTCCTATCAATTACACAGTACCTAGCAGAACATAACTTGGCATTCCGTGGCAGTGTTGACCAGCTGAACCAACCCCACAATGGCACCTTCTTAGGGCTTGTATAACTTTTAGGCAAATTTGAGTCGGTTATGATGGAACATGTTTGCAGAGTTACCACAAAGGAGATTCATACACATTATCTTGGCAAACACATTCAGAATGAATTGATTGAGCTGATGTCTGAGAAGGTTCTCACAGAAATCTTATGGCATGTCCGAAAAGCCAAATATTACTCGGTGCTCCTTGACTGCACTCCTGATTTGAGTCATACCGAACAAATTACATTTATTGTGAGATTTGTCAGTTCTACAAATGAACAAACTGGACTGGCTCTTACTGATGCGTTGTTGCACAAGCTGGAGCTACTGAAACTTCCTTTTGCTGATTGTCGTGGCCAAGGTTATGACAATGGTGCAAATATGCGTGGACAATACAGTGGTGTTCAAGCTTGAATCTTAAAAGAGTACGGACTGGCTTTTTTTTACACCGTGCGTCTTTCACAGTTGGAACCTGGTCTTGGGAGATGCTGCTGCTTCATCTACAAATGCTGCCAACTTCTTTGGTATTATTCAGTTCTCTGCATGAACAACAAGCATTTGCAATGCAATAGGTCTCGCATTAGGAAAGTTTGAGCTATTGGTATTTGTAAATGACAATTTTTTTATGTATGTGTTGGTTTTGAAAATAGCGAAATTAATAGCTTTGTCATTTACAATGCCAATAGTTATATAACTTTAGCAAATGTTTTGTATTTACGTGACTTATATTTATTGATATTACAAATAACAATGGCTTTTAATTTTTTTAAATAATTAATACTTAAATTAAAGTTATTTTAATTTATAATGGCAATAGCTTAAACTTTTGTAAATAACTTTTGTGAAGATTATGTTCAGTGTATTTTATTGTGACGAAAATCCAAGAACAGAAGTGAAATATTAACATCTTTTTGCGACATTCGTAATAAAGCTTGAAACATTGAGAGAAAATATTTGAACCAGTTATTGTTGAATGTTTGCACAGATTGATACTGTGCTGGCGCTGAGTGATGTTGTGGTGGCGAAGAGTGATGCTGTGGCGTTCAGTGATGCTGTGGTAGTGTATAGTGATGCTGTGGTGCCCCTGAGTGATGCTGTGGTGGTGCGATAGATAGATAGAGTGAGGGCGAAAGATAGATAGCGTGAGGGCGATAGATAGAGTGAGGGCGATGGATAGCTAGAGGGAGGGCGATAGATAGCTAGAGGGAGGGCGATAGATAGATAGAGGGAGGGCGAAAGATAGATAGCGTGAGGGCGATAGATAGATTTATTTTATTTATTTATTTATTTTTACAATTTTTAAAGCGCAACTTTTACCCGTGGGTGTCTTGGCGCTATGACTCAACTCATTGTCCCGGTAGGAGCATTATCAAGATTAAAAAAAGTGCAGTTATTGGAAAGGTTATTGGTCGAACAGCCAGGTTTTCAGTAATTTTCTAAACTGAAACAGTGAGGGGGTAGACCTTATCGCGATCGGGAGCGTGTTCCACAGTCTAGCAGCTGTGTTTGTGAAGCATCTATCACCCCAAGAGACGGTCCTAGTTCGTGGGACCGTCAGCTGGAGAAGATGTTCCGATCTAAGTGATCTGTTAGGGTGATATAGTGTAAGTTTCTGTTTAAGAAACACCGGGCCAAGACCATGTAATGCCTTAAAAGTCAGGCATAAGGTTTTAAATCTGACCCGGTTTCTTACAGTTAGCCAGTGGTAGCTCCTGATTACCTGCTTAATGGGTTTATATTTGGGGGTGCCAGACAGTAACTTTGCTGCTGCATTTTGGATTAGTTGCAATTTGGCCACCACCCGAGCTTGAGCATTCACAAATAGTCCATTGCAATAATCCAAAGATGAAAGCACCAAGGAGCTAACCACCGTTTTCTTCGCGCTGTCTGGAAGAAATGGCAGAATTTTTTTCAGGAGTCTAAGTTTGTGAAATGCGGAGGATGCTATCTGATTAGCATGGTTAGAAAAATTAAGCTTTTCATCAAAAATTACTCCTAAATTCCTGACTTTATGAACAGGAGTTGGCAGAGCTCCAAGTAAGGGGGGCCACCAGACAGAAGACCACGATGGGGATAACTTTCCAAAGATCATTACCTTAGTCTTCTCTGAGTTAAGTCTTAAGCAGTTTCCAGCCATCCACTCCTTAATTGCCAACATTCCTTCCTGGAACCGTGCCGCCACCTCTTCTCCATCGTTCTTAATGGCGAGTACCAACTGGGTGTCGTCGGCATATGTGGGAAGGCTCATCCGGTAGTTTTTAATAACCCTAGCTAAGTCCGACACATAGATATTAAAAAGTGTCGGACTTAGGGATGAGCCTTGAGGAACACCACATGGTAGGGCAAGATCAGCAGATTTAAAAGATCCTATTGTTAGATAGCGTGAGGGCGATAGAGTGAGGGCGATAGATAGATAGAGTGAGGGCGATAGATAGATAGAGTGAGGGCGATAGATAGAGTGAGGGCGATAGATAGATCGAGTGAGGGCGATAGATAGATCGAGTGAGGGCGATAGATAGATAGAGTGAGGGCGATAGATAGAGGGAGGGCGATAGAGGGAGGGCGATAGATAGAGGGAGGGCGATAGATAGATAGATAGAGGGAGGGCGATAGATAGAGTGAGTGAAGGGCGATAGATAGAGTGAGTGAAGGGCGGTAGAGTGAGGGCAGTAGAGTGGTAGAGTGAGGGCAGTAGAGTGGTAGAGTGAGGGCAGTAGAGTGGTAGAGTGGTAGAGTGAGGGCGGTAGAGTGAGGGCGGTAGAGTGAGGGCGGTAGAGTGAGGGCGGTAGAGTGAGGGTGGTAGAGTGAGGGTGGTAGAGTGGTGAGGCTGTGTGAGGGTGAGGGTGTGTGAGAGGGTGAGGGTGTGTGAGAGGGTGAGGGTGTGTGAGAGTGAGGGTGTATGTGGGTGTGCGGGCATGTAAGGGTGAGGGGGTGTGAATGGGTGAGGGGGTATAAGTGGGTGAGGGGGTGTGAGTGGTTGAGGGGGTGTGAGGGAGGGTGAGGATGTGTGTGGGCCTGGTGAAAGCGTGCACTGACGGTGGTGGTGTTTGTGGCCGGTGAAAGTGTGCACTAACTGTGGGGTTGTGTGTGTGGTTGGGTGTGGTTGTGTGTGGTTGTGTGTGAGTGTGTAGATGTGGTTGTATGTATGTAGTTGTGTGTGTGTGTGTAGATGTGGTTGTGTGTATGTAGTTGTGTGTGTGTGTGTGTGTGTGTAGATGTGGTTGTGTGTGTGTGTGTGTGTGTAGAAGTGGTTGTGTGTATGTAGTTGTGGTTGTGTGTATGTAGTTGTGTGTGTGTGGTTGTGTGTGTGGTTGCTCATATGACAGCTGAGTTACGTAATATAGCCACCTATGAAAAATGTAATATATGCGCAGGCCCATTGGCCCCTATTGCAGTACTTGCTTGGACCTGGCCCACTTAAAGCAGTAAGTAGAGTGTAATGCTAACAACAATTAAGCATATAGAAAGCATACGCAAATAATAGTAACTGTTTCCACATAAATAATTAACAGCAGAATAAAGCGTTACTAAAATTAATAATAATAAAGGGCTACTGATTAGGGGCACATTTCTAGCATAGGGCAAATGTTTCCGACTTTAAAGTTTACAGAAAGCTAGTTCTAGTCACAGCGCTACACGTAAGCTCGAAATCAGTCTTTAACATAGTGTACCGTTCAGAGCCACCGTGATCAAAAGAAAGCAATAATTACGCAGTAAAAAGTCCTCCGCGACAGTGTTGTAATCCCCCAAAAATGCCGGGACACACATTACATTTGAGAGCCAGCGTGCTCAAAACACCACTGCCAAGGTAATTTAAAAATACAGAAAGCCTTTCAGTGGCTTTGCATCGCTGCAGTTCATATGACAGCCGAGTCACGTAATATGGCTACCAATGACAAAGGTAATAAATGCGCAGGCCCATTGGCCCCTGTTGCGGTACCTGCTTGCACCCGGCCCACTTAAAGCTGTAGAAAAGTGTAATGTTAACAACAATTAAGCATATAGAAAGCATACGTACATAATAGTAGCTGTTCTCACATAAATATTTCACTGCAAAATAAAGCGTTACTGTGTTACTATTGAAAACGGTCTAATCATTATGGGCATTTTTATAGCAGCATTAGGCAAAAGTTTCCAGATTTAAAGTTTGCAGAAGCTTGTTTTAGTCACAGCGCTACACGTAAACTCAAAATCAAACGTGGTTTTGGGTGGCCAAAAGCAGACCGAAAGTCTGCGATAGTGTGATGTTTTGGAGGGTAAATCTACACTTTAGAAAGGAAACAAGGGCAGGCTAATGAAGCGCTAACAAGCAGAGGAAGACCGATTGAAATCTATTCATAGGCAGCATCTGTGGGATTCAAATCAAGCACAGCAAGCTGCTAAAGTTGTGTTCACACCGAGGAACGCCAACAACTATTTAAAACAAGATACTGCAATTCCTCATATCATAGTGAAGGTGTTACATAATTGCATTTAGAATTTGCACTCTAAGACTTTAACAACAAATAAAAGAATATCAGAATAACAGAAAGGAGCCAATAAACCAGAGATGTGCTAATAACACACTTGGTGCGTTTAGAGTGCATACCTGTGTATACCAAATTTAAGTGAAAGGTGATCATAGCCTCACGTGTTCATCAAAGAATACCCCTATTCAGCCATATAAAATGCTAGTGCACTAGCGGTGAAAATCGTACCCGTCAGTATGTTAGAATCGTGTTATTGCGGTATGGCGTATAAATCTGTGTTCACCAAGGCGCACCAGTTGTATGCAATGTCCATCAGACAGTAAGCAAGTAGCTTGATGTTAAACCTCACAGGGTTTTAATGGGCTGTAAAGAATAAACGACTAGCTGAAATGTTTCATAATAGGTTAAAAACGCTATGTGCTAAACCACATTTAATAGAAAGGCTTACCACTGAACTATCAGTGCGTTGAATGGCGACCATCTGCCGTGTTGTGCTCATAACACTATCCCAAAAAATTTAAACATATCTGAAAAAGTGATAATACAGCATGTTCTAAGACTCAATAGTGTCGAATATATATGGCAGCCTGTGTTACAACAAGATTAAACTCCCCTTACCGATTCAGTAAGATCAATGAAACGCCTCCGTGATTCAATTCCACTCGCCTCTCCCTTCCGCGATCATATACAAGTTATCCCAGCCTGCTATGCGCTTTTAATGGCGCTGTACCGTATTGCTATGATGTGAAAATAATGCATTTAAACGATGCTGTATTTTCGTTTACACTCCGCAAAGGATCTTCGAAGTGCGCAGTCCACTTTGGAATGCTCAAAATAAATAAAATCCTGCCCACTAAATGATTCAAAAAAATATTTTATGAGGCATGTAACGCGTGGTTCGAATTTGAATCACAACTTTATTGATCCAATTTCAATAAAAGTAGAACAAACAGCGTTTTTTAAAGTGAGTCGGAATGGCAATGTTCCTTAAATTTAAACGGAGTTCACAAAGGGGAGATTCTTTAATGTATGTAATGAAGAAAGAATAATATACGTGCTGATCGGTGCACAAGCACCATCCAGAACAAGCAACTGGCTGTCTAGAACAAGGGGAAAAAACAGAGTCTTTTGCTTTTAGAATTTGCACTCTAAGACTTTAACAACAAATAAAAGAATATCAGAATAACAGAAAGGAGCCAATAAACCAGAGATGTGCAAATAACACACTTGGTGCGTTTAGAGTGCATACCTGTGTATACCAAATTTAAGTGAAAGGTGATCATAGCCTCACGTGTTCATCAAAGAATACCCCTATTCAGCCATGTAAAATGCTAGCGCACTAGCGGTGAAAATCTTGTTGTAACACAGGCTGCCATATATATTTGACACTATTGAGTCTTAGAACATGCTGTTTATCACTTTTTCAGATACGTTTGAATTTTTGGGGATAGCGTTATGAGCACAACACGGCAGATGGTCGCCATTCAACGCACTGATAGTTCAGTGGTAAGCCTTTCCGTTAAATGTGGTTTAGCACATAGCGTTTTTAACCTATTATGAAACATTTCAGCTAGTCGTTTATTCTTTATAGCCCATTAAAACCCTGTGAGGTTTAACATCAAGCTACTTGCCATCAGGCTGGAATGAAATAAGAGACAGAGCAAGAAAAACAAGTTAAAAAAAATAAAAGTACACTGGGAGGGGGGAGGAGAAACGCGAGAGACGGCCTCGCGGCCGTCAAAGTGAAAGTACGGTTGGCCGTCCGTGGGCAGTGAATAAATTAGGGGAGGAGAAATGCCTGAGGCAGAGCGCACGCTGGGGGATGCCTGTGGGAGGGAGGCTGGTGGCTTTGATGTGCACGCGCTTTTTAGGTCAATGCGCTTGTGCACTGAACTTGCTTTTCACGGGCATAGCATCAAATCGCCCGATGGTTAAGCTCTCGTTAAGCCCCTATATTCTCGCGAGCTCAATGCGCAAGCGCATTGACAGGCTCGACCTAAAAAGCTGGAATGTGTTAACTGGAGCTGGAGTGACACTTTCCCTCAAATGCCTCTCTGCTACTCGGTGGGAATGCCATCTGCAAAGCGTCAAATCGGTCGAATTTCAGATGAGTCTATTACATGAAACACTTCTGCAGGTGTAAGTGAAGCAACATCACTAGCATCCGAGCTATATTCATATGAATTCCTCCTATGTTTGGTCATATGGTATGATATTTTAATAAGAATCAACACAGTCAGTAAACTGATGCAGAGCGAGAACATGCAGCTTGATGTAGCTGTTAAACATGTTCAGGAACTACTTGCATTCTTAACAAAGTATCGCCATGAAGGATTTACAGCTGCATTGATATCAGCTAACAAACTTGCAGATGAATTGGAAATTCGAAAAGAATTCAACTGTGATCGAAGATTAGCTAAGAAAAAGAAAATGTTTGGATATGAGAGAGCTGCCATGCCAATAACGGACCCAAAAGAGCAATTTTGCATCAAGTTTTTTAATGCTCTTGTTGATACAGCAATTGTGTGCATTGATAGACGATTTGAGCAGCTGAAATATCACCAAAAGCAATTTGGCTTTCTTTATAATATTTCCAGCTTAAAAGACATGAAAAGTGGAGAACTACACAAGCACAGCAATGATCTACATCATCTTCTGTCAGACAGCTCAGCTCATGGTGCTATATCTTCTGACATAGATGGGATTGAATTGTTTCAGGAGATTTCCTTTCTTGCTCAAGTCCTTCCTGAACAACTAAATATGTTAGAGGCTCTTCAGTATATTTATATGAACAGATTGGAAGACATTTATCCAAATTGTGTGCTTGTCCTAAGAATTCTGCTTACAATTCCAGTGACAGTAGCATCTGCCGAACGCAGTTTCTCACACCTCAAATTGATAAAGACTTATTTACACTCAACGATGTCCCAGGAACGACTGTCAGGATCGGCCCTTCTTTCAATTGAAGGAGATATTGCAGTAACATTGGACTACAGTCAAATGATTGAGGCCTTTAGCAGAAGAAAGGCTAAGAAGATCACATTTTAGTATGTAGTGCTACACACGAGATATTGATTTGTCACAACAAATTTCGTTATTCAATATTGTCCTGTCAGAAAGAACTCATTGGGCTCTTTACTGTGTTGTTTTTCAGAGTTCAACGTGTGTTTCCTGTTTTGTTCCTCCTTCAGATTCAGCTGTGAAATGTATGCTGTTGTTTTCTTGATACTCTGGTTCTTTTGAAATTTGGGGGCATATCCTGATGCGCTCAGAGGACCGACACCAATTAATCATTGAAGGAGCCAGTAAGTGTTACATTCATATTGTTGCCTTGTATTATTTCTCTGTTTGTGGTATGAATGAACTTCCTGATAACCTGTTATATGCATATGTTTGTATTAGGATGTAGGCGAAACGTGCAGATTCGACCAGTGACCTCCAGATGCGTACAGGACATGATATGAAGATAGCAATTTCTTTTTTTCCCCCATTCCTACCCCTACCCCAATTTTCTCCAAGTTTGCCACACCATAGGTTGGAAATGTAAACAACAATAGTGATGTCTTTTTGGGGAGTTTGAGGATTGACTTCAGAATCCTGCCATCCTGCCTCTACCACTTCCTACAGTTCTAACACCAAATTAAAAACGGTGATTTGAAAACCCCTTGAATCTGCAGCATACCTTCACTTTAAACACACCCAGATACTTGACTTTCCCTAAATGAATCAATACCAGGGAGCCACTCAACGAGAATAATATAGAATGTTGGAGTTACTCTATTTATGTTTCACTGGAATTGTATTTTTATGTGTTCATTCTCTCCTCTTTCCTTTTAATAAATGGATATTTGCTTACCTGATTTCCATCCCCTGATCTTTTTGTCCATGTTACTGATATCCACATTAGGTCGCTTCAGTGATGCCAAATAAGATCAACAGTCCTGTGATGCAACTTTCAGTGATGTCACTTTTTGTGAAGCAAAATACATTTAGAGGGGCCTCACATCTTTCCATTCACCCGGGGCCTTAGAAGTCCTAGGACGGGCCCTGGAGATGGGTGTGTCTGGTGAAACCAGATCACTTGAGAGTAGGCCATTAAACCCCCCTTCATGTGGCCAAGCCTTCAGATTATTTATCCCACCTTGAAGCTAGGAGGTGCCTGCTATGCTGCAGAAGGAGACAGAGGGAAGAAGACCTCAGGAACTAATTACATTAACATGGGTGGTAGGAATAATCTTACTGGAGTGGAAGATCCTGGTTTTGCATTGCCCTCCACCAACAATTAAAGTCTGTTTCTTCTCTTTGTCAATGCAGTATTTGTAGCATGTTTGCATAGCAAAAAATCTGCGGTATAGCAGAATGGGCGGTGCTTTAATACAGTATAAGGATAAACAAAACAAAGGTAAGCTTTATAACTTATTTGCAGTTGTACATCTTTTGGTGTTTATTGGGCCAGTGACAGTTTCTGTAAAACGCTTTTTAGAGCTAACTGACTTTATTGTCAAATTGTAATGTTTAAAGTTAATGTTAAAGGATGTTTTCATATGTGTCGAATAAGCAAAGTTAACTTAGACTTTTCTAGCACCTTAATTATATTGGCTGACATCTGTGTGCAATACCACATTTGCTTCTTTCCACACAAGACTGTTAGAGGCTGCTTAAGAAAGGATTTTATAGCCTCCTAAATCAATCGTCTATGCTGTAATCTGCCTTATCTATAAGGAATGCAATAGGAAGAGATTTCATGTCGCAAAACTTCTTTCCTCTGGGCGGCAGCAGATGGGGCTGTGAAATGCTGCTTGCCAGAGCCCCAACCCCAGTCGCTGCAGCATCTCTTGATTGGAATTATCCGGTTTGGAGATTTCAGACCCAATATTTCTGGTTGCGGAAACACTCATAATAGCATATTGTGAATTTCAACCAGACTTAAATCACATCCATCCAAATACCGTGGAATTTGTGTAGGAAGCAGGTATTAATGGGAATAAAGGTGCCTACCCTGGGAGATACAGGTGCTTACAGAGAGGAGGTGTTTCAGATCTGAGAACAATCTCCCTAATGGTACATGATTCACAGCTTGTGGAGACAACATTGTCCATTTTGAGGTTAACGTCAACGGCACGTGTCATGAACCATGTAGTGGTTGGAATTTTTAGTAATTATTTGGTTTGCCCCAGGTTTTGGACCATGGCCAGTAGCGTACATGGCATGACCATGTCTGCTGTGCTGACAAGAGCAAATGCTAGATATTAGTCTGAGAGAGAAGCTGAGACCATACCAGATTTGCAAGGATCAGAGAAGGCTAGGGAGTGGATCTCAGAAGTACAGGCCTTGGCGCTCATTGCCCCTGCTCCAGTCAGAGAGGAAGATGAGGCACCCAAAGTGGACCAGGTGATGGAGTCTGGGCCAATGCCAGAGCTGTAGGAACTGCCCGGGAGGAATCCTGCTAGGCAAAACTTGAGTACTCTAAACTGGAGGGACTTTGGAACAGATAAGGTGGCTGGAAGGATGGAATACTGAGGAGTGAATCTGTGAATTCTGAGCCAGGATATTAGTGGTTCCCCTAGTGCACAGGAACTTCCTATTGTCACTAGCACATGAAGTGCAATTAGCAGGCATCTTGGGCATTAAAAGACCCGGGATAGGCACAAAGATGAAGAGAGGTTGTGTAGAACCTGCCCTACTTGAAAACTGGGTGGTAAGTTTGGAGTTAACAGTAATGTACCATTTATAGCCATCATTATTAGTAGATTTTCCATTTGAGTAGCTGAATATTGACATTTTTTGGCTATTTTACACATATGTGCATCAGCCAACAAGTACTTGTTAGTTGTGGTGTAAAATCATGCCACCAGGTAGAAGAGGTGGTACCTCTGAGGAGCACAACTGCTTGAGTCATAGCCATTTCACTCCTATGGATCTTTTCAAGGAGTGAATTTCCTAACTGTGATTTCTGAGGGCTAATTTAGAGTTTGGTAGGAGTCCCGCTCTCATATCTAGCAGGTTGGTGGACATAATTCCCTCCACCACCCTGACAAGCTACTGCCTGCTTTATAGATCACTGCCAGCCGAACTATGATCTCTGTGCCTTCATGACAACTGTTGTCACAGCTGTTCCTCTAAAGGCACTGTAATCATCATCCTCATGTCTTTGTCTGGCAAATTGCCATTACAACATCAATACAATAAATACTTAAAAACATCTCATAAACTTGGTTTAGCATTAAAAAGAATAAAAGATCAATACAATAGCAGCATGACTAAAAAAGTGCAAACGTCCGGAATACTAACCGAGTTCCCGAATTTCACAATATGTATAGTCTTGGCTAAAAGGTCCTAAAATCACAGTAAACAATGCACATATAATTCTTGCTGTGGTTACCTATTTAATAAAAAAACAAATCTGCATTATAAACCTCCACTCAAACTTGACAGCGCATAGATGCAATATCTATATACAGCCATCACAACTATCAGAGGACTACCTTTTGCTGTCTGAATCTCCACATATGTAGCAGGAAGCGAGAAACAGAAAATATAAATGGCTGTGAAGTGTTAGTCCTTAGGATCCTAGCTGCTGTCCTAAAATCCCTAGTCCCCAGTGTAAGAAAGTGCCCTCTTTTTGCATGGTTGCCCACACTTTTTGGTAAACTGCTGATGGACTTTGACGGAGTGAGTCCTGGGTTCCTGCCAAACAGGTAACCAGGGCCTATGTTCTTTCCCTAAAACTGCATTAAAACAAAACCCAATTGGCACTATTTTGCCACATGTCAGTCCCTTGTAAGTGGTATCATGGGTACCAAGGGCACTGGGGCCAGCAAAGACCTCTAAGGGCTTCAGCACTTATTGTGCCACCCTTCGAGACCCTGTACCTTTACACGCACACTGCCTTTACAGGGTGCATGTTTTGGTGCAGAACAAAGTGAAGAGTCGACATGGCACACATTCTACAACCCACTGCTCGGTTAGCCACCCCTCTAGCTGGGTGCACTATACCAGTGGTGGTGGTACAGGTGCATGCGTCCTGTACCCCTACAGTGTCTAAGCCAATTGTTAGACATTGTAAGTGCAGTAATGCCATTAAGAGTATATGCTGCTGGGAGTTTGGTATTACAAATTCCACAGCATCATAATGGCATTACTGAAAACTGGGAAGTTTGGTATCGATCCTCTCAGCATATTAAACCCACACTGATGCCAGTGTGGGAATCAATAAAAAAAGGCACTTGGAGGGCATCTTAGAGATGTCCCATGAAAAACGACCTAACACTAGAGCCCAGGCTGAGTGGCTGCTCGCCAACTGCCACCACCAGACATGTTTCTGGACCCCTGGGTTGAAAGCCTGCTGCTTCCAGGGTCTGAAACGATGCACCACCTGGGACGAGGTGCCAAGCCTCCTCCCCCAGGTTGGGCAGGGTCCAAGAAGGGGAAGCTTCAAAGGCTTGCCGTCTTTGTGAGTTACCCCAGGCCTTTGCTGCTTCCAGAAACTGGCCCCCACCAGTTCTGACCCCCACGTTAGGTGGGAGAATCGACAGGAAAACCAAGTGAGGAAGGGAGGTGTGCCCTCTCTTGCCAACCCCACCCCTCAGGTGGGGGAGGCAAGGTGAAGCACAACTCTCAGTCCCCGCCATCTTGCAGGATCAGAAATGAATTTTTAAATTGTCAAATGCTCTCATAAATAGTTTATTTTTAAGTTTTGTTTTGCTGAATTTTAGATGGTGGTAATGAAAAACTTCTGGAGATTAGTTTGGAAAAGTACGATGTAGCTAACAAAAACAGATCTGCATAATAAACGGCTATGACTAGAGCTTCGGTATGTTTTTATATAGATACAGCCCTTGCACAAACATGCACTGTGTATGAAGACAAGGTTATTGAAATCAAAGTGCATGGTGGCTGCCAGAAAGGGAAGGGCCTGAAGTACTGAATGAACACGATCTTTCAGTTTCAACCACAGCATAGCTATTGGTGCTTTATTCTGAATTCATTTATTTGGACGATTTTCCTGGATTTGATAAATTGCCGTAATCCATCTATTTGCAGAAGTGCCACAGCTTGGCTAGAAAGATGTTTTCTTAAAAAATTAGGATAGGCCCTACCTATTTGATGACCACGTATATTTGCTGCTAATATTGCTGTCAAATGTCCTGCTCTGGCTTCTGCCTGAATCTTCCTGCTTTGATAGGGTACCAAGCACATCTGGTCACTCTTACAGAATCTTCTACGCAGTGGTAGATAATATATCCAGAATTGTTTCTTCTTTCATTCATTGCTGGATAGTTTACCTCCACTGGAGGTAAAGTGAGGTGTCAATACTCAGTATTTTTTAATTGTGCCAGGATACGTTTCAAGGTATCCGCCAGATGTTGTTTTTATTTTTCTATTTTGGACACTACCACAAAATACATGTGGCCCCGTTATATTTTATGTACATCTTACATTTCTATGTAATGGACTCACAAGGACTGAATTTTAATATGGAGAGATATCTATGAATGAGACATATATGAGCCCTGATGAGGTTCAATAAGTCATTTGAAAGAAACACGTTGGCTGGATGTTTTTTGAATGGACATAATGAAGGAATAAAAATGTAATTGGAAATTACATATTGGACTCCTATGGATCTCAATCTTAACTTGGTGCACCTTTCCACTTGTTGCTATTTCAAGACTTCTGGACAGTGGTAATAAGTAATGGCAGGTACCAGATAAGAAGTACACAGGACCTTACATTTGTTTGGAACTTTGACTGAGGTGCGGTCTTGTTAGTCCGCTGAGGTGTCAATAATATTATGCTTTAAGAATCTGGCTTTGTTGGAGTATCCACGCTTTTCTTTTCAGGCAGAGACAATGTGTACATCATAGCTAACCCATTGACAATTGAGCTAGTATTTCTAGATAACATCTTGCAGGAGCCTCATATTTGTCTTAAACAAAATTAGAGATTGCCAGAGGTATTCAGCCGTCTTCTAGGCAAGATGTAGTAGCTGCCAGTTCTGAACTGATGAAACCTCCTGTGAAGAAAAGCTTTGGTGTTGCGGTCTGACCTGTGATGTCAAATAGCCTAATTTCCAATTTTTCTAAATAGGGAAGTATTGGGTAATGACGTCCCATCAGGTCTATAAATGTACTATGGGATTCTGGCCTATTTAGGGAGGACTACCATAGGTGTTATGGCGATTAGCCCATGTTCAGAGTACAGATGAATTAATGTTCATGTCTACCAACGTATTCTACCACAGATCTTTTTTTCAGCAAACTGAAGGAAAGGATTTCTTTTGTAATGTCTTATATGAAAGAAGTTAGACATCACCATGTGTTTTTTTTACCTAGAGTATTTATTAGGCCACCGGAGAATCAAGGGATGCTTGAAAGTATAGAATAATGTTTAGTTCTGTTTTTCTTTCTCTGGCAAATTGGGTTAGACAAGTGGATAGCTGAGCTGGTATGCCATGTTTAAGAGGAGAGAGGTTCCGCTTGGCTTCCGATATACATTTTTGAAGATTGCCTCAGCCAATGTTAAACATTGGTACATCACTATTTAGAAGGTCGGAAAGGACTACTCTGACTCACTGGGTGTTTTCCTTCACAAAGCAGCTAAATAGCTAACGGCCTTGATCAATCTGTGCCCTTGGAGAACGCATTTGCTCATACCAAAAAGTGTGTGAAATACGTTCAATAAATTGAGGTGAAGGTACAAGTGAGCCCTAAAATTTGGGAGGAGGCAGCAGAAACTATTGTAAGTAAATATATATTTAAGAAGAAACCAAGAGGTGAATGGCAGAGAAGTCAAAGCAATTATTTAGTGAGGAAATTCCTATTATTAAACCGCAGGTGCATGTAAATGTTAGACACTTTACTGATAGCTAAGAAAGCGCTAACAAATGTGTGACAATTTAAGATGAGAATTCGTCATTTAAAAAAAAAAAACATTAGATAAGAAAGTATTGTTTTGTGGCCAGGATCCTAAATTACAATACGAAACCAGGTTTGCTAGCCAGAACAAAAAACTTGAAGTTTATGAAAACACTGTGTATTTGGTCAATGCAGAGAGTAAACGTTAAGCTATAATTCACATCTGTTCGCATAGCACAAAGGTACAATTACAACTAACATAGGTTTTGAATGTCCTAGTATATCCCTCCATACAGTCACGGGAAAGTGGGCCCTTTGTGCATACCTACTTCCATCTACCCCCATTCCAAGTAGGAGTCTAGTTACGCCTGGGCTTGTTCGTACTGTATAGCCGATGAAGTCCAGTGTGTGAGTGTCTACAAGGCGTGTACATCTATCAACCATTTTGTTTGAAATGGTTGCGACCGGAATGTGTGTATAACTGTGGGAAGCTGTCCGTTCAATATCAAAAATCCTGCAACGGGTGTGCAGAGAACTGTTTCAAAAATTCAGAGAAGGTTGTCATCATTTAGGTGGTTTGGGGCAAACACTAGCTATCCAAAAGAACTGCTGGGTAAACAGACCCAACTCTTTACCTGAATAAGGAGTAAAAACTCCACAGCGAATCAAAAAAAGGTTCTCCAAACCCACCAAGAACACTTGGAAAGTTGTCCACGAATGCCATAACTTTTGGAACGATTACGAACGCCGCAAATCTCAAAATTAGGAAATTCCACATTTATACTACCAGAAGGGTATACAGACACACGAAATAGGAGTGACAAACACCGGGCATCAGGAATTTTACAGATGTTCCTGTGTCTTCGAAATTGGCCTTTTTGAATCCCTTTATGGGACTGAAATACAACCGAAATTAAGGATCTGCACAAAGAGATTTAGCTCTGCCCACAGCAGTAGAACGTAATGAAACACATGTTGGTTAAGGCTTTTGATTATCAGAATTTACTTTATTCGGTTTCTATTAGGAGAAAACCATAAAAGTATATACATGTCCTATAAATACATTCATCACAAATGATTCACAAATATTTAAAAACACAGTAGGTTACCAAAATAGCTTAACATTCAAAATGCATGTTAAAAGAATATACAACAAGAAGGTTAAAGTGCATCAGTCTTCGGTTATAGGTTAATTCTATGACGAATACAAAATTTTAAAAACTTAGCAACATTTAAAGCTAAAAAATCAGAGTCCAAGAGTTGGAGAACTGTGAAAGCGGGGCGGCATTGGCGTAATCCTAGGCTTTTTAGGATTGGAGCTAACCAAAGCTTTCTAGGTTCAATATAAAATTTACAAAAAAGGGTCAAGTGTATAAGAGAGTGGGGCGAGACACCATCACAGGGACAAAGGGATAGCAGCTTTGACCAGTCATTTACAGTTGCAAATGTGACTAATCGATGGAAAATGTTGAATCTAAACCGGGTCAACAAAAATCTGTCGTAGCTGCTTAATTTCCAGATTAAGTAAGGCTGAATAACCGGGGATGATTGGATCAGCAGAGAGTGCTGTGCCGAGATTTTATTTGCTTCAGAGGCCAATCGAAGGTCCGCTAAATGGCATAAGCACTGAGTTTTTAACGTCTTCCTTGAGAGCTCTGCTATTAGTGGGGGGTTATAATAGTATTTCTCTAAGCCCAGGTCATATAAAAACTTCTTAACATATCTAAGCCAGCCGATCTTTGTAGAGTTTTTGAGTGAAATGCAGTCCTTTAGGAGACTTTGAGTGAAAACTAACTTGGTTGATGACCAAAGGCGATGCCATAACAGCAGAAGGTTGAAGTACCCTGGGGAACAGCAAGGAGAAACCTCAGAAAACTGTTCTCCTCTTTTTGGAGGGATTCCGCCTGTACATAGCCCCATACTCCTGCTCCGTAGATAGCAGTGCTAATGCATTTTGCCTGGTAAATGCGGATCATCTTGACCGGAGGTCTTTTTCCTAGTCTCTGAGAAAAGTTTACTAAAGCCATAGTTGACTTTAAAAACAGCAATTTTCTGGCCTCTATAGCTTTTCTCCATGAGCCTTTCTCGTCTATTAAAACTTTAAGATAGGGGTAGGTAGTTGTATTTTCCACCCTGGAATTATTTATATAAGTGTCTCTCCCTTTTCTATGCTTTGGCCCAGAATTCATAGTGAATTTTTTTGTATGTTAATTTTTGAATCTAGAATAGACATAAATTAATTATATCTATTTAGTGAGCGTTGGAGTTCCAGAGGAGTGCGGGCAATAATCACTGCGTCATCCGCGTAGAGGAGAGCGGGGATCGGACGATTTTGAATTTGAGGTAGGTCCTGGCACCCCTCCAACATGGCTTCTTCTAGGCCACTAGTGTAGAGAGTAAAAAGGAAGGGAGCTAGGACGCAACCCTGTCTGACTTCCCGCTCAACCCTAAATGGGGCTGTTAACGCTCCTCCCACTCCAAATCTCACTCTGGCCGTAGCATTGAAGTATATTTCACGAAGAAAGTTTACTAATGGGGGATCGACACCCATTGCGGTTAAAATGCCCCAGAGAAGGTTGTCATCATTATGTGGTTTGGGGCAAACACTAGCTATCCAAAAGAACTGCTGGGTAAACAGGACCAACTCTTTACCTGAATAAGGAGTAAAAACTCCACAGTGAATCAAAAAAAGGTTCCCCAAACCCACCAAGAACACTTGGAAAGTTGTCCACGAATGCCATAACTTTTGGAACGATTCCGAACGCCGCAAATCTAAAAATTAGGAAATTCCACATTTATACTACCAGAAGGGTATACAGACACACGAAATAGGAGTGACAAACACCGGGCATCAGGAATTTTACAGATGTTCCTGTGTCTGAGATTGGCCTTTTTGAATCCCTTTATGGGACTGAAATACAACCGAAATTAAGGATCTGCACAAAGAGGTTTAACTCTGAAGAAGTCGCTGCCCACAGCAGTAGAACGCAACTAAACACGTGTTGGCTAAGGCTTTTGATTAGGTTTGACCACGAGAAGAACAATACATTGAATTACATGATCCAGCAGTGAACCAAGAATGTTCTTACACTGCTTTTGATACATTTTATATACTCTTAGCGTGTGCAAGGGATTGTTGGGGAATCACAAGATTCTATAAAACAGAAGTATCATGTCCTACAGCTCAATAACCTTTATGGGCATGATCTGTTCCCCTGACAGAAAAAGAACATTTATACAGTAAAATCCAGATGTTGTACATGTCTGACTTTTTCTTGCTTCTTTCTGCATATTAAATTTCATAAATATCTAGGAGGTTTGAAATATTAACTGTATGTCAGGTGAAGTTTCACAAATCACTTACCGCGACAGGCCAGTGAATCCCTTTAAACTTCTCGTTAAGTTTGGAAGAATATGCATAGAAGTAGATCACTGCCAGCAGTAACTCTATCAAGGGGACAGTCATGAACGCCACAGCATAGGATGCAACATAACAGATGAAAATAATGAATGACAGCACCTGGAAGGGAAAGTGTGAATTATTGACAGGGCAGACATCAACACAGAATCATTTCATAGCTATTACCTGCAATGCCCTCCAAGGCATACAGTTGCCTTTTTTACTGATTTTTTTTTGTTTCTTTTAACTAGAACAAGGAAAATGATCATATTATTACCAATGTAAAAACCTGTATGTTGCTTTGTACACAAACCTCATAATCTGTACGATTCAATAAACAGGAGTAAACCATGGCCGAGTCAGTCCAAAACACAGGTTGACAATGCGCATTGATAGACAAGCTAATCCTCCATTGAGAGTAACTCTGACGTAATAACGATTTGTTTGGTGCATCTTCTGGTCAACATCACAACATGAAGTTACATTGTCTAGCACACTGGAATCAGAAGTGATCAACAGGAAGAGAAAGAGGAAATACAGAAGACAGAACAGAGACAAGTAGCGGAGCGTTGGAAAAAGTTTCTCCTTTTGATCAGAGGTCCTGTGAACCTGTGGGTGAGTAGATCATAAAAGTTCATGTTTTGGAAGTCATTTCGAAGCTCTCTCGCAGAGTGGTCTGCATTATACATGTCTTCACGAATTAAGTCCTTCCTACTTACAGGAGAGGACAGAATTTAGCTTGTTGTGGTCCTCTATCTGGTCTAATCTGGGTGCAGACTTATGCAGACCCGATATTTGTGATAAATCAGATCAAAAATGGGCTAATAACACTTTTTATCAAATAGGATATTCCAACAGAGAGGCCCTTGAACTCTTGAACTTTACTGTAAAATCCCTGATTTTGATCAAAACACAGGAATGCATGGAACCATATTTAATCAATGTTCAAAATACTTAGGCCTGGCCAGGCAGCGTCTTGCACTGCGATTTTTAAAAATCTGTGTATTGTTTATTTACTAAAATAAAAAAAGCAGAAAACGCTCATAACTAGATACAGATTGCAATACAATCATCATTACATTTGCAGAAAGGTCATACATCAGGTAAGTTGTGCTATCATGCCACAAATGGTACATCAGTTACAGGTAATGAATCACATCAACAAATGGGAGTGGAAACAAACTTTTAAAAAACTGCAGAACCATGTAAAACATGAGGGGATCAGTAGGTGGTACTGTTGAGGAGACTGGCCTTAATGGGACTTAATGAGGGAGGGCGCGGGGACTTTACATTAGTGCAAGTGCGCCGTAATAATGTAATGTGTGCTTCAGGGGCGTGACAACGCTACTTGCTTATGCGCGGGGCATAAGTTGAGAAAAATGGGACTACCCGTGCAGGCATGCAGTGGGGTTATACCTTAGTTCGTAACAGTGGTGTGTGGGGAAGGGACGTGATTGGCAGCCAAACCAGGCATAAGTTATGAGCATAAGGCAAGGGGTGTGCCGATTCCGAACAGGGGTTGTGACGTGCCTTGTATGGGGGTAAAGTATCATTTCTAGAGAGGCCCTCGAACCTGGAGCCAAGCTTGTCCCAGTTCAATAACAGTGGGCATTTCTAGAGTCCTCTGGCGCCCTGGTGCCTGAGGGCCGCACTGTCAGATTCCACCCACAAAAGAGCTGAGCTGTACCCTTCAGTCAGAGATGGAGGGGCACTAGCCTTCCAGTGGCAGGTGATATAATGCATCACCAGCATCAGGGCCAAGTTCACAAAGTGGGTTAGATCTTTGTTTTTTAGAACTCTTAAATGTTACTAGTACGCACAACTCCCAACTACGTACCTAGGCTGACATGGTCAGTGGATCATCACATCTTAGGATCTACCCTTACAAGTCACAGAAGCACAATGTTAACATGCACCTGACACTTTATACGTTGTGTGCTTTTACTTTATTGACATGAAATGTAGCATTTAAACCAATTATTGGTATGTATTTACTGTAGAAACTAGAGACTCAAATGTGTGTAGTTTAGATTTTCGTCTGACTGTGAAGACCTGTAATTCTCATTCGCATTTATATTTGTTTCTAGTTATACTGCATTTATTAACATACATTCCATATGTAATCATGAACCCATTTATTCAGGTTGACATTTATTCTAGTTACATGTGCATATATAATCACATTTTCAAAAAATGCACATTTAACTACTTAACTAAAGTTAGCTTGAATAACGGCCTAAATTTTGAAATGTATTTTCACTTGCCTTGCATATTAGTAATTTTGCCGACGTGTTCCTAGAGAAAGGAGTAGTGTTGTATTATTAATAGTGAGCACTGAGAAGAGAAATCTTGGCAAGGATGTGGTGAACTAACTAGAAGAAGATTCCTATTTATTGCGTATCAGGAATGAGGAGATGCTCAAGGTTGCAGAGACTGTCTAATTAGTGGGATAGGAAAGTCGAAGGATGTTGCAGATACCTACCATGGGGAGGAGAAATAAATGGGTTTCTAGGGCCTGATGTAGGTAAATCTTATTTACCGACTCTAGAATACTGAATTTTACCGATTCTGTATTCTAGATTCGGTAAATAGGATGTAGTTAATAATTCGGTAATTTTTACCGAAACGGTATGATTCGGTAATTACCGTATCTGTATTTACCGATTCGGTAATTGCCATTGATTCCTATGGGCCTTGAGGCCCATAGGAATCAATGTCAATTACCGAATTGGTAAATACCGATTCGATAAAATTACCGAATTGTCAAGGGGGACAGAGTGTCACTTTGACACCCTGTTGCACCCCTGATTCTGGCTTGTGTGCCATGTGACACACATATTTCCCTTAGGGCATGTATGTGTGCCACATGGCACAGGTGTACATTCACAGATGTTCATGTACACAGGAATTCGTTATTTAGCACAAAATAGTATATATTCGTAAATAACAAATTCCTAAGGGCCTGTGGCACTGTTTTCAGTGCCACCTACATCTAGATTTACCGAATCGGTAAATATACCGATTCGGGATTTTACCAAATCGGTAAATTTACCGATTCGGTACATTTTAGGCCCCCTACATATCAAAAACCAAATACCGGTCGCTAACGGTGATGTGGATAAAAATAGGATTGTTCTTGAAACTTCTTGGTTTGCTTAGTTTCACACAGTTAGAGCTCAGATTCCGATCCTTTTTGACTTTGAGGGGTACTGGCCTCTCTGTTTTACTTGCAAGTGTGTAGCTTTATGCTAAGCACTTATTCTCTTTTTAGAAGACTTTCTGAGTTTTCACTATGCTGACACCTTTTTGCAATTCTGAATTCCTCTGAGACCTTACCCCAATGACTCATTTGCATCTTAAATTTAGAACTTGGGCTAGATTACTTTAGAATCTATTCATGTTGAGGAAGGAGGAGCGGAGTTAATTTAATGAAAACTAACTTCTATTTCTCAGTATCTTTATTGCTGTGACTGCGTTCATTGCATGTCTTAAGCTGCTGAATCTGAATATCTTCTGACGTTTCAGCTTGCCAGTCGTAACTCTGTATCTTTATAATATGTTCTTGATTTGATATATATATTGGATTCATATCAACCTGTAATAAGCCCACTTAACTTCATTTACCGATTCCTGTTCCTTTTTGTGTGGTCACATGGGCAACATGGAAGTTTAACTGTTTTATTAATGTTGACTCCCTTAGCCTATCCATCATCTAAAAAGATTAATCAGATGAGAAAACGTTAATCACATTTGTGCGTGCCTGCACCCGACAATTGCATTTTTAGCATGGCCCAGAAACCAGTCAGTGAGGGGCATTCCCAAAACATATGACACAGGTCTGTGCCCAGAGGCCCACACCTCGAGTAGGAGATATCTGCTTCTGGGAAAAATCATTGAGTTTCGGAGGGGACAAATACACTTGGTGTAAAAAAAAAAATCATTAACTTAAATATGGCTTTCCTGGACACGGTGGCAGTGAGGGCTATTATATGGTCCCGTTTCACATCATTGAACGCTCTGCACCATTCCACTTCACTGAACAGTGTCAAGGGGAGCATTGGGTATGTGCAAGTGCTTTTGTTATCAACTTGATTAAGTGATCCCTAGATCCCATGGTATGTAGTGTGGCGATACGATAATTATGTCACAAAACGTGAGTCAGTTCATTTTCAAGTCAGGAACTGGCTATGTTGGACTCCATACTGTTCAGCAAGCTCCTCAAAAGTGGATTTCTTGGAAGAGGTATGAAATGATGATATTCCGAGAAGAAGAGGGTAGATGAAGAATATTTATTGCGAGGTACAAATACAGGTCTAATCATGAAGCCTGGGTCGTAACCGTCTTCTCTGGAATCCGGAACCCAGCAGTGTTCCTGATTCCAGGTATGACATGACAACACCACACATTCCCTTTCGTAAAGAGAAATAAATAAACACTTTAAAACAACTTATAAAGAACAAAAATAAATAAACAAAATACAATTTGAACTCTGAAAAGAAAAACAGAAGCATGACTAATAAGAGAACAAATTGCATGATAAACAAATCGGATTACCTTTAAAGATGATAATCCTTATACCACACAGGAGTAAGACATTTCCTCTGTGCTCGTTGGACAGGAACAGAGTCGTCAGGAGCACAGGAAGACTTATTTTTAGGAACACTGTGAAGGGTTGTAGAACCAGAGAATTTCCTCCAATTGCCAGCACTGTTGGAAGACCTTAAGCAGGATGGAATTCCAGGCTCTGGGGACACTTCCTTAGGCCACAACCACCTTGGAATCTTTACCACTTTAGACATACTCCACACATTACCATCAGAGAGTTCAACAACCTGTCGACCAACACGCTTGACTATCAAAGGATCAGAATACCGTGACTCTCCAGACTTGACAAATCTACACTTCTTAACACGCACCCAATCATTGACACTGAACTGGGAAGAATCGCTACACAGAGAACGATCAACTTCAACGGCTCTTTCTGAACCAAGTATTCTCATCCAAGGTTGACTTATGTTGGATCCACTCCTCCTCCCTCTCATCTTCTCAAAAGGAGACAGATCACCCATACTCCTAGGTGTGTTTCTGTAGCACCACAGAACTTCACTAACGGTCTGTTTACAATCTCTACCATTATGTAAGGCTAATTGGAGACCCTCCTTAAACACCCTGATCCACCTCTCCACAATACCATTACTTTTGGGATAATAAACTGACACACGTTTATGTCTTATACCATGACGCTCCAAAAACTCCTTCATTTCTTGAGACACAAATTGCACACCGTTGTCAGTTGTAATAGACTCTGGAAAACTTTCTCTTTCAAACACTTCATTTAAAAACTTGATCACCGCACTAGATGTTATGCTCGAAACCATTTTTACCTCAGGCCATTGAGACAACTGATCTACCAAGATTATAGCATACATCGCATTCTTGTTGAACGACAAAGGACCAGCAATATCCAAAGATACACTTTCCCAAACCCGTGAAGGTCTAGAAATGGGAAAACGTTCATACGTAATATGCTTTTGAGACTTATCACTCAAACAGCAATCCATACAGTCTCTGACATGTCGTTCTATGCATTTATCCATCCCTGGCCACCAGAATTCACTTCTAATTCTCCTTTTCATAGATGTCATTCCAGGATGCCCCTCATGAGCCATTTCTAAAATCTTAGGCTGCAATTCACGAGGTACCACCAATTGCAGACCCCTAAACAATACTCCCTCAACCACAGACAACTCTTGAGCAACGTGAAAGAAAGGAAGAATATCATCAGACAATAAAACTTTGCGTGGCCATTGAGTTTTTACAAAATTACAAACATCACTAAAAATAGTCACTACAACATGCCAATTTCCATGCATCCTCATGAACACAACCTTTGGAAATTTCACAAATTGACACAACATTATCATCATCCTTGTCTTCTTCAACAATATTGTCATCAGGCACAGGCAATCTAGATAAGCAGTCAGCTAACACATTCCTAACACCAGGAATATACTCCACTTTAAAATGAAAATCTTGAAGCTTGTATTGCCATCTAGCAATCCTTGAAGTCGCTTTCCCACAACCTTTCGTAGTAAATAAATCCACTAAAGGACGATGGTCAGACCAGAGTTAAAAAATTGTACCGTACACATACTTGCGGAAATACTCTATACCCCACCAGCAAGCAAGAGCTTCCTTTTCTAAAGTAGAATATTTGCACTCAGCATCCCTTAAAGGTCTTGACGCAAAGCCAATAGTTACCATTTGACCCTTTTGACGCTGCATTAAAACTGCACCAATTCCCACATTACTTGCATCAGTGATGATAAATGAACAATGTGCAGTATTAAACGTTGCCAAAGCAGGTGCAGATGCAATGTTTTGCTTCAACAACATGAATTCTTTTTTGCAATTTTCATCCCAAAGAAATTGAACATTTTTTTTCATCAAATTTCTCATGCTTGCAGTTTTATCAGAGAACAGGGGAATGAATTTGGAGTAATATTCGGCAAGCCCCAAGAAAGACCTGAGCTGATCTTTATTCATAGGATCTGGAGCTAATTCAATGGCCCTGATTAAATTTAATTTAGGGGAAATGCCCTCCTTACTAATAGTATGTCCCAAATAATCAACAGACGACACAACAAATTTACATTTTTCTTTTGTGAGTGTGAGACCACTATCTTGCAAAACACATAATACCTTATACAGAATTTCAGAATGATCAGATGGATTAGATGCAAAGATCAAAATGTCATCCTGGAAGTACAAGACATTATCAAAATCCTTAAAAAGGTTGTGCATTACTCGTTGAAAGACAGAAGATGCTGATATTAGACCAAAAGGCATCCTTTTGTATCTGAAAGCACCTTCCGAAGTGATGAAAGACGTCAAATGCTTACTGTCCTTGTGTAATGCTATCTGGTGGTAAGCATTAGACAGGTCTAATGTAGAAAAAATGGATGCCCCCTTCAATTTTGTGAACATTTCATTAATATTAGGCAACGGATGTCTATCCAACCATACGTTCCCGTTTAAATCTCTCAAATCCACACAAAGTCTCACTTTGCCGTTGGGCTTGTGAGGGACTGGGGACAACCAAACAGAAGATTCTATCTCCTCAATGACATCTAAATCACATAACTTTTTGAGTTCAGACTTTACAGCATCTTTTAAATGTAAAGGGACATTCCTAACTTTATGGACTTTTGGTACAGCATTTTCCCAAAGAATGATTTTATGCTCAAAATTTTTTAAGAGACCTAATGCAGATGTAGAAAAAACAGAAGGAAACTTCTTTTCACACTCAGAACCAAGATCATTTTCTACATTCATGACCAGGTCTGAATAACCAAGCACTTGTTCAGGATGATTTGGATCCAATTTTATCATTAAGTCCCTCTGTTGAGGCCATCCCAATAAACAAGAGCCATCTTTTGCCACATAAACTTTGGAATTGATGGTTTTACCCTTGAAACTTAGGGATGTTGTAAAAAAACCAAGAATTTCAATGGGTTTCTTCCCATACCCAAGTAACTTTATATCAGGAGGAGATAATTTTAAACTCGGAAACTCTTTTACCCATTCCTCAGCAATGAGAGTATGTCTTGCTCCAGAGTCTGCCATAACACTGATATCCTTCCCCCCAATAACCATAGTGCAAAATGGGGAATCTTTAGCACACGCTTTAACTTCATACACTGCAAAAAGAAATTCTTCTTCTATGTAATCGTCATCAATTTCATTAACATGCTCATCAGAACTCCTTTTTTGAACAAAACCCTTACTTTTAAATTTGTTCTTATTTTTACACATTTTACTAAAATGACCTTTCAATCTGCAATATCTGCACACTTGTCCAATTGCCGGACATTTTCTGTCATTCGCTAGGTGTTCAGGACTACCACATTTGAAACATGCATATTCTCTCCTCTCTTGGACTGGTTGGTTTCTGTTCCTAATTGAAGTTCTTTCCTCAAAATTAGATTTTTTTACAATATTGACTTCAGCAATTTTTCTTTCCGCAAGTTCTTTCACACCCAGTTTCATGTTCTCAAAATGATGAGCAATATCTAACGCTTTGTCTAAAGTCAGATCTTCAGTGTCCAAAAGTTTTCCTTGAAGTTTGACATCAGCAACTTTGTGGACCATTTGATCACGCAACATTTGATCTTGAAAGGTTGAGTAATTGCACTTGGATGCTAAAATTCTCAAGTCATTCATAAATGAGTCGATAGATTCACTTGGTAATTGACCTCTACTCAAGAATTTATGACGGGAAACCACAACGTTAACTTTCTTTATATATTGTTTATCCAACTGTTTGATCGCTTCCTCGAATACATCTATCCCTTCTTCAGAAGATGTTACACTGCTTGAACTCAAAGGTAAATGACTTAAGACATGTCTTCCTTCAGCACCTAAACAGTGTTTTAATATAGCTAGTTTCCGTTTGTCGGTGTAGTCATCCCCACCAATAGCTTCAATGTAAGCATAAAAACCTTCTTTTCACCTTTTCCATTCAAGAATTGGTTCACCTGAACTTGGTAGAAAAGGAGGTGGAGCTGAAAAGCTTTCCATCTTGACCAACAAAAATTTAAAATAACAGTACAGTGTATAATGTTGAAGTTGTAATTTATTTTTGTTTATCTGTCGATCTGTTTATCTGTGATTGGCAGAGGTTATACCAAATACAAGGCTTTTTACCGACAATTGTTCGTTAAATCAGGTTCTCAATTGGTTTTCACTCAATCTTGTCCCAAAAGATGGCCGCCGTGCGTCAAAATGCGTGCATTCACGCCGTGACGTCACACGCATGTGCACAAGCTTGTTTTGGGGCCACTAGACTCGCGCAGACGTAACATTCGAAATGCGCAAAATGGTGAAAATTAAATATTTCACTCACAGATGGGCACAAAATTGTGGCGATTTCACCTGCACGTTTCTGCTACGGTCCATGACACAGCGCTGACAGCATTCAAGGCATTCAAGGACAGTTCGTGATCCTCTGCATAGCTCGACACACAACGATGCAGGTAGGGACTCCAGGCTCTTATCTTTTAAGTTCTTGCCCAATCGTCGCCAGTGAAATGATGATATTCCGAGAAGAAGAGGGTAGATGAAGAATATTTATTGCGAGGTACAAATACAGGTCTAATCATGAAGCCTGGGTCGTAACCGTCTTCTCTGGAATCCGGAACCCAGCAGTGTTCCTGATTCCAGGTATGACATGACAACACCACAAGGTACCCAAAAGTCTCTGTGCTGCTTGATAAGTATGGATGAACCTCACTAGTAGAATGGTTGTTGCATACAGGAGTGCTCATGCTGTAAGGCGCAGCATTCCACAATAACACTGGTAAGCGATCTGGAGCAGTCGAGGAGAGGGACAAGCAGAGTGACTTCCCAGACCAAAATGTTTGAATATCTTAGTAAGGAACCAGGGCTGCTGCGTTGGGTCTGTCTTCCAAGCTGTTGCTGAGGTCCAGCGGCACAGCCACTGGATCTGGGAGGCAAAGAAATAATGCTTAAAGTTCGGTACTCCTAAACTGCCCGCAGATGTGGGGCGGCAAAGCTTAGCCATTGTTAGCTGGCGTCAACCAAAATGCAAAACCAGATCACCCAGAACAGTGTTCAGGAATCTGAAAAAACCTGACAGTCAGATACAGCGGCAAGTTGGCAACATAATAGAGCAACGAGACAGCATGACCAGTTTCGAGAGGGCATTCTTGCCCATCACTGATGGCATCAACATCCTCCAAAAGAACCCTTGGCTTAGAAGGGCTGATACTGCATGTACTAGATTGCCATCAAGCAAGTCTTGATCACACTGATAAATGTGAATTCATAGGTAGTGGAAGGGCTGCTGCTGTCAGGGCAATGCGCTGCCACCCATGTCAAGCGTTATCTCTGAGACCAAAGGGGAGGGCAGGAAGAGGCAAGACTTCGCCCTGTAGACCCACAGGCCAGATACTGTTTGGAACATCTCAAGGCCAGTTGCCATTCCAGTGTTCGACCTTGTAGCATCTCTTTACTACAGCAGCATGTAGTCTTCCTAAAAGGAAAAAGCATGCCTTCTATCCCCAAGGGGGATGCCCCATGCTTCCCCACTGCCATATAGAAGGATGCTGATTGGGTCCACGGCCAAAGCAAAAAGTAAGAGGGAAAGCGGGCATCCCTGTCTGGTGACTCTGCAGAGTGCTATAGGGTCAGAAATGTAACATCAGATGTGAACCTGTGCTAATGAATGAGTGTAAAGTTGACAAATTTACTGTAGAGCATCTGCTCAAGCCTAATTTCCACAGAACTTCGAAGGGGTAAATGTAAATGTAAATGTAAATGTAAATGTCAAATGTAAATGTAAATGTCATGGTACTTATAGAGCGCACTGTCACCAGACGGTCACGTTGCGGTGTCGCCTATGCGGTTTCCTGGCGCTGATACTCATACCGCTATGGAACCCCTCCTGGCTTTCCCTGTGAAGTGTCCACTCCTGGGCACCCCCAGGGTGAAGCCAGGCATCCTTAGCGCTGTTGGGGCCGGTGTGGAGGCTAAGCAAGCTATTGCCCAGAGTTGCAGCGTGGGGCCCGTGATTAGAATAGGCACCGAGGCGAGAATTAACAGGTCCGAGGAAATTGAGCCCGAGACCCCGCCAAGGCGGGAATCGAACCCTGGTCCCTGGCCAGAACTCTGCATCAGGGTCTGCCGCTCTAACCATTCAGCGGTAACTGCAAACACAACAATGATGGACAGAATGTGGATCAATGTCACACATTCACCCCAGTCAAAAGATCTGGGCCCAAATCCATCGTTTTTCCACTCCACACCACCCTGGGTTAGACAATGGCGATATGCAAATCAGCGCTGACCCTGTTGACCCATGGGAACAGTCCAGTCCGAACTACAAAAGCCATGTCCTTCCCAGAACGGAAACAAGCATCCGAGGACCGGCCCGGTTTCGAGGTAACACCTCTCATCAGCCCGGCTAGCTTGATTCCAGTGGTGTGGAGTGTCTGGGACTCACGTCTGAGCATCCCCAGTACACTTAGAGCGGTAACTGCAAACACAACAATGATGTTGTTTTTGCTCTAACCATTGAGCCACACTCCTCCAAGGGGTAGCTCCAACTGAGAGAGTCGAAAGTCTTTTCCAAGTCAAAAACTAAAACGCTGATCTAGGGCAGGCCAACTGGGCAAACTCCATGAATCAGTATAGTCGCTGGATGTTCATGGATGAGTTTCTCCCTGGCACATTGCTGTTTGGATCAGGATAAATAAGCTGGGGGAGAAAGGTAATTGTACTGCTATGTTAAAGTCTCTGAGGGACTCCCACTTTCACGGCAGGCATGATGGAGTCTTGAACTTGAACTCATTATTCTTTTTCACCACCATCCAAGAAGAACACACTTTTCTAGATGGAGCTATTTAGTTCCACGAGGAACAGAACCATTTCTAGGCTTGTTAGAATTCCACTTTAGCTGATTTCATGCCCAATCTGTAGCCAGTGTAAAAAAACACAAGGCTTTCTTAGCAACATTAACAGACTACAATTTCATTTTCCTTTGCTTATTGTTTGTGCCTTAAAAAGCAAGCCAAGAATCATAGCTAATGTAAGGAGTTTGGATGTAGCACAATGTAATGTTGCACCTATGCAACTTTGTCTTAAATTGCTCAAGCTTATGTTCTGCAATCTTTAGTCTACACAGATTCAGGAATATACACAGACTTGGTTGGCTTGGCCTTGCATTGTGAGCCCTTGTGTCACCCCATGTAAGTTCTATTTCTATCTGCAGTATGCACAGTACACTTGTTCAGCACTGAGCCTAGTAAACTGTTACTTTTTATCCTCACTGGTTGCTGGACTGATATTACTTCTTGCAATTCCATCATATTTTATAATACTAATAGGCTAAGGGAGAAGCAGGTGGAGTGACGCTCCTCTTCCAATATAGCCTTATAGCCTGCCGTAATGGGCTATACCGGCCATTAAAGGTCCACTCCAGTGTTCGGCTCAGGCTTTTAACAAGGGAACGGGACTTTAATGCCGATATAGCCCAGCTACGGAGTGCTATAAGGCTATTAGAACATTTTGCCACTAGAGGGCAACAGCTGTGAACAAAAGCATTGAAATGTTGGAGCTCCAGGCTTCTACGGGCCATTAGAAGCTCAAAGCACTCCCTTGTTCTCTATGGAGCTCCCAACACTTCACTGTTCTAATAGGACTTAAAAACTAAAAATTCATGACGTTAATATGGATGCTGTATGATATGAGGTTGTGGTCACAACATTATGCTCTGCTTCTACCGCTGCCATGCTTAGTATAGCCATGGTTTTAATTGTGTAATTCATAGATTTAGCATGAGGAATATCAAGATCCAGTTACTAAATTTCTTGGGATGTCAATCTACAAGTTGGGGATAAAGAAGACAAAGTGGCATCTGCGGTAACCAACCATTTAACAAGCGTTGATTATAGTCCACATGTCCATACCTGCACCCATATTATGTGTCATCTACTAGGTGATCACGCATGAAGTCTCTTTTTTGATTGCGTATGTATTCCTTTGAAATTAATTCATCATGGTGCCTTATTTCATGCAGCTAAAAAGCTGACACTCCCCTAGATACAAAGGTTTCTCTCTAGAGACAGAAATAAACTCTCCACAGAGTCTTGTAACTCCTTAGTGAATGACAAGGTGGCTACTCTGCCCATCATTACCCCCCTGATGGACTCTGAGAACAGTTTGACATTTGATCAGCTAGAACTACTTGAGATTTCTGTCAATAAGACACTGGGAGTCTCCTTTAACCCCACTGCTTCCATGAAGTCACTGGTCAATGCTGTTGTCAGTACTTGACTAGATTACCTGAAATGACTAGGATTCCTTACTCAATAACTTTCTCATACAACACCTACGGCAACGCAAGCCACTGTTGAAGACAACAAGTCTCTTTTCTAATGATCCCATAGGGGTTTGTTTCTATATCTAGTCACAGCCAGAGCTTTTGTCATGAACATGAAGAACAACAAAATATAAAGAGAGCAGTTTTGGGTCCACCCCCTTCAGCCATTGGTTATTTAAGGTCTCAAGCTACTGATGCATCTTTAAGAAAAGTGTCCTTTGGGTTGGGACACAGAAGAACTTCCCTTTCGGAAGCCTCCAATTCTTGTACTGTTGCATTAATTGTATCAGTCTGATGCCATTGGACTGTACATACTGTGATAAGCTATTGCACTGCAATGGGAGGCCACTGGTATTGATACTTGGTTTGATTTGATTTGTGTGTTCTAGAACAAGGTTTGATACTGTGGGTCACCGCCTCGTGGATGATGATGAAAACTGAAAAGACAACCTGTTTGCTTATGTTCATTGGTTTGTCAGTTGTGAGCACCTTCTACACCCTGCTTTATTCATAATAGTATCTCTTTATTTAGACGGTCATTCTTTATGTGGAAAGTGGCATTTGTGTCCTTGACTTGTACTTCAATTTGAAAATCTATCCTATTTTTGTGTTTCTCCCTCCTAATAACATCTTCCCATTAGGCAAGAACTTGACACAGTACTTCCATTAACAGTGGCTCCCACATCAGGGGATGTGAATGCTGTTGGCACCGACATTTGGAAAGTCTTTGTGGACACCACAGCAGCGGCTTATTTTGCACTGCCGTCAAGATCACTTTACAACGTAACCACCAAGAACACAACACATGCATCTGAGGAAAATAAACTAAATAGTAGAAGGGGCATTTGACTTTTATGCTAACAGTTGGAAATAGTGTATTAGTGCACCCGAAAGATGCAGCAGAAAGGAACTGCTCTGTTCATCATGTTTTTCCACTATCATGCCTTAAGAAGTTGAGACATTCCTTTCATTTTGTGATTGCTTTAAAGTTAAAGTTGTGCTGTTATCTTTTCTTCTCATCCCATTCATAACCACTGCTTATGAAATGGTTCCTATACTTTGTACATGTGAAAAACTAAATGGAATTGATCTAAAAGAAACTATGAGATTAAATGGACAATTCTGGAGTCATCATGTGCCTCATTGGAACACTCTCCTTGAGGTATAACCCATAAAACACACTACCACCTTCACGACTACATCAGCAACTCCGCAATGAGCATCAATGACGTACGGATTCTGGAACGGCCAATGTGCACCAACACATAGTAAGTCCTTGACCAGAAAAGAACTGAATAGGCTGATTTGTTACCTAGGCAAAGCTGCTTTTTTCGGGACCCAACCACTAGTTGGCGGAATGATGCACATCATGTAAATCCAGAAAAGATTTACGCCGCAGAATCATGCGTCTAAATTTCTTTTCAGTTCCAGTAGAGAAATATTTATGTTCTCAAGGGTCTAGCTTGGGTCAAACATATAACTAAGGAAAACAAATAAGTAATAGTTAGAATAACAGACAATGAGTGAAAAAAATGGTCTAATTGTTTTACTTTTCACAACTGTGGTCAAAATAAAGATGGATTTTGTTTACACTTTTGTAAGACTGAATGTTTGAAAAAGAGATTTTAATGTGATACAGGGTTTATATTTGTGCCTGCGTTGTAATCCTGGCTTCTCCATTTCACCTCATTGTTTGATTCACTTTATCCGCATGTACCACGGTTCCCATATAGGAAACATATGTAGCCTCATCACAAATCAATTTGCACATGTAACTTTTACGTTCTTGCACATAAATCTTTTTTAAAGTGCAAAACCAATTTTGAACATTTGCACTCCTAAAAAGATTTATTCACACCAAGTCCGATTCACAAAGGGCCTCCTCACTTGTGGCGGGGGGCCCGAACTCCTGCGGGAACTTGGCAAAGCTATCACAAGTGTGGGCCCCTCATCACACTTGCGGGGCCCCCGCCATGAGTGACCATAGTGTATTCTGTATGACTAAACAGCCTTTTGTAGGTTGGGAGGGGATGTTCTAGGAAATTTGTGAACACCCACAAACGTAGGTTTGTGAGCATTCACAACTCATTTTCTGACTCTTCCTACTGTAGGAAAGTGCCCTTTTTGTATGGTCCCTCCAAACACATTTTTTGCTCCAATTTTGATGATTATGATTCTGAAAGTGTACTAGAGCCTGCTGCCCAGGCATCAGGGACAGTGCTGTCTCCCTTAAACTGATGTGTGTGAATTGGCATCCCCAATTGACTAGGACTTTACCCCCTTATAAGTTCCTATTATATTATATGGTACCAGTGGGACTCGGGCATGGGTGTTAAAGGGGACACCAGGGCCTGAAGCACTGTTTATGCCACCCTGAGTGACCCAAGTAAACTGATGACAGCAGTCCTGCCATTGCAGACTGCAGGAGCAGTGGAAACTGCTCAAACTCGACTTTGCCCTCACCATGTGTGGCAAAGTAAATGCACATATACGCCAGTCACCCCTAAGGAAGGCTGTAAGAGACTATGGTGGAAGTATAAGAGGATGGGTTTGTGTAGCATAGGCAACTTTTATTTTATGTGTGATGTATAGAAAATAAATGAGGCGGAAATTGCTTCTCCTGGGTTGATGATGGGTTAATTTTCTGGTCTTTCTCTTTCTTAGATCTTCGGAGAGTGGTGTGGGACCCATAATCTTGGGGAAAGAAAAACAGCAGTAAGTATGTACATGGGGTGAAGATGACAATAACCTATCACCATACACTTTTGTGCTAGAAGGGGAAATAAGGTGAAAAAGCCACAAAATAATAAATGGGAGAAAAGGGCGGATGACCTCTCCGTCTTTTTCACAAATCCTATAGCCCCTATCAGGCTTATGGTGTTAGTCTTGATGCACTCAGGGTTGTGGTTTTATGGGACAAGGGTTGTTTTTTTAGCATCCTTGTGTTTGTGATATTTGCAATGTAATCCGAGTTAGTCTCTTGAAAAAGACTTTAGGCAATCCACTTTTCTCAGCAGTTTAGTGATGCTCAGTGGCTTCTGGGAGATGAAGTGCAAATTAAATATCATGCGTGAAAAACCCACAGTGAAAACAACCACAAACCCCTGCAACCCCTCCTCCCTCCTTCTACCTAACAACAATCCCAGCCTCTGGTGCCTCGGTACTCACCCGCTACGCCGCAACTCTCCTGAGTTGTGGCAGATCTCCAGCCTCCTCCGGGCAGACCACCAGTCTTCGCACCAGGTCTCCTCTCTCCTCTTCCTTGTAGGCCGGGACAGTTAGGCTTCTGCTATCTCTGTTGACGTTTTCTCCTTGAGGACAGCGTCCTCCTGCTGCATCCTGCTCCGCTAATGACTTCCGGTGCTCTGACACATCAGGCTAGCACAGTTCTCTCCAAGGTCTGATCCGTTCTTCATGCCGTCAGTCCTCTCATGCTTCCGGCTTGCTCTCCCTTCCAGGTCTGTTATCTCCTTTTTGTCCCGCATGTTTCCTTGGGACTTGTCCCTCCATGCGGTGGCCTGCCTTCCTGTTTAAATTGACAGCTGTTCTTTAGAGCCCTTGTTGCTGTTGAGTTTAGTGTTTTAACCCTTTCTTTTCTTTTTTATAGGGTTGCAGACATCGATGGATCTCACTGTGAGTACGGCGTGGCAGACTGCAGGTAAGGGGAGGGTAAAAGGGGCCTGACCTCTCACAAAGGCCTCCTGAGCCGAGGAGGCTGCGTGTCTTATATCAAAGGTGTGGACACGTAAGTGCAAGCTTATATGTTCCTATAGTGGCCTTTACCATTACAGGCTACTATACATGATACAGTCCATAGGATAACATGGACAGGCACCCGGGCAAATCTGAGGTTGGCAGCTCCATTATGGTACTGCTTAAATATGTCCTGTTTGGTATCAAACAACGTGCCTCCTCCCCCCGGACATGCATCTTGTGTCAAGGACGATATGGCATTCACCCAGGTGGCTATCTTAGAGGTTGCCCAGCCTTTCTGTGTTCTGGCTGACAGTTCGCACTTGCAGCAGCTAAGACAGGAATCTAACCCCCTGTCATGAGGTGTGATTTCTCTCATGAGTCATAAACCATGGCCTGGACCGGAAGAAGGACCCTCCTCCCTCCCTGACAGAATAGCTAGTGAAGTGGCACATCAAGGCATGAGCTTCAAAGGCTGCACCACCTGTAATAAGCAACCAAGCTACCTCCCAAATGAGGAACCACCCCCTCCCCCTAGGCACCTTTCAACCCGACAGGCAGGAAAATTAGGCATTCAGGAGGTGTACACCCCAGAAGGCTAGCCACACCTCTAGTGTGGGATACCTGGTCTGCCCCACGAAGGAAGACTTCTGCCACTTGAAAGTGGTATTGAGGGTTCTGGGTAAAAAAGGGGGACTTACACCCGGATGTGCTCACCTCAGGAGTGGATTAGCTGCTGGGGCTAGAAGCCCATTGGTCTCTTGCACCCACACCCCTAAATCTAGGATTTGAGAGTTACCCCTGACACCAGAACCTCGGTTCTGATATGACCTGCAACAAAGAACACAAGAAGAGACCCGAGTCTGCGACAACAGAAGCTGCACAAACTAAAGGTGTGATACTCTGCACCTGTGGCAAATGTTTTAGAACTGCATGACTGCTACTCTTCCTGGACCAAAGCTCTGTTCACCAAGACAGAGGGACCCCTTTGAAAGCCAAAGGCATCACCAGACTCCCCTAGACTAGTGGCACTAGTTCCCTGCACACCCCAGATAAAACAAATGTACCAGAACCAAATATTCACTGGCCATCAGGCTCTTCGAGGAATTGCAGAGAAGTAGATGGTCCAGTGAATTGGGAGAAATGTAATCAAGACCTCCACAATGTTTCAGGTGGCTACCATATGCCCCCAGACCTTCGGACGTCGATATAACTTTCTGCTGTGCTTACCAATGTCAAGGATCTGGCAACGACTCCATTTACTCGATGCTGCACCTCAAGGGAACGCTGCAAAATCTTCATTTGATGTCAGTAGTGGCACCGTTGTCTTTTTGCACTGTTTCCCACCAGCACAACTAGCTCTCCCGCGGTTCCCGCTTCAGCTCCCATGACAGCCAGGACAAGTCTGCATGTGGGCTTCTCGAGCCACGTAAAATTGAACTGACTGTTGTGGGTTTGTCCTAGGACCCGCATCACCTTTAACCTCCTTGGATTCCACGCAACTCGACCTGCAAGTGACCGATTATTACTAGTGCTTTTTCACTTTGAACGCAATGATAAAGTTTACAGTACTGTTTTTTACTGATTTAATATTGCCTATACAAATCCATAACTTTGGTTATACTTATCTGATTTACTTCACTTTGGTGACTAAAATTATCTAAAAATCTACTTTCTTTTTAAAAAATGGTGTATTTTTTTCGAGGTATGTCAATTACTTATTGTCCATGTTGGTACTCTGTAATGCTCAACACATGTTGCTCTAGTAAAGTCTGACTGCTCTTTGCCACTCTACTAGAACTGAGCTAATTATTTATTATTGTGAAACCAAGTACCATCTTTGGGGTATTGTGAGAGCATTGCATGGTGAAGCCTAATCAGCATCATCACATAATACTCCACCTTCCTACAACCACCACAAAATATTCAGAGATTTACTCTTGTCAGCTGCAGTAACAGATCACTTTTCAGGGTGAGAACTTATTTGCACAAGCATTTTTTTATGCAAGCAAAAATACATGATTCTGGGCCAGCTATATTATAATATTGATGCAAAAGTGGTTATATATTGCATACTGACTTTTTGTGAGCATTATCTCATTTTATGAACCAATATATGTACTATTGCGGTGATTTGTAAAAATCGCCATTGAAGGGGGCCTCGCAGCAATCTGCCTAATCAATATCAATTAGGCCGGTCGCAAATTGCAACCCGCTGTGATTGGCTACATACTCAGGGATGGTGGCTGTATAGGGACAACAAACTGCCATCCATTTGTTGGTGTTCTCAAATGGAAAACATATTTCTTTAAAGCAGCCAGAGCACCATAAAGGTACCAATTTAGATTTAAAACAAATAAGGTTCACTGTTGAGAAAACATCAGGGGGTAGCAATGCTACTGACACAATTGCCAAGTGGGAAGGTGTTCCAAGAGGACCTCTTCTCCTTTCCAAATAAGTTACCACCTCATTTGAGGTGTTGGTAATTGTTGAGTGGTTTGGGACCGGAATTGCTCCATTGATGCATTGCATACCAAATCATAATTTGGAAGAAAGGCCTCTTTTATGCACCTTCAAAAATGCGATTCAGTGGGGGCTCGCTAAACTCTTTTGTAGTGTGTCTATATAGGGACCTGTATCGATACTCCAATTTCTGACCCTTGTCCGGTTATAAATCACTAATATCCATACAATGGCACAGAAACCCGTTTCATAAATCAGTCATAGCGCATGCTGTCACATTAAGCAAGCACTATTCCTCCAGGCCCTTAGAAAGCACACCGAGTTCTCTAAACAAACCAAGCCTCCAGCAAACCTGGGAAATCCCCGCTGCTATTGTTTTGATTTCGTTCGAGAACTCCTGCAAAGAATGTAAGAACGACCAGTTCTTAATTGACGTCTTAGGTCCATCCTTACGTCAAACCCGGCACCTCTCAGGTATAAATATACCCACACTGCCCTAAGTAAAGACACGGTGGTGATGAGCTTGGAGCAGCGACTACTTGCCGGAGAGCCCAGCTGATGCGAGAGCCCACGGACGCTGCCCCTCCCTTTTTGATGCGCTGAGGAAAGACGCTGTCTTTTCTCTTGCCGAGAAATCCAGCCTCCAGCGTTTCCAGCCCACCTTCGCGGGTGACTGGGATACCGAGTCCTGAGAAAGAGATACCAGCCCTCCTGCCTTCTAAATCCCAGGTACTGAACTGACTAACCCCTTACAGAGAATTCTTGAGTCAGACTCTTGGCAAAACAAACTTAACTTAAACTGCTACTTACTTACTCCCTCCCATGTATTAGGCTTAGGTCAGGTACACCGGGGTAGGCGTAGTTAGAAGCACCAGTTGAGTACGATTAGTCAATGTATATATGTATGTATATCTTTTATCCATTTTAAAGTAACATATGGCTAAGAAACCATATCAATGCTTTTACAGTATTATTTTATAATCCTGCTCTTACTGTATGCATTTTACTTAACCATCAGTATTACAATTGTAGCAATTCATTTCTCTTGTATGAGAAAAGAGACTGATCAATAAATAACACCTTTTATTGAAAACGCCCGTCTCTTCTTTTCTCTACAATCTGGTGAAACTAAGTATGCACGTATTGACTGAGTAAAATAGCTGTCTTTTGTTTTCACACGACTCTAGAGATATACTCTTGATCAGGGAGAGCAAAGTTGTCATGTTCTATGGTTGTCAGAAACTAAATCCCTTCTTGTCTATCCAGGGAGGTTAAACTCCTCCTCGCTTATTCGAGAAAGTTTCTAGTGAACTCTGAGCTAGCTGGCACATAAAACTTTAAGTCTAATATCATCAGTAAAAGACCTAGTTAACCTCAGTCCTACGTCTACACTACTGAAGATATTATTCCAATGCGCAGAGCCTATTGAGAATATAGGAACTACACTACACTTTATGAATGAGAAAAAACAATCAGACTTGGTCAACAGACTTTGTACATTACAAAAGAAGCCTTTCTGCTATCACAAACTCGGTGATTTTTTGGACTAATCAGGAATTTACAAACTTCTACAGATGTACTTCTGGGACTATTTCTGAAAATCTAACAGCCATACATCCTCAGAATCTTCATCCGAGTGAGGTAGTAAACCTGAAAATTCAGATTTACATCTTTTATAAGCTCAAGGCCATAGCATCTTTAAAAGGAATCTATTATCAATTGCTATTTACATGTAAGAATGTGTATTACTTTCTGGGAATTTCAGCAAGAGAGGTCAAGTATTGTAATGTTATGCTATTGCCACCCGGTGCTTTATGTTCTTTAAGATATATAGGTATCAAACATGCGGAGAAGCAGTGTGGAAAGCTAACATCACTGTTCAGCAGGACTGCTATAAAGTCTTAGGTTAATATCTATTGAAACAATGCACAGTGGGAAAAATGCACAATATACCACTTCCTTGTCACCACTTCATCCCCATAACCTCTGCTTACAGGAAGGTTATGGCTAAATAACTACACAGATAATCACCGCTGTAAGATATTATATTGATATACAAAGACTTCTAACATCTGTCTGTCACTCCTCTGAAGGATGATCCTGACATGACCAGGCCCAGACTAAAATAATCCCTACTGCCGATAACATGAAACCAGACAAAGTGGGAAACAAAACTAGTCAGAATTCACCCAGAGTCCACAGATAATCCCACCAGGAAGGATCTCACCTAATCTGCCTGTGAGAAATGCACAGTTTTCCCTGGTGCTCAGTCCTCAGTCTCACTGGCAGGCCCACTGATGCGGCCAGTCCCTCTTACTGCCATTACTCCTGTGAGCACTAACAGTTCCCTCTTTCTCACTAGACTGTCTGGATGAAGGTCCTGGAAAGAGCAGTACTTGGCTCTCCCCAAACATCACAATTATCCTTCAGACTGCATATCTCAGGATTCATTCCCGCCCCTCTGAGTACTGGCGGGCCCCTATTACCATAATTCCTGCTGAACTATTCCCTCTTCGTGACTTAAAAAGAAGGCCCTAGGCTCCATTTGTTAAAAGCAGTTTACGCCATGTTAGCATGTCCAGCCGCACACACAAAATTGGTTCGAACTTTTGACTCAACTTTTCTTCCATAACCATGGCCTGGGCACCAGGAATTCATAGGAGACACCCCTCTGCTTCTCATATTGTCCAAAATATGTATTTGCGTGTCCAGTTCCACCATACTCATAATAGTACAAACATTGAAAGTGGCCACGCCTTCCATAGCAGTTTGGCAGCTAACAGACATGCTATCATGGAGTAACATCTGCATTGATGCTTGCAAAACTTTGATCCATAGTGGTGAGTCTACCAGTCAGTCCCTGAAATTTTTGTTTGGACTACCTCATCTGCTGCCTCAATTTCAGAAGTTCTGGCAATCATGTCTGTATACAAAGTAGTGATGTACTTTAGCAAGGTTTCCCGTGCCCGCATTCCTGGATAATGCTCCATATAATCAGGCGAGTCTACCGCCACCTCTTTCTGTCGGTTCCTACCTGAGGTGGACCAACTTCAGAAAAAGTCCTCTCTTTCATTTCTTGCAGTTTGCCAGTATTTTCACCTCAATTCCAGGTTACTTTTTTTTTAAATGTATTTTTAGACTTTTATATAGCGCGAACTAGACCTGAGACATCGGGTATCAGATCGCTTTACACGAGCACCAGTTTTGTTCCAGACGGACACATTAATTTTTGTTAGGTAAGGGGATATTAAGTAATTTGGCCAGAATCACAGGATGTTGAGCGTCGTTGCCGAGACTCGAACCCGGTTCCCCAGCTTCAGGTCAACCCAACTTCTCCATGGGGACCACGCGAGTCGGCTTGCCACTACCGTCAGCTGGACTGCCTTCACACATAGTTTCTAATCTGCTGCCACTGCATGGAGATCACTGGCTCTGTTCCTATCATTACTGTCCCTAGAAAGAAAACCAATCCATCCCTCAAGGCTCACAGTCACTATCCCCACGCAAGGGATAATTCCGATGGACATGTGCTCTTCACCACAAGATGCAGTTAGAAGATAAAACAGCTGACTGAAGACTGACTGAGTGGCCATCTTGGGTTTCAGTTGGCCCCACCCGCCTCTGATATTAAGTCTTAAAGGAACACGACAATTGCCACCTAGTTCAGTTCTTATAATTTTGCTGGTACAGTGCAAGTACTTCTAAGGTTGACTGCTTTGTTTAGGTTCTGCAGTGCCTTTAATAGTACTTCCCAAATTGGCTGCCTCACTTTTAATTACATAGCTCTAATACTAGTTGGCATGCTCAGCTGAGAGGCTGAGAATTAAAATGGCATTGTTTTACTCCTCTCTCACCTTTCAGATCAGGTGTGATAAACAAGAGTTTTTCAGTGTCAGAAGACTGTGTTACTGAGTGGGATATTTAGTTATGGTGCTATAAGACCTGCTTTTTCGCGAAATTTCCCATTTTTAAATGTATGCTACATGGCTTGCACTGTCCAAATCCTACCAGACTTTCAGAGGCAATGACCAATGAGAAAATCTAAATACTGCTTTATAGAATGGTTATTTTTTCATAAGCAGAGTTGGAACAGAGTCAAGTATGTTTTATGTGTGACTAACACTGCTGCACCCAACTGCCTTTCCAGAGGTAGCCAGTAGTGAAATATATCTTGATGGATTCATGTATAAACATACATAACTCTTGTACAATGTATAAACATAACTCTTTATTTAATTGAGAGAACCCAGGTTCCCTTCTTGGTACGTTACTTTGTTAGGTTAGAGTGCTAGCTGCAGAGTCCTGCTCACATCTTGAATTTCAATAGTTTGAGCTTCATCCGACCCGTTATTTCTTCATTTCCTAGTTGGGCTGTGATACAAGGGTCTTTAATTTCTAATGACTTGCTACATCACTTTTCAAGCGTCAACACGCTAATATTTCTTCTAGTTTTGAGAGCCTTTATTATGTTAGAATTGGCATTCCCTTCCAGGCCACAGGTCTCAAATAGACCTATTCCGCCCTCTCACAGTGAACTGCCCCCTTTCTTAGCCTACGTACAGTAGGGAAGGTTTTGGAATAGTAAATCACACTATTCCTTAGTCTAGAGCACCCTCCAGTGCAAGTCGTGGTAACGACTTGCGTTGCACAAGCAGCGATGTAAATGCATTGCGGTGTTTTGACCCCGTTGTTAAGGTCGTTTCCCATTATAACGGGCATGCTTATGTTTGTTACTGTGTCTCTTTTATGTAGAACAGCATTTAAAACACAAAGTAAGAATCTCTCTCTATTCAAATTGGAGCTGGAATTACCCTGATGTTGTCTGAGGTGACGTTCAACTGATCCTGATTTTAACTGGTGAGATTTCCCTCCTACAGAGCAGAGGGCAAGACGTTCTACAGCACCATCATTAATCATGATGTTCGAAAAACACAAAGCCAATGTAAAGTGGTTTCGGGGGTGGGGGACCAATAGGCAAGCAGAGAGCAGCTACTGATTTATTCTAGACATCTCTTATCCCTCAGGCGACTGAGCAGCATCAGGACCATTTCCTGACTACTGCAAAGGGAATCTAAAATTGTTTTCAAAATAAAAAGTTTAAAAATGTAAGCATTGCACTTAAAAAAAGAAATACGTACATAAAGCTGCTAGCAGGCTGATTTTGCAATTTCACACACCTCTACTTTAAATGCCATTGCTGTGCATAAAGTTAGCGTTCGAGTGTAGAGTATAGAGTACCATTTTATTTTAAATACCCCATTCTTTGAAAAGAATGATACATTGTGTGCTTTAAGGCATCAAGTTATTGTACTAGTTGTAAATATCTGGGAAAGAATTCATCTCCAGTACTCCCCTTTTTTTTCATATCTGTACTGGGGGCCATGACCCCCTGCCTAAATGTATACTCCATGCTACAGGTCTGTTCAGGCGATCTGTCCTGTTTACGGTGGGCCTTGTAATGCTGATTTTTCACTCTTGACTGGCCATGTCAGGAATGTCAGTCCTGTACAGAAGACATTTCCCAGACACTCAAGAGAGAAAACTCCTTATGCATCACGACCATTTATTTTATATCTTTCAGAAACAAACCTCCGTTATGGAAGTGGAGGAAAGAGAAACAAATACAATCTGAGCAGGCAGCCTGATATTTAGTAGGTGGCTGCCTTGAGACTGGCAAACTAGGACCTCCACTACCCCATCGGCTGGTGGCCTGCCCGCCAACCTTTCAATGACCCCTTAACTTGACAAACATACCAATAATGGACAAAAATGCCAACGCAATAGCAGCACTAAAATGCATCCTTAAATCAGAACAATGACAATAAGCATTGAGGGTGCCAATAGGTCTGGCTTTAAGGATTGTTGTATAGTAATGTGAAGGATTACATGGACATAGTTACATATTTGTGTAAAATCCAAGAACTGCAGAATAATATTGGTGTAGGTTAAAAGGTCAGGTGATAGGTGCACTGCAAGCCAAACCTAAAAGTCCATGTAAATTAAATACTGCCCCCTTCCCATCAGTGCTGCTGCCAGCGAAAAAAACACCCAGTGAACCGTACCAGGCCACCACCCTTAGAACAAAGGCCACTATGTATATGTTGTTTTATGTTAAGTGTTGAAATCTAGTAATCCCAGATCAGGCACCGATACATTTATGTTCTGAGTTTTATGTTTGCACGCCAGGGAGGCAGGGACACCCAGGCGTATGAGCACCCTGTATAAAACACTAAAAGAAACAACCTGTTGAAGCTCATGAGCATGGAACCCTGCATTGACAATTGTGAAGAAATGTACATGTTATACGTCTTATGTCTTATGCTTTAAATGTGAAAAATACCAATAAAAATATCTATATTTTTTAAATTATCTAGTTATCTAAGACACTTTACTTGCATTCCAGTGTCATGTGGGCGACAATGAAAGTTCAAGCTTAAGCAGCAGGATAAATAACAAAATGATCACAGCTGGGTAGAGGGCAAGTACTTTTTTTGTGGAAGTACACAAATTCTACCCAATCAAAACATGTACTCCTGGTTCCAAACGTGGGTGAAGCCATAGCCCGTCTATAGTGATGGTAACATAGTTGTCTGCCACAGCTGTGCTTTCAAGCCAGACCATAAAAAACAACACCAATAGGAGTTCCCACCTAATAAATTCCAGGAATCAAACACAAACTGCAGAATAACACCCAGCTTCCTAACTACAGATAACAATAAATACCTCTGCTAAAACAGATAAATCAATTAACAACAATTTACACAGGAAAAACCCCAGTTAAAAATAGTATATATTCCACCTGCTCAGCGATGTCTTGGATGGCTTTTTATTTTAAAAAAATTCTCAGGCTGAAAATATTTGTTCTGTGAAACAGCCTTCTTGGCTACAATTGCGCTCTCTCGAGCATCAATTCAGTGCTTCATTTGAGCCAGGGGTTTCCGGTGCTGGGCACCAGCACTTAATTGTCAACACTGCACTAATAACAGCTTGCCACATGGTGGTGCTGCTCATCTATTTACTGGCGATATAAAGGTCATTGTATGTATAGCCAGCCAAACCATGAAACACTTACAAATGACAATTTCACCATTATGGATTCCTTCAAGCTAGATGACTTCTGGACGAAATAGAACCTCCTCCAGCCAGGCGTCTTTACTTGCAGTTCTGGTATGGAGCTTTACCTATCCGGGCTTTTACTGCAAAGTGGGAGCGCGCTCTAAGGACAAAGGAGTTGCGTTGTCCAGCCTGTGGTGATCAAAAAGAAACCACTGGGCACATTATCTTTTTCTGCCCAATTTATGTGTCGCAAAGGAGGTGTTGGATTATTCCGCTCTGTCAGAAACTGGGATTTAGGGAACATAAGGAAGCACTCACGATTTTGAGATACGAAACATGCAGGTTGTCAATCTTCGCGCTCTCTCGTTTTCTGATGAGTGTGTGGAGAATAAGGCACAAGTTAAGAATCCCTTATAAGAAACCTGTATAAGAGGTGAACAATAATATGGCAGCTATACAATAGTTGGAGAATAGGAAGGTTAATACTTGTTGTATAACAGAATTAAGATCAGAGTTTTATATTCTTTTAACCTTTCAGCAGGTGAATAACCTATTTTATTGCCTAGAAAGCTACATTTGCTTAGCTTTAGGATAGCTGGACTTGCAATTATGTTAACAATCAATTTAAACTTAGGGAGGTATTACGCACCCCCAAACAAATTGCATTAAATTCTTACGCTGTTTATTGGTAATATTATCGTATTTAATTTTGTACATTTATATTTCCATGCAAATGTCAAATGTTTTATGTATGGTTTATTCTATGTGCTTTTAAGACTTATAAGCTGAAATAAAGTGTTAAGTAAGTAATTTAGAGAGGAGCAGAACAACTATTGTTTATGAATACAATATTCATTCAAAAGTGCTAATAACTGCCCCCCCCCAGCCATTTCTTTAGCTTTGGGGACCTGGAATAATCGGAACTGTCGCATTTGCAAGTGAGAGAGATGGTTAGTGGTTGTTTTGGCAGGGCTGACAGGTGTGACGGGTGGCGCAAGCAGTAGTGGCCTCATGGTCAGGGCCGTGGCAATTATTATTTTACAAATTAAGCACTGTTTGACAATGTTTATAGGGAATCCAGGACCGTGATTCAAATGAAGAAAGATGCAGAGATCCGGAAGGAAACTAATGTGAAGCACCAACATAGGGGAAACGCACAGAAACATCTATAAATGCTTGATGCTTAACAAGAATTAGAAAGGGAAAAGGTACAGCTATGGTGAAGCAGGACAAGAGGCCAACAACCAGAGCAATACTACCCTGGTACCAAAAGCCAAGGAATACCATTAACTACCTAACATGGAACATGAAGGGGAGTAATAACAAAATCAAAATGCAAACAAATCTACCTACTTGAACTTTCTGAAGGAGCATAATATATAGAAACAAAAGACACACTGGACAAAGCAGAATTGTACAAACTCAAATAAAGAGTATGGGAGTAATGATCTTTTTGAAAGCTGATGGAAAGACTAACAAAGTCGCCATCCTCCTGCACAAGAGTCTGAAATAACTAATACTAATACTAAGCTGTGCTCAGTATAAAAAGCAAGGTTTGACAAAAAGCAGCCCAGGCAAAAATGCTCCAATCAGCTCCATTTGTCTTCTCACTCAATCTCTCTTATTTCCATCCAACCATTCTTTCACTCTCCTTCTCTCTTGTCCCTCTCTATCACTTTCTCTCTTACCTTCATCCTCTCTCTTGAAGTCTTTCCGTGCCAGCTGCATTTAACCTCGAGAAGTTGAGGAGAAAGACAGAGGCGCCAGGAGCGGTCCTGGTCTGTCAAAAAAACAAAGCTTCCAAGGGCCCTGGCCCACCGGGGTAATGCCCTGTAAAATAAATGGCCTGTCCGGCCCTGATATCAAGATCTTTTTAATTATATTATAGAAGATTATTATTGTGTAAAGTAGCTGTATGCAAAGAACACTATTCTTAAAGAGGTTGTATGTGATGCTTTAGGAACAGGAGAATGTGTCTCTTTAAGAGTTGTGCTAGGGCACACTCTAGAATTTTAATGAAGCCAATGGATGATTTGTAAAGACAGTTGCAGCGTTTGTGGTTTGTCGGCAAAGACACAGCTGTAAATAAACAGAAACTGCTTTCATAGCAACAGACAGGAAACATGCAAAAGACAAGGGCCTGCTGTATTTTTTTTTTTATCTCTGGGGCAACATCTATTTAACCATGTGTCACGATGCATATATTTTTTTCTTGCACATTTCTTAGCAAAGTTTCTTGTTTGACTTATTTCGCAAATAACTTTGAAGAACCCTTCGAGGCACTCTGTCTCCTCTGCAGCCACCGGCACTCAATTCAGCTCTTTCTTTTACTAAGATTGCAGGACAAATAATTAATTGATGTCTGGGATAGACACAGAACACACACCATGGAGTAACATATCAGAAGGACATAAAAATGTAGGTGAAATTAAGTAGTAACCCAGAGTAAGTTATATTCAAATGGCAGATGTTGCTACATGTCGCATAATTAAACCTCTTACAGACCTAAAAATACAGTGATCAGAAACCTCTCCCATGCATAAGTACAGTACACCTGCGATTTTACACAGCACCCCACATAAACAGATATCTCATGTACACAACAGCACGAAGTATTAAAGAAATACTAATATATGCCCGGAATAAAGCCAGTAGATCTAGCCTTGGAAAGTTTGTGTGATGGTTACTTTTTATTTTATTCCTTTTTACAAACCACAAAAACAGAAATAAGCAAAAAAGAAAGCATAATACCTCATAAATGTGGCAGCCCCTTGACTACAATAAAAAAATGTAATTATAAAAAATATTACCCATCACATATAATTTGAATAGAAGAGCTTTCGAGCAGGCATGTGTACTTGTAGAAACCCTTTTTCGTTTTAATGCACATCACAGGGAGATATAAATCGTATTGGAGCAAGAAAATGTAGTATTAGCTTTGGGTTACTGTAATCTAATGGCATTGAGACAGATTTATGAATACTTTGCTTTAGTGCAGTGTCACAAAAGGGGATGTATGACATTACAACACATGCTTTTACCACGCATGCTTTTACATCGCAGTTTTTACAACGCATACCATTACAACGCATAGCGCTTTGGGGTGCTGGATAGTGAATAGTTTAATTTACTATTCCAACTCCAGTCCCCGTGGATAGTAGGGAAGGTGTTGGATAGTAAATTAAATCTATTCCCTATCCTAGAGCGCCCCCCCAGCGCAATGCGTTGTAATGGTTTGCGTTGTAAAAGTTGCGATGTAAAAGCACTGCGTGGTAAAAGTTGCGTTTTAAAGGATATTTCCCCACAAAAGGTGACACAAACCGATGCAGTCTTTAACTGGGATTTTTCGTTCAAACCCCAATCTTGATTTGCCCTGGAAAGCTGGACTAAAGAGAAGCAAAGTATTGCTACTTTGCGTCAAGGAGACGTCCCACTGGTGGCACTTGGGCACTCCCATAACACCATACATGAATTTTAATGCAAAGGCCTATGCACTATAAACAGGTAGACAGTGCATTGCGGCAAAAATATATGCCTCTTTGAGACTAGTGTAGCATTTGAAAAAAAGTTTTCTTTTCTCAAAACGTTTCTGACTTTGCATGTGTGCTGTAATACACAGCACAATAAAAAGGTTAGAAAGGATTAAACTATGTCCAAGCACAGTATTTTGTATGGAAAGTATGCCCTTCAAGTTCCAAACCTATGTTTGACATCACACAAATACCCTTGCACTATAGTGTAAGGATGTGTGCATGGCACAAGGCAGCCTAAACAGCACCAGCGCGGTGGAAGAGACCAACAGCATATATCTTGAAAGATATGGTGCTGTCCTGCTGTTTTTATGCTGCATGACATTTTAGTGCATTTGCCAGATAGTTTAAGCACATAAGAATGACTAAAAACCTAAGTATGCAGAGTGGGAAGAAAACAAAAATTAGCAAAGTGGGGTATTCGGCACCCAGCTCTGGCCCAGTCACTGGAAGAAGTGGGCTCACCCACTTACCCAAGTTGTATGCAGGGGCGGCTCTTCCGTAATGGCGGAGGAAAATCGCCCACCACGAGTCAGTGACTGAAAAATAAAATGATTATAAATTATCATAATTTTTCTGTGACTGGTTTAGGCCTGCGTGTAGGGCGGGGGGGAGGAATTGTGGGCACCTAGAAGTGCGCAAGGAAGTTTGGCCGGTTGTCCTAAGCCGGCCAAAGAGGCATATGTATTCCTCTTCCTCCAACCCAGCTGTGTTCACAGCCAAGTTGGAAAAAAGCTGCAGGCTCCCAGGGACTGTCTGCATGGCAGACCATGCCGCCCAGATCAATCCTAACGCTGCTCTCATAGCATGAGGGCAGGTTCTGGATTGGGTAGGAAGCCTGCTTTCCCAGAGACTACTGGGAGAGCACCGAGGCGGTCGCCGGAGGCAGCGGCAACGAAAGGAAAGGTAAGTTTAAAAAATATATATTATTTTCCCCATCCCTCGCCCCCCCCCCCCCCCCCCCGTCCCTTCATCCCCCACTTTCGTTTTACGTTGGCCGCCAATGGTCGTATGTTTTGGTGAGTGGAAGCAAATTGTGGTTGACAGATGAATGGATGAAGAGGACTGACCCACAGCCCCTCTATGTATGTAAATATATTTGTATTCTTTAAATGTAAAAAAAAATGTATTTCATGAGGTTGGAAAGAATAGCTAACGCTGTTTGCAGGCCAGACCTAGTGCCTTTATTCTTCAGACCACATGCTTTTGCATTAATTGCTCCGACACAAATGTTTGAATAACTGCTTCTTTCACTAATGTTTCTTATTCAATAAGGCCAAAGCAATTGTATACCCGACAGAACCAACTTTCCTTTTTATTCACACACACATGCTTTTCAGGGCCTTACACTTGTGAGCCAAAATGAATTTATAGATGTTATAGCAAACTTGTCCTGCTTATTAATGATTTAATGATGATACAGCTAGCATGCATTATACCGTCAAATGGCGTAGGTTGCTGGACCGGTGTGGTTTTCTCTTTCCTTAGAGGCTATTCTTTTAAATTTAAAAAACAGGTGATCATGCTTTGTTGGCCCCCCAAAACTATTTGTCCCAGAACCCCCAAATCCCTAAAAATGTCTGCCAAACCAGGGTAGGCCTAATAACATCCATTAGAAAAACCAATTGGCCTGGCTTTACTATATTAACATAAGTAAACATAGGCAAGAAAAAAATATTGTTTGCATGCACAAATAAAATCTACAAATAACTAATTGCTACATTTAACTTGCCTGTAAGTTCCTAGTATAGTGAGCAAAATGTGCATCCAGGGCTTGGAAGTTAAGTCACCTGTGCACTGTAGCACTTATTGTGGCATCCACCGGGGTGACAAGGAAACATGGCATCAGGCCTACTATTGACTGCGGCAGTTTAAATCTGCAGTACAACCTGTTAAAATAATCCTTTATGACAGATAAAAACCACCCTTTTAAATATGAATAAGTCACCCCTAACTGAATCATGTAGGGGCATGGTATTTCAAAAGACGGATGCTGATTAGGTTTCACCATGCAATACGCTCATAAACCCCAAAGATGGTTCTTGGATTTACAATAATAAATCCTTAGCTTAGTCCTGGCGGTGTGGCAAAGAGCAGTCAGGCTTTACTAGTGGAACATAAGCAAGCATTTCACAGTACCAATATGGCGACAAGTAATTGACACGACTCGAAAGAATTCCGAGCCCAATTTATAAAAATAAAGCAGTTTTTTATATTAATTTAGACACCCGAAACGAACATGAACAGATGCATATAGCCGAAGTTATGGATTTTAGAAGCAAACACAAATCACAGCAATTCAATACTGCAGAAATTTTGCACTGCGGTCAATGGAAAAATGTGGTAGTGACAATCGGTCACTTTCAGGTTGAGTTGCGTAAAACCCAGGGAGGGTAAAGGTGATGCGGGTCGCAGGACCACTCCACAACAGTCAGTTCAATTATACCTGGCTCGAGAAGCCCGGGTGCAGAGTTGTCCTGGCTGTCCTTGGTGCTGAAGCGGGAGCAGCAGGAGAGCTGGTTTTAGCGCGTACATGATGCTGGTGGGGAAGAGGGTGCAAAAACTTGGCAACAAAGTAATTTCTGATATCAGATGAAGGTTTTGCGGTGTTCCCTCAAGGTGCTGCATCAAGTAAAGGGGGTGGTTGCCAGACTGGTGACCAATAAGCCTTGGCAGCAGCAAGTACAGCAGAAAGTTAAAAGCATAATTCCAGTTCCCCTTATTGATTTTTTTTCATTTTTGTGACATTTTGTTTATTACATTTTACTCTCTATTTCTAATTCAGTTTGGGATTCTTATTTTTCATTTTGACTTTAATACTGCTTTGGTACTGCATTAATCATTTACTCATTGCCTTTAGTTAAGCCTGTCTGCTCTACACCATAGCTACCAGGGGGTTGAGCTCAGGTTAATTTAGTGACTTAGAGGGTTCAACCTGATATGGGTTGTGATTATTCCTTGAGGTGGGCAGTCACACAACCCGAATCATAATCTAATTTCGTACACAAATGACATTGTAGGCTTACATTTGGGGATGTGGGGGCAGGAAATCATAACTTACAATTTGGTTTGCTATTTATTCCACTGACAGGTAGCTTAAAGTCATATGTGGTACTCTCAGACAGTCATGGCTTTTCAGCAACCAGCATGTTGCACTTTGAATTTGAAGGTTTGTTTTTAATACATTACAGGCTAAAAAACGTCAACATGCAAAGTGAGATTGGTTAAAAAGCCAGACTGAGAGTACAACAAGATCTGGAGGTGTACAATCTTAATGCAGTTGTAAAAATTTTGTTGGAGACAAATCTAGTCTCAAATGTTTTGTGATGACAAGAATATCGTGGGACAGAATATCACAGGTAAGACTATTGTTTTAAAGTGTTTAATATATTAATATTATTGTATATAATACAGATTTTTTATTATTTTGTAAAGTGTTATTAGTTTGTATGTTATAAGTAATTATTTGTTCAATGGTAAATGTACTTTTAGTAGAGTTATTTTTTGCTTCGATAATATATTTAAAGAATTGTTTTGGATTATTCATTATGTAAATAATGTAATTGTTGGATTAATTAAGTTAATTAAGTTAAATGTACATGTTATTATTTTCAATGTGTAGTATTTTTTATTGTAATGTTTGTCTGATATCTTACATGTTAGTGGATTATTGGTTGTGTAGGGACATTGGGTGGAGAGTGTTTCAGATCTATATATTGATAGTGCTTTTAAATGGTAAGCAATGTTTAATTTATTATATATTTTTTATAAGTATATATTTGGGAGGGTTTGTTGCTAATAAACACAGACGTCAGCACTGGAAGGTTTGTGTATCTTGCTTTTTGTGAGAAACAGGATATGCAGTATTTTTAAATTTCATGTTTTTATATTTTATATCCTTTTATTGCTTTAAGTGTTTTGTAATTGATATTTTTGTAATAGGATGCCCTCCCAGGTGGGTTGTGTGCTATATAAATACACATAATATAACACACCCATTTCCTTCCTCCTTTCTCAAAGGTCTTTACCTTATACAGGCTTTGGCTTCTTTTATGCCCCTTTTTTCCCTTTCATCTCCAGGTTTTCACATGCGCTTTCTCGCTATCACCCACATAGAAAAGCACATGCCAAGGATGACTGTGTCACTTTTGCTGCCCATCACTATTGTCAATGTTGAGCTTGATTTATTTTTTTTTTTTTACTTACACTGGCGCATTCTGGTAAATGTTATGCATGGCTCTCACTGAGCCCCATTAAAGGGGACGCCGGTTTCTAAATCAGGAAATTCATTGCAATGATGTAGCAACAGCGGTTAACAAAAACATTGCCCACTGTTGCCACATCATGACGGATCTCCAGGCTGCTCTGGCAAGACTCTCACAGAGCCTGTCCGTTAAGTGCTGTCATAGCAGCGAGCGTATCTGGAGGCAGGAATTCAAGTGGGATGAAAAAACTGGGGGGTCTCTCATATGGGCGTTGCCGATGTAATTAAGGGCATGGCTTATAACACTTAAGCTAAAATCTGTACTTAGCATAGTGTGCTGCCCCACCGGCATTTAACTGCTTCTGTCCATTCATTCAGATATATAACACAAGTAACATTACACCTACAACAAGCCAGGACTATTGGTTTTGTCAATGGTTGCAAATTGCATAAGATAATTAAGCAACAACTATGACTTTGTTGTATAAAATATTGAAAATGCTTCTGTTTTTGTGGGAGAGGTTGTGCTAAGGTTAGAGCTGCCGACTTTCGAGCTGAGAAAGCATGTTCGAGCCTCACGTCCGCTCAACATCCTGTGATTCAAAACATGAATATGTCTTTGTGTGACCTAACTGGTGCTCATGTGCTCTATAAAACTGAAAAATTTGTCTATTTGAAGTTACATCAAAAGCAGTGACGGGTAGTATTATTGCAGAGTTGAGCTTTTTTTTTCACCCTGAAGGTAAAAATAGAGAGCCCGGTAGAGACCGATCTCGGCATCCGCTTTTAAGAACTGCTGGTGCTGAGCCCTGGCAGGACCCGGCCCACTTAAACCACTGTCTGGCGGGGAGGGAAGAGGATGCACAGGGAGTACAGGTCATGGAATGTATGGCACCTGCATTACTCCTCTGTCCCTGCACAGTACTTCAAAGCAGGAGCAGATGATTTAGGTTGGCCATACATTACATAAAAATATAGAGGAATAACACAGAATAACGTGGATGTTTTACACCATAGGGTTCTGGGTAATACAGACAATTTTAGTTCACATGCGTATTTGATGTCTGAACCCCTGGTGTGGAAAATGACTAAATTAGGTATACATAAGCGGCGTTCATTTATGTTCACCACAGCCACTGTTGAAAGTAAAGTGAAAATCGTGAAACAGTGGCCACGCCATCTTGTCCCTTTTTAGGCCCCTTCATGCACGTAAGTGGCAGCCATTTTGTGTGCCATAGCCTCTCTGCCCACTGCCAATAGCCTGCGCATCTCTCCCCCTCACTCCCCGGCCTCGCAAGCATCCCCCCACGCGCCCCGACAGCCCCCGGTCTCTCCTGCTTGGGCCATAAACGCACCTCCAGCTCGACCCTGTCTCCGAGCCACATCCCGTGCTGCATTCATAGAACAGGCCCTTTTGATAACCTCTTCCTCCCTGCCCGATTGTCCGGCCTGATCCCAGGCCATCACCTAGCCCAACAGATGCAGTTTATTGCCCCCTACAGTAGGACCTCGCCTCACATCAAAGGAGCGGGGATTAATCAATGCCTTCACACCCCTAGATCCGACCGATCGCCCGCATTCCTGTTCCCAGCGGAATGTCCAGCTGCGCGATAGCCATCATGCTGAGATTTGGGTGGGGACACCTACTGTAGATATGTGTGAGAACGGGCCTGAACCGGGGATTCCAAAGATGCCTTTTTCGTAATTCAAAGCAATACCACGGATGTCATAAATGTAATAAAGCCATAAACTTGTGTATAAGAGGCCAGGCCTCAGAGATGCGGTTAGAGCACCTCGAGAAGATACCCTGTTGTCTGATTTGACGTGTTCTGCTCCGTCGGAATAAACTCCTATTTCCTGCCTTCCAGTCTCCAGCGCCTGCCTCTTTGTTTGGTAATATTGAATGGTATGAGAGGCGGCTAATGCCGGGCAAATACTGAAGGGTTCTTGGTCGAATTCGGTTCTGCCTTTTTACAATTGGCGTCCCAAACGTGGGGCCCATTAGCGACACGTGGATCCAGTGGGAGAGGTCCCAACGACAGAGTGAACGACTGCAACGATCGGGAAGTGCACCTGCCCGATAGACCCTCGTCTGGCAGCCGATCATCCGAACTTCACCGGTTCCGAGCAGACCTCTCTCGAGTGATCTACGGTCCTGACTGGGAACCATCATGAGTGCCACAGCAATTACGGAGAATAGAGGACGATCAGGCGCTGGAAGCGGAAGACGAGAAACTGTCCATGCGGTCCGGGTAAGGTCGTGTAACATGACGAATTGCGAATTGATTGTTTGATTGTCTTGGAAAATACTAGTATTACGCATTTGATTGTTTGGTTCTGAGAGATTCTCTGTCTACAAACGGGGAAGGATAGGAGTATTCTCCCTTTGCAGATAGTGAAGGGTAGGTAGCGCAGGCTTTTGCCCCCGTTGTAACCCGTCGCGCCTACTTCCCTCTCCATTGATTGATTGTTTGTTCGAGCATTAACTGTTCGAAATTGGTTCTCTGAAAGGATCTTCTCTGCCTACAAACGAGGAGGAACAGGAATTTCCCTCTCTCTTTGCAGATAGTGAAGGGTAGGTAGCGCAGGCTTTTGCCCCCGTTGTAACCCGTCGCGCCTATTTTATTCCTCATTTGATTGATTGATTGTTTGTCCGAACATTGACTGTTTGGAATTAGTTCTCTCTTTGGGTATTCCCTATTTGCGAATACTGTAGAATAGAAATATTGTGCCTAGTCTTCGCAAAGTAGTGAAGGATAGGTAGTGCAGACTTTTGTCCCCATTGTAACCCGTCATGCCTATCTTCTCCCCATTGTTCAGTAGGTAGTTCAGCCCGGACCATTTATTAGAGGTAGATCATCCGGCTCCACCGGAGGGCACCCCTAATAAAAAGGACATGTATATAAAATACGGATTAGCCGCTGTATCTTTCTAACAAACTATGACATAAAAATCGCTAGGAAAAACAAAAGGGATCGAGCAAAGTCAGTAGGCCACTGATGGGATCTTTTTGACCCCGCTAAAATAGAAACACTAGGAACAGCCCTTCATGAGAAATATGAAACTAGTGGGAGGAGCCGAGCTCGACGCCGTGATGGCCGCAAGGTAGCTCGGCTCCGCCGCCCCCGCCGCCCAAACGTGTCTATCCTGCCGCCCACCCTGCCCAATAACGACAACCTTATCTGCTGATACCTACCATCCGTCCTGTGGGCTCCGGAGTGCAGCAGATCCACAGCTACGCTCATCCGGAAAATAAGGCCTCCGGCACGTGGAGACCGGGGCCTTGCCTGCAGTCATCAGCCGGCGAGGCGACATCGGTGGCGGCCTGGGGTGGAGGATGGAGGCCGACCAAAAGGGACCATTGTGCGAATACGCCGGAGGCAATCCAACGCGCCGAGGCCCGTCCCCGGATCGTCCAGAGGTGGTGTCCAGCAAGTTGTGTGCGGGGGATGCCTTGCTGATGGCTCCCCCCTTTGTCGCCTGGTCCAGCCATTTTGTATACCTGCCCGGCCAGGAGATGGCGTGGGGCGCCCGCAGATGGCGTGGGGCGCCCGCGGAGAGGCGGTGCGGACGGCCCCCTCCTCCTCCAGATGGAGGTTCCTCTCCTGCACCAAGATTGCCATTCGCGTTCCACTTGCGGATCCCCCGCGGCTGGCTGAACGGGCGGAGGGCCGCTCCGGTGGCCGTGGTGAAGGGCAGCTGCTGTGGGACTGTCAAGATGGCGGCCAGCTCCCCGGGTTTGGGCCTGGTCCACTAAGATGGCTCTGGGCTACCATGGAACTCGGATGCTTGCCTGCTCGGGCATGAACCCCACTCATGAAGACGTTCTCTCAGCTCTAGAGATTCTACGAAAGTCGTTGGCCCCCGACTCCCGCGGGCTTCCGGTGGGGGTGACCGCCGCCTTACCCTCATCTGGTGCCGTGAGGGAGGATGATTCAGTGTATCGACGGAGGGATACGCCTGCTGTCCCGCTCTCCGGAGTGGCCACGACGTTGTCACGAGATGGCGGTGCTCTCACGCTAACGCCAGCTTTTGTCCTAAAACTACTAAAAGATACTGTAGAGTACCAACTCGATCAGTTCCGGTGGGACCTCAGCGTGGCCCGGTAGGGAAGATTCTGCCTACCTCACCTTTAAGTCACGGTTCATGCCGCCTGTCCTTTCCGTTGGCGTTAACGGAATTTTTTTTTGAACTGCCGAAAGGGGTTCTGGTCTGACCGCTAGTTATTGGAGGCATTTTGGACAATACTCTGGACCTGCCCGGCCTCGACCAAAATGGCGCCAGTATAGGCGGGACTTGCAACTCCTTATGACGTTCTAGTTGCTTAGCCTTGATGTTATGGGATATGTATGCGGTCTTTGTGCACACGGCGGGCGGGGAAGGGTACTGACTGGGCATGCGGACAACCCTATTGATGTGGGTTTTTATTCATTATTGATTATTGTATTATTATAGCTTTGAAGTAATGTTACTCATGATATTCGCCCATGGTGTGCGTATGGACGATTTTATTGTAACTGATCCTGTTATACTTCCAATTATAAAATTAACCTTCACTGATCCTGCAACCGTTAGTCATGTTTAGTTTTTTAATAAAATGGCTCGCCCGTTACGTACTTCTATACTACAGTGTAATCTCTCCTTACCTCATGCGTTTCCTGTCTGCTCCGTGACCGGCCTATATGGTTGGAGGCCCGTATTTGGATGCTGACATCTTCACAAATAAAGTTGTTTTAAATATACGGAACTAGCATCATAACAGTCACTTAGATTGGTAGCTTTTCGAATAAAGGCTACTATCCTCAAATAAATAAAGGGCAAGTAAAATGAAGCAATTTTGATTATGAAAAATTAAAAGGACATAGTACACAGAAATAATGCGAAAAGATTAGTCAAGATCTGTCGTATTTTACATTCCTGCAGCATAAGCAATAGGTAGAGATCCTGATATTTAGATATATCTATGAATAGGACAGTAGACCAGACCTCTTTTACCTCACAGCCCCCTTGTGGATCGAAAGCGCGCCTTTTTCAAACTAGGAATCTTTAATTACACTACAGTTGTAAATTCCCCGAAGAAGTACGTTGACCCGAAGTATTGTTAGTGATGAACCCCAAGCGCATTCTGGTCCTCGGAATCCTGAACATCATAATCCTTGTTTTACCCACCCCGTGTATCAGAGGAGTTCTTAAACGCTCCTAAAACTCACCAGAGGAATGCCCTCTAGTCTAACGTTAGGCAAAACGCATGCTATTGAAGGCACGAAAGCCCTCAGTGAAACTTGCCACCCCCCAATAGTTTCCATGCTCTGCGACTAGGAACGACCCTATACCACTGTAAACCATTTCTTCCCTTCAAATGAAAACCTGACTCCGTCACCCCCCCTCACCTTATACTGAATACCCCTGGCTTTTGACCCTTTCCTACATGCGGTCTGTACTACCACCCTCGAGCGATCTATGTAATAAACAGCCTATCATCGGTTGTCTTTGCCGCACTACCAGTTCCTCTGGGCTTCAATGCCGAGATGCAAGGTACGGCATCCCGAAGAGATAAGTCAGGTACGTGGTAAGTAAAAACATTTTTGTGTTTATGCACGCTGATGTGCTCTGAACGCTGCCCCCCCTCCCCCTCTTTTCTTTTTCTGCAGGTTAATATCGGAATTTCAGCTGAAGTATGGAGAAGACCTAAAACGCACCGTGTTCCACGCAAAAAGAAAAAAAATAGGCTAGCTCTGTGAGATGGTACATTGTATACAGGAGCTATCTCTGGGAGCGTGAAAAATTTGTATGGTATGAATGTGCGCATGGGCCCTGATTTGTGCCGTATGAATGCTTATGTGTGGCACACGTCTGGGTTGACGAAAGAATGCTTTTTGTATGACTGAGGTGTTGATTGGACGGCTAATGGGATAGGAAAATTAAGCCCGAACATGGTACCTGCATGTGAAAGACAAATAAGAGTATAGCACATTCCTTAATTAGAGACGACTCTCTCTGGAGCTAGTAAATGGGAGAGTGGCCTACACCAGAAACTTGAAGGGTTATTGCAGTACAACGAACCCGACCCCAACCGATATCCCACATGTATACCCAAAATAATGCGCACCAGTGAGGCAATTTATGCGCTGACTAAATAAGAGAAGTTAAGAGTACCCCGGGTCGGGGTTCATCCAAAATCCCGCTCAGCCCAGAAATTAGGGATATTGTCATGTTTTAGATTTACCCCTTCTTCTTCCATCCTCATAGAAAAAATCGGAATTGTGCCATTATCATCATCATTTGCTAGATGTTGGAAGACCCCACCGTGAGTATAAGCACGACTGGACTAGTGTCCGACCAATTAAAAAGGAGTAAGTATTTTTGAAACGAGGTTACCAACAAAAATTGTCTATTAGGAAGGAAGGAGAATAAAAAGAGCTCGACCCCCAAATGAATTAAAAGGAATACTGAGAATACACAACACGCATGACAAAGTCGTTTTGCCCAAAATAGCTCTGTGTCTTGTCTTAGGTTTTCGTACTTGATGTATGTACTGTCGCGCCCTATCTGGTATTTGTGTGTACGTAAACTAGGAATTTATGTTTTCCCTTAGCTTGTGTTTTTACACGTAAAACTGACCCGTACTGTTCTATGTGTGTGCACTGAATAGCCTATTATTATACACGTTTTTTCCTCTCTCTCTCTTTATGTTGTACGTGTACAAATAGCCTATTTGGTTCACACGACGCTCTCTCCCTCTGAGGGCTCCCTTGCTTCCTTTTGAATAACTGACGACACTGTACCTCGCCGGTACATGTATAATTGGCTTTGAACACGACAGTGTTTGAACAAATTGACAGAAACAAAACGATCGTATCTTGCCATATTACTACCTCTCCTTTCTGTAAAAACTATGGAACTTAATTGGCTGAGAAAGAAAGGACAGGTAAGACGACTGATGTCCCCTGATCTGGCCCTTAAAAGGGAGCTATATGTCAGTGGCTTTTTTTTAGTGCTTTAGTAACACCACCTTCATCATTCAGATTACCACCGCCCATTGCACAAAAGTAGAGTGTCCGAAACGTCCCCGTTTTTCCAGAATGGTCCCAGTTCTGTACCAGCCGTCCCAAAAAACCTTAAAGAGTGTAGCTGATGACCTTGTTTTTAAAGATAAATCACGTTTGCGAATGTAACAGGAATAAACACCAAACAGACATGATGATGGAAAATAGTAAAAATGCATGCAAACCTGCACCTCAGCAATGATTCATGAATTAATAGCATACCCCGATGTAAGGATTAATAAACATCCACCCTATCGTGACCGATAAACGATTCCCCAACTACTTGGGGTTGGGAGACAAATTGAAGTGTGTGAATGTCTTCCCCTGCCAGTTCTCTAAAACTTGTTTTTGTACTTATTTAAAGATAACATGCAGTCGTCGGAGGAGAGGGGCCGGACGTGACGCACAGCCTGGCTGCAGATCGGGGAACATCTATGACCTCGACCAAGGCGGAGCCACAGAGCAAAGAGATGCGGGACGAGGCACCATTCTCAACATGGAAAATGAAAGAAAGAAGGGCTGTCCAGAAGCCCCTGCATGTTGACCGGCTCGTGCCGAAAGTCCCAGCCCATTGAGCCCGATTGATGGGCCCACTTGCTCGAGATTTCTGCCCTCCTTGGTCCATTTCAGATCTGATCCCACTCCACCCTCTCTTCCCTCGGCCTCCCAAAGCACGCCCCCATCACCCCCCTTTTTTTCCATATGGAGTTTTTTTGAACTTGACTTAAAGAAGAAACACAGCACAAAGATAGAATAGGGTTTGTCACGAAAGAAGAACGGAATGCGGATACCCCGCCTAAAGTACCTATGTTAGATCAGTTAGGAACAAGACAAACAGGACTGTGGTCCGAGAGCAAAGAATGGCCACACCCTGCAACGCGAAATCTGGATTAGAGCTGGACGCATAGCTCCACCGCCGGTGCTCAACAGTGCCAACGAAAAAAAAAAAAAAAAAGGAAGAACAATGAGAGCCTACCAGTGATGGCTCGCTGTAATAAGACACTGGTAAGAAGAACCCTTTTTGAACATTACCACCCCTTGACTGTCACTTGTATTAAGTCGAATTCCTCTCCCAACCACATTGTATTGATTATCACCCAATTGAGCTTCCGAAACCTTACATCGATCACTTTCAACTGTGCATGGATAACTAAGAAAGCGTTAACTCTGTATCATGACGATTATAGAACACCAGTCATACACATGAACATGCTGTCTAGTTTTGATCCCCACGGAGTCCAGACCTCAAGTAATGTACTTAATAGCCCTTATTCTGCCAGAATTTTTTTTGTATGACATCATGTTTGTATTCGAACGAATTCCCTAGATCATCTAAGTAATGTCCCCATCTCCAGGTCTAATGTATGACACAGCTAATGTAATTTTGTATGCACTGCCTCCTCGCCTATCACATTGACTACATATGGTTATGTACGATTCTGTCAGCATTGATAGCAGAATTATTTCCATCTACCCGTAATGCATATGGGCTACCAAAGCGAATTGTATAACTAATGTCAGCTTGTACATCCTCACCTATGACATGAGCAGGAATGAACTAACTTATGATAAAAACTGGGGAATGTGGAAAATGACTAAATTAAGTATACATAAGCGGCGTTCATTTATGTTCACCACAGCCACTGTTGAAAGTAAAGTGAAAATCGTGAAACAGTGGCCACGCCATCTTGTCCCTTTTTAGGCCCCTTCATGCACGTAAGTGGCAGCCATTTTGTGTGCCATAGCCTCTCTGCCCACTGTCAATAGCCTGCGCGTCTCTCCCCCTCACCCCCGGCCTCGCAAGCATCCCCCCACGTGCCCCGACAGCCCCCGGTCTCTCCTGCTTGGGCTATAAACGCACCTCCAGCTCGACCCTGTCTCTGAGCCACATCCCGTGCTGCATTCATAGAACAGGCCCTTTTGATAACCTCTTCCTCCCTGCCCGATTGTCCGGCCTGATCCCAGGCCATCACCTAGCCCAACAGATGCAGTTTATTGCCCCCTACAGTAGGACCTCGCCTCACATCAAAGGAGCGGGGATTAATCAATGCCTTCACACCCCTAGATCCGACCGATCGCCCGCATTCCTGTTCCCAGCGGAATGTCCAGCTGCGCGATAGCCATCATGCTGAGATTTGGGTGGGGACCCCTACTGTAGATATGTGTGAGAACGGGCCTGAACCAGGGATTCCAAAGATGCCTTTTTCGTACTTCAAAGCAACACCACGGATGTCATAAATGTAATAAAGCCATAAACTTGTGTATAAGAGGCCAGGCCTCAGAGATGCGGTTAGAGCACCTCGAGAAGATACCCTGTTGTCTGATTTGACGTGTTCTGCTCCGTCGGAATAAACTCCTGTTTCCTGCCTTCCAGTCTCCAGCGCCTGCCTCTTTGTTTGGTAATATTGAATGGTATGAGAGGCGGCTAACGCCGGGCAAATACTGAAGGGTTCTTGGTCGAATTCAGTTCTGCCTTTTTACAATTGGCGTCCCAAACGGGGGGCCCATCAGCGACACGTGGATCCAGTGGGAGAGGTCCCAACGACAGAGTGAACGACTGCAACGATCGGGAAGTGCACCTGCCCGATAGACCCTCGTCTGGCAGCCGATCATCCGAACTTCACCGGTTCCGAGCAGACCTCTCTCGAGAGATCTACGGTCCTGACTGGGAACCATCAGGAGTGCCACAGCAATTACGGAGAATAGAGGACGATCAGGCGCTGGAAGCGGAAGACGAGAAACTGTCCATGCGGTCCGGGTAAGGTCGTGTAACACGACGAATTGCGAATTGATTGTTTGATTGTCTTGGAAAATACTAGTATTACGCATTTGATTGTTTGGTTCTGAGAGATTCTCTGTCTACAAACGGGGAAGGATAGGAGTATTCTCCCTTTGCAGATAGTGAAGGGTAGGTAGTGCAGGCTTTTGCCCCCATTGTAACCTGTCGCGCCTACTTCCCTCTCCATTGATTGATTGTTTGTTCGAGCATTAACTGTTCGAAATTGGTTCTCTGAAAGGATCTTCTCTGCCTACAAACGAGGAGGAACAGGAATTTCCCTCTCTCTTTGCAGATAGTGAAGGGTAGGTAGCGCAGGCTTTTGCCCCCGTTGTAACCCGTCGCGCCTATTTTATTCCTCATTTGATTGATTGATTGTTTGTCCGAACATTGACTGTTTGGAATTAGTTCTCTCTTTGGGTATTCCCTATTTGCGAATACTGTAGAATAGAAATATTCTGACTAGTCTTCGCAAAGTAGGGAAGGATAGGTAGTGCAGACTTTTGTCCCCATTGTAACCCGTCATGCCTATCTTCTCCCCATTGTTCAGTAGTTGGTTCAGCCCGGACCATTTATTAGAGGTAGATCATCCGGCTCCACCGGAGGGCACCCCTAATAAAAAGGACATGTATATAAAATACGGATTAGCCGCTGTATCTTTCTAACAAACTATGACATAAAAATCGCTAGGAAAAACAAAAGGGATCGAGCAAAGTCAGTAGGCCACTGATGGGATCTTTTTGACCCCGCTAAAATAGAAACACTAGGAACAGCCCTTCATGAGAAATATGAAACTAGTGGGAGGAGCCGAGCTCGACGCCGTGATGGCCGCAAGGTAGCTCGGCTCCGCCGACCCCGCCGCCCAAACGTGTCTATCCTGCCGCCCACCCTGCCCAATAACGACAACCTTATCTGCTGATACCTACCATCCGTCCTGGGGGCTCCGGAGTGCAGCAGATCCACAGCTACGCTCGTCCGGAAAATGAGGCCTCCGGCACGTGGAGACCGGGGCCTTGCCTGCAGTCATCAGCCGGCGAGGCGACATCGGTGGCGGCCTGGGGTGGAGGATGGAGGCCGACCAAAAGGGACCGTTGTGCGAATACGCCGGAGGCAACCCAACGCACCGAGGCCCGTCCCTGGATCGTCCAGAGGTGGTGTCCAGCAAGTTGTGTGCGGGGGATGCCTTGCTGATGGCTCCCCCCTTTGTCGCCTGGTCCAGCCATTTTGTATACCTGCCCGGCCAGGAGATGGCGTGGGGCGCCCGCAGATGGCGTGGGGCGCCCGTGGAGAGGCGGCGCGGACGGCCCCCTCCTCCTCCAGATGGAGGTTCCTCTCCTGCACCAAGATTGCCATTCGCGTTCCACTTGCGGATCCCCCGCGGCTGGCTGACCGGGGGAGGGCCGCTCCGGTGGCCGTGGTGAAGGGCAGCTGCTGTGGGACTGTCAAGATGGCGGCCGGCTCCCCGGGTTTGGGCCTGGTCCACTAAGATGGCTCTGGGCTACCATGGAACTCGGATGCTTGCCTGCTCGGGCATGAACCCCACTCTTGAAGACGTTCTCTCAGCTCTAGAGATTCTACGAAAGTCGTTGGCCCCCAACTCCTGCGGGCTTCCGGTGGGGGTGACCGCCGCCTTACCCTCATCTGGTGCCGTGAGGGAGGATGATTCAGTGTATCGACGGAGGGATACGCCTGCTGTCCCGCTCTCCGGAGTGGCTACAACGTTGTCACGAGATGGCGGTGCTCTCATGCTAACGCCAGCTTTTGTCCTAAAACTACTAAAAGATACTGTAGACTACCAACTCGATCAGTTCCGGTGGGACCTCAGCGTGGCCCGGTAGGGAAGATTCTGCCTACCTCACCTTTAAGTCACGGTTCATGCCGCCTGTCCTTTCCGTTGGCGTTAACGGAATTTTTTTTTGAACTGCCGAAAGGGGTTCTGGTCTGACCGCTAGTTATTGGAGGCATTTTGGACTATACTCTGGACCTGCCCGGCCTCGACCAAAATGGCGCCAGTATAGGCGGGACTTGCAACTCCTTATGACGTTCTAGTTGCTTAGCCTTGATGTTATGGGATATGTATGCGGTCTTTGTGCACACGGCGGGCGGGGAAGGGTACTGACTGGGCATGCAGACAACCCTATTGATGTGGGTTTTTATTCATTATTGATTATTGTATTATTATAGCTTCGAAGTAATGTTACTCATGATATTCGCCCATGGTGTGCGTATGGACGATTTTATTGTAACTGATCCTGTTATACTTCCAATTATAAAATTAACCTTCACTGATCCTGCAACCGTTAGTCATGTTTAGTTTTTTAATTAAATGGCTCGCCCGTTACGTACTTCTATACTACAGTGTAATCTCTCCTTACCTCATGCGTTTCCTGTCTGCTCCGTGACCGGCCTATATGGTTGGAGGCCCGTATTTGGATGCTGACATCTTCACAAATAAAGTTGTTTTAAATATACGGAACTAGCATCATAACAGTCACTTAGATTGGTAGCTTTTCGAATAAAGGCTACTATCCTCAAATAAATAAAGGGCAAGTAAAATGAAGCAATTTTGATTATGAAAAATTAAAAGGACATAGTACACAGAAATAATGCGAAAAGAATAGTCAAGATCTGTCGTATTTTACATTCCTGCAGCATAAGCAATAGGTAGAGATCCTGATATTTAGATATATCTATGAATAGGACAGTAGACCAGACCTCTTTTACCTCACAGCCCCCTTGTGGATCGAAAGCGCGCCTTTTTCAAACTAGGAATCTTTAATTACACTACAGTTGTAAATTCCCCGAAGAAGTACGTTGACCCGAAGTATTGTTAGTGATGAACCCCAAGCGCATTCTGGTCCTCGGAATCCTGAACATCATAATCCTTGTTTTACCCACCCCGTGTATCAGAGGAGTTCTTAAACGCTCCTAAAACTCACCAGAGGAATGCCCTCTAGTCTAACGTTAGGCAAAACGCATGCTATTGAAGGCACGAAAGCCCTCAGTGAAACTTGCCACCCCCCAATAGTTCCCATGCTCTGCGACTAGGAACGACCCTATACCACTGTAAACCATTTCTTCCCTTCAAATGAAAACATGACTCCGTCACCCCCCCTCACCTTATACTGAATACCCCTGGCTTTTGACCCTTTCCTACATGCGGTCTGTACTACCACCCTCGAGCGATCTATGTAATAAACAGCCTATCATCGGTTGTCTTTGCCGCACTACCAGTTCCTCTGGGCTTCAATGCCGAGATGCAAGGTACGGCATCCCGAAGAGATAAGTCAGGTACGTGGTAAGTAAAAACATTTTTGTGTTTATGCACGCTGATGTGCTCTGAACGCTGCCCCCCCTCCCCATCTTTTCTTTTTCTGCAGGTTAATATCGGAATTTCAGCTGAAGTATGGAGAAGACCTAAAACGCACCGTGTTCCACGCAAAAAGAAAAAAAATAGGCTAGCTCTGTGAGATGGTACATTGTATACAGGAGCTATCTCTGGGAGCGTGAAAAATTTGTATGGTATGAATGTGCGCATGGGCCCTGATTTGTGCCGTATGAATGCTTATGTGTGGCACACGTCTGGGTTGACAAAAGAATGCTTTTTGTATGACTGAGGTGTTGATTGGACGGCTAATGGTATAGGAAAATTAAGCCCGAACATGGTACCTGCATGTGAAAGACAAATAAGAGTATAGCACATTCCTTAATTAGAGACGACTCTCTCTGGAGCTAGTAAATGGGAGAGTGGCCTACACCAGAAACTTGAAGGGTTAATGCAGTACAACGAACCCGACCCCAACCGATATCCCAAATGTATACCCAAAATAATGCGCACCAGTGAGGCAATTTATGCCCTGACTAAATAAGAGAAGTTAAGAGTACCCCGGGTCGGGGTTCAACCAAAATCCCCCTCAGCCCAGAAATTAGGGATATTGTCATGTTTTAGATTTACCCCTTCTTCTTCCATCCTCATAGAAAAAATCGGAATTGTGCCATTATCATCATCATTTGCTAGATGTTGGAAGACCCCACCCTGAGTATAAGCACGACTGGACTAGTGTCCGACCAATTAAAAAGGAGTAAGTATTTTTGAAACGAGGTTACCAACAAAAATTGTCTACTATTAGGAGGGAAGGAGAATAAAAAGAGCTCGACCCCCAAATGAATTAAAGGGAATACTGAGAATACACAACACGCATGCCAAAGTCCTTTTGCCCAAAATAGCTCTGTGTCTTGTCTTAGGTTTTCGTACTTGATGTATGTACTGTCGCGCCCTATCTGGTATTTGTGTGTACGTAAACTAGGAATTTATGTTTTCCCTTAGCTTGTGTTTTTACACGTAAAACTGACCCGTACTGTTCTATGTGTGTGCACTGAATAGCCTATTATTATACACGTTTTTTCCTCTCTCTCTCTTTATGTTGTACGTGTACTAATAGCCTATTTGGTTTGCACGACGCTCTCTCCCTCTGAGGGCTCCCGTTGCTTCCTTTTGAATAACTGATGACACTGTACCTCGCCGGTACATGTACAATTGGCTTTGAACACGACAGTGTTTGAACAAATTGACAGAAACAAAACGATCGTATCTTGCCATATTACTACCTCTCCTTTCTGTAAAAACGATGGAACTTAATTGGCTGAGAAAGAAAGGACAGGTAAGACGACTGATGTCCCCTAATCTGGCCCTTAAAAGGGAGCTATATGTCAGTGGCTTTTTTTTTAGTGCTTTAGTAACACCACCTTCATCATTCAGATTACCACCGCCCATTGCACAAAAGTAGAGTGTCCGAAACGTCCCCGTTTTTCCAGAAGGGTCCCAGTTCTGTACCAGCCGTCCCAAAAAACCTTAAAGAGTGTAGCTGATTACCTTGTTTTTAAAGATAAATCACGTTCGCAAATGTAACAGGAATAAACACCAAACAGACATGATGATGGAAAATAGTAAAAATGCATGCAAACCTGCACCTCAGCAATGATTCATGAATTAATAGCATACCCCGATGTAAGGATTAATAAACATCCACCCTATCGTGACCGATAAACGATTCCCCAACTACTTGGGGTTGGGAGAGAAATTGAAGTGTGTGAACGTCTTCCCCTGCCAGTTCTCTAAAACTTGTTTTTGTACTTATTTAAAGATAACATGCAGTCGTCGGAGGAGAGGGGCCGGACGTGACTCACAGCCTGGCTGCAGATCGGGGAACATCTATGACCTCGACCAAGGCGGAGCCACTGAGCAAAGAGATGCGGGACGAGGCACCATTCTCAACATGGAAAATGAAAGAAAGAAGGGCTGTCCAGAAGCCCCTGCATGTTGACCGGCTCGTGCCGAAAGTCCCAGCCCATTGAGCCCGATTGATGGGCCCACTTGCTCGAGATTTCTGCCCTCCTTGGTCCATTTCAAATCTGATCCCACTCCACCCTCTCTTCCCTCGGCCTCCCAAAGCACGCCCCCATCCCCCCCCTTTTTTTCCATATGGAGTTTTTTTGAACTTGACTTAAAGAAGAAACACAGCACAAAGATAGAATAGGGTTAGTCACGAAAGAAGAACGGAATGCGGATACCCCGCCTAAAGTACCTATGTTAGATCAGTTAGGAACAAGACAAACAGGACTGTGGTCCGAGAGCAAAGAATGGCCACACCCTGCAACGCGAAATCTGGATTAGATCTGGACGCATAGCTCCACCGCCGGTGCTCAACAGTGCCAACGAAAAAAAAAAAAAAAAGGGAAGAACAATGAGAGCCTACCAGTGATGGCTCGCTGTAATAAGACACTGGAAAGAAGAACCCTTTTTGAACATTACCACCCCTTGACTGTCACTTGTATTAAGTCGAATTCCTCTCCCAACCACATTGTATTGATTATCACCCAATTGAGCTTCCGAAACCTTACATCGATCACTTTCAACTGTGCATGGATAACTAAGAAAGCGTTAACTCTGTATCATGACGATTATAGAACACCAGTCATACACATGAACATGCTGTCTAGTTTTGATCCCCACGGAGTCCAGACCTCAAGTAATGTACTTAATAGCCCTTATTCTGCCAGAACATTTTTTTGTATGACATCATGTTTGTATTCGAACGAATTCCCTACATCATCTAAGTAATGTCCCCATCTCCAGGTCTAATGTATGACACAGCTAATGTAATTTTGTATGCACTGCCTCCTCGCCTATCACATTGACTACATATGGTTATGTACGATTCTGTCAGCATTGATAGCAGAATTATTTCCATCTACCCGTAATGCATATGGGCTACCAAAGCGAATTGTATAACTAATGTCAGCTTGTACATCCTCACCTATGACATGAACAGAAATGAACTAACTTATGATAAAAACTGGGGACTGTGGAAAATGACTAAATTAGGTATACATAAGCGGCGTTCATTTATGTTCACCACAGCCACTGTTGAAAGTAAAGTGAAAATCGTGAAACAGTGGCCACGCCATCTTGTCCCTTTTTAGGCCCCTTCATGCACGTAAGTGGCAGCCATTTTGTGTGCCATAGCCTCTCTGCCCACTGCCAATAGCCTGCGCGTCTCTCCCCCTCACTCCCCGGCCTCGCAAGCATCCCCCTCGCGCCCCGACAGCCCCCGGTCTCTCCTGCTTGGGCTATAAACGCACCTCCAGCTCGACCCTGTCTCCGAGCCACATCCCGTGCTGCACCCCCTCACTCTTTCATCTCATTCATAGAACAGGCCCTTTTGATAACCTCTTCCTCCCTGCCCGATTGTCCGGCCTGATCCCAGGCCATCACCTAGCCCAACAGATGCAGTTTATTGCCCCCTACAGTAGGACCTCGCCTCACATCAAAGGAGCGGGGATTAATCAATGCCTTCACACCCCTAGATCCGACCGATCGCCCGCATTCCTGTTCCCAGCGGAATGTCCAGCTGCGCGATAGCCATCATGCTGAGATTTGGGTGGGGACCCCTACTGTAGATATGTGTGAGAACGGGCCTGAACCGGGGATTCCAAAGATGCCTTTTTCGTACTTCAAAGCAATACCACGGATGTCATAAATGTAATAAAGCCATAAACTTGTGTATAAGAGGCCAGGCCTCAGAGATGCGGTTAGAGCACCTCGAGAAGATACCCTGTTGTCTGATTTGACGTGTTCTGCTCCGTCGGAATAAACTCCTGTTTCCTGCCTTCCAGTCTCCAGCGCCTGCCTCTTTGTTTGGTAATATTGAATGGTATGAGAGGCGGCTAACGCCGGGCAAATAATGAATGGTTCTTGGTCAAATTCGGTTCTGCCTTTTTACACTGGGGGGGAAATCATCCCCGGTATTCACTGTTCCCAGTCTATAATTCTATATATCAACTTAAAGGCACTTCTGCTTATGTCTGCGGAGCAAATATTGCATATGGCTGTCGATATAAATCAATGCAGTGATGACTTCACATGAAACATAGGCCTATGGCTGTAAAAAGGAAGCAAAATAAAAACTTGAGCCCTTGCGGAGCGGCTGTTTGCCTTGTGGGCCGAGCTTCCCCGTTCCCTGGCTGTGATTGGAGGCGACTGGAATGATGTGGTGGACATGACTTTGGACAGACAGAGGGGACGAGGGGTCGCGGCTGTAGCCTCCCCTACACGGCTGAGTGCCATGATTGATGGTCTTGGATGGGTGGATGTATGGAGACATCTGCATGCGGAGAGGTGGGAATACACGTATGTTTCTGCTGTGCATGGCTCTCTCTCGCGCCTAGATTGTGTGTTTGTACCGGGGGCCTTCCTTGACAGGGTGCAGGGGGCGGCGATCCGGCCTCGCGGGCTGTCTGACCACTCCCCTGTGGCGGTTCAAATTGATCTCTGTAAGGCGCGCCAGCCGTTCCGGTGGAGGATGTCTACGTGGCACCTGCAGCGACCGGATTACTCCCAGCATCTGCGCGGGGCAATTGCCCACTACTGGCAGGACAACCTTACGGTGGGGATGGATGCAGTGACGGTATGGGAGGCTATGAAGCCCGCCTTGAGGAGTGTGGATATAGCCTGGTGCGCTTCTGCTCGCCGGACTCGACAGGAAAGTATTGTTACCGCTGCGGTGCAGGTGGAGGTGCTGGAGGCGCGACACAGGGAGGCGGCCGATGATGTGACACTGCGGCTGCTTTTACAGGCGCAACAGTCTTACTCCTCGGTCTTATTGGATGAGGCTCGCCAGGCGTGGCTGGCTACACGTAGTAGGGTGTATCAGTGGGGTGACAAGTCTTGCACCATGCTCCACAGGCTTTGTCAGCAGACTCTGCAACCGATCACCTTGCCAGGGCTTGTTGATGACGCGGGGGTGGCAATTACGGACCCCACGATCCTTGCGGCGAGATTTGCACGCTATTATGAGCATCAGTATGCCCCTCGGGAGAGCCTTTCCTCTGATGGCATTGAGGAATACCTCGCGGCGGTCCACCCACATGCGGTCTCCGATGACGTGCGTGACGCTTTGGAGCTCCCCCTGACGGCGGAGGAACTGGGCGACGCATTGGGCCAACTAAATGTGGGTAAAGCACCGGGGCCGAGCGGGTTCCCCAGCGAATTCTATCGGAAATTTCACCTGCAGCTCGGGCCACATTACAGGCGGGCGTTGGAACTGGCGCGGGAGCGTGGCAGCCTCCCCCCGGACTGGCGTCATGCCGAAATCGTGGTCTTTCAAAAGCCCGGTAGACCCCCTGAACGCCATGAGTCGTACCGTCCCATATCCCTTATTAATTTTGAAGCCAAGCTCCTGGCCAAGGCGCTCGCGAACCGCCTGCTTCCACATATCTCAGCCCTTGTCCACCCGGATCAGGCGGGCTTTATGCCGCACCGGGCGACGCGGCACAACATTCGGCGGGCTCAGGCCGCGCTGGACGCGATCGGGACAACCGGGGATCAAGCGGCACTGTTGTTGGCAGACATCGATAGTGCTTTTGACTCGGTCAGCTGGACCTATCTCTTTGCTCTTCTGCCGCTATTGAACTTGGGTCCAGTTTTCGTCTCCTATGTAAAATTGCTCTATACGGATGTCACCGCATCGGTGCGTGTTTCTGGGGCGGTCTCCGCGCGGTTTCTTGTGGCCAGGGGCACTCGGCAGGGATGTCCCCTCTCCCCGTACCTCTTCGCGCTGGCTATGGAACCTATGGCCGCCCGGGTGCGCCAGGACGCGCTTTATCGGGGCTTTGTGTGGGGGGCGGACCACTCGGACCGCATAGCCTTGTATGCAGATGACGTGCTCTTCTTTATGACTGATCTGCATCGTACGGGCCCTCGCGTTCTTGAGATAATGCATGAGTTTGGTCAGGCGTCGGGGCTCTTTCTTAACCCACGCAAGTCGACCCTGTGGGTGTTGGGGAGTGACTCGGTGCGCTGCCCGTGGGCTGCGTCCCTTCAGGTGGCGGTTGATGGCATGAAATACTTGGGCGTCTTCCTCTCGGCCTCGGCCACGGTGGCGTGGGATCGGAACATTCGGCCAGTGTGGGACAGGGTCCAGATGGACGTTAAGGCCTGGACGCGTATGCCCCTTAATATCTATGGTCGGTCGGCCATTTTCAAAATGGTAGCCCTACCTCGGCTCCTCTACCAACTGCAGAATCATCCACATAGAATCGACCCGCAATGGTTCCGTAGTGTCAACTCGGTGCTGGGTAGGTTTTTGTGGGCCGGGGGTGCCTCTAGGGTTGCGCTACGTACCTGCTTTCTCTCTACATACTGTGGCGGCTTGGCGTCCACGGATCTGTTGTCTTATTACCAGGCCTCCCACCTCCTAGTGCTCAACGAGTGGTGGTATGGGGACCGTAGTGATCCGGCCTATGCTCTGGAGCACTCGTTGATGGGTGGTGCCACGCTCCACACGTTGCTGTACTCGGCCAGACGGAGGAGGATGTTGCCGAGGGTCACTCAGGTGGTCTTTGCGGTCTGGCGGCAAGCTTTGCACCGTATGGGGTGGTGGGGCAGACTGACGGCCGAGACGCCATTGTGGCGTAATGGCTTGCTTCCGGCGCTGGCTTCCCTGTCCGGGTTTGACGGCTGGGACGCGATCGGGATTTCATCCCTCGGTCACGTTCTCACTGGAACTACACTTAAGTCCTTTCAGGACCTTAGTTCTGAATTTAATATGCCTAAGTCCCAATTCTTTCGGTACCTCCAGTTCCGCCATGCCCTCGGCCCTAGCCTGGTGGACTTGGAGCAACTCCCCGACTTCAGTCCCATCGAGGCAAAGCTGTTCATGGGCGACCTAGGCGACAAGAAGGTCTCTCAGATATATCGCTCCTTGGTTACACACTGCTCCCCCTCTCTCTCGACATTGAAGGCCTCCTGGGAGAATGATGTTGGCCCCTTGGATGATGATGACTGGCGCGAGGCCCTTAAATCCCCCCGGGGAGCTGCTATAGCCGTCCGTCTTAGATTCATTCAATTCAAATACCTTCACAGGGCCTATTATACTAGGGAACGGCTGTGGCGAGCGGGCCTTATAGCCGCTCCGGAGTGTCTGAGGTGCGGTGATGAGAGGGGGACGCTATTCCATACCGTGTGGTCCTGTGGGAGGCTGACCAGATTCTGGGCGGGGGTTTGCAACTGCCTTTCGGAGGTGTTGGGGTGGGACCTGCCCCGTACCCCTAGGCTGGGTCTCCTTCATGTCCTGGAGAATGTTGGGGGTAACACTTACAAACGTCACTTGCTGCTGTTGGGACTGGTGGTGGCCAAGCGAGATCTGGTCCAGGCCTGGAAGAGCGAACGTGCCCCCCCACTTAGTGCATGGAAAGCGGGACTGGACTTTCTTATGGGCCTAGAACTACCTGTTTTTGAAGCCAGAGGGTGTCCCCGGAAACATTACAAAATTTGGAAAAGATGGGCGGACTACAGGGGTCTGGCCCTTGATCCCCCGGCTGATATTGATGATGTGTTGCCCCCTGATGTGGACCCCGTACCTTAGACTGTTGGCTGACACCGCCTTTGCTTTCCGTCTCATGTTGCTACACTGTGAACACGTGCACTGTGTTAGGGTGGGATATGGGGTGGGTAGCTGGGGGGGGTGTTGAAGGGCGTTTTTGGGGATGGGTGGGATGGGAGGGGATTAGGGTATGTTTTTCTACAACTCTGGGTTCACTGCTATGCCTTTTACATGTCTGTTGTTGACAGTCTCCTCCTGACTGTGGAGGGCTGTACCGAATCTTGCTTAAACTCTCAATAAATACGGTTTTGAAAAGAAAAAAAAAAACTTGAGGCATTTAGAAACTGTTGGACTTTGTGCTGAGTCTTTAGTTTCTAGTTGTTGAAGAGTTCACTTATTCAGCTGTAACCTATCAGTTAAATATGGAGCCGCCTAGCTATCTCTTAAGTAACTACACCGAAGTTAGGTGTATACACACACACAAGTTCTTCAAAAACATTTTAAATGTGTATGCCTGAGGCGTTTCAACACAGGAGGTGGCTGGGCGAGGAGTGGAAGGAAAATAGCCATAGATATGATGACACCGTGACATCACTTCCTGTGACATCATCTCATAGGACATCATTGTACATTGGAGTCTGCTAATTAGCCCCCCCCCTTATCTTTTAGCATTTTTACTCGGTCCCCCAGGTCTCACCTGAGTCATCAGCCATCAAAACTTGTCTCTTCTCTCGTGATAAAATGGATAATAAAAATGTATTTTAACATATTGCCTAATCCCCACTGTGAATGTGGTGTCCTTCCAAAAAAACAAAAGAACAATAAATAAAGTGAAACGAAGTCCAAAACGGTCACGTTTAAACACAAATAACGAAAGGATGTGCCACTGGTGGGCACATTGTATTGAAATTGGTATAGCGCCTTTCCTTTTTCAGCGCGCGGCCTAAGAAATCCACCGCGGTCTCTGGTGCAGCGCTTGTGAGACTGCAAACGATCACAGGAACTGTCAGAGTAGAGCCGGGCAATGTTTCTGGACCTTTTCCACCAGGCTCACGTCGTGGGTGGTCCTCGTTTCTATAAACCGCACCACGGTGTACTTCACGCAGAGCCCGGGGGTGCCCAGGCTGTCCGATCTCTCAAGTGCTGCGGGCGCCAAGATGGGGCATGATTTGTATCCCTCTATTTCCATCACTGTCTTCTAATGCCCGCCGGTTTCTTTTGTCGCTCACCTCTATCTTTAGACGGTTTGCTGCCAGCGATCGCTGCCCACCGCAGCCGCCCTAAAATGGCCAGAGCTGATACGTTTAAACTGCATATCATATGCCTCACACCAGACACTTCACCCATGCCTAACTCTGTGGACATCTCTCTAAGTGAAAATTCCTAAGGAAGCAAGCACTGGGATTCTGGAGAACTGTAGGTCATACGCAGGGCTTTAAGTGGGAAGAAAAAACTGGGGGGGGGGGGTCTCTCAAAGGGGCGTGGCCAGGATAATTTAGAGCGCGGATTAAGTGGCTTAATAACAAGTAAAGAGTGTTCCCGTTTTTTGTTTTTTTAAAACATTTCCATCTGTATTGATCCATATTTATTTTTGGCCCATTTTATCTGTATTTATCCATATTTATTTTGGGTTTGGTGTATAGATGAAGTTGTAAAACTGTACATTTCCATATTTATTTAACTGATAGAGACACATTTATACTTTGTCTGTCGTGATCTAGCTATTTAAGCTGCCAAATATTATGTAACAATACATTCACTAAACATTAGCATTATAACACAAATGTATGCTGACGTATGCAATTATTTATAGAAATTTCATCCTGTTTTTTAATTTCCCATGCTGTCCAGCTGCTCAGCTGTTGAGCTACAATTCATGAAAGACAGCACAGAAATTTATTTAAAAGAGCACAATTTTCTGCATTTATTCACTTTTAAAAATAAATGTTTTCTGTCTGTATGAATCCGTAAAAACAGAAAACAGGGAGCCTTACATGTAAGCTAAAAAATCTGAGCTTAGCATGGTGTGCTGCCCGACTGGTATTTTGCTGTTTCTGTCATTGCATCCAGATATATGTTACAACAAGTAACATCATACCTACAACAAGTCAGGACTAATGGCTTTGTCAATGGTTGTTAGTTGCATAAGATAAATAAGCAGCAACTATGGCCTGTATAAAATATTGAAAACGCTTCCACTTAAAACCCTGGTGACACCACGACAATGTTGCTGCTCCTGACTTTCAAAAAGAGAAGGGGAATCCAGAGAAAATGACTCTCTTTAAAGGATTTCTCTTCCCCTACAACGCTCACCTGGCATGACGTCATACCGTAACTTCTCCACTAGTGAGAAGTGAGCAGTGAGAGCAGCTCACATCGATGTGCCTGCTGTCACTGCAGTCGGGAAAAAAACAGATCGCCGATGCCAGGACACAAAACAGAGCCCGATAGAGATCTATTTCGAGCCCCCCTTTAAACAAGCATTTACAATGCAACGGTCTCGCCTTTGCCAAAGTTAGAGCTATTGGCATTGTAAATGACAAACTTTTTATTTATGTGTTGGTTTTGAAAACAGAGAAATAAATGGCATTGTCATTTACAATGGCAATAGCTTAATCTTTCGCAAATGCGAGACCTATTGCATTTGCACGCACACACACACACACAGAGACACACAGAGCACCACACACACAGAGCCACACGCAGAGCCACACACACACACACGCAGAGCCACACACACACACACGCAGAGACACACACACACACAGAGCCACACACACACACAGAGCCACACACACACACAGAGCCACACACACACACAGAGCCACACACACACAGAACCACACACACACAGAGCCACACACACACACAGAGCCACACACACACACAGAGCCACACACACACACAGAGCCACACACACACACAGAGCCACACACACACATTGAGCCACACACACACACAGAGCCACACACACACACAGAGCCACACACACACACACACAGAGCCACACAGAGCCACACACACACAGAGCCACAAACCAGGTGGCTTTTGGTGGGTCCTATCTGCGTTGGCAATTATCACCCCACTCTCGGTATTCTTCCCCCGGGTGTTGTTTACTTTGCAGCAAATTCGGAAGAAGATGCAGGATGTGACTGTAGCCCTCATACTCCTCTTCACTTCCCTCGTACATATGTGCAGCTACTTTTACCACGTTTGGAACACCCCTCTAAACCTCTCATAACACCAAAAGTCATCCCTCATAGGCCACTGCCTACCAATCACTCCCAACGAATAAAGGGGCCTCCTACTCGTTCTACCAAAAGTGCTTTGAGGTCATGCTGGGGTATGAGGCGCTATGCCAAGGCTACAATTCAATACATCATACCAAACGAGAAGGGTTACACAGAAGAAAATATAATGAAAAGGGAATGAACAGTGAAGGATAAAAGCAAGAAAGTACAAAAGGGAGCGAGATAAGTAAGGACGGTGAGAAACAAGGACAGGAACTATGGGTGCGGACAAAAAAATAAGAAATCGAGAAAAAAGTGAGAAAGAAAAATAAACACTCGGAAGATAGATTGAAGAGGGTTGGGTCATGTTTTTTTTTTAAAGTTGTGATCAGGGTGATAGAAGAGCTGGATAGAAGAGCTGAGAGGCTCAGGGTGGCATTAAGGAAGGGAGCTGGGGCAGCTGGAGGGTAAACCAGGCAGGAGCAAGTATGTCAGAGACTAATAGAGACCATTGGAGGGATGAGAAAGGATCAGCAAAGGGGCAGATGAAGGAGGTATTCGAGTCAGAGGGCAGCAGGACAGGGGCGTAAATATGTCGGATTCATGGTGCGTGTAAGGGTAGATGGAGAGGCAGGAGAAATGTAAATGTAAATGTAAATGTAGGTGTACTTATATAGCGCAAACCTGTCACCCAAAGGGCATCCTGGCGCTTGCTTAGGGAACCCGTCCTAGTATTCCCCTGTGAGAAACCCCGGCAGGGTGTCCACAAGGTGAAAGCCAGGCATCCCGCCGCGAGGGGCCGTAGTGGAGATTAAGCAAGCTATTGCCCAGAGTTGCAGAGTGTGTCCCCGTGATTCGAGTAGGCACCGGAGCGAGAATTGTCGAGTCCGTGGAATTTTTTAGCCCGAGACCCGCCGAGGCGGGGAATCGAACCCTGGTCCACGGTCGATCTCAGCTTCCGGGTCTGTCGCCTCTAACCACTGAGCCACGCTCAGAAGGGCAATTAGAGGAACAGATATGGGGCAGTGGGGATAGAGTGTAAAGAAATTACGCTTAATGGAGTGGATGAGGTTCGCGGTCAAGGGCGGGCTGGGGCAGGTACAGATGCAAGAGAAGAGGCAGTTAGAGGAACAGATGGGGCAGAGACTGGAGAGACTGACACTGGGGTAGATGAGGGCAGGCACTGCCGGGGTCAAAGGCAGACCGTAGGGTTGGGGCAGGTATGGATGCAAGAGAAGGGGCAGTTTGAGGGAATTTAAGGAAGAGATGGGACAGAAAGTGATGCAGCACATAGTAGAGAGAACGGACACTCACTGGGGTAGATGCGGGCAGTTACTGGCGGGGTCAAGGGCAAACCGAAGGGCTGAGGCAGGTACAGATGCATGAGAAGGGGCAGTTAGTGGAACAAATGGGGAAGAGAGTGGAGAGACTGACACTGGAGTAGATGAGGGCAGGCACTTGGGGGGTCCAGGGCAGAGCGGTGGTTGGAGCTGGTAGGGATGCAAGAGAAGGGATAGTTAGAGGGAACTTTGGTGAGCAGATGGAGCACAGAGTGGAGAGAACTGACACTCACTGGGGTAGATGCGGGCAGGCACTGGCCGAGTCATGGGCAGACAGTAGGGTTGGGGCAGGTTCTCCCCCTCTCACAACTCTCGTCTTAACTCCCAAAATACCTTCAACTCTGAAGAAACACAGCTCTTAGTAGGCCACCCTCCTGTGATCCTAGTCTTAGCCTCTGCCAACACCAGATCGTCTTCCTGCGCTTGACTCCATTCTTCTGGTGAAATTACACTTGTTCTCTCACTCAAACAGGCCCCACTGAATTGTTCAAATATCCCCATCTTGTACTTCTGTCCAAGGAAGAGGCAATCTGTTAAAAACAATCTGCTACATTATTACAAACTCCAGTCATGTACTGGACACTCACCACTACGCAATTAAGGTGTCATGCATTTAGGTTGGCGAGGACAGAGGTGACTCAGGGAAAGCAGATCTCTTTGGAGGAAGGTCCTGCTCCTCTCCACATGGGATGGGTGACCCGAAATAGAAAAAAACCTCTTGCACTTTTGCCTGGTGTGTGGGGAAGTCGAAGCGCCCCGCCGGCGAGGTCGCCGGGATTTCTAGCTGCGCACTTCTTTCTCTTGCAACTTTGTTTCCAGCCGCCATGACCACCGCCGTTGTGACGTCAACGCCTGCCAGCACCAACTAGATCTGGGAGCCAGTGCGCACCAATAGCTTCTTCGGTTCTAACGTCCCTGGGGAAGCGCCAGACACCCGTGCCTCCTGCTCCCTCCACGTCTCGGGAGCAACATTCCCCGGTCTGTAAGCACCGACCCCGGTGAGCACGGCCCCACCCCGCTCACTCACCCCCACTACAGCCAGAGAGGGACCTCGGTTCGCTGCGAAAGAGTGTAAGTTCCGTGCAGTGGCCTGTCATTGGCTGGAGCTTCTTGCTCGCGCCCCTCCTCCTCCGAGCTTTGCCTCTCGCAGTGTCAATGTCTCCTCCTGCCACAGAGAATTGGGGCTGAGAGCGGAGATTGAGGCAAGCTGCTCCCGTGTTCGCGGCAGCTAGGGCAGAGGGAAGGGGGGGTGCGAGAGCGGGAGGAGGAGAGCTGCGGCAGAGGGAAGGGGGGGAGGTGAGCGGAGCCGAACAACTCCGGAAAGACCACCACGTTTCTCCGAGGCCCAGCAGAAATGCCTCGGAGAAACACAGCGTCATTTTGGGATTCGGGGGCGTGTTTTTCTTTCTCTCCTCTTCCCATTGGCTGGAAGATAAAAATCCAGCCAATGGGAAGAGGAGAGAAAGAAAGTAAAAAACACACCCCCGAATCCCAAAAGACGGGGCTTAAAGAGAGTGATGCCCCTCTCCTCCAATGGCTGGCCTCCGTTTTGGAAACCAGCCAATGGAGAAGAGGGGCGGGTTCAAGCCCCACTCTGCAAAACATCAGTTCTCCCCAGCGAGACTGCGCAAGCACAGCCTCCGCTAGGCGGAGACCTAAAAACTGCTGGTATTCAGCACCAGCGAGACCCGGCCCACTTAAAGCCCTGGTCATACGTACAAGGGACTGTGCCACTGGAACGTCACTTTTTTCGGCGTCCCATTGGCGCTATGCCCTGCACCATATTTACAAAGAAACGTTAAACTAACTTGCGCTTTGAAATATGCTACCCTTTCACACAGGTATCTGCATAAAAGGGGCGTGCAATGGGTGCAGATGTGGGCGTTCCACCGCAACACCCATTGTTTTTGATGCTGCTCTAGATTCACAAGGAGGTGTAAATCTGAGGCAGAGCCAAAAACCGAACTCCATGTAAAAGCAGACGCTAGATTGGTGCAACACGGAGAAATACTTTTCTTACTCCTCATTTTTGCTTTTTCCGTCTAAGCTGGAGGAGCAAAACACCATTAAAGATTGTTTTTGGGCAGGAAGTGTCCCTTCCTGCCCAAAACAATCATTAAATAATGACGATTCGCTACTTGTACACATAGAAGTAGCAAATCACCATTACTGGTTGTTTATGTGCAGGAAGGAGGGACACCTTCCTGCAAAATAAACAATCATCTCTGCAACGCAGGCACCCTTGCACTATGGTGAAATGACGCCTGTGTTGCCGCTAGGCAGTTATTTTTTGCACCAGTGCTAGGGAAAACACAGGACACACGGGTGCGCCGGATTTTTGTAAATACTGTGCATTCATGCGTTTTGAAAATGAGCGGCGTTGCAAAATTTACCGCAGCATTGCACTGCACCATTTCCTTATACATTTTGCCGTGAGTTAGCGCCACAAAAGTGAAAAGTCTTTAATCCACCTCCAGACACTCCCTGGCCCCGTATTTCAATCATGCAGCTTCTATCTCATCCCTGCTTTCTTTCTTTGTCACTGTGTCAGCCTTTCTCCTCCTCTATCTTTCCCACTTTCAGGGTTTTCTCTCTCTTGCTCTGGGTCAAAGTCTAATGAGGAAAAGTGAGTGCCGGTGGGCCCCACCTGCAACCACCGGCTCAAATTAAGCCCTCTCCCACTCGCTTTTCAACAGGAGATTAAATGTGAAAAGAAGAAACTTCAGAATGGAACAATGAATGAGTAAAAGGACTCTCAGTAAATAGACACCGAATACAGAAAGAGACCCTCTCTAAGGGGGCACTGATTATGTGGAGATGGCACTCTCTGAGGGGGACCAGATGTGCCCCCGGCGCACGGGCTACTTCCGAATAAGGTAAGAATAAGGGCAGAATCACTGTGTACATGCGCATAGGGGGACTATCTTCCGAAATTGGAAAGCACGCCGAGTGTGCGCGAAGGGGTACTCCAAGGAAAGGGGGGATATGTGAAGAGGACACTTTCTGAGATGGAGACACCGAGTCAGTGAAAGGGCCCCCCTAAGAGACATTGATTAGGTAAAGGAGCACCTCCCTTAGGCTCAGAATGAGAGAAGGAGCAACTACAAAAGAAACGAGGACACTGAATAAATGAAAGGAGCGCCCTCACGCACAGAGAACCCGCAAGAAGGTACAGTCAACAAGGGGCCCTCTTTATATGCCGCACTGGAACTGCAGGTTAAACAGCACCCGCAAGCCTCCTCGGCACCCCACACGCCCAGCATATCGGCTCCAGGGCCGGTTCTCTTGCATGACACCTTCACCAAGTGATGGCTTTTTAGCCAAAAGCACTCTGCATAACGGGACCTTTGATTACAGCTGTAAAGGTGAAACCACAAGCCCCAGAATGCAGCACGGCGTTGGCTAAAAGTAAGAACTTGATGAAGGGGTCACACGAGAGGTAAGTTTAACTCATCTCACAGTTGGAACTAACTCCAGATCTCGCCTCCCTACCCCGGATCTTACACCCCCGCATTCAGTGGGCACCAAACCCACCCGGAGCTATCCCGGAGCAGACCCCCGCCCCCAGCCTCAGCCCCGCTCACCGCTTCCCCCAGCAGGAGTTGGCCCTTGCGGGAGGTCAGGAACTCTCTGCTGGGAAGTAGGACCCGCAGGCCGGGCTGCGGGGCGGCTGCTTCGGGGTCCCCCATCGCCCCGACTCCGTGAGATCGACCGCAGCCCAAGGAGGCTTCCTTCCGAGCAGGGCTGCGGGGGAAGCGGAAATGGTGACACTACGGAAATGTGAACAACTTGCAATATGTGCAGATCTGGACATGGAGGGAGGGGGGGAGCCTCGCCTCTCTCCCTCCGCCCGGGAGTGTGGCATCCGCTCAACATGTGGCCGTATCAGCAGCATCAGCCTCAGGCACCAGCTGTGGCGGGCGCGCCAGGGTCACGCAGGGGGTAGTAGTGCTCGCTCACGGGGGGCTTATTTACAAGACTCTTGCGCCGCCGGTGCGTCACTTTTAATATGGAAAAAAGTGACGCACCGGCGGCGCAAGGGGTGTTTACATGGAGACACCAGCGTGGCGATGTGCACGGGTCCCTCGGCGTGTAAGCCCCTTGCGCCACTTTTGCGTCACTTTTCCCATGTTAAAAGTGACGCAAAAGTGGCGCAAGAGGCTTGTAAATCTGCCCTTAAGGGACTTATTTACAAGTCCTTTGTGCCACAGGTACGCCACTTTTTCCCATTTGAAAAGTGACACACAGGCGGCATAAGAGGCTTGTAAATAAGCCTGTGGGTGTTTAATTGGAGACACCATTGTACCGATGTGCACGCGTCTCTCGGCGTGCAAAACATTAAGGGGCAGATTTACATGCCCTTTGCGCCGCTTTTCCCATATTAAAATTGGCGCAAAAGTGGTGCCAGGTGCTTGTAATTCTGCCCTTAAGGGGCTTATTTACAAGCCCCATGCGCCACATGTACGTCACTTTTCCCATATAAAAAATTACGCAAAAGTGGCGCAAGGGGCTTGTAAATAAGCCCCTAAGCGTGTGCATAGGGTCACTGAGTGGAGTCTAAGCAGTGATAGCTTTCGAAACCTATCCCATACAGAGCCCAGGGCTGAGGCTTCATTTGACGCCGTGATGCGTTCTGGGAGTTGAAGTCTGGCTTGGCTTCGTTGAAACACTTGACCTCATACATCTATTGCCCGAGGTTTGTTCCTGGAACGCACCTGGGCACTCTCTTGTACAGGAGGTTTGAGAGCGAAGCTCTCTTTGATAAGCAGTCTCACTGGGGTGCGCATGGCATCAATGAATAGCGTGTTTTGAGCCACACAGCCACACCCGAGGGATCTCTCGAGGCTTACAGGGGTGTCACTGAGTGTATATTGGGATCGCTCCAGTGCGCTCAGGAACATCAGCTATCAGTAGGGCTTTATGTTTGGTTGCTTGTATGTTTATGTTTATGTTTGGTTGCTTGTAAAGCGCTCGAATGCCGAAGCGTCTTGGCGCTGAGGTGTAAGAGCAGAAAAAAAGAATAATGACGAGGCCTATGTGGCTGTAAAAAGCCAGGTTTTTAGACTCTTCCTAAAAAGCTCGAGATTAGGCTGGAGTCTCATAGACTAAGGCAGTTTGTTCCAAAGCTTGGCTGCGCAGTATGTTAAAGCTCGGCCTCCCCCATCTGGCCCGGTTAATCTTCGCAGTTTTAATGAGACCTTGACTAGCCGATCTAAGAGCACGTGAGGGAACGTATGGTATAAAAAGTGTTTGAAGATCAGCTGCACTACCCCCCCGTTAATCGCCTTGTGTACCAGAGTTAGAGATTTAAATTCAATGCGCTGTTTGATGGGCAGCCAGTGAAGTGATCTGATTGCAGCTGAGGTTGGCTGTCCTCTGTGCAACCCCAGGAGAAGCCTGGCTGCCTCATTCTGTAGGGACTGCAATTTTTGCAGTTGAAATTCATCAATTCCCCAAAAAAGTGCATTAGAATAATCCAGTTTTGACAGGAAAAGAGCTACCATCACTGTTTTTTGGAGCTCTTTGGGTATGAAAGGGAAGATTTTTCTCAAAATTTTTCAAAGGAAAAAACATGAAGAAATAAGGCTATTCACCTGCTCACCGAAATTTAGTTATCAAAGATAATCCCTACATTTCTGACCTTTCCTACTGGGCGGGGGCACTCTCCGGCCTCCGACGGCCACCAGGCTTTGAGTGGGTCCCGTGTCCTGCTGGGTCTTCGTAATTAAACCTGACTTTAAAACGGGATCCATACTGGGCCCTGCATTCATGGCCTTTACTTTACAGGCCAAAACACTGATCGATTTCTCAGCAGTGATGTAAACACCCATAATGCAACCCGTCAGCCATTCAGTCCCTGATTGCACTGTACAGGTTTTGCTTCATCCTGCATTCCCTAAGATTATTTGCTTTTTCCAGATGTTGTGCGTCTGTAGAATTTTTTCAAGAAACGTAAGACTTGTGCAGAGCAGACTGAAAACCGAGAAGCCTCCAGAAGACTGGGTGAGGCTGGGTTGTGAGAGGGGAGGGGGTTATAAAGAACACTCCGGTATAAACACGTACCCGGATGATGCTCCTGCACACACATCTGCCTGTGACCTCGGTGACACAGATGGATAAGTTCCACAAAGGCACACCTGAGGCTATATCATGGTGTCCACAGGCTGCAAAAGAAGTCAGTTTTACAAAAAGCCATCAAGGTGCAACATCAGTCACACAGGAGTAAACACTGAGTCACCCTGATGTAAAAATGTTTACTCATGAGTACTTCGAGTCATTTAAACTATACATGTGTTTCTTCAGGTGTGCACGGGTCACTACAAACACAGCAAGCATTGGTAATGCATCGATTTCGCCTATGTTATGATTAAAGAGCTGTTTTAATCAATTATCATCCGAGAGAAGGAAAGAGCTCCCTGACAGATTACACAGGAGTGGAAAGGATGTGGCACAGTGGCCAGAGCTGCTGACTGGAGAGCTGGGGATCCCAGTTCGAGTCGCGGCGGGCCGTGCAACATCCCATGATTCTATGCAAATCACTTAATCTCTCCTGGTGATAAATTGTTATATAAATATGCTGCAAGAGTAAAAGCCGAAACTTTATGAAAATATAGTTCCACCAAAGCGGAAGTTAACAGTATTTTGGCGGCGGGAAACTGATAAGGGAAGCAGACGAGGAACAAGCATTGGTAAATGCAGGAAAATATACTACAACCAATAGAAATGGAGGAAATGTAAGTGGCACGCACAGGAACCAATGAGAAGTCAGGAAAGAGAGGAGGAGGGATGTAAGTCCCTTTTAAGTTTATATTAAAACAATAGATTTCTCATGCTGTGCAGGCGAAACCATAAAAGGTGCAGTGGCGATGGTGCTTGTCCCCTCTTTGGGTGTAAGCCTAAATCCTAGGATCTGCAGACATGCCAATCATATAGGATGATGAGGTCTTCCCACATTTTGTGGCATGCTTCATCATCGGAAATCTCCTCCCACCCTGGTATGATTGTACTATCAGGGCAGACTCAACCTGAGTAAGAGGGAGTTCTTCATAAACAATTAAGAGGATAATAGTGGGATCCAGATAAATATAAAAATATCTTGAGGTATTAACTTTCTTCGTTGGTACCCTAGGTATGATTAAAAGAAGATGGATGGATGATGGTTACAATTGTCAGTTCCTCCAATTATAACCAACATGTTTCTTCCGGTCTTAGTGACAAAAACTGATCAGGGGCATTCTCCATGGCTCAAGGAATCCCTGCTTCTATAACTATCTATTACAGACATTTGTGGAGAAAAGGGGTTCTTAACTCCACAAGTAATAATAATAGAAAACCTAGGGGAAATAACATGTACATTTACCTGCATGTGTTATGCGTAAAGATAAGTCATTTTTTATCATGCATTGCGCATTCATAGTCGTACACCAACATCATAGTGGCACACTGGCGACACTGCACAGGAAACCACAAGCACTGTATTCACGGCTAGTGAGAGGTAAGTGGACACACTCATATGTTCTATGATTTACCCTAACTTTGAGCTCTTCAAGCTTCATAGTATGGTTGGAGAGTGGCATCCTCTGTAGGCAAACACTTGATTAATAAGAGTTTCAACAAGGAAAAGTTAGAGGGAGTGCATTAATCATTCTTCACAACCGAAGCATCTTACGCTAATTAGTGAGACATCAGTTTGCAATCATCATTCATCTAAAATGTTAGTAGGTAGTGGTAATGATTCCATGTCCCGCAAGAAATATTATTGATGGTAGTGGGGCACTCCTACATAGTATCTAGTAATAACTGCATGCACAACACAAACTTGATGATCATCGCACGCAATCAGCATGCTCAATTTTTGTGATTTGGAATCGTTACTTCATGATTGTATTAAAGCGTTGCCCAGGAACTCTCTGGTTTCAGTCTTGCATATAATAAGAAGACCTACAACCATCAAAAGCAGTTGTCAAAAAAGGAGGGAGGCACTGGATGTATAATGCCTTAGGCATACCCTGTTCAAAATGCACCTTTTTTAGGCATCGTTAGAAGGTACTTCGTCAAGAAGCATAAGGTACTTCGTCAAGAAGCGTACCAGACTTGTGAACCTACTTCGTCTCCGTGCATCCAGTCATGATGGTCTGACCAAAGTGAGACACTGGAGTGATTAAGAAAGCTTGCGTTGTTGGGGGTGTCCCACATGATCCCATGCTTCATCAGAAACTCATCAATATGGCCTGGTGGGAATTGTAGTGTGGTAGGACTTCCGTTTTTGGCGTTACAGTATAATCATTGCATAATACATCTTCTTAACAATAAATTAAAGAGAACTTAAAACCTTTAAAAAATAAGGGATACAAGTATTTTTTTGTGGGTGAGGAGACGTGTAAATAAATATATTATTTCTAAGGAAATGTGTTCAAAATAAATTGCTTTAAGCCATAACAAGAAGATCATAAAGTGCAAGGAAGCATAGTAACCTCAACTGGATCAGCACCAGACAAGATCTAACTTGTTAAGGGGAGTTTTTCCATTCATATATTTGCATACTCTTGGATGCTAAAGTCCTCCTACTAGGAAAAACCAAAGGAAATGATAGACGGAGCGTTGACAATACAAACACTCACCCCCAGTCAACTGATCTGGGTTTAATCCATCACCGTTCTTTAGCCCACTCTGCCACCCCAGTTCAGACATGGCTATATGCAAATCAGTCTGACCCTGTGCCTCATGGGAACAGTCCAGCCCGAACTGCCAAGCCATGTCTTCCCTGGACCGGAAACAAGCTACGAGGACCGGTTTCTGGCATTTCAGCCGTCTTCAGCCCGGCTTGCTTGAATCCAGTGGCAAAGTGAGCAAGGGACTCACGTCTGAGCATACCCTGCCAACTTATGGCGAACAAAGAAAAACTCCCTGATCTTTATTGTCACCCTCTAAATGCTGAAATTATAGGTCAAAGGGAATTATGGGGTTTGTGTTCCATCTGATTTTTTTTCTTTGCCTCATAGAGATACTTTTGCCAGATGACAGTAACATATTCAGTTGTTATGTTGTAGTCTAAGGTGTGATCATGGAATATCATAATTCAGACCTCTAATCCATTAATGCATTCCATATATCCAGCGCTGTTCAAAGAACAGGATTGACAGTGTCATATCTCTATGTAGTGGTTTAAGCTTTTCACTAATGGGCCACTGCAAGTCTTTCTCCATGTTTTTTTGCCCCCAAAAATACTTGGTCAATTGGGTAGTCTTTTTTTTGCAAACTATACTGCTTCAATGTTCAACTAATTCTGATGCATAATATTCTAGTTGTCGTGTGTGTGTGTGTGTGTGTGTGTGTGTGTGTGTGTGTGTGTATATATATATATATATATATCTGCAGGGACACAAATTGACACAAACAACATTGGTAGAATAGTAGTTGGTAAACTGTTTAAGTTTCCATGGGGTGGCTAGACTACACTCAAGTTCAGTGGTGTTGTAAGTGAGGCAACATGCGTTGCACTTACCACACAAATGATGTCCTGTGATACAAGCCCCATTCTTTAAGGTCATTTGATAATTTCTGTCCTCGTAGGCGGGTGTGCACAAGGATGTCGCTTAGACTTCGTCCTTTCCTAAAAGAAAATAGTGGGGTTTTTTTTCTAATGAGATGTTTCCTGATGTGAGGATACACCAAGGCTTATTCACAATTTTTTCAAAAAGTTTGAACTTGGACTAGATGTAGTCACACAAATCAAGCTAGCAGTTTCTTTCTTGGCATGAGTTTCTAATAATTGTTCCTTGTTCAGAGCCCGTCTCTTCCCCCTCATGATATGCTCAGGGTAATGTTTCTCTTGTAAGTTTGTAGTAAGTTCCTTAGAATGTTTATTATAACGGTCTACACAAGTACAGCTATGTCTAATATGTAGGAATTGGCCGACTAGGAGATTTTCTCTGAGTGAACAGGGGTGGAAGCTTTTAAACCTAAGTAGGTTATTCCAAACGGTTGGTTTGTAAAAAACCTCGGATTTCAGACCGCCCCCTTCTACATGAATTTTCAGATTGAGAAAGGCTAATTACTTATTACTAATAGTGGTGGTGAATTTCAGGAAAGGATCAAGGGAGTTAAGCCATTCTGAAACTGTTATTGCTTCATTACTTATTCCACTCCAAATCCAGAGAACCTCGTCAATGTATCTTTTACAAATAAGGATGTGTTCTCTCACAGTATGCTCATTGTTGTAGATATATTTGGACTTAAAACCATGAAAATACAGGCACACTGAACTGGGAGCAAAAGTGCTTCCCATGGATGTGCTGTGTGTTTGTAATAAGAACTCTCCCTCAAACTCAAAATAGTTGCGAGTTATGGCCATGTGTGCACAGTCCAATATACATTTTCGAGGCATCATGTGATCCCAACAGGATGTCAGGTGGAGGTTATCAATTATTTAAAAATTTCCTCCTCTGGGATACTAGTGTAAAAGGACTCTACATTCATACTAATCAGAAACTCATTGTCAGAACTAAAGTTTGCATCCTTCAGTCGATTTAGCACATCCTTAGTGTCTTTAGTTAGGATGGCGTCTAGGATACCAGAGGTCTAAAAAAAAACAGTTGCAGAATTGTAACAGGGGTTCTACACAAGGGTGTTTATTTTTATGTCCCTGGGGAGTATGTAGAAATATGGAAAACGTGGTTCATTTTGAATCAAATCTTTTGCTTATTGAACATGGAAGTGTATTGAATTGATACATTAAAATCATTGGACATTCGATGCCCTTCCGAAGTGTTAAGTGTGAGCGTTATCATGTTTGGATTGTGCATGCAGTAAATATCAGAGATTACGTATGAGTTCTCCACCAACCACCAATGATATTTAAGGCAGAACACAGAATCATTATCACTGTATAGGAAGGTGGAACATTATGTGGTCGGAGGGTTAGACTTCACCATGTAATACTAACATGACACCCCAAAGATGGTCCTTGGATTCACACTAATAAATCCTTAGCTCAGTCCTGCTAGTGTGGCAAAGAGCAGCCAGGCTTTACTAGAGGAACATGTATTGAATATTTCAGAGTACCAACAAGGGCGATAAGTAATCAACACAACCGTAGAGCAATCTGACACCACTTTATAAAAATAGTGTGTTTTTATCTTAATTTAAACGAACACGAAGGAGCCCGCTTGAGCTCCCATAAAACTGCACATATCATTGTGACCTCCTTCCCCCTTCTACTCTTCGCAATATATACTACTGAACAAGGAGCTTACCGTGACATATGTTCTGTCTCCTGTCATGGTGAAATCCTTGTTCAGCAGTATGGCATGAAGAATATATAGATTGAGAAGAGTAGAAGGGGGAAGGAGATCATGATGGTATGGGATAGTTTAATGGGAGGTTCATATGGGTCTGTCGTGCAATCGGGTACGTTATAAAAGCTTCGGTTCAAAAACAGTTATGTAAACAGAATTGCATGGGTTCCGAAGAAAGCGTTGTTCAGACAGTGAGTCGATTACATTTACATTAAGCAAATCAATGAAGTTGTATTATTAAGTAAATAACGCTGATGGTGGTTTCGCATGAATTCATTATTTTTTTTAATGTTTTATTGCAGATGCCCCTGAAGAAGGGAAGTGTCCCGAAATGCATTGGGTCTTTTTAAATAAAGGGGTGACATGTGGAAACATTGGTGTTCTCATCGCTTATGTGCAAATCCAAGCATGGTACCAAAATGAATAAAATTAATTGAAGCAAGTGAAAAACGGTGACAAAAATAGACAAAGAATTTGAGAAATAGATAAAAAAGGAGTTAAAAAAAGAGAATTTGATTGATTTGATTCATTCAGCCGTAGATGTGACTGTGCAGTTTGTATGGGAGCTCAAGCGGGCTCCTTCGTGTTTGTTTAAACTGTAGCGCAGTGAGGCGGAGTGCGAAACAAATTTGCACACCTTTTTGCGCTGAAGATTCAAACTTGACAAGCATGGAGTACTAGCTGTGCATTTCACCACCTACCTTTGCACATTTATCTTAATTTAGACACCAAACTGAATGTGATAGGATACATATAACCGGAGCTATATATTTTTGAAGCAATATACTTGTGGTTGTGCTGAAGTGTGCTTGTATGTTGAGGTAATTGTCCAGTGTTAATCCGAGTGATTTTGTTGACTCGATAACAGGTTTGCAGTTGAGGGCATTAAGGTTTTGTAATCCATCCACAACTTGGGTGTCTCTCCCTACACATGTCTAACAGGCCAAGGCCCTGCATCAATACCCTCAGTTGGCCAGTCATAGGGGGTTTTGTGTTTTCTCGTAGGGGCTCACGATCTAACGTCCCATAAAGCACACAATTACAATATCCAATCAGTATCATGTCAGTGGCCAGAAATGGGGCGGCGTCTGTCGCCACGTCAGTGAAGAAGTAAGGACAGTCCAGATTAGAAGCATAGATATTCACAAAGCAGACTTCCCACCCATCCAGGACTCCAAACAAAACAACAAATCAACCCTCAGAGTCCAGCACATGTCCCCTGTGCTGAAACGGTACCCCCCGGTGCCACCCATATCATTACACGAACCCATTTGTACAGGTTGCTAAGACTCCGGTCAAAAGTTCATACACCAAAAGCCAGTTTGCACCAACAAAGCTTTGCTCTGCAAATATACAAATGCATTTGAAAACTCAAACCAATAGCAGACCCCTTTCAAACAGTCAATCTTTAACCAATAACTGTACAACAAACAAAGAAAGCTCCTCATAACCAAACCTACTGACCATAAGCCACCAAAAGCATGTCTGATTTTTGGCACACTCCTTTCTTTGCCCTTTGATTTAACAGCATGATTTTTCTGAATATTACTCATTCTGCTACACACTCCTGTTGTGACTGTCATCCCCATACTACATTATGTTTTGCCTCTGGATTTTGGGACACAGCTTTAGCCAGTAGGCTAGAGAATATGCCATACACTGTTGTATTGACAGAGAGCTTGGATTTTCCCAGTTGAACATCATGTGGTATGGTCCACAGAGCTTTGAAGTGTCATCAATTGTTACCAATAGCTGAAAGCATTTTAGATTATGAGCACCCAGACCTCGTGATAGCGCACTGTGGTGGCAATGACCTAGGCACAATCACAGGGGTTGGACTTGAAATCCAAATGAAGGAGACCTTCTGTCAGTTAATGTCTCTCTTCCCTCATACAGCCTCTGCATATTCCAACATATGTCAAAGGCAAACGTGGCAATGGCTATAACAATTTTCTCCTATGCTAGAGAAATCCTGGAGACATGTTCATTAAGCAATTTCTGCATTTCTCCGTGACCATGGTATGGGCTCTATTCTTTTTTTTTGTAAACAAACTTTATTCAAGTTTTCAATCATTTAAACAGTTATTCCTCAATTTCATATCACATTTCACCGTATAGCGTTTAATAGACGGTAATCCAATTATATCAGCTTCCTATTCCGCCTAACTCCTTTCTAATCCTTAGCACTCATTTCTTCAGGAACATAACCTATGCAGATTAAATGTCCATGCCATTACAGCCTTTAGCTTGGTTCTGAACGTCAAGTCCATATTTCTCTAGGCTTGTGCATCGTCTAATTCCTCCTCTAATCTTATAATCAACTAACAAAACGCAACAGCCTCCCGCACTTCCCTCTCCCCCCCCAGGACCTCCCCCCCACCCGTCAGACATGTCGCTCCCCACCCTCATCTCCTATGTCACTCAGCATGTACTCCTGTCATCCAATTCTAAGCATTGTCTCAAGAATCAGGGCCCCATCGAGGGGGATGCTCCCATAACAATCGCCTCATCCGTCATCCTCCCCACCCACACTACAAAGGTTATGCTCCAGTACAGTAGGAGAAGTCCCTCTTTTCAGAAGGTCAGTCATCATCGTCAGTCGGATTCTTGAGCAGGTCCACCATCGCCGCCCTAGCCACCTCAAACAATTTGTCATTATTGGTTCTCTGAGCCATTTGTAATCGGAAAATCCCCTCACAGTCCGCCCACTTTATAAATTCTCGTAACCACCTCGCTGCGTTGGGCATAGTGACCGCTTTCCAGTAACTAGTAATTTCTCTTGTAGCAAGGACTAACCCAAAGTTTACGAATTTACTGGTGAGTTTATTACGGGCTGTGTGGGGAAACCAGTGTAGCAGACATACACCCGGAGTCAGCTGTAAATCCCTATTTGTTACCTCTTGTAATTTGGCCATGACCTCCCCCCAAAACCCGTCTAACAGAGGACATTCCCAGAGCATGTGGAGAAGTGCGGCATTTTCCAGTTTGCACCGCGGACAGGTCGTGCGGGATCCGAAAAAACTTATTAAGCTTAAGAGGGGTCAGGTACGCACGGTGGAACACATAAAATTGTATTAGTTGAAATCGTGCATTCCGGGAGCATTTCCATGCCCGTTCCATCAACATCTCCCACGGTCGGTTTCTCCTCTATGGGTGTCCCTATATCCGCTTCCCATTTAATGCGCAGCTCCTCTAAAGGAGTTCTGGACCCCTGCGTAATTCTCTTATAGAGACAGGTGACCGCCTTAACCTTCCCTGCTGAGGTGACCACATACTGGCAGCGGAGAAAGGTCTGCGGCTCCTCATCCCCTTTTTTCTAGTGCTTACGAATGTCAGGCATCAATGCAGCATGTAAGAGAAAGTATTTTCTGGGAATTTCATATCTTTCCATGAGATCTTGAAAGGGTATGAGAATTCCATCTTCATAGAGGTCCCCAAGATTGGAGATCCCCAGGTGTTCCCAGCCTCGCAACCTTTGCCAATCCCCTCCGTGTGGTAACACCTCACAGAGCCATAATGGGATCTCGGGTGTGTACGCGGGCCCCCGCCCAATTCTTCTATTGGTGCGATTCCAACACTGACGTATCACCCACAAATCTCTTGGCACCTCTCTTGCATGTAACGGCAGCTGGAGAAAGTTCGAGCGAGTTGGTGAAGACCCGGGTCTAAACCTCTCTGGTTCTCCTCTGCCCTCAGCTGCCCCGCCATCCACCGTGCATACCATTGAAATTGGGCCGCGTGGTAATATGCCTCAAAATCAGGAGCCGCTAACCCTCCCTCCCGCCTAGGGCGCAAAATTGTGCTCAACGCCACTCTGCGCTGTCCTGAGCCCCATAAAAAGCCCGTAACCATAGTATTCAGTTGGGTAAAGTATTTTCCAGGGATTCAAAGCGGTAACATTCCAAAATAGTAGAGTAGGCAGGGTAGGGTCACCATTTTTAACAACGCCACTCTCCCCATTACTGACAAAGGCAAGGCACCCCAAAAATCAAAATTACTCCTGGGAGTCCTTAACGCACGCCCCACGTTGCCCACGAATAAGTCAGAAGGCTCATGATAAATTCTGACTCCTAAATAAGGCAGGCAACTGCTTTCCCATCTCACATCTAGTCCAACTGGCTAGTCAGTTCTACCCCCTCTCACCGGGAAAAGGCACTTCTTGTTCCAGTTAACTTTAAGCCCCGCCATCCGCCCTAGTCTAGCCTGCAATTCTCTGGCACCCTGTAACTCCCCAGCAGCATTGGCGAGGAACATTAAAAGATCATCTGCATATAGAGCAATGTAGTGTGTCTGACCCATCCCGTCCAATCCCTTGTCCGATCGGGCATGAACAGCCAATGGCTCAATGGCCAGGGCGAACAGGAGGGGAGACAGCGGGCATCCCTGCCTCGTCCCCTGCCCCCCCCTGCAGGTTTCAGAAATCACGCCTCCCGATCGTACCCTGTCGAGCGGCTATACAAAATCTTCGTCGTCCAGGTCACAAACCCCTCCCCCAGGTCAAATGCCCTCAAGACCCTAAACAGATATGGCCACTCAAGACTATCGAAGGCCTTTTCAATGTCAATCGATAGCACACACGCCTCTTTCCCGCTTTTTGGACAGCGATCTTAGCCACCAAATTATCGAGATAAACCTATCGTGTCCAAAATGCGAGACCTTCCAGACAATCCCAGGTGAGATCTCTACCATCAACTACAAGAAACTCATATGGAAAACTGAAAACACCGACGAGATTATGGTAAGGGCAAAAAATCTAGCGATAGAATGTATGGACGAAAAAACAAAGAAAAATTTCATAGACCGTTCGGAAAATTTCACCCATAAAGTAGTCACTGATAAGACAAAACAACAGGTGTACAAAGGAGGAAAGTGGCCCAAAGCGAAAAAATAGAAGCCAGAGAATCTTACATCTTCCTTCCGCATACGTAAGGAAACTTAGATGTACGCGAAACAGGCTGAGGAGACAGTTAACAAAGTCCCCGCTCAACAAGGAATTAGTGGCCTGTTGTACAGTGCTTTGCTCTTCCTTGAGCCTGCACTCTAGATTCCTTCTTGTGTTCTGTATTCTGGAGCGCTCTCCCTGCCTTCTTGGCAGTTGGAGCCCTGGTCGGACTTGGAGCTGACCTACTGTCTCTGTGCTGCAATAAAGCTCAATTTAAGCTTACCTGTGCCTGTGGACCTTACTTGCATTTTACATCATTTGGCGACTTGATGTGGTGTGAACTCCGATCACTGTCTCCTGTGTCCGCTGCAGCCTTAACTCGCTTTCCAGAGAAGTAGTGCCTCAACTCCATCAAGAATCTGCGCGTGTGATTCAGCGTTGATGAAGAAGTGTGGCCTCCGTTTCTTCGGCGATAGCGACTTCGTGGTGATCCTCTTCTGGTAATTTCTCCCATTTCCTGCTTTCCGCGCAGCGTTGACGTCATCTTCACCAACGTCTACTCTGCTGCAACGCGTATCCTGGCAACGCGATCTCCTCAAGCAGCGACGTCACCCGAACCAACCTCCTTTGTTGGTGAGTTGCTAAGCAACGCTTTGCCTCTGAGCGCGTCATGGCCTTATTGAGAAATACAAACTATACTCTAAGGGAATAGATTTGGAACGAAAAGAACAAAGCCAGACAAGATCTCTGGACAAAAATATTCCACGCAAGTACATTAGCAAACTCAAGGGAGTTTTGGAGATGAATTAATGGCCTATCTAGATCAAACAAAGTTGCTATAGAATCTAGTCTATCCGAAGAAGAATAGGTGACATTTCTTATGTTTTCCATAAACATATCTCACAGCGATTTTCGCTGTTTAATCTGTATACCCAATACATCTTTTCCCAACTCTGGGCAAAAACCTGCGTAAATATTCCAAGCTGAATTCTACTCACCTATCATACATATTTCCCGCATTTTGCTAAACACACATACCTCTCAATCTAGGTCCACTACAATCGACCTGTTCATAATATTAGGACTTATTGTTGTATAATCTCCTCTGTCACAATTTGTTAATAGCGATCTAATTTGCATTAAGATGTACATTGTGCAGGCAAAATCTGAGTACCAATAGAAATAGAAGGTAGACTTCCGGATTTCTACCCTTCCGCGTTCCATTACGGGCGGCCATTTTGAGTTAGCGCGCTAGTGTTTTGACACACCCGGCACCAGCGCGCAGTGAAGCTTAAATGATTCACCGCTCCCAACACGCGAGCATTCAGCAGAGCGGCAACACTGGTAGAAGTAAGACTTAGGGACTATGCGGACAATGTAAGTTACAGACCTTTACCCCAGGTCTTAAAACGAGTGGGTTTTGAGCCATATTTTTTACTCCTCGCACAGTGTGTACAAAAACGCTAAGGGCGTGGCTCTCTTTCTTCGCAGAGCGCCGCGGTGAATTCCTACCGATTGTCAGCTCATGGGGCACCACGCGCTTGCCACAACAGTATGTATGGTTACCATTCTAATATAGGGGTGCGTCCCGGTTTGTGGGGACTTTTATTGATTCATTGACTATAACCTCAAGACTAGTATGAGAGATCGGGCTCCTCCTTTTTAATCCTGTGAGATGTCGTTGCATGTATTGAGTCGCGATAGTGTGTGTGTGTGGAGATAGAAACAGCCCTAACTACAAAGGGCACGTATAAGTTCGGGGATTTACTCGGACAGGCAGGGGATGGCAGATTGAACCATCACTCTGTCCATAAAGTCTTGCATTAGGGCTTTAGGCAATGGGCTAATGAAATTTGAAAAGAAGAATTGTGGCGCAGACAATTATGAAAGCGCAGTGACAAACCACAGTTACTACTATGAACATCTGTGTGCTTTTCGTCCACTGTTCGTCATCACCTACGGACAGCCAGGGGATGGCAGACTGATCCATCACTCTGTCCATAAAGTCTAAAGTTATTCTTTGTGTAATGGGTGAATGGATTTGATGAGTGAAATTGTGGCGCAAACAACAATGAAAGCGCAAAATCCACAGCTACAAATGTAAATATCTGTGTTTCCTTTTTTTTCCCTTTTCTTTACAGAGACCACATTTGGGTCACTATTTTTGATAATTTTTGCTTCCCAGGGGCCAGCTCATGCCCTGAAGCAAAAACTAACAGTGGAATTTTACTGTTAGTTTTTAGGAAGACAGGCTGACAACACTTAGCAACTGAGCTTATTTACGTAGGGACCAGTATAAGGTCCTGATGAGTAGGCAGTAGGGGACTGCCTACGAAACATGTAGACCAGGTTGCAGCGATCGGCTCAACCCCAAAACCCCCTTCTTAATGTCCCCAGCTAGAGAAGCTAATAAATTGTTTTTTTCTACTAGCCAGAGGATTTTTAATCTTTGTACTCACACACATTGTTAGGTCCCTACACTTTCACTGACACCTTGCACCATCACATAGTCCTGTCACCACTTCAGTGCTCCCGCGTAGTCGGTCAGGTCGTAGCACGCCCCGCCCCGTAGAGGGACGGGAAGACCCCAATGATGAAGCATGACACTACTGGATTTTTTTAGTGTGTGAGGGGTATTTTAAAAAGCACATAGCGCTCTCATCTTTATCACCCTAAGAGAGAGTTTTTTTCACTATATTTTCATCACTGCAAAACCAACAAATAAAATACATGTCCACACATTGATAGAATCTCTTTGTTTATGTACATCGTTTTGGAGGGTGATTCTATCAACTCCTCTGTACTTCCCTTATTGTTTTGGAATTACTGGCAGCGTGCAGCTGCGGAAGTCAACCAAAGAATTCATCTCTTCACACCACTTTTTTGTGATTCTGCACTCGGCGACATCACAGCAGGACAAACAGAGGACCCCTCGGTCTCTGTGTACTAGAATGGCTGACCTGGGCCTTGCATTCACTGAGGACGAGATCTCTAACCTTATGGCCTCCTTAGGTACTTTTGAAGGATTGAACTCCGGATGCCCATCCTTAAAAAATAGTGATTGGGATGAACTAGAGGAACTAAGAAGAACCCAAATAAAAACAGCCATCCATGGGCTGCTCATGTCTGAGTATCTTAAAGTCAATACAGCTCCATCGGGTCTAGTAGTACGGAATGAACCATTCATATTCCTTGAGGACAAAACCTTTAAAATCGATTGGTCCCAAATATCATGGAGATGTACACGGGATTGGATCGTTTTGATCATAAAAACAGCTAGCAGATTAGCGAGTGATCTAAAGGTGGAAATACAAGCAGTAGAAGTACGCCTCAAGAGCTATGAGTCTCCAGCCAACTTAAAGAAATATCTGGATGAACTAAATAAAACATTGAATGACTTTGAGATATCTCTAAAAGACAGCAAATACGAAAAACTCCAAAAAGATACTAGTAGATGGAGTAAAGAAAAGATCTACCCCTATATAAAGGAGAATTACAAATCATCAAATGACAATGCTTCCAATGACGGTTCATCAGATGCCGGATCCAGCAGCTCTAACTCGAGCAGCAATAGAAGCCCCAGATTCCAGGGTGCACAAAAGAATTTCCGACGACCCAACAACCGGGGCATGAGGGGATGGAACAGCTACCCTCAGCCAATGATGTACCCCCCGCAACAGTTTGGCCCACCACCCTTCCAACATCCGAATGCCCCTTTTCCGCCGTGGGGATTCCAACAAGATTACGGATATTATGACAACTCGGGTCCTTTTTTAGGGGCGCGCCGAGGGCAAGCCAAGGGAAGGAATCGGAGAGGCAACTCGGTCCATTGGAGCAACGAAGACGAAGTGACTCCAAGAGTATCAACCAGGAGCATGACAGGGGCACAAAAGAACCAGAAATGAGCCTGATTGTTAATCTGATGGGCAACGAACTATCTGAACCACAAAAAAGAATATTGGAAAAAGGCTTAGGATATGTCCCCACTAGTAACATGGATAAATTCCACCTATGCAAGGAAGTACAGGAATTTATGAGGAGACTCAAGCTACAAGTCTTTTTCAAAGACAAAGTGGACACTCAAGAGAAAGGAGACACCGGACTCAAGCCTCGATCAACTTTCACACCAATGAACAACACCCTCCCCATAGAACTCCTGACCTTTGAAAAAGCTGTCATGAAAGATCTGGAAGCTCTCGACCCAACGCAGAAACGCGTTTTCCAAAATGTTTCAAATGAAGAACGAAGGGCACTCCGTGACTTAAGCAACAACAAACAATTGGTCATAAAACCAGCAGATAAGGGGGGTGCAACTGTACTAATGAATATAGATCAATATGACAAGGAGTGTACCAGACTATTACAGGACAAAAGAAACTATGAAATACTCTCATCAGATCCAACTGAGAGAATTTCAATCAAGATAAAGACAATGGTAGAGGAGGCACTGTCGCACGACTGGATCACCACCAAAGAAGGGGAATTTCTGTGTCAAAAAAACCCTAAGACCCCCTACCTGTACATCTTACCCAAGATCCACAAGGACCTTGTAAATCCACCGGGTAGACCGATTGTATCGGGGATCGGGTCGGTCCTCGAACCAGTCTCTAGGTTTGCGGACGCATTCCTGCGTCCAATGGTACAAAGCACATCAACATACCTCAGAGACACGAAAGATGTGCTCAATCTGCTCGAGGAGGTGTCATTTGACCCTAACACACAGCTATTAATTAGCTGTGATGTAGAGAGTCTATATACAAGCTTGCCTCACAACGAAACACTGGCGATAATTGAAGATGTCCTCTTCGCAGATGACTGGGAGTACCAAACACCACGAAACGTGGTTATGGAATGTTGCGCCCTGGCTCTCAAGGAGAATTTCTTTGAGTACAACGGCACTTTGTACCTTCAAAAGCATGGGACCAGCATGGGAAGCACATTTGCTCCAAGCATAGCTGGTCTCTATGTTCACCACCTGGAGGCAACAAAGATACTAAACATCAGTAACCCATTCCGGCAAAAGATCCTGACCTGGAAGAGGTATATTGACGACATCCTTATCATCTGGGATGGCGATGATAAGAGCGCTCAACAGTTCCTGACATGGCTTAATTATCAGGATGAATTCCTCAAATTCACCAGCGTCACAACAAAAACCAATCTGGTATTCCTGGATCTGAACATCTTCCCCAAAAATGGCAGATTGATGACAACAACCCATTTTAAAAGTACTTCCAAGAACTGTCTCTTGATGTATCAGAGCTTTCATCCGAGACACTTGAGGGATAACCTCCCCTACGGCCAGTTCCTGCGACTTCGCAGGAACTGTACGGAAGTTGCCAATTTCAAAACTCAGTCAGAAGACCTAAAGAAAAAGTTGAAAATGAGGAACTACCCACCTAGGATCATTGATCAAGCCTACAAGAGAGCAAGGAATAACTGCAGAGAAAGCCTCCTGGAAGACAAAGTCAAAAAAGTGGAAGAGCATAGACCCATTTGTGTGACAACGTACAACACCAACTCTGACCAGGTGAGCAAAATAATTAACAAGAACTGGAAGATCCTCAACAGTGGGGGCCTGGAAATTCCAAAACCTATGTTCTCGCACAAAAGAGCACAGAGTGTCAGGGACATATTGGTCCATACCAGACCCAAGGCCAACAGGGTGAACAACACTGGTAATCCAAACTTTGTACAAGGGCATTACCCCTGTGGCGGATGTAAGGTATGCTGTTTGACCAGGAAAAGCAAGAAATTGACCTTCAACAACGGGACAACATGGGAACAAAGAACATTTAGCAACTGCAATAGTTCCAATGTTGTGTATCTCATCACTTGTCCCTGCAAACTCGAATACATTGGCATGACGAGCAGGGCAGTGAAGTTAAGAATAGGTGAACACAAAAGCACAATCAAGTGCAAAAAGTCCAGCACCAAATTAACAAACCACTTCCTGGAAAGTGGTCACAAACCTGAAGACATACTGTGGACTGTAATTGAACAGATCGACAACGAAAGACATCTCCTTGAAAAGGAACAGAGATGGGTTTTTCGTGTCCAGTCCAACAAAAATGGGTTGAACGATGAAATTCCGTGGGGTCAGTTATAGAACCCCCGTACCCCAAAAGAACCCCCACTCTCTGAGGCACCACCCCTAACCGTGGCCAAGATATTAACAGAGGTCCCTTTTAAGTTACCAACTCTACTGGCATGTGGGAACAACCCCCCCCCTTTGGAACAAAGCACCACTGGTGTATGACTACTGTGCCCAACCTTAGCACAGGGGTCAAGTCTCAAACCACATAATAATTATGTTTTCCATAAACATATCTCACAGCGATTTTCGCTGTTTAATCTGTATACCCAATACATCTTTTCCCAACTCTGGGCAAAAACCTGCGTAAATATTCCAAGCTGAATTCTACTCACCTATCATACATATTTCCCGCATTTTGCTAAACACACATACCTCTCAATCTAGGTCCACTACAATCGACCTGTTCATAATATTAGGACTTATTGTTGTATAATCTCCTCTGTCACAATTTGTTAATAGCGATCTAATTTGCATTAAGATGTACATTGTGCAGGCAAAATCTGAGTACCAATAGAAATAGAAGGTAGACTTCCGGATTTCTACCCTTCCGCGTTCCATTACGGGCGGCCATTTTGAGTTAGCGCGCTAGTGTTTTGACACACCCGGCACCAGCGCGCAGTGAAGCTTAAATGATTCACCGCTCCCAACACGCGAGCATTCAGCAGAGCGGCAACACTGGTAGAAGTAAGACTTAGGGACTATGCGGACAATGTAAGTTACAGACCTTTACCCCAGGTCTTAAAACGAGTGGGTTTTGAGACATATTTTTTACTCCTCGCACAGTGTGTACAAAAACGCTAAGGGCGTGGCTCTCTTTCTTCGCAGAGCGCCGCGGTGAATTCCTACCGATTGTCAGCTCATGGGGCACCACGCGCTTGCCACAACAGTATGTATGGTTACCATTCTAATATAGGGGTGCGTCCCGGTTTGTGGGGACTTTTATTGATTCATTGACTATAACCTCAAGACTAGTATGAGAGATCGGGCTCCTCCTTTTTAATCCTGTGAGATGTCGTTGCATGTATTGAGTCGCGATAGTGTGTGTGTGTGGAGATAGAAACAGCCCTAACTACAAAGGGCACGTATAAGTTCGGGGATTTACTCGGACAGGCAGGGGATGGCAGATTGAACCATCACTCTGTCCATAAAGTCTTGCATTAGGGCTTTAGGCAATGGGCTAATGAAATTTGAAAAGAAGAATTGTGGCGCAGACAATTATGAAAGCGCAGTGACAAACCACAGTTACTACTATGAACATCTGTGTGCTTTTCGTCCACTGTTCGTCATCACCTACGGACAGCCAGGGGATGGCAGACTGATCCATCACTCTGTCCATAAAGTCTAAAGTTATTCTTTGTGTAATGGGGGAATGGATTTGATGAGTGAAATTGTGGCGCAAACAACAATGAAAGCGCAAAATCCACAGCTACAAATGTAAATATCTGTGTTTCCCTTTTTTTCCCTTTTCTTTACAGAGACCACATTTGGGTCACTATTTTTGATAATTTTTGCTTCCCAGGGGCCAGCTCATGCCCTGAAGCAAAAACTAACAGTGGAATTTTACTGTTAGTTTTTAGGAAGACAGGCTGACAACACTTAGCAACTGAGCTTATTTACGTAGGGACCAGTATAAGGTCCTGATGAGTAGGCAGTAGGGGACTGCCTACGAAACATGTAGATCAGGTTGCAGCGATCGGCTCAACCCCAAAACCCCCTTCTTAATGTCCCCAGCTAGAGAAGCTAATAAATTGTTTTTTTCTACTAGCCAGAGGATTTTTAATTTTTGTACTCACACACATTGTTAGGTCCCTACACTTTCACTGACACCTTGCACCATCACATAGTCCTGTCACCACTTCAGTGCTCCCGCGTAGTCGGTCAGGTCGTAGCACGCCCCGCCCCGTAGAGGGACGGGAAGACCCCAATGATGAAGCATGACACTACTGGATTTTTTTAGTGTGTGAGGGGTATTTTAAAAAGCACATAGCGCTCTCATCTTTATCACCCTAAGAGAGAGTTTTTTTCACTATATTTTCATCACTGCAAAACCAACAAATAAAATACATGTCCACACATTGATAGAATCTCTTTGTTTATGTACATCGTTTTGGAGGGTGATTCTATCAACTCCTCTGTACTTCCCTTATTGTTTTGGAGGGACATTTCTTAAAACACATCTAAATCTTAACCAACCAACCAACACAGAAACAACGTACTACCAACGCAAGTTCCACAAAAGTCGACAAAGAAGGTGATAGGGAAATCTTAATAACCGAAAGTCAAATGGCAAGACTGATAAAAAAGCAAAAGGATGGGGCCCCCGGTCCTAATGGCATCCCTTTTGCACTTTTCAAAGAAGCACCGATTTCTGGTAAATTTTCCTTACAGATGTTTTCAACAAAGTGGTCCAGAGTGGTCGAATCCCGAAATCATGGAAAGGGTCACTTATAACACCTATATTTAAGAAAGGAAATTGGCAATTGCCAGAAAACTATTGCCTGATTCCTTTGCAGGACACAGATGCCAAGTTGTTTGCTGGAATTCTACTGGCGAATTTAACTGATTGGGCAAAGGAGAAACGGGTACTGCCCCCAAACCAAACAGGCTTCGTTAAAGGCCTTGGTACGTCAACAAATATTTTAATATTGTCAATATTAATCGAGAAAGCAATTTTAGCTAAACAACCCTTATACGTGTGTTTTGTAGATTTTAAATCTGCATTTGACTGCGTTGATAGAGAACTTCTATGGGATAAACTTAGCAAACAAGGAATACCAGAAAAGCTGTTGAAGATGATCAAGCTCTTGCACTCAGAAACTTGGGTCAGGGTGAGGACGGGTAATGGAACAACATTAACCAAAATAATTCCTACATCAAGTGGTCTTAAACAGGGATGTGTGTTGGCTCCCATACTTTAAAATCTATTTTTAGCAAATCTTACTACTGAGTTAAACGACATCAACGCACACCCCTCAAGGTTAGCTCAAAGACAGATATCAAACCTATTATACGCGGATGATGTCATACTCTTAAGTCACACTAAAGTGGGAATGCAACGACTAATAGATGCATCTCTAAGTATTCTAAGAAAAATGGCATGCACATAAACGAAGCCAAGACTAAGGTAATGGTAATTACAAAAAAGGTAAGTCTAAAACACACACATGAATGGATCTTGCAAGGCAAAAAATTGGAGCGAGTAGCCTACTACAAATACTTGGGCATAACTTTCAACGACAGCGGCAATTTTGAGACGCAAAAACTCTATCACAAGGAAAGCGAACTCCATTGTCGGGGCATTTAGAACGATTCAGAAAACCCTAGGAGACTTGTCTTATCGCCCCCTATTAAAAATAATTGCAACAAAACTACTGCCAACCCTAACATATGGCAGCGAGGTGCTCAATGGGAAAGACGCGGAGATCATTAACACCGCGGTTGCCAAAACGTATAGAACTTTATTTTCTCTCCCAAGGAACGCCTCAAAAGCCCAAGTGAGACTGGAATTTGAGCTAAACAACCAATGGTATGCAAGGAAAGGACACACAATAAAAGTGTGAAACAGAATAAAAAACGATCAGGACAACGAAATGTCGCGGCTACTATGGCAAGAAATAAAAAATAATAGGAACCTAAGTGCCAGCTCCTACTTAAATAGAGCAATCGACGAATTTGGTATAACACCTATTTGGAACACCACCGTTGTGCAGGAGAGCTTTAAAAAACAGTGAATAAACTTACTGATCATCTCTCCTTGATAAAGGACAAAGATAATTTCATTAAAAGAAAGCATGCATGGTCGATCGTGAATGGATTCAAGAAAAAAAAGGTTCAAACCTATCTGGAAACTTCATGGTCGGAAAAACAACAACACATTTTTGCGAACTATTTTCCAGGCTTATGTCACTTGGTACCATGGCAACGAATAAATGATAACTGCCTATGCAGACTATGTAAATCAGGACAAGAAGCCATCTTACACCTGTTGTGTCTTTGTCCGTATTTGGAAGTTGAAAGAAAAATGACACTTAAACTATTTAATAAACGCGGTGTAAGGACCTGTAGGCAAGCATTAATGGCAAGTTTAAATCCAGAAGACCTACCACTTAATTCAGCATTCGTCAAATTCCTTTGTATGGTACAAAAAAAGTTGGAAGCTTGTGCTTGATTAAATTATGGATTGTGTGAATACGAAGTTACAGAACCAACCTTAAAAATAATCTTAAATGATTGACTATAATATTATGTAATGTGTACGGTAAATGCCTACGTTTTATGGAAATTAACGGAATATATGAATTGTTTTAGTATTTTATATCTGTAAATGTTTTAGCTGCTTTTTGTAAGATTTCAATTAATCAAACAAATAAAATAAAAATTTGAGAAAAAAAATTTGCCTCTTCCCCCCTCATCCACCGAGCCATGTACCAGTTGGCACAGCCTTCGTAAATTCATGGCCGTGTTCCGTGAAGAAATAAACCTGGCCTGGTCTTTATGCACAAGTGTTGTCATGTGGGCCATCAGTCGATGGGCTAGGACACTGCTCAAGATCTTATAATCTAGGTTAAGCATCACGAGAGGGCGATAGGCTGTGCGATCCAATACCGGTTTGTCCAGGCTTGAGGTGGGGCACAAATACTGCCTCCCTTGTTGAGCTAGGTAGGTAGCCATCTTGTTTCAATTGATTGTAGAGTGTTAACAGCGGGGGGGGGGGCAACAGGTCCACATACGTGGCACAAAATTCAGATGGTAGCCTATCAGCGCCCGGGGTTTTGTTCCTGGCCATGCACTTTATGGCTCCCCTGATTTCTCCCAACTCCACTGGCCGACCTAAGCTCTCTGCCTCTTCCGCCTCAATCTACGGCAACTCAATGTCTAAGAAACCCCCCTCCTCCAGCACTCCTGGATCTAGCCGACTCTGATATAGACTAGTATAGTATTCCAAGAACTGTGTGTTGATAGCCTGTTATCCATAATAAACTACGCCACCCTTACTGCGCAGCTCCAAGATTGGTGTCCCTATGCGTGCTGGGTTAGCCAGCCAAGCTAATAATGCCCCAGATTTATCCCTCTCAGCATGTGCCCTTGCCACGTAAGCCCTGTGATCGTGACATCTGAGTCACTCTACTTGCGCTGCTACCTCTTCTCTAGCTGTCAGAAATTCCTCTTGTTTGCCCTCTCTCCCAGGCCGTTCTTTTTCTATATCCCTTAACTGCTGCTCCGGCCCCGTACATCACTCAGTAAGGTTTTACGTACTCCCACCGCTTCCCCAATACTGTGTCCCCGGATCACAGCTTTAAATGCATCCCACTCTTTATGTAGACTAGTGGACGTGTTGGTATTGTGTTGAAAGTATTCCTCAATAGCATTGCCTATGGTGGTCCTGAAGACCTGGTCTTTCAGTGTTTCCGGGCGGAGACGCCAGCTCGGGATGGTGGACCGTACCCGAAGCCAGTTCAAGGACACCAGTAACGGGTTGTGCTCAGATGTCGTCCTTGCTAAGTACTCACTCAACACTATCATCATATGCACATCAGGCAAGCAAAGGATAGCATCCAGGCGGACTTGCAACTCATGCATAGCTGAAAAGTAAGAGTAGTCCCGTTCCCCCGGATGATGAGCCCGCCAAGTTTCAGTCAGTCCTCAGTGCCTTTACCAGTCCCGTCGGGCTTCAGCAATCCTATGAGTAGGAGCGTAAGGGAGCGGAGGATGAGAGCGGTCCAGGTCTATGTCAGTAATGCAATTGAAATCTCCCCCCAGGAGTATAGGGCAGACGGTACCATTGCCAATTTCTGCGATAACTGTGCCAAGAAAGCTGGTTGTTCAATATTAGGAGCATATATGCTTCCCAATGTAATATCCCGGCCATCAAGCCGCCTCGTGACTATCGTGAATTGGCCGTCGGTATCTATGATCTGCCTAACACATTTAAATGGCACCCCGCACGCACCCATACCACGGTCCATCCTGCATAGGCCGAATATGTGATGTGAAAAACCTGTCCTCTCCAGCGACGCTGTAGCGCCGCTCTTTCTGACTTCGTCAAGTGGGTTTCTTGCAGTAGTGCAATTTGCACCCCTGTCCGCACCAGGTAGGCATGAAATTTGTGTCGCCATCCCATGGTGTGCATCCCCCTTACATTCCAGGACATAATTTTGATTCCTACGGAGGTACCCATGGCTCTAAGTCAAGTTCCTGACCTCAAATGGTCCCAATAGCGACATGTCTGACCCCCCCCTTCTGCCCCTAATGTCAAACTTTACCCAACTCCCAGTCCCCAGGATAGGCACACAAGAACAGGTCCCCATCCAAACAAAGATATAAATACAAGAACCAAAGAAAGAAGGTGGCGTGCAACTCGCATCTGATGGCCTCAGAGCCCCCCGAACCCTCCCATTATAACTAAAACACCTCCCAGGGCCCCACACCTGTTGCGGATTCCCTCTGTAGCACAGCAGCCGGGCCCTTATGTCTCAGTGTCTCTTCTAGCAGCTTATCATCTTGTGGCTTCTACCCGCCTGCAGGTCTCTCATCCAAACAATCCATCTGCTGTCTGTGGAGTAACATCCGGAAGTTCGGTATCAGAAAGTCCCAGCACACTGCTCGGTCCCGAGCTCTCCACCCCAGCCCTCTCATTATCTGTGCCATTGCTAGCCGGACTGACTTCACCTTGGCTAATGTGTGCCTCTGCTCGCACTGCTCGGTCACGTTCTTGCTGTCGCTCAGCGGGGGAAATGGTTCTCTGAGGCGTCGGCGAACTGGGCAACCGAGCCCGAGGGGAAACGGGCCTTGGCGAGCGTGCTCCTGCGCCGCCCCGGACCTCCACCCAGTCCCATGCAGCCTGCGGAGTGAGGAAGAAGTGCACATCCGAGCCCGCAGTGACCCTGAGGCGAGCTGGGAACAGCATGGCATAAGAAAGATGGAGCTGGCGCCATTTTCACTTGACTGCTATGAAAAAGCCCTCTGTCGCTGCACTTCCAGAGTGTAATCCGGGAAGATCATCACCCTACTATTCCCAATCTGTAGATTCTGGTGGTCCCGGGCTCGCTGTAGTATAAAGTCTCGATCCCTGTAGTGCAGTAGTCGCACCACCAAGGGGCAGGGAGGAGCACCCGGTTTCAGGGCACGAGCCGGGACCCTGTGTGTACGTTCCAATGCATAGAAGGGTGATAAACCCTCCAGGGCCACCTCCATTTTCAGCCAGATTTCCAAGAACCGAACCGGGTCAGATCCCTCCTCACGCTCCAGGACTCCCACAATACGGAGGTTATTTCATCGTGAGCGCCCTTCACCGTCCTCAGCCCTCATCTCCAGCACTTTGACCCTATTCACCACTTCTTTCAGCGAGGCTTGAAGTTTGGCTACCGTGTCCGGCACCCCTCTCATGTTGGTTTCGTCGGTCGCCACTCTCTCTTTGAGTTTTCGATGATCATCTTTTAATAGAGTGAGATCCGAGCCAATGGCAGCCATCCTCGCTTCCAGCGCCTCCTGTGAAGCAACAATGGGCTGCATAATATCTCCTAGTGATGGGTCTCCGGTTTGTCCAGGGCCCCTCCCCCCAGTAGCAGTGCCCTCGTCATTTGTATGTTGTTCTGTGTCCTCCATCCGCAGGACTTCAAAACCCTTTTTCCTGGACACTCTGCCATCTTGGAGTCCAGGTGCAGCAGAAGCCAGCAATATAAAGGGGGTTACGAGCCTCTCCTTCCCCAGATGGGCGGCGTAGTATCTGTTCTCCCACCAAGATAGTGCCACCTAGACCTCGCCAGAAACCCGTTGGGACTCTGATCCCTTCCCGCGATGACTCCAGGTGTGTTCCCTCAGGGTCTCAAGTTAACAGGGAGCAGGCCCTTCCAGGGCAACCCCCTCCGCCGGTAAACAGGAACAGCACCTGTAATGGCCTAGCTCAACCTCTCTGCATGTGGGCAGGTCTCCGTTTTCTCCCCAGTGGTGCGGAGCGCGCTCGGGCACATCACCAGGACACTCCCATGTACCTGGAGTTGTGGGTCCCTCCACCCTAGTTGCAGTCCAGCCCAGACCAGGTTTTCACTGTCCACAACACCAGACCTCCGCACCATCAGCAGCGCAAACCCCTACGCAGACCTACGCACCCAAACATCAGTCCGCTCTCCCAGTTGGTGTGCAGTCCAAAGGAGCTTAGACGCGGTACGCCCAGTGTCTATCAGCAGCCCCCTGGCTGTGTCACTCAACATGCGTATGGTCTTACCAGGTCTCAGGCGCTCTCTCCCCGGTGCCTTTGGTAAAGTCTCAGACATCGCGAGGCCATCCAGAGTCACTCATCAGACCCCAGGCCGTTCGTGCGCTTTGCGTTCCCGCCTCCCTGCAGGGTTCAGAGGTGCACAGGCAGCCACAGTGCTTCGTACCTGGCTAACCCTCCGCTCCTTACCAGACCTCCAACCTCACACCCAAAGTTCTCCTCCGCCATCAACGCTGGCAACTCCTGCGCATGGAGCCCAAACCAGTTCGTTGACCTGCACGAGGAGCCGGTCCATCGGGGTAGGATGCTGCCTCAAGTGAGTTCAGTTCCAGATGAATCGCAACTTAGTTCTGCCGCCCCTCAGCGTTGTGCACACAGCGAGGGGGACAGTCACATATCGCCGCCAGAGTCTCAGTGCCTCCGCAGGGGGCCCATAAGCGCCTCGGGCTTCCACAGGTCTCAGCCAGCAGAAATCGGCTCCCTCAGTGATCGCAAGGGCAAGCTCTCGCCTACCTTCGTCGCAGGCAGTCCGTTCCTCAGTGGTAGCACCCAGCCGCCATTTTAGGGTCAGGCCACAGTGCCAGACCACAAGGCTCCGCTCTCCCTGCACTCCGCTCTGCCGAGGAGGCCTCCGCCACACCGGGGTCAAAGGCAGGACCCCCCGCCACTCCTCCAATGCGCCCCTCGCCTCGCTAGCCGCTGCAGGGAGTGGCGATGTCCCCTCTAGGTCGCGACCGCCATTTTAAATCGCCGCGGCCAGCGCTGATGCGGGAGTAACGATCTCGCCATGTGCCACTAAGTAGGCACTCACGCTGTCGGGGGAACCTCTGATCGAGGCACTAGGTATTCCTCAGCAGGATTGGGGGTATGGGGCGGAGGGAGGCCACGGAGAAGCTCCAAGGTCCGCTGAAAACTACATCGGCGTCGGGTCACACCCTGGGCTCTATTCATCACAATAGCATCCATTTTGATATGCCAGGTCTCTATAGGTGAGATGGAGTGCAATTCACTGTAGAAGGAAACAGGATGTTCTTTAATATTAAGGAGTGCAACCAGTTGTACACTACACACTATAAGCACAACGACTCTTTCAAAGCCACCTTAAATCCTCATTATCTGATTGTCTGATGTGACAACTACCTTTTTTTGTGGAAAAACTAACAACAACAGGACTCTCATGGGTGCACTCAAACAACTACCTCCACCCCTACATGTGTCCAACTCCAGCTAGAGTCTCTCGAGCTCATACATCTTGGCCAGATTGATCATTCTTTAATGCAGCGCAATGCAGCATGAACATTTGCTGCGCTGGGCTGCTTCAAATGGAGAGGGCAGAAATGCGGCAGGTTTACCAACATATGGCGCAATTCCTGCTCTCTCTCTGTGCTGAAGCACTCAGTTATGGTGCAAGGCTGCCTGCTTTGCATGCAGGACTGGTTTTGTGCCGGAAGGAACACCTTCCTGTACAAAAAAATCCTTAGAGGCGTTTTCTGTGTTTTTTAAGTGTGCTGCAGAATGCAGCACACTTAGGGTGAGAAATAAACATATTTCTCCTCGTTGACCTTCTGTTGGGAAGGCTTTTTGGCTCATTTCCAGGTTTTCCTGTCTTGGTAAATCTGGGAATGTGCCAAAATACATGGGTCTGTGTGTGGGAACACCCACTCTCCACCCATTTAACACCTTCCCGGTGCAGAGTACCGCAAGGCAGAGACTAGCGCTGCCTTGTGTTAATCCAGATTTATCAAGCAGCGCAGGGCCATGCAAGGTGGCCTTATGTGGCTTGGTTAATCTAATTTAAGGATTGCATTGCCCTTGCATCACCCTGCATGACACAAATGCAATGCAATCCTATGATAAAGCTGGGCCTCATCTATAATAACTGGCTGAGAACTATGTAAAGTACAGTGCACAAGGAGCCTGGCCTCGCTGCTAAGACACCTGTCTTGGACAATGGGTGTAAGTAGCAGGGTGTGGGGAGGGATTGGTTCTCCTCGGAGACCTGTGCCTTGAGTGGTGTGCGTGCTTAGAAGGGTGTAAAAGAGACACGCCTTTCTACTGATAACTCTCCCCGAGGAAGCAGGTATGCAAAGTAGGTTGTGGAGAGAGACTGAACTCTCCGCTGAGACCTATATTTTAGGTGATAGGCATGCATAGTAGGGTGTAAGGAAGGGCTGGCTCACCACTAAGATCCCTTCACAGGGTGATGGGTGTGCATAGTAGGGTGTAGGGAGAGACTGGCCTCTCCGCTGGCACCTCTGTCTTGGGCGATTTGTGTGCATAGTAGGCTGAGGATAGGGGCCGGCCTATCCACTCAGACCCCTCCACAGGGTGACGGGTGTGCATAGCAGGGTGTAGAGAGGGACTGGTCTCTCCACTGAGACCTCTGTCTTGGGCAACAGGTGTGCATAGCAGGGTGTGGAGCGCAACTGGCCTCTCCGCTGAGTCCTCTCTCTTGGATGATGGGTCAACAAAGTAGGGTGTGGGGCGGTACTGCCCTCTCCACTGATATCTCACCCCAGGCTGACAGGTAGGCATAGTAGGGGGTGGAGAGAGGACCCGCTTCGCCACTGAGACCTCTGTCTTGGGAGACATGGGTGTGCAGTAGGGTGTGGGAAGGGACTAGTCCCTCCAATAGCACCTCTGTCTTAGTTGATGTCGCTGCATAGTAGGTTGTAGATCGGAACTGGCCTCTCCACTAAATCACTCCCCAGGTTGATGGGTGTGCCTAGTAGGGTGTAAAGAGGGAATGGCCTCTCTGCTGAAACATCTGTCTTGGATGACGGGTGTACATAATAGGGTGTGGGGAAGGACTGGTCTCTCCACTAACACCACTCCCAAGGGCGACATGCATGCATAGTAGGGTGTGGGGAGGGACTGGCCTTTCCACTAACACTCCTCCCCAGGGTGACAGGCATGCATAGTAGAGTGTGGGGAGGGACTGGCCTCTCTGCTGACACCCCTGTCTTGGGCAAATTGTGTTCATAGTAGGATGTGTGGAGGGAATGGCCTCTCCACTGAGAGCCCTCACCAGGGTGACCAGTAGTGCGTAGTAGAGTGTAGAGAGGCTCTAGCCTCTCCACTGAGACCTCTATCTTGGATGGCGGGTGTACATAGTGGGATTTTGGGAGTGACTGGCCTATCCTCTGACAATGTTGCCCAGGGTGATGTGTGTGCATAGTAGAGTGTACAGTGGGACTGGCTTTTCCGGTGAAACCTCTGTGTTGGGCAACAGGTGTGCATAGTAGGCTGTGGGGAGGGACTAGCCTCTCTACTGGCACCTCTGTCTTGAGTAACCTAGGACATGTAGGGTGTGGATGTGAGAAGGTGGCCTGGTATATGCTGTCCACTAGTTAAAGTGGGCACCCTTATGGTGATTAGGTTAAAGATAACCTTTATGAAAGCTATCCTAGTGGTAGCTGTGGAGAGCAGCCAAAGTCTTGAAGGAGTGTAAAGCAGCTTGTTTTACTAGACCACAACATCCTGAATAATCAAATGAAAGGAGAACCACACAAGATTTATATAAAATATATGTATTTGTTACTAAACAATCTCTACTGACCTCTTCATAGGATTAGAGCACGAAGCACACAATACTTAATCAATAGAACAACAGTAAATAGCACAATACGCAACAGGCTCCAGGGGAGGCCGAACCATATACTAAAAAAATGGTATAACAACAACGACGTCACTAGACACAGTGCCTAGACAACGTAGAATGACTGGCACCCCAAGAAACCACTCAAAGGAGAGACACAGGGAGCCTACCGAGGATGGGTGCAGTGTGAGAACACAGACACGTGTTCCGTACAACTCTATGGGAAAGTCACAGTTGGAAAATTACAGTTTAAGGACACTTCGGAGAGGACTTGAAGCAAACCCTTTAGAACATAGAAGGTTCTAAGGCCAGCACCCTTGTGAGTACCGAGGTACCTGTTTTACCTATCCCAGAGGAGCCGGGTGCATAGGGGTCAAGTGGTGTCGGAAACTCTCATTGTTTTCAATGGCGTGATGCAAAGAAGTGTTGCTGCCGGGAAGATGAAAAGTGTCCGGTGGAATCCAAGCCTGGATCCAAGGGGAGAAGACCCTGAAAGCAGAGGGGACAGAGTCTGGGTCACTTCAGGGTGACCAGGGGTTCGGTAGACGAATGCCCACCGATGTCGGGTGCTTCAGGTGTGAAGATTGGATGCTTGACTCTGCAGCCACGGGGACCAGGAGACGTCGACGATGACCAAAGTCTGGAGGTGAGCTGTCCCACGAAGGATGTCGAGTGCTGAGGGGTCAGTGTCCAGACTGAACACCAACAAGCCTTGGAAAATGCAACCCACGCGGGCAGCGGAAACAAGTTATGGTGAGGACCAGCAAGGTCCTGGAGACTCTCTAAGCTATGGGGAGTCAGGGCACGTCTGGAGCAACCTGGAAAGCCCACAGGAAATCAAAGCTATCCTCGCAGAGACCCACATGCCAACGGACCAGGGATCGCAAAGGTACCTCGAGCTGAATCACAAAGTACAGGCCCACGGAGCACTCGTGGAGTGGAGGCTGGAAATCTTCGGTGGAAATACTGCTTGGGGTCAGGACTACACATAGCCAAAAGCACAGCCTCAGGGATTGTCAAAAAGCATATGCTGCTGCAAAAGTACACTGTGCACAGGGGTTCGGGTAGCACGGTCCCCACGAGAGATACTGGTCTGAGGATTGCTGGGAGAGCAGATCATCCTCCAAGACGCTCGGGAACCCACTTCCTGTGTTGCAGAAATCTTCAGAGTCCTCAGGAGCTCGGGAGATGCAAACCGGTCAGATGCGTTAAAGTGCCTGCTGCTGCAGGGGAGTAACTCCTTTACTCCAATGGAGATTCTTCTGTCGCCCAGCGAAGTGTAGACCATCAAAGTACTTGGTTTCTGCTTGCAGAGTTTAGTCCAGGTAAAGTCTAAAGTCCTGTAGTCCGGTTTCCTACTTTATACCCAAGGAAGGGGTTGGACAGACTCTGGGGACCCTCCTAGGGGAGGGACAGAACAAAGAGGTGGTAACACCCATGTCCTTTATCCAGTTTCACGCCAGAGCCAAATGTGCCCCCAGTGCAGACTTTCATGCACTCTTAGAGTGCACCCACCCAGCCCCAATACACTAAATCCTGTCTGGAAGGTGGTCACACCTCTCTGTGACACGAAACCTATTGTCAGGCCTTCACCCTGCTCGAGCTCAGCTCAGCAGCAGGAGAGCAGACTCGTGTCTGTGGCTGACCCCATCCATTTTGTGCTGCCCAGGTTGAGAAAGCTGGTACCGAGTAGACCAGTGACCCACAGTAGTGGTACTAGAAGGGAGGAATCATACCTCCAACATCAGTTACTGGTGTGGAGGTATGATTCCAAGGTGTTTGACACCAAACACAACATGTTTCTAAGCAGCCGTTTTAAAGTTAGCATTTACCGCGATAATGCACTTAAGTATATATGGTTTGAATGCATCACAGACAACCCCGGATGATAGGTTTCGAAGGCTGCAGAGGTGCTCTGCTCATGCAGGGGCACCCTCTCACACAAAACCCAGCACCCTGCCTTCAGGATTGGTTAGGCCTGCCATAAGGGTGACTGATAGGTTTATATGTGCAGTGATTTAGCATAGATATAGGTAACCTATATCTAAGTAAGGGGTGCATGCACCACCTTACACAGGCTGTAGTAGCAGACCTGGGTGCCATTTTTAATGGTCTCTCAGGGGTGGCATAATACATGCTGCAGCCCGTGGGAGGCCTCTGGGGCACCTATGCCCTGGGTACATGTGTACCATATACTAGGTACTGATAAGGGTACCCCAATATCCAATCTGGAGTGTACCTAAAGAACATGCAATCAATTGATAGGCGAAAACAGATAGACTGGGTTCCCGGATAGCAGGATCCCAGTCAGTCTAAGTCGAAAACAGTGATACATCAGCAAAAAGTGGGGGTAACAATAAGAAGCAGATCCTACTCTCCTACAGTGGAGAGGAACTGGACTCTCTGCTGAGACTTCTCCCCACAGTGAAGGGTGTGCACAGAGGGTCTGGCCTTTCGGCTAAGATCTCTGTTGTGGGCGACAGGTATTTTTTATAGGGTGTGAGGAGGGCCTAGCCTCTCCAATGATACCTCTGTCTTGGGAGATTAGTGTACATAGTAGGGAATGGAGAGGGACTGGCCTCTCTGCTGAGACCTCTGTCTTGGTTGGAGGGTGTATGTAAGATCTGGGGCGGTAAATGCCTCTCTGCTGGCACCCCTCCCCAGAGTGACAGGTATTCACAGTAGGGAGTGAGGAGGGACTTGCCTCTCTGCTAATGTCTCTGTCTTGGGCGACGTGTGCATAGTAGGGTATACAGAGGGACTGGCCTCAGCACTAAGAACTCTGTCTCGGGAAACAGGTGTGGTAGTAGGATGCTGCAAGGACTGGACTCTCTGCTGACACCTTTGTCTTGGGCGACGTGTGTGCAGTAGAGTGTCGTGTAGTTCTTATAGACAGTGGGACCCCGTCTTGGTCTCGAGTTGGATACCACGCAAGGGATGTTCAGACCACTGTGAGCTGGAGTGTTGGCATGCAGGAACCTCAGTTTCTCGCGTCAGTATGTCGGCATCGAAGTCATGATCTCCTCTCACTATCTCAGCAAGTTGTGATGTTTAATACCCAAAGGTATCCCCAGGGGTTCTACCTTGATGTGCCCCTGTCGGACTTAGGATGACGTCGGCAATGAACCTAGTACATAGTAATTATGTAGGAGAAGGTAGTCCTGCTGAGTTTCCAAGTATCCAAGGATCCTCATGCATAATGTATGAGGCTATTGCTCAAGGAAAGCTCCACGTTATGTAGGCAGTACAGTAATTAGGTAAAGGGTCAGTCCTAGCAGCCCGTTATGTATGTAATGTAGGGAAAGATTGGTATTTTAACCGAGCCTATATTGGGGTACCTATATGGAATATAACAAGAGGGTGGAGAGGGACTGGTCTCTCCCGAGACCCCTCCCCATAGTGATGGGTGTGCATAGTAGGATGTACAGAGAGAATGACCCCTGCGCTTAGACCTCTGCCAGGCGCGGCAGGTGCGCATAGTAGGGTATGGGGAGGAACTGGCCTCTCCACTGAGATCTCTGTTTTGGACAATGTGTGTGGTATTAGGGTATGGAGAGGGACTGACTCTCTGCTGACACCCCTCTCCAGGGTGTTGTTTGTCCACAGTGGGGGAGAGAGGGATTGGCCTCTCCGCTGAGACCGTCATCTTGGATGACGTGTGTACATAGTAGGATGTGAGGAAGGACTGGCTTCTCTGATGATCCCACTCCCCAGGGGGACAGGCATGCATTGTAGGGTGTGGGGACAGACTGGCCTCTCCACTGAGACTCCTCCTCAGAGTGACAGGTGTGCACAGTAAGATGTAGAGAGGGACTGGCTACTCAACTGCGAGCTCTCTCTTGGATGATAGGTTACATAATAGGGTGTCAGGAGAGTCTAGTCTCTCTACTGATATCTCTGCCTTGGGTGACGTGTGGGTGAAGTAGGGTGCAGGGGGAGGGGGCAGGGGGAGGGGCCTCTCCACTGATTGGCTTGCCTCTCTCCTGAGATCCCTTTCTAGGATGACGGGTGTGTACAGTAGGGTGTAGAGAGGGAATGGCCTCTCCACTGAGACCTCTGTCTTGAATGGCGGAAGTATGTAGTAAGGTCTGGGGAGGGACAGGCCTCTGAGCTGACACCCCTCTTCAGGGTGACAGGCATGCATCGTAGGGTTTGGGGCGGGTCTGGTCTCTCCCTGACGCCTCTGTCTTGGGTGGTGACGTGTGTGCGTAGTAGGTTGCAGTTAGAGAGTGGTTTCACTGAGACCCCTCCCCAGAGTGACAGGTATGCATAGTAAGATATAGAAAGGGTCTGGCCCAGCGACGCGGCCCACCGCCCCCTGGCCAGACGTCCCCCCCCCTTCCACCCCGGGATCCCTTGGACTCCTGACCCCCCGGACCGCATGCCTCTACGCCCTCGACCCACCGAGTCCATAGACCCCTGCCAACCCGCCGCGCGCTATCCCACTGCCCATACATCTAGGAAAAGTTTATCCCCATAGTTCTACGTTTAGTGGTGAGCCGGTGGTTTGTCACCGACACGCACTTAACACATTCATGAAGGTTTGCATGTACGCACACGGGGCAGTCACTCCCACTTGCCCCAGCCCGCAGGCTACACTGGAACGACTCGGATGCGTTCCTGTCATGACACCTTTGGTTTCCTGAGCTACACTCCCAAACTCTTAAAGTGCAACTTGATTCATCTCTCCATTTTATGGGGCGGGCGAGCATATCCATTCTACAGTTAATTTATCATGATTTATGTAACCCTACATTGTGTGAAAACTTGCGTACACGATTGATTGATGTATTCATACCCCCCCCCCCCTCCTTTCAGGGGAGCGCATACCTGTAAAACCTCAATAAAAATATTCAAACAAAAAAATAGAGAGGGTCTGGCCTTTCCACGGATACCTCTATCTTGGGTGACGTGTGTGCCTTGTAGGGTGTAGAAATGAACGTACCTCTCTGCTGAGTCCCCCTTACTAGGGTGACAGTGTACACAGTAGGGATTTAGAGAGGGAATGACCTCTCCGCTGAAACCTCTGCCTTGGATGACGGGTTTATGCAGTAAAGGCTGAGAAGGGACTGGCATCTCCACTGACACCCCTCCCCAGGGTGATAAGCATGCATAGTAGGGTGTGGGGAGGGACAGGTCTCTCCCTGACACCTCCATCTTGTGCATCGTGTGTGCGTAGTAGGGCATACAGAGGAACTGGCCTCTGGTCAGAGACCCCTATGTTAGGAATCAATGTGTGTAGTAGGGGGAGGGGAAGCACTAGCTCTCCACTGACTCATTTTTCTTGGGTGATGTGTATGTAGTAGGGTGTGGGGAGGGACTGGCTTCTCCACTGAGACCTCTGTCTTTGATGACGGGTGTACGAAGTAGGGTGTGGGGAGAGTCTGGCTTCCTTGCCGACACTATTCCCCAGGGTGAAAGGCATGTATAGTAGGGTGTGGGGAGGCCTGGCTCTCTCGTCTGACTCCTCAGTCTTGGGTGACATGTATGCAAAGTAAGGTGTGGAGAGGGACTGGCCTATTTGGCCCCCTAGGCTCCATCCCCTAGGACCACTATTAAAAATTAAATGGCAGGGGGGGCCACTCCGAGCGGAACGGGGTCACGTGGCCCCCTCCCCAGGCTGATTTCAGCCAGGGGACCCTATTCCCTTGGTCCGCCACATTTTTTAGGGAAAATAGGCACGCAGCCCCCCTGCCTGGGTGGATTTCAGCCCTGGGGGTCCCATCAAAGGGTGGGTACCCTGGTGTTCACCCTAGGCACACACAACACTATTGTAGGGGGCCACGGTAGAAGCCCCGCGGCCCCAGCCAGCTTCCCGCTTCCTGCGGGATCCAGCATTGCTCCCACCCACAGAGTGCAGCTAATAATGCTGCTCCCTGATGGCAGGAGCAGTCTATTCATCTGTTCACTGAAGCCATCCGAGAAACAGAGGAAAAGTCCTCTCCCAGCGGAAGGGTGCATTTTTCAAACTCCCACCTGCAAGGAGCAGACTTGGTGTTTGCTCCCACTTGGCAGGAAATTTGAAATTGCTTCCGCCAAGCGAGAGCAAACACAAGCTTCCCTGCCCGCACTGGTGCAGGCAGGGAAACCGCTATGTCCCGGTGGTGGGCACCCAGGACATAGCTTATGAGCTGGCACTGGAGGGTGGATTCGCTAGCGCTATTAATGGCTAAGAGTGGGTGGCCACATGGTCCCCTCTCCTTTGCAGATTTAGCCTGGCTAGGTTGATTGGGTCCTTCTGGCAGTAATTGGTCTGGGGAGGGGGGCTGTGTCCCCCTCCCCCTTTTGAAATACAACCGGGCCCCGTGGGAAGAGGTCACTGGGGCCGAAATTGGCCTAGGCAGGGAGGGCGTGTGCTTCTTTCCCCTTTAAAATATGATCGGCCCCTGGGGATTGGGTCCCCGAGGACAAACTCTGCCTGGGAAGGGGGCCGCATGCCTTCTCCCCCTTTACAATACGACGGGCCCCATGTGATTGGGTCCCTGGACCCGAAAACAGCCCTGAGATGGGGTCGCATGCCCCCTCCCCCTTTACACTGCTGCTGGGCTTTGGGGAATGGGGTCTCCGGGGCCAAAATGGGAGGGATCGCGTGCCCTCCTTGCTTTATGAAATACGGCCGGGCCCGAGGGATAGGGTCCCTGGGGACAAAATAAGCCCTGGGAGGGGGGATGCATGACCCCTCCACTTTACAAGGCAGCCAGGGGATAGGGCTCCAGGGCCAAAATCAGACTGGGGAGGTGTACCACGCGCGACCCCCTCCCCCAAATTTAAATGTCTCTTCGTCCCTTGGACCTGGCCCTCCGGTGGGCTTAGAATAAATCCAAGCACTTTTTTGAAAATATATATATATATATTTACGAGGATCTTCAAATATTCCGTAACATTTTAATGTTTTCCCCCTATATTTTTCAAACTATGTGAAATTGAATGGGGAAAACGCATTTTGGGACCCCCTTTTTTCTCGGTCCTTGCTTAGCGGATCACCCTGAAACTTTCCACTCGCAAACTATGCAAAAAGAGCACTTTTTGGGGAAAGTTTCTTGTAGATATATCAAACAGTGCCAAAGTTATAGGCAACACAGACAATGCATTTCCTATGGCAACACGCATGTTCCTATTACTACCATTATTTATATATATATATATATATATATATATATATATATATATATATATATATATATATATATATATATATATATATATATATTACCTACTGGCGGTCGCCAGTAGGTATATATAGTTAGGATTTTTTCTCTATGGGATTTTTGAAAATTCTATTTCTAATAACTTTGGCGTTTGTGGACGGAATTGGCTGAAAGTTTCAGGAAAATGGAACATTTTGTTTCTGAGCAGCCCCTGAAACTTTGGGGGGGTTTCGTCAAGGGGGGGCCGAGAAAAAAGGGGGGTCCCAAAACGTGTTTTTAACATTGAGTTTTCCATAGGGCGGTTGGCCTCACTTTTAGCCCGAACGGCTGAATGGATTTGCACGAAACTTGGCAAAATTGTAGGGACTGGTAGCCCGATGTGCCTTTGCTAGGTCTCAATATATGTGCTCCAGTGGATTTTGAGAAATTAACGTTCAAAAAAAGATATATATCTGTAACAGCGGACCGGGCAGCGCTCCAGTTCGCGTACTTTTCGCGTTACGGAGCTTTGTGAAGCGAAGCTGATTGGTTCTCTGGCGTCTGTAAACATTCCAAACAGTCCGTAGCGGCCGCCATCTTGTCTCTCGGTAGGATCGAGAGACAAGAGGAGGCCAAAGCGAAGGGGCAAATGACCATAAGGGGGCATAGTAGATCCTCGCTGACCCCCTAGGTTTGATGTGGAGGTTTTAAAAGGGCCCCGCGGGGCAAAAAAAAATAATAATAATAATAATCGAACGGCTGAATGGATTTGTACGAAACTTGGCAAAATATTAGGGACTGGTAGCCCGATGTGCCTTTGCTAGGTTTCAATATATGTGCTCCAGTGGATTTTGAGAAATTAACGTTCAAAAAAAGATATATATCTGTAACAGCGCTCCGCTTCGCGTACTTTTCGCGTTACGGAGCTTTGCGAAGGTGATTGGTTCTCCGGCGTCTGTAAACATTCCAAACAGTCCGTAGCGGCCGCCATCTTGTCTCTCGGTAGGATCGAGAGACAAGAGGAGGCCAAAGCGAAGGGGCAAATGACCATAAGGGGGCAGAGTAGATCCTCCCTGACCTCTTAGGTTTGATGTACCATTTTGCCAAGTTTGGTGTAATTCCGTTCAGCCATTCAGGCTGTAGACGTATCTAAATGTCCTATGGAAAATTGCATGGGGAAAACACATTTGAAAGTGTTGAAATTTAGAACCAATTAAAATGTTACTTTGGTTTTGTATTTGTGTGTGATGAAAGTTAATTGGTTATGTATATATCTAAAATGAGAGGAAACCACAGCCATTTTGTGATACTACTGTCTGAGGTACATTTGTGAGGAATTTTTGGTGCTCAATTTCTGGTGTTTGGTTTACACAGTACTAACACTTCTCCTACTTTTAAAAAGGTGAGTTGTTAATTTGTAAGGGGAACTATGTTGTACACTTTAAGATAATTTGAAAAATGTTTTCTGTTATTTATTTACAGTCCTTCTGTTATACTAAATACTAAAAACGATAAATGAAAGTGATTATTTTTTTCTGCAATTTACAGCAAGCAATTTCAAAATAAAATGGCTCACAATGAAGAGACCGTGGCAATTTCTTTTGAATTATCCACTACATTTATTGAAATTGACAGCACCAATAATGAAGTATTCTCACAAGGAGGAGATGACTTGAATGATTTTTTGGATCAATCTCTTGATGGCGAATTTATCGAATGTTTGGAGACCATAGAGTTACAAGAATCATCATTGCAGACTTTTCATGAGGAGATTCCAGATGAGATGATTGAAGAGGAAATTCCTGATGAGGACATGTTACTAGTTCTTTCAAATTTTGAAAATTCAGAAGAATAAATTTATATTTAGAAATACAAAAATTGTTTGAGACATTATTCATTTTTATTTTTAATTTATGAGGTTGTAGCGAAGTGATTGTAGTATAAAATGAGACTTATAGTATAGAGTGGAACATTTTTATGTTACATGGTAAGTTTACTCATATTTACTTCCCTTCTCCCACTATATTATCTCCAATGTGTATTTGACATCTCTTCTTCATCTCCGGCCTCCTTTCTCTCACTGTCTGTCTCTGATGCATCTTATCGCTGCCATTTTGTGTAATTACAGAAGAGAGTAAAATAAAATAGTTCGGAACGTGAAAAGGGGGCAAAGTAGAGTACCCCTCACCCCCTAGGCCTTCTCAGGCGGTCCCAAAATGATCAGTTTCTGCTTTCCTGAGAGATTATGGTATGAGTTCCATATACCACAATAACTTGCATTACAACATGCAAGATATCTATCTCCTATTACCAACTTTTGGAGATATTCGCGCTAAGCGCGAATATCTCCAAAAACTAACACCTGCCCTGAGCAGTTCTTAGCCATGTTATCCAATGGGAGGTGGATAACATGGCTAAGAGCATTAGCTCGGTAATGCATGAATATCGCTGACTTTTTAGCGATATTCATGCATTGCGGCCGTTTTTTATCGCATTTGCGATAAACCTTGATAATAGCAAGGTTTATCTTCGATAATTTCTGACGATGCTTAGCGGTAAAAAATTCGTTGCTAAGCATCGTTAGCGATAAATATCGCTTAACTTTGGCAATATGCACCAACGTCTGTTAACGTTCGATTCGAAGGAAATGAGGAAGTGTTGAAAAACATTGTCTGCGCCATCTTGCCTTTTTTGAAATGCCACACTTTTGTTGTGCACGGCAGCCATTTTAGATGCCTTGACCAGACCCACTCTCTGCACGCTGTCGATTCGTAGCATGGCTCCCCACCCTCGCAAGCATCTTCCCCAGGCACTGCTCACCCCCGCTCTCTGTCTTATGCATGGGCAATAAACCTCCCCCCATCTGCGCTGCTCTTCCCTGAGAATCGCACTCTGTGCCCGCCCGACACCTCCCTTTCGCCCTATTCACTACCGCACCCTCTGACACTCCTCTTCCTCTGTGTCCGATTGTCCAGGCCGGTCCTAGGCTATCAGCTAGCCCTGCAGATGTAGTTTATGGCCCCAGCTGTAAAGAATCACCCCTCTTCAAAGGAGTTATAGTAGATCAAGGCCCACACCCGATGAGATCCGTCACACCACACGTGTTCATACTATCTGAAAACCATCCTGTATTGTGATTGGGGAGGGGACCGAGCCTGAAGCGGAAGATTCCAGGGATGACTCTTTGTACATCAAAGTTTTTACAATTATGTGTCACATTAAAAATATATAGCACTCCAACAAAGTAGTAGGAATATAAAACTTTAATAACTTATAAATATATACAACAAAACAAAAACAGTAAAAACATTTAAACAACGAAGAGACCGTGGCAATTTCTTTTGAATTATCCACTACATTTATTGAAATTGACAGCACCAATAATGAAATATTCTCACAAGGAGGAGATGACTTGAATGATTTTTTTGATCAATGTCTTGATGGCGAATTTATCGAATGTTTGGAGACCATAGAGTTACAAGAATCATCATTGCAGACTTTTCATGAGGAAATTCCTGATGAGATGATTGAAGAGGAAATTCCTGATGAGGACATGTTACTAGTTCTTTCAAATTATGAAAATTCAGAAGATGTTGCCTGGATGCCGCACTGATTTGGGTATCCGGCGTGGGGCGTCCCGGGGGGTGGGTTGTCAGTAGCGGTCTGTTGTGCGAATAGTTCCAAGGCAGCAGAACGCGCTGAAATCTGGATGTCACGAAGGTGATGTCTAGTAAGTTGCCGCCCAGCAAATAACGGCGTGGGGCGCCGCGGGGGGGGGGGGAGGCAGTCCAAAGTTCCGTTAAAAGGGCAAAGGAAAGGATCGGTGGTTTGAACCATCAGTCAAAAAGGGTAGGGGGTGCAACAATTTTTCCTACCGGGTCACACTGTGCTTTCACCGGAACTGAGGTCTGCAGGATTCTAGTCATTCAAACTGAGGCTGGCGCCAGCATGGGAGCGCCGACGTCCCGCGGCTACAGTTTCGTCACTCCACGGGCGATCATGGCAGTCATTCCCCATCGGGGGTGTCTGCGGGGGTCGGGGACTCCCGCGGCTCCTCTAGAATCTTCAAGGTCGTGGAGGACTACGGTGGTGGAGTCAACCAGTGACCGGGCCATTTCTTTATGCTGGGCCCGCTCTTGCCAGGTCGACCGCCATTTTGAGAGTTCGGTAGCTACTGGCGATCGCGGGGTCAAATGGGCGGACGGGCTCCACCCTGCCGGGCGAGACGTTGCAGCATCGCCACAGTGGAAGAACCCTTTTTCGGGCGCCTGGAGCGCTGAGGGTGCAGCTGGGAAGCCTCCACCTGGGGAGGCGGGAGAGGCCTGTTCGCACCGTCTCTCCCTCCCAGTGCACCCCACGGCGTCTCGCTTGAGATTTGTTATGGCCGGACCAGGCGATGAGGACGAGAGGTGGGGGGGGGGTCGGAGGCATGTGCAAGACATCCCCCCCCCAGGGTTGTTGCAGCAATTATTCAAGAAAGAAGAAATGTCCCGTCCGTCTTTGGGCCGGACCTCCGGTGGATGGCGGCCGGACGCCCTTTGCTCTGGACCCATGAACGGGTTCCTTGGCTAATCGGCTGCAGCCGGATCCCGTCGGCCCCAGCCCCCGGCCGTTGGTGGCCGGACCGGGAGAGAGTGTGGAGGGACAACCTGCAACTCTCAAGGGCCACCGCGGCCGGACTGGGAGAGAGAGGGGAGGGTCGAGGACACGGACATTCCCCCCCCTGAAACTCTCCAGTGTTGTCAATCCCCCTGGCCGGGTCCCGCTGGCCTCGGCCTCTCCTCCGGCTACACCCTACGTGATGATCTCCTGGCCGAGGCGTGGCAGCAGGACCCGCCTTATATGTGTTGCTTCCGGCTGGGCGTAGCCGAAAACCTGTTGCCCTTTGGAAGTTTCTAGAATGGGGCGGATGTCTGCTGACTTCTATCTTTCCCAGTTTGCCATTATTTGGCCGTGGCAGGCGGTGGGACAGACACGTTTTGGGGCAGTGAGGGGCGATGTTTTCAGGTTTCTTATTACGGGCTTACTTCTAACGTTTCTTGTTTCTAGGACAATAATAGGTTTTATCATTACGTATTGTTATCGTTTCTTTGTTTGTTATTTAATAAAAAGTTCATCAGTGGCCTACTGATTTTCGTTTTCCTATTCTTTTCTTTCCAGGTTGTTTCATGCTAAAGTTTCTGTTAACAGGATACAGTGATCACTTCGTTATTATTGCATATGTCCTTTTCACTAGGGGTGCTCTCTGGTCGGGCCAGATGACCTATCTCTAGTAAATGGTCCGGGTGAAACAGGTGCATCAATCAGTGGGGAGTAGATAGGCATGACAGATTACAACGGGGGAGAAAGGTCCGCATTACGTACCCTTTCACTACTTGCAAAGATTTTCCTACGTTTATTTGCAAACAGGGAATACCTCAAAAAAGAACTAATTTCCAAACAGTCAATGTTCGGACAATCAATCAATCAATGAGGAATGAAATAGGTACGACGTGTTAAAGGCTTGCGTTACCTACCCTTCACTATCTGCAAAGGGAGAGAGAATATTCCTATTCTGTAGTAGGGGATCTCTGTGTATAGTCATAATCTAGTGAATAGTCCCGCCCATGTGCGTGGACCCCGGAGCAATCAAAAATAATCTCTTACAGTGTCAAAAAATGCAGAAAATGCATAGACACTTAAGAGAGAATTTAAAGACAGATAATGCAGCCAAAAAAGGCTACACTGTCCAGTACTTCAACTAGAAATTCCACCATAAAATCCACAAAACAGCAAAGCCTGTACAGATTTCCCTTGCTTAACAGCAAAATCCCTCAGGAATGATAGAGAGAAGAACCTGGACAGACAAGCCCCATAGGCTGCCATTATGTGGCTTAATTAGGATACTGTGCCTTTAAGGAACCTTCCAGAACCTTCTCTCAGTATCCCAGAATGCATAGCAGGTCCAACTTAGCCTCAGTTCTTTTTTCCGGCTCCTGCAAGCAGGACCCTGGAGCATTGAGCTCTCCCTTTCAAGGGTTTTTGTTAGTGTTTTACACTGATTTCGATTTTTGGTACTTTTAAAGTACTCTGGTGACTTTCTTTCTGTGTTTCTGCACTCTTTTTTGTCCATAATGCCTGCATTATTCGACAAATGCCCTGAGTGCTCAAGAAAGAAGGCCAAGACAGACTCCCATGAGGTCTGTATTCTCTGCCTTCCCTCTTCCCACATCCCTGAGGAGTGTAGGATCTGCAGAAGCTTCTCTGGAAGGACCCTGAAGGAGAGGAAGAAGATCAGGCTTCAGGGACTTGAGGAGAGAAAGCTGAAGGCACGAGGTGGGTCAGGAGGGGCTCCTTCTACCCATGCTGAGGCCTCTGGGGGGCTCCCCAGGGGCAGGAAGACCAGCCCGCGCCCAAGGTCTCCGTCTGGGTCAGTTGCGCTGACCACGACGTCGAGGGGACGGTCAACGGCCAGTTCCAGGTCTCCCCAGGGCTCTGGGTCGAGAAAACGTCGCCCGTCGACGTCGAGGAACGTGTTCCGGCCGCCGTCGAAGCCGGTGTCGATATCCTCGTCGTCGCTGTCGGCGTCGAGTGATCGACATCGGAGGGCCCGGCGTCGGCGCTCGCCGTCGAGGCGACACCGCCGTTCGCCGTCGAGGACATCGTCGTCGAGGGGATCCTCGTCGTCAAGGTCGCCGTCGAGACGAAAGCCGTCTCCGGCGCCGAAGAGGTCGACGTCGAAGCATTCCAAAAGGCCGACGTCGAGACGGTCGAGGAGATCGACGTCGAGAAGGTCGGAGAGGTCGACGTCGAGAAGGTCCAAAGGTTCGCCGTCGAAGCGATCCAGGAAGTCGACGTCGAGACCGGCGAAGAGGTCGAGGTCGCCGTCGAGGCACCATCGCCCGTCGTCGAGGTTTCGTGGCTCGTCGATCTGGTCGGGGTCGACGTCGAGACGGAGACACGGTTCGACGTCGAGGAGTGTGATTCGGTCGACGCCGAAGGACCGTTCGACGTCGAGGGGACATCGGTCGTCGTCTGGACACCGGTCTTCAGCGTCTGGGGGTCCTAAGGACAGGCCCAGGACTGTGGGGGGCTCCCCACTCTCTGGTAGAGGTGATGGCTCGCCGGGACCGGCGCATTCCGGGGTGGATACCCCGATGAAGCCGTCTACGCCTCCTCCGCGGCCGGCTGTGCCGAAGGGTCCTCCTCCGAAGGCCCCTACCCCGCCTCCGAAGCCGGCTCCGCGGGACCCGCGTCCGGTTGCTCCTCCACCCCCGATCCCACCGAGGGGGGTGTCGATGCCTAAGTTCCCGACGCCTCCGAAGAAGACTCCTAAGAAGCCTGGAGCTCCTGACCCTGGGAGGCCGAAGGAGCGTCCGAGGCCCAAGAGGTCGAGGTCTCGCTCGGGGAGACGGGACAAGTCGAGGAGTGGCCGCGGATCTTCATCACGATCCAGGCATCATCACAAGAGACGTCGGTCCAGGTCACGTTCTCCGTCTGGGACCCGTTCCTACTCGCCCACGCTGTCCGATTCGCCGGAGACTAGGGTGTCTCCGATAGACGATATTAGCACATTTCAGGAGGTTCTCCTGCGTGGTGCGGCGAAGTTGGGCATTGAGGTTGAAGCGCCTACGGCTTCTACCTCGGTAATCTTTGAGACTTTACACAAAAGGCACTTGTCTCGCCCCCTGTTACCTCTGGTGCCGGGGCTCCTTGAGCCCGCCGAACAGCTATTCCTGACGCCGGCAACGGTGAAATCTGTACCTTCCAGGATACTGAAAAAATACAGGGCTCCGGACTCAGACCCAGCCTTCTTGAGGAAGGACCCGGTACCGGATTCAGTCATCGTGACTGCTGCTCGGAAGCTTCATGCCACCTCCCCTGCGTCCACGGTGCCTCCGGACAAGGAGAGCCGGTGGATCGATTCTGCTGGTCGCAAGGCGTGTGGGACATCCGCCTCGTCCATGAAGGCAGCCAGTGACTCGGCTTTGCTGGGACGTTACGACCGGTCCCTTTGGGACTCGATGGAGCAGTTCGCAGACCTCGTCCCTCGAGACCGCAAGGAGGACTTTGTGGAGATCGTCAAGGAGGGGATGTTGGTCTCTAATCAGGCCATCGGCGCCGCAGCAGACATATCGTTGCTGTCCGCGCACGGATATTGCCACGGGATTCACCAGAGACGCCATGCTTGGCTCAGGTTGACATCGTTGAAACCGGAGGCACAGCAACGCGTGGCGAATCTCCCGTTTTCCGGAGATACCCTCTTCGGGAAGCACGCGGATGATGAGATGGCCAGGATGAAGGCCGAAGCGGAGACCCTGACGGCAGTGGGCCTGGAAAAGCCCAAGGAAAAGAAACCCTTCCGACAGTACCAGCGTCGGTTTGGGGCACAGGGTCGTGGAAGGGGGCAGTCTGCTGGTCAACATCAACAGCGGCAGCAGCAGCAGCAGTACAGGCAGCCCTTCCAGAAGCGACAGGGTGGTAGAGGTCGTCAACAGTCCTCTACCGCGACCAAGGGCCCGGCCGGGTCCCGTCCCTGAGCTGTTACTTCCCCCTCGTCCGTTACCCGCTCCGGTGGGGGGAAGCGTTCAATTTTTTCTGGCAGAGTGGAGAAAAATTACTCAGGACAAGTGGGTGCTGAATATTGTTTGCAATGGATACAGTCTACGTTTCACCAGCCCTCCTCCATCGATTCCTCCCGTCAGCTCGCAGTATCAACTGCTCGAGCTTCAGACGGAGGCGGACGTTCTGCTAAGGAAAAGGGCGATCGAAGACGTACCTCTGTCTCAAAGAGGAAGAGGTCTGTACTCTCGGTTCTTTCTTGTCCGCAAGAAGGACAAAAACGAGTTCAGGCCCATTCTGGATTTGCGGCAGGCAAACAAGTGGATTCGCAGAGAAAAGTTTCGCATGCTGTCGTTGCATCGGATCTACCCTCAGCTGCAACGGGGAGACTGGATGTGTGCCATAGATCTACAGGACGCATACTTCCACGTGCCCATTGCATGCAAACACAGAAAATTTCTGCGCTTTCAAGTCGGCACCAATCACTATCAGTACACGGTGCTACCCTTCGGACTGAAGTCTGCACCCAGGACATTCTCAAAATGTATGGCAGTGGTAGCGGCACACCTGAGGAAGAACAAGGTGTTTGTCTACCCGTACCTGGACGATTGGTTGATCAAAGCCTCCTCCTTCTCGGAAGCTCGAGCACACTTCCAGAAGACGTGCGTTCTCTTGAACAAGCTGGGGTTGCACATCAACATGTCCAAGTCGGTCCCGATTCCGGTGCAGTGCATCCAGTACTTGGGGGCCTCCATCAATACGCTGTCAGCAAGCGTGTCTCCTTCGGAAGAGCGACGTTTATCACTCGTTCGGAAGGCTCAGGCTCTCATGAAAACTCCGTCTACGACTGTGAGGACCGTGTCTTCTCTACTGGGATCGATGGCCTCTTGCATCTTTCTCACTCCTCACGCACGGCTACAGATGCGACCTCTGCAGGAGTGCTTGGAGGATCAGTGGGACCAGAGGAGAGGTTCTTGGGACGACAGGATACGACTGTCTCTACATGCTCTTCAGTCTCTGAAGTGGTGGTGCTCGAAGGAGAATCTCCTCAGTGGCGTTCCCTTCCACAAGGACATTCCCACACAGACCATCGTGACGGATGCGTCTCTCCAAGGTTGGGGGGCGCATTCCGGAGACCTGCAAATTCAAGGGACGTGGTCCCCGACGGAGTCCACGTACCACATCAATTTCCTGGAACTGAGAGCTGTTCACTTGGCACTGAAGGCCTTTCATCCGTCCTTTCAGACCAACTCTCTGCTTGTTCAGACGGACAACACGACAACGATGTATTACCTCAACAAGCAGGGGGGCTCGAGATCGCGCACTCTGTCGCAGGAGGCGCAGGCGATCTGGCACTGGCTTCTGGCTCGAGGACTGTCGATAACGGCCACCCATCTGCCAGGTGTGCAGAATGTTCAGGCAGACGAACTGAGCAGAATCGTGCAGGAAAACCACGAATGGGTCATAAACGACGAAGTACTAGGAGAAGTCTTCGCAAGGTGGGGAACTCCAGACGTAGATCTGTTTGCCACCGCCGAAAACAGCAAATGCCGAGGCTTCGCCTCCAGGTACTACCAACCAGGGACGCTGGGGAACGCGTTATGGATCAACTGGTCGAACAGCTTTCTGTACGCTTTTCCACCGATTCCCCTGATTCCGACGGTTCTCATCAAGCTGTCCCAGTCCAGGGCGAGAATGATTCTGATTGCCCCGGAATGGCCCAGACAGTGGTGGTTCACGGACCTGCTTCACCGTTCTCTCCTTCCTCACATGAAGCTGCCGTGCAGGCCGGACCTTCTCACGAAGTTCGGGGGGCGGATGGTGCACCCCAACCTCTCGTCTTTGAGTTTGGCGGCATGGCTCCTGAAATAGTGCAATATGGCCATCTGAATCTCCCAGAGGATTGTATGGGCATACTGAAGGAGGCTAAGCGACCTTCCACTAGGACTTCCTATGCTTACAAGTGGAAGAGGTTTTGCATCTGGTGCAAGTCTAAGAACTATGACCCTACGTCATGCAAGGAAGATGTCATCCTTCCATATCTGCTTCATCTGGCGCAGTCGGGCCTTAATGTCCATTCCATTAAGGTTCATCTGGCTGCTTTGACTGCCTACAGGAAAGGCCCTTCACAGACTTCCTTTTTCCAGATCCCTGTGATCAAAGATTTTTTGGAAGGCTTGAAGAAAGTGTTCCCTCCTGTCAGGCTTCCTTCGCCTTCATGGGACTTGAATGTGGTGCTGTCCAGATTGATGAAGGAGCCTTTTGAACCCATTCATAAGGCTTCGTTGCAGCACCTGTCCTGGAAGGCGGCGTTCCTAGTGGCCATTACATCGGCCCGCAGGGTGAGTGAGATTCAGGCATTGTGTTGCCAGGAACCTTATACTGTATTTCATAATGCTAAAGTTGTTATGCGTACTCACCCTAAGTTTCTTCCCAAGGTTGTTTCTGATTTTCATATCAATCAGACTATCACTTTGCCTACGTTCTTTCAGAATCCTTCGTCTCCGGCGGAAAGGTCTTTACATTCCCTGGATGTGCGGAGGGTGCTGAAGTTTTATCTTGATAAGACTAAAGATGTTCGTAGGTCAGACCAATTGTTCATCAATTATGGTTCAGTCAGGACGGGTCTTGCTACCTCTAAACAGTCCATCTCTAGGTGGATTGTGTCCTGCATTCAGTTGTGTTACTGCAAAGCTAATAAGACCTTAGGGGGCAAACCTAAGGCTCATTCCACCAGGGGCAAGGCTGCTACGACAGCTATGCTCCGTAATGTTCCCATTGCAGAGATCTGCAAGGCGGCCACTTGGAAGTCGGTCCATACCTTTGCTAAGCATTACTGCCTGGATTCTGATGCCAGGACAGACGCTCAGGTTGGGCAGGCTTCGCTGCGGAATCTGTTCGCACAGTAGTGGCGTTATTTTACTCTCCACCGCCGCTTGGTGTGGGGATGGGCTTGCCATTCTATTCACTAGATTATGACTATACACAGAGATCCCCTACTACAGAAGGAGTAGTTTCTGTCCTGTAACTCCAGTTCTGTAGTAGGGGTATCTCTGTTATAGTCATAAGCGCCCTCCCGCCTCCCCGGTGGAGTGTTGTTCATGATCATAATGCTACAGGTCTGGCGTTTCCTACGCCCTCGAAAAGAACTGAGGCTAAGTTGGACCTGCTATGCATTCTGGGATACTGAGAGAAGGTTCTGGAAGGTTCCTTAAAGGCACAGTATCCTAATTAAGCCACATAATGGCAGCCTATGGGGCTTGTCTGTCCAGGTTCTTCTCTCTATCATTCCTGAGGGATTTTGCTGTTAAGCAAGGGAAATCTGTACAGGCTTTGCTGTTTTGTGGATTTTATGGTGGAATTTCTAGTTGAAGTACTGGACAGTGTAGCCTTTTTTGGCTGCATTATCTGTCTTTAAATTCTCTCTTAAGTGTCTATGCATTTTCTGCATTTTTTGACACTGTAAGAGATTATTTTTGATTGCTCCGGGGTCCACGCACATGGGCGGGACTATTCACTAGATTATGACTATAACAGAGATACCCCTACTACAGAACTGGAGTTACAGGACAGAAACTACTCCTTCTTCCTCGTTTGCAGGCAGAGAAGATCCTTAAGAGAACCAACTTCGAACAATTCAATGCTCGATTCAAACAATCAACAAGTGGTACTGTGAACACAAATGAACGCCGCTTATGTACATACACATTGCTATTTTCAACAGGTTGTTCCTAATGTTTCTATTTTAGCGAGGTCAAAAAGAGATCCCATTAGTGGCCTACTGATTTTGCTCGATTCCTTTTGTTTTTTTACACGATTTTTCGCTATCTGCAAAGACTAAACAGAGTATTGCGACTCTGTGCTTGTTTGTAAATAGAGAATGAACCAAAGAGAACAATCAATCAAATGGAGAGAGAAGCAGGCACGACGGATTACAACGGGGGCAAAGGCCTGCGTTAACTACCCTTCACTATCTGCAAAGAGAGAGTACTCCTAATAGAAATGAGGGGTGGGGGGCAGCATTCAAAGCAGATCAGTGTGCATAAACACGAAAATGTTTTTACTTACCACGTACTTGACATTCGACAGCTTATGATATTTGCTATTAAAAAACCATTGAAATTCACTGAAAAAACCATAGGTTATAGACCATATATAGTTAGGAATTAGCATTTACAAAACCTTGAAAATTCACTGAAAAAACCATAGGTTATAGACCATATATAGTTAGGAATTAGCATTTACAAAACCTTGAAAATTCACTGAAAAAACCATAGGTTATAGACCATATATCGTTAGGAATTAGCATTTAAAAAACCTTATTTTACTCACACAAAACCATTGAAATTCCATATATAGTTAGTTGCACTAACTATATATCGCGCACCCGCAATCCACTGCTGATGATGTCACATATTACATCATTCATGACATGGTCAGTGACATCACTGATGACATCACTGATGACATCTCAAATGACATCACTGATGACATCACTGATGACAAAATCCAGTGACTGTATGTTTCTGTAAAGTTAAAATGTGTCTTACATATTGAAGAATGAGTGGAAGTATAAGTGTCTGGACAAAGGATTTAGTAGGTGCATGACTGAATGTATGAGTGAGTGATTAAATGTGTCTCACTGAGTGCATGGGTTAGTGACTAAAGTGTCTTAATTTGTGCATCATTATGTCTGTTGTTCTGTAAACTGCTGCATGTGTTGATCAGTAGCTATATGATTAACTATATGGGTTACTGATTGATTGTCCAAGTATTTGTATGGGAGACTGAGTGTGTGTGTGGCTGGCTGGGAGGTGTGTGACTCTGTGCAGATCAATGTGTACTTGTATCAATGATTGTATAACAAGGTAAGTATGTGTTAGTATATGTTTGAAAATGTAAGGTGCTCTATGTTTAACTGTATAGACAAGAAAATGGAAGTGTCATTGATTCTTTACAGGACTGACTAGGTGTGTGAGTAACTCCATGGATGAGTGGCAGACTGTGAGTGTCTGTATAGGTGTATGAGTGCATATGATAGTGTTGTAAAGATGAGTGATTGTATGTATGAATGATTGTATGGGTGAATGAGTGAAGGTGTGTGTAGACGTAGGAATCAGTGAGTGCGTATGTAGTAACTAGTATTGGTGTGTCAATGGTTTCAAAAATTATATTCTGTATTTAACACTGGGTGAAACAGGTTATATTAAAATGTGAGGAGATGCATTGTATTGTCACATGAATGATATCATCAGTGATGTGGTCATTGATGTCAAATGAGATGTCATCAGTGATGTCATCAGTGATGTCATCAGTGATGTCATCAGTGATGTCATCAGTGATGTCATTTGACATGTCATCAGTGATGTCACTGACCATGTCATGAATGATGTAATATGTGACATCATCAGCAGTGGATTGCGGGTGCGCGATATATAGTTAGTGCAACTAACTATATATGGAATTTCAATGGTTTTGTGTGAGTAAAATAAGGTTTTTTAAATGCTAATTCCTAACGATATATGGTCTATAACCTATGGTTTTTTCAGTGAATTTTCAAGGTTTTGTAAATGCTAATTCCTAACTATATATGGTCTATAACCTATGGTTTTTTCAGTGAATATATATATACATACAACTCTGTAGCTATAGTTATATAGTTAGGACCATATTTACATAGGATATGGATTTTTCTATTTGCTAAAAACTTTGGAGCTATTTGACGAATCTTCATGAAACGTTTCAACAAAGAAATTCATCTCTCTCAGCTCCTTCCTGGAAAGGTTCCCTTTGATCTGTGAAGTGGGGACCAAGCAAAATGGGGGGAGCCCAAAAATAAAATTTCCACATGCAATTTCATGAGGGAATTTTGCAACGTGCTACAGTCAAAACGGCTGAATGGAATTACATCCAATTTGGCAGGAAACAAGATCTTGGTCCTGAAAGTGTGTCTTTGTCATGCGGTTGAAATAAGTTAAGTAGTTTTTGCGAAATTAAGGTTAAACAATATTTGTACATCTGGACCGCTGGGTGAAATTCAATTATTTAAACCTTGGCTGAGAGGGCTTTCTCAGAACGAGCACGCTAAAGGGCATGCAGCTCCCCTCCCCATGCCATGGAAGGCTCCATGAATCCCATCCTGCTGGGGCAATGGAAAATTAAATGGGAGGGGGAAAATGCTTGGAGAACAAGATGGCTATGTCTCCCCTCTTGCCCTTCCCTGCTGACCAGTATTGTTGTGGGATCCTCCCAGTGAGCATTCTGTGTGTGTCTTTGGAGAGTAAGTGTGTCTCCTGGAGCAGACCAACGTCGCCCATAGATTGCTCGAACAGGGATTATACAGATTTCCGCTTAGTGGGGCTATTAAGGCCTCGGACTTTGAGGCTGACTAGCTTGGTCTCACTAGGCATAGTGATAATGGTAAAGCGAGGGAGGTGAGGTTTGCAAATGGCAAGTCATCATTACAACAAGGAAGGAGGATGAAATACACCCATGGCTACCATAGGAAAGCAGAAGTGAAAAATGTATCCAGCTCGTAGGAAGGGGGACCCGAAACAACCCCAGAACACCCCCACATTACATTAAAACAAATAGCATTGGTGAAAATCTGGAAAAAATCAAAGTCCAAACCCAATGGGGGGCAAGAACAGTTGGGCGGAACCAAGAAGGCAAGAGACATTCACTAAGGACGCAAGCAGCCGCCTCCATCCCCGACAGTGCCAGCTCCCCATCCCAATCTAGGCAACCAGAATTACCTCAGTTAGAAGGATCTGAGGCCTCTCCCTGAGAACCAGAAAGTAATCGGATCACCGCAGACCTCTCCTTATCGATTGTAGCAGGATCAGGGTGCAAACGTTCAAGTCTATCTCCGGCCCTCAATCCTCGGCGGCGACCCCAGGAGGCCCGCTCCCCGCGGGTGCACTTTGCTGTGCCTAATCATCAAGGTCCAATTTAAGGAGTTTGCAAGACTCCTCCAAGGAATGGAGCTGGTGGAGTCGGCCCTTATATCGAAATATTAAGCAAAAGGGGTACCCTCAGGAGTAGGCTATTCCGGAGGAGCGTAGATGGTTATTCACCAGACAGAAGTCCTTCCTTTACTGCAAAGTGTTTGTTGCCAGGTCCTGGAAAAGCTGCGGAGAGTGAGCCCTGAACTGTAGTAGTTGACTAGAGTGGGCTGCTTTAAGAATAGCTTCTTTCACTCAGAAGTCCTGTACACAAACCAGGATATCTGTGAGCGGGCGATTAGCTTGCCGGGGGGGGGGGGGGGGGTCACACAATGGCAGCGATACACTTATATTAAGTTCTCCACTGGGATACACAAAACCGATTTGAAAAGGGCTTGAACGTATTTCTCTAAGCTTGCTCCTTCAGCGTCAGTAGGTACAGCCCAGATGCCAATGTTGTTCCGCCTCGACCGGTTCTCTAGGTTCTCTATATGATACTGGAGGTCAAGATACTGATCCGGCAATCGGATAACCTCCTGCTGGAGCGCGACAATTTCCTCATCTCTGGTCACCGTACCTTCCTCCAGCGCCGCAACCCTCTCGCAGACAGGCTCAACATCCCGACGTAAGTCTCTAAGATCGGACTGCAGGTCGGTCTTCACCGCCAGTATTTCTTCTCGGAACAAGACGAATAAGGCCTCTAGGTAGTCGTGGGTCACCGCACCCTCAGCACCACCACCGGTACCGCTCTGCCCTGAGGGTGAGCGAGTCCCCCGCATTTGTAAGAAGCATATTGTGTACGAAGCGGTCCTTCTTTGTCTTGGCTGTTGCCATGGTTCAAACTGAGAGGCCTCTGCTGTGCCCGCAGCGTTCAGGACCAAGAGAAGGGATAAAGCTTTAACCGCAGATTAGTGGGGATGAGGTGCCAGTAAGGTTATGGAGAAGCACTGAAGGCCCTCGTGGGTGGAAGTAAGTAGCAACAATCCATGGCTTTAGTTTGGCCAGCTGCCACCAGGTCGCAATGCCCCAAAGCTCCCAGAGGACCGTCCTTAGGAGCACAGATACCACCCGACCTGACAAAGTGCTGGAACAATGGTTACTCCCAGCCTGGGATCAGCGGCGAGACCAGCGGGGCGGGAGAGTCAAGAGGCCTTCAGCAGCGCTCCAGCACAGTATTGGCCTCAGCATGAGAGGGCAGGCAGCAGCAGGGCGGGAAGGGCCTGAATTTGAGGATGAAGTAACCACAGGGTAGCACAGTCAATCCAAGGGCTCCACAGGGTGCTCCAGAAGTTACCACGAGATATGGCTCGGGGCCAATCTCCACTGCCTACTTCTGTCCATACTTGTCCTGGGAAGGTGAAGTGCGTCACTTAGAGGGATGCCAATGAGGGCAGGCAGGCATCACACCCCCAAGAGGGCGCTCAGAGGCGGTCCGAGTAGCAGATTGCGGTTCCGTGAGGCCACTCGCCCCCCCAGCAGGCGCAGGCCCAGAAGGAGACGCCGCCAACCACCGAAGTCTGGGTCCTCTAAAGCCCACGATTAGCAACAGGGCTCTCGTGAGGGCAGGACGCGCCGCCGGGTAAGCGCTGGACCGTTCACACATCAGGTCTCCCAAAGCCCACGGCACTCCCCGCGTCACCAGGACCGTACCTCTAGGCAGCTCCACTCCCAGGGGTTGCCTCTGGGGAGGGCCGTGGAGGCCTGCGGCATGCAACCAGATGGGACTGGAGTGTGGTCAGCCACACCTGCTCTGCTCCTCCATCTTCTCGTCATCGGGTGTCGTGTAGCTGTGGGCTTGCACGAGCTGAGCAGCAGCCACGCCCCTCCAGCCCTTAGGCCGCGCCGCTTCTCCATCAAGGCTCCGGGGTGCTCCGGAGCAGAATCAGCGGTGTCAAGTCGGGAGTTATTGACACTAGGGTAGCACCGGCTTGGCGTGGCCCCCCACGGACTCACCTGAATCTCCGCCTACACAGCGCTGTTCGTAGATCGCTCACGGGAGAGTCGGGTCCAAATTGCTGCAGGTGAGTGGGAAGGGGGGGCATGTGGGGGCTATAATTGTGCATTAGGCCTGGCGGGACGGAGCTCGGGGAAGACGCGCGTGTTAACTCCGCCATCTTGGCCATGCCCCCTATAGTTACTTTATTAATTTAGAACAGTATGTTTTAACTAACCTTTTCACTTAAAAATATCCCTTTAACCTTTGTTTTTATTTGTCCTCATTCACCGTCAGATTAAAATATAGTACCGGGATGCCTACTCATCTCAATATAGTTCTGCTGGATGCTGCTTAGTAAGCTAATCCTTTTATGTAACAGAACCAGATGTCCTTGGTTAATCATGGAACCCATCTTCCCTCCATTTCAAAATATTCAAACCGCAAACATTAACTCTTTCACTTGGACAGCTCTCTTTATTCAACTCAGAAATTTGATGCACAGAGATCAGCCATTCCTTGGCAGGAGAGGGAGTGCAGAACAGCCACTTGATACAGATCTCTCTTTGGCGATAAGAATTAACTATTACATTTGTGGTTTCAAGTAGGCTGAGTTAGACTTGTTCAGTTGACAATCAACACCAAAGAGAAACTAATGTGTGCTTTCCTCCACTTTCTGCTTCAGGAAAAGCAACAATACATCATTAATGCAGTTCTTGCAAACATATGGATTTCGTTGGCACTAAGTTCTCCACACCTCCGACATCTTGCATCCCTTTCCCTTGCTATTCGCGGCAGCTTGTCCGGACGGTGTCCAGTAAATCCTGTGCAGAGTGTAGAAGTGATATACTTTAGTGCAGCAGATTTTACACTGGTTTAAAAAAAGCCAAATAATACATGCCATAAGATCTTTTGCTCTGGCATTGGCAAGTATCCATCCCATGCAAGCTCAAGTATCTCCTTTTTCAGATCTTCTGCATTCCCCAGTTCCCATTACCAAACTGCAACTTCTTTAATGAGCAGGCAGGGTCTCGCAATCTTTTCTCATACTCCCACAGGCCCTGGCCCAACCACTGTTGACTCTTCCGTCATGATTTTAATTGATAGTACTTGAACCTGGATATTTCAGCACTAGTTTGTACCCTTATGGCTTCCCAAGGAATAAGGTCAGCGCCATTTTTTAACTGTCCCAATATTTTATTCTAGCTCTCTGAATCCGAAGACTTAATTTGTCATCTAGATTACAAGGTGTTCCTGGCGATTACAAATGGGAGCACACTGAGTGTGCATCTCCTATTACCTCGCGCGCCGTTAGATTCCAGAGTTCACTCTGAAACCCAGGATTCTCAGTTACTGATCCCATGTAATCTGAGGCAAGAGCTTGATCACATACCTGATGTACCAAGCACTTTTTGTAATTTACTGTAAATCTGTTCAGTAGTTTTAGAGATATAAAATAAAAAAGATGTATGTATATCTAGGGACGCCAATCCACCATGCATCTGACAGATCTCATGGTGAGATGATTGCCTTCTAACACTTTAACCAGGAAGTGTTGGAAGCCATCTTGGGGCTCCGACTAAGTCGATTCCCAAGACAAAATGGAAAAAAATACATAAGGGGGCAGGCTAGGAATACCCTGACCCCGTAGGCATGGTGGTGGGGCCCCACAGTGACCCCGTCTGGGTCCATAAACATTTCTTTTTAGAAGTTTACTGCACATTTGCGGAGGATCTGCAAATCCACTGTAAAATAAAAATAAAAACAAGAGCATTTTCCAGCACTTGTTTTTTTTTTATGCCCCCATGTGGACTAGGTCCTAGGACAGGGGATTTGTGGGAAGGGGTCACATGTGATCCCCTTCCACAGGCTAATTTTGGCCCTAAGGATGCCAGTTCCAGGGGCCCGGCTGATATTAGAAAGGAGAGAGGAGCCTGGCGGACCCTATCCTGGGCTGATATTTGCCTCGGAGCCCCCATCCTCTGGGGCCTGGTCTTATAAATAATTGGGAGGGGGACAAGCAGCCCCCCCGGACTGATTTCGGCCCTGGGGCCTGACCCTAGGTTAGAAGGAGGAGGGGAGCCATGCCGGATCCATTAATGACTCTGGAGACCCCATCTTCCAGGGCTGGCTACAGCTATGTCCCGGGGTGCCCATCCCCAGGACAAAGCAGTTTTTCTGCCTGCACTGCCATGGGCAGGGAAACCGATGCTTGCTCTGACTTGGCAGGAGCTATTTCAAAGCTCCTGCCAAGTGAGAGCAAAAACAAAGAAGGCTCCCAGCTGGCGGGAGCTTTAAAAATGCCCCTGCCAGCTGGGAGCGGACTTAAGATCTGTTTCCCTGCCCGTAGTGATGCGGGCAGGGAAACAGATCTAAATATTACTTGCGTCAGCAAAGAGCAGCATTTTTAGCTGGTCCCTTCAGCCAGATGTAATGCCGGCTCCCACTTGAGGTGGGGAGCCTGCTGCAGGGGCCTTGGGGCTTTCCCCGCATCCCAGAACAGGAACATGGCATGTGCCCTGGGTGGGCACCCATCCTTAGTTGGCCAGGCCCCAGGAGATGGGATCCCCGGGCTTATGTGGGCCTGGTAAGGGGGTGCGTGTCGTCCTCCCTATTTAAAAATATGGAGGGCCCCAGAGTATAGACTTCCCAGGGCCAACTTGGGCTGTGTGCCAGGTACCCCCCACTCCCCACCCCCACAAATATGGATGGTCCCAGGGGATGGGCTGCGCGCTCCACTTCCTGATTGGCATCCTTTGTGCCACTTGCATGGCATGGGGTTGGGTGTATACAGGGGGTTGGCCGCAGGGCCTGGCCTCTGGTGGTTGGATTAATGTATAGTAATTAAACATTACTTTACTTTTTTTTTAAACTACAAATTTACTGAAAACAAGCATTGAAAATGCAATAGGTCTCACCTTTGATTAAGTTGAAGCCATTTGCTTTGCTATAGTATTGTATAGCAAAGCAAATGGCTTTAACTTAATAAAAGGCGTTTACAATGCCAATAGCTCAAAATATCGCAAATGCGAGACCTATTGCATTGCAAATGCTTGTTTATTCTGAGATTGTAGTAGTCCGTATTTTATGCAACGGAAGGAATCCTAGGGGTGGGGACGGGCTGATGTGCCCTTGTACGAGGGTGTAAAGTGGGACGAGTGCCCAGTCTGACAGGCACACTGAACTTTCTGCGTTAGCAGGGTTAGTTACGAGGCCAACAGGCATCTCCCGTCGGGGAGCCGGGAGGTGTCTGGCAGCCAGCCACCGGCTGAGACAGGTCCTGCCGGACCCTGGCACAGCTTGTCGGGTGATGGGGACCAGGAATGTACAGCATTTCCTTTCGGTACGATAGCTCCTGCCGCTCCTTCCTGGCACGAGGGCTGCGGCCATCCATTCCCCCGTTATACACCTGTGCCTCGCTCCGGAACTGACCCCCACTTCTGGTGCCCTGGTGTGCCCAGGTATATATATCCGGTATAGCCGAGAGCCTCAGGAATGTGATATGAAAGGGCACAGAGCAAGAAATCCGTAGGAGTGTTCTCATCTCTGTCTGAGGGAGGGGGCTTCCATCTGTGCAGCAGGCGCAGTGGCACCGGGGCCCAGAGGCTGAACCTTGATTGTCGCTGTATTGTATTACCGCAACAAGTGGTGCATTTCCTTCCTTGCACTAGGGCCCCTGACCCACTGACTACCTAAATGCGTGATTTAACGTGAGGGAATGACCACAGACCAGAACCTCTTTCCCACATCAGGCTCCTTGCCTGTCTGGCGCCCACTGTCCTCTCCCAAGTATCTGCCCTTCTCCCTGAGGCCCTATTCCATGATTATTTCTTTCTTTCCTGTAGTTTCAGACAGCCCTGGTGCACCGCCTCCCACACACCAACCCGGAGCTCCTTCCTGGTACCCCCCAACCTATCCCACCCCAACCAATCCCCAACCAGCACCGTTGACGCCCTCAGCCCTGCCATAATAACCACCGCGGCCGTCTCATGAACCTTTAATTAGAATATGCGGCAGTAATAGGAGAAGCTACCGCCCACCTCAAGACGGTTCTGATGTTATTGACATGACGGTGATGAAGGCTCATTTAGCGTAACAGGATTCTACTTGAGATTCCGGGTTAAATAAAGGTCTCTGCCCCTCCCCTTGAACTGTGAAAATGTAACTGAAACCTTGGTCCTGCAAGTCAAACACACACAGATCTCTGCTGCTGATGCCTCAATCCATTGAACTACCTTGCAGGCAAGTCAGGTCTCCTCTCTGAAGTAGCTTAAACCCCTGACCTGTCGTAGGTTACACACGACCTCTGCGTCGGCACACTGGTTGTGTATTTGCACCTGCAGGGAGTGACCAACAGGTTAGGCATAAGTCAGTAATAGGCACAGTGACAGTATCCCACTGAGCTGTCTCATGGGATTCAACCCCATATAGACCGTTCTGTCCTAGAAGTAGACCTGATTAAGTTGTGCAGAGAAGGCGGGGCCACAAAACAAAAGAAAACACCATTGGGCAAGGATGTGGCTTTTGTTAACGTTGACTTACATCCCTAATGGGGAGTTAGGGAAGACGCGGAATAGTGGGAATGGGGAAGATGACAGGATGGAAACGCAGATCTCCCCTTTCTTCGGGGACAGTGTCGGGAGGGCCACGCCACACAAGTGACTCTATTCAGACTGCACCCAACGTGCCAACATTCCGACTTTCAGGAAGTTCGCCGAAGTTCATTTCTGAAGCACACACAAGGCCTTTAACAATTCAAGGCCTTCAAAGCCCCCGCCCCCCTCCTCTCCACGGGAGCGGGGGTCAGAATGTGCAATACACATTGAAAAAATGAGAGCCCTTGGGGGCAGTGACGTAGCAAGAGTGCCGTGGGCCCTTGTGCAAGCAGAGGCCCCACCACCACCACCAGCACACTTCCCGACAAACGCTACTTGGTTAGCAAAGGGCAGCAGTAATCAGGATTCAGAGGCCCCGTTCGGCATCTGGGCACTGGTGCAACTGCACCTGCTGCACCATTGATAGCTAAGGAAAGCGCGCTATCCAGCAGGGACTAGTCAACTGATAGGCTGCCTCACAGCTTCACAACAGTGTCCCTCTGTCCCAGAAAAGCAAGAGACGACACCCCAGATATCAAAGACCACCCCACAGCTGGAATTGCCCCGCAATTTCACAATACGTGCAGGAGCACCCCAGGGTAACGAACACCCAGACAAGCTCTGCACCCATCCTCTCAGGAGATACAGCACACCAGAGCTGGACCCACACAGTAAATACCATAGCCTCTCTGTCCCACACTGCAGCTAAGAGCTGGGAGAGCAACCATCCGACCCCTCTTCCTAGCCATACCTGCACTGAAACCCACTTTAAGATTCCTGCACATGCATAGCTGAGGCACCCCTGCAGTATCACAGATCTCACAGGAGTACTCGAGGCGGTGGGAGACTGTAGTATGTTAGTCCATACATTCACATAATGATGTTGCCGAGGCAGATGAAGTTGAGTTAAGTAGAAGGTTTATTTAGTCCATAAGTTACATACAGGAAATAGAGATCTGGAACAAGCAGCCCCACCAGGATCAGCCTCCTAGCTGCTCAGCCCATCTCCCAACTGACAACACTCACACTAGGCACCCAAGCATTCCACTCATGTCAATCACACTAACATTCTACCCAGAACACTCACACTGACTGAGCAGCTAGATGAAGAGGAGTACAGAAACATATGTACAAATCTGAGGATACTACAGACACCTCCCCCTACGCCCCACAGGTAACCCATCGCCGAGACAGTCCCAGATTATCACAACTCCCACGAGATGAACCGAGAACTGGGACATAGAGACCGCCACCACAACATCACAGCACGGACTTTGTGCCACTTGAGAGAGACAGCAGAACCCCTGCTGTAAGTAACCCCGCCTCCAGAGTGCTGAGATGTATCCGAACATGTACAGATCTCTCTTGGGTCTCAACGCAATGCCGTATTCAGTGTGAAGAATCAATCGATAGAACAAAAGCAGTAGGATTATCCAAGGCTTTCGGTAATATAGGTGGAAGCGTCAAAGACAAGCGCTCGCTTTGGTGACATGATGGGCGCTATGTGGAATAATCAAAGCTGCAAACCCTTGCTCCCAATGACGCAATCACACGGCACTCCCGCCCGTGCCTATACCTGTGTAAACACAAACACGACTACGAAGCAAAGCGCCATGAAGCAGTCAAAGACAAGCGCTCGCTTTGGTGACATATTCTTTTCTCTTTTTTCGGCCGTCCCACTTGGGCGGACTGCCCTGACTTCCTGCTGGCGTAAAAGGTTTTTATTATCTTTATGAGGTCATGTGTTTAGCCCCAGAAAAAGAGAAAAGAATACGTCGAGATGACCTCTTTCCCAATGGCTGGCCACAGTTTAGCATAAACGGTGACGCCGGCCAATGCGAAAGAGGGGCGGGGCTCAAAGTCCCCTAGTGAAAGCTCCTCAAAGTCATAAGATCTCGCCAGCGAGACTGCGCATGCGCAGCCTACACAGGCGAAACCTAAAAATGAAAGGGTACAGGAATGTTATAGTTAGGAATATCATTAAAAATCCATAGAAATTCACAGAAAAAACAAAGGTTACAGGGACATTAATGTTAGAATTTATTTTTTTAAACAACTAAGAAATTCATGGGGGGCGGAGCTTGCCGGCGTCGATGCCAGACGTGTAAGAGCGGAGCTCCGCGCCATTACCCGAAAAATATATTTCATTATCCTTCCTAGACGGACCCCCACAGCGATCTGAGTGAGTGGCGGTGTGCTGACCCCTGCTGACACCCCCGGTGAGCCTTCCGGAGCAAATCGGCAGTGGTACGGGGAAGATACGAGACTCGCAGACGTTCGCGCCACTAGGCCCAAAAGCAGCGGCCTTGCCTGGAGAACTGGCCGGAGTGCGTTCACCGACGTGCGGCTGGCGGCGGCGTAAGGCCCGGCGGACCTGCTTTTCCCCTGACTGCGGGGAAACCACTGGAGTGCCGGCGGACTCAGACAGCCCCGGCGGACAGAGTGCTGGTGCGGGACCACGAGGGGGACTGTTGCCGAGCCCCGGAGGTCGTTCTGCTCGGGGTGCCTGTAACCTGAGGATCGGTCGGCGGCTGCCCACGGGCATAGCGGCCCTGGCCACTGATACCCGCTCTCACCCCCCCAGGACCTGAGGTATGCCGCGGGGCCTGCACCTCATGTGACGCGAGTGGCCTGTGCACCGGAGCAAACAAGCTTGGGGGATTGAATACTGGAAAACGATTGCATTGCACAGCGGGAGGTAGAGAGGGGCAGCTACTGGACACTGGGAGTGACGCGCCGCCGGAGCATTCGACCTTAGGACATCGGGGGCCTACGGACCTGTGAGCACGTGTGTCTAACCACTGGGAAAATTGACTGCGCCATTGCTACGCGGGCAGAGACTGGGGAGTACAGCCGAACTGAACTTGGAAGTGTGTTAACTACAGTGGCTCCCCGTTGCTCCTGCTCCCCGGCTACAAAAGAACACTGCGGATATTGGGGGTGCGACTCTGCTGGTGGGGGACCCCTCCCCGGTTGGACCGCGCGATTGGAGGCAGAGCGTTGCCCACGCCCGGTGTCGCACTATGGGTAAGAACGACAGGACCCAAACGAAATTGGCGTTCGAACAGCGTAAGACCAGGACCCCTGAGGAATCGCCGCCTAACCCATCTCAGCAGAGCGCCGGCTCAGAGAACACTATGTACACTGACATTAAAGACATGCTAGTCTCCATGGAAAAGGGGCTACAGGACAGCATGGCCTCCATAGGTACGAAAATCGACGCACTCACCTACCGCATGGACCGCATGTCGGAGCGTGTAGACAAACAATCGGAGAGGCTGGACATGTCGGAGCGACGGTTGACTGAGGTAGAGGAGGCCCAGACTGAATGGGACAAGGATCGCAAGCAGTTCTCCAGGCTACTGCAGGTCATTCAAGACAAGTCCGAGGATTTGGAGGCACGCTCCAGAAGATCGAATATCCGCATCACGGGGATTTCGGAGACGACCCAGACTGGGAGGATGGAACTATTCGTGGAGAAGCTCCTGGTCACCCTGCTGGGCGATGATGTATTCTCCCCGATGTTCATAGTGGAAAGGGCGCACCGCACGCTAGGCCCGCGCCCTCGCACGGGAGCTGCGCCGCGGCCGATAATAGCTAAACTACTGAATTACAGGGATCGAGACGCGGCGTTGAGGGTGGCCAGGGACAAGGGGAAGCTGCAATTCGAGGGTATGGACGTCTCCTTATACCCAGACTTCACGGCGAAAGTGCAGGAGGAGAGACGACACTTCGCCCCCTACAAGAAGCAATTGCGAGACCTAGGCCTGGACTATGCGATGCTGTATCCGGCGAAACTACGGGTCAATCGGCAGGGACATTCTCATTTTTTCACAGACCCTAAGTCTCTTCAGAAGTCATTGAAGGAGTGGACCAAGGAACAACGGAGAAGCCCGCGCGGACAAGCTGAGGACCTCACCGACGATAGCCGCCTTGACGAACAGGAATGACCACCTGCCCTATCTAAGGCTTGAACTACTGTCGGGTGTATATAATCTTTTGGCATTGAGGGACTGGACACCAATCGTCTAGAGCGACCACCAGTAGAGACCTATGGCTGGGAAGCGGAGAGGCCTGCACTCTGTGACTTGCTGCCTGGTGGCGGCTGGGTGAGATAGTTTCATTTCATTTACATCGGCATCACACCCTGTGAACTATAATGATTTTGGGAGCCACATTGGCTTGTTCTTGTGTAGTACTATGTCTAGCGCTCACTGCTACTCCCAACTGCACACGGTCCTTCATAGCGGTGGGGTGTGGGACACTGGTCGGAGGGATGCCTGTGGTGTGTCATGTAGCACCCTGGATTGGGTGTCCGTTGTGGGAAAATTGTTTGGGGTAATGGCGCTGAGGGCTAGTCTGCAGCGATAGTTCACCGACACACGAGTGTGTGACTCACATGGTGATCTCCGCCCTAGAGCCTTTGGCCCAGCATTTCCCCGAGCTACCTTCATTAGGGAGTACTCAGGGAATGGTTTCAAGTTTGCATTTGGGGAATGGGGAGGGGTTCTGTCTGGCCAGGTTGGGGGTGGCCTGCAGTGGGTGGGGGGATATTATTGCAGCACGGTTATGGTTGTGTGTCTTGAATTCCGCATGATCTCGAATGTTTATGTTGGGCATGGAATGTTCACACAGGGTGTGTACCTGCAGAGACAATTTACCAGCGGGAGAGGCTATTGTGCACAAACACTGTACTTTTAATCTATCATGGCTGAGTTGAATGGTGCATCTGAAGATGATGATCATACCACACTGAAAGTATTAACCTGGAATGTCAGGGGGCTGAATGACCACCGTAAACTCAGGAAAGTGCTGCACTACCTACACAGGCACCATATTGATCTGGCCCTCATACAGGAATCCCACCTCCCCCCTCAGAGTAAGATGCACGCCACAAGAGGTATGGGGGGTAATAGCCTGGCAGCGGGTTTCACTACGCACTCCAGAGGGGTGGTAACATGGGTGAATCCTCGTTCTCACTTGAAGCAGACACTATTGGCGGCTGACTCTGAAGGGCGCTATTTGATAACCAGGTGTGTGGGAAAAGGACATGACTTTATAGTGATAAACGTGTATGGGCCGAACTTTGATAATCCAGAGTTCTATGCGACACTGGCCAGGCTCTGCAGATCTTATGCTTCCTCTAATATGCTTTGGGGTGGGGATTTCAATTTTGTCTTTGACCCTACCAGGGATAGATCCAGAGGGCCATCCCGTCCACCTTCCCCCGCGGCACTACTGATGCAGGTAGAACTTCTCAAACTCGACATTGTGGATGTGTGGCGCTACAAACATCCCATGCAGGGGGGTTTTACACACTACTCAGCCTTTCACGACATCCACACGAGAATTGATTACTTCCTGGCATCCCAAACACTTCTCCCTTGGGCCCGGGGATGTACGGTGCTCCCAAGGACTCTGTCGGACCATTCTCTGCTGCTTTTGACCCTAGAGACCCCTACAAAGCGGATTCCCCCATTCACGTGGCGATTCCCTCCCTACTCGTTGCTGGATGAAGTATTTAGAGGGGAGCTGGCGAATGACATAGACACCTTTTTTGAGACTAACCTGGGGTCAGTTGATAGTTTCCAAACGCTGTGGGACACATTCAAGGCTTACATTAGAGGGATGGCTATGGCTAAACACTCCAGTGTGCTTAAGGCCATTCGACAGCGATTGAAACACCTTGATTCGCTATTGCAGGATGCCGAGAATAGACAGCGCACTGATCCGGACACTACCGTTGCAGAACAGCTCAAAACACTACTAGCTGAATATAATGAAGAGGCAGATAGGGAGGTGCACCACATGGGCAAATACACCACGGCACGGACTTATGGGGAGGGTGACAGACCTGGCTCTGTCCTAGCCAGAATACTGAGACAGGAAAGGAAACCGTTGGTAATAGAGGAACTCCGAACTGCTACAGGAGAGGTTCTGACAGATGAGTCTGAGATTATAGGCGAATTGAAAGACTACTATGCTGACCTCTATAAGTCTAAGGCTTCCCATATGGAAGAAGAGATTGAGGACTACCTTAGCTATATTAAATTGCCTTTCCTGACGAACGCACAGAGGGAATTCTTGTCGACACCGATACAAGAGGACGAAATTAGGGACGCTTTGGGAGGGATGCGTGACGGAAGCGCCCCTTTGGGCGGATGGCCTCACAGTGGGCTTTTATAAAGTATACTTAGATAAACTGATCCCTCACCTGTTGGCCCTCTTTGACGACGTATGCGAGGAGGGGAGTGTATCCCTAACCATGAGTGAAGCGCTTTTAGTCACAATTTTGAAACCTGGGAAACCTCCCGACTTGTGCGGTTCCTATCGTCCACTCTCCTTATTGAACGTAGACGCCAAGCTTTATGCAAAAATTCTGGCCACACGTTTGGCCCTCCTAGTCCCAGACCTAGTGGCCCCGGAGCAGGCCGGGTTCGTCCCAGACCGTAACTTGACTTATAATATTCGTACGGTGTTGGGAACGATGCAGCATGTCCGACAAGACAAAAAAGCGATCGCAGTTTTCCTGGATATGGAAAAGGCTTTCGACTCCGTCGAGTGGCCGTTCATGGTCAGGGTGCTGAGGAAATTGGGGTTGGGAGAACCCTTCCTGCAAATGTTAGGAGCTTTATATCATACACCCACTGCCAGACTACGAGTAGGGGACTATGTCACAGACGCCTTTGGAATAAGTAGAGGTACGAGGCAGGGGTGCCCCCTCTCCCCGCTCTTATACGCCTTGATTGCGGAACCCTTGGCTTGCGCTATTAGGGAATATCACGCGGCTGAAGGTATCAACTTCCCGACGTACAAAATTGGTGTCTCCACGTATGCTGACGATACCCTGCTGTATGTTCGGGATCCGGAATCTAACCTGAAGTCAGTGATCAGAGAGGTTGTGCGGTTCGGGGCCCTCTCGGGCCCAAAGGTCAACTGGGCCAAGTCAGTTGTGTTCCCCCTAACACCAGTCACGGAACCATTCGAGATGGAATATCCGCTGCAGTGGTCCCGGTACGATACCTGGGAATACGACTTCACACGGACCCCGAAACTCTGCTCCGGGAGAACTATGGGACTGCGTTTTCCAAGTTAGTTGATGACGTAGAAATATGGTGCAGGCTCCCCCTGTCGCTCATGGGTAGGATTGCTATCGTGAAAATGGTAGTTCTGCCTAGGTTTCTGTTTCTGTTCAATAATTTACCTATTGTCCTCTCGAAGGCCTTCTTCAAACAATTGACACAAGCTCTAACGCGACTTGCCTGGGGGGGTGGACAGCCTAGAATTCAATGGAGAGTACTGACACTGCCATATGAAATGGGGGGCCTAGGTGCTCCGGATATGGAAAGATATTACAGGGTGGCACAGGCAGCTCACTTGCACTCGTGGATACACGGGCATCCTCGCACTCCGCATGTAATCCTAGAACGCTTGTTCGCGAAGCCCACGCCATTGCCGGCCACGGTCTGCCTTCCGGTGGACCGTAGGATTGGCCAGCTTGACTCCATAAAAGCCACGAACCATGCCTGGTATGAGCTGGCGAAGGCGCAGGGATGTGATTTACTGTACTCCCCCCTCATGCCAATCGAATGGGCAATATGGCTCCCTCTGCTGATGGAGAGAGGAGTCACAGGATCGCTAGCAGATCTTGGGATCACGAAATTGGAAGACTTGTTCATAGATGGGACGGTGAAGACATGGGAACAGCTGCCCCCCGTGCGGGCTGAAGCGTCGTTGTTAACACGCTTTCAATATCACAGACTCCGTAGCGCGATGCAGGAAATCTTGGGCCCGGAGCTGGCAGAGCCATCTGAATTGCCGGAACTCACTTACGTCATTAAGACAGTGTCCTCTCGCAAGTTGGTAACGAACCTAAATAAACTGGGAGTTCGTCATAAACAACTCCAACCCTCCAAAGCCAGAGCAGAGTGGCAGCACGACCTGCAGACGCAGATAGATGATGCAATGTGGACCTATTGCTGTGTCAGCACGAAAAAAAAATCACTGAACGGACGGCACAGACTGGTGCATTTCAAATATTTGAACCGGGTTTACTACACGCCGGAGAGACTACACAGATACGGTCTGAGACAGTCCCCGGAGTGCGAACGCTGCCATGCACAAGTTGCTGACTTCCTGCACATGGCGTGGAACTGCTCTGGGATCAAAAAATTTGGGGGAGAAGTGTTCTCGGAAATGAGCCTGTTACTGCATACGGAGATTGAGTTCTCCCCGGCGCTGGCCCTGCTTGGATATTCGAAGCCACTTCCGGTTGCATTACGGCGTATGGTGGATGTGGCTTTCCTTATGGCCAGACGAGTTGTCGCCACCTGCTGGATGAGGGGCCCGTTACCTACTAAGGAGAAATGGAACAGAGACATGTTATACTGCTGCACCCAATCGGAAGTATATAGTGAACTGCTCCCCGCTAAGAGTCGCCCCAAGAACTTCTGGAGTCTGTACAAGGCACATGCAGAGGTCGGCGGAGGTGGGGAGGGCAGTGAGCAGGATGTGGGTTCGTCTGAGCCAGAGGACACAGGGAGTCAGGGATCGGGAACGGGCCGGAGGCGGGAGGAAGATCTAGGATAGATACACGGATCTAGCATGGATTGAGAGAGTGGGTTGGGACTGATGGCACACTTAATGTGAGTATTTGGGCCTGCTGGGGGGTCGGGTTGGAGGGTGGGAGGGGGCTGGGCGGCTAGCCAGGGACGCATGACACATCTCCCTTTCCTTCCTCTCCCCTCCCCCCCCCCCCCCGGCAGCCGCCCGGGGAGACACTCGGATAATCCAACTAGAGGAGTGGTGCGGGCAGACACACAATTGACAATAATGGGTGGGGGGTTAGTTGGGGTAGGTAGTAGTTGTTTTCTTTTACGAGCGGGGGGTATGGGTTTGCAGCAATAGGGGTTGGGCTGAACGACTGCTAGTAACACACTGCAAAGGGCACTGAGTGGTTGCAGGTATGACAGCGCTGAGTTGCCGGCCACATACTTATTGCATATTGTTGCACCATGCTATTCTTGAGCGCCGCCGGGCCTCCGGGATGTCGGCAAACAGGCTGTGTTCAAATCCGTGATTGTGATTGTATGTGCTGTTTCAATGCCGGCGTCCGGCCTTGCTGTGCTGCGAGAAGTGCGCCCTGTAACTTGTTTGACAACGAAATAAAGGTTTTTGAAACTAAAAAAATAAATAAATAAAAAAATAAAAAAAACTAAGAAACTCATGGGAAAAAAAGAAAGATTATCAAGTCCTTATGGTTAGATTCACATTTTACACATACAGAACCATAGAAATTCTGCATTTATAGATATACTTATCTTAAGAAACTATAACTCATCCCAGAAGGTAACTATAACCCGCGCCCTCACCATACACTGCTAATTTCCCCACATAATTCATCACTGATGACATTATTGAAAATATCACTGCAACATTTGCTGTAAAACCATTCATGAGACAACTGTGCATGGCAGGGGCGCGAGTCCCCTTCACCTTAACGGTGAAAGAAAAGTGAAAAATCTGCATTAACAAAACAAATATTATGGTTTGAATCCATATTATTCTCAGCTACTGTAGTGTGCTCTGTTAGAAATGGTGTGATCCAAATGTCCATTATGTGTAGCACTACATTCACTGGATCTTCACTTTGTTATGTCATCTATGCAGAATGTTACTGTTTAAGTTCTTTATTAGAATTCTCCGACTGAACTTATGAGCAGAGGTGCCCTATTCAACCTCAGATTCCTGAGTAGCTTGCTGTGACTTCTCTTCGTGGGATCCAACTCTGAGGCGCTGGTATCCAAAAATCATATGGAATGGCTGTGATTTTTGAATTTTTCAAGTCACCTGTGGGAATTTTGAAGATTCTAAGATTTGTAAGATAAGAAGTTTCAGTCACACACATATGATATTTACTTTTGTAGAGCTGTTTTGTGACACCTGATGGTATTGTCCAAGTATCTTGAGGTTCACAAATCTACAGGAGAGGTTGGAGATTTTAGAACCAAATGTAAATGTTTCTAAAGAAAAGGGATAATTTCTAGGTGTTGATAACAGGTTCACACTGATGGGAAGGGGATAGGAAATACCTGACATGTGTTACTGAATGATTGAATTATACTGCTCAAGCCACACTTAGCGGGTGTGAGCCTAACATTTTGTCAGGGTCTCTTGCTTCTGTCCTGCCTCAATGATGCAATTATATGCAAATGAATCTCACATATGGGTAGAGTATTTTTCTCACTACTGTATGAGGTAACACACCTTGAATTTTATAGAAATATGTTTACTAGTGAACTAATTGGGAGAGGGGACAAGCAGCCCCCCCGGACTGATTTCGGCCCTGGGTCCTGACCCTAGGTTAGAAGGAGGAGGGCAGCCATGCCGGATCCATTAATGACTCTGGGGACCCCATCTTCCAGGGCTGGCTACAGCTATGTCCCACGGTGCCCATCTCCAGGACAAAGCTGTTTTTCTGCCTGCACTGCCATGGGCAGGGAAACCAGTGATTGCTCTCACTTGGCAGGAGCTATTTCAAAGCTCCTGCCAAGTAAGAGCAAAAACAAAGTAGGCTCCCAGCTGGTGGGAGCTGTAAAAATGCCCCTGCCAGCTGGGAGCGGACTTAAGGTCTGTTTCCCGGCCACTAGTGATGTGGGCAGGGAAACAGATCTAAATATTACTTTTGTCAGCAAGGAGCAGCATTTTTAGCTGGTCCCTTCAGCCAGATGTAATGCCTGCTCCCACTTGAGGTGGGGTGCCTGCTGCGGGTCCTTGGGGATTTCCCCGCATCCCAGAACAGGAACATGGCATGTGCCCTGGGTGGGCACCCATCCTTAGTTGGCCAGGCCCCAGGAGATGGGATCCCCGGGCTAATATCGGCCTGGTAAGGGGGTGCGTGCCGTCCTCCCTATTTAAAAATATGGAGGGCCCCAGGGTATAGGATTCCCAGGGCCAACTTGGGCTGTGTGCCCCCTCCCCATTTACAATATGGCCGAACCCCGGGAGATGGGGTACCTGTTGCCGTAATCAGCCCGGAGAGGGGGGCCAGGTACCCCCCACTCCCACAAATATGGATGATCCCAGGGGATGGGCTGCGCGCTCCACTTCCTGATTGGCATCCTTTGTGCCACTTGCACGGCATGGGGTTGGTTGTATATGGGGTGTTGGCCGCAGGGCCTGGCCACAGGTGGTTGGATTAACGTATAGTAATTAAACATTACTTTACTTTTATTTTAAACTACAAACTTACTGAAAAAAATGAAAGGGTACAGTAAAGTTATAATTAGGAAATATCATTAAAAATCCATAGAAATTCACATAAAAAACAAAGGTTACAGGAACATTAACGTTAGATTTTTTTTTTTAACAACTAAGAAATTCATGGGAAAAAAAGAAAGATTACCGAGACCTTATGGTTAGATTCACATTTTACACAAACAGAACCATAGAAATTCTGCATTTATAGATATACTTATTTTAAGAAACTATAACTCATCCCGGAAGGTAACTATAACCCTCACCATGCACTGCTAATTTCCCCACATAATTCATCACTGATGACATTATTGAAAATATCACTGCAACATCTGCTGTAAAATTATGAATGAGAAAACTGTCCATGGCAGAGGCGCGAGTCCCCTTGACCTTAACGTGAAAGAAAAGTGTAAAATGTGCATTAACACAAAAAATATTATGGTTTGAATTCATATTCTTCTCAGCTACTGTAGTGTGCTCTGTTAGAAATGTTGTGATCCAAAGGTCCATTATGTGTAGCACTACATTCACTGGATCTTCACTTTGTTATGTCATCCATGCAGAATGTTACTGTTTAAGTTCTTTATTAGAATTCTCCGACTGGGCTTATGAGCTGAGGTGCCATATTCAACCTCAGATTCCTGAGTGGCTTGCTGTGACTTCTCTTCGTGGGTTCCAACTCTGAGGCGCTGGTATCCAAAAATCATATGGAATGGCTGCGAATTTTGAATTTTTCAAGACACCTGTGGGAATTTTGAAGATTCTAAGATTTGTAAGATAAGAAGTTTCAGTCACACACATATGATATTTACTTTTGTAGAGATGTTTTGTTACACCTGAGGGTATTGTCCAAGGATCTTGAGGTTCACAAACCCACACGGGAGAGGTTGGAGATTTTAGAACCAAATGTAAATGTTTCTAAAGAAAAGGGATAATTTCTAGGTGTTGATTTCAGGTTCACACTGATGGGAAGGGTATAGGAAATACCTGACATGTGTTACTGAATGATTGAATCATACTGCTCAAGCCACACTTAGTGGGTGTGAGCCTAGGATTGTGTTAGGGCCTCTTGCTTCTGTCCTGCCTCAATGATGCAATTACATGCAAATGAATCTCACATATGGGTAGAGTATTTTTCTCACTACTGTATGAGGTAACACAACTTGAACCTTATAGAAATAAGTTTACTAGTGAACAACAATTTGAAAAAGTTTAGATTTTGTTTTTAAGAAAATCTAAATACGTGCTGAAGGAAATGGTTCAACAATTCCCTTATCTGAAACCAGAGAACCTGAAGTTACACCTATGTCTATACAAGTCTACACAGATAACTCAGTGTAGCCCCAATACCACCTCTGAAAAGCTTACTAATTAGGTTGGTGTCTCTGATTGAGAATGTATCTAGATCCCTAGGTAGATGCTTGAAAGATGTACAGGTGTGACTGACTGATTGACTGTGATTAGAGGATCTGAGTTCTTATTCTGGTACCTGTTAGACCAGGCCCTCTCTGAAAGGTCATCCCCAAACATTTTGCCTTAACCCTCCACTTTTTTCTTAATTTGTTTTTGGCCTTAGGACTCTGTGCACTTTACCGCTGCTAACCAGTGCTAAAGTGCTTGTGCTATCTCCTTAAAAGACGGTGACATTGACACATAACCAATTGGCATATTTAATGTACTTATAAGTCCCTAGTAAAGTGCACTACCTGTTCCCAGGAGCTGTAAATTAAATGCCACTAGTGGACCTGCAGTACTGAATGTGCAACCCACGTAAGTAGCACTTTATGGTTTAAATTTCTTTATTGAATTTTGCAACACACAAGTACAACCATGTATGTTTAACTGTCAAACCACTGTTACTGTGGAACATATGACTTAACAGGGCACTAGCACTTTAAACATGTCTTAGACGTGCCATTGCAGCCTGTGTGTGTGTGCAGTTTTAAACTGCAATTTTGAACTGAGGAAATAAACATTGTGCCAGGACCAAACCTTCCTTTTAACACATACATGTCACCCCTAGGGTAGGCCCTGGACAGCCCAGATGGCAGGGTGCAGTGCATTTCTAAAGTTGGACATGTACTTTTAAATATTACATGTCCTGGTAGTGAAAAACTCATTTTTCACTACTGCAAGGCCTATTATTGTATGGCGTTTTTGGATCAGGGCGAAATTTCCCGATTCATGCCCTTATATAGGTACAATTCACATATCCCTTATATATGCATAGAAATCATACCCATATTTAGACATAGCCCATGCAGTCCAAATACAGGCATGGCTACTTCTCGGCTTCAGCAGTCAGGGACATCCCCTTGCTTGAATATTGATTTGTCCTAGAAATCATGGAGTTTTAAAAGAACTACTGATCCAGCGCTCTTACCAACATTTTGCATAAATGACTCTACCTACTAACACCAAACTTACTACACAATACTAGGCCCATATCAACAACAGAGCGACTGAATCATGAGGCGATAAGATCTATATATGTTGTTTAAACTATCTACAATAAACAAGACCAGCTTGTCATTTAGTAAGTTTATTTAAACATATTTAGAAAAACTTAGGTTTTGGAATTTTATTAAACAAGCATTAGAAAATGTCATAAAGAGAGGTTTATTCAGCATTAATAAAAGAGCTTAATTCAAGAAATATTATTCATTAGCAGAAATAAGTAAAAATAAGCATTTCCAAACCCTAACTATCTCTCTGTCTCTACCCTCATCGCCTGAAAATAAAGTCTTTAATAAAAGCTGCTTTCCTTACGTACGTTGTCCATCAGCATAACACGTCCCTCTGGAATCAAAAGCGCAAGCCAAATGTCTGTTCTTTGAGCCCATTCTTATACCCTAAAACTAAAGCTAATCTAACTATTTTCACATTCCAACAGTTGAATTCTAGCTCTCCATTGGCTGAGCCACCTCATGCCACAGTAAATTGTGACATCTTCTACTTCATGTCCGGGCTTATTCACTAGCTCATTGTTCATGCACAAAATCTTGGCGACACTTCCTTAAGCTGTTACATTTTGTAGCAAAGATGTTCAAGCAATACAAAATTTGTCACGTCTCTTCCTTTCAGCCTTGAGCTTGTCCGTTCTGAGCTTCCCGTGGCACATTAGCAAACCTCTCCATAGAGTCACTTTTGGCAGTTCTTTTCAAAACTTTTCAAAATAAAAGTTCATAGGCTTTTCATCATCTTCAAAATAAATTTTCTCATGTGGCTTTTTATCAACAGGCCTCTTTTCAGAAAGCGTCAGTTTTCTGTGCCACTTCTTCTTGCGTCACTTTTTAAAGCATTATTTTTCTCTGCAGCCAACTCTAAGCTTCATTTGTAAAACTATTATATAAACAAACATAAAACATAAATTAATTAAGGAATTGACATTTGTTCTGTTACCCACCCACCTTTGCTAATTAATTAACCCATTAGTCTATATTACCTAGCAGAAGCAAACAAATAAAGCAGCGTTTGTATCTACCATTCTTCATTTAGCCCAGCAGGATTCTCCACATACCTGTATAAAATAAAAAGACACAAAATAGACAAAAGCATATATAAAATAGGCACATGCCAATAATTGAACAGCCGCAATTAATATTGACAAGACAATAGACAAACAAAACAAGGTTAGTTAATTATTTTTAAAACGTACTTGCTGCAACATAGAGCACATAATGTTAAACCCACATGTTTGTGAATGCAATTTTATTCTAGGTTGGTTTAATAACATGAAGCAGACATATTAGTTTTATTAAACATTATGGAAGTCTGACTTCACAAGGCTGAACAAAATATTGTTCATTAACCTGCTCCATCAACTCCCTCATCTGGTGATTTTAAAATCACCAAACACCACCCAAAAATTTCACAAAATTGTTATATTGAACTTGTTTCAGGCTTACTCAGGATTAGTATTTAAACCCTAATTTCATCTATATTTCTGCAATTCTCATATTGAGTTCTATAAAATTCTTCTAATTCTATTTCCTTTTCTCATTCCTTATTCAGCTAAGTTGGATCTTTTCCACCTTTATATCCCCAATCCCCAATGAATTTTTAGGTATCTACATTTTGACTTGCACCAACAAAAACAAATATTAATCTGAGAATTGTCCCATCAAAAAAAAACTAAACAAAAAAGTATGTTGAAAAATTAGTATATACCCCTCCTTTTTAAAAAATTTTTTATATCTAAAACATGTTTTCTTCGACCTAAGTCATACAACAGAGTTTCTTTCCCAACTAAAACATAGTTTCTTCGACCTAGTCAACTAACAAAATTTCTTCGACCTAGTCAATTAATCTTTCAATTACAGATGGAAATATTATAAAGGACTTCCTTGATGACTTAATTTTCTCATTTGTCTTGACCACTCTCATTTGTTTTCTTCTATTTAATACTTCAATTCTTCCTTTTATTTGAAACTTTTCATTTAGCTCTTCTTTACTTTGACTTGAGATCTCATGTACTTGGTTTTCATTTTTATTCACCAACTTGCATTGTAGACTTTTAACTCCTATTGTTCGGTTAACTTTGCTATTTACTAATCTGAATACGATATTCTCATTTCTTTTATTATTTAATTTTTTCTTGTGTTCTGTCAGATTACTTTCCGTTTTCCAAGTTCTCTTTTTCGGCTTATTTACATAATCATCATTGTCACTGGTTTCATATTCTGTGTCTCCAGCCAATTTCCTTTTTCTACTCAATAATTTCCTTATTTCAGTTTTCTTCTTTGATTCAGGATCTTCTCTAATCAGCAGTTTTACTTCTCTGTTTGGAACATCATCCTTATAGCTGGTACTTGGTAATTCGTCTTCTTCTTCTTCTTCAATTACCTTCAACTCCCCAGTTTCAGAACTCTTGTTCCTACTTTCAGAGTCTTCAATCTGCTTTTCGATACCCTCCTGAATTTGTTCTTGAAATTCTTGAATCTCTTGATCAAATTCTTTATCTTGTTCTTTAATTTCTTGAATCTCTTGACCATATTCTTCTTTATCTTCTGCTATTTGATCTAGCAAAATTTTAGTATTCTCATCTTCAGAATCTTCTTTTTCTTCTGACTCAAACTCATCTTTCTGCTTCCTTTTCTGGCAGATCTTCATCAATTTCTGACTCTACTGTCATAATTTCCAAGTCTTCTTCATTCAAGGCTTGTTTTCTATTTAAACTCTCCAGATGTCGACCTTCCTGTCGATCTTCAGGATCTTGATTTCTTTCATGTTCTTCTTCAGAGTCTGAATCAACAGTAGTATCACCATCCTCATCAGGATTATCAGGAGGTGGTACACGAATAGTGTTGCTTGCGTGTATCCACCTCTTCAATCCTTTGCATTTCACTGCATCTGTTGTAACAAGAATAACTTGTCTTGCTTTCTGCCATTTTGGTACCAGACAATTTCTTCTTCTGTACACGTTAGTTTTGACCCAATCACCTGGGATCAAATCATGTCCTTGTTCTCTCTCCTTTATAATCACTTCAGTTCCCACTTGATTGAATGCAGTAATTACCACATCAGATAAGTTTTTGCAAAAGTCTAAGGTAACACTGTCATTTATACTTAGTAACTTGTTTGCTGGAACAAAATCTTGTCTCATGATCTTTCCCATTAATTTTTCTTGAGGGTTTAAACCTGTCTTGTCAGGTATGTTTCTTACAGTACTCAACACAAGTGGCAAGGCTTCTGTCCACTTCATACCTGTTGTTTCACACAATTTTGTAAGTCTATCCTTGATACTGTTATTTATTTGTTCAACAACTTCTGATGCTTCTGGTCTGTATGCACAATACTGTTTTTGTTCAAAACCAAATGCTTCACAAATTATCTGCATTAATTCATTTTCAATTCTTGATCCATTATTACTTTCTATAGTTACCGGAAGCCAAAACGCGGAATCAATTCACGCAAAAGCAACTTTGCCACAGTAATTTTGTCATTCTTTCTTGTTGGAAAAGCTTCTATCCAATTTGAAAATAAACAAATGATAACCAGGACATATTTCAATTTGTTTTGTTGGGGCATTTCAATGAAATCTATTTGAATTCTTGTAAATGGACCACCCTCCCGGCCTATGATTTCCAAACTCTCAATTCTCTTTTGATCTGGTTTGTTTTCCTGGCATGTCAGACATCTTTGACAGAGTGACTCCACAACTACTCTGAACTTCAGATTGTACCATGTCTTTCTGAACATTTTCATTATGTCATCTCGATCTACATGACCCTCCCCATGATACATTCGAGCCATATCTGAAATGATACTGTTTGGCATGACCAATCTGTCATCTTTGTGAACCCAAATCTTATCTCCTTCTCTTTGTTCACAGCCCTGTCTCAGCCATCCAATTTCCTCCTCATCATCTGCCTCGTCTTGTAATTGTTTTAATTCTTTCCATGTCTGAATTACAAAGAATAATATGAGAATACTTGAAACATGTTCATTGAATTTTTTCCGATTCATTGCAATCCTCTCTTGAGCACATAACTTAGCACTGATACCTGCGTACGCATTGCCTTTTGAGATATAATCAATTTTTTCTTCATTTACAACACATTTTACCACCGCTAATTGGTCAAGAAGCTCAATTCCATTTATTAACCTTTTAATCAAAATAGCATTTCTTATAGGTGATTCTATAGAGTTTAAAAAATCTTTTTGTGACCATAGTTGATCATAATCATGCATTATGTTATATCCAAATTTACTATCAGTTATTATAGTAATTTTTAGTTTTTCACTCATCTCACATGCATGAATCAAAGCAATTAATTCCGCTACTTGAGCTGAACGAACTCCTTTGAGACAAGATCCTTCAACCACTTCTGTAATTGTACATACTGAGTAAGCTGCACTCAATATATCATCATCTGTTTTTAAACATAATCCCTTCACAAATAACACATAGTCAGATTCTAGTAAAGGAACATCCTAAATGTCTTGTCGGGCTTTTTGTAAAATTCTGATGCATCCTGACATTCATGATCATTTGTCAAGTTTGTTTTAATCTGTGGATCAATTGCATCTATTACTTGGATGTTTTCACTTAAGAGACCACCAGATTCATTCCAAGATACTGGGAGTACATTTATTCTTTGTGGTCTGTTTTCCTGTTCCTTATTTAATCCTGTATCTGTATTGTCTGTCTGCTTATTATCATAATTTGGCAATGGCGGTGGAGGTATCTCATTCTGTTGAATCACCACCTGTCGCTGTATTTGTAGCTGTTGATTCAGCTCATTTTTCTCATTCTCCCTTTTCTTTGACCATTTTGTTTTCCATTTATTCAGATTACCCCATTTTCTCAAAGTCCATATTAATTCTTTTATATGGGCAATTCTACCTGATTTGTTCAAGTTTTCAATGTTCCTTTCAGTAAAATTCATTCTGTAATTTTTATGAAACAGATTTTCTTTACTCAAATCAATTTCAAAATCAAAAGCCATTTCTTCAACAGTATCATATTTATTTTTTGTTTTCCAAGAAATGTCTTTGCAGAGAAAAAACAGTTCATCATCCTGATATGTTTTTAATCTATCTGTACTCATTGTACCATTTATTAATTCTTCTAAATCAAATTTAAATTTTGACTCATCAGGCTGTGTCAAATCAATTAAGTCAATATCGGAGTTCTCACTAGTTGAAGCAGTAGTCATTACTCCCTCTAACTCGTTTGGAATCATTACTGCCTGACTTTCAGATACACTATAATACATTTTTTCAGTAAAATTTTGAATTTCAAAATTTAATGGGACTGTTAAAACTGTGGAACTAATTTCATCTTTTCCAAGCACAGGGACTGTCACTGCTTCCATGTATCTCGTTAACTGTTTTAAATCATTTGATGAATTCACATGATCAGGAATATTAATTCCAGAAGTACTAGGTATTTCATCATACTTTTCTGTTGCGACACGTTGAGAAGAGGTCTGGGCGGGGACTCTATTGATCTGAACTGGGACTCTTGGCGTTACATTAATCTTTCCTGAGGTTTTGCTTACATTTCTGTCCTGATCTGTATTTATAACATCATTTCTAAACTGATTAATAAATTCTACTCTCTCATCTTTATAATTTTTATTTATAAATTTACAAACCGAATTTTCATTAAAATGTATTTCCTTTGGGAGAGGTGATGTATTCATTAATTTGCTTTCACATGTAACAACAACTTTTTTCATTTTCTGATACCAAGAAAACATTTTTTCTTTCTTTAGATAATAATTATCCATGTTTTATAAATACTTACCTTATTAATATTGACTACAACAAATACAATTGTTTACTTTATTTATTAACACACAAAATTCACTAATTAGTCCACAAGGCCAAATGATTATCAGATTCTATTTTCTCTTTTTCCTATTTTCTCACTTTAATTTGGGTAGTAAAATTTAAACCAATTGAAAGCACCAATGGAATTTATCCAACTAATAAATCAAAAATAGGGACAGAACCATCTGAAAACGGAACAAGGACTGTCTATATTTTAATTACATTACAATTCTGCGCGCGACCACCTTGAACACAAGCAACCTTTCTATTGCACTTCGTCTATCTTAGTACTGGATTACTGCTATGCTATTATCAATAAATCATATACAGCTTTGTGGGACACTATAATCACATATCAACTGAGAGGAGGACTCAGTAATGTTTATTTATTAAATTACACTGCACAAATTCTCCAATTTCCCTTCTGTCAATCCGCTTTAAACCATTTTTCTTTGAACTTAATTTGGCTTAATAATCACAAATCTCCAATTTCATTAGTGATACAATGCTACTGATGTTGTTACTATTGTTCCTTCTTTGGTGGCCTTTCTAGTGTACAGTGCTCGTTGGTACTTTGACTGTTGTTACTACTATAGCTATATTTGCAGCTTTAATGGCAACTGCTAATTGTTTTACTGTTACTCAATATTGTAATAGCTGATATTGTTGCTGTCCTTGCTCTAATCACCTCTGCTGCTGTTGTCCTAACCAGGATTACTGCTGTGATATTCACTACTTTACAGTAAGTCCCACCTTCCTAAAGTACAATATGTATAATTATGTGATCTGTTATAATACAAACAAAGCTTTGGGCATTAGCGCTAAGAAAATTAAAGCCAAAACAATCTCGACAGTGGTAGACAATGGGCATCAGCTAATTTCAGTGCAACAAATGCCTTGACCAATCACAGCACAACTGCTGTGATACTCTAGCTAATCTCAGCGCAGCAGCTACGACGCTACAATCAATCACAACACAACAGTTACGACGCTTTGGCCAATGATACTGTCGTGGAATCTCTTTTTCTCCTCTCACGCTTCAAAACAACTCTTTTTCCACCACACGAGTTCACAACACTTAATGTGAGAAATATATTGGCGTATAATAACATGCCATCAATTTAAACAGAGCTCACAATGTTCGTCGGCTATCACATACTTAGCTAAATCAAAGGACTTCGCATCAACTAATGGCAGTGCAATAAATGCCTCAGCCAATCAAAATGCGGTGTCTAAGACGCTTCAGCCTATCACAGCGCGGCGGCTATGGCGCATGTAGCCGCTGCGGTTTCCAGTTCTCTCCTAGCGCTTCTACTCCACAAACAGCCCCTCCCTTACAAAATGTGTTGAGCTCACAATATAGCATACAACGCTCGCCGGCCGTTACCGCATCAGCTGTGATACTCGCAGCTATAGCTAGCTAGAAAGAAAATCAAAGCGGGGACATTTATTCTTTGTAAACAACTTGGTAGACCGTAGTAACGCGCATCAGCCAATTATTGCGCGACCATTCTAAACCAATGAAACGTTTTCAACTAATCACAGCGCTGTTGGGAACGCTTTAACCAATCACAGAACCGCAGCCATGATACACATAGACGCTGCAGCTTCTAGCTTTCTTCTCACGCTCTCACTTCTAAACAGCTCCTTCTATATAAAATAAACCCACAACACAGTGCACAACCGTGAATAAAACCGAACAGTGATACTTTTAAATGTAGACAGTGGTAATTCACATCGACTAATTATTGCGTGACCACTCTGAAACCCTGAAACAATTTTAACGAATCACAGCGCGGCTTTACTGTGACACTTAAGACACCTCAACCTATCAGAGCGCGGCTTTACTATGACACGCCGGACGCTTCAGCCAATCAGAGCGCGGCGGCTCTGACGTACACAGCCGCTGCAGCTCCAAGCTCTCCCTCCTTGTGCTCTCACTCCTAAAATCGGCCCCTCCTTCACAATTTCGATCGTGACACTTTTAAATGGAATTTTATTAGAGCGCAATACTTTAAATGTATTTAAATAGCGCAGACTTTCCTCAAAGGCTCGAAAGCACTTTATAATTACTTTTTTACACAATTAGTGATTACACAAAACAAAACCATTTGCCTGCTTCCTTAAAAAGGACAGTAGTTTCACAGACACACAGATTTTCACTCATTCATTTGAAATAGACGACGCTACTTCTTCAGAATATTTTCTACCACATTCATACAAAGGAAATCCCTACTCATGCACACTTATTTTCCTCCTTAGGACTCTAACCTTAGAAGATAAACAACCCTTACCCTTCACACAAGTTTGGATATATCCTATTACTCTTTTCACAGAGAGTTTTAAAACAGGCTCTCAGTCCCTATACTCAAGGTTTCAATTTCATAGACAATCCTCACTATCATATATACAATTTATTCAACACACCTAGAACCCTAAACTTGTGTTGTACGTCCACAACACGATGATATGCGGCGATATCACCTTTTGAAGCAGAACAAATGAACCTGTGTAACCTAATAACAGCGTCACACTAATCTCGCCATGGCTAATCTGGGAATTTTTCACACTGCTGGAAAAAACCTTAACAACTAAGTTAAACAATCTGACAAAATCAATAACTCAACATATGTTAAACATTGATCCTATGAATATACCAACATATATGTATCATGCATGTAACATGTATGTTAAAAACAACATATAAACCGTCTGAATGCTCCCAGGAAATTGATCCAGCGCTCTTACCAAAATTTTGCATAAATGACTCTACCTACTAACACCAAACTTACCATACAATACTAGGCCCATATCAACAACAGAGCGACTGAATCATGAGGCGATAAGATCTATATATGTTGTTTAAACTATCTACAATAAACAAGACCAGCTTGTCATTTAGTAAGTTTATTTAAACATATTTAGAAAAACTTAGGTTTTGGAATTGTATTAAACAAGCATTAGAAAATGTCATAAAGAGAGATTTATTCAGCATTAATAAAAGAGCTTAATTCAAGAAATATTATTCATTAGCAGAAATAAGTAAAAATAAGCATTTCCAAACCCTAACTATCTCTCTGTCTCTACCCTCATCGCCTGAAAATAAAGTCTTTAATAAAAGCTGCTTTCCTTACGTACGTAGTCCATCAGCATAACACGTCCCTCTGGAATCAAAAGCGCAAGCCAAATGTCTGTTCTTTGAGCCCATTCTTATACCCTAAAACTAAAGCTAATCTAACTATTTTCACATACCAACAGTTGAATTCTAGCTCTCCATTGGCTGAGCCACCTCATGCCACAGTAAATTGTGACATCTTCTACTTCATGTCCGGGCTTATTCACTAGCTCATTGTTCATGCACAAAATCTTGGCGTCACTTCCTTAAGCTGTTACATTTTGTAGCAAAGATGTTCAAGCAATACAAAATTTGTCACGTCTCTTCCTTTCAGCCTTGAGCTTCCCGTGGCACATTAGCAAACCTCTCCACAGAGTCACTTTTGGCAGTTCTTTTCAAAATAAAAGTTCATAGGCTTTTCATCATCTTCAAAATAAATGTTCTCATGTGGCTTTTTATCAACAGGCCTCTTTTCAGAAAGCATCAGTTTTCTGTGCCACTTCTTCTTGCGTCACTTTTTAAAGCATTATTTTTCTCTGCAGCCAACTCTAAGCTTCATTTGTAAAACTATTATATAAACAAACATAAAACATAAATTAATTAAGGAATTGACATTTGTTCTGTTACCCACCCACCTATGCTAATTAATTAACCCATTAGTCTATATTACCTAGCAGAAGCAAACAAATAAAGCAGCGTTTGTATCTACCATTCTTCATTTAGTCCAGCAGGATTCTCCACATACCTGTATAAAATAAAAAGACATAACATAGACAAAAGCATATATAAAATAGGCACATGCCATTAATTGAACAGCCGCAATTAATATTGACAAGACAATAGACAAACAAAACAAGGTTAGTTAATTATTTTTAAAACGTACTTGCTGCAACATAGAGCACATAATGTTAAACCCACATGTTTGTGAATGCAATTTTATTCTAGGTTGGTTTAATAACATGAAGCAAACATATTAGTTTTATTAAACATTATGGAAGTCTGACTTCACAAGGCTGAACAAAATATTGTTCATTAACCTGCTCCATCAATACCATTCCCTTGGGGTTCTTTGATGACGTTATTATGTCCGACTTTACGTCAACCTAGGCACCTTCCAGGTATAAATATGCCTACACTTGCCCTAGCAAACACACAGTGGTTCGGAGCAGCTCGACTATCTACTTGCCCGTCGCAGCTCGCTACAGCAAGAACCGAAGAAACCCGACCCTCCAGCTGATGCACTGATCGAGAAGCTGTCCTTTCTCTCACTGAGAATCCAGCTCCAGTGTTTCCAAGCTCCCCTCATGGGGTGTTGGGATATCGAGTCCCGAGACAGAGATACCAGACCTCCTTCATTCTAAAACTAAGGTATAGAGCTGATTAGACCCTAAAGAGAAATCTTGGATAGATGCTTGGCAAAGAAACTAAACCTATGCTACACCACACTTACTTCTTCCCTCGTACTTGACTTAGGTTAGGTACATCGTGGTATGCGTATTTTAGAAGCACCAGTTGAGTACTTTTAGCCTTTGTTATTTATGTATTTATTTTTATATGGCTTAGAAACCATACAATGCTTTTACAGTATTATTTTAGAATACTCTTCTTACTGTACGCATTATACTTTGCAACCAGTATTACGATTGTAGCAGTTCAATTTACTTGTATGAGAAAGAAGACTCTTCAATAAATCCTTTTTATTGAAAACGCTCATCTATCTATTTCGCTGCACCTCTGATTAAACGAAGCATGCACGATTGACTGAGTAAAATATCTATCTATTGTTTCCACAACTCTGAAGATACGTTTATTCTTGGGGAAACAAAGTTGTCATGTGTATGCGGTTGTCAGAAACTAATCCCTTCTTGTTTATTCGAGAAAGTTTCTAGTGACCTCTGAGCTAGCTGGCACTCACAATTAAGTCTAATATATTCGATAGAGACCTAGTAGACTTAAGTCCCACGTCAAATCTATAGGATATATTATTCCAATGCGCAGAGCCTATTGGGATTATAGGAACTACACTATATGGCGCCCAATGTTTGGTAAGGCACTAATTTAACGCTAGATACTAGAGTAACTCAGTCGTGCTTTTCACAGAGACCCCTTTTTCCCGTAAAATACTCCAATAGACGTCTGGAGTGGGTAAAAGGATAAAACATCCACCATAACTGAGTAGGACGAAAATCCTATGTATTAGTTTTTGGTTTGTTCAACGTTGAAGGATACAGTGTTCCAAAATATTGTGCACCTTATCTTTGTTTCCTTGAAACTTGCCTTGCAAATTTTCAATAAACAAAATGAGTGACAAAGAGAACGGTGGAGCTGCAGGAACTGCAGCCGAAGCAGGTTCCAACAAAATGACCCGGATGCTATAATCATCTCGGAAAATTTAAGGAAAACCATCACTATAAAGCTTATAACAAATGGCCTATCATCGAGAGGTGGTAGGGTAATTTTTGTCATAGAGACACATGAATATCGGCAAACAGAGGTATTCTATTCATGGATTATCTTCCCTGAAGCAAATCCAGTAACACATGTGTTTCACTTCTACAAAGAAGAGGAACATCCAACGGAATACACTACTTTCAAGGATGTTGAAATTCCACTAACATACCAAGAGCATGCGCTCTGGTTTAAAGGCGCCCTACAACATCAAAATCATCACATTACCAGGCTCAATCCACTAGGTAGACCAGGAGCAACATGGCCGGTACTAGCCAGCTATACACCGCACCCTGACATTGAAGAAATGTCAGACGCGGAACTATTAGTTCAACTTAAACAACTAATCAAAATACATAGACAATCGGTTCAATATGTCATGCGGACACTAACAGTCCAACCTCCTGTAAGGATTCCACAACAAACGCCCTACCAGGGGAACACAAATAAAATTACACCACAGACTATACAATCAGTCATTGGTAAATTGCCCGCAAAAAGGGAACAAATTCCATTCTGGATAGCTCAAAAAATTATTCAAATCGAGGCAGTATTTCCTGATACTACCCCTCATGAGAAACACAGGATTCTAACAATCTGTTTACCAATGGGGATCGCACCACATCTAGAGGACTGTGACACTTGGGGTACAGTCTTTGCTGCAATCTACACGAAAACACATTGTGTGTCGTCAATGGCGGTAATACCTGATGTCCTGAAACCGATTCAAAATGAATACGGGGCAGAGCCTGCTTTAAATCTGGGTATGAAACTACTGAAATATTTCAAACAGGTCTCAGCTATAATATTAGCTAATATTAAAGGTGAAGGAGCATCCGTGGCGATAGATGTAACTGAGCAACCATATGAACTGGCCAGAATAATTGAAAAGTCCTATGAAAAACTAGGTAGAGATAGTTTGGGTGGGAAACCAGTCAAACTGCAACTAACAGAAAGTCCTGAAAAGGTCTTTATTAAAAACACTCTCACTACTCCTAAAAAGAAGTGTGAGAATACTAAACAAACTTCTAAAGAGAAGTGTTCTCAATCCCGAGGAAGGTCTCGTCAAAAGGAGCCCTCTGAAAAGAGGTATAACCTCAGGAACAGGGATAATTTGAAAAAACCTGATAGATACCAAGATACTGATACACGTTCCTCTCGTACCTTTTAGACTTCCTCACAGAAATCCAAAAGAAGAGGACGGTCAGAGCAAAAGGAAGAAAACGTGAAGTCCAAAGACGATTAACACGTTCCAAAAAATAAAAAAACTCAATCCACCAAAAAGAAGGTAGCAGGGCTAAAAATCAGACATGCAGAGGATCTTTAGGACACAATTCAAGAACGGGGAGTGAGCCCAGACAATGCTGGACAGCGCAGCAGAAGTCACCATAACTCGCAAGATCTTGAAGGATCATCTTGAGACAGTGGGGTTGAATGAGTACATCCAAGTTGAAACTGCAGATACCAGGATTAGTGTACGCCATAAGTTATATGAAGCAACGCTCCGGATGGAGGGGGACATAACTAGGAAAATAAGAGCACTCTTTTGGGAGAAGCTCTCTAAGGGTTATGACATTCTTCTAGCTGAAAAAGACTGGCCACCAAAATTTGTCAGGGAGTGCTCACATGGCGAATACATCATTATTAAGAAACAATAAATAGGTGTGCCAGCGATTAATCCTGTTACATTGCTTTAAAACAACTTTTTCAAAGGTAGCCTGCCTGTGGTGTGCTCCATGGTGTCAGAGGGCTGCCTATCCTTCAGGTTTTTCTGAATCTAGAAGTGAAGGTACGGGACAAAGTGTCACAACCTAACCTAGAGCACAGCGCTGTTGAATTATACTATCTATTCACAGTTTACAAAAAAATGATGCATTGATTGACAAAATAAACCAATAACATTCATCAATTTTTGGTTATTGACTGCTTATATTTCTTTTGATTTCAATCAATTGTTCAAGGTACTTGTCCGCATTACTGAATAAGGTGTGGGGTTTCACCATGATTCAATTTGGTTATTTGAAGAAATGATGGTTTTGTTCCTTTTAGAATTTTAAAGCTTAACGTGGCGCTCTGTCGCAATAGCTGTTGCTTTTCATTTCAGGTTAGTGGTTTCACTGTTTTTTATCCTCTATTAACATTCGCTTTCACCAAATGTCCGTTGTCAGGAGTCACCCAGCACATTATGGGTCTTACATTGGTTCAGCTCGGAACGAACATCTATCGTGCTTAGATTTAATCACATGCATGTTTTGCACTGATTACTTCGCTTGCACAGCACTTCGCGTCTTCTTTGACTTTAAAGTATTAAGTTCACTTCTCGCCACACTGAATGTTTTGCGTTGTTTAATGCAAGCTCAATGGAATGATTGTTGATCACCTTGACAGTAGCAGATTTATTTTCTAAATATTTTTGAATGAGACTCGAGACTTTGCGGTTGTGTTTTAAACAATGCCCTGAATGTCATATGTTATGAACATGCATTGAACATAGTACATTTTTGACATGGCTTCATTAATGTCTCTTATTTACAGTGGCCCTGAGGAAGGGACTACCCGTCTCGAAATGCCTCGGGCCAGTTGTTAATCATCTTACTCTTCGATGGATTCTTACAACTGAATTGTATAATTTGAATGTTATTGTAATGATAAGTCATGAAGGAATGACTGTGTAATGAACATGTACAATAACTTTGATCTTGCTCTTTAATAATTATTTGAACAATTGATTGAAATCAAAAGAAATATAAGCATTCAATAACCAAAAATTGGTGAATGTTATTGGTTTATTTTGTCAATCAATGTATAATTTTTTTGTAAACTGTGAATAGATAGTATAATTCAACAGCGCTGTGCTCCATGTGAAGACATCATTATGCCAGCCTTCTCCAATCATATTCCAATTCCAAAAAAATATGCCTATGTTGTAATTTGGCAGCGATTAGGTTAGCATTAGCAGCAGCCATCCTTCATTTAGAGACTATCTTGTCCGTTTTGTGGAATCGATTTTGTATTTCTGTCAGCCATTTTGTTTGCCATGTGCTCGCCATGTGCTCTGTCCTACCTTTCTGTTAACTGCTCTTGAAAGCTGCAGAGAGACAAACTATATTTAGCATCTTCCACCTTCGCACATGCTCAGTTGAGCTTGCAGCTGTCCATTCAGCTGCTGTAGTCTGTAGCTGTCAGGATGTGTTCACCAGAATTAGCAACTGTTAGCTCCTCCCACTTGTTGACTGTGCATTTTCTGTATGACCTTATATATACCTAAAACCAGCATTTTGTACTTGTACCACCTTCATTTGAGCCCCTGTGTGGGTATAAAAGGACCCAGCTCCTTCCATTCAGTGTGCTACTTCATACATTACCAAAGGGTGTTGTGTGAATGTAGTTCCACCTCATGAGGTTTAATAAATCTTGTATTTTCTATTCCAGTTTCTGTGCCAACTTCTTCATATTTTTCTGAGGACTCTGTGCAGAGAAGGGCGAATTCCTTGCACTGGTAGGCCTTGCTGAGGCTCACTACCACAAATTGGCGCTTCCAACGTGGGGCTCATCGGTGACTAGGATGCCCGTAGGAGTGATTGAGACGAAGGCTTGGAATCTCGCTTTGGAAGCGATCGCTGCCTGAGGAGACCCGAGTCTTGGCAACCACGGCGTTTTTCCTTTATTTCTGATCTGACCATCTAGGTGGTGCCGGTCCTCGACTAAGATCTCTTCTGTTGATTCGCCGTGCAGTGACCATGTGGTCGATTTGAAAACTTGGCAGTTGGAATCTGGACAGCATTTGATTGGCACTTGCTGTTGGTTTTTGATGCCTTGGATTGGTAAGGTAGTTTAGTAACACTTACTGTGGCTTTTTGTTTGAAGGATTGGCCAATATTAGTATTTGTTTGTAAGGTATATATGAATTGCAATTTATATAGGCAGGTAATGAGGAGATTTTTCTCTATTTGAATTTGTTTGAATGGCGCAACGTACGAAGAGTACCTTAAGCGCTACTTTGATTATAATACTGCATATTCTGCACTATTTTTGGTATGCCTGTTTCCAGCACACTTCGTAGGATGTGTTGCTTTTGTAGAGGTACCAGTTTGAGACTCGATGAAGCACAACAGGGCCCCCCTCGGAGGGGACGCCTAATAGGGACATGTATATTAAGTATGGTATTTCTTCTATAATGTACAGCACATTATGGAATAAATATACTCGTAAAGATCCTGAGTTGGGTTGGCCTATGCATGGGTCATTTGATTTACGAAAGATTCAGTATGTGAAACAACGAATGTTTAAGCGAAAGGCTAGGCAAGATATGTTTGACTGTGTGCGAATGTGGGAGAAAGAAGTGCGTGAGTGAATGAAACGTGAGCAAGCCTTGATTGAAAAAGAACAACCTAAGAGCATTCATGCGAATGCATTGAAAATGAAAAATAGGGAAATTAAAGAAATTAAAGAGAGGGAAGATAGGGAACGTCATTTACAGGTAAATGACCAATACACTGTTCGTAGACCTCTTTATCCTATTCTTAATAAACCCCAAGATGATTCTCTCTTTATTAGATCATTGTCCACCTCCGTATACTCTTCCTTCTGCTCCTTATGAGTCGGATGAGGACTCTCCTACAGACCAGGACAAAGCTCGAGAAACTCGCTCAATGTTATCTGCTGGGCGTGCGCCTGACATTAGATCTGCTGTGCGTAAAGCCGTTCGTAGTACTGCCACTGTTTCTGAACTTTTAGATAGTATAAAAGATTGGCAGGAAAGGGAGCAAATATATTTTACCGATACGTTTGCCGCAGAGGTTATTGAACGGTTCAGGAAATATTCGGTAGAAATGGAGCCCGATGATGTAGCAAATGATTGTAAGGAACTACGTGAAGGTCTTTTTGTCTTCTCCCAGGTGGCTGACACAGTCAGATGCTTGGTTAAACTGCGTGTTGAAGCAGCCCGTTTGCGAGAGGAGAAAAAGGCAGCAGACGCAGCTGTACAAACATCTCAGATCAGCATGGCCCGAACTTCTACTCCTGAAACAGATAAGAATGTTGTAATTAATGTGAAACCCATGCGGGAGGCCGCGCCTTTATATGTTCCTCCTAAAGGAATGGGTACAAGTGATGATAAGACTTCTACAGATGCAAAGGGATATTTTATTTATAATCGGGTTTATCCTCCTTGGAATAGAGCAGATGTCATGGCTCTTAAAACTGCATTACCTGATCCGCGAAAGAATCCAGCAGCCTTTTATAAGGAAGTTGAGGGTGCTATTAGCTCTTGTACCATGACTTTGCCTGATATTGATCTATTTTTTGGATTAATATTACCGCCTGATATGTGGAGAACTGTGCTTAAAGTTGATGATCGTGCGACCTTTGGGGCATTATGGAAAGATTTAGAGCAGTTAGATGAAGATGGAGAACATGCACAGGAACTGTGTCAGTTAATTTTAAATCTTCCGGCAGCTTTATTAGTTAAGTTAAAGACGATTATTCCCCCTAAAAAGATAGATTGGACAGTGTTAGCGTCTTGCAAGCAAATGGCAGATGAATCAGTTTCTGACTTCTTCACACGCTTTGAAGAAGCATTCCATGATTTTAGTGGCCAGTCATTGACAGATGACACAGGTAGACATTTGTTTGTTAATAAATATGTCGCAAACCTTTTGCCAGGAATAGCTAGTCACCTAAAGGCCAGTGAAAGTTCATGGACTACCTCTTCTCCGGTTTCTCTTTTGACTATGGCTCAGTATTATGAACTACAGTTAAAAAGGGAGTGAGGAGCACACGTGATGCGGTGTTTTCAATGTAATCAAATGGTGCTGCAACTGCTAAGGTTCGTCACGCCTGAAGAGAATGCTAAGTTAAGATGAGTACTGAACTCATCCAGTTGCGCACTGTGCACTTGGTGTTAATCCTACACCTTTGGTATTTGAATTTCTACACAATTTCAAACTTTGTTTAACAGTTATTTATTTTCATAATCTGTTACTTTGATAAATTCAACATGAATTTCATCTTACATTTAATCTGCTTATTCCAAAAAATTCTTGTAATCACAATACTTCATACAATAACATTTCATCAATGTTTCAACAATTCGTCATAAATGAACAATTTTCACTCCTGGCCCAATGCATTTCGGCACCCTTTTGGTGCCTTCATCAGGGGCTGATCTAGAAAGTAAAGAGAATATAGTGTGAGCGTTCTGTTGTTGTCAAAGATGTATGGGGGGTGATATTGTAAAAAATGATAACTTGTACCTGCTTGATGTATATGTTGTATCAGCTGCAAAGTAATTACGGTACAGCGTGTTAGACAGAAAATATTTTTTTATGTAAAGCGATCGGTCTGGGTACTGTGGGATGTTAATATCTTACCTATTGTTGAGTATTTCCTGAATCTCAAAAGGCTGTTGAAAAAATGAAAAAAGGCCTATAATGAAACCTACTTTCAATTTAATTTAAACTTGAAAACGATAACATTCTGGACGAGTGTTCAGGATTCCTACCTGATCTTCTCTGTGTGGACCTGTAGAGGCATAAGGAACGCTTAGAGTGGTTGGATCACATTTTACACGTGTCCATAGCGTAGTATTTTAAGAAAGGGCATACCTGTTGTGTTTCGAATTGTCAACCTAAAAGAAGACGCATAACAAAATTAATGTTTTAGCAGTCCGGTCTGCTAACCCCAAAACGGGTGGCTCTACAACTCGAGGACATACCTGTATCTCTTGTTGTTTATGCTCGTAAGAGAGCCTCCTACGTTCAGTCAGTGTTGCCGGTTCGGCTTAAGGTCGGCGCCATTTGTGCGTGTGGTTTTTACTCACTGGTTTCATCAACATAAACGACGTGCATCTCGTCAATGTTGGTGTTCATAATATGAAAAATTCGGCAGCACCATCTTGTAGTGTCACAATGCCCACCTAAGTTGATACTAAAGTTGTAATACGAAATTTCGTTTGATAATAAAGGCACCCGATATTTAGATGAACGCTAATAAATAAAACTGGAAGATAAGTTTCCGTTAGGTGTTACGACCTAAAAATTGAGGCAGTGTATCTTAAAGCTGCCTGTGTCAGTATTTCGTAAATACTAGCGATCATTCGTGGAAAGAATGGTTCAACCATCAACATAAACGACGTGCATCTCGTCAGTGTTAGTGTTCATAATATGAAAGATTCGACAGCGCCATCTTGTAGTATCACAATGCCCACCTAAGTTAATACTAAAGTTGTAATACGAGATTTCGTTTGATATTTGGATGAACGCTAATAAGTAAACCGGGAAGATGAGTTTCCGTTAGGTGTTGCGACCTCAAAAATGCTGCAGTGTATCTTAAAGCTGCCTGTGTCAGTATTTCGTAAATACTCGCTATCGTTCGTGGAAAAAATGGTTCAACCATTGGTGGTGATAATAATACCATTATGAAATATATGGAGTTTTGTGTGTCATAAACAATCTGTGATGTGTTAACTCTGTTTCAATTGCCATGTTTATGTGTATAATGATGAGCCAATGAAATCCTATGTGTTTGATGGTACTTGAAAATAGATCAATGGTGGCATGGTAGCAACATTCTTGAATGATAACATAAAGTTCACAATTAAAAACTATTTGTAACACAAGTTGTTCGTAACAAAAATCTTAAATAAAACATAATATTCACAGTGAAGGCTATTTATAGACAAAGTTGTCTATGCCGTACATAATATTTGACCCAATATTAGCATATGACTATATCAATCAATAACAAATGATTTATAACATCTCATTTCCACCACTTAAAACTCTACCGCTTGATTATTAGTCTATCAATACAGTTAGGGTGTATTTTGCATGTGATGTTATTTACTACTATGTAGAGTGTAGATCTTTCTCATTGTTCTAATCATGGTTATTATAATATGGTGGTATATAGTCTAAAGGTAACAAGAGAGAGCGTATCTATCATTTAGCCCAATTAAAATGTATTGTCGCTTCATAGATGACATCTTTTTAATATGGCAAGACACTAAGGAATCACTTGTGGATATAATTCATCAACTCAATGAAGTGAATCCAAGAATTCAATTTACATACAAGGTGGATAACAGAACAATGGATTTCCTAGATGTAAGAATAACTAAACATGCCAAAGGATTTGATACTCAACTGTATACTAAAATCACAGATCGGAACAGTGCACTGCACTACACGAGCTTTCACCCAAGATCATTAGTGAAAAATCTACCAGTATCTCAGTTTATTCGCATCAAGAGGATATGCTCACAGCCCGAGACATACAAAGCAAATATAGATCAGTTTGCACAAAGATACAAAGAACGTTGATATCCTACCACAGATGTAGAAAAGAGCATTGAGAGGGTTAACCAAATGGACAGGAGTACTCTGTTTCACCCAAAACCAAAATCAAAACAAGACAGAATGGTATTTGTCTCTAAATTCACAACTCAGTCTACCACGATTAGACGAATCATCAACCAAAGATGGGAACTCTTATCAACGGAAAAAGATTTCAATGGAATATTTGAGCAACCACCTATGCACGCGTACATAAGAGGTCCGAATATCAGAGAAATACTTAAACGCAATACAGTGGATAATCCACAGACAGAATATAGGGGCACCCTTCGATGCCTAAACTGCACACATTGCAACAATGTCACCACAGGCAACACCTTTTCACATCCAACAACGGGGAAATTAATTAAACTTCGCCACACCAGTGACTGCAACGCGCAAAATGTAATATACGGCATTAAATGCCCTTGTGGCAAGTTATATGTGGGTAAAACAGAGAGGAAAATAAAAATCAGGCTGACGGAACATAAAAGTAGAATACGAAACCAGTACTTATCATCACCACTGGCCTCACATTGGAAGGAATCGAACCATACGATTTCTCAACTACGGTTCTTCATCATTGAGAGAGTGGAGATTAGAGCAGGAACAGACAACAGACAAAAACTTTTACAACGAGAATTGTACTGGATAAAATCTCTAAAAACCATGCACCCAACAGGGCTAAATGATAGATACGATCTCTCTTGTTACCTTTAGACTATATACCACCATATTATAATAACCATGATTAGAACAATGAGAAAGATCTACACTCTACATAGTAGTAAATAACATCACATGCAAAATACACCCTAACTGTATTGATAGACTAATAATCAAGCGGTAGAGTTTTAAGTGGTGGAAATGAGATGTTATAAATCATTTGTTATTGATTGATATAGTCATATGCTAATATTGGGTCAAATATTATGTACGGCATAGACAACTTTGTCTATAAATAGCCTTCACTGTGAATATTATGTTTTATTTAAGATTTTTGTTACGAACAACTTGTGTTACAAATAGTTTTTAATTGTGAACTTTATGTTATCATTCAAGAATGTTGCTACCATGCCACCATTGATCTATTTTCAAGTACCATCAAACACATAGGATTTCATTAGCTCATCATTATACACATAAACATGGCAATTGAAACAGAGTTAACACATCACAGATTGTTTATGACACACAAAACTCCATATATTTCATAATGGTTTTATTATCACCACCAATGGTTGAACCATTTTTTCCACGAACGATAGCGAGTATTTACGAAATACTGACACAGGCAGCTTTAAGATACACTGCAGCATTTTTGAGGTGGCAACACCTAACGGAAACTCATCTTCCCGGTTTACTTATTAGCGTTCATCCAAATATCAAACGAAATCTCGTATTACAACTTTAGTATTAACTTAGGTGGGCATTGAGATACTACAAGATGGCGCTGTCGAATCTTTCATATTATGAACACTAACACTGACGAGATGCACGTCGTTTATGTTGATGGTTGAACCATTCTTTCCACGAATGATAGCTAGTATTTACGAAATACTGACACAGGCAGCTTTAAGATACACTGCAGCAATTTTTAGGTCGTAACACCTAACGGAAACTGATCTTCCCGTTTTATTTATTAGCGTTCATCTAAATATCGGGTGCCTTTATTATCAAACGAAATTTCGTATTACAACTTTAGTATCAACTTAGGTGGGCATTGTGACACTACAAGATGGCGCTGCCGAATTTTTCATATTATGAACACCAACATTGACGAGATGCACGTCGTTTATGTTGATGAAACCAGTGAGTAAAAACCGCACGCACAAATGGCGCCGACCTTAAGCCGAACCGGCAACACTGACTGAACGTAGGAGGCTCTCTTACGAGCATAAACAACAAGAGATACAGGTATGTCCTCGAGTTGTAGAGCCACCCGTTTTGGGGTTAGCAGACCGGACTGCTAAAACATTAATTTTGTTATGCGTCTTCTTTTAGGTTGACAATTCGAAACACAACAGGTATGCCCTTTCTTAAAATACTACGCTATGGACACGTGTAAAATGTGATCCAACCACTCTAAGCGTTTCTTATGCCTCTACAGGTCCACACAGAGAAGATCAGGTAGGAATCCTGAACACTCGTCCAGAATGTTATCGTTTTCAAGTTTAAATTAAATTGAAAGTAGGTTTCATTATAGGCCTTTTTTCATTTTTTCAACAGCCTTTTGAGATTCAGGAAATACTCAACAATAGGTAAGATATTAACATCCCACAGTACCCAGACCGATCGCTTTACATAAAAAAATATTTTCTGTCTAACACGCTGTACCGTAATTACTTTGCAGCTGATACAACATATACATCAAGCAGGTACAAGTTATCATTTTTTACAACATCACCCCCCATACATCTTTGACAACAACAGAACGCTCACACTATATTCTCTTTACTTTCTAGATCAGCCCCTGATGAAGGCACCAAAAGGGTGCCGAAATGCATTGGGCCAGGAGTGAAAATTGTTCATTTATGACGAATTGTTGAAACATTGATGAAATGTTATTGTATGAAGTATTGTGATTACAAGAATTTTTTGGAATAAGCAGATTAAATGTAAGATGAAATTCATGTTGAACTTATCAAAGTAACAGATTATGAAAATAAATAACTGTTAAACAAAGTTTGAAATTGTGTAGAAATTCAAATACCAAAGGTGTAGGATTAACACCAAGTGCACAGTGCGCAACTGGATGAGTTCAGTACTCATCTTAACTCAGTATTATGAACGCCAGGAATTAGAATCAAAGGGTAATGAGGATAAAAAGACTAAAGAGTTGAAAACAAAGGTTATGTTGGCTCAGGCTTATGGTCCGCTTTCTACAGGTAATGATAGAGGTGGACGTGGATCTTATGGTTCGTCCTTTCCTTCCTATACTCGTTCGAATTTGTCTGTTGACCAGTGTGCGTACTGCAAAAAATTAGGACATTGGCTTTCTGATTGTCCAGTACTGCGTGCTCAGCAGAATCCACATGGTCGGGGACAAATGAGAAATCATTCAGGTTATTCAGGGCCTAGAGGAAGCACGAATGATCGTGCTAGGTTTGATGCTAATACACGTGGACAGGATGGGTTTAACACTTTTGATAGAAGGAACCAATATCAAATATCCGACTATGTGCCGTCTGATTTTCAAGATTCTGCTTATACATAGGATTGCCTAGGATGGGGTAAGGAATCACTTGAAGTTCCAGTAGATCAGAGGGGTCCCTATGTTACACCACATGTTTTGGGTTCTACTGATCAATTTCTGGTTGATACAGGAGCTACTCGTAGCGCCTTGTCAAAACACTTGGTTCCTAGGGCTCTCCTGTCTGGCTTAACTATTACATCAATAGGTTTTGATGGAACACCTTCCCTTAGCCCACTGTCACAACCACTTGCATTCCATGTTGATACGTTTACTGCTCCATGTCCGTTTTTGCTCTCTCCAAACACACCAGATAATATTGTGGGTCTTGATATGCTCAAATATTTCAGGGCTACGATAAGATGTTCTTTTGGAAGGAGTACGGGTTATTTTGAATGACAACTACCCAGTGATTGAGAGATCCTGTATTGTTAAAGAGAACATTGCATTAGCTTCACTCCCTAGTACTTTGTGGGCTACTTCAGACACCGATGTAGGGCAAATGGTTATTCCTCCAGTGCATATTAGTGTCAAGGAGGGTGCTTCATTGCCAAGACTGCCTCAGTATAAAATTTCTCGAGAAGGAGAAGAAGCACTCACACGCATTGTACATGATTTGATTAAAGTGGGGGTTGTGGAAGAAGTTCCTTATAATGTTTTCAATAGTCCGATTCTTCCCATTTTGAAAAAAGATACTGATACTAGGATTTACAGATTCATTATTGATTTGAGAGAAGTTAAAAAGATTGTAGTACCGCAGTACCCTGTGGTTTCTGATATGATGACATTGCTTACCCTGGTCCCTCCAACAGCAACTACATTTTCTGTAATTGATTTGAAGAATGCTTTCTTCTTGATTCCTATTCATCCTGATAGCCGATATTTGCTCGGTTTTTCTTTGAATAATCGATCATACAGATTTTGTAGAGTTCCTCAAGGGTACACTGAGAGTCCTAGTATCTATAGCGAAGCACTAAAACAACAGATTGATTCTTTCGTTTAGCCTAAAGTAGTGGCTCTCATAAAATGTGTCGACAACATCTTGTTGGCAGCCGATACGCCTGAGCAGTGTGAAGAATGTACTTTGTCTTTACTTTCTTTTCTTGCTACGCACAACCATAAAGTATCATGGAAAAAAATTCAATATTGTAGACCGAAGGTAACCTACTTAGGTCACCTTCTGTCTAAGGAGGACCGTGCACTGACACCAGATCACATTCAAGCAATTTTAGACACACCAGTACCTTCCATACAGAAAGATGTCCGTGCATTCATTGGTTTGACTTCGTTTTGTAGGCAATGGATATTGGGTTTTTCACACATTGTTAAACCCCTGCTAGAGCTTTTGACTAAAAACACTCCGATCCCCTTCCATGGACAGATGAATTCCAAAATGCTTTTCATCAGTTAAGACAAGCTCCTTGCTCTGCACCAGTGTTATTTCAAAAAGGGGGTGGTGATGGACAGAGTATCTGAGTTATTCAGAACACTCCTACCCCGTCAAAAGATCAGGGCTTGATCCATCACCGTTTTTTAGCTCACTGCACCATCCCAGTTCAGAACCTGGCTACATGCAAATTAGTCTGTCCCTGGCCCAGTGCAGGATTCAAGCAAGCCGGGCCGAAGACGGCTGTAATGCCAGAAACCGGTCCCCGGAAGCTTGTTTCCTTTCCAGTGAAGAATTGGCTTGGTAGTTTGGTCTGCCCTGTTCCCATGATGCACTGGGCCAGGGTCAGACTAATTTGCATGTAGCCAGGTTCTGAACTGGGATGGTGCAGTGAGCTAAAAACGGTGATGGATCAAGCCCTGATCTTTTGACTGGGTAGGAGTGTTCTGCTTAATTCAGATACTCTGTCCATCACCACCCCCTTTTTTAATCGTTTTAGCCACCACAAGTGTGGAAGGGTATGCTCAGATGTGAGTCCCTTGCTCACTGCACCATCAGGATTCAAGCAAGCCGGGCCGAAGACAGCTGTAATGCCAGAAACCGGTCCCCGGAAGCTTGTTTCCTTTCCAGTAAAGAATTGGCTTGGTAGTTTGGTCTGCCCTGTTCCCATGATGCACTGGGCCAGGGTCAGACTAATTTGCATGTAGCCAGGTTCTGAACTGGGATGATGCAGTGAGCTAAAAAACGGTGATGGATCAAGCCCTGATCTTTTGACTGGGTAGGAGTGTTCTGCTTAATTCAGATACTCTGTCCATCACCACCACCCTTTTTGAATCATTTTAGCCACCCCAAGTGTGGAAGGGTATGCTCAGATGTGAGTCCCTTGCTCACTGCACCATCAGGATTCAAGCAAGCCGGGCCGAAGACGGCTGTAATGCCAGAAACCGGTCCCCGGAAGCTTGTTTCCTTTCCAGTAAAGAATTGGCTTGGTAGTTTGGTCTGCCCTGTTCCCATGATGCACTGGGCCAGGGTCAGACTAATTTGCATGTAGCCAGGTTCTGAACTGGGATGGTGCAGTGAGCTAAAAAACGGTGATGGATCAAGCCCTGATCTTTTGACTGGGTAGGAGTGTTCTGCTTAATTCAGATACTCTGTCCATCACCACCACCCTTTTTGAATCATTTTAGCCACCCCAAGTGTGGAAGGGTATGCTCAGATGTGAGTCCCTTGCTCACTGCACCATCAGGATTCAAGCAAGCCGGGCCGAAGACGGCTGTAATGCCAGAAACCGGTCCCCGGAAGCTTGTTTCCTTTCCAGTGAAGAATTGGCTTGGTAGTTTGGTCTGCCCTGTTCCCATGATGCACTGGGCCAGGGTCAGACTAATTTGCATGTAGCCAGGTTCTGAACTGGGATGGTGCAGTGAGCTAAAAAACGGTGATGGATCAAGCCCTGATCTTTTGACTGGGTAGGAGTGTTCTGCTTAATTCAGATACTCTGTCCATCACCACCCCCCTTTTTGAATCGTTTTAGCCACCACAAGTGTGGAAGGGTATGCTCAGATGTGAGTCCCTTGCTCACTGCACCATCAGGATTCAAGCAAGCCGGGCCGAAGACGGCTGTAATGCCAGAAACCGGTCCCCGGAAGCTTGTTTCCTTTCCAGTGAAGAATTGGCTTGGTAGTTTGGTCTGCCCTGTTCCCATGATGCACTGGGCCAGGGTCAGACTAATTTGCATGTAGCCAGGTTCTGAACTGGGATGGTGCAGTGAGCTAAAAAACGGTGATGGATCAAGCCCTGATCTTTTGACTGGGTAGGAGTGTTCTACTTAATTCAGATACTCTGTCCATCACCACCCCCCTTTTTGAATCGTTTTAGCCACCACAAGTGTGGAAGGGTATGCTCAGATGTGAGTCCCTTGCTCACTGCACCATCAGGATTCAAGCAAGCCGGGCCGAAGACGGCTGTAATGCCAGAAACCGGTCCCCGGAAGCTTGTTTCCTTTCCAGTGAAGAATTGGCTTGGTAGTTTGGTCTGCCCTGTTCCCATGATGCACTGGGCCAGGGTCAGACTAATTTGCATGTAGCCAGGTTCTGAACTGGGATGGTGCAGTGAGCTAAAAAACGGTGATGGATCAAGCCCTGATCTTTTGACTGGGTAGGAGTGTTCTGCTTAATTCAGATACTCTGTCCATCACCACCCCCCTTTTTGAACTGCACCAGTGTTAGGCACACCAGATTACACAAAGGCTTTTACACTCTATGAACACGAGAAAGATGGGTGTGCATTGTCAGTTTTAATACAGACACACGGTGATAAGCAGCGCCTCTGTGCATATTTTTATGCAGTTTTTGATCCTGTTGCTCATGCATTGCCTGGGTGCTTCCGTTCAGTTGCGATTCAGAAAAGGGGGTGGTGATGGACAGAGCATCTGAGTTAAACAGAACACTCATACCCAGTCAAAAGATTGTAGTGTAGTTCCTATTATCCCAATAGGCTCTGCGCATTGGAATAATACCTTCAATAGTATAGGCCTAGACCAGACGTTAGCTAGGTCTACTACTGTCGATATTAGACTTAAAGTTTTGGGTTTGCCAGCTAGCTCAGAGTTCACTAGAAACTTTCTCGAATAGGCAAGGAGGAGTTGAACCTCCCTGGATAGACAAGAAGGGATTTAGTTTCTGACAACCATAGAACATGACAACTTTGCTCTCCCCTAATCAAGAGTGTATCTCGAGAGTCGTGTGAACAAAAGGCAATTTATTTTACTCAGTCAGTACGTGCATTCTTAGTCTCATCAGATTGTAGAGAAAAGGAAGAGACGGGCGTGTTCAATAAAAGATGTTATTTATTGATCAGTCTCTTTTCTCATACAAGAGAAATGGATCGATATTATTGCAATACTTATGGTTAAGTAAAGTGCATACATTAAAAGCAGAAGTATAAAATAATACTGTAAAAACATTGATATGGTTTCTAAGCCATATGATGGTTTAAAATGAATAAAATGGATACATAAATATATACATTTGACTAATCGTACTCAACTGGTGTTTCTAACTACGCCTACCCCGTGTACCTGACCTAAGTCTAATGCGTGGGCGGGAATAGAAAGTTACAGTTTAAGTTAAGTTTGTTTTGCCAAGTGACTGACTAAAGAATTCTCTGTGAGGGGTTATTCAGTTCTGTACCTGGAATTTAGGATGGATGAGGGATGGTATCTCTCGTCTCTGGTCTCGATATTCCAGGCTGCCTGCGAGGGCTACCCGGAAGCGCCGGAGCTGGATTTCTCGGCAGGAGAAATAGGCAGCTGCTCGTTCTCAGCGCGTCAAGAAGGCGGGGCTGCGCCAGCGGGGTCTGCTCTGTTCTGGGCTTCGGCAAGTCTGGCTGCTCCGATCTCGTCACCACCGCGTGTGTTTGCATAGGGCAATATCGGTAATATTTATACCTTTAAGGTGCCGAGATTGACGTAAGGATGGACATAGATACGTCAATAAGGATGTCATACGACTTGGTCGTTAGCACATTCTTTTGCTGAAGTTCTCGATGAAATCAAAACAATGGCCGCAGGGTTTTTCCCAGGTTGACATAGGTTTGATTTGTTTTGAGAACTCCGTATGCCTTATCAGGGGCTGGAGGAATATCGCTTGTCTAATTAGATGGCAAGCGTTATGACCTAATCAGATAACACGTTCCTGTGCCGTAGTGTGGCTTTATCAGATAACGGTTCCTGCATCATGGGGGTTTTCTGCCTCATGGGATGGCTGCTAGTTAACTTGTTAGTTTGTTAACCAGAATAGGGTCAGGAATAGGGGGATCGATACAGAACCTATAGGAATACATCACAAGATCAGGGCTTGATCCATCACCGTTTTTTAGCTCACTGCACCATCCCAGTTCAGACCCTGGCTACATGCAAATTAGTCTGTCCCTGGCCCAGTGCATCATGGGAACAGGGCAGACCAAACTACCAAGCCAATTGTTTACTGGAAAAGAAACAAGCTTCCGGGGACCGGTTTCAGGCATTGTAGCCGTCTTCGGCCCGGCTTGCTTGAATCCTGATGGTGCAGTGAGCAAGGGACTCATGTCTGAGCATACCCTGCCACTCCTATAGTGGCCAAAACGATTCAGAAAAGGGGGTGGTGATGGACAGAGCATCTGAGTTAAACAGAACACTCATACCCAGTCAAAAGATCAGGGCTTGATCCATCACCGTTTTTTAGCTCACTGCACCATCCCAGTTCAGAACCTGGCTACATGCAAATTAGTCTGTCCCTGGCCCAGTGCATCATGGGAACAGCGCAGACCAAACTACCAAGCCAATTCTTTACTGGAAAGGAAACAAGCTTCCGGGGACCGGTTTCTGGCATTGCAGCCGTCTTCGGCCCGGCTTGCTTGAATCCTGATGGTGCAGTGAGCAAGGGACTCATGTCTGAGCATACCCTGCCACTCCTATAGTGGCCAAAACGATTCAGAAAAGGGGGTGGTGATGGACAGAGCATCTGAGTTAAACAGAACACTCATACCCAGTCAAAAGATCAGGGCTTGATCCATCACGGTTTTTTAGCTCACTGCACCATCCCAGTTCAGAACCTGGCTACATGCAAATTAGTCTGTCCCTGGCCCAGTGCATCATGGGAACAGGGCAGACCAAACTACCAAGCCAATTCTTTACTGGAAAGGAAACAAGCTTCCGGGGACCCGTTTCTGGCATTGCAGTCGTATTCGGCCCGGCTTGCTTGAATCCTGATGGTGCAGTGAGCAAGGGACTCATGTCTGAGCATACCCTGCCACTCCTATAGTGGCCAAAACGATTCAGAAAAGGGGGTGGTGATGGACAAAGCATCTGAGTTAAACAGAACACTCATACCCAGTCAAAAGATCAGGGCTTGATCCATCACCGTTTTTTAGCTCACTGCACCATCCCAGTTCAGAACCTGGCTACATGCAAATTAGTCTGTCCCTGGCCCAGTGCATCATGGAAACAGGGCAGACCAAACTACCAAGCCAATTCTTTACTGGAAAGGAAACAAGCTTTCGGGGACCGGTTTCTGGCATTGCAGCCGTCTTCGGCCCGGCTTGCTTGAATTCTGATGGTGCAGTGAGCAAGGGACTCATGTCTGAGCATACCCTGCCACTCCTATAGTGGCCAAAACGATTCATAAAAGGGGGTGGTGATGGATAGAGCATCTGAGTTAAACAGAACACTCATACCCAGTCAAAAGATCAGGGCTTGATCCATCACCGTTTTTTAGCTCACTGCACCATCCCAGTTCAGAACCTGGCTACATGCAAATTAGTCTGTCCCTGGCTCAGTGCATCATGGGAACAGGGCAGACCAAACTACCAAGCCAATTCTTTACTGGAAAGGAAACAAGCTTCCAGGGACCGGTTTCTGGCATTGCAGCCGTCTTCGGCCCGGCTTGCTTGAATCCTGATGGTGCAGTGAGCAAGGGACTCATGTCTGAGCATACCCTGCCACTCCTATAGTGGCCAAAACAATTCAGAAAAGGGGGTGGTGATGGACAGAGCATCTGAGTTAAACAGAACACTCATACCCAGTCAAAAGATCAGGGCTTGATCCATCACCGTTTTTTAGCTCACTGCACCATCCCAGTTCAGAACCTGGCTACATGCAAATTAGTCTGTCCCTGGCCCAGTGCATCATGGGAACAGGGCAGACCAAACTACCAAGCCAATTCTTTACTGGAAAGGAAACAAGCTTCCGGGGACCGGTTTCTGGCATTGCAGTCGTCTTCGGCCCGGCTTGCTTGAATCCTGATGGTGCAGTGAGCAAGGGACTCATGTCTGAGCATACCCTGCCACTCCTATAGTGGCCAAAACGATTCAGAAAAGGGGGTGGTGATGGACAAAGCATCTGATTTAAACAGAACACTCATACCCAGTCAAAAGATCAGGGCTTGATCCATCACCGTTTTTTAGCTCACTGCACCATCCCAGTTCAGAACCTGGCTACATGCAAATTATTCTGTCCCTGGCCCAGTGCATCATGGAAACAGGGCAGACCAAACTACCAAGCCAATTCTTTACTGGAAAGAAAACAAGCTTTCGGGGACCAGTTTCTGGCATTGCAGCCGTCTTCGGCCCGGCTTGCTTGAATTCTGATGGTGCAGTGAGCAAGGGACTCATGTCTGAGCATACCCTGCCACTCCTATAGTGGCCAAAACGATTCATAAAAGGGGGTGGTGATGGACAGAGCATCTGAGTTAAACAGAACACTCATACCCAGTCAAAAGATCAGGGCTTGATCCATCACCGTTGCAGCAACAGCTGTGTCAATACGTCAGAGTGAAGGGATAGTTTTGTCACACAAACTGTTGGTGCTCGTACCCCATGCAGTAGATGCCCTTTTGAATCAGACTAAGACACAACACTTAACTAGTGCTCGCTTGACAGGATATGAATTGACACTGTTAGCACCTCATATTACCTTGAAGAGGTGTGCGACACTCAATCCAGCTACACTGTTGCCATATCCTGTGACTGAATCTCAATCAAAAGAGCCTCATGATTGTATATTCCTTACTGAGGAACAGAGAAAGGGTCGCGTCGATTTGCAAGATACGCCCCTTTCAGATGTAGATGAGGAACTCTGGGTTGATTGGTCCTGTTTGAAGTTACCAGATGGCACGACCTCAGCTGCATATGCAATCAAGACACTTGAGACATTAGTGGAAACTGCTCGCATACCACAGAAGTCGGCTCAAGCAGCTGAACTAATAGCTTTGACACGAGCGTGTGAACTTAGCACTGACTTATGTGTGAACATCTACACGGATAGCCGCTATGCTTTTGGAGTGGTTCATGATTTTGGCCTACTCTGGAAGGAAAGAGGCTTTCTTACATCCCACGGGATGCAGATAATGCACGGAGAATTAGTGCATAATCTCTTGACTGCACTTACATACCCAAAGAGAGTTGCTAATATCAATCAATCAAGGCATTTATAGAGCGCACTACTCACCCGGAGGGTCTCAAGGTGCTTTGGGGGGGGGGGGGGGGGCGTGCCGCTACTGCTCGAACAGCCAGGTCTTGAGCTTCTTCCTGAAGGAGAGGTGGTCTTGGGTCAGGCGAAGGTCGATCGGGAGGGGGTTCCAGGTCTTGGCGGCCAGGTAGGAGAAGGACCTTCCTCCTGTTGTCGCTCTTCGGATGCGGGGGACGGCGGCGAGGGCGTGGTTGGTCGATCGGAGGTGGCGTTTGGGAGCGTAGAAGTTGAGGCGGTTGTTGAGGTAGTTCGGGCCATGGTCGTGTAGGGCTTTGTGTGCGTGGGTGAGGAGACGGAAGGTGATTCTCTTGGTGACGGGGAGCCAGTGCAGGTCTCTCAGATGTCCGGAGATGTGGCTGCGTCGGGGGATGTCGAGGATGAGTCTGGCTGAGGCGTTCTGGATCCGCTGGAGTCTCTTCTGGAGCTTGGCGGTGGTTCCGGCGTAGAGGGCGTTGCCGTAGTCCAGTCGGCTGGTGACGAGGGCCTGGGTGACCGTCTTCCTGGTCTCGGTGGGGATCCACCGGAAGATCTTCCGTAGCATGCGCAGGATGTTGAAACAGGACGCGGAGACGGCGTTGACTTGTCTGGTCATGAAGAGGGAGGAGTCCAGGATGAAGCCCAGGTTACGTGCGTGGTCTGTCGGTTTGGGTGCGGTGCCCAGGGCGGGGGGCCACCAGGAGTCGTCCCAGGCGGAGGGCGAGGAGCCTAGGATGAGGACTTCCGTCTTGTCTGAGTTCAGTTTCAGGCGGCTGGTCGTCATCCACTCGGCTACGTCTTTCATCCCTTCGTGGAGGTTGGTTCTGGCGGCGGCGGGGTCGTTGGTCAGGGAGAGGATCAGCTGGGTGTCGTCGGCGTAGGAGATGATGTTGAGGTTGTGTTGGCGTGCGATGGCCGCAAGGGGGCTCATGTAGACGTTGAAGAGGGTGGGGCTGAGCGAGGAGCCCTGAGGAACGCCGCAGATGACTTCCGTGGCTGCAGATCTGAACGGTGACAGGCGTACTCTCTGTGTCCTTCCAGCGAGGAAGGAGATGAGCCACTCCAGAGCCTTTTCCTGGATTCCGATGTTGCTGAGGCGCTGCACTAGGGTGCGGTGGCAAACAGTGTCGAACGCCGCGGAGAGGTCTAGGAGGATGAGGGCTGCTGTTTCACCGTTGTCCAGCAGGGCTCGGATGTCATCGGTGGCAGCGATGAGGGCGGTCTCGGTGCTGTGGTTGGCTCGGAAGCCAGACTGTGAGGGGTCGAGGGATTCATTCGTCTCGAGGAAGGCGGCCAGCTGCTTGTTGACGGTCTTCTCGATGACTTTGGCTGGAAACGGGAGGAGCGAGATGGGGTGGTAATTCTTGAGTTCGGTGGGGTCCGCTGTTGGTTTCTTTAGTAGAGCGCTGATTTCGGCGTGCTTCCAGCTCTCAGGGAAGGTGGCGGTGTCGAAGGAGGTGTTGATGATGTCCCGCAGGTGGGGTGCGATGACAGCGTCGGCCTTGTTGAAGACGTGGTGAGGGCAGGGGTCTGTCGGAGATCCGGAGTGGATAGAGTTCATCGTGCAGATGGTGTCTTCTGTGTTGATCTGGGTCCAGGCGCTGAGGGTGGTGGTGGGGGGCGTTGGTGCGGTCGTGGGGAGCGTTGTTTGTGGGCTGAAGCTGTTGTGTATGTCAGCGATCTTGTTGTGGAAGTAGGAGGCGAGGGAGTTGCAGAGGTCTTGCGACGGGGTGATATCGTTGATTCCGGCGTTGGGGTTGGAGAGCTCTTTCACGATGTTGAAGAGTTCCTTGCAGTTGTGTGCGTTGTTGTCCAGTCAGTCCTTGAATGCTGATTTCTTGGTGGCGTGGATCAGTTGATGGTGCTTCCGGGTGGCGAGCTTGAGGGTGGTCATGTTGTCCGGTGTTGGCTCCCTTCTCCAGGCTTTCTCGAGGGCTCGGCAGTTCTTCTTGGAGCTCTTGAGTTCGTCGGTGAACCATGGGGCCTTCTTGCTGCCGGGTCTGCTAGGCGGGGTCCTCAGTGGGGCGAGGTAGTCTGCGCAGTTGCTGATCCACTTCGTGAGGTTGTCGGCGGCCTGGCTGGGGTTCGCTGAGCTGGCGGGAGGGTGTTGGCTCAGGGAAGTGGCGAGCTGGTTTGCTGTGATCTTGTTCCAGTTTCTTCGAGCAACCTGTTGCTGGTGGTGGTGGATCGTGGATCTTCTGAAGGTGAAGTGGACGCAGCTGTGGTCCGTCCAGTGGAGTCCGGTGGCGTGGCTGAAGACGATGTCCTTGCTGGAAGAGAAGACAGCGTCGAGTGTGTGTCCGGCGAGGTGGGTGGGGGTGGTCACCAGCTGCTTGAGTCCGAGGATGGCGAGGTTGTCAAGCAGGGTGGTGGTGTTGCGGTCGTTGTTGTTCTCCAGGTGGAAGTTGATGTCCCCCAGGAGGATGAAGTCAGCGGAGGGGAGGGCGTGCGGGCTGATGAAGTCGGCGATGTCTTCGCTGAATTGTGTGCGTGGTCCCGGGGGGGCGGTAGATGAGGGTGCCTCTGAGGGTGGTTTTGGGGTCCGTGTGGATCTGGAAGTGCAGGTGTTCGGCGGTTGTCAGGGTGTCGTCGGTGTTGGTCGCGATGCGGATGGTGTCTCTGTGGATGATGGCGATGCCTCCTCCAGTCTGGTTGCCGCGGTCTCTTCGGGTGATCTTGTAGCCCTCTGGGATGGCGATGGCGATGTCGGGCGCTGAGGAGTCGTTCATCCAGGTTTCCGTGAGGAAGGCGACGTCAGGAGCTGTGGTGTCGAGGAGGTTCCAGAGTTCTATGGCGTGTCTGTGGATGGAGCGGGTGTTGAGTAGGATGCACTTGAGGTGGTTGCTGCTGGTGTTCGGCTTGGCGGGCGCTGGTGCGGGGCAGGTCCGGATGCAGGGGAACTTGCAGGCGTGGCAGCTGAAGGGTCCGTGGGTTCGTCTCGGGGTGGCTCGGTAGCATCCCGGGATTCGGCCGGTGTTGAGTGCGTTGAGGGTGGCGGCATCGTACGTCCGGCGGGGGCCAGGGGTCTTGGCCCTGGGCGCGGTCCAGGCGCGGACGGGCGCAGACGGGCTTACCTTTGGCACACCTTCGGCGCTCAGTCGGTGCTCCCGCTGCGCGTGTCCGGTGCGCGGTCGCTCTGGGGGCGTCATAAAAAGGGAGCAGGTCGGGAGGGTCTGCGGGAGGGCGGGAGCGGGAGCCAATCGGCTGGCGGGGGGCGGGGCCGCGGGCTAGGGCGGCGGGAAAATCTGGCGCGGCCTCGGCGGGCCTCGGGTGGCGGGAAAATCTGGCGCGGCCTCGGCGGGCCTCGGGTGGCGGGAGGCTGGTGGGCTCGGCGGCCCTCGGGTGGCTGGGGTGGCGGGAGGCTGGAGTGCTCGGCGGCCCTCGGTGGCTGGGGCTGAGCAGGCAGGGACAGGAGCGTGGAGGTGACCAGGCCAGGAGGCGCAGTGGTCACTCCCTGGCTCTGGTCGGGCTCCCCTTAAAAAGGGAGCCGGTCGGGAGGGTCTGCGGGAGGGCGGGAGCGGGAGCGGGAGCCAAGCGGGGGGCGGGGCCGCGGGCTAGGGCGGCGGAAAAATCTGGCGCGGCCTCGGCGGGCCTCGGGTGGCTGGGGTGGCGGGAAAATCTGGCGCGGCCTCGGCGGGCCTCGGGTGGCGGGAGGCTGGTGGGCTCGGCGGCCCTCGGGTGGCTGGGGTGGCGGGAGGCTGGAGTGCTCGGCGGCCCTCGGTGGCTGGGGCTGAGCAGGCAGGCACAGGAGCGTGGGGGTGACCAGGCCAGGAGGCGCAGTGGTCTGGGTGGGTATTGATTGGTTCGTCGAACAATATACACGCTGTGTCTCCAAAATCAGACCGCGCAAGCTGTCAGTGGGGCTCTGTCTGCTGGCGACTGCTGACGGATGCTCAGTCGGCCCCGACGAACCAATCAATACCCACCCGTCGCCACTGACAGCGAGGTACTCGAGAGTACGCTTGGACGGCTTTTAACTAACCCATTTGATTTTTCGCACACGGCACACCATTAAAGGGTGTCTGCCCACACTACTGGAGTTACATGAATTCAATGTAACTTAGCTTCCTCCCATCACCACCCCGTCCTGATGAAGACCCGTCCATGAGGACATCAATCGCCCTTCTTACCCCTGGGTCGAAACGTCGACAACCTCCCCCTTACCTGGAGCCTGCATCTTTTGTGTCCCTGCCCCCGCCCACCCCCTTGTAAAAAACGAAGCAAACGGATGAACTGCTCGCCGTAAGACAGCAAGAAAGATTGACATTTTTTGCGTGAAAAACTTTGAGGGCAGGCTCCTCCAGAATTTTGCCAAGGAGTATTTAACCTTGGATCTGAGAAATAATTGGAATTTACCATCCCCTGACCATCTTGGTCCTTTTTCTATCTTACACGAGCACTAATTTCTCACTCTATGCACCCTACCCTTTGGTAACCCATTTGTTTTCCCTAAATTGCATATTTGTATATTGTACCATGAAGAGGAATTTTATTTAGAATAAACAGTAGAGTCCTTATCTTCCTCTACTTTTAAAACGTTTGAAACATTGTTTCTGTGTGAGTTGGACATTTGTTTTGGGCTATTGTTTTCTTTCTTTTGTTTCCAAGTCTTCTTTGCAGGATTAATTTCGCATGGGAAAAAGAATTGAACTAAGTTTTCATGAAATAATATCAAGAAGTGTATGTAGAGTTAACGTCTAGGACCACCATTTCTGTAACGCTCAATACCCAGGTCCTAGGACTTTCTTTGGGTCACCCCGTATATAATAACGGTTATTATGAAGTGTAGCGCGCACAAGAAAATCATTGACAAAAAAGGACAAGGCAATGCCCTTGCAGACCGCGTAGCCCGTGAGACTGCGATGCAGCGAAGCACTACATCCATGTATGTAGTGAAATCACAAGCTGAGCATTGGCATGATGCTAGAGAGGAAATATTGGATATACAGAGATCCGACTCTGTGAAAGAACTTGAGCAATGGTCTAAAGAAGGAATATTGGACGATGAGGGTTGTTGGCGCAGCAAAGACATGGATAAATGGAAATTGCCTGCAGCCTATTTACAACCTATGGTTCAAATGGCGCATGGGCTGGCACATGTTGGAGCTCTAGCAATAAGTAAATTGCTTACGCAAGTTAGGGAGCATCCTGAAATTGCCAGCACAGTTAAAAGAGTAGTACAGTCCTGTTTGATCTGTTGGCAGTATAATCCTGGAAAAGGGTCACAGACTCCTACAGGAGGGTTTGCTACACCAACCGCGCCTTTTGAAGTTTTGCAGATGGATTACATCCAACTTGAACGCTGCAATAATTTCAAATATGTCCTAGTGGTGGTATGTGCCTTGAGTAAATGGATAGAGGCGTACCCTACAAATGATAATACTGCTCTCACCACAGCAAAGGTGCTTCTAAAGGAGTTTTTCCCTAGATATGGTGTTTGTAAGCTTTTATGGAGTGACAACGGACCTCATTTTATTGGGCAAGTTGTTGAGCATGTCCTGAAAGGATTAGGGATCAAACAGAAATTCCATGCAGTCTTCCACCCGCAATCAGCAGGATTAGTGGAAAGGTACAACTCTACTTTGAAATTGAAGTTGGCGAAAATACTGGCTTCCACGTCTTTGAAGTGGCCAGATGCATTACCCTTGGCATTGCTATCCATGAAATCGGTGCCACATTCACGGTCTGGCCTTACCCCGTATGAAATTGTATTCGGAAGGCCAATAAACATTTGGGGAGTTCCTAATCCACACCCCATACATGATGTTCCTTGTGTTCTGATGAATGATTATTTGGCACAGTTAACCGACAGTTTGATCTCTATTCATCAACAGGTTCGAGAAGCGCCTCTTGAGAGATCTACAGGTGAGGCCCATGAACTCCGTCTTGGCGACCACGTGATGGTCAAGGTCTTCGACAGATCGAACAGCTTGGAGCCGAGGTGGCGAGGACCGGAGCAGGTGCTCCTGGCAACAAGGACAGCAGTTCGAGTGACAAAGAAGAAGAACTGGGTCCATAACACACACTGCAAACGTGTGTCGCCTGCCTTGGTGGAACCTGCTTTGTTGACAGACCATCGAGAGATTCTGGAGACGGAGAAAGGTCAAGCTATCTCACCTGACGAATCTGCAGAGGTCTTCCCGGACCATACGATTCCTGGAGCATCGCGATACCACTTGAGACCGAGGAAAGAATCTGCAGTGCTGAAAAAGACTGTTAGAGCTATCGCCCTGGGTTAGTAAAACGGAGGACCGATGTGGCAAGGGGGGGATCAGTCCTGCGTAGTGTAGTGACACCCATCTTGGCCCGTGGTGAAGAAATCAACGGCTGCCCAGGGATAAGAGCTCCAACGATTGTTTCAACAAGTTTTTAGAAAGATCAGTTATCGCTGTTGCTAAAATGCTTAACAAAAGAATCTTTTGTGGTGTAGGGTTTGTAGTTGCTCTGGTGGTTATGGCAATAATCACCTGGTTTGTTGAGGAAGTGGCTCCTGTTTAACTGCTTTTTATTGCCACTACTCCAGTTCCAGTGGAACATCACTACTTCACACTTCTCTACCATGAGCAGAAGCATCGACAATCCTACCTAAATAATACATTCATCCAGATGTTGCATCATACACACAATGCCACGAATACTACCAACTGTTGGGTGTGTGGGATGATACCTGCACATCAAAAGAAAGGAGGGACACCTTTTATTCCTCTACTGTTTTCCCATAATGGTTCATGTCAAGCTTGGTATGCACTTTTGTTTGCTTCCGGAAAGCTTTCAGTAGGTGGAGTTAACTTTCGTCTGAATAAAGTATGCTATCAAGATAAAGATGGTTATCCTCAAGCTAAAGGGACTGAATGGGAAGAGTACCAACCTGACAACATTTCAACACCCTATGTCTTCACGAATATGAGAAATATAAAAAACACTGGACCTTTTGTAATTTCTGTGACAAGAGCTAAAGCAGATTTATGTATTAGAAGTGTTGGGAGAATTCCAGTAGAACAGAGTGAATGTATTTTGACATTGACCATTGAAGGTGCTAATACCAGCAGTTTTACGTCTTCACATAATACCGATTTTGTGTGCGGTAATAAAGGACACTATCAATTACCTGTTGAGTGGTCTGGGGTATGTTACATATCATTTTTGTTACCACCTGTGTTCTTAGCCCCTCCATCATATCACCGGGATTTAAAATTGTACAACGACATTTCCAAGAACAGATACAAACGAACAAGAAGTACAGATGAGGTTGATCAGACTGATACCACTTTGCAACAATATGTCGATTTTAACTTAGGATTGTTCTTCTTTGTGGGTGCTGCATTGAATAGCAGAAAGATCAGGCGATTGACTCGTGTTGTGGAAGCTGTCACCAATCAAACAGCTATTGCACTTGGGAACATTACAGAGGAGCTGCAAGTTGCGAGGATTGTAGCACTCCAGAATTGCATGGTATTAGATGCGATTCTGGCTGATCGAGGTGGTGCATGCCGCATCATTGGCAGCAGCTGGTGTGTCTTCATGCCGGATCACTCTCCTTCAGTATATGATGCAATCTCTAAACTGCATAAGATTGCTGCAGAAATTCACCCAGAGACTGGTACATGGACATTCTCAAACTGGATATGGACACTCTTTACTACTTGGGGCTGGAAGCTACTGACTATTCTATGTATACTACTGGTGATACTATTTACATGCTGTACTTGTATACAATGTGGTCCTATGCTTTGCTCCATGTGCATCACTGCTTGTACACCTGCCAAAAGAAATATTGCAGAAATAAAAGCACAACAAATGTTAAATAAAGAAATCACTGAGAGTATGAGCATCAATGTACAGGATGCATATCTAGATTACCCCAAATAAATGAATGTCTTCAGCTAATGCTAAAAGGGTCATCTGTTGTAATTTGGCAGCGATTAGGTTAGCATTAGCAGAAGCCATCCTGCATTTAGAGACTATCTTGTCCGTTTTGTGGAATCCATTTTGTATTTCTGTCAGCCATTTTGTTTGCCATGTGCTACCATGTGCTCGCCATGTGCTCTGTCCTACCTTTCTGTTAACTGCTCTTGAAATCTGCCTAGAGACGAACTATATTTAGCATCTTCCACCTTCGCACATGCTCGGTTGAGCTTGCAGCTGTCCATGCAGCTGCTGTAGTCTGTAACTGTCAGGATGTGTTCACCAGAATTAGCAACTGTTAGCTCCTCCCACTTGTTGACTGTGCATTTTCTGTATGACCTTATATGTACCTAAATTCAGCATTTGTACTTGTGCCGCCTTCATTTGAGCCCCTGTGTGGGTATAAAAGAACCCAGCTCCTTCAATTCAGTGTGCTACTTCATACATTACCGAAGGGTGTTGTGTGAATGTAGTTCCACCTCATGAGGTTTAATAAATCTTGTATTTTCTATTCCAGTTTCTGTGCCAACTTCTTCCTCTGGTGCAGAGAAGGGCGAATCCCTTGCACTGGTAGGCCTTGCTGAGGCTCACCACCACACCTATGCCAGAAAATGGGCAGTAGCCCAGGCTCCAGCATTATATAAAAATCATGTAGGATGGAATGAGGATTCTCCTCACCATAAAATCCAGTTAAAAACTCAACCAACTGCACAGAGGCAGTATCCAGTTAAGCAAGAAGCTAAAAACAGGTCACTGAGATATTATATCAACTTGAATACCAAGGGGTGATTGAAGCATGCACCTCGTCAATGAACAATCCTTTGTTTCCTGTCTCCAAACCAGACAATACATATCGTCTAGTTTTGGATTACAGACATTTAAACTCTTGTTGCAAAACCTTTTCAGTACAAAATGCACACAGTGCAGCACTAAGGAATAACATTGTGTGCGTATAAAATATAAAACCACATTAGATATTTCTACTTGACCGCTTTCTCAATTATGAGGACACAACGTCACTTCTGTCGTCCCCCCAGGGATTCAAGAATAGTCCGGGGTTATTTTCAGCCAGAGTAACAGAGTTACTACAAACGTATGATGATGAGGCATTATCTTATGTTGATGACATCTATCTAACAGACGATGACTTGGATAGGCACTTGAACAGAGTGAATACCATTATACTTGGATTCTCCTCTGAAGGGTATAAATTCAACTTTAAGAAATCAAGAATTTCCCACCTCAACGTTCTATTTCTAGGATACGAGTTATCAAGTGAAGGCAAAAGCCTGGCAGACGACTTTTTAGAAAAGTGTGCGCTGCTCCAACCTCCAAAAACGCAGAAAAACTTAGTCAATTCTAGGTTTCCTAAGTTTCTGAAGAATTTACATTCTAAACTACGCAGAACGGGTTAAAACTCTCTACGAATGAATCAAACCTGATTTCAAACCTCCTAATTGGACAAAAAAACGCACAGAAATTTTGCGTTCAGTGGAAACAGACATGTTAGCAACAACATATTTACAGACGCGTAAATGTATGCAACCTTGTAATCCGAATAATCCCAGGAAGATGCCGATTCACTACTTAACCTTTAATGAAGAAGAAAAAGTACCAATTGCTTACAAATCACACTTCTACACACAAGCTGAAATGAATTTCACTTCAACAGAAAAAATTCTGACAGCGGTTCAAACTGCAGTAGCAAAAGAGAGAGCTCTCGCACAGGGTAAATGCATAATGGTCGTTACTCCTGCACCGGCCTTAGAGGCAGTGACAAAAGCAAGCATTCCGAATGCAAAGGCTTTCAATTCAAGATGGATACAATGGGTTAATTCTCTTGCTGCAACAGACGTTGAATACGTTTTTGACCCATACTTGAAAACACAACAATTTCTACAATACGAACAAGAATGTCCTCTGCCCGCTGAGATGCTGCCTCTAGATCAGTACGAATGTATAATATATACAGACAGATCAGCGCAACCCGCAATTGGGGGTAAACAAGCTTATAGTGCGATGGTAAATTCCGACCTATGGTCACAAAAACACAACCTCTCGGAGATTGTACAGCTCAGCGTGCTGAACTACAAGCATTTAAGATGGCACTTGAAAATACTGATTGCGAATTCCCCACACTCCTAGTGTGCGATTCGCATTACTGCGTTCAATCTTACAATGAATACTTGCAGAATTGGATTCATAACGGTTTCAAAGACGCAAAAGGTGGCACAATCAAGCATAAGTTGCTTTGGGAACAAGTAGTTCAATTACAGAAAGAACTACAAAAGACTCACGTGATCCATACACTGAGTCATCAACGTGATGGCGTTCACGTTGAAGGGAATTTATTGGCTGATGAAGCCGCGAAGGCAGCTGTGCAAACGGCTTCCGTAGCTGCAATCACTTGTTCAAAAATGAAAATAGACGGCGAAATAATGCTAGCTGTCAATGCGACAAGCAAAGGCAGCGGTGCAAGCGTTACCTCAAAACTATCCACTCAAATATTCATACATAATTGACACAAACTCCGTTACTTTTGCACAAATTCCTGGAGTGGGGGATAGAGTGATTCCAAACAGGACACGTAGAGTAGCTTTGATATACAAAGCACATTTGGGAGAGGGTCTGATACATCAGGGGATCTCTAAATCTATACTAGAATTAAAAGAGACGTACTGGTGGCCAGGGATGAATGGTCACATTCACACATTTGCAATTAATTGCCATGACTGCAACAGAGATCGCAGCAGAGAACGCCGCCAGATACCTGACTACAGTGTAGCCAGCCCAGTACAGACACCATTGTTAGACAGCATTACACTTTCTACGTGCAGACGTCCCTATGGACAAATGCGGTCCAACAACTATTAGGACAGATTCATTTGGATGTAGCCTCAGCACTCGGCTGATGCACAAACTGTTATAAAAGATTTGCGAGTCTTTATCGGCACATATGCAGTTGGCACGCTACATTCTGAGCAGGGTCCTGCGTTTAGCTCCAAAGCTTACAAAGAGGCCATGGCCAATCTGGGCGTTGCATTGCGGTACTCAAATCCATTCCATCCTGAGGGAAATTCTGTAGTGGAAAGAAAAAACCGGGACATAAAGCAATCTATAACAGCTAGGGTATTAGGCTCGGGTGACGGGTGGGTCAAACATCTAATAAGTGTCCAACGTAGTCTAAATAATCTGCCAAGAAATTCTCTGGGTGGAATCACTCCATATGAAATCAATTTTGGTGCTAGAATTGCTTGTCCAGGACCTTGATCGTCACACTTCAGTGGTAGAACAAAAACCCTTTGATATCAAAGACCGTTTGGCTGTTTTGCAGGACTTAAATGAAACAAGGAGAAGTCAAAGCAACACATTACAGAAGCCAACGACCACTGAAGGGGAACCACCCGTTCCAGCAAGGCCTGTCTGGATTCCAAAGATTGGGGATCTAGTCAGAGAAAAGATCGCGGATAAGAAGGAATTTGGGCCTTCTTACAGACAACCGGTACCTATGCTAGCAATCCACGGATCAAGAACAGTGTTACTGCCGCCCCTTGCTGGTAAAAAGGAGAACAGGTTCGTATCAATCGACCTGGTAAAACCACATCATGTGGCCAACCATAAGTAGTAGGCCCAGTAGACTCCAAAGATGTAACAGAAAACCAAATCTTGCTACTATCCAAGAGGTTCAAACTGAGAGACTCATCACCTTTGAAGAATCTGCAGTGCGAAAAGAAGGACTATTCAACAAAGCCATGGAACTTGTACCTCATGAGACCCAAATAACAGTTCGTCAAGAAACACCTGTCTACAATGAAATAGCATCTGACTATACATATGTAACAAGTGATCAAGTGGTTCCAGCGATTTCAAAGAATGCTGATGCAACCCCTACAATTGACAAAACTGCCTCTGGCTGTTTCATTAACTTTGATACGTTTTCAGAGGATCCCAGTGAGCCTGAAACGACGCCAGCAAGAAGAACTTTTAAAGAACAAGTTACAGAACTTTTTCAACTTGGAAAAACTTATCTGGTTTCACCATGGGTTGAATTTTGGATTGTGCTAGGCATACTTTTTCTCCTACTTTGATAATCCTGGTATTAACTTTGGGGATGTTGATAAATGGAAGATATAGTAGAATGGACACAGCAAGTAAGAAAATCAACTTGCTCCTGAAGCCACACAAATCATCTCATCGTGAACAAAGAGACTTGACATCAGTGAACATCACAGCTGTTCCTATACCTGGTGGTATAGCATGGGACAGAACTGATTATGACATCTTTGGCCCTGCAGAGCTTTTGAAGATTCCACATCAATTGAAGGTTTCCTTGAGTGACTTTGTTTCGCTCAGCACATTTCCTGATTATTGGGTCTTTGAGACTGTTAATAATATAATGTCAGACTTATAAATGTCTGCAAAATTTACAAAACATGAATACTTAGAAGGTTCATCAGATTATGCACAAATGTACTGTTATAATCACTATGGTCGTCATTATTTGTACAAATCTGCAAACCCTAGAAATGTTTAAACTTTCAATCAATGGGAACATTGTCCAACGCCACCAAAAGGTAGCTCAAAAACATTCTATGAAAAATGTCCATACTTCTCAGGTTTTAATACCTCCAATCCAGAAACGTTTTACTTTAAAAATGTTAATAAGACAGGAATGAAAAGTATGTTGACTAATACTAAGCAAATTTATTCTGCAGCTTTTACGCCCACCTGTCATCATTAGGTTTCGACTTTTGGAGCGAAAACATAGAAATAAAAACTGGGGCTCAAAAGACTGGCAGGTGCAGGGAATAGAAGTTTTATTTAGAGCCTGCATTATCCCTGAAACAAATAATGTATTTGAATGACACTGTGCAACAGACGTCCTGTCTTGGCCTAGCCAAGATAAAAGACTTAAACAAACCGTCCATATCTACACCTGATAGTAATAACACTACAGAGGGAGGGGTCGACGTAAAAACAAGTTTACTTAAAAACAGAACTGATCCTGATTGGAAAAAATGGTTAATCTGGTCCACAGACACAAACAACTGTCAAGATAGATTTCTGAATAAAACACAAGGGTTCACATTCACTAGGCCAGATCCAAGATATGTCCAGAGACAACATCCAGGGATAGTAACAACATACAGTGTGGGAAAACTGTGCCTTGAGTGGCTACAAAAATCTACACTTACAGAGGTTAAACAACACTTATCTTTACTTACAGATGGCGTTGATTTAAGGGACTTTTTACAAGGTCCTGCAAAACGACATCATAAACTTTTCATATACGCAGGTATATACGCCATTTATAATGAAGCTTGGAAAGAGACACAAGCAGAGACTGCAGAAGGAATACGAGAAATTGATGGTATTAATTTAGAGAAAGCTCTCTGTAGTTGACAATGGGTTAATGACTCTGTCATCCAGAATTTATTCTTTGAACAGCATAGTATCCTCTACCATAGACATAATGGAACAAGACTTGCTCATGCTACAGCATGGACAGTCACAATTGCGTTCTATAATGCTTTTAGGCTGGACACTACAAAATCTTCGTTCTGGATATGTGCCATGGCGTCTAATCAACACCACGTCATTGTTTTCTGTATTTAACCTTACAGATAAACAAATCACTTTGGCACAAAGAGGAGCAGACTAAACGGTGCTGAGCATTGAAATGCTGGAAAGATCAACATTAACTGTTTCAGAAAAACCTGCAACAGAATGGCTAATACACAGGATAATCACTCTGCCTGTCACAATTTTCAATACTGTTTGAAACATATACCAGCTGGCGTGTATGAAAGGTTGGGTAAGGAATACATCAGGTCAACCTGGGAATTACCATATACACACAGATGATGGAGTGGGGGAAAAGAAGTATTTCTTAGTGGTGCAAACTGCAAAAGCGCACTAAGCGGTACACTCTTATGTCAGGGTATTTACATGGAGCCTGCGATAGCTCTTCGACCAACTTATCCTGCCACCTGCAAGGTTCTCCAGCTGCAGTGATAGATCCAATTTTTAGGCAGCTTTCAAATGGAAGCTATAATATTTTGAATGATCACAGCTGCTGTGGCATGTTGCCAGGAATAACCTATCTAGTAACTGTGTCAGCCAGGGTCACTGGCTGTATGCAAGTATTGTTTCCTAAAGCTAAGACAGACGGGGACTCGCCATTATGCCCTTCACTGAACATCTCTTCTATTCGAATTGATACTTTAAGCAGAATGAAAGCCATTCTTTTACAAAAAACTGTGCCACTGACCTCGTCCAAAGAGACGTATGAACTACAAGTTGCAAGGTCCTCTGCAGAGATTCATGCCCTTTTATCCACAAACTGCCCCGTACATTTCGTAGAAATGTTAGGTCGTATCTTAAACATGTCTGATACCAGTGGTTTTGTACATGTATTTAAGACAGTTTTTTCGGGCCTGTTAGCACCTTTTGAAGCAGTCCTCAGCATATTTCCGAACTTCGTGCACTCTGTGTTCGGCGGCCTGCCTCTCATTTTGGGACTCGTAGCAGGAATACTATCCTTGTTCCTTCTGCTCCGATATGGCAAGTCCGGTCACCAGCGACACCCAGATTACCACAGAGAATACCCTCCTGGCAATGAAGTGTTGTGAGCGCATGATACAGATTCTGGGCTTGGCTCGTTTAAGAGACCTGAATACCACATGGTTCCTATCATTCAGACCAATCTGGCAAGATTGCATCTTACCTGTTCTACGATGCCTGCTATGTGGAGAAGAATGCGTGTTGAACATTTGTCTAACACTTCCATCAACACTGCCAACGGATGTTGATACCTTGCTTGGTTCAGTAACGGCCCATGCATCGTGTTGCCCCCCAGCGGCTAACAATCCTGATGACGGCATTTGTTGAGATCTCACAGACGCAATCTGCTGACGGTGAGATAAGTGGATCGACAGGCACACAGGTACCATCACCATCCCTTCGAACATTGCTAATGTGGCTAACGCTGACGGCGATGCTTCACATTTTTGTGCAATCGGTTTACTTAACGAAGTGGTCCAACTTTCACCTACTGTGGTAGACAAATTCTTTACCAGCTTAGAAGATTTTATGTTTTCTCCAAATAACGAGATTGATTTTCAAGTAAGCACACAGCGTTCTAAGGGACTCTGTATTCGACCTTCACTTTTCAAAACAAAACTTCTAACTTTAGAACTCTATTTTTTCTAAGATTTGACTTTTTCCAAAATTGAATTTTTTTGGGTGCACAAAGAAGTCTGCTTAAAGTAGAACTATTCTCAGAGAACAAGAATTCTTTGAAACACTTCCTAGAGACAATATTTGACCTTGTCCACAACCACAACAAATTATATATTTTGTCATGAATGGTCTCAACCTTTTTCTTCTGTATTAAGAGCCATTTCATAAATGTAATTTTCATGATTCATTCGAATAGCATTTCCAATGCCATATTTTATGCTTTGAATGAACCCATTGCTTTTAGAATGCGTACAGCACAAATGCTCATCTTTCGTGTACAACCATTTCGAATGCATTTTATGTATTTTGGAAGGGATTTTATACACATCATGCTTTAGATATGTTTTAAATGCTTAAAGTGGAGTGGGTGTTGTATGGCGTTTTGGGATCCGAGCAAAATTTCCCAAATCATGCCCTTATATAGGTACAATTCACATTGCCCTTATATAGGCATAGAAATCATACCCATATTTAGACATAGCCCATGCAGTCCAAATTCAGGCATGGCTACTTCCACTCGTTCGAAAAAGCCGCAACGATTTCTTGGAAAACTCGGCTTCAGCAGACAGGGACATCACCTTGCTTGAATATTGATTGGTCCTAGAAATCATGGAGTTTTCAAAGAACTACCATTCCCTTGGGGTTCTCTGATGACGTTATTATGTCCGACTTTATGTCAACCTAGGCACCTTCAAGGTATAAATATGCCTACACTTGCCCTAGCAAACACACGGTGGTTTGGAGCAGCTCGACTATCTACTTGCCCGACGCAGCTCGCTATAGCAAGTGCCGAAGGAAGCAGACCCTCCAGCTGACGCACTGATCGAGAAGCTGTCCTTTCTCTTGCTGAGAATCCAGCTCCAGTGTTTCCAAGCTCCCCTTGAGGGGTGTTGGGAAATCGAGTCCCGAAACAGAGATACCAGACCTCCTTCATTCTAAAACTAAGATATGGAGCTGATTAGACCCTAAAGAGAAATCTTGGATAGATTCTTGGCAAAGAAACTAAACCTATGCTATACCACGCTTACTTCTTCCCTCGTACTAGACTTAGGTTAGGTGCATCGGGGTAGGCGTATTTTAGAAGCACCAGTTGAGTACTTTTAGCCTTTGTTATTTATGTATGTATTTTTATATGGCTTAGAAACCATACAATGTTTTTACAGTATTATATTATAATACTCTTCTTACTGTACGCATTATACTTTGCAACCAGTATTACGATTGTAGCAGTTCACTTTACTTGTATGAGAAAGAAGACTGTTCAATAAATCCTTTTATTGAAAACGCCCGTCTATCTATTTCTCTGCACCTCTAATGAAATGCATGCACGATTGACTGAGTAAAATATCTATCTATTATTTCCACGACTCTGAAGATTCGTTTATTCCTGGGGAAACAAAGTTCTCATGTTTATGCGGTTGTGAGAAACGAATCCCTTCTTGTTTATTCGAGAAAGTTTCTAGTGACCTCTGAGCTAGCTGGCAATCACAATTAAGTCTAATATATTCGATAGAGACCTAGTAGACATAAGTCCTACGTTAAATCTATAGGATATGTTATTCCAATGCGCAGAGCCTATTGGGAATATAGGAACTACACTACATGGCGCCCAATGTTTGGTAAGGCACTAATTTAACGCTAGATACTAGAGTAACCCAGTGGTGCTTTTCACAGAGACCCCTTTTTCCTGTAAAATACTCCAATAGACGTCTGGAGTGGGTAAAAGGATAAAATATCCGCCATAACTGAGTAGGACGAAAATCCTATGTATTAACTTTTGGCTGGTTCAATGTTGAAGGATACAGTGTTCCAAAAATTGTGCACCTTATCTTTGTTTCCTTGAAACTTGCTCTGCAAACTTTCAATAAACAAAATGAGTGACGAAGAGAACGGTAGAGCTGCAGGAACTGCAGCCCAACCGGGTTTAAACATTACAGGTTTCCAACAGAATGACCCAGATGCTATAATCATCCCGGAAAATGCAGTTGTCAGAAACTAATCCCTTCTTGTTTATTCGAGGAAGTTTCTAGTGACCTCTGAGCTAGCTGGCACTCACAATTAAGTCTGATATATTCAATAGAGACCTAGTAGACTTAAGTCCTACGTCAAATATATAGGATATGTTATTCCAATGCGCAGAGCCTATTGGGAATATAGGAACTACACTACACTATCTCACTCACATGTTAACATTGAACTTGCCTTATTACATTTGATAAGTTCAATTTCCAAATAGGAAGTGATGACCAGTTCATGTTCGGTATCCCTGAAATCACAATTTAAAATCCTAACTTATTGCAAAGTCAGATTTTAAATTACAGTTCTGAAAATGCATATTGGACAGGCACATGTTAAAAATTGGTTGTAATTAAAGGAGTCTGACAACTTCTGTATCATGATGAAATTTGGATTACTATGCAAGAAATAAATATGGAGTACCAATGGAAGAACTTGTCGGAACTTTATTCTTTGTGAATGCTTTTCACTTCAATATGCAGGGCATCCTGATTTGGGACCAAATAGTGTTTCAAAATGTTTTTGAATTACTTTTAGAATGTGGCATTTTCTTGACTTAGCCATTTAGTCCCTGTAGCCTGTCTCAGGTCACATGACTGGGTGTAGCTGAGAGTTGAGCTTTGTGTATTCCTCCTAGACAACCACACACAATAGGAAGGTTAGCTGTGCCTGCATGGGCCATCACTGGCAGGTTGGGAGGGAGCAGCTGGGCACAGCCCCCTTACACCTGAATAGGCTAGGTCCTGCCCCCACACAGAAGGATGCATCCTCCCTTTAGTTAGTCTGTCGCCTGGGGAGGAAAGGCGGGATGCCTAAAGACTTCAAAGGGAAACCTCTAGAAGCTTCTCTCCTCTTCAAAAGCACAACAGGGTACAAATACTGGACTTCAGACACCAACTGTTCCAGTACACTTTTGGACCTGTGGATAGGAAGGGATGGTGTTCTGCTACAAGGACTTCCACTCTGCTGGACAGCTGCTCTAAAGGAACTGTTACTCTGCTTCCTTATTTCTTGCATTGGGAAGAAGAACTGGGCCTGCAACTTCATCTTGAACCCAGGAAAGCAGAGTGCCCTCAAAGGGCTAGTCTGCAGGCCTCATGATCTGAGCCTTGGACATATTACCCAGCCAGCTCCTGAACCCAGCTGCAGCGAGTCACTGACCCCCAAGTGTTATCTCTCAGGTCCCGGACCCTTGGTGTGGCTCACAAGCTCTTGAAATCAAACTTTTGGTCACTTTGCGACCACAAACTGGCCCATTCAGACCGGAACCACCCAGCTCGCCTTGAGCTTCAGCGCAAGTCACCACCAGCCTTTCTCTTTGCACAGCAAGCATTGATCGCCTGCTGAGGACTGCCACTGCGAAGCTCCAACCTGCCCGTCCACGACACCTAGCCTGCTCTTCACACCACGCCGACCACCACCCGCAACGCTATCCTTGCTCACTGTGACCCTCTCCAACGCAAACTGGACTTTTGGCACAAAACTTGAGAAAATAAACCGTTACCAGGACTGATTGGGAACTATATAGCCATTGCGGTTGGTCTGCAACTTAGATTTTGACCGGGTCTAGCATTACCAAATAGCTGCAGTTGGCATGTTATCCTTTTAGTTGCTATTTTACACTTTAAAAAAAGATTCATATCTCTGGTTCTACTGATTGGATTTTTGTTATTTTGGTCTTGTTTTATGTATTAAAGTTTGCTCTAGTTTTCTGAGGTGGTATGGGATTCTCTTTGTGCTGTTTTTACTGTTTTACTGTTTGAAGTGTTGCACAAATACTTTACACATTGCCTCTAAATTAAGCCTCACTGCTCTGTACCAAGCTACCAGGGATTTGAGCACAGGTTAATTTGGGATTTGCTTGTGCATTCATTTTGGCATCCGCAATTGCAGTTGAGTTTCTGGGAAAAGGTGTCCATACTCGTTTTCTGTTCATTTATCTAGAAATGTGTTCGCATAGCTTCTTTGGAAAGCAAGACCAGGACCAGAGTTGCACAGGTATGGCATGAAGTTTCTCAGCGGGCTCCAACAATATTTTAGACTGAAGTAACTACAAAAATGTGGGGTCAAGAGGTTATGCTGATTTTAAATATTGAATTGTAACAAAGTGACAGCTAATTTTTATGTGATAGCTAATTGTTATGTTCCCCTTGCCGCCTCTGCCATACGCTCTCCTGCCGCTGCGTCCCCTGCATCCCCGCCCCCTTGCCTTGAGTCTCCTTTGCTATTTCCCGCCGCTGCGCCCCCTGCGGCCCCGCCCCCCCACTCCCATTCACCGTTCACCCCCTTCCCAGCTGCTCCTCCCTCCCACCTCCCCTTCTTATGGGGGCCGCTGCGCAGCAGTGAGAGCAACCCCTTGACCCCGTTGCCAGGGCAGTCGCTCCCCCGCCGCGCAGCTCCACCTGACTGTGCCCGTGTTTGTTCCCAGCTGATTTCAGCTGCTGGGAAGGTTCGTTCCTGCTCACTGTTGCACCTGTTACTGTTTGCCTGTCACCTGCGTGTGTACTGTTTTGTACTGTACTGCCTTTCTGCCATGTTTGTTGGTATTTTGCTTCTATACCCTAGTGCCTTGTTCCCCTCGCCGCCCCTGCCATCCGCTCTCCCGCCGTTGCGGCCCCACCCACCTCGCTCCTATTTGCCGTTCTCCCCCCTCCCAGCTGCTCCTCCCTCCCGCCTCCCCTTCTTATGGCGGTCGCGCGCAGCAGGCACGCCGCTGACACGCCAAAGGTAAGCCCGTCTGCGCCCGGACCGCGCCCAGCGCCAGAACCCCTGGACCCCACGACCGCCACGATGCCAGACTCCGATACGACGCCAACACCCTCCACTCACTCAACACCAGGAGAGACCACACCTGCTTCCCGGCCACCCCGAATCGCACCCACGGACCTTTCTCCTGCCGCACCTGCAGCTTCACCTGTGACAGAACCGCCAAACCACCAAGTACTGGACCCAACCACCTCCGCTGCATACTCCTAAACACATGCTCCGCACGCAACCATGCCGTAGAGCTCTGGGACCTGCTCGACACCTCCGCCCCAGACGTTGCCTTCCTGACCTAGACCTGGTGAAACGACTCCTTGGCACCCGACATCGCCATAGCTATCCCGGATGGCTACAAGATCTCCCGCAGAGACCGTACCAACGGAATTGGAGGAGGAATAGCCATCATACACAAATCCACCCTCAAGGTCTCCACCCACGCAGACGACACCATCAGCACCGCCGAACACCTGCACTTCCGGATCCACACCGACCCCAACACCACCCTTAGAGGAACCCTCGTCTACAGACCCCCCCGGATCCCGGCCACAGTTCAGCGACTCCATCGCCGACCTCGTCAGCACCCACGCACTCGCCTCCACGGACTACATCCTCCTCGGGGACCTGGACTTCAACCTCGAGAACAACGACACCAACTCCGCTACCCTGATAGACAACCTCGGCCTCAGTCAACTCGTCACCGCTCCCACCCACGCCGCCAGCCACACGCTTGACCCCATCTTCTCCACAAGCCCCCACGTCTCCTTCGACCACACCCTCAAACTCCACTGGACCGATCACTGATGCATCCATTTCACCTACAAGAAGCCCACCACGCACCACCGCACCCAAAAGCTGCCCGCCGCTGCTAGAGCAATGTCACCGAAAAACAGCTGACCACCACCCTCGCCCAGATCCCATCCACCGACCCCACCGACCCAGAAACCGCCGCACGCAACTTCAGACAATGGATCAACGACTGCGCCAACACCCTTGCCCCACTTAAGAACCCCTCCAACAGCCGCACCAGCAAGAAAAGCCACCTGGTTCACCGACGAGCTCCAGACCTCCAAACGAGCATGCCGGAACCTGGAGAAGAAATGGCTCCACAAACGAACATCAGACAGCTACGCAGCCAACAAAGACGCCACTCGCAGACATCACCACCTCATCAGATTAGCCAAGAGATCTTCTTTCAAAGCCCGCCCGGACAACAAACGCACACGACAGCAAAGAGCTCTTCAGCATCGTGAAGGAACTCTCCAACCCCAGCGCCAACACCAATGACATCCCGCCCTCACAAGAACTGTGCGACACGCTGGCCACCTTCTTCCACCGCAAGATCGCTGACATCCACAACAGCTTCAACACCACGACCGCCCCAACTACGCCAGACTCCACACTCCCTGCGAACACCACTCGCTTCAACTGCCTGACCTCCTGGACCAACGTCAATGACAACGAAACACGCAAGATCATGAACACCATCCACTCAGGATCACCGTCAGACCCCTGCCCAAACCATATTTTCAACAAAGCAGATGCAGCCGTCGCACCCCAACTACGGAAGGTAATCAACATCTCCCTCGAGACAGCCACTTTTCCGGAAAGCTGGAAGCATGCCGAGATCAACGCCCTCCTCAAAAAACCCAAGGCGGACCTCAAGAATTTCCGGCCCATCTCCCTGCCTCGTTCCCGGCGAAGGTCATCGAGAAAGTCATCAACACGCAACTCAACCGCTACCTCGAGGAAAACAACATCCTAGACCCGTCCCAGTCCGGATTCCGAAGAAACCACAGCACCGAGACAGAAATGAAATGAAATGAAAAGCAACTTATAATGCGCAACTAAAACCCGAAGGCATCAAGGCGCCTAACAGACAGAAGTCCTCAAAAAAAGACAGTCCCCCAAAAAAAAGACAGCCCTCATCGACGCTACAGACGACATCAGGATCCAACTAGACAACGACGAAACATCAGCCGTCATCCTCCTGGACCTGTCAGCCGCCTTCGACACAGTCTGCCACCGCACACTAAAGGCACGCCTCCAAGAAGCCGGAATCCAAGAGAAGGCCCTGGACTGGACCACATCCTTCATCTCCGGCAGAACCCAGAGCGTCCGCCTCCCCCCCTTCCACTCCGTAGCCACCGACATCATCTGCGGCGTACCCCAGGGCTCCACCCTCAGCCCGACGCTGTTCAATGTCTACATGTCCCCCCTCGCTCACATCACCCGCCAGCACGATCTCAACATCATCTCCTACGCCGACGACACCCAGCTGATCCTCTCCCTCACCAAGGACCAGCACACCGCCAAAACCAACCTCCACGAGGGAATGAAGGCCGTCGCCGAATGGATGAGGAACAGCCGACTGAAGCTGAACTCTGACAAGACGGAGGTCCTCATCCTCGGAACCACCCCCTCCGCCTGGGACGACTCCCACCGACCACGCACACAACCTGGGAATCATCCTCGACTCCTTCCTCTCCATGTCGAAGCAGGTCAACACAGTCTCTTCCTCCTGCTTCAACACCCTCCGCATTCTCTGCAGGATCTGCAAGTAGAGCCCCACCGAAACAAGAAGAACGGTGACCCAGGCCCTCGTCAGCAGCAGGTTAGACTACGGCAACGCACTCTACACAGGTATCCCGGCCAAACACCTGCGACGACTTCAAAGCATTCAAAACGCCTCCGCCCGACTGATCCTCAACGTCCCTTGCCGCAGCCCCATCACCCCCCACCTGAGAGACCTACACTGGCTCCCCGTCGAAAAGAGGATCACCTTCAAACTACTCACCCAAGCACACAAAGCACTCCACAACACCGGACCAGCTTACCTCAACAGCCGACTCAGCTTCTACACCCCCACCCGCCAGCTCTGCTCCGCCAGCCTCGCCGCTGTCCCCCGCATCCAACGAACGACCTCCGGCGGCAGATCCTTCTCCTTCTCCTTCCTCGCCGCCATGACCTGGAACACCCTCCCTACCCACCTACGGCAGACCCAGGACCTGCTCACCTTCAGAAAACTCTTCAAAAATTGGCTCTTCGAGCAGTAGCAGCACCCCCTCCCCACAGCGCCTTGAGACCCTCACGGGTAAGTAGCGCGCTTTAAAAGTGTAATAACTCATTGATTGAATTGCACATTATTGTTCCATTGTATAGTAATTTGTTGAATTTTACGGGGCACTGTTTTACGAGTTCTTCTATTTGAATTATACACATTTGTTTGATACTGTTAAAAGTGTGCAAAATTATTACAAGAAGTATTTCCTGCTTTTCCATCTTACTTGACAATTATTTCTAATGACAGAAAGCTATCTCAAAGGAAAGATTGGCTTATCATTAATGGTTTTAGAGCGTGGATAAAGTGGGGCTTATATGATAAGTAAAAAGGTTGTATGATGATACAGCGGAAACACTTTACTCGCGCGGCTTTACATCGCCGCAAATACATCGCATCTACTGTTACACCGCCATGTTTTTTACCTCGAACGTCGTTGCGACGCTAGTGCGGTAAATCCTATTGGCAGGATAGCACATCGCATGGCTTGAAATCGCGTGTCAGGACAACGCGTGATCCCGTATCTGAGGCGGGGGGGGGGGAGGTTATATAACGTTTCGCCCCCAGTGCCTGCATCCATTGTGCCTGTACACGTTTCCCCGACGTTGGTTGTTCCTCAATGAGTAAAAATTGATTGATACTTTATTCGATATTGTCATATCATAAAAGTACATTGATTCATAAAACATTGAGGCTAAAACAATTTTACATTACATATTAAGATTTGATAAGAAGGATACTATATACATTTAAAACATAAACAAATTTCATGACAATACTAAATATATCAATGTTTAAAATATGATGAATTAGTTAGTAACCATATCTGGAGGGTCTAAGGATTAATAGCATTACATATCCTCATACGAATGAGCCAAGCAGTTGATAAATATTTTGCCACACCACAAACAATAAAAAAGGGAGACGGATTGGTTGTAATAATGCGGAGTGCAACCCGGAAATCTCTGACCCCCAACTCCCTACACACTGGTCTCAGCCATCTGTTTCTTGCCCTCTTATAAGCTTTACAGCCAAACAGAAAGTGTGAAAGGGATTCTGTTTTACAGGGGCAACAAGGGCATACACCGTTACGAGCCCTTGAGCCTTTCCAACCTCTAGTAAAAGAATTAAGTGGTAAGATTCCATACCGCATCTTTAGATAGATCACTCTATCGCTAGGCGTTCTAATAAGATCTAAAAAAGGTTCCAACTTCCTAGTAGGTTTGTGTTCTATAAACTGCGTAGTTAAAATACCCCAGCTTGGGTTCCTCTGTTCTTCTGCCTCCACTCACTCCCAATACATTTTCTTTATTACTTGTTTTGGAGGAGGGGACTGGGAAATCCAGGATTCAATCAAACCCAACTTCAAAACCATCCGTTTCAATTTGTTTACCCAGTGGATTTTACCACCGGTGTTCAATGTAATCAATTCGTCCAGCACCAGAGCATAGTCTGCTAGCTCTGGGGTCCTCCTTAGGTGCACCCAGAACAGCAACGGGCGCAAGTGGACTACATCTGAGATACAGCGTTTGCCCATATCCAGAAACAGAGGTTTCAGCGGGGTTGAAACCGGTAGGGCAACTAGTTCCCTTATAAATTTATTCTCTGCTCTAGCCAGGACCTGGACATTTTCTCCACCCCATAATTCTGCCTCATATGTCGCAGAAAGCAATGCCCTTCCTTCATACACAGCAAGAGCCGGAGCGATAGGTCTACTTACTGATAATCGCTGGCTCCTCAGGATGGCACCCGAGACTCTCTTAAGGTTTATTAACATCTTGGCTATATGGGAATCCCACCTCATTTTACTATTGATCCTGATTCCCAGATAGTCAAATTCCTCAACCACCTCAAGTGGTGATCCATTAAGAGTAATCTGTGGTTTCCTTCCCTGTTTAGAAGGGGGTAACACCATCAACTTTGTTTTAGTCGTGTTGATGGTGAGTCCATGTTCATGGCAAAACAGGCTAAATCTATCCAATAATTTTTGCAAGTTCGCTGGGGTTTTTGCCAACAGTAGGGTATCCTCCGCGAAGAGGAGGGTAGGTGTTTTCTCCCCGGCCAGGACCGGGGCATCGGCACTGCCCTCCATCAAGTGGTCTACAACCCCATTAACAAAAAGGGAGAACAGGGTCGGGGCCATCACACAGCCCTGCCGTACACCCCTATTCACGGTCACCCTCCCTGTTAGCTGCCCATGGCTCCCCCACCTTATTCTAGCATAGCTATCTTCGTGGAGCTTAACTATCAGTTGCAGAAGATAGCTTGGGAACCCCATGTCCGTTAGGACCTTCCAGAGTATGTCGCGGGGAACTAAATCAAACGCACTTTTAAGGTCTACAAAGGCCAGGTATAGTTCCCCTTCTTAACGGTGACTATTTTCCAATAGATTGCCCAGAATCTAAATACCTGATCCATTGTCCCCACATTTTTACGAAATCCTGCCTGGAAATGGGAGAGTATGTTCCCCTCCTCTATCCATCTATCTATTCTGTTCACAATGACCCGGCCAACTACTTTCTGCATGGCATCGATTAAACTAATTGGCCTGTAGTTGGCTGGGTCCTCCCTATCACCTTTCTTGTAGATTGTGACGACTTCTGCTCCCTTCCAGGAGTCGGGGACAGGGTGACCAGCAAGGATTAGATTTATCAATGGAGCAATAAGGTTAGACCACAGCTTGGGTTCATGTAAATACAAGTCACCTGGTATCCCATCCTGGCCAGCCGCTTTTGCAGGGGTTATATTCCTTATAGCTACAGCTACCTCCTGTACTGTGAAGGGCTCAGGGGATATAGTCCCATTGTTATTGGTACATGTTTGTCCCCGCCAGGATGGAGCTACTTCTTCCTCACAATGATACAGATTAGAAAAGTGTGTATGCCATTGAAGTTCAGTTATATGATTGGCGAGAGGGTCCACTCCTTTTCTATCTAACTTATTTATCATGTTCCAGAATAATATTGTATTTTTTGAGCTTGCAGTCGCCTTTAGTTCCTGCCAGTATTCCTCTTCCCAATCCCTCTTGGCCTTTTGTATGCAGGTATTGTATTCCCTTCTAGCCAGCCGTACAGCTGCACTATCTTTCCCCTTGATTGCAATTCCTATTTCCCTTCTTTTCTCCCTACATTGTGCCGTATACCAGGGGGTGGTGGGTTGCTGAAGGTATTTTCTTGTTAAACCTCCGCTACCTTTAATTACAAAGAAGGATCCAATTTCCCTCATCAGGGTATTATAAGAAACTGTAAGGTTAAAATTATTATTGTCACTAGAGGAGGCCATAGTTTCAGAGATCAATTCTCTAGTTTGTGATTCCACCAATCCTGTAATGGAAAGCAAACTATCCTCATGCCCCAATATTTTGTTCCACTTAAGCTTACGATTACCATCAGACGGGATTAGTTCTTTCGTTATCATTAATGGTATCTCTACTGGGTCCCTCTCACTCCCCCATTTTATTTCCATGCATAGTGGATTATGGTCGCTGTCCTGAGACTGTACAACTTCCATATCGACTAATCTACTCCAAGAATTAGTATCAAGCAGAATATAATCAATACGGGAGGGACAACTGAGTTTGTTATAAGTCATTGCCCCATTTGGATCGGATAATGTTCTCCCGTTCAAAGCACGTAGATTATATTCTACTGTTAGGGCGTTTAGTTGGATCACTCTCGGGGTCCACTTTTTTATTGGTACCAGGGTCAGCTGCGGGATAGCCTTTATACAGTCATCCTCATTCATACACATGATGTCATCTGTGGCCAAAGGTTCATAAGTACAATTAAAATCTCCTCCAATAACAATACTAGATAACGGGCGAACACCTGCCAATGCCCCCTCAAGCAAATCTATAGTGGCTGACGTTTGGCCTCCCGGATTCCCACGTGCATACACATTAAACAGCTCAAAAGATTTGTGGCCCTTTGCAGAAATGTGCAATATATCATCTGACAGTCCTAAGTTGGGGGTGATAGCCAGGTTGAGTGCTATTTTGATCCAAATCTGTAGGCCCCCAGAGGGCCGACCCCGCCCTATACTAGTAGTTGGGATAGAGTAAGTTGTGTATCCACATTTATATTGGGGAGATATACTCCATGTTTCTTGAAACATACAAATGTCGAATCCCTCTATAAATTCATTCCATTCTGGCTTAGACATATTTTTTACAAGCCCTGCAATATTCCAGGAAATCTTCCTAACTATTCCTGTTTTTCGAATCACCTTGCTACTAATTACATCTAGGGCTTTTCCTTCTTGATCTTCATTAGGGGGCTTATCTACTGTCAACGATATCCCAAAACTTCCTTCCCTGGGTGACAAGGTTACCTCATCTTTAGCTATACTAGCATTTCCCACCGAACGTTTGATATTACAGTAGGGTGGATTAGCTGGAGGATCCCTTATGTCCCTACTACACAGTCAGTCAATACCTTCCATCCCTTCGAACATGGAATTACGAGAGAGAATCTCGTAGCGGTTTTGGAGGGGTAGTGGGTGATTGGTCTGGATATAATTACTTGTTCTGAAATTGTTGGTTCTGGGATTAGGTCGAGGAGCCACTAAAGATCTAGGGTAAAAGTAAGTCAGATCACAGGGCATGATGGAGTCATTGTCCTTGTCTGGATACCAGTTTAAAATGTGACTGACTGTTCTATGATCCCTAAAATTGATGACAATTATGTCTCCCACTTTGTCCTTTGGTCTACTACCAAGCCATGAAAGTCGGCGAACGTGTAGTATCTCGCCGTTTAGGTTTGGGGGAAGAGGACGGTTCTGCCTGAGCCAATATGTAGTCTTATTTTTTAACTGAGGGTAGTTTTCCCACTTGCCATCTTCTAGTGTTGGTACTCCTGTAAGCACCACCACCAGAGGAACTGCTTCTGGTGGCAGTTCCACTTGATGCCCCCTAGGATTTATGGTCCTTTCTGGAGCTTTCCTAGCCCACTTATTTTGTGGGTTTCCTGAGTTAAACACTTTCTCTCTCCTAGGGGCCTCTCTATCTACCTGTTGTACTGCCTGATGCTGTGGTTTATCTGCAACTGGCTTTGGAGGTTGTGTTTTTTTCCCCTTCCCCTCAGTGTTTTTTGAATTTTTTTTGGACAATGGGATTTAAGGGCCATGCCGCAGGCGAAATTTCTGTTACAGGTCTGACATTCTGATTAGTCAGCCCTGTATTTACCGCTAATGATTTCTCTATTGCTCTGAGCCGATCTTCAATTTTCCTCAATCTCTCTATTACAGACAATGTTGAAGCTCTAATTAGGTGTTCCATTATTCCTATTAGGTCCTTACAGGAGGAATCAGGTGCCAGACATTGTGATGGAGTTCCTACTACAGGGGTCATTGTGGTGTTTGGTATAGGGGCTTTAGTGGACTTCCCAAAGTCAGTGTGGCTTATCTTTTTCCTCTGTGGTTCATTCCCTTTTTTCCTTCTTTTCCTTGGTGGTGAACCCTGGACTCTAGATTGCTTGAAATTTTGTAACTTTTTCCGCAATTTTTTTTTATTTTTTCCGCGAACTTTTTTAACTTTTTCTGAGTAAAGATTTCCCGCCCATATTTAAGGTTCCTTGTCATGTCTCAATGAGTAAAGATTTCCCGCCCATATTAATGTGCCTTGTCGTGTGTAACATCGCATCGCACTGTCATGAGATTTCCCGCCCATATTTAAGGTTCCTTGTCATGTCTCAATGAGTAAGGATTTCCGGCCCATATTAATGTGCCTTGTCGTGTGTAACATCGCATCGCACTGTTATGTCTAACATCGCATCGCACCGCTCACATCGTTAATGACATCGCGCGTCGTTGCATGCGATGTGAACAACGATGCGATGTGAACAACGATGCGATGCCAAAATCACCGCGATGCTGTGGGTGCTTCCCCCTCTCCCAAGTAAATCACATCCCGTTATTCTTTTTTGTTTTAAATCTGTTAATTAGAATAATTCTCATCATAGGGTGCGGATCAAATAGAGACATTATCATGGCTACAGTGTGGAATATCATTACCACACATCATTTGGACAGTTTTCATTACAGAAAGGAACGTCATCAATATTGTCACGCCTCTGAGAAATATATCCAGGAATTACAATATTATACATGTCAAACTTTAAATTACGCAGACCCTGTTCCAGCATCAGATTCGGCCTCTTCCCCAGTATTCCTGAATCCCCCTCCAAGTGTCCCCCTACCATTTCCCATTTCCTGGGGCAACCACAACTTTTATATATCTCCTCCTCCGCCCTCTGACATCAATCTGGATTGCATTTCCAATCTGCTACCTTCGGGGGACCGTTTGCGCCCCACTGTCTTGCGATTTGCATTTTGCAACCCCGGCAGCCAGTCATATTGTCTGATATTTTGTAGGCCAGACTTCCTCACCCTTCACCATAAAGAGTAGCCATTTAGCTTTGTGGGGTATTCGTAAAGACGTAACCTGTGACATCACCCCAACCACCTGACGCCAGAATTCCAGAATCGCCGGGCAGCCCCATAAGACATGTAAGAAGGTATCTGCTTAGGACAGCCTCTAACACCTAGTTGCATGTCAGATTGTTCAATTTTGTGTAGCAGAGTCCGATAATAATATTTTTTATACTAATGATTTTTATGATGTATTTTAGTTGTAACGGGTCAATTAATTATAAAGCACTCAAAATGATATTTCTAATTCTTGTAGAAGTGTTCAATACTATTTTAGTAAAATTGATGTTGCTTTTGATGCATCATGCAAACTGCTCCTGATCATTCCCTGTACTAATCATGCCCTCTTGATTGTCTTCTTTCTCCATGGGTTCTGCAGATTTAGCAGAATGCACAGGACAAAGTGATGTATTTGGAAAACTTTCCTAGAGCTCATGTTCTGCGAATGAAACTTTTCTCCGTATATTGTAATGTATCTAATTGCGAAGGTATTTTCTACCTGCAGTTTAGAGCTCATGTTCTGTGAATGAAACTATTCTCTGTGTATTGTAATGTATCTAATTGCGAAGGTATTTTCTCCCTGCAGTTTAGAGCTCATGTTCTGTGAATGAAACTATTCTCTGTGTATTGTAATGTACCTAATTGCGAAGGTATTTTCTACCTGCAGTTTAGAGCTCATGTTCTGTGAATGAAACTTTTCTCTGTGTATTGTAATGGAGATAATTCAGACCCCCCAGGATATAGCGGCATGGATTAGCAAATTTAGCGGCACAAAAATGGAAATTTAGCGGCACAAATATGGAAATTTAGCGGCAATTTTGCGGCATTTTATTTGGCCATTTTTCCTACAACAAACACAGATATCTTAGTTTTTTTTGTTATTTAACAACATGAAGCTACGTATGTATACTAATGTAAGCATTCCTCCATAGAAACACTCTTGATTGTGGGTTTAAGTAATTCCCTTTTCCTACAGCTTGACAGTTACACGCAATGAATGTCCACAATGTAGTGGTAAAGCTCTGGTTTAGGTGTTACTTTTTGTTAAATGCTAATGCCCCATTAAGCCCGGAAAGTTATTCTTTCGTGCTTCTGTGTCCTTCCCGCCCGCCCCAATAAACAACGTAATACAGATAGTGCTGGCACATATGTTGCGCCAGTGCGCTCTCTCAATAGGGCGTTCTCTCCCACCATGCTGATGAGGGAATCTCTTTACATCTGTGCCCACGATGTATCATGGACGCGGGCGCAGAGGTAAAGAAGCTGTCAGGAAGTGGCACTGAGCCCTCGGTCTACACAGACACATCTCTCTGAAGGACCCTGGCACCGAGCCCCTGGTGCCCACAGACAAATCTCTCTGAAGGGCCCTGGCACTGAGCCCCCTGTGCCCACAGACAAATCTCTCTGAAGGACCCTGGCACCGAGCCCCTGGTGCCCACAGACAAATCTCTCTGAAGGGCCCTGGCACTGAGCCCCCTGTGCCCACAGACAAATCTCTCTGAAGTGCCCTGGCACCGAGCCCCCGGTGCCCACAAACCCTATCCTGTGAAAGGTCCCTGGCACCACCGACCCGGGTGCCCTACAGAGGGAGCCCATCTGAGGCCCTTCCACCAGGGTTACCCGGTGTTGCCACTCTGACACATCTCTCTGAGCTGAGAAGGAACCTTGGCACGAGTAGGTCCCGGGAGCCCCTGTGTCCCATGGTGGATACTGTTACTGTTACTTTTGTACAAAACACGACTTATTATTATTAGTCGCGTCCCCGCGGGTGTCAAGTGTACCCCCCCCATCCCCGCAGCCGTCTCCTGCACAAACAAGGCTTTCTGCAACTTTATTTGTCTCTCACATCTCTTTTCATCCCACAAAATTTGATCGGAATTTAGAGGTGGGTAGGTGGACGGACGGACAGATGGATAAGTGGTTGCCTAGGGGATGGATAGATGAATGGATAGTTGGGTGTGGTTGGTTTTATGGAATGGTGGATGGGCGTGGTGCTGGGTGGGCGGAGGGGATGTATAAGCGGGTGGCTGATGGATGGGTGGGTGGATGGAGGAATGGATGTGGATGGATGGATAGGTGGGGTGGATGGATATACGGATTGCTAGGTGGATGGATGCATGTAAGGACATTAAAGCCAGGCCTATTGGCGTTACCAGTGCTTGTTGAATGAGTTCATCTTGCTGGTGACGCAAGGGTCTTTCCGGTTCTTTTCATCCGCCTGTCCCCTCCGCCTGGACTTCTACGTGCATTAATACTCCACCCCCGAGCCCATATAGCTGTTCCCCTATAGATCTACGATTCTACGGGACCAGAAACTTCAACTTCCCATAATTCTGCAAAGCCCCCATACAAAATACAGAAATTCGCATCCTGTTTCTTCCTTGCCCGATGCATTTCGGGACAATTAAGCCCATGCCTCAGGGGCATACCTGAAACCCATATAATACCAACACTTTTCTGTATTATGTAAAATATTACAGTATAACTTTTTTTTTTTTTTTTTTTTTAAAAACCTTTATTGTGCATTTAAAAGGAGAACAAATATGGGCCTACAACCAGCAGGCCGGCCACGATACTGTAGGCACAAAATGTAAGCAATGCAATTCCTTAGCGGCATCAAACAATATAGCATCAATCAGTAGCAGTCACAATACACAAGAACACGTCGCCAAGGGTAGGAGCCATGAGGTTTAAGTTTTAAATTTAATCTAAAGAAAATCAATGAAGAATAGATGCAAGAAGAGCTGAGTCCGTACAATAACTTCACAACCTGGGTAGGTAGCATAATGAAGATCAACAGTAGAGATAAACATTCCACGGTATTGCAATATAGTGCAGAACAGCAGGAGTATCAGTACACATTTACGCATCACCCACAGTGCCACCCACTCCCCACTAATCCCTTGTCAGACCCAGAGCAGAAAAAGGAACAAGAAAGCGCAGAAACGATAGAAAAAACAAGGCCCATAGAAACCAAAAAGAAAAACTAAATCCACCCCCCCACCCTACAACAATCCGGAGGCTACGGCCTACCCCCCCCCCCGGTAAAGTGCCTGTCGCCCTATAAAGAACCCGAAATATAGAGAAGAGAAGAAAAGAAAAGAAAAGAAATAAGATTCTCACTCATGAAGAGGAGAAAAGGTAAAGAAAAAACTTTCACAAGTGATAAAGGGAGCAAGGAAAGACATTCCCGGATCCCCATGAAAGAAGGTGGGGAGGAGCCAATAAAATAACAGATCTCCCGGACATCCAGCCAAAAAGGATACAGACGTCATTAGAGTCTAGAAGGACACAGGCCGAAAAACAAGGGGGTTACAAATGCGGCACACAAGAGCGCGAACCGGACCCATAAAACACCCCCCCATGTGTAGAGTAGACAACCGGATATGAGCAGTCCCAAATCATAATCGAAGGTGTCAGGAGAAACAAGAAGGAAAACAGATGTGAAGAACTGAAGCGTTGATACGCGCCAAAAAGGCGCCATAGGTATAAATCACAGAAAATAGGCCAATGCAAGTGAAAACCCGGGACCCCCTAGTGTCATATAAGTTGCAAACGATCACTACATCACGGTACCTGCCCGAAACCCGCCCCAACCAGAGCAAAGACTAAGATGGCCGCCCCAGGCCGTGCAGAGACAAAGAGAAAGAAAATGGACGCCACCCTTTATAGGCAAACCCCCGTCCCATTGGACAGTACATAACCCTCCATAAGTGTCGATCCCCTCCACAACATAGGAATAAGATGGAAACAAATATAGGCTCAATAGCCATCAACCGCATCTTCCGCCCCCGAGCAACCCGCCCGCAAAACAACAGTCGCCCCACAGAGAGGAACCAAAAATGATAGAACACAATACTTGCGACTTGAAATGAAGGGAGAGGCCAGCGCACAGAACAGGAGAGACAGTACGGAATAGGTAGAAGTCTCACAGAATGCATAATCAACACATCTACAATGTATCAGTCCGGGGTCACAACCAAGTGGACAGTCAGTGTCAATAGGGAAAAAGTCATCAACCCTGTCCCGAGCGTCGGAATCCCACCAGGCAGAGCCACAGCGAAGCAGAGAAACAATATGGCAACAGAGAGAGTGTGAGTGTCGCAGGAACACAAAATGGCCGTCGAGATCCAACAGTAACTCCATCAGCTGTAGTAGTGAGTTCCCTAGGAACCTGCAGAGCATACGAGTTCTTTGAATGCAAAGTCGGAGGGCACAATCCAGGGGCCCGTGATGAGGTCGACAACGGTGTAGAAATGCCCCAAGGCACTCGCGACGAGCAGTCCAACAATGTTACACTCTCCGGTGAAAGGAGAAACAAAGTATCTCTGGTAAAGGCAGCAGGCAGACGATCTCGGGCACCGGTCAATTCGGGAGCGAGCACCTCTGTCTCGTAGGCTGAAGGAAGCACTGTATCGCAATGAAGCGCAAGCGGAGACGAGGGTAGACGTGGCGGGGTCAGTATATTGCAGTCCCATCGCAGCGACGACGCCATGTCGTCCAGCTTCTTCCACAGCACTTGGCAGCCTTGGCGCATATCAGCGCGGAGGACATGCAGGGCAGTCAGGAGGGTTTTGAGAGAAATTGCAGGCTGAAGCCCCGTGCTTTCACTTCCCAAGGGGGGTATTTGGGAATCTGACCCCGTCGCAGGCGGGGTAACACAGGCCAGTGACAGGGACGGGCGCTCTCCCCCACACCTCGGTGCCTCCAACAAAGCCATCACGGCGAAAGTCCGGGGAAATCACAGGATAGTCGTGGCCCAGGCGAGCGTCATTGCGGGGCTAAAGCATTTATAAAGTACAGCACCAGTAAGGCACACAGCGCGGAGAGGCGCCCCGTATCATAGGGGGTAGCGAGGCGCGGGGCCTGGCAAGCACAGGCTATCAAACATGGCCGTGCAACACTCTCCGTCCGTACCTGCCCCAAACAAAGGATGTGCTGCGATAGGGTGCCTCAGCTCCATGAGCGCTCGTTCCTGGCCTCCTTCTGCAATCGCCGCACGCGTCGCAGCACAGACAGTGCTCCGTGAGGTCCCCACCAGAGCCCAGGTCTTCAGTGCCGATAAGGTATCCTGGCCGCCATCAGGTCTCCGGGGAACGGCAAAGAGCCCCTGTGCAGACGGGCTCCCGGGCTGCGGGCATCACCGCGGCTATCTCCGGCCGCCGGGCAGGTCGAGAGACCAGGATCACACCTCTGGAATCAGCGCCGCGCCGCCCTCCATCCGGTAGTGAAATGCATCAGGATATATGCCAGGATCACGGAGCGGCGGTAACAGGCTGAAGGAGCCGGGAGCCTACAGGTCTGCTCCGGACGCCATCTTGGCTCCTCCCCTACAGTATAACTTTTGATGCTAAAAAAAAGTTTAATGTAAACTTATGTTAGAGAATGTATTGCTTAGGTGATGTATGAGGCATTGCAAACAATGTGAATACAACGAACTAAGGTTGTAACTAAGAAATTAAAAATTAAGTATCAGAGAACTTTGTATATTGTTATAAATTGATAGGTTGTTTATTGGTGAACAATGCACACTCCGTTCGAATACCGGCTTTGAGGGCCCAAAAAACCCAAAATAGCATTTTCCCATCTAACTTAATTTTGAGATTGTGCCACAAGGATGTTAGGAGTGAACCTGACATATGATTACAGAGGCGCTCTTATTTATTCGTAGCAAAGCAGTGATTGTGTCAAGAAAAATAGGTTCAGAGTGGGTTATATGCAACTGGTTTAGAAAGCGCAGGGCTGCTCGCCGTGCCCAGGTTAACTGCAGCAGGCGGGGTGGCTTCAAGATCGAGACAGAGGGGGAGGAAGGGGAGAGGTGAAGAGACAGAAGACCGCCCAGAAACGAGGAGGGCTGTGAACAGGCGCTCAACACCTATTGAGCTCATGGGGCTTCAGCCCCCTCCCCCCCCCCGTCGTGTGTGTCAGCCCGGAGACAGCTTCGTGGGCTGGCGAGCATCTGATTCCAGCCGCAGCCGAGTACTTACTTAACAGGTCTTTAAAAGACCATTTACATGTAAATGAGGCTTTTTTGTGTGTTCACATATTCTTACAGCCCCTGTGAAGGTACATTTGCTGGTCCCGAGCTGCCCCCACCCTCATTGGGTCACTCAGCATTACAAGCTGCCTCTAACCCTCAGGGCCTCGGGCACGTCCACCTGCATCCCTTGGATTCCGCGGGCACTTTAGAAAAAATCGCGGCATTTACACAAAACTGCCGATTTCGCGATTTTATTGCAAATCGCGAAATCGCGAAATCCTGGAGGGTCTGATAATTGCGTAGGCCATTTGCATCTGTAGCTTCCTGATGGGTCTAGCAGTGAGCACTAATAAGAGGGGTATTGCTTGATCAAATGTTTCATAATGGTGTGAATCTCCAGACATTAACGGCGTAGACGTTGCTGGAGGCTTCTGTAAAGATGGGTTAGTGTTAATGATTTTATTGATTTTTAATGTTGTGATGTGTTAGAAGGAGTTATCATTACTAACTGTACCACTGTGTGTTTGCAATCTTTGCTTATTTTGTTTGAATAAAAACTGTACAAAACCGCCTTATTTTTGGGGTGAGCCAGAGACTTTCCAATTGCCTCTAGAGTCTCTGGGCCTAATTTAGATTTCGGTAGACGGGATACTCCATCACAGTGGTGACCGATAGTCCGTCCGCTGAAATATAAATAATAATGGGATTTATATTTCGATGGACGGGATATCCATCACTGCAACCTGCCTGCCGAAATCTAATTAAGGCTAGGGCTGGGCGTAGTTTGCGAAATAGCGCTACGCGAAGCTACGCAAAGTGCACTTCGCGCTACGCGAGTGTGGCGTGGGATTAGGGACAGGCCGGAGACTTTTTCTTGGTAACGAAGGTTTTATTTTTATAAGTGTTCTCCTGCTATGGGAAGTCAGTCTCTCCCTCGCAAACTCCGCCCGATCCGTGGTTGCGATTCTGTTCCTCAGCTGGGATGGACTCCGCCTTCTTCCTCTTCGGTCCTCTCACCGATAGGGTTCTTCTGATCCTTGGTCTCAGCCCCGAAAAGAGAACCAACAAAGGGAGGCCGTCAGTTTCACTATCTGCATATATGTATCCCCACAGAGACCGGGTGCTAGTGAGGGAGGACACCAGTGCTATACAAATAATTACAGTGCTCGGGTAGAGTGAGGGATGGTTGTGAGGGGAAGGAGGGATGGCGGGACGCGGGAAGGCCAATGTAGGGATATTTACAGAATTATACACGAGCACCTCCTCCCTTGCTCCCGACCCAGGCTGCCCAACGCCACCGTACCTGTGACAGCCACACTCCTCCCTCGGGAGTGTGGCACGGCGGTTCACCGGGTCGTTGGCCTCCTGGCACTCCACCACGGGTTTCCCTCTCAAGTTCTCCGTACTCCTCGCTTCCTTCCTTCGGCACTTCGATTCCTCTCCTTTCGCTCCGGACCTCTGCTTCCTCCTGGGTGTTGCCGCACGCCGAGTAGAGGGCTTCTGGCTATTTGACCAGTCCGGGCCCTCTGACGTCGCTGAGGGCGTGGTCTCGTCTTTTCTGTAGGCCCAGTTAAAGGCGCCCTCCTCTTTTTCATCACCGATGTCGGAAAGCAGCTGACAGCTGTCCCAGGTCGTCTGAGGGGAAGGAGGTGAGGCAGAGTCAGCGACCCACCAGCCACTAGAGGGTATCTCCGTCACCACCCCGTTACAGCGAGCTACGTGTAGCTCTACGTGAACTGCGTAGTACCCTGTTCACTCTGTGCAAGATGCAGTTTTCAATGATTGCACAGTGCGGACAAGCATCCGGCACTGTGCAATCATTGAAAACGGCATCTTGCACAGTGCGAGCTGTAGTTTTCTGCCGCTCGAGTAGATTTTTACTCGAGCTGCAGCTTTCTCAACGCGGACTGGTAGTTTCTCATTGGGAGCGGTCGCGAGCATACGCGACCACTCGCAGTGAGAAACCTGACCTCCTCGCGTTGAGAATCTCGCCGGGAGGTTTATTTTCCACCATCGGCAACTCCACGGGAATAAGAGCTGTAACTTGCAAAGTATCTATGAGAACCACATGAGGAGGCAAACGGAGGGGCGCACTTTAATGGAAGATGGGCTTCTTGTAGGAATGCTATTTTTACGTTATGTCTCCAGATATACGCAAGTACCAGCTTGCATTTCATGTGGTTTTTAAGCCCTCTCACATTCCAGGTGATTAACTTGGCCTCAACAGGCCGTAAGGAGGGTGTACCTCCAATGCATAATAATGTCTGTATAGCGTGTGGAAAGGGAAGATTGCAAAGGGGGAATATATAAAAGACACCAAGAACCAAGCAATAGAATATACAACCAATAAAACTCCAATGAAAAACAACAACCCCACCCCCCTCCCACACCTGGGCTCAGAGGTCCGGTGAATACCCACCATCCCAACACACACAAAAAAGAAAATACCCAGAAACAAACTATTCGGAGTCATCCGTAGAAGGCGGACAACGCTTCACATGTCCGATGCCCATTGTTTAAACTAAGCAGGTTGAAAAATAGAGATACAGAAACCTTTATAACATTTAGGAGTGAAACAGTTCTTTTCTCAAGTTAAGCTTCGAAGATTGCGACGGTTGTGGGCCATCAAGAGTAGTAAACTTAGGCGACCATCATTCTGAGGTAAAAAGTTCAGCGCTTGCTGCTAGCTGTCGGTCCGGAGAGGAGTATCCAGAGGACAGGGCAGGGATCCTGCGGGTATTATTTTGGTGTTGCTTGCAGAAAGCTAACATGTCAGCAGAGTTATCAAACGGGGGTTGTTGCCCACTAGTACCTGCAATCTAGCCGGGTACAGCATGGAGTACTTCAGGCCAATTGTATGAAGCTGATGCTTGGCCTCCACAAATTTGTGATGGGCTTCTTCGACTGTAGCTGTGTGGTCCGGGTAGAAAGAGAGTACGGCGCCCTGGTACTGCACCGGCGCATATTCCCAAGCCAGGCGGAGGACCGCATCGCACTCCCTGTAGTTAAGCTGGCGGGCGATCATGGGCCGTGCTGAAGCATCCAGAAGGGGGCGCGGTTCGAGGGATCTATGTGCTCTTTCCACGGTGAAGGTCTTGGAGAAATTCTCGGCTCCAAGCAGATCCGCTAGGATAGCTTACACAAATGGCTCAGGCCACCTGATGTTTGTGGATTCTGCAACGCCCAGGATACAAATGTTATTTCTCCGCGACCTGCTCTCTAGGCCTTTGTTTTTATGGCTACGGTCTTAAGTATGCGTTTCACTCGCTCCAGCCAACGCGTTGTATCTTTGGCTTGGTCCTCATGGGAGGAGATGCACTGCTCCGCTTCATCGAGCCTAGTGCTGTGACCATCCAAGTGCTCTCCCATTCTATCCAGCCTGGAGGTTAGGGAATCAATTCTGGAGTCTATTGCACGGAACCCTGTACGGAGCTCCGCTATTATGGCTGCTGCGCCCTCCAGGGCGGGAGCCTGCTCATCCTTCTCCGATCCACCACCTTTATCAAGGCTTTGGTCAGTTCGCTTCGATGTGCCTATCGAAGTTCAGTCTACATTGGTTGGGGTCCCCAAGACCCATACCTGCGTTGTGTGTAAGCTTGCCTGCTAGATACGTTATGGACGTAATGTTAAAGTCCCCGCAGTAGGCAAGGGAGATGAAAAAAGATGGTGCTCCCTCTCGCGCCAGGCGTTCACGAGAGCTAGTGTCTTAGGGCCCTGCCCTTGATGTTTATGGGAGTCAGTTGCCGCTCAGGAGATGTATTAGTACTCTTTGGCAGGGTCCAGTAGGGCCAGTGGGGGTGTTGCTGGGCCAGGTCTTAAGGATGTGATGCTGAATCTGGCCGGATAGGACCGGCACTTTGGGCCATGGCGCCAGGGTTTCACGCCCAGCCACTCACAGTAGTGCTTGGTTTTGTAGGCTCTCCCGGGTCCTAGGCAGCAGGCTCCTCTTTCCATGTTCAATTTGGCGCTGGGTTGACGGCTCCCACTGTCCAGGTCCCAAGCACCACCACTCCCCTTAGAACCACCTGATTTGTGCCCCTGGCCCAGTGTGATCATGCTTGCCTGCTGCGCATGTATGGGAGGACCTCTCCTGGGGGTATGGCATTGCGTCCGCAGCCCTCCCACAAGTTCTTCCACCGCTGGTGGTGGTGGGGGGGGTGCGCACCCACAATTTCAGGGCAGTGGGGGGCCTGTGAGAGTATTGCTAGACCCAGGAGGGGAAGAGGCAGCAACCTTGAACCGCACAGGCCTCTCCGCCAGGCCCTCGCGGTGAGCACTCCCACTGGGCTTTCAACCGCAATCCCGGTGCAGCAGGGAGAAGGGGGGGGGGGGACTGTGAAAATGCTGCTGGGTCCAGAGGTGGGGGGGGGAGCCGGCGATCCTCCTGTGCCGAGCATGCCTTTACCCTGGACCCTCGCGATGAGCTCTTTTACTGGGCCTTGTGTGCCGCGGCCCATCTCCCTGCACTCACCGAGTCCCAATGATGGGTGTCAATCCCCGGTCAGGCTGGTCTCCATAGCGAGGGAGTTCCCCTCTCCTCCTCGGGCCAGGCGGCCCAGGCAGACAGGGGAGCACCGCTGCTCTGGCCTCAGGCTCACCCGTGGTCCCTATGACCACAGGGCCTCCGAGGCAGGCTGGGTCTCCGCACATCTCCGCCCGCAACTGTATAACCAAAAGGGAAGCCAACAAGGGGGTCTGCGCTGGGTTTCTTCGCCCCTGGTCCCGTCACCAGTGTTGTGCGCTTTCCCTGCGGCTTTTCCAATAGTATGGACTACCGGATCATGTTGTTTCTGCTACTTCAGGTGCATCAGGCGCCGGAGCTTCAGTGCTGTTTGGCCATTTTGGTGGACGGCTTGGCTACGCCCCTACAAAATGTTTTTCCTGATGAAAATATTGGCAAGAAGAGTGGGTGACTTTTAAGGGTAGATCAAGGGTGCTGGAGCAGAACTTCAAGTATGCAATTTGGAGTGTTTAAAGTTGGGGTGCCATAGAAATATTGGGGTCTGCTTTCACAAATTTGGTGGCGAATGCAGGCACCCTAAAATCACCCTTCTTTTCTTCGGGACCCCTGAAAAGTTTTTAGAGTAGTCTCAAAGATTCCAGACTCTTTATTGTTCAGTATGAGGGAGAGTGGCTTTTTTGCAACTTTGCGGAAAGTTCAGACGCTGCAGTCTCTCCAGAAGTGACAAGCTTACGCTCCTGAAGGATTATGAGTGGAAGTATGAATAGGGTGTATTGATTTTGTGAAATATGGGTAAGTGAGATGGGTGGGATTCTGCTGTGTGTGAGTTGTTTGGTTATGTGATAATGATTGTGAATGCAATTGTGGATTTATTACTATTGCAATGTTTTATTATTCATATTTGTAATACATTTGAGTTTCTATTGTGGTGTGCAATGCGAGGCGCCGTATGCACATTGATAAGGATTCTGGACTTGTACGTTTTCTTTTTGTGTCTAATTTGAGTTGTTGTAATTTGTTCCTAAGGGTGAATGTCTGAGGGACGAGGGTTTGTTAAGTATGAATTGCCTATATCTTTTCCCGTTCTTGACTTTGAATTCTTGTTTTCTGAACTTCTACGATCTACGACTGAGTTTTCTTACTTGATTTACTGACTATAACTTTCTTTCTAGGGTAAACAGACAATAGTTTATTGATTTATTTGGTACAGAAGTGGTTTTGTAATTGTTTTTCTGTTCAAAAAGAATTCGAACATTGATTGGTTGCTAGGCAAGGGAGCTGCGCTGGGATTGGTGAGACGTCACCACAAAGCAATGCTCTGTTTAGTTGACCACTGACAAAGCTGCACAATGCTAGGTTGACCTGAGATAGAGACACGTTACGATAGCTTGTTGTTTGGTAGTTCATTTCTTGTGATTTTGAGATTACGTTTTATATATTCTGAGTTTGTTTTGAGTGAGGAGAATGGGAAATTTGTTTGTTAATCCTAAAATTACTATGGTACTTATGGATGGTCAGAAAATGCCAGCAGAAGAAATACCAGCCTATGAAATGATGAAAGAGACTGGGTAGTAGACGTATACTTGGATTCAGACTGGAATAAATACACAGCACATGAATATTAAAAGGCTAGAGTTCCTAAGGCAAACCATGCAGGATGTGAAGTGAATGCCCAGACCTTCACAGATTGAGGCGCTTAAAAAATGGGATCGCATGGCAACAGAGAAAGAAAGCAGCAAAGCAGGTTAAAAGTTAATTTAGGCGTTGGTTTGGGACCATAATGGATCAGCAGGAGGAGAGTTGGAGGGAGGAGATGATCGAATGTGTAAAAACATTCCCTGCTACAGTAAATTTTGAAGAGAAGAAAGAGGAACAGGATAAAACTAAACGAAAAACAAAGAAAAGCAAACAGATGATTCAGATGATGATGAAAAATGTATTGATGAGTAGTCAAATTCGAAACCTCTTCCATATACAGACATGTAGTGGGTACTATTCCGACTAATGTGGGTCCAGACACAGGTGCCGGGGAAATGGTACTGTGGTGCAAATGTCTATAAAAGGAGTAGTACCAAGTGAGTCGGGGATGACAGCAGTGCCCTGTACATGCAGAAGAAATGCGTTACTTACCTGTAACTGCAGTTATCCAGTATTGGTGTCTTTCATAGATTCACATGCCTGAATCATTCCCCGTCGTCGGAATGGGAGTCCCCGGTACATAAATAAGGTAATGTCCCATAGACATATAGATAACTAGGCCTAAAGGCCTCACATTAGTAACATATCCATGTCCTTTTGCAGAAAGGACCAAACTCTAGAAAAGAGCCAATCACGTACCACCTCCCTCTAGAACCCTCCTGGAAGGAGCCTCAGTCCCTCGGAATTTCGTACGCACAGTGCTAAGTAGGCGTATTACTGAGAGAAGTAGGTGAGCCTTTCCATGGGAGGCGGGAGGGTTGCATGTGAATCTATGAAAGACACCAATACTGGATTACAGGTAAGTAACGCATTTTTTTTATCCAGTATTAGGGGTGTCTTTCATAGATTCACATGCCTGAATCAGAGTAACAAATCACATTTCGGATGGTATGAAATATATATATATATATATATATATATATATATATATATATATATATATATATATATATATATATATATATATATATATATATATGTCATCAGATAACAACATATCAAACGACTAATAGAAATACACATTCGCTAGTAAGAAATACCGACAAATCATACAATAGAGAAATGTGCATACCTGAGAAGGATGGAGGGATGAAAAGAGGGCTCACCTCTACTGAAATAGATGACAAAGTACTGCTTGACCGACTGCAGCATCCGTCATGAGTTCTGTATCCAGGCAGTAATGCCTAGTGAAGGTACGTGGCGACTTCCATGTTGCCGCTCTACAAATGTCATGACCGGCACTCCTGCAAAAAGTGCCATGAACGTCGACATGGCTCTGGTAGAGTGGGCTCTCACTTTAGATTGCAGGGTTTGCCCTGCCTGTTCATGACAAAATGAAATAGCTGCAGAAATCCAGCGTGAAATACTTTGTTTGGTGAGTGGAAGGCCCTTCCTGGGCCTGCTGTAAGCCACAAATAGTTGATGTGACTTTCTGAAGGTTTTTGTCTGTTCAATAAAATTTCAGGCATCTTTTAAGATCTAGAGAGTGCAACGACCTTTCCGCTATAGTACTGGGATTCGGGAAGAAAGAGCGCAAGACCACAGGTTAGTTGAGATTGAAGTCCAACGGAACTTTCGGAATAAATTTAGGATTTGTCCTTAAAATTACTCTGTCCTTCTTGAATTGCAGAAATGGTTCCTGTATCGAGAGGGCTTGGAGCTCACTCACTCGCCTCGCTGAGGTGAGTGCAAGCAGGAGGGCCGTCTTCCAAGAGAGGTATTTTAGGTCAGCCCTTTGTTCCGGCTCAAAAGGATTCTTCATGAGCTGATTAAGGACCGTATTAAGGTGAAAAGGTAGGTGGCAACATTTTCACAGGAGGGAAGGTTCTGTAGAGTCCTTTCAAAAACTGTTTGATCAACCTGTGGAACCAAAGAGAAGGCCAGTAGGAGATCTTCTGTAGTGGGATATTGCCGCCAAGTGGACTCTGACTGAAGCACGAGCAAGGCCTGAGTTTGCCAGATGGAGAAGATAAGGCAGTATCTGTTCCGGAGAGGAAGAGAAAGGATGTATACCTTGAGCCTCACACCAGATGCAAAATCTCTTCAATTTTAAAGAATATGTTTTGTTGGTACTATCCGCCCATGCTCGAGCCAGGATGGCTGTACAGTCTGGTGGAATGTTCAAATTCTGAAGTTCTCTGAACTCAGGAGCCAGGCCGCTAATTTGAGAGAGGCTAGATTCGGATGCTGGACTTGCTGGTTGCTCATTGTGAGGAGAGATGGGAATTGCTTCAAGTGGATCGGCGGCTCCAGAGATAGGCGGTGGAGTTCCGTGTACCAATGTTAGCGTGGCCACATTGGGGCTATCAGAATGAGTGTACAAGGCTCCGCCTTCAACTTTCTGAGGACCCTGGGAATCATTGGAAATGGTGGAAAGGCGTATGCAAAGAAGTTGCACCATGTGATCGAAAATGCATTCCCTAGGGACCCTTTCCGGGGATGCCAGCTTGCAAAGTGTGGGCATTTGGTGTTGGATCTTGTGCCGAACAGGTCGATCCGAGGAGTGCCCCATTGGGAGAAGATTTGGTTGAGGATTCCTCGATCCAGTTCCCATTCGTGAGAAGTTGACCTCTGTCTGCTTAATGAGTCGGCGAGTACATTTTCCATGCCTGGGACGTACTCCGCTCGAAGAGATATATTGTGTCCAATTAACCAGTTCCAGACTTTCTGCGACTCGTGAGAGAGTGTTATAGAGCGATTCGCTCCTTGTTTGTTGAGGTAGTGCATCGTCGTAGTGTTGTCTGTGCGGACGAGCACTAGGGAATTTTTGATTCTTGGCAGAAAGGCTTTCAGGGCGAGGAAGACTTCCCACAGTTCCAAGAGATTGATATGGAGCCCCTTTTCTAAGGGGGACCACTTCCCGCATAACTGTAGCTCTTGAAGGAAAGCTTCCCAACCTTCCAAGGAGGCGTTTATTGTGATGACATGCGGTGTAGCTGGAACCAGAAATGGTAAGCCTTGAGAAAGGTTTCGAGCAGATATCCACCATTGCAGGGCCTTGACCATCTGAGGAGTTACTTTGATGAGATCGTCGAAAGACCCTGTGCATTGGAACCATTGTTTTGAGAGTGCCTCCTGGAGGGGGCACATTCGCAGCCGGCAGTGAGGTATCAAGAGGATACATGATGACATCATCTCTAGTAGAGATTTGAAAAGTCAGACTGTTAAGGTCCTCTTTGAAGCTACATGCATAGCTAGTGTCAAAAGCTTGTTCTTTCTTTCTTGAGATGGGAAGGCTCTCCTTAGTCGTGTGTCGAGGGTTGCACCTAGGAAGTTGATGCGCTGAGAAGGTAGAAGGACTGATTTCTCCCGATTGAGCGTGAGACCTAAATGATTGAAAAGTTGCAGACAAGCGTTGAAAGACCTGGACGCGTCTTCTAAGGATGGAGCCTTGATCCGCCAGTCGTCCAGATACTGAAAGACTTGATGATGGTGCTGTCTGAGATATGCAGCTATTGGTGAGAGACACTTCGTGAAGATGTGAGGTGCAGACTTGAGCCCGAAGGGCAGGACGCGAAATTGAAAGTGTCTGCCTGCCACTGCAAATCTTAAATATTTTTTGTGATTTCTGTGAATTGGGTTATGGAAGTAAGCGTCCAGAAGGTCCAGGGACGTCATGTAATCTTCCACTTCCAGGAGTTGTAAGACCTCCTGGATCATTACCATTGTTGAGGGCCCTGAGGTCCAAAATCGGTCTCCACTTCTTCTCTTTTTTCTGAATTAAAAAGAAGCGAGAATAAAAACCTCTTCCCCGTTGAGACGGTGGTACTTTCTCTATTGCCCCTTTCTGGAGCATAAGAGAGACTTCTCGGAAAAGCAGCCGTAGATTTTTGTGATTCATTGGGCGGGGCGGAGTTTGGGGAGGAATATGCGTGAATTCCAGAGAATGGCCGAACTGAACTAATTGAAGGACCCAACGGTCCGTGGTAATCTTCTTCCAATTTGTTAAGAAATGGGAATTCTTTCCTCCAATCTTTGATGAGGGAAATGAATCCGGGACTGGCTGAAGAGACATGTCATTGTCTACGTCCGTTGTTTTTCCGTTGTCCTTTACCACGATAGGACGACTTGCCATAAGAAGATTGTTGTCCATGTTGCTGGCGTTGCTGATATTGGGGTCGACTCTGGCCTTGAGAGTATGAAGACCTGTATTGGTAATTTCCTCTATAAGAGGATTGTCCTCTTCCTCTAGACCCACGAAAGGACTGGTTCTTGTACTGGAGAATGCCCAAAGCCCTAGCAGTGTCTGTGTCCTTTTTTATATTCTGCAGCGCTTCATCAATTTTGGAGCCGAAGAGCAATTGGCCATCATAGGGCATATCCAATATTTTCGTTTGCACCTCGGGACGAAAGGAAGTTGCCCTCAGCCACCCTTGCCACCGCAAGACTGCTGCTGCAGCCAGTTGGCGGAAACCTGTTGTAGCGATATCCATCGCACAGTCTATTATTTCTGACTCTGAGGCTTCACCCTCTAGTAAAATTTTCTTTACCTCCTCCTTGGATGTATCAGGTAATTCTGATAGATACAGGGCTATATCCGCCCCAATTGTCTATTGTAGCGTCCCAAAAGCGCTAAGGCATTGGCCGCCTTCACCGTCATTGCAGACATTGAGGAGAACCGCTTCCCAATGTTGTCCAACCTCCTGTCTTCCTTATCCGTAGGTGCTGATAACGGGGTAGAAGGATTCCTGGAGTTCTTCTGGGTCGCCCGTGTCACCACTGAATCCGGTTTGGGGTATCCTATCAAACAAGCTGGTGCAGTATCAGGTGCTCTATACTTCTTATCCAATCGAGGCACCACCGGAGGTACGGAGGAAGGGTTCTGCATGATTTAACACCCTGGTTCCATAAATAATCAATAATGGGTATTGATCTAACTGATTTTCTGAGAGGTTCTTTAAAATCATACAAGAAGCAGTCTTGTTCTTGAGAGACCATTGATATTTTAAAACTTTGAGCGGCCCTCTCAACTACATTATGGAATCCTCCCATGTAGCCTGGTGGTGAATCTGCAGGTGCAGGCACTGGAGACGCGGGCGAGGGAATGATATAGTCATCCCAGTCATCATGCATAGATTGAGTATCTTGCAGTTCTCCTTCTTCCTGCTGTTCTTCCTCTTCCTCTTCCTCATGAGAAGTTGGAGGATGCGGCAGATCAAACCGCTCAGGCTGAACACACAAAGGTGGAGGCCGTGGTCTTGGTGAAGGAGACACTGTGGTAGGAGGAGGAGCAGGAGAATCTGGAAACCTCTGTTTGTAGTCTTGAATGAGGTACCTTAAGTCAGGGACTAAAGAGGCTGGAAGGCAAACCATAAGAGGAGGTGGTGGATGATATTCCTCCTCCTGTTCCTCTTCTTCATCCGTACTTTGACATTTTACATGAAGCTCCGAAGGGCTTGTAGCCCTCTGAAACAAGTCTCCTTCATCTGAATCCTCCTCTTGAAGAAGACATGCTGGAGGCAGTGGTTGAACTCTGCTTGGCGATGTTAAAGCCGGCGTCAGTGCCTTTTTCGTGATCTTTAGGCGTACACATGTGGTTTGTAGGCCAAAATCCATCATCGTCGGCGAGCCCGAGCCCGTTGACAGTGGAGCGTCGACGGGTGTCGTAGCCGGCGGAGTCATCGTCGACGGGACCGCCGTCAACGGTGGAGACATTCCTGTTGTTGCCAATGTCTTCGTCGACGGCGCTTTCGTCGACGTCTTCGTCAACGTCTTCGTCAACGGTGCCAATGTCGATGATATTGGCTTCGTAGTCGATGTCGTCCCCGAACCCGTCGTCGACGGGGCCTGCGTCGACAGGGTCTTCGACGTTGACGGTGTTTTCCTTATGGCTATCGTCGACGACAAAGTCCTACCTGCCGTCGACGATGGGGTCGTAGTCGTCAAGGAGGATAATGACGACGATGCCGTCGAAGTAGAAACAGTCGGCGCGAAGGTAGATACATATGAAGCAGTAGACACAGCTTTTCTCAACGATGAAGATGTCGCCGATGATACCGTCGTCGACGGTGTCAAAACAGGCTTTTTCAAGGTGTGAACTTCCTGAGAGGAAACCTTCACAGAAGTTGCCTTAGATAAAACTTCTGAAGACTTCTTTGATTTCTTCTTTTGAGGAGGAACCGTAGGGCTAGGAGAAGCCACCCTTGGTCTCTTTAGAGAAGATTTTGAAGAGACAGAGAACCTTCACATTCCTAAGAAGATTCAAGGTGGTCCATGTCTTTCAGCCTCTGGAGCCAAATTAAAAGGCTTCCCTCACGGTCTTTGAGGGTTTTAGTGGAAAAGGTACGACATACCTTGCAGTCTTTAGAAGAATGGTCCGGATACAGGCAATATAGGCAATCTTTATGCTGGTCATCAACATGTAGCCTTTTCTTTCCACGTGAACTACAGGATCTAAAAAGACCCTTTTTTGGTGTGTCAGCCATGATAATATCAGCAATCACAGAAGAAACAGGATAAAATATCCCAGAACACTGGAAACCAGTTGTGAAGAAAAAATCTGAGCAGACCTCAGAGGAGTCTGCCTTAGCACAACGTGCGGTAGAAAATCTGAGGGACTGAGGCTCCTTCCAGGAGGGTGCTAGAGGGAGGTGGTACGTGATTGGCTCTTTTCTAGAGTTTGGTCCTTTCTGCAAAAGGACATGGATATAGCCTTCAGGCTAGTTATCTATATGTCTATGGGACATTACTTTATTTATGTACCGGGGACTCCCATTCCGACGACGGGGAATGATTCAGGCATGTGAATCTATGAAAGATACCCCTAATACTGGATAAACGTGTGATCTGAAACACAAATTCACAATGGCACTCCGGAAAGAACAGTGGTACTTGAAATGGTTCCTAAAGAAATTAATGTTGGGATTTAAAAAAAATGTTATTTGGTTAAACTGTTCTGGAGAATGTTGATTCAAACAAATGATTGACCTTTAATGTTGATGAAATTAGATATTTGATTAAAAAGGCAGCAAGAAGTGCGAATGAAGCAGATGATACATTAGAGGATGTAGCTTATGAATTAGAAGTTGACATCAACAAAATGAAGAATGTGAAATTAAATTATAAAATATATTTGACATGATGGAATTCATGAAAAGAGTTTGATTTACATTGAGATAATGATGTCACCTGAAGAAATATCCAAAATACCTGGCAGAAAGGGATGAACAGTAAAAAGAAATCAATAGAGGCTTATAGCGGAACAAGAAATGTGACAAGTACTACAGAAACGATGTCAGGAATGGTTTCAAAATTTCCATTGAGGGAAGTTCATGGATTGCATCCTGTGCATGTACCCTGATTTGATCAAGATCTGATCTATATGCTTTTATGCATATATTTTCAAAGTTTCAAACGCATACGTTTTCAAAGTTGAGAGAAGATATAGTGAAATGGTATGATGAAGTACATAAATTGACACACATTTCCCAGGTGTTGTGGACAGATTTGAATTTGTTCTTTGAGATTATGGTCCCTAGTGATTTATGGGCAGAGTGTAAAGTAGCAACTAGATGGCCTGTACAAACACCATCTAGAATTGATCATAATGCTACGGCTTCAGAGGTAATGGACAAATATAAGGCTATGAGTGAACATTTGAATAAATTAGTTCTTGAGAACGATACACATTTGCAAAAGGTTTTAAGGACTACTCAAGAGCTGAAGTTGGTGATTGCATATTATGAGATGCTTATGCACATTTTTAGGAAATACAATGTAGTTGAAAACCCTGAGATGGGATTAGTGGTGTTGTTGCTTCTTTTGTGGCAGGTGAGAAAGTCTCAAAAGAATGCACTTCTGCTGTTCAGAAACTGAGTCTTTTGACTACCCAGAGGGAAGTCTGGAAGTTTCTTGGAATGGTTAGCTACTATCATCAGTGAATTCCAATCTTTTACTTCACTGCAAAACCTTTAGCAAAACCTTTAGCATGCTTAACCTGCAGTGATGTCCAAGATCTAGTAACACGTGACAAAGAATGCTAAGATGCCTTTGAAACATTGAAAGCGAGTTTGTGTTGTGCCATTGCACTCAGGATGCCTATTACAATGTGATATTTCTAATTTTTTCTCATAAGAGAAGTGGAAGTGCACTTTCAGTGCTTACTCAAAAACATGGAAGTGTGACACACGCAGTAGCTTATCTTTCGGCAGTGATGGATCCAGTAGATGTAATTCTTCCAGGCTGTTTGAAACCAGAAGTAGATGTTTGTGTTGCCATTGAACAACGCTTCTCATTCAGTTGAGATTTTGTTGAGGAGAACGACAAAAACAAAATAAATGAATAGTCGTCTTACTCGTGAGCAAGTAATACTTGCTGTTGAGAACCTCTCTATCTCTATTAAGAGTTGTAACATTCTAAATCTTGCAACACTGCTTCCTGTTTCAGACAAAAATTGTGAAGATAGGGATGATGAAGTGGATACAAAGGAGATTATGATATCTTCAGGAGCCCTGATTTAAAAATAGTGCATATATTTTGGATTGGTTGAACAGTCGAAGATTCCCTTAACCCCTTCGACGCTCATGACGAGCTGGGCTCGTCATGGCGTAGCCTCCTCGCACGCTCATGACGAGCCCAGCTCGTCACGTAACATGCGCTTTCGCAAAACCCAGCGTACGGGCGGAATTCCGCCCGCACGCATGCGGTTAAGAGGTTACTTATTGGCAAGAGCACAGAGCACCTTTATACACAGCATTGCTTTTCCTTTCTTGCTGCTTGCATACCCCACAAATAGCCGGTCATCACAGCAGATCTCCTTGGCACAGGCAATTTAAAAACTAACTGCCCATCTGAGGTTCAGACGGTAACAATTCCCCTCCTCCTTGGTGGCTTGCGGTGGAAGAAAGATGGTAGAAAGAGTAATAGATTGACCTAGATGGAAAGAGGTCAGCACTTTGGGAAGCATATCCACTTTTATTCTAAATACCAACTTGTCTGGGAAGAAGAATGAGTAGGGGGGATGGATGCTCAGTGCTAGTAACTTACTGACATGCCTCACTGAGATAATGATTCAGAAAAGGGGGTGGTGATGAACAGAGTGCCTGAATTAAGCAGACCACTCTTACCCAGTCCAAAGATCAGGGCTTGATCCATCACCGTTTTTTAGCTCACTGCACCATCCCAGCTCAGAACTTGGCTATATGCAAATTAGTCTGTTCCTGGCCCAGTGCATGATGGGAACAGGGCAAACCAAACTACCAAGCCAATTCTTGTACTGGGAAGGAAACAAGCTTCCGGGGACCGGTTTCTGCCATTTCAGGCGTCGTCGGCCCGGCTTGCTTGAATCCTGATGGTGCAATGAGCAAGGGACTCACATCTGAGTATACCCTTCCACGCTTATGGTGGACAAAATGATTCAGAAAAGGGGGTGGTGATGAACAGAGTGCCTGAATTAAGCAGACCACTCTTACCCAGTCCAAAGATCAGGGCTTGATCCATCACCGTTTTTTAGCTCACTGCACCATCCCAGCTCAGAACTTGGCTATATGCAAATTAGTCTGTTCCTGTTCCTGTCCCAGTGCATGATGGGCACTACACGCACTACCACAAGGAGCCAAGAGGGATATGGAAAGGTATATCAGGGATCGCCCTCCACTCTGAACAGTTAAACAACAACAAGATCCCTATACCTGGGGTGATTGTTACATTACCGAGACATGAGTACACATCACTCAGGTTGTATTCTTTGTTTACATACCGAGGTGGACTCCTGCTATCTATCGCAGTGAGGTATCACTCCTCTAATGTCTAATTGTCCCCATCCACTTTATGGTTCCAAACAGTTAATCAAATACTATTGTCTCAATTCACATAGTGTCCAGTATGATGTTCAACAGATGTCTGCCATCTATACTGACAACACATCTAACCACACTTCACCACTTGTGCGCACACTTTGAAAGGAAAAAATGTGTGGTGGAAAGGAAGGCACCTCACGGGCGAACACCCTCGGGGATGTTGGCAGATGTTACCAACTCAATGCCCCTTTCTCATCATCGGTTGCCTTCCAATCCAGAAAGAAAACAAAATAGATACAACACATAAACTGAAATGCGTGTAAAGGTGCAACATAAAGAGTATAACAACATTAACTCATACAGGACGGAGTGACATAAAATCGACAGCCACACCCACTCAATAACTTTATTCTTCGTATCAGTGTGAGCTGAAGAGTTAAAACAAAGGTTGGTAGCTTAGTGTCGCCTACCAGTACCTGATACCGACATGTTTCACTGCCCCATTGATTTCGGCAGATTCATCAGGGTATTTAAACACTCGGTCACTGCACCAATTTTTTGCACATCCTTTCTGGACACTATTGCATTGAGACAAAGATAAAAACCAAAAACATGCCCAATAGTCAGTATAAATTCATGGGTTTCCACACTCAAGTAATGGTTAAGCGCATATATCTATACTTATAATTACCCCTGACCAGCATGGACCGCTCATACCGGCTGGCCGAATCACGCTTTGACTCGTTTAAAAACGATTGAAGTAGCAATCTATACAAATGAAAGAAAGGGGGAGAAAACAGACATTCTAGAGCTGTCGCGACTTAGGCACCAACATTGCACCGCAGTGTCAACTCCAATCATTCTGAGGACATGCACGCCGTGACACCCCTACTCGCCCTTTCTGGCCCATAATCCATGGATGCCTGGCAACTCTGGACACAATTAAACCTGCCAAACCCTTTAATGCAGGATTGTGCGTCAGTGTCGATTTTCGTCGTTTGCCAGCTCTACTCGCATTGTTGACACACACTCTCAAATGGGCATTGCAACTCAGGAAATGATAACACTGACAGGCCTTATACTACAGAATTGCGCGTCAGTGTCGGCTATTATCATTTACAGGGTAAAGGGGCCCACATGACCGTATCACCCCTACTCACGCATTTAGTCAAAAGTGCGCGAGTACTCTGTTTTCCACACCACATACATCGCAATGCCTGATTCCCCATTGCCAGTACACGAGGTCAATTAAAAGTGAATCCCCATCAGCAAGGCTTAATGCTTGTGCAACCGCTTACTCTCCCCCACTCCTCACCGTACACTTGGAAACCGGGACTGTATCTCATCCCAGGAACGCCGCGCCCAAGCCGGCGTTTGTTTTTTATTACCAGCCTGGCGAAGTCCGGTCAGGTGGACGACCGCGCATGCGCCTAAGCAAGTAATACAGCCACGGACGGAGGCGCCATATTAGAGCGGTACTAGTCCCTTGTCAAATGCTGGAATTCCATTACCCTGGTGTCCACACATATCTCCAAAGTGCCGGGAAATATTCATGTAACATCACAGTGCTGCCTGCCAAAATTTATACATGCCCAAAAAGTTTTTTATATTTTGTTTATTTATTTTTGGATATTCACCGCAGGACCCTCAAAGAGGTCGCCTACGGAACCATTGCCAAAAATAGTCGCGCACCCTATAAAATATACCCGCAGCCACGGTAAGAATAAGCGCCAAACACGCTATGTACAACATCCAGCAGATGGTCAACAGATTGCGATCTACTGTGGGACTGTACCAATTACCGCAAGTATCCACCATCGGTGTCTGCAAGTATATCCAGGCACATAATTTAACCAATAAGCTGGAATTTTGAGATGTAACTAGAGCTCATCGGAAACAGGGGTGTCATTAGGCACGGTCTAGATGGCCTCTCATTATCTCTCATCGCCCCTTAACATAATCAAGTGCCGAGAAAATTCACTCATGACAGAGCACACCAGGCGCATTATATGGGCAACCTCAAAAGGCCTCTAGTTTGACGGTTAATCAACAAGGAGCACCTCCCAAAAAAATGTACATCATTTATGGTCTATTTCACTCGGTTCCACTCCAGAATTTCATTGAGACCTACGCTATCGCTGCGTTCTCTATGTATCCACCTGGCTTCTTTACTGAGCAACGCTGTTTCCATGTTCTGTGGATTGCCTTTTATTACTTCCAACACAGTCCACGTAAAATCATGTTTTTCTTTGTGGCAATGTTGTACCAACTTTGTAGTCAGTTTGCCCGCCTTGATGGTACTCACATGTTCCTGAATGCGCACCTTGATTTTTCGTGTAGTCAGGCCAAAATACTGGAGACCGCAACAACATAGCAATCTATATACCACATGCGTGGTGTTGCAGTTGCTAAAGTGGTTAAGGAACCACACTCTCCCTGTGTTCAAAGTCACACTGTTGCTTTTTGTGGTGAGGGAACAGACTGAACATGTCCCACAGGGGTGGTGTCCTTTGGGCAAAGTCGACAAATCTCTTTTATGTGGTGCCAGGGTGCGGGTATGGACTAATTTGTCTTTAAGGTTGGTTGCTCTCTTAAAGGCAAACCTTGGTGGTGGCATCCGGAAGTCTTTGGTGGATAGTAAGTCCCAGTGTTTTCTGATGGACTGCCTAATTTTTGTAGCCATGGGGTCGAATGTCATCACCACCGGGAGGCAATCTCGTTTTTCTTTCCTTGTATGTTCCAGCAAGGCACTCCTCGGTGTATTCAGTGCCCTTTTTCTAGCGTTCTTCACGACTCTACTAGGGTAACTGCGCTGTATTAGTTTTTTCGTCAGGTCTTGTGATTGCTCCAGAAACCCACTCGTGCTGGAGCAGTTCCTCCTGTACCTCAAAAATTGGCCCACAGGAAGGTTGTCCCGGAGGGCTCTAGGATGGTACGAATTGTATAATAGGAGTGAATTCCTATCAGTAGGTTTCTGATGTACTCTGGTGTTCAGACCACCCTCCAGTCCAGCTTCAATATCAAGGTCCAAATAGACCGCACTGGTGCGGCTGTAGGTCCACGTAAATTTTAGGCTCTCATCTTGACGATTGAGCCATCCCAGGAACTCCCCTAGGGATTCTTCAGGGCCCGCCCAGATGCAGAGCACATCGTCTATATATCGCTTCCAGAGGCAAATGTGCCGCTGGAAGGGGTTGGTATCAGAATAGACGATGTGCTCCTCAAATCTACCTACATAAATACATGCCAGGCTGGGGGCCATTGTGGCCCCCATCGATGTTCCAGAGGTTTGTAGGTAGATCTGGTCCTTGTATCCGAAATAGTTCCTTGTAAGAGCGAGCTCAACGCATTCCATAATGAATGATTGGGGCGCATCATAGGGCCATTCGAGGTCCCCCAGTGCGCGGGCTGCTGCCACCAGCGTTGCGTCCTGGGGGATGCTCGTATACAAGGACTCAATATCGATGGTAACAAGGAACTGGTTGTTTGAATCATAGTGGGTATTACCCAAAATAGTCAGCACGTCGGTAGTGTCCTTAACAAAGGACTGTTGGTTGATCACCGACTCCCGCAGAAAGAAGTCCGCGAATTGAGACAGCGGCTCCAGCACAGATTGAATCCCCGACACGATAGGCCTGCCGGGCGGGGGGCGGGTCGGCTTATGAATCTTTGGTAAGATATAGAAGGCTGGAGTCCTGGGGGTGTTGTTCACCAGGAACTCCGCTTCTTTTACCGAGATCCATTTGTTGATTTTGGCTTTGTTGACCATTTCCCTTATGGTAACAAGCAATTGATCTACCGGGTCCTTATTCAGGGGTTTGTAATTGGTACGGACACTCAAAAGGCGGAGCACCTCTGTCTCGTAGTCGTGGGTATTGAGTACCACCACCGCACCCCCTTTGTCGGCTGATTTGATTGTCAACGTAGGATTTTTTTCAAGACTTCTTATTGCCTCCCAATCCTCCTTAGTCATGTTAGAGTGTCGAGAATGTTCCTGGGATTTTTCAAAGTTCTCGATGTCACTCAAGACTCTTTCCTCAAAGACCAACACTTCAGGGCCTACAGCGGATCCAACCGGACAAAAAGTAGATGGTCTCTTCAGATTTGTGCCTCGGAACGCATTGGTATCTTGTTCGTTCTCCTTGTGGGCGAAGAATTTCTTGAGCTTAATTTTCCTAAGCGTTTCATGAAATTCCACGCGACATTTAAACGAGTCGTGTTTGGGGGTGGGTACAAACCCCAGTCCTTTGTTTAGTACCCTTTCTTCACTGGGTGTCAAAATATGATCTGATAAATTGACCACAATGCTCTCGTTTAATTGTCCGTTCGTCCCCGGCTGCGGGTCACTCTGGGTGAGAATGTCTGCCATTGGGGTGTCGAGCTGCCTCTCCCTCGGCCTCGCCCTGTGGCACCCCTCCCCCTGTTGTGGTTGGATCTCTGGCCCTGTTCTAAAAAAGCCCGCAATAGTGTACCCAAATCCTCTGTCTGGCGGTTTTGCTGGTTGAACCGCACCCTACTGTTTTGCTGGGGTTCTTCCTCTTCCTCACTCGAGGTGTTATCGAAGGTCCAATTATTTGGTGTCCGTCTCTGCTGTTGTCTCCCTCCCCTCCCTCTGTGTCGGTTGTTGGTGTTCTGTGGGGCAGGTGTTTGTTGGTAGTATTCTTCCTTCACGTAGGGGAAAGCCCACTCGTGGGTGTATCTTTCTAAATTTTTTGTCAACCCTTTGATCTTCTGGTTGACCATGTAGTTTTTATAATCCACAAGGTCGTCCTGAATTTTTTGCAGGTGCTCCTTGCTGTCCACCAATGTGGTGTCCCCTGAGATTTTTTCCTCCAAGTCGAGTATCTCCTTCAGGAGCTCCTCGCTCAGTCGCTGGGCAGTACTAATGATGAGGATGAGCCAATCCCTGGTACACTTATTGGCAATGAAACTCCAATCCGTGCGGAATTTTTCGTCATCCAGGAAAATGCGCGGCTCAATCCTGACTATGAGGCTAGGTGGTGCTACCCCCGCCGTGTAGTACTCTGTCATCAATGCACCATGCAATGCTATTCGGACTTGTTTTTTCTTTAGAGTGGATAATTTTTCCCACTCCTCTCTCACGGATACAGATCCCCGTAGTGGGGCCCCTAACATCAACGAAGGGCCTGATAAAATGGCCGAGATCTGCTCCTCCGAGAAGGCCAGACAGTTCTTATCCATTTGTACCGATACTGTCAAATAAACCAGAGGATAAGGAGAAACCCAACGGTGATCCCTCTGCGTGCGGAAAAGGGAATGATTCTGTCCCTAGGGATATGAAGAGGTAATTCTGTGTATATGCGTCCAAACCCAATCACGGGAAACAGCAAGGCCCAAAGGGCCAGGCTACTGACTATCTCCAAGGCATGTCTCTGCAAATAAAAAGTTTTAATATTCGGCTCTCACGGCTGGGCCGCCGTTCTACACACGCACTACCACAAGGAGCCAAGAGGGATATGGAAAGGTATATCAGGGATCGCCCTCCACTCTGAACAGTTAAACAACAACAAGATCCCTATACCTGGGGTGATTGTTACATTACCGAGACATGAGTACACATCACTCAGGTTGTATTCTTTGTTTACATACCGAGGTGGACTCCTGCTATCTATCGCAGTGAGGTATCACTCCTCTAATGTCTAATTGTCCCCATCCACTTTATGGTTCCAAACAGTTAATCAAATACTATTGTCTCAATTCACATAGTGTCCAGTATGATGTTCAACAGATGTCTGCCATCTATACTGACAACACATCTAACCACACTTCACCACTTGTGCGCACACTTTGAAAGGAAAAAATGTGTGGTGGAAAGGAAGGCACCTCACGGGCGAACACCCTCGGGGATGTTGGCAGATGTTACCAACTCAATGCCCCTTTCTCATCATCGGTTGCCTTCCAATCCAGAAAGAAAACAAAATAGATACAACACATAAACTGAAATGCGTGTAAAGGTGCAACATAAAGAGTATAACAACATTAACTCATACAGGACGGAGTGACATAAAATCGACAGCCACACCCACTCAATAACTTTATTCTTCGTATCAGTGTGAGCTGAAGAGTTAAAACAAAGGTTGGTAGCTTAGTGTCGCCTACCAGTACCTGATACCGACATGTTTCACTGCCCCATTGATTTCGGCAGATTCATCAGGGTATTTAAACACTCGGTCACTGCACCAATTTTTTGCACATCCTTTCTGGACACTATTGCATTGAGACAAAGATAAAAACCAAAAACATGCCCAATAGTCAGTATAAATTCATGGGTTTCCACACTCAAGTAATGGTTAAGCGCATATATCTATACTTATAATTACCCCTGACCAGCATGGACCGCTCATACCGGCTGGCCGAATCACGCTTTGACTCGTTTAAAAACGATTGAAGTAGCAATCTATACAAATGAAAGAAAGGGGGAGAAAACAGACATTCTAGAGCTGTCGCGACTTAGGCACCAACATTGCACCGCAGTGTCAACTCCAATCATTCTGAGGACATGCACGCCGTGACACCCCTACTCGCCCTTTCTGGCCCATAATCCATGGATGCCTGGCAACTCTGGACACAATTAAACCTGCCAAACCCTTTAATGCAGGATTGTGCGTCAGTGTCGATTTTCGTCGTTTGCCAGCTCTACTCGCATTGTTGACACACACTCTCAAATGGGCATTGCAACTCAGGAAATGATAACACTGACAGGCCTTATACTACAGAATTGCGCGTCAGTGTCGGCTATTATCATTTACAGGGTAAAGGGGCCCACATGACCGTATCACCCCTACTCACGCATTTAGTCAAAAGTGCGCGAGTACTCTGTTTTCCACACCACATACATCGCAATGCCTGATTCCCCATTGCCAGTACACGAGGTCAATTAAAAGTGAATCCCCATCAGCAAGGCTTAATGCTTGTGCAACCGCTTACTCTCCCCCACTCCTCACCGTACACTTGGAAACCGGGACTGTATCTCATCCCAGGAACGCCGCGCCCAAGCCGGCGTTTGTTTTTTATTACCAGCCTGGCGAAGTCCGGTCAGGTGGACGACCGCGCATGCGCCTAAGCAAGTAATACAGCCACGGACGGAGGCGCCATATTAGAGCGGTACTAGTCCCTTGTCAAATGCTGGAATTCCATTACCCTGGTGTCCACACATATCTCCAAAGTGCCGGGAAATATTCATGTAACATCACAGTGCTGCCTGCCAAAATTTATACATGCCCAAAAAGTTTTTTATATTTTGTTTATTTATTTTTGGATATTCACCGCAGGACCCTCAAAGAGGTCGCCTACGGAACCATTGCCAAAAATAGTCGCGCACCCTATAAAATATACCCGCAGCCACGGTAAGAATAAGCGCCAAACACGCTATGTACAACATCCAGCAGATGGTCAACAGATTGCGATCTACTGTGGGACTGTACCAATTACCGCAAGTATCCACCATCGGTGTCTGCAAGTATATCCAGGCACATAATTTAACCAATAAGCTGGAATTTTGAGATGTAACTAGAGCTCATCGGAAACAGGGGTGTCATTAGGCACGGTCTAGATGGCCTCTCATTATCTCTCATCGCCCCTTAACATAATCAAGTGCCGAGAAAATTCACTCATGACAGAGCACACCAGGCGCATTATATGGGCAACCTCAAAAGGCCTCTAGTTTGACGGTTAATCAACAAGGAGCACCTCCCAAAAAAATGTACATCATTTATGGTCTATTTCACTCGGTTCCACTCCAGAATTTCATTGAGACCTACGCTATCGCTGCGTTCTCTATGTATCCACCTGGCTTCTTTACTGAGCAACGCTGTTTCCATGTTCTGTGGAAAGTGAGAGTGTGGTTCCTTAACCACTTTAGCAACTGCAACACCACGCATGTGGTATATAGATTGCTATGTTGTTGCGGTCTCCAGTATTTTGGCCTGACTACACGAAAAATCAAGGTGCGCATTCAGGAACATGTGAGTACCATCAAGGCGGGCAAACTGACTACAAAGTTGGTACAACATTGCCACAAAGAAAAACATGATTTTACGTGGACTGTGTTGGAAGTAATAAAAGGCAATCCACAGAACATGGAAACAGCGTTGCTCAGTAAAGAAGCCAGGTGGATACATAGAGAACGCAGCGATAGCGTAGGTCTCAATGAAATTCTGGAGTGGAACCGAGTGAAATAGACCATAAATGATGTACATTTTTTTGGGAGGTGCTCCTTGTTGATTAACCGTCAAACTAGAGGCCTTTTGAGGTTGCCCATATAATGCGCCTGGTGTGCTCTGTCATGAGTGAATTTTCTCGGCACTTGATTATGTTAAGGGGCGATGAGAGATAATGAGAGGCCATCTAGACCGTGCCTAATGACACCCCTGTTTCCGATGAGCTCTAGTTACATCTCAAAATTCCAGCTTATTGGTTAAATTATGTGCCTGGATATACTTGCAGACACCGATGGTGGATACTTGCGGTAATTGGTACAGTCCCACAGTAGATCGCAATCTGTTGACCATCTGCTGGATGTTGTACATAGCGTGTTTGGCGCTTATTCTTACCGTGGCTGCGGGTATATTTTATAGGGTGCGCGACTATTTTTGGCAATGGTTCCGTAGGCGACCTCTTTGAGGGTCCTGCGGTGAATATCCAAAAATAAATAAACAAAATATAAAAAACTTTTTGGGCATGTATAAATTTTGGCAGGCAGCACTGTGATGTTACATGAATATTTCCCGGCACTTTGGAGATATGTGTGGACACCAGGGTAATGGAATTCCAGCATTTGACAAGGGACTAGTACCGCTCTAATATGGCGCCTCCGTCCGTGGCTGTATTACTTGCTTAGGCGCATGCGCGGTCGTCCACCTGACCGGACTTCGCCAGGCTGGTAATAAAAAACAAACGCCGGCTTGGGCGCGGCGTTCCTGGGATGAGATACAGTCCCGGTTTCCAAGTGTACGGTGAGGAGTGGGGGAGAGTAAGCGGTTGCACAAGCATTAAGCCTTGCTGATGGGGATTCACTTTTAATTGACCTCGTGTACTGGCAATGGGGAATCAGGCATTGCGATGTATGTGGTGTGGAAAACAGAGTACTCGCGCACTTTTGACTAAATGCGTGAGTAGGGGTGATACGGTCATGTGGGCCCCTTTACCCTGTAAATGATAATAGCCGACACTGACGCGCAATTCTGTAGTATAAGGCCTGTCAGTGTTATCATTTCCTGAGTTGCAATGCCCATTTGAGAGTGTGTGTCAACAATGCGAGTAGAGCTGGCAAACGACGAAAATCGACACTGACGCACAATCCTGCATTAAAGGGTTTGGCAGGTTTAATTGTGTCCAGAGTTGCCAGGCATCCATGGATTATGGGCCAGAAAGGGCGAGTAGGGGTGTCACGGCGTGCATGTCCTCAGAATGATTGGAGTTGACACTGCGGTGCAATGTTGGTGCCTAAGTCGCGACAGCTCTAGAATGTCTGTTTTCTCCCCCTTTCTTTCATTTGTATAGATTGCTACTTCAATCGTTTTTAAACGAGTCAAAGCGTGATTCGGCCAGCCGGTATGAGCGGTCCATGCTGGTCAGGGGTAATTATAAGTATAGATATATGCGCTTAACCATTACTTGAGTGTGGAAACCCATGAATTTATACTGACTATTGGGCATGTTTTTGGTTTTTATCTTTGTCTCAATGCAATAGTGTCCAGAAAGGATGTGCAAAAAATTGGTGCAGTGACCGAGTGTTTAAATACCCTGATGAATCTGCCGAAATCAATGGGGCAGTGAAACATGTCGGTATCAGGTACTGGTAGGCGACACTAAGCTACCAACCTTTGTTTTAACTCTTCAGCTCACACTGATACGAAGAATAAAGTTATTGAGTGGGTGTGGCTGTCGATTTTATGTCACTCCGTCCTGTATGAGTTAATGTTGTTATACTCTTTATGTTGCACCTTTACACGCATTTCAGTTTATGTGTTGTATCTATTTTGTTTTCTTTCTGGATTGGAAGGCAACCGATGATGAGAAAGGGGCATTGAGTTGGTAACATCTGCCAACATCCCCGAGGGTGTTCGCCCGTGAGGTGCCTTCCTTTCCACCACACATTTTTTCCTTTCAAAGTGTGCGCACAAGTGGTGAAGTGTGGTTAGATGTGTTGTCAGTATAGATGGCAGACATCTGTTGAACATCATACTGGACACTATGTGAATTGAGACAATAGTATTTGATTAACTGTTTGGAACCATAAAGTGGATGGGGACAATTAGACATTAGAGGAGTGATACCTCACTGCGATAGATAGCAGGAGTCCACCTCGGTATGTAAACAAAGAATACAACCTGAGTGATGTGTACTCATGTCTCGGTAATGTAACAATCACCCCAGGTATAGGGATCTTGTTGTTGTTTAACTGTTCAGAGTGGAGGGCGATCCCTGATATACCTTTCCATATCCCTCTTGGCTCCTTGTGGTAGTGCGTGTGTAGAACGGCGGCCCAGCCGTGAGAGCCGAATATTAAAACTTTTTATTTGCAGAGACATGCCTTGGAGATAGTCAGTAGCCTGGCCCTTTGGGCCTTGCTGTTTCCCGTGATTGGGTTTGGACGCATATACACAGAATTACCTCTTCATATCCCTAGGGACAGAATCATTCCCTTTTCCGCACGCAGAGGGATCACCGTTGGGTTTCTCCTTATCCTCTGGTTTATTTGACAGTATCGGTACAAATGGATAAGAACTGTCTGGCCTTCTCGGAGGAGCAGATCTCGGCCATTTTATCAGGCCCTTCGTTGATGTTAGGGGCCCCACTACGGGGATCTGTATCCGTGAGAGAGGAGTGGGAAAAATTATCCACTCTAAAGAAAAAACAAGTCCGAATAGCATTGCATGGTGCATTGATGACAGAGTACTACACGGCGGGGGTAGCACCACCTAGCCTCATAGTCAGGATTGAGCCGCGCATTTTCCTGGATGACGAAAAATTCCGCACGGATTGGAGTTTCATTGCCAATAAGTGTACCAGGGATTGGCTCATCCTCATCATTAGTACTGCCCAGCGACTGAGCGAGGAGCTCCTGAAGGAGATACTCGACTTGGAGGAAAAAATCTCAGGGGACACCACATTGGTGGACAGCAAGGAGCACCTGCAAAAAATTCAGGACGACCTTGTGGATTATAAAAACTACATGGTCAACCAGAAGATCAAAGGGTTGACAAAAAATTTAGAAAGATACACCCACGAGTGGGCTTTCCCCTACGTGAAGGAAGAATACTACCAACAAACACCTGCCCCACAGAACACCAACAACCGACACAGAGGGAGGGGAGGGAGACAACAGCAGAGACGGACACCAAATAATTGGACCTTCGATAACACCTCGAGTGAGGAAGAGGAAGAACCCCAGCAAAACAGTAGGGTGCGGTTCAACCAGCAAAACCGCCAGACAGAGGATTTGGGTACACTATTGCGGGCTTTTTTAGAACAGGGCCAGAGATCCAACCACAACAGGGGGAGGGGTGCCACAGGGCGAGGCCGAGGGAGAGGCAGCTCGACACCCCAATGGCAGACATTCTCACCCAGAGTGACCCGCAGCCGGGGACGAACGGACAATTAAACGAGAGCATTGTGGTCAATTTATCAGATCATATTTTGACACCCAGTGAAGAAAGGGTACTAAACAAAGGACTGGGGTTTGTACCCACCCCCAAACACGACTCGTTTAAATGTCGCGTGGAATTTCATGAAACGCTTAGGAAAATTAAGCTCAAGAAATTCTTCGCCCACAAGGAGAACGAACAAGATACCAATGCGTTCCGAGGCACAAATCTGAAGAGACCATCTACTTTTTGTCCGGTTGGATCCGCTGTAGGCCCTGAAGTGTTGGTCTTTGAGGAAAGAGTCTTGAGTGACATCGAGAACTTTGAAAAATCCCAGGAACATTCTCGACACTCTAACATGACTAAGGAGGATTGGGAGGCAATAAGAAGTCTTGAAAAAAATCCTACGTTGACAATCAAATCAGCCGACAAAGGGGGTGCGGTGGTGGTACTCAATACCCACGACTACGAGACAGAGGTGCTCCGCCTTTTGAGTGTCCGTACCAATTACAAACCCCTGAATAAGGACCCGGTAGATCAATTGCTTGTTACCATAAGGGAAATGGTCAACAAAGCCAAAATCAACAAATGGATCTCGGTAAAAGAAGCGGAGTTCCTGGTGAACAACACCCCCAGGACTCCAGCCTTCTATATCTTACCAAAGATTCATAAGCCGACCCGCCCCCCGCCCGGCAGGCCTATCGTGTCGGGGATTCAATCTGTGCTGGAGCCGCTGTCTCAATTCGCGGACTTCTTTCTGCGGGAGTCGGTGATCAACCAACAGTCCTTTGTTAAGGACACTACCGACGTGCTGACTATTTTGGGTAATACCCACTATGATTCAAACAACCAGTTCCTTGTTACCATCGATATTGAGTCCTTGTATACGAGCATCCCCCAGGACGCAACGCTGGTGGCAGCAGCCCGCGCACTGGGGGACCTCGAATGGCCCTATGATGCGCCCCAATCATTCATTATGGAATGCGTTGAGCTCGCTCTTACAAGGAACTATTTCGGATACAAGGACCAGATCTACCTACAAACCTCTGGAACATCGATGGGGGCCACAATGGCCCCCAGCCTGGCATGTATTTATGTAGGTAGATTTGAGGAGCACATCGTCTATTCTGATACCAACCCCTTCCAGCGGCACATTTGCCTCTGGAAGCGATATATAGACGATGTGCTCTGCATCTGGGCGGGCCCTGAAGAATCCCTAGGGGAGTTCCTGGGATGGCTCAATCGTCAAGATGAGAGCCTAAAATTTACGTGGACCTACAGCCGCACCAGTGCGGTCTATTTGGACCTTGATATTGAAGCTGGACTGGAGGGTGGTCTGAACACCAGAGTACATCAGAAACCTACTGATAGGAATTCACTCCTATTATACAATTCGTACCATCCTAGAGCCCTCCGGGACAACCTTCCTGTGGGCCAATTTTTGAGGTACAGGAGGAACTGCTCCAGCACGAGTGGGTTTCTGGAGCAATCACAAGACCTGACGAAAAAACTAATACAGCGCAGTTACCCTAGTAGAGTCGTGAAGAACGCTAGAAAAAGGGCACTGAATACACCGAGGAGTGCCTTGCTGGAACATACAAGGAAAGAAAAACGAGATTGCCTCCCGGTGGTGATGACATTCGACCCCATGGCTACAAAAATTAGGCAGTCCATCAGAAAACACTGGGACTTACTATCCACCAAAGACTTCCGGATGCCACCACCAAGGTTTGCCTTTAAGAGAGCAACCAACCTTAAAGACAAATTAGTCCATACCCGCACCCTGGCACCACATAAAAGAGATTTGTCGACTTTGCCCAAAGGACACCACCCCTGTGGGACATGTTCAGTCTGTTCCCTCACCACAAAAAGCAACAGTGTGACTTTGAACACAGGGAGAGTGTGGTTCCTTAACCACTTTAGCAACTGCAACACCACGCATGTGGTATATAGATTGCTATGTTGTTGCGGTCTCCAGTATTTTGGCCTGACTACACGAAAAATCAAGGTGCGCATTCAGGAACATGTGAGTACCATCAAGGCGGGCAAACTGACTACAAAGTTGGTACAACATTGCCACAAAGAAAAACATGATTTTACGTGGACTGTGTTGGAAGTAATAAAAGGCAATCCACAGAACATGGAAACAGCGTTGCTCAGTAAAGAAGCCAGGTGGATACATAGAGAACGCAGCGATAGCGTAGGTCTCAATGAAATTCTGGAGTGGAACCGAGTGAAATAGACCATAAATGATGTACATTTTTTTGGGAGGTGCTCCTTGTTGATTAACCGTCAAACTAGAGGCCTTTTGAGGTTGCCCATATAATGCGCCTGGTGTGCTCTGTCATGAGTGAATTTTCTCGGCACTTGATTATGTTAAGGGGCGATGAGAGATAATGAGAGGCCATCTAGACCGTGCCTAATGACACCCCTGTTTCCGATGAGCTCTAGTTACATCTCAAAATTCCAGCTTATTGGTTAAATTATGTGCCTGGATATACTTGCAGACACCGATGGTGGATACTTGCGGTAATTGGTACAGTCCCACAGTAGATCGCAATCTGTTGACCATCTGCTGGATGTTGTACATAGCGTGTTTTGCGCTTATTCTTACCGTGGCTGCGGGTATATTTTATAGGGTGCGCGACTATTTTTGGCAATGGTTCCGTAGGCGACCTCTTTGAGGGTCCTGCGGTGAATATCCAAAAATAAATAAACAAAATATAAAAAACTTTTTGGGCATGTATAAATTTTGGCAGGCAGCACTGTGATGTTACATGAATATTTCCCGGCACTTTGGAGATATGTGTGGACACCAGGGTAATGGAATTCCAGCATTTGACAAGGGACTAGTACCGCTCTAATATGGCGCCTCCGTCCGTGGCTGTATTACTTGCTTAGGCGCATGCGCGGTCGTCCACCTGACCGGACTTCGCCAGGCTGGTAATAAAAAACAAACGCCGGCTTGGGCGCGGCGTTCCTGGGATGAGATACAGTCCCGGTTTCCAAGTGTACGGTGAGGAGTGGGGGAGAGTAAGCGGTTGCACAAGCATTAAGCCTTGCTGATGGGGATTCACTTTTAATTGACCTCGTGTACTGGCAATGGGGAATCAGGCATTGCGATGTATGTGGTGTGGAAAACAGAGTACTCGCGCACTTTTGACTAAATGCGTGAGTAGGGGTGATACGGTCATGTGGGCCCCTTTACCCTGTAAATGATAATAGCCGACACTGACGCGCAATTCTGTAGTATAAGGCCTGTCAGTGTTATCATTTCCTGAGTTGCAATGCCCATTTGAGAGTGTGTGTCAACAATGCGAGTAGAGCTGGCAAACGACGAAAATCGACACTGACGCACAATCCTGCATTAAAGGGTTTGGCAGGTTTAATTGTGTCCAGAGTTGCCAGGCATCCATGGATTATGGGCCAGAAAGGGCGAGTAGGGGTGTCACGGCGTGCATGTCCTCAGAATGATTGGAGTTGACACTGCGGTGCAATGTTGGTGCCTAAGTCGCGACAGCTCTAGAATGTCTGTTTTCTCCCCCTTTCTTTCATTTGTATAGATTGCTACTTCAATCGTTTTTAAACGAGTCAAAGCGTGATTCGGCCAGCCGGTATGAGCGGTCCATGCTGGTCAGGGGTAATTATAAGTATAGATATATGCGCTTAACCATTACTTGAGTGTGGAAACCCATGAATTTATACTGACTATTGGGCATGTTTTTGGTTTTTATCTTTGTCTCAATGCAATAGTGTCCAGAAAGGATGTGCAAAAAATTGGTGCAGTGACCGAGTGTTTAAATACCCTGATGAATCTGCCGAAATCAATGGGGCAGTGAAACATGTCGGTATCAGGTACTGGTAGGCGACACTAAGCTACCAACCTTTGTTTTAACTCTTCAGCTCACACTGATACGAAGAATAAAGTTATTGAGTGGGTGTGGCTGTCGATTTTATGTCACTCCGTCCTGTATGAGTTAATGTTGTTATACTCTTTATGTTGCACCTTTACACGCATTTCAGTTTATGTGTTGTATCTATTTTGTTTTCTTTCTGGATTGGAAGGCAACCGATGATGAGAAAGGGGCATTGAGTTGGTAACATCTGCCAACATCCCCGAGGGTGTTCGCCCGTGAGGTGCCTTCCTTTCCACCACACATTTTTTCCTTTCAAAGTGTGCGCACAAGTGGTGAAGTGTGGTTAGATGTGTTGTCAGTATAGATGGCAGACATCTGTTGAACATCATACTGGACACTATGTGAATTGAGACAATAGTATTTGATTAACTGTTTGGAACCATAAAGTGGATGGGGACAATTAGACATTAGAGGAGTGATACCTCACTGCGATAGATAGCAGGAGTCCACCTCGGTATGTAAACAAAGAATACAACCTGAGTGATGTGTACTCATGTCTCGGTAATGTAACAATCACCCCAGGTATAGGGATCTTGTTGTTGTTTAACCAGTGCATGATGGGAACAGGGCAAACCAAACTACCAAGCCAATTCTTGTACTGGGAAGGAAACAAGCTTCCGGGGACCGGTTTCTGCCATTTCAGGCGTCGTCGGCCCGGCTTGCTTGAATCCTGATGGTGCAATGAGCAAGGGACTCACATCTGAGTATACCCTTCCACGCTTATGGTGGACAAAATGATTCAGAAAAGGGGGTGGTGATGAACACCCCCTTTTCTGAATCACTGAGATAATGGCCACAAGAAAAACTGGTTTCAAAACAATTACTAAGATGGCACAAACAAACAAGGAGAGTAACTCCGGATACTCGAAGGACATGAAAAAAGGTAACTGACAGTGGTTCAACAGGGTGGGTGTTTTATGGCTCCAGTTGCATCACCATGGAGTCGTTTCCGGCGCTGGGATAGAGGCAGCACCCCTGCTGCTACAGAAGAGTATGAAATGTTTCTGGATCCAGTCTGATATTCAACACGTGTTTTAATTTTTTAAGGGAGGATTATCCATCAGAAAGTCCTCCTTAATGTGTTAGTGGTCATAGTTCTTTCCACAGATAGAATAAGAGGAAAAGATTTCTGATAAATTTAGATAGTTGAACAGTAAAAGCTTACGAGAAACGAACACAAGAATCTAAATTTCGTTTAACCCTGTAGCATTGTATTGTGTGAATCATAAACGTTTGTTCACCTCAATGTTTGCTTTATGCTGCTTTTTGTGGTGTGGCTGGGCAAGGAGATTGGCATGCTCTACCTACTGAAGATGGTGTCCTGAAAAATACAGGAAAACATTAATATACATCAGACTCATTTAATAGTGGCAGCTGAATGTGTCGGTGCAAATTACTGCACCAAATTACGTTAGGCAAGTCTGATATTCCACAGGGGTATAAGAATGTGTTCTCATCACAAGAAAAAATTGAGAACATTAGGCCAAATAGTGCATTTTACAGTACAATTTGAAATAATTGACAATAACATGGCACTCTAGTAGCTTCCTTCTTGTGTCAATCAATCCAGACACTGATTATAACTTTAAAAACATAGGGCCTTATATAGACTTTGGCAGATGGGATACTGTGTCACAAATGCGACCAATGCCCGTTTGCCTGTATTACAAGTGCATTAGATCCTTTGACACTTGTAATACAATGGACAAGATATCTGGCACTTTTATGACAGAATATAACATACATCAAACTCTAAATAAAGCCAAAGTGTTAAAACATTGTATTTTTCAGTTCTCATTGCCCTAACTTGGCTACAAAGCAGTAGGAGTTTTGCACATTTCTAATAATATTTGTGAGGATTTGGGTGTATGGTATGATCGTACAACCTTACCGTGTAACACTATCAAAAACTGTCTTTGGCTCAATCAGGCTTGTTTGTAAAACCTTAAGCTCAACTATGGGTTCCTATGGCTTTGAGCAGCATGGCGTAAGCAAAAGAACTTGTGTAAAGCATTTATCAGTAACAAACAATGAAATAAGAAAGCCACACAACATATAAGAAATCCAACACCAATATATAAAGATAGAGTAGATTTTTTATGATTTTTTAGAGCCAGAGATGTGCAAAATCTGCCAAAGGGTAGTGGAGATAGAGATTTTTGAAGAGAACATAAGTCTCAGTTTAACCGCAAGCAAGCAATGGTAACCCTAAAGTTTGTAAACTATTTAAAAGGAATTTAATTTGACTACTCCGGCCTGACTTGGGCAACCAAATCCAACAGGGAGACGGTCTAGGGGGCCAGTTAGAAGTATTTGGACACTTACTTGCCCACCAAAGCATTTTTCAGACATGTTCCAAACTTTACAGCATGGCCGCTATAGACTCCAATGGAGTAGTCCTAATGCTGCAGATGCAGGGACGGATGATGCTCAAGAATGATCTGGGTGCTAGGCGGTCAACGGGGGTGCCTTCACAGTTATCCCTCGGTTCACAGGTCAGGTGGGTTGACTTTGGCCACAGAAGTCGGGACCGCTCAAAGTCCTCTTTGAGACAATTGACCGTCAGCTGCAGCAGGGCTACTGGTCTCCGTCCACAGAGGTCCTAGCGATAACCTTTGGTAGACCCTGGTGTCCCTCTTGGGTGACAAACCTGGACTCATATGACATGCCAGAGTCTGGCAGGCTAGGGTACAAATTTTGGCCATCGAGAATCAGTTTCTTAAGCGCCCAAAAGAGACCAGCAGTGATTCTCCAGAAGTGGCTACTGACTTGCCCAGTTGGACTGCGTCAGCTTTGATGACCCTGGTGCTGGTTCCAGGGATTCCGTCGATTGACCCTTTTGAGTCACTTCTTTGCCCTGGTGCTTGGAGTGACTTTTCAACAGCCAAAAGCCACAGGCACAGTCCTCTCTTCACTAGTTCAAGGTGTGGCAGGTGCAGTCCAGCAGACTGTGGAATCTCTCTGCCAAGTCCAGGGGTCAGCAGGGCAATACTTCTTCGGTCCTTTTTCCAGTTCCGGAGTGATCTGAGGTTCAGGGTGCCAGGGGTGCCATATTCATGCACAGAAGGTGTCCTGGGGGATGATGTGGCCACTAGCCAATAAGCTACTAGGTACCCTCCCGCTCTCTGATTACTTTCCTGCTATGGGTGGTATCTAGCACTCTCAGAGTGCACTATTCTGTACACTCTCAAGGTGTCTGAACCCTTCCTCAGATGTTAGGAGCTTGTTAGCCTACCCTAGATGTGTGGCTGCCTGTGGGCTACATGCCTAAGGGAAAACCGGTTTAGGCACTGCTCTCCCTTCTCTGTTCCCGCGCTAGCCTGTTTACTTGAACAAAGGGGCAGCCCCTCAAAAGTGTGATCACCATTTCCCACCAAAGGAGGCTTCACCTTTGAAACTTGCCTTTTGGCCTAACACCCTGTGTGGCTTCCTGTGAAGGGGAGGTGGCACCTCGCACTGTAGCAGGCTTCTATTGTTCCTAAGCCTGGGAGTCATTCACACTACTCCCCATCTAGGGCAGAAAAGTGCCCTGTCTGGTGGCCAGTGACTGTGTGGAGCTCTGGATGAACTAGGTCACTGAGTGCCAACTTTCTAAAAGTTGCATTTCTATAATAGTGACATTAAATTTGACTTGGGAATAAAGTCAGGTTTAATGCCACAATGATTTTGATACCATATAGTACCCACCTCAGCAGTTCCATTCAGAAATTACCTGGGCTGGGTGGTCAGCCGGTCACTCTGTTTTAGCCATTGGGGCTATTATTTCTCCGACAGCAAAACGACAATTTGGAATTGTTGCTGTCAGGGAATATAAAATACATGTCCTACTTAATAATATACAGCTCCCTGTCTTAGGGCTTGATAGGACTTCCTTATATTGTTAAGGGAAGTGGGGGGCTTTGCCATTGGTTTTAATGGCAACGTTGAGTCTACTGTGTTAACGCTGCCCTTCCAATCTGCAGTGCAGGCTGGGAGTAATCATTTTGTACTTGATCACACACAGGTGGCACAATCAGTGCTGTAGCACTGGGTGGACATGCTCTGGGTATCCTGGGTACCATTGACTAGGGACTTATAAGCAAAGTCGGTCTCTGCCAAATGGGAGTAGCCAATGAGACATGCACTTTGTACGGGGTTAGAACACTGGCATTGAGGTCTGGTTAGCAGGCCTTAGTGCACTTTAGGGAGTTGAAAAACCAGCAGCATCAGTCCAAAAATGTGGGGGGTGAACATTCAAAAAGAGGCATTTCCTTATAATAGTATTATACAATCTGACGGGGTCTTTGATCATTCTTTTTTACTTTAACCTTCCATTTATTTATATTTCCAGACCGTCCTTTTCAAGTAAATTCCTAGTCGTATCTAATGGCTGAGAAATAGAAATGGCTGGATGTAAAATTTTAAATGTACACAGGTCTTTCAGTGTCAGGCCACAGAGAATAGCTAATGATTCGCTTAGTCAGGTCTCAATTACTGAGACAGTAAAGCTACCACCCAGGTTACCAAGATCTTATAGGCATATTCCATGGGCTCATGCCTCAGACATAAGTAGTGATAATAATGTCTATCAACATAGATCAAGATTTTTTTTCGTGAGTCATGAAGTAACAGAAGCAAGTGCCCAATGGCACTGACGAAATAACATCAGCAATACGTGTACACAACTCAGCACAATATTTCCCTTACATGCCAGCTTTAAATATCTTATGGACGCAATAATATTTAGTTCCTATATCTCTGCTCCCCACATTCTTAAATTACACGTTTCTGGTATTAGTGTTTTTTTCCTCAGAAAAGAAACTCCTATTTCCTGAAACACCAGTTTGCCATATTCTGAAAATAAATAGTTTGCTCCCAAATAGAAGCTTTTCATTGTGGGAAAACGACTAATAAAAAGCTTCCCAATTATAAAGAACTAGTTTTCCCTGAAATGTCAGCTTTTATATTTAGTAAAATACACGAGTATCAGGGTCTCATTATGCCAAAGACAGTCACCATTATTTCAAGGGCAATCACTCCATGCCAGGCCACCACTATGTGAAAGAGGGCAACAATATGACATGGTCACCATTATATCAAGGAGGGTCACAACATGACAGGATCACAAGTAGGCCTTGGGGCTCCATTATGTAAATAAGGGCGAATTAAGCCTAGGTTTCCATAATACAAGAGGTGAGCTGCATATTGTCAGGTTGAGCCACAACATGCCAAAGTAACCTTTCCAACCAGAGACCGACCACCATGTTGTCTAGTAGAGCCCCAATATACTAAACTCAATTTTGTGCCAGGGATGCGTGACAATATTTTCAAGGAGAGCCTCAACATGACAAATTTGTTAGGCCGTCTTCCCTTAACAGGAATACATGCCTGAGAATGTCTAAATCCTGCACCTAGCTCCTGAGGGCACCATTGCATTGGTAGGCAGGGAGCAGGCTACGGACTGTTCTGGATGCCTTCAGGAGGCATGAGATAGGGAGCATTATTGGAATAGGATTTGAATTATGGGCCTAAAAAGGAATTTTACAGCACAGTCTTTAACTTCTATTTGCAAAAACCCCAAAGGCTCTGAAAGAATTCTCTGACAGGACACTTGTGAAATGCTCCAGTACTGTTGTGGCCCTGTATGACTCCCAGCATTTAGATTGAACTTCCCATCATCAGCATTGTAGTTTAGCTCTATAATTTCACAAAGTTAGCAATGTGATTACTGTAACATTAATAATAATAATAAAGAGCTTGTATAGCACCTGGTTACACTGACTAGTGTGTCCCTGTGCTGCGGCCAGAAAAAGCTAGAGAGAAGTATCGAAGAACGGTCCGGCAAATGCTCCGGGGATCAATAATCTATGCCTGGAAGAGCCAAGTCTTCGGTTTTTTTTCTAAAGATATTCTCGGATTGTTCCATATGGAGGTCAGGGGAAGAGCGTTCCACTGCTTGGCAGCCAGGTAGCGGAAAAAACTACCTCCCATTCTCATTCCTTTTATAACTGGGACTTGCACCAGTCCTGAGCCTTGGGAACGCAGGGTTCTAGTAGGAGTGTAGGGGGACAGTAGGTTGTGCAGGTACCTTGGGCCTTTCCTCAACCGAATCCGTTGGCTAATACACAGAGTCTTAAATAAAATTATTTCCCTTATTGGGAGCCAGTGGAGAGTAGTTTGGCCCTTTTTGGATGAGGCTCTCCTAGGAAGCATCAGGACCAGGCGGGCGGCGGCGTTTTGGATGTACTGTAATCTCTGAACACTCTTTTTACTGGCATCTATGTAGAGTGCATTCCCATAGTCCAAGCGAGAGGTGACAAATGCGTGGACTAGGGTTTTCCTTGCAGCTACCAGGAGCACATCTAAGATCTTCCGAAGGGCCTTCATTATGCCAAAGCACTTTCTCGCCACCGTCCTGGTGTGGTGATCGTAGGAGAGAGTGGGGTCTAGCCACATCCCCAGGTTTTTAACCTCCTTCTTGGGGACAGGGGTGGTGCCCAAAGTTTGCGGCCACCAACTAGGTGACCATATTTCGGTGGCGTTTCCCACAATGAGGACCTCCGTCTTGCCGCCATTCAGCTTTAGACAGTTGTTAGCCATCCAGACTGAGAGCTCTTGAAGGCAAGTCGAGAAGTTAGTGGCAGCTTCTTCCTGGGTTTGGGTCAAGGATACGACAAGCTGCGTGTCATCCGCGTATGACACGATACTGATGCCGTATTTATCAATGATGTTAGACAGAGGGGCGATGTACAGATTAAAAAGCGTAGGGCTGAGTATCGATACCTGGGGTAGCCCCTGACCTAATCTGATATTCTTTGAGTAGTACTGCCCTTGGGATACTTGAAAGCTCCTGTCCTGTAGGAAGGAGCTTAGCCATTTCAGAGCCAGGTTTGTCAGTCCACTCTCCTTAAGGCGCTGAATCAGTATGAGATGGGCCACGGTGTCGAAGGCAGCGCTAAGGTCCAACAGAATCAGTGCCACCATCTGTCCGGCATCGACCAATTATTATTGTTATTATGGAAATTTCTAAAGCGCCTGGTTACGCCCACCGGCGTGTCCCCGCGCTGTGGTGAGGGGCAGCGAGCACAACCATAATCCATTAATCTAGTGTAGAACAAAATAGATGGGTTTTTAGAGCTCTCCGGAACTTAGCCTCCGAAGGATCAAGACGCAATTCCGTAGGGAGCCTGTTCCAGCTCTTAGCTGCAAGATGTCTAAAGGATCTGCCTCCCATTCGCGTTTTCTTGATTTTGGGAAAATATTACTAGGCCAACACCGGTAGATCTAAGTACCCGACTAGGTTTATACGGTGTGATGAGGCTCAGCAAGGGGGTGGGCGCCTTGCCCCCAATAATGCGATGACATATGCATAGCGCCTTAAAGGCAATCCTCTCCCTGATGGGAAGCCAGTGGAGAGCCCTTAAGGCGGCTTTGGAGGCTGTTCTTTTAGGGAGCCTCAGTACGAGCCTTGCTGCGGCATTCTGCAACACCTGCAGGCGACTTAGACCTTTAACCGTAGTCCCCAGATAGAGAAGGTTGGCATAGTCTAGCCGAGAGGTCACCAGTGCATGCACCAACGTACGTCTTGCACCAACCGGAAGCAGATCAAGAGTCTTCCGCAGGTTTTTGAGAACGCCAACACATGTCCCAACCACACGACCAATCTGGGGAGTAAATGAAAGGTCCGAATCAAACATTACCCCAAGGTTTTTAGCCTGCTGGCAGGGTACAGGAGTGTTGTCAAGGCATGCCGGCCACCACGCCGATGTCCACACAGACGGGCTGCCCCCCACCACGAGCACCTCAGTTTTGGCACCATTCAACTTCAGGCAGTTGTTGGACATCCAGGAAGCAAGCTCCTTCATGCAAGCACTGAAGTTGGATGCCGCCACCTCAGGCGCCCGCGACAGCGAGACGACCAGTTGAGTGTCATCGGCGTATGACACAATTTGCAGGCCATGACTCTCCACGATGTTCGCTACAGGGGCCACATAAAGGTTGAACAGGGTTGGACTCAAGGCAGAGCCCTGCGGCACTCCTTGGTCCAAGTTGATCATACGGGAGTAGTACTCCCCCTGCCTAACCTGAAATCCCCTATTAGACAGAAAAGATTGGATCCACCTCAGTGCAGTCCCCACAACTCCACCTTTGTTCAGACACTGTAGCAGAGTGGAATGAGCTACGGTGTCGAACGCTGCACTCAAGTCGAGTAAAATAAGGGACATCGTGTGTCCCTCATCCACTCCTTGTCTGGTGGATTCAGTGGCCATCAACAGTGCTGACTCAGTGGAGTGACGGGAGCGAAAGCCAAACTGAGTTGGATGAAGCAGGCTAGTCTTCTCCACATGAGCCATCAACTGAAGATTAGCCACCTTCTCTGCCACTTTGGCCAGATAGGGCAACAGGGAAATTGGGCGAAGGTTATCTAATTTTTCCCAGCTCACGTTTGGCTTTTTTTGAAGTGGAAGTACCACTGCTTGCTTCCATCTTTCAGGTACAGTATGAGTACTAAACGAAAGATCAAGTACATCTCTAATATAGGGCTCTAGGATCTCAATACTTCCCACGAGTAGCTTGGGTGAGGCCGGATCAAGGGGGGATCCTGACTTGATGGATCGACATATCTGTGTCAGGCTTTCATACGATGGCGTAAGAAAGCGCTTGAGCCTATTTTCCTCCATAACATCCAATTCTGTCTCTTTAAAATCAGAGCCCCTTCTATCACCACCCGAGAAGGCAGAGTATATAGCAGCCACTTTATCGGAGAAAAAGGTGGCGATGCGATTGCAGGATTCCTCTGAAAAACTAGCTGGATCAACACGTGGCCCCAGGAAGGAAATTTCTTTGTAGATTTTGAATAACTCCTTACTCGAGTTTTCGGCTTCCCCTATTCTTCCTGTAAAATATTTGGTCTTAGTGCGCCTAATTAAATTATGGTAAACTCTCCGTTTAACCATGTATTCTTGTTTGGCCTGTTCCAGAAAGGCAATCCTCCAACGCCTTTCAAGTTGTTTACATTCCGCCTTAGTTTGACGAAGTTCATCGCTAAACCAGGGGGCGGATTTCTTAGGTCTGCTGCCAGGGTTTTTAGCGCGCAGTGGGGCCGTAGCGTCCAATGCATCATTGATGCGCTCTTCCAGTCTGTCCGATGCAGAGTTGGCATCCAGACCTCCTGGTCTGCCTCCTTTGACCAAGGCAGTATCAAACTTTGCTTTGGAGAAAGTTGCCCATTTCCGACTGGGGTATTTAGTATTAACTTGCACTTGGGTACCGACGGATGGTCTCAGTGGATAGAAGCAGCAACGACTCTGTGGAATATGAGGCCTGGCAGCCCGATTGCGTGGGGTGGAGTAGGCTAGTCTGATTCATGTGATCAGTTATCTAAGCATTGACCACCTTCTCCGCGATCTTGGCGAAGAAAGGTAGGAGAGATATAGATCGAAGATTCTCCAGTTGGCTAGCACTAATCCTGGCTTTCTTTTTAATAGGGACAACCACTGCCTCCTTCCATCTTTGGGGGACTACTCTGCCTCAAAGGAGAGTTTTATGAGGTGTCTAATGTACGGCCCCCGAATGTCCATACTCTTCCTCATATTTCTCGGTTTAATGGGATCTTTCGGGTAGCCTGACTTGATGTTCAAAGCTATGGATTTTAAGTCATCTAGGGAGGGAAGGCTGAAACTGGAGAGACAAGAAGCTTCTTCCAGATTACATACTCCCTTCCAATCATCTTTCCCGTTACGGGCTTCCTCCGGGAAAGTAGAGTAGATTTTCTCTACTTTGTCCGAGAAGTAGTCTGCTATTAAATTGCAGGACTCAACAGAGGCTTTACTAGGGGCAGAGGTTCTGTCCAGGGACGAAAGCTCTTTAAAAATCACAAATAGTTCTCTTGAGGAATTGTCGGCAAGTTCAAACTTCATATTGTAGTGTGCCACTCGCCTTCAGATTGGTTTTATATGTGCCCCTCCTTTCTTCCGAGAAATCTTCCCTCCACCTACGTTCCAGACGTTTACAGAAGGATTTCATTGCTTTCAGCTCCTCATTGAACCAGGGCGCAGATCTGGATTGTCTCCTAGGAGCATTAGTGGCCCATGGCGCCACCTTGTCAAGTGCCTCACAAATGCGTTGATCAAGAGCAGTGCAGGTCATTTCGACATCACTCCCTCCAGGTTGCCCCCCCCCCCCTGCTGAAGAGTAAGATTAAACTTGGTAGCCGTAAACTTCGACCACGTCCTCTGGGGTTTGCTTGTGTCTGATTTTGGCATACCTTGGGTATTGGAATTCTGAAGGGGATGATAATGATCAGTCCACGGGACTGGGATGGGAGTGTCAACCCGGAGCTCTCCCCAATTGGCAAAGATGGGGTCAAGTAAGTGCCCATGCTGATGAGTTGGGAAGGTGGATTTTAATATTAATCAGAGTGCCTCCAGCTCCTGGCTGAGCTCTTGTGCCGGGGCTTTGTCCCTGTCGTCAAAGTGTAGGTTAAGATCACCCAACACCAGCACCTTGGCATAACGTAGTGCTAGTTGGATGACGTGCTCCCTGAGACTGATGGCAAACTGTGAGGCCGGGCCCGGTGGCTGGTATATCAGGAGGCCCTTAATGACATGGATATTGTCCACTGTGATAGTGAAAAGCCCTGCCTTACTGGCCTCTACTGACACCCTCTCCAGGGAGCATTCCACCGCTAGTTTATGAATCATAGCTATCCCACCCCCTCTGCTTCCAGGGCAATCCAGTCTAAGGATCCCATAATTCGGGGAGAGGGCTTGAAGAATGTCTGGAGCAGAGTCTTCGTTCAGGCATGTTTCGGTTAATAACATGATGTCTGGTTGGATGTCCATAAGAAAGTCATGAAGCTCGTGTTTATGCTTGCTTAGGGACCTACATTTAACCAGTATCCTGTGGAACTCATATCCCTTTCCAACTGCCCCCTGGTAGGTTGTCAGCGCATAGGGGCAGTGACTGCATTTCTGCTCCCTGCAACCTAACTGTATACTATGCGCACATAGGCTAGGTATGGAGGAGCGCATCATATGGAGTTCCTCCGAGGAGTAGGTGTGGGTGGTCATAAAATGGGCAGGGGTTCTGGCCCCGGGCCCCGGCCGGTCGCAGACGGGCTTGCCTTTGGTGCGCCCGCTGCGCGCGTCGGCTGCCCGTCCTTTTTGGCATGTGCCCTAAACGTGTAGTGTCATGACATTATACCATCTAGATGCTAGATGGTTTGTCCCAAGAACTAGTGAAGCAACTGTCTAGTGTTTGCCTTAATCCCCCCAAAATATCTAGGGGTCCATTAGGATGTAGGGCGGATCGCCACCGCCCTACATCCTTCTCCGCCCACTACCCATTTCCCCCGCCATATTAGTAAGACGGAGGGTATCGCGTCGACGGGAAGACCGCCCACTGCTTTTCTGCCTGGTCGACTAGTCAACCGGGCGGAAAAGGGTTTAATATGGTGGCAGTGTCCAGACACCGCCATCCATATCAGGATGCAGGCGGGAGGCAACCGTTGCCGCCACGGAAAGGCATGCAGATTTTTAAGTTGGGGGCCCTTTGCGGGCCCCCAGGATGTTGGGGGTGGGGAGGGGCACATGGGGGTAACTATGGTATCCCCCTGCATTTGCATGGACAATGCGGCCTGCACCGCACAGTGCCTGCCACGTTGTGCATGCATTTGCACAACATGCATTTTTGGCATTGAGGCGGGTGATGCGGAAAGCACCACCCGCCGCAATGTTAAAAATGCAGGATGCGCCCGCCAGTGTGGGGGGCTCATCCTAATCACCCCCACTGGACCGCCGCACTTATTGCGGGCGGTCCCTTTTCACGTCCGGATAATGATGCCCTAAGACTCTAAATAGGTAGAAACTCTAGCATCTTTCCAAACACTTGTCTCATCAAATCTATGAATCTTTGTGCATACTAGCATTTAGGGAGCATCAGTGGGTGAGCGTGGGGGGGGGCAGAGAAAGAATCAGGACTGACAAGTATATTGTCAAAGACTGAGACATACTTTAAGGAGGAGAAAGTAAACATGATTTCAGAATTATTTACTTTAGTGAGTAAAGCAATATGAAGCCCGTCTGAGAGAAGCACTTATGTTTACATTACATTTTCTCCACGCCTCTTTCGAGCCACAGTACAAGTCTGTGTGTCAAGAAATATTGCACGGGCAGCTTGTAAGATTCTACTATTCCACTCGGGGTCGAACTGTTTTTTATCACATAGTATGAGCCAAGTTAAAAAAAAAACCAGACACATTCTTTATCAAATAGGGCAAAAAAAGTATGCCACAGAACGTTAAATGTCTAATATGCATTAATTAGACAGCTCTCAATGCATGCAATGATGTGCATAATCTGGAATATACATTTTCAACATTTTAAAGAGTCAAAAATTGAGAATTTGAGCGAAAGAGGGAAAATTGTATTTGTCCACAAGAGACTGCATTTCGAGGGAGGCTAAAATACAAAAGGTGACACACGTCAATAACTGTACTCATCTCTTTTATTTAATGCCTGGAAAATCAGTCAATGCTTAATATTCGAAAAATGATAGTATATTTTATTTTTTATAACAGTCTACTGTATGCTTTTGGTTATTTGTCATCATGCTTTTGATTGGATTACAACAGTTTTATTTAGGCGGCGCAGAGACTTTCATAGGAAGTTTGAAAGGCTTTTTAATTATGTGTTTTCAGGCTTTATGGCCATTGACCTGACATAAACTAAATCATTCATTCATTCACTCATACAAAAGTAGGGAGCTTTGAACCGTTCTATGCAGGAGCTCCTTGCTAAGCAGGCATGGGTGCAATGGCGAAAATACAGAGAGGGAGAAGGCTGGAGTTTCTGTACACTCGCGGCTCTTGTAGGAAGGTTCCTTCAAAGAAATGGGACCACGTCCACGGATTGACTTCGAGTCCAGTAAGAAACAGGAGTAAGTACGCAGACTTTGTTCCACATCTTAGTGGTAGATGATAGGAGAATTCCCAGAAGCATGTGAATAGCAGAAAAGATGATTTTTAGGAATATCGAGGTAGCTACTTTGCCAGATATCAATAGGGTTAATGAAATCTTGAAGGAACGGTGATCATATAGCTACATAGCTGTGAACCGATACTGGCCTAGTATTCGCTCTTGGTCAGAATCATAAAGGGTCAAGGCTGGACAATAACCTCAGTTCTTAGCGTTGGGCCAACATTGGACCTGGCCATCCTCTGCCAAGAGCATTCTATAAAGAATTAATTTTCTGTTTGAGTGCAGAATTATCCATGGACGTGTATTTCACTTAGATGTACCCTCAAATCTGCTTTGTGAGTGCCACTAAATGCATTATTTTGTAAAGTAAGTAATGCGGTTATTGTTAATGAGTAACACTCCAGCCCTCTTGATCAAATCACACTGGAAAATTAAGGGGTGCCTCGTCCACATTTAAACATGTCTGGGAGGAGACTGAAATGTTCTAAGCGGTGTATATTTGGAAATTAATGTAAAATTCAAACCTATTGTACAGTGACCTTTGCAAATCTTTTTAAACACATACATTTTGTGTTTTACAGGTGCTTATCGCAGCGTCCTTGGCCGTTTTCATTCTGGCAATCGGCAATGGAATCTATATTGCGGTCGCAGGCATCGAACTTTCCGTTATTATTCTTTTTTCTATACTGTATGTGTCGACTTTGGACGAAATCATTACATTTTTCATATGGCCTAGGGTTGTAAGTACTGTTTCTTATTACTTCTCCTTGTGTTACGGCAAATGATTTTATTTTATATTACTGCTCTTTGTGTACTTCAAAAGATTGCATTCTGGTTCAACAACTATACATAATTGTAATGGAATTTATTTACGAATTGGAGACAGGATATGTTAGACTTGGCATCTTTTGGTGTGGTTGCCCCACTCTTTTTGCTTCTGACCTCCTGTTTTTCACTGTGTGGAGCGCAATAGAACAGGAAGAGTTTGCTTCAGTGTGGGAGCTGAAGAAGCTAAGACCCTACATGTTTGGGAGTCACTTCCGGTCTCAGACAGACTACCAGCCCCTCAGATGGTTAATGCAGATGAGGGGTGAGAATCCTAAACTTTTGAGGTGGTCAATCTCCCTAGAGGGAATGGACTTCATGGTAGAAACCCCCCCGTAACACACCAACGCTGATGGTTTTTCCAGGTTCTTCCGCCATAGTGATGAGAAATCCCAAGAGGTTAGGTAGTGCTCTCCACTTTTAGCTGGCTGGGGACACGTGTTAGACCTAGCATCTTTTGGTAAATTTCCCTAGTCTTTCTTTTTGCTTCTGACCTCTTGTTTTTCACTGTGCTGACTTTCGTTTTTGCTGGCATTAGGACTCTGGACACTTGACCACTGCTGACTGCTGACCAGTGCTCAAGTGCAAGTGCTCTGTGTCTAAAACCTGATGGTAATTGGTTTTCTCCCGTACTGGCGTATTCGATCTTCTAGTAAGTCCCCCAGTACAGTGCACCATGTATGTCTAAGGCTGGTAACTCGAATGCTACTAGTGGGCCTGCAGCACTGATTGTGCCACCCACATGAGTAGCCTTACTAACCTGTTTCAGACCTCCCATCTCAGCGTGTGTGCGTGCAGTTTTAAACTGCCATTTCGATCTGGCAAGTGCACCCACATGCTGGGCCAAACCTTCCCTTTTATAACATGTAAGGCACCCTAAGGTAAGCCCTCGGTAGCCCCATGGGCAGGGTGTAGTGTATTTAGCCCCTACCAGGATCATGACGAGCTGAGCTCGCCATGAGTCACAGTGGAGCTGTGCTCATGACGAGCTGAGCTCGTCATAACGACCGCAGCCCACCCACGCGCGCCTAATTCCCCGCCTGTGCGGGAGAATTAATCAGTGGGCGGGTCAGTGACGAGCTGAGCTCATCATGAGCACAGCTCCACTGTGAGTCATGAAGAGCTGAGCTCATCATGAGCGCCCCCCCGCACCGTGGGGGAATTACCCCAGCAGCCAAGGGGTTAAGAAGTAGGACCTGTACTTGTAAGTTTTACAAGTCCTGGTAGCAAAAAACTGCAAAACTTGGTATCCCCTACAGCAAGTTCTATCCCTCCCCCACGTTAGCATTGGAGCTGCATGGTAACATCGTGCCAGTGAACTTGAAAACGAGCTTTATTCAATTTTAAAATTTAAAATCATAAAAGCATACATATAAAAATACATCATCATCAATAGAAACAAACAAAGTTCATCTATACATGGTTATTGCAGGTGATTTGTCGAGCCTTTAAAAGTGCAAGTGCAATTATTCCCTGTTTAGCCAGAGCTAGCCTAATTAATCCATTTCGCAATTTAGGAGGGCCAACAGGCTTCAAATACGTCAGTTTAACTGTTTAAAGATTTCCTGGCCCTCATCGCACTCTTTAAGTAGCCCACCATTGATCCAATACAGTAAAAATTTCCCAGCATCTGTAAGTGCATAAAGACTGGGCGGCATTTCCTCCATCCTCCCTGTTTCAATAGGGGTATTAACCATCTGCGCCTTTCACTGATATAAAACGTACAGAACAGAGTTGTGTGTATAGAACTTTGCACAGAGATGTTATCGCATGGGCAGCAGCAGAGTTCCCTTGACCAATCATTTATGACAGGGAGGGAAATCAAACGATGGAAGGTACAGAATCTGAATCTGGTCAATAGATATTTGCCATACCTGTCTGTAACACGTATCAGATAGGGTTGAATATCACACAAAATGACGATGATTTGATGTAAAGTCACCGTAGGTTTAACCAACTCAAGGGTTTTCCTAGTTTCTTCCAAATGGTTCATACAAAGCTTTTTAAACACTTTTCGACTGATAGACCTCATGTTATCTGGAGTTGTGTAATATTCCGGATAACCAATGTCATGCATACAATTTTTAATATAATTTAACCATGTAATTTTATGGGCATTTTCTAGGTTCATTACATCTTTTATTATTTCTCTATTAAGACCCTTACTCTCTGTAGACCAGATTCTGTGCCAGAGCAGTGGAGGTTGGGCCTTAATTAAATCGGAAATATAGGCCAGCCCTAATTCAGCATGACAGTTAAAAACCGGGGCACTTGTTGGGACTGATAAAACAAATCTTAGAAAGGCACTTTCGATGCATTGGATTGAAAAGCAGTTTTGAAAACCCCATATTCCAGCTCCATACACTGCTATGCTTATGCATTTTGCTTGATAGATTTTAATTAAAATTTCTGGTGGCCTTTTTCCCAGTTTCTTTGAGAAGTTTGCTAGGGCCGCAGTAGACTTCATAAAAACTAAGCTCCAGGCTTTAACTGCTGGGGCCCAGGAGCCAGATCTATCAAATAAGATGGCCAAGTAGCTAAACGAACTGGTTATTTCCACCTTATCCCCTCCTGCCCAATAACATTTGTTCATTATTTTTCCCCTCCCATATGACATTACAAAGCTTTTCCTAGCATTCAATATTAAGCCCAGCTTATCCATAAAATGGGTATAGAAGGTGAGGGCCCTCTGCAAGCCGATCTGGGTACGCCCCATTAATACAGCGTCGTCAGCATATAATAAGGATGATATTGGTCGCGTATTAACTATCGGGGGGTCCCTGGTGTGTGACACCAACTCCTGCTCCTGGGCATTCATATATAATGAGAACAGGAGAGGTGCCAAGACACACCCCTGCCTCACGCCCTGTTTTACCTTGAATGGGGCTGTACACTCACCCTCTATTCCATAACGGACTTTTGCTGTAGCTCCGGAATATAACTGCATTAAAAACTGAATTAAAACAGGATCAACCTTTAGTTCATTAAGAACCCCCCACAGTTTATTATGTTCAACACAATCGAAAGCAGCTGTGAGGTCTACGAAGGCCAAATAGATTTGCCCTTTTTGGGCCTGCGTTTATTTGCCTATTAAAATATTAAGGTTAAAAATCTGCTCGTTTGTTCCTACCCCGGCTCTAAAACCATACTGTACATCACTTAAAATGCCCTCATCGTTAATCCATGTCTGTAATCTGTCTAGAACTATCCTGCCTGCTACCTTCATTAAGGAATCCAACAATGATATTGGACTGTAGCACGCAGGATTTTCACGGTCACCTTTTTTAAAAATAGGAACGATGATTGATTCGGACCAGGTGTTTATAAAACCTTTAGCGCATCAAGCTTGTAGGACTCTGGTTAATATTGGGCCCCAAACCTCTAAATTGGATTTATATAGATCGATAGGTATCCCGACGGGGCCAGAGCCTTACCACTCTTGCTTTTATTAACCCCTTCGACGCTCATGACGAGCCCAGCTCGTCATGGAGTTTCCATTGACTTCAATGGAAATTTAGTGTAAATCATGAAACATGCCTTAGCATCCAAGTGGTTAACCGCAATCTTAACGTCTTGAAGTGAAATATTAAACTCGATGGGCAAAAAAGGCTGGTCTTCCCCACCAGTATCATGGGTTTGAGTTGTAACTCTAGTTACCCTCTGTGTAGAGTAAACACTACTAAAAAAGTCAACCCATACTCTTTCCTCAATGGCCACCTCAATTGAAGGTGCAGCTGTATTGCTGTTAAGAAATAGGGCGTTTACTGCCATCCAGAAATTGCGAATATCTTTAGGCTCAGCTGCTTCAGTTAGGTTCTTCCATGCCTTTTCTTTTAACTCGGCCATCCTGTTTTTCCTTGCTATGTTGTATGTTTTCCTGCAAGTCCTAATCTCCTGATTATCCCTTTCCACCCTATGCATGGCTTTCTTTAGTTCTGAGTAACTGTTAGTGCACTTTTTATTAAACCAGCCTTCCTAGGCTTACGCGGACCTTTACTGTCTGAAGTTAGAACAGTTTTAACCACCTCAGTGGTACTATTGAAGGAGTTTAAAACTTCGTCATGAGTGGGGTGGTCGCTTAGGCAAATAAGAATTTGGTCTAATGCTTTACTAATGATGGCTTTGTTTAACTCCGTCGTATCCCGACTCACCCAGCGGATGGTATATCCGTTTTTTCTGGCCAACTCAATATTCTTAACCCCCATGGTTCTATTGTGTTGTTTCCCGGGAGCTAGCTTTGGGGTAGCTATACTCACGCTTAATGCCAAATGATCACGCTGACGTTTTGGTGAATTTCATATGTTTTTATATGGGTTGCATGGCGATTTGGCATAATAATAAAGTCGATAGTTGATTTAGCACCTCTTCCAATAAAGGTGGGTCCAGACTCCGCTATCGGTGCACACAAACAGTTAGTAAATCCCAGATCATGTTTAAACATGATCTCATTAAATTGTTCCCCTTTTACTGTGTGTTGGAAGTTGATTGGTTGATCGTCTTTATCTAAGGTAAGGCCGCACTTCCCTATTTCAGCGGACACAGGCTTAAGTCAAAATCGCCGTCCCAGATAGGAATTGTCTCCAATTGATCATTTAAGTTTAGGCTGGCAATGTCCCCATTTAGTTTCTCGAGTATGTTACCCAGCTGAACACGTTCCGCGTTATTATAAAAGTTGATCACAGCTAGGGTACAGGAGCCTCCCATATGTATCTTGACAGATTGATAAAGGGTTTCTGAGCTAACCATCCTAGTGGTATGTGCCCCCAGTAGATTTGAGATGTAAACACATAGCCCCCCTTTCGGCCTCCCGCTGTTTGATTTTACTGCGGGGGTGTGATATGTTTTATACCCATTAATGTTTTTGCAATCCATGACCCAGGTCTCTTGGAGAGATAAGATGTCAAATTTACGGGTAAAGTTCTGCCAGGCCATGTCAGTCACTTTGCTTTTTAATCCTGCGACATTCCAGAACAGAATTTTACACGCCCCCTGCTGTTGAATGTTAGTTCTACTAGAAACCTCCTCTACAACTTTGTGAGCGTTTAAGGTGCTCACACCTGCATCTATGCATTCGTCGGGGGTCAGAAGATTTGGGAGTGGTCGATCAATAATTTCGGTAGGGGTAATATTACTGCTTCCACATAAGTGCGCTCTCTTTGGTTGTCAATCATTCTCATCCAGAGTGGTTAGGAGTTCAAAGCTATTTGACACAGGTAAATTATAACGTGGGCCGTCCCAAGTGTGTATGGACATGCCTAAATTTACAATTAATGATTGATAGAAAAAGCCCAATGGGTAAATTTGAATACCAGCCTTTGGTGAGTTCAAGTTGTAAGTTCTTGTTAAAATTTCCCTCACCAACGCTTGTGAGCCCAGCGAAAGAACTATGCAATCGCCTTCATATAGCTTTCTATTATCACCCATCCAGCCTATTCTTCTCGCCATCTTAAATTCCCTAAAAAGGGCGCTAGTTAGGCCTGACCTATTTCCCAACCAATAGACAGCTTTATTTCTAAGGGCTTTCCAGGATTCCGTTGCTGATACAGGTAGCCGGGGGACGTTTGCTAGAATGATTGTGTAGGGAGTGGCTGCTGGTGGGAGACTAAGTGTTTGTGTGTTAAATTTTAATTTAGCATTGTTATTAAGTAAAGTTGATGATCTACCCCCCGCTGCCAATCGTCCCTTAGTACAAGGCCTTCCTCACCCTGTTTGTTGGGTCTGATTCCCTTAACTTCTTTAGAAGTTGCTGTTCCTGATGTTGCTGGGGTGTTTTGACCAGACTCCTGACTCACACCCTGTTCTTTTGAAGTGTGTGATCTGTTTGGAGGTGCTGGGATAATATTCGGTGCCGGTTTTTCTTGATGCATCTGATTATTCAGCGGCGCCTGATGGAAAACACCGCAATCTTTTACAGGTTTGCGGCGGTCCGCTAACATTTTATCTATACCCAACTCTTTTTTATCAAGCCTGCTAGCTAGAGTATTAATGGACTGTGTCATGAGCGCCTTAAGATCATTGAACTCCGACTGCAGGTTAATCGTAACATTTGAAGAATCGGGGCCAGTTTTCTTCCCCCTTGAAGTGCGTGTAGTAACAGCTTCCTTCTGTGTATTGCCTTTGACTCCCTGCTGATTCCCCGTATTCTTTCTTGATTGAATTTTAGTTGCTTTTGAAATAGTGACCGGGGTCGGATGGATTTGGACAATATCTAATGAGGTTTTACAGGGTACCATCGATCTAGGGGGATTTTGCTGACTATCTAATGAAAGTTGATCGCTATTTGGTCCCCCTTCTGAGATATCATCCAAAATTATCTGAGCACAACCATTGTTTGCTTGAATACTAGTGACCATTTTGGATGGGTCTTTCTCACACGCGCTTGCGCCACTTTCTTCACATATCTCTATAATATCTGTGGATTTATGCTGCGATAGTGACGGGCCTATCGTGTCGTTATTTAGTGTTTCTTCTACAGTGTTAATTTGTTTTTCTAGTTCTCCAACAGCCCCTGTTAGGTAATTCAATAGGGTCATATTAATTTTCCTATGTTTACTTGGTGCTTTTGGAGTATGGCTTGCGGCCTGTTTCCTTTTCCCCATCGTGTTTATAACTTCTGCCTTTTGTTGAACTGCTGAGTTTGCAAATGGGAAAATCCTCACTAAGCTAAACGCTTTCAGTGGCCCTCTAGGAATAGAATGCAAATTGCGTTTAACCTTGAAATAAAGTGGCGCGTGCTAAACAGTGCAAATGTAACGCACAATTTTTCCTGGGGACACAATGTTAGAAGTTCGCATGGATCCGGGGTAGTAAGTCCAAAAGAATTGTTCATTGAAAATAGGAATAAAATACAAGATACAATTAAAAATAATATTCACTTAGTACTAGAGTGCAGCAAATATAGGATTCCAAAAAACTAGTCACTCACAGACACAGTAAATTTCCCTGGCTTCAGTTTTCCACGCGGGATCCTGGTCATTAGAGGGGTGGCCCTGCCCTGTCTCTGCTTGGCAACGACGGGCAAGGACGGGTCCTCCGGCGCCCTCTGTTGACTTCCTCACTGGGCGTCCCCGCAATGCCTGCTGGATGATGTAGTCTGCACCCGCCTGGCTGTTTCCCTCACGGCGGTGCAGCACAGCGAGTCAGATGGCCCCCAGGGAAAGCAGGTGAAGTCAAAACAAAGTGGCAGGATAAGTATGAAGGCCGTTTCCCTCGCGGCAGAAAAAGCAAGATTCGGCGCGTCCCCAAGGCACTCAATTAAGCCTCAGGGGTCCACCCAGTCTGTGCCCCTGAGGCAGTTGTCGCTCACGTTTCCTCTTGCAACACACAGAATGGCGGCACCGCTTGTCCTACAGTCCTCCAGACTCTGCTCCTGTCGACTTTGCTGTGGGCTGCTGCTGTCTTTCCCCCCTTGGGCTCCTCTGTTCAGGCAGTCACACTGCCCATTAACTCCAATGCGGGCATTCTCGTGATTCTTGCTACGGCTCCAGCCGCCTCACTCGAGCCAGGGAAGGGAGGGGGGCTACTCTCTATGCCCGTCTTTGAACCTCGCAGCGCTCTCCCTCGCGCTGAGGGAGCGGACCAGTACACCTTCCTGAGCGAGCCACAGCTCCGTCAGCACCTCCTTGGGGTCGCGCTGATTTCCGTGCTCTCTGTATTAATTTTTATTTATAAAGTTTTATATAGCGTAATAAGATTCAGTCTTGCCAGTGTATCTTCCAATTGGGAATAGACAGAAAACTTGTTTGGTGTCTCTGGACTCACAATTATAAAAAAAAAACTTTTACTGAAGGAGGTTTTTAGATTGCAGGTCTGAAAATGCCACTTTTAGAAAGTCTTCAAAACAACACAAGTGCCAATACTGATATCACTCCATACTATCATTCAAAAACCATGATCACACACCTAAATTGTCATGATCATCAATTAATTTATTCCTGCTTTGCCATTTTCAATATGTTATTCATATATTTAGAAAAGGGACTTTTTTAATAAACTTTTCAAAATACAGGGACATAAACAATACAATAAATACAACAGAAAACAAATCACAAACTTCCTACACAACATACACAAAACAATAATATTACATACAAACAATACCAAAACACATTTGAAGCTCAGGTTCACTTTTTTTTTAATAAAAACTTTTTTTTTTAAACAAATGCCCTTGGAGCTTGCGTTGTTATCCAATAATTCAATTATCTCCTAAAAGGGCCTAAACCAAACAGTGACCATGCTGAGCTCAAAGAACAATCACAATTCCTTGAAAATGTAGTTGCTGTTGAGCTTCAGTGGTATCACATATATAATACACTTGTTTGGTAGGTGCAAAAACAGTTGACGTGTTCTGAACCCTTCTGTATGTCTTTTAAGGTTCTCCAGAGGAATCAGAACACTAGAGCGCTGTAAAATAATAAATTACACTTATGTTAACAAAAACACTCATTCCTTCCTTTCTGTGAAAATCGTACTTATCACACATACATCCACACCATATTACCTCTTTTGTCCACTAATATGGATTTTAATGCAAGTTCAACCATCGATTAGTCTTAATCTAAGAAAAAACTATACAAAAACAAAATCACTGTAAGAATCTATTTCCGGATTGAGAGAATCTTTTTGAAATCATTCAAAACTGCAACAAAAACCTCACATCTAATGAAGTATTCATTCCTCAGATCCCAGTTAAACAAGAGTCCAATGCCATCTCTTTATTGGAAAGAGCCTGGAACAAAATGAAAACCGATGTCATCCTTCTAAAATGACATATTGTTTACCAATAAACAAAAAAACGATGCAATGACCCATTGCAACAACTTAAAACTCTCTGCACTTTAAATGCAAAAAATATCACCACCAATCGACAAGTAAGGCGACTGGGACATTCAAGGAAAACATTAAGAAATCTCTACTGCTCTACCAGCGTAGTTCAAACTACCTCGTCTGCTGTACCTTCAATGTTTGTTTTCGGTCAGAACGTGAGTCCTCAACGTGTTAAATTCTACAGGCTAATACCTAGAAATAGAGGAGTTCAACCGTTGTCTGGGAAAAGTTGTTTCGCTTCATGGCCAGTCAAATTCATTCCTGGTATGATGACCCGATGTCCTTATTTTTCAGGCAGTGTACCAGAAATCATCTTTGCGGTCATGTTAGATTTATTGTAAAATCAGACAATAATATTTTTGTTGTGCTAATCAAAACAAGATACCAACTTTGATTCTCTCTGAAGCCAAATGGGAGGCATTTTTAATAATCAAATTTAATACAGCCTTTGGGGGGGTGTGGTTTGCCAGCTGAAGATGGTGGACGTGTGATAGGCGAGCTCTGCACCGGCCTGCCATTTATCAGGCTGGTACTGTTGCAAGCTCCAGCCTAAACGGTCTGAGAAGACTAGATCGTCTTCGAAGGGTTGCCGCCTAGGAGATGCGGTGGCTTGAGGGGCCCAGCTTTGCCTGGAGCCATGCGGCTGGCAATGGGGGCTGAACTGGGCCCCAAACCTCTGCATTGAGCCAGGTGAGCGGCCAGCATGACCCGGGAGAATACTCCGAAGCTGATGCGGAGCCACTGACGCCTGGAAGTGTGTTAGCAGACTCGCTCTATGGACTCGCATGGCCTGACGGTCTGCGCCGAGCAGCGTGGGTGAAGCATCAGCGGGGGTCGGAGGCATTGAGCCCCACAGTAGGAGTCGCGAGGCCTGTGAATGCCTTGGCTTGAAGAGCTGTAGGGCCTGTGATGCACCACATCGGCTGAGTCGGAGCGGAGGGGCGATCAACAACGACCGAGGGCTAGTAAGTGTGTGCGTGGTGGTTTCGGGACCCAGGTCGGGCGTCCAGTGTCTGCCTTGAGGGCAGGGAGGTGCAAACGGAGTCCCCGCCCGGCAGTGAATGGAGAGGAAGTCGCACCCGGAACGATCGTGGTGATTGGAGTTTGGCTGCCCAGGCGATACATTGATTGCAGGGTGCCCCCGCCCGATTCTACTTCGTTGTGCCCACGCTGGACCAGCTGACGTTTGAGGGGTAACAGTGCTTAGGAGGTGGCTGAGTGAGGGATGGGAGACCCATTGGTTGACCCTGGAGGGCCAGGATGTAAAATATGGGAATGGACTGGCGCTGACGAAGATGAGGTGCAGGATGTTGTGTACCCCTGCGACCAGCTTGCTGAGTGGCCTTGTTGTGGGGAGGTCACTGAAGGGGGCGATTTGCGTTGTGGTGCTGGCCTTCAAGTGATCTACCTGCCAGCCATGATTTAGGTGACCATGGGTAGAGTGAACATTGCTGCTGGGCAGTAGAGGACATGCTGTCGTTGCGGTGCCGCTCAGGTGGTCGGCCCTGAGCGGATATTGAACCAAGGCAGGGCAGGTAGCTTGACATTGCTTGTTTGACCTTACCCTGTGGCGGACAGGAACTGCGGCTGGGTCCATTCTGCTGGGTCCATGTGGCTGGGTGCGTGCTGGCGGAACTTGTCCCCCGGCTTGTGGAGCCTGTCTGCCATTGTTGATTACCTGGGGGTACCTACACAGGGTGAGCGGCCCCAGGCCTTTTGGGCGTGCATGTGGGCTTCTCTGCGCTGCTGTCACATCGATGGGCAAGCCAAGGGCAAAACACACAGGGGCTGCAACAGAGCGGAAGGAAGAGATACAGGAGCAGTCACAGGACAAACAGGAGGCCCAGCCGCAGATAGACCCCATCCAAAAACAATTGACTGAGATACTGGAGGTCATCTCAGACACTAAAGCAACATTACACCAGGACATCAGTACGGTGTCTGTAGGTCTGGGGCTTCTTCATGCAGAACACCAAAAATTAAATGAAAGAGTGAAAGTGGTGGAGGAGGGACTCGAGAAGTTGTCCCCAGCACACAGGGTGCTCACGCAGCAGGTAGCGGAGCTCACAGATAGGATCCAAACCCTGGAGTGTAGAGGGGAAGATAGAGAGGGCTGCAGCCGGCGGAACAATATCTGCATACTTGGCCTGCCGGAGAGGATTGAGAAGGACAACATGGTTGCCTACTTAGAACAGTCATGAATAATTCATTGCATTTTTCGGGTTTTGCCCTTGAAGGAACAGACAGGGTTGTGTTCTTTGGATTCATAAGCACCATCCCCATTACTCTCAAGCCACAGGTGAAAGCAGGTGCATTATTTCTTTGCCTCAACCCTTGCCTTTGTGTAGAATTACTTAGAACAGTCCCTTCGCACGGCGATGGCACCGGGGGCCCTGACTTCATTCTACACCCTTGAAAGGGCACATCAGGTCCCGGCCCGTCCGTTGGCGCCTGGCCGTCCTCCAAGACCATTGGTGGCTGGGCTCCTGCACTATAGAGACAAGAGATATCCTGTTGTAGAAAGCTTGGGCAGACGGCCCCTTAGTGATAGATAACAGCAGGGTCTCAATGTTCCTGGATTACACACTGGAGGTCCAGCGGAAACGCGCCTCTTTTTTGGAGGTAAAGAGAACTCTCAGGGAAGAAAGCCTTCAGAACTTCCTCCTTTTCCCTGCCCTGATCTGCATTGTTTGGTATAGTAAGACTTCTTTCTGCAATGACCCTAAGGAAGCCTGGGACTGGATAGAGGCATATTGTACTGAGACCCCTTGGTCAGAGCAAAAGATCCTCCAAAACACTGACAGCCATAGGCTCAAGAAGCGCTCTAAATGAAGAATCGAAAGTCCCACATCAAAGAAACAGAGTCCATCACAAACAGAACGAGAAACAGCAGCAGCATTGCAAGCAGTAGCCGAGATCGCCCGGGAGGGAGCCTCTCAGTCGGAGGCGAGTTCACGCTCCATGAAGGGAACTGAAAGATTAGACTCTGACTCCTTCGGCAACGCTAGCCTTGACCTGCCGGTGGTGACTCCTAAGACGGCAGATGAAATTATATAACCAGTGCCATCCCCCTGTCAACTGGCACCCTTGGTTCTTCTGGGCTGGCCAACCATACTTGGCTGTAATACTCGACCTATCTTGGCTGGATCAAAACCGAGGGCGGTGTACGAGGCTCCCCTCCCCATCAAGAAGATCCACGTACCATGCACTGTACACCACGGTGCACTCAACTGTGCATCGACGACCCCCCTCAAGGCCCTGGCAGTGATAGGCATGGGCCTTTATCGGTGCTCATGAAGATGCATTTCAAGTTTGGGCAGATGGCCGTTGCCAGTATGCTCTGGGGTTGGGGAGTTTTTACCATTGTGAAATCTTATGTTTGCTTTGTTTAGATTTACATACAGACAGGGACTCCTTGCTATATGTTCCTACGGAGATGGGTCGGGGTGACGGACATGGGCGGGGGGGTGATCGGAACACCTTCCGATGCCGACACAATATCAGGACCTGAAACTTCTCACATGGAATATTAGGGGGGTGGGATTAATGTCCAAATGTCACAACATAATCAAATATCTGAAACGCCGGGGTGGGAAGTTGAAAAATTGCGTAGGAGATGGAGAGGGCAGATATTTGCTACCACCTTCTCAGCTTACGCCCGGGGGGCATTGATCTGGATCCGTCCAGGGGTCCCTTTCAAAGTAACACGTACCTCCATTGACAAAGAGAGTAGATATGTCCTTCTGGTGGGGAGGTTACTGGGGCAAGAGATCACGCTAGGCTGATGATCTTCGGTGGGGGACTTCAACTGTGAGGCTGATGTGATGCTGGATTGCTCCCACCTTCCCCTCTCTGGGGCACAGGAACTTAGGACAGCGGTGGAATTGCGGAGTGGATTTCCCATTGGGAACTACAAGACATCTGGAGGCTCCAACATGTGGAGGAAAGGGAATATTCCTTCTACTCCCGCACACACCAACTCCACACGAGATTAGAAGCATTTTGGTGCTAACCAAGTATTAGTGGTTCTATCAGACATACAGAATACCTGGGTAGGACATTCTCGGACTGTGGCCCGCTGTTGCTCTTGTATCAACCCTGTAGGCAAAGACCTCCGATCCCCACTTGGAGACTTGATCTCCGGTCATTGGAGGACGTTCCGTTAGCAAAATCTCTGCAATCCCGAGTAGTTCAGTATTTTGTTGGCAACGCACACTCGTCGTCCTCGGCACTGATAGAATGGGAGGCTTTTAAGGCATTAGTGAGAGGGCACTCTATGGGACAGACAATTGGGGGCCAGAGGGAACTACATGGGGAGTTATTGGCCATAGAAAGGTAACTGCGTGCACTAGACGATGTGCAAGGAATGGGGTTACAGGCACTTACCCGACTGCTTGACACATGAAAACAATCTGATGAGGCCCTCGAGCCACTCCAATCGCATGACTACAGGGCATACATTGACAGAGTGCAGAGTGAGGAAGGAAAGGCAGGTTGCCTACTAGCATGGATAATAAAACCAGAGACCCAAGATTCCCCAATTACCTGCATTAAGACTATACCAGACACAATTGAATGTGACCCGGTTAAGATTAATGGCCTCTTCTAGAAGTACTATGAACAGTTATATACCGCCCCCAGGAAACCTCCTGGGAGGACATTTGTGCCTTCTTGGCCCGCTGTCTCTCCACGTTGTAGATGATCATACTGCAGAAGAACTGGGTGGTCAGGTTACTAATAGAAACAAAAGGAGGAGTACCACCAAGTGGAATCAGAGATTCCTAATGGGGGTGGGTGGTTGAACAAAAGGAAGGAATTCTCCTTTTGTTAAAAACCCCTCACTCACCACCTAGTGGTGACATGCTTCATCATCGGGGTCCACCTGTAGTGTAGCTCCTATCTTCCCAATAGGCTCTGCGCATTGGAATAATACCTACAGCAGTAAAGGCCTAGGCCAGACGTTAACTAGGTCTACTACTGTCGATACTAGACTTAAGTTTTGGGTTTGCCAGCGTAGCTCAGAGTTCGCTAGAAACTTTCTCGAATGTTCAAGGAGGAATTAACTTCCCTGATTAGACAAGAAGGGATTTAGTTTCTGACAACCATAGAACATGACAACTTTGCTCTCCCCTAATCAAGAGTCAATCTCGAGAGTCGTGTGAGCACAAGGCAATTATTTTACTCAGTCAGTACGTGCATTCTTAGTCTCATCAGAATGTAGAGAAAAGGAAGAGACGGGCGTGTTCAATAAAAAGGTGTTATTTATTGATCAGTCTCTTTTCTCGTACAAGAGAAATGGATCGATATTATTGCAATACTTATAGTTAAGTAAAGTGCATACATTAAAAGCAATAGTATAAAATAATACTGTAAAAACATTGATATGGTTTCTGAGCCATATGATGTTTAAAATGATTAAGATATATTACATACACATATACATTTGACTAAACGTACTCAACTGGTGTTTCTAAATACGCCTACCCCGTGTACCTGACCTAAGTCTAATGCGTGGGCGGGAATAGAAAGTTACAGTTTAAGTTAAGTTTGTTTTTGCCAAGTGAATAACTAAAGAATTCTCTGTGAGGGGTTATTCAGTTCTGTACCTGGAAGTTTAGGATGAATGAGGAATGGTATCTCTTTCTCTGCTCTCGATATTCCAGGCCACCTGCGAGGGCTGCCCGAAAGCGCCGGTGCTGGGTCTCTCGGCTTGAGATAGCAGCGCGTCTCTCAGCGCGTCAGGAAGGCGGGGCTGCGCCAGCGGGGTCTGCTCTGCTTCTGGGCTTCGGCAAGTATGGCTGCTCCGTCTCGTCACCACGCGTGTGTTTGCATAGGGCAAGATCGGCAATATTTATACCTTAAAGGTGCCGAGATTGACGTAAGGATGGACATAGATACGTCAATAAAGATGTCATACGACTTGCTCGTTAGCACATTCTTTACTAAAGTTCTCTGTGAAATCAAAACAATGGCCGCACGGATTTTCCAGGTTGTCATAGGTTTGATTTGTTATGAGAACGTCGTATGCCTTATCAGGGGCTGGAGGAATGTCGCTTGTCTAATTAGATCTCAAGCGTTATGACCTAATCAGATAACACGTTCCTGTGCCGTAGTGTGACTGCGTCAGATAACGGTATCTGCATCATGGGGGCTTTTCTTGCCTCATGGGCTGACTGTTAGTTAACTTGATAGTTAGTTTAACCAGAACAGGGTCAGGAATAGGGGGATTGATTCAGAACCTATAGGAATACACGACACACCCTAATGACCTAGCGCCATCAGGGTGTGCTACAACACCTGATTACAGTGGAGCAGGTTATGAGTGAAGGTGCATGAACAAAAAGGTGTGTTAAAAATTGTCCTGGTTTAACTTGGGAGAAATAAAACTTTATTTTCAAGCAACTGGACAATGTTAAAAACAATGGCGAGATAATGTGAGGGTGATTATGAGCCCATGTATCTCTATGTGTATCTGGTCTACATGTTTCAACCGTGAAGGTAATATTTAACCAGGTTTTCTTCAGGACCAAAATGCAGGGAAGTGGACGGTCTGCGCCCCCTAAAAGACACACCCAATCCTACCCCCTGGAACCAAAGAGGCAAAAATGTGCCTATGGTGTCAACTTGTACCGCAATGGGTAGGCATAGAAAAAGCAGATCAAAATACTCTCATTGGGGTATTTATAGACATCGTAGGGCAGGGGAAGGATTTCCTCTGTATGAAACGTATTAGTTTTGATGTGAGGCTCCTGGCCGATAACCTACTTCTGTCCGCTGCCCTGCTACCTAAGAACTGGGCGGTCCCGTTACTATACAGGAGGTTCGGAGGATGGCCAGTGGTAAAACACCAGGCCCAGATGGCTTTCTGGCAGAGTTCTATGTAAAATATATAAATGGCCTAGTACCTCAAGTGATGAACATGTACGCCGTGGCTCTACAGCGGGAATGATTACCTGACTCCCCACAAAATGCATTAGTGATCCTGCTTCCTAAAACATTTGGCCCGGATGTTGGGGTGAAAGATTTCAGACCCCTGTCTATGTTAAACAATGACTTTAAGATATTAAGTAAAATTCTGGCACTTAGACTGCTCCCACATATGAAAAAACGGATCCACCCTGACCAGAACGGGTTCATCCCCTCCCGTAATACCTCGTATAATCTGCACAGACTGTATTCAGTACTCTATCACCCGGTCACCAAAGCTAACCCACAGACTGCCCTATCATCAACTGACCTGGAAAAGGCGTTCAACACTGTGTGTTGGGACTACTTGTTCAATGTCATGCAGAGACTGGGACTAGGACCGGAATTGGTGAAATGGGTAAAGCTGTTGTATACCCACCCCACGGGACGAGTCAAGACGAGCAAGACTATCTCACCACAATATGCGATAACACGTGGTACACGCCAGGGATGTCCCTTGTCTCCACTGCTGTTCGCATTGGAGATGGAGCCGTTAGCTGTGCTTTTCCAGCAGGGGGAGACGGCCTGGGCTTGACACTTGGCAGGAGAACTCATACTATCTCCCTTTATGCGGACCACCTAGTGATCTACTTGGGAGAAGCTGTGAGGGGAGTGGAAACTGCCTTCAAGCTATTGGAGGTCTTCGGAGCATCCTCGGGCCTTCAGGTTATCCAACGTAAAACGTACCTGTTCCCGGTGGCCGGTCCCCTTTCTAGACCCCAGGACTCCCTGAGGCTTCCCTTGATGGCCAGAGTTTCCCTGACCAAGATGGTTATTTTACCTCGTCTCTTGTATTTTGTTATTTATAATCTACCAGTGCTTATGTACCCAAGAGTGTTCTGCTCCTGGATGCACTGGTTTGAGAACTTATTTTAGGGGGGGTGGGGGTTCAAAGGGTGGGGTTACGAATTTTACACCGACCTATGGCAGTGGGTGGCCCAATGGTTAGAGGTGGTAACCCAGGAAGGGACCTACCTGATGGCACCAGGCCAGCACCCACGTCTTCTACTGGCAAAACATCTGCAGTGGACCACTAAGATCCCATACTTCTCGACGCTTCGAACTACGGCACTGCAGAGTTGGAGGCACTGCATGACGCGTCTACCGAGGGTGCCGAGATATTTCCCAGCGCTGCCTTGAGTAGGGCTGTCCTATGGAGAGCAGCAGTCGATCTTGGGGGTAGAGGAATTGGCTCAATGGACAAAGGTAGGGGTCGAGACAATTGAGGATTGCTACCAGGACAAACTTTTACTCTACTTTGCAGAACTGGTTGATGGGAGCAGACTTTCGTGCTAGTACGAACGTTTGGACGATTGTGGGGTATGAATAGAGACAAACCAGAAACACATCTTTCACTCCCTAATCACATTGGGTACTGCAGGTCACCAAATCAGATGGTTCTATGCATCCCTTCTTAAAATGTCCCTAGTCCTATTATTGAAACTAAGGGGTAAATGGGAGAATCTTTTGGACCGAGAACTCACTGATGCGGAATGATGTAGAGTTCTAAAATCCCCAAGGAAAATATCTCATAAAATACCCGCCTAAAATACATTCAATTTAATTATGTCCTACATGACCCCTCACCGTCTTTATGCAGCCTTTGGAGGAGAACCAAGGAGCTGCCCGAAATGCAATCAATTGGATGCAGACTTCCTCCATATGACTTGGATCTGTGAGAGACTAAGGGGATTTTGGCAAGAAGTGCTTGATAAGATTAATGCCACACTAGGACGTACACTAAATCTAACAGTCAAGGTCTGCTTACTATGCTCATTCCCCAGACCACCTAAGTGCAAGGTGGGGAATAGACTTATAGATGTAGCCTTGGCGTTGGCCAAGAGAAGGATTGTACTGATGTGGAATTTGGCCACAGCTCCTCAGATTACTGCCTGGACGCAAGAGGTGTCTAGGTGGGCTGAATCCGAGAGTAGAGCCCTCCGCGGGGAAGAGTTAAAGGGTTTGCGCCAGCACCCAATTGCAGATCTCTGTAGGGACGGCCTATTTGTTTGGGATCACCTGAGCCACCTCAATAGCGCAGATGATGACAGTGGGTCCTCCGAGGACTGTGACGTTGGACACACCAAAGATAGGACGTGACGGTCTACGTTGGCCAGCTGCGATGAGGATAACCAGCTTGCAGCACTTCCCCCCTACTTTCCTCTTTCTCACCCCCCTTAGAGTGGCGTGATATGGCACCAATGATCACGAGGGTGGGTCGAACCTTTCCTTGCCCGGAAACACTACATGGTTCTGCCTGCCCCTATGACGCCTCTATTTCACTATCTCACAATGTTGCATGTATTGGGTCCCCTAACCTGCATTAGTTTGAGTTCCTTTTCTTAGTTCATGTTTATTTGATTATACACCTGCGTTGCCTTAACAAGCGGGTCCATTAAATGGCAATAGGGTATCTCTCACCCAGTCGTAAGAGCCCCAGAGTGAATGGGACACCGCACATGTCACAGTATTTAATAAGGCAGAATACACAAGCTGTACAGAGCTACAGCCCCTCGGGGTCAAATTTGGGAGAGCAATGACCAATGGAAACTGACCCTCTTATCGACATGTTTTCCTACCCTACATCATCTCCATCCACTATATTTGGTTGACGAATTCTGCATTCTATGTGTAACAAGAAATATCACTTTTTCGCTATGCGATATAATATACAATAACAAAATACTAATAAAGATATATTTTTTAAAAATAATACATTCTTTGACGGCCTTAATGAAATGACTGAACTCCATAATTTATAATTGTTTTCAAGTCATCACCTCCCCTGCCCATGGCGTTGTCGTGAATGACAAACCTGAAGGTTTTACAGATTTCTGATTTCGAATGCATTCTAAACAACACCATGTGCTCAAAAAATCTTTCCATGTTACATATTTTCAGGTACGTTCCCAAATTTATTTTCAGAACATTCAGTTTCGTTTTGAAATATTAGAAAGTAGATGCATAGTCCTACTTTCAAGCCCTGATTCACAAAACCATCAATAGTAATTAAAAAAAATATATATTATAATGGACCCCTTTTCCCATAAACGTCTGGGGCGAAACAGTTGGCATTATCACATCCAACATTGTTACATCAAATAGAAGTAGTTAAATCATAATGAATATTGTCAACCTTCTATTTTAATAAAGTTGCTTACTTTTGATTCAACATTTGCACATACTACTTTTCCCATAATTCTTGTGGCCTAAACACTCTTAGTTTTTTAACATAAAAGATTTTCTTAAGTCGGTAATTTGGCTTCAGAGAGAATCAAAGTTGGTATCTTGTTTTGATTAGCACAACAATAATATTATTATCTGGTTTCACGATAAATCTAACATGACCACAAAGATCATTTCTGGTACCCTGCCTAAAAAATAAGGACATCGGGTCATCATACCAGGAAGTAATTTGACTGGCCGCGAAGCGGAGCAACTTTAACCAGCCAAAGGTTGAACTCCTCTGTTTCTAGGCTTCAGCCTGTAGAATTCAACACGTTGAGGAGGCACTTTCTGACTGAAAACAAACATTGAAGGTACAGCAGACGAGGTAGTGTGGAATACGCTGGTCGAGCAGTAGAGATTTCTTAATGTTTTCCTTGAATGTCTTGGTCGCTTTACCTGTCGATTGGTGGTATTATTTGTGTTTAAAATACAGAGAGTTTTAAGTTGTTGTAACGGTCATTGCATCGTTTTTTGTTTACTGGTGAATATTATGTCATTTTAGAAGGATTACATTGTTTTTGTTTTGTTCCAGGCAGTTTCCAATAAAGAGATGGCATGGGACTCTTGTTTAAATGGGATCTGAGGAAAGATTCCCTCCTTACATGTGAGTTTTTTTACAGTTTTGAATGATTTCAAACGGATTCTCTCAATCCGGAATTTGATTCTTATAGTGATTTTAGTTTTGTATTGTTTTTTCTTCGAATAAGGCTAATCGATGGTTGAACTTGCATTAAAATCCATATTAGATGAGAAAAGTGGTAATATGGTGTGGATTTATGTGTGATGAGTACAATTTTCACAGAAAGGAAGGAATGAGTGTTTTTGTTAATATAAGTGTAATTTATTATTTTACAGCGCTCTAGTGTTCTGATTCCTCTGGAGAACCTTAAAAGACATACTGAAGGGTTCCGAACGCGTCAACTGTTTTTGCACCTACCAAAGAAGTGTATTATATATGTGATACCACTAAAGCTCAACAGTAACTACATTTTAAAGGAATTGTGATTTTTCTTTGAGCTCAGCATGGACACTTTGGTTTAGGCCCTTTTAGGAGATAATTGAATTATTGGACAACAAAGCAAGGTCCAAGGGCATTTGTTAAAAAAAACGTTTTAATAAAAAAAGGGAACCTGATCTTCAAATGTTTTTTGGTATTGTTTGTATGTAATATTATTGTTTTGTGTATGTTATGTAGGATGTTTGTAATTTGTTTTCTCTTGTAATTATTGTATTATTTATGTCCCTGTGAATTGAAAAGTTGATAAAAAGTTGTCCCTTTTCTAAATATATGAATAACATATTGAAAAATATATTTCTGTGCAAAAAAGAAAAAGGTAACAGAGGAATAAATTAATTGATGGTCATGACAATTGAGGTTTGTGATCATGGTATGATAGTATGGAGTGATATCAGAATTGGCTCTTGTGTTGTTTTTGAAGATACATAGGACCTAGCCTTACTGCTTATGGGCCTAACCCTACATAGTTTTATTATTTTAGAAAGTCAGCATTTTCTTACTTAACCATTCTGTGCCTCTGCCTGTCCCTAGAATACACGTTGGGGTCGGATGACAGTTGGACTTTGTGAACACACTCTAGACAGAAAGTCACACACAAAGGGAGATGAGGTGTGCCCTGCATATCCCGATGGCCCATCACCGGGCTGATGAGCCTTCTGGAGCTAGAGTGGTGCGAGGAGCTGACACTTTTACCTAAATAAGGCAATGCATTTCCCCACACAACGAAGTCTCCCTCTCCTGTAGTTTGTCTGGAGCCAGGGCCATGAATTGCCGGGTCTTATGCACTACAAAGTACTTTCCTTGAAGTCTCTCTACTTCAAAGGTTAGAATGGGTATAAGTACTGGACCTCTGACACCAAATACTCGGAACACTTCTGGACTGAGGACTTTCTGCCAGGAGGAAGAGCTGTTGTGCTGTCCGGAGAGGCTGCCACTTTGCTGGTCGCTTTACTGTGTTAGCCTGCTGCTTCTGTCCTGGGAGTGAGAGGACTTGACTTTGCTCTCTACATCCTGCTTTCTAAAGTTTCTCCCAGGACTTGAGTTGAGCTTACCTCCTGTTGAACGTCTCAGGGCCATCAAACACTTCACCTGTTGTACCTGGGTTCATCTGCTGAGAGCCCTACTTGAAAAGTGGTGCCAACTCCAGTTCCCGGACCATTGGAAGTGAATTTTAGTGCTACAAGAAGAAACCGATGCAGAGCGACTTCGGAAATGGCGCCTGTCTGCAACTTTGACGCCATACCACTGCCTGCACCGAAGCCATGGTCGTCGCTTGAGGCAATGACAGTGACTTACAATGCAGGCTCCGACAATGCAGCACCGCCTCTTAAGAACCGCCACTGCAAGAGTACTGAGCACCACGCCACCAAAGTCTGTGCTGCACCACACCGACACCGCATCTGCGGCTCAATGGTTCGACCTCGACACTGTGAAACTGAGACCTTGCAGCTTGACCGACGACTTTATCATCAATACCGCACATGAGTAAGGAACTGATGTACCACACCTGCAACCACCTCATCACTTCACTCGCACCCCACATTGTCCTCGGACAGTAGCGGCTCAACGACCCTGAAACGCCTTCAGGTACCGACACCTCACTTGCTACAGTGATGCCTCACCTACGTTGTGCAATGCACTGTTCTCGAGCACCAACGTGCCAACGACCCTGCCCAGAAGTAAGGAACAAACGCATCACCTGCTTTCGCTACGCCTCACCTCTTCTGCGCCTCACATCATCTTTGATTTCGGAGACATCCAAGGTACTGTACTGGGGTCTGAGTGATACCTGTATCTAGTCCGCGTTCTTGCACTGTCGGGCTTAACTTGTGGATTTGTCCCAGTTAAGTGCAAAACAATAGCCCCAGTCGGAGCTATTGTTTTCTAAGAATTAGAACTTTATTTAATATAGAAAACTTCATAACTGGATTGATGTATGTTCGATTTTTGTTGTTTTAGTCTTGTTTTACTCAGATAAATATTAGTTAGTTTTCTAAACCGGTATGGAGTACTTTTGTGGTGTTGTTACTGTGCTATTGTGTGTGCTTGTACAAATACGTTACACGTTGCCTCCGCGGATAAGCCCGGCTGCTCGTTCCAAGCTACCGAGGTGTGAGCACGGGTTATTCTTAGTGTGCAACTTACCCTGACTAGAGTGTGGGTCCCTACTTGGACAGGGTGCACACCGCTGCCAACTAGAGACCCCATTTTTAACATTGGTGTTCAGGGGTGGGATATGATCTTTATTTGTGCATTGCATACAGTGATTGCTGTGCACTACTTCCTTATCTCAGATCATTAAGTACCAATATACTGCTTTTCTTTTTCCTTGTTTTTGTGGAAGAACCCTTTTGAGATTTCACAATCATGTCTCAGTCTGAAGAGCCCACAGCTGTACCTGCACATTTTAAGTTTGAGCAGGAGAGGTTGGAAACCTACATGATGCCTCAGCTCAAAATGTGTTGGAGGGATTTCAAGTGTCCTTTTAAAGACCTCACTAGAAAGGAGGGGCTGCAAAAGGGAATGAGGGCCTGGTTAGCAGCCAGGGAGGCTGGTGAGCACCCGGAGGAGGAGGTGAAGGAGGAGGAACATAGTCTACCTGGTGATTTGTTGGGAAATCAGAATCTGCCTGGGTGAAGGTGCCCTCCATGGCAGGGAGCAGTGTTTCCTCCAAAGACCTGACCACAGCAGAGTTGAAGGATAGACAGGAAGACAGAAAGTTGCAGTTGGAGCTGGCCAAACTCAATGGGGATGTGGAAAACAAAAATTGGAGGAGCTGAATTTGAAGGCCACGTCCAGCATGTATAGTGGCAGCATATCTTCAGTGCAGTCTGAGGGAAAGGTACATATACTCAAGAGTGTGGTGAAGGATTTCGTGAAGGGAGATGACATACACCAGTGTATTCAGGGCTATGAGGCAGCTTTGCACATGCACTGGCCCTTGACAGAGATTGGGGGGGGGGCTGGTGGAAGCATTTTGCAGTGGAGTGGAGGGACAACTTGCTGACACAAGGGTCAGCAGACCAGATGAGGTAAACCGACATGAAGGCAGCCTTGCTCAAGAGATATATTCTTGTCCCTAATGCACACAGACAAATGTTTAGGGGGAGCACTAAACTTGATTCCCAGACATGGCTCGAGTGTGTGGATGCCTTTTGCAGAGCACTGGATAGTTGGGTAAAGGGCAGTGAGGTAACAGATTATTGGGGGCTGTACAATTTGATTGCATGGGAGCACTTTCAGGCGCTGCATCAGCACTTGATTGACAGTAAGCTTACTGACCCCAGGAAGCTTGCTAGAGAGGCAGATCTCTGACTCATCACCAGTGTCCACTTAAAGCTGTAGGAGGTGACTCAGCCAAAGGTGGGCAGGATCCCCAACAGAAGAAGGAGTGGGGGACAAAATTAATAAGAGTAAGCAATTCTCAAAAGGGCCCTAAAACTAGTTCTCAGGGGGTTTATAGCTGGTCTTAAAAAGAATAGTTGGTTCTCTTCAGGAAAGCCTGCTGGGAAGGGACCCTCTGAAGTGTTATCAGGAAGGACACTTCAAGGGGGATCCCAAGTGTCCCATGCGGGTACAGCCTCCTCTGGTGGACAGACACTGGAGAAGGCTAGTGTAGCACTTGGAGAGGAGTTGGTCCCAGTTAGTGGTGGGGAGCCAGCAGAGATGACCCTAGTCTTCCTGGGCGACAGTGAGATGGTTCAGAGAACTCTCATGCCTAACAACACTAAGAACTGCAGGCAGTGGGTGACCATCGATGGGAGGAGGGTGTAGGCTCTGAGAGACACAGGAGCCAGTATGACAACTGTCCTATGTCATCTGGTGTCTGAAGAGCTGGGGCTGTATTATGTATACAGCGCATTTTCCTGGTTAGCGCTGGGCGCACGTTTCAAACGGTGCGCCCAGCACTAACCAGGAAAATATGCTGCATTATGGTGAATGCGCTGTCCCCCAGAGCAGCTGCGAACTCGCGCTGCCCTGGGGGCAGCGCATTTAGGTTAAAAATGGAGCGGCTGCTTTAAAGCTTCTCTGTGTTTTCACAGTGCAGGCGGCAATCTACTTGCACTTTTAAAGGGGATTAGAGATCCCCTTGCAGGTGGGTGCAGTGAGTGACCACCCATCTGCAAGGGCATGTCCGTGGGGCCACCTTTCCCCCCGGCAGAGGGCTGCAGTCAGGGGGCGCCCATGACGTGGCGCTCTGTCAATGTGCCTCCTGGGAGCTTACCTGCCTCTGCGCCCGCGTTTTCAATATGGCACTGATGCCGAGGCAAAGGCATCCCCTCATTTGCATGGGGCCAAGCCCCCTTGCATATGAGGGAACACCCTCTTGAGGAAGCACTGGTGCTATATGTGCACCAGCGCTTTCAGTATTACAGAAGTGGATGCACAAGCTTCTGCCGCCCCTTCTGTAATACTAAATGTGTCCCGGAGGCGTGCAAAGCATGCACAAATGCCCATTGCTGCCCCAGGGCCCTTGTATAATACGGCCCCAGGTAATCTCTAATGTGGTACACCAAGTAGTTACTGTAGACAACAGTAAGGCAGAATGTGTGGTAGATCAGGCTCCCTTTGAAGGGGGGCGTTCTCAGGTTCATTGAGGGTAGTTGTGAGGACATCCATCCCTGTTGATTGTCTGCTGGGCAACGACTTGAAGCATGCCGCCTGGAAGGAGGTGGAGCTCAGGTGGACTTGAGCCCTCCAATGGTCCTTGGCCCGGCCCGGTGGTTTTGGTCCCCAAGGCTGCCCCAGCCTGTGTCACACCTGAACTATGGTTCTGTGTCGACTACCGTGGGCTCAATGCCGTCACCAAGTCTGATGCACACCCCATCCGCTGAGCTGATGAGCTCATTGATCAGCTTGGAGCTGCCAAGTTCCTCAACACATTTGATCAAATGTCTGGGTACTGGCAGATTGCCTTAACAGAGGGGGCACCAGAGAGGTCAGCATTTTAAACACCATAAGGGCACTGCCAGTTCTGGGTCATGTCTTTTGGATTGAAGAACACTCATGCCATATTTCAGAGGTTGGTCAATCAGGTCCGAACTGGTTTGGAGAACTTCCGTGCCGCCTACCTTGACAAAATTGCAGTTTTCAGCTCCAGTTGGGAGGACCATTGTACCACCTCCAGGAGATTGACTTGTCAACGCAGATTTCTGATGGAAAATAGATAAAAGTCCCTTATTTAGAGAAGTACAGAAATAGAGCATCTGTGAACAAAAAGTAGATGTCTCTCCCACTCAGGAAAAGGAGGTGTTCCCAATTGCAGTGCCACAACCAGCTCTGACATTAGGAACATCTATTTGTCAACCATAACATTGATGGAAATGGCATTAGACCAGCCACCCAATTGTAGTTGGAGTGTCCAATTCCATTTAAGCCAATTTCCCTTCTGTGTGAGACAACCACCGTAGCATTGCTCTCGCACAGAAAACAGAGATTAATACCACAGACTATGTGGGAGATGAGTGTGTTTGTGATGGCAATTTTACGATTCTGTCATTGCTATCATGGACATGTGGTCACGTATATTCCCCTACCCACCCCCACCCCCCCCAACGTGGCTCCTTCAGTGTAGGTGGTAGGTACATAAGTGAACCAATACCCACCAGTGCAGGTAGGTATTTTGGTGGACTGGCCACTGCACTTGTAGGGAGGAGATGCCACCAAACTATAAATCAGACCCAATGTCTTTGGAACGCTCTAAAACATTGATTTATGAGACCTTGAATTAATTCAGAACTTGGAAGCAGATATTAGCTAGAATCCTGTTCCGGCTTTACAGAACCCATAATGTCATCAACATGCACAGAAGCCTAAACTGAACAGACAGGCTGAAAAGTCAGTCCAGGAATTAAGGGGTGCCGCATCCATTGAGTGAAGCTAGAGTAAAAAAAATTGGCCTGAACACGGGGGGGGCAATTCTGGAGTCAAAGGTTTTTTTTTTATGATTGGCTAAAATTCCAGGCCATTTCTCTTATTCTGATTAACTGCCCAAAGACCTATCAAAAAAGATGCCTGTTCTCATATCAATCTGATTGATCTCTTTATGTCTTTGCATCCACTGAGAGTGGCAGGGACACTCCAGGCCTTCCTTATCTGGTAAAGTGTAAGGCACCCCGCAGAGGGCCCACCAACAGTCATTCTTAGCATTAAGAACTACAAACCAGGACCCCCCCCCCCTCATTTGTCCCACTGTGAAGATGCAGTTGCAGATCCTGGAAAAAGGCAGTTTGTCACTGATTGAAAAAAAACAATTTCCTCTCACCCTTATCCAGTACTTTAGTCATGTGACAGCTCCAGGATATGATTTTCAATAATTCACCGACACATACAGTGAAGGCATAGAAGTGCTTTATTCAGCACAACAAACAAAGTAAAAACAAATGAGAATGCCAGACCCAATGTTGCCAATAGCAAGCTGCCCTTAAAACTGAACCAGTATAGATCCTGTTACAGGAACAGCTATCACTAGGGTGGACGTATGCCGATCCCATGTCAAGGCAAGAGTAACACCTTGCTTAGAGCACTCACTTACATGGATCTCTAATTCTTCGTCTTGTTGTTCCAGCTCAGGTTCAATTTAAAAGTCTTAGAGATCATCACTGCCCAACCAAGTCTTTCCAACAAATCCTACTTTGAGCGGGAGATGGTTGTCTTTTCAGGTTTGGCCTCCTTTTGTACAGCTCGGCTCAGAAGCATAGTCAAAACCACAGTGAATCCACAGCCATCCTTTGATGACCACGAAAAACAAATGATAGTACTGACCTGTCAATGAACATGGGAGCATGACAGATAGCTTTCCTTATAGGATCGGATGCCATAGAAATATGTATTCACTCAATAAGCTTTGTAGTGTCCAATGCCATTAATAAAGTCTGCTAACAACCAACTCTCTAAGAAACTGGTCTGCCCACTGAACAGCTTCTTGCATAGATGGTAAGACTATAATTGCTGTCTTTAAGTTTTCTAACAATTAGATCTGTGAGGAAGAGAGAAGGACAGCTTGAGAATGTGAAGTGGGGATTTCCTTTCCTCCTTCTATCTCGTAGTCTCATGCTGTTTTGCCCTTTAGTGATTAGCATCTTTAGATCAGAGGTGGCTCCTCCGCTAAGTCGGAGGTGCATTGCCCCCACATGTAATATAAAATCATAATAAGATAACGTTATCACTTTATTTTTATGGTACTGGGCTGGGACCATTTGATTAAGGGGCGGACTGGGCTATCAACCAGCAGTGGGAGGAGTGGTATGTGCACTTAAGTGCACATGACGATTTGGCCGCCATCTCGGTGCGACCAAACTGTCATGCACACTGTTGGACCTGCGATGGGCAAGCCCAGCACAAAGGGGGTAGCTTGGCTCAAGTGACGAGGCAAGTGAAGGCTGTAGTGTTAAGCCGGCTCTGACCCAATAATAACTCCCGGCACACCACACAAAAAGAAGGACACCACACCACTGTTATAGAAAAAATACGTTTCGTTTATGTAAAAGTTCTCTGGGTTTGAAGGAAGTTCACTTAGGTAATCACATTCACATTTCTTACATGGGTTTGATTAGCTGTGTACTGGTTTCTCAGGAATAAATAGTTGGACTCTAATAAATAAATATACTGGATAAATATCAGGATTCAATACATTAGAATAAATATCAGCAATGACTGGAATAAATATCAGCAATGACTGGAATAAATATCAGCAATGACTGGAATAAATATCAGCAATGACTGGAATAAATATCAGCAATGACTGGAATAAATATCAGCAATGACTGGAATAAATATCACAGGGTCATTCTGGTATCGCTGCCACCAATTAATCACTTTCAGGGTAAACACATTACGTTTGTCATTCAATGCGGAATGCGTGCTCTTACAGTTTTTTAAGTGTTCACGGGTTCGGGCTCTCTGGGCACAAGATACGCGTGATAATCCCTTAGTTGCACTCACAACTCATTGCGCGTATATCTGGAAGATAAAGGCATAAAATGACTACGGCAATTACACTCCGCGGTCAGCCGGTTCAATGCTACTGCTGCCGGAGGAGTCTGTGCGCTTCTGTCAGCGCAGGCGGGGTTTCCGAAGGCGGCTCCAGTTCACGAGTCTTGGGACCGTCGAACGGGCTGCCGGAGGGGCCAAAACACCTGCGCGCACAGTTCAAAATGAGACCGCATCACAGTTCCACAACAACGCGGCAACTTCAGGGGTAGAGACGACCCACCTCACTTCGGCGGCGCCGGTAAGCGCTCCAGTCAGTATGGCACTTCTCCCAAGGGCGAATGGGGGTTCCAGGGGCTCCGCGATCTTCCCTCCAAGCTCACTCACGGGGGGGTTCCCGCCCACACACCAGCTCCCAAGTCACTCGGGCAGGGCAGAGACAGTAATCTCGCCCCAATGAAGGCCAGCCTTTCCCCGCCCCAGCGCAGCACCTCACCTTCTATCCACAAACAGCGCGTCGACGGCGGTGGGTTCGGAGACGTCCAAACGCCCGCCAGGAGGCACTTAAGTTGAAGGTGGCACTTTAAGAGTTGCGGTTGCGATCTTACCACTGGGGGGGCGGGGAGGCTCTAACTATGGCCAAAGTCTCTGAGGGGCAATTGGGCACTCGCTGACCAGGCGCTGAAGGCTAGAGGACACTGCTCACGCTTCTGACTGGAACGCCAGTCAGGGTCCACGCCAGCAACCTCTGCTGCTCTTCTGCCTGAACTATCAGCTGCCTCAGGGGGTTAACAGGGCAGGTGTCAATCTGGGGTCAAGTCCTCTTCTTCTGGTGTTCTTTGATCATTCTTCTCTAACATGGCCGCCAGGGACTGGGCCTTTTATAGCCAGTGCCCTAGGATGCCAGCACGAGCCAGAAGGTTCTAGAACCTTCCCTGGCTATGTCAATGACATGGCCCTTTCAAGGTATCTTTTTGGTCATTAGGAGCCACCGTACTGGGCTTCCTAAGGCAGCCATTTTGTGTACTTGTAACTCCTGAGGGGATTCCTGTCAGGTTTGCAGGTTACACAAAGTGCGCCAAAACCTTCAAAGGGTCAGAGGTCAGAGGGGCTCCAATGGGAGTCACTCTCATAAGGGACAATGGTGTCCACCATTTTGGGGTTGACAACCCCAGTTGGTTATGCCACCGGTTCCGTCAGGCGCCTTGTACATAAGTGCCAGGAACTTGGTGAGCAACTGGGCATCAAAGAGCATCTAGCCCCATGGGACAACACACAAAAAGGTCCTGGTAGACAAAGAAAAAGCGACAAATTTTAGGAGGCACGGGGGAACAAAATAAATCATAGTGTGAGGGGACTCTCAGAAGCAGACAGGTCTAACACACACTTTACGTGTTCTCCACCCAGGCTGCATTACAGCCTGGGTGGAGAACATGCCCAGGCTCCCACTCCCTCTCTGTGCACCGAGCCACGGTGCTCAGATCAATCACTGCTGATTGCAGCGTTGTGATTGGTCTGAGCACTGTGGCTCAGTGATTGACTAGGGAGCCTGGGTGCTTCCTGTTCCTGCCTCGTCAAATTATGAAGACACCAGGTACGTCCAATTTTCTTTTTTTAATACGTTGCCCCGCCCCCTCCCCACCCACCATACCATCACGGCCCCATAGCAGCCACTACTGTTTTAGATTCAAAGTATTTAAAACATCTTCCTTGTTTTAGGTGTTTAATTGTTCATGTGAGGGGCACCTGCACTCATTTTTGGTGACCAGAACTTATTTTTCATCTTCAGACTTTGACCTAGAGCAAGAGAGAGAAAGGCAGAAGAGGGAGAAAAATGGAAGAGGGGAGGAAATCAATCACAAGGGGGTAAGAAAAAAAACTTGTAAGAGTGAGATAAAGAAATAGGAAATGTAGGGTAGGGGAGGAAAGGGGCAGTGGGGAATCAAGACATGGTAGCCTTGGCATTTAAAGCGATGGCAGCAAGCTCCTAAGAAACAGTTTGGACACCTGCACTTACGATTTTACATATTAAGCACCGCTTGTTCTCATTGTGATCCTGAAACTCTACTCCAAACAACAGCGCTCACTTACAGTACCATCTTCTGCACAATTCAGTCTCAGAGTATAGATAGTCATTTGAGTCTCGTCAGTGAAGCATTTTCTTGCATGGAGATATCAACAACCTTGCTCTTGACTCTGTGTTTTTCTTTTTCTTTAAATTTTAGAATCACCCTGTCTCCGTATGTTCTCACTTCCATCCACAGGTTAAGACAACTGCAACATCATTGCCACCTTTAACTAAGTACTTGTATTGTGGTCAGCACCTTCTTGACATCAAGTTTCATCCCTTTTCTATGATAATTCAGACTTTTAGCAAGCAAATGCTCTCAAAATAACTTTAATTTAAAATGATTTTCTTTTCTTTTCATTGGACAACCTTTCTCTCAGAATTGTTTAAAATGAGCACTGGCAAAGCCAACAGGTATATGTGAGAAATCTCATGGTCCAAATGCATCAGAAGGTACAGGGCCCCATTGAATCAATGGTGACCCTTGACCTAGTGTACCCTCTGGCCTCTTTACCTTGATCCCTCAAACCGGTGACCAAGTAACCATTTTAGCACTTGACTCTAATGATAGCGAGGTTGAGAAGAAATAGGCAGGCTCGGGTAGGTGTTGTGGGCTCAAAACTTAAAACCCAGCAACATACAACAAAAGCATTTAAAAAAAAGCAATGGTTTAATTCATCCATTGATTGTTTATTCATGTAATAGTTAGTTAAAACCGTACATGTAGAATAAAACAGTACAGGAGTTACAATTGTCAATTAACATAAATAAATCTCATAATAGCCACACCTACATCTTATTCCAGTCCTACTTACTTTAAAAACATGCATACATTTTACAAAGCTCGCAGCCGAGGCGGGGTGCTTTGAGGCAGGCCATTACAGTGACTCTGCAGGAGCATATCCCTAATAGTTTGAACTGAGGCTTTAACAACGCACACCTCCCAGTCAGCAGGGCCAGGCAGGCGCAGACTAGGGGCCACATTACGATGAGACTCGGAAAGCCTCCAACCGCAGGTCGGAGGCTTTCCGAGACCCACAGTAGGTTTCACTTTGAACTGACACATTACAATGCAGGCGGTTGAAAGTGAAAACGACCGGTCCTTCCAGTTGGATTCCGACAGGCTCAAGCAGGGCCGGTCCTAGGATTTTCAGGGCCCTGGGCAAATGGGAATGTGGGAGGCCCCTGAAATCTACATAAGTGACACCTTTCTGATTTCAGGGAAGCTGCTTTGTGCAGACTCCACTTGGGCCGCAGCTCCTCTTCTCAGCCAACCCAAGCAACTCTTGTACAGCCAATTTCGAACTGAAGGTGTGAGAATTGCTTGGGGGCTGAGTTAAACCTGTGTGGGCTAAAGTGCTGACAATGGGCGCCCTGCCGAGTCTCTGAACTGGCTGCCTGAGAGGTGTACCCTCCCCTAGGCCTTCCCACACCATCCCTTAGAGGCCCCAGGAGGGGGGCCCCCTCCCATGAGCCTGTTTGTGAAGCATTTCTTTCACTCTGATCGGCAGACATACATGAGGACTAGTGGGGTGTTAATTGCCATTGTGGGGGCGGTCATCTTGGCAGGCAGAGTGCCAGGCCCTGGGCAGCTGCCCACACTGCCCATGCCTAGCGCCGGCCCTGGGCTCAAGTATAGTATAATGATTCAGCATCAGGATTTTAGTGTTCCAAGTGAAAGATTTTTCCATCAGAGAAGCTATTGATAGAGGTAATAATCTTTGCATAGAAAACGTGGTTTCTATAAGCAGTTCAACCACATAAAATAATGAAAGCAGCTCCAGAGTGGTTTTAAAAGAAAATTTATTCCACGAATAAGTGATATCTAGTTAGATTAACAGTGTTTTTTTACCTTGAGTTTTATATCTAGTTCTGGAATTGACGGGTGTTTATTTAGTAAACTGTGAGGATTTGGGTGTATTATATGGTATGGCTGTTCGACCTTACCATATAATACACTTGCAGGAACTGTCTTGGCTTCAGTCAAGATTAATGTCACAACTAATTTGATATGCTGAAGTACCCATTTTAATAGCCCCATTCAGAAATTAGCTGGGCTGAATGGTCAGCCGGTAACTGTGGTAGTCAAATTGGCTACTAACTCTTCCTCAGCAAAAATGAAAGATTTGAAGTTTTGATGTTAGGGCATATACAAAATACATGTCCTACAGTACTACTTAATAATATGCAGCTTCCTGCCTTAGGGGTCAGTAACTCTTTCTTAGGGGAGACTTACATATTTTGTTACTGGAAGTGGGGGCTTTGCCATTGGTTTAAATGACAAAATCAAACTAGCAGTTTAAAACTGCTCTTCCAGGCTACAGTGGCAGGCTGGGAGCCATTTTGTATTTTGTCTCACAGAGGATGGCACAATCAGTGCTGCATGTCTTAAATGCCATAGGTACGCTTGGTACCATATACCAGGGACTCATAAGTATGGTAGCTTAAGCCAATTATGGGTATCCAATTCAACATAGCTGTTGCAAGGGGTTAGAACACTGGCACTAAGGTCTGGTTAGCAGGCCTTAGTCCACTCAGAGTCGGAGAACCAGCATCATCAATACAAAACTATGGGCATGATTAAGCAATAAGAGGCAATTCCTTACACGGCCCTCACTCCAGACAAAAGATGATGAGCAACTAACCTTCGTCCTGGTAGTTCTCATCATCTAAGTGGAAGAACATGGAAAGGCCAACTGCATTGGCATGGTCGGTCCCAGGTCTGTGTTCCACTGTAAAGTCCATACCCTATAGAAAAATGGACCACCTCAACAGTTTGGGGTACTCTCCTCTCATCTGTATCAACCATCTGAGAGGCACTCACTTTCACCCCCACATGCTCACTATCAGGAATCTTAATATACAGATCCCCAGGCCCATGTGGAACGTTTATCGAATCCCTTACCGACACAGCAGCAATGAGGGCAAACTCAGCCGCTAACTTTACTATTTTAGGTGACCTCAATCTACATTTGGAGGATCCCAATAAAGGCGATGCACTCAGCCTTATACAAAATATGCAGGCCTTACAATTTACCCAGAAAGTCACCAGCCCAACCCATAAAAAAGGTCACATACTAGACCCAGTATTTTCAAATATAGATAAACTTTCTATAAATAACCCTTCCCCAGTCCCTTGGTATCAGATCATTTTATAATACCAATCATCTGGAAGTTATCAAGGACTTCTACCAACGACCTGCCCACAAAGAGCTGGGACCGACGTGGGCTAAATTAGACCCCGAAATCTGGGCTAATACATTATCAAGCACCAACCCCATAGGCGTCCCAATCCCAATACAGCCCATGATAATTTCAATGAATGCATAGTAACATCTCTGGACTCCACAATTCCATACAAATGGAGTTCAAAGAGACCCACTGAAAAAAGACTCCCATGGTATACCCCTAAAATACGAGCAGTGAAGCAAAAATGTCAAAGACTAAAGAGGGCATGGAGGAGGGATTACTGCCCAAAAAAAAAAATATATGGAAAAGCGATAAAATCAGACAGAAACCAAGAGAGCTCAGGCTCAATACTATGAGGAAAAAATGTACTTGCCAGCTAACGCCCCTAGGCAAATTGCCAGAATAGCACAAAAACTATCACTCTGTCCCCAGTCAGACAGGTCCCCAGGATCAGCCTCTCAGCGATGTAAGGAGTTGGCAGAATTTTTTAATACCAAAATCCTTGACATATATAATGCATTCCCACCACCTCAGCAGACGGAAAATTCTAGTACCAAAGGGGTAAGTGCTATGGAGGGTTCGAATTATCTGGGCGAGCTCCCAATCCTGGATATAAATATCATCTCCAAACTTTTCATGACAGTCAATCGGGATCCCCCTGTGATCCAGCACCAGCGCACCTGTGTAAGGTAAAAGAGGCTATACTACCGGTACTACTGGAAGTCCTCAACGTGTCCATAAGTACCGCAATAGTACCACTAAGTTGGAAACACGCCATGGTTAAAGCACTCATAAAAAAAAACAACCTCAATCCAGAAATCTCGAGCAACTATCGTCCGGTATCAGTACCTCCCTTGGTCAGTAAAATTTTAGAAAAGCACGTAAATAAAACCCTCAATAACTACCTTGAATCCCATGAGATTCTACACACCTCCCAGACAGGCTTCCGCCCTAACCATGGCACAGAAACAGCACTTTTAACAGTCATTGAGAAATCAAGGAAAATCCTTGATCTGGGAGGCACAGTGGCAACCATCCTGCTTCATCTAAGTGCCGCATTTCACACTGTAAATCTTGGCATTCTACTAGATAGACTTAAGGAGGTGGGAGTGGCAGGCAAGGCTTTTTCCTGTCTTAAGTCCTTCTTAACAGACAGAACATTCCAGGTATTTGAAGGCAGTCATACCTCAAGAAAGATCCCACTCACCTGTGGGGTCCAACAGGGTTCATCGTTGAGCCGCACTCTTTTTAATGTGTACCTGAGACCCCTGGCTGAGCTAGTCCTCTCATATGGGGCCCAGATAGTGACATAAGCGGACAACACCCAACTGGTGGTAGCCCTCAACCACACTGAGAGCATGTCCGGGAAAGGTGGCCACCTGGATGGACCAATCATACCTCAAGCTTAATGGGGATAAGACCGAGCTAATGATCCTTTGCAATATCGCGAGTGGTCCCTCAGACATTAACTAGCCGAACTGCTTAGGCCCAGCCCCAATACCCAAATACTGGATCAAAAGCTTAGGAATCTGGCTGGACAGGTCACTCAAACTTGACCACCATGCGGTACAAGTAGCGGCCACATGCTTTGGAATCCTAAGGCAACTAAGGAAAATATTGCCATTACTCCCGGAAACAGCACGCAGAACTATGGTACAAGCACTGATACTCCCCTGGCTGGACTATTGTAATTCACTATACCTGGACACCCCGGACGCCAACACAAGAAAACTTCAAGTGGTGCAGAACTGGGTGGCCAGGCTGCTACTTACCATCCACAGAAAACATTTGGCTAAACCAGCACTGAAGGCATTGCACTGGCTGCTCATCTCAGAACGCATAATGTTTAAATCACTCTGCATTGCGCATAAGACCCTCTGGGGCTAAATTAACCGCTCTTTATTGTCCTTTCACCGACCCCTGCGCAACCTGAGATCGGCTAACCTGCTCCAAGCTACGGTGCTGAAAATCCTGAAACAACGCTCAGGTGGACGTATATTCTCGTACATTGCCTCCATCCTATGGAACTCACTCCCTCTCCAGCTTAGATCAACAACCCACCACTTTACATTCAGGAAACAACTAAAAACGTGGCTTTTCCAGAAATTGCAGTAAGACCGGAAATTGCTTGCGGTTGCAACTAGCGCTGGGTAGCCATGCGCTCTATCAAGAATTAATTATTAATAATAATAATAATAATGTAGTCAGTTTGAACTCTGAAATAAGTCCCAAACTGGTATGGTCTCAGCTTCTTCAGGGACCAAACCAAAGAAAAGGCTTCCCTCGCAATGGCACTTCAACACTGACCTCTGTGGAGGAGTCGCCTGGTGATAAAGGCAAATGGTTTATCCTGACCCTGGTTATTGAGCTGTGACAGTATTACCCCCATCCCATGTTCTGACACATCAGTTTGGACAACAAACTCCTTGCTAAAATCAGGTGCCTTTAGGACAGGTGCTGAGCACAAAGCACCCTTAAGGGTGTTAAAGGCCTTTTGACATTGGTCAGTCCAGATTACTTTTCTGTGCTGCTTTTTGGAGGTTAGCTCTGTCAGAGGTGCCACTATGGTACCACACCATTTGGCAAATCATCTGTTGTACTCAATCGGACCAAGAAAGGCTCTGACTTGGGTCTGTGTCATAGGAGTTTTCCAGACCAGAATTGTCTTGATCTATAGAGGTTGTACATGGCCTCCACCTACTTGGTAGCCCAGGCACACAAGATGGCGGAAAGAGCGGTCACACTGCCCTAAGCTCCGCTCTGAGCCAGTCGGCAGAATCCTGACCTTAGCTCGCCTGGCTGATTTCCTCCTGCGGGAACGGCAGCGGAAGGCTTCCCGCACCGTTTCATGAACATACTGGCGCTGGACGTCCTGCGAAGCCGCTGTGAGGCTTGAATCTTGTGTGCTCCGGTACGGTGCCCTTGAGGCTCAGCAGCCCCGGACGGAGACGCGAGCGTTGCAGCCCTTGTCGGTGACTGGGGACTCCTGTGGCTTTTGAACTCACCGCTGCAATATCGGAGGCCCGGACAGCGCTTCACACGACCCTGCCTCGAGCACACGCTGCAGCGCTGGGGCCACTGCTCTGAGGCGCAGGTATGCTAGATCTCACGCCCTGCGTTCTCAATATGCTAAACGAAAAAGGGGGCCAGACAGATTTATTTTGCTACTTATGATACCAAACAGCACATTACTTCTGAATGATCATCTATTTTATTTTAGTTTTTTGTATTTTTAGAAAACATTTAGATATTTGAAATGTCATCGAATAAACAGTCATCAGACAGTGAAAATATACAAACAATGAAAAATGTGCAAGAATATATACAAGTGCTATACAAATAGTCAGAAAATGGATACTGTACATTGACACATGTAACACATGTAACACCAAACAATATTAAATCAAGAGACCTAACGAAACTTAAAACATTAGGAACCAGTCCTTTCTATTGGATACCAAAAGACAAGCGGACCTCTAATCGCAGAGAACTGCCTGCCTGTCTGGCTGAGCCAAGGATAGGAAAAAACAAATTTACAGGGTTGCGCAGCAAGGGATAACACTGTATAGATCTCAATGGTCCTTGCGGCACCCGGATTCTTTCTCCGAGGCTCAGAGTCAATGCGTTTCGAACCTCAACTTTAGTAAGGGTTCTCCTCAGGACACGGACTGGGTGAACGTGTTTCGACCCTCAATGCTAGTAAGGGTTCTCCTCAGGACACGGACTGGGTGGAGCCGGAACTGTAAATAATAATAGTGAGGAAAACTTGGTGTAAGTGTACTATTATGAACTAAAACCTCGGCCTCATATCTCATATCTCAAAGGAAGAGAGAATAATACCTCTCAGTGACCATTACTTGTCACTTGTAGTTATATGCAGTATGAGCGGGCCGGGATTTCAGTCAGGAGGATATTGAAGACTAGTAGAAACACCTCTCATATATCGTGGTTCTGAAACCAAATTAGGAGGAAAATCAGTACCACTGACTAACACACAAATTGGTCCCTTTGCACTTATTAAGTTAGGGGCCTACCTGTTTCTGAGGGTTTTGATGGCACTGCTTGTCAGGACTACGTTTATGCTTGACAGAGCTGCTTGTTTAAGGAGGAGGCGGGTCACCACTGGCGCTTCCCTGAAACAATCATGAATAAAGTATAGCGTTTGTATACATGTGTGATAAGGCTATAATTTCAACACATGTAGCACAGTTTGTAATTGGCCACAACCATTGGGGGCTCGAAGTTTGTGAAACTCACTGTTTCAGAGGACGCCCTGCGTCATGGCTCCGCATTCACTCCTATGTACTATTACGTCAGCAGGGTCGATAAATCTGGAAAAATAAGACAACCGGGTGTCAAGAACCCTCGCCCATTCTAGCTTTAACCGAGCAGTACAGCAGCGCTTAGTCGTAGTCTGACTTACTTGCAGTGCGATCTACCGAGATGGTCAATTTCCTGCAAACACGGGCGGCGTTCGGCGTGTGAGCGCCGCACGAGTGTGAAGTTAGCTTAAAGGGGCCGTTGCAGGTCACGTATACCTGCAGGGTTTCTGGTACATGTAGTGCCTATAAGTGCTGGCTGAAAGTGAGGAGGCCCGCGCACGTATAAAATTGGCTTAAAGGGGCCTGCAGGGTTTATGGTACATGTAGTGCCTCTAAGTGCTAGCTGGAATTGAGGACATCCTTAATAACTAACTGAAAGCGGCCATGTTTAACAATGTATACAGACATATTAAAACCAATTGGAACAAGACAGAACCTAACACGTCACGGACATTATTGCCACCGAAAAAAGGGGGGATTCGGAGAGAAGGATGTTTCATGTAGATCAAAGGTTATGTGATTCTGACAGACAAAGAGACCTCCTGAGGCGGAAAGCCGGGAGCATTGTAGAATCGTATTTTAAACTTGTAAATTCTTGTGTTTTTAATTACCTGCACTGAACCCAGGCTTTCATTTTCTAACTTCCTGAACAGCCGATTTCGACGCTGTTACGGGGAATTCTTCCTCTCTGCTGCCATCTCCAGCGAGTGAGTGAGCCCCGCCCACTTCGCTGGCCACGCCCCCCTCCCCCAGGTTAAAAAGGGCGCGCTGAGTACAAGCGCTGCCAGACAAAGAGACCTCCTGAGGCGGAAAGCCGGGAGCATTGTAGAATCGTATTTTAAACTTGTAAATTCTTGTGTTTTTAATTACCTGCACTGAACCCAGGCTTTCATTTTCTAACTTCCTGAACAGCCGATTTCGACGCTGTTACGGGGAATTCTTCCTCTCTGCCGCCATCTCCAGCGAGTGAGTTAGCCCCGCCCACTTCGCTGGCCACGCCCCCCTCCCTCCTCCCCACTGCCCCTAACGCTCCTATAAAACAATGTGCATTGGCCGGAAGCGCAGCGGACGGGCACAGCGGGCGCGACGATGGCGCGACGAAGGCGCGCCTAAGGCAAGCCCGTCTGCGCCCGTCCGCAGCCGACCGGGGCTAGGGGCACGTCACTCTGCCCAAATCATCACTTACACTTCCTCCCAACTCCGCAGTCTTCATGGCCCGTGGCCTCTGCCCGCCTCTACTCGCTCTTGCATATCTTCACTTGATCTGTCCCCTGTCTCCTTATTTCCCCGCCCTCTCGTTCCCCCCACTCCCCTTCATTTTCCCAGAGAGGATGCCAGCCCAGGCTCTCTTAGGACTCTCTCGGCCTATTATCTCAATACTCGGTCAGCAGTGGCCCACTCACACGAACTGTCGGTGCTGCTGGACCTCCACGCACCTGATCTCCTCTTCCTAACCGAGACTTGGTTTAGTGATGATTCTCTCCCTACCCTATTGGCCACTCTCCCTGCTCCATACTATGCTCTACGAGCAGACCGTTCTGCTGGTAGGACTGGGGGAGGCGTAGCGGTCATTACCCGGGCCGACCTCCCCTTCCAACTTCTATCCTTGCCAGACATCGCCACAACAGAGTACCATGCCATTCGTACTACATCTACCACCCCCCCTCTTACCTGTTTTCTCACTTACCGGCCCCCTCAGTCGCCTTTACCTTTTCTCTCTGATTTTCAAGAGGTACTGGCCACACTTACGGTCAATAACTCTTCCATTTTATTATTGGGAGACTTCAACTTCTGGCCTTCAGACCCAGCGGAATGTCCATCCTCTAAACAGTTTTCAGATACACTTCAATCCCTCAATTTTGTGTCACACGTTCATTCTCCCACTCACGTCAAAGGACATATTTTAGATCAGATTTGGTCCTTGAACTGTCCGGTAGACTCCCTATCCATCTTACCCTGCACCTGGTCTGACCATCACTTGATTTCGTTTACCCTTCCCATTAACCCTACAGCTAGGCCCCCACTCCCGAAGAATGTTTGGGTCCGCTCATGGAGCCGAGTGGAGCCGGAGAAGTTATCCGCATTGTTAATTTCTTCCTGTCCTACCCTACAAGGCCTATCCACTCTTTCTCAGGCCGCTATTATTGAACACTGGCTCCTCTCAGGCTGTGATTCCATTGCCCCGCTGAAGCGGGTGACATCAAAGCGGGAGAAGGATGCCAACTTGTGGTTTAGCGAGGATCTTAAGACCACCAAACTAGCGATACGCCGAGCGTGCCTGGAGGAGGAATTATTGCCCCTTACTCAGATCTGAATTTACCACTCTTCTGGCTCAATACAAGAAGGCCATTCTGGTGGCAAAAATGGCTTACTTCTCCTCTTAGATTCTTACAGCTGAGAATCGGCTGAGGGAAATTTTCTCGATAGTCCACAATTTGGCATTCTCCGATAGGACATCTCTAAAACCCTCCCCTTCCCAGTTCCTCTGTCACTCTCTAAATAATTTCTTTATTGAGAAGATTGCTATTATTAAAGCCAATATTCCCTCACCCTCCCCGACTTTTGTTGACCCTCAATGTCCTCCTCCTAAGGGACAACTCGATGCCCTTCCCCCCCTGACTAAGGAATCCTTGACCTCGATAATCCCCTTGGTCAAATCTGGCTCCCCACTGGATACTTGCCCCCGCGCACATTCTCCGCCATATTTATACAACTTGTCCAGATCCCCCTCTCCATTTCCTTAATAGTTCTCTCTCCCAGGGGGTTGTAGCCAATTCATTGAAAACAGCTGTTATTGTTCCCATCTTAAAGAAGCCTGGCGCAGACCCTTCGGTCCCCGCAAATTATCGCCCCATCTCCCTCCTACCATTTTTGGCTAAGGTGCTCAAACGCCATGTTACCAAGTCTTTGAGCACGTTTGTGGAGGAGTATGGGGTGCTGGCTCCCCGCCAGGCCGGCTTCCGCCCCGCACACTCTACGGAGTCCGTAGTACTTTCGGTCCTTGACAACCTCAGGGAGGGAATGGATACCAACCAGGCCCAGGCTTTGGTCCTCCTCGATCTCTCAGCCGCCTTTGACACGGTTGACCATACCATCTTACTCTCCCGTGTCAGGGCGGCGGGGATCGGAGGTACCGCTCTGGTATGGTTATCCTCCTTCCTGAGGGACCGCACCCAGGCTGTGCGCCTGGGTGACTTTTCTGCGGACTTCCGGAAAGTTCAGTGCGGGGTCCCCCAAGGTTCCTCCCTTTCACCTCTTTTGTTTAACCTCTACATCGCCCCCCTTATTTTTTCGTTGCAGCAAATGGAGGTCAGCGTGTATAATTATGCGGATGACCTCCAACTTGTTTTCAATCTGTCTTCTTCCTCTGCTTCCATTTCAAACTTTAAGTCTATTATGATTTTTATCCGGGACTGGATGAACTACAACCACCTGAAACTCAACCCGGACAAGACCGAGTTGGTGCTGACGGGTGGTTGCTCCAGTCCCTGGTCTCCTCTTTTTTGGCCCCCTTCCCTAGGTTCTCCCCCGGTCCCTGCTACCTCAGTTAAATCTTTAGGTATCAAACTTAATTCTCAGCTCACTCTTCACTCCCAGGTTAGTTCTGTGGTGTCCTCTTCTTTTTTGTCACTACGCACCATCCGCAAGGTATCCCGTTTTTTTTCCTTTGATGCCTTGAAACTGATCATCTTGGCGATGGTTATTTCCCGCCTGGATTATGGCAACGCCTTATATGCAGGTATTCCTGAATATTGTTTAAAGCGCCTGCAGCTGATCCAGAACCAGGCGGCACGGTTGGTGTTCAACCTTCCAAAATCCTCCCACGTAACACCCCTTCTTAAATCCCTACACTGGCTCCCTGTCCGTGAACGCGTCCAGTTTAAACTTGCTTCTATCACCTTTCAAGCACGACTGGGCGTGGCTCCGGCCTTCATCACATCTGAGATCGTTCCCTATGTTCCAACTAGGGAACTACGATCATCCACCCAATCCCTGCTGTCAGTCTCCCGTTTCCGGAGGAAGAAATGGGGAGGATCGAAGTTCGCGACCCTTGCCCCAGCCCTGTGGAATTCCTTGCCTCTAGAGCTTAGATCTCTAACTCTTTACCCTCAATTCCGGAAAAAACTCAAAGCCCATCTATTTGCTAAATCTTTTAACTAGGTCGCTTGCTCCTTTCGTTCTCTTTTTCTTATTTTTCTGTTACTCCTCCTCTGGAGATTTGTCTGTTGCAGCGCCATGAAACCGCTGGTGAAAGTGCGCTCTATAAATATTTTAAACTCAAACTCATTAAGACCTGAGTTCGCAGTATCGAATTTCAGTATTAGATACGCTTCCTTCTGTGATAGGCGTAAGTCTGGGTCACCACCTCCCCCGGCTTTAATCACAGAGAGCACAGTCCATTTCAATTCATCTGCATTGTGATTCTTTTGCAAGAAGTGTGCCACTAGTGGAGCAGTCAGTATTTTGTTGTTGATTCGGGACCTGTGTTGAATTATTCTTTGTCTGACTTCTTGGGTGGTTTTGCCGATGTCCACCTTTTGGCACGGGCATGAGATGGCATAGACCACGTACTTGGTTTTGCAGTTCGTATGTTCGTCATGCCGCCAAAATTTCTTGCCGTCCGTGAATAGCGAGCCTTCCACTGTAAGGTTACACACCGAGCAGGTGCCACATTTTCTGTGGCCCTTGACTGGATTTGCGCCGAAAATTGTACTCTGTGAATCGCGCTTCTTTTGTGGTCTTGTGGTGGTGATCAGTTGTCCTATGCTACGATTCTTTTTTAGTGCGAACAGAGGCGATCCCACGTCTGGGAGCACTTCTTCCACTAGATGTCACGCATTCCGAATGATTTTTTGTAGAGGGTGTGTGTGGGGTCCAAATGTGGACACACATACCATGAGTTGAGTAGGCAATCTGAGTCTTTTTTCGAGCAAATGCTCCCTGGGTGTCCATCTTGCCCTCTTCATCGAATGCTTGAGAAGCTTTCTCGGGTAACCTCTCTCCTGTAGTTTTTTAACCAGGGCTTGACTGTGGATGTCATAGTCTTGAATTCTCGAACAGTTCGTGAACAAGATGGACACCCAGGGAGCATTTGCTCAAAAAAAGACTCAGATTGCCTACTCAACACGTGACCTGCAACGGCCCCTTTAAGCTAACTTCACTCGCGCGCGGCGCTCACACGCCGAACGCCGCCCGTGTTTGCAGGAAATTGACCATCTCGGTAGATCGCACTGCAAGTAAGTCGGACTACGACTCTAAGCGCTGCTGTACGGCTCGGTTAAAGCTAGAATGGGCGAGGGTTCTTGACACCCGGTTGTCTTATTTTTCCAGATTTATCGACCCTGCTGACGTAATAGTACATAGGAGTGAATGCGGAGCCATGACGCAGGGCGTCCTCTGAAACAGTGAGTTTCACAAACTTCGAGCCCCCAATGGTTGTGGCCAATTACAAACTGTGCTACATGTGTTGAAATTATAGCCTTATCACACATGTATACAAACGCTATACTTTATTCATGATTGTTTCAGGGAAGCGCCAGTGGTGACCCGCCTCCTCCTTAAACAAGCAGCTCTGTCAAGCATAAACATAGTCCTGACAAGCAGTGCCATCAAAACCCTCAGAAACAGGTAGGCCCCTAACTTAATAAGTGCAAAGGGACCAATTTGTGTGTTATTCAGTGGTACTGATTTTCCTCCTAATTTGGTTTCAGAACCACGATATATGAGAGGTGTTTCTACTAGTCTTCAATATCCTCCTGACTGAAATCCCGGCCCGCTCATACTGCATATAACTACAAGTGACAAGTAATGGTCACTGACAGGTATTATTCTCTCTTCCTTTGAGATATGAGATATGAGTCCGAGGTTTTAGTTCATAATAGTACACTTACACCAAGTTTTCTTCACTATTATTATTTACAGTTCCGGCTCCACCCAGTCCGTGTCCTGAGGAGAACCCTTACTAGCGTTGAGGGTCGAAACGCGTTCACCCAGTCCGTGTCCTGAGGAGAACCCTTACTAGCGTTGAGGTTCGAAACGCATTGACTCTGAGCCTCGGCGAAAGAATCCGGGTGCCGCAAGGACCATTGAGATCTATACAGTGTTATCCCTTGCTGCGCAACCCTGTAAATTTGTTTTTTCCTATCCTTGGCTCAGCCAGACAGGCAGGCAGTTCTCTGCGATTAGAGGTCCGCTTGTCTTTTTGTATCCAATAGAAAGGACTGGTTCCTAATGTTTTAAGTTTCGTTAGGTCTCTTGATTTAATATTGTTTGGTGTTACATGTGTTACATGTGTCAATGTACAGTATCCATTTTCTGACTATTTGTATAGCACTTCTATATATTCTTGCACATTTTTCATTGTTTGTATGTATATTTTCACTGTCTGATGACTGTTTATTCGATGACATATTTCAAATATCTAAATGTTTTCTAAAAATACAAAAAACTAAAATAAAATAGATGATCATTCAGAAGTAATGTGCTGTTTGGTATCATAAGTAGCAAAATAAATCTGTCTGGCCCCCTTTTTCGTTTAGCATAGTTTAGTGGTCCAAGCCAGTTCAGATACAGGACCCAAACCTTGGTATTTACCCTGCGTTCTCAATAGACTGCCCTGAGGCGGGGAGCCCCCAAGCGACGCGGGCCCGTTGGGCTATTGCAAACCCCCCCTGTAGGACAACGGGGGCACACCTTGGACCTCGGCCTTTCTTCTTTTTCATGCTGGACAGGGTGTCCTAGGCCTAGGTATCCACCCTTCAACAGGCGCACACGGGCGGTCCGCCTGGACTACACGTCCCCCAACACAGTGCTTGTTGCCCACACCCTTTCGCGGACTGCGTGGGTTAGAAGGTGCGGCGGAACCCCGGAACAATCTTGTGATCCACGCCTGGTGGGAGCGGGGAGCTGGCAAGGAAAGGCACATAACCTTGCTGGGTCTCGGATTGCGTGGCTTTGGGCCTGCTACCGGTGACGACTGGGGGAAGGGCCCCGTGAAGAACCTCTGCTACCACAGATGCCGGGGTGGCCTGAACCTCAGGGTACCACTTAACCAGTGTGCTGCGTACGTCCGCCCAGGCAGACTGTGCCACCTCACCCCCACGTTCCTCACCCATGTAGGCCGGCCTGGACACGTTCCTCACTCATGGGCTGGAACTGAAACCTGGTGACTCAATGTACTATTGGGGGCTTACGGATTTGCTGCGCGCCTCTTCGCCCCGGAATACTCTACTGATGTCAGCCGTCTATATTTACCCCCCCTGCCTCCTGGGGACGGCGTGATGGGCAAGCAGAGAGCAGAGAAACCCCAGACACAACCCCCGGAAGTGGAACCGGCATCCCCAGGCACAAAGAGTGCAGATCACCCGGGCCCCTCCATCCTAGGAGACCGCAATGATCATTTGCATAGATTTGATGAGCTGCTGGTGGCGATATTCAACATTAAAACCACCCTGGGCACGAAGATTGACTCTCTGAGTATCGATATGGGGCACCTCCGGGAGGACCATAAGAAGCTAAAGGGCCAGATAGAAGAGTCTGAATCTATGTTGGCATCACTACGCCCCATGGTAACCGCAACGGCCACCCAGCTACAATCCCTCCAACAGGAGGGGTACTATCTGAGAGCGAGCATGGAAGATCAGTAAGGGCGCTCATGCCGGAACAACGTGCCTCCCTGAACGAGCTGAGGGCCTCAATATGGAACTCTACCTGGAGGACTGGTTTTCTCAAGATATCCTGCATGTAAGGCCTCGCAGTTCTTTTCAATAGAACATGCACACAGAGTACTAGCCCCCCCCCGCCTGGGAGCCCTCCCCAGACTGGTGGTGGCAAGGCTGTTCAACTACTGCGACAGGGATCACATATTACAGGTCACACGCGCCCAGGGTCTTTGGCAGGTCGACAACGCCACGGTCCATATTTACCCAGACTATACGCTATCAGTGCAGCGCCGCCGCTCCTCCTATCTGGAGGTCAAAAAATGCCTGAGGGACCATGACATCCAATACTCTGCACGCCTTCACATTCGCCACAAGGAGGGTACAGTATTTTGCAACATACCTGAAGATGCATGGACCTGGATTGACCAGCAAGGCCTCATGCACGGGACCCCACACTATCAACAGATTATCCCCTGATTTGGAAACTACTGGAGCCCTGTAAAGGTCATGACAGAGGTCAGATATGCACCCAGGCACCGTCTACCAGTTTCGCTGTGCCATCCTCAAAAAGTGATAAGTAGCTGATATAGCACTGTATATTGGTTCCTATTTGTTCTATGTTATATTTTGTTGCCTATTTGATCCGCATTCTAGTGTGAATGGCCCATTGCCCGTTGGCATGCAGGCCTGGGCTGGGATGTTGGGGAATTTTCTTTAACATATCGATCTCTTTATCTGTCTGCGTAGAGTGAGGAGTGTATGCTGGTTGTATATTTTTCACACTATACTTGGAGGGTGGGCTGCAGGTTGAGGAGGGGACTGGATGCTTGAGGCCTGTTCTGTATTGACCAGCTGGCAACAGCAGCAGGAGCAGTACAAAAGGGGGGTGGTGATGGACGGAGCATCAGAACCAATTGCGATTCTCCTATTAACATGACCAGAGAATCTGGATTTCATTAAAGACACGGAGGCTGACATTATGCATTATCCTTTAATAGCAACTCACAGCAGCCGCACTACATCATAAAGGATAAAGTTCTAGAGTTTACAAAACAGTGAACAAAGGATGTATCCAGGAGATAATCTGCCTCTTTTAAAAGAATCGCAGCAGGAAAGGACTTCATAAACGGAGAAATCCAGGTAGAACTTGAAAAACATCTTGGAGTAAACTTCAGTATCTCAAATGGAAAGGATCAGACGGTTAAACGGAATTACCTGAAAGGAGAAAGAAAGGATTAAGAACCAAATCCATAGTGAAGAGCCTAGAGAGCCAAAAGACTTCATTACAATCAATAAAGATAACAGAAGCATAGGCATAAATCATGTAAAAACAACAATTGAAGTAATCAATAAGTTCATAAAAGACATATCAAAAGTTGTAAAAGGGAGGAGGGAGGGATAATGTCAGCCTCCGTGTCTTTAATGAAATCCAGATTCTCTGGTCATGTTAATAGGAGAATCGCAATTTCATTACAAGACCGGAGGCTACATTATGCATGTTGGTAGCCCCGGAGGACAATATCAGACATATGCTCGATAGGCTTACAATAATGACGAGCAAAGGTGTTAGCATTTGACCAGTCAGCAGCTTTCAGGATATCATCCAGCTTACCACCTGACCAGAAGGATTTACTGGCCATAGCTCCTCTGATAGAATGTGCTTGAAACTTAGAGAGGTCAATACCAGCAAGACTCATGGTAGACTTAACCCATCTAGCTATGGAGGTGGATGAAACAGGTTTAAAAGGTTTAACAAAAGAAACTAAAAGTTGATTTGCATCGTTAGGATGTAGGAGAGACATCCTCGTGTCATACTCTTTCAAACAAGCAACCACACAAAGTTTAGGGAAACTGTCAAAACGAGGATAAAAGATAAAATCTGACATGGTTTTAGTTCTTCTTAGTAATTCAAACTTAACACCAAATATATTGTAACATCTATTAGAAATATCTAAGCTTCTGATGTCAGATACTCTCCCACAGGAGATTAAACACAAGAGAGTGGCGAGTTTGAAGGAGAGAAATTTTCTATTAAGGGAAGAGTTATCTGGCCAAGAACAAAAAAGGTCTAGAATACACTTGACATCCCAAAGGGTCTGATACTTAGGTCTAGGGGGTCTCCTTAGCCTAATACTCTTGAGGACTCTACAAATGATAGCATTTTTACCTACCGATTTACCGTTGATAGGGGAATGTCCCGCGGAGATTGCTGATCTAAAGCAATTCATAGTACGATAGGATAGGCCTCTGTCAAATTGTTCGACCAGAAAATTTACGATATTGACGACAGGAGTCTCCACGGGATCCAGACTCCTTTCCAGGCACCAATAAAACCATTTTTTCCAAATGTTGTTATACCTAAGGTGTGTTCCGGGTGCCCAAGATTCTCCTAGAAGAGAGAGAGCTGTCGACGAAAGTCCAGATAACTCGTTAGATTGCCTGACACTTTCCAGGCAAGAAGGTTCAAATTCCCCTTGAGAATAAGATGATGATCTTCCCCGTCTGCGTTTGAGACCAGGCCTGGAGACGCTGGGATCAGAAAGGGAATGTCGCATGCTAGTTCCAGGGCTGTCGGGAACCAAACTTGGGACGGCCAAAAAGGAGTTATTAGGATCAGAAGGCATTCTTCTCTCCTGGCTTTCTGAAGGACCCTCTGAATCATGGCAAAAGGAGGGAAGGCATAACCCAGGAAGTGAGACCATGGTTGGAGAAAGAAGATCCTTAGTGGGGAATAGAACAGAAAAGCGAGTACTTAATAAGTCGCTAGGGAGCAGAGGTAGTAGGTACAGGTAGGAGTTTTTTATTTTACTCTTTTTTCTCAAGGATATACATAAATAATTATACTGTATTGCAGGTGCTCAAGTGAATAGTATGGTGCAGGACGTGACATAAGTGATAAAAGTGAACGGACTGTCACACAACAACAACAAGGATAAAAACACAACAATTATGTACAAATAGGGCGAGTGAAATTCCTTGGGTAGGTCGACGGCGTTTCGATCTATATAGCTTTAGATCATCATCAGGACAGATGAGCCTCCTGAAACTTGCCGAAGCTTTTTTAAGGCAAGGATGATTGTTTGACAGTATAGCGGATGAATGTCGCTGTTCTCAATTGAATACTGTACTTAATGAAAAATGGGTCTTCCAGAGATGGGAATCAAGTAGCGCTCAGTCACTTCTACTTGGACGAGGGTCCTACTTGAATTGAAGGGTTGAACGAACAGACCCGGAGTTAGTATAAAGGGGTTCCGTTTAGCGCGTTCGTCGCTTTTGCATTAAAAGAGAATGGGCGCCTGAAATTAATCTGGCAGGACTTCGTGGCAGGAGAAGGGGGTCCGAGTACCTCTTCCGCGGTTGTGAGCAACCGCGGAAGAGGTACTCGGACCCCCTTCTCCTGCCACGAAGTCCTGCCAGATTAATTTCAGGCGCCCATTCTCTTTTAATGCAAAAGCGACGAACGCGCTAAACGGAACCCCTTTATACTAACTCCGGGTCTGTTCGTTCAACCCTTCAATTCAAGTAGGACCCTCGTCCAAGTAGAAGTGACTGAGCGCTACTTGATTCCCATCTCTGGAAGACCCATTTTTCATTAAGTACAGTATTCAATTGAGAACAGCGACATTCATCCGCTATACTGTCAAACAATCATCCTTGCCTTAAAAAAGCTTCGGCAAGTTTCAGGAGGCTCATCTGTCCTGATGATGATCTAAAGCTATATAGATCGAAACGCCGTCGACCTACCCAAGGAATTTCACTCGCCCTATTTGTACATAATTGTTGTGTTTTTATCCTTGTTGTTGTTGTGTGACAGTCCGTTCACTTTTATCACTTATGTCACGTCCTGCACCATACTATTCACTTGAGCACCTGCAATACAGTATAATTATTTATGTATATCCTTGAGAAAAAAGAGTAAAATAAAAAACTCCTACCTGTACCTACTACCTCTGCTCCCTAGCGACTTATTAAGTACTCGCTTTTCTGTTCTATTCCCCACTAAGGATCTCTTAAGGCCTACCTTGAACCATTGTTCTTCCAAAAGCAATTCGTTACCCCAGGTTCTACTGTATGGGGTCCCCTTGTTTTTAACAAACATGGTTGGAGAAAGGCGTTCACAGCAAGTGCGCCTGGGTCTGGCATCCAACTGAAGTAGTTGGGTAACTGGAAGGTTAGTCTGCTGGCAAATAAGTCCACGTCTATGGGACCCCAAAAATGGAAGAGGGTATTGAAGACGTTCACATTGAGTTTCCAGTCTGAGAAGTCTAGAAGGAATCTCTAATTCCAATCTGCAGAAATGTTTGATTTCCCGGGAAGATATTCCGTCCTGAGGGAAATATTGTGTTCCAGACAGAACATCCAAAGTTTCCTGGCAAGATTGGAGAGATCTGCAGATCTCGTTCCTCCAAGACGATTGATATAGGCCACAGCAGAAATGTTGTCCATTATCAGAACAACAGACCTCCCTTGAAGGGAGTGTTTGAAGCTCATAAGAGCGTATAAACCAGCTGTTAATTCCAGAAAATGTATGTGTTGAGAAGATTCCGACAGGGTCCAAACCCCGCCGGTGTTCTGGACTTGCAAACGTGCACCCCAACCATGAAGGCTGGCATCTGATTCTAGGATAAAATCCGGGGATGAACATGAACCGAAGATAGCCTTCCCGTTCCAGGCATCTAAGTTCTCCAGCCACCAAAAAAGCTCTGCTCTGGCATCTGGGTCCAGAGTGACAAGATCTCCATACCAGAGACCTGAATTGAGCACTTTCTTCTTTATTCTCTGAAGAGCGCGGTAATTCAGAGGACCAGGGAAGATGGCTTGGATGGAAGAAGAAAGAAGACCGAGAAGTCTGGCTAGTTCGCGGAGGGATAAAGATTCTTGTTTCAAGACGGACCTGATCTCCTTCCGGATTTTGGCAATCTTCTTGGCAGGAAGAAGGAGAAGACATTTCACGGTGTCTAGAGTGAAACCAAGGAAATTTAAGGACTTGCAGGGAGAGAGAATGGACTTCTCTCTGTTGATGATAAATCCCAGACTCTCTATTAAATTCATGGAAGTTTTTAGATCTCTTAGGAGGTCTGAATGGGATTGGGACATGATAAGAATATCGTCCAGGTAGATGATGAGACGGATACCCCTTTCCCTTAGAATTGTAACTATACACTTCATGATCTTGGTGAAACACCAAGGGGCAGAAGAGAGGCCGAAGGGTAGAGCTTGAAACTGGAATAGACGTTCCTTCCAAGCAAATTGAAGGAAAGCTTGGTGGTCTGTATACATAGGGATGGTGAAGTAGGCATCCTTCAAGTCCAACTTGACTGGCCAGTCTCCTTCGAGAAGAAGATACCTTAGAAGGTGGATACCTTCCATTTTGAAATGACGATAAACCAGAAATGTGTTGACTTCTCGAAGGTTTATAACGGGTCTCCACCCTTTGTCCTTTTTCTGAACAAGAAACAGTGTGCTTATGAATCTTGCATCGGACCAAGGAACCTCCAGAATTGCGCCCTTTTTGACCATAGAAATAATTTCTTCCTCCACAATCTTTTCTTGTTCCTCTGAAAGGACAAATGGTTGGGGTAAACGCGTTTGGAAGGGGACCTGTAAAAAATTCTATCTTGAAACCCATAACGGTTTCTAGAAACCATGGATCCTGGGTGATTGAATCCCAAACATGATAACATTGTTTTAGTCTGCCCCCTACTATGGGAGGGAAAGAAGAAGAAGGAGTAGTACTTACTTGTAGTATTGGAGGTGTTGGGAGTTCCACGACCTCTGGAACCTCGGTTTCTTGGACCTCTTCCTCTTTGGGGGAAGAAGGGTTGTCTATGGGGGTAGAAGCCTCTTCCAGTTCCCCTGAATGAAGAGTAGGGTCGTTGGTTGCCTCGGCCGGAAGAGCGACCTCTTCTCCCGGCCTGACCAAAAAGGTTGGTGTTAAACACCCGTCTTACGTTGTTTTGAGCCCTGTCAAGAGCAGTGAAGGTAGACACATATTTTCCAATCTCCTTGATTATATCTTCCCCGAAAAGAAGGCCTTTAGGGTTTTGGGAGGGTTCCCTCTCTGCTATGTCTCCTAATTTAGGGTTAATTTTTTTTAAGATGGATCTCCTTCTTTCAACGTTTAAACTAGAATTAGCGTTGCCGAGGAGAACGACGGCTCTTTGGCTCCAACCTCGAATGAGATCAACATTTAAAGGGGTAGAGGAGAGGTGAGACTGTTCAGCCATGTCCAAGATTCTAACAAGAGGTCTTAAGACATCTAAAAGACGGTCTTGACAGCCTTTAAGAGCTCTTTCTAGGCCTTTCCTAGGATCACGGCCTAACTTGAATAGGAATTTGATAAAGTCTGGATCTAGGTTCGGAGTCTGACAGACTTTGTCCTCAATAGTAGGTCTTGGAGATTCAGATCTCATGGTGTTTCTAGTATCTCTATCTAGAAGGTTTCTTAATCAACGTGTTACAAACTGGGAAACATGTTCCTGTGGGAACCACTTCGAACTATTAGGACGAGATATATTTAGGGGAGAGAACATCTCTTCTCCGATAGGGTTAAGAATAGTATTTTTAGAGGCTGGTTCTGGATCAGGTTGAGAATTAAAGTCATATTGGACCTCATCTAGGTCGAAGACAAATTTGTCGGAGGGATCTCTGGAGGAGTCGCCATCATAATAAGAGGAAGAGGAGTCAAGACCAATATACTACTCCAAAGCGTGCCGCGAGGGACACCGTTCATATTTGTGCCGCCATGGGCACCGATCAAGGGAGTGTCCCGAGGGACATCATGTTCAAGTGAGGCGCAGTGGCCTCCCATCCAAACTGAGGTGCTAGGACCTCCCGTATTCTGAGAGGCGCAAGGGCCTGTAGTGCTTTCACAATGTTTCGTTTTTTTGGATCTCTTACCGTGTATAGAGGGAAGGTCTTGAGAATCACACGGTCTCTTAGAGGACATGACTTCCTTCAGGGACGACAACATACAGGATTTAATCTCCTGTTGAAGGAATTTTTTAAGTGAATGGCCAATAGGCGCAGGTGAGCTAGCAGTGGCGTCATCTGAATCCATGTCAGACATGGTGTATTTAAAGGTCTTAGAGGGTATTGTGTGATATAAATAAAAGAATAATGAAACAATGTTATTAATAAAAGTTTAAATATTATAAACTCCTCTTTTATTTTTTAAATTAAGAATCAAAACTTTTTTTATTTTTATATATATATGAAAAAAGGAGGGTTTGGTAAGGAAGGCAGGAAGTCTATGGACTATGAATAGGATTATCCTTATTATTTGGCTAATAAATGGGGATTTATGGTAAGAAGGTTAAAATTGTGGAATTTGTGGAAATGGTAGCGTGGGATAATGAAGCGGTAAAGTTTTATATCGAAGAAGGCAGAGCAAAGGCAGAAAGAGTATCTCCGGCGGCTGAAGCAGAGCAACTGACAAGTTATGAACGATCGTTCGAGCTCAGCCGCCGGAGAAAGAGGAAAGACGCTTAGGAAACGAGACACGCAATGCGGGTGTTGCTAATGTCCGTTCCTTCAATTTAAAGCGTCTCACACGGAACAACGGAACAACGCGATTTAAGGCGTCTCACACGAAACAACGCGAGGCGGATGAAAAGGAAAGCCGAGAATATCGGTAAAATAGGAGCGCGATCGCGCGCTTGGCAGGGCTATAGGGGGGGGGACAACCATACATTGGAAGTCCATAGGGAGAGGGGGGTGGGATGGGGTAAACCAGCGCCACCCAGGGAAAGAGGATAAGGTTTTAAAACATGGTAAGAGACAAGGCACTAATGTGGTATGTTAGTCTTAAAATTCGACGAAAGGGCTATAAATAGCGCTAGCAAACAGTAAGAAAATGGTAGAAAAACACAAGAAAATGTTTTAAATTACCAAGAAAAAACACAATTTAAGCTTTAAACTTAAAATGAGGCTGAAAGTAATGAGAAATAAGAAGTAGTGACTTATCTGCTGGCGAGCCGCTTTTAAAAGAGGCAGATTATCTCTTGGATACATCCTTTGTTCACTGTTTTGTAAACTCTAGAACTTTATCCTTTATGATGTAGTGCGGCTGCTGTGAGTTGCTATTAAAGGATAATGCATAATGTAGCCTCCGGTCTTGTAATGAAATCAAACACTCACACCGAGTCAAAAGATCTGGGTTCGATCCATCACCGTTCTTTAGCCCACTCTGCCACCCCAGTTCAGACATGGCTATATGCAAATCAGTCTGACCCTGTGCCTCATGGGAACAGTCCAGCCCGAACTGCCAAGCCATGCCTTCCCTGGACCGGAAACAAGCTTCCGAGGACCGGTTTCTGGCATTCCAGCCGTCTTCAGCCCGGCTTGCTTGAATCCAGTGGCAAAGTGAGCAAGGGACTCACGTCTGAGCATACCCTGCCACACTTATGGCGGCCAAAAGCAGTACAAAAGGGGGTGGTGATGGACGGAGCATCAGAACCAATCAAACACTCACACCCAGTCAAAAGATCTGGGTTCGATCCATCATTGTTCTTTAGCCCACTCTGCCACCCCAGTTCAGACATGGCTATATGCAAATCAGTCTGACCCTGTGCCTCATGGGAACAGTCCAGCCCGAACTGCCAAGCCATGCCTTCCCTGGACCGGAAACAAGCTTCCGAGGACCGGTTTCTGGCATTCCAGCCGTCTTCAGCCCGGCTTGCTTGAATCCAGTGGCAAAGTGAGCAAGGGTAAGCACCCCCACGACTGAATCCTAATCAATGGCAAGCCTAACTGACAGGGATTGAGGCCAAACTCTCCGCAACACGCCCTCTCTCTTAGACCTGATCATCAGAATGGAACCCTTGGCTTCTCCAGGTACACAGGACCCACATGGACTCATAAACGCATAAGCCCTTGGCTATCGGGCATGTTGGCCATCTGTATCCTCTCTCTCTTTTTGCCTCTCCCCCTCTCTTCCCCCTCCCCCCACCCCGATGCTTCCACCTTCCCATCCCCCCTCTTGGCGCATTCACCACCAGCGGTCCACCACACCCAATCAGCAACACATGTGTTACCCACTGAAGCGCTGCACCGACAGGCACACTTTGCCCTGTATCCACACACAGACATCGATTTTTTAGTTCTTCTTGTTCAGGTTATTTTGTTTTGTTGCTCATATACGATTTAATGTAGGAATTGCTCTGCGTAACAATGGCGAATTTTCTTTTGGCTCTAATGACCTATGCAACTGTTTGTAAATGTAATATGTTGTAGTACGGTGCAGCAGCACGACTAACAGAGTGAACTTCCTTGCTTATTGAATGGGATTCCCCTGGCATCCCGCCTATGCCATTCAAATTATTGTCATTATGTAATGTCTTATGATGGAATATATTGTCATGCAGATGCTAACAATGTCACTTTGTCAAAATCAATAAAAATCATTTACAAAAAAAATAAATGGAGTTTGAGCCTATTCACATGTTCTCTGTGTTCCTAAGTCCACCAAATATGTGCCTTCACCCTTCTTCTCTAAGATATGGTAAGGCCTAGTCAATACAATACAATACAATACGTTTTTATTGTTGAATTAATAAAAATCCTTACAATAAGAAAAGTGAAATTAGCCAAGATTTACATCACAAATTATAAAAAACAACACAAAGAATATCAAAATTAAAAGAAGTTAAAACTGGAGCTCTATTCGGAACCCACCGCATATTACAACATAGGGATTTAGAAAGTATACTTGGGATCAGTGACCAAAAGGATGGGGACACGGCAATATATTGGATGATCATTGGGAGACCTCTGACTGCTTTCTAATTTCCTTCATAAGGCCTAGTCCATTTGTCCTGGAGGGCCCTGTGTGCTACAGGCTCTGGGACCCACATCAGCTGTCCCGTTGGTATTTAACCTTGGAGGAACATCTGGCCATTCCAGTGCTTGACAAGCTCCTGGCTGGCCTCCAAGTTTCTGTTTGTCTTCTTCAGGTACTAAGCCATTCTTGAGTGTAGGCTAAGCACATAGTTCGAAATGTCTTGTTTGCATTCCTTGAGAGGTCTCTCCCAACCTTCTCTCACCAAACTCAAAGGACCTCTTATAGGGTATCCAAAGAGTAGTTCAAACTGAATGTAACCTACTCTTTTCCGAAGAACCACTCTGTTTGCAAACAGCAGACATGGTAGGAGAACATCCTATCTCCTCCTGAGTTTCTGTGATAATCCCAGGATCATGCCTTTCAAGGTCTTGTTGAATCTTTCCACAAGACCATTTCCCTGGGAATGGTAGGGAGTAGTGAACTTATAAGTCACTCCACACTCATCCCACATAGCTTTCAGATAAGCTGACATGAAATGTCATTCAATCAATCAATCACGTGTTTGTTAAGCGTGACTTCTCACCGGAAGGGTCTCAAGGCGCTTGGGGTGGGGGGTGCAGGTTCCAGTCCGTCAAGGAGGAGGTCTGTCTAAGAGCCAAGTTTTGAGGTTTCTCGTGAAGATGGGGAGTGATGTTATCTGTCTGAGGTGGAGCGATGGGGCATTCCAGGCTCTGGCCGCGAGGAAGGAGAAGGATCCGCCTCCCAATCTGGTCTTTCTGGTGCGGGGGACCACGGCGTAGGAGAGCTGAGCTGATCGTAGGGTCCTTTGGGGTGCATGGAATTTGAGTCGGCTGTTCAGATATGCTGGTCTGGTGTTGTGGAGGACTTTGTGTGCGTGGGTGAGAATCTTGAAGGTGATTCTGACCTCGATGGGGAGCCAGTGGAGTGTGCGCAGGTGCTGGGAGATATGGCAGTGTCTTGCGGTGGCGTTCTGAATGTTTTGTAGCTTGCGGGTGAGGTGTTTGTTTATTCTGGCATAGAGTGCGTTGCCGTAGTCGAGTCTGCTAGTGACGAGGTCGTGAGTGACGGTCATTCTGTGCTCAAGGTGGATCCTTTTGAAGGTCTTACATAGGAGGCGGAGGGTGTGGAAGCAGGAGGATGCGACAGAGTTGATCTGGCGGTCCATTTTGAGCTCAGAGTATAGGATGATTCCAAGGTTGCGTGCGTGGTCCGTGGGGCTGGATGGGCTTCCGAGGGTGGGGGCCACCAGGTGTCGTTCCAGGCGTCGGGGTTTGGGCCCATGATGAGTACTTCTGTTTTGTCGGTGCTGAGTTGTAGGCAGCTGCTTTTCATCCATTTGGCGACAGCTTCCATGCCTTTTTGAAAGTTGTGTTTGGCTGCGTTGGGTTCATTGGATAGGGAGAGGATGATTTGGGTGTCGTCTGCGTAGGACACAATGTTGAGTCCGTGGGTTCGGACGATGGGGGCGAGCGGAGCCATGTAGATGTTGGAGAGCGTGGGGCTCCCCTGGGGGACTCCGCAGGTGGTTGGTGTAGGGTCCGAGAGGAAAGGAGCGAGTGACTCGCTGCGTTCTGCAGGAGAGGAAGGAGTGGATCCAGTCGAGGGCCTTGTCCCCGATCCTGGCGTCGTGGAGTCTGCGTGTGAGGGTGGGATGGGAGACTGTGTCGAAGGCCGCTGAGAGGTGGAGGAGGATGAAGGCTACTGTTTCTCCTCTGTCCAATAGGGAGAGGATGTCGTCTGTTGCGGCGAGGAGGGTGGTTTCTGTGCTGTTGTTTTTTCTGAAGCTGGATTGGGAAGAGTTGAGGATGTTGTGCTCTTCGATGAAGGTGGCGAGTTGGCTGTTGATGGCTTCCTCGATGACTTTCGCTGGGAACGGGAGCAGGGAGATGGGTCTGTAGTTTTTGAGGTTGATGGGGTCCGCCGAGGGCTTCTTCCGGAGGGGGTTGATCTCGGCGGGTTTTGAGTCGTCAGGGAAGGAGGCATTCGCCAGGGAGCAGTTGATTGTGTGGGGGGAACATGGGTGCGATGGTGTCGGTGGCTCTGTTGAAGATGTGGTGGGGGCAGGGGCCCGTGGGTGCCCCGGAATGGATGAATTCATCGTCTTCAGTGTGTCTTTGGTGGTAAGGGCTGTCCAGTTGTCAATCGTTGGCTTCAGGGTGTCGGGGTGGCTGGTGAGGATTCAGTGTGATGGTTGTCTTCATTAGAGTTGTCGTAAATGTTCTTGATTTTGTGGTAGAAGAAGGTGCTGAGTTTGTTTCAGAGGTCTTGTGAGGGAGGAATGTCCGTAGACTAGCTGGTGGGTTGGACGAGCTTCTTGATGATGCTGAAGAGTTCTTTGCTGTTGTGCGCGTGTGTGGAGATTCTGTCTTTGATCGCTTTTTCCTTGTTTTTCTGATGAGTTGGAGGTGGGCGTTGGTAGCGGCTCTGAAGTTATTGTGGGCTTCTGTGGATTTGGAGTTTCTCCAGGCTTTTCGATGCGGCGGCATGTGCGTCAGGACTCTCGAATTTTGGTGGTAAACCATCTGGTTTTCTTGGTGTGTGTGTTGTTCTTCTTGAAGGGGGCTATGGTGTTTGCACTGTCGGAGATGCATCTGTGCAGAGTTCGGACTGCGGTGTTGGGGTCGTCGTCCACCATGGTGGTTGGGGTGGAGTTGCTGAGTGAGGAGGTGAGCTGGTCGTCAGTGATTTTGGTCCAGTTTCTTCGTGAGAGCAGGTGCTGGTGTCTGTGGATGGTGGGTGTCCTGAAGGTGAAGTGGAAGCATCAGTGTTCTGTCCACGGGAGTACGGTGGTGTGGCTGAATGTGATGGAGTTTCCTGTTGTGAAGAGGGGGCTCGAGGGTGTGTCCTGCTGAGTGTGCGGGTTCTGTCACGATCTGGCGGAGTCCAATGTTGTGGAGGTTGTTCAGGAGGGATGTGGTGTTGGGGTCTAGTTGGTTGTCGAGGTGGAAGTTGAGGTCTCCCATCAGGGTGTAGTTGGTAGATACGAAGGCTTGGGGGGAGATGATATCCGTGATGGAGTTGGTGAAAGGCCCACGCGGACTGTAGATGAGAGTTCCTTGGAGGGTGGTGGGAGAACTGGTCTGTATCATTAAATGTGTGGCCCTATCTGAAATGACCTCCTTAGGGAACCCAACTCTGGTAAAGATTCCAAGCAGGGCTCTCGCTATCACAGGAGCAGTAACTGTCCTAAGAGGAATAGCTTCAGGGAATCTGTTGGCATGGTACACTACCAACAAGATTAACCTATTGCTAAAGGCAGTGAATGGGACTTGGGGGTCAACAATATCAACCCCCATACTCTCAAAGGGAGTCCCCACTACAAGCAGCTGTATAAGGGAAGCCTTTGGTTTGCCACCTGCCTTTTCACTGGCTTGGCAGGTGATACAGGAGTGACAAAACTCCTTTACCTTTTCTAACAACGGTGGCCAGTAGAAGTGTTTGACCAGCCTCTCGCGAGTCTTAGTGTGCCCAGATGTCCAGGGGATGTCATGAGCCAGATTACTGTGCTGTTGAGGGACTAACACTCTACTGGTTGCCCGTGATCTGAAAGCCCTTGCCTCACTGTACAAGATTCCCCCCTCCCAGTACACCTTATGGTGTTCAGTGACATCACCTTCCTCCTCTTTGACAGCCAGCTGTCCCAGGCCCTCAAGAGTAGGACAAGTCTTTTTACCCTGGCTCAAGTTCCTTTCTCAAGGGCCACCTGCTCCTTGGAACTCTGTCAGGTCAGGCAAATCTCTCAAGGAAGCAGCCTCTTTTTCAGATACCAGGCCTTATCCCTGAGGATGGTTAGGCTTTTCCTAGGTATGCAGATTTGGAATGTGGCCTTCCTACTCTTCCTCTTGGAACAAGGGCTTTGGTCCATTTTGACAGGCTTCAAAGTCCACTGACTTTCCCTTAAGACCTTTTGTCCTCTAGTGGAGACACCCACTCAGGGAGGCCCAGCATTGCTGCATGATTACTTCTCTCCACCTCTGCCCAGGCAGATGTTTCAAGGTTGTTGCAAAGCAGACACTCCATTAGGATGGCAGGGGACACCACTACTTTCTTATTGCCAGTAGTCCCTCCTCACTCAAAGTCTACCACAGCTATGGGATGTGACTTTGTAACATTGTCAAAGTTTACTATCTGGTGCACCGTAGCAGGTATAAACTTCCATGGGGAAACCAGCTTAGCCATAACTATAGTGATGATGGCACCTGTATCCCTTGGGGACTGGCCTTCATTCCCAATAATCATTGGCCACTGCCTGTACTTTGCCATGCTGGCAGGCCAGTGGGCCAAGGGTTGAACGTCCTCCCTACCCATGGAGACTAAAGTGGCTTCAATGTATCCCTTGCAATCCCCAGAGAGTTCTCCCACAATCCCTACACTAACAATGCCCTTGGGATGGGCACCAGTGGGTGACTTTTCGGTGCACACAGAATTTCCCTCTTGTGCCCTGGCTGTCTACCGTTATAGCACATCCCAGCCTTTGCAGGATCAAAGGTCTTTCCCAGGTACCCCCTCCCTCTTGGCAGAGATATAACTCTGCCCTTGCCCCCCTTGGGCATCTTCTTTTGGGGACTCTTCTGGAGTATCTGACATTTTATGCTTGACCCTATCTTTCCCTTGAAGGGGAACCTGTCCTCCTTTCTTATGATAACCACGTTGGGACTTTTTGGGCACCCTAGGACGTAATCATTCATCAGCTATTTTCCCCAGCTCTCTAGGGATAGATAGCTTTGCATCCACTAGATGCTAAGGTAACTTTTTTTAAATACAGTTTGTAAGTATGTGTTCCTGAACCACCAGATTAAAGAATCCCTCATTGGTATCCACTTTATTACCCTTTATCCAACCTTCCAATGACTTCACAGAGGCATCTACAAAGTCCGCCCATGTCCGAGTTGGCCTATTGTTTGTGTTTCTAAACATGTGTCTGTACTCCTCTGAGGTTAAACCAAATAGTCGACAAGTGCCCCTTTCACGCAAGTGTGGGTCTGCCACCTCATCTTCTAGTGTCAGCAGTCAATCTCTCCTTACGGTTGAAACCAGTTCCCACAATAAGGACCCACAATGTTAGGTACCAACCCTTCTCATCCTTAGAGCCCTCTAATCCATTTGTCTATGTCCTCCCCCTCTACATATTTAGGAACAATACCCTTGGGCGACCTGGGATCATAGATCAGATCAGATTTACTTCTGTTTCTTTGCTGCTGCCTCCATGCCCTTGGGGTTTCAGCCCCAGTTTGACCTTCTTCTCTTATAGGGATGTTTTCCTCTCTTCTGGAGCCAGCTTTCTCTCTTGAATCTCTGAGAGGCTGAGCTGGACTTCTAGGTCCTTGGGCCTCCTTACTGTAGTGGAGCTCTTTTCACCTCCAGATGTGGGGTCATGTCTTGAACAAACTGTGGGAGCCACACACTCATCATCCCCCATAATGCTAAAAAGATCTCTGCCATCCTCCTCCGCCCTACTGTCAGGGGTGATCTCCTCTGCCAGTTGGGCCTGGGCTCTCCTCCTTGGCCGTGATCCCTGTGCTGATTTTCCCATCTCTGCACTGATTTTCCCATCTCTGCATAGCGCCCTCAAATCGTTGACCCTCAGGCCGCAAATGGCCAAGTCGATTTCCATGCTTGCTATCCTTGGAGACTTTGAAAAAACGTTTGCCTAATTTTTGAGACACTTGTTGTCAACTTTGTGATAGCTCCTGTAGAACGGCGCCTTGGATATGCAGAACTTGGCAACCTTTTTTAAACTTGCTTCTCAGTGTTGACTTGGCAGATTCTTCAGTGGTAACTACCTTATTAATTGTCAGGTACAGCTAAATACAAGTTCTGGATCCCACCGCTAGGCATCAATGTGAGGATTTGGTTTATTATATGGTATGGTTGTGTGACCTTACCATGTAATAAACTCACAAAAAGTGTCTTGGGTCCAGTCAGGTTTGTCTGCAAAACCTCTAGCTTAACCTTGGGTAGCTGTGGCTTAGAGCAGCAAATCTTGAACATAGGATAAAGTGTAAAGCATTTAGAAGAACCAAACAATGAAATAAGAAAGTCACACAATACAAAAGAAATCCGAAACCAATTTATATAAATAGATTATGGTTTTATGAATTTTTAAACCCTAAGATGAATAAAATCCACTGGAGGGTTCAGGAGATATAGATTTGTAAAGAAAATATAAATCTAAGTGCTTTTAAGCACAACCGCAAACAAGCATCCCTAACCGTATAATTTGAAAACTTTTGGAAAGTTTGTAAAAGTTGAGTTTGGCTGCTCTGGTCGGAGTGGGGCGACCAAATCTGGCAAAAAAGAAAGTTAGGTGGGCCACTAAGGTGTATTTGGGCAGTTACCTGGTAATCAAAGCGTTCTACAGTCCAGTCTGAACTTTCCTTCATGACTGCCATAGACTTTAGCAGAGTGGTCCTGAGGCTGAGGTTGCAGGAGATGGAGGATTCTCTTGGTGCTGTGTGGTTGACCTGGATGTCCTTGCAGGTGCTCCTCGGTCAACGAGTCATCCAAGGTGACTTTGGCCACAGAGATCAGTGTCCCGCAAAGCCCTCTTTGAGCCAGTAGAAGGCCAGATTCTGCTGTGCTACCGGTCTCTGTCCACAGCAGTCCCAGCAATATCCTTTGGTGGAAGCTTATGTCCCTCTTGGGTGACCAATCTGGACTCAGATGATACTCCCGGGGCTGGCAGACTCGGGTGCAACTTTTGGAAGTCGAGGATCAGTCTCTTGGGTGCCCATCCGCGGTCCATCATTGCTGGGATCCTCTATAGCCACACCAGTCATAAGTGAGGCTCAAACATTACTTGATGAATTAGAAAAATGTTGCAAAAAACATGTTTGAACTACACTTCATGCTCTTATAATGACTGAATACCTTATAAAGGATACTATTCCAGTTGGCCTACAAGTGCGTAATGTTCCACTGATTTTTACAAAGTAAAGTCCACATTTGTATAGCGCACAATCACCCGTAAGGGTCTCTAGGCGCTGGGGGCCGTCGGGAAGATTAAGCGAGCTATTGCCCAGAGTCACATGGTGCTGGGCTAACCTGCCGCCGGAGCCGGGGATCGAACCGTGGTCCCCAGATTCCAGCGTCAGTCGCCCTGGCCACGGCGCCACACCTTTCCCCTCCTGATCCTACATTTGAAAAGGGTTTCAGCCATATTGGGGTTCCTTGTTCCCGCCATTGGTTAGTTCTCGGCATTGATACAGCAATAGAGCACAGTAAAAAGGAACTGGAGATCATTGCTGATCTCAAGAGAAGGATAAATTAGGGCAATCAAGTGTTGATGCCAAAACTGCCCTTGAAAAGGTAAATAAGACCATTGCTGAATTCGAGAGGATTAACGCCTTAACCGCTGCGTTTTTTCCGCCGCGGTGCGGGCGTGCTGAAGAGTGGACGGGGCCGTGTCGGCCATTGGCCGACGACCGCACTAGGGAGGTAGTGCTGCCAACGGACGACGGCAGCATGCAAGTGGTTAAACGTACCAAAATATCAGAATAAAATTCAAAAGGATATTACTAATTTCAATCAAGAAAAAGCACATCCATACTTTTTGGCCAAATTTTATTTCCAACCCAAACAACAATACCTTGAAAACTATCAGGCGTGGGAACGTTTAAAAAGAAACACAACAATTACATTATCTGATTCTTCTACATGCTCAGCAAAGGAATCTGATACAATTGAACAATTGAGGATGGGTCCATCTACTTTTGGATACCTTCCTTTTTTAGACCAGTGTGGTCGCAGAAAAAGGTGGGCAAAAACCAGACCACCACCCCAACAATGTCAGGGGAACGTCAGACTCACAGTAAATTCCATCAATAGGGCCCACCTCAACAGTGGAGAGCTCTATCGTGGATTATGATTCAGCCCTCATTCCAATTTTTAACCTTTCTGACCATGCTTTGATCTTCATTAAATTGCCTTGCTCAGCAAAGGGCTGAGTTTTGTTCCTACTGAAAGGACTACCCTTTTTGATATTCAAATTGAACTATTACAATTTTTCCGCCAGCTACGGCTCAAAGCCTTTTTTTTGGACAAAGTATACACTGAAAATTTCAACCCCTCTAAATTGCGATTTTCATCTAAATGTAATCCTCCAAGTAACAAAATGCCTGTTGCACTGTTGGCTTTTGAAAAGATGGCCATGAAAGATGTTACTGCCCTTGGAAAAGACTTTAAATATATTCCATACAATATTTCTATTATGGAAAGAAAAGCCCTCCATACTTTAAAGACCAATAACAAACTAATCGTAAAGCCAGCCGATAAAGGCGGGGGATTGTTATTTAACCAGTTGTAACCTATAAGGCTGAGATAGCAAAACAGTTATCCAATCGCAATCATTATGTAACACTGAGAACCAATCTCCTGGTTGAAATTCAAAAACTCATTACCAATGTTACATCTAGGGCTAAACACAGTGCTTTTCGAAGTACCCTGTAATATGATTATCTTAATATAAAATCACTGAGGACTCTAGTCCTTTACACTTTACCAAACATTCATAAAGATCATACCACTCCAACTGGTCGACAGATTGTTCCCTGCTGTAGTTCGGTACTTGAACCATTGTAAGGTATATAGATGTTTTGATCAGGGATTTGACAGTCCATACAAGGAGTTAGGTTTGTGACAGTGGTGATATTATCACCCAGCTCGAACATAAGGACTTTGATCCAAATACTGAACTGTTGGTATGCTTGGACATTGAGTTCTTGTATAGCAACATTCCTAAGCAGGAGGGGATCCAGGTGATTAAGGATGCCCTTGAAATTAGACCTGAACCGGTCAGTGTTCCGAAGGAATTTATTATTGATCTTTTGACCATCTCTTTAACCCGCAACTATTTTCAATACAATGGCGAGTTCTTTTTGCAAGTGAAGGGAGCTTCAATGGGGGCTCCTTGTGCCGCCAACTTTGCAATTTAGTATGTTGATAATTTTGAAAGACATAACATTTATGACTGTGGAGTAAACTCTTATTTTGACAATGTACATCATTGAAGAAGGTACACTGATGATATTTTTTTCATCTGGACGGGAAATGAATCCACCCTATCCCTTTCCATGAATTGGCTTAATTCTTGTTCCCCTGACCTAAACTTTACATCACACTTGAGCAATGAGCAGGTGCACTTTCTAGATCTTACCATTACTCCCTATGCTAGTAAATTAGCAACAAAACTTTATACCAAACCGACGTCTCGGAATACTATATTACAATATACGAGCCACCATCCTACAGGCCTAAAAGATGGAATACCTTTTGGTCAGTTTCTGGGTATGCATAAAAATTTTCAATTTCGAAGCACATTCTTTTCGGGAGGCGGATATCCAAGCCAAAAAATGTGAACAACGTGGGTAGACTAATAAAAAGATCCCTTACGAGGGTGTGGTATAATCATCACAAGTTTTCCCTTTTAGTTCAACCCACCAAAAAGATGAATAGAATTCCTTGTGTAGCAACATTTAGCAAACTCATTCAAAAACATTGGCACTTGATTCAATCAATAGGCATTACCAAGGAACAACCTTTGTTTTCTTTTACGAGAACATAGGTGACCATCTGGTACAATCAGCTTTACCCACAGTTGATTCCCCTGATCTTACCTCAATTTGGGGCCTCAATAGGATTGTGGATCATTATCACTGTGGTAATTGTCTATTGTGTGATTTCACATTTAACACTAATCACTTTTTACATGATGACATAGTGTATAATCTCCAGGATCACACGAACTGTAATTCGCAAAATGTAATTTACGTGGTATGGTGCCCATGTAAGTATATTTATGTGGGTCAGACTACCCAAAAAATCAAGACCCGTCTTTCACAACATAAAAGCCATATTGGGTGCCGTAATCAACATGGCCTTATGGTGCCACATTTTCCGAAATTCAATCATTCCCCCGCTGAAATAAGATGGCAGGTCATTGAAATGACATCCTTCTGAAGTTGTGACTCCATTCGATCATGGTGCCACTAAGAACTTTGAAGCTTTAATCATGTATCATCCGGGACGCCCGTAAACCTTTAGCATCATTTTCTGCGTTTCATCCGACCTTTAGAACCTTTTGAGTTGTGGCCATGACTCACCCAGGACGCCTGTAAAAGCTCAGCAACATGTATTCCTTTTTATTTGACCCAACACTGATCACTAACCGTTTCCAGCCTACGTGTGAGCCATAATATTACAGGGAGTCTGGAGTTAGTAACCCCTCGCTGATTCCTAGTCCTGCTTCTCATTATTAGTATTTTGGACAGTACTTTGCTTCAATGAAAATCCTGCTCAAGGTCTCGCATCTACGGCTCCTCAGCTACAGAATTATGTGTTAAAAACTGAATAAACTGTGACAAGAAGCCCCCCACACCACATTCCAATTCGTGGCTATTATTGTTTGACTGTATTTGGCCACCGCATGTATTGTACCTTCTGCGCCCTGACAAAGGAACTGTTGGGATAAAGGTCCACTCCGAAACACGCGTCCGCGCTTGTTCTTTTGATATGATTTACAAATTGTATATTTTGGTATTTGTTTGTATATAAGCTGTTGTGTTGGTTGTGTTTTTGTCTATAATTTTAGGTATGTTATCGTTGGTATGTATGTGTTGTGTGGTGTCTCATTGTCATTTCACCTTGTGTGTTAGGTCTTAGTGGGGCTGGTTTATCTGATGGATGTTTTGTAAAGAAGTTTTCATATAATAAATTGATATGACATTATTTATTCATATAAGAAATGTAAAAAAAGAACTTTTTGACAAATAAAACATAAAAAGAATTTCTATGTGTAGGACAATGATGTTATGTCTTATTTAGGATGTATCATCATTAGCTAATTAACCTTTAGGGAGAGGTTTTATGTTATTGTTCCTTGTTTCCTTCCCTGCCCTCCTCTCCCTTGATTCAGGTATCCAGGGACCCTCTTATGTATTTCTATAGGCCATTGAACTGATACAGAAACCACCACGGGGTGGCAATATTCAACTGATGCTCAACAAAGCTGAATGCCACTGGATTTTGAGATGTGATAGCATCAATAAGGGTCTAAACACATTGTAGGAATGTAATTCCATCATTTCATATTGATGTTCCATTAGTTGTTTGCTGTGACATTTTCTTTTATGTAAACGTCATGAATATTTATCATATGGATTTGATTATTGTTACATTTACTCTTATAGGCCTTACTGTGTATTTGAAATCTTGGCTATTAGCGGATCTCATGCTGTATAAACGTCAGTACTGGAGAATTTATATTGCTCTAATATTGTTCTCTATGTATACAGTGTCAATACATCTGAAGTATATTATATTGTTGCTGTGCTTATTTTGAATGAGACCTTCCATTACATGATACTGTTCTGATTGCAATCTTTTTTTAGATTCTTGTAGGTATTTAAATGTGTTCCATCTTCCTGGCCCTTGGGAGCATCAGATGGATATTTATTAGCAACGCACAACATCCAAATCATTCTTACTTTTTTCTTTCTTTTCAGTTTTTTTAGTTGGTTTTCACCATAATAATTTGTTGGCCATGACTGCTGAATGAGCTCCACCTAGTTTGTGCAGAATCTGGCTATTTTGTTGATTACTAATTTCATTATTTAATTTTTTGTCTTGCGTTAATTATTCTCATTTTTGTTTTAACCATACTGGACTATATTAAAACGTTAACTCTGCAAGCCTGTTTCGCAATGAAGAACCCTTAAGTCTTTTTTTTGGTCTCCATTGCTGTGAGCAGCATCTAAGTAGACGCATTCCTGATATGCCGGCATTGTTTGTACGGCTTCTGGGTGGGTGTCAGGGCAAGTCAAAGTAGTTGTATTATTTCAGAAAAAAATCCAATAAGCCGGATCATTGTGATAGTTTTTTTTATAGGTGTTGTCACTCATTAAAGGAAATCTGAGTGGGTGTGCAAAGAAGTGACAGACAGCCAACACGTGTTTCGCCCCATTAGATGGCCATCCGGCCTGGTGCTTCCTCAGGGCGTGGTGAAGTATCTATAAGACTTGTGTCGTCTTGAAGAAAGTATGGTCCTTGGTCTGTGCAGATGCAATTTGTTGAATTAATCAGACCGGTAGGCATTATGTCGAGATTTCTCAAGATCGACCAAGGATCATACTTTGTTTAAGACGACACAAGTCTGGAAGATACTTCACCACGCCCTGAGGAAGCCCCAGACCAGATGGCCATCTAATAGGGCGAAACACGTGCTGGCTGTCTGTCACTTCTTTGCACACCCACTCAGATTTCCTTTAATGAGTGACAACACCTATAAAAATAACTATTGCAATGAATTATCGCTTATTGCATTTTTTTCTGAAATAATACGACTACTTTGACTTGCCCTGACACCCACCTTGAAACTCATGTTTAGGGGGTTAGGGGTTTCCCCCTGTCAAGGACAAGTATCGCAACAAGATTTGCTCAATATCGAACAGTTAGTAAGGGATCGGGACCCATCACCCCTTTTCTCACAGATTTGAACGGCTTCTGGCACGCAGCAATTGCCTGTATGGCTCCCAAGATGCATGCATGCCTGTAGTTCCGAGCGAGTGAGTCTAATTATTTTTCTATGTTTCAAATTTTTTCTAATTCCGTGGTTCTGTTTTTTTTACAATGGGCTTCATACTCCTTCTTTTCAGTTTGACTAATTATTTACCAACATTTCTTTGTGTGGCTATTGAGCCCGTACTGGCAATTCAAAGAGGGACATGATTTGGCATGACTCCCTGTATAATATATTCATGGCCCGTGAATATTGATTCAATTATTCTCACAAAGCTTTACTTGGTTTACTTTCTGGTTGGGTCTGGTTTCTGAATATTTTGTTTCATTCATTCATTAAGTTTTTATTGCGATTCTTCATCATAAAAGACAATGGATATCAAGTTATTACATATTTCATCCATAAAAAGAATACACCAAAAATTACAAAAATCTAAAACTTACAGCTATTACACCAACACAGATAATAAATAAGTACATATATATTTACATTTTAAATCCAGTTCTAAAAAGGATTAAATGTATAAACCAGCATAAGACTTTGAACATCTATTAATATCATGATTAAAAGTTCAGTTGAATATGACCGACTTCAATCCCTGATTTCAAGGGCCCAACTTAAAACATTACATAGTTATTTTGCCCCCCCCCCATTTTTTTCACGTAGCACCCATGCCCAGCTCAAAGACTTAGCTACTCCTATTACAGCGAGGTTGGAAGTATCAGATTTCAGTATTCTCTTAGCAACCATCGCTAATCTGGTTCCCATGAGCTGGCATACTGGTTTCAACCAGGTGTTCCTCGGTTTATGATAAACGGGGCATACAAATAGAAAATGATCAATATTTTCTATATGATCTTGGCAAAATAAGCACTTATTACTAATAGCAGGGTTCCATTTACTTGTTAACAAACGAAGGGGTAGTGTACCTACCCTGAACTGATGGTAAAGCTTGCGGTCATGCTGTTTCGTTATAAGATCCCAATAGCCTTCCAAAAGGGGTTCATCCCTAATATCAAGGATGGGCTGATATGGGAGGAGAATCTCCTGACTTTGATCAACTCCCAGTATGCTGCTTTGTAAGAACTTTTTGATGGAAATCCCGCGGTCTCTGGGTGATCCCAAAGATTCCTCATCCCCATATCAGTCAGCAGGGACTTAACACCGGTCAACCATGGGGTCTTATATGAGCGGCTTAGCCCCCTTACTTCTAGCAGCACCCTAGCATACAGGTGGATCTCCGGAGTAATCCAGAGGCGCCTCCACAATGCCAGTGGTCTGTAGCGGGCGACTTCTTCAAGTACCTGCCAACCAAGATCAAAAAGCAATGGTATTCGAGGGGATGACTGGGGCAGACCCACTATTGATCTCAGAAATTTATTCTGGGCTGTGGAAAGTGAGGATAAATTACAAAACCCCCAAATTTCTGCACCATATAGGATGGCTGGACACATTTTGGTTGTATACATTTTGACAATAGGGGCAATAGGCTTGGATAGAGACAGCCTGTGCTCCTTAAGCAGGGCACCGGCAAGCTGAGCATGTTTTAGCGCTAAGATATCAACTTGGGGCTTCCAACTTAATTTGTCGTTGAATGCGACAAGTAGCTAAAAACGTCAGTCTGCTCCAATAGTTCGCCATCCATGACACGTGCTTTGACTGGCTTTAACCCATGGAGCAAAGCGATACAAAAGGGGATGATGGACGGAGCGTTTGAACAAATCAAACACTCACCCCCAGTCAACTGATCTGGGTTTAATCCATCACCATTCTTTAGTTCACTCAGCCACCCCAGTTCAGACATGGCTATATGCAAATCAGTCTGACCCTGTGCCTTATGGGAACAGTCCAGCCCGAACTGCCAAGCCATGTCTTCCTTGGACCGGAAACAAGCATCCTGGGACCGGTTTCGGATTCATAATCCTCATCAGCCAGGCTATCTTGAATCCAGTGGCCAAGTGAACAAGGGACTCACGTCTGAGCATACCCTGCCACACTTAGGGCGAATAAATGTAACCCATGGAGCACCATAAACTTGGTTTTCCCTACGTTGACCACAAGCTCATGTTCGCGGCAAAACACCTCAAAACGAGACAGTGCCAACTGCAGTCCCTGTCTCGTTTTGGATATTAGCAAGGTGTCGTCCGCGAACATGAGCAGTGGCACTTTTATGCCAGCTAGCATTGGCGCATCCGTTGACTAGTTCACAAAATACTGGACCACGCCATTAATAAATAAAGAAAACAGGGTGGGAGCCAGCACACACCCCTGTCGGACGCCTTTGCTCACCTCAAACTTTTCAGTAACCTCACCTGGTTTGCCCCAACGAACCTGCGCATGGGTGTGTTCGTGGAGTTTGACCAAAATAGAAACTCTTTGGGCATCCCTATTTTCAGTAATACTTCCCACAACTTTACCCTTGGGACAAGATTGAAGGCGGATTTAAGGTCCACAAATGCTGCAAAAAGCAACCCCCTGCCTAAGGTAACCTCCTTCCAGTAAATTAATACAAATCTGAAGGTTTGGTCGAGGGTCCCTATGTGGTACCGAAACCCTGAATGCAGAGGTGTCAAGATGTCTGCTTCAGTCATCCATCCCTGTATCCTGCCCAATACCAATCTTGCAGAAATCTTTTGCACGGCATCAATCAGACTGATGGGTCTATAATTGGCCAGCGCAGAGCGATCTCCCTTCTTATAGATCGGTATAATCTCTGCACCGGACCAAGATGCTGGGAACGGAGCTCCACAAGCTATAGCATTAAATAATAGCTTTATATATAGGACCCATAAATCTTTGTCCTGCTAAATAAATCGGCAGGGATACAATCAGGCCCTGGAGCCTTGCCACTCGGGATTGATTTCAACACTGACTCCACCTCTATTTGTAAACTCCAATGGATTATCAATTAAAATAGGCGGGGCAGCATCATTGCTACTATGTGATGCCCCAAACTGTGCTTCAAAAAATGACGGTCATTGCTGAGGTTCGACGTGGTTGCTCGGGGTTTTAGACTGCGGCCTATTCCCCCATTTGAGTAAATCCCAGATTTGGATCATGTTCCTCCCATTACAGGCATGTAACAAATTCTTCCATCATTCCTCATCCCAGACTCTCTTAGCTTGTCTTAGTGCTGGTTTATATTTAGCTCTGCGCTGCTTGATGGAACCCTGGGACCGCGCTTTTATAGCTGTCACCAAGGCTTTATGGGCAAGTCTGCACGTGTTGTTATACCACGAGCTTGGCTTCTGCGGACTAATCTTTTTACATCGGTTTACGTTTATAAAAAACCTTTTCAACCCACTAAAAAGTTTGTTATGCACACCCAATAGTTTAGCATTTAGTGCCTCCTGGGACTCACAGTCAGTAAGTTTTTCCAAAGACCTCGAGACCATAGCCCTGATCTGCGCAACATTCTTTTCATTAGTGGCTACCCGTGCCCACCGAACCCTTCTTAGGTCATTGGTAATAATTAACATGTTAGGGCAACCATCGCCTTCCCTCTGTGAAAAGCTGGAAAAACTTCTATTGTTAATTTGGAAAACCAGGGGGTTGTGATCGCTTTCAGGCCTACTCTGTACCTCCAAGTCTATGACTAAAGGCCACAGCTCCACATTAACAAGTATATAATCGATACGGCTGTTAAACCTACCATTATCAAAAGTCACAGCACCCTGACTGTCAGACTTCGTCCTTCCATTAACCGCCCTCAAGCCCCTTTCCAAACACAACCCCTTCAATTGAAGGGCAGCCTCAGACCATTTCCTTATGGGTTGAAGATCCAAGTGAGGGACACCCCATAATGCATCCTCATCTTCACTGAGCCTTCCATCTTCGAAGTCCAGGGGTTCAAAGCAGGTATTAAAATCACCGGCAATGATCTTATTGCTAGTGTTGACCTCCTGGGACAGGTGGCTTTCTAAAGTTGTGATGACACTACAACTCCTGCCACCAGGTTGGCCCCTCGAATACACATTATAAATGGTTATATCGAGGCCCTTTGTTGAGCTAACCCTTATGGCCAATATATCTGGGCCATCAATGAAGACCTCGTCCACCCTTACCCCCTCGAATTGCCGAACCCAACAAGTCAACCCACCAACTGGTCTACCCCTTTGTCCCCTTGATGCTGCTTTAGAGAAATTTAGATAACCTACGTGAAAAACTCCTTCCACAGACCATGTCTCTTGGAAAACCCATACATCTGTACACTCTATGTATGCAGACCAATCTGTGGACATTGTTTTTGCTTCTAGGCCTGCTATGTTCCAAGAGGATAAGGTCATAAATGGTCTTGAGGAACTAGGGCCTTCATTCCCAGTGGAAATTAATACCTCATTTGTATTTGTTTCCATTATTAGTGGTTGACCAATGCTGAGGGGTTTTAAAAGAGGTTGTACCTCAGAATCAATGGAAATGTCCCGCAATTCAGTTCCCGTGCGTACATTTTCTGAGCCAGATAACAATATATCCCGAGGGGAGGCACACTCACATCCCAGATTGATACAGGTGGCAATTAGTGAGTTCCCAACTACCATCATATTGGCCCCGCTGCCTGTAGCCCACTGTGCAGTGTCGCTCCCTCTCAGTCAGTCAATGTCTTAGAGTGTTGACAATAGCTGGAAGCGATTATTAGTCTGAATGGGGAAGTCTAACCTATTGTAGACCCCTTGGGGGACCCGTACTTCCCTATTTCTGGGCGGTGTTTATCAATTGTAGAAAAGCCCTAGGTGGAGTAATCTAATTTCATCTGCAACAGGGGGAAAGTGCCTAGCCATCTCTAAAATGTAACGGACCAAGGGTGGGTGACCTGAAGCTCAATACCACACAGTCACCAGCCATAGATTTAAATGAGTGGCCAACCCAATTGATACATCGCACCATTTTAAATTCATCAAATAGTTTGTGACGAATCCCTGTCTTCTTACTCACGAAGTGGAGAGTCTTATTTTTGAGTTTAGACCAGTGCTCTCGAGTTCCTGGGGGGAGAGGAGGTACGTTCGCTAGGATAACCGTATAGGGTGTGGCTTCAGGGGGTAGATGGAGGCTCGCTAACATAGCGGTACCCCCTTCTATGCCTTGCTCATCCTGCCTTCTATTACCTTCTGCCCCACACTGCTGTATCAAGGGAGCAGCCATACCATTGTTGCACTAGTAGGGGGAGGACAGACTACACTCATCACTGATTCTACCCGATCGGCACTCAGTTGAGCATTTGACGTATTTCCCAGCTGCGTCTTGTGTACAGCCCCCAAGGTGCTACATTGGACCCCCCATTAGCCTGAATAGTAGGTTGCACGAGGTCCCTTTGGGTGCTGCAAGCTAGGCCTTGTTCAATCTTATTAGGCCTGGCATCAACTGAGTCTAATCTTTTAATAATAGATCAATGAGGGCAGCTATTTGTTCTCTTAATAGGGACCACAATTCTTGGTTAAGCTGGATATTTGATTGAGCAGCGGGATTAAGGTCCGGGGTATTAACACCCGGATTTCCAAAGACATAAACCCCACTTGATTCATTGATGGCAGACGTTGTATTTTGTTTGGTTGTGCCACGACCTTTCCTTTTTTTGTGGGCGGTTCGGCTCCTGTCCCCCCTAAAACGTTCTTCTTCCTGGTTTTTACCATAGCAGGACTCTGAAAGCTATGCTAGATTTACGGGGAACCCAAGGAGAGGGACATAGGCAACACATCTGGTAGGCTGGGAGGAGTTGTCACAAGCAGGTTCTAAATCAGTGTTGGATTGAAGATGGGGTATCTGGGCACTAGGCAGAGAGCCTCCCCTAGATGATATGGGTTCAAGCGAGAGCCGATGCTCTGTTGCCTGGATCTCAAGCATTAAAACAGATTCGGCTCTATTTAAAAAAGCATCTAGAGTGCCCACCACCCTATCCCCGACCTTCCTTTTACTCATGATAGTCTACGTACTCCGAAAGCAACCAGTGGCGGCGCCCCAAGCTAACCTTCAAAGGACAAAGATCCAAGCAAAGACTCACAAGCTTACAGATCGGTGACAAAGAGTCAATAATGTGGGCCAGCCCGGCCTCCTCCGGACTCCTCCGGGCGCAGACGGGCGTACCCTTGGCCCGGGATTTGCCCGGGCAGCGCCCGCCCGCGTCCCACGCTGCGTGGGTCCTCCAACGAATTTAAGGGCCTCCTGGCGCTAAACAGTGACACTTTCTTCCTGCGGCACTGGAGGCTTCTGGGATAAGTAATCTCCTCCTTTTGGTCACGGTAATGGCGGCGAAGGCGGCAGCGGCCGCAAGAGCAACTGCAGACCCCCGCCCAAGGCAGCACAAACCAGCAGGGCAGCAACGAACAATCCGGTAAGAAGCAGGGCAACAAGTTTCAGCGCGTCCCGCGCTGCGTGGGTCCTCCAACGAATTTAAGCGCCTCCTGGCGCTAAACAGTGAGGCGTTCTTCCTGCGGCACTGGAGGCTTCTGGGATAAGTAGTCCCCTCCTTTTGGTCGCGGTAATGGCGGCAAGGCGGCAGCGGCCGCAAGATCAACTACAGACCCCCACCTATGGCAGCACAAACCAGCAGGGCAGCAACGAACAATCCGGTAATAAGCAGGGCAACAAGTTTCAGCGTGTTTTATGTTTATTTTTTTTAGGAATATTTTGGACTGATCTCTAACTCATGGAGTAAATGATTCCTTCTATGATCTCGACAGTAATTATTGCCTAATGAGATTGACCTTTATCGAAGTAGTGAACATGTAGGTCCCCTCTAAGTTTAATTAATTTATTTATTTTATTTTAAAAGTTTTATATAGCGCGGACAAGATCTTTGCAGATATCAGAGCGCTTTACATAGAGGGGTACATGAGGGGGAGTAATCATACAAATAAATCAGTAGGTCAAAACAGTACAAATACGTTACATAGAGGGGTATATGAGGGATCATAGTCAGATAGATAAGTCAGTAAATCAAACAGTACACATGGGTGACTGCAAAGCCAATCATGTGAGCAATGAGACAACTCAAACAAGTAGGCAAAGGGGTCAGGCATGTAGTACAGATCGGTGTCGAGTGTTAACAGAGTTCTAGATACTGGTTCAAGTGTATTTAGCCATGAGGATAGCTTTTACTTCTTTTTTAAAGAGTATAGTGGAAAAGATAAGCCTGGTTTCTGAAGGGAGTGAGTTCCAGATCCTAGGTGCCATTCCCGAGAAGGAGCGCTTATATGTTTTTTCCTTCCGGAATCTTCGCAGTTTCAACAGAAGATTGTTTGTGCCTCTAGTGTTTCTAGCTCCGCCAGAGATTGTCAGTTTCTGAGCGAGGTAGCCGGGTGAGTTTAGGTGTACCGCCTTGTGTGTCATGCAGGCTATTTTCAGGTGTATTCTGGCTTCAAATGGCAGCCAGTTCAGGGATTTCAAGTCAGGGGTAATGTGGGAGTGCTTTTTTGACCCAGTGATGAGTCTCGCTGCAGTGTTTAGGGAAGCTCTTAGTGGTGCGGTTGTGGTTAGGGGGAGACCGCATAGGGCGGTGCTACCGTATTCAATTCTGGGCATGACAATTGCTTGTACTGCGGTTTGGAAGTCTTTGGCTGGGAGGAAGGGTTTAAGTTTCCTCAGAGTATTGATCTGGAAGTTCGCTCCCTTAGTTGCTTTGATGATATGTTGCTGCATGTTGAGATTGGTGTCGAGTGTTATGCCTAAAGATTTTGCTGAGTCCACGATGGTGGGTTGGACATTGAGTGCAGTTAGGTGTTTAAGCCAGGTTTGAGTGGTGGAGATCTTAGCTGGAGGTGAGATCAGAAGGAACTCTGTTTTCAGGGCATTGAGTTTGAGGTGATTATTGGCAAGCCAGGATTGGGTGAATCTGATTGTTGAGTTCAGGAGCAGGATGTCATTGGGGGATTGCAATTTGAGATAAAGTTGGGTGTCATCGGCATACATGTGAAAGTGTACATTGGATGCTTGTAGCAAGGTGGTGAGTGGTTCCATGACTAGGATGAACAGAGTTGGGGATAAAGAGGAGCCCTGGGGGACGCCTAGCGTTACAGGTATTGGCGAGGACATCAGGTTGTTGCTCTTGAATTTCTGCGACCTGTTGTGAATAAAGGAAGTGAACCACTTGAGAACAGTTCCAGATAAACCCATTCTTGTGTTTAGAAGTTCTAGCAGATTCTCATGTTTAACGGTGTCAAATGCTGAAGAGAGATCAAGAAGGATGAGGAGGCAAGTGTCGTTTTGGTCTAGCATTTGAAGTGCGTCGTCAATTATGTGCGTCATGGCCGTTTCTGTGCTGTGTCCAGCTCTGAAGCCTGACTGGTGAGGTGTGGTAAATAAATAAATAATACCTCTATTTTTGACTGGATATACAATAACAGATAGCTCAATAAATAAGAGTCAAGATTCGAGGTAGTAGGAGTTTGCAGGTTTAATACAGCATAAAGGACAGGAACAGGACAACCTGCACGGGCAAGATCTGGGATGGCTAGCAACTTTTAATAACAGTGCACAAGTATATATAGTTAAACAAAACACATGATGTTCAATACAATAGGCATAGCAGTGGGCAGGGCCTGTAGCAGTCGCGAAAGATAAGGCAGAAAGTAGGTGTAACAAGAGGCGTGAACAGGGCGTATACATAGACATGTGATGTAAACGTAACGGAATATGTCATAAATGGGGCGGAAACATGGAGGGGGCTACCTAAGGAGCCGAGACCTCTAACCTAGTGGTGCGCGCAAGCTGGCAATGACGTGTTACTAGGAGGAACTGGGGGCTATGACTTCTGCGCTAGAAGGAGAGACGAAAGTCTGGAGAGTCAGAGCGACATGTACCTAAACACTATCTAGTATCTGATGTTTAGAGAACATATTGATAGAATCCAAAAGTTATCAGGGTAAAGGCTAACAGACACTAAGACTGGTGCATGCATTATTCTACATGTAGTACGTGTTGAGGAATATTAAATGACCATTAATACAGTATTTCTCTTACATGGAGACGTAAAGGCTAGACCATGACGGAAACTATTGATGCGATTCAGTAGCTTAGGAATGCAGAGAAGGAGGGCTGGACTGATAACTAGAATCATAACATACTCTTGGCAGACTGGAGGCAGAGCCAGGCCGAGCCGGGCACTGTGAGGCAGGAAGTAAGTGAAGGGTCAGGGATACAGGTGGGGGCTGTATCGCTCCTCGGATAGGGTTCAGGAGACAGGAGCTGAATCTGAGTCCGGGCCCTTTTGAGGCCTAGAAACGGGGATTTTACAATGAATTAACGTGCACACTGTAAAACGTGGCAACATAACTTTACATAGGCCTAGTACTCGTAGCTTTCACGAGAACTGGAAACTGGCATACTAGAGATGGACACAACTGTAATTGCGTCTTTAATCGATCATGGGGAATACATATTGCATATTAATCATGCACATATAACATAAGATGGGGAACACGTAGGGACACAGAACATGGCAAAATTTACTTTTCCACATTCCCTCCTTGTCACTACGTTTCCATCAGGAAACATCTATATTCATGATACCATCTATCATTTCATACAGTATCATTTGCTCGTCTCGAAGTGTCTTGGAACGGGATTTAGGACGGGACTTGGGAATAGGAATACAAGAGGTAGCACAAATGCCGCAAATCGCAGGGCCACATTGTATACAGAGGCAGCAACTGAATATGATCGCTACTGCAATACCTAGAAAGGACAATACTTTCCATCCCCAGGCAGAAATTATACTCCAGAACCAACCGGACCATGTCCAGGTGCCTGGATTCTGGTGTAACTGATGGGAAATTTTATGAAGTCTGGTTATAGCTGAATAAACAGACGGCGCGTTATTAGGAATGAAAATGCAGCAACTAGATCCGATGACTCTACATGCTCCTCCTCTATCGGCCAGTATGACGTCAAGAACGAGACGATTTTGGAGCACGACAAATCTCATAGCAGATTGCTCTTCGGTTAAGTTACCTAGGGCAGAGGCAGTCTCATTCACTACTGCTTCAAGGGTTCTGGTTAGTCTACGTATTAACTTACTATTCTGGATAGGTCCTATAAAGAAAAAGAATCCTTTATTGAAGTCTTGATATTGTTCTAGAGTAGTTTCAGTTTGATCGACAATCGGGGACTCGATCTCCCTTCTATGTCTAATGTGTACTAGATGTGTGTTTCTATGATAATCGGATGGGGCTAGAAAAACTGGTGGCAGTAGGAAGGCAATGTAACAGGTTCCATCCCAATCGAGGGGCAGACGAACATATGCGGTCTGACCACAAACAAAATAAGAATGACGTGAAGCTTTGAAAATAGATTTCCCACTGTCACTATACTCAACAATAGTAGTACAATCACTATGTCCTACATGTGCGGAACCATTATTTCGGACACATAATTCGCCTTTGACTGGTAGTACTGAAATAGCAGGTAAGTCTGGAGTAGGATCAGACTGAACATTCAGAACCATGAAATTCGAAGAATAATTCCCCAAATTATAAACTTCATTTTCTAGATCTAACCCTGTTCTGTGGGGAAGACCTTGCTTGTCTGGAAAACATGTACTGTTCAGTAGGGACATATCATTTGAAGATGACGTTAACATGGACCAGGCTCCACACGAACCATTATGTGAAAACGGATAAGGAAACAGTGGCAGAACTCCCTTCGGTGTCTGGAAAGGGGGAAGTCGACCACACACCCAACAATTAGTGGCATTGCTGGTCTGGTGTGAATAATGTAACATACGGATAAATGTATTGTTGCGCATAGCAAGACGATAGGATAGTTCGTGAGGAGGCAGATCACTAAACGTGTGCTCTACTGTAGCATTAGAAAACTTATTTACATGAGAAATTGGAAAACATAAATGAAATGCATAACTTGTACAGGTAATCATTAAACTCAAAAACAATATAAAACTTAGAAAAACGATACATCGGATAGAGTTTTGACTAACTCTCTCACTATGGGGGTCTATCTCATACATGTCAGATACCTGTCTAACCGTTTCACCCAGGGGGACTTAGACAATTAAACTGGCTGACTTATTTTACTAGACCGTAACTTCTTTTTATACTCCTGTTGCGGAGTTTCCTCTAACAGGGGAGGCTTGGTATCAATGTCATTTGCGGGACAGTCCTTAAGAATAGTATCTTGGCAGTCTTTAAAATCTTGACAATCCTTGGAAATGTTCTTGGAAACAGTTTTTAGTCGGAGTCCGTGAAATTTCTTGACATGCGACAGGTGCACCCACCCCTTCCTGCCTTCTAACTTGACGGCAGTACGGGTGGTCAAAAGGACTAACTTCGGTTCCTTCCAGCGAGGCTCCAACGGACTTGAACGATCGAAATTCCCAGGCTTCCTGGAACGATTTCATGCGGTTTCACCTCGGTATTGTCTGGAAATGCGGCGGCAACCTGTGAACGACAAGAGTGTAGGGCAGACATCAAGGAAGCTAGGTAATCTGTCAGCATATTACTGGAAACATCTGTAATACTTCGGGGTCTGGGTGTACCCCACATGTTCGGGGGCGGCCGAATACGACCTCATAAGGGGACAGACCTGATCTGGAGTGTGCGACCATGCGCATATAGAATAGGGCAACTGGCAGGGCAACTAACCAGTCTACACCTTTTTCTTGACAGACTTTGGCAATACGGATTTTCAAGGTTTGATTATGTCTCTCTACGAGACCGGCTGCTTCTGGATGGCGTACACAATGGAACTTCCACTGGTACCCTAACAAAAGGGAAACGTGCTTCATAAGTTCAGATGAGAATGGCTGGCCGTTATCAGAATACACGACCCTAGGGAGTCCATAGCGGGGGAAAAATTCACGAACCAACTGCTTGGCAGTGGTCGCGGCTGTATAATCTGGAACTGGATATGCCTCTGTCCACCTGGACAAAGCGCATACAACTACAAGGACATACTTGAAACCTCGACATCGCTCCATCTGAATATAATCCATCTGGAGGACTTCAAAAGGGTGGTCAGGGGGCTGGAATCCACCTTGTTCCACCGGGACACTTTTACCTGGATTGAACTGGCAACATATCATACAGGTACGGACTTTCTGCTTGGCTGCAGCTCGTAAATGCTTGTTAAACCAAAGGTTCTGGATACTGTCTAACATAGCTTTCTCTCCTAGATGTGCTGGACTATGTGCGGTATTGATAATGACTTGAACCATTGAGTCGGGGAGAAACCATGTGGCTTTTCCCTTCGTCAACCATCCCTGATCTGTCTGGACCCCTCCTTGTTCGGACCATTTCTTGATTTCTTCAGGAGTAGCATGTAACTGGATATCTATGACATCTCGAGTAGGGTTCTTAACTGTCATACAAGTAGTCTGTTCTAGAGTGGATGTCGGTGTCCTGTTAACGGGTATGTCTGGTGTCTGTGCTGTAAGCTTGGCTGTTCGATCCGCTAGATCATTACCTTGGGAAATAATGTCAGTAACTTTAGTATGTGCCTTGCACTTCATGATAGCGATAGATGTCGGTAAATGTATTGCATCTAACAGAGCTTGAATAAGGAAACCATGCTGAATCTTGGTTCCATGAGAAGTCATGAAACCTCTCTCTTGCCAGAGCACTCCAAAGTCGTGTACGACTCCGAATGCGTAGCGTGAATCTGTGTAAATATTAACTTTCAGGTTCTTGGCATGTATGCAGGCTTGTGTCAGAGCAACTAGCTCTGCTGCTTGAGCAGACAGGGTGTCAATACGGTGTGTTTCAATAACTTCAGTGTCAGTAGTCACTGCATACGCGGCTACTAGTTCTCCTGTACTAGTTCTCATACATGAACCATCCACATAAAGTGTCAGGTCGGGATTAGGTAATGCAATGTCTGTCAGGTCTTGTCTTGGCTTAGTCATAGTATTAATGACTTCCACACAGTCATGTGTGGCAGGATTTGAAGTAACTGACGGTAACAGTGTAGCGGGATTTAGAACGTTGCAGCGTCTGATTTCTATGTGTGGCTGGAACAATGTCAGTTCATAACCTGTCAAACGTGCAATTGTCAAGTGTTGGGTCTGTGTTCGGTTTAAAAGAACTTCCACGGAGTGTGGAACTTGTACTGTCAGGGAGTGTCCTAATACTGTGGAATCACTTTGTCTGATAGCTAGAGCTGTGGCTGCAACTGACTTGAGGCACGCAGGCAGAGCCTGGGCTACTGGATCTAATGTGCTAGAAAAATAAGCACAGGGCTTGTATTGTCCTGCTTGATCTTGTGTGAGAACAGATAATGCTGTACCATTACGTTCTGTGACAAAAAGTGTAAAAGGCTTACTGTAGTTCGGTGTTGCTAGAACAGGTGCTTGGCATAAAGCTTTCTTCAACTCATTAAAAGCAAGTGTATGTTCAGATGTCCAAGGGAGGACAGTCGATACGGCTGCCTCCTGTGTCGTTAACTGTATCAGTGGCTTGGCTAGAAATGCATACTGAGGAATCCATTGTCTGCAATAAGAAGTGAGGCAGATAAAAGCACGTACCTCCTTCTGGGTCTTGGGCTGAGGAAGACTCGCTATTAACTGGATACGGTCGGGTGTCAACTGCCTACCCCACTTGGACAGTAAGTGGCCTAAGTAGATCACTTGCTGGACACAGAATTGGAGCTTTGAAGGGGACACCTTGTGCCCCATCTCAGCTAGGAAATACAGAACTGTAAGTGATGCCCGCTCGCAAGCACGTTCAGAACGGGCTGTGATCAGTAGATCATCGACATACTGGAGCAGGGCAGTGTCAGTTGGCATGTGAATATTGTCTAGTTGTCTTTTAAGTGCTTGACTGTAAATACTAGGACTTTCTGTGAAACCTTGAGGAGCTCGTGTAAATTTATAGCTCCTTCCATTTAAACAAAAACCGAAAAGGTACTGGCTGTCTGGATGAATGGGAACACTGAAAAATGCATTCTTGAGGTCGATTACGGTAAAGAATATTGCCTCTGGATCAATAGCTGTCAATAGAGATGAGATATCTGGAACAACTGGGTACTGGGGAATGATACATTTATTGAGTTCTCGAAGGTCAATCACTAATCGATATACTGGGGGTGCATTTGGATCAGTACGTTTCATGACTGGAATGATAGGAGAATTACATACATTGGAGTCAGTTTCTACAACTACTCCTTGAGCAATGAGCTCGTCAATAATTTTGGATAAGGCTGCTACAGCCTCAGGTGGCAATCTGTACTGTCTGATTCGTGGCAGGACTATACCTTGCTTGAGAGTCACACGATGGGGTGTGATTTGCATAAAACCAACATCAGTTGGACCTTGCGCCCATAGATGCTGCGGAACATTAGACAATCTTGGATCAAAATCACGTAATACATAGTGACCCTTGAAGTCACGCAAAAACAAACGTATTCCCTCTGGGGAACAACTAATAACTGCACCTAATTCTTTCAATGTCTTAATGCCTAACAAATTTTCTGGACATGACTTCGTAAGTAATAGATCAGTAGTTCGGGACAATGGACCAACTTCTAGAGTAACTGGCTTTGATATCTCGTTTACAATAGGCTTTCCTGAAAATCCAAGGGAAACATTTCTAGAGCCTGAGAGCGGAGCCCCTGGAACCTCGTCGTGACTTATAGTAGTCCTACTTGCCCCTGTATCAATCAGAAACTTTCTGTCTTTCCCTAATACTTGACTATGAACATAGGGACCTTCTTGATCTACAGGAATCTCGATGAGAGGCAAGCCTACCTTCCTCTCTAGGCTGTTTCATGAATACGCTTGATACTCTGGATACTCGGACTGTGCATACTGGTACATCTGCTGTGTAACATGCTGTGTTGCAGCAATAGGCTGCGGTGCTGTAACTGTCTGTGGTGTATTCTGTGGTAACTTTACCAACAAAATTACTGGATGCCTCCGGGGTTGCTTTTGGCAAGCCCTCGGCAAGAAGAGGATACATACCCTTAATGAGGGCATTTCTCTGTCTGACTGACTGTTCAGTTTTAACTCGTTCACCTATTTCGATTAGTTCCCTTTCTTGGGCTCTTTCTAAGGATTCTCTACTTAATTCTGACTTTCTGATTTCTTTTTCGGTTCTTTTATGAGATTCTTTGCGCCATAACTCGATGGCATCTTTCTGTGACTGTCTGGCTTTCTTTTTCCATAATACTTCCTCTACTCGCATGATGCACTCGGCATCCCATGTACCCGATACGGGCCATCTATACTTTTCCTCTAACTGTTTGGTGTACTCCACCCATAAATCTAGATATAATATGGCACTTATGCCATGCTTTTGATACATAAAATGACCTGGACTGTCCCTAGGCGGGACAGGAACTGCTTCTTCTAACAGACCTCTTCTAGTTTTTAACTGACGTAACTTCGAAAACAAAGGCATGACTGGGCTGGAGCCTAGACACAATACAATACACAATGAACACGAGTGTGCACGTTAATTACTGAAAATACACCACTTTCATACCACGACATTGAAATACATGAATGACATTTAAAATAACAGTTCTGACAAAATACTACCTGGAATACTGAAAACAGAATACATGAATTTCTCGAGAACAGAACGGACTAGAACAGAAACTAGATGCACTGCTAAAACAGTACGAAACTTACCGGTCTCATAAAGAGACACGTCAGGACCCGCATCCACCTAAGTGGACACTTCGTGTTGGATCTGTGTACCCAAACCCACGGACCAGAGACAATGCAATTGACCCTGTCTAGATACTACCCCAGCAACGGTACTCACCGGGCAGCAAGAACGGAAGGCCTCGGACTGGACTGGACTGCTACGACGACGGACGAACTTCGGACTTCTGTTACGGGTGGGCCTCCGGATACCTCGGACCTTGGACTCTCGGCTTGGGCTCTGGTCGGGACTCGCCGCGTTCCTCCACCGCCTCGTCTGGATGCTGGACCGCAACCTCCGTCTCCTCCGTGGGCCTGAGGGATACTTGAAGCAGAAATATCTGCACGTGCACGGTATGGTTCCGTCACGGCTGCAGAGGATCAGGGGGCTTGCGTGGCTTCACCGGCGCGTGGGGAAAGGGCAAGTCCCTATTCGGGCGCCATTATGTGGTAAATAAATAAATAATACCTCTATTTTTGACTGGATATACAATAACAGATAGCTCAATAAATAAGAGTCAAGATTCGAGGTAGTAGGAGTTTGCAGGTTTAATACAGCATAAAGGACAGGAACAGGACAACCTGCACGGGCAAGATCTGGGATGGCTAGCAACTTTTAATAACAGTGCACAAGTATATATAGTTAAACAAAACACATGATGTTCAATACAATAGGCATAGCAGTGGGCAGGGCCTGTAGCAGTCGCGAAAGATAAGGCAGAAAGTAGGTGTAACAAGAGGCGTGAACAGGGCGTATACATAGACATGTGATGTAAACGTAACGGAATATGTCATAAATGGGGCGGAAACATGGAGGGGGCTACCTAAGGAGCCGAGACCTCTAACCTAGTGGTGCGCGCAAGCTGGCAATGACGTGTTACTAGGAGGAACTGGGGGCTATGACTTCTGCGCTAGAAGGAGAGACGAAAGTCTGGAGAGTCAGAGCGACATGTACCTAAACACTATCTAGTATCTGATGTTTAGAGAACATATTGATAGAATCCAAAAGTTATCAGGGTAAAGGCTAACAGACACTAAGACTGGTGCATGCATTATTCTACATGTAGTACGTGTTGAGGAATATTAAATGACCATTAATACAGTATTTCTCTTACATGGAGACGTAAAGGCTAGACCATGACGGAAACTATTGATGCGATTCAGTAGCTTAGGAATGCAGAGAAGGAGGGCTGGACTGATAACTAGAATCATAACATACTCTTGGCAGACTGGAGGCAGAGCCAGGCCGAGCCGGGCACTGTGAGGCAGGAAGTAAGTGAAGGGTCAGGGATACAGGTGGGGGCTGTATCGCTCCTCGGAGAGGGTTCAGGAGACAGGAGCTGAATCTGAGTCCGGGCCCTTTTGAGGCCTAGAAACGGGGATTTTACAATGAATTAACGTGCACACTGTAAAACGTGGCAACATAACTTTACATAGGCCTAGTACTCGTAGCTTTCACGAGAACTGGAAATTGGCATACTAGAGATGGACACAACTGTAATTGCGTCTTTAATCGATCATGGGGAATACATATTGCATATTAATCATGCACATATAACATAAGATGGGGAACACGTAGGGACACAGAACATGGCAAAATTTACTTTTCCACAGAGGGTTGAGGAGATCAAATTGTTCAATGTGTTTAGTCAATTGTAGTTGTGCGCATTTTTCCAGTAGTTTGGCGAGAGTGGGAATATTGGTAATGGGTCGGTAGTTGTTGAGATCAGAGGGGTCGGCTGTGGGTTTCTTTAGTAGAGGTGTGACTTGACCAACTTTGAGGGAGTCAGGTATGCTTCCTTGTTGGAGAGAGCTGTTGACAATTTTAGTCCAGAGAGGGAGAAGCAGAGGGGTAAAGTCTTTTACTGCGGAAGCAGAATGTTTTATGGACCTCGGTGCCATGTCTAATTATTGCATGCACTGATAGTGGGCTGCACTTTTGGTTCTTTCATTTTAATGTGGTCACTGAATGCTTGTAAGTAAATGGTTCGGCTTTTCCTTACTTGGTATTTTTTTATTAGTTCTCTTTACTACTAATTTGTTTGGTTCTATACTATTAAAATTCACAAGCATGACACTTTTTTGATTGTTAATCATTTTTTCGTTCTCTTTATGACTAATGTGTTTAGTTCTATACTACCAAAATCTACATGCATGACAGTGATTTGTGATCCTTGGGATCCTGGCGCGAAGATACAATAAACCCACCACTCGATACCTTCAACTGTGACTTTTGCATAACAGAGTATTGAAGTGATCAAGCGGGGGGAAGGAAAATTAGGATGGGAACAGCTGGGAAGGAGAGATGTGTAAAGGAAAATGTTAGCAACAACACAAAATCCAGTAATCAAGTATTAATGACATGTTTAGATACTTCAATCCAAGCACAACCTTTATAAACTTCTAAGGGCTTTGTCTCAAAGTTACTATGATTATATATGTAAGTTTAACAGCATTCACTGAATCTTTTATACTTTGCTTATGAGTTTAAAACACTCACCAATGAACCAAATGGCACTTTCACAATGACTCTCTTATGCGAAAATAAAGGTGCTGTGTCTCTGTGCCACTGCGCAAAGAAATAATATGCAAATGCGCTCTTCCTCAGGAAAAAACTAAGTTGCTATATTCTTGTGCAACCACAGCATGAAATAATATGCTTAGAGCTTTTTAATCAAGAAAAAACAAAGTTGCGATAGTACTGTGCAACTACGGAATGAAACAATATGCAAATGCGCATTTTTATCCTTTCAGCCATACACTCGCGCAACGGAGGACATCAATAGTACCTTAGCGGACTCCAGGGAGGCCTGTTTAATCTCATCTCTCAAAAACGCAATTTTTTTTTATCATGGGCCTCTGTCCCCTTACCTGGTGGGCGGGCCTCAAGCAAAGCAGCCTGGGCCTCCAGAAGTGTGAGACGGGCATCTTGTTTTGTACGTTGGAGTTTAAGTTGGCCCTTGGCGAAGCCGCGGATGGTGGCCTTACTGGCCTCCCAGAGTACCAGGAGAAAAGACCAAGCCCTGATTAGTGGAGAAGTATTGACGGAGCTCGTCCCCTATGTGTTTCCGGAAGACTTTGTCCTGGAGAAATCAGGCGTTCAGCCGCCAGATAGGACACTAGGATGCCAAGAGTCCGCCCAACTGCAGGGATACTGGGGAAGGATCTGATAACCCCCTGGGAAGGATGGTGATGGCCTGGATTGATCGACAGTCAAGGGCCGGCAGGAAGGAATAGTCCAGTTGGGCATGTGTGTGATGGGATGCTGATGTATGAGTGTATAGGCGGGAGGTCGGGTGCCAGAGCCTCCAGGTGTCCCCGAGGCCCAGAGATGCAGCCCAATTTGAGAGGAGAGCAGATTGGGAGACTCGGGAGGCTGAAGGCGCTGCGGCAGTGTCAAGGCCCGGGTCCATAACTGCATTGAAGTCCCCGCAGACAACATTCGCCCCCGGGGCTAAAGCAGTCACCAGAGGGGCAAGACGCTGGAGTGTGGAAGACAGCAGAGGAGGGGGGGGGAGTATACAGCGATCAGGTTCAAGGACTGGTTCCCAATGGTCCCTTCCAGGATGACAAAGCAACCCCAGGGTCATGTACCACTTTACGCGCCACAAAGGGAAGAGCACGGCGCATCAGGATCGCGACCCCCCTAGAACCACGGGTAATGCCAAATCCCACAACAGCCATAGAGCGCCAGAAAGAGACAATGGTTGCCTACCAGGTGTGTCTCCTGAAGCATCAATATATCCACTGCATGTCGCTGGGCATAACGGAGGACTGCAGTGCACTTGACTTTATCCAAGAGGCCGTTGACATTCCATGGCATAACATGGAGTGATGTCATCCCGGAGCAACCATCTGGCATGGGGGGGTCGCGCAAATGGTCGAGCACTTGGCACGGGCAATGGGCGGGGTGCTACAGGTATATTGGGAAGCGGGCATAGTGTTACCGTATCTGACACTGCATGCTCGTGTCGTAGCTAGGCAGAAGTGCTGGTGCAAAAAATAACAAAAAACAAACAGTAGAACTCGGGACAACGGTCCCCCCACCCCATACTTTGGGAACGGAAGCATCTGTCACCCGAACAGTGGAAAACTAGCAAAGGACCAAACTAAAACGCTTGAGAAAGGGGAAACGTGGAGGACCCCTCCTCATAGCAGGATGGGCATAATCAAGTCCGTCGGGAGTTGAAGCAGTGATGAGCCGATATGCCGCCCCCGGCTGCAGAGCCAGGCCCGGCAGGCAGAGACAAGCTCATGCAGGGTCCCTGAGAAGCATCGGGCTACGTGATAGATCTGTGTCCAGGAGGTCCATTAGCGAAGGCCGAGGTGAGGCACCCCAGGGTCCAGGTGGCCGGAGGAGCCAGACCGCCTCACGACCAGAGGTTCTCCAGGGAGCGGCGTCGCTGCCGAGAGGGACCCAGCAGGGAATCCGAGCAGGCTGGCCTCTGGCCACGGCGCCTACAGGAGCGGTTGCGCTGGGTCCGGGGGCTAGGAATCTCCTGGTGAGCAGACCCACCCTCCGCACCACTGGGTGAAGGAATTTGGTTGTTGGCCCGAAGGGGATGTTCCTCCGTGGCCCAGGTCCAAGCTTCCTCGGGAGTGTCAAAGAATAGGGTCTTGTTGGAGAACACCACTCGCAGACGTGCCGGAAAGAAGAGCCTGTATTGAATGTTAAGGGCCCATAGTTTTTGCTTGACTTCGCCATACGAGCGGCGCTGACCCTGGACCTCGCGAGTGTAATCAGGGAAGATCATGATCGTGTGATTGTCATAGCAGAGACGCTGTTGCTTGCGGGCCTCTGCCAATATAGAGTCGCGGTCTTTAAAGTTGAGAATTCACATTATGATCGGCCTGGGGGCCGCTCCCAGGGGTGGTTTAGGAGCAAGGGAGCAGTGTGCCCACTCGTTTGTGAACCACGGGGAGAGAGAGTCTTCAGGGACCCACGAGCACAGCCACTTCTCCATGAAGTCCACTGTACGGCCCTGTTCCACCCCCTCTGGTGAGGCCTCTTTATCCATGGTTCCTCCAGTCGCCCCGGAGTCCGTGGTGGTGAAGAGGTCCATTTTGGTCTGGATGGCCGGGGTCTTGGCTGGCTTGTCTCTGCTCATGCTCGCCACCCAACAGGGCAGGGGGCCCCAGACGTTCCTCTTATAAGGTCTTGGTAGCAGGGGCAATGATCAACTCCGGATGGCACAAGAGCAAGACAACAACAGGGGCGGAGGATGAGGCCCTCCTAAGACCTCACACCGCTCTGTATATGCGCTGGTTCCACCTCTCCAGGCAAGGCTCCACAATGGAAGCGGCGGCACAGAGGTTCGGTCCCCGGGCAGCAGCAAGGCCTCTGCGCCAGGGGCCCGCGGACCACACCAAGCGCCACCAGAGCAGTTCAAAGGCAGTGGGACAGCGGAGAAAGCGCCCTCTTAGGCCTCTCGCCGCTCGGTAAGTGCGGCCTAATCCACCTCTCCTGGACCCTGTCCCTGACCATATGCAACGCGGTGGAGGGCTAGTCTGAATAATAAGTCAGGGCCTCTATAGGGAAGGACCCACGATCCACCGCAGGTGCCACAAGAATAGGTCTGGGGGCCTTCACACAGTTGCTCACACCGCTCGATGCATGCGGTCGAACACCCACTCCCCCGGTGCCACCGCCCTCCGAAGGTGGAGCAGTCAAGGCCAAAGTTAAAGATCAGCGAAATGGGAGTTCCACGTTGGTAGGCCCAAAGGCAGCAACAGGAAATGCAAGACAGGCTGGGTCCAGGGGGTGGCGGAGGGTTTTTGCTGGGAACCTCACGCCGCTCGGCGGATGCGGCCAATACCACCCCTCCAGGCCTCCCCCAGCCAGCAGTACAGCGTCAGCACCAGCGCAGCTTCAGTAGACAGCTTCAGAGGCCCGGTAGGCTGTCCCAGCAGCAGCAGGACCCAGGAGGTAAGAGAGATAGCGGGGCAAGATATCAGTCAGCACCACTCAGGGCTCAGGTCGCACTTCCAGCAGGCAATCCGCGCGTGTCACACCAGAGTCCCAATACCGCCCCCCCCCCACCGCCAGGTCTCACCAAGTCGTCAGGGCGTCGATAGCCAGGTCACGCAAGCCGCCCGAATTGGCAGCCGTACCAAGGCAGCGCCACAGGGAAGTGTGTCTCCAGCAGACCTAGGCAGTTGCACAGTCCCACAGAAAGTGCACCAATTTCAGCACTGGCGGGCAGGAGCTGCCTCAGCGGCCACCCAAGCAAGATCACAGTCGTGTGGGAGAAGGAGGACGATGCAGGCGGCGCCCAAGACCACCGGTCGCTCCGACCCCAGGGCACCCCGCGTCAGTACAAACACCCAGAGGGGGATCAGGCAGCACTGCCGAGGCGGCAGACAGTGAGGCTCAGAGCTGAGAGGCCGCCATTTTAGGTGAGGGCCCGGCAGGCCGGCCGGGCGAAGCGTTGAGGCACGGGGCACCACATGATCAGGGACACCGCCAGGGTTGCAGCAATGAAGCAGCGATAGTTTTCAGGGTTGGATGGCCATCAGGACGGGCGGAATGCGGGCGGATAGCGGAGGGGTCCGGGAGCACTCTCAAGGTGCAACCGCCATCTTATCCCGCTAAAAGAAAGTTAATCATTTTTATAATTTTTTTGTGTAACCGTGTGAGCACCACTCATTTATGACCGTATTGTTCTTTATATTATCATCCTAATAAATTGTGTATATATTGTGTTATTATGTAGGCTTATTGTTGCTTGATGTGATGTCGTTTTTATAACTTTTTATGGTGGGATTATTTTCAATATTAGTTACATTTATATTTTGTGTAATGTAGTACTTGAACCTTTGTTAGGATTCTAGTCTTTACTCTGACCCAGGTTTGGGTAATAAGGCTGCCCCTGTTTGTTGTAATCATCGGTGGTCAGCGGCAATTCTCCAGAGGTGGCTACTGACTTGCTGAGTTGGGCTAGTTCAGCTTTGATGGCCCTGGTGCTGGCTCCAGGGGGTCAGTCAACTGACCCTTAGAGTCACTTCTTTGGTCTGGGGCTTGGGAGCGACTTTTCAATTTGGAAGTTTTGCTGTTATATATACAGCTCCCTGCCTTAGGTTTCGGTAGGCCTTTCTTAGGGGGAGACTTTCATATATTGTTAAGGGATGTGGGAACTTTGCCATTGGTTTAAATGGCTAAGTCAAACTAGCAGTTTTAAAACTGCCCTCCAGGCTTCAGTGGTAGGCTGTGAGCCATTATGCACCTTGTCACCCACAGGGTGGCAAAACCAGCGCTGGAGCCCTGGGAAGACACTCTGACTTGCATACCCTGGGTACCATATACTAGGGACTTATAAGTATGTAAATCTAGGTCAAATGGGGATAGCCAATTCACCATATAATTTATATGGGGTTAGGCCACTGGCACGGAGGTCTGATTAGCAGGTCACAGTGCACTCAGAATAAAAAAATCTGCAGCATCAGTCCAACATTGTGGGGGTGATCATGCAAAAAGAGAAATTTCCTTACTATACAAATATTTAGTAATACAATTTCAACCCTAATTTTAATTTGTCAAATCAACGAGTTTCTTAATAAGCATTAGGCCTCCATTCCTCTTTTTCATACTTACTCTACTTTTTCATCAAAGAAATGCAAACAATTTTATTAACCAGTTACTTGTGGTCAGAGGTTTAAGCAAATTTTTTTCTGAACTATGATCAATTTATATACCAACGTGGAATTTAAAAAAACCTCTATTGAAGCAAAGACAATATTGTTTTCTTTCAAAGATATTTAGATAACACTAATAAGTACATCTTGCAAATTGGTGGCTGTAGCTTAATAAAGTTAAGATCACTTTGGTAAGGATATTATCAAAAACATGTTAGTTTGAATGCTGTCTGTCTTCTTTCCACCCCTTATTAGCTTTTCTTTGAGATTTATTGATGTCATTTGGCATTAAAAGAAAGAGGATGAGAGAAAGTTACATTTTATGTTAACTCTGATATACTTAGGGCCTGAGTACAAGTTTGGCGGTCAGACTGCCTGGGAACCGCGTCGTCCACGCCACCGCTGCGCCGGCTGATGACTTACTGCTGTATTACGAGTTGTGCAGTCTGAAGCCCAGAACGCTGGCACGGCATTCCAACCTGTGGTCTCGTGGCACTCCAAAATGTTGGTGGTGCATCGGCGGCCACCGCCAGGCCCATGGTTCAACAGAAGAGCAAGTTAAGGAATCCCGTTTTTACGCTTCCCATTTAGCACTCTCCACCACCTGCAATTAATAGTTTTGGCACATTTGTACCTGCATCCCTTCTTTGATTCTTACTCATCTACCCACTAATTGTTTATATTTTCAGGATGCCTGCTAAAAAAAAAAAGCCTTCACTGAGAAAGAGTGGATTGTCAAGGTGGATGAAATCATTGGAGTAGAGCCCAAATATTTGGAACCCAAGTCCAGCACACTCCTCAGACTAGGAAAGTGGAAATGTGGGACAGGATAGTCAAAAGAGTCAATGCTGTTGGTTGCACCCTGCGCACACATGGAGACATCAGGAAGAGGTGGATTGAGTTCAGGCAGAAGGTACGTGGCACGTACAGCAGCCAATACCTGGAGGCACGGAGGACTGGCCGTGGCCCTTCCAGCGCACAATTACAACTCTTACCCTGGAAGGAGAAGGCCTTGACCATCCTTTATGCTGAGGGCTTGTCAGGAATACCTGGGGGACTGGACTCTAGTAAATTACACTTCAAGAACTGCCACAAAAACACAATGTCCTGTTTGCTAACAACTATCCCTCGGCTATCGTCTTCTCCATCTACTTGCATAACATGCAACATAGAAAGTATCTGAGATGTTTGGTTGTCGGTGGTAATGAGTATTGGTGCATATGACACCAGATGCTTACGAATCCTTGACCTGCCACATGTTGCAATGCTCTCTGTAAGTGCATCATCATCAAGATAACTAACCAGGACCCATGATGTGTCAATATGGAAATGTATGGTCTGTTTCAAAAGCATGTTGTTAACAGCTATGGTACACTTACAGTTTGTCAAGTGTAGCAGAAATGACATAGAACTAATTACAGCTACCAGGAGGACATGTCACTCCAACTCCAAAGAAGATGCTACACACCTTTACTCCTTTTTCACCGGTTGGCCATCTCATTATTGAGCTAGACTACTCATGCAGCTTAGCAAATCTCAAGTCCGGCTAAAGTGACATTGAACTACCAGGAGACCTTGTCACTCCAACTCCAAACAAGATAATACACTTCTTTACCCCTTTCTCACCTGTCTGCCATCTCACTAATGAGCCACAGTAGTCATGAAATATGTAAAGTACAAACAATCTTCATCACATAAAACACATCAGAACACTTTCGTTGAAGGTCTCCTGGACATATCAACTTGAACTACTGATGGCCCGAGTTACGCCATTACAACAGAGTACCACTAATAATATATGTCAGCCATGAAAAACACACAACTAGTTTCCAATGCCAAGTGACCCCTTGACAATAGACTCATAACTGGATGAACAATGCCACTCATGAAACCAAGTGGGCTATTCGTCAGAATTCGACATAAATAGGCTTTGGAATGGACAAATACACATTGTATGACTATACTGTGTAGTGTTGGGGATGTCACGTCTATCCCTAAACCCAAAAAAACATAGCGTCACATCCAATGAGTGGATGAAATCCGATACATAGATTGAATTTCACCTATTGCTTAGTAACCAAATACAACTCCTTTGAAATCGCTGACTGAAGCAAATACTAACTTATTTTGACTGTCTAGCTCCACAATTAACCTGACACAAACAACGTGGATGTAAATACCTCAATTCTACCATTGACTATGTTTCTCATTTGTCAACAGGTGACTCCACCGCTGCATCAGATCAGAGACAGGAAAGCCACCAGAGTTCCTCTCCACCCCAGCTTCTTCAATGGGCCTGATTGAAGCAGACATCCCCTGGAGTTGTAAGATTTCTCAGCGGGCCAAAAACCATGGCCCTTTGGGTTACACTGAATCTCCTAGATGGTAGATAGATAGAAGGACAGCATGTAATAACACATAATCAGATCATACTACCTCACTTTTCCCAAAACAGAGCTTAAATACATCACACTTACCTACAAGTCAGGCCTTCTCTGGTTGTAGTTGTGGCATCAGCTGTGGTATGGTGCTGTTCAGCAGTACGAAGCTGTGAGAAGCTGGCCTGGTATATTTATTTATTTATTTTAGCTCTTTTATAGCGCAGGAATTCGACCCCCGAAGAGGTATCTCCGCGCTTTTGTTCTTTCCATGTGCTGAGCCAGACAGAGACATCTGTGCAACATTAGTGAGAGGCAACTAGATCGAGAATAGGTGCATCTTCAGGCATTTCCTGAATGCAAGCAGATTAGAATTTAGCCTAAGAGTGACAGGTAGGGAGTTCCATAGAGTGGGGCCTTTGTATGATAAAGCTCGGCCTCCCTGTCTCTCTCTTTTAATCCTAGGTATCTGGAGCAAGGCTTGATTTTTGGAGCGCAGGATCCACTAATTAAAGTGGCCTCCTTGCACCAGTCCAGACATCCCTTATGGTGATTTAAGAGGTCTTAGACAACCACGGGCTTAGTCTTGAAGGACTATAAAGCAGCTTGTTTTATCAGATTGCAATCTTATAGTATAGATTAAATGAAAGAGAACTACACAAGGTGTTTATAAAAAATATGTATTCATTATATAATACTCTCTAGTTCATTTCAGTATCTCCTACACGGAGATATACACAAAGCACACAATACTAAGCAAAGAAATCACCGTAAATAGCACTAATACACAGTGGGCCCCAGGGGGGACCAAACCATATACTAAGAAAGTGGTATAAGAACCACGACTCGAGTCAGGACAATGTTGAGAGGCTGTAGAATTGCTGGGGACCCAAGGAACCACCAAAGGTAAGTAGACAGGGACCCCATGGAGGACTCGTGCAGTGTGAGAACACGGCAGCGGGCTCCGTACAACTCCACGGGTAAGTTGCGGTTGGATTTTTAAATATTAAGGACCCTTCCCAGAGGACCCTGAAGATACCCCTTGGAAGACAGAAGGTTGGAGAGCCACCACACCCGTGGATACCCCAGTACCCACTTTACCTACACCAGGGAAGCGGGTGCATAGGCGTGAAGTGGTGACGGAAACCGCAGTCGAACCGAATGGAGGGCTTTAGGAAAGTGCCAGTGCTGGAAGAGGAGAAAGTGTCAGTGGGAATCCAAATGTGGATTCTTGTTGAAAAGTACCTGAAAGCAGAGGGGACAGAGTCTGGGTCACTTGGGAGTGACCAGGGGCTTGGTAGACGAATGCCCACCGATGTCGGGTGCTTCAGGATAGATGTTGATGACCATGACTCTGCAGCTGTGCGGACCAAGCGATGCTGAGGACGACCAGGAGCCGGATACGAGTAGTCTCACAAAGGATGTCGAGTGCTGAGGTGTCCGGCAGGAGCACCAACAAGCCTAGGCACAAACAACCCACTCAGGAAGTCAAGAAGTTACAGGAGGAGGACCAGCCAGGTCCAGGCGACTCCCCAAAAGCAGGGAAGTCTCAGGGCAAGCTCAGAGCAATCAGGGGAGCCCAAAGAAGACGTGAATGACCCTCCACAGGACCCACAGGCCGAAGGCACTGGAGTTGCAGGAGGACCTCGAGCAGCTTTACAAAATAGACGGCCACGGAGCACACGGTGTGATGTGGCTGAAGTACTTTGTAGGAGAAGATGCCAGAGGTTGGGGCTACTTGGAGCCCAATGCACTTGTTACAGAATTGCCAACAAACAATTGCACTTGCAAAACTATGTGGTGCACAGAGGTTCGGCTATTGCAGCCCCTTTGAGGGATACTGGCCTCAAACTCGGTGAGAGGCCAGCTCAGGCCTCGAGGGACATAGAAAACCAACCTCCTTTGTTGTTGAACCCTTCAGAGTCCGTAGAAGCTTGGGATCAGCAGACCGGTCAGCAGTGTTGTGGTGCCTGCGAATAAAGGGGAGGGACTCCTTCACTCCAAGGGAGATTACTTCGGTTGCCCATGATGCTTCACAGGCCTTGGAAGGTTCCTGTATGATGCACAGATGATGCAGTAGACTGGAAAGGAGATGAAATCAGGCCCAAACAAAGTCCAGAGTGCCCAGATGGTAGAAGTGCAGTGGTATCTGTTCTGAATCTCATCCCATGACGTTCTAGGGACCTACACTCAGGTAAGCCCTTAAATACCCTAGGGAAAGGGTTGGGATGATTCAGGGGACCCTCCCAGGGGAGGGTCTGGGAAGGGGGAGTTCATTCCCATGTCCTTTGTCCAGTTTCGAGCAGGAGTCAACGGCTCCCAGGACTGGTTTGAACTGGACTATGCACAGAGACACCAAATAGGCCCCCCATGCAGACTTTCAGGCACTGGCAAGCTCACCCACACAACCCTAATACACTACATCCTGTCTGGAAGGTGGTCACGCCTCCCTGTGACAGGATGCCTATTGTTCCACCTTCCTCTGCTCAAGCTTGGCTCAGCAGCAGGAGGGTAGAAATTTGTCTTTGGTCGGCAGCAAACATTTTGTGCTGTCTGGGACTAGAAGGCTGGTACCGGTAACACTGAGATCCTAACGGAGGGCTCTTCCAGTGCTTGGAATCACACCTCCCACACCGTTTACAGTGTGGAGGTATGATTCCAACATGTTTGATACCAAACATGATAGGATTCGTTGCAGCCGGTTTCGAGATGGTCATTGCGTAATTACGCAGTGTCCCTCTATATAGTATATGGCTGCTTCATTGATAACCCGGGAGAATGGACTCCATAGGCTGCAGGGGTGTCCTGCTCATACAGGAGCACCCTCTCACTTAAAACCAAGCACCCTGCCTTCAGGATTGTAAAGGCCTGTTATAGGGGTGACTTATAGGTTTTAAGTGTAGGGACACTTAGATATAGTAAACCTATATCTTTAGTAATTGGTGCAAGCACCAACTTACACAGGCTGGAATGGAAGGCCTGTAGGTCCATTTTGAATGGTCCCTCTTGGGTGGCATAATACATGCTGCAGCCCATGGGGGACCTCTGGGGTACCTATGTCCCGGGTACATGGGTACCATATACTAGGGCCTGACAAGGGTACCCCAGTATCCAATCTGTAATGTACCTAAGTACTGAACACAACAGTTTAGGGAGAAAGCAGATAGACTGGGATCCTGATTAGCAGGATCCCAGTCAGACTAGTCAAAAACCAGCTTTGATAGAATGGAAGTGCTTCCTGTTCTGGTAGACTTGCTCCCTGTCGCGTGGTGATACTAAGACTATATGGGTGCCATCAATTGATCAAATTACATGTGGAATGTGACTAAATCCAATGAAATCCGCCTTCACAGTGGCTAAATCCTCACATCTGGGGAACTGGATGTAACTTCCCACGTGTTTCAGCATTGCCTTAAGCACCTCTGTGAGGACACGACTGAACATTGGTTGCAACATTTCACCTGGAACAGCAACAGTGAATTGAAATGAACTTTTGGAGAAAAAAATGCAAAACTGACATGAGTTTCACTTGTGGTGGTATTGAGTTTGGATTATTGAGGTGAGTTAGGAGGTCAGGCTCCAACTGATGACTGAGGTCCAGGATTGTTTGCCAATCCAATCTGAACTTCTGTATGATGTGACATTCTTACATGGATTTGTAGGTGATGGAATGGGCTGAACAGTGGAGGCTGGTGTCTCCTCCCTCTCCCAGGGTAACTATGTGAGGGAAAAAAAAGTAAAATGTATTTGGTCTTAGTGTGCACATTTACATACAAGTGACCTATAAGGCCAAAGTCATGTATTTGATCATTTAAGCATCACGAAGCACTACATATGTGACATCATAAAACTCCAATCTGACTCATCCTACAGTCACACACAAGCAATCCTTCACAGGGCGGAAACATGAGTGTGCACACCATCAAATCAAAGTTAAGAAATCAACACTATAGTGAGGTGTCCATGATCAGCAAACACTTTGTACATAGAGCTGCACACTTTGTACATATGTGCACAATAAAGCACAACACAGATGAAGTGTTGTATAGGACATGACATGGGAATGGAGCAGAATGTCCACATGTCAGCACTCATTCGTGGTGGTGGTGATGCACCTCAGCAAGTCAAATACAGGCTCAGCACCCCTTAACATGTCGTCAGAAACACTGTAAACACGACGCTAACATGTGAGAAGCTTGACCTCGCTAAGAGGACAAATAGATAGTTCCAGTGCCGGCAGTCGATAAACGCTTGTTTGGCTGTTACTTTCACGGCAGTCTCTGCCATAGGCGAACGTTGGGGAAAGTGACCGCTGCGAACCAATGGCTGGGTGCGTCTCCGATCCTGATCATGTATGCTGCATACATCTACGCCGCGGTATGGAAAATCACTCACTTCCTTACTGACCATGCTGCCATTAACGCCTCCTCGCTGTCAGCTATTGTGTGCCATCTCTGGGAGCAACCATGCCAAGTCAAGCAAGTGAGAGTCCCCCTGCCTTTACACTAGCAGATCTGGATATGCTGGTTGGAGAAGTACTCCCCCTGTATAGCCATCTCTATGGCTCACTAGAGGAGCAGGTAAATTTACATGCTGTCTGAAGGATACTGAAATCTCAACCTTAAAATGTCCATGGTCTACTAGGTGCCTATGATTCCCAGCGTGAAATTACACATTTGTTAAGATGTGTGGTCACTACTTAGGTCAGATATATGATGGACGATGGTGCGCTGTACATTGGCTGCAAGAAGTTGACCATTATGCTGTTGGAGCCGCCATTATCCTACCCCTGTGCCATGCACATTCAACTGCATTCATACTGTAATGTGGACTATTATGCGTTTCACATGGAGATTTTGTTCAGTATGCAAAGGTATGACAATGTAGCATTGCATTACTAGTGTATGTACCATGTACGATGCAGCAGTGGTTGATTGCAGGTATGTGTATGGTCCACCAGATCTCCAAGCACATATCAGTCTGCACCAACCCCTTGGCTGGGAGTGATGGAGCATATAGAGAGCATCACAATTTTCATTTCCTATATTGAATTGTTAATACGCGTACACTAACTGATGCACAATTTGCAAACATGTTAATGTGGGATCACAATCGTAAACCTCACACAACAAAGCTTGTCAATGATTCCTACCCACTCTGGCCCAATATTTAGCAGAGGTCAATGTGACATAGCACTGCAGCACAGTGTCCTCTCCCAGAAAATCTGGCAGCATAGAGATAGTGTCCAAATTAATGTTCCAGAATCATTTATTGCCCTAAGACATCTCAGTAAAGCCACCTATTATGTTGTACCTGAAAGGAGCCACAGACCTTAGTGTGTTTGCCATTTAACCTCGTTTCCAATGTGTTTCACTGTCTTAGGACAGGCCCCTCACTACCATAAGTGTGATGTAACAGGCCCATGATTCGTGCTCACATTTTGCAAAGTATCTGCACTTGCGACACATACTACTGTGCAGATAGTTGGTGAATACTGCAGTGAGATCTGTCACTGCATCACCAGGTGTGTCACATGAAACAACCAGACCGTCTGTACAATGGTATGTTGGTGTCATCCCTGTGACAGCTCCTGAAATTGCCAAATGGGTATTCTTTGCTGCCAGGTGATTGGCCACAAGCTCAATCAGCCGTACTACATCTTTACATTTAGTTGTACACATGACCACTTATTAGCAGATTGTGAGCACAAAGTGTGCCATATGGCAGACCTTCCATGTTGACCCAAGACTTTGGGATGTATCATAGTTAGTACTAACAGTCATGTTGTGTACAACATGCAAAAGGTCACTCATCTGGCCTATGAAAGTGTCTGTTCAGTCATGCAAATTTACCTTGCCTGTCATGTGCTGACAATGGTGTGTAGTGGTACGACTTGTCTACATTAACAGAACATGTGTTGTGGCCCTGGCCTAAGTGTTGTTATTGAGCTGGCATAGGCCATAGACAACCAAAACTGAGTTTGGTGTAGTCGTTAGATGAGTAGTATAATGTTGCCTCATGTCAGTGTGCTTGGGCATCCTGTAAGTCTACACATATGGGGTCTTGTCAAGTCCTACCTGGTCATGCTAGGTGTCAACAACTTCTTGATCTGCTACACAGATGGCCTTTGCTTTGCATGTCCACTCAGTCTCTTCATCTATTGCATCCATCCAGGTCAATGCCCATCAAAAGCTGAGACATTGGAAAGCCTTCGCCCAGAGAGTGCAATTCTTGGGAATCTATCGCCGGCGCAGCGTCCACTGCATGAAGAGGTGGGAGTACCTGAGACGCTGGACCCAGAACATTGCAGAAGTCCAGCTGGGAAAGTCCTCCCAACGTGGCAGGGGCGCGTGCAGCACACTTACTCCCCTAATGGGCCGAATCCTTGCGGCGGCCTATCCAGAGCTTGATAGGCAGTTGCGAGCCCAACATCAGCTAGGAGGGGGTGAGTGTTGTACTGCCTATTCTGATTATTTACTAACCATATATTCATTGTTAGAGGCAACTGCAACCACATCAGCTTGGAGCTTGACTAATGCTAAACCCTATTGAAGAGTTATTGCATGTGTAGGTCTGGTTGACATTGGTAACATATCTGCGGTGAACTATCATACGCACAAAATATATGGCTCTACAGAGTCTGAAATCTGTGTCCATAACAACTGAAATTATTGGCTAATATGTCAAGGACTTTTGTGACTGCTGATGTGGACATGGTTGGGCCACACAGACCCATTTACATGGTTCATTGTAACACAGCTGATGCAAATGTTGAGGCAATTACATACATGGTTTGAGGACTGATAGTAATGTCTCACAATGTGAGGTTCAATGTTGGTGAGATGTCAGTAGATATTAATGTGACATGCACATGTGGAATGGTGGAGGAACAGTAACTGGCTGCTGACATGCTGAGGTTAGTGTAAATCAGATTTGTTGGGGTCATATGTGAGTGCGTACACTCAGTTATATATTGGAAATACTGAAAGCGTGAAATATTAAGGTGCAGTGATGTCCCTTCCCTATTGTCTACAAGTTTACGTTTTTCAACATGGACAGGACATTGCCTGAGTCTCATCAATCTTACCTGTTGTAATAGCTATGCATTATGCAATGAGACAATGGCAGTGGGGAGTACTACAATCTGGAGGGGGCATGACCCTAGGCCTAGGTTGGTCCAGGTCATACGGATATATGTGATGACATCTCGACCAAAGTCGATCCACATAGTCTCCATGCTACTCTGGTGTGAGACACATGATACATATCAAAATTACGCTTTTAAACATAATCTGAGAGTGTTGTGACAGAGAACATATAATAAAAATAAATGTGGTTGTGTAAATAGTGTGGATTGGGCACTTCCATTGACATATTCTCCTTGGTACTACGTATCTTGCTGGGTGATGCATGTATCAGGTTCACATTAGTGCATAGGGAAGGGGGTTTCCAGAAATGAATGGTAGCTGTAGCAGGTCCTTTTGTGGAATAATTAGGACTGCTGTAAGCATGGGCATGCTAATTGATGTCACCTGGTCACTGTAGTATGTAAAAAGGGGCTAAGTATACAGGGTGATGTCATATCCTACAACATATGTGATGATTGAGTCATGACAAGGTGACTCATGCAATTTTGCAGACTGTGGTCCAGACATCATCATGTGCAACTTTTGAGAACGTATGTTGCATACATGAATGTGCTACTGCTAGTGTCAATTTAGCCAGCCTAGTAGGTGGTATGCTGACTGCACATTTGTTCTGCTATGTGTACTGAGCTGTCCATCCTGTGTGTCGCGGCTGTTGGATTTAACCAAGCTCATATATCATTTCAGCATCTACTCAGGCAAGCGGAGGAGACAGGGTCAAGCTCGTTGGGGAAGCAGCTGGATCAAGTGGGTCCGGTCGGGACACTGATAAGGAGAGACCCAGAGGCTAAGAGGGAGAGCAGAATGCCCTGGAGGATCCAGACTCCACACCGTTATCTACTGAGTTGAACTCCAGTGCCCACTCTTTGATAGTGGCGGACCTCACCCATCCTGGTGCAATGCCATCATTGTTCCCCATCCATCTCCGCCCTCCCTGCTGCTCCACCACCCAGTTGTCCGGGCCCACTCCCCTAAGAGGGGAGCTGTCTCCACTGACCCAGGCACCTCACCCCCTGCCCCTGTGCCCCCAGCTCTGCCCTTAGTGAGGAGGCTATTGACATCCTGCATCATATCTCTGTTGGGAAGACTGCACTGTTGAGTGCCATCCAGGGTCTGGGCACCCAACCGACTCAGATGGCTGCCTACCTGGGTGGTATTTACAGTAATATGTATGCCCTACAGGGATCGTTTCAGTCTCTGGCCGCCTCATTAACTGCAGTCATACGCCCAACCCAGCTTTCTGCCCCACATCCATGCTCTACCCCATCCCCATCCCAAGACCCCATTACTCTACCTGTCCCAAGCACACACACACACACCTGTGCATGCACCCAGCCAAACAAATGCATGCATCACACACACACATTCTACACATAGCAAACACACATCTACGCAGCACACTCTCATCCAACACTCCCACCGACCCCGCCAGTTTTGGCCCTGAGAGCGCACCAACACCAGCTGCACCCCTCCCCCAGTCCTTCCCCACCCACCTGCACCCACACATCCATCATCACCATCCACCATCAGCGTACCAGCACACCTGCACTCAAATCAGAGCCACCTACACCGGAGACTTCTACTCCCGCTATCTCCCAACCTGGCCCCACATATAATTATCCTACCCCCTCTACCCGTGACCAATACTTCCTCTCCCTTGGACTTTGCCCTGTTGGACACCTCCACCCCCCTCAACCCAGGCCCCCTTATTCCATCCCTTCCACCTCACCTACCACCCCTCCCAGATCCACCCCCAGAAGAAGGAGAAGACCCAAGACCCGTCCCAAACCCAGGAAAAGATGTCCCAGGACAACACCCACTCCTCCCAATTGAGATTATGGCGTTGCCTGTCATGCCCACTAAATGCCCCTTCTTAGCGAGGTTTCCCTGGCAGTGTCATGTTAAGCAAGTGGAGTGGTACAGCATTGTACTGGGGCACATGTGACATTTGAACTGTCAATTGGCCTTCGTTATTATCATTTGAAATGAACCTTTTTACATTTTGATGACGCAGTCCTGCAATTAGGCATTTCCTGCTATTGGCTGTTATGGCTTCCTTAAGTACATGCAACTACAGTTGTGTAAGTTTCACCCAAAATTGGTATTCATTCAAAAGTGTGATCTTACCTTTGCACTTGTTCTGGAGTTACAGTGGACGCAGGGGCATGTTCATTGAATGGATATGTGGGATAAAAAAAACTGGGGGTGACATTGAATTGTGTAGTTTTCCATTGGGTAAGTATTTAAACATGACCACTGACAATGTCATTTAGCGTTCCCTTTTCCCTATGATGTAGGTTGGGTATGTGTTTGGTGTGTTGAAGTAAGATATTTGTGTATCCACACATGGAGGGTGTCAACTTGCATTAGCTTTGTGTAGTTCTGCATGACGTGTCCATTTTGCAGGGTATACCTTTCCACTACTTCCTCTAGATGTGTTGCAGATGCAGTGAGTGCAGTGCTGGCTGTCATAAATTTTACTTACACATTACCTACACAGCCTGGCACTTGGCTATTCTATTGGTTGTCCCTGATCTAGTTCACATCCCAAGTCCAGCGCTCATGGGGTTTGTCAAACATGTGCTAAATGGAACTCTGGCCCACTGCCCCGGGCTTTCAGGGTTCACCGTATAGCAGCATAGTTATTCTGCAGAGTGTGTTTCCATTGTGCCTTTAGAATGTTTCTCCCACTGCTTCTATGTTATCCCATTGAGTGATATTGCCTTTTGATGTGGGATATGTGTGTAAGTTGACTAGAGTTGTAGCTGAGAAGGTGTTTTTGACTTGGCGGACATCCACAATGATGTTGACCTCATGACGAGATCAGGGATGTGTGCATTGTGATCGTATCATACTCACTCAGGCATCATGGCCTATTGGTAGTTGTAGTCAGTTCAATGTCACTTTCACAAGCCTTGAGAAATGTTGAGCAGCACGACTAGTGCCGGTAAGTGGTGACATGGCAGAGAAGTGAGAAAGGACACAAGGAGTGTAGCATGTTGTCACAGACAGACTCCCAAGGCCTCTTGGTAGTTGTAGTAAGTTCAATGCCACTTTAACAATCCTTGCGAAATGGTGAGCAACACGACTATTGAAGATCAGTGGTGACATGGCAGAGAAAAGAGAATGGGCTAGAGTTATGTGTGACAGACATTAATAGGTGTGATATTTTGGAGGAGGTGGTGTTGTTGAACAGATATTAATTTCTGCATCACTACCACTTTAAATAAAATGCTGATACATGTCCATTTGGTATGCATGTGCAGTACAAATATTTGGGCCTGGGAGCGCATCCTAAAGCTTTGTTTAAGATGATCGCTACGAAACAATGCCAGCCAGGCTTCCTGTATACGTATGAAATACTTGGGGACAACACCTCTCTTGCCTGGTCCACGGCTGGGCATCAATTTGCAGGAGACTATGGCAACAGGTAGTTGTGTGACGTACCACTACTTTTGTCTGCGACTATGTCTGTTTTGGATGTGATCGAGCAGATACTGGAGTGGCAGGACGGGTAGGATCAGCTCCATGGCGGCACAGGATGTGTGGAGGTGAGTGGAGCTGAGTTTCCGCCTTATATCACTCCCTTTCCGCCATCTCAGATGTGGTGGTTGGACCGCCACAATCCAGCCGAGTATGAGGGAACCTGTAATTGGGCGGGCTGTTCTGCTGGCGGTCTGAGACTTTTTCTGCCTCGTTGGTCCGCTCTGCTCCGCCGCGCTGGGAGTTGGCTGCCGGTGTCAGCGGCAGTGTTCAGCAGTCAATATGCCTAACTCGTAATAGGGAAGTCGGACTGCCTAGCTCACCGCGGCATGGACTGCCAAGCTCACCGCGGCATGGACAGCCAAACTCGTAATCAACCCCTAAGCCCACAGTTCTTTTCTCAAACTAAAACTCACCCTCGAACCCATCTTATCTATGCTTACGAGCAGTCCCCTTTGTCTCTCAACAAAATTAGTTAGATCTGCATGCTCAAGGGGTGCACTTCGCTCCAGCTCAAGTTGCGAAGCCTGGTCCCACCATAGGTTAATTAGACATTTCCATTAGATATTCAATGTTATTATTCTTAGTCACTGTTTACTGATTGTGTTTATTAAATTGTCATCTTTAAAATCTTTAATGTTGAAATTAATGTATTCTACTTACAGGACTTTTTCAATTGCGTGGTTTCAGGAGTGATCGTTGGTATTGTGAACATCGTGGCTATAAACAGCCTGTTTAGCAATATGATTATTTCTGCTGGGGTAAGTAGAATTTAACTATGTCCCAGGTTTTACGTCTGGCTTGACAGGGCAGGACCTTTGGTTTTCAATTCTTTATAACCACATAAAGTGGGCTTTGGCTCTACCCAGAGAAGCAGTACTCTTTCCCCAAATTCTCTTGCTGTTTAGTGTATCATTCTGTTTCCTTAGCGTGCTTGCACTACAAAGCATGAGGTACTGTTTTACATTTCTAAAGTACTCTGAATCATCACCCATTAAATAAATTAGTTATCTTATACATGTATTGTATAAAGAAAGTAGTTCTTTTTATTTTGTTTATTTCACAGCAGCATGTTTTTTTACATTATTTTAGTCACGGTTCCCTTGCATATTTCTCACGGTTTGTCTTACCAATAGTTCTTTCACCATCAATATGGTTATATGTTTATTTCCCATTGTTTGCCTGTACAGATTTTTCCCTTAATTTTGCCACCTGTCGCTCATGTATTGTTCTTCCTCATCTATGCTTGCATGTAAAAATGTTTTCCCAAAGCCAATAGATCTGGTCTTAAAGAGTTAAGACGTCGAAATATAGACATGCGCAAGTGCGGTTTCCATGTTTTAGCACACTAAAGCCAGTCCTGTTGACTTTCCCAGTGCTACTTTAGAAATGTAAACCAAGAACATCAACAACCTCCAACTGCATGCAGTTCAATAGGAACAAGCATTTACAATGCAATGTAAATGTAAATGTAGTTGAGCTTATATAGCGCACAGCTACCCGCAGTGGGTTTCCCGGCGCTTGCTTAGGGAACCCTTCCTGGTATTCCCCTGTGAGATAGCAGGGTATCCACAAGGTGAAGGTCAGGCATCCCGCCACGAGGGGCCGTTGTGGAGATTAAGCAAGCTATTGCCCAGAGTCGCAGAGTGTGAACCCGTGAGTCGAGGAGGCACCGGGGCGAGAATTATCGAGTCCGTGGAATTTTTAGCCCAAGACCCCGCCGAGGCGGGGAATTGAACCCTGGTCCAGGACCGATCTCAGCTTCCGGGTCTGCTGCCTCTAACCCCTGAGCCACACTTCTCCTCTCTCTGTAATGGTTTCGCCTTTGGAAAAGTTAGAGCTATTGGCATTGTAAATGACAAAATTTGTATTTATGTGTTGGTTTTGTCATTTACATTGCCATTAGCTTAATCTCTCGCAATGTGAGACCTATTGTACCCTATGGACGAGCTCAGCAGACAGCAATTACTACCACACACACACACCTAGAGCCACACACACACACACACACACACCCAGAGCCCCCCCACACACACACACCCAGAGCCCCCCACACACACACACCCACCCAGAGCCCCACACACACACACCCACCCAGAGCCCCACACACACACACCCACCCAGAGCCCCACACACACACACCCACCCAGAGCCCCCCACACACACACACCCACCCAGAGCCCCACACACACACACCCACCCAGAGCCCCACACACACACACCCATCCAGAGCCCCACCCACACACACCCACCCAGAGCCCCCCACACACACACACACACACACACCCAGAGCCACACACACCCACCCAGAGCCACACACCCAGAGCCCCCCACACACACGCCAGGCGAAACCTAAAAAGTATAACAAATGAAAATGCAGAAGGAATAGGCAATATACAAAATGTACAACCTCTTTTTACAAACTACTGTAGCAGAACCACAACAGTGCTAACCTGGACATTACAAAAAAAGTGCAGTCTATTCTACGGACTGAAAATCACTTTAGATGCTTTCGACTGTCTCATGGAAAGAATATAAGAAGTGTGTACACAAAATCACAAATTGAAGGAAAGCAACGTTGGGCTGTTCTTTAAAAAAGTATGGGAGGCTCCATGCATGCATCTGTGTTGTCTGCGGCCAATGTGTGTTGTAATAGCAGGGGATCATCGCTAAAAATGTACCCATCACGCCATAAATAGGCCTACAAACTTCTAAAAAAAAAAAAAAAAAACGGCCCTTATACTGATCTGTCAGACCAGCCAATCGGGCCAGTCCGATCCTGGTGGTCTGTGTACACGGATTGAGACTGGGCCATGTGGTCAGGTGGCACTTGAACCTGGAGCCTCTGTCTGCAGGGTCACTGTTCTACCCGGGCCCCTGGCTTGATGGAGGCATCATGGACGGTGGGGCTTCCGGAAATGGCAATCCATGAAATGGAAAGAAGGGCTGGCAGACTGTCAACAAGGGTGTGTGGGCAGTGATGTAGAAAGAGCTTCATGGGCACTAGTTTAAGGAAGAAAATGGGCCCCCTCACATACATTTGTAATAGAACATTGGCACTAATGGAGGTGAAGTTGACCCCTCATGCCCACGGGTCCTGGCGTAAATAAGCCCCTGCTGGTGTGCTCGGCTGCTCTGATGTGCACCCTTCCTGAACCGTGCGCTATTGGATACTATTTGCAGGAGCCCCTTCGTATTGGCTGGTGGTCAGCTAATCAGCCGTGCCGAACGGAATCTAGGCACTGCTCGGCGAGGGAGGGAGACCAGCCAGGCATAAAGATGCTATTGTGTCTGAGCGTCTTGTGAGCACCATCACTGTACCAAGCGAGGACCACCGGAAGAGAGGCCCAGTGCCCCTTCGTCAACGGGTCTCACGCTTGCAACTGCAGCTCTGCGGGGCTGATGGTAGCCAGCAGCTGCCACAACAGACACCAAGTCAAACAACTCCCTTTCTTCCCTGCTTCCCACTTCAATGCGAAGTGGACGCATTTGCTACCTTTTCATTGGGGTAGGACGGGCCCACGGACAGCGGAAGGGGGGCGGGTGAACGGGCTCACGGACATGAGGCATTTCGTACTAGACATCAAGAGAGGGGTTTATTATTCTAACATCCTAAAAAGTCCTAAAAGTGTTGAGGGCAGGAAAATGCAAGAATAACAGCACAGTAACTCAAAAGGGCACTATTTTCTACCACTTCTCTAAAGCTTCCTTTGGGGATACTCTTTTTAAGTCCTAATAGGTTGAGGCAATTGGCCCAGTATGTTTGGAATGCATAATTTGTCATAGATTGATGTATATAGTAGAACCTGCCATTCTACATCGTTCTATGTCTAATGTCCAATTATGTAACACAATTAGAACATTTGCCATTCAATGTGCTACAATCCATTGAAACTCCTAAAATCCCTAAAAACGGTATTAAACACTGTTATGTTAAAGGTAATTTTTCATACCCAGCATGCTTTAAAATGTTTTCCTGCCACAAGTAGTCCAGAAGAATACCACCCCCCCCCCCCCTCCTCGTATTCTAGCTTGTCACACTACAGGAGTAAGCCCCACTGCTTGAAGTTTTAGCCCCTCCCCAAAGTTAGTCTAGTTGTGCTCCCGAGTTCGCTGCAAAAAATAAAAAGTAAATAAAAAAAGGGGGTGCAGACTGAAGGTTGCAGCTGTGGAGGCCGTCGTTTTGGCTTCGATTTACACAGCTCACTAATCCCAGATAGCCGGCACCCCGGCTCTGTATCCACCTGGCGGTCCACCGGATCACATATCCATCCCTCCCCTTAACACACGCTTCTGGGGTCTGCCAGAGCCTTGTGGTAACAAGACCTGCTATGGTAATGTTTAATCCAGGAAGGCAGCTGGATGAAACCCTCTCGCCACACTTGAGGCTCCCTCGCCCCTAATCACCGCACACCCAGGGCCATACCTCACCGCTTCATGTGGTAACGGGACACTCCATGCCAAGCAGGTCGGGGCGGGGAGGGGGGGGCGGCGCCGCGGGGGTTTCTGGGGAAACTGGAGAGAGCCCGCTTGGGGCAGGCTGGTGAAGGCTGCCACCTGTTGCATCTCCTTCTGACGTCACCCAACCCAAAGCTCTGTGCCAACCAGCACGGTGCGCCCCTTGTATACCGAGGCCTAAACAGCGTGTAAAGCAACACCCTCCCCCATGCAGCCTCCTGTCCTTGCATCGGGTACTCTGAGCTCTCACCTCCTGCATTAGTCAATGACCGAACGGTCACCTCACAATACTAATTTATGGACTAAAAAGGAACAGATATTGGCAGATAGACAAAACATTCAGATGCGACTTGCACTATTAGCATCCCCAAGCCCAGTTGGCAAAGGTAGGCTGGTTTCATATGAAATGAGGACGTGTCTACCTGTGAAAGGCTTTTAAGGTTGGGGGAGAGTCAGGCTGCTGTTTTGAACGGCTTGGCGGGGCTGGGGCTTAGTCAGCCACTTGTCAGACTGGAGTCCTTGAACTTATTCATAGAGCCGAGGCAGTCTGCGCTCGGGGAGTGCCTCCAGAGAGAGTCCCTTGTCGGATAGTTACCTCTGAGTGGTCTGGTAGGGCTGGTGTGGAGTCAGTCACCTGGAGTCAGTCACATGGCCAGGTCCGACACTAGCATGCCTGCTAGGGCAGCCTATAGCAAAGTCGTTACATGTCAGGAGTATCTTAAAGGCCCGGTGGAGTCAGAGCGCATTGACGCCAGGGTGAGTGCCAGAGCAGGAATGGTTTTACGTTTTTTGTTTATAAACTGAGCTGGTTGGTAGCGCTGACGTAGTAAGAAATAAAAGGCTTGACAGAGGAGGGGTGGCGTCAGTTGAACGTCACACAGGAGCCTCTCAGAGGCCTCCAACACACGACAGTCATGGCTGGTGGTATTGCTGAAAAGCATGGCAAAGAAGGAGGGCTCAACCATAGGCCACGCACGTATCAAGCTTAATTTAGCAAGTCACACAACCTGTAAACACTACCCCATATATATCCTGTGTTTAGTGAAGGGCGGGCAGGCACACGGACAGCGGGAGGGGGGCGGGCAGGCACACAAACAGCGGGAGGGGGGCTTTCACATCTTAAGAAAACTGTGAATAAGGCATTTGTTTGGATCATAAGAGGAATAGATTCTATATCGAAGGAGCACATCCGAGACAGATTGGACTGGAGGTCTCTGTTTTTCAACAGGTCTGCGGGCAGGCACACGGACAGCGGGAGGGGGGCGGGCAGGCACACGGACAGCGGGAGGGAGGCGGGCAGGCACACGGACAGCGGGAGGGGGGAGGGAATGGCAAGAAAGGCACTCACCTTGACTTCCTCCGGCGGCGGAATGACCAAATAAAACCTCGACGTCGGAAAAAATAAACCCCACCCACCCCCGCACTGATGTGACAAAAGGGGCCGGATGAGAAAAATTCTCAGAAACGCCCACGAGTCGCCTCGCAGGATGACGGGCGCCTCTGTTTGCCAATGGCTAGCGTCCATTTATGGAGCTAGCCAATGGGAAACAGAGGCGGGACGAACATCCATACTGTTGACAAAAGTTTTCTCCTGGGCGGAGCACTGCGTGCTCTCGCCAGGTCGAAACCTAAAAATACGGGAGTGTTCTCATGCTGGAAGTAGATTCACCGAACCTTTTGCACATGCGTTGATTCTAGGAACGCAATCTTTTGATAACATGCAGCAAGAGCTGTGTGGTGCGTAAATGGCCAAATGTTTCTTTTCTACGGAATATTGGGGTGGATGTTTCCCGATTGCATTTGTTCAGTTTAACATTAGAATGAAAGTGGTCTTTTAACATCCATTTGTCTCCTTAAACTGATATATTTTTCAGTATTTAGCTCCTTAAAAGCTCCATGGTGCCCCGCATTTCAGTGAAAAATAGCCTCCGTATTGCAGTTTGCGATTACGCCCCACTCAGGCTGGCATTGCAAATCCCTTTGTACAAACACACAAAAGAGACTTAATGACACAAAAAAGTTGTAATTTACTGGATACACACAAGTTAAACTAACTATATGCAGTAGTGGCCGCCACAAAACGGAAGTGGAGGGGGTCATCTAGAGGGAAATTAATTATTTTTAAAACTTACCTTTCGCTGCCTCTGACGCCGAGGGCCGCCTCAGTGCTTCTCTCCTGGCTGTCTTTGGGGAAGCACAGGCTCCCCACCCAATACAAATGAAGGCTTGGTCTGCTGCTCAGACAGTACCTGGGAGCCAGCAGCTTTTCCCCAACCTGGCTGTGCAACACAGCTGGACAGCTGAGTTGGAGAAACAGAAGTGTGCATGTCTGTTTGGGCGGACTAAGACAGCCAGCCAAACTGACATATGCCCTTCTAAGTGCCCACTACTCCCCCTGCCATGGCCCGGCACGGCCCTACACACGTCTAAGCCAGAACCAGAGCCAGTCACAGTAAAATAAAATGATATTGTTTTATTATCATTTTATTTTTCTGTGACTGACTCTGATGAGTGGGGCGGCGCTCCTCCGCCATTACAGAGGAGCCGCCCCTGACTATATGTCAAAGAAGGACAATTAAGAGACAAAACGTAATACTCTCTGAGATGCATAAAAGCGGTAATACATAGGAATTTCTTTCTTGACCAGCCATATTGACCAAAATATAAAGGCAAAAAAATGTAACGGTTAGAAACCCAACTGAAGGAGCTAGAAAGGATTCATAAACACAGAGCCTCACAGAAAACTGGCCACTAACTCTCAGCAAATAGATCGCATCTTAAAGCCCTTGACAGAGATAGGCATGATATGCTTTACTGTGGGTCAAACTGCGGTATTATGATGGAGGTAATAAAGTAGGCAAATTATTAGCCCTAAAACTCTAAAGTGCACTTACTACAGAACAGCACTGCAACCATCAAAAACAAAAAAGGGGATTATTTTCTTTAGACAGTAAGTAATTGTAGAGAACTTTAGGGAAGATCATGAAGAGCTATATGCCCCAAATAAGGTGTCTATAGACTTGATGGACAAGTATCTGACACACACAGGAATACAAACACTCTCAACTGAACAAGCAAAAGTTCTGGAGAAGCCAAAGCGGACAGATTAGGTAATTAACCCAATGAATAACCTCAAAATCAATAAATCACCAGGCCCAGATAGCTTAACACCCTTTTTTGTAAAAACCTTTCTGCGAACAGTTAGCGCCCCGTAATTAACTTGACTTTTTAACACATCCCCAGAATACACTGAAATCACGAAACCCAGAAAAGACAAAAATGTGTGCAGCCCATACAGGCCAATACCCCTATTGAATGTTGATGTTATTCTACGTGCAGGACTACTTGTAACTGGACTAGGAAAAACTATCCCTGGCCTCCTCGACCAGGAGCAGAACGACTTCATGCCAGGCAGAGGCTGCAGGAGCAGCACCAACAAGCTGGCAACTTAATTGAGAATATTCATAGATCCAGAAAGGTGGCACAACTAGGCCCAACTAGTCTCACTTGACAATGAAAACACATTTGACGGGGCGCACTAGCTGTTCCTAGACCAGACGCTGGTGGTGTTTGGCCTGGTAGCTAGATTACAACCTGGTTGCTATAAAAGCCCTTCCACTATGATAAGGGCCAACAGGAGCTCTTTATCCCAAATTAAAATAGTAAGAGGCATGAGACAGGGGTACCCGTTATCTCTCTGCTTTTTGCTCTCACTATATCTATCAATCAACACTGTATAGCACAGCACTGTCACCCCTAAGGGTCTCTGGGCGCTGTGGGTGCGACATCAGAATAATAAAGGTCAGAAGCAAGCAGAAAAAAGAGGCAAAATAAAGGTCAGAAATGAGCGGAAAGAGGCAAAATACAGGTCAGAAATGATCAGAAAGAGGCAGAATAAAGGTCCGAAAAAAAGCAGAAAGAGACAAAATAAATGGCAGAACGAGCAGAAAGAGGCAAAATAGAGGGCAGGATTGAGCAGGGAAGAGGCAGAAAAATGAGCAGAAAACGAGCAGAGGAGGCACAAAACAGAAAGCAGCAGAGGGTAGCAGACTGCGGGTAAAGGGGACAAGAGGACTGTCGCAGGGAGAGCCGGCACGAGGAGTGCTCAATGGGGTACGATGCAGCCTCCATTACGTTGGTCCTGTGGGCAGAGCTGAGTGGCGGGAGTAGGGAAACACCGGGAATAGGGGGGCAATGGGCAGAAAGAGGAAAAATGAATGTCGAAAACAAGCTGTAAGAGGTAGAATAAAGGTCAGGAACGAGCAAAAAGGGGCAGAATAAAGGTCAGAAACAAGCAGAAAGAGCCAAAATAAAGTTAAGAAACTAGCAGAAAGAGGCAGAATAAAGGTCAGAAATGAGCAGGAAGAGGCAAGAAAATACAGGTCTGAAACTTCAGAACCTTTGGCTGAGAGAACCAATAGAAACAACAACATTCAAAGGGTGAAAATGGGGCAACATATGCACAAATTAGCTTTGTAAACAGATGATTTTCTGATAACAATGACAAATACTGTGAGTTCTATACCTACACTCATAAATGATCTTAATGTCATGTAAAGCCTTGGGCTTCAAGGTAAACATGGCTAAACTGCAAACTCTAAACATTTGAATTCCTACAAAAGTTGCAGGGGAAATTCAAGAAAAATATATTTTCAAAATTGTCCAACAAAGCAACCACATTCTTAGACGTTAAAAGGCCCCTCACATTGGACCAGACTGTTAAATTAATTATTATTCACTGATATACACACACTGTCCAGCAAGAACTGCAAACCTAGCACACTAGAGGGCTATCCTGGTGTGGGAGGATTGCAGCAATAAAGAAGACTATGCTCCTGAATAGACTTTATTTATTGCAGACAGTCCCGCTCCCACTATCTCACATAATATTACGCAAGATTCAGAAGCAATGTGTGAGTTAAATATCAGTTAATAACAGGGGTATACATAGGTCAAGTCCCATGACTTCCACAGAAACACAGCACATGGGGTTCTTATTTCCCTCCTATAATGAGAACTAGTCTGGGAGTCTTTCATGAAGTAGAGTCTAACAACCTTCTCCTCACCTCTGGCATCCATTCTGGGAAACCTGGAATTTTACACCAGCAGCAGAAGACCAAAGATTTTAGGTATGAAGACAGAGTGTATGTATGAGAAAGGGGGATATATATTTGAGAGCAGTAAGATAAGATCATTGGGTTTGAGGATCTTTGGTCTACCTCAGAAGAAGCCATCTGAGTCTCCAAGTCTGAATTAAAAAGGGGTTATTGCCGCCATATTGACCATCTAACCCTATTTTCACATAGGACTGGATCCCTCACGGTTTCCTTCCTGGAGTTTAAGGCTGATTATCATCTGGAGTAGTTTTTAGATGAGATTGAACCTCCCCTTTCAAAGTCCTTATATATTAAATTTCGCCTTGGGATCCTACCCATTCGTTCCTTCATATCCTCTTAGAAAAATGGCTACTCTGACCCCAAAAGGTTCTGCCCATTTTGCCCCCCGGGTGGTGGAAACGCCCGAGCATGTTGTACTCTTCTGTCCAGCTTACCACAGTTGTAGAAGGAAGAGGATTCTTCCAGTCTGTCATAATTTGGATCTTAGGAATTATAGAACTGTGTTTAGAATAATAAGGAGTGATAAAAGACAATGTATCATTTTTGCTTTTTCTTGGTATTTGATGCATATGTGGAGGCTTAGGCAAAAGAGGCTGTTACTTGATGGATTTGGTTTTATTCTTGCTTTAAAAAAACTAAACTGGCTATTATTTTGCACTGTTTTATCTGCTCCATTAGGATCATTGTGATATGTATCATGACAGATTTGTATAGAAGGCCCTATGATTTGGAAAATTAGCTTAAATGTTTTACTCTTTTATTTATCTTATGCATTGTGTGTTAACTTGCTATTTTAAGGCCACGGAGCCGAAATAAAGGTTTTTGATGATGATAAGACTGTTGTGTAGTCCCCACTAACCCATAGGACCTGCGAGTTTGTTGGACAACATAAACTTTGGGTTAAGTGCCTAGACTGATTCCGGGCATCCTTGCAGGATATGTTGGCCTAGGGACCAGCTAGCTCACAGTGCCCCCATAAGCGCCCCTAACCATACCACGGAGCGGACGGTTTCTGACCATGAGAACTCTGACCCCTCAGGGATCGTGGAAACCGACCAGAGCCTTTCGCTCAGTCACTCATGCTTTCTGGTGCTCAGAGAAATATACAGAGAATACACAGTGGGACGTTTTCAATACATTTATTGAACCAACGTTATTCTTGTATAGAATACATGTGCTGCGATAATCAGCAGACAGAAGCAGATTAAAGTGATGACAAGCACCAAAAGTCTGACTAGTGCTAAAACAATGTATATATGCAAGCATATTAATCAGGCGTACTCCTACTATGCAAATTCCACTCTGAGTGTACCTAGAGTGTGTGTAGGTATGAAGCTAAGAATCCCCCCCAAGGGACGATCCAAGCCAATTACTTGGCGGGAGAGAATGTAGGATCCCGTCTTGGTCACAAACTAGACACCCCCTCACGGAGATGACAGACAGCTGTGAGGTAAAGGGACCCTCTGTGTCAACTGAAGTGTATCATCTGCTAATCTTTTGGGATGCTCATTATTTATAATAGAACGCAGCCTTGCGATGTGCGTATAGATTAGCAATGTTATGGATATGTAGATAGCCCTGTCGCAACATGGATAAAGACAGAACGACATTTGTACATAGTGCGTAGAAGGGCCTGTCCATGATGTTCGAGGCATCATGATAATGTTGTGTGAAGCTAGATGCTTGAACAAAGTAGTTTCAGAGAAACGAATCCAACATGGAATGGGAATGGTTATCTATTAGTGTGGAAGCAAAGAACTGTAGAATAATATTGGTGTAGGTTAAAAGGTCAGGTGACAGTTGCACTGCAAAGCCAGACCTAAAAATCCACGTAGGTTAAAGACTGCCATCCTCTCATCTGTGCCCCTGCAAGAGAAAAACAACATAACGTATCTAGTTTTCTAAGACACTTTAATAGCATTGCAATGTCATGCATATGCCCCTGAAAGTTCAACCTCAGACTGCTGGATAAATAAACCAACTAATCACAGCTCACTCAAAAGATGAACTTCTGGCTCTCAACACGTAGACCGAGCCAATGCTTTCCAGTGATGGTCATATAGTAGTCTGGAGGTAGCTGCACTGTCAAGCCAGACCATAAAAAATGCAATGGGACAAGTGCAGTCCTAGGTAGTGACACCAAATTCATATATTATGCATTGGCGTTCAGACCAGTCTTCCATGTGAAAGTAATAGCCATAAATAAATTTGGAAGCCTTCCGGCTGGACAGGCACAAGCCCAAATCAAGAATCTTATGAATGAAGGTGTTTGGACAGGCCTTTCACATCAGTAATCCCTAACAGTCTGAAAAGTAACTCCTGTAGCAGACATGTAGACAAATGAATTGTTCCCACGGTGTCTGAATACAATTAATGGTCATGCATGGGACCTCGCACCCAACATCGTCTTCCTCACAGAGACCTGGCTCAACCCCACATCCGCCCCAGACATTGCCACAGTAATTCCCGGCGGATATAAAATCACTCACCAGGCCCACACCAACAGGCCGAGAAGAGGAACAGCCATCATCCACAAAGAGATCATACAGTGCACCATTACCACCGACAACACCATGACCCGCATGGAACATCTCAAATTCATGCTCCACATGGATGACATGACAACCATAAGAGACACTCTCACATACCAACCCCCAGACCTGTGCTCCAGCTTCTGCAACACCATCGCAGTCATCATTGCGGGACAAGTGTTAGTCCAAGGACTATATCTTCCTCGGCAACCTAAACTTCCACATCGATGACCCCAATCACAACAACACCTCACACCTCCTCGATAGTATGAGCAGCCTCAGATTGACCCAGAACATCACGATCCTACACACACTGCAGGACCCCATTTTCACCTCCAGCAACCGCATCAAATACAGCCACGTTACAGAATTGACCTGGATCGTACTCCATCGGCCACTTCAGCATCTCCAACCACCACCACCACCAAGACGACCAGCGCCCCAACCGGTGGTGGAACAAAATCTGAGAGACCAGCTGGACGGACGCCCTCAACATCTCCAACCCTGCTACCGCCATCAACTTCAAACAGGGATTGAAGAACTTCAATACCTGAATCACCAATTGGACCGACAGCATCATCCCCAGCAAGAGCAACATCCAGAGAAAAGCCTCCAAAAAGGCCAGCTAGTCCATGCAAGAACTCAGAACAGCGAAACAAGACCGCAAACAGCTGGAGAGGAGATAGCGCAACAGCAAGGACACTTCCAACATGGCACCCTTCAAGACCTCCCTTAACATCTAGCACCACCTGCTGATGGCAACAAAGAAGACAGCCCTAGCTACAACAATTGAAACCAGTGCCAACAACATGAAAGAACTTTTCAACATCGTTAAGGAATTCCCCAACCCCGCTGCCAGCCTTCACAGGAGCTGTGGAACGACCTCGCCGACTTCCATGACAAGATCACAACCATATACAGAAACTTCGAACCCCAACCCACACCTACTGAGTTCCTTGACAGATATGCTACCATTGCAACAGATTTGAACCACAGACTGACCATATGGAACATCCTCTTTACCCAGGACACCACCTCCACCATGAATTCCATTCACTCTGGAGCTCCCACAGACCCATACCCCCACCACATCTTCAACTTTGGAAACCAAAGGATCGGCCAGTAAGTCACCATCCTGCTCAACACCTTTATCACCACTGCAACATTTCCCAATGCCTGGAAACACACAGAAGTCAGATCACTAGTCAAAAAACCCTCAGATGACCCCAGCAAACTCAAAAACTACTGGCCAATCTCCCTGCTACCATTCTCAGCACAGGTACTGGAGAAGATCATCAACAAGCAAATCATGACACACCTGGAGCAGAACTAGCTACTCTATGCCTCCCATTCCGGCTGCTGCAGCAATCACAGCACTGAAACCGCCCTGATGGCAGCCACTGACCACATCCGAACCCTCCTCGACCAAGGAGAAACAGCAGCTCTGATGCTCATCCACCTCTTTGCAGCCTTCAACACCGTATCCCACCACACACTGATCAAAAGACACATTGGCTTGCAAGGGACGCACTCAAATGGATCACCTCCTTTCTTACCGGAAGAATCCAGAGGATTCATCTCCCACCTTTCACCTCCAAACCCAAGATTACCTATGGTGTCTCCTAGGGCTCATCCCTCAACCCCACACTCTTCAACATATCTATGAATCTGCTGGCCCACATAGTCCAATACCACGGTCTCGACATAATTTCCTATGCAGACGACACCCAACTCATCCTCTCACTCGCCAATGACCACACCACCATCAGAACCAACTTCCACAGATGCATAACAAGCATCACTGAGTGGATGAAGAAGAACTGCCTGCAGCTGAACACAGAAAACACGGAAGTACTGATCTTTGGCAACAGCAGAAACTCATGGAATGACTACTGATGGTCATCAGACCTAGAACCCACACCCACTCCCGTCGACCATGCCAGAAACCTTGGAGTCATCATTGACTACAAGCTCACCATGAAATCACAGATCAACTCCGTCTCCTCTACTTATTTCCTCACTCTGCGCATGCTATGTAAGATCTTCAAGTGGTTACCCCTGCACACGAGATGCACCGTGACACAGGCCCTGCTCACCAGCTGACTGGACTATGATAACATCCTCTATGTAGGAATCACCGCACCCCCCCCTAGAGACTTTAGACCATATAGAATGCTGCTGCCAAACTCATCCTCTGCCTTCCCCAACGAAACCACATCACACCCCACCTCAGGCAACTCCACTGGCTCCCCGTATAAAAGAGATGCCAGTTCAAGCTGCTCACCCATGCACACTGGGCTCTACACAACCAAGGACCTGCCTACATTAACCACCGCCTGAACTTCTGCCAGCCTTCGAGAAGGCTATGCTCCATCTTCCTTTCTCTTACCCACACTCCCCACCTCTACCAAAGAAGTGGAGGATGCTTCTCCCACATTGCAGTACAGACCTGGAACAGCCTACCCATGCAACTCCAGGCCATCACCTCAGTTCTGGAATTCTGAATGGCCCTCACGCCCTTGCTGTTTGAATAATCCTTTGGGACTTGCAAGCATAATCCTCTGGGACCTGCAAGCACCTGGATACCCTATCGGGATATTAGCCTCGCTTTATAAATCCTGATTGATTGATTGATGATCTAAGATTGCCCTGCCCCCTCAGACTTTGCTCCAGGCCCCCAAATACTTTAATATACACGCACTCTCTCTCTGTTTTGCTCTTCAACTATCGTTCTCCATCCCATTTACTCCTCTCTGCTCCAACTCTCTTTCTGACTCTGCCTTGCTAGCTTTCTCTCTCTTTCTTTCATTTTCTCTCTCTTAGTTTAGCAAAACTTCCACTGGAAACAAACCAAGATAAAAGAGATGTAGTTATGCTTCTTTCCTTATGTTTGACATTTTGCGTTATACTGTTTACCTCAGTGCTGAAACCAAAGGCATAAATTAGGGTGATACTAAAATTTCACATTAACGTAGTGAAATCTGGTTTCAATCCCTTGCCAAGATATGACCACACTATGCTTAAAAAGTACAAATTCAAGTGCCATTGAACGAATTCAGACACTGTTAAATATTAGTAGGTTGTATAGGTTAAAGGTTTGTTGGTCTTCTGGGTTTCGAAGGTAACAGATTTTGCTTCAGTACATTTCAGCTCCTTGACTGCACACTTGTCTTCGTCCGTGTTGCTTACAGTCACAGATAGAGGTATAGAAAGGGTCTGCTACATTTCAATGACCAACTGCACATATTCCTTAGTCTCAATAGCATAGTCTTCTTCTTTGGGGGTCGCAACTAGGGATGATGGGAGAAATAGTCTGAGGGTTCTGAGACCCCTGCTTGTACTCAGCATCGAAGGAATACTCCTGCAACTGCAACACCCACTTCTCGATTCTGTGTGAGCGCTTTGAGGCAGACCCTTTAAACAGCGGAATGAGTGGTTTGTGATGAATGTGAAAGATAAAGGGATGGTCCTACATCTATGAATGAAAATGCTAGCAGCTCCACTGTATGACTATGGCCTCCAACTCAAATTGCGAGTATCCCTGCTCACTGAGAAGGGGGCAAGACTTCATGCCCCACAAACCCTGCAGGGAGATAGTGCCAATATCAGCCCACTCACCAGCCTTCCCGCAGTAACATGCATGTAACAAAATAAGCAGGCAAAACAACTTTTTGTTGGGATAAAATTGCTGCAGGTTTATTAGCATAACAATTGCCAACAAGGTGGGTTATCTTACAGACGATCCAAAGGCAAGCCGCCCCTCGCGACCTACCACCTGATGGGCCAACTTGCATCGTGGCCTTAGCCAATCGGTGCTTAACGGTTGTGGGAGGGGATAGCCACTCCCACTTCCGGTGAACCATTGGTCCACCCTCTTGCTCACTCCCCCCCCCTACGAGGGGCAGAGCGTTCAAGCGACCCCCGGTTGTTCAGGTTTCCAACCGCCCGTAGGATAGACGGGGCGCCGTTGCACCCCAGGGTCCACCGCATAGACTTCCTGGGGATATTGGGCCTCAGCACCCTTTGTGCTCCTGAAGAGGGTACCCCTGAGTACCTTTCCGCCTCTGGATCGCCCTGTAACTCCGCCACAGCCCTGGGTGTGGCGACCGTCGCAGCCAGGGCCCCCCACCAAGGCCGGCATTCCTTATTACATCCTGCTATTTCTAGGGCCTCTCCCTTATCCAGCGAGAACCAGTCCATACTTATACTGGGCAGACATACCCTTTTGTTCACCAAACACCCTGTGAATTTGGCATCTAGCACCCATGTCCAATGCAGCCAGGTCCCCTCTGCCCAGCGAAAATTAAGCTCAGAACTTCCTGCGCGCAGGGACCATGGCCTCCCCTGCCAAGCACCCTGCCACTGGGGCCAAGTGTGTTTCCGACCGCTGAGGAGTACCTATCGCCCACTGGTTGCGAAATAGCCCTGTGTGCTCAATGAGGTCTTCCTTCCCGGTTCATACTTTGCCACATTGACCAGACAACTCCATAGGTATTTACAAATTATCCCTGGTGCCCATAGCAATGGTGTCACAGCAGGTTCGAGGGACTAAGTGTAAGGTGTCCATCCTTAGACCTAGCACCATATCGTGAAGTGCCAACCTACAATTGCCCGGACCCTGTTAACCACCTGTGACCCTTGATACCTCTACCAGAGAAGGTGTCGAACTACCAGCTGGTGTGTCACATGACTTGCTATAGTGCTAATTAGTGGATTCGCTGGGACCCATCTGTGACCCTGCCAAAGCTGTTTCACACACTTCAGTTCTAAATGCCCTAGCTCGTCCCTCAAAGGCACCTCACAGCCAGGAATCCCCCGTTGACATTGTGAGGGGGGTTAGGGCCCAGCACACCCCTTCTACGTTACTAACCTTTGACTCCTTAAAAGGCTCCGGCTAGTGTCAGCGGCTCATCCTGTCCTGGCAAGGCGCAACAATGGCCAATTCCAACCTGGGAACTATCCTGCCATAGGATAAGAGACATAGAAACGGGGTACCCTGTGTCCACGTCGTAGAAAGGGGGAAAACCTAAACGAAAACTCTAGACCCATTTATAGGCAGTCGAACCGCCAAAACAACCTACTCCAACCATTGTAGCCAAATATGATGACCCCACGTTCTCCTCCTGTTCTCGCACTGCAACCCACCAAGTAGCTGGCAGCTACCACCACTGCCTAGCTCCCTGGCATTTGCCAGGTGATATTTTCTGACTTGACTGGACATGGGCATCCAACACCTGACAGCCTGATGCCCCCTTGCAGCTTTGGTGAATGTCATTGGGCCCGGCCCAGCCCACCCAGTCAGAGTTTGGCGTTACCAGATATTGTGCATGGCTAGCCCTGTTCTGTCAAGGCATGTCAATGGCCGTACCCACTTTTAGGTGGCTATCTTGCCATGGGGTGTGAGACAAATGCACGGGTGTCCCCGAGGCCTGCAGGGTAAGAGGGGGACTACAAGACAGATACTTGCCCCTTCTTGAGCAGTGGGAACTCCCTTGGGTCTAATTGACTGTCTAGGCTGATGTTGAGGATCCATCTCTAAGTGCGTGCTTGCCCCCATAACAAATGACAATAGCTGGACAGCCCACTGCCTGGCCGCAAGCTTCTCCATCATGCGTATACTGCCAGTATGAATTTTGCTTAGGCAACATCCCTTATAACACTGAGAAGAGGATCTCCTCATATTTGACACTTGTACAAGACGTCCCCCTGTGCCCGGCCATCATTGGACCCAAGAAGCTTGTAACAAGCAGCCTAAACAACTGTAAATACAAGGTGAGCAACTAGGGGAACTATTCCTTCCTCCCTCTTACTTCCTGGCATGAGACCACTGCCAAAGGAGTCCCTACTTCAGTGTCGGAAAACACTAAAAGAATACTGTCTAGGTGAAAGCTTACCCAGGCACCTAGCCAAGGGCCCTCCACTGTGTGTCAAACCCTGTTGTTGAAATATGGACTGTTGAATTTGCCTACCCACTTCCAGGCCCTTAACGTAAAACCAGCCAAACCAAATGCTTACATGGACACATGTGTGCCAACATGTGTCCCAAGAATAAAACAAAATAGAAGCTTGAAGAAACCGCCTGATCCAAAGTGGAGCCAGAGCTGCAAGGTCCTAGTGGGATCAGACTGGGGGAGGTATGTGTGTGGCTAACGCAGGCCCAAAGTTCTTTGCAAATTGGTAATGCTTCCCCATACTGCCAATGGGCCAAAGAAAAGAAAACAAAATTGGCAATGCTGTGGAACAACTATGTGAGTGTCTCATCGTGGGGCAGATGCAGGAGTTATACGTGTGTGTTATGCAGGTCCAACTAATCTGCAGGGCTGTCCAGCTTGTTCTGGGAATGTGCTGAATATGATCTGTTATATAGCCGCATGACATTGCCTTCCTATAAATATTACAAAAGAGCACTACACCTCCAACAGCCCATCTGTTAACTTAATAATGCTGCATAGTTGCACAAGTTAAGAAACCACAATAAAAGCTGTCTTGCCGGGCCAACCACGAACTAGATAGAAGTTCACGGATGCCCAAGGCTCGACCGGGCTCCGTGGCTACTTTAGAGGCGATGTGTCGAATTTAAAACGGAATTGTGAAAAATTGCATTTTACCTTGTACACTGTTTTAACTTGTCTTTGTTACACCGGCGACTTTTAAAAAGCTTATTTTGCACACTTGTGCACTTGCCCCTGATTCATCCCATGGCAGGCGATTAAAACACTGCCCGGGACCCGACTTTGGCCGCCATTTTGGGTGAGGAGCCTGGAGTGGAGTGGACGCGAGCGGACTAGCGCTCGGCCCCTCCCGCCCTCAGCCCTTCAAAAGCCCTCTCAGTTTACAGGCCAATTGATAGAAGTTCACGGATGCCCAAGGCTCGACCGGGCTCCGTGGCTACTTTAGAGGCGATGTGTCGAATTTAAAACGGAATTGTGAAAAATTGCATTTTACCTTGTACACTGTTTTAACTTGTCTTTGTTACACCGGCGACTTTTAAAAAGCTTATTTTGCACACTTGTGCACTTGCCCCTGATTCATCCCATGGCAGGCGATTAAAACACTGCCCGGGACCCGACTTTGGCCGCCATTTTGGGTGAGGAGCCTGGAGTGGAGTGGACGCGAGCGGACTAGCGCTCGGCCCCTCCCGCCCTCAGCCCTTCAAAAGCCCTCTCAGTTTACAGGCCAATTGATAGAAGTTCACGGATGCCCAAGGCTCGACCGGGCTCCGTGGCTACTGTCGAATTTAAAACGGAATTGTGAAAAATTGCATTTTACCTTGTACACTGTTTTAACTTGTCTTTGTTACACCGGCGACTTTTAAAAAGCTTATTTTGCACACTTGTGCACTTGCCCCTGATTCATCCCATGGCAGGCGATTAAAACACTGCCCGGGACCCGACTTTGGCCGCCATTTTGGGTGAGGAGCCTGGAGTGGAGTGGACGCGAGCGGACTAGCGCTCGGCCCCTCCCGCCCTCAGCCCTTCAAAATGGTCCCCCTCCCTAGGAAGCGCAGCGGACGAGCGCAGCGGGCGCGACGTAGGCGCGCCGGAGTTGCGCCTGAGTTAAGCCCGTCAGCGCCCGTCCGCGACCAGTTGGGACTTGGGGCCTCCCCCCCTGCTCCCTGCATTATCTACCCCAGACTCACCTACTCTCGCTGTACTCTGCTTGGCTTACGTCCGCTGCCTGGTAAGTACTGCTCCTGCATGTGTTGTCAGGACGCACCTCTATCCTGTCCTGATTGCGCTCTGGCTATCACGTCTTATCCCTCTGAGTTGTGCATTCCCTCATTCCCTTTTTGGATCAACACCCCTCTCCCTGTGAAGGTTCATCTGTCTAACCCATCTCCTGTGTTTAGTTTTATCAGCTTAAATTGTCGCTCCTTACCTAAGCACAAAAGGGACATATTTGACCTTCTCACTTCATATAGTCCGTCGGCCTTGTTTCTTACCGAAACTTGGCTAAAAGACTGTTCTGGACCAGATATCGCCACTGCCCTCCCTGATAATTACGCCTTTGTGGGCCGTAACAGACCTCTTAAAGATGGAGGAGGCATTGCTATTATTTTTAAAAGGACCTATTCTTGCAAGTGGGATGATCTTGCTATCCCTAATTGCGAAGCTGGCAGTTTCAAACTCCTATTATCTCCGAATTTTACACTGTCCGGTGCCCTTTTATATCGCCCTCCCAGCGCTGCCGGCGCATGGGCTGCTGCCCTTCCGGAACATATTTCCCCTCTTTTGCTGGAATCTAATAATTTTCTATTATTAGGTGATCTAAACATACATTTTAATGACACCCTATGTTCTACCAGCACTCATCTTATACAGGACCTGGCCGCCCTTAATCTAAGTCTTCTAAATTCTGGTCCCACGCATAAAGGCGGCAACTTACTCGATCCGATTTTTTCTAATCTAGATAATGTTACCTGCCTCCCCTCTAAGCCGATTACTTGGTCGGATCATTTCATTGTAGAGTTTCACATTAAAACAACGGTTGCACCTGGCCCCCTCGGCAGCCCACATTCCCTGGGAACAAGAAGGAACTGGCAAAAACTGAATCTGGAGCAACTTAATCATTCCTTAAAAGAAACCCTCCCCCCTTCTGCTAATATCACCACGGATGATGTGGGCAAGATTAACACCTGGCTTACTTCTGCTATTGAGTCCTGCCTTCCGGCACGTAAATGTAAACAAAAGTTCCTACACCCTCCTGCCCCTTGGTTCAATGAAGAACTTAAAATGGAAAAGTCACGCTGCAAAAGACTCGAGCGCATTTGGAGATCCAACTACCTGTCGGCAGATAAAGAGAACTACAAATTTGCATTACAGAAATACCACACTCTATGTAACACTGCCAGGGCTAATTATGTTAACGATACGATACTGAAAGCTCAGAATCGTCCTAAAGCCCTTTTTAAGGCAGTTCAGGAACTATCGGGTATGTCATGTGCTCCCAAAGCCCCCTGCCTGGATAGCAATCAATGTAATTCCTTGGCAGAGTTTTTTACATCAAAAATTGACAACATCTACGCGGGCTTTGATTCTTCATCTTCTGTTTCACCCAGGCCACCATTCCAGCAACATGACCAACTCTCCATACAGGATGATCCTGAACGACTTTCTCCTCCTCGATTAGATAAATGGGAATGTATCTCCATGCCCGTCTTCCTGAAATTGTTGGCAGAGATTAAATCCGGCTCTCCCCTGGATCCCATGCCTCCCCAGATTCTTCGTAATTTAGACTCTGTCCCTCTGGACTGTATCTTGGCTCTTTTGAACGCATCTCTCACTGAGGCAGTGGTTCCTAACACCTGGAAGCATGCGATGGTGGTTCCACTGCTGAAGAAAGCTAATGCGGATATCAGCAACCCAGCCAACTTTCGGCCCATTTCCCTGCTTCCCTGCCTCTCAAAGGTGCTGGAGAAACATGTTAATCGTCACCTCACCACCTACATTGAATCAGCAAACGTCCTTCACCCTTCTCAGTCTGGTTTCCGGGCGGGTTTCTCTACGGAGTCCACCCTTTTGGGAGTCTCGGAGACAGTCAGGCGCCAGGTAGACAAAGGGGAGACAGTGGCACTCATCCTTTTGGATTTGAGTGCCGCTTTTGACACCGTCTCCCATAGCATCCTTTTGTCTGCCTTGAAGTCTGTTGGTATCCACGGCCCCGCCCTCGCCTGGATCTCTGACTTTCTTTCTCATCGCACTTTCCAGGTTTTCTCCCCTTCTTCTGTGTCCACTGTTCACAACTCCCCGTATGGTGTTCCCCAGGGTTCTATTCTTAGTCCTTTATTTTTTAACCTTTACGTCAGACCTCTTGCTTTTCTTGCTGAACAGGCTGGACTTTCTATTTTTTCCTATGCCGATGATACCCAAATATTTTTTCTCTCTCTTCTAATCAGCACTCCCCTTCTTCTTCTCTCTGTTCTGGACTCACCGACATCGCCAACTGGATGCTGACTAACAAGCTAAAGCTAAACGGCGATAAAACAGAGCTTATCCTATTTGGGCCGGATTCCGCTCTCTGGGGCCCACAACATTGGCCTCAGCAAATGGGACCTCTACCGGTCCCAGTAACGTCAGCACGCAATCTGGGGGTCCTCTTTGATAATCAGTTATCCATGAGACAACATGTGGTCAAGGTCTCGGCCACCTGTACCACCATCATCAGGTGGCTGAGGAAGATCACATGGATGCTGCCTCCAGACACCCAGAAGTCAGTGGTCCAGGCCCTAGTGACATCGCGGCTGGACTACGGCAACGTACTCCTTCTGGGCGCCTGTAAGGAGGTCACCCGGAAGCTTCAAGTAGTTCAGAACATGGCTGCCCGTTTACTTTGTAACCTACCGAGAACAACCTCAGTCTCTTCTTCTCTGCGTAGCCTTCACTGGCTGCGCATAGAATCTAGGACCAAATTTAAAGCACTTTGCTTCATGCACCGTATCAAAGCTGGAAAAGCCCCCCAATATCTTTCTACTTTAGTCCAGCAATACTGTCCCTCTCGCACCCTTAGATCTTCCACTCACTGCAGATTCTCTGTTCCCCGCTTCAAGCGGACCAGAGTCGGTGGACGCTCATTCTCCCACCTGGCACCTGCGCTCTGGAACTCGCTTCCCATCCCTCTGCGATCTGAAACATCTTATATCAAATTTCGCAAAGGTGTGAAAACCTGGTTGTTTTCTCTGTAACCGATTCCTTAAACTTCCGTTGTCCTCTTTTACTTCTGTTCTCTTAGCGCCGGGAAACCTACGGGTAGCTGAGCGCTCTACAAAATCAGATATAATAATAATAATAATAACTAGCCACCCCCCTTCAGCACTACACGGGTTCAGCTGCTATGGGTGTCAATTCCATAATACAGTGCACTATGAATGACATTAAATCACTATGAAAGACACTGTCTGATAGCACACAAACACTGACGAAGAGGGGGACCCAATATCAGTAAATACGCCCATCTGACCCACAAGAAGCTCTAAGAAGACCAAGGTAAAAGGCTGCTTTTGTCCGGCATTCCCTAGCTTGGAGTGTGCATGTGTGGGACAGTAAACTATGCACGATACATGGGGAGTCAAAGTGCCTGGTATGGAATGAGACTGCGTAGTTCAGATGGAACAGAGTATCACAAATTTACACAGTCCGTCTGAACTGTCTGACCCCGAAAGACCGGAGATTGTTAGAGAAGTCCTCCAAGTACCCCACAACGAGGACCCGACCAGTCTTCTACCATACTACCCAAGATGTTACTCGTCTAGTCACCAAGGAGGAAACGGGTTTCCACTGTGGCCCGACAGGAGAAAAGATTATGTTAATGATAGGTCATTGCCTAATGTTAATACGCAATCTGTGGGTATCATGGAAGCGAGACAAATTCCACCATTCTGAACTGATCATCCTGAGCCAAGGGAGAGTCCCGACATGCGTTTTTCCCATGTGCTACAGGTAAGGAGCACCTACCCTTCCCTCAGCGGATGGACCCTCAGTTAATAAAACTGCCAATAAAATTAGAGAACAACGGCAGAGCCCAAACAGTTCATGTTCCCCACGGCCGCTGCCACTGATAAAACTTGAGCTTGTCGTTACAGTGCACAATGCATGAATAAAAAGACTATGACTGACCCGTTAAGTCTTGCAAAATCTGGCTGCACTCTAGCTGGGGAGCTCCGGCATGCTGCCCATTGGAGCAGGGAACTAGTGTGTAGGCAGAGTGCTCCACGGTGAATCACCAGCGGGTGAAGCAACGCGACCTCACCGCCCCCACCGAAAGCTTGCAGGTTCACCCAAGTGCCAAATCCTCTGGATCCGAGAGGCGGAATTGAGCATAGCACTGAGGCTGCAAGTTTTTCCCAGACCCACCAGTGGATGAAAAGCAAAACAACTTCAAAATTATGGCACAGGGGAAGTACATTGCACAGACTCCCCGCGGATCCAAACGAGAACACAATAAAATTATGGCACAGGGGATGTAAAATTCACCCAGACTTAGAGGTGTTCCAAGAAAACACATTCCAATATTGCGCAGGGAATGCAAGAATAGTCCAGAGTCACCAGTGGTATAAGAGAATGCCTTCCCAGATTGCAGAGGGGAAGCCACATTTGCCCAGACTCACCAATGTTTATACACGACAACACCTTCCAATACAGCACAGGGGATGCAAGATAATCCCAGACTCGCCAGTAGATTTACCCGAGAACCCATCCAATATATCCTCCAGGGAAAGATTCACGCGATCTACGCTACAATACTGAATCATTCCAACGCTCTGTGCGCTAAGTGAACCATCTGACGAAATGCTTGATGCATCCATACTGTAACTGCGTCCCAACCAGGAGCAAAGGACATGCACTGCGCGGCCACAGGGCCCTGCCCGCCCGCAAAGCTGGGCGGGCCCACGACCCGCTCCCAAGAATCCACTCACATCGGTGAAAGCAACACTCGGCTGTGGGGTCCCCTGAGGCCTGCCCCATGGTGTTCAGGCCAGGAGCTCCTGCGGGCTCCTGAACGAGCGCCGCCTGACCTAAAGGTATCCGTAATGAGGACAGCGTGGCAGGCGCCACTAGCACAACCCGCCGCGACACACTCCGCTCATGCTGCCTCCGCACGGTCGAACCCTAATAACCTCGGCATGGCCCGGATTTCCATAGTTGTCCAAGGCGTGCTCGCAACATGCACCATGCCCAGAGTGTCAACCCAAGCGCCAGACAACAAGTGTCGCCATCCCATGGCAGCCCCAACAGCCGAAGCTCCAACATAACATGACTGGGCAGCCATTAACATCGGGATCGCCTGAAGCACGTGGCATGCCCCTGGCAAACAGAAGGATCCCCCTCCCCGAGCCGTCCTGCGCGTACTGCTCCCAGCTGCATGCAGGCTCTCAAGTTGCCACATCCTGTGGCTCGGGGAACCTATGTGGATGGTCCTATATCTATGAATGAAAATCCTAGCAGCTCCACTGTATGACTATGGCCTCCAACTCAAATTGCGAATATCCCTGCTCACTGAGAAGGGGGGCAAGATTTCAAGCCCCACAAACCCTGCAGGGAGAAAGGTGAAGCCCTGGAGACGCGTAGGTTGGGCCCCATGATAGCTGGTCTCTATATGCCCGCTCCGTGGCACACTGAGAAGTGGAGCAGGGCTTCAAGCCCCACAAGCCCCGCTGGAATAAAAGCTGGGCCCAGGAAGAGTGCTGGTTGTGCGCCATAAAAGCTAGTCTCTCTGCCTGCGTACGTGCGGAGAGATGAGGCAGGACTTCATACCCTGCTGGGGGAAAGGCGAGGCCCTGGAACAGTGCCAGTCTGTGGCCATAAAAGCTGATCTCACTTCCCGTGGCGCGGGTCAGCTAAGAAACAAGGCAGGACTACAAGCCCCACAAGCCCTGCTGAGAGAAAGACCAAGCCCTGGAACAATGGCAGTCAGGCACCATAAAAGCTGGTTTTTCTGCCCACGGCGCGGAACACGTTAAGAAGTGGGGCTGGACTTCAAGCCCTGCTGGGAAAAAGGCAGGCCCTAGAACAGAGCCAATCGAGCACCATGAAAGCTGGTCTCTCTGCTTGCGAGATGCCCTAAGAAGCTTTCAGGACTTCAAGCCCCACAAACCCTGCTGGGAGAAAGTTGGGCCCTGGAACTGTGCCAGTCAGGCGCCAGAAAAGCTGGTCACTTTGCCTGAGGCACAGGACCAGGGGCGGATTGTCACTGCGGGCATTCGGGCATGGGCCGGTGTCTCAGTGCACTCTGGGGGCCGGTTTTTCCCCCCTTTACCAGTGCACAGAGAGCACTGACAGGGAGAGGATAGCAGTTCAGGAATGATCAGCTGTGGCCTCTCCTTGACCCCCTGCCCTGCCAAGCAATCATGCTGATGGTGGACTGGGGTAGGGTGATTGTGTGCAGAATCGGCCTCCCAGGGGGCCAGGTGTTGCTAAGGCCAATGAGCCATTTTCACCTCAGCCCCCCCGGAGCCTACGCAGCCCAGAAACAGTGCTTGCATTAGTCCTCGCCCACAGCCCTTCTCAGGGCATAGTGGGCGAGGAAGAATGGGTCTCACTATGGGGGCCAGGTGATGTGGGGAACTCGCACCATCTTTACCTTAGCCCCCCCACCACAACGGATGGCCCAGAAGCTGTGCTTTTGCTTTAGCCTCTCCCCTGCCACGCCATTGCCCTGAGACAGTGAAAGGCTGGGGAGGGCTGAGTAATTTACAAATAGCTGGGGCCTTGCTGTTTTTCAGGTGTGCCTGTGCTGGAGGCTTATGCTAGAAAATAGGCTAACTTGTCACAGACGATCAAGTAGAAAAATTGGTATTTAGGATCTGGCCCTTCATCTTAAATCTCCAACTAGGATCTAACTAACACCACACTGTTTGAAAGCACTGCTGTACACCGCGGAGCAGCTACATTCCGCTGTTGTCACCCCTCACAGTCAATGTTTGGGGTAGGTGGGGGGTAGGGATTGGGAAGGAAGGGTAGGGATTGGGCTTGGGTTTAGATTTGAGTTCTTTTCTGTTACTATTGGTATCTTTGTTTTATTCTCCATTCTATTCTCAGTTACTTTTTCTTCTTTGCCTCTCGTTTGATTCACAAACAATTTCTGTAGATGCATGTCTCAGATTGCAGGCTGGATGCAGAGAAAAGTTCTCAAACTAAACTCGGACAAAAAAGAGGTTCTGCTTTTTGGATAAGATACCTCCTATTGGGATGCATCCTGGTGGCCTTTGGAGCTGGGTGCACTACTGGGAGTCATTTTTGACAACAAATTATGTTTCTCTGCCCAAACCAACGCTGTAACCTCAGCAGGTTTTCATACGCTGAGGGTTCTCAAGAAAATTCTTCAGTTCAGCCCGTTTGAGCTACAGAAAATGGTGATGATGGCCCTCATCTTTTCGAACTTAGACTACTGCAATGCCCTGTACTTGGGTACCGCTAAATATGTGATAAAGAAACTACAGTCCCTACAAAATGCGGTAGCAAGAACGCTATTGAAGGTCCCCAAGTTCAAACCCATCTCTCATTTAATGCATGAACTTCACTGGTTACCAGTGGAGAAGAGGATCTCTTTCAAGGCTCTGTATATAATACACAAGGCCCTTCATTGAGCCGGTCCCTCCTTTCATGATTGGTTCTCTTGAAATATTCCCAGTAGATACCTCAGATCAAGCTCTGCACGAATGGTCATGGTCCCAAGAGTCAGCAAAACAAAATGGGGCGGAAGAACAATTCAATTCTGTGGTGGGAAGTTATGGAATTCCCTACCTGTTGCACTACGCTCTCAACTGATCTTGCAGCAATTTAGGAGACATTTGAAGACCTGGTTATTTTTTACAATAGGCAATTGAGCGATGCCAAAGGTATCCCCTTTGGCTGATGGCCATCCTTGTTTGATCTGCTCAGCGCTAAGACACCTTTGGGTATTGAGCACTCTATAAAACTATTTAATTCATGCATTCATTCACTTGACCTATCGGCCAAACAGTACCCTGGATTTACAGACTCCCTGGGTTGACCTGCTGTCCTGTTTTGTCATGTGACACTGTCCTGCACTGTGAACACAGAGACACGTGCTGGTCTTAGACTCTCTTCATCCGCTAGCAGCTGTGTGCTCTTGGACCCCACATGACTCTTCCCATGCTGACCCTAGCATCCCCCAACCAGTTTTCGACCACACTCTTAGTGATCCACTCAAGCATCACTTTTGCATAGATTGTCCCTTTCAATATGAGTAAACATCCCGTTGATATGAATCTGAAAATTGTATCACTAAATGTCAGGGGCTCAATCATTCTGTGAAACTGAAAAAAATTGAGAATTACCTGTATAAACTCAAAGCAGACGTTATTCTTCTACACAAAACAAAAGTATCCCATAGAGTAGTGGCCTCTTTTGGGAGTAGCTGGCTCTCTGACATCCTCTGCTCCCCGGCCAACAATAAAAAGGGTGGGGTACTCACGTTAATCTCTAAATACTTTGGGCTCACTTTTGATTCTTATGTGTTGGACTTGGCCCTTTTTGCAGGGTCATCCCTGTACTTTTTGCCTTCCTCCTGTATTTTGTCTGACCTATTTTTGTTGGTTTTATGACCCTGGGCACTTTACCACTGCTGACCAGTGCTTAAGTGCATATGCTCTCCCTATTGTAAATTGATGTATGGATTAGTGACTCCATGATTGGCCAATTTAATTTACTGTCAGACCCTAGTACAGTGCACTGCATGTGCCCAGGGCTTGTAAACCAAATGCTGCCAGTGGGCTTGCAGCACTGGTTGTGCCACCCACAGAAGCAGCCTGTAAAAGTGTGTCTCGGGTCTGCCATTACAGAGCCTGTGTGCAGTCTGGTACTGCCATGTTGACTGGGCATGTGCACCCCACTTGCCAGTCCCTAAAACCTTCCCTTTTCTTCATATCAGACACCCCTATGGTAGGCCCAAGGGCAGGATGCATTGTAAGTATAAGGTAGGACATGCATGTCCTAATAGTGAATTACAGCCATTTTCGTTTTTCACTATTGCAAGGCTACCTGTTCTCCATAGGCCAGAATGGGCAGTTAGATTATTACATCTTATACTCCAAACTGACTCAGGGAACATGGTAGAAATTCGAATTTAGTATGCCTGAACTCAGAATGATAAAATACGTATTTTAGTGAAGTTGGTTTTAACATTCTGTGTTTGAAAATGCCACTTTTAGAAAGTAGGTATTTTCTTGTCTAACTACCCAAGCCTGCCTCTGCTAGGTTGTGTATTCCTTGTCTGGAGTTTGATTGACTGGGCTGGGGGATTCCAGGAGACAGAAGGAGTCACCCCAGTGGTGAATAGAGAGATCTGCATCTAGATGGGAGGGAGGAGTTGCACCTGGGACCTGAATAGGACTGTGCCTGCCCCCCACAGTGCTAGCTCCACCCCCTGTGGTGTGTCTGATGTCTCTGTCCTGCACTGTGAAAGAAGAGAAGGAATCAAGTCAACAAAGTGCTCCAGGACGGTGCTTTCCCTCCACAATGCTGGATCCACCTCCTGTGGGGCGTCTGATGTTTCTGCACTGCACAGTGAAAGGAAAGGAGTCATGTCAACAGAGTGCTCCAGAACTGGGTTGGACTGGGCAAAGGCCCCTCTGCCCTCAGAGGACAAAGGATTTTGGGGTATAAATATTGGGACCCTGATCCCAAGAAATTAGATCACTTTTGGACTACAAGAAGAAACCTCTGCTGAGGAGAGGAACCTGAAGAAACTGAGGTGAGACTATTCCTAAGCTGAAGTGCTGCTTAGGGGATTGGCCGGCAGTGGTTGCCTGACCGCCAAATAGAGGAGTGCTTTACTTTCAACTTGTGAAGAATCTCCAAGGGCTTGGAAAAGAGCTTGCCTCCTGCTGAAGTCTTAGGGACAACAGACTTCACCCCACAGCTCCCCAGACTTCCTGTGAAAGTGCCTGCTGCTGTTTTGGGCCTTCTGAGGAACTGTGTGTCGCAAGGAGCTGGAAGTGCGAATCAACGAGGAAGAAGCGTGTTGCTGCCGTCGCATCATGAATGTCGGCGCTGTAGCTGTCGTATTGCACCACATCAAGAGTAGCGTCTCGCAACGAAGAGGAAGCGTGTCGCCGTCGCTGCTGCTGCCGTCGCAACTCCAAGGGAGGGTGTCGCCGATGTAGCTGTCGTATTGCACCGCATCAGGAGAAGAGTCTCGCAACGAGGGAGAAGCGAGTCGCCATCGCTGTTGTTGCCGTCGCATCGTGGATGTGGGCGCTGTAGCTGTCGTAATGCACTGCATCGAGAAAAGCGTCTCGCATCCCCGGAGAAGCGCGCCGCCATCGGAGCTGCTGCCATCGCATCTTGGATGTCGCCGCTGTAGTTGTCGCATCGTGCGGAAGCTTCTCGCAACGCCAGAGAAGAGTGTCGCAGCTGAAGCTGTTGCCGTCGCATTGCGGAACAAGGGTGTCGCCGCTGCAGCTGGCACATCGAATAGAGACTCCTCGCATCCTCGGAGTAGCGTGCCGCATCTGGAAGATCTTCACGTCTTTATTTCTTTGACAGGAACTTTGCCGCATTTCCATCGCTGCGACATTGCTTGTCGTGGAAGCGCACCGCATCGTAAGGTACATTGACGCAAAGTGTCGCATCTTAAGAACTGAACTGAACTAAGCTAAAACTACCATCTTAAAGTAACAGTATTGTGTATTTTTGTCATTTATGGTCTTGTGGTAAATCTATAAAAAGTATACTTATTTCTGATATAAAACCTTGTGTGGTGTCCATCTGTAGTGTTGTCACTGGGTTACTGTATGTGGTTACAAATGCTTTACACACTGCCTCTGAGATAAGCCTGTCTGCTCGTGCCAAGCTACCAAGGGGGTGAGCAGGGGTTATTTTAGTAGTGTACACCCTTACCCTGACTAGAGGCAAGGGTCCCTATTTGACACAAGTACCTACCTGTGCCAACTAGAGACCACCAAATCTAGCTTTATGCCACAGATAACAGTAGCTGGATCCTTACAAAACTATCCAAAAATAACAATTGCCTTCACTTTCTCCATGGGTGCGGCCAAAATGGTGAGATTTTTAGAACTCCTTAGCCACTCCGTTGAATCAGATCCCCGCTGACGATCTTATTATCTTTCGTGGTGACCTTAATCTCCCCACTGACCTAACCATAGACCGTAAATCCAAAGCAGCACTTCACTCCACCAGATCACATAAATCACTTCTCAAACTCTGCACCAGATTCAGACTTCTTGACCCTTAGAGACTGCAGCACCCAGATATTAGGGACTATACTTTCTACTCCAATCCCCATAACTCCTACTCTAGGATTGACTATCTTCTGATTTCCAAGTCCCATACACGCCTAACAGACCAGACAGACATCTTACCCAGGCTGATCTCAGATCACTCGGCGATTACCCTGTCGCTCACGGGCACCAACACAAGACCCACTAAAAAGATCTGGAGATTCAGTGAGGAGTCAGTCAAAGAAGCAGCATCTAGGGCCACAATTGAATCAATGATTAAGAACTATCTGAAAAAAACATGGTTTCTGATACTTCCCAGATAACCACTGGGATGACTTCAGGGCCACTGTTAGCGGTACCCTAATTGAAATTCAATTTAAATTAACCAAAGCCCATAGCAGAGATCTTGATTCCATGGAGAAAGAGATTAAAGCACTGGAAACAACATACATCTCCCATCCGGATACCCAAACCGTCTCCACTCTCTCCAGCAAAAAATACGAATACAACAGAATTCTGAGTGATATGGCGGGATCTGGATTAATAAATACAAGTCCCTAAAACTTTGTGAAGCCAATAAGGCGGGGAAAATTCTGGCCTCATACTTAAAACGTAAACAAAATTGTAGGGACATTAACTCGCTCAAAGACATTTTTAATGTGCCCCATTCGAATCCTGATAAAATGATAGAGATCCTTAGGGACTTCTATGTATCCCTATACAAGGAAGATTCTGCCCTCCCCAGTAGAGGAGTGCAAGAAGTACCTCGAGGAGACCATACTCCTGTCTATCATAACCAGGATAAAATGTGGCTTGGTAAGCCAATGACACTTGAGCAAGTGCCCAAAGCAGTTGACTCCCTCAAATCTAACAAGGCTCCAGGCTCCAGCGGCCTTACGGCGAAATCTTATAAAACAATTGCCTCTGTACTTAATCTTATTCTACTGGACTTATTTTAACACTTCTCAGACTCAGGTTCCATCACAGGCTCAACCAGTAAAGCCACTATAGTGGTTATTCCAAAAGAGGGTAAAGATCCCTTGCTGGTAAAAAACTATATGCCAATTTCTCTAATTAATCTAGATGCAAAAATCGATGCCAACATCCTCTGTAACAGACTAGAACCATTGTTGCCTTCCTTAACTGACCATTCCTAGGTGGGATTCATGAAAAACAGACTATCCAGCGACAACACTAGTCTTCTATGTTACATCATTGAGAAAGCCAAACTTTCCTATTCCAACACTCTAGCTGTCACCCTTGATGCTGAGAATGCATCTGACAGGACCTCTTGGCCCTTCCTACGAGAGACTCTGTTAAAATACAACCTGGGTAAGACCTTCACAAGGATGATCATGGCCCTGTATAGAGCCCCCTCGGCTAGAGTAAGTTCAGACAGCCTGTTATCCTCAACCTTAGAGAAATGCACCTCAAGATCTGCCCCGTCTCCATCCCTTTTCATCCTGACACTGGAGCCACTCCTCCACAGGATCCGTTTAAGCCCCTCCATCTCTGGAGTTACTTTAGACTAAAAGACAATAAAGGTGGCCGCAAACGCTGCGATATTTTGATTATGTTGGAAGACGCGGCACGCTCCATTCCCTCTCTGCTAGAGACAATCAAAAGCTATGCTATGGTGTCCGGCTACAACCTCAATAACAAGACATCTGAAATCACAGGATTGGACAATCTTTGTTCGAGGGACCTTTTTAATTCTACAGGTTTAACCTGGCAACCCCACTTCATTAAATACCTGAGCTTAGAACTCAATGCAGATTTTTAGAATCGCTCTGCCATAATGAAAAAGTAGCACTGAAAAAGGTCGAAACTCTGCTGGAGGGCAGGAATCCTAAATTTCTCACGGTGGGGCCGCATTGAGACCATCAAAATGATGGTCACCCCAAGTATTATCGGAGGATTTTCATCAAAAGCTGGATAAGCTATTATCAAAATTCATTTGGCAAAATAAACGCGCTAGGATCTCTCTCAAAAAACTGCGTGCGCTTTCCCCGTTCACCTTGGTGGAGTGAACCTGGTTGACTTAAAAAAATCAATCTGCCTTCCTGGCTAGACAAGGCTCCTTGTGGTTTTCCTAACCTCCTGACTACACTCTCTCCTGGCTAATAATTGAAAAAGATATTTTAGGTGTACTTCACTCTTTCACATTTTTAACAGGTAACAGAATACTCACACCCTCTGGTAAAATCTTTTTTAACAACACTAAAAGAACACTGAGAAGAATCGATAAAATCTTAGATACTCTTAATCCCTCGAACATGATATCGATCTGGCACAATTCAAAGATCAAAATCCAGGGGGAAACAATTTTCTGGGAATCATGGACGTCAAAAGGCATCCACTTCTTAAAGTAACTGGGCACCCCAGATACACAGATTTCCTTACAATCTACTAGACATAGATTTTTATGACTTTCTTAAGCTCAAAGTCAGTTTGTCTAAGATCAGTTGCCCGGACAAAGATCCCTCCACCATTAAGACAATTCTCTCCCTCATTAAGACAGGTCACCAGTCCTCCAAACTTAATCACATCCTAAAACCAAAAAACACATCTATCACAGGAGCAGTCTTAAAAAACTGGGATACCTATGGGTCCATTCCCCCAGACAAGTGGCAGTTAATCTGGAAGTCCGTTGTATCCCATAAGATCTCTCCTCCATAGGACATTTTGGACACCCGCTCGGCTCCATAAAATGGCTCTTAGAGATGATCAACTTGTTGGAATTGTTATGCAGCTACCGGTGACCTTTGCCATTTACTCTTTCTCTGCAAGGCGGTCTCCCCTTTCTGGAATAGTGCTTTTGACTTTATTCACTCTCTATGTGGGATACGTCTTAAAAAATAATTTTTCTCCCTAATTCAGGGTTTCCTAGACCCCCAGATCCACTCACAGAATGATGGACTTCTTTTAGGCATACTACTGACCTCAGATTGCAAATTGATATTGGCCAACTGGAAGAACACAGCGGCTACCTCCTTTTGTGCTTGGCTGAACTGGATTACTTTTTTGAGAGGGGCAGACAATATCTCTTCCCAGAACTCTCCTTGGAAACCACAGATTAACTACATCTGGGAGTCCCTGGACAGCTACTTCGCCATGACAAAACCCTCATGAGACAGCAGGTCATCACCTCTCCAGTAGTATTTGTTCCACTACATGTACCAAACAGGTATTCCAATTTTTATGTGAACATGATTAATCATGCTGTATTGCAGGTACTTGTCTAGGTGATACTATAATGTACTGTGTAGGTGTTATACTTTTTGATACACTTTCTTTGCTAGTTGGCTGATATAATTACACCCTGTTTGAGATCGACAAGAGGATCTCTCTATCATCTTTCACTTCTTTTGCTATATTTAATTTCTTTAATTTTTTTTACCTCTCTCCTGTATTGTGTTATGATGCTGAGCTTGGGCTTTTGCTTATCTTAAGCTCCTATAGAACCAACATATCATTAACGGTTCCACAGTATGTTGCTTACCTACTTATTTCCCATGTAACTGGTTACTCCAGCATCTCAATATTGCCTCTGTTTGGTCTTATTCGGTTCTGTAGTGTTTTTTCTTTTTATTATTGTTTTTACTGAATAAATAGGAACAACATACATCTTGACCAGGTGTTACAGTTATATCTTTCAAAACAGTACATTACTGTTAACCCCTTTGGTGCTCATGACGGAACGGTTCCGTCATGAGCGTCGGTTGGCCTGTGCTCATGACAGAACCGTTCCGTCATGAGTCCATAGGTTCTTTAGAACCTTCAGCACCGCAGGGGAATTCTCGCAGCACTGAAGGGGTTAATTAGAGATGGTAGATCCTCATCTGGCGCATCATGGTCTTGTAGTACAGCATGTAATACAGCAGGATCAGTAGCATTTTAGAATTCAATAATGCAGTCCCTGCACCTGCTCGATTACTTGGAAAACATATTCCTTTCGCTGTGGCCATACATGGCATCAATCTTGATGAACCCACTTTGTGTTTAATCCTCATTTTCTGTTATCCTATTCTACATCACCATTTTCAACCCGTCTCTTTGCTAACTAAGCGTAATTGAAATGGCCACCAGCAGTTTTTGGGAAGGAGTAACTCATAATATGCATCAGATAGTGTATTACAGTAATGCATGTCTGTGTGCCAATCTTCTGTTTACGGTATCGGGCCTCTCTCCCACTTCATGGCCACTAGTAGTTTGGCCAAAAAGAGGCTGATGGCCATCAACGATTGGATGGTTTTCTCTATTCCCAAGTCGTACCCCAGCAGCACCATTTCGGGTCTGGTTCTACTTCTGCGCCTCCTATAGTTCCCAGCTCTTGGAATATTTTACACCAGAATTCATAAACCCTGGGGCAGTGCCAGTCTGTGCCTTCCTCGCCACATCTCTGACACCTCAAATCCTCCCGTAACCCATACCGGCATTGTCTCCCAAGTGTGTAGTAAGCCCTATGAAGGAACTTGAAGTGTATAAGTCTATGACGCCCATTCATGGAGATCGTTTTAGTCGTGGTACAACAATATTGCCACTCCGTGTCACTAGTTGGGCTTCCCAAATCCCGCTGCCAGTCTAACCTGACTCAACTTTCCCGGCCTGCGTGTTTCCTGTGCACTAGTGTAAAATGTTATAAATTTGAATGGTGTTTCTGACTTTATTAGGGTCAAGAGTATATCCCTGTGGTTCTGCCATATCTTCTTCACAACAATGGAGAGAGGGAGGGAAATTTAATAATGCTAGGCACTATGTGAGGCGGGAACTCCTGGTCCCCCAATTAATCTGAAAAAACAATAGAGGAGTAACCCCTCGTGGGTAGAGAGAGAAGTAACTCTCTAATCATGAGCAATAGTGCTCTGGCTAGCACGTTTTGCCCCAACCTGTTACTGGATAAAGCATATCCTTATAGAAGACCCCTCACTCACCAACCTGGTTGGTGACATGCTTCATCATCGGGGTCCCACCCCATAGGCCGAGTGCCTACAGGGTGTGCTGCGACACCTGATTACAGTGGAGCTGGTTTCGTTTTTATGTGTACAAGACTATCAAAGTTGTGTATTAAAAAGGGCCAACACTACTCACTTCAAGATTTATTCTTGAGCGCTTGAACCCTTATTAAAACTAAAGTGTGGCACCTTTGCCTAATTAGGAAGGCATCCTAATTAGGCAAAGGACCTACGGTCCTGACGAAAACCCTTGAAATCCATGTTTGGGTTGAAACATGTAGACCTTTTTAAACATTTATTTTGTATATTCACATTCACATAGCACACTTTTGCTATTTTTATATATTTTAACACGACTTCTGACACCGAAGCCTTCCTAATTAGGCAAAGGTGCCACACTTTAGTTTTAATAAGGGTTCAAGCGCTCAAGAATAAATCTTGAAGTGAGTAGTGTTGGCCCTTTTTAATACACAACTTTGATAGTCTTGTACACATAAAAACGAAACCAGCTCCACTGTAATCAGGTGTCGCAGCACACCCTGTAGGCACTCGGCCTATGGGGTGGGACCCCGATGATGAAGCATGTCACCAACCAGGTTGGTGAGTGAGGGGTCTTCTATAAGGATATGCTTTATCCAGTAACAGGTTGGGGCAAAACGTGCTAGCCAGAGCACTATTGCTCATGATTAGAGAGTTACTTCTCTCTCTACCCACGAGGGGTTACTCCTCTATTGTTTTTTCTGCCATATCTTCCCCTAGTAACTCTTGCAGCATGTGTCTGGCACGGTGATAATGGACGATTGCAAATAAGGCCTGGTCCAGGTCACGGTGACAAGATCCTTAGGCCGTCACCTCACGGTCATGCGATCAGCTGACGCGTTTGTTCTGCGCATTGAGGTTGCAGGTATGCAGGCTTGGCGCAACCCAATGGTTTGATGTGAACCTCCCATGAAAGTCTAATTTGGATCCCTAGCCCTGAAGAAGTTGCTTAAAATATTAACAGCGACGAAACATGTTGGCTATCAACGAATGATTATGTCTCTATACGAGTAATTTTTAGCGTGGAAAAGCTTACAGCACTAAATAAAAGTTATCACTAGCCAGTAAGCTTTACCAATTTTTAAACGGTGAGGATTATTCCTTTATGTTCTCACGGGGTCCTTTCACACGCGCAGTGTCATAGCGCACATAGGAAGTACACTCACATTTAGGTTCTTTCTATTGTTTGTTTTCATTGGGTTGAGGTTTTTCAAGTCCACACACATTTCTTTTCTGGAAAGAAGGCAACCGATGATGAGAAGTGGGCTTGCTGGCGAGTACCAGTCAGCGGCCCCCTTGGTGGTGTTACCGTGAGGTGCTTTCTTTCCTCCCCACACTTTTTTCAGTCTATGGGTGGCGTTGATGGTAGTTTTGTATTTTAGAATTCGGATTACACAAAAAGCAAAGTGACCGCTTGGTCATAGAGGGAATTGTGGATGAGGTTATAGAGAGGAACCCCCCTCATGCTAAAAATAGTGAAGCATTGATTTGTTGTATCCAATCAGGGGCAGCCACTGAGTGTTTTTGACGGTGATAATGGTACCTGGCCATTCCTGGCATGTGGTGTCCTTTTTTTGGACTGTCTCCCAACTACTCACCGCCCGTCTGTAAAAATGTCTGCCCATAGTGCTGAACCCCAGGGTTTGGAGTGCTTGTCTTGCTCCTCCCTCCTGGCCCATCAGTAACCACAAACACCAGGGCAGAGGGTTTGGATTCACGCTGGTGTCATATGCGGACGACACGCAAATCATAGTGTCTATTAACAGCTCGACCGCCGACACCGCGTCCCGGTTCAAAGACTGTATAAATCATATTGGGAACTGGATGCAGACAAATTGTCTTAAGCTCAACGCCTCAAAAGCAGAGGTCGTGCTTTTTGGCAATACACCCATTGTGTGGTCAGACAGTTGGTGGCCAAGTCACATGGGACCTCTCCCGGTACCAGCTGAGAAGGTTAAGAACCTGGGAGTTCTGTTTGATTCCAAGCTCTCCTTTGAGCCCCAGATTAACCATACAACTGAAACCTGCTTTTTCATCCTCAAAATCTCAAGGAAGATTTTCCTGCTCATCCCGTTTGAGCTCAGGAAAACAGTAGTCATAGCCTTGATTGGTTCCAGACTACCAGACTAGATTACTGCAACGCCCTTCTGACCAGTGTAAGCAAACGAAGTCTACAAAAATTACAGACTACCGAAAACGCCGCTGCTAAAGTTCTGCTTGGGCTTCCTCGTCTTGCCTCAGCTTCCAAGTCTCTCGCAGAACTACACTGGCTGCCTATTAACAAGTGCATTCATTTTAAAGCTTTGCTCATCACATTTAAGGCAATACACGGCAAAAGCCCACTACAACTATCACAACTCCTTAAACCCTACATCCCAGGAAGACCATTAAGATCTGCCAAGAGTGGCAATCACGGCATCACCAAGATCTCAAGAGTAAAATGGGGATGCAAAAGCTTCACCTATACTACCACTTAACTCTGGAACTCCTTGCTCACTTCCATGAAAAACTGACATAATTTGCTACAATTCAGGAAGCGCTTAAAACCTGGCTCTAGCACACATATCAGCTCTTATTGGCGCCAAGTACCCAACACGATCAACAAGGTGTTGCATATCTCCCTCCGCCCGAGGCGAGACGATGCCTCCTAAATGTCTGGGAGCCCACAGATTTAAACACTTCTCAGACACACTGGGCCACTCTAGGGTTCATGTTGGCAAAAAGAAACATCGCCTAACTCTGGGGGGCAGCGCATCCACCCATATTAGAAGCCTGGGAAAGAAACCTTGATTGGTGCATGTTCAGAGAAAAGACAGTGTATTTGGCAAGGGGGAGCCCTAAGAAGTGGTCCCATATCTGGAACCCATGGAATATTTATAGAGGAGAGATCTGTACACCACCTCGAAATGCATAGCATGATGACCCTATTTCTCTGTGATGTTCCTCTCATACGTACTCATGTGTATTGTGAATTGTCAACTGCCTGGTCCTCTGTAATGTACCATTCACCGATGTTTGTTTAATAAAAAGATTTCTTTAAAAAAAAAACTGGCTCTACCAGGAACTCTTTTCTGGGAACAACTGATTTCTAGTGTTTTAGCGCCTAGATACCTTCGGGTCATGTCGCGCTTTAGAAAATAAATCGTCCTTTCATTTTATATCAGGGGCATACAACAGTGCCCTGGCTTGTTTATTTAGCAGCGTATGCCATGCCTGTGTCGTGACCACCAGGAAACTGAAAATCCTGTGCTCTCTTGAAGGGGTGTGATAAAGGGTCAGGGGCAAAGTCAACGGGTCAACTGCGTCCCTCACTAGATATAAATGAGGAATGGTTTGTGAGCTGTGGATCTAATAGTGTGCAAATGTACTCTTAGCTGCTCTGTAGTTCATCTCCAGGTCCTCGGCATTCAAACCATCCAGGTCTTAGAGTAGGTTGAGTGAGTCCCACCTCACTCTAGGCTGTCACCCTGCCCATACCAATCTGATCAACTGCGTATGCAGTTGTTGAAACATTGTGCACAATAATAATAGCTGTATGTTCTGGAATACGAATATGAATCAGGGCAGTACAATCATTTTCGTTCGTTTCGTTTCGTTTGATAACTTTATTTCGGTCAAAGACCATAAAAGTGCAATAAGATATATACAGGCACGACAATAAAACCATAAATACAGTCAAGTTAAAAAGTTATTAAACGTTGAGTTATCAAAGAGTGAAGGTACAATGGATAGTTATGGGCCATTATTTCATACTGATGAAAAGAGTACTTCTCCGCCACATGCCATGTAAAAAACTGGAAACAGCAAAAACAATGGGAGGGGCAGTATCATAGGTTAAAACTCTTGAAGCTTGTGCACATTGTCTAAAACCCAGATTTTTACACAGAGGAAGGATCCAGCATTTCCGAATTCCGCTGTATGCCGGACAGAAAAAAAAGATATGTGCAATGTCTTCCCTCCAGTAGTTGCAAGCAGGGCAATTGGCCTCCGTTGAGTTTGTCCATCTGGATGTTAGTGCCCCTATCGGTATGGAGCCATGCCTCAGTTGAATGTATAATTTTCTTGCAAGTGGAGGCTGCACCAGGTCCAAAAACACCTCCGTCCTGGAATCAACTTTCATCAATAAAAACTCTGTGGACAACCTGCCCAGGGAGGTCGAGCAATGTAAAGTTTTAAGGTTATATGACCTTACAGCCGCCACTATTTGAGACCTTTGCGTCCTCACTCAGCTGTCTTCAGGTGCATCCCAAAGTTGGGGCATACCAATTTGATGGAAAAAAGCCTAAACATGAGCCAACCAGGGTATATTCTTATTCTGTAACTGTCCCCAAATTGCAATGAACTCTGTTCTAAAAGATACAAGCTCCGGCACGGACCAGAGCCTTCTCTAATAGAGCAGAGGTCGTGCAGCTGCCAATTCGTCAATGGGTTCCAAGCCTAGGTCTAGGCGTAGTGGTATGAGGGGAGTACAATCATTTTCATGAATGCTACCTGCTCCACTAGTGACAATGGGGGTCTGATCATCTGTCTACATCCTCCGCAATGCCCAGATACCTTACTGAATCTGTGGTCCAGTTTACAGGGTACTACAGCCCTCGAGGGGTCGTGGCGGGTTTGAGGGGGAATATAATTGATTTATCCCAGTTGATTTGTAGACCTGTGTGGCCCCAAAATCGTACCACCGCTCTGAGCATGGGGGAAGAGATTAGTGTCAGGGTTACGTACATATAATAAAGTGTCATCTGCATACGATGATATGGTAAGATTATAACCTATGAATTGTAGATCCCTATGGCTGTGGTATTCACAGATTGCATAGGTCAGTGTTTCGGCCACAATTGTGTATAGTAACAGTGATAATGGGCATCCCTGTCTGGTTCCCCTGGAGATGTTGAAGATGTCTAAGACTACATTTCCTACTTGCACACGTGCTGTCGGAGCTGTGTATAATATTGACACTAGTCGTATGAGTTCACCCACGCCTATTCTATGGAGCACCACAAACATGAACCCCCATTCGACTGAGTCAAATGCCTTCTCAGCATCTAGGAACACAGCGGCAGCCTTGACCTCCGGTTCCACCCACTGTATGACTCCCCAGAGCGTTCTTAAGTTGCGAGTCAGGCTCCGGCCTAGGGCAAACCCTACCTTTTCTGGGTTGATTTTTCTGGCAACAATTTGCCAGTCTGTTGACCAATATTTTTGCATATATATTTGTGTCCATATTTTTGCATATATATTTGTGTCCACGTTCAATAAAGATAGTGGTCAGTATGAGGAACAGAAGCCTTGTTGCTTACCTAGTTTGATAATGTGACTATCATAGCCTCTCACAGTGACCCGTTTTCCGCCATCTCTTCATACAACGTTTTGAGGTGTGGTATTAATATCTCTTGGAATTCATTATAGAATGCCACAGTCAATCCATCGGATCATGTTGCTTTCCCACCTGGCATGTTCCGCAACACGGTTATGATTTCGGCTAGCTGTACGGGGAGCCATCAGATGCTCCCTATGTTCCGGAGCCAACCAAGGCATCTTGATGTTAGTCAGGTAGTCAGTCAATGCTCCGTTGTCAGTTGCGACATTGTGTAGTAGTTGCTAAACTACAGTAAAATATCTTCTGGGGTGTGTAAAGTTCTCCGTTCGTCATCTACAATGTCTGTGATTGTGTCTGAGGTTCTCGGGGGTCTAAGTATACCGGCCACTATCTATCTTGCTCTCCATAGGAGAGTGCGGTTGCATATTTCCCCACGTGTTTTATTTCATAATTGGCTGCCTCCTGATACTCTGCTAGCTTCTGTTTGATTTCTGCTTTGATATGGGCCCCCCATCTCTCTGTAGTGCGCCCTCCAACACAACTATTTCTCGCTCCCCGTATGCTTGGAGATCGCGATCCCCTGAACATAGGCCTTGAACGCCTCCCACACTGTTGCGAATGTAGTGACCGAACCTGTGTTGCGTATAAAATATTCCTCTATTGCTTGCGTTAGTTCTGCTTTGAAGACAGTCTCCAATAAAGAGTAAGGTGAGAAACGCCAGGTGAAAGCAGGGATTTTGTGTCCTCGGTACTCTAGCATTAGTTGCACCAGTGAATGGTCAGAGTAAATTCTGGGGAGGTGGGCATAATCTGTAACTCGAGGCTTTAATCCGTTAGAGATTAGCCAGTAATCTAGGCGGGTGTGTGTGTATCATGTGCTGAGGAGTAGTGTGTGTATCCTGCCGCGGCGGAGATCTATATCTCTATATATCTATAAGTCTCTCCCTCTACATCATGTCATGGATGGCATATGCCGCGGCTGAGGGGCGCTTGGACAGGTCCCTTGGAGCAGTTTATATCTGGATTTCAGATGCAATTAAAATCTCTTATCCATGCGGAAGCCCTATCCACTGTTGTAACTTTGCCCCTACTGATTGGTAAAATTGGGGACCATCGCAATTCGGCCCTTACATACCAATCATCAAGAAGATTAGATCATCCTTGCAACACTTTGCTATTATGCATCTACCTCCCGGGTCTTTGTGGAGGCCTGTTAACATTACCCAAGATTGTCGGCCCACCCAAATGAGTACCCCTCTGGCATGTGATGCGTAGCCCGCAGCGTAACCCTGGCCCTGCATCTTATACTGCATCAATACAGTTTTATCTGGTTTAAGGTGCGTTTCCTGTAGGACTGCAATATCTATTTTATGTCTCTTTTATTTGCTTATATCATCTGTTGGCACAAGATCAGAAGTGCAACTATAAACACGCTAAACTATCTGCTGTGGCAGGGTTTACAGCACAGGGAGCACTCCCAAGCTAGAAGTTATCTTCAGCTAGCCCCAGAATCTACCAAACTCACAGGACTCTGGGATGCGCAAATTGGCTATTCTAACTTTAAAAAACTAGTCTGGAAGACCATAAAACAAATTTCCTTGGTGGAGGACAAGGCAAGCTTCTCAAATAGATCTCATGCCTGGATGACCCTTTACACTTACAAATTACTTGCTCCACAAACATTTTTCAACCAGGGTTACCCCAAGGCCATAAGAATGAACTTTTTGAGGCATAGATTGGGAATCTTTCCATGTGCTCAGCATTTTCCACCATGGCTGAGGACATTAGCACAAGAGCCGTGCAAGCTGTGTAACACCAAGCAAGGCGACATTTTACATCTTATCTGCTTATGCAAGGAACTGCATCAAGCACGGCAACAGCTCCTAAAAGAACCTCTCTAACAGAAAGGCATCCACACCAGGAGGCAAGCAGTGCTAGTCTGCTTAAATCCAGAACATATACTACTAAATTGCAGAGTGGTAAAATTCCTTATGCTGGTTGAAGATTTCCTTTCATAATTTCAAAAATCAAAAAGGCAACAAAGGTGGATGAAATCACACTGATTGTCTGTTGAAAATTGTATTTTTTGTTTTACATATTAATATTGCAATGGTTCTAATTAACTATGCAAAAAATAAAGAAACTTGAGAAAAGTAATCACAAACACCAGGCTATTTGGACATACATATATATATTCCAAACAAAGGTAAGCCCCTGTGAGAGAGCCGCAGGTACGCGATATGTGATTCTTTGTTCAAAACAGCTTGCAGGCAAACAGAAATCAAAGGTTTCATCCAGTATTAGAGTCCAACCAGACGCGTTTCTGGAACAAAGTTCCCTTCCTCGGTGGCGTGACTCACATCAAACTAACGTCCTGCACCAATTACTTAAAGGCACCTGCCCCAGTGGGCGTGGCCAACACTCTGGCCTTATGGTCCTCGTAGTTTCAGGAAAGTATCCCCATGTGAGTTTAGTCTGATGTGCAGGCATCATTAAAAACTCTTCCCCCAGTGGGTTGATGAAATACTGGCTTCACTGGAAACCTAAACCTGTTGGGGGTGGTCCATGGGGGAGAGGGTGTACGGTCACGTCTGTGCCGCTTTCGCTACAGGTTGCAGTCGCAGCAGGGCAGCATGAAGATAAAAGGAGCCTAGACATCGGAACAGCGCTTCGCGTTCTAGTGGTGGTGTGTAGCTCTTCTGTGTCCCTCTCACCTACCATGTACTTCCGGGTTCGGGCGCATGCTGGGTTTGGCGTTCCTGACTCGCCAAAGGATTTGGACAGATTTGGATGTCTCTTGTTTGACTCCGATTAACCTTGTTGATTGCTACAGCGGCCCCTTTGTAATCCATTCCACCGGCTGGAGATGACAAAATCGTATGGTTAAAAAGACAACAATCCTTTGATGTGAGTGTAAGGTGTCGGCTGACACCTCCAGGAATAAGGACCGACTACATCAATGTGCTACACATTTCAAGCTATTAGGCTGTCATATCCTCCCCTGTCTTGATGAAGACCCGCCACAGATGCTTATGAATCTGCACTAGTATTAGGGTCGAAACGTCGACGTTATTATCTCAATCTGTCCACGCAACTCCTCAACTAGAACAGGGAAATATTATATCCTGTTCGGGTCTATGCATTTCACTGTGGACAAACTTGTAAAATACTGTTCATATTTGTAAATACGCGTTATTCATGTCACTTTTGTACAGAACTTTGTTACTGATTACGACCAGTCACTAATTGTACCACTCATCACTTGCTTAATTGTTGTTTTATGTTTTGGACAGCAATCTATTAACTTGCATATCTAAAAAGTATAATTAAAAAAGGAATTCACTTTCTGAATTAAGTTGTCATTCCCACTGGGTGTGTTGATTTACTATATGATGAATAATATATTTTTTGAAACGTATTAAGTACGGTACATCAATTATACTTGTTTCACGGCAGAACCATTTTTTCCTTAGCATACCTACCCAGGTTCTGAGGGTTACTGGGTTATCCCATTATCTTTAATGGTGGGCTGGTGAGGCAGCTATCACCTGCTCCTGATTTTGTTATCCTCGTCGGGGTGAGTTCGTTTGCCACTGGACCTCCTGTGAATGAAAACGACAGAGAAACCAGAACAGCTTTAGAGTATCGGTGCATTGATTGAGCAGTAACGCGTTGTTCTGCTGACTTGATATTTAGTTATCGGACAGTACTTAGCTGATGGTTGTCCCAAAGACTCTGGAGATTGACATTTTCTTTTGGTATTTCTTGATCCACTGTGACTTATTAAGTGTTTTCCTGCCGTTAAGGAAATATATATATATATATATATATATATATATATATATATATATATATATATATATATGAAATAGCAAACGCCCTGGAGCTTGGAGGCGCACTCGACGATTCTCTCCCTTCCAGGCTATAAATGCTGCCTGCCAGACAAAGTACATGTTTCATTAAAGTTGTTGCCGACGCGTTTCAGGGCCATAAGCCCCTTCTTCCTGGGCATTGAATGATACACACGAGGTCTGCATTTCATTTCCGGCATTTTTATTGAACCATACCTCCCACATGGGCGTGTCTTGCATTGCACACTCCGTCGTGCATTATGGGGCATGGAGTCCTTTATGCAGAAAAAATTTATTCTCTCCTTTAAGTAAGTTCATGCGTATGTTCAAAGTCATTATCTTTATATTTTCTCTGAGTGAGTCACCTTCTTTGAAAGCAGGTTTCGTTCGCATTGTTGGAGAATCGTGCCGTTACCCATTCTGAGCAGTTCAGATCGTCGGCCTCAAACAGCTGGGAAAACGCAGTCAGTCCCAGTTGATGATGTTGCTGCCTCCCACGGCCAGAACACCGTGTATAAATGAAATAGCAAACGCCCTGGAGCTTGGAGGCGCACTCGACGATTCTCTCCCTTCCAGGCTATAAATGCTGCCTGCCAGACAAAGTACATGTTTCATTAAAGTTGTTGCCGACGCGTTTCAGGGCCATAAGCCCCTTCTTCCTGGGCATTGAATGATACACACGAGGTCTGCATTTCATTTCCGGCATTTTTATTGAACCATACCTCCCACATGGGCGTGTCTTGCATTGCACACTCCGTCGTGCATTATGGGGCATGGAGTCCTTTATGCAGAAAAAATTTATTCTCTCCTTTAAGTAAGTTCATGCGTATGTTCAAAGTCATTATCTTTATATTTTCTCTGAGTGAGTCACCTTCTTTGAAAGCAGGTTTCGTTCGCATTGTTGGAGAATCGTGCCGTTACCCATTCTGAGCAGTTCAGATCGTCGGCCTCAAACAGCTGGGAAAACGCAGTCAGTCCCAGTTGATGATGTTGCTGCCTCCCACGGCCAGAACACCGTGTATAAATGAAATAGCAAACGCCCTGGAGCTTGGAGGCGCACTCGACGATTCTCTCCCTTCCAGGCTATAAATGCTGCCTGCCAGACAAAGTACATGTTTCATTAAAGTTGTTGCCGACGCGTTTCAGGGCCATAAGCCCCTTCTTCCTGGGCATTGAATGATACACACGAGGTCTGCATTTCATTTCCGGCATTTTTATTGAACCATACCTCCCACATGGGCGAAACCTGCTTTCAAAGAAGGTGACTCACTCAGAGAAAATATAAAGATAATGACTTTGAACATACGCATGAACTTACTTAAAGGAGAGAATAAATTTTTTCTGCATAAAGGACTCCATGCCCCATAATGCACGACGGAGTGTGTAATGCAAGACACGCCCATGTGGGAGGTATGGTTCAATAAAAATGCCGGAAATGAAATGCAGACCTCGTGTGTATCATTCAATGCCCAGGAAGAAGGGGCTTATGGCCCTGAAACGCGTCGGCAACAACTTTAATGAAACATGTACTTTGTCTGGCAGGCAGCATTTATAGCCTGGAAGGGAGAGAATCGTCGAGTGCGCCTCCAAGCTCCAGGGCGTTTACTATTTCATATATATATATATATATATATCTCCTGCGCCTTTTTTGTCTATTTTCTTATTATTTGGTATTGAGTTCATATATATCAGGGCTAGTCTCTTTTAACCAATTCCTGGGAAAGACACATATAATATATGAACCTTTGGGCTAGTTCAACTCACTGCTACTCCACAACAGCAGGTGAGCGTCTATATGCATGCATATGTTGATAACATCTCTCTGCTGCAACGGAATTACACCATTTCTTTATATCTTTGATGCTTATATAGGTTACACCCGCATTCCTGTGCGAGCCACTACCTAAGTTCAGTGGGAGAAGGGAATTAAACAGCTAGCCATGTTTTTTGCCCATAGATACATGTACATGGGCTTAGTGTGAGGCTGTGCTAGTAGTTTCCAAGTTTCCAAGTTTTTTATTTATTTATGTTTTGGAACTCTAGACAGAGGTCCACATAAAATCTTCCAACAACAACATTTGACTCATTATGAGGAAGTTACAAAGAGAAAATACATCTAGTATAAATTCAAGAAACTTTTTTAAAAATTAAAAATTATACAGCAGAATCTCTCATTTGGTGGATTATACATGGCATCGAGGAAAGCAGAAGAGGAGAGAATATTTAGTTTTAGACAAATAGGTCTCAACCATTTTAAACGATAATTTTTTAAAGCCGGGCAAACAAATAACACGTGTTTAACATCTTGGTTGTATTTGTAGCAAAAGTTACACTTTACTGAAGAGCCATACCATTTTGATAACAGCATATTTAGAGGAAGAAGGTCCTGTCTCAAGAGAAACATAAAACGACGCACACCATGGGGGATATTCCATGAAACAAAAGGTTGGGGGATTCTAATTTGATAATGGTTAATAAGAGGAGACGGACCCCTTTTGACGATAAGGGCCTCTTTATCTAATTCAAAGCTTAGGTTCCAGGAGGCCAGTTTTAGAGTCAGTTTTAGCTGATAGGTAGATAAAGAAAAAAGGCTAGATTCATCTAGTTTCAGGAGTTTAACTGCTGATCTAAAATTCTTTACAAGAATAGAGTGTTCATTTAGGGGACCAAGAAGTTCTTTTCGGATCAAGTATCTTAAGGTATCCGATTCACCCTTGGCCAAGCTAAAAACCCAGCGTACTACCCCAGCAAGACCCTGGACCCATGCACTGCGTAAGCCAAATTCCAGTCTAAAAGCTGCAATAGTGCACATAGTATTAACCGTACACAGTTTCCGTAGGATTTTTCCCTCTGTGGTATTTAAAAAGCCCCAACTCCCCACTTCAAGTAGTTCTATGCTATATAGTAAGGTAGCTGGGATTTTTGCTCTAAAAACCTCCAATAGATAGGCAAAATGCCTCTGGCGAGTAGATCTATAGAGGGTATTAAGACCCCTCTCATGGGACATGGTTTTCCGAACGGTATTTGTTATATGGGCTTTCTCACTTAATGAACTGGAAACTATTTTTCCCAAAAAAGTATAGGATTGGACAACTTCCAAACGAAGGCCCCCTATATTCCAAAAAAAGTTCCCACATTTTTGCTTTTTTCATCCAACCATACACATGACTTTACTCTTAGTTACGTTTATCCTCAAGTGATGGGATTCTGCAAATACGTGGAGCACTTGTAACCGATTATTCAATCCCCTGGGGGTTAAATCCAGGATTAGTATATCATCTGCATATAGCAGACATACTATCGGTTTGCCCCCCAGGGACGGGGCAATCCCATCACTTAAGGAAAGAGATTGGGAAAGATCAGATAGATAAAGTGAGAACAGTATTGGGGCCAACAGGCACCCTTGTTTTAACCCATTGGCAGATGGGATAGCTTGAGAAAGACCCCTTTCACCTCCCATAAGTATTCTGAACCATGTATCGGAATGAAGCTCCCGAACCAGATTTAAGAGCACGGGAGGCATACCCAGGATCGATAACTTTCTCCACAGCAAATGGCGATCCACCTTATCGAAAGCTGTGGAGAAATCTATGAATGCTGCGTATAGACTCCCTCCTCGGAGCTTGATGTATTTCTCCGCTAAGACATGTAGTGCGGTCAGGTTATCTAAGGTGCCATGCCTTTTTCGGAACCCCGTCTGCTCGAGGGGCAAGATATTATTCTCATCTACCCACATATTAATTAATTGCAGGAGGCATTTGGAGAAGACTTTACCGATCGCATCAAGGAGGGCAATCTGTCGATAGTTTTGGGGTAAATTTCTATCGCCCTTCTTATACAGGGGTATCAATATACTACCCTTCTAGGAGGGAGGGATTACAGTGTGTAAAAAACAAAAACTAAAGATTGGAAAAAGGATCTTACTCCGGATATCACTATTCTGTTTTAGTACAGAGATAGGGAGCTCGTCAGGGCCCATTGCACCAGATGAACGCATACCTTTAATGGCCAATTCGATAGTTTTTTCCGAGGGAGGAATAAGACTGGAGTTGTTCTCTTTTTCCCTGTTGGGGCTATAACCTTATCATTTTCAGCATACAAGTTCAGAAAATATTCTACCCATTTCTGTTCTCCAATCGGGACAGGCAAGGATCTACGTCTATGACCACAACCTTCCCCGATCAGAGACCAGAATATCCTAGGATGGCCATTAACTACCACCTCCCGCAGTTTGATCCATATCAAATCCTCATTTTCCTTTTTTTGCTTGATTTTTTATCTTTTCCTCCTTCTTTTTAGTAACGCCAATCTCTGATAACTTAAAGGGTTGTGCTTCAAATAATTTTCTCTTGTTAGTTTGTTTATTTCTCCATTAAGTAACTTCTGAGAAATAGGAAGATTTTTAATATGGGATTTCTTTGTTGGATTTTTTGCAACCTATAATATCCTATTCATAAAGTTGGAGAAACAAATTAGTTCAGAACCCTTCCAGTTAGGCACATCGTCAACTGCAGTATCTAAATGGTGCTTAATACCCTTGATAGCTTTAGAGTTCCAAAAACATCTTCCACTATGGGCTCCAAAATTAACCAAATTACCATCCAGGGACCATTGGTCTGAAAGGGGAGGATTTAAATCTAAAGAAATACTAATTATTTTATGATCGCTAAAAGGAGTATAGGTAACCGTAAGGTCCTTAAGGAGGATAAAAGTTGACATGTCTACCACCACGTAGTCTATGATAGATTCCCCCGTAGTGGACTTGTGCGTATAGTTTGCTGGCGTATCGGAGGGAAGCCTACCATTCACTATGATTCCATCTATTTCATATAGTTCTTTAAGAAATAGTTTCCCTCTTTTAGTTGTTTTTATATTCCCGGGAAAGAGAGCTTGAGATATCAATAATGAATTTTCTTTATGTTCGTTACGAAACATATCCAAGCTAGAATTGGATACTTTACAATTTAAATTACCTACTATCATTATATGGGGTGAGACATCCTTTATCAGAAGTGATTTAATGTAGGTGAAAACCCTAACTAATATTACGTTGTGACAGACATCAGGTGGAATATAGACGTTTATTAGTATAATTGGATTAATTTTTGAGTTTGCCGAGTCAAATAACGTAACTGCTTGGAATAAATTACTCTGGTCTATAAAATGAGAAAAGTTCCAATGAATCTTGGAGGACAGAAGACATGCTATGCCCCCTCTAGCATGGCCTCTCCTAGAAGGACTTGCTTTGCCCTCCAAAACAAAGTAATCCTTCCCTATTGGAAAGTTCTCTATACACCATGTTTCTTGAAGGCATATGACACTGAAATCTAAGGCGAGTAAAAGTGATAATTTTTCGGGGCAATTTCGTATTCCTGCAGCATTCCAGGATACTATCTTGAGATCATTGTTAAAGATACGGTTGCGATTGCAATTTTTGAGAGGATTTACTAGCTAGAATCCCAGGCAGCCAGTTCCATTGATGAATTGCCTCTACGTGAGCGCTTTGAGAGTGGGCGAGAGGGGGATTAGAGTATTCAACCTGCCGCCCATTTTTTGCAATGCTAATTTTTAGATCTTCAAAGTCAGCGGGTATCATCCCTTTTCCCATTCCTGCGAGAGAAGACCGAGGATTACCTCTTAATCTATTAGTCAGGGATTGTGCCGAAAAGGGCATAACGTCTATCCCTTTACACTGAAAACTTTCTGTTTTTTGGAGTATAAGATTAACCACAAGCTTGGAGTAGAATCTCACCCTAGTTGAGGACCCAGCTTCCGTGTTCATAATTTTTACTAGATCTATAACGTTGGTCTGTAACAATTTCAAACCATCCATCTCGTGGAAACATTGAAGGAGTGTAGATCTATTAAGGATAAAGTCCGAATCAAATAGTGGAAAAAAATCTAAAATAAAGGTATCAATGTTATCCGGGTCAATTTTCTTAGTAGGCCTGATTGATTCTATGTCCCCTCCTGCGAGATTAAGGAAAGGCCTCGCTAATAAATTAAGCTTAAGATTAGCTGGCTCTTGGGCAGCATGATTTATGGGTTCAACAAAAGGAATTATATTGGCGGAGCCCACAGGAGGCGGAACAGACAAGCTTAGTAAGGGCTGCGTAGGGAGGGGGGGAAGACTGGATTTGAAAGGATTTAAGAGGAGAAAACGGAACAGCATCCGTAACTGGAAGAGCCGATGTCACATACAACAATTTTTCTGCCCGCAATTCCTCAATTGGATCATTAAATGAACTATTAAGGTTATTTTCAAAGTTAATTTTCCTCCGCCTTTTCTTTGCAAATCTACGCAGCTGTTTCCTCCTTTTTCCGCCATTCTTTTTTAAGTGCGTTACTTTTCCCTTAGTAGGTGACGATAGAACCTCATTTATTCCATCTTTAGTGGAGGGACAAAAAATAGGAAATAGCTCTTGGGTTATTCCTTTCTCCGGGACAGAGATTATTTTAATATCGGTAACATTTTCCACCACACAGTTATTCTCAATAACGTCTACCCTCTTTACCTTTTCTATATCTAGGGTCGGGGGATTCTCCAGTGAGTCAGTTTGGACCGATACATTGGTTAAAAAAATTTCCAGTAAAGGGTGAGCAATCCCAGTTGGGCTAGTGACCTTCCCTCCCTTTCTCTCTAATAAAACCTTCAGTATTTGAGAGACAGTATCCAGAACACAGTCAGAACCCCCAACAAACTTTTCCAGCAGAGATAGAATAGAAGCTAACAGATGTTCAAGGCAGACTAGTGTTTCTGAAACTGGGTTTTCCCGACTAATGGGCCCATTTGAATGACTATTTAATGTATTAAATTGGGGGCTAAAGGAAATGTTTAATTGGGGCATAGAAAGGAGAGAGTTATTTGAGGGGGTACCATTATAGAGTTGGAGCCCAGATGATATGGGTAATACCGGGGATTTCCTTGGATCTAACGACTTATCAATTACATCCACTATATATCTATTACATAAGTCCATATCTATAACGGGATCAGAGGCATCAATATTTTGTACCACCCCAGGGGAGTTCTCCAGAGAAATTAGGGACTCAGCCGGGGATGGTATTTTATTATGCACCAGGACAACAGTAGAGTTAATTCTTGGAGCCGAAAGACTATGGACAGGGGAAGAGTCAAATTTGTTTAGGGGATCATCAGTTTGCTGTCCTATCGTCGGGGTTTTAAATAAAAGTGATGAATTCCCCAACTCCTCGCGTGGGGACTCTATACAATCCGCCCTCTTAGATAAAAAAGTAGAGGGAGAGAGAGCGCAATCCCTGTTTTCTACATATTGTGTCGCCTCATCAGCATCCTGAGAACTATCCTTTAAAGGGGGTATCACAGTAGGATTTTGTTCTCTGCCTCTATCCCATAAACTAAAAAGTTGGGATTTACCCTTTACCAGAGACGCCTGGGCGTCCTTATTTCGCAGGGGGTTAGATTTAGTGTTTGAGCAAGACCTACCTACCAAGAGTCTCCCAGACCTCAATTTCTTAGCGGTCATACCTTAATGTGTTCTGGGGACTTAAACCACAGTGTTGCCCACACAAAGGGATGAAACTCAATATAGGTGGAGCAGGGGTCCGCACCGCCACAGCCTTTTCAGCCTCTGAGGGCCTCAGAGGGCCCGCCCTTTGCCCGGGCTTAGCCCGGTGAACGCCTGCGCGCGTCCCGCGCACGTGGTTATGGGCTTGCCTATATACTAGAAGGGGGTGGGGCGGGAATAGTCGCAGGTGCGCCTGATGGCTACGGCGCTCCGCCTGCTGGGACTCGCAGTCCCGCACCCGCTGGTGAGTCCGTTCACAAAGTCACAAAATCCCCAAAGATAACTGGAGACCTCTGAAGAATCAGCTAGAAGGGTTCTCCTCCTCAGAAACGCCAAGTGTCAATAAAGATGCTCTCCTCACACACGGCTACGAGCGGCTCCCGCGGAGCGGGGGCCGCGAGCCGTTTTCAGGTGCCGATGGGGGAGGGGCGGGAAGAGTCGCAGGTGCGCCTGATGGCTTTGGCGCTCCGCCTGCTGGGACTCGCAGTCCCGCGCCCGCTGGTGAGTCCGTTCACAAAGTCACAAAATCCCCAAAGATAACTGGAGACCTCTGAAGAATCAGCTAGAAGGGTTCTCCTCCTCAGAAACGCCAAGTGTCAATAAAGATGCTCTCCTCACACACGGCTACGAGCGGCTCCCGCGGAGCGGGGGCCGCGAGCCGTTTTCAGGTGCCGATGGGGAGGGGCGGGAAGAGTCGCAGGTGCGCCTGATGGCTACGGCGCTCCGCCTGCTGGGACTCGCAGTCCTGCGCCCGCTGGTGAGTCCATTCACAAAGTCACAAAATCCCCAAAGATAACAGGAGACCTCTGAAGAATCAGCTAGAAGGGTTCTCCTCCTCAGAAACGCCAAGTGTCAATAAAGATGCTCTCCTCACACACGGCTACGAGCGGCTCCCGCGGAGCGGGGGCCGCGAGCCGTTTTCAGGTGCCGATGGGGGAAGGGCGGGAAGAGTCGCAGGTGCGCCTGATGGCTACGGCGCTCCGCCTGCTGGGACTCGCAGTCCCGCGCCCGCTGGTGAGTCCGTTCACAAAGTCACAAAATCCACAAAGATAACAGGAGACCTCTGAAGAATCAGCTAGAAGGGTTCTCCTCCTCAGAAACGCCAAGTGTCAATAAAGATGCTCTCCACACACATGGCTACGAGCGGCAGTCGCGGAGCGGGGGCCGCGAGCCGTTTTCAGGTGCCGATGGGGGAGGGGCAGGAAGAGTCGCAGGTGCGCCTGATGGCTACGGCGCTCCGGCTGCTGGGACTCGCAGTCCCGCGCCCGCTGGTGAGTCCGTTCACAAAGTCACAAAATCCCCAAAGATAACAGGAGACCTCTGAAGGATCAGGTAGAAGGGTTCTCCTCCTCAGAAACGCCAAGTGTCAATAAAGATGCTCTCCTCACACACGGCTACGAGCGGCTCCCGCGGAGCGGGGGCCGCAAGCCGTTTTCAGGTGCCAATGGGGGAGGGGCGGGAAGAGTCGCAGGTGCGCCTGATGGCTACGGCGCTCCGCCTGCTGGGACTCGCAGTCCCGCACCCGCTGGTGAGTCCGTTCACAAAGTCACAAAATCCCCAAAGATAACAGGAGACCTCTGAAGAATCAGCTAGAAGGGTTCTCCTCCTCAGAAACGCCAAGTGTCAATTAAGATGCTCTCCTCACACACGGCTACGAGCAGCACCCAGCCAGGTAGGCGAGATGACACACCCTGTAGCAAAATACTCTCCTCTTGATCACCTCCGCTTGCCTCCGCTCACCTCCGCTCCACTCTCCACATTTGGTGGTGTTAGGGTGCCAGCAAGCTGATGATTCAAGGTGGTGCAGAGCTTCAGGGCTTGCAGTTTAAGTTTAGTTTTTTAGTTGTATGATTATTTGGGGCTGCAGGTGCAGTGCAAATGTACAGGTGTATATGGCATACAAAAGGGAAAACAAAGGAGAAAAAAGGAATCACAAAGAACTCACAAGCGGCTGGTCAGTCTGCTCACTCTCACCACAGCAATCGGCAGTCAAAGTCCGTGGTCAGAACTGAATGGGCTCCGCAGCCGTGACCACAATCGCCGCTGCCCACAGCCTAGCCCAGCCCAGACTAGCCCAACCCAACCCGCAGGCCGCGGCTGGGTGTAGACACCGTCTCTATCCGCTGGGCAGGCTGACTGGCTGGCTGACGGTCTGACAGTGCTGGCGGGCACTTGGTGAGCGCCTGATGAGCCTGACGAGCAGCTGATGGGAAAAGCCGCCCGATATTCCCCGGCTGTTTCTTTGGTAAATTCTCTGCTCCCTCCCGGACTCCTTCACTCCTGACTCCTTCACTCAGCAAGTTGCTGTGCTGCAGCGCTAGTACATACACTAATCTTCCTTCTATACTGTACATACAGGAACACCCACGCCTGCTGTGAACCATACCTGTTTATTTGAGGTCATCGAGGGACAATTCTTCATTTCTCTTCCTTGTTTTCCGCTCTTCCCCATCACACCATTCTTGCTTTGACCATGTTTGGCAGGGGACGTTGCGACCTTTCTCCTGTGTCTTGCATGCCGTTCCCGCGAAAAATCAGGTGAGAGTTTACACAGCCCTTTCGGAAAGAATTGCATTGTACGAAAATTCGCACCTCTTAACAATGTAAAATTCAGCTCATTTATTTTTGCTAGATATCTTTATTCAATCTTATCCCTTCCTTCCATAACCACTTAGCAGAGATCCAGCTATAGGCATCTACTTTCTCCAACGATAACAAACATCTATTCCAAAGCCTCTCCTTTTTCCTAAAGGGGGGGGGGTGCACATAACATTTTCCGCAAACTATTTCTTCTCCAATACGATTTTACCATCAAAGTGCTGTAAAGCACTGTGAAGAGCTTTGCAAGACAATTGCAGCCAGCATTTATTGCTCACAAGTTTAGGTTCTATATCATTCCAAGTTTTCCATTTATTGCTCACCAATAAGTCAGCAAGTTTTACAAAGCCATTGAACTTCCAGCTATTAACAATCACTGGGGCCAGTACAACATCACTACACCTTTCAACCTGATCTAAATAAGATTCAGAGTTTACTTTGGGGAGGTCATATCGTCTAAAATAATGGTGCTTTTCTTTAAAAAAAATACAAAGTCCTAGATCTCACTTTTTGGGGAGATTTGAGTTAACCTTAGAGGCTCGTATTTTATTCTCTTTAATCATCATATCGAACATATTGGAAATGGCTGTGCAAAGAACAGATTTTCCAAAACCTAAAGTAATATTGTGTAAGCAAAATGTACAAAACATTCAGATATCAAACATGGGAGAGCCAATCCTCCTTCCTCCGGGCTCCTTTATAAATTGTCTAGGGTTAATCTTGGACTACCTTTGGACCACAAAAAAGATGAAATCTGAAATCATTGAATATAAAGCCTTAAAAAATGGACGTATAAAATACAAGGGGCAGCAGCAAATAAAAAAATTAAATAAGAGGGGGGGGGGGACTGCCATTTTTTATTAAAGCTACCCTACCAATAGGTGTAAGAGGGAGTGGAATCTACTTCATAAATAGTTCTCTAGCCTTACTTCTTAGCCTTACTTAGTTTATAATTCAAATCGTACATCCCTTTGACATTTTCTGTATATAAGACACCCAAATAACACTTCAGACGAGCATGAACACACCCCTGAAAGTCTGGAAGCAAAGTTTCTTTCAGACAGTTGCTAAGAATAACATTTGTCTGGGACTTATTGACTTTATACCTACCTAAGTAAGAACAACTGAAAAAAAAGTCAAATGCTCTCTCCTGTACCCCTTCTTGGGAGACAGCATTAACATGATGTCAGCAGCCCAATTTTGACAACTGAGGAATAGGTGCCTGAATGAGTCTGTCCTGCCGAATGGCTTCCCCCAGTGGTTCCATTAAAAAAGCTAAAGCAACCAGTGAAAGAGGGAAGCCCTGCCGAGTTCTGCGCTGGACTTTAAATGTACCAACTTCAGACGCATTTAAAATCAACTTTGTTTCAGTGTGATAATACATCTTTCCTATAAATCCTGTGGTCTGGGAGGAAAATCCAAACCTCTCTAAAATGCAAAGCATTGACTCCCAGACCTCAAGATCAAACGCTTTTTCTGCATCCAGCAAAAAGATTGCCACCGGAACCTAATTTATGGCACAAACATCAGAGCTTCAATTAAATAGTAATTGCTCTAGTAGAGCTACCACCCTACAATAAAACCATTCTGATCCCTGTGGATCAATTCAAATTCTAATTTATTGAACCCATTTGCAATTAGTTTCATCACAATTTTATAGTTAGAATTTAGGAGCGTGAAGCGCCGATAAGAGTTTGGATCTGTGGAGTCCTTGCCCTTTCAAGAAAGCAGATCACATTGCCTGAGTTACAAGACAGAGGGAATTCTCCTCACTCCAAGATAAAAAATTAGCAACTCCCAGTAAATTAGGATCTAACAAATCTGCAAATACTTTACAAAATTCAAAAGCAATCTCCTCCAGCTCTCGTACGGAAAGAGGGCTATCCATAAACCGCCCATCTTCTTATGATAATACTAGAATAGCAATATTGTTAAAAAAACAGTTCAGCTCCACTGTATCTATCTTATCAGGGATATTATAAATACTTTAAAAAAGATATTATTCATTTAATCCTCAGAGGTACAGCAGACCCAGGTCCCAGGGTATTTAACAGCACTTATTGTGTTATTTGTGACCCCCTCACCGGCAGTCCTGCCATAAACCTCCCGCAAAATCACCCTCTTCTTATATCTTTTGGAGGTAAGTGCAATTTTGAAGATAATTCTTGGCATAGTAATGCTCCCGAAGGGCCGACTTATCTTCTCATATAACACCTTCCTATTTTCTTTCAACTCATTCCTCAAGAATCTCTTAAATTCATTGCTAATCTGGTGCTCTTACAGAGCTTTTTCCTCTGTTAGAGCTTTAGAGCGGAATATATCTCTAGCAATTGAAAAAGCTCGTAAGGAAACCTTCACTACATCCCACACCATAGTACCGTTAGCTGTATTTCTCTCAAAAAAGCTTCCAATCTCAACTTTACAAGCCCTTATACAGTCCTCATTCTCCATATAGATTTTATTAAAAACCCATCTTTGATGTTTAAATACCCGTTCTCTTCCTAATATCTCCATTTCTAATGCCGAGTAATCCAAAAACCCATTCAACAACATATTCAGCTGTTTAAATCTAACTGCTGCTGAGATCAGAAACAAATCGATGCAGGGCGCAGATTTATATTTACCGAGAAACAGGGAAACTTCCTTTTATCAGGAAAATGCACTATCCAAGGGTCGATTAGCTGTTCTTGCTGTTTTAGTTTTATGCTGCTTCTTATTGCTCATTTTGGTGTCTAGCACGAGCCTGTGTAAAAAATTAAAATCTCCCTTCATAATTTCACCCTCAATGGAGGCTTAAGATTGAAAAAACTTCATAAACGAACTAGGATCATCTTCATCATGGGCATACACACTCAACAGGATTAATTTTAAAGAGCTTACTGAGAAGCTCACCCAACACCATTGAACCTACAAATCAGCTTGCCAATTATGAATCTTTACTTTCTCCCTTTTGTAAATATATATCCCTCCTCTCTGTAAGCCGCAGAGAAGAAGCATTTAAAATCTGCCCACGTTCTCATCATACCAAACTTATTTAGTTTACTTGAAGGAATATGACTTTCTTGCAGAAAAATTATCGTCTGATTATACCCCCTTATCCAGACCTTTACTGTCTGCTTTTTCCTCCCATTATTCAGCCCATTATTACTGCCTTCTTATTCTTATGATGTATTTTCATTGTAAAATTCAATAAATGTCAACACAAAAAAAACATTCAATGAAATATCTGCATCATAGCATTCACACTTTCAAGAAATACAAAAGTGCTTGTGCCCAAAAAAGTGCACCAGAATATAGTGGGAATATGTAGCAGCTTCATTAAATGCAACCTAGTCCCAATACAAATACAAAGTCAAAAGTTTTTTTTTTTAATAAAGCTCATAATGCGTGAGCAGACCTAACAAAAACAGAATCTCAAATGTGATCATATGGCTTTCCAAAAACGAGTCCCAAACCTTCTAAAACTACTTTTCAAAATTCTTCTTTTAAGCTGTATCTGCTGTATCTCTTGTACCACCTTTTCTTCCTTTATCCCTCGCAGTGTCCCTTTCTCTGCACTCCTAGCCACCCTCATCCCCTCCCGCTGTGGCGAGAGCACTGCCCTTCCTCTGCCCGAGCAAAACCCACCCCTGTATGCCCTGCAACAATCAACAGCATGACAGGGTCTTGCCATTGTCCGGATACAGGCAAACTCTCTCCGTCACCCCTCATTTTACATTGCTCCCTCTTCCAATTAAAACAATTAACAAATCATAAACCCTTACTTGATAGACCAGGGCTTGAACGAAAGAGAACAATCCCCGATCTCTCCTGTTTTTGTTTTATCCCAGTACAAACACATCATAGATATGCCACCACCCCAAACAAAATTCTACCCGGATCCAGCCCGCTCCAACCCAATTCAAGCCAGTGATGCTAAGTTCCCTGCTTTATCTAGGTTAGAAAACTTGTGCCGCTGATATCAGACAGAAGAGAGGGAAGCGCTCTTTAAACAGGACCTTCAGCTTTGCCATGTGGACCAAGGACGCCTGAGCACCGCGCACTGATACAATGCGATCATGTTTCTAAATTCCCTAAGGGTCTGAGCAGTTTCAAAAGTCATGTTGGAGAATAGGAGAAAGGTGAGCTTTTTCTTCACTGTAAATTTCTGGCCCCGCTGAAGAAGCAGTTTCACATAACTGTGTGACACCCAAGTTAAAGTCTCTAAGCTACTTGCAGACTGGCCTATCAATTGATTTTGTGCGTTTGTATTGATTTCACTTGGGGCTGTCGTCGAACTCCATTGAAATTCAGCCTCCTTTTCAAGCTCCAATATTGGCCTTCCTCTCTGTCCCCCTAAATATGGTTAACAGATTGGTGGCATTTGAGGCCCTATTTTCCATAGTTTGAGTCAGTAAATCATCCATACTGCCCTCCAGGCTTAAAAGATTTGTTTTGTTATCAAAAGCTGGGTCGTTATCTAACACCCTACTTGGATCTCTAGATACTTCCTGCAACAGGATTGATGGAGTTTCCAATTCCACCACTCCCTGATCTATAAGCGGAGTATTATGATTTATTCTTGTTAAATTGTCCGTTCGTCAGATCCACCATCCTCCTTTTGAACCTCTGCATTGTCTGCATCTGCATTCGTCATTCTTAGATCAGGGAAGTGAATGTGCCTGTCTGTATGCGTAGCCTTTACCAACTGAAGTAGCTGCGGAAAGGATGATAACTTCGCTGAAAAGATTGCAGCATTTCGTGGTTGGCAAATCAGTTTCACTTTCACTATTCCTCTTTGTAATTTGCTGTTGAGCAAAAAACGTGATTCTGCTTTCGAAGTAATTGCCTGGTGCTGCTTCCCATTCTTCATCTGCCTGGGTGTAATTCCTTTTGGAGGCATAGTTTCATTGGAGCGACTTTGAGGAGTTGAAGCTGGAAATTTACTGCTTCAAATCCTCTAAAGCAGGTGAACAAGTCTCAGAGAGCCTTGACAGTGATTTTAACCCCCTTCAGTATATTGAATATATTGCCAACACAAATTTGTTTTAAGTGTGGATCAGTCACTCATCGCTCAGTCTCCAAGTGCCAGTTAATTGCAGAAAAAGTCTTCTCTTAAACGCAGCACTGCCTTCCACCATCGCCAACTGCTGCTGTTATATCTTGTATCCAGTCACTTGCTCCTTTGTTACCCTCTTCTCACCTTTGCAGCTCTGTTCACAGCTCAGGACCTTCCATAGCTGTCAACGTTTCAGATTGCTTATGTATGGCATTTTCATAATTTCAGTGAAATTATGAGTAACATTCAACAACTATGAGTGACACTTTCTTGTGAACACTATAATGTCACCCACACTTAGTAGTAGCATGGCACAGCCCACTGCCTAGGTCGGACAACTGTTGCCGGGCGAGGTGGTAGAGAAACAATAAATCAAACAGAGATTCCCATCCCTAAGCCAGCCTGTGCCTCCATAACTGGCAACCAATAAATGTAATGGCATGATTAGATCATGATCAATTGACAGTCTGTCCAGGCTCTCTGCCACAAGGGACCCAAGGCCTGCTGGAGGATGGGAGAGGGGCCACAGCGGGGATCTTCTCCCCTAACACTTTTCCAATTAGGCCCCTCTTTTGCTGCAGTTTAGAATGACCCAGTATTTGGCATGTATTTAGAAGATTTGTTTTGCGGCTGGACATCCACATCTGTTTGATAATATTGTTGAGAAGGGGGTGCTTTTTTACATTCATTCGGCAGTGTGTGGTTTTGTGTTAGTCTTCAAATCGCTGAAATTTGTTTGGCTTGCATATGCGTTTCTGTGATAGTAGGATATTTCCACGTCATAAAATATTGAGATTCCTATACCTCCTGTTGTACACTAGCGCCATCATGAGGCCTTTCAAAAACAAGCTCAGCTTTTATGCGTCTGTCCAAACAAAGCGATAAACAGGAACTACAGGCCTTTATCACACGGTTCTTTTGCGTGACAATCTCAGGCATTGCGGTAATGCAGGAAAATTACCGGAAATGCGTCATTCTAACGCAATAAGCGTGGCACTTGGCAGGGCTGGGTTCAATAGCCAACAAGGCACACCACAAACGCCCCCCAGCGCAATTAGCGGCACTGCGGTCAGGAAAAGGGGAGGAGTCCACCTGAATTAGAATCAGCAAGATGCTACTTGGACAGCATAGCAACTCCCTCCAGTCAGGAACCATACTTTTTAGAATGGATAGTAGCAACTGCACAGGCGTGTTTTGTACTACTTATAAAGAAGTATGTGTATTCAAGTTGCAACTGGTTTGAAATTGAGGGGGCTTGGTGAGGGGACAGCAGTAAATTAAATTACGCAGTATGGTGAAAACAATGGGGGAAATCCATTTTAAGTGTTGCTGACTGCTGCTAACAATCTTCTAACTTTACGAACAGGACAGGGCATTTGTCACAGATGTTTTGAAGCTGCTCACTCACTGCTACCTTGTGGAGTCTAGCTTGTACGTCTTGGAATGTTTCTTAATGACATCACACTTCCATGTGGGTTACATGATAGAATTGGCATTTCAGGATTACCTCGGGGAAAGGCCTCAAGATTCTAGCAAAGATAAAGCTAAAATCTGTGGAGAGGTGGAACTTGTTAAACAATATGACTAAGTTGGAAACAGCAGCTACATAACTGGTAGAAAATGTGCACATTTCAAAGAGACCTGAAAGATATTGTAAGATTATTTGAGTTGAATTTCAACTCCGGAGGAAGTGCACTGGAGTCTGCTGCCCAGACCCCAGTGCCTGGCTCTCTCCCAAACTGTTATGTGTGAATTGGCAATTCCAAATGATAAGGATTTTACCCCCTTATAAGTTCCTAGTACTAGTATATGGTAACAGTTGTTACAGTGGTCCCCAGGGCTTGCAGCAATGTTTGTGCAACCCTGAGTGACCCAAACAGACTACTGACAGCAGGCTATGTTAATATGAATTTATAAAGCGCATTATCACTCAGGGGTCTCTAAGCGCTATCAGCAGACGTCCAACACCAGTTAAGGAGAGAATAGCCTGCTCAGAGAGGCCCCCATGCATCTAAGAAAAGCACAGTCTTCAATCTCTTCCTGCATGGAAGGAGATTTGTTTCCTTACGTAGTTTAACCGGAAGGCTGTTCCATGCCTGAATTGTGGTCGAGAAAGCTCTACCACCCATGGACGAAAGGTTAAACCGGGGGCAGACCAGGTAGCAGGCATCAGCTGACCGAAGAGTCCCGCTCGGAGTATAGTTGGTCAGTCGGTCCTTAATATAGCTATGAGCTAAGCCATGAATGGCCTTATGCGCAATACAGAGGCTTTTGAATTTAGGTCTCTGTATAATCGGAAGCCAGTGTAGGTCCTGCAATAAGGGCGTGACATGTGCATGTCTGGGTTTTTTGAAGATTAAACAGAGGGAGTGAGAGGAAGGGAGACAGGCCAGCCATTGCAGACTGCAGGAGCAGTGCAAACTGATCATACTTGACTTTGCCCTCACCATGTGTGGCAAAATCCATGTGCTATCTCTGGGTATTTGCCAATCACCTCTAAGGAAGGACTCTTAAAGCTGAGGAGGCACGGTGCATTATATCAAAGGTGTGACCAGGTAAGTGCAAGCTTGTACGACCCTATAGTGCCCATTTCCATTAAACATTATGAGTGATAGATGGTCTTACCACGGGTACTCATAGTACGGCCCGGCAAGCCTTCCTTGGCGGCCCGCGGACCTTGAAGACATCCTACCTGTGTTTAAAAAAAAAAAAAAAAGAATAGTGTTAGCAAACACTGCGGGTTGCAGCAGCCCGTCTCTGAGAGACTCTGCTCTGTGGGGGCCGGGGGATTCCAGTGATTGTCAGCATGGAGATGCAGGGGCGCTAAGAGGTGAGATACAACAAATCCTCATTAACATGTAAATGGTCTTTGAAGTACTCGGGTGCGGCTGTGTGTGTCCAGGAAGCTGTCTCAGCCCGGGCTAAGGGCTGACACACACGCACACTGGGTGAGATGACAGACGGTGACAGATGGAGGCGAGGGAGGGAAGGAGACAGAGGTTGACAGAGGGAGAGTGACAGAGAGGGAGACAGTGAGGCAGTCAGGGGGAGACAGAGGGAGGGAGACAGAGGGAGAGGGTGGGAGACAGATGGAGGGAGACAGGGTGACAGAGGGAGACAGGGCGACAGAGGGAGACAGGGCGACAGAGGGATGGAGAGGAAGGGAAACAGAGGGAGGGAGAGGAAGGGAAACAGAGAGACAGAGAGGGAGACAGAGAGGGAGGCAGACAGCGAGGGAGCGGGAGGGAGGGAGAGGAAGACAGGGAGGGAGACGGAGGGAGGGAGGGAGACGGACAGGGAGACAGAGGGAGAGAGACTGAGGGAGAGGGAGGGAGAGAGAGACAGGGAGGGAGACAGAGGGAGAGAGAGGGAAGGAGACAGAGAGGGAGGGAGACAGAGCGAGGGAGGGCGACAGACAGAGGGTGGATGGCGACAGAGGGAGACAGACAGAGGGGGAGGGCGACAGAGGGAGGGAGGCAGAGAGGGAGACAGGGAGGAGGGCGACAGGGAGGGAGACAGATGGAGGGAGACAGACAGACGGAAGGAGACAGACAGAGAGAGAGAGGGAGGGGGGGAGAGAGGAGGAGAGATTGAGAGAGGGAGAGAGAGAGAGAGATGTGTGTATGCCGGGTCTGGTGGCTCAGTGGACGAAGGCGTCTGCTGCAGGGACCTGTGTTCAACCTCATGGTCAAAACATTTTTGTGCTTTAGCCCCGCCCCCACCGGTGCGGCCCTCGGCCACAAACCACACTGTAAACTTGGCCCCCGAGAGAAAGTTTGTGGGTACCCATGGTCTATACGATAACATGGGGTGGCACCCAGGCAAATCCGAGATTGGCAGTTCCATTATGGTAACGCCTAAATATGTTGTGTTTGGTATCAAACAACGTGCCTTCTCACCCCTGACACGAACCTCCTGCTGAGGACGATGTGACATGCACCCAGGTGGTAACCGTACAAGTCGCCCCATCTTCTCTGTGCTCTGGCTGGCAAAACAAAGTTTCCATGTTTGCTGCTGCCAAGACAGGATTCTGACCGCCTGCCAGGCAGTGTGATCACTCACAGGAGTCTGGAGCAAAGGCTTGGGCAAGAAGGAGATCACACCTCCCTCCTCCCAAGTGAAGTGGGATATGCATCAGGGCTGACTCACAGAGGAGTAAACAGCCCTCCCATGCCCCAGGTGTCCTCAGAGGCAGACTAGCTGCAGGGACTAGCAGCCCATTACCTACTAACTCCCACACTCTTAACTTCCCTAAATCTAGTATTTAAGTGACACCCCCGACACCAGAATTTCAGTACTGAACAATCTGCATGCATCAAAGAGGACAGAAGAATAGACCCGTGCCAGCGACAACAGGACTTTCACTAAGCAAATGAGAAATACCCTGCACCTGTGGCAACTTTCCTGAAACTGCCTGATGCTCGTCCTAGGCTATCTCTTGGTTCCCCCAGACAGAGGGACCCCTGTGGAAGCCTAAAACACCCTCAGACTCCCCTGAACAAGTGGCACTTGTGCCCTGCAAACTACGGGTAAAACAATGCAGGGGCGGTGGGTGACATTTTAAAGTGGTGGGGCGCAAAGTGATTTGCATACAGAACCGTAGCGAGCGCAGCGAGCGATCCCGAACCCCAAAAGGGGGGTTTGGGGGGCCAACCCCAAGAAAATTTTGAAAAAAGAAGAAGAAAAATCGTGCATTTTCAAGCAAATTTGAGAAAGCAGGAAGGTTAATAAAGCAATTGTGAAAGTGCAGTTATTACATTAATAGATGGCATAACATAGGTAGCTGCTTATTCAGTATAACCACAGAGCTTCATACATTCCGTCCTATTATGCTCAGGTGCTGAATTCAGACTATAAGACTTTCATGGAAATCTCAGCTCTAAGAGTAGAAGAAGTTGCACAGCAGTTGGGAAACAGCCTTCACAAAGCATTGGGAACCACGCCTTACCTTTACCATTAGAACGCATGCGACTATCACGCATGTCTTTCCACACGATAGTGTTAAGGTGAAACAAAAAATGTACTTAATATGCCATTTGATCAGTAAAATCTGTGTAGTCTCCAAATAGAACAAACACTACAAAACGTTTAAAAACAGAGATAACAATGCATTTCTGAGTACCTCAATCAGTATTTTTTTTAATCATCAAACAAGTAGCAGCATTCACTTTTTGTAAATGAAATCAGCACGTCTGTCTTTCAGTGTAGCAAACTTATCAATTACTTTCATGTTGAAGTCCGGTATTTTTTGAACTAGCTTGCTCTCTACAGAGAGCATCGCCAAAGCATTAGGTCTTTCCTCTAGCATGGTGTTCCTGAGGAATGTCTTTATGCGCTTCAAGGCTGAAAAACATCGTTCAGCTTCTACAGTTGTCATTGGAGTTGTAATCACAATTTTTAGTAAAGTCACTGTCTCTGTAAGTGAGTTTTCCATATGGAGTTTATGAATTAAACTCAACAAAGTCAAGGCGCTTGTGGCCTTCCGGTACACAGGCATTCCGTAGAGTACAGTTAACTCAGTTCTCAGCTGCTCTTTTTTGAGCATAGGATATGCTTCCACAGCCTGATTCAGAGCACGCTCAGGGAAGGATTCATCATATTCTGCAAACTCTTTACTTTGCAATAAAGTGGCACTCACCAAATGTTTTGTGAATGAAAAACGTTCTTGTGCCTGCACAATTACAATGTCACATATCTCCTTTCCAATTCGAACCAGAGAGGTGATGTTTTGCCTGCGGTTCGCAAAAATAGAATGCTCCGGCAGTTTGCTCTCTAAATCGTCAACCCCATCTCTCACTTTCTTTATCTTTTGTACAAATGTAGATGTAGCGGCTTTCACAGAGACAGTATCTATGTCTTTTCGTTGTAACTGATCGTATAACGTATCAACATCACGCATTATTTCATGAAATAAAAACAGTAAGAACTGGAACTCTTTGTCTTGTAGTATTCTAATAAAGCCATGGGCTTCATTCTGACTTGTATAATCAAAGTCTTCTCTGGATCCTATGGCGACAAAACATTTCTCAAGGCCCTCCCTATGTTCAAAGATTAAGTTGACTGTACGAATGTGAAAGTTCCAACGAGTTGAGGATCCCCTTGGTACGCTTTTGTCCACAATCTCATGAAGGGCTTCTGTTCTTTTGGGGGAACGTGTGAAGAATGCTGCTATGCCTCCGATATCCTGAAAGAAAACTCGTGTCTCTCTGATCTTTGATACCGCCTGTTGCATAATAAGATTGAGTTGGTGGGCGTAACAGTGCACAAAACGAGCATTAGGGTACACATCTCAAATTAGTTTCTGTACTCCACTAAGGCTTCCACTCATTACGGACGCACCATCATAGCTTTGTGCGATAAGTTTTTGTTTTTGAGGTAGGTCCGGGAAAATTAAGTTCAGTTGACACAGTATAGCTTCAGTGATGGTTGCTGCACTAGAGTCTCTTAAATGTGTGAAACCATAGAACCTCTCCACAACGTTTCTGTCACTGTCAAGGTACCGAAATACTAACACGGACTGTGTTTTAGTGGCCACATCAGTGGTGTCATTAGCCTGAATAGCCACAAAGTCTGTGTTTCGCAACTCTTGCACAATATGGCTTCTTATAATTTTGAGCATAAAGTCAAGGAGTTCATTTTGTATTGTATTAGAGGTGCCCTTAAAGACTGTAGCACGTGCTAAATATGTTTCCAAATCCTTGTCTATGGTTGACATTAAATGGATGTATGACGTTACAACGCATACTTTTACCACGCATACCTATCCAACGTGGTATTTACAACGAATACCGTTACAACGCATAGCGCTTAGAGGTGCTGGATAGTGGTGTGTATAATTTTCTATTCCAACTCCAGTCCCCGTGGACACTAGGGAAGGTGTTGGATAGAAAATTAAACTTATTACTTACCCTAGAGCGCCCCCCAGCGCAATGCGTTGTAATGGTATGCGTGGTAATACCTGCGTTGTAATGGTAGTGCGTTGTAAAAATTTTGTTGTAAACGTTGCATACCCATTAAATCCACTAGGCCTCGGAAGATCCCAGGCTTTGTGGAAGTTTCTGATTCGTCATGGCCTCGCAATGCCAGTTTGAAAGCACCACAGAAACAAATGCAATCAATGATCTTGGATAGATTTTGTCTGTTCTTATCAACAGCTTCATTGTGTTTTTGAATGGATTTGCGATATGCCTCATTTATCTGCTGCTCAACTGGTGCGTCTTCCCCCAAGATTCCCAGTCTTGTCAGGTTTTCCAGATGATTTCTTGTGAGTGCATGCTTCTTTATTTTTTCAGATATATGCTTCAAGTCAACTAATCCTTGATGTGTCCAAGAAAAGTCGCCACCAAACAGCAAGCAGGGGAAGCAGAACAGAGCATTTTTTATAGGGCACCCTGTAAGCCAATCAGCTTTTGTGTACCAGGCATTTGAGAATGTACGCTTTGACATTTTTCCTCTGTCCTGTGTAGTTTGTTGTAGGTTTATTTCAGGCTGATGAAGTCCTAATTGCTTTATCTGTAGTTTTTGTTCAAGTGGCCGTGCCTGGAATGACCTTGCAATAAGCTCTTGTACTGTATCATGATGGTGTGTTGCTGGCCTTACCAATATATATATTAAAGAAACCTGTCAATAATCAAAGTACAACGTATAAGGTGCAGTGCAATAATATGAAATTTCAGTATAAATACATATATCTTGTGCATTATCGTAATACATCTCCAACAGCTCCCCTTTCCACAAAATGACTGCTAAAATACAGCCGTACTGCCTCCTGCCTCTCTGTGCCATAGTAGTTGCTGGAGGCACTGAAAGAGACACTGCTTGAGGGCCTGGAGAGTGACCACATACATAGCCCTAACTCCCATGTAAAAATATATATAGCATCAGTTTCCTTACCGTTAACACTGGTGTTTGCTGGGTTGTAGCCGGGGTCAAAGAGCAGCAACGGAGGTTGGGGTACTCGTGTTGTTTGCTGAAAAATTGCCCCAAATGCGGTAATGTTTCAGGTTGTCAGGTGACGAAAATGAAAAGATAACAATTTATTTTTGAAACAGTAGGGTAATGAAACAAAGACTGTGGGGAAAAAACATAACGCTCCAATTTTCTCCTTGCACTTTGCATGCAGCTCTTACATGACAGTTAATAGCTCGCCCTGTATGTTAGGATTTTAAGTTAGGAACTGCAAGTAACAAAAGGATCTCTCTGACAAAAGCAGTGACTCACTGACCTATTTACATCATATGCATTTTGTGATCTGCATCAGGTATATGTTCTTTGCAGCAGGCACATTAACCTTCTGCGCTGCCGCCTGCTGCTATTTCACTACTGGGACCACAAACATAGTCTGGCAGACTGCCAAAGCACCTACATATATAGGCCAACAACTGATGTTTCTATTTTGTGTTTTATATAGCGAAGTAGACCCGAGACATCGGGTATCAGAGCGCTTTACATGACATTGAGCACCAGTTTCGTTACATCACCATTATTGTCTAAATCAACATTAGAACACATCAGTGGCCAGGCTGGCGCTTAATAATACAACAACATGCCTTTGAAAGGCAGGTGGGGCTGGGCAGAGACACTCGTGTTTAGCTCTGCCTGACATGGGCCTGACTCGAACTTTTACCTGCTCAAAATGTCTTTCAATCGATCTATGCGAGACATTTCCTAAATGTGTCACGCACGCACGTTACTTTTCAGAAAACCTATTCACAGCACGGCAGCAACATTTACACTAAATCAACGTTACTTGCCCAGCCCTCAAACTGAAGGAAACCTCACACACACCTCTCAGTGCAGCAGAGTGGACAGAGGGGTGACTTTCTAACTGTCTGAGGCTTATACGGTTGGTAACACCCTCCTCCCTACATCTTAACATGCTCCCGCTCTCCACTCCCTGCCATACATCTTCCATGTTATGCTTCCTCTTTTCTGCCAGCCCCTGAGCCCCCCCCCAATTAATAGCCTCTTGCCCGCCTCCCTCCATAAAATGATGTTTCCCGCCTCTTTCTCCTTCACTCCCCCCTCTCCAGCTTCCTGCCAAGCTCCAGCCCCCTCCCCAATACCCCACCACCAGGATCATGATTCCTCCCGCCAGCCCCCACCCGCCGCTTTACTTCATCCATTCCCGATCCTGCCTCGTCGTCTTTACCAAATTTGATCATTTCTTTTTTACCAAGGACAATGTTCCACTATTTCTCTCCCTATTACCCCATCGCCGCTCTCAACCCTTCTTCCTCACATGCCCCCCTCCCTATCACGTTGTCCCATTCCATCACTACAGCAGTATCGCTGACTTCACCCACCCCAACCTCTCTATCCCTTCACCTCCGATGCTATCTCCCGCCATACTCTCGCGACGAGGGCCTCGCTGCCTCGTGCGCTCCTATCGCTCTCCCCGAGTCGCGTTGAACCTGTCCAAGCGCCGCGTCAATGTCCTCATATTACTAATCTAAGGCCCTGGTTTCAATTACGGGGCTAATCCCCCTTTAAGTATAAACTCCTGTTAGCACCCGAAACACGATTCCAACTGCGGGATTACAAATCCACTTTTGGGTGCAATCAGCAATCTCCAATTTGTGCCCAAAACGAGATTACAGACCCTGCACAATTTGCACTCCATGCTGGTGTTGTCTCTCGCGATTGTCACAAATCACAGTAACGGAACCGGGAGCGGCGGGCAGTGGCACTTTTGTTGCACATCTGAGTGGGGAAATGGGGAATAACATATCATATGTTCGTGTTATTCACCATTCCGAGGTGTCGAACTCAGAATCGAGTGCAAAATTGCATCTCACCAACCAGAGGACTACGTGGTGTTATTAAGAAAATCAAAGGAAGAAAGTGTTTTTTCATGATTCCTACCAGATGCGAGCCTGCATCTCATATTCTGCCTGGGACCCAAGACAGTGACCAGAGACACAATCAGGCAGGTTGAGGTGAAGCAGCCATTTGCAAGCGCTTTTGGAGCACAATTGTCGATTTCCCTGCCTTTTATTTTACAGACCTGTGTCTCTGTGTTTTGTTAGTCATACTGTGCAAAGTGCATTGATTTTGCTCTTTTAATATAGTAAAACAACTGCACCCAGTCTAACACAGTAATGCCCTTACATTAATTTCACTCCATATGTTCCCTATTAACGTAACCTGACATTAAGCATAAATTGGAGGATGCCAGAGCAACAGTTTAGCTTTCACGAAGTGTTACTGAAACACTATGCCACGCATGGTAAAGCATTACCTCAAAGCATTTTGTGAAGCTCTGTTTAGTCACTGATGAGTCTGGTAAACAAACAATAACCATGTGCACTCAAGCTTAAAGTGCCTGAAATATGCCAATTCAATGTCATGCTTGCGTTATCTGCACGTTCACGTCCACCAGATTCTGCCAGGATCACTTTGACTGTGGTATTGACAACAAAGAAAGTATATAGAGAGAGCATCTACAGCTCATCTGAGGATGTAGCCTTACGGCTAAAGCTTCCGACTTTAGCGCTGGGAACAGTGTTCGAGCCTAGGTGTGGCCTCACCGTTCTGTAATTTTGCGCAAAACACTTAATCTCCAGCGCCTACCAAAATAATGAATGTGTCCTTGTGTAAGGTCCCTGGTGCTCATCATGTAAAGTGCTCTGATATCTTTGGGTCGTTCTCACACTATATAAAGCTGCAATAAAAATAAATAGAAATAATTTGCTCTGTAAAAATGCCCCTATACCAACCAAAGCCTCCTTGTACGAGCGATCCCCTTCTGTCTGCAAACAGGGATTCTGCATGCCTGTGCACTGAAAGGTAAGGTGCAGTATAGAAGGAAATATGTCCTTACATTGACATATACCAGGATCTCAACTCTTCACACTGGTAAACTAACAAGCATGCATATTGTGATTTTTTTCCCCACCCTGGTGTGCAATATTTACCGTGACGGTTCTCACCATGTTTTCTCCGGAGCAAAATTGTTGGCAGTGTGTGTGTGTGGGAGGTACAATTTGCGTGTGGCACTGGCACAGACATAACACGTCTCACAACGGGCGTTTTGATCAGAAACGGAAATGAGTCCGTAGTTGCTTGTGAGCCCTAGGCCTCTCTGGCTGCAGCCTGCAGCACAAGACCCAGCGTGGCAGCGACGTCGTTCTAAATAATCGACTAGAGTCTAGAGAGAGATTATTACAGTCAACAATTACTACTTCCGAAACACGATTCCAACTGCGGGATTACAAATCCACTTTTGGGTGCAATCAATCTCCAATTTGTGCCCAAAACGAGATTACAGACCCTGCAGAATTTGCACTCCACGCTGGTGTTAATGCACATTGTGATTTTTTTTCCCACCCTGGTGTGCAATATTTACCGTGACGGTTCTCACCATGTTGTCTCCGGAGCAAAATTGTTGGCTGTGTGTGTGGGAGGTACAATTTGCGCGTGGCACATAACATAACACGTCAACAACGGGCGTTTTGATCAGAAACGAAATGAGCTCGCCCTGTAGTTGTGAGCCCTAGGCCTCTCTGGCTGCAGCACAAGGCCCAGCGTGGCAGCGCCGTTGTTCTAAATTATCGACTGGAGATTATTACAACAATTAGTCTACTTATACTATATCAGAATTATATACTCACTCACTAAAAAAAGAAACTACTAGTGCTGCTGAACTACTAAAGTTGACGAAGTTGAAGTAGTGGTGGTCACTTCACACGACGACGGATCGACGGACTCGAGAGCACAGGCTGGCTGATGCACACACGAGGCGAGAGTCACCACCCACCCAGAGAGAGAGTAGAGAACAAGATCATGACGTCAGCAGCGCCGCGTAATGGCCAATCACTGCATGACTCAATGAAGTCAGACACAGTGATTGGCCATTAGGCAGCGCGGCTGAGCCACCCACGCGCGGCATCCAATAATGGATTGCCCTGCCCTGCTGCGCGGTCAATGGCCAATCCTGGCGCTGCATGCAGTGCCAGGATTGGCTAGGGGGGCACACTGAGTGCTCGCCCTGTCGCCCTTTCTATCGCCGGGGGATGTCGCCTGGTTAAACCCAGCACCCCCCTGGCCACTCGCTAGCAGGAGAACAACAATGCGCATGCTTGGGCTAGTTTCAGCCCCAAGCTTCACTTGCGCACTCGAGCATGGGGACACCTCTGCTGCTGCAGCTGAGTAACGTGGACTGTCACTCAACTCAAGCTGCACAGCAGTCCAGCCCCCCTGCGCGCAGAGCACTCCCCCGACTCCCGGATACGCCGGGTGCTGCCCCGATTCCTGACGGCCTGGACATGAGGATTAATAAAAATGAAATAATTATAATTTCCTTGCACAGCCGCGGGTCCATGGGCTAGTGGGGCTACGTCCCTACGCCCCAATGGACGCACCGCGGCTGAAACAATGGTCAGTATCTGAAGAATCACTGACCATCGGGCCATCCGAGGGATCGCCTAAATGTAGATGGTCTAGTCATTGTGGGAACTGTAATCCTGCCTTCCACAAAGTTACATGCAGCTAGCACGTTCCCTAGGACCACTGGATGTCAAAGAACTTTCTGCTCTACTTACCGCCGCCAACTCTTGTTGATCTCTAGTCCGGCAACCAACCCCTTTACTCAATGCTGCAGTAAGAAGGGAACTCCATCCGTCTAACAGCAACTGTAGTGTAGTTCCTATATTCCCAATAGGCTCTGCGCATTGGAATAACATAAACGATAGTTTAGACATAGGACTGAGGTCGACTAGGTCTCTATTGAATATGTTAGACTTGATTATGAATGCCAGCTAGCTCAGAGGCCACTAGAAACTTTCTCGAGTAAACAAAAAGGTGTTAACTTTCCTGAATAGACAAGAAGGGATTCGTTTCTGACAACCGCATAAACATGACAACTTTGCTCCCTCCAGAATAAGGAGTATATCTCCAGAGTCGCGGAAACAATAGATAGCTATTTCACTCAGTCAATCGTGCATGCTTAGTTTCACCAGAAGTGCAGAGAAACAGAAAGACGGGCGTTTTCAATAAAAGAGTTTAATTTTATTTTTATTGAACAGTCTTCTTTCTCATGCAAGAGAAGTGAGTTGCCACAATTGCAATACTTATCATAAAGTAAAGTGCGTACAGTAAAAGGAGTATTACAAAGTAATACTGTAAAAGCATGGTATGGTTCCTGAGCCATACGGTGTTTAAAATGGTTTAAAATACATACAAAGATAAAATCATAACTAAACGTACTCAACTGGTGCTTGTAAGATACGCCTACCCCGGTGTACCTAACCTACGCCTAAAACATGGGAAGGAGTAAGTGAGCTGCAGTTTGAGTTAATATAGTTTTGCCAAGAATCTGAATCAAGAATTCTCTAAGGGTCTAATCAGCTCCATACCTTGCTTATAGAATGAAGGAGGTCTTGTATCTCGTTCTCAGGACTCGATTTCCCAGCAACCCGCAAGGGTGACCGGAAACACTGGAGCTGGATTTCTCGGCAGGAGAAAAGACAGCGTCTCTCTCAGTGCGTCAATGGGAGGGTCGGCTTCCTTCGGCACTTGCCACAGCAGGGCGTCGGGCAAGTAGATAGCTGATCTGCTCCAAACCACCGTGTGTTTTGCTAGGGCAGATGCTGGTATATTTATACCTGGAAGGTGCCGAGTTTGACGTAAGGGTGGACATAAGACGTCACTAAGAACTCACAGTTCTTTCAGGACTCCAGGAGTTCTAGGACAAATCAATACAGAAGCAGGGGAAATTCCCGGGCTGCTGGAGGCTTGCTTTGTTTAAGAACACGTTGTGAATTTGAATTTGAATTTAAAAATATTTCTATAGCGCACTTTTACCACGCGGTTTCATGGCGCTTTTGAATAATAGGAAGGCCAACAAGAGCAGAGGGAAGACTAAGCATTATAAGCTCGAGAAAAGAGCAGGGTTTTTAGACCTTTCCGGAACTCAGTGTAGGAGGGTGTCCCACGGAGTTCCGTCGGGAGGGAGTTCCAGAACGCAGGAGCGAGAACTGCGAATTTTGTTCCGCCTGCCTTTTTCTTTCTGAAACGAGGGATAGTTAACAAGGCCTGATGAGAGGAGCGAAGCTCTCTGCCCGGCGTGTAGGGCATGATGGCGGAGCAGATGAACTCCGGAGCGGTGCCCATTCTGGCCTGAAAGGTGGTACAGCCAAGCTTAAACAAGGCTCGTTCTTTCACCGGCAGCCAGTGCAGGGCCTGCAATAAAGGAGTGACGCGATGGAATTTAGGCAGGCCATGAATCAGGCGGGCGGCCTGGTTCTGCACTAGCTGCAGGCGGCGAATGGCATAGGCTGGGGCGCCGTTGTAGATGATGTTGCCGTAATCAAGGCACGAAAGCACCATAGCCATCACTATGATCTTTAGAGCGGGTAGAGAGAAGAAGCGAGAGATCTTCCTAATGGTTCTAAGGGAAAAAAAACTGGAAGAAACAACTGAGTTGACCTGGAAGTGAACAGAAAGTGAGGAATTCAGAAAAATACCAAGGGTTTTGACCTTAGGGACCGGGATCGGAGGGACACCAAGTGAGGGAGGCCAGTGGGAAGATGACCAGGGACTGCAACCACCTCCGGTCAGGACTAGTTCCGTTTTGTCCGGATTGAGTTTGAGGTGGTTGCAGTTCATCCAATCCTGAATGAACAACATGACGGATTGGACGTTCGGGGATGAGGAGGAAGAATGGGAGAGGTTAAAGATAAGCTGGAGGTCATCGGCGTAGTTAAACACCGTGACCTCCAGCTGCTGTAACAAAAAAATAAGGGGGTAGATGTATAAATTAAACAAAAGGGGAGAAAGTGAGGAACCTTGGGGGACTCCACATACGACCCCACGAGGGGCAGCAGTGAAACCAGCTAGATGGACCGCCTGAGCCCTATCACTCAGGAAGGACTCAAGCCAGGCGAGGGCCAGGCCCTCTATGCCCGCCGCCCTGACACGGGTAAGGAGGATGGAGTGGTCCACCGTGTCAAAAGCGGCGGACAGGTCTAAAAGAATGAGGGCCTGCGGAAGGTTGGTATCAATGCCCTCGCGTAGGCAGTCCATCACTGAGGTCACCACCTTCTCCGTAGAATGGAGGGGGCGAAAACCCGCCTGCCGAGGGGAGAGGCAGTGATTAGCTTCCACGTAGGTGCTCAGGGTGCTGGTAACATGGGTTTCTAGAACCTTGCCCAAGTAGGGCAGAAGGGAGATAGGGCGGTAATTAGAGGGGGATGAAGGGTCGGCACCGGGCTTTTTAAGGATGGGAATAACAGCCGCGAATTTGTGAGCGGTGGGGACCACACCATTGCTGAATGAATCATTCAGGAGAGTGAGGGGAGGGGTAGGACAGTTTAGGAAGATTTCTCTCAAAATATGAGCCGGGGCAAAGTCTAGGGGGGAGCCTGACTTTATCTTGTGGAGCAGGGGAAGAAGCGTGACCTCGGTGAGGGGGGGAATGGAAGTAAGTTTGGAAGTGGCAGCAGGTGGGGAGGGATTGGTGAAGGTAGGGAAAGGGAGGGGGATGTTGGCCTTGATCTTTGCGACCTTGTCAACTAAAAAATCGTTGAGTGAGTCGCAGAGCGATTGGGAAGGGGGGATCGAGGCCGTGACTCTATTAGATGAGGCAAGCTCGTGTACCGTAGCAAAGATCTCTTTAGTTTGGGATTCTGCAGCCAGTATCCTGTTAGAATAAAACAGGGTTTTGGCGTCGAGGATGCCTTGCTTATATGCTTTGAGCACAGAGAGATAAGTGATTTTTTTGACAGGACAATAGTCTCTTCTCCATGCACGCTCTGCTCTACGTGCGGCCAGTTTCTTCTCCTTAAGCTCAGAGGTGAACCAACGGTTAGCAGCATGGGCTCGCTTGACCGTGATCCGCCTCAGAGGGGCAAAGTCATCGCCTGCCTGGGTCAGCCAGCTGTCAATAGTGGCCATTTGGACCGGGGCGGCGAGGCCAGAGAGGTCAGGGCTTTCTAGGAGTCTATGGGAGTAGCCTTGCCGTATTTGGACTGCATTGGCTATGACTAAATATGGATATGATTCTTATGCCTTTATAAGGATATGATTTGTTATAACCACATAGGGGCATAAATCGGGAATATTTAAATAGGGTCCTAGATACGCTTACAACACCCACTCCACGTATATTGTCCATCATTACTAAATACTAAGCAATTATAAACATATAACTATGCATGTGTTTTCCATCCCACCCCTAAATACCTAAATGCATTTGAAATGGTATATACACGAATATGAGTAGTATACTGTACGCTTTTCAAGCAATGATATCATTCAGATTATGCATATATTGTACATTGGAATGATGACTGAATGAATCACTAAAATTACATTTATGAAATGGCTCTTAATACAGAAGAGAAGGTCGAGACCATTTCATCACATATATATACAATACTGTACATGTGCTAGAGGCTAAGGCAAAATATTGTCTCTAGAGTTTCAAAAATAGAAATCTTGTTCTACTTTAAGCAGAGTATCATGTGCCAAAAAAAAAAGGTAAATATTTTGGGAACGGGAAAAGAATTTCGCTTTCAGAGCAAAAAATATTTCCAATAGTTTTTTAGGAGTTCTGTTTATCAAAACTGAAGGCAGAATTCAAAGTTCAGGGAACGCTGTGTGCTCATGTTTTCAAAAGTTATTCAAAAATTATTCTCGTTGCTAGGAGAGAACATTAACTCAGATAGGCTGGCAAAGAATTCGTCTACAACAGTAGGTGAAAGTTGGACCAGGTCCGAAAAAGTAGAAATAGTGCATATGTGAGATGCATTGCCGTCATCGGTGTCTAGATCAGCAATGGTCACAGAAGGTTGTACCTGTGTGCCGCTTTCATCTCGTACCTCACCGCCACCTAATCGTAATGGTGAGGTCTCAACGAATGCCGTCATCAGAATAGGTAGCCGCTGGGGACAAAACGTTGCATGAACCGTTACCGAACCAAGCAAAGTATCGACATCCAAAGGTACTGCTGATGGGAGTCTGAGACAGACGTCCAACACGCATTCTTCTCCGCAGAGCAGGCATCTTAGAACAGGTAGAATGCAATCTTGCCAGATTGGTCTGAATGAAAGAAACCAGGTAGTATTCAGATCTCTTAGCCGAGCCAAGCCGAGTACTTTAGTTATCCGGTCCCTGTATCTCATCGCTAGGAGCGTTTCTTCCATTGTAGCCTGAGTTTTGTCTGTGGCTGTACTTACTATATCGGAGCAGAAGAAACAAAAATAAAATTCCTGCTACGAGTCCCAAGATGAGAGGCAGGCCGCCGAACACAGAGTGCACAAAATTCGGGAAGATGCTCAGGACTGCTTCAAAGGGTGCTAACAGTCCCGAAAAAATTGTCTTAAATACATGTGCGATGCCACTGGTATCAGACATGTTTAAAATTTGACCTAACATTTCTACGAAATGCACGGGGCAATTTGTTGATAATAATGTATGTATCTCTGCTGCTGTCCTTGCAACTTGCAGATCATACGTCTCTCTAGACGAGGTTAAAGGCATAGTTGGTTGTAAAAGAATAGACTTCATTCTGCTTAAAGTATCAATTCGAATAGAAGAGATATTCAGAGAAGGCCATATCATTGCCTCCTTGTCTGGTTTGCTGTTTGGATACAATACTTGCATACAGCAAGTGACCATGGAAGTTACACTAACGAGATAGGCCCTTCCTGGCACCATGCCACAACAGCTGCGGTCACTTATTATAACGTAACTGCCGTTGGAAAGTTGTCTGAAAAAAAGCTCTATCTGTGTAGCCGGGGAGCCGTGCAGGTGGCATGAAGGGTTATTTGATGAACCTTCGCAGGCTCCATGCAAGTTAATTTCTTGACACAGAACTGTACCGCTTAGTGAATTTTTACAGTTGTTACCACTAAGAAATTCCTCTTTTTCCCCCCACTGTAACATCTATGTGTATAAGGTAGATTCCAGGTCGACTTGATGTAACCTTTACCCAACCTTTCATACAGGCCTGCTGGTATGTGCTTTTGGCAATATTGAAACTGAAAAGTCGTTATCGGAATTGTGATTGTGCCATGTATTATCCATTCAATGACTGGTCTTTCGGAGACTGTCAATGGCAATTTTTCTAGTTTTTCAATGCTCAGCACCGTATAGTCTGCTCCTTTTTGTGCCAAAGAGATTTGTTTATCAGTAAGGTTAAAGATAGAAAACAATGACGTTGTGTTGATTAGACGCCATGGCACGTAGCCTGAACGGAGACTTTGTAACGTCTAGCCTAGCTGTACAATAGAACGTAATTGGGACTGGCCATGTTGTAACATTAGCATATCCTGTTCTATTATATCAATAGCAGATGATACAATGCTGTCCAGTGAATAAATTCTGGAGGACAGAGTCGTCGACCCATTGTCCACTACAGACAGGGATTTTTCCAAATGAATACGATCAATTTCTCGTATTTTTTCAGCAGTTTCAATTTGCATTACTTTCCAAGCTTTGTTGTAAGCAGCGTATATACCGGCGTATATGAAACGTTTTTGACGCTGTTTGCGAGGTCCCAATATGAAATCTCGCAAGTCAGCACCTTCTTTAAGTAAAGTCAAGTGTTGCTTAATTTCAGGTAGTGTAGATTTCTGTAGCCATTCGAGGCATAGTTTTCCTACACTGTATGTTGTAATTATCCCTGGATGTTGTCTCTGGGAATATCGTGGGTCTGGCCTGTTCTGTTTGAACCCCTCTTTGTTGTTCAAGAATCTGTCTTGACAGTTATTAGTGTCTGTGGGCAAGTTCAACCATTTTTTCCAATCAGGATTAGTTCTGTTTTGATGTAAAATATGGGATACGTCTATCTCCACATCTGTAGTGCTATTACTGTCAGGTATGGGCTTTGGTATAGACGGTTTGTTTAAGTCCTTCATCTTGGCTAGACCAAGACAGGTTGTTTGTTGAATGGTGTTATTCAGGAACATTATCTGTTCTGGGATCATGCAGGCTCTAAATAATGATTCTAGACCTTGTACCTGCCAGTCTTTTGTACCCCAGATGGTTTTTGTCTCAATGTTCTTTTTCCAAAATTCAAAACCAAATGTAGACTTTTTTTGATAAAATTTTGTAGAATATATCAATTTAGTATTTGTCAACATGTTTTTCATTCCTGTCTTATTTACAATTTTAAAATAAAACGTTTCTGGATCAGTTGTATTAAACCCTAAGAAGTATGGGAATTTCTCACAAAATGTTTTCGAGCTGCCTTTTGGCGGTGTTGGAGAATGTTCCCATTGATTATAAGTGAAAACATTTCTAGGATTAGCAGATTTATGCAAATAGTGATGACCATAATGATTATAGCAATACATTTCTTCATAATGAACCTTCTAAATAATCATGTTCTGCAAATCTTGCTGACATTTCTAAATCTGACATCATATTATTAATATTTTCAAAGTCCCAATCATCAGAGAAAGTACTAGATGATACAAAGTCACTTAATGAAACCTTGAACTGATATGGATATTTAGGGAGAGGTGTGGCGCCGCGGCCAGGGCGACTGACGCTGGAATCTGGGGATCAGGGTTCGATCCCCGGCTCCGGCGGCAGGTTAGCCCAGCACCATGTGACTCTGGGCAATAGCTTGCTTAATCTTCCCGACGGCCCCCAGCGCCTAGAGACCCTAACGGGTGATTGTGCGCTATACAAATGTGGATTATTATTATTATTATTATATTTCAAGAGTTCAACCGGGCCATAGATTTCGTAATCAGTTGTGTCCCATGCTACACCACCAGGTATAGGAATGGCTGTGATGTTCACTGATGACAGTTCTCTTTTGTCGATGTGAGAAGATCTGTGAGGCTTTAGAACCAAGTTGATGTTCTGACTTGCTGTGTCCATTGTACTGTATTTTCCATCAATGAATCTTCCCAAGCTTAAAACCAAAATGAGCCAGAGTAGGAGGAAAAGTACACCTAACACAATCCACAATTAAATCCATGGTGAAATCAGATATGTTTCTCCAAGTTGATGAAAGAGTTCTGTAATTTTTTCTTTGAAAGTTTTAGTTGCTGGCGTTTCTTCATGTTCACTTGGATCTTCAGAAAAGTCATCGAAATTGATGAAGTAGCCAGATGCAGTTCTGTCAATTGTTGGAATTGCTTCCGGATTTTCATTAATCTTTGCATTTGTGTAGTCAGAGGCTACATCATTGTAGATTGGTGTTTCTTCACGAGCTGTTGCAATTTGGGTTTCAAGAGGCACAAGTTCCATGGCTTTGTTGCATAATCCTTTTTTATTTACTGCAGGTTTATCAAATGTGATTAGTCTCTCAGTTTGAACCTCTTGAATTGTAGCAAGGTTTGGTCTTCTGCTACTTCTTGAGAGTCCACTGGGCCTACTACTTATTATTGGCCACATGATTGTGGTTTTACCAGGTCGATTGATAAAACTCTTTTCTCCTTTTTACCAGCAAGGAGCGGTAGTACTACTGATCTTGTTCCGATGATAGCTAAGACAGGTACTGCTTTTTTGTAAGAAGGCCCAAATTCTTTCTTCACCGCGATCTATCTCTGACCAGATCCCCAATCTTTGGAATCCAGACAGGTCTTGCTGGGACAGGTGGTTTTTCTTCAGTGGCCGTTGGCTTTAGCTTTATGTTACTTAGACTTCTTCTTGTTTCATTTAAGTCCTGTAAAACAGCCAAACGATCTTTGATATCAAAGGTTTTTTGTTCCACCACTGAAGTCTGACAATCGAGGTCACTGATGATCATTCTAGTACCAAACAAAAGTTAATACGGAGTGATTCCACCCAGAGAATGTCTTGGCAGATTGTTAAGCCTACGTTGGACACTTATTAGATGTTTGACCCACCCGTCACCCGAACCTAATACCCTCGCTGTTATAGATTGCTTTATGCCACGTTTTTTTCTCTCCACTACCGCATTTCCCTCAGGATGGAATGGACTAGAGTACCGCAATGCAATGCCCAAGCTGGCCATGGCCTCCTTGTAAGCTCGAGAGCTAAACGCAGGATCCTGGTCAAAATGTAGCATGCCAATTGCGTCTGTGCTGATAAAGACTCGCAAATCTTTTATAACAGTGTCACGGGGTCAAGACCTGCCCCGTAACGGACTCTCAATCTCACTTGCAGGACTGGTACGGGCCCTTTAAGGACAGCCTAGACTTCCCTGACTGGAACTCCTCCCCTATGACGGCGGAGTCCGCAAGCCTATCAGAGTCAGGCACAGGGAGAACAAAGGCGGACCCGGAAGACGCAGAGGTGTGGATGGCGCGGCGCGAGTTGGAGCAGAGAAACCTAAGCCGACGAGAAGTCAACCACCTTGGAGAACTGGACGTGGAGGACGCCGCAGAAGGGAGATCCGCCCGTGGAACAACGACCCAAGCGGAAGCTGAAGTCGGGGAAACCGGTATCCGAACTCTGGACCGAGAGAACGAACCGGAGGCATTATCCCAGGAGAAGCCAGGAGGTCACTGTCCCCACGCATCACCCAGCCATGCGCAGGAAGACGTGTGGCTACACCAGGTACGGGAACGCTTGCGTACTTTACTAAGTTTTAAACGAGCGGGGACCGGGTAACCGAGGGAGGAGGGAGGAACTTGGCCGGGCACTGCGGTCTATTGAGCACAGCACCCTGCACATTCCGGGTTAAACTCATCTTCCGGCATCTGGTGACGGTCTTTTGCCTTCCTCACGAGTGTTACCCTCACTCCCTTTTCCCAAGCCTTGAGAGATATCGATCTGTGAACTAACGGCCACGTTTCTTTTCCTTTGTTTTGGGTTCGGGCGAGACGGGCCGAAGAGGAGGACTACATCAGCCCGAGAACGGAAGCCAAAACCCCCCTCCCGCAAGGACCTTGGCCCTACTGATACGTTTTGAAAATCGGACTTCCTTTGACCTTGTTAAAACCACACAATAAAACAGTTATACCGCACTTCAGTGTTGGCTCCTTCCCTCCTTGTGAACGCTTAAGGTTACAAACAGTTTTGGCGTCAGCCGAGCGTTGGGGCCACATCAAAATGAATTTCGTCTTAATATTTATGGGATCGCATCTTTCCTTCCGGACGTCTGCACATAGATAGCCTAATGCTGTCTAACAGCGGTGTCTGGGCTGGTGTCTGGTCCGGTTCACAACTGCGATCTCTATTGCAGTCCTGACAATCATTTGCAAAGTTATAAATTTGCACGCTCATCCCCGGCCACCAGTATTGTGATTGCAATTCTATTAGAGATTTCAAGATCTCTTGGTGCCTCAGACCCATTCCCATGTGTGCTTCTTGAATCAAGTAAGCCCTCCGGTTCGTGTTTGGAATTAACCTATCCCCCTGTGACGGGGTGGGCGGACCGGACATAGAAGGACCTACGGACTGGTGGTACGCCACCCCCCTTTCACCATGCCCCTTGTCCCCACAGCTACCGCAGTGTACCTGGGCCGCTGATCCCGAGTCCGGCTGGACCGACGATACCAACTCACGCGGGCCCTTTAAGGAACTGTACAGTGTGGCCGAGGCTCGGCCCATCGATGACGGCACGAGATCAAAAGCCGGTAGTATCCTCGGCTCGTCGGACGGCGTTTCCCAGGAGGCGGTGAATATCGAGGAGGACGGACGGAGAGAGTCGGAGGGTAGCGAGAGCGGCAAGCCAGGAGGCCAACATTACCACTCTTCGCCCAGCCACGTTCCCACGGGAGGAGCGTGGCTCCAAGAGGTACGGGGCCGGGTAGCGGGTTGGGTCGGGCGGAAGAGGCAGCCCCGAGTGTAAGGAGCACCGCCCTAGAATCCCCTCCCTCGTCACGAGCACTTCCCCTCACCCCAGTACGTGTAAAGTGAGCACAGGTGCACGGTTGTCGTGTCTTCACCCCGGCCCTATTTTGAGTCCCAGAGTGTTACACGTACCTGACCCCCATTTCTCTTTCTTTTGGTAACGGTGTGGAGCCACGAGTAAGAAGATCCCAGGGTCCGACGAAAACCACGCCTGTCAAGACCTCGGGATTGGAAAGCTGGAAACAGCATTATATAGTTTGGGACACAGATATCTTGTAGGATAAAGTGGACTGCCACCTTCAATGAAAAAGACATATATCCCCATTAAACCTCTTTAAAACCGCTATTGAAGGCGCCTTTGTTTCTCTTTACCCAAACTTCACCGGTCAGTCCAGTGCTCGATTCCCCACACGTCCCAACCCCCTCGGGACAACTGGTGTCAGAAGTGGGATCTCCACCACCATCCGTCTGTAGCAAAAAGATGGAGGCCCTTATCGAGCACATAATTAAAGGCCAAGAGAAATTGGAGAGGGCAGTGGAAAGCCAGCTTACATCAGCCCAGGCCGACCGTGACATGTTCACCACCACTATAACAGCCCAGCTGGACAGTCTGAGAAACGTGCCGCCTCCCAGGCAGGTCCTCCAGGGGGAGGTAAGCCAGCACAGCCCCCATCCCCACGGAATGGCCCTCCAGAAATATGTGCCCGGAGAAGATCCAGATGCCTTCCTTTTGAATTTTGAGAGGGCTGCTCGAGCAATGAGTTGGCCAGAAGAGAAATGGCCGTTCTTCTTGGCTCCCCTCCTTACTGCGGAAGCCCAATCGGCGTATCAGGCCGCTAACCCCATGGGCACGACCCCCTATGCGACCATTAAGATGGTCATCCTGGAACATTTAGGGCTGGACCAGGAGGCCTATCGGGTACGTTTTCGGAAGGAGAGAGGGGTCCAAGGGGAGAACCCAAAGACTCTATTCTTCAGATTGAATATGGCAGCAGACAAATGGCTGCGTCCGGACCTCTGCAGTAAGGAAGACATCCTAAACAAAGTGTATTTAGAACAATTTATGGAGGCGTTGCCCTACGCCACACAACGCTGGTTGCGCCAACATGTGGGAATTACGGTTGCCCAGGCCATTGAAATGGCGTCCCAATATGCCAGGGCACAGCCCAAGACCCCCTCTTGGAAACAGGAGAAAGGCCTCAAACCCCTACTTCCCCCTAAGGCGGACAAAAGACCAAAATTTGGGACCGAGGTCCCCAGACCGTTCCGTCCAACAGGAATGATGCCTATCCTGAATAAAGGTCCGCAATGCTTCGAGTGTGGAGAGTGGGGCCACATCGCGAGGATGTGCCCCAAGAGAAAGACCCACGAGGAACCCATGGAGGTCGGGTACCTCCCCAGAACTGTGATGTACTCCGCAGAAATGGGCAGCACTTTCTACGTGAGTATGAGGATGAATGGTTATAGGGTAAGGGCACTTTTAGATTCAGGGTGCAGACAGTCTGTCATCCAAACCCGATTTGTCATGCAAGACCAGGTGCAACCCCAGAGTACTGTATACATACGGTGTGTCCACGGGGATGTTAAGCCGTACCCGGTGGCCTTCCTTACCATCAAGCTACCGGATAGGGGACCCTGTCGGGTCCGGGTTGGGGTGGTGGATTCCCTGCCAGAGGACATGATCTTGGGTACCGACAATCCTGAATTCCTCTCCCTATTTAGGAAAACCCTTTCCAGACCAGGACAGAACGAGAGCCATTCCACCTACATGTCACCAGAACCTTGGGTTATTGATCGGAGCTTTCGATTTGCCCAGGGAGAAGACAGGACTCTCTTTCACGCCTGGGAAACCGCCCACGCCCCACGCGGACCCCAAAACCCCTCCTACCCTCGGTTCATGATTAGGAACGACCTGTTGTACCGACAAGCCAAACCCGACGGAGAGCCACAACTATTGGTACCCAAATCCTTTCGGGATCAGGTTCTTTTTTTCGCTCATGCCCATCTAACGGCCGGCCACGCCGGAAAAGAAAAAACCACCGACAGTATAGTCAGACATTTCTTCTGGCCAGGGATCTATCGGGACGTACAGGAGTACTGTGCCAAATGTGAGGTCTGCCAGAGGCGAAACACCCACCGTCCCATAGCGGCACCCCTGCAGAAGATGCCCCTCATAGGAGTGCCGTTCGAACGGATTGGCATGGACATAATCGGTCCATTGCCGATGGGTCGAGGCCACCTATACGCCCTCGTGTTGGTTGATTACGCGACCAGATTTGTGGAAGCCTTTCCCTTAAGAACCGCCACAACCACCGCCATCGCTGAGAGGTTCATAGAGCTGTTTTCTCCCGTTGGATTCCCCAAGGAGGTGCTGACGGATCAGGGGACCCCCTTCACGTCTAAACTGATGAAAGAAGTATGTACCTCACTGGATATCAAACATCTGAAGACCTCGGTGTATCACCCTCAGACCGATGGCCTTGTGGAAAGGTACAATCAGACCCTCAAGTTGACCTTGAAGAAAATGCTGACCGCCGAAGGACCGACCTGGGACCGTCTTCTACCTATCGCCCTGTATGTTATACGGTCCCAAAAACAAAGCAGCCTAGGGTGTTCGTCCTTCGAACTCTTGTATGGCAGACAGCCTCGCTCCCTCCTTGACATCACGAGGGAAATGTGGGAAAACGAGGCATCCCAAGAAACCAAAAGCATGCTGGAATACACAACGCAACTGAGGGCCAAACTGGGGAAGCTACAGGAACTGGCATATACCAACCTGGAACACCATCAAGAAAGGTACAAGAGGACCTATGATAAGGGAAAGAAGCTCCGAAGCATTGATGTCGGAAAGTGGGCTCTCGTGTTGTTGCCTGCTTCAAGTAACAAAACCAAGAATGAGTGGCAAGGACCGTTCCAGGTAGTCGAAACCATTGGGCAAACTACGTACAGGCTACGCCTGTCCCCCAACAAAACCCAAACCTATCACATCAATCTTCTTAAAGAATGGTTGGGCCCAGTACCCCAAGCGGGACATTTCGTAGGTCAAACGAGCAACCCCTACGGTTCCACGTTGAACCAACTGGTGGTAAACCCCGGGTTGTCCTCCCAAGAAAAGACTGAGTTATCTGAAACGCTGCATCCTTTCCTGGACATATTCTCTGACCTACCCGGGAGAACCAATTTGGCGGAACACCGTATTGAAACCCTTCCGGGAGAAGTCGTGAAGCAAAGACCGTACCGGATTCCCGCAGCAAGAAAAAAAGCCGTACGACGGGAAGTAGAAGACATGTTGAGATTAGGAGTGATCCGGCCATCCCAGAGCCATTGGTCATCCCCGATAGTGATGATACCCAAGCCCGACGGGTCCAAACGGTTCTGTATGGACTTCCGAGCCCTGAATGCCGTATCCCACTTCGATACCTACCCTATCCCTCGGGTGGACGACTTGATTGAGAAGATAGGCGACGCCCGATATATCACCACCATAGACCTCACGAAGGGGTATTGGCAGGTGCCTCTTCGTGAGGAGGACAGGAAGAAAACCGCCTTTGTGACGGACGAAGGAGCCTACGAATTCACGGTTCTTCCCTTCGGCCTACATGGAGCCCCGGCGACTTTTCAACGCCTAATGAACCGGGTTTTGCGGCCTTACATGTCGTTCAGCTCAGCTTACCTGGACGATATCGTCATTTACAGCAAGAATTGGAGGGAACATCTACACCACCTGGAAACCATCCTTACAGCGCTACGTGAAGCAGGACTCCATGTCAACGCCAAGAAATCTAAAGCCGCGTTCCATAGCGTGAATTACCTGGGGTATGTACTGGGAGAGGGTACGATAGCACCACAGTGCGAAAAGGTACGAGCCATAGCTGATGTTCCGTTTCCATCTACCAAAAGAGAACTACGGGCCTTCCTGGGATTGGTAGGGTACTACCGCCGGTTCATACCTTGTTTTGCTGAGAGGGCTGCGCCCTTAACAGATCTCCTATGAAAAGACACAAAGACCCGTGAATACAGACATCCCTCCCCTGACTCCTTGAAAGCCTTTCAATCCCTGAAGACCACCATGATCACGGCTCCGGTTCTGGTATCCCCTGATCACACTAGGCCCTACGTGTTGGCCACCGATGCCTCCAATGTTGGGATAGGAGCAGTATTGTCACAGGTCAGCAATGAAGGATTCGAGCACCCTGTGTTATACGTTAGCCGGAAGCTTTTTCCCAGGGAGTGTAACTATTCCACTATTGAGAGGGAGGCTCTAGCCATTAAATGGGCGATCGAAAAACTTAGATATTATTTGGAGGGTAAACCATTCATCCTTCATACTGACCATGCCCCCTTGAAGTGGATGCACCAGAACAGCAGCAACAATCCCCGGGTGTTACGATGGTTGCTGTCTTTACAACCATATTCCTTTAAGGTGCAACATAAAAAAGGGAAAGACAATGGGAACGCGGATTTTCTTTCTCGAGTGTTCCCTCTCCCCGAACGGGAGAATCCAGGGGGGGAGGAATGTGACGGGGTGGGCGGACCGGACATAGAAGGACCTACGGACTGGTGGTCCGCCACCCCCCTTTCACCATGCCCCTTGTCCCCACAGCTACCGCAGTGTACCTGGGCCGCTGATCCCGAGTCCGGCTGGACCGACGATACCAACTCACGCGGGCCCTTTAAGGAAATGTACAGTGTGGCCGAGGCTCCGCCCATCGATGACGGCACGAGATCAAAAGCCGGAAGTATCCTCGGCTCGTCGGACGGCGTTTCCCAGGAGGCGGTGAATATTGAGGAGGACGGACAGAGAGAGTCGGAGGGTAGCGAGAGCAGCAAGCCAGGAGGCCAACATTACCACTCTTCGCCCAGCCACGTTCCCACGGGAGGAGCGTGGCTCCAAGAGGTACGGGGCCGGGTAGCGGGTTGGGTCGGGCGAAAGAGGGAGCCCCGAGTGTAAGGAGCACCGCCCTAGAATCCCCTCCCTCGTCACGAGCACTTCCCCTCACCCCAGTACGTGTGAAGTGAGCACGGGTGCACGGTTGTCGTGTCTTCACCCCCGGCCCTATTTTGAGTCCCAGAGTGTTACACGTACCTGACCCCCATTTCTCTTTCTTTTGGTAACGGTGTGGAGCCACGAGTAAGAAGATCCCAGGGTCCGACGAAAACCACGCCTGTCAAGACCTCGGGATTGCAAAGCTGGAAAAAGCATTATATAGTTTGGGACACAGATATCTTGTAGGATAAAGTGGACTGCCACCTTCAATGAAAAAGACATACATCCCCATTAAACCCTCTTTAAAACCGCTATTGAAGGCGCCTGTGTTTCTCTTTACCCAAACTTCACCGGTCAGTCCAGTGCTCGATTCCCCACACGTCCCAACCCCCTCGGGACACCCCCACTCCAGGGATTCGAGCGAACGGAGTTTGCATCAATTATGTATGTATTGTTGAGTGGATAGTTGAGAGGTAATGCCGCATAATCGCCTTTTAATGAGGCTTTTACTGCCAGCATGGTTTATCCATCTATTTGTTTTTTAGAACGCTTTTTGTAGCTACGGAAGCTGGTTGAACAGCTGCCGTCATGGCTCTGTTAGCCAATGAATTCCCTGCAACGTGAACGCCATCACGTTGAAGATTCTGCGTATGTATCACGTGAGTCTATTGTAGTTCTTTCTGTAAAAGAACTACTTGTTCCCATAGTTTTTTTATGCTTTATTGTGCCACCTTTTGCATCTTTGAAACCGTTTTGAACCCAGTTCTGCAAGTATTCATTGTAAGACTGGACGCAATAATACGAATCGCACACTATCTGAAAGAAACAGGTTAGTATTAGATTCCTTACCTTAGAATATCCCCAGGCGTCAGTCTGGATCCGGAAACTTTTGCGTAGCAGTACCCCTGCGCGTCGGTAGGCGTCGTCTGCAGGCGTCCCCTGCGGCTCCGCGTCGTCGGCGTCGTGCGCCGTGATGACGTCGCTGGAGTATATAGACGCCGCCTCCGCGCGCTGACGTCAGTTCTTCTTTTTTCCGCGCCAGTTAGCGCAGATCCGAAGAGCAGTACTCCGGTCTTTTGACCAAGTGTTTGTAAAACTTAATCTTTCTACGGTGCCGGTAGGATGCCTGGGTTTAAGAGCTGCGACGAGTGCGACCGCATGATGTCGGTCACCGACCACCATCGACTCTGCCTCCGGTGTCTGGGCGCGGACCACGACGTGGAGTCCTGCGTCGACTGTCGGGCCTTGACTGGAAAAGCTAGGAGGGAGCGGTCCCGCAAGCTTCTCGAGCTCCGAGTGTCGGCCCCGCGTCGAGAGCGGTCCCGGTCCGGTCGGAGGTCGAGGGAGCGGTCGAGGGAACGATCGCGGAGCCGCCATGGGCGCTCCGGGAGTCGCCACCATTCCTCCGGTTCGTCAGGTAAGCACAAGAAGTCGGGGCGTCGCCATCGCACACCCGACTCCCCCCGACGCCCGCGTGATGCGGCCGGGGGCTCGGGTGGCCCCACCCCCGCGGGCCCGCGTGGGTCGCCGACGCCGTCTACCCCATACCCGTCGGTCCCTGGGGAAGGCGCGTCGCGTGAGGAGATCGAGGCCTTCCTCATTGCTATGAGGGCGAGGTCTCCTCCGGCGGGGCCTTCGGCGCCTGCGGGGCCGTCGGTCCCGTCTGGGGGCCCGAGCGGTTCGGGTGCTTCTGCCCCGACGCCGCCGGTGGCTCCGGTCCCGGCGCCGCTGGGCCCCTCAGGTTCGTCGCCGGCTGGTCTCCCGGCCTCTCCGGCGTCGGTTCCTTTGGGCCAACCCGTGGTACCGCCTCCGCGTGGTGCAGCGACTCCGCCGTCGGCTCCGGCCGGCGTCGGGTCCCCGGCACCGACGCCGCGCGGCGCCACCCCCAATCCCTCCCCGACTCCGGACACGGAGTCGGACCGGCGTCGGCCGACGCCGGATCCGACGCCGATGGGGCCCGTTGACCCCGATGTCTATATCGTCGACCCAGAATATGGGTATGATGAGGATGAGTATGGAGAGGGTTGGGAGGGGTCTGAGGACCCTTTATCCCGTGCCTGCCAGTATGATGTGGACTGGGTAGGTGATCTGGGCGATGCCAGTGGCCTGGACGAGTCGCCCAACCCTGGGTTTGTCTCCCCGTCCCCTGTGGCGTCTGAGGCAGGTGCTGCCTATTCGGTGGTCCTGATGAGGGCTGCCAAGGCCTTACACCTTGAGCTCCCCGTCGCGAAGGTCAAACCGAACATTCTGACCGAAGTGTTTAAACCGCAGTCATGCCCCCAGGAGCCTCTGCTGCCGTTTAATGAGGCCCTGACGGATGTCCTTTTGGGCACCTGGTCCAGGCCCGCTTCCGGTGCGCCGGTTGACCGGAATGTGGCAAGGCGTCACCGTCCATGCTCGGACGACCCTGCCTTTTTATCCACCCATCCCTCCCCGGAGAGTCTGGTGATCCAGGCCTCCACTTCGCAGTCCGCATTTCCGTCGGCTCCGCCCGATCGGGAATCAAAGCGGTATGACCAGTTTGGTAAAAAGGTCTTTTCCTCTTTGAGCGCTGGACTGCGGTCTTGTAATACCGCGTGCCTCTTGGGCCGCTACACCCACTCCCTGTGGGACACGGTCGAAGAGTGTTTGCCGCAATGCCCCCAGGAAGTGCGGGACAAGCTCACCCGGGCCTTGGTTGAAGGCCGGGATGCGGCGCGGTACTCGATCCGTTGTGGTCTGGACACGACCGACTCCCTGGGGCGGGCCATGTCCACGACGGTGGCGATTCGTCGCCATGCGTGGCTGAGATCTGCCAACTTCTCGCCAGACGTCCAAAATACACTCATGGACATGCCATTTGATGGCAGCCGCCTGTTTGGTGACAAAGCGGACCACGCGCTGGAGCGCTTCAAGGACTCCAGGGTCACGGCCAAGTCCTTGGGTCTTTCGACCCAGCGCCAGCAGACGGGTTCGTTTCGCCCCTTTCGTGGCCAAGGGAGGGGCGGTCCCACACGTGCTGCCAGCCACGCGCCGCAGAACGCTCCCCAGCGCGGTGGCGGCCGTGGTTTCCGCCGTGGTGGCGGTAGAGGCCAGCGGCGAGGTCAGTCCACGCCTCCCCCCGCTGCTGCATCCAAGCCTTCCTAGTCCGAGCTTTCGGGCTCACGTGACGCCAGTGGGTGGCAGGGTTCGCCATCACCACTCCCGCTGGCGCACGATCACATCGGACAGGTGGGTGCTGCAGCTCGTTCGAAGGGGCTACGCCCTCCCCTTCGAGTCCACTCCTCCAGCCATGCCACCGCAGAACCACCGTGTGTCGGGGGACCACTTGACACTTCTGCAGGAGGAAGTTACGGCCCTCTTGGCCAAGGGGGCCATCGAGCGCGTTCCTGGGCCAGAAGTAGGGTGTGGTTGCTACTCCCACTACTTTCTGGTGCCCAAGAAGGACAAAGGAGGCCTGCGTCCTATCTTGGACCTACGGAACGTCAACGGCTTCCTCCGGAAGGAGAAGTTCAAGATGTTGACTTTGGCTCAGGTCTTGGCTGCTCTAGACCCACAAGACTGGATGGTAGCGTTGGACTTGCAGGATGCGTATTTTCACATCCCCGTCCTGCCGGCCCACCGGCGTTACCTGCGGTTCACGGTAGGCCACGGGCACTTTCAGTTTATCGTGCTCCCCTTCGGCCTTACCAGCGCCCCACGGGTGTTCACGAAAGTGATGGCGGTGGTCGCAGCTCATCTGCGCCGGTTAGGGGTGTCAGTCTTCCCCTACCTCGACGACTGGTTGTTGAAGGCGGGCTCGCCCCAGACAGTCGTCCACCACCTTCAGATGACGGCAGACCTCCTGCACGAGCTGGGGTTTTCCATCAATGTGCCGAAATCACACCTGTGTCCCTCTCAAAAGCTCCTTTTCATCAGAGCGGTTCTCGACTCGGCGCAGTTTCGGGTTTATCCCCCGGAACGGCGGGTCCGGGATATTCAGGCTCTGATTCCCATCTTTCAGCCGTTATCCCGGGTTTCGGTCAGGTTGACGCTGCGGCTTCTGGGGCTGATGGCCTCCTGCATCCTACTGGTGCATCACGCCAGGTGGCGGATGCGGGCTCTGCAGTGGGACCTGAAGTTTCAGTGGGCCCAGCATCAGGGCAACCTATCCGACCACGTCCTGATCTCGGAGGGCACTGCGAGACAGTTGCAGTGGTGGCTTACGGACCGCGATTGGGTCAGAGGCAGATCCATCTCCCTTCCCCAACCGGAGCACGTGGTTGTGACGGACGCGTCCCTCCAGGGCTGGGGTGGCCACTTGGGAGAGGCGGAGATCAGAGGCATCTGGTCTCCGGCGGAGTCCCGGCTCCATATCAACATGTTGGAGCTACGGGCGATTCGCCTAGCACTGAAGGCATTCCTCCCCTTTGTCAACGGGAGTGTAGTGCAGGTGTTCACGGACAACACCACCGCCATGTGGTACTGCAACAAACAGGGCGGTGTGGGGTCGTGGACCCTTTGCCAGGAGGCTCTGCGTCTCTGGCAATGGCTGGAACGTCAGGGCGTGACTCTGACGGTTCAACACCTGGCAGGTTCTCTGAACGCCAGGGCGGACGAACTCAGCCGTCGGTGCTCGGTGGATCACGAATGGCGTCTGAACTCGGACGTGGCGAGAGGCCTCTTTCAGCAATGGGGAGAGCCTTGGTTAGATCTATTCGCCACAGAAGAGAACGCGCAATGTCATCAGTTCTGCGCGTTGGAGTTTCCAAGACGGCACTCGCTCGGCGACGCCTTTCGGCGCGAGTGGAGTTGCGGTCTGTTGTACGCCTTTCCGCCTATACCACTTCTGCCCAGAGTGCTGAAGAAGATCAGGCGCGACCGGGCCCAAGTTATCCTTGTGGCTCCGGACTGGGCTCGAAGGTACTGGTATCCCGAGCTACTCAGCATGACAGTCGGTCCCTCGATCCGCCTGCCCCTTCAGGAGGACCTTCTGTCGCAGCAGCAGGGGACGGTCCTCCACCCGAACCTGTCCAGTCTCCACCTCCATGCTTGGAGATTGAGCGGCGACAGTTGAGGCCATTTGACTTGCCTCCTGAAGTCTGTGATGTTATTCTGGCAGCCAGGCGTCCCTCCACAAAGTCGGTATACGCCTGCCGGTGGAACAGATTTGTGGCATGGTGCACAGCAAAGGCTGTGGACCCCCTTTCTGCCCCTCTGTCTGAGGTTCTCCTCTTCCTTCTTTCCCTTGCCCAGCAGGGCTCTGCTCTGGGCACTATCAAGGGCTATCTTTCTGCCCTTTCCGCCTTCTTACGGCTACCTGATCAGCCATCTTTATTCAAGTCCCCTATTGTATTACGATTCTTGAAAGGCATCACGCACATGTATCCACGTGCTCCGTTCGTGATGCCTCAGTGGGACTTGAACCTGGTTCTGACTTTCCTGATGTGTGCTCCCTTTGAGCCTCTTCATTCCTGTCCTCTCCGTCTTCTCACTTTAAAGACGGCCTTCCTGGTTGCAATCACCTCTGCCAGGAGAGTGAGTGAGCTCCAGGCCCTTTCTGTTAAACCTCCTTTCTTGTCTGTTCATCCTGACAAGGTGGTTCTTAGGACTAGACCTTCTTTCCTGCCCAAGGTAGTCTCTGCTTTTCACATTGGGCAGTCCATCACCTTGCCCTCCTTCTTCCCGCCTCCGCATCCTTCAAAGGATGAAGAGCGGCTCCATCGTCTGGACCCAAAACGTGCGCTTTCATTTTACATGGATCGCACACGCCAGTTCCGGGTGGATGACCAACTGTTTGTTGGCTACGTGGGTGAGAAGAAGGGAAGGGCGGTACAGAAACGAACCATCTCTCGGTGGGTCGTCCTGTGCATCAAAGCATGCTACTCTTTGGCTCGGAAGGAGCCTCCTGTTGGGCTGAGGGCCCATTCCACTCGGGCTACGGCGGCTACTACTGCCCTGGGCCGGGGAGTCCCTTTGCAGGACATTTGCCAGGCGGCTACGTGGGCTTCGCTGCACACCTTTGCGAGGCACTACTGCCTGGACAGTCAAGTCCGGAGAGATGGCTTCTTTGGCCGTTCGGTCCTCCAGGACTTTCTGGTGTAGGTTGTATTGGTTCGCAGACCCACCACCGGGGTTGGTATTGCTGGGGTATCTATTCTAAGGTAAGGAATCTAATACTAACCTGTTTCTTTCAGATGAACAAGTTACTTACCTTCGGTAACGATATATCTGTAAGAAACAGTAGTTAGTATTAGATTCCTTACCGCCCCACCCATCCTCCCCGTTCTGCGAACTGATACCTAGGGTTAAGGACATCCCTTTCAGGGCCCTAGTTTCAAATGGCACAAGTGTTAGTTCTCACATGGCTCTGCGTGTTCTGGCGCGGAAAAGCTGTGTGCAAAGAACTGACGTCAGCGCGCGGAGGCGGCGTCTATATACTCCAGCGACGTCATCACGGCGCACGACGCCGACGACGCGGAGCCGCAGGGGACGCCTGCAGACGACGCCTACCGACGCGCAGGGGTACTGCTACGCAAAAGTTTCCGGATCCAGACTGACGCCTGGGGATATTCTAAGGTAAGGAATCTAATACTAACTACTGTTTCTTACAGATATATCGTTACCGAAGGTAAGTAACTTGTTCATCAGTGTTATGTTATGTTAAAAATGCTCTTTTATAGCGCACGGCTACTCCTGGGAGTGTCCCGGCGCGTGTGGGGAATTCGCGATCGGCATTCTCAAGCGCCATCTTTAAAGATCTTATTTCAGCTCGCTGAGCTGTACAGTTTCTGAATGATTCAGTTTTAGTGACCATCGGTCTGAATTTACCTAAGCGCCAGCGACCTTTAACAATCGCGCATGCTGCATTGTAAATTTGTTTATCAACAACGTAGTGTTGTGCCAATCTGTCCGTGTAGATTACACAGGTGTATTGTTCGAGAGGCAGAATTTCGATTGACAGAGGACATTTATGTTCGTGTTCCAGATCTTCTAGTTTTTTCATTTTCGGATCAAATGCGTGTTTCACGTCTGTTGCAGCAAGAGGGGAATGTAAATCCGCATCTTCCTGGGATGACTCGGATTACAAGGTTGCGTTCGTTTGCGCGTGTTTGCACTTTTGTTTTAGTTAACATGTCTGTTTGTATTGATCTTAAAATTGTTGTGTGATTCTGTGTCCAATTAATTGGTTTGAAATCAGGTTTTATTAATTCGTAGAGTGGTTTAACCCTCTCTGCGTAGTTTAGAATGTAAGTTCTTCCGAATCTCAGGAAACCTAGAATTGATTGTAAGTTTTTCAGTGTTTTTGGAGCTTGGAGTACTGCACACTTCTCTAAGAAGTTGTCTGCTAGGCTTTTGCCTTCACTTGATAACTCATATCCCAAAAATAGGACAGTGAGGTGGGCAATTCGTGACTTTTTAAAGTTGAATTTGTACCCTTCAGCTGCGAACCCAAGTATTATGGTGTTCACTCTTGTTAAGTCTGTTTTCAGGTCATCGTCTGTAAGATAGATGTCATCGACATAAGATAATGCCTCATCATCATACATTTGTATTAATTCTGTTACCCTGGCTGAAAATAATCCTGGGCTGTTCTTGAATCCCTGTGGGAGACGACAAAATTGCTTATGGGCCCCCATACAGGAGAAAGCGGTCAAATACCTGCTTTCTGGTGCAATGTTTTGGCAGAAGAAACCATTTGAAATATCTAATGTTGTTTTATTTTTTTTGCGCACAATGTTATTCATTAGTGCTGCACTGTGTGAGTTTTGTACTGCAAAGGTTTTGCAACAAGAGTTTAGGTGTCTGTAGTCCAAAACTAGACAATATGAATCGTCTGGCTTGGAGACAGGAAACAAAGGATTGTTCATTTGTGAGGTGCATGTTTCAATCACCCCCTGATATTCAAGTTGATCTAAGATCTCCCTGACTTGTTTTTTAGCTTCTTGCTTAACAGGATACTGCCGTTGTGCAGTGGGTTGATTTTTTAACTGAATTTTATGGTGAGGAGAATCCTCATCCCATCCTACATGATTTTTATATAATGCAGGTGCTTGGGCCACTGCCCATTTTCTAGCATATGTGTATTTTTTATGAATTGGAATGGGATTTGAGAAGGCAGGCATAATCATTTCTTCACCAAAGGAAGAGTGTCTTGAGGAAAAGCTAGGCCGTTATTGGAAGCACAGAAACAACCACACTGGGATGTTGAAGAAAGCCCTCACTCTCCACCTAGTGATGACATGCTTCATCATCGGGCCCCACCAAAGAGACCGAGTGTCTCTTTGGTGTGCTGCAACGCCAGGATTACTGCGGAGCAGGATGGTGATTTAAGGGCGTGTTGAGTGCAATTCAGATTAGTGAGTGGTGGAAGTATTAAAATAGTCAGTAGTGTATCTGAGGTAATAATTTTATTCTATGATCACTAAAGACAGAGATATTAAAATATGTGAGGAAACAGTCCACTATAATTGAGTGGTGGGTTCCTATAGGTTTGTCAACATGTTTCTTGCCATCGAAACGGTGTTAATTTACCCGGCAATTCTTCATGACTGTGTGTGATAAACCCTGGCGGTATGGGCACGCTAAGGCCCACCCTTACCTAGGGGCGTGAGAGTGAAAATTAAGTAAAAGTGAAAAAGTGCAAAAAAATTTAGGAAGGAACAAACTCTTCCTAATTACTCCTGGTTTAGGAGGCTTCTACTTATCGGTTTCTGCACTTTATAGGTGTTAGAATCAAACACCATGGGTCTCAGGAGGGGGGTGGAAGCGTATTCGGCACACCGCCCTTGACGCTTAGCACCCTCAGTCTGCCTACGTCGCCCTCGTACCGGACCCCGATACTTTTACTTAATTTTCACTCTCACGCCCCTAGGTAAGGGTGGGCCTTAGCGTGCCCATACCGCCAGGTTTTATCACACACAGTCCTGAAGAATTGCCGGGTAAATTAACACCGTTTCGATGGCAAGAAACATGTTGACAAACCTATAGGAACCCACCACTCAATTATAGTGGACTGTTTCCTCACATATTTTAATATCTCTGTCTTTAGTGATCATAGAATAAAATTATTACCTCAGATACACTACTGACTATTTTAATACTTCCACCACTCACTAATCTGAATTGCACTCAACACGCCCTTAAATCACCATCCTGCTCCGCAGTAATCCTGGCGTTGCAGCACACCAAAGAGACACTCGGTCTCTTTGGTGGGGCCCGATGATGAAGCATGTCATCACTAGGTGGTGAGTGAGGGCTTTCTTCAACATCCCAGTGTGGTTGTTTCTGTGCTTCCAATAACGGCCTAGCTTTTCCTCAAGACACTCTTCCTTTGATTATTGACTATTGACCGGGGAACAAGAGTGTCAATCTACTCTCCCTACCTCTCTCCTTGTTACACATAATCATTTCTTTGCCATGTGGGCACTCCCTGACAAACTCTGGTGGCCAGTCTTTCTCTGCTCGAAGGATATCATAGCCTTTTGATAGGTTCTCCCAAAAGAGACCTCTAAGTTTCCTAGTTTTGTCCCCCTCTATACGTAATGTTATTTCATATAATTTATGGGGTACACTAACTCTGGTGTCTGCAGTTTCCACCTGAATGTATTCATTCGTGTCCACTGTCTCCAGAAGATTCATCAGGATCTTGCGAGCTATGGTCACTTCTGCTGCGCTGTCTAGCATTGTCTGGGCCCATTCTCCGTGCTTGAGTTGTGTTCTCAGAATCCTCTGCATGTTTTATATTAATACTGGCTACCTTCTTTTTTGGAAATTGTAATTTTTTACTTTGACGAGCAGGTTCCTTGGCTTTGGACTTGACGCGCTCTTCTTTGTGTACTGACCATCCTCTTCTTTCCGATTTCTGTGAGGAAGTCTGAAAAGATCGAGAGGGACGCGTATCATTATCTTGATATCTGTCAGGTTTTTTAATTTATCCCTATCTCTAAGGTTGTATCTTTTCGCAGAGGGCTCCCGTTGTGGAGACCTGCCCCCTCGTTCTGGAGATCTATTTCTTCGTTGGGGAGACTTTCCTCTGGACTGGAACTGTTTTTCTCTGGGAGTGGTTTGTTTGTTACCCTCCCACTTCTTTTTTGGAGTAATAAGATTATTTTTAATAAAGCTCTTTTCAGGATTTTCAGTTAGTTGTGGTTTTAGTGGTTTCCCACCCAACTATCTGTACCTAATTCTTCATAGGATTTTTCAATTATTCTGGCAAGTTCAAAAGTTTGTTCTGCTATATCTGTTTATTTCACTTTTTGGCGGATCGCCACAGATGCTGCTTCTCCTTTTATGTTGGCTAATAGTATAGCCGAGACTTGCTTAAAGTCTTTCAGTAATTTCATACCTAGATTTAAAGCAGGCTCTGGACGGTACTCATTTTGAATCTGCCTTAGTACGTCTAGTATAACCGCCATAGACGGAACACCATGTGTTTTTGTGTATATTGAAGCAAAGACTGTTCCCCAAGTGTCACAGTCCTCCACATATGGTGCGATCCCCATTGGTAGGCAGATTGTCAGAATTCTGTGTTTCTCATTAGGTGTAGTATCAGGAAATACTGCCTCTATCTGAGTAATTTTTTGAGCTAACCAGAACGGAATTTGTTCCCGTTTTGCGGGTAATTTGCCAAAGACTGATTGTATAGTCTGTGGTGTAATTTTATTTGTGTTCCCCTGGTGAGGGGTGTGCTGTGGAATTGTTATCGCTGGTTGGACTGTTAAAGTCCGCATGACATATCGGACCAATTGTCTATGTATTTTTATTAGTTGTTTTAGCTGAACTAAAAGTTCTCTGCTTGACATCTTTTCAATGTCAGGATGTGGTGTATAGCTGGCTAGAACCGGCCATGTGGCTCCTGGTCTACCTAGTGGACTAAGCCTGGTGAAGTGATTTTGATGTTTTAGGGCGCCATTAAACCAGAGCTGGTGCTCCTGGTATGTTAGTGGAATTTCAACGTCCACGAAAGGAACGTATTCCGTTGGAGATTCATCTATTTTGTAGTAGTGGAACTCGCGTGTCACATCATGTGCTGCTGGAAAATGTATCCAGGAATAGAATACCTCTGTCTGCCGATATTCATGGGCCTCTACCACAAATATGACTATACCTCTTGGTGATACTCCATTATTTATAAGTTTGTAAGTTACACTCTTCCTTACATTGACTGGGATGAGTATAGCATCCGGGTCATCTTGCCGAAGACTTGCGTCTTCCGCTAAAAGTTGAGCTGCCAAAGCATCTCTTTCTTTGTCGTCGTCCGACATTTTACTGACTGAAAGTTTGCCGAGCAAGTTTCAAGGAAACAAAGATTAGGTGCACAATATTTTGGAACACTGTATCTTTCAACGTTGACTAAACCAAGAACTAATACATAGGATTCTCATCCTACTAAGTTTTGGCGGATATTAACCTTTCACCCACTCCAGACGTCTATTGGAGTTTTTACGGGAAAAAGGGGTCTGTGTGAAAAGCACGACTGAGTTACTCTAATATCTAGTGTTAAATTATCGCCTTACCAAACGTTGGGCGCCATGTAGTGTAGTTCCTATATTCCCAATAGGCTCTGCGCATTGGAATAACATAAACGATAGTTTAGACGTAGGACTGAGGTCGACTAGGTCTCTATTGAATATGTTAGACTTAATTATGAATGCCAGCTAGCTCAGAGGTCACTAGAAACTTTCTCGAGTAAACAAGAAGGTGTTAACTTTCCTGAATAGACAAGAAGGGATTAGTTTCTGACAACCGCATAAACATGACAACTTTGCTCCCTCCAGAATAAGGAGTATATCTCCAGAGTCGCGGAAACAATAGGTAGCTATTTCACTCAGTCAATCGTGCATGCTTAGTTTCACCAGAAGTGCAGAAAAACAGAGAGACGGGCGTTTTCAATAAAAGAGTTTATTTATTGAACAGTCTTCTCTCTTATGCAAGAGAAGTGAGTTGCCACAATTGCAATACCTATCATAAAGTAAAGTGCGTACAGTAAAAGGAGTATTACAAAGTAATACTGTAAAAGCATGGTATGATTTCTGAGCCATACGGTGTTTAAAATGGTTTAAAATACATACAAAGATAAAATCATAACTAAACGTACTCACTGGTGCTTCTAAGATACGCCTACCCCGGTGTACCTAACCTAAGCCTAGTACGTGGGAAGGAGTAAGTGAGCTACAGTTTGAGTTAAGATAGTTTTGCCAAGAATCTGAATCAAGAATTCTCTACGGGGGGGAGGAGCTACGCGCGGATCCAAGATGGACGCGTGAGCAGAGGGCTCCCGAGACCCCTTCCGCCACCCTCATCTATCCTGGAACAAATCCTGATTTGGACGACGGGTATTTTTTGCTGATGCTCTGATGCTATCAAAAGCTTTTTCCAAAACTCGATTTGGCCACCGGGAGCCGGACTTGCTGCTCCTCATAATTTGAGGCCTATGGCAGAGGCCATCCGGGGGCTTGAGTTCCCGAGGTGCCCAGGTGGCAATTGAACAACAACGGCTGGAGAGATGCATCCGCTGCCCCTGTGGTACTTTCGGTTTCGATTTTGGTCATTGTTGACGCCAATTCGCCGCTGATTGATACTGCTGCCCTGGGCTAGCCGTCAATTCCACTTTGGTTGTCGTTCCTCGACCTCTCGACACAACAGGCTTGTCATAGAGGGCATCATTTTGACCAGATTCCAGAGGTCCTGTCGGAGCTCGTCGCCCACCATGACGGGCAGGACGGACTCTGAGAGGCGCAACACCCGAGGCCCGAATCGTGGAGGGGCTGTTCAGGCACAGACTATAGATCGCTTTACCCGCCCGAAGGGATCCCCGGGTGGACCGAGCAAGGCCCTAGGGGAGTCTGGTGACGATGCTCCTGCGACTGAAGAGCCGACTCTAACGGATGTCATGGGCGCCATTGCCAGTATCCAGACTGCGATGGGTCGGCAATATGAAACTCTGGCCGCTAAGCTGGACACGGTGGCAATCGAGGTCAACCTTATCAGGACGGGCTTGGGGAAAACCAATGAACGGGTTAAATCCCTGGACATCAAGACAGCTAGCCTGATTACAGATGTCTCGGATCTTCAGACCAAGGTCCGCGATCTTCGCATGGCCAGAGATTCGTTCGCCCGTCGGCTGGATGATTTCGAGAGCCGGGCCAGACGCAACAACGTCCGCATCGTAGGTGTTCCGGAGAACTCTACAGACTCGCCTACGGACCTTTTGGTGGAGGATCTTATTCGGAACCACTTGCCACCAAAGGGCCTTAGTAATCTTTTTGCGGTGGAGCGTGCTCACAGAAATCCAGGTGGGAAGCCCAAGCTTGGTGCCGCTCCGCGGCCTATAATAGCCAGGATTTTTAATTTCCGAGACAGGGACGCTATCCTGCAGGCCTCCCGTACTAATGGTCCCACTAAGTTTGAAAACGTGTCGATCAGTTTCGATCCGGACTTCACGCAGGCGGTGCAGAAGCAACGTATGGGCTTTACGGGGGTGAAGAGACGTCTCAGGGACATGGGACTGAAGTACGCCATGCTTTTTCCGGCTCGCCTGAGGATTGAACATAATGAACGTGCATTTTTCTTTGATCGCCCGAGGTGGCCAGTGACTGGCTGGACACCCTGCCGACGCAACACACCAGCCCGGAGAGCTCGAGGGGCGCCGAGGGCGGCTTGGAAGAACAGGAGTAGTGAGTCTGGGCCGACGAGCCAATTTGTTGGACGCTTTGCAGTGGCTCTGTGATTGCGATGTTTCTACGTTGTAGATACCCGGGGGTGGAGGGATTCGGGACTCTTCCTCCTCAGGGGACGTTTTTCTCTCTCTTCTTGTAGGTTAGTTTAATGGGGCGACAGGCACACTGCAAGTTGGGGTGGCTTTTTGGTCTACCACAGGGGTGCAGGGTGGGGGGTTGTGTGTTGAGGGTTCCTTGGGGGGTTGTGGGGGGGGTCTTTTCTTGTTTGCTTGTTACGAGGCTACGATTTGGTCGCTATTTTATCATTTGTGCCTGTTTTGTGTCGGGGAGGACTGTTTGTTCCTGTCTGGGATGGGGGGTAGGGGGCTGAGGGTACTGGAACGTTAATGGTCTCGGGGATAGGATAAAACGGGGGATAGTTTTGCAATACTTGAAGCGACAATCCCCGGATATCGTTTTACTACAGGAGACGCATCTTGTAGGAAATACGTGCCATGCATTGAATAGACGAGGCTACCGCTTTGTGGCCCACTCTGGATTCACCACTGGGTCGAGGGGGGCGGGCATCCTGGTTAGAAACTCCCTCCCCCTCGAAGTGGATGATAAGGTGCTAGATAAGCTAGATGATAGGGGCCGCTATGCCGCTGTTGTGGGTCGCTGGGAGGGGAAGACGATCTCCATTTTGTCTGTGTATGTTCCCCCTGGTCTTTAGTCCACCACGTTTTCTGATTTGGGCGGGGTAGTCCTGGGACTCCCCGATGGCTTGCTGGTAGTGGGTGGCGACTTTAATTCGGTCGTCAGTGGAGAGGAGGATCGTAGCCCCCGTAGACCCTCCCCGCATCGCAGTTATGGCTGGGGAATTTCTTGGACACACTGGGATTAGCGGATTGTTGGAGACAACTCCATCCTGGACAGCTCCAATACACCTTTTATGCAGGGGCTCATGGTAGTCTCTCGAGACTCGACTACATCCTTATACCAACGGCACAGATGGTCTCAGTGAGGGAAATTAGACAGTTGGCTAGGGGGATTTCGGACCACTCCCCACTCTGGCTCACTATTGACGTGCGGCTGGAGTCCGGGGGTCGGATCGCTCCTATTAATCCGTGGCATCTTCGTAACCCCAACATTGGTACGGAAGTGGTTAAATGTATGGATTACTATTTTGCTGAGAATGAAGGGTCAGTATCCTCCCCTGTTTCTTTAAAAAAAATAAAAAATTCTCTAAGGGTCTAATCAGCTCCATACCTTGTTTATAGAATGAAGGAGGTCTTGTATCTCGTTCTCAGGACTCGATCTCCCAGCAACCCGCAAGGGTGACCGGAAACACTGGAGCTGGATTTCTCGGCAGGAGAAAAGACAGCGTCTCCCTCAGTGCGTCAATGGGAGGGTCGGCTTCCTTCGGCACTTGCCACAGCAGGGCGTCGGGCAAGTAGTTAGCTGATCTGCTCCAAACCACCATGTGTTTTGCTAGGGCAGATGCTGGTATATTTATACCTGGAAGGTGCTGAGTTTGACGTAAGGGTGGACATAAGACGTCACTAAAAACTCGCAGTTCTTTCAGGACTCCAGGAGTTCTAGGACAAATCAATACAGAAGCAGGGGGAATTTCCGGGCTGCTGGAGGCTTGGTTTGTTTAAGAACACGTTGTGCTTTCTAGGAGTCTATGGGAGTAGCCTTGCCGTATTTGGACTGCATTGGCTATGACTAAATATGGATATGATTCTTATGCCTTTATAAGGATATGATTTGTTATAACCACATAAGGGCATAAGTAGGGAATATTTAAATAGGGTCCTAGATACGCTTACAACACAATCACTCTGCTGTTGAGTATTTGCATCTTTTACCCCCGTAGTATAGTTTCAGCAGTAAAAGGAGCTCTCCTGCGGCTCCCATTTAGCACGAGGGACAGCCAGGACAACTCTGCAGCCAGGCTCCATGGGCCAGGTAAAATTGAACTGATTGAACTGACTGTCGCGGCTTGGTCCTGGGACCTGCATCACCTTTACCCTGCCACAAAACTCAATCTGTAAGTGATCGATTGTCACTAGTGGTTTTTCCAATTGATCGCAATGATAAAGTGTCACTGTATTATTCTGCACTGATTTTATATTCCCTCAAAAATCTATAACTCCAGTTATATGTGGGCACCTGAACACCTAGCTTGCCACTTGCCTGTGGCCTTCAGTTCTTGCTTGTTTCAGACTGAACCCAGTGGGACAGCAGCAGCCCAGGTTTTCCCACTGGGGCTTTTCTGACCTGGTTTTCCCACTCACTGTTCTTCCAGCCAACAGAAGCCTGCACACCCCAGGACCTACTTAATACAGGCAGCAGTGCACGCACATCAGTAGACACCTAGTTTGCCACATGCTTGTGGCCGCCAGTTCCTGCTTGTTTCTGGCTGATCCAGTGACACCGCACCGCTTACTGAGGGCAAGAAAGAAGACAGCCTTTGCTGCACACATCCAAACCAGCGCCAAAAACACCAAGGAACTTTTCAAAATTGTTAAGGAATTCTCTAACCCGGCTGCCAGCAAAAACATCATCATACCCTCAGAGGAGCTGTGCCACAACCTCACCCACTTCTTCCACAACAAGATCGCTACCATATACAGAAACTTCGTGCCCCAACCCTCCCCTATAGACTTCCTCAACAGATATGCCACCACCTTAACCAACACAATCCACACATTGACCACCTGGAACATCCTACCCATCCACTCAGGAGCTCCCACATACCCATGCTCACACCACATCTTCAAACTTGGAAACCAAAGGATCGGCCAGGAACTCACCACCCAACGCAACACCTCTATGACCACAGCAATATTTCCTGATGTCTGGAAACTCACAGAAGTCAGAGCACTACTCGAAAAACCCTCTTCTGACCCCAGCAAACTCAAAAACTACTGGCCAATCTCCCTGCTCTCATTCCCAGATAGGGTGTTGGAAACGATTATCAACAAACAACTGGAGCAGAACCAGCTACTCAATGCCTCCCAATCCGGGTTCCCCAGCAAGCACAGCGCCAAAACCACCTTAATCGCAGCCAGCGATAACATTCAAACTCTCCTCTACAGAGGAGAAACAGCAGCTTTGAGCCTCCTCGACTACTCTGCAGCCTTTTACACTGTATCCCACCATACGCTGATCGAAAGACTCCACCACATCGGCCTCCAAGGGGGCGCGTTCCAATGGATTACCTCATTCCTCGCTGGAAGTACCCAGAGGATCCACCTTTCACCTCTGAACTCAAGGAGATCACCTGTGGTGTTTCCCAGGGCTGGTCCCTCAGCCCCAAGCTCTTCAACGCATATATGACCCTGCTGGCCAATATCGGCAGATATCACAGTCTGAACATAATTTCCTACGCAGACGACACCCAACTCATCCACTCACTCATCGATGATCCCACCACCACCAGAACCAACTTCCACAGATGCATGACAAACGTCACCGACTGGATGAAGAACAACTGCCTGCATCCGAACATAGACAAGACGTTAGTACTGATCTTTGGCAACGGCAGCAACACATTTAACGACTCCTGTTGGCCATCAGACCTAGGACTCGCACCTACTCCTTCTGACCATGCCAGAAACCTCGGAATCACCATGAAATCACAGGTCGACACCGTCTCCTCCGCCTGCTTATTCAATCTGTGCATGCTGCGTACGTTCTTGAGTGGCTACCCCTACACACAAGGCACACTGTGACACATGCCCTCATCCCCAGCCGACTGGACTATGGCAACACCCTCAACGTAGGAATTGCTGCACACCTCCTACAAAGATTTCAGACCATACAGAACCCACAGCTAGACTTATCCTCTGCCTTCCCCAACGAACAAATATCACACCCCACCTCGGGCAACTCCACTGGCTCCCCGTACAGAGGAGATGCCAAGTCAAACTGCTGACCAACAAACACAAGGCTCTACACAGCCAAGGACCTGCATACCTCAACCACCGCCTAACTTCCACCAACCGTCGGCAAGACTACGTTCCACCTTCCTTTCACTTGCCCATACTCCCTGCATCTACCGAAGCAGAAGTGGAGAACGCTCCTTCTCCCACATCGCAGCAAAGGCCAGGAACAGCCTTCCTGCGCACCTCCAGACCATCACCTCACTGCCGAATTTCCAAATGTTCCTCAAGACCTGGTTGTTCAAATAAGCCTCCAGGAACGGCAAGAGCCTGGATACCCTATTGGGTGATTAGCCACGCTTTATGAATCCTGATTGATATGTATGCTATTCGGTTTGTTTTGGTGTCTAAATTAAGATAAAAATACACTCTATTTTTATAAATTGGTGTGGAATTTCTCTCGCTGGGTGTCAATTACTTATCGTCCATGTTGATACATTGAAATGCTTAACACATGGTTCTCTAGTAAATTCTGACTGCTCTTCGTCACACTACCAGGGATGAGATAAGGATTTATTAGTGTGAATCCAAAGACCATCTTTGGGGCATTGTGATAGTATTACATGGTGAGACATAACCTCAGCACAACATAATGTTCAGGATTCACTTGAGTTACTATTCCATTCCATATATTGACAATTTTGTTTTTGATTTTCTTATTTCTCACAGGATCATATCACAGAATTACATTACATTTCCATTTATACAGTACTTTAAACCATTGCTTATTTAAGAGCTGGTGTCAACCATAACTTAGAGGATTCTGGTTAAAAGGCTATTTTTAGTGTTTTCTTAAATGGTATACTTGACTTGGCTGCTATTGTAGACTGTTCCAAAGTCTTGCAATTTAACTGCTCCATAATCCCTTTGGGGTGATTTGGTATAATACAATCTCTGAGGTTTTTAGGTGCTTCACTCTACACAAATGTGATGGTTAATATGAGACCCTTATGAATGAAGAATGTACCTTAGGTGCAATATATGCAAAAGCTCTGCTGAATTCTGACTAGTTTGGCTATGCTCTTCTTGGAGGTTTCTGTTGTAACAGCTTCCGATATTATTTGAAGCTACCACTACTATTTTAATCTATATATCCACTGGTAGACATTCAGCAAGTAGACATCTCAGTGTTTTTTAAACAGTTTTTAACTCAAATATCTTTATTACATTATCATTCAAAGAAAACAGAGATAGAAACAGGGAAGTCACATTGTATAACAGTGTTTAGAAATCAACTGCTATGGATTATATCAGTGAAACATGTACTCTGTAAATGATTCTACATAATCACAACCTTGCTTATTTGTACAACCTTTAACAGTGATGAACAAGTTACTTATCTTCGCTAACGCCTTATCTAGTATAGTTCAAAATTACTTTATTCGGTTTTTGACAAAACAAAACCATAAAAGTTCACAGTACAATAAAAATAGCATTCCGTGCTACCGTTAAAAAACATATAGATAAAATACATTATACAGGGAACCCTTAATTCATTACATAAAGTGTTCTACTCTTGCACTAGTAAAAGAAACAAAGCAATGGGTGAATTAACTCTAAAAAATTCTTACAGATCCAAACATTTCCCATACTTCATTGTACATTTTAAAAAGCCCGCCACGTGGGGTATGTTTTCTGGATTCAGCATTAGTAAATGATATAGTGCAGGCCGGGCTTGTACAAGGTTCATCCTTTTTAAAATAGGTTTTAAATAGATATTTCTGGGGAATTCATAGTATTTACAAAAAAACATAAAGTGAAGCATATCCTGTGGAGACTGAAGGTCGAAGCCACAGGATGCTAACACCATTCCCTTGTGGCAACCCCTAGGGACTGGCAATAAAAGAAAACAATCATATGCTGGTATAGGCCAGAGAAGATATTGCTCCTCCTCAGGTGACGTTTTAAGAATAAGGTGGAGGCACAGACTGGGCTTCAGTAACTCCGTACCCTCTCTATCCATCTTTTTGCGGGTGATAAATGACTCTTTTATCAGTATAGGATCTTTAACTGTTATACTTTCCGGATTTAAGAAAAGGTCTAATCTGCCCTCTTTACAAAAAGTATATTTGAGATAACTCAGCCAAGGGATTTTAGACATGTTGTCTAGGCTAAGAGATTCTGTTAGTAAGCTATGTGTTAGTCCTAAGTGTTTGTTAAGCCAACACTGCATCCAAAACAAAAGAGGACGCAAGGATAGAGTATCACCTAAAAAAGGCATGCCAGTTTCTTCATGTATGGTTAGGTTAGGGATTCCCTGTGGGACACATAGTAATTTTTTTTTTTTATTATTTTCCGCTGTTTGTAAGCACCCATGATTGCTATAGCCCCAGAGTTCACTCCCATAGGAAGCTATAGCGATGCTCTTAGACCTGTACACTTTCAGCATGGCTGCCACTGGTCTATTACCCATTCTGGGTGCAAAGTCGAAGACTGCGGCATTAGCCCTAGCTACTTCACCCCTTTTCCTGTTCATACAGGCAACCCAATTCAGTTTTTGATCTAAAAGTACCCCAAGATAAGAGAATGAGGTGCATGTTGGTACCCTGATACCGTTGACCTTAAATAAGTGTTGTTTTCTAGCTGCCTTCCCTACCTGCAATACATAGGATTTAGTGTTATTTATGTTCAGGTCTCGTATTAACATAAATTCATAGAAGGCGTCCAGTAATGTTTGAAGCCCTTTGGGGGTACGAGCTAACAAGACGGCGTCGTCGGCATATAGTAAGACGGGGAGGCCCCGTCGACCCACATATGGGTAATCGGCCCCCGTCTTAACCAGGTGATCTTCTAGGTTGTTGATATAAAGGTTAAAAAGAAAGGGGGCAAGGATGCACCCTTGCCTTACCCCCAGACTAGTGCTAAAACTTTGTGTGACCTTAAGGTCCCTGGTGTATCTGACATTAGCCTTGGTGTCCCTGTGTAGGTCCCTTAGGAAGTTCACAAGATGTTGCTCTACCCCCATGGCCTCCAGGGACCGCCACAGCCTTCCCCTGTTAACACAGTCAAAGGCTGAGGAGATGTCCATGAAGGCGATGTAGACTGTACCTGGACGTGCAATGGTATATTTTCCCAGGAATAGGTAGAGGTTAAGGCACTGGGCCATGGTGGAATGCCCTCTACGGAACCCGTATTGGATGTCAAAAATGATCTTTTTCTCTTCAGCCCATACGGACAGTCTCTTCAGGATAATGCCCCCTAGGACCTTTACGATGGAATCTATCAGGGAGATAGGCCTATAATTCAGCGTGCTGTTTCTGTCTCCCTTTTTGAATACAGGGACTATTGTTGAGAGGCCCCATGAGGCTGGGCAGGCTTTTTCTTCGGCAGCGTTTCCCACAGCTTTGAGAATAGGGGCCCAAAATGTGGGGTCAGATTTATAAAGATCGGGAGGGATGCCATCTGGGACGGGCGCCTTTTTGTTAGAAAGATTATTTATTCCCTCCAGTAGTTCGCTTACTGAGAAGTCCAATACCTCCTGCCCTTGCTTCTCGTATGGAGTAACTGATTGCTCCTTATTATCCTGAAAGATTGCAACAAAATGGTTCACCCATTCGCCCTCAGTAATGTTTGTCCCCACTACACTAGCCCCAGCCGGATCTAGAGGTGATTGATTAATTGTGTTCCAGAAACTTGAGCTATTGGAGAGGGTCATAGGGTTTAAAAGTTCCTCCCATAATGCATTTTTCAGCTCAGACTTTCTTTTCGTTAACACCTTTTTATAGGTTATTCGCAGTGAGCTTATCTTATCTAGTAGAGACTCCGCTAACGCCTTATCTAGTAGAGACTCTATCTAGCTGTAGATTCCTTACCTTAGAATATTTCCCAGGTGTCAAACTGGATCCGGAAACGTTTCAAGCAGTACCCTTGCGCGCCGGTAGGTGCCGTCGTTCAGCTCCATGGCTGTGTCCAAGCCGGAGTTGACATGCGCAGTGCCTATATAGGCACCCAAGCGCGCTGACACCAGTTACTTTTCGTGACCTTTCCACATCAGAAGGGCAAAGCCGTGAAGGTTGCTGAAGTACCAGTGTGTAGAAACTAAGGACCTTATAAGAGTGACCCTATTTGGAGAAATCCGTTTGCAGAGTGGGAAGGGTGGGAGGGTCGATAAGGATCTGTGGCTACATCAAGTCTCTACAAGATAAGGTGTTACCGAAGGTAATTAACTTGTTTATCTGATCGAGAAATTGGAAGATTCCTTACCTTAGAATAGGTACGCAAGCAATACTTCACCAAAGGTAGGTTTGCAAACAGATGTAGACCAGGAAGTCGTGAAAGACCGAACGGGCAAAGTGCACATCATGATGGCCCTGACTGTCCAAGCAGTATTGCTTGGTGAAGGTGTGCGGAGATGCCTATGTCGAGGCCTGACAAAAGTCCAGGGCAGGGACTCCACAAGCTAATGCAGTGGTCGCAGCCAAGGCTCTGGTCGAATGAGCCCAGTAGACCTTGAGGGGGAGGGGGTTGCTTCTTGGCCAGTGCATAGCAGATTTTAATACAAAGTATGTCCATCTTAAGATGGTCCTTTCCTGCATGGCCTTTCCTCTGTTTGCTGCGATGAACCTAATAAAGAGTTGATCATCCACCCAGTTTTCCTTAGAACAATCAATTTAGAAAGATAACACTCTTTGTGGGTCTAGATGATTGACCTAGACTATTCTTTCAGTGAGGCGGAGCAAAAAAAGGTCAGCAATGTAATGGCCTGGTCAACGTGGAAGGGTATCACCACTTTCAATAGGACAAAGGCAAGTGCTCTCAGAACTAGTTTGTCTGGAAAGAGTGTGGTGTATGGAGGGTGCACGGATAGTGGCTGCAGTTCGCTAACCCTCCTGACCGATACAATGGCCACTAGAAAGGCAATTTTGATGGTCAGAAAATGTAAAGGACAGTTGCGCATAGGTTCGAAGGGCGGGCGCATTAAGAATGTCAATACCAGATTCAAGTACCATTGGGACATGATGGAGGGTTTTGGAGTAGGCCTGTGCGGCAAATTTCGTTCCGCTCACGGAATTTGGGTAATCTCGAGTTCCGCGGAGAACACGAAATTGCCCAAAATTCTGCGTTCCGCAGCTTCGCGAAATTCTTTGTTTGTTCGCGTTCTCAAAATGCGTGTTCGCGAGATATTTCCCCCCGAGCATGCAAACAGCAATTGAAAACAGGAAAAAAGCATCGCAGGCAAGCAATTCTGGGTGTTCACGGAATTTCTGCGTGTTCGCAGAGATTTTTTTACCATTTTGCGAGATTTGGGTAACAGGATTACGCAAATTACGCTCACCCCTATTTTGGAGAGGACATATTTTGTAGTTTTTTTAGCAAATGAGTCCCACCTTTAAACACGGAGGGCTTATACCGCAAGAACTCCGATATGGCTGAAAGATGCCCTTTAATAGTGCTCAAGGCCTTGCCAAGCTGGTGAGAGAACAAACAAAAAAAACTTCAGGTAAAGGTGCAGAAAAGGGATCAACATTTTTGAAAGCACACCAAGTGATAAATTTGTCCAAATGGCAGGCGTAAACTGTCTAGGTTGAGGCTCAGCAGCCTCAGAGTCAGTCTCTCCGACATTCCAGAATAGAGGCTGAAACATCGAAATCATAGCCTCAATACCCTGGACTAGGCATTCTGAAGGGTAGGCTCGAAACTGCATTGTGCCTAGAACAGCTCCAAGGTCTCAAAGGGAGTTGGAGTGACTTTGGCACTTCATAGGGAACCACAGTGAATACAGGTAATCCGACTTAGTCTGGAGTTGGGAGACGACTGCCTGGGGCAAACCAGTCTTCAACAGCCAATCATCGTGGTATGTGAAGGCTGGAACCCCTGACCTTCGCTGGTGAGCTGCAGCCACCACCATCACTTGGTGAACACTTGAGCGGAGCTGGCAAGGCCAAAAAGGAGCACAGCAAACCGATGAGGCTTGCAGCCTACTGTGAACCACAGGAAACATCTGTCAGCAGGCAGGACAGGAATATGGAAGTAAGAGTCCTGTGAGTCCAATGCTACCATCCAGTCTTCTGGGTCTAGGGTAGACAGAACCTGAGCTAACATGAACAACTTCTTCAGCAATAAATCAAGATGGCATAGGTCTAAAATATGCTGGAGGCCTCTGTCCTTCTTGTGCACCAGAAAGAAGCAGGAATAACAGCCACAACCTACTTCTGATGTCACCACCCTCTGGATGGCGCTTTTGCCAAATGAGCCTAAACTTACTGATGGAGCTGGGAGAGTTGGTCCTGTCAGCGGGTCTGAGGATGGTGGCATTGGCGGCGGGTTTTCTAGGAAAGGGATGGAGTAAACAAGCTGAACAATTTGTACTACCAACTTTTCCGATCGTATGGACTGCCAGTGGGCCAGATGACGGAACCTGACACCAACTGGGTGCCTGTGATGGTACGAGAGCAAACTAAAATAGTTTGTTTTGAGGCTGCCTGGTGGGTGGCGGACTGGTTAGACCTCTGGCTGTGTGTCCAACGCAGTTTGTGGAAACTTTGTCCATGGCCATGAAAGGACAAGGAAGCCTGTTTGCCCTGGTATCTGGGCGGAATTGGAAATGGCTGGTTGCCCCTACCATAACCACTGAAGGGGTGAAAGGCAAAATAGTGTTAGTGTGGTGCAACGCAGAGGCCCAACAACCTGGTAATGGCTGGATGTCCTTAAAGTGCTCCAGATCTGAATCTACATTGTTGTCGAAGAGGCAGGTGCCATCAAAGGGCATGTTTATGAGGGAAGCCTGGACATCCCCAGAAAAGCCATTAAATCTCAGCCAGGCATGGAATCTGAGCGCCACTGATGACACTATTGCTCTGTCTAGCGAGTCGTTCATCTCCAGTCCGCAGTGAACTGTGAACTTTGCTGCATTTCTGCCAGCAGCAATAGCCTATGTCAGTATGGCTCGGGCGTCCTCTGAGACCAAGGGCAGCACTTACGCAATCGAAACCCAAACCGAATCTCAAACTGTGTGGTTATATAGGTCCAAAAGTCATGCAGTGTTCACTGACTACAGTGCAAGGTTGGCAGAAGAGAGCATTCTCCTGCCTACGGTGTCCAGCCTCTTGGATTCCCTATTCAGTGGTGTGATAAGGAATGCAACAGGGATGACCTTGGATGTGGATGCCTGGACAACAGACTTTTCGGTGTGTGGTGCTGGGTAAGTAAAACTGGGTTCCCAGGAGCGGTGCAATGGTGGCGGGCAATTGTCCTGTGCACAGTTGCTCCTTGTACCGCGCATGGTCCAGGCACCGAGAAGGACATCAGGGAGGGCTTCGTTAAAAGGGAGGAAAGGTTCTGAGGGGGGTGACTCCCAGTTGAAGAACCTCCCTCAAGACGTTCGTCTTGACTGCCAGCGAGGGCAGCATAAGGTCCAGGACCTCGGCAGCCCCTATCACTACCATAGAAAATAAAACCCCTTCCTCTGTAACCACTCTAGAAGGAGAGACAAGGCCAGTGTCTGGGGAGGTACCCAGACCAGTGGCATCTGCCGGTACCTCATGCCAGTTGTCTTCAGTCTCATCAAGGGTGCTGGTGTAGCCATAAGAATCCCCAGATCCTCCCCAATGATACTCCTCCCCGGGCCTGTGGATAAAAGTAGTCTCTGGCTCCACTCTGAAGGTCGAGTTTCAGTTGAAGTTGATGTCGGACTATGGCAATTTAGCTTCGCATCAGAGTCAGGTATGATTATGTTGTCTGCACCGGGAACAACATCATTTGTAAAGCCTCCAGGGAAGGTTGCTGTCTCATGGTCGGAGTCGTTCTGGGTCCAAAACTGGATTCAGGGGGGCCAACTGGCAACAAGGTGGAACCAGCCGGCGGGAATTCAATGGGGGCACCTGCCGACCCCATGGGGCGGGGGTCGCTCTGACTCCAGGAAACGCAGGGAGGCATAGAGCAGACCCATAGGCTGGATCCATGTGGACGCAGGGCCTAGAGTGATGTCATTCATACTCATCATCCGAAGATTTAGACTGGCACGGTCAAGTCGCAGAGCTCTTTGACTTCTTAGACTTCTTGTGAGACTTACCCAACGACTTCAAAAGAGATGACGAGTGCCTGGAATGACTCAGCATGGGACCTTCCTCACAACTGGGGCCTGGAGCATTGTGGAGGCAACTGGCATTTGGTGACTAGGAGACCTCCCTCTGCTCCTTGGGGTTCATGGTGCGACAGTCGTCACAAGTCTTGGAGACGGAATCCAGCTTAAAGCACCAAAGGCAAACCAGATGGGATTCTGTCACTGACATCTCACTGTAACTGGAACCACAGGGCTTAAACCCCATCGGTTTTAAGGGGGGCATTTAATCCACAATGGGAGACAAAGTTGAAAAAGGTGCAATAAAATGGTGAAAAAAGTCAGTTGAAAAGTGACTGGAGATAGTTCTCTCTGGACTTGCGCAGACTGGCGCAAAAAGAAAAGAACTGCTGTCTGTGTGCTGGGATGGCACCTATATAGGCACCGTATACCTCACTTCCAGCGCAGATGATGCTGATACATAGCAGAGCAAAGCCACTCATCAATGCGCAGAGGTACTGCTCGAGAGGTTTCCAGATGAAGTCTGACACCTGGGGAATGTCTAAGGTAATTAACTTGCAGCTAGAAGTCTCTATCAGATACTTGATGTTCACTTCATACAGAGTAGAGTTAAGAGCCTTTCTTAAATTGCAAACATTTTTATGAGTACGATAACCATTAAGATTAAGCTAGAAATATTGTAAACGTATCCAGTGTATTTGGCCTTTATGAACCATTTTAAGATTAATTTCTACAACTGAGTATTCAGCTATGTCCAAACCCCAGAGTTACGTGAATAAGAAAGATTGAAAATAGGGATACAAATATAATGGCCATTCCTACAGGTGTTTATTTGTCGTTTGTTATAAAGGATGTAACTTTTAAATATCACTATTTCTGTTCTGTTCATAGACTTTATTTCGATAAAAATATCACAAAAGTCGTTACATGACACAATAGTGGTGAATTAAAAAAGCACAGTGTAAAAATCTATAAAACAATTAAATTAGCATCAAATCACTTGTGTTCAGTTAACAACAAAAATATACACTAAGAACATTAAAAATCTTAAAAATACATGGAGAGGTCCTAATGCGTAAAACATTTACAACATTACATTCACCAGCGCAGCAGAACGGAATTACCAATGGACTATGTGCAAAAAGTGCTCAGACACGAGTTTATAAAGTGCATTGTGCGGGAGACATTATATAGCACTTCTTTTCACAGGGTGACTTGTTTACAGTGATTATTATACTCGCCCATCATTAGGTGCTTAGATTGGACTGTGAACGAATAACCCACACCCGTCCCAAAGACTTGGCGACGGCGATCACTATCGGCTCTTCCAATGAGGTGATCAGAATCTGCACTGCCTCATTGCTCATCCTAGTTCCCATGTTCTGGCAAACTGGTTTCAGCCATCTTTGTCTTGGTCTATAATAGGCTGGGCAAGCAATTAAAATATGTGCCACCGTCTCCACCTGATCTAAGCAATAGGGACAGGCATCATCATTCAAGGCTTTCCATTTCCTAGTGAAAGCCTTAATAGGTAGAGAGCCCACCCTGAATTGGTGGTATAGTTTCCTTTCATTTGGAAAGGTAATTACGTCCCAATAGTCCTCAAACTTGGCTTCATGTTTTTCACCAAGAAATGATGTGGACAAAGACGGTCCATTGGAAGAAGCATAACGCATTGCTATGAACATTTTCCAATAGGCTGCCTTAAACTCTACCTTGGATGGAAATACTGTGCCCCCTGGATTTGTCCATAAGCTGCTCATGCCCATCCCAATGAGTAAGTCCCTCACACACGTAAGCCATGGAATTTTGTTTGACACATCCGAGTTCTTGACATCATTTAGGGCCAACGCATAGGGTTGTAGCTCGGGAGTCACCCATATCCTCCTCCAGTATGCGATTGGCCTAAACTTTGCCACATCCTTAATGGAGTGGCAACCCAGGTCCAAGAACAATGGTAACAGGAGAGTGGACTGGGAGAGCCAAATTAAAGACCGCAAGAACTTGTTTTGACCTAATGCCAAATTGTCTAAATTAGCGAAGCCCCACAATTCAGCCCCGTAAAGAATGGAAGCACCAATTTTGGTGTTGTATATTTGGAGTGCCTAGGCTATTGGTTTGGTGTATGATGATTTGTGCTCTTTGATCAGGGCACCCGACAATTGGGCATGCTTAGCTGTAAGAAGATCAACTTGTGGTTTCCAGGTCACTTTACGGTCAATATGAACCCCCAGGTATGAAAATGTATCTGTTTGTTCCAGTTGCCCGTTTGTCATACCGACACTACCAACAATCCGCTTGTGCTTGTGCAGGACCATGTACTTAGTTTTGTCCACATTAATTATTAGTTCATGGTCCCTGCAGAACAGCTCAAATCTTGTGAGGGCTCTTTGTAGACCCATCCGGCTCTTGGAGAGAATAAGGGTGTCGTTGGCAAACATAAGTAGGGGGATTCTTATCCCTGCTAGGGAGGGGCGTTGTCGGAAAGTCATTAAAATAACTCACTATCCCATTTATGTATAACGAAAACAGCGTTGGGGCTAAGACGCACCCTTGCCTGACCCCTTTTTTGATTGGAAATGTATCTGTAAGGCTTCCACCGACACTCCACCTCACCTGCGCATAGCTTGCGGTGTGTAACCAGCATAACCAAAATCTCCCGAGGCATGCCTATCTCCAGAAAGCATTGCCACATCTTACTTCGGGGGACAAGATCGAACGCTGACTTCAAGTCAACAAAAGCAGCATATAGAGTTCCAACCCCTATTACCACAACACGCCAGTATAAAAGTAAAAATCTGAACACCTGATCTATGGTGCTTGTGCAGGACCGAAACCCAGCCTGCAAGTTGGACAGAATGTTATGTTCATCCAACCAATACTGGAGTCTGTTTAGGATCATTCTTGCCAGGACCTTTTGTATACAATCTAATAGGCTAATAGCCTATAATTCCCAGGCATTGAACGGTCCCCCTTTTTAAAAATAGGTATTATTTCTGCTCCTGCCCATGTTCTTGGTATTGTAGCACCACTGGCCACAGCGTTTGCCACGATCTGTATATATTCAGCCCAATGTGGTAAATCATGAATAAAAAGGTCGGCCGGGATGCAATCGGGCCCCGGGGCCCTCCCTCTTGGGACAGATTGAAGTGCAACTTCTACCTCACGTCTAGAGAAAGTAAGAATTGTTTCAGGAGGTGGAATCACTAATATTCCAGAATTAACCTCTTCTTTAAAGAACTGTGCTGTGAAGTATGCAACCCAACTTTCTGGCTCTACATAGTTGTGTGGGACATTATTAGCCACGCCATTTCCCCACCTCACCAAGTGCCAAAACACACACATATTCCTCCCACGTGAGGCTTCCAGCAAGTCCCCCCAATGACGATCGTCCCAGGCCCTTTTGGCCTGGTACTGGGCCCTCTTGTAATCAGCCCTGGCCATGGATATTGCAAGCCTATCCTTAGACCGTATTGCTACAGCAAGTTTTTTATATGCGACTCTGCAAGAGCTGCCATACCAAACTGCCGCTTTCTGGCCAGTGTCATGACTAGGCTTCTTCGCTCTCTTTATAAAATGACTTCTAAGCTTAAAAAAAAGTTCCTCATGGATCTGAACTATTTTTACATTCACCTCCCCCTGAATTGCACAAAACCTCAGCTTACTAATGGCACTTTCTAGCAGGTTTTTCATGTTAGCCAAGTGCTCTTCGTTCTGAAGGACACTTGCCCACTTGACCCGCCTGGTGTCATTGGTCATTCTCACTTCAACAAAATCGTTGTGTGTTGCTAAGATGTTGTGACTTAAAACAGAGAGCACCAGGGTGTTATGGTCGCTCTCTGGTCTTTCGCAGACCTCCATATCAACAAGGTTAAACCACAACTCCTTGTTCAATAGGATATAATCAATTCTGCTGGAGCGTTCCCCATTATTAAAAGTATAGGAACCTGATTTGTCCGACTTGGTTCTTCCATTTACGGCCCTTACCCCATGCTCTAGGCAGAGTATTTTTAGCTGGAGACCTGCACTAGACTATTTCTTAATCAGAGGGATGTCTAGCTGGGGAATAGACCATTCAGCATCCTCTTCAGTAGCCAGGTTAATATCGTGAACATCCAGGGGTTCGAACGTACAATTAAAATCACCAACTATTATGACGTTGTTACCCACTCTGATCTATTAAAAACAAATCTACCATAGAAACAGTAGGTGAGGCTTTCCCTCCTTGCAATCCTCGTGCGTAGACATTAATGAGTAGAATATCCGGACTTGTAAATCCCAATATCCTTGTTATTAAAATATCTTTTGAATCAATAATTACCTCCTGCGCCGAGTACAGCCCCGATTGTCTTATCCAAGTGGTCAAGCCACCCTTAGGCCTACCATGTTCGCCTTTTTCTGCTGGTTTCGTGAAGTTTAGGTACCCTTGGCGAAATACTGCGTCAACTGCCCACGTTTCCTGGAAGCACAATATATCTGCCAGCTCAATATAATTCGACCAGTCTACCGAATTCATTTTGCTAGATATACCCGCAATGTTCCAGGAAGCTAACTTTAAAGCTTGCACATAGCCCACAGTGACATTATCGTTGCCCAATTGGTCACAAGGTTCGTTTGACACCCCCACTGCATCATCAGCTATCTGCTGCTGGTTACCCAGGAGACCCCCTTCTAAAACCCTACCAGTAGACCTACTACACCCCTCCCCCCCAGCCAGATGCACTTTTGGCGATGTATTAACTCGCAGGTTGGATACTAGTACCTCAGCTATCCCACTCATAGTGGGTGGTGACTGAGGATTCACTCCACACACATCTAGTGTGTGTAGTCAATCAATGTCCTCCAATAAGGATAGTGGTTCAAGTCTATTGAGTATCGGTACAGCGTAGTCAAAGGGGACACAAGCCTGACTGGCATTTCTTGTATTTCCTCTACCTACCATATTTGGAAATAGTACTCGATAAAAGAAACCAAGGGGCAATATATGAATGTTAGGCTCACTCAGGTCCCTCGTCCCTCCTCTTTCCAAAATTGTTTGCACAAGTAGCGGGCGCCCAAAACTAATTACTACACAGTCCCCTATGCATTGTTTCTGATTAGGCCCGACCCATGGGACTCTACGTACCATTTTGAACTCACTAAATAGACAGTCACCCAACCCAGTCCTGCGGTTTAGCACATGTGGTGCTTTGTTCTTTAGTGATTCCCAATGTTCAGTATTGTTAGCAGACGTAAGTACTGGTACATTGGCAAGAATAATAGTATAGGGTGTTGCTTCCGGGGGAAGGATAAGGTTACTACAGGGTTTATCATAGCTCTCCCTCAGGGTGACCAGTCCCCTACTCCTTCCACATTCCTTGGTAGATGTAGGACCATTTGATAATGGATGCTGGCTACTTGCAGCTACTTTTGGTGCAGAGCCCCCTATACCCGCACTGTCGTTTGTGAAGCCTATTTCTTTGTGATTACTGTTGCTCTGTTCTGTAGCTACCTTGGGTACAGATGGCTGTCCAGTCACACCCCCACCCGTATTTGAAATTGGTAGTAGCATGTGTTGCTCCAGTTTACATAACCTGGCATCAATATCTGAAAGTTTGGAAAATAAGGGGTCTAGCAGGGTCACCATTCTATCACCTACTTTGGAGAGGAGTGCATCTTCTAGATCCCTAAATAGGTCTTTAATGTATGATCTATCGTCTTCCTTGCCTTTATTTTTTATCAATCTTAGTCGATGGAAGGGCAACTACCTGGGTCCCAACTTTTTCACCAGATTTATTTCTTGTTTTAGCCACCTTGCTGGCACGTGTTAGCATATGCGGCTGTCCACGTGCCTTCCGTTTTTTAGTGTTTGAGTCATCTATGGCCTTAGTCTGCTCCGATCTCCGTTGCCGTGCATTTGTCTTAGGAGCAGGAGATGCATCAATGGATACCATACTGTTGTTTATCACATCTGGTGCATGGATCTCGGCAATCACCAGGTGAGTATGCACAGCTTTTGTGGCCTCAGTGGAAAGGAGGCTTGAAGGGAGGGGTCCTAATGAGACTCGATGAGGTTGGGGTTCCATTGCTAGTCTTTTTTCTGTCATCTTAATTTCGTGCATAAGGACCGACTCGGCCCGTGTTAAAAAGGCATCTAATGTGCCCACAACCCTAGAGCCCCCCCCCCCCCCCCCCCCCACACACAATCAACCTTAGACATGGTAGACTCTAAATATAGGGACCAGTGTATTAAGCAGAATTATGGTGCACAATTACAATTGGCGTATAAGGTACCAGTATCAACTGCACGGGTCACCAGTCTCTGAAGTCAATAGGCAGGGTAAATGTCCCAACAGCAGATTAAGTCAATGTTAAGTTATCACTATTTCACTTATTCGAAAGGTTGTCTGCATTTATATTTTTTAGGATATGAATTTGTGGCCACACTAATGAGCAAGAATAACAGATGGCAATCATTTTTTATCGAACTTATCCAAGCGGCTTATTGGAGGGCTTGGCGACTGATTTACTCTGTAATTTCGGAGTTCCAATATCTGAAAGCATCTCCCCTGAAATACAAGGATGGAAAAGAGACACATAAACATAAACTATATTAGTTACTGGTAATCTTACTCTCAGGGGTCCATTCTGACTCGTGTGGCAGTGTCTTCTCAGGAGATGCTACCTAGCACGATTGAGTTTGTGTGGATGTGAGAACACAAGTATTAAAACCTATTGGTTTTTTTTTGGTGCGCACGTTCTTTGTGCTGAAAGCAGGTAGAAAATGTGAGCCAAAGATACCCAAGAATCAACGATCGCAGGCTGTAATGAATTAGGCAATTGCAAGATCTTTTTGTTAGTCTCCATTACAGGCCCAGAAACTAGGGATGGCTGGTAACTGCGGTGGAAATACCAACCAGAATCAACAATTCCCAGGCACGGTAGCTCCCCAGCAGTTCCTGGCCAAATCGGAATGAACCCATTAGTACTTCTTTTCCTTATTAATCAGTAAAATGCTAGCCCAAAATCCAAACTTATGCTCAGTACTTGGTCATTGTGCTGCGGCAACAAATGATGGGCGGAATGCTAACTGAATCAAACATTCATTCCCAGTCAACAGATCTGGGTTAAATCCATCGTTCTTTTACTCACTACGCCACCCCAGTTTGGACCCAGCCATATCAAATCAGTCTTGACCCTGTTCCGCAGTGGAACAGTCCAGCCCGAACTGCCAAACCGGGTCCTCCCTGCATGGGAAACAAGCAGGGACCGGTTTTGGGGTAACAACTCTCTTCAGCAAGGCTAGCTTGAATCCAGTGTCACCGAGCAAGGGACCCACGTCTGGGCATACCTATCCCACTTAGGGCAAAAAAGTGCTGCGGCAACAAATGATGGGTGTAATTTGGTCATGACACGAGTATTTCAGAAGGATTCTGGGAATACCAGTGGCTTTTAGGGCACCCAGTTTGTGAATAGAGGTTCCATTTTAGCATCTGATATTGAAGTTCTTTCTTTTCTCATATGTTGGATCCATCTCATAAGTAATGACTGTTAAGAGTAGAATTAGGGGTTATGAAAGTAATCATGAAGTAATCCTAGTTTTATGATTCTATAAGAACATTAGTTACTTACTTGTAAACTGTGGTTCTCCAGTATTGGTGTCTTTCATAGATTCACATGCTTGAATATTCCCCGTCGTCGAAGTGGGAGTCCCACGGTACATAAAATAGTAGTAAAATATATATATATATATACATATAGAAAAATTATAAAATATACATATACATAAGAAATGTAATGCATATTATAACGTAAAGTTAAAAGTACTATAGAACTGAAAAGGCCCATAGAAGCCTTAAAGGGAGAATTCACTTTGGTAACATATCATAGTCATTATAATAGTCCACATTCCAGCCAATCGGGCAACAGCACCCTCTAGAACCTTTTCCTCAGAAGCTCAAGCCCTCAGATTTTCGTAGCACCAAAGTGACCAAGAGTGCATGAGGAGAAGTGAGCCTCTGAGGAAAGAAGGGTGGGTCGCATGTGAATCTATGAAAGACACCAATACTGGAGAACCACAGTCTACAGGTAAGTAACTAATGTTCTTCTCCAGTATTAGGGGTGTCTTTCATAGATTCACATGCTTGAATAAGAGTAGAAAGCAGTAAAGTAATACATGGGTCATAAAAGGCGTGCAAAACCAGATAAGTAAAACTATAGTATTAATAATATAGCATACATTGAGACATGTGTCAAAAAACCTTTTATGACAGGAGGCGGCAAGCAACAGAGGCTCACCTTAATTAAACAGATTTCGTAGCACAGCTTGGCCCACAGCAGCATCTGCGGCGTCTGCTGACTCCAGACAATAGTGCCTCGTAAACGTGTGTCTGCTCGACCACGTTGCAGCTCTGCAGATCTGGCGTAGAGGCACTCCAGCAAATAGGGTGGTAGATGATGCCACAGCCCTTGTCGAGTGTGCTCGCACCGGAGCAGAGAGAGGCTTTCCAGCCGGGCAATGGCAGAAAGAGATGGCAGAAGAAATCCATCTAGTAATGGATTGTTTGGTGACTGGTTGTCCTTTGCATATTCGGCCATAGGCCACAAAGAGCTGGTCTGATTTCCGAAAAGGAGCGGTGCGCTGGATGTAGAATTTCAGGCAGCGTTTTAAATCCAAGGAATGCAAAGAACGCTCAGCGGGAGACTGAGGGTTTGGGAAGAAAGTCCTAAGAATGACGGGCTGATTCAGATGGAAATCCGAGGGAACTTTGGGAATACATTTTGGATTTGTACGCAAAGTAACAGCGTCCTTGGAGAATTAAAGAAATGGAGGTTGAATTGTGAATGCTTGGATATCACTTACTCGCCTTGATGATGTCAGCGCGAGCAGAAGAGCAACCTTCCACCTGAGGAATTTTAAGTCTGCTGAATGGATTGGCTCAAAAGGAGGAAGGAGGAGCTGAGATAAGACCAGATTCAAGCGCCACGAAGGTGGAGGACGACGTATAGGCGGATACATTCGAAAGAGGCCTTTGAAGAACTGCCGAATGATCCGAGAGGAATACAAAGATGTGGTGCCATCATGACGAAAGCGGGAAATTGCTGCCAGAAAGACTTTAAGAGTGGAATGAGAAAGTCCTGATTTTGATAGAGATAAGAAGAAAGGCAGGATTTGCTCCGGCTTGGCGTGCATTGGATCAAGAGCTTCCTTGTGACACCAGACACAAAACCGCTTCCATTTCAATTGATATGTTTTAATGGTGGAAGGAGCGCGTGCATGAGCCAGCACGTTCCTGCACTCCGGAGTGATATTCAGACCTATAAACTCATTATGTTCAGGTTCCAAGCATACAGTTGGAGATATGCCGGATCCGGATGGCAAATGCGGCCTTGGTTCATGGTGAGCAGGTGAGGCAGAGGGCAAAGAGGTATCGGATCGCACATGGACATTAGGAGGAGGTCCGTGAACCACCGACGACGTGGCCACCTGGGCGCAATCAGTATGACATGGCATGGTTGAAGCTTCATCCTGTGCAGCAGGCGCGGAATGAGAGAGAGCGGGAGAAAAGCGTAGACGAATTCGCTCTACCAGTTGATCGAAAACGCATTCCCGCTCGACTCTCTGTGGGGATGCCGACTTGCAAAGCGTACAAACACAACAATGGTCCCAAGCAAAGAGACAAAGGATTGTTAAAAATAAATATAGACCCAGTCAGTTCTATATTGGTAAAGACATGCCCAGCCGGGCAGAGGCCTTTGAAGTTTATATTTAAATAGAAATTTTAAACACGACAGAATACCTTCAACAGTTCACGTGTGTGGGGCACAAGCCTGTACCCGACCACAACAGTACAAAGACACAGCCAATACATAAAAGGGCTTGTAAGGCAAGAGCAGCAGTTTCTGTAGAATTCCAATCATACAGAAAAATATGTGTATGTACCATTACATCGCATAGCATAAAGATTCATTATACAAGTATATGGTACTCAGATCGACGGCGTTTCGGACCCCTACTAAATCATGGGGTCCATCATCAGGACAAAACAATAATTGCCTTGGAATGTAAGCCTCTTTTGCCTATGGAAGGAAGGAGGGGGGAACAGAGAAACATTCAGTTTATCTAAAAACATATTGTTATCCAACCAATTGGTGACATTTGTGTAGTGATTATTCCAGTATCCGTGGTATACGGGGTGTTCTATTCATCATCATCTATATATATATTGTGATGAGTGTTCATAAAACCGCGAGTGACTTAATACTAGAGTGTTTACATGCATGCGACCGAGTGACAAGAAACACAATTTTTCTGGTGGTACTTGGTAGCAGGCATACAGTTATAGTGTCTAATGTGAGGTGAGTGAGTTGCTTAATGGGGACAGCAATGAGAAGTGTCAAGCATAGCCGACGCAGTGATAAAGATAGCTTCCATTCAAGAGAATCACGAGGGCTCACCACAAAGGGAATTGGTGAGAAACTCACAGGCGAGCGTGGAGTAAAAACGGGCCAGCAGAGCCAAGGTCTGGGATGGTTAAGCCAGGGACTTGGGTAGCTAGATAAAGGGAAATTAAACAGTTAAGATTCAGCAAGGTACAACATGGGGCGAGGAACAACATGGGGCGAGGAAAGCAGGCGTTGCTATAGTGGGAAGGGCAACCCGCTGTTGTAACCGGGAGCCTATGTGAAGCTAGTCACGATATGTTGCTTAAGGCAGGAATTGAAGGGGAAAGAAGTTATTAATAATGTATAGGGCTCGCTTACCGAGAGAGTGTAAATTTCCTTATGGTATCGGGCCCAGGGGCGGAGCATACATAGTGCCTAATTTCCGCTTGAGATCTAGATATGATCAAGATATAATCAAGAAACAAGATTCAGAATCCAGAATAGGGTTATCACAGGGGCATTAGACCCGAGATGGTCGGAGGCTTACCACAATCCGGATAGTGCCGGCAACGCTGTGTCGCGCTGGGGTCATGGAGCCAGGACGGGCCTTTGGAGAATAAAATGGAGCCCGTTAGAAAACCGAGGCTTATTTTTGGGGGAATCAAGGCAGCGTGGGCAAGAAGCGCGATGCAGTCTTACCGGGTCAGTCGGCTGGAGTCGAGTTCCTGGCTGAAGATGTCAGGTGACTGACACCGTTATAACAGAGATGGCCATAGGAGCTGGAAGAGGGCATAAAAATAAACGAGGGACTACGGGGAGCGTCAAACCCGGAACAGGTTTTACCAATGGTAACAGAGGCCCTGAACACAGAACTCACCGTCCCTCTGTTCAACCTTTCTAGTCACACGCTCTCCACCCAGGAAATATCTATCCTGAGCAAGGGCCTCTCTTTTGTTCCTACCACCTACCCTGACTTTCTTGACCTACAGTCTGAACTCATGACTTTTTTTCGTAAAATCAGACTTCGAGCTTTTTTTTAACTTAACCCTACTGAACCTAAATCTGTGATTACACCCTTCAGACCACCCTCCAAATTCTCTCCTACGGCAGGCATGATACCCAAGGAGGTCATGACCTTTGAAAAAGTAGTTCTTAAGGAAACTTCTGATTTAGCAAAATCGCACATTTTCATACCGTACAACATTTCCCTAGAAGAGAAATCTGCCATCTCAACACTTAAAAATAACTCCAACCTCATTATCAAGCCGGCAGATAAGGGTGGCGGTATTGTGCTGCAAAATATTGGTAACTACAAGGACGAATTATTTCGTCAAGTATCTAACACTGACCATTATTGTAGACTTCCCACAAATCCCACCAGGGAAATCCAAGCCCTAATTAGAGTGATCACTACGGATGCCTTGGAAAATGGTTATTTGACAAAACATGAGTATGACTTTTTAAATACTCTTACCCCAAGAACCCCAGTTATCTATACCCTTCCGAAAGTACACAAAAGGCTTGACCAGCCTCCTGGCCGCCCGATTGTGTCAGGATGCGGTTCAGTATTGGAACCATTGGGTCATTATGTAAACTTTTTCCTGAAAGACTTTGTCTCAGTCACTAGGTGCTATATCAAAGATAGTACACATATGATAAATCTTGTTGAAAATTACCCCTTCCATCACGACACCGAGACCCTATGCACCCTCGACGTCGAATCGTTATATACGAATATTCCACAGAGAGAGTCTCTTTCTGTGATGGAGGCAATCCTTGACCAAAGAATACGTCCCCACAGGGTGCCCACATTGTTTATAATACAACTGCTCGAAATTTGTCTCACACAAAATTTCTTCACATATGACAACCAATACTATCAACAGGTCCGTGGGACCTCCATGGGAGCCATTTTTGCTCCTACCTTAGCCATTCTTTATATGGATTGGCTTGAATGCAATACTATTCTTGTTGACAATAATCCATTTAACCAAGGCATCCTCACATGGAGACGTTACATAGATGACATCTTCATGATCTAGGGTGGAGACACTGACACGCTTCCTGCCCTACTACACTGGCTCAATAATAACTGCAGTGGCTTGACATTTACTCTTACCCACAGCAAAACAAACATCCCATTCCTGGACCTTAACATTCAACACAAGGATGGCTTACTGTATACATCTCTATACCGTAAACCAACAGAGAGAAACACTCTACTGAGCTACAGTAGCTGCCACCCCAGGGCATTAAAAGATAGCTTGCCTTATTCACAGTTTCTACGCTTGAGAAGGAATAGCTTTCACAAAGAGGACTATTTCTCTGAGGCAAATACTCTAGCTGCCAAATTGAAACAAAGGGGCTACCCCCGCCGCCTCATTAAGAACTCTATGAAACGCGCATGGTACTGCCCGCGCGATGCCCTTTTGGAACAAAAACCCAAGCCTACCACAGACAAACTGGTCTGTGTGACGACCTTCTCCGCTGTCTCGAATAAAATCAAGAAGACTATAAAAAAGAATTGGCATATTCTAAACTCGGGCCAACTGAATTGGGAACGTCCACTTTTTGTTTTTAAAAAAAGCAAAAACATTAAAGACCATCTTGTGAGAGCAGCTCTCCCTTTCACTACTCCCCTAAAAAGAACGATTGATGACCATTGGACCACTACACCGCTTAAAGGCCATTCTAAATGTGGTTCCTGTGTGGTTTGTGATTTTACTCTTGAGGGCAAAGAATTTATTTTTAAGGAGATTAAAAATGTATTGAAAACATTTACCAACTGTAACAGCTGCAATGTTATATATGCTATCCTATGCCCCTGTGATCTCATTTATGTGGGACAGACCAAACAAAAAATCAAGCTTCGAATATCCCAACACAGAAGCAGAATACGATGCAGGACTCCTAATGCTCCCCTGGTAGAGCATTTTACCTCCAAGCAACATACAGAAAAGGATATTCGTTGGACAGTGATAACTCAAGTGACAATACCACCTCGAGGCGGTGACCTCAATCTAATGCTCAACAAGGAAGAGCTAAAATGGATAATAAGGACTGACAGCCTTTATTCTGGACTTAACCAGCAAGAGGAATGGACAACATTAATTTGACCTTGCTCTGCACCTGTATGAACTTCTTTCTAAGGAACTCAATTGAAAAAATGTGTATTTAAAATGCTGCCAAACGCCACCTTATGGTTTAATGTACTTTGCTAATTGGTTCTCTTGTCTTTATTGTCACAAATGTCACATGATTGCACTTTCTGCACTTTGTAATTGCTCTCATTCACACTCCCTCGTCCAACCTGCTTCCCAATACCACGAGTAACCACCACCCCTTTTATGGTTACTATCCCGTAGTCCCTCTTTTATCTCTATGCCCTCATCCTCCTCCATACAACGAGTAACCACCACTCCTAATATGGTTACTACCCCGTAGTCCCTCGTTTATTTTTATGCCCTCTTCCAGCTCCTATGGCCATCTCTGTTATAACTGTGTCAGTCACCTGACATCTTCAGCCAGGAACTCGACTCCAGCCGACTGACCCGGTAAGACTGCATCGCGCTTCTTGCCCACGCTGCCTTGATTCCCCCAAAAATAAGCCTCGGTTTTCTAACGGGCTCCATTTTATTCTCCAAAGGCCCGTCCTGGCTCCATTACCCCAGCGCGACACAGCGTTGCCGGCACTATCCGGATTGTGGTAAGCCTCCGACCATCTCGGGTCTAATGCCCCTGTGATAACCCTATTCTGGATTCTGAATCTTGTTCCTTGATTATATCTTGATCATATCTAGGTCTCAAGCGGAAATTAGGCACTATGTATGCTCCGCCCCTGGGCCCGATACCATAAGGAAATTTACACTCTCTCTATACTTTATTAATAACTTCTTTCCCCTTCAATTCCTGCCTTAAGCAACATATCGTGACTAGCTTCACATAGGCTCCCGGTTACAACAGCGGGTTGCCCTTCCCACTATAGCAACGCCTGCTTTCCTCGCCCCATGTTGTTCCTCGCCCCATGTTGTACCTTGCTGAATCTTAACTGTTTAATTTCCCTTTATCTAGCTACCCAAGTCCCTGGCTTAACCATCCCAGACCTTGGCTCTGCTGGCCCGTTTTTACTCCAAGCTCGCCTGTGAGCTTCTCACCAATTCCCTTTGTGGTGAGTCCTCGTGATTCTCTTGAATGGAAGCTATCTTTATCACTGCGTCGGCTATGCTTGACACTTCTCATTGCTGTCCCCATTAAGCAACTCACTCACCTCACATTAGACACTATAACTGTATGCCTGCTACCAAGTACCACCAGAAAAATTGTGTTTCTTGTCACTCGGTCGCATGCATGTAAACACTCTAGTATTAAGTCACTCGCGGTTTTATGAACACTCATCACAATATATATATAGATGATGATGAATAGAACACCCCGTATACCACGGATACTGGAATAATCACTACACAAATGTCACCAATTGGTTGGATAACAATATGTTTTTAGATAAACTGAATGTTTCTCTGTTCCCCCCTCCTTCCTTCCATAGGCAAAAGAGGCTTACATTCCAAGGCAATTATTGTTTTGTCCTGATGATGGACCCCATGATTTAGTAGGGGGTCCGAAACGCCGTCGACCTGAGTACCATATACTTGTGTAATGAATCTTTATGCTATGCGATGTAATGGTACATACACATATTTTTCTGTATGATTGGAATTCTACAGAAACTGCTGCTCTTGCCTTACAAGCCCTTTTATGTATTGTCTGTGTCTTTGTACTGTTGTGGTCGGGTACAGGCTTGTGCCCCACACACGTGAACTGTTGAAGGTATTCTGTCGTGTTTAAAATTTCTATTTAAATATAAACTTCAAAGGCCTCTGCCCGGCTGGGCATGTCTTTACCAATATAGTACTGACTGGGTCTATATTTATTTTTATTTTTAACCATCCTTTGTCTCTTTGCTTGGGACCATTGTTGTGTTTGTATAATAAGTTCCCCAGGGTCCCTCGCTGACACTATTGGGGTCCCTTGTTGTTTGCCAAAGACTTGCAAAGCGTAGGCATTTGCGGTTGGTTGAAGTCGCAAACAGATCCAGCTGTGGTTGGCCCCACTGGCGAAAGATGTATTCCAGAATGGGTTGGTGGAGTTCCCATTTGTGATTGTCTGCCAGAGATCTGCTGACACAGTCGGCGAGGGTGTTGGAGACGCCCGGCACGTGAACTGCTGTCAGGTGAACTTTGTGTTGAATTGCCCAATTCCAGATTTCTTGCGCCTGTTTTGAAAGTAGTAGAGACCTCGTACCTCCCTGCTTGTTGAGGTAGTGCATGCTGGTGGTGTTGTCTGTCCGCACCAGCGGCGATTGGCCTTGTATCAGAATCCGGAAAGACTTTAGGGCAAGGAAGATGGCCAAGAGTGTAGGAGAGTGGGGTCTGCAATCCTATGGTCACCCCAGATTTTTGCTTTTTGCTTCACTGGTTTACGACTTTCCCTGGCTGTGGGCCTGCTAATCAGACCCACGGCCTAGCTGTTCTCTCTCTAAATTGACAACCATGTACTTTAGGTGCATTTACCAATTGGTACTGGGCCACCTTATCAGTCCCTGTACAGTGTACCTTAGGTACCCAGGGCTTAGGTGTACCCAGGGCCTACCAGGGGCTGAAGCATGTATTATGCCACCCCTGGCTGGCCATCTAAAACTGACACAACTGGCTGCATGACAGCTGGGGCAAGGTGGTGTAATCACCCTTTGCTATAGATATAGTATACCTATATCTAACCCTAAAATGGGCACATATATTCCTATCAGTCACTCCTATGGCAGGCCTTATCAATCCTGAAGGCAGAGTGCTTGGAATTATGTGCTCTGACATGAGCTGAGCCCGTCTGCAGCTTGCGGAACCAAGTCCTAATAGCTGTTCCATGATAACGCTATACCATATACTCTTAAGTGCATTATCAACCTCGCGGTTAAATGCTAACTCTGGTATAACATTATCAAAACATGTCGAGTAAGGTGTCATACGAATTGGAATACTACCCCCTCGCCAATTTTGGCGAGGGGGGGGTAGCATTCCACCCTTCTAGAGGGACACGACATGTATGTAACTGTGAACCCCGGTTAAAGTTAACTCGAGCCTCAGCATCACAAAATGGATGCTGCCACCACAGACACAGGTCTGACCTCCTGCTGCTGGGAGTCCTTCCAGCGAGGGAGGCCTGGACAAAGGGTTTCCTGCCTTGGGAGGTGCTAGCACCACCCCAGACAGGATTTTGTGTATTGGGTAGGACAGGCCTGAAAGGTATGAGACATGCCTGGGGCACACAAGGTGTCCTGTGCATACACCGGTTCAAACCAGTTGCTGGGGCATCCCTGCCCCAGCTCTGGCGGGAAACCGGACAAAGGATAGGGGGTGTAGCCACCCCCCTTCCTGGTCCCACCCAGGGGAGGGACCTAGTCAGTAGTGCAGCCCCCTTTAGGAGAATAAAGGTAGGAGCTGGTCCCATTCCAAATTAGATTATCCTGAACAATTCTACAAGAAGAAACTCTGGACTTCGACGTTCTGCTCCACAGAAAACTGAAGAATCTCCCTTGTGGACAAGGAGTGTCCATCCTGCAACTGCAGGCACCATCAAACGTCCAGCGGCTTCCCTTTGTCGTCTTCCCTCGAGGATCCAGACTTCAGAGCCCGACGAGACCCGGATTCCCAGACCTCTCCGACCTCAACTCACATCTGCAGCAAAGCTGAGACCCGTGGGTGCGACGAGACACGTGGGACCGGCCATCTTGAAAGAACCTGCACTTCGCTTCCAGCACGACTCCAGAGGTAAACTCGACCAAGTGCTTTGGGGATTGAGAAGCCCCAGCCCCCAGCAGCCCCTGCACCGAAGATCAGCGCTCCAGCTTCCACGAGATCTGCGTGGGGCCCTTCTGCTTGTTTGCTGCTCGACGCGTTGTCTGGTCACTTGCCGGCTGGCTAGTGGCCTCCTAGACGACGAACCTTTGAATCTTCACTGCTGGGCTGGTTGCTCCAGACTGGCCCTTGCTCCCTTCCAAAAGAGGGGCACCCCGGACTCTCCTAGTCCGCACCAGACGTCATACGTTATAATATGTATTACATTTCTTATGTATATGTATATTTTATAATTTTTCTATATGTATATATATGTATATATTACTACTATTTGTACCGTGGGAATATTCAAGCATGTGAATCTACGAAAGACACCCCTAATACTGGAGAATTAAAATTGTTTAACATACTGGTGACCTCCCTATTTCTTTAATTAGCAACTTCTATTTGGAATATTACAGGTAGTGTTAAAGACAATCTATCCCGAATTTAATACACACCAACTCTAATATTGCATTAAAAACACAAACACATGAAAATTCAATCCTCCATACATTATGTGGATCATTGATTGTTACCTTCTTTCAGTTATCCAATTACATGCAGTTAGTCAATAGTGGATGTAGATACCAATTTATAAGTATAAAATTTGAAGGGACCACTGCCTAAATCATTAAGACTTGCCATAAATAGGAAATGGTTGTGTCCAAGGTATTTGAAAGAGCAATCATTATCCCCCCCCACAAGTGCCATTCCTGCTGCCTTTCATGGTCAATGTACTACAAACTTTCATCCTAAAGCACAAGTTACTACTTGTGTAACGATATATCTGTAAGAGACATTAGTTAGTATTAGATTCCTTACCTTAGAATATCCCCAGGCTTCATACTGGATCCGGAAATTTTTGCGTAGCAGTACCCTTGCGCGTCGGTAGGCGTCGTCTGCGGCTCCGCGTCCGTGCCGCGTTGACGTCGTCGGAGTACTTAGACGCTGCCTCCGCGTGCTGACGTCAGTTCTTAGACACAGCTTTTTCGCGCCAGAAGCGCTGAGCCATGTTAAAAACCAACACTGGTGCCATTGAAACTAGGGCCCTGAAAGGGGGTAACCCTAACCCTAGATATCGGTTCGCAGAACGGGGATGATGGGTGGGTCGGTAAGGAATCTAATACTAACTAATGTCTCTTACAGATATATCGTTACACAAGTAGTAACTTGTGCATCTGAAAGAGACACGTTAGTATTAGATTCCTTACCTTAGAATAGATACCCCAGCAATACCAACCCCGGTGGTGGGTCTGCGAACCAATAATCACACCAGAAAGTCCTGGAGGACAGAACGGCCAAAGAAGCCATCCCTCCGGACTTGGCTGTCCAGGCAGTAGTGTCTAGCAAACGTGTGCAGCGATGCCCACGTAGCTGCCTGACAGATGTCTTGTAAGGGCACTCCCCAGCCCAGGGCAGTTGTAGTCGCCGTGGCTCGGGTGGAATGAGCCCGCAATCCAAGAGGGGGCTCCTTTTTAGCCAAGGAGTAACATGCCTGGATACACAAGATGATCCACCGGGAGATGGTCCTCTTGTGCACCGCTTTCCCCTTCTTAGCGCCCACGTAACCAACAAAGAGTTGGTCATCCACCCGGGACTGGCGTGTGCGATCCAGATAGAATGAGAGCGCACGTTTTGGGTCCAGACGGTGGAGCCGCTCTTCCTCTTTAGAGGGATGCGGTGGCGGGAAGAAGGTTGGCAAGGTGATAGACTGCCCGATGTGGGAGGCTGTGACAAACTTGGGCAGGAAAGATGGCTTAGTACGCAACACAACCTTGTCCGGATGGACAGAAAGGAAAGGAGGAGTACAAGAAAGGGCCTGGAGCTCACTCACTCTCCTGGCAGAGGTGATGGCAACCGGGAAAGCAGTCTTCAAAGTAAGAAGGCGGAGAGGACAGTTGTGAAGTGGCTCAAAGGGAGCGCACATCAGAAACGTAAGAACAAGGTTCAAGTCCCACTGAGGCATCACAAACGGAACAGGAGGAAACGTGTGTGCGATGCCCTTAAGAAAACGATTTACAATAGGGGACTTGAACAAAGAAGGTCGATCAGGCAGTCTTAGAAAGGCTGAAAGGGCAGAAAGGTAGCCCTTGATAGTGCCCAGAGCAGAGCCGTGCTGGGCAAGAGAAAGAAGGAAGAGAAGAACCTCCGAGAGAGGGGCAGCAAGAGGATCTACCGCCTTTGCTGTGCACCATGCCACAAATCTGTTCCACCTGCAGGCGTAAACCGACTTTGTGGAGGGACGCCTGGCTGGCAGAATGACGTTACAGACTTCAGGAGGCAAGTCAAATGGCCTCAACTGTCGCCGCTCAATCTCCAAGCATGGAGGTGGAGACTGGACAGGTTCGGGTGGAGGACCGTCCCCTGCTGCTGCGACAGAAGGTCCTCCTGAAGAGGCAGACGAACCGGGAGATCGACTGACATACTGAGTAGCTCTGGATACCAGTACCTTCGTGCCCAGTCCGGAGCCACAAGGATGACTTGTGCCCGGTCGCGCTTGATCTTCTTCAGCACTCAGGGCAGAAGTGGTATAGGCGGAAAGGCGTACAACAGACCGCAACTCCACTCGTGACGAAAAGCGTCTCCGAGCGAGTGCCGCCTTGGAAATTCCAACGCGCAGAACCGATGACATTGCGCGTTCTCTTCGGTGGCAAATAGATCTAACCAAGGCTCTCCCCATCGCTGAAAGAGGCCTTGTGCCACGTCCGAGTTCAGACGCCATTCGTGATCCATCATGCACCGACGGCTGAGCTCGTCCGCCCTGGCGTTCAGAGAACCTGCCAGGTGTTGAGCCACCAGGGTCACGCCCTGGCGTTCCAGCCACTGCCAGAGGCGCAGAGCCTCCTGGCAAATGGTCCACAACCCCACCCGCCCTGTTTGTTGCAGTACCACATGGCGGTGGTGTTGTCCGTGAACACCTGCACTACACTCCCCCTGACAGAGGGGAGGAATGCTTTCAGTGCTAGACGAATCGCCCGCAACTCCAAAAGGTTGATGTGGAGCCGGGCCTCCGCCGGAGACCAGAGGCCTCTGATCTCCGCCTCTCCCATGTGGCCTCCCCAGCCCTGGAGGGACGCATCCGTCACGACTACATGCTCCGGTTGGGGAAGGGAGAGGGATCTGCCGCTGACCCAATCGCGGTCCGTGAGCCACCACTGCAGCTGTCTCGCAGTGCCCTCCGAGATCAGGACGTGGTCGGACAGATTGCCCTGATGCTGGGCCCACTGAAACTTCAGGTCCCACTGCAGGGCCCGCATCCGCCACCTGGCGCGATGCACCAGTAGGATGCAGGAGGCCATCAGCCCCAGAAGCCGCAGCGTCAACCTGACCGAGACCCGGGATAAAGGCCGAAAGAGTGGAATCAGAGCCTAAATATCCCGGACCCGCTGTTCGGGAGGATAAACCCGAAACTGCGCCGAGTCCAGAACCGCTCCGATGAAGAGGAGCTTCTGAGAGGGGCACAGGTGTGACTTCGGCACATTGAGGGAGAACCCCAGCTGGTGCAGGAGGTCTGCCGTTGTCTGTAGGTGGTTGACGACTGTTTGGGGCGAGCCCGCCTTCAACAACCAGTCGTCGAGGTAAGGGAAGACTGAAACCCCTAACCTGCGCAGATGAGCTGCGATCACCGCCATCACCTTTGTGAACACCCGGGGGCGCTGGTAAGGCCGAAGGGGAGCACGGTAAACTGAAAGTGCTCGTGGCCAACCGTGAACCGCAAGTAGCGCCGGTAGGCCGGCAGGACGAGGATGTGGAAATAAGCGTCATGCAAGTCCAAAGCTACCATCCAGTCTCCTGGGTCTAGGGCAGCTAAGACCTGAGCCAGTGTCAGCATTTTGAACTTCTCCTTCCGGAGGAAGCCGTTGACGTTCCTTAGGTCCAAGATAGAGCGTAGGCCCCCTTTGCCCTTCTTGGGTACCAGAAAGTAGTGGGAGTAGCAACCACACCCTACTTCTGGCCCAGGAACGCGCTCGATGGCCCCCTTGGCCAAGAGGGCCTTAACTTCTTCCTGCAGAAGCCGCAAATGATCCCCCGATACACGGTGGTGGTACTGCAGTGGCATGGCTGGAGAGGTCGACTCGAAGGGGAGGGAGTAGCCCCTTCGGACGATTTGCAGCACCCACCTGTCTGATGTGACAGTGCGCCAGTGGAGGAGGTGATGGCGAACCCTGCCCCCCACTGGCGTCACATGGGCCTGAAAGCACAGACTAGGAGGGTTTTGAGGCGGATGCTGCGGGGGAATGTGTGGACTGACCTCGCCGTTGTCCCCGACTGCTACCACGGCAGTTTCCACGGCTGCCACCGCGTTGGGTATTACCCTGCGGAGCGTGGCTGGCAGCACGTGTGGGTACACCCCTTCCGTGGCCACGAAAGGAGTGAAAGGCAGCCGATTGCTGGCGCGGGGCCGAGAGGCCCAAGGACTTGGCCGTAGCCCTGGAGTCCTTAAAGCTCTCAAGCGCATGGTCTGCCTTGTCGCCAAAAAGGCGACGGCCATCAAACGGCATGTCCATCAGTGTGTTTTGGACATCGGCCGAAAAGTTGGCGGACCTCAACCAGGCGTGATGTCTGACCGCCACTGTCGTTGCCATCGCTCTACCTAGTGAGTCGGTGGTATCCAGCCCACACCGGATAGAATATTTGGCTGCATCCCGGCCCTCCACAAGGGCTTGGCCGAGTTTGGCCCGTACCTCCAACGGACACTCTGGCAGCACGTCCGCAACCGTATCCCACAGAGAGTGGGTGTAGCGGCCCAAGAGGCATGCAGTGTTGGAAGACCGCAGTCCCAGACTAAGGGAGGAGAAGATCTTTTTGCCGTACTGCTCATACCTCTTGGATTCCCTGTCTGGCGGAGCCGACGGGAATGCGTTCTGGGAATTGGAGGCCTGGATGACCAGGCTCTCGGGGTGGGTGGACAGGAAACATGGGTCACCCGGAGCTGGGCGGTGGCGTCTGGCCACGTTCCTATCTACAGGCGAACCTGTAGCGGGCTTGGACCAAGTGCCCAAAAGAACGTCGGTCAAGGCCTCGTTAAACGGCAGCAGAGGCTCAGCTGAGCATGACTGCGGCTTAAGAACCTCAGTGAGGAGGTTAGTCCTCACGGCCGTGACGGGGAGCTCAACGGCCAAGGCCTTGGCTGCCCTCATCAACACCACACTATAGGTTGCCCCCTCCTCCGTAGCCACGGTAGGAGGTGAGACAAAGCCAGTGTCGAGCGAAGTGTCCAGACCACTGGCATCCCCAAGTTCACCTGTCCAGTCCTCCTGGGACGGACATGCACGTGTCAGAGGGTCCTCAGACCCCTCCCAAAACTCCTCATCACCCATCTCCTGAGACTGAGGGTCAGAAAATGATGGGGCCGGTTCATGGAAAGTAAACTCTCCGAACGGCGTCTGAAACGGCGCCCAGCGGCGCCGGAACCAGGTCGAGGGAGGCATCGGAGACGGGTGACACCTGGGGGGGCAGCGCCGGGGAGGTCGTCAAGTCCACCGGCGGCAAACCGGAGGCGGATCCAGTGGGGCCCTGCGGCGCCGGCGGCGTCGGAGCCGAAGCACCCGACGATGTCGGGACCGAAGTCCCCGACCCGCTAGGCCCCTCAGACGGGTCCGCTGGGCCCGGAGGCGCTGCGGAGCCCGTCGGAGGAGAGAGGGACCTCATAGCCATGAGGAACCGCTCTATCTCCTCCGGCATCGCGTTAGGCCCAGGGAGCGGAGGGTATGAGCCCGGACGCGGCGCCTGCGACTCCGACGGAGCCGCGTGGGCGGTGTCACCAGAATCCCCGGCCGCGTCACGCGAGCGTCGGGGGGAGTCGGAAGAGCGATGACGTCTCTTCGACTTCTTGTGCTTACCTGACGACTTCAACCCGGAGGAGTGATGTCGACTCCCGGAGCTATGATGGCTCCCCCCCCGCGACCGGTCCCTCGACCAACGTCCGGACCGGGACCTCTCTTGGCGCGGGGACCGCTCCCGTCTAGCCTACGTAGTCAGGGCCCGGCAGTCGGAACAGGCCTTGTCGTCGTGGTCGACGCCGAGACAGTGGAGACACCGACGGTGAGGGTCCGTGACCGACATCAGCCGGTCGCAATCCTCACAGGGTTTAAAACCAGGCATCCCTACCGGCACCGTTTCGGAGTCGAAGACTTGAAAAGGAGATCAAAAGATCAAAAAAGATTTAGTAAAAAAGTGACTATGGTACCACTTTTTCCGGATCTGCGCTGCTGGCGCGGAAAAAAGAAGAACTGACGTCAGCACGCGGAGGCGGCGTCTAAGTACTCCGACAACGTCATCACTGCGCCCACGACGCCGACGACGGACGCGGAGCCGCAGACGACGCCTACCGATGCGCAAGGGTACTGCTGCGCAAAAATTTCCGGATCCAGTCTGACGCCTGGGGATATTCTATGGTAAGGAATCTAATACTAACGTGTCTCTTTCAGATCCAGGCTATATCTATGCAGGGATTGCACTCACTTCTGACTACTACAGATCATACAGAACGCTGCAACCAGACTCGTTCTGGATCTTCCTAGACAAACCGACACCATCCCGTACCTGAGTGGAATAGCGTACACTCCAATAGTTTACCATTAAGTGGGCCATAATGGAATAGCATAAGTTGTAGTAGGGTACAGCGGAACAGCGCTGTGTTACGAGCACTACAGTTTAGGGGCATCCAATAAAGTGGCGTACATGAAAGTGAAATGGAATACAGTGGTGAACTGTATAATAGCGTTGAGTATAGTGACTGTTAGAAATGGGGTTTCAGGTTGGCTAGGATATGCACCTACGGCAGGCAGAACCCACCACTCTAGTCAGGGTAAGGGAGTTACACCCCCATATTACCCCTGCTCACCCCCTTGGTAGCTTGGTAGAGCAGTCAGGCTTATCCCAGAGGCAATGTGTAAAGCATTTGAGCAGCGCACACACACCAGTGACACAATAAATACACCACAGATGAGACGCCACACAATATTATATAAAAATCTCATATATTGTATATAACAAATACACCAAACATGACATAAACCATAAATCACTTTCCCAACGAGGCAATTGTCATATCATCACAATTAGTGCAACAAGATAAAGACTTACATGTTGCCCACATTATGAAAACGCCCCCATTGTGCATACGTGGTACATAAATCACACACAATCACTATAAGAGCGTAGGTGTAACTTCCCTACTCCTGCATACTATGCAGTGACTTAGGGATTCCCTATATGACTCCGGAGCCTCCGCGCTCCTTCTAGGTATATTATGGTAATTAGTGAGTGTGGCAATTTTTTTCTGCTGACCAGGGGCCTCCGTTGAGGTTTTGCTCAGTATCGCAACCCTCAAGTAAATGCCCCAAGGTATGTGTCAGGACAGGGGGTGGGAGCATACACACATTTCTACTGTCTGCAGGGAGACCTCGCTGGGTCCCCCGCATGCAAATCAGTAGATGGGGCTACCAACGAACACGCAGTGTAGGTCACGCAATTATAGGCTCATCTGCCCTCCATGCCCGAAGCTTCGTGAGATCGGGGCAGCAATGCTGTGACAAAGACAAAAGGATGGCGGCCAGCTGGGGGACTCCAATCAGGCACCTCACGGACAGGAAGAGAGGGCGGCATGTCACCCAGCCATCAGCCTTGAGCTCCAGCCTTGGGAAATCTTCCTCTGCGGCAGGCCCGTGCATGACACGGAGCGAAGTTTCCATCACTCGGCTCTCCCCTAACCACTGTGCGGCAACCTTTGGGCCGGTCGTGCTGCTGGTCGGCGCCAGTTTCAGGAGTGCCGCGGCCAGTGTAAAGAAGCAGGGAGGCAGGGCCCAGGGGCACTCAATCCAGGGTTGGTCATGGTGCAGCACTTCGATAGACATCGCGGCTCTGTGCGAGCACAATGGATACTGCCTGCAGTCACCACTGTTCTTCTACCCAGTCACTCCTCACAGGGGAGGAAACAACGCTGCACTCCCAATGCTGTAGTAGAAGAAAGCCCAACTGCAAGAGAAAGCGGAGAAGACAATCACTGTGCTGGTGCCAAGGAAGTTGAAAGCACACGTGGCGCCTTAGCCAATAGCAGCGCGGCCTGGAGTCCTTTAGAAATCATTAACTGTGCAGGGAGGGGTCCAGCCCACCATACTTGGAGAGCCCTGTGAGCACAACGAGCAGGCAGGCAGTTAACAGGTAAGAACACTGCTTTCCTTAGCAGAGTGCCAGTCTCTCTAGAAGCCAAGCAGGCGAGTAGGTCAGCACAACAAAGCAAAGTTCAAGTGTTTTTTTTCCCTGGCAGCACAACATTCCTCCTGGTGCAGTATGTATAGCCAGCAGCATCTGGTTACAAGTCCCACGCAGTGTCTCAAATCATGGGGTCAGAGCCCCTGTACTTATACTCAAATTGGCACATGCATCAACATATGATTTTGCGATTCCTCAATTGCGATTATTAAGGAATCACAATTAAGGAATCGCAAAAGCCTATGCATGTAGGAATCGCAAAAAAAATTGTGATTCCTAAACATTCCTTGATTGCGACTCGCAAATTGAGTCGTAATTAAAGAATGGCTTCTTATCCATTTTCAGGCCCATAGAAATTAATGCATGTAACAAATAGGTACTTGCAAATTGCGCATGCAATTTCAAGGGTGCAAGGGTGCCAAAAGGACTCCCTGTTGCACCCCTGAAATTGTAATATGCACCCATGTAGCGCACACACATGCCACAAGGGCATGTGTGTGTGCAACATGTAACTTTGAAAAGTTTGCGCAAATTACCGACCACTTCTTTTTTTCGGTAATTTGCAACCCCTATTAGCGAAATAGCTATTTTAAATTTCTTCTAGCACTGCATTAAAGAAATCATAGTTTGCGATTCCTTAAATGCAATCGCAATAAATTGCGATTACCTAAAATGCGAGTCCCACAAACTTCCTTGAATTGCAAAAGGCCATTTTGCGATGGCAAACAGCCGAGTTTTGAAAATGGCACTGTTTGCGATCGCAAAATAGTTTGGTGCATGAGCCCCTAAATGTCTTTGATGTGGAGGTAAAAAGGAATCTTATATGTGCACAACACCCCCCATTCAATCCCAGCCCTGGCTCCAGACACACTACAGGGCGGTGGAGACAGCATTGTGGGAGAACAAGTACAGCCCTATTCAGGTGTCAGTGACAACTCCTCTCACCACTCTGGCTCAGGAAGACCCATCAACCTGCTGATGGGCCATCGGGATATGGTGGGCACACCTCAGCTCCCATTGGGTGACTGTCGAGAGTTAATGTCCACACTGCCCCTGTCAGTCAAAACCAGTCATTGATTGGAGTCAGGCAGCAAAGAACAAAGAGTCATAAGCACATAGGAATCCTCACTTTTCTAAAAGTGCTATTTCGAAAATAGTAATGAAAAATCCACCTTGACCAATAAGCAGAATTTATCACCACTATTCAAAACATACCAAACATGGCAACACTACTCATTTTAGATAAGAAATTACCACTGAAAAACAAATCAGAGAATTTCCAATGCAAACCTATGTGAGGAGAAGGCCTCACAGCAGTGAGAAACCAAATAGGCTGTTTGTCTCTTCCAGGACATGCCAAACAATTAAGGCATATGTCCTAAATTTTTCCTACACAGCACTTTGCTTATAGGGCTACCTAGGGCTTAGCTTAGGGATGACCTACATGTCGTAAAAGGGGTGTTCTACACTTGGTAAGTAACTTTAAATGGCAAGTCACAGAGGCAGTAAACTGTGCACGCAGGCCCTGCAGTGGCTGAGTTCTGAGACAGGTTTGAATGGCTACTTCTGTAGGTGGCGCAAGCAGAGCTGCAGGCCCATTAGTAGCATTTATTTTACAGGCCCTGGGTATATGGCATGCCACTGTACAAGGAACTTGCAGGTAAATTAAATATGCCTAACAGGTGTAGACAAATCATACCAAATTTAAACGAGAGAGCACATGCACTTTAGCACTGAACAGCAGTGGAAAAGTGCCCAGAGTCCTAAAGCCAACAGAAACAGGTCAGGAAAAATACAGGAGGAAGGGAAAAAGTTTGGGAATAACACTGCAAATAAGGCCCGGTCAAACAGTGGTGTACATTGCAATGGTGTGCAGTCCAGTTTGGTTGAGTAGAGTGGAGTAACATACAGTGGATTAGGGTGGAATGTAGTGGCCGATACTGTAAAGTTGTAAAGTGCAGTAGCATACTGTAAATTCCATACAGTACAGTGACATAAAGTAATTGGACAGCAGAGAGGCGTAAAGTGGAGTGTGTAAATTACAAGAAATGTAGCATTAAAGTGAAAAAATGGAAAATGTGTTTGCCAAAATATATACTATAATATGTAAATGTTGCGGGTCGCAAAAGGTGGTTAAATTAAATGCCGTTTGCTTAATTTATATCAACGTGTGTATTACGAAATCCATCATTCAGATTTGTTGACTCCGTTTGCTTAATTTATATCAACGTGTGCATTACGAAATCCATCATTCAGATTTGTTGACTACCTGGCTGGATTAGATATTCTGGTGCGCAGATGCTTATTTTGGGTTGTGCAGGTAAGTAGTGTAACTGTTTTATAACTTATAATTTATTTCAAGGTTGTGAGATCAGATTGTGCAGTATGTTTGTAAAATATAAGTGTATTTTGCTTTACTAGCATGGTACATAGTGATGCCAAATCAGTAGCTGATTGGCTAATGACTGCATTACAAAAGTTGAAGGCAGCTATGTGGTTTTTGGGTACATTTTTCCAGTGTTCTGCGTTATGCCTTTGGATATAGGTAAGTAATTGGTTTGGTATGTTTGCCCTACCTATTAACACTTTACAAAAGTGGTGATAGGATTTGCAAAATATTTACAAGTTTCTGATAAATAGGGAGTTGCTCGGTACTACCACAAAATGATATTCTAAGGTTAGCATTGTTATTTAAAAATGTCTCTTATTTTTTTACCATTTTTTACCAATCTATGGGCAACAGCGTTTGGCTTTAAGTGCTCAGTGACTTTTAGTAATTACCGTGTTATTCTGTATCCTTTTTTAAACATATGTAAATATGTTAACATTGGAAAATATGAATTAGCACATTATATTTACAAAATATAGTGCCTTAAAGTGTTTTTCAACATTTTCATTAAAAAAAATTGGGGTACCTCGGTAGTATGCGGTACACCCCAAATTAAAATATATATATATATATAAACTTATAAATATTTTTCCCTACCTATTACCACTGTAATAAAGGTGTAATAGGTATTGGAAAAATACCAAACCTAATACTTATATTACAAGGTGTAACGCAGAACACAGGGAACTCAAGGTGAAAACAACATGGCTGCCTTTACATTTTTGTAAAGGAGGTCAATAGCCAATAGTTAATGATTTTTCATCACAATGTACCTCAGGAGTACTGTGGTATAACCGCAGCCACAGATATAGCTAAACAAAAGTAAAACATATAAAAATAATGACCCTACTTACCTGCTCCACCCCATACAATTATCTATGCACCATAATATATAATCCTTTGAAATGTTGTCAAAATCTGACTGACGTTTTTCGCACTACGTGAAATAGAAACGTCTGTGGAAAAAAGCATTGGAATTGAAGCCCACTTTGGACACCCACTTTTTTCTTTGCACCCCCTTTGAAAAACTCCATGAAATTTTCAGGACACCGACAATTAAAAACAGGGAACAGCTGGTCTGTAAATTTTACAAACACTCAACAAACAGGTGCACCCTAACTATAGAGTAGCTACCACCACTCTGTTATATATATATATATATATACATATATTACCTACTGGCGGTCGCCAGTAGGTATATATAGTTAGGATTTTTTCTCTATGGGATTTTTGAAAATTCTATGTCTAATAACTTTGGCGTTTGTGGACGGAATTGGCTGAAATTTTCAGGAAAATTGAACATTTTGTTTCTGAGCAGCCCCTGAAAATTTGGGGGGGGGGGTTCGTCAAGGGGGGGCCGAGAAAAAAGGGGGGTCCCAAAACGCGTTTTTCCCATGTTAATTTCCATAGGGCGGTTGGCCTCACTTTTAGCCCGAACGGCTGAATGGATTTGCACGAAACTTGGCAAAATTGTAGGGACTGTTAGCCCGATGTGCCTTTGCTAGGTCTCAATATATGTGCTCCAGTGGATTTTGAGAAATTAACGTTCAAAAAAAGATATATATCTGTAACAGCGCTCCGGGCAGCGATCCGGTTCGCGTACTTTTCGCGTTACGGAGCTTTGCGAAACGAAGCTGATTGGCTCTCCGGTGTCTGTAAACATTCCAAACAGTCCGTAGCGGCCGCCATCTTGTCTCTCGGTAGGATCGAGAGACAAGAGGAGGCCAAAGCGAAGGGGCAAATGACCATAAGGGGGCATAGTAGATCCTCCCTGACCCCCTAGGTTTGATGTGGAGGCTTTAAAAGGGCCCCGCGGGGCAACAAAAAAAAAATTTGTTTTTTATCGTGGGGTGCGCCCGGTACGCGTAACGGAAAGCGGACTGGGGAGCGCACTACAAGGAAACAAGAATGATTGACTTTTAACTTATTGTATGTTTATAGACTTTTTTTTTTTTTTTGCTGAGTGACGTCTCGGCCTATCTCCACGGGATGCAGTCCCTACCATCTCGGCGTTTAAGCCCAGGGGGACCGGTAGTGTGGGAGAGATAACGTCTGTTAACGTTCAATTAGAAGGAAATCAGGAAGTGTTGATAAACATTGTCTGCGCCATCTTGCCTTTTTTCAAATGCCACACTTTTGTCGTGCACGGCAGCCATTTTAGATGCCTTGACCAGACCCACTCTCTGCACGCTGTCGATCCTTAGCATGGGTCCCCACCCTCGCAAGCATCTCCCCCAGGCACTGGTCACCCCCGCTCTCTGTCTTATGCATGGGCAATAAACCTCCCCCCATCTGCGCTGCTCTTCCTTGAGAATCACACCCTGTGCCCGCCCGACACCTCCCTTTCGCCCTATTCACTACCGCACCCTCTGACACTCCTCTTCCTCTGTGTCCGATTGTCCAGGCCGGTCCCAGGCTATCACCTAGCCATGCAGATGTAGTTTATGGCCCCAGCTGTAAAGAATCACCCCTCTTCAAAGGAGTTACAGTAGATCAAGGCCCCCACCCGATGAGATCCGTCACACCACACGCGTTCCTACTATCTGAAAACCATCCTGTATTGTGATTGGGGAGGGGACCGAGCCTGAAGCGGAAGATTCCAGGATGCCTCTTTGTACATCAAAGTTTTTACAATTATGTGTCACATTAAAAATATATAGCACTCCAACAAAGTAGTAGGATTATAAAACTTTAATAACTTATAAATATATACAACGCAACAAAAACAGTAAATACATTTAAACATTTTTTAAAAAAAAGAAGCAACAATGGTCAGTAGCTGTGTTTTGTGCGAATAGTCCCAAGGCAGCACAACGTGCTGAGTTCTGGACGGCACCCAGGTGATGTTACCTGGGTGCCGCACTGGTTTTTGGTATCCTCCGAAAAACGGCGTGGGGCGTCCCGGGGGGGGTGCGGGGGAAGGCCTCGTCAGTAGCGGTCTGTTGTGCGAATAGTCCCAAGGCAGCAGAATGCGCTGAGATGTGGATGGCACCCAGGTGATGTCCAGTAAGTTGCCGCACTGGTTTTGGTATCCTACAATGCTGCTCCGAATAACGGCGTGGGGCGCCCCGGGGGGGGGGGGGGGTGAGGCGGCGTGAACGGGCCTCCCCAGGTGGAGGCTCGTCTGCTGTAGTGGGGCGCCCCTTTACCGTTTCAGTTGCCATTCCGTGGGGCGTCCCGGGGGGTGCGGGGGGAGGCCTCGTCAGTAGCGGTCTGTTGTGCGAATAGTCCCAAGGCAGCAGAACGCGCTGAGATGTGGATGGCACCCAGGTGATGTCCAGTAAGTTGCCGCACTGGTTTTGGTATCCTACAATGCTGCTCCGAATAACGGCGTGGGGCGCCCCGGGGGGGGGGGTGAGGCGGCGTGAACGGGCCTCCCCAGGTGGAGGCTCGTCTGCTGTAGTGGGGCGCCCCTTTACCGTTTCAGTTGCCATTCCGCCCGCTTTTGGTACACTGTGCCAAAATCCGCCATTCAGCTGAGTTGCGCCCACTCTTGCGGTGCAGCGATAGGCGGCTGCCACAGGACTCTCAAAATGGCGGCAGGCTCTTTCCTTTTTGGGCCTGGTCCACTGAAATGGCCCTGGGACACTTTGGAACTCGGACGCTTGTCTACTAGGTCTTGGACCCCATTCTCGAAAGCGTCCCCTCAGCCTTGAAGATTCTACAAAAGTCATGGGGGCCACCGACTCCTGCAGGCTTCCGGTGGGGAGCGGCTGCCATGATTGCTCGCGGAATGACCACGACGGAGCCACGAGATGGTGGTGCTTTCATGCTGACGCCAGCTTCTGTCTGAAACATCCAGAAACAAGGTGGGGCTTTCATCGTTTGGGGAAAAAAAATGTTTTAATCCAATGAAAAGTGTATTTTTAGGTCATATGATCAAGCCTTATATCATTAGGAAACCAAAAGTAAAATGAACCAATGAAAAGTTTTATAAACAAGTCACATGACCTGTTATGCGGCATAGGGCTATAAAAAGCGTAGAAAATCCGTTGGCACGTGAGGCGGCGTCAGTAGCGGACCGATGTGCGAATAGGCCGAAGGCAGCACAACGCGCCAAGATCCGGATGGCACCGAGGTGGTGTCCAGCAAGTTGCCGCACTGGTGTGGCCATCCTACAATGCTGCGCCGAAAGTCGGCGTGGGGCGCCCCGTTGGCCTGTGAGTTCGCGTCAGTCAGTGGGGGCTGTTTGAGGATCTGACTGCATTGGAAAGCAATGTGATGCTGTGCGTCGCCCCCAAGATGAGGCGGCGTCAGTAGCGGACCGATGTGCGAATAGGCCGAAGGCAGCACAACGCGCCAAGATCCGGATGGCACTGAGGTGGTGTCCAGCAAGTTGCCGCACTGGTGTGGCCATCCTACAATGCTGCGCCGAAAGTCGTCGTGGGGCGCCCCGTTGGCCTGTGAGGTGGCGTCAGTAGCGGACCGATGTGTGAATAGGCCGGAACCAGCACAAGGCGCCAAGATCCGGATGGCACCGAGGTGGTGTCATAGTTCAGAGTTCTGAGAAGCGGGGGGGAGGCGGCGCAAACGAGTCTCTCCCTCCATGTGGAGGCACTTCATCTGCAGTGGGGCGCCGAGATCAGGATGGCACCGAGGTGGTGTCTAGCAAGTTGCCGCACTGGTGTGTGTTGAAAATATGAAAGATCCTCAGCAAGTCTATGTTACTTCAATGGAGCGCCGTCTAGCTGAGTTTAGCCCGCTCTTGCTGCTACAGCGACAGGCGGCTGCAACAGGACTCTCAAAATGGCGGCCTGTTCTTTGGATTTGGGCCTGGTCCACTAAAATGGCCCTGGGACACCTTAGAACTCGGACGCTCGAATTTTTTTTCCTTTCCTCTACATGCAAAAAAGGTAAATGCCCGGTACGTTACCTGCCTCATCTGCCACGATGTACTCTCCAGAGGAACCGAAAAAAAATATAGTTATGGTAATTGTGGCAAATAAATTTCATGTGGACAGATGAGTGTTACTCTAATAAATACAGCATATGAACATCATCATAGTTGATGGTTGGTGGAGACATTTTGACTATATCCTGGACCTGCCCGTCCTCGCCCAAAATGGCGCCGGAATAAATGGGACTCGTAACTCCTTGTTGTGTACTGGTTGCACAACCTTGATATCACGAGATACGTATGCAGTTTTGAAGCACATGGCGGGCGGGGACGAGAATTGATTGAATATTTCGACATCCCTATTGATATTAAGTTCTGATGTGTTATTGATTACTGTACTATTGAAAGTTCGAATTAACGTCACCCATGGTACTTACCCGCAAATGTATATCTAGATAATTTTATTGTAACTGGCCCTGTCGTTTTTTAATTATAAAATCTACGTCCACCGATTCCGCAACTGTTAGACACCTTAGTTCTTGCAACCTAATGGCCCGCCCGTTACGTTCCTCTACAGTGTAAATGTCTCCTCATCATATACGATTACAGTTTGCTCCGTGGCCGGCCCACGTGGTTATAGGCCCGTATTTGTATACTGACATTTTCACAATAAAGGTTTTTAAAAGAAAACATGGTAGTAGTATTTACATTGGTAAAGTTTTTAATAATAGTCACTGTTTTCGAATCAGTAAAAGGCAAGTGAAATAAAGCAGTCCAATTACATGAAGGGTAAAAGGTATAATCCGCAGGTACGCAGTAAAGATAAATGGTCAAGGGCTGTTGTGTTTTCTACTCCTGCAACATAAAGTGATCGATAAGAATCTGATATTCAGGCGTATCGGCGACTAAGACAGCAGGCCGAGCCTCTTTTGCTCAACGGCTCCGTCATGGGACGAAGAAACGCCCTTTTTCTCGAAAAAGGAATATATTTTACTTGCAGGACAGTTGTAAATTTTCCGGGAAAGTACATTAGCCTGGAACATTATAACATATATGTTTAAGAAAAAATAATGTTCGAAAGTAATAAAAAGTGTAATTTTTAGGTCATATGACCAAGCCTTTCATCATTAGAATAAGAAAAGTAAAATGAACCAATGAAAAGTTTTATTAACAAGTCACATGACCTGTTATGCTTACGTTACGCGCTGCGCGCCGCGCCCCGGATCGCTTCCGGGAAGCTGCGCTTCGCGCATTGGAGCACTTCCGGATGCGCTAACGCGGCGCGTCATATGACGCATTACGCGACAACGCAGGTCCAGAATATAGTCAAAATGTTTCCACCAACCAGCGGTCGGAACACAACCCCTTTCAGCAGGCTAAATAGTTCTGTTAAATGACAACAGAAGGGACAGGCAACAAGAACCATCAGTCAAAGAGGGGAGGGAAAGTTCTTCTCTACCGGGTCACGTTGGGGCGCTACCGGAACTGATCGAATTGGTAGTCTACAGTGTTTCTGGATGTTTCAGACTGAAGCTGGCGTCAGCATGAGAGCACCACCATCTCGTAGCTCTGTCGTGGCCATTCCACGAGCAATCATGGCAGCCGCTCCCCACCAGAAGCCTGCGGGAGTCGGGGGCCCCCAAGACTTTTGTAGAATCTTCAAGGCTGAGGGGACGCTTTCGAGAATGGAGCCCAAGCCCTAGCAGACAAGCGTCCGAGTTCCAAGGTGTCGCAGGGCCATTTTAGTGGACCACGCCCAAATCTGAAGAGCCGGCCGCCATTTTGAGAGTCCTGTGGCAGCCGCCTATCGCTGCACCGCAAGAGCGGGAGCAACTCAGCTACATGGTACGCAGTAAAGATAAATGGTCAAGGGCTGTTGTGTTTTCTACTCCTGCAACATAAAGTGATCGATAAGAATCTGATATTCAGGCGTATCGGCGACTAAGACAGCAGGCCGAGCCTCTTTTGCTCAACGGCTCCGTCATGGGACGAAGAAACGCCCTTTTTCTCGAAAAAGGAATATATTTTACTTGCAGGACAGTTGTAAATTTTCCGGGAGAGTACATTAGCCTGGAACATTATAACATATATGTTTAAGAAAAAATAATGTTCGAAAGTAATAAAAAGTGTAATTTTTAGGTCATATGACCAAGCCTTTCATCATTAGAATAAGAAAAGTAAAATGAACCAATGAAAAGTTTTATTAACAAGTCACATGACCTGTTATGCTTACGTTACGCGCTGCGCGCCGCGCCCCGGATCGCTTCCGGGAAGCTGCGCTTCGCGCATTGGAGCACTTCCGGATGCGCTAACGCGGCGCGTCATATGACGCATTACGCGACAACGCAGGTCCAGAATATAGTCAAAATGTTTCCACCAACCAGCGGTCGGAACACAACCCCTTTCAGCAGGCTAAATAGTTCTGTTAAATGACAACAGAAGGGACAGGCAACAAGAACCATCAGTCAAAGAGGGGAGGGAAAGTTCTTCTCTACCGGGTCACGTTGGGGCGCTACCGGAACTGATCGAATTGGTAGTCTACAGTGTTTCTGGATGTTTCAGACTGAAGCTGGCGTCAGCATGAGAGCACCACCATCTCGTAGCTCCGTCGTGGCCATTCCACGAGCAATCATGGCAGCCGCTCCCCACCAGAAGCCTGCGGGAGTCGGGGGCCCCCAAGACTTTTGTAGAATCTTCAAGGCTGAGGGGACGCTTTCGAGAATGGAGCCCAAGCCCTAGCAGACAAGCGTTCGAGTTCCAAGGTGTCGCAGGGCCATTTTAGTGGACCACGCCCAAATCTGAAGAGCCGGCCGCCATTTTGAGAGTCCTGTGGCAGCCGCCTATCGCTGCACCGCAAGAGCGGGAGCAACTCAGCTACATGGTGAGCGAAACGCTGTAGTCGCAAGAGCGGGCGGTAAACAGCTGAATAGCGGAAGAGGCACAGTGTAGCAAAAGCGGGCGGAATGGCAACTGAAAAGGTAAAGGGGCGCCCCACTACAGCGTGTCTTCAGGTCAAACGGATTGTGGGACAAGGTCCAGAATGGAAGAGTCACCAAAAGGCAAAAAGTTCCGCTTAACCCCGGGAGCCGGCCACCTATGTCGGGGGCGATCTCAGGCCACACCAGGGCAACACGACTTGGGGAGGGGGCCGGAGCCAAGCGCCCTCTCCGAGTCCGCGCCATCACACCGTCCCTCGGGGGCCTCCGTCAAGCGTTTCAGGGAGGCACCGCATCACATTGTTTTCAAATGCAGTCACGTCCTCAAACAGCCCCCACTTACATTGAGAATAGTGAAGCTGTAGCAGGTGCAAATAAGCTTCAGACAGTCTAACAAGCACTCCTCAAAACTTTGAACTATCAGAGTGCATGAGTTTCATGCTCGATCGATTGAGCTAGCCGGATCGGGCAACAAAAAGTATAAAATAGTTATGTAAATAGTTATTTAATAAAATGTTTTACCCTGTTACTTTGCTGGTGTGTTGTATATATTTGTAATATTTGCATAGAGTTTATCGTTATTTTGGGTGGGGTGGGTGGCGGAGCCGAGCTGTCTTGCAGCCATCATGGTGTGGAGTTCAGTTCATCTCACTAGTTTCGTATTTCTCATGAGGGGTTGTTCCTAATGTTTCTATTTTAGCGAGGTCAAAAAGAGATCCCATTAGTGGCCTACTGATTTTGCTCGATCCCTTTTGTTTTTTTACACGATTTTTCACTATCTGCAAAGACTAAACAGAGTATTGCGACTCTGTGCTTGTTTGTAAATAGAGAATGAACCAAAGAGAACCAATTCTAAAACAGTAAATGCTTGGATAACAATCAATCAAATGGAGAGAGAAGCAGGCACGACGGATTACAACGGGGGCAAAGGCCTGCGTTAACTACCCTTCACTATCTGCAAAGAGAGAGTACTCCTAATAGAAATGAGGGGGGGCAGCATTCAAAGCAGATCAGTGTGCATAAACACGAAAATGTTTTTACTTACCACGTACTTGACATTCGACAGCTTATGATATTTGCTATTAAAAAACCATTGAAATTCACTGAAAAAAACATAGGTTAGAGACCATATATAGTTAGGAATTAGCATTTAAAAAACCTTGAAAATTCACTGAAAAAACCATAGGTTATAGACCATATATAGTTAGGAATTAGCATTTAAAAAACCTTATTTTACTCACACAAAACCATTGAAATTCCATATATAGTTAGTTGCACTAACTATATATCGCGCACCCGCAATCCACTGCTGATGATGTCACATATTACATCATTCATGACATGGTCAGTGACATCACTGATGACATCACTGATGACATCTCAAATGACATCACTGATGACATCACTGATGACATCTCAAATGACATCACTGATGACATCACTGATGACATCTCATTTGACATTACTGATCACATCACTGATGACATCATTTATGTGATAATACGATGAACTTCTTCAGACTCTAATATAACCTTAGATACACTCAGTGTAAACAGACACTCACAGACTGTCACTCATCCATGAAGTTACACACACACCTAGTCAGTCATGCAAAGAATCAATCACACCTCCATTTTCTCAACTATACAGTTATACACACCTTACTTATTCAAACACATACTAACACATATTTACTCTCTTATACAATCCCGGATACAAGTTCACAATGATCCATACAGCCGCTCACACATTCACTGGCTCTTATGCACAGTTATTTATATATGTCAACTCTCACATGTACTGTGTTTTACATACGTACTTACTTTGACATGTAGCACTGAGATATCCATTCACTCACCAATACACTCATGCACACAGTCAACCGCCCATACAGCTGTTTCCACATGCACTTTTGAACCCATACATCTAGTGAATCAACTGCTCACACATCTATGCACAGAGTCATACACCTCCCAGACACCCACACACACACACTCAGTCTCCCATACAAATACATGGGCAACCAATTAATAACCTATATAGTTACTCATATAGCTACTGATCAACACATGCAGCAGTTTACAGAAAAAAAGATATAATGATGCAGAAATTAAGACAGTTTAGTCACTAACCCATGCACTCAGTGAGACACATTTAATTACTCACTCATACAGTCAGTCATGCACCTACTAAATCCTTCATCCAGACACTTATAAATCCACTCATTCTTCAATATGTAAGACATATTTTAACTTTACAGAAACATACAGTCACTGGATGTTGTCATCAGTGATGTCATCAGTGATGTCACTGACCATGTCATGAATGATGTAATATGTGACATCATCAGCAGTGGATTGCGGGTGCGCGATATATAGTTAGTGTAACTAACTATATATGGAATTTCAATGGTTTTGTGTGAGTAAAATAAGGTTTTTTAAATGCTAATTCCTAACTATATATGGTCTATATAACCTATGGTTTTTTCAGTGAATATATATATATATATATATATATATATATATATATATATATATATTTTAGATGTGGAGGTTTTTGTGGCTAACAATCAGCTTGAAACTAGGTAACACCGTAAAATTACAGCAGGTAACTCTATACTCCACTCATCAAGTTTCCATCCGAAGCACACAATATGCAGCATCCCCTATGGGGAGATGTTGCGGATTCGGTGAATCTGCAGTCGTGATGCGGACTTATGATAGCTCAGTAACAATGTAAAGACAGATTTCGTGAGAGGGGATATGCTGAGCATATCATAGATGATGCAATAAAACGTACAAAGAACATGTCCCGCAGTGATTTGTTAATGAAAACCACTAAGGGACAAATGAGTACTTCTGGGACATCTGCACAAACCAAGCTGGATAAAAAGAGTACAGTCCCAAACTTATTCTAACCTACAATAAACAGAAGGATAGTCTGTACAGAATTCTAAAGAAAAGTTGGTATTTAATTTTAAGTGACCCTATTTTGGGTGTGAGTGTACCACGCTAACCCACAGTCACCTATAGAAGGGCACCCAGCACCAGGGATCTGGTGGTGGATAACAGCCCAGAAATAAAACCCAAGAGTAGTTGGCAACTAATCGAAAAGGGTTTTTCAAATGTCAGTCATGTAGAGCCTGTAAATATGGAATAAACAAAACAACATATTCAACACCATTTAGAAACAGGCCTTGCACTATTGACAAGCTGTTATCTTGTAAGTTGGAATATGCAATATGATAGCGTTATTGATTCTGACCCAGACACTGTTACTGGTCCTGTAGAGGACGATTCACCTCTAATTGAGCACACACCTCGACCTGTGCGTGCCTGTGTGAAGAACCAACGGAAACAGGGTGGTCAAAGACAAAGAGCGAAAAGGAAAAGAACATTATCTCCAGGTTCCGCGAGAGTTCCCCCAAAGGCAGTAGGGGACGGGACTATAAGAAATAATGGAGAGGATGAATTGTTTGCTAAACTGCTTGAGGTTGTAGAGGGCAAACTTATCGAAATTGTAAAACCTCTGATCTCAAAAATAGATAAGCTTCAGGCGGAAGTTAAAAGGCTTGGAGGTCTGCAAACTAAGCTGACGGAGGAAATAGGTAGTCTTAATACTTTATTATCTGCAAAAAACACTATAGAGGGTGTTGATCATGCCGTAGAAGGTATATCTGGCGTGTTGACTGATCAAGCCCATACGTTGGCACCCAAAGCTAATCATAATATTACAACAGTAGAAGGGTGCCCGTTGTCAGTTAATATTCCACAAGCACAAGCCCACGGTATAGACCCTCTCCAATTTATTGAGGAAGCTTCACCAGTTGTATTAGTGTTAGCTAATGTACCCCAGTTGGATGACGGCATCACCGAGTCAGCCAGCTCTCTGAGTAGTAAGGCCCTTCACTGGCTCTCTGGTAATATGAGGTTAGCGCCTGGTGGTTTACAGCAACTAGCGCATGATATCAAAACAGTTAAACGTATTCCCTGGATAGGGAACCGCCCTAAAAGATTTAAAGGGGATTGCGTGGCAATAACATTTGCTCATCCCAATATACTTCCCAATGTTTTAACACATATTTTTCCACCTCAGCGTAGAAGAGGTACGGTGGTTCCCCTAACATTAAAATTTTTCCACGGGGAACAGCAAAATGTAACCCTACCGAAAACGCCAGCATTGGGATGGGATAACAATTTGATTAATAATCTGAATCTGCATAATCGCTGGGCATCCCCCTTAGTACCTAGTCTGCTATTGCATAATAGATTTGATGCCCTGTCTGGTCTTAACAACTGCGATTGACAAGAGGTCAGACATGAGTCTGTCGCAGTGGTTGCAGGAGTAGATTTACATCAGCCTCCAATTACAATTGGTAGTATACTGCCTAAGCCTGTGGGTATATCCCGCAATATCCTAGTGGGGGCATCATCGACAACTTGCTTTATTGCTAGTTGGAATATAGCAGGACTGGTTTCCAAATTAAATGTACCAGGGTGGTTAGAACTAATTAGAACATTTGATATCTTATGCTTGCAAGAGACCTGGTGTACAAATTTCCAGGGGCTTGACGGTTTTGTAGCCTATGAGCTACCAGCAGTGGCAACTACTTCAGGGAGGGCCAAAGGAGGCTTGCTAACTCTGATTTCTGTGAAAATGCGAATCAGGGTGAAGGAATATATTACAGTGGGCAATAATTCTCAATTACTATGGTTAGCGGATGAGGCAGGTAAAAACATTTTGTTGATTAATATGTACAATAACGTTTTTGATGCCAGTAGATATACGGTTATTGTAGAACTTGATGTCGCAATCAAACAACTGATGAAAACCTCCAATACGGTTTTTGAATACATATATGTCGGTGATTTTAATACTTCTGTTTGCCCTCTCTCTAATCAAAGGTTGTGTGGTAACTTGAATCGTGTTGGAGAGCCAGTTATGCACTTTAAACATAATACATATGGTGAAACTTTGAACTCTTTCCTATTCGCCTATGATTTAGAGATTTTAGAGATTGAACAGGATGGGAAGGGCGTTAGTTTGCCAACCTTTGTAGGGCGAGGGGCGAACACTGTGATTGATTTTATTTGCATGTCTTCCGAATTAGCTGATTTTAGTTCCGATGTCAAGGTTGTAGATCATATGGTCAGTGACCACAACTGTCTTGTTATTGAAACTAGGTTTTGGAAAGCTTGTATAATCCCAGATAGTAGTGCTATTTCAAACATTGAAGTACATAGGCCAAATGGATTTAGAATAAGGTGGGCAGGGGATAAGGCTGAAGTAACCTCAAATTGCATTATCTCCTGTTGTTTAAATGATATTATTTCTATTACTGATGAGAATTCAAATATGATGGCCTGTATTTTCCATTTTACAAAAATCAATGTTTTTATTAGCAGTAAGTTTACTAGGTCTGCTGGAAATTTTAACTCCAAGGCCAGGGGATGGTTTGATAATGCATGCACTGTGGCATTGAAAACATTAAAAAAAGCATTATCCACAAAACCTAGAGATAAAACAGTTGTAGTTAAGCTTAGATCTGATTATAATTTAGCTCTTAGGCAAAGGAAAGCCGAATTACGTGAGGAAGCTTGGGAGCGATTTGATCTGGCGGCTGTATCGAACAACTGTACGCTTTTTTGGGCAGCAGTAAATAGCCCTTTTTTAAGAGATGATAAACTTCCCACGTTAACCTCAAACGTGGGTAAGGAATCATGGGTACAGCATTTTTCTGCCATTTTTAATCCTGACATGGTAACGTTGCCGGAAAGTTGCTCTTGGCCAGTACTTAATTTAGATATCACCTTACAGGAGGTCCTAAGTAGTATCAGGGCTAGCAAGGGCGGTAAGGCCCAGGGACCCGATGGTGTCCCAGTTGATGTATATAAATTTGCGCCCGAGACTTGGGGGCCAGTACTAGCCAAAGTTTTTAATGCCGCTGTTCGCTATACTATTCCGTGTACCTGGTCCGAATCCATAATAGTTCCAATTCATAAAAAAGGGGACCGAGGAAACGCCAAAAACTACCGGCCAATCTCGTTGTTGGATTCGTCGGTTAAGATTATGAGTCGTGTACTCCTCGTTCGATTGGAAGAATGGGCAGAGACTAATAAAATAATGACAGACTGCCAATATGGGTTTAGGAAAGGGAGGGGTTGCATTGAACAATGCTTAAATCTGGAGCTATTGATTGGGAAATATACCCGTGCGAAAAAGGGTTCACTTTACCTCTGTTTCGCTGATTTGAGCAGTGCTTTTGACCTAGTGGATCACGCCATATTATGGACCACCTTGTTAGAAATGGGAGCACCCAGGGAAATCATATATTTTCTGGCCCGTTTATATGAGAGGCTTAGCTCGTGTGTCCGGTATGGGCCTTCGGGCGAATGCACAGACAAATTCAAGGTCAGGAGAGGTATCAGACAAGGGTGTGTATTGGCACCCTTGCTCTTCACTCTGTTCATTAACGAAATAGACTCGGTCTTACAGAGGGCGCCAGCCGACGCACCTAGAGTAAACACAAGTACCATCCCCGTGTTACTCTATGCGGACGACGCTGTGCTGCTCTCTAGGACTCCTCGGGGTCTACAGCTTTTGATTGATAAATTTGTGGCCTTTATTGAGAAAAGAAAGTTGGTCATTAATAAAAGCAAGACATTTGTGATGGAGTGCGGAGTTAGTAAGGTAAAAATTAAAAAGCCCTATAGGTATCTCATTGACGGCCAAGTGGTGCAGTCCGTGGAAAACTTCTGCTACCTGGGAGTTAATTTTTCCAAAAATGGTCGCTGGGATGTCGAGCACAAGGTGGTGCGCGACAAAATGATCAGGAGCGCCAATGGAATATTTGCATTTGCAAGTAAGTTAGGTGGTAGAAGGCCTAAAGAAATGCTCAAGATTTTTGAAGCCAGGTGTCTCTCGGCTGCCCTCTACGGAGCAGGGGTATGGGGGGTATCCAGGGTTGAATCCCTCCAGGTTGAAGAGAATATGTTTCTGAAAAAATTGTTGTGTCTCCCGACTTCTACTGCTAATAGTTTGGTCCATAAAGAACTAGGACTACATCATATAAATGATCTATTATTGTTGAGGCCTTTGATGTTGTGGCGTTCAGTCTGGATAAAAGACGAAACCTCATTTAACAGGGCCATTATCGAGGATTGTTTACGCCTAGACTATTTCCTTAAAATCCCATGGATTAAGTACACAATTGATTCTTTCTCTAGTGTATTTGGGCTTAACGTTACATTAGATCACTGTTCTGCCTCGGATCTCTCCAAGGAGAGTCTGAAATTAACTTTTTTAAATCATTGTGCAGAAAGACGAGCTACGGATGATCTTAAACTTTCTACTTGTATACGTTATAACCATTTGAATGAATCTGTGGGCCTACACCCTTACCTCGTCCAGGTGACCAAAGGGCAACATCGGTTTGTTCTCACCAGGATGAGGATGGGTACGGTCCACCTATTGGTTGCATTCCCTGAGATTAAGAAGCGCCCTACCGGTCCATGTCGGTGCGACAATATTTCAGAACAAAGCACAGAGCACTTTTTGTTTACATGCAACCTGTATAGCGAATGTCGCAAATTCTTTTTAAAACCTCTACTTATTAAATTTGGAGCAAGAACTGTTAAAGCGGCAATGAAATTACTTTTTAACTTGCATCACCCTGACATCTGTTTTTATACGGCTAGTTTTTTACTCAGGGCCATCAGCTATAGGAAAAGCATGATTTTTTAAATATATTTATCAATATTCTTATTCTATCTTATTTATTGGGAAATTTTTAAGTGTGTTATTTGCTTGTTATATGTATCTCACCGTATTTGTAGCCGATTGCGATTGACTAAGTGTATTTTCTTTTATTTGTATTGTTGTATGTACTTTTATGGACATGATTTACATGTTTCCGAATAAAGTTTTGAAATTGAATTGGAATATGCAATATGTGTGCTGGAGTGCTCGTGTGACCTGCAGTATGTCGGTAGCACCAAGCTGCAGGTTCACAAGAGAGTGCTCCAGCACTTAAGGGCCATTACCAACTCAGACGAGTCCTATCCTATCGCATGACATTTTAAGGAAGTACATTCGAGTAACTTGCAAGATCTGAAGTACTTCGTCATTGATAGTGGTTCATATGGGATAACTGTGATTTACAGTTCTTATGTGGACCATAAAGTGTACAAATTTGTTTTTTAATATATGTCTCTTAGGTTGAGGGGCAACCAAAGAGCTATCACAATGTATGCCCTTTAATAACACCAGTCACTCTTAGTATAACGTCTATGACACAGCAGTTGTTCCTTTGCTCATTTTTTAGCAATAATGACAGACTGACTAAAAAAATCTTGTCTGGTTTTTACCAGTCTTTAATTTGGGCAAGGTTGAGAAATATTTATCAGGTCATTTGTAGATGTGCACTAATAATAAAGCGTCCTTTGCACTAACTAGATGCAAGATTTGCACAAGGTTTAAGGATTAGGCTTTTAGTGGGGAATTTTACTATCAGAAATAAGTATGTATTTATTTATTTATATATTTATTTATTTATACATTTATGTGTTTTCGTACCGATATATATTTCCTAAGTGGGCACGATCCATGATACAGGGGTGCCGATATTTGATTGTATATGATGTCAGAATGAGTTGTGGGAAATAATAGAGACATTGACCTAAAGAAGTAAGGTTTTTTGCAATCTCCATTACAATATATTCTGACATGACAATTGAAGCCTACGCCCTAAATATCAACTGAGTTTTGTCTGAATACTAACTTACGTTGAGCTCTATGGAGAGGTATGAAAAATAATGCATTAAACAGTTTATTTCAATCAAATCGTCTCTGCAAAGAATATAACAGTATTTAAACTGTAATATCGATGAATGTACAATGATATTAATTGTCTGAATTGATGTGAACACTGCTGTGTGAATGAAACAGATGGAGAGTCTGTTTTCCATTGTTTTTATGCACTGTCACTTTAAATATGGAAGGAAATGCCAGTAAGTCATGTGATCAAGGGCTTGGAGAAGCCTGAAACGCGTCATGGCGGAAAAGCACTGAATAAAGTTTATGCACGAGGAAATTGGTGTCCGTTCCGTTCCGTTTCTGGCTCTGAGGATTTGGAGTTGTGTGGATTCGGTTCTTGGGAAAAAATATATATATATATATGAACAGAACTCCTCCAAGCAAATGAAGGAGAGAGGCCACAGCAGGGAGAACAGTGGAGGCACCTTTATTCAGCAGCAACACACCCGGTATGGCGAATGCATTTCGGCGTCTGTGTCGCCTTCATCAGCGCCGGGGGTATGAAAACAGGATGTCCATCTGGGGATAAATGCCCTGCCCCATCCTGTTAAGTAATGCACAGGTCCGCCCCCAAAGTAAGTAGTCCATGCATACACTTCCTGTTAGTAACCTGCTGTCTGGTTACTACAAGTATATATATCAAATATATCTTGGAGCTGGACAGTAAGAGCTCCCACGGCTAAACACTACAAAGGATCAGTACACGTAGTTATAATGAGGTATAAACTGGGTAACGAATATCCTCTAAAGTCAGCATTATGCTGTAAATATTTCCAGGGTGAACCGCATGCATTTAGGCATGGAAAGTAAATAATCACACTGCCTACATAATTTCTGCCTCATCACTTTCCTGTTTTTAAATAAGTAGCTGTATCGTTAAATAAGAGATTATAGCACTAAGCATTTTTATATATTAGCACTGTCACTTTAAGAAGCATAACCACACTCTTCGAGTTATCGGTATACATTTTTTTCACAGGGTGCACCCTTGCATCATGTTGCACAAATACGTTTTGCACTTCAACTGTCATGTAGCAGTAGAGCTTAAAGCCTATCAGGGTGAGAGGTTTTTGTAATTTTGTTATAATAAAAGCCTAAATACCTAACATTGGTAAGGCAAGATGTGTTGAACCAGTAAAAACAAGCCTGGGGTCTTATATAAGGCATTGCCAGTGGGTTGAACCAGCTGTTTAACCATGTGTGTCGCATATCTATATTATTTATTGTATTTATACAGATAATTTTGATACACAATTTTGCACATTTGGATTTTAAATTGGTAATCAAAATAGACATTCATATGTATTACTAAATGGATGAACTAAGGTTTTAAAAATGTGTGATGTATGCTCATGGTATTTATACAGTTCATTTACGCATATTTGCACAACGAGTCTCAAAACCTATAACAAATGTAGCATTTAGTACTACCTTACTGCCAAATGTCTCTGAGCAATTTTGAACCATGACAGACTTGTTGAGATCTAGTATATGAACATGTGAGGAAAGAACAGGAGTACAACCCATAAACCGCGTTGGGATTGGGTGTAGAATGTGTATAAAAAACAGTTTCCCAACAGGTTTCAATTCAAGACAATTCAATAATGTATGCAGGCAGCATTACATAAAAGAGAAACAAGGAGACTTGTACAATTAAAGGGCTTGTAATTCACCAATTCTTAAAGGAAGTTGCACATAGAAATACACTTAGGCAGCACTGCACAGAGGAAATCATGTGACAACCTGGAGGCACTTGGTGAGTTGTGATATATACAATTAGTGAGAAGTGACGACGCAAGTGCTGAAAGTGAACAGCGTGAACGGCGCAAGGTGATCAATATATACACAGTGTAGGCTCAACAAGACTCAGTTTGAATAATTTAAATCAAAGTTTCAACATTTTTTAGAGCCGCTCCCATTGCTAGCGAGCCCCCTCTCCGTCCGAAGGAACTACCCAACACAGCAGCCTTGATCCATTCAGGCGCTGTCCGTCCCTAACCGCCAATGCCTATACCTACATCGATTCAGACGATCTACTAATTGCCCCCACTCCTGGACCCTGATACCACGCGTCCACCGGCAATAATTAACTTCCACTGGAGACGCTGCCCATCCGGCTACCTACTAAGGCCCTTGGCAGCCCGCCAATCATTCTTCAGCACTCCATCAACATGACAACCCTGTCCTGAAGACGATCCCGACTCGCGGGGATCGAAACGCCGTCGACACCACAGCGCAACTCTATGGCGCAACTCATGTCTTTGGCTCTAAAAAATGTTGAAACTTTGATTTAAATTGTTCAAACTGAGTCTCGTTGAGCCTACACTGTATGCCCAGGGAGTGAACACTCTGCCCGTAATGGTAAACCTCCCATCTCTGCAACTAGCATGGATATGACTAGGTGCCACGAAGACTTTAAGTGAGTGTCCACATGCGGCATGGTGCCATTGCTACCTGAGTGGGTTTATGACTTGGTCCATGGTTTAGAGTTAAAGACAATGTATGGCTCTCTCAAAGTGAACAACACTACCTATATCACACTTATGTATGAAACAGGCAGAAGTCACAAATGTGAACACTTTAATACAATGAAATTGCAATTTATAATTATAAAAGTGACATAAGTGAAAAAGATCTATCTCTTATCTGTGATACGTGGAGCGATAGGTGGATGCCTTTTGAAGAAAAGGGTAGGTAAATGACGGCTGAATCCGATGTGTTCCTTCCTTTCCTCCTGTAAAGATAGACAAGAACAGAGTCATGAGTTAAATGAGTAAAATGAACAGGGTCAATCCATATGCAATAATACACATCATGAACAAATGCAATATTAAATGAATGCAAGAATGAAACAAATAGCAAGGATTTGGGGTGTCATCCAGAGAATTGTACGCAATATGAAACAATGTTGAAACTACTACACAAGTAGAGTTGAACAACAGCAAACATGTTGACGATATACGGTGACATCCTGACTTTATCCTCATGTAAATGTATACCCAATTCTTCGTCAATCTTGTGTCCCTCTGGATATATTGTTCCTAGGTCAATGATATATCTTGACTCCCTCTTCCTGAGTTTCAGTACCCCGTTTCCACCCCTAGCATCAGGGAAAATCTGTTTGATAGCATAGTAACTAAGTTTGGAACAGTCCAAGAAATTATGTGTCTCGAAATGACGTGCTATAGGGTAATTTTGGTCTCTGTTGGTATTTGCCCTCATTTGTACGAGAACACTCTTCTTGGCCATGGGTGTGGTGCTTCCTACATATCTGAGGTTGCAAGGACATTCTAGGATATATACCACAAAATGGTGCCATGGGGGATAAGGATCTATATCACTCCATCTTATGAGTCACAAAACCCAAAGATGCTGGAAGAGTGGGCTACCAACTCAGCCAGGAGCTCCAAAACCATGCTAGAGATCCTGGTCAAATACGCATGGCTGGACATGGACACTATCATTAATGAAATCAAAAGCATCAAAGATGAACTTAAGAAAAGAAGCGAACAAGAGAACATTGCCAATTTTTTGGACGCCTTAGCTCCATGCTATTCATTTCATTCTAGCATTCATTTAATATTGCATTTGTTCATTATTTGTATTATTGCATATGCACTGACCCTGTTCCTCATTTTACTCATGACTCTGCTCTTGTCTACCTTTACGGGAGTAAAGGAAGGGACCCATCGGATTCAGCCGCCATTTATCTTTTGGGTTCCCTACCCTCTTTTTCACTAATGTCACTTATATAATTATCATTTGCAATTTCATTGTAATTAAGTGTTTACTATTGTGACTTTTGCCTATATCATACATCTGTGTGATATATGTAGTGTCATTCACTTTGAGAGAGCCATACATTGTCTTTAACTCTAAAACATGGACCAAGTCATAAACCCACTCGAGTAGCAATGGCACCATGCTGCATGTGGACACTCACTTGAAGTCTTTGAGGCACCAAGCCGTATCCGTGCTAGTCGGCAATGAGATGGGAGGTTTACCATTACGGGCAGAGTGTTCACTCCCTGGACATCCTTATTCCAGAGGGCTCTTTCCTCACTACGACACTTTTCGATACAGACTCTTTCAGGGACTTTCTGTACAGACCGGCTGTTCCCTTCACATTGTTTCCCATGTGTCAATTTGACACTTGTCGACCCCCAGCCCAGGTGCCATCAGTCTCTTTGGGGATTTTCAGCAAGGGGACACACCTACTTGTACTAATCTCCCAGCACAACACAATGAGGTAATTTTGAGCGTCCATTTCGGATTGTGATCTATTCAAGCTACATTTTGCATGACATCTCTCATTTACCATGTCATAATGAACTTACATTTGTGGAAGCCAATTGGTTGTCAGATGTTCAGTGTATACCCAAACACAGAACCCAGAGACAGAATTGTAACATGTTGTTTTTACTGCAGTGAGCTTTGCGATATGTCTCCATTCCAAGATGGCAACCATGATATCATTATGTCTGACGCTATTGTATTCGCGCAATCCTATAACTATGGCTAGACAGGACTTTTAGTCCTACAACTATGTTTGATAACGACTATGTATTGATGCCTCTCTCTACCACTCACTGTGGGATCAAGGCCGCTGGATGGGCGAAACACATTAATACAGATGTATGATGTAATAAATCTACATTTGCATTCACTATCCTCACCAACTATAGAGACAGAGCCAGAAGATGAGGTACAAAGGTTCTGATAGAGGAGTCGTTGAGAAAAGTAAGACAGAGTGAGAGATAGATTACATTACCAAGGGGGCCCTTGCAATGTGGGGGCCGGCAATTGCCACTTTGCCTGTGTTTTAAAAAGTATCTGACTGCAACCAAAACAGGAGAGCTAATCGCGCTCACTACAGACACTGCTTAAATAAATTAATCCAATTAAGTGTTTTTCCTTACAACACAAAACAGACTACTGAAAAGTAATGGTTTGAATGGCGCCTAAAGAGTTGTCAATAACTTTCATTTTTACCATGACCATTTCTGCAGTTATAACTAGGCTCTGCTAAATGAAATACTCAAACTGAATCTACTTCTGTTTTGTGTAATTTAATTTTCTTTTTCTGCAGGTTCTTGGTTTAGTTGAAGCTCTTCTGTGTGGCGTTGAGGCATTTTTCCATTACGGAGATGTAGCCTTTAGCTGATCCAAGGACATTGTATATTTTCTGTATTAAACATGTTAAAAACAGACTGTTGTTTGGGCTTAACTTTTACACTGTAAGAGATGTACGTTTTTTTGCGATTTGGCCAGCAGAAAATTCGGTCTACTACTTCTCATGTGATTACACTTTTTACTAACAAACAAACATGATATAGTAATCGGAATATGCCTTGTTGCTTACAACACCTACTCCTTCCTGTCATTAAACTAATGTGCTGTAAGGACCCACAAAGTACTGAAAGGAATAAAGGCAGATTCGGTCTATGTGCCACACCCACAATCACACAACTGTGAAGGGTCTATTATTATTTCAAGATGATTAACTAAGGCCACACCATCCTGCACGTTACATAACCGTGTGACGAAATCAACTGCTATGGATTATATCCGTGAGACATATAATCTGTAAATGGTTCTACATAATCACCACAGCTAATTTGTAGAAACGTTGACAGTGATACTGAGTGTTCACTTCATAAAGGGTAGGAGTAAGAACCTTTCTTAACCCCGTCGGTGCTGATGACGGCTCCCAGACGTCATGAGTCATGGTGAGCGTGTGCTGATGACGGCCGGGAGCCGTCATGACCACGCCCGCGATCGGAATGTCCAGCACCGGCGCGGAATTCCAGCACCGGCCAAGGTGTTAAACAGCAAACATTTTATGAGTGCAGTAAACACTAAGATTAACCTAGAAGTGAATGCAAAGATATGCAGTTTATTTGGCATTTATGAAACACTGCGAAACTAATTAACTGAATAACACTGAGTATATATAACTAAGTTAAAACCATAGAGTTAAGTGAATAAGAAAGATTGAAAAGAGGTACAAAGATATAAAGGCGATTCGTACTGGTGTTTATTCGTCGTATATTATACTGGTTGAAACTTTTGAATATCACTATCTTGCTTATTCCAAATGTGGTCTGCATTTATATTTTTTTAGGCTATACATTTTCGGCCACATTAATGAGAAAGTCCAGCAGATGGGAATCATTTTATCTAACTTATCCAAGGTGCATATTTGAGGGCATTCCGAAGTCTGAGAGCATCTCCTCTGGTATACAAGGATGGTTATCTTCCTCTCAGCGGCCCATTCTGACTCATGTGGCAGTGTCTACTCAGGGGATGCCATCCAGCACGATTGAGTTTAAGTTGATGTGAGAACAGACCTGTTAAAACCTATCTTTTTTGTGTTGCACACGTTATTTCTGCTGAAAGCAGGCAGAAAATGTGAGCCAAAAATATCCCAGAATCAGCAATCGCATGCTGTAATGAACTAGTTCATTTCAAGTCCTGTTTGTTAGTCTCCAATAAAGGCTCAGAAAATTGAGGTTCCTTCAGACCTAGCAGGACTCGAAGGCAGTGTAGATTGTTTTGTGGAAGATGTGTTGATTATTCGCTCACTTCCCCACATATGTGTCCAAGAAACAAGTTGAAAATCTACTGTAAGAGAAAAGAAAACCCTTGTAAATGTTATATCGAAAAGCGGAGAGGAGAGCTTGCATGGGATATTTTGAGTCGAAATTAATTGATCAAATTGGTAGCACAAGCACATGGTGAAGAAAGGGCAGTGTACCATCAAGTTCCTAGGGTGGAGAGTGAAATGGGAGTGAACTACTAAAAGAAACATGTAGGAAAGTGGAGTATTATGTGGTGATGCTGGTTAGGCTTCACCATGCAATATTCTCGCAGACCCCAAAGATGGTCCTTGGAGTCACAAAAATATATCCCTAGCTCAGTCCTGGTAGTGTGGCAAAGAGCAGTCAGGCTTTACTAGAGGATCATGTTAAGCATTTCAGAGTACCAACATGGACAATAAGTATTTGACACGACTTATAAGAAATTCAACAACAATTTATAAAAATGAAGAACAAGTTACTTACCTTCGGTAACGATGTATCTGTAAGAGACATATGTTAGTTATAGATGCCTTACCTTAGAATTACCCCCAGGAGCCAGGCTGGATCCGCAGAATTTTTTCTTAGCAGCACCCCTGCTCATCAGTAGGTTGCGTTGGTCGACTGTGCGCCCGTTGTTGGCGTCGTGGTCGCCAGGATGACGTTGCGGTGTCTACTTAGACGCAGCCCCTGCGCGCAGACGTCAGTTCTGACACAGCTTTCCACGCCAGAAGCGCAGAGCCATGCAAGAGACTGATCACTGCTGCGCCACAACTAGGGCCGTGCCAGGAAGTCCCTATCCCTAGAAGTCACTTATCAGAGCAGGGAGGATGGGTGGGGCGGTAAGGAATCTATACCTAACATATTTCTCTTACAGATACATCATTACGAAAGGTAAGTAACTTGTTCATCTGAAAGAGACTGTTAGTTATAGATTCCTTACCTTAGAATAGATACCCCAGCAATACCAACCCCGGAGGAGGGTCTGCAAACTAAGTTCACACTAGAAAGTCCTGGAGGACTGAACGGGCAAAACAGCCACCCCTCCAGACATAGCAGTACTGTCTGGTGCACGTGTGCAAGGATGCCCACGTGGCTGCATGACAGATATCAAGAATTGGGACTCCACGTGCCAAAGCAGTAGTTGCTGCCATAGCCCTAGTGGAATGAGCATGCAGCCCCACTGGAGGTACCTTTTTTGCTAAAGCATCACAAATTTTCATACAAAGGACAACCCGTCGACAGAGGGTACGCTTCAGAACTGCTCAATCTTTCTTGGCATCAACATAGCCAATGAAGAGTTGATCATCCATCTGGAAATCTTTTGTGCGATGAAGGAAAAGGACAGCGCACTTTTAGGGTCCAGACGGTGGAGTCTCTCCTCCTCTTTGGAAGGGAGAGGAGGTGGGAAGAATTTAGGCAAAGTGATTGTTTGTTCTTTCTGAAAAGATGTAACCACTTTAGGAAGAAACAAGGGCCTCGTCCTAACCACAACTTTGTCCGGATGCACCGAGAAGAAAGGGGTCTCGGAAGAGAGGGCTTGCAGCTCACTCACCCTGCGACCAGAGGTGATGGCAACAAGGAAGGCAGTTTTCAGTTAGGAGCCTGAGAGGACAGTTGTGAAGAGGCTTAAAGTGAGCACCCATAAGGTAAGTTAAGACAAAGTTCAAGTCCCACTGGGGCATTATGAAAGGAAATGGAGGAAAGAGATGAATAATGTCCTTAAAAATCTTTGTACAATAGGGACTTGAATAAGGAAGGCTGATATGGCAGCCGAAGAAAAGCAGAAATAGACACAATATAACCTGTAAGACTGCCCAAAAAAGAGCCCTGCTGGGTCAAAGAAAGTATATACAGGAGAACCTCCGAAAGAGGGGCAGAAAGGGGATCCACAGCCTTTGCTGTGCACTATTCCACAAACTTGTTCCATCTATAGGGGCATACCGTTTTAGTGGAGAGACGTCTGGCTGCCAGGATAACATTATAGACTTCGGGTGGAAGGTCAAAAGCTGTCAAGTGTCACCGCTCAATCTCCACGCAAGGAGGTGAGGCTGGACAGCCTTGTGTGCAAGACCGTCCTCAACGGCTGCAACAGAAGATCCTCCCGAAGAGGCAGTCTGATCGGAGGATCGATGGCCATGCTCAGAAGCTTGGGGTACCATACTCTTTGTGCCCAGTCCAGAGCCACAAAAATAACTTGGGCCGGGTCGTGCTTGATCTTCTTCAGCACTCTGGGTAGAAGTGGTGACGGGGCAGGAGTGGATCTGAACGCAGTCGGAGAGATTCCCCTGATGCTGTGCCCACAGGAACTTCAAGTCCCACTGCAGAGCCCCCAAATGCCATCTGTCATGATTCACCAGCAGGATGCAGGAGGCCAAAAGGCCCAGCAGCCTCAGGGTCATTCTCACTGAAATCCGGGATAGAGATTGAAAAATCGGTATCATAGGCCGAATATCCCGGACCCGCTACTCGGAGAATATGCCCGAAACTGCACTGTGTCTGGAACGGCTCAGATGAAAGGAAGCGTCTGAGAGGGAGTCAGGTGTGACTTCGGCACGTTTATAGTGAACCCCAGTGAGTGCAGGAGGTCTGCTGTAGTCTGGAGGTGGGAGACGACTGCCTGGGGCGAGGACGTCTTCAACAGCCAGTCATCGAGATAGGGGAAGACTAGAACCTCTGATCTGCGCAGATGAGCTACGACCACCGCCATCACTTTCGTGACCACCCGAGGGGCACTGGAAAGGCCAAAGGGGAGCACTGTGAACAGAAAATGCTTGTGGCCTACTGCAGGTAGCACCTGCGGGCTGGCAGAAAGGGAATATGAAAATAGGCGTCCTGCAAGTCCAGATCCACCACACAGTCTCCAGTGCCGAGGGCAGACAGGACCAAAGTGCGCATTTTTAACTTCTCCTTCCGGAGGAGGCGGTTGAGGGTCCAGAGTTCTAAGATAGGACGCAGGCCTTTATCCTTCCTGGACATCAGAAAATAGTGGGAGAAGCAACCACGACCTACTTCTGGCGTCGGTACCCTGTCTATTGCTCCTTTGACCAAAAGAGCAGAGAATTCCAAATGATCCTCCGACATGTGGTCAAATGATGGTGGCATGGAGGGAGGGGTAGTTTCGAAGGAGAGGGAGTAGCCCCTTCGGACTATTTGCAAAACCCCTCTGTCTGACGTGATGGAGTGCCAGTGGGGGAGGTGTTTGTTGAATCCTGCCGTCCACTGGCCGCTGATGGGCCTGAAATGTTAGACTAGGAGGATTTGGAGGCTGCGGCAGGGGGGACATGGTGGACTGGCTTGCCCGCTGGTTCCCAGATCCGCGAGGTCACTGGGTCCCACGTCAACGGCCAAGCAGAGGCTGGTCAGCTTGTGTGAAACGGTGGCTAGACTGGGCCGGATGTGGTTGGGCGCCGCTTCCGTAGCCACGGATGGGGCAAAAAGCAGACTGAAGTGGACGGGAAGATGCAATGAGGCCCAAAGATTTAGCTTGTGAATCTTTAAAGCGCTCCATCGCCGTGTCTGCTTTGTCACCATCTTCTCGTCCAGGCCTTTGTTTCTGACTCCTGGGAGATTTCACACCTCCTGGAAGGGGGTCAGAATCTTGTTTTGGCAGCAGCAAGCGTGGGTTGTCAGCCAGAGCACAGGAAAGGCTGGGCCAACCAGGTAGGCAACCTCTAAAGTAGCCACCTGGGTGCATGCCACATTGTCCTAGCCACGAGATTTGTGTCAGGGGTGATGAAGTGCATTGTTTGATACCAAATACAACATATTTAGACAACACCATTATTAAGCTGGTAACCTCGGATTTGCCCGGATCCCAGCCCATGTTATCCTATTAACCGTTTATCACTTATAGTGCCCTTTCATGGTAAAGGCCACTATAGGGATGTATAAGCTTGCATTACATGCCCACACCTTGTAGTGAATATCTTTATTGGAAAGCAAAAGAAAGCTACAGATACCCTGATGATAATACAAACTGAATTTTTCCAACAAGGACCCTGGCCCCATAAGTCAAGGGGGTATGGGGATTACTGATATGACCTGGGAGGAGGGTTTGAGGTGGATGAGTAAGGGCTTGGAGTGGTTGATATGGGAGATCAACAAAATGTTTGCTTTAAGAAGCTTGACACTGGAAAAAATAATGTCCTGAGGTAGGAAAGGAAAGGAAGGGGTGCCAGGGGAAGATCCTCCTATACAAACTGCTCTTTCTGGGATGCTAGTTACCACGGCACCACCTCAGTTCTATCTGCCAAATACCCCTCACCCGATTATGAGTGCCTGAGCAACAGCAGGTGTCCGCACTGAGTGATGCATTTCCCCATTTTGCTGAACCTAGAAGGGTTCCAACAAGTCTTAGATAAATGGAAAGGGGCTGCCTGGGAGGGGGTGACTGCTTGCAGGCTCCTATGATTTCAGCTGTTCAGGGGGGTTCTTATGTACAGGGCAAGATAAATGGATATCCAATGGTCCTAGTTGGGGAGATCAACAGATGTTTCTCAATTTCCCCTATCTGGAAAAATGGTGCTAGCAGTAAACATTTCACATTCTGCCAATAACTATCTAGTTTCCGCCCTTGCCCCTGTAACTATAGGTTCTATTGTGGAACAACATGAATTTTTGATCATTCATACCAGTTGGGTGAACCTGTTGGGGAAACATATTTTATGTAAAATTCATTGTATTGTGAATTGTACCCATGATGTGTTCCTACAGACACACTCTGATGCACAGTTAAAGTAATGTCTCTGTTGAAAGTGAGAAATCTTCTCACTCTTGAATCATGTGCGTTTACCCACAGACTTGCGATGTACAGTGCTAACTGAGCTTGAGGCAGAGAAGGGCGGAGAGATTGGAAGGATGAAGAGTGGAGGGCGCGGTTACCCAAAATTCCCCAGTATAAACTAACCAATGATACAGAACCTACTGCAGCAGGGCATTATTTAAAGGATAGAGACAAGCCCCTGAAAGGGGGACCATATATCTTGGATAATGGTCCAAGATTTAGGAGCTGGTAATTATATCGTAGTTCCAATTTTACCCATTGTCCCTAATCCCGCTGTAATCCCGTCCCAGACCCCCATTATAGCAAAGTGGTTTACGGTTGTTAATTTATGTTCAGCATTCTTTTTCATACTTCTGCATGAGGACAGTACATAGTTAATCGCTGCTTTTTAATTTAAAACATTGGTGTTCTATGGGTGAGGCTTAGGGTGACCAACTGGCATGGGCGCAAATTCAGGACGGTGAGTGTAAAAATTCAGGACAAAGGGTCAAAATTCAGGACAGGGGTCAAAATTTAGGACAGAAATTGGGGACAAAAGGTATGCTTATAGATGTATCAGTGGATGTCATGAAATAGAATAGAAATAAATGGGCAAAGACCATAAGTACAAGTCACTTCTCCTGCCTGGTCACTTCTCCTTCCCCGTCACCGCTCCTTCCTTGTCATTTCCCCTGCCCCGTCCATGCTCTTGCACAGTCTCTGCTCTTGCTCGGTAACGACCCTGCTAATGCCTAATCACAGCACCTGCCACGTCACTTCTCCTGCCCCATCACTTGTCCTACCCCGTCACTTGTCCTGCCCCGTTCACCGCTCCTGCCCCGTTCACCGCTCCTGCCCCGTTCACTGCTCCTGCCCCGTTCACTACTTCTGCCCTTTCATTGCTCCTGCCCGTTCAGTGCTCCTGCCCGGTCAGTGCTCCTGTCTGGTCAGCACTCCTGCTCATGCCCAATCACCGCTACTGCCCCGTCACTTCTCCTGTCCCGTCACTTTTCCCGCCCCGTCACCACTCCTGCCCCGTCACCACTACTGCCCCGTCACCACTCCGGCCCCGTCACTACTCCTTTCCTGTCGCCTCTCTTGTCCCGTCACTGCTCCTGCCCCGTCACTTCTCCTGCCCCGTCACCACTTCTTCCCAGTCACCTCTCCTGCCCCATCACTTCTCCTGCCCGGTCACCTCTCCTGCCCCATCACCTCCCCTTTCCTGTTGCCTCTCCTGTCCCATCACTGCTCCTGCCCCCTTACTCTCAGTGAAAAACACTGACAAATTACACAAGGCAGTAAGTTCCCCATAGTACTCTGTTTGGGGAAAGCTCCTCTGTAATCATTAACTACGATCTCACTCGCACATGAGCTAAAGGCAGATGGCGCATTGTCATTCAAAAGGGGATAATCAGCCTCAGTCAGAATGACAATGGGCCTGTCCACAGTCTGTGCGAGCTCAGTGAGGGGCTACTGCAGCCTCTGGAGTTCAACAGAGAAGTGCGAGCTGGCCCACTGAGAACTTTTAATCTCTTTGGGCTTCTCGTAGGGGAACAGCACAGCTCACTGTAATTAATCTCCACAATTAGGGACAAAAGGCGTCCATAAAAGGAATGATTATGGACAACGGACATCACACCAAAATGAGGGACGATCCGTGAAATTTATGGACAGATGGTCACCCTAGTGAGGCTCCCACAAGTCTGCACCAAATCTCTCTCCGCTTTCTCCCATGCTCTTCATAAAGATTTGGATTCTTTGCAGCTTACGCATGGATCTGTGTTGGTCTAATACATTGATGATTTGTTGGTTGCATCCCCTACTATGGAAGCATACAAATGGGACTCTATTGCACTGACAAGTCATTTGGCTAGGAGTGGGTGTAAGAGGAAAGTGATTTATTTGGGACAAGTTATAACAAGCATTTACAATGCAATGGTTTTGCCTTTGTTAAAGTTAGAGCTATTGGCATTGCTCTTGACATTATTTTTATTTATGTTTTTTTAACATAAATAATGGCATTGTCATTTACAATGCCACTAGCTTTATCTCTCGCAAATGACACACACAAACACACACAGAGCCCCCCCCACACACACACCCACACAGATCCCCCCACACACACAGCCACACAGAGCCCCCCACACACACAGCCACACAGAGCCCCCCACACACACAGCCACACAGAGCCCTCCACACACACCCACACAGCACAAGCAGGCAACAGGGGCACATGGAGGCACAAGCAGGCAACAGGGGCACACGGAGGCACAAGCAGGCAACAGGGGCACACGGAGGCACAAGCAGGCAACAGGGGCACACGGAGGCACAAGCAGGCAACAAGGGCACACGGAGGCACAAGCAGGCAACAGGGGCACACGGAGGCACAAGCAGGCAACGGGGGCACACGGAGGCACAAGCAGGCAATAGGGGCACACGGAGGTTCAAGCAGGCAATAGGGGCACACGGAGGCACAAGCAGGCAACAGGCGCACACGGAGGCACAAGCAGGCAACAGGGGCACACGGAGGCACAAGCAGGCAACAGGGGCACGAAAACGGAGGCACAAGCAGGCAACAGGGGCACACGGAGGCACAAGCAGGCAACAGGGGCACACAGAGGCACAAGCAGGCAACAGGGGCACACAGAGGCACAAGCAGGCAACAGGGGCACACGGAGGCACAAGCAGGCAACAGGGGCACACGGAGGCACAAGCATGCAACAGGGGCACAAGCAGGCAACAGGGGCACGAAAACTGAGGCACAAGCAGGCGACAGGGGCACACGGAGGCACAAGCAGGCAACAGGGGCACACTGAGGCACAAGCAGGCAACAGGGGCACACGGAGGCACAAGCAGGCAACAGGGGCACACGGAGGCACAAGCAGGCAACAGGGTCATGAAAACAAGCACAAGCAGGCAAAAGGGTCACAAGCATGAATTGTAATTTAGACGGGGCTGAAGTGGAGAACGGTCAGTTCGGGAAGTAGTGCGGCTGGTGCAGTGGTACCAGGCCGAAAGGTGAGAGGGGCTGTCTGCACCCCAGTTTGGACAGTTTCCACTACCTAACAGGGATTGGTGGGAGGGGGGCGTACTTCTTGCTTGCTTTAGGGCTGTTACTTCGGGGACGCAGTGCACGCTGCTGCCTGCTGCCGCCGGGACACGACAACAGGCAGGGAGAGGACAGGCTAGGAGAGAGCAGGGAGGGGACAGGCTGGGAGAGGGCAGGGAGGGGACAGTCTGGGAGAGGGCAGGCTGGGAGAGGGCAGGTTGGGAGAGGGCAGGTTGGGAGAGGGCAGGTTGGGAGAGGGCAGGCTGGAAGTGGACAGGCTGGAAGTTTAAAGGCTGGGAAAGGACAGGCTGGGAAAGGACAGGCTGGAAGTGGACAGGCTGGGAGAGGACAGGCTGGGAAAGGGCAGGGACCATAAAATACATAGATATAAAATCATTTAAGATCCCCCGTCTTGTAACCATGTAACAGACAGACATAGAAAGTAAAAAAATATAAAACATTTATTAATCTTCATAGCGCCTCGAGAGGCTTCGCACCTCCTCCCCTACAAAAAGGGAACGAAAGATACTTATGTAAGGAGAGGATGTATGCAATGCAGCGCCTTGAAGCGAGACCGGGGACTCTGAGATGTCCCCAAGCGCTGCCTGCCGAGAATGGATCAGAAAAGGTGTAACCGCAATGCAGCGCCTGGAAGCGAAGACTTGAGGCTCGGAGCTCCCGCCACACCCACCCTCTGCATAGAAAGTGCCAAAGTTGGTATACACTTAATGCAGCGCCTTGAAGACAGACTCTGGCCTGTCAACGCGGTGGGGGCGGGGGGAGAGGGCTGGGGTTAAGGCTTCGGCGGAGGACGGCCAGGGAGCCGGGTTCAACGGGGTCACCTTGACTCTGACCTTGGACATGTCTGTAGACCCTGGTGCAGCGCCTTGAAGCGGACCATGGGCTTCAGAGTCGCCCACATCCACAGGACGACATGGAGGAGGGGGGGGGGGGGGGGGGGGAGGGGTACGTGCAGCGCTTTGAAGCGTACCCCACAATCCACAAGAGTAATATCGGATGGGAAGGCAACACCGCGAGGACGTGGCCTAAGGACCAGAGCGGCTGACTGTGGCACTGAAGAAACAAGTTCGAGTCTCGCATCGTCTCAACATCCTGTGATCCTCGGCACACCACTATATCTCCTGTGCCTGAAATAGGATGTGACCGCGTGTGATGTCACCGCTGCTCATATAAAGCGCTCCAATACCTTCGGTCGAGATAGCCTATATAAAACTGAAAATATATAGCAAGCATTGGCAAAGCCAGGTCCCGCCTATGTAAGAGCTGTTGGCTTTGTCAATGTGTTGAAGCCTATTACACACCAGCCTGGCTGCGGTTCAGCATGGGAATGTAATTACCATATTGATTTGCACTTCACTCCGATCTGAGGCGGGCTGGGCTGTCGGGAGGGCGGTGTGACCTGCGGCAGGCAGCGTCGAGAGCCTGATTGCACGGCCTGAGAGCTGGAGGGATGCTGTGAATCAGCTAGAGCGGCAGGTTGGAGAGGCACTTCGCTACAAGCCGCGATTGTGAGGCGCTGGTGTGCCTGGAGCCGGGCCAGCCCCGCGGGCTCCGGGAGGGCTCTGGGAGGGCTCCGGGCCTCGGGGGTACCCGCCCCCCACCCTCGAGGTACCCCCGAGAGGGTGGAGCGGACGGGGGAGAGGCGAGAGAAGAGGCGGAGGTGCCACAGCGCCTTGAAGCCGGCTCAGCTGGGCGCAGATCACCAACCCTCAGAGTACAGGCGGAGGACAGGGACATAGCGCCTTGAAACCGGCTCAGTTGTGTCTACATCACTATCCCTCGGAGCACAGAATGACAGGGACACAGTGCCTCGAGAAGCGGCCGCAACCCGCCCATGAGAAGAGGGGGCAAGGAGAAAAGGCAATACAGCGCCTCGAAACGGGCTCGGCTGGGCGAAGATCACCAACTTTCAGAGCGCAGGAGGACGGGAACATAGCGCCTCGAGAGGCTTCGCACCTCCTCCCCTACAAAAAGGGAACGAAAGATACTTATGTAAGGAGAGGATGTATGCAATGCAGCGCCTTGAAGCGAGACCGGGGACTCTGAGATGTCCCCAAGCGCTGCCTGCCGAGAATGGATCAGAAAAGGTGTAACCGCAATGCAGCGCCTGGAAGCGAAGACTTGAGGCTCGGAGCTCCCGCCACACCAGCCTGGCTGCGGTTCAGCATGGGAATGTAATTACCATATTGATTTGCACTTCACTCCGATCTGAGGCGGGCTGGGCTGTCGGGAGGGCGGTGTGACCTGCGGCAGGCAGCGTCGAGAGCCTGATTGCACGGCCTGAGAGCTGGAGGGATGCTGTGAATCAGCTAGAGCGGCAGGTTGGAGAGGCACTTCTCCGGTCTCCCCGCGGGCGCCGCCATAGTGCTTGCCGTCTTCCTCTCCTTCTTCCCCGGGCTGCGGGGGGCGGGCACTTCCGGCCGGCCGCGCTAGGATTGGCCGGCCGGCCAGTCACGGGGCAGGAGAGACGCAGAAGTGCCGGCAATGCCGGACCAGACTCGGGGGCGTTCCCGGCGTCGCGTGACGTCGGCAAAAGGCAAAGAATGTCAGGAACGCCCCCGTGTCTGGTCCGGCATTGACGGACAGGCCCCTCGTCCAATGGCAAGGCTCCGTTTACGGAGCCAGCCAATCAATGACGAGGGCCGACCCAAAGCACCCTACAGTTCTCAACAGGATTTCGCCTGCGCGAAAAAGCTGCGCAGAGCGCAGCTTTCGCTAGGCAAAACCTAAAAAGGAATGCAGAAGGTGTCCTAGCAGAGGCTATCAGCAGTTCTGCCAGCCACACATCCCCATACCTGAAGAGTAGTATGGTGGGTTCTTGGAATGACAGGTTACAGTAGTGAGTGGATACAAAATGTCTCTCGCAGCCAAGACACCTCAGAGATTGACCCTCTTTGATATGCTCGATCCCTTGCCCTGGTCAGAAGAGTGTCAGAATGCATCATTGAAACTGAAGTATGCACTATGTTCTCTCTCAACCTTAGGAATGCCTGCTAATGATAAATAATTCTTCCTAAACTGTAGAGAAAGGAAAGGGTGCTCATTGTCTATAATGATACAGCGCCACAGTGACTAACAACGTCCAGTTGCATACTTCACAGCTGTGCTGGATCCTGTTGTGGCAGGCCTTCCAGGGTGTCTACGCGCCATTGCTGCAGCAGCTGTCTGATAATGTATTGGGACACCTCCTGACTTTGTATATGCCTCATGCATTGGAATTTTTGCTCCCCAGATGTAGAAACCAGGATTTAACTGATGCCCGGTGTAAGAAATTGGATAATTATTTGAGAAGGATGGAAGTCATTCATGAGTAATAAGTCCACAGTTTATTTTAACCTGGAAGCAAGTACCCCACTGTCGCAATTGACTCTCTCAGGGTAGCAACATAGAGCAGTCCAAAACCTACTGGGGGAAGTGAAGTAGGCTAGTAACCCCAGCTCGCTAGTACGCAACAAAAACTGTCTAAACATACTTTTATTACACACACATACGCACAAGAAGACTAAATACTATGTATTAAATTACATAAATATATACAATCAGTTTGACGGAAATACATTTGGTGACATCCTCATATCTCGTTACATCTCTCATGGATCCTGAACCCTATGCCCACAATACCCTCCACCTAACTTTATGCACAATATAAGGGGATGTAATTATCAATAAGGCAGGCCTACTGCTTTGTCAATGTGTCACCACATAAGTATAAGCTGCTACATGTTATAATTCAACAATGTAACCCCCCTGAAGTCAACAGGGACAGTACCAACATGCAATACATTTTATGACTCAATTAAGTCAATTGAGTAATACCACAGTCATTAGAATTCATGATACAGTTAATTCTTGCATTGTCATCCAGTACCATTGAAGTTCAAGCCCTGCATTCAAGCTTTATCCCAAAGACTTACTTTTACCTTGATTAGACTTCAGGTGCAGTCATAGTACCAGCCAACAGGAATCGCTATACTTCTAGGCGGGCTCAGGGACTGCTTTAAAAATCATCAAAACCTCTCCCAGGAGCATGAATATAACCCCCTGGGACAATAAGGGCTAGTTTTCATAAAACATTCCTGGTGAGCTGCTGCATTTCTTGCAGCCTCCTCCCCAAACATGCTTAAAACATGGCGGTAGAGCCCTTGCTCTTCCTGGGGGCAGACATGGGCATGGGATCTGTCAACTTGTTCATCCCTTGTATCTCAGTCTTGGGATATGGGATCCCTGAGTAGTCTGGGGACTCACAGTGGCAAAGCTGTGCTCAGGGAGGGGACCCAGTCACACTTCCTTCACTTTCACAACAAATTCCTGTAATTGTGTGGACCCCCAGGGGCTTAGCCCTCCTTGGGGGAATTTCAAGATGCCTGTCAGATGTGCAGCATACGTTGTTCTCTGTCTGACCCTCCTGGAGGACCAGGCTGTATCTCCAGCCATTCTTGGGCTCAGTTTGCTCCTGGTGGCCAGCAATAGCCTCCATGAGCATTTTGCTTGTCAACTCCTGGACTTTGAAGGGTGCTTTTGCAGGCAACTGGGTATTTAGCATCCATGTACTAGACCTATCCTCTATATCTGCTCCTGACACTCTGTACTGCTTGGGAGACGTCTTCTGCAGCCCCTCCACAGCCATCAAGCAGACCATCCTAACTGCCGTACTCCCCAGGCCCCATAACCTCCAGGCCTTCTTGCAGGGTACCTATGTGTCAGCAACAGAGTTGAAGGCCAGTCCACCGAAGGTCCAGCAGAACCAACAAAGGACCACCAATTCATCTATTATCCCAACCGTATCTCAGGGAGCATAAGGGGGCCACTGCCAATGGCCCCTGAGAAATCTATCCTAGTTCTAGGAGCCAGGTACCCCACGCCAGTCATAGGGTGCTACATTTTCACTCCACCCCTGTCTTAACTCTCCTGCACAGCATTCTGGGACAATCCAATATAGTGACTTCAAGTTGCCTGTGGGCAGAACTTCCCTGAGAGCCTCAGCTCCATCCCTTAGTGAAAAAGCTGCCCAATCCCTTCTCACCAATACTTCAAAGGCAATACCCTCTTGTTTTGGCCCCCAGAGGTCTGGCCCTCCACCTTTGTTTCTGTGGGCCTGGTGTGTCCCAGCCAGGTGCAGTGTGCAAGCTAATTAACAGATGCAGATTTCCTCCCCACCCCTTCCTTTCCCAGAAACTAGGTCAAGCACTGTTAATGGCTCTATTCTGTGTGGAGGTCTCTATTCTATGTGGAGTAGTGTGGCTCACTGGTTAGAGGCGGCAGGCCTGAGAGCAGAAGTCAGCCCGGGACCAGGGTTCAATTCCCGACGCGGCAGGGTCGTGGACCTTGGTCAGAGGACTCGATAATTCTCGCTTCGGTGCTTACTCTAATCAGGGGTTCCACTCGGCAACTCTGGGCATTAGCTTGCCTAATCTCCACAACGGCCCCACCAATTCCGGGGATGCCTGGCCCCACCTTGGGGACTCCCAGCAAGGGACCATCCCACAGGGAAAGCCAGGACTGGTTCCCCAGAGTTATACAGCGCCGGGACGCCCCGTTGCTGGGGCAGCTGTGCGCTTTACAAGTATACTACATTACATTACATTACATTCCTCCTGCTGGAGAGCATGGCAATTAACTTTGCTTATTGCTGGTTCAGCTCATAATCAAATACACAAGAACAGAGAGTTCTGATCAATCTCTGAAAACCACAAAGACGGAGTCTAATAAGGTTCACACACCCACTTTGGGTGGGAAAGAAAGCCCTCACACACCGACCTAGTCAGTGTCATGCTTCATCATCGGGCCCCACCAAAGAGGCCGAGTGCCTCTTTGGTGTGCTGCGACGCCAGAAAGACTGCGGAGCTGGTTATGTGAGAAGGGCGTGCTATGAAATAAAGTAAAGGGTAATAGTGGCTGAAAAGGGTATCCAAAAAGTAAATTTTAATAAGTGATCCCTAAGGCACAGAGCAAGGAGTATTATGTGTCTGAATTTAGCTGCCAAGGTATTAGGATTGGTTAAATTCAGAAATACTAATATTAATCATTATCAGTCAACATGTTTCTGCCATATGGGTGGTTTCAATTTACCAAGGCATTCGTCAGGACTAAACCCCGGCGGTATGGACTCTCTAATCGCCCACCCTAACCTGGGGACGTGAAAGTGAAAATTAAAAAGGTGAAAAAGTGCTTAAAAATGAAGAGCGGGTTGCTCATTCAAAAAAACTCCAGATTTTGGAGTGTTACAGCACCTGTAACGTGAAAGACATAGACAAACAGAAGACAAACATACATATTATTAATATCAGCCTTACTGTTTAATCATAGTACTCCATAATCTGTGGCATATATGGTGTTCCCAAAGTAAACACTAATTATTACCACCATCCGAATAGCCCCGAGGGGATGATATCGAATAACTCTGGGAGGTGAAGTGCTAGAGGTGTCTATTTACAAGAATTAATCTAAAAGGGTTAAAAACACGATCTGTGTACTCCTTATGAAGGGATCAATGGACCAAAGGGTCAGTGACCCCTCACAATGGTATCTCAAACTAATATCTCACTTTGAAACAGGGCGCTACTTGCACCATGGGTCTCGGGAGGGGGGTTGGAGCGAACCTGGCACATCCTGCAAGGAAAAGAGGTATGGTTGAAAATACCATGTACACGAGTAAACACTTAGCTTGTTTTGCAGGATTTCGGCGATCTCGACAGCGTGGTGTACTCACGCCCTCAGTGCTCTCAACCCGCTGTAAACCTAGCTGTGGCCTCAATACCGGACCCCGAAGATGAAAAAACGGGGCCGGTAGCTGAGTGTTTAAAGGTTTCCAAACCGGGCGTCCTGCTCTTCCGGGTGGGCGTGTCCCGCCAGACCGAGGCTTGGAACACGTCCGCCCTGCCTGGGGAGGCGCGGCCGGGATCCAGAAGGAGGCTTGACTGCCATAACCAATCGGATCAGCGTGTGTGCCGCTAGCACGTTGTTAGGCACTGAATTGATCTAAGTTCATTAATTGTGCATCTTGCTAAAATCATTTACGTTTGCAGAAATACTGTCTAGATAGACCTTGATCCACTGGAAATTTTGAATGCCAGAACACATGTTTTTATTTGTTATATGTCATTGGGGAATATAAAGAGCCATTAAGGATTTGGTAATGGCTAATTCAGAGTTAGGAGAAAGGAATACTTCGGTTAAAGTAGACACTGTAGAGAACATATGAACAAGGTCACATGGGTTTATGGGTAAATCACTGTGTGAATGCCACTAAATAGATGGGAAAGTTCTCAGATGGTTATAATATGGGTGTGAGAAGCTCAAGATAGTACTGTATTCCACGGGATGTCATCGTTCAGGCCGTTTGAATTAGTGCCCAAGCGATACACCCAGCGTTGCTCCTTTTCAAAGAGTCTGCTGGTTATGTTAGTTGTGCCACTTACAACTTCAATTATCGTCCACCTCATGTCATTTGGAGTATGGTTACTGTCCAGAAAATGACGGCTCAGTTTGGTAGTCACTTTTTTGGATCTGACATTGCTCCGATGTTCGCAGATACGTTGTTTTATCTTGCGTGTGGTCATGCCAACATAACGAAGCTGGCAGGGGCAAGTAATCAGGTAGACAACATTAATTGTGTTGCAATTAGTATGTTCTCTTTGTGTCCATACCTTTCCTGCTTCAAGCGACAGAGTTTTGGTTGCTTCAGTTAGGTGGCAAACACTACAGTCAGAGCACGGGTAATGCCCGATGACTCTTGGCATACCCCATGCAGCGGTGACTGTAGGTGTAGCATGGGGTGGCTTTTCCTTAGGGCGAGTGTGCACCAAGGCATCCCTCAGGCTCCGTCCTTTTTTGAAAGAGAAGAGGGGTTTCTCCCAGTTCTCTTTATACGAAGTCAATATGTTCCAATGTTTATTGATTGATTTTTTCATCAAATTGGAGAGGCTGTTGTATGTTGTAACACATGTGAGGGGTATTGAATCAGAGTTGTTGATCTTTTCTTCTAACAGCGCTTCTCTGGGTTGATTCCTTGCTCTCTTAAATCCCTTGGTTAGGATTGGCGCTGGATAACCTCTATCTTTCAGTTTTTCCGTGAGACTCGAGGACTGTTCTTTGAAGTCAGAAAGGGAACTGCAGTTTCTCCTCAGTCTGAGATATTGCCCATAGGGGAGATTCTCTTTCAGAGGGCGAGGATGTAAACTGCTAAACTCCAGAAGGTTGTTTCTTGCTGAAGGCTTGTGGTAGGTCTTGGTTGTAAGTCCAGTTCCATTCACAGAGATTACAACGTCGAGGAAGACTATCTCTGATCTGCTTTTGGTATTGGTGAACCTCAAGTTGTGGTCTAGAGTGTTAATCCATAACAAAAAGGATTCCAGGTCGGTATCACTCCCTGACCAAAGGAGCAAAATGTCATCTATGTAGCGCTTCCATAAGAGCATTGATGACGAAAAGGCTAAAGTAGGTGGCAGAATGTGTTTAGCCTCAAAATCAGCTACATACAACCCGGCCACACTAGGAGCAAAAATGCTGCCCATGGATGTCCCTGAGCACTGAAGAAATAGCCTGTCTTTAAAAGAAAAGAAATTCTCTTTTAGGGCTATGGTGGAACAATCGATGATAAAAGCCTTGGGTGTCTGATACTCCCATTCGATCGAGTCTAAAGATTCTGCCAGGACTCTAATAGTATCGTCCTGTGGGATACTCGTGTAGAGGCTTTCCACATCCAAAGTCACCAAGGTGACTGAATTTTCTGGGAAGGTCACATCCGATAGTAGTCGTAAGAGGCTTTTGGTGTCTTTGAGATAAGTAGGAGTGGATTGTACTAAGGGTTTTAGGAAATAGTCACAGAATTGTGACAGGGGCTCCAAGAGAGATCCGATACCTGAGACGATAGGACGCCCAGGGGGTGGCAACCTGTTTTTGTGCATTTTCGGTAATGTATAGAAGTATGGTATGATACTGTTAGTGTTCTTCAAAAATGCTGCCTCGTTTTTGGACAGGTGACCTTGTTCCTCAGCCTGTTGGACAAGGGTCGTGATTTTACTGGTGATAGCTGCAGTAGGGTCTGTTGTCAGTGGGGTATAGTTACGGGTATCCCCAAGTAGTTGATTACAGGTCCTCTCGTAGTCAGTAGTGTCTTGGATGACAATGCCTCCACCTTTGTCCGCCGGCTTGATGGTTATTGTGGTATCGTTTTGCAGTTGTTGTAATGCTTGATATTCAGCGGTACTGAAGTTGCCAAATACTTTGGGGTTTTCGCAAGATTCCAGGTCTTTGAATACAGCCTGCTCGAATGCTACGATTGCCGCAGGTACGGTGTGTGGGGGAGGGGTGAAAGTTGAACTTGGTCTCAGTCCCGTATCACCCTTCCTCATTGCCTCATTTGGGTCATCCTTCCCTTCAAAGAATGCTTTTAGTTTTAGTTTCCGAAAAAACCCAGCAAGTTCGCAATGTAGCTTGAACCTATCAGGTCTCGCTTTAGGAACAAATCCTAAGCCTTTCTCGAGTACCTGAGTTTCAATAGGTGTTAATTCTTTTGCAGATAAGTTAGTCACTAGACTCACATCCCGCTCGTTCCTGGTTGTTGGTTGCTGCGAGTGTGGTTGGCTACCGAGTCGTCCTCCTCCCAGGATACTTGGTTGTTTCCTCTCCTTTTTCCTCTGCCCCTCCTGCCACTCTCTAAAAAAGGCTGTCTGTACTGGTTTTTTAAATTTACTGGGGGCATAAAGCCTGGGTTCCAGCCCAAAAAAGGATATTGTGGCTGTTGGAAGGCATAGGGGGGAGGGCCCATCATCATTTGTGGTGGTTGCCATTGTTGGTGCTGGCCCTGGTTCCCTTGCCTGCCCCTATTATTCCTATTGCCACGATTGCCTCTTCCCTTTGTTTGTTTAAATGAGCTGTTGCTTGATCCACTGCTGTTGGACGAATCATCGTCTGAGTGATCAGATTTATTAGCATTCCGGGTTGGTGGGGTGAAAGTTGCAGCAGAATAGGGATACACCTTTTCAAAGTCAAATTTCTTTTGATCTTTTTGCAGTTTCGTTGCTTTTGACTGCATCAGGTTGTCTTTGTACTCATTAAGTTCCTTATTGAGTTCGTCCAACCGTTTCTTAAATCCGGTAATTGTCGCCTTAAAGTTGGATTCGGTTTCCCTTATTTCCACCATTAGTGCCTCAGAAAGTCTGAGCGCTGTTTTTATTATTAAGACTAACCAGTCGCGCGTGCAATGCCACGCGATCATGGCCCAGTCTTTTCTAAAGGTCGCATCGTTGAGAAAGATGCGAGGGGCATTTGTGACCAGCAAACCTTTTGGTGCTGAGTTGGACACGAGGTATTGTTTAAGGATAGTACCGTGGAGTATGGTACGGATGTGCTCTCTTTTTTTCTCTGTGAGATTTTCCCATTCAGTGGTGTTAGCTATTGCTTGCGAAATTTGTGGATCTGCGAATATTGCAGGATCCGACATCAATTCCTCAATTTCTGATTCAGAATATGTCAGGCCCATGTTCGCCATGGTGAAGTATCAAAGTGAGGAGAAAGGAGTATGAATTAAAAACAGGCGAAGAGGGTATATCTTGCCTGGAGTAAAAAGAGCTCTCACAGCTATGCGCTGCTAGGATACACAACAACAATAGGAGAGGTAGGGAAAATCAAGGACACTCTTTCAATCCCCAGTTAGATACAAATAAACAAGAACAGAGAGGTCTGATCAATCTCTGAAAACCACAAAGACGGAGTCTAATAAGGTTCACACACCCACTTTGGGTGGGAAAGAAAGCCCTCACACACCGACCTAGTCAGTGTCATGCTTCATCATCGGGCCCCACCAAAGAGGCCGAGTGCCTCTTTGGTGTGCTGCGACGCCAGAAAGACTGCGGAGCTGGTTATGTGAGAAGGGCGTGCTATGAAATAAAGTAAAGGTTATTAGTGCCTGAAAAGGGTATCCAAAAAGGTAAATTTTAATAAGTGATCCCTAAGGCACAGAGCAAGGAGTATTATGTGTCTGAATTTAGCTGCCAAGGTATTAGGATTGGTTAAATTCAGAAATACTAATATTAATCATTATCAGTCAACATGTTTCTGCCATATGGGTGGTTTCAATTTACCAAGGCATTCGTCAGGACTAAACCCCGGCGGTATGGACTCTCTAATCGCCCACCCTAACCTGGGGACGTGAAAGTGAAAATTAAAAAGGTGAAAAAGTGCTTAAAAATGAAGAGCGGGTTGCTCATTCAAAAAAACTCCAGATTTTGGAGTGTTACAGCACCTGTAACGTGAAAGACATAGACAAACAGAAGACAAACATACATATTATTAATATCAGCCTTACTGTTTAATCATAGTGCTCCATAATCTGTGGCATATATGGTGTTCCCAAAGTAAACACTAATTATTAACACCATCCGAATAGCCCCGAGGGGATGATATCGAATAACTCTGGGAGATGAAGTGCTAGAGGTGTCTATTTACAAGAATTAATCTAAAAGGGTTAAAAACACGATCTGTGTACTCCTTATGAAGGGATCAATGGACCAAAGGGTCAGTGACCCCTCACGATGGTATCTCAAACTAATATCTCACTTTAAAACACGGCGCTACTTGCACCATGGGTCTCGGGAGGGGGGTTGGAGCGAACCTGGCACATCCTGCAAGGAAAAGAGGTATGGTTGAAAATACCATGTACACGAGTAAACACTTAGCTTGTTTGGCAGGATTTCGGCGATCTCGACAGCGTGGTGTACTCACGCCCTCAGTGCTCTCAACCCGCTGTAAACCTAGCTGTGGCCTCAATACCGGACCCCGAAGATGCCTGATTACTTGCCCCTGCCAGCTTCGTTATGTTGGCATGACCACACGCAAGATAAAACAACGTATCTGCGAACATCGGAGCAATGTCAGATGCAAAAAAGTGACTACCAAACTGAGCCGTCATTTTCTGGACAGTAACCATACTCCAAATGACATGAGGTGGACGATAATTGAAGTTGTAAGTGGCACAACTAACATAACCAGCAGACTCTTTGAAAAGGAGCAACGCTGGGTGTATCGCGTGGGCACTAATTCAAACGGCCTGAACGATGACATCCCGTGGAATACAGTACTATCTTGAGCTTCTCACACCCATATTATAACCATCTGAGAACTTTCCCATCTATTTAGTGGCATTCACACAGTGATTTACCCATAAACCCATGTGACCTTGTTCATATGTTCTCTACAGTGTCTACTTCAACCGAAGTATTCCTTTCTCCTAACTCTGAATTAGCCATTACCAAATCCTTAATGGCTCTTTATATTCCCCAATGACATATAACAAATAAAAACATGTGCTCTGGCATTCAAAATTTCCAGTGGATCAAGGTCTATCTAGACAGTATTTCTGCAAACGTAAATGATTTTAGCAAGATGCACAATTAATGAACTTAGATCAATTCAGTGCCTAACAACATGCTAGCGGCACACACGCTGATCCGATTGGTTATGGCAGTCAAGCCTCCTTCTGGATCCCGGCCGCGCCTCCCCAGGCAGGGCGGGCGTGTTCCAAGCCTCGGTCTGGCGGGACACGCCCACCCGGAAGAGCAGGACGCGTGGTTTGGAAACCTTTAAACACTCAGCTACCGGGCCCGTTTTTTCATCTTCGGGGTCCGGTATTGAGGCCACAGCTAGGTTTACAGTGGGTTGAGAGCACTGAGGGCGTGAGTACACCACGCTGTCGAGATCGCCGAAATCCTGCAAAACAAGCTAAGTGTTTACTCGTGTACATGGTATTTTCAACCATACCTCTTTTCCTTGCAGGATGTGCCAGGTTCGCTCCAACCCCCCTCCCGAGACCCATGGTGCAAGTAGCGCCCTGTTTTAAAGTGAGATATTAGTTTGAGATACCATCGTGAGGGGTCACTGACCCTTTGGTCCATTGATCCCTTCATAAGGAGTACACAGATCGTGTTTTTAACCCTTTTAGATTAATTCTTGTAAATAGACACCTCTAGCACTTCACCTCCCAGAGTTATTCGATATCATCCCCTCGGGGCTATTCGGATGGTGTTAATAATTAGTGTTTACTTTGGGAACACCATATATGCCACAGATTATGAGCACTATGATTAAACAGTAAGGCTGATATTAATAATATGTATGTTTGTCTTCTGTTTGTCTATGTCTTTCACGTTACAGGTGCTGTAACACTCCAAAATCTGGAGTTTTTTTGAATGAGCAACCCGCTCTTCATTTTTAAGCACTTTTTCACCTTTTTAATTTTCACTTTCACGTCCCCAGGTTAGGGTGGGCGATTAGAGAGTCCATACCGCCGGGGTTGAGTCCTGACGAATGCCTTGGTAAATTGAAACCACCCATATGGCAGAAACATGTTGACTGATAATGATTAATATTAGTATTTCTGAATTTAACCAATCCTAATACCTTGGCAGCTAAATTCAGACACATAATACTCCTTGCTCTGTGCCTTAGGGATCACTTATTAAAATTTACTTTTTGGATACCCTTTTCAGGCACTATTAACCTTTACTTTATTTTATAGCACGCCCTTCTCACATAACCAGCTCCGCAGTCTTTCTGGCGTCGCAGCACACCAAAGAGGCACTCGGCCTCTTTGGTGGGGCCCGATGATGAAGCATGACACTGACTAGGTCGGTGTGTGAGGGCTTTCTTTCCCACCCAAAGTGGGTGTGTGAACCTTATTAGACTCCGTCTTTGTGGTTTTCAGAGATTGATCAGACCTCTCTGTTCTTGTTTATTTGTATCTAACTGGGGATTGAGAGAGTGTCCTTGATTTTCCCTACCTCTCCTATTGTTGTTGTGTCAGCTCATAATCAGCCATACTTTACAGCAAAACAAATCGAACATTCTCAGTCATGTGTTGCTGAATTGCGACGTAATGCTTCCAAAAAATCTGAAACACAAGATGTTAATGTTGTCAGTTCTAAGCATATGCCTGTTTTTAAGATAAGAATGTGCAGAAAAGTAAAGGGTTGTGTTTTAGATGTGGTAATGTTATATTCCAGAGTTAGGCCGATGTAGCTAAGCAGCTTATTTCTTACATTGTCCTCACAATAACATTTCAGCCGTGGACCTTTGCACATATTTGCATGCACAACAATGTTGTATTCGTTTCCACGAAACTAAACTTGTTACATATCTAGCTTTGCGCAACATTATCACAATGCCCTGAACATCATGTACAAATTCTCTTTTCGCACTATGTACAAATGTCATCTCTATCTTCATCCACACGGCGACAGGGCTATCTACATATCCATAACATCACTAATCTATACGCACATCGCAAGGCTATTTTCTATTATATAAGATGATCATCCCAATAGATTAGTAGAGGAGGCACTTCAGCTGACACCGAGGGTTCCTGCATGCTGAGACTTCACCGAGCAGCGGTCTGACATCCCATGAGGGGTGTCCAGTTCATGACCAAGACGGGGTCCTTCATTGTCTCTCATCAGGTAATAGGGTTGGATCGTCCCTTGGGGGGATTCTTGGCTCTACACTTACACACACTCTAGGTACACTTAGAGTAGGGTTTTAGTACGCTGGATTACTGCCTTGTGTTATATGCCTGTATATATACATTGCTTTAGCACCATGGTAGAACTATATCTATTATTTACGCATTTGGTGCTCATAATCACTTTTATCCGCTTCTGCCTACTAATCATTGCAGCACACATATTTTATATAAGAATAATGTTGGTTCAATAAAACTTATTGAAAACGTCCCACTGTTTATTCTCTGTATACTTCTCTGAGAATATGTGAGCACGAGTGACTGAGCGAAAGGTTCTGTACTGTTTCCACGATCCCTGAAAAGTCAAGGTTGTCAGGTTCAGTGGTTAACAGAAACCATTCTCTCGCTGGTAAGGTTAGGGGGGCTTACAGTGGCACTGTGAGCTAGCTGGTCTATAGGCCAACAAATCAAGCGGAGGTGTCAGGAATCAGTCTAGGCACCAAGCTCCTAGTTTATGTTGTTCAATAAATGCGCAGTTCCTACAGATTAGTAGGAACTACACGACAAGGGGCTACCAACGTTGGTTGGGTTCTTAGTTAACGGTCAATCTGAGTAGTTCAGTTGTGCTTTCTCTGAGACCACGCTCATTAACCGGAGATATCCGTAGTGGGAAGGGAAATCCGCCTCAGCTGTGTAGGTATACCCTATGTATTGGCTGCAGGTTATGCAAGCTTGAAGGATTAAAAATGTACCACATTGTGCATACCATATCTCCATAAAATTCATTTAATTAAAATACCTTTTCTCTTCATACAATGTCCGTAAACGGAGAAGTGGGTGAGGACATTGAAACACAGCTAGTTGCTCTAAATATTACAGAAAATTGCAGACAGGCACTTATAAAACTATTACAAACATGGCCTCGGCAACGAGTGGAGATGTTACCTTCATGGTCAATGCACACGAAGCATTCAGAACAGAGGTATTCTACTCTTGGGTTTCCCGCCTGCTGAAGCACGCACACGGTTGTTTCACACTTACATTGAAGATGAACCACCTGAAGAGTATTTCCCATACGTGGACATGGAAGTCCCATTAGTTTACCAAGAGCATATTAATTGGTTTAAAGGCGCTCTAGCCCATACCACAGAAAACATGAGACTTGGTCCACTTATCAAAAAAGTAGACAAATCCTGAAAGGTTTTTAGTGTCAGATTAGCAAAGGGTGCACAGCCAACTGTGGACGCATTAAAGTATGTCGCGTTGTAAAGAGGTGGTGCAACTGGGTGAGTGGAAAACCTTTAGAACCACTCGACAGTTAGTAGAAAACTACCAACTATAGGAATAACAGGAGTACCCTATGCACTCACAAGAAATCAAACAAACGTAATGTACATTCATAAGACAGTATACAGATAAACAAAGCAACAGAAAATTGTAGGGATCTCCTGTAGGAGAATAGTCCGATGAAGTATTTTATTGTGTTAGACAGCCAGCCGACGCGTGTTTCATCGCTTGCGCGAATCCTCAGGGCTATCCGTGGCCATATCAAACCAGGAGGTTGCTCTGCTGGTGATACTTCCGACCCAGCAGGGCCCGTAACCTTGATTGTAATAATACAGGGAAATGACGAACACACCCTATATTCTGAAGCGGATGCTCAATGTGAATGATCCAAGTAGAACGTGTAGGTAATATGTGTCACAATCGTAAAGACCGTTCAATTCTAAGGATGGTATCAAGTAGTGTGGTGACTAGGAGTCGAGTGCGAACTCAATGAGACTACCACACGTTTGCCGAATGTCTGACGATCGCAAGTGCAGAGAAGCTGCGTACTCCCGGGTCGCCGTGTTCCTGTATGGAAATAAATATATGACTCACTAGGTAGAGATAATCTGGGAGCCAAACCTGGGAAACCAATAGTTAAGAGCAGTTTGGAAAAAGCTAACCTTAAGCAAGCACCCCATTCTTCAAAAAAGTAATGGGACAATAAACGAAGCGTAAACAAAACAAAACACAGTCACGAGGTGGGTTTCCTCAACAGGAACACACAGAGAGAAAATATAATTTGAGAAACCGTGGCAATATCTTGAAGCCTGACAGGTATCAAGATGCTAATACATGTTCCTCTTGCTCCTTTCAGGAGTCATCTGAAAAATGTTTAGGGCCATATGTAGGTAGCTAAATACCTGTCGGTAACATCCGAAATTCAGTAAATGTGCCGTTACCGACCGGTATTTAGGCATTTGAGATGTAGGAGGCCAAAAGTAAGGATTTGGTAAATATGAATCGGTAAATACCGATTCATCATTACCAAATTCTAAATTACCAAATCTGTATTTACCGAATCCTTATTTACCGAATCGGTAAATAAGAAACGGTAAAAATGAGGATATGTAGGTAACTTCGAAAATACAGAATTTCATGAAATTCTGTACTTAAGAGTCGGTAATTACCATGGATTGAAAGCAGGTGGTAACCAGGTGCAGGCCATAAAACAGGCTTCAAAACGCAACAGTGTGATCCGAATGGCGGCTTTCTATGTGATAGCAAGGCGGCTACGGCTACAGGCAGCAGGAGAGAGGAGAGAGGAACTGGAGACGGGAGGAGCAAGTCTACAGACAGCGGACCACACTCTTCCAACTTACTGAGGCAGAGATCCATGAAAGGTACAGGCTACACCCCCACACCATCCTAGACCTGATAAGAGACCTGCACCCACTCCTGGAGCACCCAACACCTAGGGCGCATGCCATACCACCACATGTGCAGGTACTCTGTAGCCTACACCTGCTTGCATCTGGCAGTTACCAGGGGGTGATAGCTGCGATAGGTGGGGTGTCCCAGAGCTGCCTGTCCCGTTTCTATAGGAAGTTCCTGGAGGCCATGATGCAGAGAATGCATCATTACATCAGCTTCCCTGACACACATGCGGAACTGCTGAAGACCAAGACTGACTTTTACCAAATGGCACAGTTTCCAGATGTGATTGGCTGCATTGATGGCACACACATCCCAATCTGCCCACCTGCAGCCACTACTGAGTACATCTACAGGAACAGAAAGTCCACACAATCAATAAATGTGCAGGTAATCTGTGATGCTGCCAACATAATCACAGACACCGTGGCCAAATTCCCAGGAAGCACCCACGAATCCTACATCTTCCAGAACAGTGGGATCTACACACGCCTGACAGCGGGGGAATTTGGAGAAGGATACCTGCTAGGTAAAACACTGTGACACACCCAGATAGATATTGCAGATGTAGGTGTTGTTGTGCATGTGAGTAATGGCTCTCTTTTGCACAGAGGGAGAGACATTTCAACGTGGCACACAAATCTACACGCAACGTCGTGGAGCGCACCTTTGGGCTGTTAAAAAGCAGGTTCCGCTGCCTACACAAAAGCGGAGGCGCATGTCAGCACTCACCCCCCATCTGCTGTAAAATAAATGCAACTTGCGCAATGTTGCACAAACTTGCCACTAGGAAAGGAACAGCAGTAGAATTAACAGATATTGAGGATTATGATGATGAAGATGCACAGTCTGAGCCCAACACAGCAGGAGTGGTGCCAGCAACAGATGGGAGACAGAGATGAGCAGAGATCACATGCAACTATTTCTAAGTAAGTGGGCGCACGGCAAGATGGCCGCACTTTCGTGAGGCTCTGCCCGGCCAAGCTGCAATCCTTCATATCCTTGATTAATCCGTCACATCTGGGGTCCAGAGTGAGTGTGCCTGGAGAGGAAGACACCCTGCCCACGTTGCTGTGCCCGTGGGTCGCCTTCCAGCCCAGAGAAGTGATAATTTGGCCTGCACCCTTGGTGGCGCGAAATGGCCGCGCCCGGTGAGCCTAGATAATGCTGGTCTCCCTATCCTGTGTCGCGTTGGCGGCGGCACGATTGGTGCCTGCGACACACCAGCTCCCTGCTGCGAATAACTGTCGGTGGCCGTGCGGAGGAGTGAAGAAGGCTGCTTTCGGCCCTCTCGACATCGGCGTGGCTTGCGGCTGAGTACTGGGGGCGCAGGGCGGAGAGAAGAACAACCGCAGACGGCGGCGCCTGGGAGCCGGGCACCGGTGGCGGTGAGTGGGACGCGGCGGGCGCTGGGCTGGCATCCGTGGAGGCGGGGGCGTTCCTGGCGCTGGCTGTTGCCTGGGCTCCGTCGCAGTGTGCTGGGGCTCTCGGGTTGCTCGCGGGAGGTTTAGGCAGCGCGGCCTCTGGGAGTTGCTTGCCTTGTGGCCCTGCATGTCGGAGCTGCCTTACGCCGAGATTTGGGAGCCAGCCCCCGGGTGGATGGCAACATTGGTCTGATATGTTGGTTGCAGCGAAAGAGTCGGCCTGAAGTGAGGCAGTAGCGGCTAGTGATCGTGACCTGGAACTTTTTATATTGGACATATTTCTACTCCTGAGCGCTTTACCAATTGCTTTGTGGATAGCTGTGTGGGGCCCCTCTGGTCAATGCATTCGTGACTGTGGGCTGCCTTGCTGTGGAGTGAAGCGCCCTTGCTGAGAGAGGGTGCAGTCTTTGTTCCCCCAGTGGGGCTGAGGGTATCGGTCCCTGGGCTCGGTGGAGGAGCGGGGACGAGGCCTAAGTGACTGTGAGCTCCTCTGTGTTTGAGAGCGTGCAGACTGCTGGATGCCATACTATATCGCCCGCATATCTGCTTGGGCCTGCACACTGACTCTGGGCAGTAGCTGATCTATTACGGCCACGCGGACCTTGGGCTAGGTCTCTGCCGCTGCCTGGGGCAAGGGGACTAGGATTTCGCGCCCTCTGCGGTTTTGGCTTGGTGGTCTCCCTTTCCTGGTATAGGGGAGACAGTATCACTGTAAAGGAGAGGCATTTGTGGACGACATCATGGGCAGGACTGACAAATCACAACCGCGCCTAACATTTGAAGCGTGGAAGACGCCTAGGGCACCCAATAAAACCGCCTCGGACTCTGAAGCGGATGCCCCTGGGGCTGAGCAACCCACCATGGAAACTACCCTCCTGGCCATGCAACGCAGCCTCCAGTCTATAGAAGGCACAATGGCAGCAGTAAATCATCGATTGGACCACATGTCCTCTCAGCTCAAAAAACAAAACGCCCGCATGGGTGAGATGGAACAACGGGTATCAGCTGCTGAGGATGGATTTAGTGATGTCGCACGGAAGGCTTTGAACATGGAGAAGATCCTCTCCCTAATTCAAGCGAAAAATGAGGATTTGGAGGCACGCTCCAGGAGGAACAATATACGCATTATTGGGCTGCCGGAATCCACGAATGTGGGTAGAATGGGGACCTTCGTTGAGCGCCTGATCACTGAGATCTTTGGTACCACGAACTTTTCACCCATGTTCATCATCGAACAGGCGCATCGCTCTCTTGCTGCTAAGCCGGTCCCGGGAGCGCCGCCACGCCCAATAATTGCTAGGGTGCTAAATTATAGGGACCGCGACTCTATCCTGCGAATGGCCAGGGAGAAGGGGACTATTGAACACCAGGGGAATACCCTAACCTTTTTCCCTGATTTCACTGTGGCGGTGCAGGTGGCTCGCAAGGAGTTTGGGGCTGTGAAGAAGTTTCTGCAATCTGAGGGGGTCCCATATGCGATGTTATATCCGGCCCGCCTGCGAATAGGGCCCGACGGTGTCTTTAAAATTTTCACGACCCCCAAGGCCGCTATGGAACATGCAAAGAAGTTCAAAAAGCTATGGCGCGAATCACAACCAACCTCTGAGACTGAGGAATGAGGGTGAAGATGTCACCACTACCATGCTGCAAACTGTATTATGATGTATGAGCTGTGTAGTCATGGGGTTTCTGCTTTGGAAATGTTCTATATTTCATGCAGCTGTGATAGAGATGATGTTCTTTTTGCAGGTACTGGAACTTTCATGCTTATGTATGGTCGCCCTCTGGGGCTTCAGGAAATATTGATTACACTGTGCTTATAGTACTATTGTTGATACTTGGCCACCTACTATCTGATAGGAGGTCAGAAGTTCTCTTCACCCCCCCAATGGGTGTACCCCATAGTTGTACTCAGCTCTCTGTTTTTTGTTGGGGCGGGGATAGTACGGGGCGGGATGGCTTTGGCGAGTTGGGTGTGCTGAAGTGGGAGGGGGGTTGGGACACTGGGCGGTTGGCGGGGCATGTTAAGGGGTTGAGAATATTGAATTGGGAACGTACTACGCACTTTGTCTTTTGGTTATATGCTGGTAATGATTTACTTGTCCTTGTCAGGCCTGGAGAGTGTGACCTAGCAGTATGGCAGACTTTTGCATTATGGTGTACCACCGACTATGAATAGAACTGTTCGCTTTATCACCTGGAATGTGCGAGGGTTGAACTCCCCAAAGAAGATACGGTCCGTCTTTGCTTACCTGGATCGTATAGGGGTGCATGTGGCCCTATTACAAGAGTCCCACCTCACTGGGGAATCGGCTGGGAAGTTAGGTACAAGGTGGGCAAGTGTTAAGTTGCATCCTCCTACTCCAGGAGTGTTTTAGTGCTAGTAAAAAAGGGTGTCCCCCTTACAGCAATCTGTGAGGAGACTGATGAGCAGGGACGAGTGGCACTTCTTCATGGTTGCTTGGGAGGCATGAGTGTATTGCTGGTGAATGTGTATTGCCCAAATGTGGACGACCCGGCTTTCTATTCTGATGTGTGGCGCAGAATCTCTGCTTTCCCGCCTGCGGAGATTGTATGGGGGGATTTTAATACATGCTTGAATCCACTGTTAGACCGGTCAACTGGTAGTGAAGCGCGTCACAAACAGGCATCTGAGGCGCTTAGCGGTATTTGTGATGCAGGAAACCTCTATGATGTGTGGAGATGTCGCCATCCGGATAGTAGGGAAAGCACATTTCTTTCCACTGTACATGGGTCCTGGTCCCGTTTGGACTTTTGGTTACTCTCCAAGACTGCCTGCTCGTGGGTGACGGGGGTGAAACATGAAGCGCGTACTCTGTCAGACCATGCACCGGTGACCCTGGACCTGCAGGTCCCCTCATGCACACGCCCGCCTTATTCATGGCGCCTGCAGCCCTCGGAACTGGCTGACCCAATATTTAAGCAAACTGTTGCTGAGGCGATAGATAACTTTTTTCGTGAAAACGAGGGCACTGTCGATAGTGCAGGAGTATTGTGGGAAGCCTTTAAGGCTACTATCAGAGGGGTGTGCATTGGTGCCCAGGCGGGTGTATTACGGGACATCCGGCGCCGCATTAGACGGCTGGCCTCTGATATCTCCGCACTAGAACGGGAATATGAACTTCATCCATCTCCGGCGGTACTGGCAGACATACGGTCGCTTGTTACGGAGCATGACAAAATGGTGGTTCAGGAACTGCTCCACTGTGCTTGCCGCAGGATAGCCCGTTACTATGGGGAGGGAGGGCGCCCGAGCAGGTCTTTGGCACACAAACTGGCTGCGCCTAGAACACAGGAGCATATTGCGGAAATGCTAGATTGTGATGGAGAACCCCATTATTCCACTCCCGAAATCAGTGCTATCATCGTTCAGTTTTATACCCAGTTATATGCTGTCAAGCCAGGTCGGCCTACCGAGGAGACTAACGCATATCTAGACGATGTAGCGATGGGCTGGCTTTCCAATGCGCATAGGGAGTATCTGACGCAGCCGTTTGACGAGGAGGATGTCAAGATGGCCATAATGGCGTTGCCGACGTGCAAGGCAGGCTGGTATGGATGGCTTGCCTAGCAAATTCTATAAGGCGTTCGTGCCTGCGCAGGCCCCGCGGCTCCTGGAGGTATTTGCGGAGGCCTACGACTCAGGGTCACTGCCACCTTCCCTTCGAGAAGCTCTGCTGGTGACATTGCTGAAGCCAGATAAGGCTTCGAACAAATGTGAATCGTATAGGCAGCTTTCCATTATAAACATTGATGCTAAAATACTTGCAAAAATGATTGCAAATCATATGCAGCCGCTGGTTCCCTTCTTGGTCTTACCTGACCAGTCCGGCTTTGTCACGGCGCGCTCCACGACGCATAATCTCCGCACTATTTTCTCAACCCTGCATTACTTTGAGCCCGAGTTCCAAGCTGTTGCGGTGCTGCTTGACGCGGCGAAAGCTTTTGATTCCTTGCAATGGCCGTACATGTTTACGGTTCTGCTGCGGATAGGCTTTCCTCCCTTCTTCTTACAGTGGCTTAGGGTGCTTTACGACGAACCGGTTGCCAGGGTGTGCGTGAATGGGTGGGTGTCCTTGCAGATCCCGATCAGGGGTGGCACGAGACAGGGATGGCCACTGTCACCTATGTTATTTACCCTTGCCCTCGAACCCCTCGCCTGTAAGCTTAGGCAATTGCACAGTGCTGCAGCGTTGAGATTCCGTCAGAGACCGCTGTTAGTGTCGTTATACGCAGATGATATGTTACTTTACGTACGCGAGCCAGGGGTGTACCTGTCTAAATTAATTAGGGTATACATCAAGTTCGAGCGATTCTCGGGCTTGGGATCAATTGGTCGAAATCGGTGGTCTTCCCCCTCACCGCGCACACAAAGGAAATTGCCCTGGAATTCCCGCTAACCTGGACCTCGGACCCTGTAAAATACCTCAGGGTCTGGATACATAGGGATCCAGAAGTGGTTATTGCAGAGAACTATGGGCGGGCGATCAAGTGCCTCACCGAGAAGGCTGAGAGATGGGCCCATTTACAACTGTCGTTGGCGGATCGAATTGCGGTTGTTAAAATGACCTTTCTATTGTATTTCTTCATTAATATCCCTATCAAACTGAACATGGCACTCTTCAAGACCCTTCAATCTGCAATAATGGCATTTGTATGGGGAGGGAAAAAGTCCCAGTGCAGGTGGGAGCTGTTGGTGCAGCCATTTGAGCGGGGAGGTTTTGAGGCTCCGGATTTTAGACTATATTATCTCTGTGCCCAGGCCCAATTCGCTCATTATTGGCATTTCCCGCAGAAATTTCAGCCCCATGTGTCTATAGAGGCGGATGCGGTGCTCCCGATGGCGGTGCAGGCTGCGACCCTGTCGGGTGGCCTGGGTGGTCCCAGGACGGAGATTAACCCGATCCATTGCACGGCGTGGGCTTGGCGGCAACTTGCAGAAAGGGCTCAACTACCTTACCTCTATGCCCCGTTGTTGCCCCTGGCGTCACATCCAGACATATCAGCTGCGCGAAAAAAGGCGCGCTCTAGGTGACTTTGCGGGGCGGGAATCACACAGCTAGGGGATCTATATAAGAAATGTCGGTTCAAATCCCTGCAGGAGGCACAGAAAGGGGTAAACAGGGGTTTTATGTTTGGCTTTACATATGTGCGAGTGCGTCAGGCGGTAAAGACTGCGTACCCAGACTATCTGACTGAACCCACTACTTTGGGGCCCTACAAGCGATGCTGGCGAGTGAAGAACGGCAGGGTCTAATTACTAGACTATATAAAGCATCGCTGCGCGAACGAGATCAACAAGATCACCCCTCTTTTTTGAAGTGGCAGGGAATACTGGGAGATGCTTTCACCCCGGATGTGTGGCTTGCCTGCTGTACGCTTACTGGCCGTCTGACAGCCAATTGCAACCTAAGAATAATACATTTTAAGTTCCTCCACCAACTGTATTATACCCCACTACAGCTCTTTCGATACGGTTTACGAGAGAATGCTAATTGTGTGAGATGCGGGATGGCCGATGCTGATTTTATGCACCTGGCATGGCAGTGTGGTCGAATGTGTCCGCTTTCTGGGAGGAAGTGGCAAGGATGCTAACAGGGGTTATTCAGGAACCGGTACACTGCACTCCAGAACTCTGTTTGTTAGGATACGTAAAATGTTTCAAGCCCTGTAACAGGCGACTAGTTGCATTATCTACCCTGTTTGCGAAGAGAGCCGTGGCGCAATGCTGGAGGGCAAAGGCTGCTCCGACCAAACAGAGGTGGCTCCGGGACCTATTGTACTGTAAAGCTCAGTTACAAAACTATGAGGATGAACTTCCTGAAAAATCGCGCCCAAAGGACTTCTGGGCCCCGCTCACTGCATACTTGCTAAATTGCCCGGACTCAGAATGACTTTATCAGTATATGATTATGCAGGCTTCTTGTCCAAGCTTCAGGTCTGTCAGTTGCGCAGACTCATGGTGGGGATGTTTTCTATCACTATGATATGTATTGGTGGACTACTCGTGACCTTGCTGCATGCCGAACTCCAGGCCGTTGGAATATTGTTTATCTTTTATCTTTTTTACCCGCTTTCAATGTATGATGCTCATATGCTGTATGTACGTATCTCATTGCTTAGACACTCTATATGTAACAGATTATGGGGAGGGTGGGGTGACGGGGAGGGGGGCAGTTTCTGGACAGTTATTAATGCGATACCATTTAAGTCTATGGTGTTTCTATAATTGACGAAAATCAATAAATAATTTTTTTTTAAAACTATTTCTAAGTGAGTAAGGAGACACAGCCAGGCGTTGCATGTACATGACGTAGTTTAATAACTGAGCACTACGACAATGAACAAATGGCACACCATGGCAGTCCAAATGGTGTCAACCTTAATAGGTAGTAATGGGTTACTTCACCCTAAATATGTTCAGAAATGTGTGGGCAGCATTAACGTCTGCGCCCACGTACAACAGTGCTGGAAGCCTGCAGCTGGCCTTCCTCACTGTCTGCTGAGCCAGGGCCAGCAGCATGCCGCCCGCTGCTCCTCCGGGTGTCTGGGACAGGGGGGGTAATGCTGCTCCTGCTGGTGGTCTCATCACTCTCCCCCACACCTACTGCACCAGCGTTGGCTGACTGGGTGGTCATCAGCACTTCCAGTGCGGTTGTCACCTTCCCCATCCCCTGGTGACATCAGTGCACAAGCCACTCCTGCATTGACACGGAGTGCCTGCAGAGCACAGAAGTGGTAGTTGCCAGGCGGTTCACTGCCTTGGTGTGCTGCTCCATGTACTGCCTCTCCCTGTGCCTTCTTGCCCTGTCCTCGTCCAGTTTGTCACAAAGCACCAACAAAGACTGGGACATGTCCCGCATGCCCTCAGCCATCTCCTTGATGCCCTCCGCCATAGAGCTGTCAATATTAACCATGTTCTGGTTTAGGTGCTGCATTTGTCTTTGAACTGACTGTATCGCCTTCCCCTGCAGGCGCTGCACCTTGACCATACTGGCCTCCAGCCCTCCGAAGACCCCATCACCCTGCCGAGTTGTGCTGTGCTCCCGGGCCCTGCGGCGTCTCGCACCTGTGTGCGCACCCTCGGAGGTGGACTGCAGCCCAGCATTTGTTTCCTCCAGTGGAGCAGTTGGTGTGTCACCCCTCCTTGTGTCCTCAGAGGACGACTCCATGACATGGAGAGTGGCAACAGCATGCCTCCTGGGCCTTACCACTACAGGTGATGTTGCTGCTGGTGAGGCTGAGAGTTCTTGTGAGGCTTGCTGTGGTGGTGAGTCAATCAGCAGTGTCGATGCTGGCTCTGCTGTCGCGGCTGGCTCTGGCGGTGCAGCTGCTTGTGGTGTTGGTGCCGGTGGTGGTGGAGTGCTGTGACCTGCACTTGTGCTGGCATCCTCAGTTCTTCCCTCATTCTCCTGCGCAGTCCTGCGCGATGACTCTCCTGTGGACTGATATGGACATTAGCTCAGTGGTCCTGCAGCTCTGCATAACAATATTAAATTACAATCCTGTCACACTATCTCAATGTCCTCTGCTGCTTCTGACTGATGTGTGTGGCATGCCTTGTTGTTTAGTGTGATAACTGTCATGATGGGTGTTTCACTGACTACATCTCCCTACATCTCCCATAATGCATTGCTGGTGTATACTAAAACCTGTACTGGAGTGTGAGTCACACAGCCACATTGGGGAATGGGGGGATGGGATTGCTGTGCATGCTTATTACCTTGTTTTGTGGCAGCTCTGGCTGAGCTGTCTGCATCCCCGATTCCAGACACACTCTCGGGCTCCAGGGTTGACTCAACCAGCTGCTCCAGGTCAGTGAGGGCAGGTGCCCTGCTCCTTCCTCCACCTGTGACACTGGCCTCTTTCCTCTGTGCAGCCAGCTTCTTCTTGGTGATGATCCGAAGGTCATACCACCTTTTCTTGAGGTCATCTATGTCTCGTGGGCTCACCCCAATGGCATTCACCTTTGCCTGGATTGCCAGCCAGATCTTCCTTTTCACAGCCTCTGCTACCTGCAGGGACTGCTTGCCAAAAAGCTGGGTGTGGTGTTTCACCATAAGGACCTGAAGCTCACTTGCACTGAACTTCATTTTCCTTTTCCTTTCTGCTCCTTCCCTCTCTGATTCATTGGAAGCCATCCTGCAGTTTTCCTCAGCAATGTTCAGCCAGTTGGTCCCAGCTCTCCAGAAGGTTCTGATTGTCTGCACCTGCATGGGTGTGGCCACTTCCTGGTTGTGGGGTGGGGTAGATGCACAGGATTGGTTGAATCCTCAATTGATTGTTTTTTTAATCTTCGATTCGATATTTACCGATTCGGTATTTACCGATTCCGTAAATACCAATTTCCAAATTCCAATACATTTTCCAAATTTTTCCGATTCGGTAAATGTTACCGAATTGTTTCCTACATCTCATCTACCGAATCCTGAATACCGAATCGGTAACATGCGGTATTTAGGAATCGGTAAAATATATTTACCTACATATGCCCCTTAGAGAGAGACGGACGGTCAGAGAACAGATTGGAAGAGTGAGTCAAGCTGAAAAGCTAGACACATTACACTTAAGACTACATCATTAAACAGGAGGACAAACAAAATACTCTTACAATTCAATTTAAAAAGAAGAAGGTAGCCGGGATTAAAATTAGGAATGCCCAGGCTACTGAGGACTCTGCTTCTGAACATGGATTGGGCAGTGACGATGCTAGACAGCATGGCAGAAGTCACAATACCTCACCGGAACCTGATGGATTATATGGTGGCAGTAGCACGGAGTGAGCACATCACAGTAGAAACACCTAATACAAGGGTAAGTGTCCCACATCGTTTATACAAAATAACGCTCCAAATGGAGGAGGACATACCCGGGCAAGTGAAGGGTCTCTTTTGGGAGAACCTGACATATGGTTACAACATTCTTTTGCCTGAAAAGGATTGGCCACCTGAATTTGTGATAGAGTGCCCAATGGGGGAAGACGTAAATTTACCTGCCTTCTCTAACCTTGCACCAGAATCAGTCAAAAATGTATACGCGGCATCCTGCACTTTACTGCAATCATGTTGGATGGGACGATGAGTCAACTCATCATGAAATCCCATTAAAAGCTATTCTTCAACCACAGAGACAATACCAGATTAAACATGAAGCAAAGAAAGAAGTAGGGGAGATCTTAGATCAACGAATACCAGGGTGTGTTAGAGAATTGCACCTCATCCACAAATAATCCCTTGTTTCCCTTAATGAAACCTGATAATTCATATCGTCTGGTCTTAGACTAGATACATTTAAACACTTCCATACGTACATTTCAGTGCAAAATGCACATAGTGCCTTACATATGAATACCATTGTGGGCAAAAAAATCAAAACAACACCAGATATCTCAAATGGATTTTTTTCTGCCAAACTATAGCGCCTGGGAGCAGATAGTTGACTGCATTCTCAGCGCTAGGTTCTCAGCACCACTTTTGTCGATTACCACAGGGGTATAAGAATAGCCCCGGGCTGTTTTCAGACAGAATGACAGAGTTACTTCAAAATTTTGATGAGGAGGCATTGTCCTATGTAGATGACATCTATCTGACACACAATGAATTAATGGAACACTTGGCTAGAGTGAACCACATAATCCTTGGGTTCGCTCACCTGGGTTTCAAATTCAATTTTAAAAAATCAAAAATTTCCCACCTCTGTGTCCTATTTCTAGGGTATAAATTGTCAAGTGAAGGCAAAAGCCTGGGAGCAAATCTTTGGGAAAAATGTGCACTGCTCCAACCTCCGATGGCTCTGAAAAGACTACAATCCATTTTAGGATTTTTACATTTTGGCAAGACATACATTTTGGATTAAACAGAAAGGGTCAAACCTTTCTACGACTTAATTAGACCACATTTTTCAGTGCATCATTTGACACAGGAACATACAGATATTTTATGTTCCGTACAAGCTGACATGATAGCTTATAAACATTTACACATGTGTGTTAAGACAATTAACCTGGTGATCTTCGTATTCGCTGAATCAACCAGGTACACATATATCACTTTCGATGAAGGTGATACGGTTCCTACTGCATACGAATCACATTTACACAACACTGAAATGCGTTTTGCACCCACTGAGAAAATACTCTCAGCTGTACAGACTGCTATAGTGAGTGAGAGAGCACTAGCACATGGGAAAAGCATAATTGTCGTGACCCCGGTACCGACCTTAGAGGCCATTATGAAAGCAAGTATTCCAAATGCTAAAGCTTTACATCTACAATGAATTCAATGGGCTAACTCTCTCACTGCAACAGATGTAGATTTGACTCTACATTACACACAAGCATTCTTGCAGTACAAACAAGAATATCTTCTGCGAATTCAATTATGCCTCTAGATCGATATGAATGCATCATTTATACCGATGGTTCTGCACAGCCCGCCTTAGAAACAAAACGCCAATTTTCCGCAGCATGTGTAATTTTTAAAGGGTGCATGTGTGACGGAAAGTTAAGTTCTGTAAAAACACACACTCAGTCCCTAGGAGACTGTACAGAGCAGCTTGTGGAACTCAAAGCCCTGATACTGGCAATACATAATATGGACTGTGAATTCCCCACACTTATTGTGTGTGATTCATTTTGCTATGTTCAGTCCTATAATGAATATTTACACTATTGCGGCTAGAATGGATTTAGAGATTCAAAAAGTTGCACAGTAAAGCACAAGATGCTTTGGAAACAGGTGGGAAAGCTGAAAGAAGGACTGCCAAAGGCTCATGTTATTAATACATAGAGTCATCAACGTGTTGGCGTTCACGTTTAAGGGAATTCGATGGCAGATGAAGCTGCCAAGGCAACAGTTCGTACTGCTGCTGTTGCTGTAATAACTCGCTCAAGTACGAGGATAGACGGAAAAACTATGGTAGCAGTTAAAGCCACGCACAATGGAAGAGTATGGCCAAAAGGCTTTCCACTCAAGTTAGATCCACAATACATTCCGTATGCTCAGATTCCAGGAGTGGGGGATAGAGTAATACCAAACATTGATCGCAGATACGATGCATATGAGGGTCTGGGTTCTGCTCACGCAGGGATTACTGCTACAGTTTAATTACTGAAGCACTGCTATTGGTGGCCAGCTCTATCAAAACAGACCATGGACTTTGTCCTTAAATGCAACATCTGCCAGCAGATGAAAGGCTCCACCGTAGCACGTCCAGCGCAGACACCTCTATTGATTTAAAACAGCCTTTGGCTTGTGTGTATTTGGAACACTGCAGCCCCTTACAGTTAGATGGGGCTTACAAGTATATTTTGGTGGCAGTAGATACCTGCTCCAGATTCCTGTGGGTTTGACCACACTGCTCGAGTGACGCTCAAGCTGTTATAAAGGATTTGTGAGTCTTTATCAGGACATGCGCAACTGGCACACTACATTCTGACCAGGGACCGGCGGTTAGCTCTGAGGCTTACAAAGAAGCCATGCGAAGTTTGTGTGTGGCCTTGCATTATCTCTCCCCCTACCATCCCGAGGGAAATTCAGTGGTTGAGAGGAAAAAACGTGACTTAAAAGCAGTCCTTAACAGCAAGGGTATTAGGCCGGGATGGCAGTTGCGTCAATCACCTACATGGGGTCCAGAGGGCACTTAACAACATGACAAGTAAATCCCTAGGTGGTCATACACCTTATGAGCTCCTGAGTGGTGTGAGAATGTGGGTACCAGACCTCGACAGTGTCAGCACAGTGGCGCCTGAAACACCATTTGACATCAATGAACGTTTGGCTGTTTTACAAGAACTCAATTAATTCCGGGCTTTACGAAGCAACGTCCAAGTAAAATGCACCACCAGTAGGGAAGTGAAGGCTTTTCTGGCAAGACCTGCCTGGTTCCTGAAGATTGGAGACCTGGTCAGAGAAAAAATAATGAACAAAAAAGAATTTATTTCACCATGCCTGTACCTGTTCTGGCTGTTAAAGGTACCATAACTGTACTTCTTCCGCCTCTAGACGGTTGCTAGGACAAAAGGTTTGTCTCTATTGATTTGATAAAACCACACTATGTGGCTGATTCTCAACAGTAGGCTGCATGGGCTCCTGACTACCCGCCGCACTCCTCTTGCTTCTGTATAGGAAGTTAAGATGGAAGCTTTAATATTGACAGAAGCTTCCACCCTCCAAGGAGAAGCAGTAAACAACATTAAAATAATACTTCTCCCTGTTGAAAAAACTACAACAGTACAATCAACTAGTACAGAAATCTCAATTCAGAAAATTGACGATGTCTAAGTGAATATGCCACATATAGAGTCATCTCCCAGTTCTACAAAACATGCTGAGCTGCCACGAATAGATCTGACAGCGTCTGGCTACTTTGTGCATTATGACGACTTCTCATCGGATTCAAGTGAACCTGGACTGCCATCACCACATCTTCCTTTTAAGCCACAAGTGTATGTTCTTTATCTTTGGCTGAAAAATACATAATTTGTTCTTCGCTGACTATATCTCAGGATTACAATTGGATTACTTTTCCTGATTCTCTGGAATGGTTTGATAACTGTCTTTTCCCCTCTTCTGAATGGACATTATCTCCCAGAATGCTTCGCAGTACATCTTGTGAACTTTATTCTTAAACCACATGCATCATCACACTATGAACTAAGGGACCTGACCCTGGTGAACATTACAGCAGTTCCAGTTCCTCATGGAATTGTGTGGGACAGGGTATCGTATGATGTGTATGGTCCTACTGAACTATTAAAAATTCCTTATTTCTTTCAAATTTCCTAAAATACCATCACCACTAGTACTTTCTCTGTTGATTGGGACACTGAAATTGTGCATAATTTGCTAGCAGATCTAAAGAAATCCGCTGCATTTACTAATGATGAATTGTATGATGGTACCTTTAATTATGGAGATATGTTCTGTTATCAACATTATGGTCACCATTTTTTACACAAAGCTTGTGTTCCGAGTGCAGTTTATAATTACACCCAATGGGAACAGTGCCCAATACAGCGGAAAGGTAGTTCAAAGAAATTTGCACAAAATGCTGCCTATTTTTCAGGTTTTTACACATCAGACCCAGCCTCGTATTATTATAGGCTTGCACCTACACCAGCAAAAAAAACATGATAAAGAACTCCAAGCTGATATACTCTGCTTTCTTTATTCCCAACTGTCTATACAGGGTTTTGACTTTTGGAAAGCCACTATAGACACAAAATCTGTCTTGGGGAAAAAAGATTGGCAGGTTCAGGAAACCGAGGCCTTATTTTGAGCATGCATCATACCACATAAAATAATTTTCCTGAATAGAACAATGCAACAAACTTTCTGTCCTGGAATAGCCATGATGAAGGATTTTAACATGCCTCGTATTCCCTCTTTCTCATGCTTTGAGAACTGGCAACATTTAACACACTTTAGTGAGGATACACTAAATACCATGATACAAAACGGTACTTTTAAGTGTATCAGAACCCAATTGGAAGGAATGGTTGGTTTGGCCTGTGGACATGAACGGGTGTCAATCTAGATTCCTGGCTAACACCGAAGGGTTTAGGATCAATAGGCCTGATCAACGATATGTACAGACAGAACAATCGGGTGGTGATGTCATATAGTGTTGGGAAGTTGTGCGTAGATTGGCTAAAATCCTCAACACTTTCCCAGGTAAAACAACACTTGTACCTTCTTTCTGATGACATGGATCTCAGGGATATTTTATTAGGTCCCCGGAAAACACGTCAAAAGTGCTTTTTGTACAGAATATACAACGAGCTGTGGAAGATTTAGCAACAGGAAGATGCTGAGAGATTGCACAAGATTGACAGGGTTAATTTAGAAAAGGCGTTGGCTGCGGTCGACAACAATATGACCATATCATCATCCAGAATGTATTCACTGGGCAACATAGTGTCTTCCGCAACTGACATAATACAGCAAGCGATGACTATTTTACAACATGAACAATCACAATTACGGCCAATCGGAATACTGAGCTAGAAGTTACAAACATTACGTTCTGGCCAAGGTGTAAGATCAACAATAGAATTCTGTTTTTCGATCTAATGGAAAGACAGATAGTAATGGCACGCAGAGTTGCAAAATATACCATGTTGCACCCTGAAAAATTAGACCAATTACCTTTCACCGTGGCTGAGACACCATCCACTGGTTACATCACTCTACCGGCCGCAACTTTTGCAATTCCAATATTGTCTCTAATACCAACTAGTAGGCAGATATGAAGCGCTAGGGGAAGGTTATGTGCATGAGTATTGGGAATTATCTCTCAGAGTTAGATGCAGGAATGGGGACACAGCCGTTTTTCTTAGTGGCTCGAACTGTGGAGATGCTTTAAGCGGATCCTTTGTTTCCAAAGACATTTCTCTCCAAGGGGCATGCAATGCTTCGGTAGCAAACTTGACTTGTGATTTGAAGGGTTCTCCAGCTGCAGTGATTCATTGTGTGTTATAGCTGCTTTCGAATGGAAGCTGTTTGATGCTGAATGATCAAGGTTGCTGCGGTATGGAACCGGGCATTGCTTATCTAGAGACAGTTAATTCAATAGTAACTTGTTGTACACAAGTACTGTTTCCATCTGCCCACACTGTTAGGGAGGCAGCACTAAGGTCTTTGATAAATGTTTCCAGCATACAGTTTGATTCTCGGAGCAAACTGAAAGCCATGCTTTTTCAAAAGGATGTGGCCTCAACTTCAGCCAGAGACGTTTGATTCCCAGTTTGCAAGGTCCTCGTCTGAGATACAGGCACTACTCCACACTAACTTCCCGCTGCATTTTGGGGAGCTGGTCCATCGTATCTTTAACATGTCTGATACGAAAGGAATAGTGCGCTTTTTCAAATCGATTGGCTCTGGACTGTTTAGCACCTTTCATCCGATTTTCAGAGTTATACCATCTTTCACACACTCCGTGTTGGGAAGTGTTTTTGGAGGGCTCCCGCTTGTCTTGCTACTAGTGGGGGGAATCCTAATTTTATTTTATCCACTCCGCAATGGGCATCCCAGTTCAACTCAAAATGGATACAGCACTGCTAGTACTGCGTTGCCGTGAGCGCATGGTACACTGCTAAGGCATACCTCAGCTTCAAGAACTGAATGAGCATTGGTTCTTATCCTTCAGGCATGTCTGGCCTGCTGCATTCAACCTGTCTCGGAACAGAATTGGTTGCGCCACCGTACACTGAAGTACTGATGGACCCCTTAAAGACCCATTTTTTATTGTTGTCCCAAGCGTATTCCATTGATGACAAATGCATTCATAGAGCCATCCCAGGATGCTTCAGCTCCTAATGATGTGAACAACGGCTTTGCGGAAAACTTATGGGCTACAACACCTCCCTCAGCGGCTGCTATGGGACTTCGATAGAATCACCTTTGCTCCATGAACCTGCTTCGAGGTGCACCTCTGGGAACGACGTCAGCAGTTGTGGGCAACAGTAATGTTGCTTCCACCACCCGGAACACATAAACAATTGACTTTTTCCGTGTGGGAACAATTTGACCTATTTTTAAAATAAGATGATCCAAAACAGCTTTTGTTTTTTTTTTCTAGGCAGCATGGCTTTCTGAGTGCCTGGGAGCTCAAATGGTATAATGACTTAAAGGCTTTTAAATTAATATTTTAAATGGAGGCCCGCTTTTAGATTATTTTAAGAGTAGTTTTTCAACGTTGTTAAATCGGTCTGCTGGCTTTTTGGATAGCTTTTAGATATCAACCCTTAGTATGAGGAGTGGGTGTTATATTCCCGAGTTAGGTCCATGTAGCAAAGAAGCTTATTTCTTACATTATCCTTACAATAAAATTTCAGCTGTGAATTTTTGCACTTATTTGCGTGCACGGCAATGTTGGATTAGTTTCCCTACACTATGTACAAATGTCAAATCTATCTTCATCCAAGGGGGAAACAGGGCTATCTACATATACATAACATCACTATTCTAAACGCACATTGCAAGGCGAGTTTCTATTATGAAATATGAGCCTCCCGATAGATTAGAGGAGGCACTTCAGCTGACACCGAGGGTCTCTGCATGCTGAGACTTTACCACACAGCAGTCTTACATCTGGTGAGGGGTGTCCAGTTCATTACCAAGACGAGGGCCTTCATTCTCTCCCATCAGGTAATGGGGTTGGATAGTCCCTTGGGGGGATTCTTGGTTCTACACCTACACACACATACACTAGGTACACTTAGAGTAGGGTTTTAATAGGAGTACGCTCGAATATTGCCTTGCGTTATATGCCTGCATATATACACTGCTTTAGCACCACGGTAGAACTATATCTACTATTTACGCTTTTGGCGCTTGTAATCACTTTTATCTGCTTCTGTCTATTGATCATTGCAGCATACGTATTGTATACAAGAATAACATTGGATCAATAAACCTTATTGAAAACGTCCCACTGTGTATTTTCTGTATACTTCTCTGCGAATAAGTGAGCTGGAGTGACTGAGCGGAAGGTTCTGTTTCCACTATCCCTGAGGGGTCAGGGTTGTCATGTTCAGTGGATGCCAGACACCATTTCTCCCTGATAAGGTTAGGGGGGCATAGGGTGGCACTGTGAGCTAGTTGGTCTAAAGGCCAACAAACCCTGCGGGGGTGTCCAGAATCAGTCTAGGCACCAAGCCCTTAGTTTATGTTTCCCAACAAATGAGTAGATCCTATGGATTAGTAGGAACTACATGACAGTAATGTGGGGCATTGGGCCAACGGTAAAAATAATCCTGCCTTAAAATGTGAATGTAAGGTTTGTGGGAAGAAAGAGAATTTTGTCAAGTGTTGCAGGAGCAATGCTAATCCTAAAACATTGAATAATGAGAAAAAATGGTTAGTGAAGTAGATGAACCATATTTGTTATAGGTAACTGGGTCAATAGGGTGAGTGATGGGGTCAAACATCCCTCTGATGTGGTGCTGGTGAATGATATTGGTGTGGACATGATGATGTGTTATTCGAAAAATATTTTAAGGGTAGAGTACAGTTATTGGAAACTGATGTTAAGCCCTATGCCTATCAAGGTAAATCTATAGAATTGGTTGTATATTTCAATGGGAGATTTTGTTTTAGAGGCAATGTGGCAGAAGGAAAGGTTTGTTCCTGTCGCAGGTGATACCATACAGAGATGGCCACATCAGAAGTTGTTGGGCATAACACTCAATCCAAATGGCGACCCCCAAGTACAAGTTCTGGTTAACCATGTTTATGGGCCCTTGGAGTTTCCGTCTGTCTTTTCATCAAGTGTAGGTTGCTTGAAGAACTAGGTGGATGATAGAAAATTGAAGGCAGATGCCACTCCTTTCTCAAGCAAGGTGAGGGATACTCCGTACATTGTCAAAGATGTGGTCAAGTTGGAATTGGCTAGGCTGTGCAGAGAGAAAATTATCGAGCAGGTGGAAGCCACGGACTGGATGTCTTCCATAGTTGTAGTATGCATGCTAAATAATGAAATTAGATTATGTATTGATTTGAGAAAGCTCAATAAAAGAGTTGTGGAAGACAAGTTTCCTTTGCCAAATATAACTGAAATGGTGGGAATACTATCAGGTACTAAGTGGTTTATGACGCTAGATCTTACGTCGGCGTATCATTAGGTCGACTCACTGATCATTCAAAAGAGTTGACCTATTTCATTACGCTATTCGGTACATACCGCTGCAATTGTATGCATATTGGTCCCTGTTCTGCTGCCTCTGTATTTCAACGTTTATTGTCAAGAATATTTCAGGGTATAAAAGAAAAGAGGTCATGCATTTTTAGGATGACATTTTGATATTTGGTAAAGACAGAGAACAGCATTTGTGCAGGATCAAGGAAGATTTGCAGGTGCTGAGTGAGAATGGGGTCACCCTCAAAGCAAATAAATGCTAAATTGTAGTGGAGGAAATGGAATGTTTGGCACTTGTTATTTCAGCCAAAGGTGTTAGACCTAAGGTTGATTTGGTCAATACCATACAGAAATTGAAATTGTCAAGACCAGTGACAAAAGAGGAGGTGCAAACATTTTTTAACTCTCATTTTGTGCCCAACTTCGTAATCAGAACAAGTGTTTTGAGAGATTTGTTGAAGAAAGAAGTAGTCTTTGGGTGGGATAAGGAATGTGAGAGAGAATTTGAAGATCTAAAGAGGTGTCTTCAGGGGCGCACAATCTGAGTAGTTTTGTCCCTGGACTATTATGCTTGGTTTCGATAGATGCAAGTGATTATGGTGCGGGCTGTGATTAAACAAAAGCAAGGGGGTTTTGAGGTTGTAATTGCCTTTGCCTCCAGAGCATTGAGAGGGTCAGACATAAGATATTCTGCTATTGAAAAAGAAGCATGAGCTGTATATTGGGCCATTAGAAATTTCAATAAATTCTTGTGTAGAGAGAGATTCAATTAGCAAAATTCATCATAAGCCTTTACATGAGATTATTGAGAAAACGGGAATTGATTTAATTTCCAGTCACATTTTGAAGTTGATTTTGACACTGCAAGACTTTCAGTACAATGTTAAGCATGTGCCAGGAATTACCAACAAAACGGTGGATTGTCTCTCGAGATTGGTAATCTCAGATACAGGTGTTGAGTGTAGTGATGATTAGTGGGTGGACAAGGATGCCAGAGTATGTGTAGTTACAGAAGGATGTATTGACGAAGCTGAATGGTTGGATGAATTTAGTAGAGACATTGTACTCAGGAGAGTGAGTGAGAAGATAATGGCTGGGAATAACTGGGATGCATCCAGTGAAGATGAGAGTTTTTTGTAAAATAAGAGAAGAACTATATGTGAATAATGGTTTGGTCATGAGAAATGGAGGATGATACCACCAGACACACAGAGGAAACGTCTGGTAGATTTGGCCCATGTTGAACATCTAGGAATAAGCAAAACTAAAGGGAGAGCTGATTATTGGTGGGCAGGGATGGACATGCAGGTGGAGTGTGTCTTAAGAGAGTGTGCTGAGGGTTTTTAAGAGTGAAAAAAACAAGGTGAGAACTCTTCACATGGTGTGCAGAGAGGTTACATCACGTCCTTGAGAAGAGGTGTCCCTAGATATTTTAGGGTCTATCAACCTGGGCTCAAGGCCTGTATACATACTTGCTTTGATAGCCATGTTTTCAAGCTGGCCTGACATAGCTATTGTGTTTGAGATTACCACAACATCAGTAATAAAATACTTGGAGAAATTATTCAGCAAAGGAAGCAATCCTGGAATGATGTGTACAGGCAATGGTGTTCGGTTCACTTGCCAAATGATGGAAGATTTATTTCAACAGAAAGGAATAGTGCACAAACAATGTTCTCCTTATCATCCCCAAATTTACTGGATTATGGAGAAATTCAACCATACTGTGAAAGAGAGTTTGCAATTGTCCAGAGTGAATGAAAAAATTGGAAAGAGTTGTGGAGGAAAATTAAAGCGTACAGGTGTATGCCACATTGTATTACGGAGGAAACTCCTTTGGTTTGTAGGGATACAGGGTGAGAAGTAAATTAATTAAGATTACTCATTAATTTTAATTATTTAATTGATAATTGTGTAACTAACTACATTTGTAATTTATATTGTTGGTGCAGGTTGTGAGGTTTATAGGGGTAAAGCGTGACAAGGTAATGACTTATAATCAATAATTAATGTTCATTAAAATACTTATTTAATTGATAATTATGTCAATTGTGTAATTAAGATATTTTTAAAGTTATATATCAGGTGTGTCTCTGTCAAAATTGTTACCCCAGGGAAAATTTAGCAAGGGAAGTTACTTTCTCATGAGAAGTGTACAACAATTGCCCCTAAAATGGTCTATTGCTCAAATTTCTCTCAAAGATATGGGGCTGGTTTGTAATTGATTATGTCACCGGCTCACAACTCCGCACGTATTGGACAGGAAGCAGACCGGAATATTCAATGCATTTCATTAAAGAACATGAAGACCGTGGAAATAATTCATGTATTGAAATCCAAGAGGGGTACTCCAGATTGCAGAAAAACTTGCAGGATGTACACTTACACATCCCAATCCAATGGATACATCAATGGTTTTTACTATGCTTAGTACTTTTATCGTTAGAAGTTAACCACTTCTGTGACTCACTGATATATACACACACACACTTCTTTTGTCAAGCTAGTGTTTAATCCTGGATTGCAAATCAGGGTCCCCATTAGACCCTTGTCCCTCTAAAATTAATTATCTAGCCCCCAAGATGTTTGGGGAACAACTCACACTAATTTTAAATAAAGTGCTCAACACAGGACACATTCCTACTGATTAGAAGATGGCATCTACTCTCCCCATATTAAAAAAAAGTAACTTGGATCACCTGGAACCCAGTAGTTACAGACCCATCTCTAGGCTTCCATTTCCCGACAAAATACTTGAAAAGGCACAAAATGCGGAATTGATGATCTGTATTGATAATAATAATCTCCTGGATTCCTCACAGTATGGTTTCAGAAAGGCGCATAGCACCGAAACTAATCTGCTTGCTGCCTCCGAAGAGATCAGAGGGATATTGGACACAGGTGACCAAGCTGTCCTGGTATTACTCGATTTTCCGGCGCCAGTTGACACGGTTAATCAAACGATTTTGATAAACCGTCTAAGGACCATGGGAATTAGAGGAGTTGCCCTGACCCTTCTACAAGATTTCCTAACGAACAGAAAAAACCATGTTGCATTGGGCAATTGCACTTCTGAACAATTTAGTTTGCCATGTGGGGTGCCGCAGGGCTCTTCATTGAGCCCCGCCTTTTTTTATTTGTATGTTGCTCTCTGGTGAAACTGATAAAGTCCATGGGGTTCTCTGTGGTGTCTTACGGCGATGACACACAAATTGTGGTGTCTATACCAAAAGACTCATGTGTGAAGATAAACATCTAGGCAACTATGATAGCTTGTCGCATAGGAAAAATTAAATAAAGGCTAAAGGCTATTCTCAGAATTATGGTACCAAAATATTTTATTAACATTACATCAATTTATATACTGAATTAAAAACAAACCTTTAATAATGACAAAAAAATTAAAAATGACCCTAACTGGGGTATACAATACATACACATCAATATATATATATGCATACAAAAATTAGCAAATTAAAAATAAAACATAATATAAAAGATGAGTGGCACAGTACAATATCTTCTCAAACCAAAAGACTCTACAGAGGTGGGCCTCAGGTTCAGCTCATGTATGACTTGGGCAAAACTGAGGTGTTAGTTTTCGGAAAAAAAAGATCTGTCGGTCTCCTAGCTGGTGGCCCCAGAACATGGGACACTTACCTATTACAGCTCAAAAGGGAAGAAATCTGGGAGTCATTTATGATGACAATCTCCTCTTCAATCACCAAGTTAAAGCCTTATCTTCTTCCGTTTTCTACACCCTAAAACTGATAAGGAAAGTCAGATCGTTCACCCTCAATGAACTTCAAAGACTGGTTGTCACATCTCTTGTTCTGACCAAACTGGATTAAGGAAATTTGCTATTTATTGGTACCCACAAAAAGTCCTTACAGAAACTACAAGTATTACAAAACGTGGCAGCGAGACTTATTGCTGGAATTCCTAAACATAATTCAGCGGCCCAAAACTTGAGCAATTTACACTGGCTAACTATATCTAAACGCCTCGAGTTTAAAACACTATGCATAACCTTCAAGGCGGTGCATAATTGTGGACCTAGCTATTTTCATAGTAAATTAGCCTGGTACGTGTCAAGAAGAAAGATCAGATCCTCAGAAGCAAGGCTATTATCCATCCCTAGATGAAAACTCACAGCCTGGGGTGGCAGCAGTTTTCCTTCTGAAGGCAACAACTCTTTGGAACTCTCTACCTTTATCCATCAAACGCTGTTCTGACTTCCTGACTTTTCGGAAGCAAGTCAAAACCTGGCTGTTCTCTCACTGAAAACTAAGAATCATTCCGTCCAGGCCTCACTCCCTCCCTGTCTGCTTCAGCGCCAAGACGACCATGGGCATTTGAGCGCTATATACAACCTAAAATCAAATCGAATTGATAGCACAATCCTACCACCAGTCAGGACATGTATGACTTATTTATTGCGTTGAAAGGAGTTTTATCTCTTGGCTGTTGCCTGTGCAAACATTTTATTTAATGAGAAATTGTTTATATTTCTCAAATAACGTATGCATATCAACTGAAAGTATGTTTCTCACACTTTGTGGCTGTACCTTCTGACACTTCAATCGACCTCCGCTTCTACACTGAGGTTAATTAGAAAAATTATTATGGCTACCTGGACGATGGCAAATGTAAAACATATTGGCCTTCCCCCCCCTGGTACTTTGATTAGATTTGTTTCATCTCAGGTCTGCAATGCCTCTAATATACTGCACACTGCCAACTGCTTGTAATCAAGACAGCACAAGTCCAACGTATTGAGAGGACCAGTCAGTTGTGTTTGAAGTGGGGCGGCAGCCTTTTACGGACACCACTAGCGCAGAGAGGAAAAGTTATCAAGTGCACCTTATGTGCCCTGGCAACATCCAGCATCATAAGTCCTTCGGGGGGTTTGTTACCCCAAGTTGTGTTGCATCCAGTCAAACAGCTGTTTAAGGTCAACTTTGGAGCCAGCTCAGATACTAAGCGCAAACGCCAGTGGCACTTTTTTAGAGGTGTTCCAAGATGAGAGCCCGATATCGGTCGGTGCTCAAGTCTACAAATGGAGTGCTTTAATACTAAGTGCCTTGTGAATTTAGATGTGCTGGCAAGAAAAGGTTCAGTTTAATTGCATATAGCTGTGGTTCCCAATTGTGGTCCCCAACCTGTGGTCCAGGGACCCCTGGGGGGTCTGCAAAGCCTCCTCAGGGGGTTCGTCACTACTCAAAAAATTTAATAATATTAACAGATCAAAAAGTGTATATAAAGAATGAAGCAACATGTGCACTTGAAGGGGGGGCGTGGCCAGCCAGGCAACATGGCGGACGTAACTCCTTAGAGCTCCGTCCATAGGGGCCTAAATTCTCCTGTAATTTTACTGTGAGAGATGTTTCAGCTTACTCATACCGGGTGGAGCAGATGCGGCGCTAGCTGAGGAGTCTGCCGGTGTGTGCAACGTCGGAAACTGAGACTGCGGCGGAGGGGAATCGGCTGCCGGACTGCAGAGGCGCGGAGGAGCTGAAACGGCGCGAGCCCCGACCGGGTCCTTGCGAGTAGGAAGACCCTCGGCTTCGGCGCTGGGGCGGAGGAGGAGGGAGCCGGGCTTGATCGGCGCTGCGGTCCCCTATGCAGGCCGGCGGTGTGCAGTGACAGTCCTGAAGTGGGCGATCTGACTACCGGAGCCACCCAGGGGGCTGAGAGGAGGCCCTGAGGCGGTTGGTTCCGCGGAGCCGAGTGCGGATGACAGCGCGCCGCTCTCGACCGGCACTGCGGCGAGGAGAGGGAGCTCCACGACGCTGCGTGTTCACAGGAGGACTCTGAAGCTTGCAGGAGAGGCGGAGGTGGGATTTCGCCCAGTGGAGGACTCTACGTGTGGGCGGCAGCAGAGGGGACAGCAGGGAGACAAGCTGCAACGAGCTCGCCCTGGAGACGGAGTGCCCTGAGGGCCGGAGACGGGGCCGGGAGCGGCAGGGGTGGTTCGACGGGCCCCCGCGGCGCGAAGTGGTGGGCCGGTGGCGGACAACAGGGGAGAGGCTCGGCCCTGGTGAGCGAGCTGCCGCGGTGAAGACGTGGCTGGTGCCTACTGCCGCCCGGTGGGTTGCTGGGGCCCCGGGACACTGCGAGGTGGGTGCCTAAGGACTGCGGGGGCACGGCAGTTGCGGCAGGCGCCGAGGGGCTCGACGGGACGGGGGAGGTCGGTGCTACGAGGTGAGGAAGGTGCGGAGTCCGCCCCCTTGGGTGCCATTTTACCCCGGGCACCATTTTGCTCCCACACGTGACACAAGGCCGCTGTTCCCCGGACCACATCGATTGTTCCCCCTGTGGTGGGCGCCGCTGGGCACTGAGGCCGCGTCCTCGGCGCAGAGCTGTGAGGAGAGGGGGGACCATCCCCCCTGCGACATTGGACCGGGCTGCATCTGGGGAAGCACCACTGCCTGAGTCTGCACGCCTCCTGGGACTGGTCTGGGTTGAGGATAACCACTGAAGGCACGGGCAGAGGCGTGGGACGACGGAGGCCCACCGCGGCTACTTCCCGCTTAATAAGCGTGTAGCCTTACCTGACTAAGCGAGGCTGATTCCGCTGCAGGCACAACCAGACATTGCAACAGGCCTGTGAACTCTTGGGGGAAAGCTGTTGACTGCACTCGCTGGCTTCGACGGGAAAGGGCTCAAGTAGGAGTCTGGGAGCAGACCTAAATGGTGAACTGTCCTCGAACGCCTGGGCTCCTGGGGACCCACCCAACTGATGTACTCCTAGTGTCGACCGATAGGAACAGGAGGCCCCCCCGCTCCCCAACGTCGCTCCTGGACTCGCGGCCGGACGTGCTAATGCCCATGGCGCAGCAACTTGTAGTGGGCAAGCTTCGGGACAGAGCGCAAGTGAAGCAGCAGAGTGCGAGCGACTCTGGCCCTCCGCAGGTACAGGGACGGGTGGTCATGGAACCCACAGCTGCTCTAGCGGCCAAAATGGACACTGTTCTAGCAGCGGTGGAACGCATTGGGATGACCCTAGAGCAAACTAAGACCTCTTTAGAAGTGCGAGTCGACAAAGTCACATCTGACTTCACACTGCTGCATGCGGACCATCGTAAGCTGTCAGAGTCCGTCGCTGAGCAACGTCAAACGGTCCAGGAACTGCAGCCTGTGGTGCGCAGCCATGCCTCAGCCCTACAAGATCTGGTCGATAGAGTCCATGCGCAGGAGGACCGCGCAGAGGATGCGGAAGGATGCTCTCGGCGCAATAATGTCCGAGTGGTAGGCCTGCCGGAAGGAGAAGAAGGGAGGGACCCTGAACGGTACACTGAGGCCTGGCTGCGGGCACTCTTGCCGGATGGGGTGCTGTCCCCGCACTTTGTGGTGGAAAGGGTGCACAGGGTGCCGGAGCAAGCCCAGAGGCCAGGAGCTCGACCTCGCCCGTTTCTCTTTAAGCTCCTCAACTACAGAGATCGCGATACAGTACCCAGAGAAACCCGGAAGATGAGCGACCTCCAGGTGGGCAACAGCCGAGTGATGTTTTTCCCGGATTACACAGCAACAGTGCAGAGAAGGCGTGGCTCATATATGGCAGTGAAGAAACAGCTGCGGCATCTGGAACTGCCCTACTCATTGTTGTTCCCCTCCCGTATACGCGTGGTCTCCAAGGAGGGTACTCGTTTCTTTGAGGCTCCGTCAGAAGTATGGGACTGGCTTGAGGAGACTGGGCAATGGACGGGGACGCGACCGATGGACCCGGAAGGCGGCGGTTGGCGAGAACAGGGCTCCAGGAGGCGGAGGAGGAGGAGAGTGGAAAGGCGAGGAGCGGGCCTGGGACAGGCTGCGCCCAGTCCGGAGAAGATGCGGCAGGAACGGCAAGAGGCGCTGGAGGCGGTCGCGACACTGGGAGTGGTGAATATGCACGGAAGCCCGGATCACAGTAAGCAGAGCGGGATTGATGTTAGCGGGTCATCCTCACCGTCCACTGTACTGTCGGAAGGCACTGCACTGCCTGTGGTGACACCCCAGACAGCGGACTTCATAGTGTGACTGTTGGCGGATCTGAGATAGCCTGCTGTATTGCTTGTGTTACATGCAAGATCCATTGTATCCTTTATATGCTCACTGTGCTGTGCTGATTTATCTAACCGCTGACATTTGTGGCCCACACTTACGCACGCCTAGCATTAACCGCCGCTAACGCAGCGTAGGTACGCAATTACGCCTTGCACTGGGACACGGGTCCAGTACCTGACGCACAGGGTGGTCCCCATGGGTGGCACGCGTCAGCCCGGTCTACTTCACTGTCTGCGACTCACTAACCACACCTCAGCAGTGCTAAGGGCCCCTAGGTGTGGGAGTAACCTGATGGCATAGCTGACCGCGCGCTTCTCCACACGCATCTCAGTTGCGGTCACGACACATTGATAGATTGTCACGTTATTTAGTTTGGACGAAAGCCCCGTTGGGAATACATTTCAAAAGCGGCACTTAGAAATCCCCGCCCGAGAGCCTGCCCCTTGGCCCCACACGACACGCCCCCTGACTCCCCGGGTGGTTACACTACAGCAGTACACATGGCGTGCATCAACATCGTGACCTGGAACATACGTGGCATGCACACCCCGTCACGCAGGTACTCTGTCTTTGCATACATGCAGCGCCACCAGGTGGGGATCGCGCTCCTCCAGGAGACCCACATGTCTCGAGTGGAGCTGGAACCGCTTCGCAGGCGATGGAGGAGACAAATACATGGCACGACTTATTCAGCGCACGCGCGCGGCAATTTGATACGGGTGAGGGCAGGTGTTCCCTTTGCATGCACGGACGCGCAGGTAGACCGAGGGGAGGTACTCCTTAGTGCGGGGGAGGCTCAATGGGCAGGAGATACTGCTGGGCTCTATTTACGCCCCTAATACGGAGCAGCCTGCCTTCCTGGCGTCGTTAAACCCCATCCTTCAGCGATACGCAGGCCTCCCCTGGCTATTGGGCGGTGAGTATAATATGGTACTGGACACACAACTGGACCGCTCCTACCCACCCCTCCGCGCAGCGGCGGCGACATCGACAGCGCAGGCTCTCAGGGACTGGCTAGTACACTGGGACATACACGACCTCTGGCGCACGCAGCACCCTGCAGATAAAGCATACTCATATTACTTGGCGGTGCACGATCTGCATGTCCGACTGGATCGAATAATAGGTTCTCTGTCCCTGCTTCCGCTCCTGACTGCGTCAGAATACCTGGGTAGGACACACTCAGACCATAACCCCTTAAGGCTACAGATCAGCTGGGTGGCGGACAGGCCCCCGGTGCCCACTTGGCGGCTGCAGCAGGCTGCGCTAGAGGACGCAGAGTTTCGGTCTTCACTGGGCACTGCCATTTCATCCTACTTTGAGGAAAATGGGGATTCAGCGAGCGACCATATGGTGGAATGGGACGCCCACAAGGTGACCATCCGAGGGCACTGTATAGGGGCCACATGGAACATCCGCGCACAGGTATCTGCGTCTCTGGCCCGCATAGAGATAGAGCTTCTGCAATATGAAAGGGAGGGAGAAGGGGCGGGTAGGCATGCGACGCAGCTCGGGGAGCTCCGTGGAGAGCATGCAGTCCTCCTTGAGAGGCTGCGATGTCACAACTATGCAGCGCATACCGCCACGACGCGCGCTAAGGCAGACAGGGCCGGCCGTCTGTTGGCCTGGCTGGTACAGGCAACAGAGCGCAACACCCCGATTGGTGCCGTTCGCTTGGGGGATGGGACAGTGGTGCACACACAACGCGAGATCCACCAGGCGCTTACTGATCACTATCGGGACCTCTACCGGGCTCGAGGTACTGGTCATACACAAGAGGTGGCTGAATTCATGGAGGCGGTTACACTGCCTACTGTCACGGAAGACCAGAAGGCGGAGCTGGGGGCCCCGCTCACGCTGGAGGAGGTGGGAGATGCGATCCGCGCATTGGCGACTGGAAAAACACCGGGACCTGACGGCCTGCCGGCTGAGTATTACAAAGCAAATAGGGACATTCTAGCGCCTCAGCTACATCAGGTATTTAGGGCATCGGTTGACGCGGGCCACCTCCCGCTATCCATGCAAAAAGCCTTTCTGGTGTCCCTGCCTAAGCCTGACAGAGACCCCATGTCCCTGGGCTCCTACCGCCCATTGGCGATGCTGAACACCGACTATAAGATACTAGCCAAAATCCTTGCAGAGCGACTGGCGCCGGTGGTTCCGCATTTAGTACACCCGGACCAAAATGGCTTCGTGCCAACGAGGTCCACATCTCTGAATCTTCGGAGGTACTTCAGAGTTGCGACGGCGGTCTGGCCCATGGCGGGGTGCCTGGTGCTGGACTTAGAAAAGGCCTTTGATTGCCTTGAGTGGGGCTATTTGCTGTCAGTGTTGGAGGCATACAGGCTGGAAGGAAGTTTCCTGCAAATGGTGGGGCTGGTGTATAGGAATCGTGTGGTTCGGGTCCGACTGGGGCCGCACGTCTCGGAGGAAGTGGCGGTGGGCAGGGGCACACGGCAGGGATGCCCTCTGTCACCGCTGCTCTTTGCGCTGGCCATGGAGCCCTTAGCCGCGGCCATGAGACAACTCCTGACGGATGGTATCCCATTGGGCGACGGCGTCCACCAAGTGTCGTTATACGCTGATGACCTATTGGTCTTTGGTAGAGATGTGGGCCGTATGTCGGAGCAGCTAGCACCATTGCTGAACCGCTTCGCCGGTCTCTCGGGGCTCCTTGTTAATGCAGGCAAGTCATGCCTTTACGCCTTTAGCAGTGAGGTTGCCGGCCCGGAGTATAGCCTCCATGGCACGCGAGTCCAGTGGCGGGCGGACACGTTTAAATATCTGGGGATCCAGATCTACCGCCGGCCGGCAGATCTGCAGGATGGGAACTTGGGTAGAGAGGTGACAGCGCTCAGGGCCCAGATCGGCTTCTGGTCCACGCTCCCCCCGACACCCACAGGTAGAGTGGCCCTGGCCAAAATGGTGATGCTCCCTCGCCTTCTATATTATTTTGCGAATTTGCCCTTGTTGGTGCCTGCGTTTTTCTTCTCCAAACTTAACAGGATCCTGCGCAACTTTATCTGGGGTACATCCAGACACCGGCTGGCTCTTGGGAAACTGTTTTTACCTACAGACAAGAGTGGATTGGCCACTCCCTGCTTCGAGCACTTTTACCTGGCAGCGCAGCTCCAATGGATTGCCCGCTGGCTAGCGAACGGGGGGAGAACAGGGGGAGAGGAGACACAGCCACGAATGAGCCGCCCTACACTCTGGAGCGGATTACCGCGCTCTTTCACCCGTTAGCGGCACCGACACGCCCCACTCCACTACTGCTAGCGGTGGCATACAAATGCTTCCGCAGGGCTCTGAGTCTTACAAAGAAGGTGATTCCCTATGCACCTGCGGTGCCACTGGAGGGCTCGCCGGGAGGAGTGGGTGTCCTCACACGTCGCATGCTGGAGCAGTGTCAGGAGGCGGATGTCCAGACGCTGGGGGACTTATACCAGGATGGAGCTCTGATTCCCTTTGAGACGTTAGTCGCAGACGCTGGGCTCCCTCCCGGAGGGTTCCTAATGCACTGCTCCCTTACGGCCCGCATGGTGGCTAGATGGGGCGACGTCACAGAGGAACCAGCGCAGCACTTGACGATGCAGTACCTGCATGTCATGGGCAGGGGCAGGCACTTGATCAAGTGGTTTGCCGCATCCTTACGGATGCACACGGAACTAGATCTGACCCCACTCAAGGAAAAATGGGAACGCGACCTGGGACGCCAGTTGGCGGAAAAAGAATGGGAGAAGATCCTTAAAAGCCCGGTGCGCATCCCCAGAAATATGCGCTTTCGCCAAATTCAAGTGTACATAGTTCATAGGGCCTATCTCACTCCCGACTTAATAAATAAATACTTCAACAGGGTGGATGCGTCTTGCCCCCGATGTGGCGAGCTGAATGCGGATCTTCTCCACCTTCTGTGGCACTGCCCAGGGCTTGGCACCTACTGGAGAGACATCAGCGCCCTGCTCACACAATGCACTGGCCGAACTGTCCCTTGTAACTGGCCTGAATTTCTCTTGCATCATTTCAAGCGGTCGCCTAAAGACAAGGCATCGTCCCGCTTCCTGGATCTGGGGATGGTAACGGCGGCGCGACGGCTCACAAGGAAATGGAAGGCAAGTGACTCCCCCAGCGTGCGGGTGTGGATCCTGTCCCTCCTGTCGTGGGTCCGGGCAGAATGGACTGCCATTGGGAGAGAGGAAATAGTGGGGCTCCGCAGGGAACCCATGGCGGAGAAGTGGAAGCGCATGATTAACGCTCTACAGGCAGCAGGGGCTGCTGTGGCTGAGGGGGTGGAGGGGGGACCAGGCTGATATGGTGGGTAGGAAGGGGGGGTGCGCAGCGAACGACACCATTGACACACAGGCTGAGGCGCAGCATGTAATAGTGGCGAGGGTGCAACAGGAATGGAAGTGCACACATGTTTAAGGGGGTGAAAGGAGGCAGAGGGAGTGATAAAAGGGGGGCAGCACAAAATCGAGGGAGGGGAGGCGGGCCTCAGGGATGGGAACGGGGGAGTGATTTGTTATGTATCCTGGCGACAGTTCCGCATTTGATGTTCTTGTTTACTTGCAAATGTTTTGATTGCAAATGAGTTACACATGAAAGACTTGTCTCTCCACGCAGCAATGGGACGCATTGACTTTTATATACTATGGACATGTCTGGGCACCCAAGACCTAGCTGCATGCTATTACTGTGTCACCTCTGCAGCGCCTTATTGGCATACCGCACTATTAGCGAAGTGGCAACTAGGCAGAGTTGGAGAACTGCCTGAATTATAATGGTGCACCCGATGTACTGTTGAAATATATAAATGCCAATAAAAAGATTTGACAAAAAAAACAAAAACATGTGCACTTGAAAATGTTTACATTTACTGTAAATGTGAAGGAGTTCGAAATTAGGGGCTACAAATTAAATTATTATCTTCAAATCGTGGGAGCAGTGCAGGTGGATCAAACAGAATATAGTATGGCCGATGAGTGGCTTCAATTGAATTTAAAAATGCTCCAACCTTTCTATTATAATTTTTTTAAAAAGTATAATTTATATATGTTTGCAAATTAAATAAAATGATTGATGGATGTTTTTTTCTGTCTTGTTGTGTTGTTCAAATCATTGACAATCCTGTAATGACCCGGGGGGAGGGGGGATGGGGGATTCCAATAATGATTCAGTAGGGGTGCCTGAGTTCCAGTGATAATTAAGGTGAGGTCCCCAGAAGTCAAAAGGGTGAGAATTACTGACATATGATGTTGCAGCTGAGCTCTACCATGCAATGAAAGTTTCTTGGAGGGGGCGTAATGAACTTATGGAGGCAAAACAACAGTCTCCCAGTTGACTTTCAGGTCATGTACGAAGTGCAGTGGGAACCAAGCATTTTGGATTGCTGGGTTTCACTGAGTGGGTACAGTAAATCTCTACAAATACTCATTTAAGCCTACTGCTCCTCCACTTATGATAGTTACTTGTCATTCGACATTCTACCAGTCCTTGCTCTTTTATCAATTGCATTTTGCAGGCTGTTTTTGTAGATCATACCTAGAATTTCAGAAACGAAAATTTAAAGCCTCAAGACACTACATACTTTAGGTGAATAGGGCTTTTAGGGCTGGGTGAAAGTCTGATATGACATGCAATAACAAGCATCTGCACAGACATAGAACACAACAGCAGCTTACCGATTTCACAGTGGCCATAGTAGGTACGAAAAAGGTGAACTGCATGCACCACTATACATAGTCTTAATGACCACTGCGTATGCATCAGAGGTCAAAGTGTGAGGTATCCGTGTGCCAGTGCTTTTTTAATTTCGCAAAAACAGTTTCCACACTTTTTGTTAAACACAACCGCCACTGAACAGTTAATGCAGATTTAGAGGCGTCTCTGATGAAAAGCAATGCAAAGGGGCTATCCTGTACAGTGAAGCCAATGGAGTAATAGAGAACTGAAGGAGAAAAAAACCTTCTCACCAAGGTGCCTTCTACTTTAAAGAAATATAAACATGTGCTATTGGTTAATCAGTAAATGTAAAGGCTGCTTGGGAGCCAAAATAGGCTTTAAATGATGGGAGCAGGGCTTTAAGTGGGCCGGGTCTCACTGATGTTGAGCACCGGCAGTTTTTTAAAGGGGGCCTCGAAACGGGTCTCTATAGGGCTCTGTTTGGTGCCCTGGGACAGGCGGTCCGTTTTTTCCGGACTGCAGTGACAGCAGGCACATCAATGTGCGCATGCTCACACTGCTCACTTCTCACTAGTGGAGAAGTTACGGAATGACGTTATGCCAGGTGAGCGTTGTAGGGGAAAGGTATGTTACTTGTTGTATCATATATCTGGATGCAATGACAGAAACAGCAAAATACAAGTCGGGTGGCACACTATGCAGAGTACAGATTTTTAGCTTAAGTGTTTTTAAGCCACGCCCTTAATTATATTGGCCACGCCCCTTTGAGAGACCCTCCAGTTTCGTTTTTTCATCCCACTTAAAGCCCTTGATGGCAGTCATCTGATCCTTCATGGTGTCAAAGATTCATTCTTTCAGACAGGTCATTTAGGGGAGATACCATCTGCAGTGTGTCCTTTTAATGGACATGAATAGAAAATGTCTGTACTAGGTACAGTTTGATTACAGTCAGGTTAATCTTCAGTATGTCAACTGCAGAGACGACTCCATCTCTGCCACCAACATACACCTTCAATGGCCCGACAAACAAGGGCTGTTGGAGGTTTTGCTATTTGTCTGTCCGCCTGCCCTACTAAGAGTAGGCGAATAAATGGCAAGTTTTCACACGTTAGTGATTGGATCTATGGATTGATGAATATGTACAAAAGACTTATTTCAGTTATCAAGAGAGTGGACTTTACATGCATTAATCTATGAGGTTTTAATGGATCTCTGATTTAGTGTACATGATTAATGTTTGCTGTATTTTCAATTCTTAATGCACCCTACAATTCTGACTTATTTGCACATGTGTGTTTTGTTTACATTTTCTTAGTGTATGCCGGTTTCTCTTTTTCCTACTGTATTTATTTGATTGATCATTATTCTGTGTCTCTGGATTCATCCCCTTGTCAACCAGTTAACTCATGCCCAACAACTTCATAAATAACCCCCTTTTCTAGCAATTGACCTACATATTATTGAAACTCTGGCTTTCCGAGGGGTTATTGGGTTGCCCATCCTCTTTGTGCCTAGATCATTTAGCGGCAGCTTCTCATTTTTTTTTTGTATCTGTTTATTGATTTTCCATCACAAACAACTTGCACAGTAGTTAGAGATATTCAGACAGGCTCTTCGATCTCGCTTTAGGTAGTGATAAAAGCATACGGCATGCGATAATACAGTCGAGGTAATAGACCAGGATGAGTAATATACAATCGTTAATTAACGCAACTGCAATATAGGTATGCATGTGCTGTAGAGCCATATAGTAACAAATCAAACTACTCCACCCTCCCACATCCCTCCCTCAGCCCACCCACTCTCATCGGAATGTCACTTACCACAGTGTAACCTATCTCAATAACCGATTGGAGCAAACAAAATTATACAGGGTACCTTACATACAACAGTGTATAAGAACATGACTATAGCAGGGAAGGGAGCACACTCACACGTTCCCATGCCCTGTATTGGCACAATCACCTACTAGGTTCCATCTCCTGAATGCTCGCTCAATTCTGATCCAGAGTCCGCATCTACAGCCTTCAATTCTGTAACTAGGGCTTCCCACGCCCGGGCTGCATCTAGTGCCTTATTTAGCGGCAGCTTCTCATATGTGTGTAAAACAATTTTAAAATTATGACTTACATATTCATTGTGCTTTATAAGAGTGTGGTTGGCACAGTGGGGAATAGTGGATTGCATGTTTATAGTGCAGTACTATAAATACCCAATTCACTATTCCCAACTGTGCCAACCAGAATAGATTTCTGTGACTATCTGGTTACACACACACAGTTGCAGTAATCACAAAACCCAATCAAGGTTTCATGTCGTAAAAAGTGCTTTCCCACTGATTAGTTTAACTTGCATTTCTTTTTCATTTAAGGTATGTGTGGTATTTTTTATGCAGTTATCTGTAGGTGAAAGAGCAACTAAATAGTTATTTCAGATTTTGTTCTTTTTAGCCCTGTTTTTGACTCCGTCTGCAACTCGAACTCCACGTACCATTGCGCTCAGGACCACAGTTCCCTTACTTTTTAAATGCACTTCTGCAACAGCTAGTACACACATTTACTACAAGGAGAAAGGGTCACAAATATATTGAAAACCGACGATACTAATCATGAATGGTATTCCACAAACTTTAAGTTTTAAGTTCACGATAAACAAAGTTGCAGATATATATTGCCCGACATACCTAATATATAAGCAGGAACATAAGGTAAAAGGAGTAGGGCTCGCGGTGATCATTGCATCTTCTAGAGCACGAGCTGTCAAAGTATTATAGTGGACTGATCTCCTTATCCGTCTGCGCGTGCCGGCCTCACGGCCTGCAGTCTCCATTAACATTAACCCGCAGCAACCTTAAACGCGGAACGCACAGTCATTGGCCAGGAGGACCTCGACGGGTATGCTCTCCTTAGCCTGTGAGCACACATGTATGGAGGGCGAGGCCCAGTGCGGGAGTTGGAGCTTAAACACGAAGCACGCGCCGAGAGCGTAGTGAGGCCTGGGAGACCAGGCCCGCCACGCCGTTGGATTGCCACCCGTCTTCGCACTTAGGCTGCCTGTTGGGAGACCGCAGTGAAGCCGTGAAACGTTGGCGCGAGGTACTAGGTGCAGGCAACGCGAGGTACTAGGTGCAGGCAACGCAAGTCAGGAAAATGAGGTCAGGTGACATGAAACACACGTTGCTGGCCCACGAGATGGAAAATGTGAGGTAAATAGCCTCTATTACCCCGAAATACCATCAATACCCAAAGGAAGGAATGTAAGCTTGGCCAACGAGGTTGAGATAGTGACGTCTGATGTGATCGAACGAGGAAACGTAAAAGGGGCGGCCCTTCCGACGCTAACCTATCCAATCTCTGCGCAGTTTAGATGCACGGGGCGTGAGGGGTTTATTACAGCGTTTTCAGCGCCACTGTTTCTTCCGGGTTCGAGCATTAAGTTCCGGGTTCGAGCATTAAGTTGTCTGGAGCCATTCCTTGACCGAAGGAGAATGAAGACAAATTTAGATTTTTTCAAAAAACCCCGAGGAATTTTGAAGATTATAAGATGTGTAAGATTCGTTCGTATAACCTTATTTCATATTTTATTTCTTTAGATTGTTATATTGATAAGAGCGTGTTCTCCAGAGATTTGTAGAAGTGATATTTAAAAAAAATCCCGAAATGGTAGAAATAAATGTTAACAGAAAAATACTATAATTTCCAGGCATGAAATCCAGTTGTTTGATGGGTCTAGTTAGACTGTGCTACAAGTTGTGAGGCTCATACACAATGAGAAAGACTTGAAGTGCCTTGTATGTACTTTACTTTTCTTTTTTCAATGCTGCATTGAGTGCAGGGCTTTAAGTGAGATGAAGAACAAGCATTTACAATGCAACGGTTTCGCCTTTGCCAAAGTTAGAGCTATTGGCATTGTAAATGACAATATTTTTATTTATGTGTTGGTTTTGAAAACAGATAAATAAATGGCATTGTCATTTACATTGCCAACAGCTTAATCTCTTGCGAATGTAAGACCTATTGTACCCTACTGGATTTCACTGAAGAAATTCAGAGTCTGGTCTGCAGGTGTCACGTGACAGAGGCCCAATTGACAGCTGAGGGGGTTAAATCGTGCTGGGGTGGCACATTAAGGCAACGCTTGCTGAAAGCACTACACTACCCTACTGGAGTGTCAGTCTTTTTGGACATGGTCCACTCACTCATCTTGAAACAGGAAGCTCGCCACCAGTTCCACAAAAAATACCGTCATTAAATCTTTCCTTTTTAAGGGTTGGACATTTCAGTTGGCGTCTGCTCTCAGTCACGCTCGTCTTGTCGCCCATTGTCAATCACGCGCCTCTCTGTGCCTGGCTGTCAAGTGCCGGCGCCATCCTAGTGCGCATCTTCAGTCAGCCACGGTGTGCTAGCCAACCGAACTGCATTATGGGATGGCATGGTGGGTTAAAGAACCTGTTTTACAAACATGTGTCCGTGCTTGTGAGGAGGTAGTGCACCTGTTGAGGGAGAGAGAGTGTGTTTGCATATGTGCGTGCATGCATGTGTGTGTGTGAATAAGCACTTCCAAGATTTAGTGGGACTAGAGTTTTTATCTACAAATCATTGTTTTCAGCTGTGTTCTAATGGAATCAAAGCAACACTACACCCCCCATAATGCATAGTGTGATCACATAAAAGTACAGAACTGGAAAGAGTGTCCATAATGACCAGCAAGACGGTTTTCACCCTAAGAAGGATGTGCTTCAGTCTCCAGTGCCACGGGCGAGTGGAAACACACACTGTGCTGGTGGAGAAGTAGAAGAAGTACAAGTGTCCATAGAAGAGAAGTAGAGGGGATGCACTCTCCATTCCCTATGCACTCTCCACTCCCTATGCACTCTCCACTCCGTATGCACTATCCACTCCCTATGCACTCTCCACTCCCTACGCACTCTCCACTCTCCACTCCCTACGCACTCTCCACTCTCCACTCCCTACGCACTCTCCACTCTCCACTCCCTATCCACTCTCCACTCTCCACTCTCCACTCTCCACTCCCTATCCACTCTCCACTCCCTATCCACTCTCCACTCCCTATGCACTCTCCACTCCCTATGCACTCTCCACTCCCTATGCACTCTCCACTCTCCACTCCCTATGCACTCTCCACTCTGCACTCCCTATGCACTCTCCACTCCCTATGCACTCTCCACTCCCTATGCACTCTCCACTCCCTATGCACTCTCCACTCCCTATGCACTCTCCACTCTCCACTCCCTATGCACTCCCTATGCACTCTCCACTCTCCACTCCCTATCCACTCTCCACTCCCTATGCACTCTCCACTCTCCACTCCCTATCCACTCTGCACTCCCTATGCACTCTCCACTCTGCACTCCCTACGCACTCTCCACTCTGCACTCCCTATGCACTCTCCACTCCCTATGCACTCTCCACTCTCCACTCCCTATGCACTCTCCACTCTGCACTCCCTATGCACTCTGCACTCCCTATGCACTCTGCACTCCCTATGCACTCTCCACTCTGCACTCCCTATGCCCTCTGCACTCCCTATGCACTCTCCACTCCCTATCCACTCTCCACTCCTTATGCACTCTCCACTCCCTATGCACTCTCCACTCCCTATGCACTCTCCACTCCCTATGCACTCTCCACTCTCCACTCCCTATGCACTCTCCACTCTGCACTCCATATGCACTCTCCACTCTGCACTCCCTATGCACTCTGCACTCCCTATGCACTCTCCACTCTGCACTCCCTATGCACTCTGCACTCCCTATGCACTCTCCACTCTCCACGCACTCTCCACTCCCTATGCACTCTCCACTCCCTATGCACTCTCCACTCCCTATGCACTCTCCACTCCCTATGCACTCTCCACTCCCTATGCACTCTCCACTCCCTATGCACTCTCCACTCCCTATGCTCTCTCCACTCCCTATGCACTCTCCACTCCCTATGCACTCTCCACTCCCTATGCACTCTCACTCTCCACTCCCTATGCACTCTCCACTCTCCACTCTGCACTCTCCACTCCCTATGCACTCTCCACTCCCTATGCACTCTCCACTCTGCACTACCTATGCACTCTCCACTCTGCACTCCCTATGCACTCCCTATGCACTCTCCACTCCCAATGCACTCTCCACTCCCTATGCACTCTCCACTCCCTATGCACTCTCCACTCCCTATGCACTCTCCACTCCCTATGCACTCTCCACTCCCTATGCACTCTCCACTCTCCACTCCCTATGCACTCTCCACTCTCCACTCCCTATGCACTCTGCACTCTCCACTCCCTATGCACTCTCCACTCCCTATGCACTCTCCACTCCCTATGCACTCTCCACTCTCCACTCCCTATGCACTCTCCACTCCCTATGCACTCTCCACTCTGCACTCTCTATGCACTCTGCACTCTCTATGCACTCTGCACTCCCTATGCACTCTCCACTCTTCACTCTCTATGCACTCTGCACTCCCTATGCACTCTCCACTCTCCACTCCCTATGCACTCTCCACTCCCTATGCACTCTCCACTCCCTATGCACTCTCCACTCCCTATGCACTCTCCACTCCCTATGCACTCTCACTCTCTACTCCCTATGCACTCTCCACTCCCTATGCACTCTCACTCTCCACTCCCTATGCACTCTCCACTCTCCACTCCCTATGCACTCTCCACTCCCTATGCACTCTCCACTCTGCACTCTCCATGCACTCTGCACTCCCTATGCACTCTCCACTCTGCACTCTCTATGCACTCTGCACTCCCTATGCACTCTCCACTCTCCACTCCCTATGCACTCTCCACTCTCCACTCCCTATGCACTCTCCACTCCCTATGCACTCTCCACTCTCCACTCCCTATGCACTCTCCACTCCCTATGCACTCTCCACTCTGCACTCTCTATGCACTCTGCACTCCCTATGCACTCTCCACTCTTCACTCTCTATGCACTCTGCACTCCCTATGCACTCTCCACTCTCTATGCACTCTCCACTCTCTATGCACTCTCCACTCTCTATGCACTCTCCACTCCCTATGCACTCTCCACTCCCTATGCACTCTCCACTCTCCACTCCCTATGCACTCTCCACTCCCTCGAGCTCCACTCCCTATGCACTCTCCACTCCCTATGCACTCTCCACTCCCTATGCACTCTCCACTCCCTATGCACTCTCCACTCTGCACTCCCTATGCACTCTCCACTCTGCACTCCCTATGCACTCTCCACTCTGCACTCCCTATGCACTCTCCACTCTGCACTCCCTATGCACTCTCCACTCCCTATGCACTCTCCACTCCCTATGCACTCTCCACTCCCCACTCTGCACTCCCTATGCACTCTCCACTCCCTATGCACTCTCCACTCCCTATGCACTCTCCACTCCCTATGCACTCTCCACTCCCTATGCACTCTCCACTCCCTATGCACTCTGCACTCCCTATGCACTCTCCACTCTCTATGCACTCTGCACTCTCCACTCCCTATGCACTCTCCCCTCCCTATGCACTCTCCACTCCCTATGCACTCTCCACTCCCTATGCACTCTCCACTCCCTAGCACTCTCCACTCCCTATGCACTCTCCACTCCCTATGCACTCTCCACTCCCTATGCACTCTCCACTCCCTATGCACTCTCCACTCCCTATGCACTCTGCACTCCCTATGCACTCTTCACTCTCCACTCCCTATGCACTCTCCACTCCCTATGCACTCTCCACTCCCTATGCACTCTCCACTCCCTATGCACTCTCCACTCCCTATGCACTCTTCACTCCCTATGCACTCTTCACTCCCTATGCACTCTGCACTCTCCACCCCCTATGCACTCTCCACTCCCTATGCACTCTCCACTCTGCACTCCCTATGCACTCCCTATGCACTCTCCACTCTCTATGCACTCTCCACTCTGCACTCCCTATGCACTCTGCACTCCCCACTCTGCACGCCCTATGCACTCTGCACGCCCTATGCACGCCCTATGCACTCTGCACTCCCTATGCACTCTGCACTCCCTATGCACTCTGCACTCCCTATGCACTCTCCACTCCCTATGCACTCTCCACTCCCTATGCACTCTCCACTCCCTATGCACTCTCCACTCTCCACTCCCTATGCACTCTCCACTCTGCACTCTCCACTCCCTATGCACTCTCTATGCACTCTCCACTCTCCATGCACTCTGCACTCCCTATGCACTCTCTATGCACTCTCCACTCTGCACTCTCCATGCACTCTGCACTCCCTATGCACTCTCTATGCACTCCCTATGCACTCTCCACTCCCTATGCACTCTCCACTCCCTATGCACTCTCCACTCCCTATGCACTCTCCACTCTCCACTCCCTATGCACTCTCCACTCCCTATCCACCCTGCACTCCCTATCCACCCTGCACTCCCTATCCACCCTGCACTCCCTATCCACCCTGCACTCCCTACCCATTTGCTGTAAATCACCTTTGCAGCACGTACTTTATGGCCTCTGATGCTCTTCAGCGCTTTGCAGTGCGGTTAGGATATGAAGCGCTATATAAATTCAACTGTAATGCATTACGAAAAATGCCAAACCATGAAAAAACTCCCTGTTGCAAATCTTATGAGCAGTTTTACAAGTGTCTCACGAGGGGCACGAGATGCTTAGCCCATACGAGTCTATTTAGGCCGTTTGGGTACTGGACACCCGCAGTTTTAAGGACATTATTAAAACGGACTGTAAAGTCGAACTGAAAGAATGAAAAGTTATGCATGCTGCAACAACGGGGATCAGCCGAGCAATTTCACATCAGACAAACCACTGCGGAGTCCTCACTACAAATAAAGGGGCAAAAACTACTTTTAGCGCCCATGCACTTGATGAACAGCCAGATCGTGGCCTGTGTCTTCATCATGTATTTTTAACCAACGTACACTGAATTCACGTGCTCCGCCACTAAAAAACAAGCACTCACCTGGGCTTCCTCGCATGGAATGACCAAAACAAACACAGAAGGGAAAAAAACGAAACTCCGCCCACCGCCGCGATGACGACATCGCAGAGGCGGAGAGGGAAAAAATCGCGGGAACGCCCCCGAATCTGGTCCGGCCTTGACGGACAGATCCGGCTCCCAATGGCTAGCCTCCATTTATGGAGCTAGCTAATTGGAGGTGGGGGACGTTCCGATAGCCAATATGGTAAACAAAAGATTTCACCTGCGCGAACTGCTTGCGCAGATCGCCAGGTCGAAACCTAAAAAGGGGGCCTCTCAAAGGGGCGTGGCCAATGTAATTAAGGGCGTGACTTAAAAACACATATGCAAAAAATCTGTGCTTAGCATAGTTTGCCGCCCAACTTGTATTTTGCTGTTTCTGTCATTGCAGCCAGATATATGATACAAGTAACATCATACCTACAAGAAGTCAGGAGTGTTGGATTTGTCAATTGTAAGATGAATAAGCAGCAACTATGGCTTGTATATAATATTGAAAAAGCTTCCACTTAAAGTCCTGCTGTCACGATGACAATGTTGCTGTTCCTGAGTTTCAAAAAGAGAAGGGAAATCCAGAGAGAAAGGAACTCTCTTTTAAGGATTTTGCCTTCCCCTACAACACTCACCTGGCATGATGTTATGGTATAACCTCTTCACTAGTGAGAAGTGAGCAGTGTGAGCACGCGCACATCCATATGCCTGTTGTCACTGCAGTGCGGAAAAAACTGACCACCTGTGCCAGGACACAAAGCAGAGCCAGAGAATGCCCAGTTTCAAGGCCTCTTTTAAAAAACTGCCGGTGCTCAGCACCGGTGAGACTCGTCCCACTTAAAACCCTGGCTGAGTGCCTGCTAGATCTTATTAGTAAAACCAAATTGCTCAGCTAATGCCCATCAGAGATCATTCACGCACTGGGAAGCCCTGCTGGAAGATGGGGTGGGGGGAATAATAAAATATGTATAAACCCACCACCAACCAAGATGGCCACCTGACTGAATGGACAACCCTCACCAGAAATGACACAGCAGCAGTCATAGGACCATCCACTCAGTGGCCTCAACACACCCATACCCCACCTCATCTATAACCTGGGAACATCACCAATCAGCACCACTCTGACCTACATCAATAAGACCTCTATCATGTCCAGTCCTTTTCCAAATGAATGAAAACTTGCAGAAATCAACATCCTCCTCAATATGCCCACAGCTGACCCGCATCAGCTGAGCAGCTTCACATTCATCTCCCCTATCCAGCCAAAGTAATTGAGAAGACCATCAACTAGCAATTCACAACCCACCTCGAATTTCACCATCTTCCAGATGACTTTCAGTCAGTATTGAGAAAGAACCACAGCACCGAAACAGCACTCATCACAGCCATTGATGAAATTCATATTATCCTGGACTGAGGAAAAACAGTGGCCCTCATCCTGTTCGACCTCTGCGCGGCCTGCAATACTGTCTCCCATAACACCCTCATCAGAAGACTCCACAAGATTGGCATACAAGGATACGCTCTCAAATGAATCTGTTCCTTCCTCACAGAAAGAACCAAAAGGATCAAACTGCCATCCTTTACATCAGAGACCAAGAAACTATGATGTGGAGTACCACCAGGATCGTTCCTCAGCCGCACCCTTTCAAGATACATATGACACTTCTCGCCAATATCATCCAGTCACAAGACATCACTGTCATCACCTACGTCGATGACACCTAACTAATCCTCCACTGACCAACAGGACAACAACCACCAGAATCAACTTCACCTTCAGCATGACCATGGTAGCAGACTAGATGAGAACCAACTGCTGAAGCTCAACACCTACAGGACAGAAGTATTGGTCTTCAGTATTGAGACCTCCCCATGGGTCTCCATCTGGTGGCCGTCTGATCTAGAACCAACACTAACAGGCCACATAAGAAATCTAGGGATCATCTTAAATGACAAGCTCAACATGACAGCTCATGTCAATGCAGTGTGCACCTCCTGCTCCCACATCCTATGTATGCTGCAAAGATCTTCAAATGGTTGCCCTAGAACACTAGACGGACCACCACACTAGCACTCATCACCAGCAGGCTGGACTATGGCAACACACTGCACATCACAATCTTCAAACAACTCCTACACTGACTCCAGACCATCCAAAACACCGCAGCAAGTCTCATACTCAACCTCCCACGTCGCACCCACATCATACCTCACCTCAGGAAGCTTCACTGGGTTCCCATTCACTAGAGCAGCCAATTCAAACTTCTCAGGTACACATACAAAGCCCTACACGACACAGGACCAGAATACCTGAACAGCCGCATACATTTTCACCAAGGCACCAGACACCTATACTCTGCATCACTCTTACTCATTCACTGCATCCGCACAAATTGAGGTTGCTCATTCTCCTACATTGCACCCAGTACATGGAACAATCTTGCTCAACACATCAGAGCCTCCTCACTTGAGTTCCAATAGAAACTGAAGATTTGACTCTTCACATAAGCACCTTGTCTACCATTCACCTGTACAACCACCCAAGTGCCTGGATACCCCCTCAGATGATTAGTGTGCTATACAAATCAACATAACATGAAGATCCTTGTGCAGCACAAATAGCGGAATAGGAACCTAGTAGGTAACACCCAATTCAGCCAATAAACAATCAAGCACTGCGTGCTGACAAACAGGCAGACCCTATAGCAGGATGATATAGGATGTGCATTGTGTTGCACTGTTATAAAGTTACAATGTTGTGAACAGGAGTCAATATTAAGGGTGGGCGTAGTGGGCGTAGTGGGGCTCCGCGGAGCTACGCGGAGAGGGCGAGAAGCTACGCCCTCTCCCGCACTCCGCGTAGCCCCACTACGCACCTCCCTCCCGCTCTCCCCCGCATACATTATTTAAGCAATTAGCCTTATTAAAACAATATTAAAGCACCTACCTTGTCCGGGGCTCGTCCGGGGCTCCCTCTTGAATAGCGTCCTTTTCCTGGATACCAATGCGCATGCGCGGGCGGCCGCGCATGCGCATTTCTCCCGAGAAATGCGCATGCGCGGCCGCCCGCGCATGCGCATTGGTATCCAGGAAAAGGACGCTATTCAAGAGGGAGCCCCGGACGAGCCCCGGACAAGGTAAGTGCTTTAATATTGTTTTAATAAGGCTAATTGCTCAAATAATGTATCTAGGGGAGGGCGGGAGGGAGGCGGGTGGCGGCCGACTCGGCTACGCACACGGAGTGGGCGTAGTGTTGCCGGCTACGCTGTCTACGCAAAATGCGTAGAAGGCAACACTACGCCTACTCCGTGGGCGTAGCTGAATCGGGCGCCCAGGGTTAGTCAATATGTCATATTCTTTTCTTGTTAGATCAATGTTATGTTGCAAACAACATTATCATATATTTACCAGGTTAGCGAAGCCATTATTGCAATACTGAGTAAAATCTAGATGTCCAATTTACGTAATGTTTCGCTCCAAACCATATCAGGGAAAATTTACAGAGTTAAGTTGGAAATGTGGTAAAACTATGTAACCTGATGTGAAATACAATAATCAAAAATCAAAAAACAAATTTAAACAAAAAAATGAAGCTCTATGTGCACTTTGGGGGTGAGGATTGGTGATGGGAGAATGAAACATAGCTTTGCGGGTAATCAGAATGTAAAGCGATTTCAGAGTGAATCTAGTTAGCCTCTTTGTATGGATGGGTGGATTTAGGCCCAAATCCCCGTACTGGGTTGAATGTATGACAATGTTCTGCATTTTGCACATCAATTGTTCTTTTTGCACTTAAGAAACACAGCATGCATTAAAACTGTGTGTGGTGCAACGCTTGAGGGGAACATCACCTTTTTGCTAAAATGGACAAATGCTTTTTCACAGCACTACTGTTCAAGTGTTTAGGTACATCTTCACACTAGAGACTATAATGATGGATGAAAAGAAGGTAGCTGCTATATTGAATTGCCTTACATCCACTTCAGTTAAAGCAACTTAGAGGTTTTTTGACCTTGGACAATTTTTATAGAAGGTTTATTCATTAATTTTCTTAAATTGTGAGGACATTTACTAAATTACTACAGTAAAGAGAAGCTTTTGTATGGTCAGTTAAGGCAGATCAGGCATTTTTTCCGAAATATTGTTTTTCTAGTGCCCCAAGCTTGCAGCACCCCAATGTAGAATGTTCTTTCATTGTGAAGAAAGATGCAATGGGGACTATTTTGTGGCAGAGAGATCCAAACAGTGGGCAGGTAACCCCTGTAGAATATTTCTTTAAGACAGTTTCCTCAGCAGTGATAAATTATGCCATCACTGCCATGGAACAGTTGTGCATAAAAAGATGTTTTGAAGAATGGAGACATTCGGGTCTATTAAAATGGTAAACATACATGAGTATATCTACATGTGTAAGTATACTCTTACACTTTGTACATTTACTACTTCAGTCTACTCACAATTTACAAGTGTAAATATACTAGAGAGTGTAAGCTTACCATGTGTCCACCGCCTAGTTTTAGGGGGTGGAGTCTAATTTACAAATGTAAAGTTATCACTTTTAACTTTTCATACATCGGCGATGATCTAGCTATGTGAATGTATCGGGAACAATTATTAATTATGCTACAGTGCTAAATGTTGTGAATCTAAAATATTTATTTTAAATCTAGGACAAAATACAAAATGTGACTGCTTTAACTTAATTGTTTTAATTAAATATTGTTTAATATATTCATTAAAATTATTTTTCTTAATATTTAAATGAAACATTCCCACCTAAAGTATACAATTCACATTTATTATGTACAAAAAAGTATTTAAATGTATGTATCAAATTAAGTTAAATTAATTATATTGTTTTTAGAAATTAATGTTAACACTTAGAAAGGCATTAATATATTTTACAATGAACTAATATCTAAGTGTTATTTGTATATAACGTTTTTAACATTTAAATTAGAGTTATTTATATTTTTAAAAAGGTAAACTAAGGTAATTTAACAGTTCAGATGGGCTTTCATTTTAAGTCCATATGTCCTTATTTTCTATGGGAGAGTGTTGCAGTACCATTGATTGGCAATGTGTGGTGTTGGACTTACTTCAGGTCTTTTCTGGAGTACATGTACAACTGTTTCGGGTAAATTTTTGCTGTAGTAACTATAAAAGTGCAGTTTGTTACCAGTACTTGTTTTACTCTTTGTGTGTGCATATCCCTTCCTAAGCAACACTCATGTTCCCTTTTATCCCTCCTTACTCATGCCCAAGCCCCTCCCATTTATACCTACATAGTCCCCATTTTCCAACTACTCTCTTGTCCCTCTGACACTTACTGGTAAAAAGTACATCTACATCTGCAGAAATCTCCCCATTCGGTGTGTAGATCTCTATAAGTAAGAGATGGGAGAACCGGAGGCATATAACTCTGCATGCAGGTTAGTGAATACCATTTTGCTGTACGTTAATAGTAGTATTGTAATACTACTAAACGCATTATAAAGTGTTTGTGAATAGGCCCCATTATCTGTTACGAGACAAACATTCTGTGAAGGTGTATTCAGACCACAGAAACCTGCAGATGGGCTTTGTTTTACGCTGGTTATGATTTTTTGATTAATTAGGGACGAGGTCCTAGGAACATGAAGGCTGATGCCTTATCAAACAATACCATTTGGAGAATGAAAATTAAGTGACTGAAAATCCACCACTGATTTCTTCTTTATAGTGCTCGTGTGTTCCTTCTATTTCACTGATTTGTGTGGATTAATTTTTGGTTAGGTACATACACAAAGTCAGTCCCTAGAGAAAGAGGTGTTGTTACAAAACAAGAAAATAGGCATTAAAAAGAGGGCTTGTTGTAAAACGAAATAGCTAAGAATCTGCTATGAGATCATCTAAGACAACAGGCTTTTATTTGGCTTCATGATTCTAATGTGGCAGTGCATCATGGAATTGCTAAATCTTTGCCAGCAGTAAGAAGACACTTTTGGTGGCCAAGTTTATGTGCTAATGTTGAAACCTATATACAAAAATGTTCAATTTGTGCCTAAGTCAAGAGCTTACATCCAGTGGAATTGTTGAGACTTTTGTGTGTTCCACATAGAAAGGTGTAAAGTGATTTTTGTGGTGATGTACCATTTGTCTAAGATGGATCATTTTATATCTTTGCTTGGTCTGTCAACATCTAATGATTAAGCGCATGTTTTTTTCCAAAGCATATTTGTTTACATGGCATTCCACAGGCATCAAGTACTGACAGAGGATCCCAGTTAATTAAAATAATGAGGCCTGCCTGATAGAAAAGGTTTAGATATGGAGGTTTGTCTGTCAACCAGTTCATTTTCTCAGGTGGATGGACAGACTGCACCATTACATCCAAATGTTGAGCTGTATCTAAGATATTCGTCAAGCTTTAGAGTAAAAGGATGATTAGAGCAAGATGTTCTGGTTGACAGTTAAAGTTTAAGAAGATGGAGCATTCTGCTAGGCTGTTGTTCACCTTTCGTTTGCATGCATGGCCATTATTCTCATATATAACCTCTTGATCACTCTTCGCTAGGACTTGTAACTCAATTAATTGAGATCTAGAAGTCTATATAAGAGACTTCCAAAAAAGCTAAAGACTATGGCCCTGATTCATTGGCAGAGAGGGTCCTCCGTCGCAACAGCGAAGGAGTTCCTTCTCTGCCATTAAAGTGGTCTTCCCATCAAATTTAATTGCTGGTGAACCATAAGTTTGTCATCAAAAACATACATTGGGAAGAGTGTCTCAGGGCATGTTTATAGACCAGAACATAGACATAACCCCCAAGGGATACAATTACAAGAACAAAAAATGTCTATGGGTCTGAAAAAATCATTCATTTCATTTATCTTTATTTCGGCAATTTGCCATAAAAGATGAGCATAAAATCAATACAAACAAGAATCAGACATCAGTGTTACATCAATGGAGGGGTAGCACACAAATAGTAAAAAAAAGAGAATGCCCCAATACACCTCAACCTCTACCTTAAAATGATCAAGCAAACCAGTACTCATTAGTTAAAACAGTCAATGTTATTACAATTTGATGAGTAAAAAGAATTTAACAGTGTAGCCAAAATCTTACATAAAATAACCAGTAGAAAATATTTGTACACTAATACGTAAACTGAATCAGGGATGAGTTACCCTAGGAGTTTAGAAGCAATCTCTTATGCCATGCTGCTTCCAGAAATTTGGCCATTGCAAAAACAGTTGCTTTTGAAAGGTCAGTTTTAAGAATTCTAAAGGCCTCTGAGCATTTAGCAAACCCAAGATTTTTACATAAAGGAATTATCCAGAACCTTCTAGCCGCAATGTAGGCAGGACAGAAGAAGACTAAATGCAGTTAATCTTCAAGCCTACAATTGCAGCCAGGGCAGTTTTCCAGGGAGTGCTGCTTCCATTTGCTGGTAAATGCTCTTAGCGGAAGGGTACTGTACCGCCATTGCAAATATAATTTCCTGGCCAGATTTGGAAAGATGTCATCAAGAACTGACTCAAACTTATAGAAATCTTTCACCCCAAGAAAAGTGTTAGCCAAGGAATCTGGGCGTGTACCCTGTGTGTGAGATGCAAGGTTACATGCATAAAAGGTTGCCACCAGATGTTTGCGGGACAATCCCTGACAGGCAACTTCAGGATCACTCCACAGGGTCGGAAGGCCCAGCCGTGCAAACTAAGTTTTTAGATATTTGAACCACGGGATGTTCTCTATAGCAGGAAGAGCAATAATTTCCTGCAGTTCCTGCCTATAGTTGGCTTTCTCAGGGGTGGACCACAATCTTCTCCAGAAGGTTAGAGGCTTTACACCGACTACTTCATCCAACTGGACCGACTGGTTTATGGTCGGCGGTTCTGACTGCCGGATTAGGATGCGATTGAACACTGTTCGGTCAGATTCCCATTGTTTCCAATGGGAGCTCCTGTTACGGGAGAGAACCAGCTGTAAAACAGGCTCCTATGGGTAAATGGTGTGTGTGTGTAAAACCCTGTCGCTGGCACCCCATGGTGCCTGCTACACTGTGCCGGGGTTTCGGCCACCAACCGTAGGCCATGGGCTAGGGGGCACTACCAGGGGCCCCCAAAGTCACTTTTCGAGAGCCTTTCCGTGTCTGAAAGGCCAGAGCAGAAAGGCTGTTAGAAACTGACATCGTAATTGGGCGGTCAGATTGTAAACCATCGAGTCGGTCAGAAGGGCTCTGATGCTGTAGGGAAAATGTTGACTGTTGGGAGCAGGCTTTCCGCCCGACATCATAATGAGCCCCTGTGTGTAATGTATTAAAGTCCAAGTATGTGGATAGATTGCTAAGTGTAGGAAATTATACAATGTTAGTGGTGTTTCTTATGTTTTCAGCTTACTGCTATCAAGTAGAAAGTATTTTCATATTTCAAGAGCTAACTTTAGGGAGAGGTTTAAGTACATATATGTTCAGCAAGATATTGCCGTCTGTTTATGTTAATCTTTTGAGAATTCGCAGTAGTCTGTCAAAGCATAAAGAGATGGTTACACTGAGCTATCAGTAAGGTATACGTTTTCACCATTATGCTCAGTATTCCATTTTCAAGTTATTTAAGGTATCTCTATGGGAGAAGTCCTCTGTTTCTGTTTTTTCTCTTATCCCTTTATCCTGGTTCTACCACTAGCTCTCATGTTTTACTTTATTGGTGGGCATGTTGAGAGATGGAAAAGAACGTTGCTTCAGTTATATCTTACGCACAAAGTTATTGCAATACCTGACATCCAGAGATCATTGATTGGTTCTAGGTTTGAGATTAACTACCTTTTACTTTTTATTCAACAGCCTTGATGAGCGTAAAGTTCATTTTTCAATGTATTAAATCAATTTGTTGGAAGCCTTGTATTGTGGGCAGGGAGTTACTTTTCCTGTAATTTCACCAGTTGTCAATTAGAAAATGTCCTGCACAAGTTCAACAACTTTAGTATTTGGTATTTACTGCATGTGGGTGGAGCTGTTTTGTTTATCAAAATAAACATTTGTGTATGGAATCCTGCTTAGAGTGCATCCCTACAAGTAAACATGAATTATAATGCTGCTTAAACATAAGAAACATACACCAAGAACATAACATTATTGTTAGAAACATACATATAATTTTTGTTAGAAATTGGGTTACTGATTGACTGGGGTGTGAGCTCTAGTCAACCAGCAACCACAAGCCTAGTCAGGGTCTAAGGCACAAGCAAACAACAAATCACCCTTTGCTCAACCCCCTGGTAGCTTGACACAGAGCAGTCAGCTTAACCTAGAGGCTATTTGTAACTTTTTTGTGCAACATTTCAAACAGTAAAAACACCTCACTGAAAGATCCTACCCCGGGTTACAAAAATAGAATTTAATTTAATTAATAAAACAAAACCAAAATAACAAATACCCAATAGGTAGAATGAGAGTTATGATTTTTAAAATAATAACGTTTAGAAGTATGCCTGGCTGCACTGGACCGAGTCAAAGTCAAAAGCTGGTTAGGAAGCCTTTTATGTCTCTGAGGCTCAGATCAGGAAGCTAGCAGACTAACCCTTTGAGTCACTCTGGGGTCCTGGGTTCAAGATGAAGTTGCAGGTTCAGTTCTTCTTCCCCAGGCAAGAGGCAGCTGGTCAGCACTGCAAGGCAGCATTTCTGTTAGAGCAAAAGTCCAACAGAGTGGCGGTCCTTGTAGCATCACAGCAGTCCTTCCTCCTGGCAGCGCATCCACTAGGTCCAGAAATGCACTGAAGAGTTGCTGTCTGAGGCCCAATATTTATACATGGTTGTGCTTTTGAGGTGGGGGGAAGTTTCTAGAGGCATGCCATTAATGTACACAGATGCCTTGCCTTCCTGGCTCCAGACTAACTACAAGGGGTATGCAGCCCTTGGTGCGGAGACAAGACACAGCCTATTCAAGTGTAAGTGGGGCTGTGCCCATCTGCTCCCTCCTATCCTGCAAGTGATGGCCCATCCAGTCACACCTAAGCTCCCATTGTGTGTAGCTGTCCAGGAGAAATATACAAAAAGTCCAACTGTCACCCACACCCAGTCATGTGACATGAATACAGGCTTCAGGTACCAAATGACTATGGCATGAAAATGGCAACTTTCTAAAAATGTTAACCAACATACAAAATGCCAATCCGGACTCTGAAACTCCACACTTTAATTTTTGTTCATGGTCACTGTATTTAATACCAGTGACCCTTTTTAATTACTTCTTCTTTTTACAACATGATAATTTATACAACACACATTGAAATACACAAAGCGAACAATGTAAACAATCTCAACATTATTGAGTACATTACATTGTCACCCGCTCCACATACAATATGGGTGACAATGTAATGTACTGAATAAGGTTGAGATTGTATGTGGGGGTGTTGACAATGTAATGTACTGAATAACGTTGAGATTTTTTAAATTGTTCGTTTTGTGTATTTAAATTTGTACTGTATAAATGATCATGTATAAATCATTCTAAAGTAAAAAGAAGGCAACATTAAAGGGGATCACTAGTATTAAATACAGTGACCATGAACAAAAATGAAAGTGCGTAATACCAGAATCAGTACTGGCATTTTGTATGTTGGTTAGAATTTTCAATGGCCTATCCTTGCTGACTAGTTAAGAGCCCATTCCCCTTTATCGGTATTGAACTTTCTAAAAATTGCATTTTCAGAATTGTAATTTAAAATCTGACTTTAGCATAAGGTAGGATTTTAAATTGTGCTCCAGAGATACCAAACATGAACTGGTTATCTCTTCCCATTTGGAAATTACACCTTAAAAATGTAATGAGGCAACTCTAATGTTGTCCAATGGGAGAGATAGGCCTTATAGTAGTGAAAAACAAATGTAAGAGTTTTTCAATACTAGGACATATAAAACTTAAAAGTACATGTCCTACATTTTTAAATACATTGCACCCTGCCCTCTGGGCTGTCCTGGGCCTACCCTGGAGTGACATATGTATTAACAAGGCAGGTTTTTGCCTGGCAAAAGGTTTATTATGCCAGGTTGAAATGGCAGTTTAAACTGCTCACACAGGCTCTTCCTGAACATCCCCACAGGATGTGGTACATTTTATGATGTTTTCCAGTTTTTATGATACCCCTAGTAAGTCATGTTTAATCCCGGTTCTAGAAAAAGCTAATATATGGAAAGTGTGACACGTTTTTAAAGATTCTTTTTTACAAATGCTCTGTTTTTTACGTACCTAATTTTTTTAAGTCAGTTATTAGGCTCCGGTCCACCTGCAATGAATCAGGCTGTGTTACACCCACCCTTCCCTTCACTAGCCACTTTGTAATGTCTGGCTTTTAGGTCTCAACCCCTAGAGTGGTATATTGTGCCCATGAATATTTTTTTTATATTGTGGTACAGTATGTAACCTGTGGCTTCGCATTTGTGTGTGTTTGCTTATTTAAGTCCTTGTATTCTGGTATGCTGCTGAAAGGATTGTTTTTATTATTTGTCTTTTGTGATTTTATGGTTTAATATCTGAAACCGAAAAAAGATGATATACACAACTTATTGATGGGCTTGCTAAGGAAGCCATTATTTCATTTATATTGGCCTACTAGTCCCTTGATGGCAACTGCTATTTTTCCAGCAACCATGAGTCAAGATCGATATTTGCTTCTACAGGAAATCATATGACCTGCCCCTTATGTACGTCCAATCCTGGCCTATGTATACCACTGGACCATCTTCACTTCAAGTATTGGGAGCAACCATAAGAGTGAAGGGCAAGGGACACTGTGGTCTGTATTGCTTCATAGTTCATGTTTTGACACCAGGTTGCCAATTGTTTGATGTGTTTAGTAACACCTGTTGTGAATTCAAACACCGTTGTTATTTCAGCTTCTACTCATAGGTGGGGTATTTTACATTTGAAGGAAAAAAAACTTAAAATCAATTTGCCATCTTTAGTTGATGCTTACTTTTCTTGTCTGTATCTACCTTGTGTGCTTAATCTGGTCATTCTGGGAGTGTTTTAAAAATGAAAGTCATATTTATCAAAAGAGGGGAACACTAGGAGCTATTCAAAAGGTCCGGTGACCCGTGCTCCCGAAGTTAAACTTATACCAAAAGGGAGTCACCGTTCCTAAGTAGAGAGAGAAAAAGAAGGGAAGTAAGAGGTACTCTCATCGTGTGCTGCTTTAATTGTGGGGGCAGTGTGGCCTCATCTTGATGCCCTCACACACCCCGAAGGATGTTATGCTTAATCATTGGGCTTTTGATCCTCGTCGGGCCGGTGCTGCAATGCCTACGGATCCCCCAAAGGGTCTCTTTTTCAGATATCTTTTGATGAAGCCATATGGGTGCGTGGGTGTAAGTGTCAGTGAAGTCCTAGAAGGTGTATTAAAAAATGGCTGGGCGGAGAGTGATACATTTTTATTAAGGTGATCCCTTTGTCATTATTTAAACAATGTGTATGGTGCTGCTTTAAGGGGTGTTATGCCCCTTGGTAGCTTGGTAACTATATGTCCCTAGTGGGCATATGTTCTGGTCAACATGTTTCGCGCTTTAATGGTCCCGGGGGGGGGGGGGATATCCAGGGAGCTTCATCAGGACAGAGTGAGAAAGTTGTATCTACAGTGGCCCGAAAGTTTCGGTGCCCCCAGTTAAATGAAGGGAGTAGAACTTCCCTTAGTAGGTAGGGTAAGATCCCATGACATCAGTGAGGGTCACTTGAGAGGGTTCTCTCAGTGCATCTGGGCTGTGTCACCTGTGTGCCTCTCGCAGTCTCCGCCGGTCGCCTTAATAAAAATTAATCACTCTCCCTCCAGCCATTTTTTAATACACCTTCTAGGACTTCACTGACACTTACACCCACACACCTATACAGCTTCATCGATCTTCGAAAAAGAGACCCTTCGTGGAACCCGTAGGGCATTGCAGCACTGGCCGGACGAGGAGCAAAAGCCCAATGATGAAGCATGACTGGGTGTGTGAGGGCATCAAGATGAGGACACACTGCCCCCCACAATTAGAATAGCACACAACAAGAGTACCTCTTACGTTCCTTCTTTTTCTCGCTCTATTTAGGAATGGTGACTCCCTTTTGGTATAAGTTAAAAATAAAAGTGGCATGGAGCTTCATGGTAATGTCTGAGTAGTGGCTGACTGGCAGTGTGTGTGCATTTTTATTTTTGTGAAAACATTTGTTGATAAAATTTACATTTTGAACTTTTCCCTCTCCCTCGTGCCAAATCCAACCAGAATGTGTGTGTACTTGGATGGCTGTGCAGTAATATTTGTCTTTTATGACTTACACTGCCAAGGCTTACATTGTCTCTAGGGAAACCCTATAACCCCAGTTATGTTCGTAAACTAGACAGTAGTAGTCTTCAGGATGTTGTGCCTCGCATGGATCCCACAAGGTTTTCACTCCGATAAGCCCTTGCAAACCTTTAACATTGGCCAAAACACATATTCTATGGGTGAAAGTACTGGAATCTGCGGGGAGCTCTAAATTTCCTTCTACCTTATATTCCCACCTGTCTCCCGTTAAAAATGGGGCCTTGTCAGGGAAGGGATGACAGTGTAATGTGGAGACATCAATATTTCCTGTCAATAAATGACCTGATGTAGCAATTCGGGTAGCTGTAGTTTTTTTGGCCCTGGCTCGACAGCCACCCAGGAAAACCTACCTATCCAGACATTTCTATAAACTAGACAGCTTGGTTGCCCAGGGTGGTTTACCTTACATGGATCACAACATGTTTTTGTACTCACGATGCTCTGCATACCTCAAACTTTGCCTAAAATGGCCCGTATTCTTTGCATTTCTGTGACGTAGACTTCCAGAATCTGCAGGGATCCACACATTTCCAACCACCTAGTGTTCAACCACATGTCCCAATAAAAACGCTACCCCACATGTGTGGCTGGGACACAAGTCACACCACAAGTAATTCCCCTGGGTGTCTAGTTTTCAGCAATGTATGGGTTTTGAAGGCTTCCCAAGGTGCCTGCTGAGCAAGGGCTCAAAATCCACAGCTATCCAAATTGCCAAAAAAGGGTCAGATTTCTATGATACCGCCGTTTTGAATCCTTTCCTGTTCCAGGTGCTAGGCCCAGCCTCAAAAGTAAGTTAACATTTTTATCATGAGACATGGAGCAATGAACACTGGGTGGTAGGACATTTGTCGCTCCCCATAGTACCACTGTCTACTCTTAAAAAATGTTTTCAAAATGTTCTTTATTTTAAAGATAGCAAGCTGCATTGAAAAAAATCACATTGTTTAAAAGCAATCACATACATGATAGGCTGCAGACTCCAGCAGGCCACCATCCCTATGATAGCAACAAATCGTAGTGGGTCGCAATTTGCAACCTACCTCAATAATTTGCAATAGGTAGTTTGGATTCCGACCTGCTATGATTTGGCATTTTTAGAACCAACCTATTTGTTCGTAGGTCAGTTCTTAAGAGTCTTTATTGGTCATAAAAATACTCATAGCAAATTGTGAACAGTATTTTGTGATTAGTAAATAGGACATATGGCCCCTAATTCCTTCAGAGTTGTGCAACGCTCAGGTGCTCATTTCGTTTCTCCCATATGATACCAGGTTGTTGGATCATTTTTATTAATAATGTTTACTGTTACTATATTCCAGACATAAAACAAAATTGTCTTGATTCTTAAATTGAGCAGTATTAATTTAAAATACAGAAGTACTCATGTTATCAAGTTCAGACACTTGAAAGACCAAGTCACCTCTTTGTTCTGTGAGAGCAGAGAAGCACCACAATCTGTTTATCTCGATAGGAGCTGGTGTCCTTGTTAGATGGAGTCAGTTACTTTTCTTCTTAAGACCTAATGCAGTGCAATGTTCTATACCTTTGGGCTCTTATGTAATTGTCAAACAGATTGCGCCTATGGTTGTATGGACCGTTGGTTATTTGCTGAATGTGTATTCAGGGAGCTAAAATCCAGGGCATGAGTCAGGGGTACACACGAGTGGACAGCGTCCACCCACTTTTTTCACACGGTGAATGCTGTCCACCCTGTCAAGAATTTGGGTGCCACCTAATAAATGTGCTGAACTCGTCCCGGTGTAATTTCCAAACACGGGACACTTTCAGCAGCGCCTGCACGTTGTCTGCTTTCCATCTGCAACAAGCAACAATGTGCAGGCGGGGACCGGGCTTTCTTATTTAAGACTTCTGCTGGGCCCATAAAAAAGGCAGATTTTGAGGGGATATAAGGCCTCCTTTTGTTCGAGTCTCTTGGCTGGGAGCAGTCCGGAGTCTCACACCTGATGCAAATGAAGCAGAGGGAAACAATGGCTCAAGGCAGCTTTTCAGGCAGCTTTTCACTTCGTTCAGTCCCTGTTTTGGAGATATGCATGCACTGTAAGAATAGCAGATGTGTTTGTCTTTCCCCAGTATTTAGACAAAACAAATTACATTTATATAGAGCCTACTTCCCCTGAGGAGGAGTTGAAATAATTTAAGTACCACTATTTTTTCTTGTATAGATCTACTCATTCCAATGCAGGGTGTCAAAGCGCTTTACATCAACATGCGCATATTACATGGACAATAAATTATATGTTTGTAAATTAATGTACAGGATGTGTTATATAAAACTGGGGGATTGCAAGGTGTAGAAGTCACATATCATCTTCTATAGCTCACTGTGCCATTATCGTCGCAATGCGCTCAAACGTACACATGATAGACCTGCTAAACATATATGTGAAGGCTTTAGATCTGATGTCACTTCTTGTGCTGCCACTTTCTATGTTGTCCATTCCTGTGATGCTATGCGTGATGTTGTGCGCCGTGATGTCCCGCACCATTTTGTCGTTCGCCGTGACGTCACTTGCATACTGCCTAACTAGGTTAGTCCCCCCACTTCTTTTTTTAGGACTTGTGCCCTGCTAACATCAGTGTATACATTTTAAATTACAGTGAAACCTATTTGGCTTCACAAGAACGGCAGAGAGATGGTTTCCAAACCATGAAAGTTTATTAACAAATTCATCAAAGTTACAGACTTTATTCATTTTGTGAATCAATTTATCAGGTAAGCAAAAAAATTTAATATTGTTAAGTCGTCCACCAATATGTATGAAATAGATGACAATGCAAATCAATATAATGTATAAAATGTAGAACAGAGGAAGTATTGGTTCCATAAAGGAACCTCCCAATATTGAATAAAAGCATCAAAAGATGACGGGGAAATCCAAAGTGGAAGGTGTGAGTTTGAAATGAACCAAGGTAGGGTTCAGGGCAAAAGGATGTAAACATTCAAGAGTGTAACCCAAGAACTAGACAAATGGTATCTCAGTTAGAAAAGTTAGGGAGAGATCTTCCCTCAACAAAGTCAGGATAGGATCTCCTAAACCAGGTGTTTCCAACCAGTCAATTGCAAGCTAGCAATAGCTCGCAGACATCTTCAGAGTAGCTCACCACCTAGAGTTAATTTTTAAATAAGCACAGAATCACACATTCCATTTAAAATTAAGGGAAGGCCTGTTTTTTTACGTTATTATCTCCAGGCTGCAGATAGCAGGGCCTAATACCAGCAGTGCTGGAATCAGAATTATGACCCGGGGCACAGAGGTGAAGAACTGAAGCACTGAGGTATTTAAACATGAAATGAAGTCCATATCAATTCAATATTGGAAGTGAGAAGAAAATAATGTTTCTGAATGCTTTTAAATGGGAGAAATTTAAAATCAAGTGTTAACATAATGATTAAGTTAACTCTTTATTTTAATTTTCTTCCATTTCAAAGAGGCAGTTGTTAACAGCATGTCTCTTGCTTCCATTGGCCATTAGACACTGTGTTAATCAATCGATAAGCTTTATTCGATTTGTAAAAACAGAATCATAAAAGCATACAAAAAAAATAGCACATTAAAATAGATTCCAGTACATAATGACTAAATACATTAAAGAACCATTATTAAAAAATATATGATGGTTAAAAAAACATAAAAATCAAGGGAAACCATGATATATTGCAACTGGACAATGAGTGGGTTCATTATAGTGTTTGCCCATTCCATAAACTATGCCCATTCCAGTTATATTGGGTTTACATCTTGTTTCTAGATCTAACAATCGCCCTCAGAAAGGTGGATACAACTGCAATGGTGTGTGCAAGTTTTTAGTTTATGGTATGCTCCTCTACAGATTCGCAGGCCCCATGATATAAGTAGAGGTTTTAGCAATCTTTCCCTTGGGTAACTATAAAAAGTGCAGAAATTATCCAATGGATGTTAGACTGGTAAGAAATATTGTCACATGGACAGATTCTTTTGTCTCTTGACCAATCGTTGCAGTGAAGGAAACTAATTATTCTAAAAAAAGTATCTGCGAAAACGGGTCAGAAGCATACGGTTAAAAGGGGGTTGTTCAATCAGGAGATACTGCTGTACCCCCTCAGTGACAGTGATCGAGTGGTGTTCCATAACCGTGCTCTTAGACTTTTCTACCCGCCATCTTTTACTCTCTAGATGCTGTAAGAGGAGTTTTTTCAGTGCTGTTCTGGGCACATTCACCATGCTATCTGGATTGAAAAAGTATTCTGGATGCCCAATGTCTTTCAATAGGTCTTTGACACAGCTAATCCATTTGATGTTACCCACTCCGTCTAATGCCAGACAGTCCTTTGATACGTCTCTGTTCAGAGTGGTCTCTGGATTTACCCAAACATTGTGCCATAACAAGACAGGAGAAGATTTTATAATATCTGTAATGTATGGGAGAGCTAGTTCGATGTGAACCACATAGGTTGCGGTGCTCTTTGGGGTAGCCAATAAGTAGCGAAGAAAACGGTTTTCAGCGCGTTGGATGGAATCCACCTGCTCTATCCCCCAGAGGCCTGCCCCATGTGTACCAGTCGAAATGCATTTGGCCTTATAGATCTGAAGGAGTTCTCTAACTGGTCTACCCCCCAACTTTTTTGCAAAATTAATCAGGGCACCCGTGGTTCTTGAAAACGCAAGGCCCCTAGTGGTTACGGCCGGTTGCCATGAACCCTTTCTCTCAAAGTTTATACCAAGATAGCAAAATCTGTCAATAAGCTCCATCTTTCTACCATCCAAAAAGATTGGGCATGGTATCCTTCTGTTCTTGGTTCCGCATGACATAGTGTATGTTTTTGAGACATTCACGCGGAGGCCTCTGATTTTCATAAATTCTGAGAATTTTTCCACCGCCTTTTGCAGGCCAACCCTTGTCTGAGACAAAATAGCCATGTCTTCCGCGTAAAGGAGTATGGGAATAGGTGTCCCATTTACTGTAGGGTAGTCGTGGTAGGCTTCAGTAAGGTGATGTCTTACCTTATTGATGTATAGAGTAAAGAACAGGGGTGCCAAGATGCACCCCTGTCTTACTCCTCTATAGAACCGGAACATGTCAGAACACTCGCCCCTCCTGCCAAATCTGACGCGCGCACCAGCCCCATTATAAAGCTCTTTGACAAACATAAGAATTTGAATGTCCAGACCAATCTCAGATTGAGTTTGCCAGAGCATCTCGTGGTCCACACAGTCGAATGCGGAACTTAGGTCCACGTAAGTTACGAAAAGATTTCTTTTTTTGGCATGGATGTACTTAGCTGTTATTAAAGCCAGATTGAGTCCCTGCTCAATGGTTCCTTTGCCAGCCCTGAAACCATATTGTAGGTTGGAAATGACCTCATGCTCTTCCATCCAAACCTGCATTCTATTTAGTATGATCCTACCTGCGACCTTCATTAGGCCATCGAGTAGCGAAATTGGTCTGTAGCAGATAGGATCGTTCCTGTCCCCCTTTTTGAAGATCGGGACTACAATAGCCTCCGGCCAGGTGGGGATGAATCCTGTGTGGTTTGAGGAGTTGAGCACATTTGTCAGCATTGGTGCCCACAGGTCAATCACAGACTTAAATGCGTCTATTGGGACGCAGTCCGGCCCGGTGCCTTCCCGGACGGGCATTCCTTGAGTGCCCTGGTCACTTCCTCATGGTGGAACTGAATGCCCAGTGGAAAAGAACTTCTCAAATTATGTTCCACCAGTGTGTCAGATTCTTTGGGCGTTGTTCCTGTGAGGTCAATCTTATTATATAGGCCTTCAAAGTGTCTGACCCAGATTTCAGCCGGGATGGCTAGATCTATTTGGGGTCGCTGATTATTTTGCAAGAATGGGGCGTTTACTGCCTTCCAAAAGGCTGTGTGGTCCTTTTTCTCTGAGGCTTCATGGAGAGCCGACCACGCCATCTTTTTTAGCTCTTTTTTCCTTCTTATTATGGCGGCCTGGTAGAGGCGCCTAGCTGTCTGGATGTTCTCCCGAGACCTTGGGGAGGAATGAAGTGCTTTCTTTAAAGCGGCAAGCGCCTTAGTGCAGCTCCCATTGAACCAACCCTGACTCTCCTTTGGGGGATGGCGAGGCACTCTAGTTAATAGGCGTTTTATTCCGGAGCAGATTTTTATGAAGGAATCAACAATGGTTTGATGGAGGAGCCAAGATGGCGATGAGGACGGACGTGTAGTCTCTCGGCTCCTCGATCCTTTGTTCCTCGCGACGATATCCTGAGCTTTCTCCTGCCATGGCATACTAGCGGGAGGACGGCGTAAGAGCGCTGAATTGCCTGTTGCTCCCCCGATGTCCCTGCCTGCCTCAGTACCCGTTGTATTTTGAGCGATTTGCGGATTTCGTTTCTCCCCTGTTACCGAAGCACAGGCTGAGATCCAGACATGGCGACTGCCGGAGCTGCGAGGGGTTCTGCATGCGGAGCGAGCCTGGCGCCCTGATTGACGCTGCTGTCGGCTAAGGGGCTACGCCTGCCCTAAATTGTGTGCCTGCCGACCGGGGGTTCTCACTGGTGCCTCTGCTGCCGGGATCTACAGGTGAGAGGCGCCGAGCCCCCCCCGTGGTGGCCGGCGTCTGCATACCGTAGCCTCCCCACAAGCCTGCTCCTGTTCGCCTGCGTGTGGCTTCTATTACGACCTAAGTCCCTGTTGCTTTGGGATTTTGCGCCCACGCGCCCCGGTATATTCCCCGGTGGGGCGGCTAAGATGGCTGGTCCGGCTGCACTGCTTGCCAACGTTGCCCCGGATAACAACTGGACTGTGCTGCGGGACCCCGGGCACTGTACTGTTTTGGTGGCCGCGATTGTGACTGTGGAACAGATGAAACGCCCGGCCGTTCTGACCCCTGGCTCTATTCTTGCTGCCATCGACAACTTGCGGGCAGAAATGCGTGACGGCTTTCTGTCGCTGTGCGAGAGACTTGAGGCTGTTGCGCCCGGGGTGATTCGTGCCCCGCGGGCTTACTTTTCTCAGTGTCCCGCTTTGCCTATCCTGACTCGTGATCGGGCTACTTTGTTGCCGCATGAGTGCTCCACACTTCATCTCTCCGGCAGTGTTGGTGACCGCGATTTCATGCCCGCTTTCTCCACCAGCGCTACACTGTTTCCACCTCCATCGGAGCTCATGCTTTCTGCCATGGTTATGCTGCCTTCGGGACTGGTGCCGCAGGCATCGCGTCTACTTCGTCTGCCTGCCCACGCTCAGTTTGCCCCGCTTCTGACTCTGATTATTTTGCACCATTTGGGGTACCTGTTGACACTAATCCGTGGGGTTCATGGATCTGGTCGAGAATGGACCCGTCCATTTTGTCTCGGAACGACAACTCCCTGCAGAGAGCGGCCATCTTGTTCCTTTGTTCTGCTGGTGGAGGTTGCCCCACGAGGGTTCTGGCTGGGGAGACGTGTGCGTACTGGCCAGGGGTAGCGGACTCCCTTGGTGGATGGTGCATTCCTGGCTGGCGAGGTCTCGGACTGAAGCACTTCTTTACAGTGTGCTAATGTGAAGCTCTTTGTTCTCTGTTATGCTTGTAGCTCACGGCTTATGCTGGTCCACATGAGGGGATATGATTACTTGGGTTTGATTGACAGGTGGGGATTCGGGATGGGACGCCTCTTAAGTGTTTACTGATATGACACTTGTGCTCTCTCTACCTTCTTTTGTGCTGTATATTTTCTATTGTTACGGATTATAGGGTAGGAGAGGCTGCACGGTTGGGGTGTCCGAGAGATTTGGTATCCGGTTGGCTCCTCCCCCTCTTTTCTTCTTACTGGGAGTTATAGATTAGATTGCTCTCTTCTTACTCCCTATATCTTAGAAGTCATCTATGTTCTTTCCTTTTTCTTCTCTCTTCTTCTTCTATATTTCGGGTTTATTGGGCGACAGACACACTGCTGGGGGGGGGTAGGCCATAGCCTCTGCATGCGTGTAGGGTGGGGGTTGGGGGATGGGTCTTGAGTTTGGTTTCGGTTTCTATGGTACCTTGTTTTTGCTTTCTTTCTTTTTGCCTTTGTTTTTCTTTTCTTAATTTCTCTTGGGTCCGTGTTTGGGATAGTGGGTGGGTGGGGGGTGATGAGCACTGTTTATGACGTTGATTGCTATAATCCTGCGTACGATTTCAGAGCCGCTCTTCCGCCTATGTGACTTACTCCTTGATTTCATGATTGCATGATAGTATTGTGATTACTATTACGACATGCCTGCACGGACTCTGCTCCTTTGATTTCTTTGTTTATGCCACAATGGCGACTGTAGGCCTTCCTACCCGCCAGAAAATGTAAAACAAACCTTTATTAATCCTGAGACGCAGTAACGCTATGATTTACAGTGTAACTTTCGGCTGCTTGCTTTTCGTGACAAACTGTTACTGTGTCGCCGTGTTGCATGCGTTGGTGCATTGACTGTATCCGTGGCCGGCCGGTTGGTTATGGGCCCGTATTTGTTCATGTTTGATGCACAATAAAGGTTTAAAAAAAACAAAAACAAAAAAAAAACAATGGTTTGATGGTCGCCTTCATTAGAGAGGCAAATTAAGAACTCCTCGTAATAGTTCCCAACAAGCGTTTGGATGAAGTTCGTAGGCACCACCTTCTCCCATTTAATGCAGTACCCATTGCTGCTTGCTAACCTGGGTGTTACATTGTATAGGATGTTATTTATTGGGTTTAAAGCGGAATCGTCGGGCTTCAAAATTACAGAGATGGGATATTGATCACTGAGGGATCACTTGGTCTACGGTATCCCAATTGAGTACAACCCCTGCATATCTGGATGATAAAAGTGTAAAATCAATAATTGAGTTGCATCCCCTCCCGTTGAAGGTAGGTCTAAATGTTTTAGTAGGGGTGCAGAGCTCGTTCACAAATGACAAGATAAAATGTGAAGATATGGAGTTGACAAGATCCCCTAATTTCGAATGAGAAAAATGGGACAGAGCCCCTTCATTAAGATCCCCCATCCCACACACACCCTCCACTCCTCGGGGACAAAGAGGGCAGTTAAAGTCCCCTACCCACAACAAGGCTATGCCTCCTGCCATCCGCTCCTCAATTTTTATAAGGTCTGACAGCATATTTTTTATAGTGGGCTCAATTGAAGCAGGAGGAATGTTATTGTAGAAATTCACCAGTGTCATATTTTGCAAGGGTCCCCAAGCTGTGACTATTATTTGGTAAAATTCATCAGTAAAGAACTTTACATTTGGGGATCCAACGGTGGATGAAATATAGGTGCATAAGCCCCCCTTGTATCTGCCACTTTGGCTGGGCATAGCTGGAGTGTGAAATGTTTTGTAACCCAGGATGTGTAGTTCCCTATTAGCCCAAGTTTCTTGTACACAAACAATGCTGTGCTTTAGTACCACTTCTCGCCATATTGGATTGTTGATTTTATCGGGCAGGACCTCCACGTTCCAGCTTATAATGCTGCTGGGAGGTGGGGACTCTATCATAGGGACATTATTTGTGGTCCTTATTGTGGTCCTTTCTATAGTTCCCTGTGAAGGCACCAAAGCAGAAGGCGGTCGATGCCCCTCACAGTTAACTACGGGGTTCCCTATTAATGATTTCGCTAAATGTGGCTCGATCTCCACAGTGGAGGTAGCAATTTTTGCAGGGGAGTTAGGAACCATGCTTATTAACAAGGAATTTATGATGCCCATGTCTTTAGTTTTATAGACATTGTCTGGGGGACAGCTGACCTGATTAAAGTTGCTTTTGTTATTTCCATTTTCCTTGATTATGATTTTTGGGGTGCTATTATCAGAGCTTCCGTCAACTGAGGGCGCCATAGAGGTGGCCGGGACAATCTTAGCTACGTGATCTACCTCGCCCTTCCTTCCCCCACACCCTCTCCTTAGAATTTCCTGTATGGAGGGTTTTGTGGTGGCCGTAGAGTTACTGTGTTCAACCCATGGCTGAGAAACACCGGGTGAAGGTCCCTTGGTAACAATTGGCGGATCGGTATAGTTTAGCACACATGAGGTCCTAGGCATTACATTGTTGAGTCAATCTACCCCATCCAGTCCCATAAGTGGAGCAAAACGATTTGAGGTATAGATATTAAAGCTTGAACCCCCCAAGATGTTCTGGTATGGGTTCATTAGACTTGATTGCTGAGGTAATAGGGACCTGGGGTAGAAATAGCTCAGGTCATGTATCCGGATCCCCTCCACTCTCTTGGTACCAGTCGTGAAGGTATGGGATTACCCTATGGTCCCTAAAGTTGACAATTATTACGTCCCCCTGGATGTCTTTAGGCCTCTGTCCAACCCATCTCAGCCTTCTCACATGCAGGATTTCACCGTTGAAGTTAGGGGGTAATGGTCTGTTGGTTCTTAGCCAGTAAATGACTTTGTTTTTAAGGTCAGAGTACCCTTCGGTTTTCCCTGTTGCCAGTTCTGGGACCCTCGTCAATACAGCGAGATAAGGAGCCGCTTCTGGTGGCAAGTCTATTTGTAAGTTAGTGCCTTTGAGATTCCTAGTGTTTAGATACTGCCTAGGACTGTTTCCCTGTCTTCCCTCTAGTTTATTCGTGTGTCCTACATTGTCCTTCTGTCCTAGATGTCATTGGGTGACTGCTTATCTTCGGTGGAATCGGTATTTTGTCATGCGGTGATTGTAGGGGGTCTGGTGTTTTATTCACCTTCCCTATGTTATGCTTCCTGGGCTGCATAGTTGTGGTTTTATTCCAGTTCTCATCTGCCAGGTCCTTTATTACGGCAGAATTTGAGGTGATTGCCTCTTGTATTGCCCCCAGATGGTCAGCTATCCTTTTCACTCGTTCCACCAATGGGAGTAATAGTGATTTCACTAAAACTTCAATGTTCCCCATTAGCTATTGAAGTGGGGGAAGGGACATGGTATCTGGTCTGGAGCTATATTCCCAGTTCCTATAGTTTGATTTATTGGAAGATGTGGGAAAATCTTAGGTAGTTCGGCTTACCTACCCTTTTGTCTGTTTTCCCCCCGCTTTCTCTTTAGTGTAAGCCCTTTTGGTTGTGGTGGAAATCGAGATTTGTTTTTTTGGTTGGACATCGGATGGTTATGTGTCAGAGATTCTTCTGAGATTATTTCTAGCGCAGGATCTATGCTAGAGTCCTTGTTGCTATATGTCCTACTCAACTCGGATAGTTCTGTTACATCTTGAAGCTGAGATGGAAAACTAGTGTCACTATGTATAGATTTTTCCTTCCCTGCGATCGGAGTTGAAGTAGTCGCTAGTTGAAGGGGTCCTAGTGATGAACGTTTATTCTGAAGTTCTGTAGAAAGACGGCGCTCAGTGATGGCTATCTCGTATTCCAACACTGAGGCCGCCCTAGTGATAAACTGATCCAGGGGCCCTCTCACTGACCCACCCACTAGGGATTTCCTCCCCTTACTACCCCTTGGGGACATATTCAGCTAAGATATATACTTATTCACTATATAATTAGGATGCAATCACGGTAATGATATGTGAACGATGTGATGATAAACCAGTAGATAGTACAGCTAGAGTTAGGAGTGCTTTATATTGGAGAGTCCCGAATTACCTTTAGTACGAAGGAAAGGGGGATTGCCATGCCCAGCCTCCTCTGGCCTCTGAGGGCCACAGAGGGCCCGCCCTTTACCCGGGCTTAGCCCGGCGCCGCCACGCGCGTCCCGCGACGCGGAGTGAGCACCGGTGTTATCAGCGCCTCCGGGCGCGGAAGTGGGCGTGGGTGGGCGTGGCAATCCCGCAGGGTGTTCTGGGGGCTGTAGTCCCCCCCCCCCCCGACAGCGGCCGCTTGGTGGTGGAATGTGCGGCGGCAGGGGGGAGCAAGAACAGCCAATAATGGCCACGCGCTGAACCGCGTGAAGAAAGCAGCTGGGCAGAAGTTCCAACACATGAAGCTCCAGGCGAGTATTAGCAGAAGCGTCAGACTGTGTCATATTGATAACTGAAAAATACAGTATGTTTTTTTAAATGGGAGAAATGAAGAATAGCATTTCTATAATACATTGAGTCTTAATCTTTTGCTCCACTCTTAATTAAACCAATTACATCTTAATAATATTTTATGAAGCATGTTTCTTCACTTCAAATTCCTACTATTCAAACAAATGGCTGCCTTTTTCTGTTATAAATATGGCACAGGCCACGAAGGGGGCGTGGCTTGGCACGCAATGGCGGCGGCGGCAGCAGTGGAGTAGAGCTCCGTCCCATATAGCTCTTCCCTGGACCGATTATCCGCCTCACTTCACTGCGCCTGGCCGAAAACGGCAGCGGAGCAGCCTCTGACCCTCAGCTCCGTCCTGGGGGAGTTTGGCGAGCACAGCGGGTTGGGAACCGCTCCGGCGCTGCCTGACGCACTGCGGCCACGTGGGCTGTTCCCCGGCCGGTGCCGGAGACTACGCAAGGCCGCGGTCTGTCTCTGGCCGCTAGTGGGAGAAATAAAGAATAGCATTTCTATAATACATTGAGTCTTAATCTTTTGCTCCACTCTTAATTAAACCAATTACATCTTAATAATATTTTATGAAGCATGTTTCTTCACTTCAAATTCCTACTATTCAAACAAATGGCTGCCTTTTTCTGTTATAAATATGGCACAGGCCACGAAGGGGGCGTGGCTTGGCACGCAATGGCGGCGGCGGCAGCAGTGGAGTAGAGCTCCGTCCCATATAGCTCTTCCCTGGACCGATTATCCGCCTCACTTCACTGTGCCTGCCCGAAAACGGCAGCGGAGCAGCCTCTGACCCTCAGCTCGGTCCTGGGGGAGTTTGGCGAGCACAGCGGGTTGGGAACCGCTCCGGCGCTGCCTGACGCACTGCGGCCACGTGGGCTGTTCCCCGGCCGGTGCCGGAGACTACGCAAGGCCGCGGTCTGTCTCTGGCCGCTAGGCCCATCGGCGCGGCCCACACGGGCCGCCGTAAAGCTTCTCGGCACCCCGGGGGCGTGCTTCGTGGACCTGTCCCTGCACTCGGAGACAACACCGCCTCGCCTGCTGACTTGTGTGGCCGCTGGTGACCCAGCGAGGAACCCAACACACGCGGAGCCTCGAGGGGGACGGTGAGGAGGAGACAACCGGGACTGTGGAGCGGCGATTGCCGGTTAGCGTGGGCCTATCATACAGAGCACTGCTCCCCCCCCCCCCCCCCCTCCCCGCGGTGCCTCCGCTGAGGGCCCCTACGCTGGGACATCCCCCCACACTCCACGGGGGGCGAGGACCTGAACACAGCAACCCCATTGATTGCCACGACTCTCACTGCGGAGGGCCTTCCCGGGGTGGTGGCGCAGCTCCTGTCCTGGCGGACTGCGCTGTTCCCGACACCCTCACCCACAGGCCGCACCCTGCCCCGCCACAGGAGGACACCGCTTGCTCATTGCCCGCAACAGGACTGCCACGCCGTTGGGATGCGGCGGGGATACCGCTGGGAGGAAGAGCACCGCGCTGCTGGCGCTGCAAGAACTTGTACCCGGGGGTGATTAACCGAGGAGTGCCAAGTCGTGAGCCCACACACCTGCCCTGGCGGCCGAGGGGCACCGCACGCGCGGGACCCAAACCCCGGTAGACGGCCGGCTGCCCTGACCCACAAAGTGGAGAGCCACCGGAGTTGGCGGGGACGACGGGTGGTGGTGCGCGACCCTCTGACCCCTCTCCAGAACAGTGAGTACCTGCTGGGGCGCCCCCCCCTGATGACACGCCGACGCACCTGGCCCCGACCACTGGTGCACAGCTCCACTCCCAGGAACACTACCCCCCACTAGGAGACCGCGCAGCCCGACGGTCCAACACCATCTCCAACTCGGGCACAGGACATACCACGTCATCCCTCGGAGCCATACTTTCGTGAAGCACCACTCACCAGGCCGCAAGTGCCCTGAGCCCTCCACCACGCTGCTACTTGGGGAATGGTCATCTCTTTCCAGACACCATACCTGCCTGCTTGTGAAGGGGCAGAGCCTACCTCCAGGTCGCAGCGATCCCGTACGAACGCCCATAGGGGCGACAACACTAACCTGCCGCCCAAACCGGCTACACCTCTCTCTGTCTCCCTGCAGGTACCGACAGCATCGCCGGCGCCCAGCGGACCGGAAACGACCTGGAATGACCCCGGAAGTGCAACGGCCACTAAAGGACCGGAAGTGACCCTGCATGACCCCGGAAGCCTTTCCTCAGCGACCCGAGGGGATCGTATAAAGACCAGCAACACAGAGGTGGATGGATCCCCAGCGGTGGACTCGTGGCAGGAGTTGGCGAGACGCGAAGGACCAGCGACGGAGGCTGTAGGAGAGCGGACGCGAGGAGAGAGCGAAGAAGAGGAAGAACTGTGGTGCGAGGATTGGTGGCATCCTCAGGAGGTGGCTGGAAAGCGGCCGTAACTCGGATGAGAGTTGCGGCGGGGCACGTGAGTAATCTGTTATCATTCTCCGTGTTTTCCCCACCTTGTGTAATTAGTGTAAATAGTGTAAATCTTGTACAGATATCACGCGCACCCGCACTGTGTAATATAGTCACCCCCGCACTGTATGATACCTACCACCCCCCCCCTCCCTTCACGACAACCACTCTATTCCGACACCTCCCTTTTCTTTCCCGTCTTACCCTACCCTGTCCTCCTCCCTCACCGTCTATTTCCGTCCCTACACTCCCGGTGCCGGTGACAGTCATCTAAGTTCCGTGTGCTTTGGAACTAACTGCCCTGTGTCTTTCTCACTTACCTCCGAGGGACACCCCAACGCCCGCCAGCAGGAAGGAGATCCCCAGCCCGGCGGAGGAAGACCTACCTGTGTTCCCCTCTTCGGACCCCCTCTCGAGGACCCGGAACAGGACCAGCAAGCAGTATACCCGGACACCGTGCCCAAGGCTTTGACTTCCTCTGTATCTAATAAAATCCTTGCTAACCATAGCACACTACATTCGGCCTCCACGCCTGTTATTCCGGCCCGCACACCCCCACACCCCACACTGCTCTATCCTGAGGATTCTGCCCGCCCACGCCATTCCAGCTCACCGGCCGCTTTCTGCTGAGGCACGGTGCAGGTACCCTACCGACGTTCCCACTGCGCCGGGGGCGGACCCCAAATAGCTGACTGAGAGCTGCTGGCCGGACAGAGCTTTCGCCCTGGAACAGTAATGGGGGCCACTCTTCGCGACCTGTCTCCACCGAGAGCTGTGACCACCCACCGCGACGCTTTGCCCATGTCTGGAGGAGTGATGACGCGCACTGGAACGGGCGGAACATCTGTAAAGGGGAAGCAAGCCAAACAGACGCCGGCGATGGATACTGATGTCAAATCCAAACTGGATAGCATGCTAGCTGTGATGGAGCGACTGGAAGAATCCCTACAACAAACTCGCACCTCCCTAGAACATAAGATTGACAGTGTGGCAATTGATCTGACCCACCTAAAAGCTGACCAAAAAAACTGCAAGATCGCACAGCTGCGCTGGAAACCACGATCGCCGACCTGCGACCCCGCGCAAATCAGACAGACAAGCATGTTCGCGACTTGCTCAACAGGGTTGAATTTCTGGAGGAACGGGCCGAGGATGCGGAAGGACGGGCGCGAAGGAATAACATCAGACTGGTTGGCGTGCCCGAAAAATGGGAAGGGGCGAACCCAGCGCATCATGTTGAGGAGTGGTTAAGGGACCTCCTGCCGGAGGGATCACTCTCGCCCCATTTCGTGGTGGAGCGGGCGCATAGGGTGCCCAGGCGGCCCCTTCCTCCGGGCTCTAACCCACGGCCTTTGATCTTTCGCATATTCAACTACAGAGATCGCGATGCCATTCTGCGCGAGTCCAGGAAATTGGGAGACATCCGCATAGACAATACTACGGTCATGTTTTTCCCGGATTACACCATCCAAGTACAGCGGCAAAGACATTCCTTCCTAGAGGTAAAACGCAGGTTGCGGCAAACAGGCCTCAAATACTCCCTCCTCTTCCCGGCGCGCCTACGGGTTGTGGCGCAGGATAAGACGCACTTCTTTACTAACCCCGAGGACGTTGAGGCTTGGCTGGATGGCGGAGTGGAGGAAGCACCTCGCCGAGCGCGAGGCACCGTCACACTGCCGCGCTCCCGGGGGCCACGACGACGGAGGAGACACAGATCACAAACACCCCGGAACTCACAAGGCATGCCGACCCGCTACCCCACAGCGGAACAGGTACTGCAGGAGCAACAAGATGCGCTACGAAGGGTGGCGGAAATCAGCAGTTCTCCTGTACCATCTTCTGAACCACACGCCAGCCCACATAATTTCCCCAGCGACGACAAGGCGATCTACGGCCTCCCAGACTCCCAACACTCTGCAGACCCACCTGAAGTCACGCCAGAGACAGTGGATTTACTTGGCTAACGAGAGACATCCTACGGCTCCTCTCATCCAAACGAAACGACGGCTACCTCACATACGGACCCCTGGTTGCTGTGAGATGTGAATCGCTTGCTGACACTGGATGGGAGGAGGAGCCCTACTTGTTCCACATGGATCCAGACCGGCAGAGCGCAGTGGGTACTGCTTTACAGACATTTCCAGCGCTCACACCCTGTGAGTATGGCACCATCCTGTCTCTTACTGTAATGACTAGTAGCCTGGTGTTATTTGGCCTGACCTGGTTGGGGGGAGGTGTCGCTCCACGGGCTTCCATGTGCTTCCACGTCACGAACAATTGCTTTTCACTCCTGTCATATTCGCCGGAGCCGGGCGCAGCCTGCTGAGGCATCACCCACCCCACCCCGGCCCAGGGCGGGATGTTACTTCTCTTGCTAATATTGTTGTTGAACTGTTGCTGTGCCACCTACACGTCCCCCCCCTAGAACTGTCGAATTAGAGGCTCACTTTAACTCACTTGAGTGTTTGGACGGCAGCATGTTACGCAGCCGACCTTTTGGTATTCGTTATTGTTCTCCCTCTATTGAACTTTGTGTTTTCCATACTACCCCTATCTCTTGGAATCTGTCTGGGTTGCTCCCCAATGTGCAAGCAGTTGTGTATGGTCTGGGCGAGGGGTGGGTGCCAGAGGGTCGCAGGGAGGCTGCACTTAGGAGATTGGGTGTAGACGCCACATGCGCCTTTAACGCCAGTGACAATAATGGCTGAAGTTAAGATATGTACATGGAATGTTAGGGGATTGCATACACCGGCGAGACGCTACCAAATTTACTCCTATCTGAAACGGCATGAATTTCACATAGCACTATTGCAGGAAACGCATTTAAACAACACGGAGGTGAGCGCGCTTCGCCGCAGATGGCGCGGACAACTTTATGCCACGGAATATTCCTCCTTTGCCCGCGGAGCGCTCCTGTGGGTCCGACCTGGGACCCCGTGGGCGGCCGCGGACGTTCATGTGGACCCCGATGGCAGATATGTAATAGCCCGGGGCAGATTAGATGGTCAACCCGTAGTACTGGCATCAATGTATTCCCCAAACACTAACCAGGGTGGTTTCCTTAATCGCCTCTCTACTGTGCTGGCGACCTGGCACGGGGTCCCGTGGATACTGGGGGGTGATTATAATTGCATCCTGGATGCGACTTTAGATAGGTCTTCCCTGCCCCCGACAAACGCTCCGACATATGCTGCTACAAAAGCATTAATTAACTGGGAAACACAGTGGGGGCTGCATGATGCATGGAGGGCACGGAACCCAACCACACGGACTTATTCCTATTGGTCGGGGGGACACACTCTACATGTCCGTTTGGACAGGTTCATGGTCACCACCGATCTGCTTCCGCTAATAACAGATGCGCAGTACATGGGCCGCACCCACTCGGACCACAACCCACATACTCTGGCCATCGCGTGGGAGAGCCCGCGCCCACCCATCCCCACCTGGCGGCTCCAGTCCGACCTATTGCTAGACGCACCCTTCCGCGAGTCCCTCCTCACACAAGCTGCACAATATTTTGAGAACAATGCTGGCACGGCGTCCTCCCCCCAGATCGAATGGGATGCATTCAAGGTAGTTACCCGGGGACATTGCTTGGGCACACAGGGCTGCATGCGACGACAGCTAGAGGGCGACTTAACGAGATTGGAAACCACATTCCTAGCTCATGAACAGGATGCGGTGGGTGGCGCGGGCGACCCTCTGACGGAAGCAAAAACAGAGCACGAACGCCTTCTAGAGCGTCTGCGTTGTCTCAACTTCGCTGCCCACTCTGCCCTCACACATCGCCAAGGAGACAGACCTGGCAAACTGCTGGCCTGGCTGATTGCATGGGAAGACCGCATGGCCCCAATATCGGCGGTATGAGTGGAAGGGAGGGAGTTACTCTACACGCAAAGCCAAATACATGACGCGTTCATAACCCACTATACAGCCCTATACCGCTCCCGACTCGACGACCCGCCTCCCAACATAGCTGACTATCTCACACCCCTGCAACTACCTACACTGACGGCTGCGCAACAAGACGACCTTGGGGCATCGCTTACTCCTGAGGACCTCCGCGACGCCATTTTTAACTTATCAAACGGCAAGTCTCCCGGCCCTGACGGCTTACCAGCCGAATTTTATAAGGCTTGCTCAGACATACTCATACCCCAGCTATTAAAGGTGTATGCTGCGGCTGTAGATGACTTCTCTCTCCCCCGACGCTCAATGAGGCTACCCTCATTTCCCTACTCAAGCCCGGCAGAGACGGCGAATTGCTGGGCTCTTACCGCCCTCTAGCCCTCCTTAACACCGATTATAAAATCCTCGCCTCTGCCCTGGCCCAGAGATTGGCCCCTCTGGTTCCGACCCTGGTACACCATGATCAAAACGGGTTTGTGCCGACGCGTCACACCTCCTACAACATCCGCCGCCTATTCCGTATACAGGAGTACGCAACGCGCCACTGGCCACGTGCCGAGTGCCTGGTGTTGGACCTGGAGAAGGCATTCGACTCGGTGGAATGGCCATACCTGCGGGCGGTCATGGACAAATTTGACCTGGGGGACGACTACGAGACCATGGTTGGCTTGTTGTACCGCAGACCCACAGTTCGTGTCCGCACCGGCACTTTGCTCTCCGATCCTATCCGTGTACAGAGAGGCACCAGGCAAGGCTGCCCTCTGTCGCCCCTGCTGTTTTCATTGGCCATGGAACCCCTGGCCACGATTCTCCGGTCTCGGGGTGTGGAGTGGGGTATTCCGATCACGGATGGCCTCCACGTGACATCGCTGTATGCAGACGACCTCCTCCTCTATGTCAGAGACTTGACTAATGTCCCGGAGTCCCTCACTGACATCTTCCACACCTTCGAGGAGATGTCGGGCTTAAGAGTCAACTGGGCTAAATCTGGGGCCTATTCCTTTCGTCCGAACATCCCAGAAAGCGACATATACATTGGTGGCGAGAGGCTGCAATGGTATCCCACGACATTTAGATACCTGGGAATCCGCATCTACGGTAATCCAACGGATATCCTGGAGGGGAACCTGATGCGAGCGCTTGCTTCCATCCGGAGTCAGATTCGGTTTTGGAGATCTTTGCCCCTGAACGTGCCTAGCCGAGTGACGCTCACAAAAATGATAGTCTTACCAAGGCTATTGTACTACTTTGCCAACATCCCCATCTATATCCCCAACGGGATATTCCGAGACCTTGAGGTCCTACTCCGCGGCCTAATCTGGAATGCGGGCCGACCACGGGTGGCACTGACGAAGTTATATCTGCCCACCGACTCGGGAGGCTTAGCGGTTCCCAACATGGAATTATATCACTTGGCGGCGCAAATGCAATGGGTGACGGGATGGCTGAGTGGCAAAAACCTGGGGGATACAGCCACGGACGTTACTACCTGGTCTCACTCACAAGTGTGCGCCCTGTTCCATCCACTGGCCCGCCCCCCCCCCGCAGACACATCTAGCGGTGGCGCGCAAGTGTTTTCTGAGATGTCTACGGCTTACCCGTTCAACTATACCGTATGCCCCGATACTCCCGCTACTGGGCACCCCTATAGCCAATGGCGTACTGACGGAGGCCAAGTTGGGCAGTTGGTCCACCGCGGGTGTGGAGGCATTAGGAGACCTCTACGCTGACGGAGCCCTCCTCCCCTTTGCGACCCTAGCGGACGATACGACCCTCCCGAATGGGCAATTCTTATTGCATGCATCCCTCGTCCATAAGCTAACTGCTGCATGGGGCGACATATCTGAGGAACCACCGACGCATTATTTCATGCAATACCTCCATGTTATGGGCAATGGCTCCCATATAGTGCATTGGTTGGCGCAGGCCCTTCTGATTCACACACAGCCCACCACCACGCAGTTACGGGAGAAGTGGGCGACGGACAGGGGGAGGGATTGGACGGACAAGGAGTGGGCAATGGTGCTCGCTGGGCCGGTTAACATCCCACGCAACCCCCGATTCAAAATTATACAACTCTACATACTACACCGCGCCTATCTCACACCGGACAAGATCAATAGATACTTCTCAGTCACAGATCCTGCCTGCAGCCGCTGCTCCCGGGTGGGTGCAGACTTTTTACATATGCTCTGGTTTTGCCCGATATCCAGCAATATTGGGATGAAGTTACAACGCTGCTCACACACTGCACCAATGAACGCATACCGAGAACTTGGGAAGCCTGTCTTCTAGGACTGTACAAACGCACTAAACTCAACAAGGTGCCGGCCCGATATTGGGACCTCGGACTAATCACGGCCAAACGACTGCTTACCAAGCGGTGGAAGGCCGCCGCTCCCCCGCAGATACGACACTGGTACATGTCCCTCACCAATTGGGCACGGGCGGAAGGCACAATATTACGACGGGAGGAGACAGCTGGGCGTAGGAAATTCCCTATTGCACATTACTGGGATGACATCCTCCACTCCTTCCAACAGAAATGCTTAGAACAGGGGATCGCCTGAGAGCACTTGCATCTGACCCCCACGCGTTTATGCAGATCACCACGGACCGCGCTTGTACCCACTGCTCCCCCCCATCAGCTCGCCTCTCCCCTTTCCCCCCCCTCCCCAACTGGGTAATGCGGACCAAGACCCACACCCTTGTGTCACCTGCCAAGCTAAGCTTCACACAACACGCCCTAACCGCGAGCCGCCCACTCCGAGCTTCGCACACAACGCGCTCTGCTGTCGGCGTCGAAACATTAGTGTTCCGCCTACATATATACATGCCAACTCCTCACTTTCTGACCTGGACGGGACCGCCTCATAGGCCACGCTCTGCGAACGACCCCTGGGTCCTCCTGTGACAGGCGCCCCCCCCGAACAGACGCGTCGTCTACGAGATGCTCCTGATCCCTGATCTCCAGACCTGCACTCACATGACAGCTGCAATCCTACCCTTTTTTTTCCCCCGACCTTGCACAAACACCCAGCCAAGAGTCGTTTCCCCTTTGTATATAACCCCCCTTCAGTTGAGGTTTTAATGCTTCTTGAAGCAATAGTTTGGCTCCCTGACCAGACCTTCCTGCTTTAGTTAGTAGGGACATTGTACGTGCTACACAACCACCTTCAAACACCATACCCTATTCCACACGCCTGGCCCCCCTCCCCTCTGTCCCGGGTTGATAATATACAATATCTCCATAACACGGACAAGGGGACCGGCAGCCACACACGCTTACTGCCCGACGCTGGGCAGGTAGATCCGGATGGTATTTCACACCGCCAGCTAACTTGCTCAAACCACCGCTCTTGGGTGAAGCCACACGCATGAGACCGCTGAGTATGATGGACATGGCCGAGGCGGTTCCGCCAAACGCTGCCGTCCTTACGAAATTGTCCCATAAGGTATAGTCAACTATGCAATCATTCACCCTTCACAGATCTGCGATGTTGTATCGCACAACATTTCCGCGTCGATGCCCCGCATCCCCCTGGGGCAAGATACCCATGGACATATTCACTAGTCATATATGCTCATGGGTGCGGGCGGTTATCCGACCCAAGACCATGATGCCCCCACTATTGCTCTACAAAAATTAAAAACTTCACAGACCTATTTGTTCGATGAGATATGTGGTTTGCTAAACTATGAATGCTACACACGATACAAATTACGCCGCCGGACCTCCGGGTTGTCGGCCAGACGGCTGTGTTCACCTGATACTGTAATGTATGGTTATTGATTTACGCGGCTGGCCCTGAGGGGTGGTAAGCTGTAAGCTGTGTAAGATGCATTTAGTACAATAAAGGTCTTTAAAAAATAAAATAAAAATAAATATGGCACAGGCCACTTAGTGCAAGAAGCCTGCTGTTTGTAAATGCAACACTTTGAAATGGGAGAAATATAAACAATGAGTTTTATGGAATCCATATAAGTATATATTAAACTCGTCAGTTTAATTATCTTCCATTTCAAAGTGTTGCATTTGCACACAGCAGACATCTTGCTTCCAGTGGCTGGTAGATATGGTGCCATATTTATAACTGAAAAATAAAGCAATTGTTTAAGTGGGAATAATTTTAAGTCCAGAAAAATATTCCATATTCTGAACATTAATGCAGAACATTCTTCTGCACTTCAAATTTCTTCCATTAACAAAATGGTTGTATGTTTGTTATACGTGTAGCAGTGCCACATATGATGACAGGTATGTCCTGAAAAGGCTCTTATTCACCCATACACATATAACCCATTTATACGCACATTGCTGGTAACACTGTACAAGTGGCTTGGCTTTCAGTAACTCACAATGATTTTCACCGATCAGAGGTGGCTCTTGCTACATAAGAGGTTGGAGATCCCTGTTCTAAACTAGTCTAAGACACACAATTAATATTGTTTTGCATTCTGTCCAGAACTTCTTGCCACCTATCCACCAACTTGTGCTAATCAGGTTGCGCCATCTCCCCGGAACAGGTAAACTCCCCTGATTTAGATCATAGTACAAAGGTGCACACAGCTACACCGTTTTGAATGTATCCGTGGTCAGGACTGCATGGTACAGGAAGTTCTTATTCCAACGCACAGTAAAAATCTCAACAGGCTTCCAATTAAAATGGTCTACTTTTATATTTCTAAAAGCAAAACAGAGCTTATCTTCTAGCTATTCGAGTTTATCTTGCTCTTACAACAAAAAGAAAAATGGGAAAACAGATTTCAAAATCAAAAATATGTAAACAGGAAAAGACTAAGCAACTGAGGCCAACTCACAGTTAGGCCAATGTCAAAAATACACATTAGGTTAACATGAATATACTGTAGGTTAAAAATACGTTATGAGACTGCATGCGGCCTTAGAAATGCCTATCAATATAGCAGTTGTAGAATGCAATGCATACAGGAGTGGAAATTATGTAATCACTGCCGGAAACCGGTATACTGATGAAGTTGCCCGATATCGCGCTCATGAGTCCTGTGCCTTCAATGGGGAATATTCAAATTAATCTCAAAGTGTGAGTACTACGAATATGTTATTGACTGTTACTGATATGTTAGAAGAAGTAATGAGACTGCATGAAATGGCTCCAGAGAGTGAGTAAAAGAGATGCGTCAGAGCAATTTGTGTGAAGAATGAGGATGAGATTTGGGTTTTTGGAGATGGAAAGCCTGTACTGCCAGATGGAAGGCCTGTACTGCCAGACAGTTTGTTGTCGCCTATGGTAAGACATTTTCATGGCCACACACATTTGGGATGAAGCGCAATGATGCATTTATTTAAGCAGAATTGATTCCATCCACGTTTCAGGGGGATGGCTGAGAGTCCTCGTTTTCAGTGCATGACTTGTCAATAGTTAAATGTGGACACTGGGTAACATGGGGGGTTCAGGATGTCCTTTCAATCACATGAAGTTGGACTGCATTAAAATGCCTGTCTGCAATGGATTGTGATACGTTTTAGTTGCTGTGTGTATCTTTTCCTGCTGGGTGGAGTCAAACTACTACTGCGAGAATTGATCCCTCACTTAGGATTCCCAGTTTTGCTTGAGTCAGACCGTGGAACTTATTTCAATAATGAGGTGCTTAGAATGCTGTGTGTAGTCTTACAAGTGGAACAGAGACTGCACTGTAGTTACCATCCTGAAGTATAAGGGATCTTCAAACAGATCAATGGAACACTGAAACACCTTCTTGCCAAAGTGTGTGCATCTACATCTCTTTAGTAACTGGATGCTTTAACTTTGGTGTTCATGAGTCTCAGAATTACCACTGATTGGAGGACAGGATTGTGGCTGCATGGGATCCTCATGGGGAGAGTCATGAGGCTGCCTGCCATGCCCTCTAATGCACTTATAAATATTTCAGATGATATGGTTTATGACTACTGCCAAGGTACAATCAACAAGTAGTAATAATTATTTTGCTTTCAGCTTTATTTTCTACGGTCTGACAATTGGGAAATGATAGAGATCCTTCCAAAAAATCAATGTAGATTATTGGCGGCTATAGCGTTGATTGTGTTATAATTTTCATGATTTTTCTGAGAATAGGTTTAAGTTCCTTTGTGGCAGTGGGCGTGGCTGAGCTGTCAACCATGATGGCTGCATGGCTGTGAAGCTCCGTAGCCTTTGGTCCTAATCCAACGGGTTGAGGCTTCGATCCTTGCTCCATCTAACAGTGCCGGACGGTCCGAGCCTCTGGAATCCTAGGGGTTTGGCTGCCAGTTGGTGGGGCCCGATGGCCAGCTTCAATAAGTGAAACCGCTGTGTAGGGGCCGAGGCCCAGCCCGCCTCAGAGGCCCGCTTTGACGGGGCAGCGGGCGAGCCTGAGGCCGGGGCTACTGTGCCCTGCTGGGCCCTGCCCATCCTCTGCTTCTCGCCTGGTCTGGCTGTATGTCATCTTTGGCCTGATTGTGGCTGCTGCACTCTGGGCCACTTCGGATGGCACTGCGACTGTGGGCAGGCCTGGGTTCAGGCCGCCAACCATCCTGTCATTTCCTGTTGGCCTGCTGCGTGGCTTTTACGCCCTTGGTGTGGGCCTACACGCCGGGTTACAACCTGTTGTGGAGTGTGAGGTACCTTGAGCCAGCTGGCTCTGGTGAGGTACGGCTGCACTTTTCTCGCCTGGATCCTGCCTGGCACTGCGGGGTACTTACCCCCACTGGTGCGGTTGCCTGCGCCCGTGCCAGGGAGAGCGGTGGATTTGTGGCTGGCTGCTGCCAAAGCTGAGGTGGATGAACTATTCTGCAGGCTACTGGACAGTCTCTGCACACCAGGGGGCTGCCTACCTGTATACCATGGCTTCCTACTGAGGTGAGTACCCCACCTCTGAGGCTCCCAGACCTGCATCTGATTTCCTGGCTCTCCGTGCATGCTCAGTCAGCAGCTGTGCATGCACTGGAGTATGTAATTGCCACATGGATTCCTGGCACTCTGCGGCAACCATTTTATTCCCCCCCTCCCACTGGAGCCATCACGGTGGGGGACCCCTGGGTGGTGGCTTGGGGGCGTTAGCCAACGGCTCATTTGCACCTTTGTGGCATATGGTTTGCCACTGCTTCCCTTAACTTGCTCCTCTGCTGATTGACCCACCCCACCTGTTTTGTGCACTATGGCCTTGCCTCTATTGCTCTTCTGCCATGGGTCGTGGGGACCTCGAACAGCGTAAGCGGACATATGACCGTACCAAATCGTCGTGCCACCAAGCCATCCCCATCAGATATTGATGATGACTAAGATGCTGCAGCCCGCACGATCCTCCGGAGGGAGTGGCCTCAATCCTCCTTGAACTACGTGCGGGCTTCCGCTCCATAGATGCACGTTTTGACTTCCTTGCATCTCGACTGGACTGCATGTGGGAACGCCTGGATAGACAGGGCACCTGCCTCGACTCTACTGAAGAGCGTGTTTCCACCCTTGAGGATAACACCACCTCCCTGACTCAGAAACTATAGAAACTGAGAACGTCTTGCAGTCTGTCCACCAAAAATGAATATTTAGAAGTGCGCTCTTGACGCAACAATATCTGCATCATTGGCCTGGCAGAATCTACCAACACGGGTCGTCCTGAACAATTTGTGGAAACTTTGCTCATTGAACTATTCGGCGGCAAACACTTTTCACCTACATGCATCGTGGAGAGGGCACACAGATCCCTTGGCCCGACTACCTCCCGGAGCAACATAAGGGCTATCATTGCGCCTCTACTGAACTACAGGGATCGAGATACCATACTCCATCTGACCAGGGAGAAATCCCCTCTACTCTACCAGTCCACCACCATTTCCATTTACCTGGACTTCACACTGGCGGTGCAGGAGGCTAGGCGGAAATTCCCAGAGGCGAAGGCCCAGCTCAGAAAACATAGTATCAAGTGCGGTACAAAAGGGGGTGGTGATGGACGGAGCATCTGAATCAATCAAACACTCACTCCCAGTCAAAAAATCTGGGTTGAATCCATCACCATTCTTTAGCCCACTCTGCCACCCCAGTTCAGACATGTCTATATGCAAATCAGTCTGACCCTGTGCCTAATGGGAACAGTCCAGCACGAACTGCCAAGCCATGTCTTCCCTGGACCGGAAACAAGCTTCCGAGGACCGGTTTCTGGCATTCCAGCCGTCTTCAGCCCGGCTTGCTTGAATCCAGTGGCTAAGTGAGCAAGGGACTCACGTCTGAGCATACCCTGCCACACTTATGGCGGCCAAAAGCAGTACAAAAGGGGGTGGTGATGGACGGAGCATCTGAATCAATCAAACACTCACACCCAGTCAAAAGATCTGGGTTGAATCCATCACCGTTCTTTAGCCCACTCTGCCACCCCAGTTCAGACATGGCTATATGCAAATCAGTCTGACCCTGTGCCTCATGGGAACAGTCCAGCCCGAACTGCCAAGCCATGTCTTCCCTGGACTGGAAACAAGCTTCCGAGGACCGGTTTCTGGCATTCCAGCCGTCTTCAGCCCGGCTTGCTTGAATCCAGTGGCAAAGTGAGCAAGGGACTCACGTCTGAGCATACCCTGCCACACTTATGGTGGCCAAAAGCGGTGCAAAAGGTGGTGGTGATGGACGGAGCATCTGAATCAATCAAACACTCACACCCAGTCAAAAGATCTGGGTTGAATCCATCACCGTTCTTTAGCCCACTCTGCCACCCCAGTTAGAACATGGCTATATGCAAATCAGTCTGACCCTGTGCCTCATGGGAACAGTCCAGCCCGAACTGCCAAACCATGTCTTCCCTGGACCGGAAACAGGCTTCCGAGGACCGGTTTCTGGCATTCCAGCCGTCTTCAGCCCGGCTTGCTTGAATCCAGTGGCAAAGTGAGCAAGGGACTCACGTCTGAGCATACCCTGCCACACTTATGGCGGCCAAAAGCAGTACAAAAGGGATAGTGATGGACGGAGCATCTGAATCAATCAAACACTCACACCCAGTCAAAAGATCTGGGTTGAATCCATCACCGTTCTTTAGCCCACTCTGCCACCCCAGTTCAGACATGGCTATATGCAAATCAGTCTGACCCTGTGCCTCATGGGAACAGTCCAGCCCGAACTGCCAAGCCATGTCTTCCCTGGACCGGAAACAAGCTTCCGAGGACCGGTTTCTGGCATTCCAGCCGTCTTCAGCCCGACTTGCTTGAATCCAGTGGCAAAGTGAGCAAGGGACTGATGTCTGAGCATACCCTGCCACACTTATGGCGGCCAAAAGCGGTACAAAAGGGGGTGGTGATGGACGGAGCATCTGAATCAATCAAAGACTCACACCCAGTCAAAAGATCTGGGTTGAATCCATCACCGTTCTTTAGCCCACTCTGCCACCCCAGTTCAGACATGGCTATATGCAAATCAGTCTGACCCTGTGCCTCATGGGAACAGTCCAGCCCGAACTGCCAAGCCATGTCTTCCCTGGACCGGAAACAAGCTTCCGAGGACCGGTTTCTGGCATTCCAGCCGTCTGGCAGAGTGGGCTAAAGAACGGTGATGGATTAAACCCAGATCTTTTGACAGGGTGTGAGTGTTTGATTGATTCAGATGCTCCGTCCTTCACCACCCCCTTTTGTACCGCTTTTGGCCGCCATAAGTGTGGCAGGGTATGCTCAGACGTGAGTCCCTTGCTCACTTTGCCACTGGATTCAAGCAAGCCGGGCTGAAGACAGCTGGAATGCCAGAAACCGGTCCTCGGAAGCTTGCTTCCGGTCCAGGGAAGACATGGCTTGGCAGTTCGGGCTGGACTGTTCCCATGAGGCACAGGTTCAGACTGATTTGCATATAGCCATGTCTGAACTGGGGTGGCAGAGTGGGCTAAAGAACGGTGATGGATTAAACCCAGATCTTTTGTCTGGGTGTGAGTGTTTGATTGATTCAGATGCTCCGTCCATCACCACCCCCTTTGTACCGCTTTTGGCCGCCATAAGTGTGGCAGGGTATGCTCAGACGTGAGTCCCTTTCTCACTTTGCCACTGGATTCAAGCAAGCCGGGCTGAAGACGGCTGGAATGCTAGAAACCGGTCGTCGGAAGCTTGTTTCCAGTCCAGGGAAGACATGGCTTGGCAGTTCGGGCTAGACTGTTCCCATGAGGCACAGGGTCAGACTGATTTGCATATAGCCATGTCTGAGCTGGGGTGGCAGAGTGGGCTAAAGAACGGTGATGGATTAAACCCAGATCTTTTGACTGGGTGTGAGTGTTTGATTGATTCAGATGCTCCGTCCATCACCACCCCCTTTTGTACCGCTAATAGTATCAAGTGCAGCATGTTCTACCCTGCCAGACTCTAGGTGGTGTCTGATGGCAAGCCATGTTTCTTCAACAACCCGGCTGTGGTATTTGCGTTCTGTAAACAAGTGGGTCAGGTGGGTTCCTCCTCGACCCGCACCACCAGGTAATGTGCACCTTCGGACGATAATGTCTCTGCTAGTGTTGATATTTTCAATCCAGACTGACTGGCCCTGTTCTGATCATATTGCAGGTATTGCTGAACCTCCGGACTATTTAATATCTCATAAGGCTATTTGTTTAACGTTGCATGCCCTGTCTGCTATGCTTTGTGATTACCTCAACTCTTACAAAACATTCATAAGTACCCTGGCTTAGAATGGGCATCTGGCTTAGCCACGTTGCCCACCCCAGGGATGAGTCTGTGTTTTGAACTAATAATGTTTTAGCCCTGTTGTGGGCTTTATGGGGATTTGCTAGCACCTCTTCTCCTTGTGTGGGTGGGAGGACATTTCTTAGGGATTGCGTTTTGATTGTTTTTGCTATATTTGGTGTATCTTTTTGTTCTTCCTTTCTTCTCCTTTTCTTGACGAGACACAGCATTGACTCCTCTACTAGAATTGACTGGGTGGACCTCCCCTTACTTCCTTCTTCTCCAAATGGGTACCTCTAGGCGGACTGTAGATATGACTCATTACCTGGAATGTCTGAGGACCTAATAACCCTTGTAAAAGCAAATTGATATTATTGTATCTCACCCGGCATGGCGCCAAAGCCGCATTCCTACAGGAGACATACTTACCTCCACAGACATCACCTGTTTTTGCTGCATCATTGGGTCCACACTGATATTCTGCTAGCTATAGCTCTTTCTCCAAGGGGGTGTGCATACTTATACATAATTCCCTTCCCTTTTGGAATCACAACACCTTCGTAGATACCCAAGGTCGCTACCTTATGGAGACGGGAACTATGTTAGGGAGACTAATTGCCCTTTTGAACCGATGTTCTCCAAACACTGACAACCCCTCTTTTATCAGACCGTGGCCGCCCTCCTGGATGGTGCAGATGCAGACACTATCTTGGTGTGCAGCGATTTGAATATCCTTCTTGACCCTGTCATAGATTTCTCCAGTGCCACTCCAATCACCAAGCTGCATTTGCTGCATGCACTACAAGAAATGATACATACATATGCCCTTAGGGACATCTGGCATTTCCAGTATCATGCGACTCATGGTTATATTTTTTATTTGGCTCCTTACTCAGTGTAGACCTGACCAGATTACTGGTTCCTGTCGGCAGCCAGCTGCCCATGGCTCCAAGACATTTTGGTACTACTCCAAACATTATCCGAACTTGCTCTGGTGAGGCTGTTGCTCATTCTCTCTTATGGCGGTGGCTGGGAATGCCGCTGGTCCCTCCCCTCTGTAGCACTGTTGAACGCGGTTTTCCACTCCGAGCTTCATGAAGCTATCATAGAAAATTTTAAGCTGAATGTAGGTTCCACTAACCAATATGCCACCCTCTGGGATGCATTCAAGGTCTACATCTGCGGAATTAGCATTTCTAAACAGATGGGAGTTCTGCGAGATATCCATAGTAGTTTGGCACGCGTAGAAACCACACTCAAGCTCATAGAGGAGGAGAGCACTCTTTAAATCTCCCCATCAACTCTACATAAATGTTCCGTTTTGTTGGAGGAATTTCACGACTTAGCCGACAGGGAAGTCACCCTACTTGGTAAATATGCAGCGGCGCGAAAATATGGTGAAAGGGTGTGCCCTGGTCGAACACTCGCCTTCCTCCTACGCGCCCCTTCAGGGAACCGTGCATGGCGCTGCGTTGGAGCTGGACGCCGGCACCCCAGTTATAACCAATGAGGGCATCATTACCAAAATAGTTTCCTACTACAAATCGTTGTACACATATTGCCTCCCCCCTGAGTCCGTGGTGCGCCAATCCTGTCTAGAGGAAATAGACATGGTTTGGCTGTCCAATGGCCAGTCTCAGTTCTGGAGTGAGCCATTTACAGCAGACAAAATCACTCAGGCAATTGACCTTTAAATGGTTCAAAAGCACTTGCGTTGGATGGCCTGATCGGTACTTTTTATAAAGCTTACAAAAGCACTTTGATCCCCCATCTGCTAGTAGTGTATGGCGAAGCTCTCACCAATGGTACTCTCTCCCACATGTGAGAAGCAGCTATCTCCCTCTTACTTAAACCTGGGAAGGATCTTAAATGCTTGCCTCGTACAGACCGCTTTCCCTCCTTAACTTTGACAATAAAATACTAGCTAAGGCAATGGCTAATAGGCTGTTACTGTTAGCTATGATTTTGTCACCTGTGCCGACAGCATTTATACCTCACAGGTCCACTTCCCCATAATCTGAGTGCTGTCTTCTCGGTCCTGAATAGGATATCTCCTGATGCCCCCGCAATGGCCGCCCTGCTCGATGCAGAGAAGGCATTTGACTCTTTGGAGTGGACTTTTCTTCATGATACCCTGCTGAAGCTGGGCATCCCGGGAAGATTTACAGCCCTCGTCTCCTTATTATACTCTAACCCGACAGCTCATATTCAAAGCAGCGGTTCCATCTCTGACCCCTTTAACATCCCATGTGGCGCTGTCGCACTCACCTTTATTATGTAATATAGCAATTGACCCATTGGAGCGGGATACGCATTGTGGTTTATAATTCACTTCGGGCTGCTCTTTATGTCAAAGTATACCAACGATATACTCTTTTTCATAAGACACCCCTCTATTAATCTAACCCCCAAAGTGCAGGAGGTGGTGCTGTCTGGTGAACTTTCTGGCCTATGCATTAATTGGGCAAAATCAGAGCTGTTTCCCCTCACTGATATCACTACACCCCCCTATGTGCAAATACCCCTTTCAATTGTCTACTGACACCACTAAATGTCTAGGAATAAGGAGCAAGTCATATGTCTGAATAATAGCCCTGTGATAGATAAACTTTCTATCCAAATCAATAGCTGGATACAACGCCCCCTTTCTATGGCTGGCCGTATAGCCATTATATAAATGACAACCTTTCCATGATTTTTGTATTACTTTATAAATATACCCATACGCTTAACCAACTTTTTTTTTCCACTCTCCTTAGCCTGTTTCTGAAGTTGGTGTGGGTGGGCTGTATACTCTGGGTTGCTTGGAATACTCTGACTGTCCCATATGACCGCGGCAGATTCGCAGTCGTCAATTTTCGGCTATATTTCCTAGTAGCCCAGGCCCTATTTGCTCACCACAACGCTTGTCTGCCCTAAGCTAGATCGCAACAAGAGCTGGCAAACCCTGCACCCTTAACTGTACTATTACCACTTGGCATTAAGCTAGACCCTACAGATCTTCAAGCTCTATTAACCACCTGCTGGGCATGGCGGAAACTTAGTGGCACGTTGGGCTTCAACTTTTTATACTCCCCAGTACTTGCTCTTATCCCGAATCCATGGCTCCCACTCAGTACGGAAAGGTTAGTGCAGCACACCCTACACAAGCATGATCTTCATTCCTTTGGAAATGTATTCCCCGACGGGCATGCACTATCCCACAGTATAGACGCCGCACACTCTGACACCCCCTTCATGGACAGGTTTGTCCTAAACACACTTCACAGTGCACTAAGATCCTGCATCCCGTCATACCCACTCACCCCAGACAAATTTACCCCACTCATCCTATTGATACAGGATCTGAATGGGTCACATCTTATCGCCAAACATTATCGTGCTTGTACTGCTCTTAAACACGCCAGTGTAGACGGGGTTCGGAAACAGGGGGAAAAAGACCTAGGACACCCCATCACTGTCAAAGATTGGGCCTTCTGCTGTGCACAAATTAAGCTTGTCTCCCCCAACTATCGACACAGCTACTTCATTTCCAATGTCTCCCCTATTCCCATAACATATTGTAGATTCACGGGCTTTGCACTTATTTTGGCCAAAAGGGAGATTGTGCTTCACTGGGGCAACAGTGTACATCCCACCACTAAGGCCTGGCTCTGCAGTCTAACGTACTGATTTGATTGATTGATTTATTAATTTATAAAGCGCCGGAATCACCACATCAGGGGTATCTCTGCGCTAAGACTGCTATAGCTAACCAGGGAGCGGCAGTTCAGAACAATAGGGTTTTCAGCAGCTTTCTGAACACCAGGAAGTCTGTGCATTGGCGTAGGTGAATGGGAAGTTGGTTCCAATAGAGCGTACTGATATATGGCTTCCCCTGTCAGAGGGGAAGGCTCCTCTGCGCACTGCCTTAAAGATCAAGTCTTAGTGTTTCAGATTTTGACCCTCGTTAGGGTTTCTGCATCAATCAATTAGTCATAGACTGTAAAGTTGCTTCACTTCTGCATTTATTACTGGTTTGTCAATGCGTGGTATAATTCATTTCATTTCATGATTATTATGCAAGTTGCATCCTCATATCGACCAAAATAATATCACATGTCCCAATGCATTTCGGGCTTTCTGGCAGCCCTTCATCAGGGGATTACTCTACAAGTCAAAAGAAATATGAATGTCCATCAGTATATTTGGGTATATTTATATCATTCATACATACTGTGATGGTAAAATGTCCTATGTTGCCTTGTGCAACCGGGTGGTTAAGGTGCTCGCTAAACGTATTAATGATAAATGAAAAGATGCCTGTAGTGAAGGTGTTGGGAATTGCTGGTATCCATGGTGTGGACTGTATTAGCAGGGCGGGCTGTGCTTGGTGCTCGGTAGGGTTACGTGGACTGGTGAAACTATCATTCAAAATCGGAGCGGGAACTATCTTGGGTAGTGCTCAAAATTTAATTAATCAGTGCGTGCCATAGGTGCTCGCAGGTCGTGCATGCATTAAAATTCCTCGTCCGCGTGTCGGGTACTTACTTGGGGCTGTGAATGCTGTCGCGTACGTCCGTGAGGATGCAGGCGTGAGGCGCGTGCGAAAGTGGAATGATTAAGCTGGCGTTCGGTGTGCGTAAACACTGAAAAGGGACCCCCATCTTAAGCAGTATACGTGGGCGCCATCTTAGAGTGTCGGGTTAAGGTGGGGAGTGCAGTGTCAACTATCAAATAGCATGCATTGGGTTGTGGGAAAAAATGAGATTATAGGTAAAAGTTGAAAATCAGAGTGACTAGGAAACTGTGTATGAACCAGACATGAGTATGAATACCCAAAAAGTATATGAGAGACATTATTACAAATAACAAAGAAATTCCATCCGATCATTAAGTCCGAACGGTTGCATCGTGGCCATATATCGGATCCAAAAGTTCTCACGTTTCAATAAAGTGTTTTTGTTCTTTCTGCCTGGTTTGATTTGTTCCAAGATCAAGAATTTCAGTTGTGGTACTGTGTGGTGTTTTTCGTTGAAATGTGCTGCCACTGACGATTTCTGGTTGTTAGTCCTGATGTTACTCTTGTGTTCCAATATCCGTGCTCGTATCTTTCTTTCTGTGTGTCCTATATAACTCAAACCGCATGGGCATTTGAGCATGTAAATCACGTTGGCGGTATTACATGTGGCGTTGACTTTCAGTTTAATTTGATACCCTTTCATAGGATGGTTGGTTGAATTCCCTGGTATGATGTTGTGGCAGTTACTGCAGTTATGACATGGCACCAGTCCCTTGTATGACTCTGTTTGTACTGTTTCTCTGGGGTGAGTCAATATATCCTTAATGTTCCTTCCTCTTGTGTAAGCAAATATGGGTGGTTGTGCAAATGCTCCTTGGAAATCCGGTTCAGTGCTCAGTAGTGACCAATGTTTGGATATGATTTTCTTGTATTGGTTGCTGGTGGTGGTATATTTAGATACCACTACCATGCGAGTGTTGTCTGGTTTTGGTTTGATTTGTAATAGATCTTTTCTTGTGCTCCTTTTGCTGCGAGAGATCGCTTCTTGGAGTATGGTAGAAGGGTATCCGCGTGATGTAAATCGGTCCACTGTGTGGAGAATTTCTTTATCACATTCTGTGTCATTGGATACAATGCGTTTGATCCTCAAGAGTTGAGAATAAGGTAAGTTGTTTTTGAGGGCTGGTCGGTGGAAGCTGTTAAAGTGTAAAATGGAGTTTCGATCCGTAGGTTTACGGAAGATTGTTGTGTTGAACTTGGCTCCATCTCTCTGTACTTCTACATCCAGGAAGTGGATGCGTTCCTTGTCGTAGTTCCAGGTGAATTGTATTCATCCATTGATCTTATTCCAGTTGTTCAAGAATTCCGCCAGAGTGTCGGTATGGCCTGACCATAGGATGAATATATTGTCTATGAATCTCAGATAGAGTTTGCCATGGGTGAGCCACATCACGCGGATACCCTTCTACCATACTCCAAGAAGCGATCTCTCGCAGCAAAAGGAGCACAAGAAAAGATCTATTACAAATCAAACCAAAACCAGACAACACTCGCATGGTAGTGGTATCTAAATATACCACCACCAGCAACCAATACAAGAAAATCATATCCAAACATTGGTCACTACTGAGCACTGAACTGGATTTCCAAGGAGCATTTGCACAACCACCCATATTTGCTTACACAAGAGGAAGGAACATTAAGGATATATTGACTCACCCCAGAGAAACAGTACATACAGAGTCATACAAGGGACTGGTGCCATGTCATAACTGCAGTAACTGCCACAACATCATACCAGGGAATTCAACCAACCATCCTATGAAAGGGTATCAAATTAAACTGAAAGTCAACGCCACATGTAATACCGCCAACGTGATTTACATGCTCAAATGCCCATGCGGTTTGAGTTATATAGGACACACAGAAAGAAAGATACGAGCACGGATATTGGAACACAAGAGTAACATCAGGACTAACAACCAGAAATCGTCAGTGGCAGCACATTTCAACGAAAAACACCACACAGTACCACAACTGAAATTCTTGATCTTGGAACAAATCAAACCAGGCAGAAAGAACAAAAACACTTTATTGAAACGTGAGAACTTTTGGATCCGATATATGGCCACGATGCAACTGTTCGGACTTAATGATCGGATGGAATTTCTTTGTTATTTGTAATAATGTCTCTCATATACTTTTTGGGTATTCATACTCATGTCTGGTTCATACACAGTTTCCTAGTCACTCTGATTTTCAACTTTTACCTATAATCTCATTTTTCCCCACAACCCAATGCATGCTATTTGATCGTTGACACTGCACTCCCCACCTTAACCCGACACTCTAAGATGGCGCCCACGTATACTGCTTAAGATGTGGTCCCTTTTCAGTGTTTACGCACACCGAACGCCAGCTTAATCATTCCACTTTCGCACGCGCCTCACGCCTGCATCCTCACGGACGGACGCGACAGCATTCACAGCCCCAAGTAAGTACCCGACACGCGGACGAGGAATTTTAATGCATGCACGACCTGCGAGCACCTATGGCACGCACTGATTAATTAAATTTTGAGCACTACCCAAGATAGTTCCCGCTCCGATTTTGAATGATAGTTTCACCAGTCCACGTAACCCTACCGAGCACCAAGCACAGCCCGCCCTGCTAATACAGTCCACACCATGGATACCAGCAATTCCCAACACCTTCACTACAGGCATCTTTTCATTTATCATTAATACGTTTAGCGAGCACCTTAACCACCCGGTTGCACAAGGCAACATAGGACATTTTACCATCACAGTATGTATGAATGATATAAATATACCCAAATATACTGATGGACATTCATATTTCTTTTGACTTGTAGAGTAATCCCCTGATGAAGGGCTGCCAGAAAGCCTGAAATGCATTGGGACATGTGATATTATTTTGGTCGATATGAGGATGCAACTTGCATAATAATCATGAAATGAAATGAATTATACCACGCATTGACAAACCAGTAATAAATGCAGAAGTGAAGCAACTTTACAGTCTATGACTAATTGATTGATGCAGAAACCCTAACGAGGGTCAAAATCTGAAACACTAAGACTTGATCTTTAAGGCAGTGCGCAGAGGAGCCTTCCCCTCTGACAGGGGAAGCCATATATCAGTACTGTTGTATTTCCACGCCGCGAGGCACAGACGGCGATTCCCCTGCAGCACGCAAGCATAATATTTTAAAGGAATACATTCGTACTAACAAGCGGTGCCAGTTCCACTCACTAAACTTGTGTCCAATAGAGCGTAGCCAGATGGAAGAAGGCTTTGCCACCCATGCAAGCTTTTTTGAAGCGTGGGATGTGCAGAAGTGCTTTGGACCCTGACCAGAGTGACCTGGATGGCAGGTATCTGACGAATTTGTCTGATAGATAGCTGTTGTGTAAAGATTTGTAGGCCATGTAGCAGATCTTGAATGTTTTCCTTTTTTGAGCCAGGAGCCAATGGAGCTTTTGAAGTAAGGGAAGAGAAGCTGTTCTAGGCGGGGCATTGGCAACCAGGCGGGCCGCAGTGTTCTGGGAAACCTGCAATTTGTTCAAGGAAACCTCTGGCTGAAATCAGCAAAGCATTGCAGTAGTCCAGGAGGCTTAGCACTAATGCCTGGATCAAAGTTTTCCGTGTGGAGGATGGCAAGAAGGGGAAAACTCTTCGTAGGAGGCTCTAGAGTTAGTTTTTAATCTTTCCGAACTCCTAGATTTTTTGTCACTAGTTTGGGGTTGGGGCAGAGCCTAGTTCCTCTGGCCACCATCCAGGGGACCACCTTGTCACAGCGCCTCCGAACAACATTATATCTGATTTTCCTGCGTTAAGCTGGAGCTAGTTATCCCTCATCCAGTCAGCGATGACCTTCATACCCTCCGTAAAGATGGCCTGAGTGTTGGGTTTCGTTTTGTCGAAGGATAGTAGAAGCGAGTGTTATCAGCGTAGGAGATAGGACAGAATCCTAGTTTCTTCAGTAAGCTTGCCAGGGAGCGACATAAATGTTAAATAAGATGGGGCTCAAATAAGAGCCCTGCGGTTCTCCCTTGGTCACTTTTGTGGTCTGGGAACGAAAAGGGCCCAAGTTGACGGTCTAGGTTCTATCCGCCAGGAAATTGGACAGCCATTTTACGGCATTCCCTTGGATGCCTATTTCCCTAAGTCTCCTGAGAAGGGTCTGGTGAGAGATGGTATCGAAGGCCAGAAGTACTGCTTGACCATTATTCAGGGACATTCTGATGTTATCAGTGACTGCGACCAGTGCAGACTCTGTACTATGGGGCCTATTACGATGGAGGATTTTCCGCATCCTCCGGGCCGGCGGAAGCCACCGCCGGCCCGGAGGATGCGGAAAATCCTCTGCGGACCCACCAAAGACCCACCGCCACATTACGATGGCTGGTGGGTCCTGGTTTCCGTCCGCAGCTTTTCCGCCGCGGTCGGCTTACAACCGTGGCGGGAAAGCACTAATATGGTGACGGTGTCTCTCAGACACCGTCAGCCAGATTAGGATGGGCTCTGAAACATGCTTTTCCGCAGCGGCTTTTCCGCCGTGGAAAAGCATGTGTAACTTCACTGCGGGGGCCCGTTGCGGGCCCCCTAGGTGAAGGGGGAGGTGGGGGGTGCACATGGGGTACCCCCCTGCATTTGTATGCAGAAAGCGGCAGGCACCGCGCGGTGCCTGCCACTTTCTACATACAAATGCAATGCGTGCATTTTTAACATTGCTGCGGGTGCAGCTTGAAGCCGCACCCGCCGCAATGTTAAAAATAGAGGATGTTACCGCCAGGGTGGCGGTCACATCCTAATTGCACAGGAGGGAACTCCGCAGCCCATGCGGAGGTTCCCTCCAACTCTATGGTGGCGGACGGACTCGGGTCCGTCCGCCATCATAATGTGCCCCTATGTCTGGGTCGAAACCCCGACTGAAATGGATCGAGGCAGTTAGAGGTTTCTAAAAATTCAGATAAGTGCCTTTTGATATGTTTTTCTAGGAGTTTGCTCTGTAAGGGTAGCAGAGAAATTGGGCGATAATTGTATGCATCGTCCAAGGGGGCTTTAGGATTTTTTCTGATGGGAATAATCTGTGCCTTAGCGAGCGAGGTGTTCTCTTCTCTACAACCTCCCACAGCCTGTCCTAAAGATATTTTGCAGCCTTTAAGATGGATCTCCTCACTCTGGACTCAGTTTCCCCATCTTCCACCCCTCATGCTCCTGCGCCCGCACCTTCCTCGGTCTGTTCCAGTCAGGGCACAGATGCGTGATCCTTCACGCATTTCCCCATAACCTCCTCCTGCTATGGCTCTTCCTTTTCCCTTTTTTGGATAATGTCTGCTCTTTCCTCCGTTTCTAACCTCACAAACTGGAATGTATTCCACTTATATTGCTTGTTATGCAATATTTCAGTGTACACTTTCATGTCCGTGCCTCATCAATGGTATCTTTCTCTCTTTTGTATTGTTACTCTGGAAACCTCTAAATAAAGTTGTGTTTTTTTAAGTTTCCCTGTGAAAACTATTCCTATTGAGTCTACCCCGAGCCTACACCTACCACTTCACTCCAGTAGAGAAGCATAACTTTATATTCAAGATTTTACATGAGGGTCTTCAGAGGAATCGTTTCCCTCTAATGTATTTTTTTTGTCTGTTGTATGAGTACACTTGTATAATCCAAGATAAAGACTCCTATGTGTGCATTAATTTCCCCTCATCCTTAGTGGAAGATATGACCTACCACCACATTCCCCATACCTATGGTATTTTATGTAATATAAACCTTAGTTTACAGTATCTCCAAGGCAGCTTTCAATATTATTTTTTAAATCATGATTTGGTCCTGTTAGAAGTGCCTATGGATAAACATTTGAATCCTCATACTAATGCAAAGGACATGGACATGGTGTGGCATTTCTTTAGATCCTAAATTAAGCTTGACAATGCTTGTGCCCATAGACAAAAAGTAACTTGTCTGTTGAGGCCAATTAAGAAGAGGTACATCGGTGACCTGGAAGAAAGGGGAGCAGAGATTGAAGAGAGGGCAAGAAGTGGGAGGGATCCTGAGAGATATGTATGGGGAAAATAAGAGGAGAAATACAAAACACTTGGAATACAAACAAAGCTGAGTTTAGACTGGCAACACAATGGGAAGTTATGTTTTACTAGCAGAGAGGCAAATGTTTCTAATTTTCAAAGAATGGGATTGAGTCAGTGCCCTCACAAGTTTGAAGTTCTGGGTTATACAAATCAGTTTTTGTACGAAATGATCTGGTCATTCCTGTCGCTTATTACATTTGTGGAAATAATGCTTACTTTATACTGCCTGCCAATTGGGAGGGAACTTGAGATTTAGCATTAGTATTTCCAAACGTATATCATGTAGATAGTATGAATGGTCAGGAGATTACATTTCCTAGTACAGCTAAGCATAGTAGTACTTCACAAATAGTAGGAGACATTTTTGGCACTATGATTACTTCTGAAGATGTTGTTTTGAATGACTTAAAGATCAGAAAGCTTCCTACATTAGCTGAAAAGCTTGCAATCAGCACCCCTGGAGCTTTGTTAAGTATTGATACAGAACTGAGAGCCATTTTGGCATACGTAGTTCTTAAATTTCCCCTACCAGCTCTTAAACCAGAGCCGTCCACAAACAATACAAAAACAAGGTTTGCAAGAGGATTGTCAAGGCTATTATTCTCAACATCACCCCCATCCATTTCAGTTTCAGGCAAAGGTAGCACTGTATCAGGGTTTAGACACAAGCACCATGTTAATATAGTATTATCCGCTGCCAGTATGCGTAGCTTATGCCTGGTCAGGCTTATACTTGGTCAGGTGACTGTGAGTCATCTGCTGTGTCTTAGTGAGTGTTAAAAATAACTTCCACAGAGTAAGGCACCATTACATTGAAAGGGTAGCCCATCACAGAGCCTTCAGTTTATTGTGTGCTAACACCTACTGCTGCCACTGTCCTTAGGCAACCAGGCAACCATGCTGCAACTTGCTCAACAGTGGTTGAAAAGTAGCCCACAGGCCTCCACGCATCACCATGTGTTTGTGTAAGCACTCAGAGAGCGCAATACAGGATTGTAATTTGTCAGTCCTAGAGCTGGGGCACGACAAAGACGTATTACTAGCTCGAGGGAGGCATTCATTCCTTCATTATCCACGGTAGTGGATCGGATTCCATCCTTGTATGTAAGCCCTTGTTTTTGGCTTTGCTACCAGTGAAAAGTTGGGCATCCACTGACGACAGTAGCTCACCATCCCCAGAAACTTCCTGACTTCTCTCTGCGTAGTTGGAGGGTTCATCTTCAAAATAGCAGATATTCTTTCCCGCAACACCTTCCATGTCCTTTCTTTTTTTTTATATATATTTTTATTAATTATAACACAAGAGTAGAAATATAAACATCGGGCATCATTTGGCGGAACATATTGTAAAGGTGGACGGGCAAATCAATTAAGAAAATACACAACAATGATAGGCATCTGAAAGACATCAATACCAGCTTAGAGCTGAGGTAAAACAATGCTGTACAGATAACCGTAAGCAAACGTCTTCGGATCCCGCCCATCCAGAATACAGGATATGAAATCAGACACTCAACACCCAGATATGAAAAATAAAAGATCAGGAGAATATGCCACATCTCTTGCGAAGAAGGGAAAAGGGAAAAAGAAAGGTCATAGAACAAAATAAAGGGAAAAAAAAAAAAAAACTCAACCCCCCACCCTGCACCCCTGCGGATGGCTACGACCTAACCCCACTAGCAGCGTGCCTGTCGCCCACTAAACTAACCCCAGGGAAGGGAAAAAGATGGAGGAGGGAATGTTGAAAAGCAAATATACCCCCGGTCTCCCGTACCCCCCGCCAGCAGCGACCACCCCGAGACATAATCAAACCAACATATAGCGAAATATACAAACCAATCGGGGGAGTGTAGCAAAGCACCACCCAACTCCCATCACGTTACATGTGACAATCCCGACATTGAATCAAGCTATTTTATCAAACCCAAGCCCTCAAGTTCAACCCTGGCCGGTACGGTATTTCATGAGAGTCTTTTGCACTTGAACCACCATCTCAAGGAAAAAGGCAGAACGTTCGTTAAAGTCCACGTCAGTGTTGCAGGATCGACCACCGGAAAGAAGTTCACGATATCCACGAAACGATCGAGGGAAAGTGTCCAGAAATAACGAATCTCTCCAACAGTCACTGAGGAACTTGTCACAGCACAGAAGACTGTCCATATCTGTACGAGGCGGCAGCAGGATCGAGCAGGGAACGCTAGCGACAATCACGGGCTCGCTGGCTGTGAATTGGGGGCCGACAAAACACATTAAATCCGGGTTCTGCTCGGGGGCCTCGGTCTCAGGCGTACATCGCACCGCTGGCACCACAGATAGATGAGAACTTAACGGAGAGTCGTGCACCGGTCCCAAGATACCGTCCACTTGCACGATCAGTGTCCGGAATACAGCGGAGGATTGTGAATGGAGCGCCGCAATGGCGGCCATGACGGCCTGTAGCGACGGCGTGCCTTCCGCCCGCTTCATCTCCTCTCACGAAGAGGCAGAGCAGGATACGAACCCCGGCGGCCGGCCTCTCCGGGGTAACAGGCCACGCGAATCCGATGACAACAATGAGCGCTCTCCGTCGTGCAAGATCGACACCTTCGCCGGCAGCGAGGGCCCCGGCCCGTCGACCCCGGGAGGGTAGCAGGGTCTCCGGGCGTCGGACCCCCGAACACGGCAACCGGTGGGGCACGCTGTTGTCTCCACGGTGTAGACCGTTCACAGTGTCAGCATCCAAAACAAACAGTTTACGGTGCACTTCGGGGGACCGGGCTCAGTCCAGGTCCAGCGGCCGATGTTGATCAACTCCAACCCGGATAAGCTAGAAATCGATGTTAGGCCATGATGTTAGGCCGAGAATGGGAACACGGCGTATCTTCGGCATCCGACAAGATAAAAAGCTCGGGATCACACCTTTAGAAGCAGAAATACTTCATGAACCCGGGAGTCTGGTGCGAATTCAGGATTGATAGCAGGATATACGAGCTGCTGGCGGAGGTCGGCGGAGCCGGGAGCTTACGCAGCCATCTTGGTTGCTAGCGTAGCTCCTCCCGTCCATGTCCTTTCTTAATTTGCTCTCTTAGATACAGGTCTTCTTTCTGACAGTATTGCAACTTACTTGAGGACACTTTATGTCCATTCTCATCCAAAGGGTTCAACAGGGCAGTAGTGTCTTGTTTGCATGCTTCTAGTGACATCAACGTCACTAATAAGTTATCAGTGCACTGGGCTAGGACTGAATTGCAGTTTAACTTCAGAGTCTCCAGATTCTTTTTCAAGATCTGGTTTAAGATCGAGTAGCTCTCTGTTATACCCTTTTGGAAATCAGCACCATGCCAGAATACTATTTTGGGCCCAGAAATCGAAGAGAAACTGGCTCTCTTCGTGCAGTGGAATGGAAAAGAATGCTTGGCACAAGTCAATCACTTTGAACTACTCAGCTTCACATGGTATCTGAAACCGTATTACGGCATGATTCGGTACCAAGGGACAATATGGGACAACAATATTATAGATTTTTCTTAAATCTTGTACTATTCCATATTTGCCATTGTGTTTCTGCAGGCCCATAACTGGGGGTTTACAGGGACTCCCCAAGATCTCATTATCAAGAACCCCTGCTCTATCATGGACCCAATCATTGGGTGATTCCAGACGCCATCTAAGGTGAGAGATTGTACTGAGACATTCAGGGATACACTACATTTGGTTTGACTGTGATCTGCACTGGGTCTGCACACTTTATGAGGCCAATACCTTTGCCAGAGTAGTACCAGACTTCGGGTTTAACAGAATCTTTCAGATAAAGGGGCAAATCATCTGCTGTCATCATGGAAAACAACCCAACAGTTTAAATTCTACATCTTCATTGTGTGTCTGAAATGTGGCTTCCTCCGGTGTACAGTGGATCACACAATTAAGTTTGCATTGTAAATCCCTAACCAATAAATTGACTGGTCGGAAATCACACACTACAAACTGATAGTTCTCCTTACAGTAATCCTTGCTGACACAGATTTTACAGTTTGTTTATTAGCAACACGTACAGCTTGGGCTTGTTTTCCCGAGATGGGTTGGTTTGAAACGTCCTCTGTCCTGACAGTAGAACAGGTAGTGCCGGTGTCAGTCAAAAATGGTGTCTTGTGGCCATTCACCTCACGATCCAAAAATGGGTCACTCTGGTCTACCTCCAAGACTGCACCAAGTATGCAGTCTTCCTCCCCTCTCAGGCACCATCATTGTGACTGATCAGACCTATAGTCTCCGGATGTATTGAAGACTTGGAACGGTTGGAAATTGGCATGATTCTCAAAGGAATTTGGATTAGCTCTATGAGCTTAGTTTACATTGAACCTTAAATTGCCTAGGTTTTGCGGTGCCATCACGGCTTGGGGCATATATATCATTGGGGCTAGCGTCATATCAGGGTTCTGAAGTCTCAGCATCTGCAAGTTTTGAACTGGCATCAAATTACCATTTTGCGTTTGACCATCACCTGACATTCTATTCAGATTAAACCTACACACCCTTTTTCCAGTGGCCCAATTTATAAAAATAATGACACAGATTAGACCTTTAGAGAATCGCCACATCTATTCCAGTTTTGAGGTATACCCATGGGTTCTACCTTTGGCTGCTGTATCAACACTTTACATTCAGCCCACAAATCACTAGGAACCACAATGTTTAAAAAGGTATTAAAATCTTCACACAACACTTTAGAAGTCTTCACAAACCACTCAACCTCTGTGTACCACAAATCAGGATTCTCTCTCAATTTTGGAAATTGATTTATAAATCTAGAAAGATCACCGCAACTCCAGGGCACGTGTACATAACCTCCTCCATTAACCTACTTCAGGGGGGTAAGCACCCATTCCAGAGTTACTGTGTTTACCCCATGTCAGTGTCACTCCGACCGAATCCTCCTTCTCTTTCTTTTTCTTTGCTCTTTCATCCCACTTAACCTCAATTTTCTCCAGATTGCTCAATTTCCATATTCTAATTACTAGCTCTCTCTAAAGTACTTTTAACCAATATGTTCTCATACAATTCAGTGTGTTGTCTCTTATGTGTACTCTAAAATTCCTTTGCAAAGTCTGACTCTTAGTTAAGTCAACATCAAATTCAGCAGCTGCTCCTAATATTGTATAGGCTTCAATAGGACTTTGGGTAACTTCTCTATATTGGAAACGAAATTCCTCCTCATGGTATCCATCTTCATATTCCTCATACAGGTTTCCTTTGAAAAATTAGTCCAGTTCTACATTTATCCTAACAACATTTAGGGGTCTTGGGGCATTTTGGGCTGTGGGACTATCGACAGTCTCCTCAGTGGTTTCGCTCCTACTTGGTGTACCCTCATCCGGGGTCATGCTTCCATATTTACCAATCCAGTACCAACATGTGTACCAGCTGTCAAGAACACTACAGATAGATCAGGTGGAGTAGCACGCCCTTGTGTACTTGGAACCCTCACAATTGCTTATGAACGTGTGCTGTAGTAACAGTAGTGACACAGGTCCTGTTGTTGTGACTGGGGCAACAAGAGATGCTCCTCACCTTTGAGTTAGAACCTGACCAGTAGGTGTAGTTGCATTATTGTCATTGGGTGGTTGATTCCCTCCAGCTGGCTGAACTACATTATATTGATGTGGTCCGTAAGCCAACACATCCTGTAATACTCATCACTAGAATCACTATCAGTGCTTGCCTCGAACTGGGCACGTGTATCACCCTATTTTTGCGCTTTCTTCTCTGTATTATTATTTTAGACAAGGGAACATCCTAACATGCATCTTTTTTTAGTAATAATAGTTACCCATATAGATTCCAGATTTTAAACAAAATTGCTTTGATGCTTAATATTAGCAGTATTAATTAAAAATACAAAAGTACTCGTATTATGTTGTTCAGACAGATTAAAGACCTAATTACTCCTCTTTGTTCCATATAAGAGGAGAGGTACCACAATATGTCTACCTTGAAAGGAGCAGGTATTCTTGTTGAACTGAGTCAGTCACATTTCTTAAGACCCAATGCAGCGCAGTTTTCTACACCTTGGGGCTCTAGTGTATTCATCAAACAAATTGTGCCACTTGTCATATGGACTATTCATTATTTGCTGAATGTGTATCAGTGTATCATTTTCCAATTACAGTGAAACCTATTTGGCTCCACAAGAACAGAGAGAATGGTTTACAAACCTTGGAGGTTTATTAGCAAACTAATCAAAGTTACAGGCTTTAATCATTCAGTAAGTCAATTTATCGGGTAAGCATTAAAATCAACATTTTTAATCAATCCACCAATATATGTCAGATGGATGACAATGCAAATCATTATAAGGTACAAAATGCAGAACACAGGAAGTATCAGTTCCATTAAAGAAACTCCCGGTAGTAAATAAACCATTAAAAGATGACAGCGAGAAATCCTGAGCAGAGGGTGTCAGTCTGAAATGAACCATATTAAGGTACAGGGTGTTGTAATTTGGTAGCGCTTGGGTTAGCATTAGCAAAAGCCATCCTGTATTTAGAGGTTATCTTATCTGTTTTGTGGAATCCATTTTGTATTTCTGGCAGCCATCTTGTTTGCCATGTGCTACCACGTGCGTGCCATGTGCTCTGTCCTACCTTGCTGTTGTCTGCTCTTTGAATCTGCCTAGAGACAGGTTATATTTAGTTTCTTCTGCTTCGCACATGCTCAGTTGAGCTTGCAGATGTCCATGCAGCTGCTGTTAGTCTGTAACTGTCAGGATGTGTTCACCAGAATTAGCAACTGTTAGCTCCTCCCACTTGTTGACTGTGCATTTTCTGTATGACCTTATATGTACCTAAAACCTTCTTCTTGTACTTGTGCCGCCTTCTTTTGAGCCCCTGTGTGGGTATAAAAGGACCAAGCTCCTTCCATTCAGTGTGTTACTTCATACATTACCGAAGGGTGCTGTGTGAATGTAGTTCCACCTCATGAGGTTTAATAAATCTTGTATTTTCTATTCCAGTTTCTGTGCCAACTTCTATTCTATGGTCTGAGGACTCTGTGCAGAGAAGGGTGAACCCCTAGCACTGGTAGGCCTTGCTGAGGCCCACTACTACAAATTGGCGCTCCAATGCCGGGCTCATCGGCGACTCGTATGCCTGAAGGGGTGGTCGAAATGAAAGATTGGAATCTCGCTTTGGACGCGATCGCTGCCCGATGAGACCCGAGTCTTGGCAACCACGGCGTTTTTCCTTTCTTTCTGATCTGACCATCCAGGTGGTGCCGGTCCTCGACTGAGATCTCTTCTGTTGATTCGCCGTGCAGTGACCATTTGGTCGATTTTGAGAACTTGCAGTTGGAACCTGGACACCAAGTGATTGGTAAGAGTCGTTATGCGGCACTTGCTGTTGGTTTTGATGCCTGGGATTGGTAAGGTAGTTTAGTAACGCTTACTGCGTCTTTGGTATTTTGGAATTTGTGTTGGCCAACTTGGATTTGTATGTGATGTATATATAAAGTGCAATTTATATAGGCAGGTAATGAGGAGAATTTTCTCTATTTGAATTGATTTGAACGGAACATCGTACTAAAGGTACCTTAAGTGCTACTTTGGTTATAATACTGCATATTCTGCACTATTTTTGGCATGCCTGTTTCTAGCACACTTCGTAGGATGTGTTGCTTTTGTAGTGGTACCAGTTTGAGACTTGATGAAGCACAACCGGCCCCCCCGGAGGGGATGCCTAATAGGGATTTCTTCTATAATGTACAGCACGTTATGGAATAAATATACTAGTAAGGATCCTGAGTTGCGTTGGCCTATGCATGGGTCATTTGATTTGCGAAAGATTCAGTATGTAGAACAATGTATGTTTAAGCGGAAGACTAGGCAAGATATGTTTGACTGTGCACGAATGTGGGAGAAAGAAGTGCGTAAACGAATGAAGCGTGAGCAAGCCTTGATTGAAAAAGATCAGCGAAAGAACATTTATGTGAAAGTATTAGAGTTGAAAAATAAGGACAAAAAAGAACTGAAAGAGAGAGAGGATAGGGAGCGTCATTTACAGGTAGCTGGCCAATATGCTGTTCGGCAACCCCTTTATCCTATCCTTAATAAACCTCAAGATGATTTCTTGTTATTAGATCGTTCTCCACCTCCGTATATTCTTCCCTCTACCCCTCGTGAGTCAGATTAGGACTCTTCTAAAGGACAGGAGAAAGCACTGGAAACTCGTTCTATGTTGTCCACTGAGCGTTCGTCTGAGCTTAGATCTGCTGCTCGTAAGGCCCTTCGTAGTACCGCCCCTGCTTCTGAGCTTGTAGATGACATAAAAAACTGTCAGGAAAGGGAGCAAATATATTTTATCGAGGTATTTGCCGCAGAGGTTGTTGAGCTGTTTAGGAAACATTCTGACGAATTGGAACCTGATGATGTAGCAACTGATTGTAAGCAAATGCCTGATGGTCTTTTTGTCTTTTCTCAGGTGGCTGATACAATCAGGCGTTTGGTTAAACTGCGTGCTGATGCAGTCCGTTTGCGAGAGGAGAAAAAGGCAGCAGCAACTGCACTAACATCTCAGACCGGCGTGGTCAAGCTTCAATCGTCGGCACAGATAAGACCAGGATAGTTCATGCGAAACCTATGCGGGAAGCTGCGCCTTTGTATGTTCCTCCTAGAGGCGAGGGAACAGATGATGATAAAAGTTCTACTGATGCGAAGGGTTATTTTATTTATAATTGTGGAATGCCTCCTCAAAGCATGTAAAGAAATCTGAAAATTATTAATCTGCCTTTTGCTTACATGACGCTAACAGTCCAATCTATCTATTTAGGGGGAATACTCGTCTTTAACTTAACTAATACATCTGCAGGAAGATCCAAAATCAATTTACATGGTATCTGTGCAGGTTCCCGCTCTACATCCATTTGTTCTAACTCATTCCATAATGCCCCAAAAGTCACACGATCATCTACTTTACGCACAGTTCTCCACATGTCAGGCGGTAATATCAACCCAAAGAACATGTCTATATCGGGCAAAGTCATAGTACAAGAGCTAATGGCTCCCTCAACTTCCTCTGCTGCTGGATTTTTCCGCGGATCAGGCAATTCGGTTTTAAGGGCCATAACATCCGCTCTATTCCAAGGAGTGTAGACCCAATTTTAGTGGCCAGTTATTGACAGATGACATGGGTGAGGAGAACTGTGCATTAGAAGTAAATATCCCAGAAGACGAATGGCTGAGTCATTTTGAAAGGATCTATGGGAGTAATGAGGTGTTTGAACCTTTTTTGGCTTCACATAGTAGTTTCTCCCTGTCCCCCCTGGTTTTTACCGAGGAGGATGTGGGGAAGGCAATAGTTGATACGGCCAGTAATAAGGCTCCAGGGCCTGACGGAGTCCCTGCTGACTTATATAAATGTAATTCTAAACTGTGGGCAAAAATGTTAACCAATGTTTTTAACTCGACAGCGGTCAAGGGGTTTCCTGTCTCCTGGTCCCGCTCTATTATTATTCCTGTGTTTAAAAAAGGGCAAAGAGGGGACCCAAGGTGTTATAGGCCCATATCCCTAATAGATTCTTCAGTTAAAATTTTAGGTAAAGTAATCTTGACAGAAATTTCAGACTGGGTGACCGAAAAAGAGATATTATCGAATGTGCAATACGGATTTAGATCAGGAAGAAGCACAGTGGACCATTGTCTTAATTTACACCTGCTAGTAAATAAATACACTGTAGCATCAAAAGGGTCAATTTATCTAGGATTCATGGATTTATCCACAGCCTTTGACCTGGTGAACAGGTCAAGGCTGTGGAATATCCTACTGGATCTGGGTATTGATCCCTGTCTGGTATATTACCTGGCTGACCTGCACAGGGATCTGCGTGCGTCTATTAGGATGAAGCAAGAGGGTAATTGCACCAGAGGGTTTAAATCGGGTAGAGGGGTCCGTCAAGGATGAATCCTGGCCCCTCTCCTCTTTACCCTGTACATAAACTCCTTAGATAAAACCCTGGTCAAAGCTACCCAGGACATCCCACGTATAGGAAATATCACCATCCCGGGAAAGCCTATACGCGGATGATACAGTATTACTGGCACGTACACCGCTAGGACTCCAAAAATTATTGAACTCTTTTGGGGACTTTATGAATTCTTTGGACCTGGTGGTGAACAGTGATATGTCACAGGTCATGTCTTTGGGCGTGTATAAGAATAATATTAGATCTCTTTTTTGCAATGGGGTAAAGATCACAAGAGTGAAGGCCTTTACCTATTTGGGGGTCTTATTTGATGATATGGGCTCCTGGAAAGCACAATCCGTGGCTAAAGTAAATGCTGTTAGAAGATCTTCCTCAGCCTTACTTAGTTTTGCACAGCGTTTAGGTGGTAAACCGTGTGAAGCCATTCTTTCTATTTATAAGGCAAAATGCCTAGCAATCGCAACGTATGGAGCTGCAATTTGGGGCTACAAACAAATGGAATGTATTCAGAAGGCGGAAAACAAATTCTTTCGTTCACTTCTGTCTCTCCCCCAATCTACTCCAACTTTTGCAGTACATCAGGAGTTGGGGATGGGTTATGTTTCTGATTTAATGAGTTTGGCCCCCTTACTCTGCTGGATTAAAACATGGTTGAATCCGGAGTTATCACTTAATCATAAGATTTTAAAGGACTGTGCGAACTTAGAGCGAGCTAATGAAATACAGTGGCTGACTTACACTAAAGGAATGTTTATGATACTGGGACGTCCCGAGATCTTCTCTGCGCCTGAGGGCATAGTCAAAGCAGATGTAAAGTGGGATGAAACGAACTTCCTGAATTATAGAGAACAGGAACGTGAAGCAGTGTAACTAAAAAAACCTCTGGTTAGGGCACATTATTTATCAGTAACACCTTTATCTATTCAGCCCTACTTAAAAATCGTCTCAAAACCATTCCATCGTTGTTTATTAACAAATTTCGTTTTAACCAGATTTACCTTATTTTGGGAAATTTTGTAGGGTGGTGTAATCCCGAGGACGCTGCTGTCTGTCCCTGTGATTGTTATTCAATCCAGGACACCGTGCACTTTTCCTTTTTTTTGTACATTTTATGCTGATGCTCGAAAGAAATACATTGTCCCATTGTTAAAAAATAAGAGTTTTTTACAGGTTAAACCAGCTCTACTGTATCTACAATTATTGGATAATCCATGGAATATCTTTTATATAGCAAATTTTTTTGTAACGGCCGTTCGGATCAAGAAAATAAGAAACACAGAAATTATAGAATTATGATTTTTAGAGGCTATTTATTGTTTTATATCAAAATGAAATTGTATGTGTTTGGAAAAATGTTGTTTTGTATATAAGAGTTTAAAAAAAATTGTAATCATGGATGTATTTTATAGTCGACTTTTATGATTTTTATTAATCGAATAAAGTGGTATTGACTGACTGACACGGGTAGGCATCTGTTTGTCGATAAATATGTCGCAAACCTGTTGCCAGGAATAGCTAGTCGCCTAAAGGCCAGTGAGAGTTCATGGACTACCGCTTCTCCAGTTTCCCTTTTGACTATGGCTCAGTATTATGAATGCCAGGAATAGAAGCAAAGGGTAATGAGGATAAGAAGACTAAAGAATTAAAAACGAAGGTTATGTTGGCTCAGGCTTATGGTCCGCCTTCTAGAGGTAGTGATAGAGGTGGACGTGGATCTTATGGTTTGTCTTTTCCTTCATATACTCGTTCCAATTAGTTTGTTGACCAGTGTGCTTACTTAAGAAATTTGGACATTGGGCTTCCGATTGTCCAGCACTGCGTGCTCAGCAGTATCCACGTGAACGGGGACAAATGAGGAATCGTTCAGGATATTCAGGACCTAGAGGAAGCACAGGTGATCGTGCTAGGTTTGATGCTAATACACGTGGGCAGGATGGGTTTAACACTTTTAATAGACGGAACCAATATCAAATGTCTGACTAAGTGCCGTCTGATTTTCAAGATTCTGCTTATGCATAGGATTGCCTAGGATGGGGTAAGGAATCAGTTGAAGTTCCAGTAGATCAGAGGGGTCCCTATGGTACAGCACATGTTTTGGGTTCTACTGATCAGTTTCTGGTTGATACAGGAGCTACTCGTAGCGCCTTACTTAAACAATTGGTTCCAAGGGCTCCCCTGTCTGGCTCAACCATTACATCGATAGGGTTCGATGAAACACCCTCCTTTAGCCCTTTGTCACAACCACTTGCATTCCATGTTGATAAGTTCACTGCTCCATGTCCTTTTTTGCTCTCGCCGAACACACCAGACAATATTGTGGGTCTTGATATGCTCAAGTATTTCAGGGCTACGATACGATGTTCTCCTGAAGGAGTACGTGTTATTTTGAATGACAATTACCCCACAATTGAGAGATCTTGTCTAGTTAAAGAGGATACTGCATTAGCTTCATTCCCTAGTACTTTGTGGGCTACTTCAGACACTGATGTAGGGCAAATGGTTATTCCACCAGTGCATATTAGTGTTAAGGAGGGCGCTTCATTGCCACGATTGCCTCAATATAAAATTTCTCAGGAAGGCGAAGAAGCACTTATACGCATTGTTCATGAGTTGATTAAAGTGGGGGTTGTGGAGGAAGTCCCTTACAATGTTTGCAACAGTCCTATTCTTCCTATTTTGAAAAAAGATACTGACACTAGGATTTACAGATTCATTATTGATTTGCGAGAAGTTAACAGGATTGTAGTACCGCAATATCCTGTGGTTTCTGACATAATGACACTACTTACGTTGGTTCCTCCGACAGCAACTACATTCTCTGTGATAGACTTGAAGAACACTTTCTTTTCGATTCCTATTCATCCTGATAGCCGATATTTGTTGGGCTTCACTTTGAATAATCGATTGTACACATTTTGTAGAATTCCTCAAGGGTACACTGAGAGTCCTAGTATTTACAGCCAAGCATTGAAAAGACAGCTTGATTCTTTTGCTTTACCTGAAGGAGAGGCTCTCATACAATATGTCGATGACATCCTGTTGGCAGCCGATACTCCTGAACAATGTCAAAAATTTACTCTGTCTTTGCTTTCTTTCCTTGCATTGCACCTTCATAAAGTGTCACAGAAGAAATTGCAATATTGTAGACCGAAGGTAACCTTCTTAGGTCACCTTCTGTCTAAGGAGGGCCATGCACTGACACCAGATCGCATTCAAGCAATTTTAGACACACCAGTGCCTTCCACTCAGAAAGATGTCTGTGCATTCATTGGTCTGACTTCGTTTTGCAGGCAATGGGTATTAAGATTTTCACACATTGTTAAATCCCTGTTAGCGCTTTTGACTAAAGACACTCCAATGCCCCTTCCATGGACAGATGAATGTCAGAATGCTTTTCATCAGTTACGTCAAGCTCTTTGTCCTGCATCAGTGTTAGGTACTGCAGATTATACGAAGCCTTTTACACTCTATGTACATGAGAAAGATGGATGCGCATTGTCAGTTTTAGTGCAGACACATGGTGATAAGCAGCGTCCCTGTGCATATTTTTCAGCAGTACTTGATCCTGTTGCTTGTGCGTTGCCTGGATGCTTCCGTTCAGTTGCAGCAACAGCTGTGTCCATACGTCAGAGTGAAGGGATAGTTTTGTCACATAAATTATTGGTGCTAGTACCCCATGCAGTAGATGCCCTTCTAAACTAGACCAAAATGCAGCACTTTACCTGTGCTCGTCTGACAGGCTACGAATTGACACTGTTGGCCCCTCATATTACCCTAAAGAGATGTGCGACTTTAAACCCAGACACTTTGTTGCCATATCCTATCACTCAGTCTCAGTAGCCTCATGATTGTATATTCCTTACTGAGGAACAGACAAAGGGTTGCGTTGATTTGCAAGATACGCCCCATTCAGATGTAGATGGGGAACTGTGGGTTGATGGGTCCTGTTTGAAGTTACCAGATGGCACGACTTCAGCTGCATATGCAATTACGACACTTCAGACAGTAGTGGAAACAGCTCGTATACCTCAGAAGTCAGCTCAAGCAGCTGAACTAATATCTCTAACATTAGCATGTGAACTTAGCACTGACTGGCGTGTGAACATCTATACAGACAGCCGCTATGCTTTTGGAGTGGCCCATGATTTTGGCCTGCTTTGGAAGGAAAGAGGGTTTCTTACGTTCCAAGGGTTGCAGATAATGCACAGAGAGTTAGTGCATAATCTCTTAACTGCACTAACATATCCAAGGAAGATAGCTATTGTGAAGTGTAGTGCACACAAGAAAGTAATTGATAAGACAGGACAAGGCAATGCCTTTGCAGATCGCGTAGCTCGTGAGACTACAATGCAACGAAGCACTACTTCTATGTACGTAGTGATGTCTCAAGCTGAGCGATGGCATGATGTACAGAGATCTGCTTCTGTAGCAGAACTTGAGCAATGTGCTAAAGAAGGAATATTGGACGATGAGGGTTGTTGGCGCAACAAAGACATGGATAAATGGAAACTACCTGCAGCCTATTTATAACCTATGGTTCAAATGGCACATGGGCTGGCACATGTTGGAGCTCTAGCAATAACAAAATTGCTTACGCGAGTTTGGGAGCATCCTGAAATTGCCAGCAAAGCTAAGAGAGTAGTACAGTCCTGTTTGATCTGTTGGCAGTATAATCCTGGTAAAGGGACACAGACTCCTACAGGAGGGTTCGCTACACCGACTGCACCTTTTGAAGTTTTGCAGATGGATTACATCCAACTTGAACGCTGCAATAATCTCAAATATGTCCTAGTGGTGGTATGTGCCTTCAGAAAATGGATAAAGGCATACCCAACAAAGGATAATACCGCTCTCACTACAGCTAAGGTGCTTCTAAAGGAGTTTTTTCCAAGATATGGTGTTTGCAAACTTTTGTGGAGTGACAACGGACCTCATTTTATTGGGCAAGTTGTTGAGTATGTTCTGAAAGGATTAGGAATCAAACAGAAATTCCATGCAGTCTTCCACCCACAATCAGCAGGATTAGTGGAGAGGTACAAAGCTACTTTGAAATTGAAGTTAGCGAAAATACTGGCTTCCACGTCTCTGAAATGGCCTGATGCACACCTTTGCATTGTTGTCCATAAGATCGATGCCACATTCACGATCTGGGCTTACACCATATGAGGTGGTGTTTGGGAGACCGATGAACATTTGGGGAGTTCCTAAGCCACCCTCCATACATGATGCTCCATGTGTTCTGATGAATGATTATTTGGCACATTTAACTGACAGTTTGATCTCTATTGATCAACAGGTTCGAGAAGCTCTTCCAGACAGATCTACAGGTGAGGCCCACGAACTCCGTCCTGGCGACCACGTGATGGTCAAGGTCTTCGACAGATCGAACAGCTTGGAGCCGAGGTGGCGAGGACCAGAGCAAGTGCTCCTTGCGACAAGGACTGCAGTTCGAGTGACGAATCGAAAGAATTGGGTCCATAGCACTCTCTTCAAGAGAGTGCTACCTACCTTGCTACCTTGGTGGAACCTGCTGTGTTGACCGACCATCGACAGATTCTGGAGACGGAGAAAGGTCAAGCTATCTCACCTGACGAATCTGCGGAAGTCTTCCCGGACCACACAATCTCTGGAGAATCCCGATATCAGATGAGACCAAGGAAAGAATCTGCTTTGCCAAAAAAGACTGGTTAAGCTACCGCCCTGGGATGGTGAAACGGAATGCCGATGTGGCAAGGGGGGGTTCAATCTTGCATAGTGTAGTGACACCCGTCTTGACCCTCGGTAAAGAAATCAATGGCTGCCCAGGGATAAGAGCTACAACTATTGTTTTTGACGACAAAGTAATTATGTCTGTTGAAAGATCAACAGTGCTAAGATCTGCAATAAGAAATGTATTTGTGCTGTAGGGTTTGTTGTTGCTATGGTTATGGCAATAATAGCTTGGTTTGTTGAGAAAGTGGCTCCTGCTCGACAGCTTTTGATCGGCACTACTCAAGGGCCAGTTGAACACCACGGTGTGCACTCATAATATCGAGTCTTTTATTTCGATTGGACCGAATATCGAGTAAAAAATATAGAATGGACATAATATCGACTAGACATAATATAGACAACAAAAATATCGACTAGAGAAAATTAATATCGAATAGAATGGACATAATATCGAATCAAAAATATAGAATGGACATAATATCGACTAGACATAATATAGCCAACAAAAATATCGAATTTAAGGTAAGTTAATAATAATTTTTATTTTTTGTGTAATATAAGTCTGTAGCGGGTTGTGGGTTTATAGGGGAATAGGGTGGGAAGTAATTTAATTCTAATTAATTAAATATGTTAATTTATTTATTGATATTTATTTAGAATTAATTGTTAATTATTAATTGGTAATTAATTAAAATATAATTGGTGATTAATTATAATTGATTAATTGATAAATATTTTAATTTTAGTAATTTATTTTCTGTAGCGGGTTGTGGGTTTATAGGGGAATAGGGTGGGAAGTAATTTAATTATAATTAATTAAATATGTTAATTTATTTATTGATATTTATTTAGAATTAATTGTTAATTAATTATTAATTGGTAATTAATTAAAATATAATTGGTAATTAATTATAATTGATTAATTGATATATTTTAATTTTAGTAATTTATTTTCTGTAGCGGGTTGTGGGTTTATAGGGGAATATGGTGGGAAGTAATTTAATTCTAATTAATTAAATATGTTAATTTATTTATTGATATTTATTTAGAATTAATTGTTAATTATTAATTGGTAATTAATTAAAATATAATTGGTAATTAATTATAATTGATTAATTGATAAATATTTTAATTTTAGTAATTTATTTTCTGTAGCGGGTTGTGGGTTTATAGGGGAATAGGGTGGGAAGTAATTTAATTATAATTAATTAAATATGTTAATTTATTTATTCTTATTTATTTGGAATACATTGTTAATTAAATAATAATTGGTAATTAATAAAATATGATTGGTAAATAATTTTAATTGATTAATTGATAAATATGTTAATTTCATTCATTTATTTTCTGTAGCGGGTTGTGGGTTTATAGGGGAATAGAGTGGGACATAATTTAATTCTCATTAACTAAATATGTCATTTAAATTATTGGTATGTATTTTGAATTAATTGTTAATTAATTTTTAATAGGTAATTAATTAAAATATAATTGGTAATTAAAATCAATTTATTAATTTTTAAATTGTAAATTAATTTATTGTTAATAGGTAATTAATTAGTATGAGTAGGCAATTTTTATAATTAAATAATTTTATTTTGTATTTATAAATAAATATTTAATATTTTTTATACACAAGTAAAATATTTTAATTATTTGTAATTGGTATTACTATTTATGTTAAACATATCTATTTGTGAAGTATTTACTTTCCCTATTATTGCACTCTCTGAAGTTGGAATAGTAATTTTAACCCCTACGCTATACAACACTTTCCCTACTGTTGCACCCACTGGAGTGGGTATGCAACGTTTACAACGCAACTTTTACTATGCACTACCATTACAACGAAACTTTTACAACGCAAAAACTTTTACAACGCTTACATTTACAAAGCATGTTTTTACAACGCAGATACCTTTACAACGCATACCATTACAACGTAAGTATTGCTAAGTATATAATTATTTTAAAAATGTTATATGTTTGGGTTTTTGGGTAAAGGGGTATTTTTAGGGTTCAAGGTCAGTTTTCAGTTTTTGGGTAAAGGGGTATTTTTAGGGTTCAGGGTCAGTTTTCAGTTTTTGGGTAAAGGGGTATTTTTAGAGTTCATGGTCAGTTTTCAGTTTTTGGGTAAAGGGGTATTTTTAGGGTTCAAGTCAGTTTTCAGTTTTTGGGTAAAGGGGTATTTTTAGAGTTCATGGTCAGTTTTCAGTTTCTGGGGTAAAGGGGTATTTTTAGGGTTCAAGGTCTGTTTTCAGTTTTTGGGTAAAGGGGTATTTTTAGGGTTCAGGGTCAGTTTTCAGTTTTTGGGTTAAGGGGTATTTTTAGGGTTCAGGGTCAGTTTTCAGTTTCTGGGGTAAAGGGGTATTTTTAGGGTTCAGGTCAGTTTTCAGTTTTTGGGTTAAGGGGTATTTTTAGGGTTCAGGGTCAGTTTTCAGTTTCTGGGGTAAAGGGGTATTTTTAGGGTTCAGGGTCAGTTTTCAGTTTTTGGGTAAAGGGGTATTTGTAGGGTTCAGGGTCAGTTTTCAGTTTTTGGGTAAAGGGGTATTTTTAGGGTTCAGGGTCAGTTTTCAGTTTTTGGGGTAATTTTGACAGTCTATATTTTTGTAAGTCGATATTTTGGAGTCGATATTTTGGTACTTACCTGTTTGTAGATAGGGAGTCGATATTTTGTCACTCGATATTTTTCACTCGATATTTGTGTATCTCGATATTTGTGACGTCGATATTATGTCAGTGATCCGAACACCACTACTTTACGCTTCCCTACCATGAGCAGAAGCATCGACAATCCTACCTAAATAATACATTCATCCAAATGTTGCATCATACTCCTAATGCCACAAATACTACCAACTGTTGGGTGTGTGGAATGATACCTGCTCACCAGAAAAAGGGAGGAACACCTTTCATTCCTCTTCCATTCTTGCACAATGGTTCTTGTCAAGCTTGGTATGCGCTTTTGTTTGCATCTGGAAAGCCTTCAGTAGGTGGGATTAACTTTCACCTCAAAGTATGCTATCAAGATAAAGATGGTTATCTTCAAGTTAAAGGGACCAAATGGGAATGGGAAGAGTATCAACCTGACAATATTTCGACATCATATGTCTTCACAAATATGAGCACTATCAAGAACAATGGACCATTTGTGATTTCTGTTACTAGAGCTAAAGCAGATTTATGTATTAGTAGTGTTGGGAGAATTCTAGTGGGGAGAAGTGAATGTACTGTAATTCTAACCATTGAAGGTGCCAATAACAGCAGTTTTACAGCCTTGCATAATACTTACTTTTTGGCAATAAGGGATATTTTCAACTACCTGTTGGGTGGTCAGGGGTCTGCTACGTGTCCTTTCTGTTGCCCCCTGTGTTTTTGGCACCTGCATCGTATCATCGTGATTTCTGACTGTACAATGACATTTCCAGAAGCAGGAATAAGAGGACAATAAGTACTGATGAAGTGGACCAGACTTACACCACTCTGCAACAATACGTTGATTTCAATTTGGGTTTGTTTTTCTTCGTGGTTGCTGCATTGAACAGCAGAAAGATAAGGCAATTGACCCGTGTTATGGAAGCTGTTACCAATCAGACAGCTCTGGCACTTGGGAACATTACAGAGGAGCTGCAAGTTGCGAGGATTGTAGCACTCCAAAATCGCATGGGGCTAGATGTGATTTTGGCTGACCGAGGTGGTGCATGTCGCATCATTGGCAGCAGCTGTTGTGTTTTCATTCCGGATCACTCGCCTTCAGTTTATGATGCAATCTCTAAACTGCATATGATTGCTGCAGTGATTCACCCAGAGACTGGTACATGGACTTTTTCGAACTGGATGTGGACACTCTTTATTACTTGGGGCTGGAAGCTACTGACTATTCTATGTATACTATTGGTGATACTATTTACATGCTGTATATGTATACAATGTGGTCCCATGCTGTGCTCTATTTACATCACTGCTTGTACACCTGCCAAGAGAAATGTTGCAGAAATGAAAGCCATACGAATGCTAAATAAAGAGGTCACTGAACTGATGAGCATCGATGTACAGGATGCATATCTAGATTACCCCAGATGAACGACTGTCTTCAGCTAATGCTAAAAGGGTTGTCTGTTGTAATTTGGCAGCGTTTGGGTTAGCATTAGCAGAAGCCATCCTGTATTTAGAGGTTATCTTAGCTGTTTTGTGGAATCCATTTTGTATTTCGGGCAGCCATCTTGTTTGCCATGTCCTACCACGTGCGTGCCATGTGCTCTGTCCTACCTTACTGTTGTCTGCTCTTGGAATCTGCCTAGAGACAGGTTATATTTAGTTTCTTCTGCTTCGCACATGCTCAGTTGAGCTTGCAGCTAGCTGTCCATGCAGCTGCTGTTAGTCTGTAACTGTCAGTATGTGTTCACCAGAATTAGCAACTGTTAGCTCCTCCCACTTGTTGACTGTGCATTTTCAGTATGACCTCATATGTACCTAAAACCTTCTTCTTGTACTTGTACCGCCTTCTTTTGAGCCCCTGTGTGGGTATAAAAGGACCAAGCTCCTTCCATTCAGTGTGTTACTTCATCCATTACCGAAGGGTGCTGTGTGAATGTAGTTCCACCTCATGAGGTTTAATAAATCTTGAATTTTCTATTCCAGTTTCTGTGCCAACTTCTATTCTATGGTCTGAGGACTCTGTGCAGAGAAGGGCGAACCCCTAGCACTGGTAGGCCTTGCTGAGGCCCACTACTACAAGGGCAAAAGGACGTAGGCATTCAATAGTCTAATTCAAGAGCTAGAAATATGGGATCTCAATTAGCAAGGTTAGAGAAAGGTCTTCCCTCAGCAAAGTCAGGATAGGATCTCCTAAACTATTCAAGGACACACAGTTAATATTGTATTGCATTCTCTCCAGAACTAATTCCTTGACTCCCCCAAACTTGGACCAATCAGGTTGTACTGTCTCCCTGGCAACGATAAACTTCCCTCGTTCCCATAGTGGGACAAAGGCACACACAGCTGCATGGCTTGGACCAATCAGGTTGTGCTGTCTCCCTGGCACCAACTAACTTCCCTAGTTCCCATAGTGGGACAAAAGCACACACAGCTGCACAGCCTTGAATGTATCTGCGGTCCAGACTGCATGTTACAGAAGGATCTTTCTCATCCCGCTCTAGGTAAATCAAAGCAAATTTCCAATTAAAATGGTCTACTCTAACATTTCTAAAAGCAAAGCAATGAGCTACCCTTCTAGGTATTTTAAGATCATCTTGGTCCTGCAACAAAAAGTAAAATGTAAGCACACATTTCGAAATCACCATTATGTTAACAGAAAACAACATTAAGTAGCTGAGGTCTACACTCAGCTAGACCAACGATAAAAATACACATTTAGTTGACATGAATATACTATACAGACCCTCCAGCATTTTGTGATTTGCAAAATAATCGTGAAATCGGCTGAAGAGCGCGAGGACCGCGATAAATTGACATTTTTGGCCACGAAAAAGGTCTCCGGCAGGCTACAAAAATGATGGTGACGTCTTATTGGCTGTACGCGCAGGTCACTACGAGGTGCCGTACAGCCGTAATAGCTGCCTGTTTACCCCTGCTGTACTGCATTAAGGGACGTGTCCCTGTGCTTTGGAAGAAGAAGAAGAAGCAAGTCCATGAAAAAGCCAGGCAGTGTGAGTGCAGGGCTCGGTACGCGTTGGCTTTCAAATGGGCAGAATAATATTTCTGTGAAATGACAAATCTTCCTCCCCCAGGAAGCTGACATACTTGACCCACCCACCATTGAGCACCCTGAAAACGGTGACTCCAGCAAGCGGTTCTTACCTTCTCTTTCCTCTCCTTAATTCGTTCCAACATTAAATGGATTTTTTTTTTTCCCCAAGACCTTTATTGTGGCAAAGTCAAAACATTACACAGCCTGTAGCCTACAACCCTGGGGCCGGCTGCGAGAGTGGAAGCTTCAACGAAAGCGTATTATATATAGATACAAGCAGTCGGGGCGGCAGTGTAAAACATACAGTTGGGTCTTGTAACGGTATTTATGTGTTTTTTTTTTTTTGAAAGGCAACCTAGGCCACAACCAGCAGACCCAGGTACAACATTAAACTGGAGACCATTAACTCTGAAAGAAAAATAAGATTAGTACAGTTCACAAAACAACGGCGCACACCGGGACCAGTGCACACAAGAATGACGGCAATCGGTAAAGTCACATCACCCAGGCGACAGCTCAGTGACCCTTTGATCTTCCTCATCAGCCTGTCCTGTAACTAGAAAGTCTGTGAGAAAACTCCAAAAGTCTTTTGGTCTGGACTTCGCTGGCAGGTCCTCCTCATAGGTCCTGAGCCTATCTCTGCAGCTGGCCATGTCCCCCAGCCATCTGGCTATAGTTGGTTTCTTGGAGCTATTCCAACATTGAGCTACTTGTCTCTTGGCCAGCAGCAATGCAATAACACAGAATTTACGTTTAATGGCCTTGAATTGGGCCGTTATTCCCAGAAGCCCCACTCTTATAGAACACAGCACTTCAGAGCCCAGCATGGCGGACAACGTAGTGAAGACCTCGCACCAGTAGTTCTGGATCGCTATGCATGACCAGGCCAGGTGTAAGAAGTCAGCCCCCTCCCTCCCGCATCGTTTACACTGGTCGACATCTGATAATCCATATTTGTGCATGCGAGCCGGGGTATAGTATGCTTGGTGCAAGAATTTGAAGTGTATAATGCAGAGATTGCCATTGGGGGTAAGGATCTGGGTCAGTGCGCATGCCTGCTGCCATTCCTGTTCAGTGAGCGGGTCGTCAAGGACCATGTCCCAACGCCCTTTGGCTCTGGCCGTGGAGTAAGGTAAGTCAGCCTGAGTTGAGGAGTACAGCCGGGATACCATATGGGAGGTGTTAGGGGATTCAATCATGAGTTGTAGGGGAGCTAGAGTGTCTGGTTCCTGTGGGAAGGTGGGGTAGTGTTCCCTTAACGCCCGTTTCAGCCTGTAGTATGTAAATATGAAGAGCGGGGACTTATTCTGTATATACGTCATGTCATCTATTTCGATAAAGTCCCCCTCACAGAATAAATCGCCAAGCGTGGATATGCCCACTCGTTGTAGCATAGACATGCCCACCGATTCCCCTGTGACCGACAGAGCTTGGTGATGTGCCAACGGCAGGGAAGGGGCAAACAATGGTGCTTTATGCGTTAGATGACCCAATTTGTTCCATGCTTTAATGGTGGCATCCACCGGATTGATATCCTGGGAGTGGAGAGGCTGGCGTTTATGCGTGAGTATGGACGTGAGGGGTACTGGCACCGCATCATCTTTTTCTATTGCTGTGTGCGTGAGGTAGGGGACCTCGTGAAACCAGTAAGTAGCAAATTGAGCTTGCGCGCAAAGGTAATATAATAAAAAATCCGGGACACCAAAGCCCCCCTTGATATATGGGAGCGTCAAAGTCTGTAGATCTATACGCGCCTGTTTACCCGCCCATATGAGCTGCAGCGTGAGTGTTTTTATGCGACGGAATACCTCGGCCGGGGGGGGGATCGGGATGTTGTTAAACAGGTACAGGAATTTGGGCAAGACATTCATTTTGACAATCGCTATGCGATCTGCCAGGGACAGAGGGAGTTGTATTCAGCGCCGGATTTTATCTTCCAACGTGGAAATGACAGTGCCATAGTTCTCCCTAATCACCACCTCCGGGTCTCTATGAAACATGACCCCCAAATAGCGAACCGGGTCTGTTTGCCAGACCAGCGGGTAGTCCGTGTGGATAGGTTCAGCCATATCAGTCAATGGGATAATGTATGATTTTGTCCAGTTAATGGCAAGCCCGGAGTGACCCTCGAACTTCACGTATTCCCTGAGTAGCGGATTTAGATTCGTAGCCGGATCTCGCACATACAAGAGCATGTCATCTGCGTATAATGATATGTGCAGGGGTCTATCAGTAAAACACAGTGCCGAGGACTTATATTCCTGTCTGATGTGACATGCAAGTGGTTCGAGGGCGAGGGCAAATAATAGGGGGGACAGGGGGCAGCCCTGTCTCGTACCACGCCCTATAGGGAAACCGTTGGATACGTAGCAATTCACACGCACTCTAGCGCCAGGGTTGGTGTAGAGTAATCTCACCCATTGCACGAACCTTTTAGGAAAGCCCATTCTGTGCAATATGGTGATAAGATAGCTCCATTCAACTGAATCGAACGCCTTTGCGGCGTCCAACATGATAGCCACGGCCTTCGTGGAAGGCTGCAGGTAGTGGGATAATGCGAATAGTGTCCTTGTATTGTGCGCTGTGGAGCGAGTGGGGATAAACCCTGATTGGTCAGGAAGCACTAAGTTAGTCATTAGGGGGGTGAGTCTAACAGCTAGGATTTTGGCAAGGATTTTAGAGTCGGCGTTTATAAGCGATAGGGGCCTGTATGAATCGCAGAGTTCGGGGTCTTTGTGTGCTTTTAACAACGTGATGATCACAGCTTCCCTGAGAGTGGGCGGCAACTCTCCCTGATCGAACGCCGCACCGAACATCGCCACCAAATGCGGGGCCAGAATGTCCACGTAATGTTTGTAAAACTCATTGGTGTAGCCGTCTGGCCCAGGGGATTTGTTGTTGGGTAGAGATTTAATTATGTCCGTGACCTCCTCGATTGTAATGGGGGCGGCCAGGTGCACCCTCTGAGAGTCTGATAGCCAGGCTATGGCCACGTCCTCCAGGTAGCTGTATATTTCATCCGGGGATGCTATAGAACGGGAAGTGTAGAGTGCGCTATATGCGTCAACGAAACAGGACAGTATGTCAGTGGCCTGTGTCTTACAGTCCCCGTCAGTGGACCGTACTCGTAGGACAGTATTGCGCTTTCTGCCCTCGCAGATTTTAGAAGCCAGGATTCCCCCAGGTCTTCCGCCCTCCTTAAAAGCTCTAGCAGAGTAGCGCTTGTCTAAGTATTTGATTTCATCTTCCACATAAGCGCTATGTTCTGTGTGCAACAAACGCAGTTCGCTCAATAAGGAGATGTCTTGCGAGGTTTCGAAAGCCTTTTCTAGTTCCCTCATTCGCTTTTCTCGCCTATTGATCTGGTGTCGTATATCTCTCAGTATGCCTACTGTAGTGCTGATACAAACCCCACGAATCGTGGCTTTAAAAGCTTCCCAGAGTAAGCAAGGGTCATCTGAAGACGGCTCATTCAGCTGGAAGTAGTCCACGATGGCCGTGTGTATAGTATGGTCATAATTTGAGTCAGTCAAAGCTCTAGAGTTGAATCTCCATTGGAAGGGAGGCGGAGTATAGTTCGGGATAGTTATGGAAAGCAGGACAGGGTTGTGATCGGAAAGTGTTCTGGGCAGAACCCGTATATCTGTGGTCCAAAGTGCGATGTCAGTCGAAGCGAGCCAGTAATCTAGGCGCGACCAACTGCTGTGTACCGGTGATATGTGTGTTGCGCCAGCGGTGACCGGGAACTTATGCCTCCAGATGTCCGTGAGAGCTAGATCGCGCATTAATTGGTGTAGCTGCAGCCTAGCGTGTTTGTGCGGTTCGTGCGAGTTTGGCGACCTGTCTAGATCGCCATCCAAAGCTATATTCCAGTCCCCCCCACAAATGATGTGTGCACCCCGAAAATAGTCGACCCCACAGATCCCGAATGAATTCTGGTGCGTCTACGTTAGGACCATATACATTTAGTAGTGCAACCTTTTGGCCGCGTAGTATGCCGTTAACGATGGTGAATCTACCCTCGGGATCACTAGTCCGAGGAGGCATAATTGTGTTCTGTGTCTATTATTGTTCACAGTAGCCATAACTCCGTGGTAGCATAGTAGACGGTGCCGAAAACAAACAGCGTAATAGTATGTAGTGCAAGAGGCACTGGCCGCGTCGGTTCATGCACAAGGAGCACACAAGTGACAAAATAACATTATAATTGTGTTTCAGAGCAATCGGTCTCAAAACAAAAACAAAACACCCCGTCCACCCACCCCCACCCACTTCAGCACCCCAAACCTGCCGAAGCCATCTTCCCCAGGAACAATTACCCCAAAAACAACAAGGACAAAATGAGTTCCCCATCCCAATTAACTTTGCGGGGAACACCCTTTTGGAGGACCACAGGGGGCACAGCTCAACACCCGAATGTACGGGCGTGGACGTCTCTAATGCATCTAGATTTGTGCCAACAACACTGCATATACCAATTCACATGTCGCCCATTCTCTAGTCTCACTGGGCAGCAGCCAGGCACATCCCTCCCATCTCCCAACCCCCCCCCCCCCACAGTGACCTCATTATTAATTGCGGCCAGGCCGCGTCCTCAACGACATGGCTAGCCAACAGAACACAAGCTAACTGTGCGTCTACCACTATAGTTCAAGTGTTTACCAATGACCCTAGTAACAGAGTCAACTGCAACAGAACAGAAGTAGGGAAAGTGATCCGAAGCTAGACAAGTACGCCTATATGGGGTTGGAAGTCCCAAAAGCCGTGTAGTGGATCACAACCTCCTAAAAGAGGGGGTAGGCACATACCAGACCATGGCATAGGTCGGGGGGGGGTCCACCCTGCGAGATCAGGCAAAAGGATGGGTGGATCAGCATAGACAGAAAGCAGCCAGCAGAGTAATAACAGCATGTCTGGGTCCATGCAACATAACCTATCCAGGAAAGGGCAGCCGGGAGGCAGCGTGATCAGGAAATAAAACATTGGCAAGCATTTAGACGTCTCCCATATGACCGGAGAAAAGCAATACAGGAAGAGTGTGGGCAGCTGAACGGCTACAATATGTACATTTGAAACTTTACATAATTAGAATTCCTGGCGACACAGTATAAGGCACAAGAAAGAGCTGATGGGGCTACAGGTATATCGTCAGTAAGAACATTAGACAAAGTGCCACGGAATAAGCAGAGCTCCGAGTAAAGTTATTGTCAAGAACCAGCTCAGCAACAATGTCTATCGCACATGGGTGCAATGACGTGGCACTAGAGTGAAAGTCAATAGGCAATCAACGGCGGTGATGGACACACCCCTTCTGAGTAGTAGGCAGGGAGTGCCCAGTAGGGATTAAGCGTTGTGATACATTACCATCTCAGTCAGAATCCGCATTTTGGTCATCTCGGGATGCCTTGTTCGCCTGTTTCCTGGCGTTTTTGACAAACTCCATTGCTGCTTTAGGGTTCGACAAAATGACAGGTTTCCCTTCCCATGTTACCCTGAGTCTGGCCGGATACAACATGGCGTAGACGATGTTTAACTCACGTAGTTTCGCTTTCGCTGAAGCAAATTCCTTCCGAGCCTGCTGAACAGCGACCGTGTGATCTGGGTAAAATTCCAGCTTGTTCCCTTGGTGCGTTATTTGCCCCTTCTCACGCGCAAGACGGAGGATGGTGTCCCTGTCACGGTAGTTTAAAATGCGCGCGACAATGGGTCTGGGAGTCTCGCCCGGGGGAGGCCGCGGCGCGAGGGACCTGTGAGCTCTCTCAACAATGAAAACTGAAGACAGAGCCTCTGCTCCGAATAAATCCTTGCACAGTTGTTCAACGTAGAGTTCCATGCGCCCAGTATTGGTCGATTCCGGAACTCCCGTGATGCGCACATTATTGCGCCGAGAGCGCGCTTCCAACTCTTCCTCCTTGGCACGTATCACTTCGAGGACTCTGTCCAATCCATTGCATTTCGTTGTGGTGGTTCTGGATTCGTCCTCAACCTCCGAAATCCGCGCCTCGGCCGCCTCTAGCCTCTCCCCATGTTTTTCGAGTTTGTCCGCCATGCCATCCATTCTGCAAGTCAGATGATCGAGCTTGCCATTGATATCCTGCAGGTTCGACTGTATGGCGAGAAGAATCTTCTCCATGTTGTTGCTTGCTGACGCTGTAGGTTGACCTCCACCCTCCGCCATAGCCTCCGCGTTTTTAGTGGGCTTCTTTGATTCAAAGCTCAACTTCGGTTGCTGCCTATCAGGTCTCACCATTATACCTCGCAATGTGAGCTGGGCTTTGGTGGTCTGCCGTGTGGATCTCGGTAGTGTAGTGGGCGACCCCGTCTTGGCTAGGAATGTTCTTGCTGGGTAGGGCTGAGGGGTGCGAACTCGGATGCACAGCGATTTGGTGGCCCACCTACTCCCCCTCCGCCGTCGTTGAAGACTGTGGCCAGTGAACTACTCCCACGGAGCCCCGAGGCGGGGGAAGGACGGCTCAGCGAGGACACCCGGTCGCGATGGAAATGCGAGATCGCGCAGTATTAGGGCACACGTAACGAAAGAAGCACTTTGTTTTGCCGGGCACTATGGTGACAAGCAGGTTCAGTCTTTTGAGCGCGACCCCAGCCAGACCTCCTCAGAGTGACGCGCTGTGCATGCCGCCATCAAAGAGCCCCCCACTGGGCGAGGGCATTCCCCACAGTGCCTCACGCTTACTTTTTTGGCACCCTCGCGCCACTTCGTGGGATGCCGACGCCTCAGCAGGTTTTCTCGGGCAGTGCGATCTCCGTGAGGCGGGCGCGCTTCAATGAAAGTTAGTTTCGCGCTCCCTCGCGCCTCAGCAATGGGCTCCCTCTTCCGGGCAGTGGATAACGAGTACGCTGGTGGTAGCACTCACCACTAAGATTAGCGCAGGAATGATAGGGCGCGAAGGGGCGACTCACCGCTCCTCAGCACCGCAGCTACAGCAGTAAATCGCTGGTTCATATGCTCTCAGACGGAGCTAGTCGATTCTCATCGGTCTGGGCGCCGCCATCTTGTCGCCTCCGGGTCCCGAGGGGCACTGAGTCAGGGATTAATCCTCCTCGCACCCCTTTCGCTCAGCGCCGCCGTGGGGCTGCATTCCGCCATACAGTCTAGACACCACCACTCCGCTGGACTGCGATGTGACTGTGACTGCGGCCAGGGTCCCGGACAGTCAAAATCATCGGGCGGCCGCCATCTTGATCATCGCTCTCACCCGCGAGTAAATCTGCAGGTATCTCCAGCTGCCGTCCCGTTGATCAAAAGCACCTCACCACATCAGAAGCACGTTATGTTCCGCTCCATAAATCAGTGGTTGTTGGACGTGCTTGGCCGGATTAGCAGTGTGTTTTGTGGACGGATGTCGGACGTCCGGCGGAGCTGTGGTTTCACACAGCCATTCCGCTGTGCGCCCCCTAGCGCCTCAACATTAAATGGATTTGAAATAGGAAAGGAACATTTTGTTGGAAAGGTCATCTTTCTCTGGCATTTTCTGTTCCAACGGCAGCCTCGCGACGGAAAGGGGGGGAGGGGGGTCAGCCCCATGTGCTCCCTCGTCCAAGCTTGCTGAAGGAAAACCTTGACTTCAGCAAGCGGTTCTTGCCTCTCTTTCCTTTTTCATTCGTTCCCATGTGAAATGGATCCAAAAAAGAAAGAAACAATTTGTTTGAAATGTTGTCTTTCTCTGGCATTTTATTTTCGAGCTGCAGCTTCATTACGGAAGGGGTAAATAAATAAAGCAAGCATTGGCATAGCCAATAGATCTCGCTTTTGGGATCTTATAAGTATTTAGTTATGCAGCACAATATCCTTGCATGGCTAAACACTTATAAGGTCCCAAAGGCAAGACCTATTGGCTATGCCAATACTTGTCTTTCTAGAGGCTACTTGCACTGTGTTTTATTTATATTTAAACAGTTGATGTCAGTGTTGTAAGGGAACCTCATGTATCAAAAGTTTGTAGTTTTCTATTTTAAATGTAAGTTTTGTTTCCTAACTCGAATTTTGAAGGAGGCCTTTTCAATCCATTCAGTACACTATGCATGTATGTTTTATAGCAAACTTTGGATCTTGCATGTAACAAAAACAGGGACAGGAAGATGGCATTGACGAAGGTAGAGTTCACGCTTTCTTTCTTGTCTGGCTATCAACAAAACTTAACGAGTTAAGCAGTATTCTTTTTTTTATGTCTTGGTGTAATGGACAGATAACAGGTATATACAGTTAAGCAACTTCATGTTATTTATTATTATAGAACTCAGGAAGAATAAATACAGATTTATCGAAATCCAAACTAATTAACAAAATGTATTAGTCCACTCAGGCAAGACACAGCTTAGCATAGTCTATGGTCAACTACAGATCCCAAACCTTTACAAAATGTGAATGCTCTTAATTATAAGCATGGTTAGTAAAACCTCTACCCCACTCTTTGAAACAACTCAAAAAGTATTCTGAGTAGTCAGATTAAATAAACATGTCAGTGAAATTGTTCCTGTTGAATTCACACCCGTACTTGTATGCCATGTATTAAAACGGAGGCTCCATTTCATTGCCTATTACAGTTTGTAATGTTCGCCTTTGCCCCACTTTGTGGGAGTTTTCAAGCACTTCACAGCTTGTTTCCTAAGGGCACAGGATGGTTGGTAAATGGAGCATTAAGGGTGAGAAATGTTTCAAAGGCATTGACATCTACTGAAATCCCTAAGGAAATAAAAGAAAACTATTATATGAACCTCAGAAGTCTGAGTAATAAAAGACAATTACTGAGAAACTCCACATGTCCTTGCGTAACAAAAAACAGTGTACGTTTGGTAACAAGTGAAAAAAAAACACAAAAAAACATTGCCTTGGGAACTGTCCTATGGTGCCAAGTCAACGTGGGTAGAAAAGGCTACCATTTATGAAACAAAGAACTAAATCCAAGACTGGAGCTAAATGCTTTCGAAACGCAACCCTCTCACCACTCCAACATGCCAAGAGTCTTCTCTTGATAAGTACTTTAAGGGAATGGAAAGTTATAATTTATAATTGTGTTGAAAAATTGGACCAAATAGTGCATATAGCAGCTCAATTTTCAAAGAATTTGGCCAGTAGGCTATACATTTTCAAGACATTTCTAGGATATTTTTGGGATTAAATAAAGTACTGATTTCCAAATAGATACTACAAATCAATGCAAAATCCAAGAACGAGTTCTCCTGAGTAAACCACCCAACCTCGGGTAATGCTAGTCAGAAAGACCGGATACAACGTGACCTTGAAACATGACTCTGGATCAGAATGGGAATACAGTCACTCGAAAGGATTCAATTTAGTAACAGAAGCCAGCACTTTAGCATCTTGATGTGTATTGAAGTCCTTTATGCTATCTAAAAGACTGAGTGAGGAGCATTGATAAAATATGAGGGTCCAGAGTTATAAGAAACAAAGTTACACAAGGTGAAGATGGTAAGGATGGTAAAATTCGGTTTTGAGGTTAATTTATCGAGGTATTTGAGGAATTTTGGTGTAATAATAACAGAAGTCCTGAAGTTTAGGATTGAGGTGTGTAATTGGGATTATGTAGGGTTAGGTGCTGAGTTAGCAGATGCTCAAATTATAGACCAGATGAATTGGCCAAGAGGAGTTTTTACCAGAAATATAACAGCCAGGAGGATGCTTTGAACTACGACGTAGGAAGCGCTAATGTAAGGATTTTTCAGCACTATTGCATAGAGAATAATCTATGATTATGGTTGTTTGTTATGTTGTTATGTCATGATGACATTATGGATTTTCAGTCAATCGCACTTTGCTCTCTGTATTTATAGCCCTTCTGTAAAGAATGCACAAGAGCTCCTCAATTCCAGTTGAAAGTGAAGTTGGCTGAAAAGACAAAACTTGGTAAACACGTGACACACGAAAGACACTGCTAAATGTACAAAATCAATGCCAAGCTGAAGATGGGAAGGATTTGTTGTGAGCAGCTGTATGTAATGTTAGCAGGGAAGTGCCTTTGCTCAGCAGCAGAAGGCATCACTGTGTTTGTCACAAATGTACTCAATGGGGAGAAAGAAGCTGTTTGAGCACATCTGGCAAGTAGTCGTTTGTGCTGTCTTTAGTTATCCAGCAGAGAGGGCACCTGATCTGGAAAACCCAGAAAAGTCCTCTCTAATACACCTCTTTGTCAGCTCTCCAGGTTCGTTAGTAATATTTAATTTGCTGATGTGTAAACAAACCTTTACCCACAGTTGCTGACCAGGAATCCGGAGAGCCACCTATAGGTGCACATGAATTGGTGATTTTTCATAAGGAGTTGTCTGGAGCCCTGAAAGTAATGGCAGCATTTTTAATGCTTCCCACATGTGCAGTGTAAGAGCACGCCATGCTTGCAGCAAAGCACTCTGTCTCAGGCTGCCTCCTGGACATTAACAGATAAGTTTAGGATAGACTTGGGGGAAGGATTATTGAAATAAAGCGATACTGCATTATTCAGTAGCAGGCTTGGGAAGCAATTTGAATGGGAGCATTAGGGAGCAAAAGAATTTTATTAGACATAAGGGTCTCTTTTTCTCGTTTGTCAGGAGGGAGGAGAAGCCTCAGCCTGCGAAAACAGAGATTAAGGTTTGTAAAAAAGAGTAACTCTGAAGGCTGTGGCTCACGTCAAAAACAATGGCAATGCTGATACTCTGGGATGTCTGGTCCCGTGAGTGTGACCTGCATGTAAAAACAGCTGTAGTGGACTATCAGCCCCCCTCCTACTCGAGCTGACGGAGCGGGAGGCACACAATGTCACTGCTGTGTACAGTAAAAGATCGAGCCATGAATCTGAGGAAATTACAGAAACACATGAGGAGACGACCAAAGAAGGACTGCTAAAAGTTGACACAGAGCGAGGTGTATTTATACAAAGAGAAAGAACACACAAATGCTATAGACACAATTGCACTCACCAGTTGATCAAAGGCTAGCTGAGGTGAGGTTGGGTACCGTGCAAAGTACTTGGGCCTCACACGACGGCACGAGAATTGTTAAAGGAGCAGTGTGCCTTCTACATTAGAGCTTTCACTGTAATAGTACAAGTGAAAGCGAAAGTGATCGTACGTGTGCCTTATACAGTAGAGCTTTCACTGTAATACTACAAGTGAAAGCGAAAGTGATCGGATGCGCTCTGTGTTAATCATGCGAGTGGTGCGCGCGCAGCAGTGATCGCGCTGGAAGGGTGGCAGATGGTGGCTGCGCGCATGCACGCTCGCGTGAACGCAGCACTTTAATAACCTGTATACTAAATGTCTCTCCGAGCAGCGCATGCGCTGCCTCAGGCGAGACCTAAAAAACATTATATGGAAAGTAACTACATGCAACCAGACATAGTGGTTGCAAAGTGACCAGAGTGTTTTCTGTCACACGCAAACACATTAGCGCCACTTTACAGAGTGGGCCAGTTAATAGTGCTTTCAACTCGTTCCTTGAACAGCATTGTTGTTGGAAGAGAGGGTGAGGAGTTGACGTCTCTATGACCAGGGGGTCTCTGACATGTCCATGGTCTGGGGGTGTCTGACGTCTTCATGGGCAGTGGGGTCTCTGACGTCTTCATGGTCAGGGGTGTCTCTGGGGTCTCCGTGTGCTATTGTGCTTGGCTGAACCTATGCTCCAGAATGTTACCACAAAGGAGGATATAGCAAAACAAACTCCCCCGGACAGTGTATAATGCCTATTTCAAAGCTAAATGCTCTACTAAGTCAGTTTACAATGATATAAGGCTGAAAATGAATGATTACAAGTAAAATAAAGTGCTGCTAAATTTCCATATTTGTGCGGCTAAATTTCCATATTTGTGCTGCTAAATTTGCTAATCCATGCCGCTATATCCTGGGGGTCTGACTATAGGTTAATGATTATACTAAGATTATATAAAGTATTGCTTCTTTATACGGATATGACCACACATCAGCACACAGATTAACATATAGTTAAAAAAGATTATGGAGCATAAAATGTACCCTGCTCCAGACCGTAGCAGAGCTGTTCTCTTTTTTTAAGGCACTCTACGATTGGCTTGAATGGCAGAGCTGTTCTTCAGTGGGCATACAGTTTCTGTAAATCTGAGCAGTAATTACTACTGTACACATTTAATGAGGCTAAAGTGAAAAATTCTATGGTCAGTTACTGTAATCTGCAATGGACTATTGTAATATTTCCTCTACTCAAAAACACTTTTAAACCATGTTTGTGCTGTGACAATAGAGAATGTTTGCAGCCTAAACATGGTCAGCAATATGGAGAAGTGGGCATTTGTCTACAAATATTGCGGCATGTGCATTCTCCATTTGTGCAGGACCACCAGCCACTATTCTAATGTTGCGGAGGAGCACGTTGCAGAACCAGTTGTCATGATAGGAGTACCCATACATAGACAAGATGAAGGATGCGCTGCTCTGAGTCTCTGGAGTGGTAGTGATAAACGATCAGGTAGGTTTGATCATGCTGGCACCATAAAGAGATTTTTTTAACAGAGGCAAAAGCAGACCTTTTCTTTTTACTCCCATTGAACATAACAGCAGAGTAGCAGTTGGTCAGTAGACCTTTACAGAACTCTAGAGTGTGCTCTGCAACAAATTTAGTTAATTTATGCCTAGCTCTGAGGGTACTTATAGGTAAAGCAGAATGCAGTACAAAATAGGGAAAGGAAACAGGACGGAGACAAAGTGAGGCTGTGAATCAAAGAAGCTCAAACATAAAGTAGAAAGCTGCACAGGAAACAAAGAACACTGTAAAAGCAGTTGAAGAATCAGGGTTCTGTGTCAGGAATGGAGGTGAGGATTATGCATTATTCTCCTTTATTCCAAACTCCAGCAGCCTTAGACAAGCAGAATAACCACCAAAAAGAAAAACATATATATTTCGCAGAAACAAATAAAGGTCAGGCCAAAGAACCACTAATCACAGCCTCCTTTTCTTATGGTACCCCTCATTCTTTCCCACTTGAGCATCCATTTAAATCAGGTTGGAGAGCTTTTGCTACTTTGTGTGGGATAGGCCCATTTGCGATTAGGTGTATGGATATTTCTTGTTAATAATGGATAACTGTTACTGTTTGATAGTTCTCATCTGTAAATGCTGACTGTATTTGTAATACCCTTTTCTTCTGTTCTGACGTTTATGGCCCTCAAGCATCATGAACTGCTGCTTTCTCACCGTGAGGCATCCTTGTCCCGGTGTATTGTGTTGTGGTGGTAAGGCTTCTTCAAAGGGTTTGACCACAGCATCACCTATGGTGGTCTGTGCTTCTATGTGGTGCAAGCCTTTGTCCTCTAGAACGTTTGAGGACTTTAGCAGCTACTGTTCCCAAGCCCTTGATGGGCAACCATAGGGATGCATGAAGGGATGCAGTATGTGGGAGTGGAGTAGTCAGGCCCCCATTTCTATTACCAGACAGCCTAATCAGAACAGATATGCATCAACATGCACCGCAGTTGGCCGATTCACTGCTGTGGTACACTATCTGATACCAACAGGGTCTGTGGTTAGGCACCTGCAGTACCAGTAAGAAGACCAGATGCCAGGCTTTCTTATGTTTCTCTTAGCTGAGTGGGACTCTATTTCAAGTCAAAATCCTATGAGGATCGTATCTTCTCAGCTTCAGAAAAGATCCTGGACTTCTTGTCACTGTGTAACTTTCGTACCTGAGGCTGTCAAACCATGCCTTCATCCCACTGCTGTGTAAATGTACCTTTTTAGGGGTACACTGGTGCAGGGTCACCCTTTTGTCCATGGGTTCAAAGACCAACAAAATAGTGATCGGCCCTGGAGTTAGAAGAAATAACAAGTTTATTTTTCACCCATGAGTGGGACCACACCCACACCACACTCTCAAGTGCTGCATGAGGTAGTACACTGGCTTCACAAACCAGTGCCCTTTTATACAGGTTTTGTGCAGTGTAAGCATGTGAAAAGAAATAGGAAGAACACGTTTTAGAAATAGTTATCAGCAAACAAGGGCAGATGAATGACTACATGGTCAGCAAAGTGGGAGGGGGACCAGAAATGCTTATTGCAGCAGTAAATGATTGACAGTTAACAGGTGTATAAGCAGCTACAAACCCTCAGCATATACATTGCTTTTAGCTGAGTCAGGAAGTTAACTAAAATAGATAACACAAGCACAGTAAAAAGATGAGCAGAAGAGGACGGAACAATTACGAAGGAAACAAAATGGACACCACAGCTAAAATGGCTGCAGCTTATGCTAAGTAAAATATTAGACATTTCCACAGACGGCCCTTTTAGCATAAGCTAAGACATTTTCTTATGCTTTAAAAGGGATATGATAAACATCATGTATATCAATCAGCATCATAATGCTGACTTCTCGGTCTATTGCATTACATTTTGTACATTCGTTTTAGATGGTAGAGAAGTAGTACAAGTGGAAATACAGAGGGAACAAAGCATTGGCCCGCATTGAATACATAAACAACAAGAGGAAAGATTTTGAGATATGACATTCGGTGCATTTTTTCAAGATAGGGAAGAGTAAAATAATAATGTTCGGTGGGGACAGGAGTGGTAACAGTCAATACGTTTCGAGCCGTAGCTTCTTCCTCTACAAACCACATTTTTACAGCAATGATGACAACAGTTAAAGTTAGTCCAATAGCGAACATCATTTGTTTACTACAGATTTTTGCAGCGTTCGATTTCTTCTCCTCCGGCATGTTCATTACGTCGGTAAACAACAAAACAGATGATGCCCTAAGGTCCTGGGCAGGCATTGGTTTCTTCACTAACGTTGAGACAAGAAGTCACTAATAGGCTACCCCCCTTTGTAGTCAGTCTTTAACCACCCAGGATAGCGGCCCAAACAGTCTCTTTCTGCGATGAAATGTCTTTCTTCCTAGATCGAAGCCGATATCTAGATGTATCAGGGATCGTGTGGTCCGGGAAGATTTCCTCAGGTCTTTCAGGTGACACAGCTTGTCCTTTCTCAGTGGCCAGGATGTTGTGGAAATCTGTCAAAGCAGCTAGGCTTACAAAGGCATGCAGGACTTTTCGACAATGGGCGGCATGCACCCAATTCTTCCGGTTGGTCACTCGCACTGCAGTTCTGGTAGCTAGGAGAACTTGTTCCAGTCCACGCCAACGAGGTGCCAAGGGACTGGTCCACTGGAAGGCCTTTGTCAAGACAAAGTCACCAGGCCGCAGATCATGGCCATCACCCTGCACCTTGTCTGGAAGGGCTTCCCTTACCTGCTGTTAAATAGAAGACAAGCTGTCAGTTAACTGGGACAAATAGTCACTCATCAATACATGGGGTACATCATGTATAGGGTGAGGCTTATGCCCCAAATATTCATGGGCCTGCCAAGCACAACCTCATATGGCATAAGGCCAGATCGTGTATGTGGGATTGATCTGATAGAAAGTAGTGCTAGGGGCAGGGCAGCAGGCTATTTCAAAGATGTGAAAGCCTGTATGTTAGCCAATTTCAATTTCAGGGTGGAGTTGTAACGCACCAGCAAGCCTGCTGATTGTGGGTGAAAAGCGCCATGACATGTCTTCTTAAACCCTAACCCTTTCATGACATATTCGACAACTTGCCCAATGAAATGAGGTCTATTGTCACTCCATAAGACCCAACAAATGCTGAATCGAGTGAAGAACTCCTTTAGGAGCACTTTCCCTGTCTTGAGGGCTGTATTATCCTTCATAGTATACGCCTCCACCCATTTACTGAAGGCACAAACTGCTATTAAGACACTTATTTTAGGTTATTACAGCGCTCAAACTGAATGTAGTCCATTTGCAAAACCTCAAAAGGTACAGTTGGTGTCACAAACCCTCCTGTTGGAGTTTACAGGATTATACTGGAGACAGATCAAACAAGACTGGACCATCTTTTTAGCAGTGCCAGCAATATCAGGATGATCCCAAACTTGCAAAAGTTGCTTTGCCATTGAGGACGCACCAACATGTGCTGGCCCATGTGCCATGTGAATCATGGGGTATAAGTAGGCTGTGGGTAACTTCCATTTGGTCCTATCTTTATTCCTCCAGCAGCCCTCATCATCCAGTGCTCCCTCCTTAGACCATTGGTCTAGTTCATCAGTGGAGGCAGATTGTTGCATGTCCAAAAACAACAGTTGATGGACAGAATGCAGAACAATGTCATACATTCATCCCAGTACAGAGATCTGGGCCTAAATCCATTGTTTGTTTGCTCACCATGCCATTCCAGTTTGAAGCCAGCCATATGCAAATCAGTCTTGACCCTGTGCCCCATGGGAACAGTCCAGCCCGAACTGCCAAGCCAGGTTCTCCCTGGACTGGAAACAAGCATCCAAGGACCGGTTTCGGGCTTTCAGCCCTCATCAGCCTGGATAGCTTGATTCCAGTGGCATGGCGAGCACGGGACTCACGTCTGAGCATACCCGTCCCACTCGGGGTGACAAATGCAAAAACAACAGTTGATGGACAGAATGCAGAACAATGTCATACATTCACCCCAGTACAGAGATCTGGGCCTACATCCATTGTTTTTTTGCTCACCATGCCATTCCAGTTTGAACCCAGCCATATGCAAATCAGTCTTGACCCTGTACCCCATGGGAACAGTCCAGCCCGAACTGCCAAGCCAGGTTCTCCCTGGAGTGGAAACAAGCATCCAAGGACCGGTTTCGGGCTTTCAGCCCTCATCAGCCTGGATAGCTGATGAGGGCTCTCCCCACCACTGGAGTCAAGCTATCCTGGCTGAAGATGGCTGATAGCCAGAAACCGGTCCTAGGATGCTTGATTCCGGTCCAGAAAAGACATGGCTTGGCAGTTCGAGCTGGACTGTTCCCATGAGGCACAGGTTCAAGGCTGATTTGCATATGGCCATGTCGGAACTGGGGTGGTGTGGAGTGCAAAAAAATGATGGATTTAGGCCCAGATCTCTGTACTGGGGTGCATGTATGACATTGTTCTGCATTCTGTCCATCAACTGTTGTTTTTCCGATTGTTGCATGTCCAGCACTCCTTGCCTGGCATCATGCCAACGTACAGCTTGTGACTTCACTACATACTTAGATGTGGTACTTCGCTGCATTGCGGTTTCATGGGCTGTGTGATCTGCAAAGGCATTACCTGCTCCTATTTTATCAGTCACTTTCTTGTGTGCACTACACTTAACAATTGCCACTTTCTTAGGATGGGTTAGAGCAGTAAAGAGATTATGTACTAATTCTCCATGCACTATCTGTGTCCTATGTGAGGTGAGAAAGCCCCTTTCTTTCTACAAACAACCAAAATTGTGTGCCATCCCAAAAGCATACTGCCGGTCTGTAAAAATGTTAACAAGTAAGTCTGGACTAAGCTCACATGCTCTCGTCAGTGCAATCAGTTTGGCTGCTTGGGCAGGCTTTTGTGGGATGCAAGATGTTTCAACTACTGCCTGAAGTATTGTAATTGCATAGGCAGCAGATGTATGCCATCAGGCAATTTTAGACGCAAGCCGTCAACCCATAGCTCCCCATCAACACTGGGGAGAGTTGTATCTTGTAGGTCAACACAGCATTTTGTTTGCTCTTCAGTAAGGAATTTACAATCATGTACCTCTTGCAACTGAGTAGCTGGAAATGACAATAGTGTAGCAGGGTTTAGTGTCAGACATCTTTTCAGTGTAATATGAGGGGCCAAAAGTGTCAATTGATATCCTGTCATGCGAGCACTAGTCAAATGCTGTGTTTTTGTTTGATTTAGCAAAGCATCAATAGAATGGGGTACTAATACAAGCAGTTTATGTGACAAAACTATTCCTTCACTCTGACGTATTGATACAGCCGTTGCTGCCACTGCTCGGAAACATCCAGGCAGCGCACTGGCGACTGGGTCAAGAACAGCTGAGAAATATGCACAAGGACGGTGCTTATTACTGTGTGTCTGTGTTAAAACTGAGAGGGCACAACCTTCTCTCTCGTGTAAATAGAGTGTGAAAGTCTTCGTGTAGTCTGGAGTTCCTAAAACTGTTGCAAAGCAAGGAGCTTGACGTAACTGTTGGAAGGCATTCTGACATTCAGTAGTCCATGGGAGGGGCATTGGAGTGTCTTTAGTCAAAAAGGGCCAACAAAGGTTTAATGATGTACAAAAAACTGTGGATCCACTGCCTACAAAAATAAGTAAGGCCAATCAGTGCACGGACATCCTTCTGACTACGGGGCATGGGAGTATCTAAAATAGTCTGAATGCGGTCTGGTCCCTCCTTAGACAGGAGGTGACCTAAATAGGTAACCTGCTGTCTACAAAATTGCAATTTCTTTCGCAAGAATTTGTGATTGTGAGAGGCAAGAAATGATAACAATAACAGTGTTCCTTCTTCACACTGCTCAGGGGTATTTGCAGCCAACAAGATATCATCAACAGATTGGATAAGGGCCACCCCTGTAGGTACAGGAAAAGGATCAAGCTGCCATTTTAATTCCTGACTGTAAATGCTAGGACTCTCTGTATAGCCCTGTGGAGGGCTTCAGGGTTAACTCGAACAAATAACGTCAGGGTGAATGGGTATCGAGAAGAAAGCATTCTTCAAATTGATCACCGAAAATGTAGTGGCTGTAGGAGGGACCATAGTGAGAAGTGTAGTGATATCAGAAACTAACGGATATTGGGGCACTACAATTTTATTAACTTCTCGCAAATCAATGATGAATCTGTAGATTTTAGTGTCAGTGTCTTTTTTCAAAATAGGAAGGATAGGGCAATTGCAAGTGTTATAGGGGATTTCTTCCACTACCCCATCTTTAATCAAATCCTGAACAATATGTACTAATGCTTCTTCACCTTCTCGAGATACTTTGTATTGGGGCAGTCAAGCCAATGAGACACCCTCCTTTACTTGAATATGTACAGGTGGAATAACCATTTGACCCACATCAATATCTGATTTAGCCCACAAAGTACTGGGTAAGGATGCCAGAGCGACATCCTCATGGCTAATACAAAATCTCTCAACCATGGATATTTGTCATTCAAAATAACATGCACACCTTCCAGAGAACAACGTATTGTGGCACGAAAATATTTAAGCATATCGATACCCACAATGTTGTCCTGTGTGGTAAGGGAAAGCAAAAATGGACATGCTGCAGTGAATTTATTAAATCTGAATTCAAGTGGCTGTGAAAGTGGGCCAGGTATAGGTGTCCCATCGAATTCTATTGATGTTATCATTGTGCCGGACAGGAGAGCCCTAGGAACCAATTTTTTAGACAGAGCACTACGGGTAGCCCCTGTATCATCCAGAAACCGATCAGTAGGTCCTAAGATGTTTGCATCAACATAATGACCCATTTGATCTACTGGCACCTCAACCGGTTCCTTACCCCATCCTCAGCATCCCTATGCGTAATCGAAATCTGCAAGGGCATCAGCAGAATAATCAGACATTTGATATTGATTTCGTCTATCAAACGTATTAGAGTAACTTGGTCCTTGTTCAACGGCTTCAAATCTGGGACGAGCTCCTATACCTTCCCTGCTTCCTGAATTCCCTGGGCGTCCTCTTATACTGCCCCTTCCTCGCTGATACTGCTGACTTTGCAAACGAGGGTACTCAAAACGCCAATGCCCAGTCTCTTTACAATAGGCACACTGATCAGGGGACAAATTCGCTCGAGGGGGGGGGGGGCACTCCAGGTGTATACATTGCACATCTGCCTCTTCCACCTCCCCTAAATGGTGGACCATTTACTTGAGCCCACATAACTTTTCTTTTAATTCTTTAACTTTCTTATATTCCCTGCCTTTCACTTCCTGTTCCTGCCGCTCACAATATTGGGCCATAGTCAAAAGGGAAACCGGGGAAGACATGGTCCAAGAACTCTTGCTGGCCTTTAAGCCACTAGCTATTTCTGGTAACATATTAGCGACAAATTTGTCAACAAACAAATGCTTACCCGTATCATCGGCCAGTGACTGACCACTAAAATCATGGAATGTCTCATCAAATCTTGAAAAGAAATCGGAAACTAACTCATCCTTTTTCTGTTTACAGGACGCTAACGTGGTCCAATCTATTTTCTTAGGGGGTATGGGAGGTTTTAACATAGTCACACTAGCTTTAGGAAGATCTAATATATCCTACTCAGGTTTCTGCTCAGGCTTCCTTTCCACATCTCTTTGTTCTAAATGTTCCCAGGTATCACCATATGCTACATTGTCATCTATTTTACGTATCGTTCGCCACATATCAGGGGGCAAAATAAGCCCAAAAAACATATTGATATCTGGCAAGGTCATAGTGCAGGAGCTGATGCCTCCTTCCACCTCCTCATAAAAGGCGGCAGGATTTTTCCGGGGGTCATGCAAACCATCCTTGAGAGCCATAACGTCAGCTCTACTCCAAGGAGTGTAAACCCAATTATATATAAAATATACCTTTGCATCATCCAAAGTTTTATCATCATTGATTCCCGCACCCTTCGGAGGAACATACAGGGGTGCAGCTTCACGCATAGGTTTCACAGTAACTATAGTAGTACTGGGTGCAAACTCTTCCACTGGAGCGTCTACATCTGTGCTTTAGTTTGAACTGCTTCTATACCTCTCTGTTTTCTAGCTAATTTTTGCTCCTTTCGTAAACGTAATGTTGCTTCTCGTATTTTTTTTTTGTAAAAGTTTTATTTTTGAGAAAAACAGGAAAACAAGAACGGCCACCGAGGTGCCGCACATTTCCCCACGCAGGGGGTACAATCCGGGACCATGATCTTCTCGTATTTTAACCACTCGTCTAATCATATTAGATAAAGCCGAAAAAGGTAAAAGTCCCCTCTGTTAATTTATATCAGCTGGCTCTAGTTCCTGAAAAATGTGTCTATAATCAAATATTACCCCCCAAGCACATTTTTCTACAAAATAGAATTGCTCCATATTTTGCCACTGTTGAACCATAGCTACGATGACAGATGCAGTGTGAGGCCGACGAGCCTCCTCTCTAGCAGCGGTTTTTAATTTATATATTTCTGCTTTAGTCAAAGTAGAGCGAGTTTGTCACCCATCTTGCTTATCTTGTTCTTTATCGTCTGAAAACAAAGGCTCGTCATCAGAAACCTCAACAGGGGCACTTGGAGTGGGAAATTTATACGGGTGTGGGTGGCGTTCTAATAGGATGCAGTCATCCTGAGGTTTATTAAGTATGGGATCAACAGGGCGCCTAATAGGGTACTGGCCATTTACCTCTAGTCGACATTTCCTATCCTTTTTTTCTATGTTTTCCTTCTTTTCTTTATTTTTTTGTTCTAGCACTTTTTTATATATCGTTTTTTGTTGTTCTTTTTCTGCTATAGCTTCTGCTCTCTTTGCTCTCTCTCGTACTTCTTTCTCCCACATACACAAACAATCAAACATACCCTGTCGACTTTTTCTTTTAAATAAACACTGCTCTACATATTGAACCTTTTTAGAATCGAATAACCCATTCACTGGCCATTGCAGATCAGAATCTTTCTTTGTGTATTTGTTCCACAGTGTACCGTACATTTTGGAAGAAATACCATATTTGACATACATGTCCCCTATGGGGGAGCTGGCTGACTTTTTTCTAAACTAACTTTGGTAGCACAAGAGCAGCAACACCACCTACGCAGTGTGCTGAGAACAAGCATGTTTCATAAATATGTGTAAAATATTAGTACTCAAAATATTTCAATAGGAGAAAAATCTCCACATTGCATGCTTTCAAACTTTGCAAAGGATAAATAACAAATCTAAACAAAAAGCCCAGGCCAAACAAATCAAGAGTGCCGCTTCAGCGACCTTACCAAACAGAAGTCTCCAACTCCCACCTGCCGATCTCTAGTTGATCTAATGATCACTGCAAAAGTACGCTAAAGAAAACCCCAGTCGAGACCGGCTACCACCTGGAGGGTCAAATCGGGAAAACTGGAAAAGTCACGTCGGGCTGCAAAGACAAAGGTCTCCTCATGCAATGCGCTTCCTCGGTAAGATTTCGATCCTCCCGTCAAGACCACTCCTTCGGACAGCTGCGTCTCTGATGGAGTCCCACAATGAGGGCCAACTGTGGAAATGTACCATTTTAGGGGTACACTGGTGCAGGGTCACCCTTTTGTCCACGGGTGTCAAAGACCAACAAAATAGAGATCGGCACAGGAAGAACTAACAAGTTTACTAATCACTCATGAGTGGGACCACATCCACACAGCACAATCAAGTGCTGCATGAGGTAGTACACTGGCTTCACAAACCAGTGCCCTTTTATACAGGTTTTGTGCAGTGTGAGCATGTGAACCGAATAGGAAGAACACGTTTTAGAAATAGTTATCAGCAAACTAGGGCAGAGGAATAACAACATGGTCAGCAAAGTGGTAGGGGGATCAGAAATGCTTATGGCAGTAGTAAATGATTGACAGTTAACTGGTGTACTAGCAGCTACAAATCCTCAGCATGAACATTGCTTTTAGCTGAGTCAGGAAGTTAACTAAAATAGATAACACAAGCACAGTAAAAAGACGAGCAGCAGAGGACAGGAGGATTACGAAGCGAACTAAATGGATTCCACATCCAAAATGGCTGCAGCTTATGCTAAGTAAAATATTACACATTTCCACACTGCTGCTTGACAAACACCCTACTCACCCTTGCTTTAATTCACAACTTTTTACCATATGCCTGTCCCTGCTTTACTATCCTTTGCAGATCCTATCCTTGCTGATAATCATGTGCCCATCTCCTGATTATTTAATTTGCTATGAAACGCTGATATCCCAAATCCTGTATTATACGATCTTGTTTCCCTTCTTCTCGTACTACATCTTTGTTATTGTCCATGCCGTATTGATTTTCCATGTTCCACCTTCACCCCAGCTGGCCTCTTCCAACTGAACAATCCCTCCCCTCTGCCTCTCTATTGTTAACCACACACCCTTTGTGCTGTATTTTTCTGGCCCTTGTCCCCACTCTCCATCTTACATCTATATTGTGCTATCCCACTCGAAATACATACATATGTCATAAGGTCTCCTCCACACTACCTCTGGCAGGCTACTGGCATGCATATTTTTCCAAAGGGAGCTGCATAACCATCTTCCAGTTAATTATTGATTGAATCGTTTCCTATGCTTAAATAAATTCCAGTTTTAGTATTTGTCTCTAGTAAAATCTGATGTGCTCTAAATTGTAGGCTTTGCAAGTGTAAAGGGTGGATTGGTGTCAACCAGCAGAATGTGGTTTTTCTTGCTCACCTGTTGTTCTCAGAGTCTCTGCAAACAAACCTAGGATTGAGGCTTGAGGCTATGAGGTGCATGGGGAGATCCGTGTCTGAGTTTAGGCTAGCCTGTTGTTAAAATCAGTGGGCAGTAGTTTGACCTGGGTTTGACCTTTGATGGGGCGGGGTGGGGAGGCAGTTGGGGCCCAGTCTTCTCCCAGCCACAGTCTTTAACCCAGTGACCTTCAAACTTTTTAATGCTGCGGCTCCCCAGTGGGGAAAAAAATTCCCGCCACCCCTCAATTTTTCACAATTATCGTATTAAACTGGCAATATTTAAATATGCATAAACGTATTTAAACATTGCAGTTAAGTTCTATTACTGTTTTACAAATGCAATCAAATACATGATTGCTAAACATACCATTCTGGTCAGGCAGGGATTTTTTAACGGGTAAAAGTATCCACAGTGTGATTATTAGAAATATGGGTGGGAGGTTTAAAGAATATGTGGAGTCCCTTTACGTTTGACACCTTCTCCCAGCTAGATTATAAATGACAAAAGTTAGTGATAGCCCATTATAGAGTGGCGTATTGCCGCTCAGTTTTTTCAGCTGAAAACAAAGGACTGTTCTCAGCATATTTCTTCTTTTGGTGAAAGCCTGCCCCCCGCCCACCCCTGGGATCACTTGAGGCCCACCTAGAGGGGCACGCCCCCCAGGTTTGAAGATCCCTGCTCTAACCTAAGGCCTGAGTGTGGCCAGGTGTGCCCTGACATCTGGCCTTGTGCTGGGGAGGGTTAGTTAGGAGGGGGTCCGCTTTGTATGCTGCTCTCCCTTCCACAATTCCCCCACTCTCCATGATGTTGGAGGGGTCACGGGGGAAACTGTGCTATACTCCTGCCATCCTCTACCTACTACAGTGAGTTCAATGAATGTGCATCCGCACCTGGTGAAACCGGCTTCAGATCTCAAGGCCAAGAATTCTAAAGCCTGGAGCTCGTGCACCCGGGCGTTCCAGACCCTGAATTTGCAGACTCTGTAATTCCTATCTAGAGACACCAGGCCAATCAGTGCAGTGAGTGACGAAACTTCACCCAGATTTACCCCTCGGGTGGAATACTGCCACTAGTATTGCAGGTGTTGGCATAGCGGCAAGGTCATAATCCACTCTTCAGTTCTTGATGTTAAATGGGTCAGTTCATCCTGCTTTGACCATGGTGCTGCCCTGCTAACGTGATCCTAATTCCTATTCTGGAATGAATGTTAGAAAGGGAATATAATATTGTACAGCTAATTAGATCATAGCATGTGATGGGTACTTGTAGACAGGTTTTATGACTTGCTATGCATGTATTGAGTAAGGCAGGACTGTTGTTTCAAAAAAACAAGCTTTCTCACTATTGTGTAAGGAAGTCCAAAAAAAATCTACAAATATCTTGCAGATCTGGAAACCTTTGCCTCCTTTGAACTTAAATGTAACCTTAAGTTGAGAATCAATTGTGGGAACGTTAGAAGCAGTCTATTTAGAATTTCTTTGCCCATGAAGTCGATTCACCAAAATACAAGCGGTAGCAAAAGTGGCCTCACGGACCTTTGACCTGATTGACATATGACCTTTGACCCTGAATTTTCCCAGGAAGTGAAGTCACTTGTCTTTAACTCAAATGATATCATAATAATTGACATCACTGAAGTTACATTATAACTGTTGTCATTAACATCAAAATTCAACACAAATGTTTCTGTTTGATACCCCTATATTAGGGTGCTGACAAAATCTTGGAAAGTGGTATGGTGTAATACAATACTTGCCCTAAATTGTTCTGAGTAAAGCGAATGTACCACAGCTCTTTTGAATCTGTTCAGGGGTAAGGGTTTCTCCCCCAAAAAACATTTTGAAAACATGGGTCAAAAAAATGCATTTTAAAGCAAACATTTCACATAAATCTGCGAACATGCCTTAGGCTATGAAAGGGTGCACTTCAAATATATAAGTCCTTTCATGGTGTGTCAAGCCAGTGAAGCCTGCCGCTGCAGGACTTGACCCCATATTTTTCAAAACATGCTGTGGGTGGCCCAATATGGCAATACTAACCTCATTTGTGCCTGAACCATCATTTTGCAATGGGTGTCCCTTATATGCCATAGGTGTCCCCTTTGGCAACAATTACATATAATATCCCAGTCCCAGAAATAGTGCTGTTAATCTTATATGTTCACGATGGGTGACCCTAATGTCAAAATGTACCTCCTGTATGATCGCTATGATTTTGTCATGTTTGGCCTCCTTATATATTCCACAGCTATCTTCCTTTATGCCAAGAATCAGCTACGTGTTAGCTCCAGCATTGTCTCATGTTCCATGCCATGTTCCATACCATAAATTGCCTCCAATGTGCCTGTGACAGCCTTTTGCCATGGATGTCCATTATGTCAAGTGTTATCTCTAATATGTCAGGTACCTGTATTATAATAATTGCCTCTAGTATGCCAACACCAGTATTTTTCCAAGGCCAAAAGCACACTTGCAAGCATAATACCACATTCTCACTCATGCTAATTCACATTCACTAACTCACACTCATTCTCACCTACTCACTCTTACTCAATCATTCTCCATTCTCACTCACTTGCACTCATTCATTCTCACTCTCTTGCACTCAATCTAACACTCACACATTGTCACTCATTCTTACACTGATCAACTCAAACCTACTCACTCACACTAACTTGCACTCACTCTTACTCTAACTCCATCATTCTCACTCTCTCTAACTCACTCACATTTACTTACTGGCATTTAATGTTATTTATTCCCACTCCTATCACAGTCACTTTCACTCACACACACGCTCACATACACCCGTGCTTACACATAATCACTCCCTCTCACACACACACTCATCCAGAAGCACGCACACACATACATATAAAACATTTTTTACTTACTTGATGCGCCAGTTTTTATTATTTAAATAGTGAATAATATACAATTAGCCACTATTAGTATAATTGGAAATGAGCTGAAAACAATAAGGGCAAAGCTATCCCTGTCTTCCTGGCACTGATTTTGCCACCTCTGAGGTTAGGGATAGCAAATACAGTGCCAGGGGTTGCAGGAACAAGCATGGGGTCACCGGTGTGACACCCTCGCGACCACTAAATTAAGTTTGTTGTGAATGGGGTCTCTAGTTGGCAGTGGTTTGCACCCTGTGCAAGTAGGGACACTTACTCTAGTCAGGGTAAGGAAGTCACACAGCTAAGTTATCTCATGCTCACCCCCTTGGTAGCTTGGCACGAGCAGTCCGGTTTATGTCAGAGACCATGTGTAAAGAATTTGTACATACACACAGTAGTAACACAGTGAAAACACTACAAAAGAAGTCCACACAGGTTTAGAAAAAATATCCAACATTTATCTGAATAAAACAAGACCAAAATTACAAAAATTCATCATAGGCAAGTCAAAATATCACTTTCAAATATTAAGCAAGATTAGCCCATAGAAATCAATGGATGTGTTAGTTTTAGCACAAAGTACCTTTGATGCATCAAAAATCAAAGACTGGGGGGGAGGAGCTTCGCGCGCAACCAAGATGGCCACGTGAGCTTAGGGCTCCCGAGACCCTCGTAACCTCCCGCATCTATCCTGTCGTTTATCCTGTCCCTTATCGACGTTACCGTGAAGGTGATGTCACGCCTGCCAGTCTGCCAAAAAGCACACTTACAATACAAGCCCATTCCGCGATCAGGATGCGCAACGGCGCATGCGCGAGGGGATCGGGCAGTACATTAAAGCATGACCTCCCCGCTACAATACGCTTCGCGCTCTAGTGTTCCCGTCGCTCTTACGACGCGTCATTTCCGCCTCGCCACTCTTCGGTTACGCTCCTGAATTGCTTCCTGATACAGGCTTCGCATCGGAGCCTGCCCTTTGCTTGTTGCCTACGATTCCTTGAGGCTGGCTGTCTTGCCTTGCTAGCCGACCTGTCTTGTCCTTGGAGACGTGCCTCTCTTTTATCGAGGCTATTCCCTCGGCATTCCGCTTTTCTCTTTGAGCGGAAAATTCAGAGGTTTCCCTGTTAGTTTATGTCCGTTGTCTGCCGGCTATCTGCTCTCCGATCCCTGGGGGGGTCCTGTTCCTCTTATCCACGGTTCCGCCTTTTGGCCGGATACGGTTCCGTTGAAGCGGCCAGACTTGTGGGGAGTGTTGATTGGGGCTTCTTGGGGGATGTGGTAGTCGTGGTCCGCCTGACAGGACATTTCCCCTTTGTGTTTGTTCTTATTCTTTGTGTTGCTGGAATTCCTGGACGCTGCCATTTGTCACAGTACAAGGGAGAGAAGATCGGGTAATGCGCTTGTAGCGCACTTTATTCATTTACCTTTCTCCCATTTATTGATGGTGTTGATTATTATGCCTACTGTTACTTGCAGATACTTTATATTCGCTGTGTTCATATCGTGCTGCCATCCCTCCACACTGTTCAGCCTGTTGCTTCTGGGGTAAGCCTGGTGCAGATGCCTATTCTTAATTATTGGTGAAATGAACACTAGGTCGATATATGATTTCTATCACAACAGGCATCGCATGGTACCTAGACGCCTTGAAGGTTCAACACTACTGTTCTTAGAGAAGATTGGTCACCTCCAGGTACATAGATGGGACTGATGGGGGAATATTTACATGCTTGTTGATTGTTGTTGTACTAACTAAGTCATTCCTTTTAGTGCCAGCTTCCACCAGAGAGGGAGATCCGTCCAAGAAGTCCAGTGTCTCTTCCCCTTCTTTTCTTGTTTTGTTCCCTCCTTTCCCTCCATATCACCATTGTGTTCTAGTGTTTGATAGACACAATAGGTGTAGGGGGGACGGTTTGGGTCTGACTTTCGTACCTGGCACTCCTGCGGAAACGGCTCTTGGCTCCTTACAGGTGAAGCACGACTGAGGCGAAACCTGCATTCCGATTTTGAATCGGACTCCGGGAACCGGTGTTATGGCGCTTTGAAGATTGAGGCCTTCATCTCCGTGACGACGGCTGTGGAGTTGGCATGGTGCCCGAGCTGTAGTTGAACAACAACGGCCTGTTGGGGTTGAGTCGACCGGTCTTGTCACTTTTGCTTTCGCTTTTGCCAGAGAGACCTGTGACTGTGTCTGTGTCCACCCCTGTGCCTATATACTACCGCGCTGTGTCACTCTCGATTGTACTTTCTCCTTGCTTGGTCCTATCTGGACGGCGTTTGGCCTGTTTTTGACCGTGACTGCTTCTGCCAGTGGGGATTTGGCTCCGCCATCTTCCTAACTCGATTCATCGGACCGACTTGCCCTGTCCCTTGCAATGGCGGGGAAACCGGAGAGTGAAAAGCAGAAAAGTAAACCCACCCGGCGGGGCAGCTATACCCAAACTAACGTCATGGATAGATATGCCCAGGTCAGGGGGTCTCCCGGTGGATCGGGCAGGTCGCACGATGACACGAAAGACCCGCCATCATCGGTAACTGAGTTGACCCTGCAAGATGTCATGGCTGCAATTGACGGGATTAAATCCTCATTGGGGCAGCAAATGGATACTCTCGCCCATAAGCTGGACACTGTGGCGATTGACGTCAACCTGATCCGTACGGACCTGGCCAAAACTAACGAAAAGGTCAAATCTTTAGACATTAAGACTTCCAGTCTAACGGGAGATGTCACTGACCTATAGACGGAGGTCCGTCGCTTGAAGACTACTGGTGATCTCCTTACACGACGTCTGGAGGATTATGAAGGATGGGCCAGGCGGAACTACGTCCGTATTATTGGGGTCCCGGAGAAGGCGGAGGACCCGGCTGCTGACCTCTTTGTCGAGAATCTTATTGTCAGCCACCTTGCACCTAAGGGACTCAGTAAGTTCTTTACGGTGGAACGCGCTCACAGAGTACCGGGGGGTCCGCCGAAACTGGGCACCCCACCACGGCCTATAATCGCGAGAATTTTTAATTTTCGTGATAGAGACGCTATCCTGCAGGCCTCACGGATGGGTGGACCTACAAAGTATGAAAACACGACTATCAGCTTTTACCCAGATTTCACCCAATCGGTCCAGAAGTAAAGACTTGGTTTTCTTGGCGTGAAAAAACATTTGCGTGATATGGGACTTAAATATGCCATGCTTTTCCCCACCAAGTTGAGGATTGAACATGCGGAGCGGACTTATTTTTTCGATCGACCGGACGTGGTGTCCGACTGGCTGGACAATTTACCGAATCAGCGCTCATCGGAGGAGCAATCTGGCGGAGCTGAAGGTGGACCGATGGAACAGGAATAGGCGCCTGCTACTTGGCTACTGGGGTCTCTTGTAGGCCTCGAACTGTGGTTCGACAATCTTGACATTTGATTTGACGTACACTCGGGGGGTTGCGGGGCTATTAGAGGGTCATATTCCTCCTCTAAGTTTCTTTCTGTAGCTTAGTTAGATGTGGGGCGACAGGCACACTGCACTTTTGGGTGGTGTTCCAGTTTTATGCAGGGGTGCAGGGTGGGGGATTTTGTAACAGGTTGTTTGTGGGGGGGGTTGAGGTGGTTTGTTGGGGTGTGTGTTTGTTTCTTTGCAAGGCAATGTGTTCTTAATCTATTTGGTCGAGGTGCTGAGTTCTTCTTGGGGTTGGATTCTTTTTCTTTTTCGGGATGGGGTAGAGGGCTGAAACTAATGAGTTGGAATGTAAATGGGCTGGGGGATAGGATAAAACGTGGGGTGATGTTGCAGCTTTTGAAACGACTTACTCCTGATGTGGTTCTACTTCAGGAGACACATTTGATTGGCAATGCTTTTCGTGCTATGAACAGGAGGGGGTACCGGTTGGCTGCACATGCTGGTTTTTCCTCTGGCTCCAGGTGGGTTGGTATCCTCATTAGGAATTCTCTTCCGCTAGAGATTGATAATGTTGTCTTGGATGATAGGGGGCGCTATGTTGCTCTCACTGGTAGGTGGGAGGGCCGGAACCTTTCCCTGATCTCTGTATATGTTCCCCCTTGCCTGCAGTTGACTACTTTCGCTGATTTGGGGCGAGTTATCCTAGCTCTTCCTGAGGGGTCATTGTTTCTAGGGGGTGATTTTAACGCAGTTGTCTCCGGTAGGATTGATCGACACCCGCCTAGAGATTTAAGGGGAGCACAGAACTGGCTCCCGGATTTCCTTGACACCTTGGGACTGGTAGATTGCTGGAGACTGTTGCATCCTACTCAGCAGCAATATACGTTTCACTCTGGCGCTCATGGTAGCCTCTCCAAGATTGATTATCTTCTGGTGCCGGCTGTTCAGGCTCTTTCCATTGTTGAGGTCAGGCACTTGGGTCGGGGAATTTCTGATCACTCTCCATTGTGGCTTCGGGTGGAGTTGGAGTCCGGTACTGAGGGACGGATCGTTCCGATTAACCCTTGGTATCTTCGGGATCCTAAAACTCGTTCTGCCCTGGTGAAGTCGCTTGACCTGTATTTCTTGGAAAATGAGAGAACCGTATCGTCCGCTGTATCGCTTTGGGAGGCTTTTAAGACGGTTCTCAGGGGTCAGGCCCTGTCGTTGATAGCGGGTGTTAAGAAACGGAGGGATGAGGAGGTGGTTAAGATCGAGACAGAGATCGCGGACTTGGAGCTTGATTTGGAGCGGGAGGTCACCCGTGCTAAGACGCATTCTTTGCGATTGAAACAACTTGATTACAGGGCATTGGTTACCGACACGGCTAAGGCTATGAGTAGGGAACAACAGGGTCGTTTGTATGATGTGGGAGATAAAGCTGGTAAATTGATCGCATGGCTTGATAAGAAAGATAGAGCCAGTCGGGTGGTGCCTGTCATTGAGACAGCGGATGGTGCTCGGGTTTCGGACCCTAAAGAGATTGTCCAGTGTTTTGCGGAGCACTTCCGAACTGTGTACTCCTCTGTTTCAGACAGACCGGAAGAGGACTCGCATCTACTGTTGCGAGATATTGCTTTGCCCCGTCTCTCTGAGGTTGATAGAGAGCAAATGGATGCCGCAATAACTGCGGATGAGGTGGCTCTTGCGATTCGCTCCCTACGTTCGGGAAAAGCCATGGGTCCCAACGGTTTGCCTATTGAACTTTACAAGTTGCGCCCAGATAAGATGGCCCCCTATCTACGTGATATGTTCTTGGAGTCTTTAGAGTGCCTGTATTCTCCCCCGTGACCAACGTCTAGCGACCATTGTGGTGATACACAAGGATGGGAAGCCGAGAGATAGATGTCCGTTGTATCGACCTATTTATCTTTTGAATGCTGAGCCTAAGATTCTTGCAAAAGTACTAGCCAACCGATTGATCACGGTTATCAGTGAGTTGATACACCCGGATTAATCCGGATTCATCCCGCATATGAACACCGCTTTGAATCTTAGGTGTCTGCATGGTGTTCTCGCGAGAGCCGCGACGTTGCGTGAGCCGGCCATCTTGGCGTCCTTGGATGCCACGATGGCTTTCGACACCGTTGAATGGCCGTACCTATGGGCGGTTTTAGCTAAATTCGGATTTGGACCTGGTTTTATTAGCTGGGTGAGGCTGCTTTATGAAGACCCCTTGCGCAAATTGTTGTTAATGGTCGAGTTTCCGCTTCTTTTGGTCTTGAGAGGGGAACACGTCAGGGTTGTCCTTTGTCGCCGCTTTTGTTCGCCCTGGCACTCGAACCCCTCGCTGCTTGGATCAGATGGGAGCCTTTGAGGAAGGGTATTCGGTGGTCATCTGAGTTTGAAGATCGCATCTCGCTTTATGCAGATGATATCTTACTGTATTTAACCTCGCCCCGGAAGTCATTGATAGTTTTATGTGATGTTTTTAATTCATTTGGTAAGAACTCAGGTCTAATTATTAACTGGACAAAATCCTATTTATACGTTGTGGACTGGGGGTTGGTGCGGACCAGAATAACAGGCGTGGAGGCCGTATATACTTCGCTATGGTAGCTGTTTTTATTGAAGGTTAGTAATCAGGATACTGAAGAGGGTAGGAGACCGGAAGCCGTAGAGTCTTTCCCGTGCGTCAACAGGACAATGGGGTCTTCGGGGCGTCTTCTGGTCGTCAGGGGGGTCCAGTGTAACCTCGGAGGGAACAGAGAGAGGGCGGTTAGTCCTTTTTGGCTTGGACCGTCGGAGCACTATCGCCAACACCCGGGTCGTGAGGGGACAAAGACGAACGTGAGGATGGGGACGGAAAAGGGAGGTGCAGAGGGAAGGGGGAAGAGATGGGAACGGGGAGAGCGTTCCAAAGGGAGTGAGGAGGGGGCTATGGTACAAGATATGGGTGCAGTGACGCTACTAAGTATATATACAGTGAATGGGGGATCTATCTGTGCAAAGTACTTCTATACAGGTATTTACATATAACTACAGAGGGGCACGGAGAAAGGTAACAGTGTACTCACGTGCCCCGCCGCAACTCACCAGCGAGTCGCGGCCGCTCTCCAGCCACCTCCTGAGGACTCCACCACTCCTCGGTCCAGACGTCCTCCGCTTCCTCGTCGTCGCTCCTCACACTCCTTCCGCTCTCCGTCTCTGGTCCACTACGCGCTGTCTCCTGCCACGAGTCCGCTACCTGGAACGCTCTCCTCTCTTCGTCGCCGGCTTTTCTGCTTCTCGGGCTGATGTTGGGGGCGGGACTTCCGGGTTCACGGGAGGTCGCTTCCGGGTCAGGACTTCCGGGGTCTCTGGGGTCACGGGAAGCCGCATCCGGGTTTGTGCGCTGTCCTGCCGGTCGGTCTGGTTCCTGCAGGGAGAAAAAGAAAGGTGGAGTCCTGGTCGTCAGGGACGCAGGAGGGTTAGCGTTCATGAAATCCCTGCTCGGGCGCCGCCCGGTCGAGGTGAGTGGCGCCCCCCTTCCACATCCGTCCTTTCTGGTGAAGTCCCTTTTCGTCCAAGTAATTGTCCTATTCAAATTGCACTAACGGGGTTCTAATATCTTGGTATCTACGTTTCATTGGACCCCGCAATTAGGTACAACCGTAATCTTCTCCCACCCTTGGCTAGATTGAAGCAGGACGTCGCGGGTTGGCTCAGACTTCCGCTTTCGCCGCTGGGTTGTGCGGCCCTCTTTAAGATGATGTCTTTGCCTCGTTTTCTGTAAGCTCTCCAAAACACTCTCGATATCGTCCAGGCTAGCTATTTCCGCGCGGTGGAGGACCTTCAAAGGAAGCTCATATGGGACAACAGACCCCGTATTGCGCTCGACAAACTAACGCTCCCGTGGTACGACGGGGGTATTGCGCTCCCTGATATAAAACGTTACAATTGGGTGCCATTAATCATTGCACCTATGGTCCAGACTTGAATCCCGCCTTTGCCATGGATAAATGGCTATTACCTGGGGGCAACTACTATAGGGCGCTGTACTCAAAATCTGTACTTCAGGTATTGTCGGGACCCACCGAGATTGCGGTGCGTTTGTGGCGGGATGCAACTTGTTCCATGGGATGGAAAGATCGCCTGACTCTCGCGACCCCTCTTTTTGCCTCCGATAGACTTGGTAAATTGTGGAACACCAAGGGGTTCGACAAATGGGACCTCATTGGTATTAGTAAGGTGGGAGACCTCTGGGGCAAGGGCCAGGTGAAATCGTTTGAGGTACTGAAGAAGGAGTTTGCTTTAAGCGATACAGAGTACTTCCGCTACGTTCAAGTGCGCCACGCTTTGAGATCGGTTTTCCCGATGGGGGAGGTCATCCCCGCTTGAGGATAGATTGTTGGATGGATATGTGCCCGACAGCACTATCTCCTTAGTCTATAAAAAATTGAATAACGATAGGTCAGACCTCCTTTCGCGTCTTCGGGACTTGTGGACCCGTGACGGCCTTGAATTGGACGACGAGGACTGGCAGTCGGCGATCTCCTCTCCAAAGGAGGTTGCGATTCCAGCTTGACTCCGACTGGTTCAGCTTAAGATCCTTCATAGAGTGTACGTCACGGGCCCCCGTTTGGTTCACATGGGCTTCTCTGAGGAGGGGTTATGTAAGAGAGGATTAGTTCCTGACAACCATATAACATGACAACTTTGTTTCCCAAGAATAAGAAATCAATCTTCAGAGTCGCGTAAACAATAGATAACTATTTTACTCAGTCAATCGTATATACTTAGTTTCACCAGAGTTGCTGAGAAATTAGAGAGACGGGCGTTTTCAATAAAAAGTATTTATTGAACAGTCTTCTATCTCAAGCATGAGAAATGTACTGCTACAATAGTAATGCTGGTTATAAAGTACAAGGCATATAATACGAACAGTATTATAAAGTAGTACTGTAAAAGCATGATATGGTTTCTAAACCATAAGTTGCTTCAAATAGATAAAATGCATAAAATACATACAATGATAAAAGAGATGGCTAAAAGTACTGAACTGGTGCTTCTAAAATACGCCTACCCCGGTGTACCTGACCTAAGCCTAGTACAAGGGAAGAAATACGTTTTTAGGAGTAGTTTTAAGTTTAGTATTCTTTTTTTTTTCACAACCGTTTTTATTGAAAGTTCAGGCAGGCATAGAAACAGTTCTCCACAATCAGGAGGACACTGTCAGTGAAAGACAAATAGTAGAATGACCAGAAGCACAAACTTTGAAGCACCCCCCTCCCCATCCCCTGTCCCACCAACCCCCATAAACATACCCCAACTCCCTTCCCCGACTACCCACCCCTTATCCCACCCTAACCCCGTGCACGTGTTCACAGTACATCAAATACATGGATAAGGCAATGTATGCGTCAGACATCGACCTAGGTCCCCAGGTCCCCATCTGGAGGTAGCACATCATCTATGTCAGCTGGGGGATCCAGAGTCAGCCCCCTGTAGTCCGCCCACCGCTTCCAGATCTTATAATGTTTCCGGAGGCACCCCCTGGCCTCAAACACAGGTAATTCCAGCCCCATAAGAAAATCCAGTCCCGCCTTCCAGGCGCTAAGTGGGGGGGCACGATCACTCTTCCAAGCTCTCGCCAGATCTCGCTTAGCTACAACCAACCCCAGGAACAGGAGATGTCGTTTGTAGATGTTGCCTCCCACATTCTCCAGGACATGGAGGAGGCCCAGTCTAGGCGTACGAGGGAGGTCCCACCCCAGCACTTCCGACAGACAGTTCCACACCCCATTCCAAAATCGGGTCAGACCTCCACAAGACCACACTGTATGTAGTAGTGTACCACGTTCAGCTCCACAACGCAAGCACTCTGGGGCGGCAATGAGGCCCGCCCTCCACAACCTCTCTCTAGTGTAGTATGCCCTATGCAGGTATTTAAACTGTATAAATCTGAGGCGTACAGCTATGGCAGCCCCACGGGGGGACTCAAGGGCCTCCCGCCAATCATCTTCATCCAAGGGGCCAACATCAGTCTCCCAGGAGGCCTTCAGCGACAGGAGAGAAGAAGAGCAGTGTGTAACCAGCGTTCAATATATTTGGGAAACTTTTTTATCACCCAGGTCCCCCATGAAAAGTTTGGCCTCAATTGGGCTGAATTCGGGAAGATGGTCCATCCCCACTAGACTTGGGCCGAGTGCATGGCGGAACTGGAGGTATCTGAAAAATTGGGTCTTGGGCATATGGAATTCGGAGCTGAGGTCCTGAAAGGATTTGAGTGTAGTCCCCGTGAGGACATGGCCGAGTGAAGAGATCCCGATAGCATCCCAACCTCCAAAGCCCGACAGGGAGGCCAGTGCTGGAAGTTGTCCGTTATTCCACAGCGGAGTCTCGGCCGTCAGCCTGCCCCACCAACCCATGCGGCGCAGTGCTTGTCTCCATATCGCGAAGACCACCTGGGTGACCCGCGGCAGCGCCCTCCTCCGCCTGGCCGAGTATAATAGTGTATGTAGCGTGGCATTTCCCATCAGGAAATGTTCTAATGCATATGCCGGGTCACTGTGGTCTCCATACCACCACTCATTGAGCACCAGGAGATGAGAGGCTTGGTAATAGGACAGGAGGTCAGAAGTAGCCAGACCTCCACAATATGTGGAGAGAAAGCACGTCCGCAGTGCCACTCTAGAGGCACCCCCGGCCCACAGAAATCGGCCAAGTACCGAATTAACACGACGGAACCACTGTGGGTCAATCCTGTGCGGGTGGTTCTGTAGTTGGTAGAGGAGCCGTCGCACGGCGACCATCTTAATGATGGCGGATCTGCCATAAATATTAAGGGGCATGCGTGACCAGGCCTTAATGTCCAATTGGACCTTGTCCCATACCGGCTGCACGTTACGTTCCCACGCCACCGCAGCAGAGTCCGACAGGAAGACGCCTAGGTATTTTAGACCACCGACTGCCATCCGTAGATCCGCGGCCCATGGGTATGTCTCCGGTTCATCACCCAGCACCCACAGGGTCGATTTGCGTGGATTGAGGAAGAGCCCCGAAACCTCGCCAAACCCTTGCATCATGTCCAGTATGCGAGGGCCAGATCGGTGAAGATCGGTCATAAAGAAAAGGACATCATCCGCATACAAGGCAATGCGGTCCGACAGTTCTGCCCCCCATACAAAGCCCCGATACTGTGCGTCTAGACGTACTCGTGCGGCCAATGGCTCCATGGCCAGTGCGAAGAGGTAGGGGGAAAGGGGGCACCCCTGACGAGTACCCCTGGCAATTGGGAACTTCTCAGAGACCGCTCCAGAGACGCGCACTGAGGCGGTGATGTCCGTATATAGCAGCCTCACATAGGAGATGAACACCGGCCCCAAGTTGAGGAGCGGCAGGAGAGCAAAGAGATAGGTCCAGCTGACCGAATCAAACGCCCTGTCGATATCAGCGAGCAGCAGCGCTGCCCGATCCCCGGTCGCCCCTACAGCGTCCACCGCAGCCTGTGCACGCCGAATGTTGTGTCTCGTCGACCGGTGTGGCATAAAGCCTGCCTGGTCCGGGTGGACCAGGTCTGCGATATGCGGGAGCAGGCGGTTCGCCAGTGCCTTGCCCAGGAGTTTGGCCTCAAAGTTGATCAAGGATATTGGGCGATAGGACTCATGGCGGTCGGGAGGCCTACCCGTTTTTTGGAAGACCACAATTTCCGCCTGACGCCAGTCTGAGGGCAGGCTGCCGCGTTCCCGCGCCAATTCTAACGCCCGCCCATAGTGCGGCCCGAGCTGCAAGTGGAATTTCTTGTAGAACTCGCTGGGGAAACCGCTCGGTCCCGGCGCTTTGCCGACGTTAAGCTGACCCAGTGCATCACCTAGATCCTCCGCAGTCAAGGGGAGGTCTAAGGCCTCCCGCACCTCGTCCGAGACTGTGCGAGGGGGGACATCCGCGAGGAACCCCACAATCGCTTCAGGCGGAAGGCGTTCCTGAGAGGCGTACTGCTCCGCATAGTAGCGTGCGAAGCTCGCCGCAAGAGTCGCAGGATCCGTTATCACAGCACCCTCCCCGTCGGTGAGACCTGGTAGGGTGATCGGTAGCATCGTTTGCTGACAGAGCCTATGAAGCATGGTGCAGGACTTATCCCTCCACTGATACACCCTGCTCCGCGTAGCCAGCCACGCCTGGCGAGCCTCGTCCATCAACACCGAGGCGTAAGATTGCTGCGCTTGTAGAAGCAGTCGCAGCGCCATGTCGTCACCCTCTCCCCGGCAATGCGTCTCCAGCACCTCCACCCGCTCCGCAGCCGCCACAATGCTCTCCTGTCGAGTGCGACGGGCAGCAGCGCACTATGCAATGTCGATGCTTCTCATGGTGGGCTTCATGGCTTCCCACACCGTCACCGCGTCAACCCCACCCGCCAGGTTGTCCTGCCAATAGTGGGCAATTGCACTGCGCATGTGCTGGGTGTAGGCCGGTTGCTGTAGGTGCCACGAAGACATCCGCCACCGAAACGGTTGGCGTGCCTTGCGCAGGTCAACCTGTACCGCCACTGGGGAGTGATCAGATAGACCCCGAGGCCGGATTGCAGCACATTTCACCCTGTCAAGGAAGGCCCCCGGTACGAACACACAATCCAATCGCGAGAAGGAACCATGCACTGCTGACACATATGTATATTCCCGCGCCCTGGCATGCAGATGCCTCCATGCATCCACCCATCCCAGCCCATCAATCATCGCTTTCAGCCGCGTAGGAGAGGCCGCTGCCGCAGCCCCCTGCAATCTCTGCCTGTCCAGACTCACATCCACTACATCATTCCAGTCGCCCCCAATCACCGCCAGGGAGTGGGGGATCTCAGTCCATAGGTCAAATAGTTTCTCCGCCAGGGACCATTGCAGCGGGGGGGGCGCATACACACTGCCAAACACTACTGGTTCTGCTCCAATCCTCCCCCTCACAAACACAAACCGACCCTGAGGATCAAGCCATTGACGCTCGTGAGTATACGACAGCCGTCTGTGGACAAGAATGGCCACCCCCCTCGAGCCCCTGGAAAACCCTGCATGGAATACCTGATGGAAGCCAAATCGCTGCAGACTCAATGTCTTAGTACCCAACATATGTGTTTCCTGGAGGAGCATTACATCGGCCAATTCCCTTTTACCCCAGCGCAGCACGGCCCCGCGCTTGATCTTGTCCAACATCCCCCGGAGATTCCAGCTCAAAATTCGCAAAGAGTCACTAGCAAGTACTGGTCCTGGGGTGTCAACCATGGTCTCGATGAACGAGTCTCTGCGACCTCCAGGGCCCGGCCCAGGTCTCCAACACCATACAAGCAAAGATAGCAAGAATCACGTGCACCCCTTTCAGAATACCCCCGTCCCCCTTCACCCCCAACAACCAGCCCCGACCCCCAAGCAGCCCAACTCCCAAGTCCCGCCCCCCACCCCTATACCTCATGAAACATTGAAGTACCTGTCGCGGCATGGGGAGCTTCAGGCCCAGAACAGAGCGCCTAAAACCAACCATACCAATGGATCCCAACTATTCCCCCCAACCAACAGGGCACACCCACAGGACCACCCCCCAACCCTGGGAGGACTAGGCGGCCCACAAACAGTACCCCGAACCCCAACATGACAAGTATCTGATGCACAGGAAGGGCGTAGCAGATAGGCGCCCGCCCACTGAGGGCCCCCAATCCCCAACCAAGACCCAGATCATACTGCACCAGTCGACGTTCGCTCCACCACCAGAGCCAGGTCCTCCATAAAGTCCATCAACAGACCAGAGTCAACCGACAAGAGCCAGAGTTATATGATGATCAGGTTTCTTTGCCAGATTGATCAGTGTCGGGCTGTGTGTCACCCAAAAGGGGGTCCCGGGACAAGGACCTCCGTCGCGAGCGGGACTTCCGATGTCTTTTCCCTTTACCGGCGGGGTCGCTTCTCTCCTGGGATGAACTACGCGAGGGTCCAGAGCTCAGTCCCGGCTGGGCGTTTGGTCGGATCCTGACCGTCTCATCTGTCCACCTGAAGACGTCCTCCGGAGAGTCAAAGAAGTGGGTCCTGGAGTTGAAGATAACCCGGAGACGGGCCGGATACAGCAGTGAATATTGAATTTTTAAGCCACGCAATTTGGCCTTTGCCGCCAGGAAGGAGTGTCGCTGCTGCTGGACCTGCTTGGTGTAGTCCGGGAAGATCATGATTCTGTGATTGTCAAATAGCAATGTCTCTTTGATCCTCGCTTCCCGGAGTATGACATCCCTGTCATGAAAGTTTAGAAGTTTAGTATTCTTTGCCTAGAATCTGCCAAGAGTCTAATCAAGAATTCTCTAAGGGTCTAATCAGCTCCGTACCTTGGTTTAGAATGAAGGAGGTCTTGTATCTCTTTCTCAGGACTCGATCTCCCAGATATGCTCACGGGTAAGCTGGAAACACTGGAGCTGGATTTCTCTGCAAGAGAAGAAACAGCATCTCTCATTGCGTCTGCTGGAGGGTCGGCTTCCTTCGGCACTTGCTGCTTCAGAGCGTCGGGCAAGTAGTTAGTCGATCTGCTCCAAGAACCACTGTTTGTTAGTTTGGGCAAATGTAGGCATATTTATACCATGAAGGTGCCGAGTTTGACGCATGATTGGACTTAATAACGTCACTCAAAGGTTTAATTCCTAGAAAACTCCAGGATTTCTTGGATAACTTAATATTAAAGCAGGGGGAAGATCCTAGCTGCTGAAGGCGGGTTTCTCCAAGAAATTGTTGTGAACTCTCGGAACTTAGTGGAAGTAGCCTTGCCGTATTTGGGCTGTAAGGCTCGGGCCAAATATGGTAATGATTTCTATGCCTATATAAGGATAGGGTAAAGTATACCTATATAAGGGCATGAATTGGGAAAAGTTACACTAGGGTCTTAGATGTGTTTACAACACTACCTCATAGAAGTACATTGTTACTTTTATTAAAAAAATGCCAATAAAGATATATAAAAAAATAAGATAGGAAGTAGGATGTAGAAAGAAATGCAGTCCTTTCACTCCCAGGAAAGAAGCAGCAAGCAGCAGGCCTCACAACAAAGCAACGGACAGAGTGGCAGTCCCCCCTTTTGCATCCAGCTCTTATTCCTGGCAGAATGTCCTAATTTCAGAAGTGTTCTGATTTTGGGTGCCAGAGGCCCAATACTTATACCCCTTTCTGCCTTTGAAGTAGTCAAACTTCAAAGGAAAGTATTTGTAGTGCACAGTGACTTGGCTCCAGACACACTACAGGGGCTTGAGACAGCTTTGTGTGAGGAATAGCACAGCTCTATTTGTGTGTTAGTGACAACTCCTCCCACCACTCTAGCTCAGGAAGGCACATCAGTCGGGTGATGAGCCATCAGGATATGCAAGGCACACCTCCCCTCCCTTTGTTTGACCGTTTAGAGTGAATGCACAAGAGCCGAACTGTCACCAACCCAGACGTGCATTCTACAGACAGGCAGAGGGACAGAATGGTTAAGCAAGAAAATGGCCACTTTCTAAAAGTGATTACCGAAACAGGGGCAGCCCTACTCTCCAGAACACTGGGGCAGATAAACAATAAAACAGCTACATTGGTTCAGGGGTTAATTTCCATAAAAAGAGTGTATCTAATACCATAAAAAAATGTCATAACACATGACAAAATGTGAATGTACCCACAGACAAAACCTTCTCAAAGAAAAGTTTTTTTGGTATTGAAATAACTTATCATAAAATATAAACCATATAAAAGTAATACAAACATATAAAGATGGTGCTTATAAAGTTAAACATAACAAACATACAAAAATACACATTACAGTGTAAACAAACACAATGGCAGAGGAATAATACACAAAAAATCGGATAAATCACAAGATCAACAATTCAATAAATGTGCCCTCCTAGTTTCCAAAGGGAACGTTGACGGCGTTTCAACCTCATCAATTTAGAAGGTCATCATCAGTAACGATATGGAAGCAGCCAATGGAAAACAATCTGTAATTTGAACAATAACTTGCACATGGCGAGATACAGGTAGTCATCGCTTACTGTTGGTTGACCGTTGTTGGCCTAAAACACATTGGAAACCTTTTTCTATTATGTTTCGGCTACCCTGACTTTTCATTACCTAGCTTTGCCTAAATGCTTTTACAAGGACTACGGCTGCAGTATTTCCGTCACCCAGCCTCCATTGGTATGACTTGTGATATTAAGCGCTCCTTTGCACTATGACACTAGCAACTAGTTTTCCACATCAAGTAATTTGTATACTAAACAAAATACTCCCTCACAAATATAACCATTAATTAACTGTGACTTTCCAGCCGAACTATATTACCAATATCACTAAGTAGTTCTTAATGTATATGCATGCGCTTTTGCCTGGCGTTGATCATATTCTTATTTACTATATTTCTGCTACCTAACTCCATGAAATTGTAGATTTGATTAAACAGATAATGATCTCCTGGCAGGTTGTACATAATCCTTCTCCAGCCATAATTGCAGTGACTGACAAACTAAGTCTTTTTTCAAATATATTCATTATACTGGAGTGTAGCGGTTAACTTACACGCATGTGCTTTGGAGCGGCGTTATTTCTTTGAAAAACAAACTCCTTTCCTTTTCTCCTATTTTTATGACCTTTTAATTATTAATAAAATCTTTGATTATCCTTTTGAATTAAATATATGATTTCATTGATGCATATATGATCCAGCGGCTAGTCAGTCTTTCATCTATCCCGACGGTGATCAGTGCTCTTTAAGAGCCGATCCCCCAAATAATACCTTCATGTGGATTTAGAGCGCCGCAAATTGATGCAGACGTTTCTTTCTTCATCGGGTAAGACCAGCTCCATGATTCTTTGATTTCTGAAGACTAATTATTGACTGTTTGTGATGCGACTGTACCTTTTGATTTGTTTTCAGACCTAATAGTTACTTTGGTTTCTTTTAACAGTGAATTGCCAATGTGAATCACTATTGTATGCAGACGTTTTTTTTCGGACTTGATCCATTGAATAACTTCGTTTTGAACTAATACTTCCAATTTTTTAAATATAATTTGTGGAATTTATTGAGACTGAGGTCCTTGGGTGAGTATGTGTGATTTTGTTGCGATGGCTACTTCCCTAAAATCTTCGGATTTATGATCGATTTTTTTCATTTTGGTTTTGTCACATCAGTTTGGTTGGCATTGGCTTGTGTTGCATTATTTCTTTTCAAATATTTTTGGTAACCCTTGGTTAGGCCTTCTTTTAGTCATGACAACCGGTACCTCGACATTTACATATGTTATTTTTCAAATTACAGGTTGTTTTCTCATGGTTGCTTCCAAATCCTTACTCTGTGTCCTGATGATAACCGTCTAAATTGATACGGACGAAACGCCTTCATAGTTCCCTTTGGCAATTAGGTGGTTGGATTTATTATAATATTGATCTTGTGATTTATCAGATATTTTGCCTATTATTCCTCTGCCATTGTGTTTATTTTTTGTTTACACTGTAATTTGTATTTTTGTATGTTTGTTATGTGTAACTTTACCATCACCCTTACTACACAGACGAGCCAATCGTGCCACACGTGCAAATACAGCTGTAGCCATCCCTTCCATCCACCTATATCATTTGCATGTTCTCCTTATCTCTTCAGACTGACCAATATTAGCCTGACCCTGTCCCCAGTACAACCCCCAGACACAGCACTATGATATGCCAGGTGTATTCATTATTACTTCGTTATCATCAGTATTTCCGAGCCGCTTAACACTTCTATTAGGCTCTCATTGTACTCGCGCAGGGCGCCGTTCAGCTCTTCTATCTTCCGCGCATGCGCGGTGATTTAACGCTTTATCGCGCATGCGCGAGCACCAGACACTCCTTAGAGCATGCGCAGTTCACACCGCATAGCGGCAGCACTGATACGATAGTTTCCTCAGCTCCCGTTCCTCAATACGGTTCTTTAACAAACCATAGACATAGTGGCCAGCTACGGGGAGCATGGGCACCTACAACCAGTCCTTTCGTTACCATCATAAGGACCCTTGACTAGCTAACAATGGCCACCACAGTAACTTAACTTTGGGACTCTGCCTTCCGGGCACACCTGTCCCGAATCGAAAGCCATTAACTAATTAAGCGAGCAATTAACGCTACTATATAAACACCCGCCCGAACTTCCATCCTCACAATCACGGAAGCCACGGACGGAGGAGGAAGCACCACGAGGCTGGGGGTTGAGTAAGTACGGCATAGGCGCAAGGGACAGACATTAAAACAGTGGCACACGTGGTTTACAACCAGGCTTTGCTTTCAGTAACCTGCCATCTAAAATACTTGGACAAGAAAATTTCTTCTCCTTTTTCCCATTTTTCCCATTTTCTTTCCCACCTGCAGTTGGACCCTCAAATACCCTTCTGTCCAGAGTTGGCTCATGGGGCATTGTACCCTACCTTCCTAAGTATGTATTTAATAATGAGTACATACCCTCTCTAGCTAACCTACTGTACTATGTCCAGATTGTGTGTGTGCTTTACTGTATGTGGGTGAAACTGTGTCTTGTTAATCACTTCATGATTTCCAGAATAAGTGAATCTCTTTCAGGATCCTTAGCACCACATTCCTGCTGTATGTGTGTTTTTTCCCTTTTTTCACAGGTAATTTAGGGAAGCGCTTTGGGATCCGCGCATTAATAACACCGTGCTCTTGTCTTTCAGGCATACTACATCAGTATTTCAGCATTAGCAAGGGATTTGTATAGATATAAAATAGATATCTATACACATTGATAAATAATAGTACCATCACACCACTTTGTACATACACTTTTTATTGTGGAAAGACATTAGTGAGTGACAGGGGGATCTGACCCCGGTCCTGACGAAGGGGCATGAAGCCCCGAAACATGTTGACCCGCACAGGAAAGTAAGCCCATTAACCCGCTTACCCTTTCCGAAACCACATTTTTTAACAATACCAGCCAGTGTTTATTAAATAGTTTTTTCTATCACTAGGCCAGGTATTTTTTAACATCACTTTTCTATATCACCCCCTGACCCTACTGACACTCACTCCAATTCACTCACATAGCACCCACATTTAAAAGGTGCTCCAGCGTAGTCGCTTGTCGCAGCACTGCCCCGTCCGGCAGCCGGGCGGGAAGACTGCGATGATGAAGCATGACACCAAGGGCCCTTTTGGTGTGTGAGGGGTATTTTAACACATTGTGTGTATTCCAATAACAACAAGGTATACACGGACCTTTTCTGAGGTGGACCTTTTTTGATTACCAGTACCTTTGTAAGAGGAGGACGTGCCCACCTCGGTGCCACCCAGCACCACCTCTTCCTTCCCTCTTTTTGATTTCCCTATATAACTTTATAAGCACCATCTTTATATATTTGTTTTACTTTTGATATGGTTTGTTTTATATTAAGTTATTTCAATAACAAAAAAACTTTTCTTCTAGAAGATTTTGTCTGTGGGTACCTTTGTGTATTCATTCACACTTTCTCATGTGTTATGACATTTTTTATGGTAGTTAGATACACTCTTTTTATGCAAATTCCCCCCAGAACCACTGTAGCTGTTGTATTGTACACTTTCTAAAAGTGGCATTTTGAAACAGGCAATTTAAAAACCAACTTCACCAAAAGATGTGATTTAAATTGTGAGTTCAGAGACCAGAGACTCCAAATCTCTACCTGCTTCCAATCGGAAGTTACACTTAAAATATATTTTAGGACAAATTCCCATATTACCCTATGGGAGAGATAGTCCTTGCGATAGTGAAAAACGAAATTAGCAGTTTTTCACTATTAGGAAATGTAAAACACACTGTACATGTTCTACCTTTCAAATACACTCTCCCTGCCCATGGGGCTGCCTTGGGCCTTCCTTAGGGGGGTGACTTACATGTAGTAAAAGGGAAGGTTTGTGCCTGGCAAGTGGGTGCACTTGCCAGGTCAAAGTGGCAGTTTAAAACTGCACACACAGACACTGCAGTGACAGGTCTGAGACATGTTTGCAGGGCTACCTGTTTGTGTGACACAATCAGTGCTGTAGGCCCACTAGTAGCATTTGATTTACAGGCCCAGGGAACAACGGGTGCCCTTTACTAGTGACTTATTAGTAAATCAGATATGCTCATCATGGATAAACTAATCTCCAATACAATTTAGACAGAGAGACTATTCTCTTTAGCACTAGTTAGCAGTGGTAAAGTGCCTAGAGTCCTAAGCTACAAAAACTGGTCAGAGAAAATAAGAGGATAACCCTACAAAAAGGGTCAGGTCCAACAACGTCCATAACCTTACCTACATGCCTTACAGAAGCCTCTGATTTTGCATCAGATCACCTCTGCTACAAATCCTAGTCATATCATCAAACAGCTACATACAGGTCCAGTCTTTCTGCTGGAACATACCAGCCCAAACCAAAAGCAGTCACGGTAGACCAACCAAGATAGGGAAGAAGCTGCTTGAAGACCTGGAGCACATCAAGCTAAGGACACTAAACTGAAGATGTATTGATGGCTCCCCTCCGGCCGCCTCATTCTACTTGGAAACTGCAAACTCCACTATAAACTATACTCTAGTCTCCCTTTCTGTAGCGATCACGAGGTTGTTCCTGGGGCGAAAGGGGTTAGGACCATGCCATTTGCCGGGCAAAAGGTGCAGAGTAAATGGGCATGCATGCCTAAGCCATCGAACTCCACCAGAGGGAGCACAACGCGCTTTGGACTGCAATACCGAGAAGCCTCTAGGATTCCGACCCAGAAGAAAACAGCCTGGCCCTTCCTACAAAGACCTTCCGAGTTTGCGGAATAGGGCTTGTCAATCTGACTGCTGGAGACGAGTCAAGGGAGAGTTTTATGGCGAAGAGGAGGAACGGAGCCTGTAGCCTCTGAAGTCCGCTCTCAAACCTTCTCACAGGTATTTCACGGTTGAGACCTGAGAGGCGCGCTGGACGCGCAGTCAGCTCTCCGTCTCGATTTCCATTTTCTCTGCAGCTTTGTATGCGCTGCTCCTGGGGGGTTTGCGACCTCCTTCTTTTCCCCGCATTGCAGCCAGAGGTTTAGACTGAAATTTCCAGGCTCTGTGACGTAGAGAACCGCGCTGGACACGTTTACAGTTCTCCGTCACAAGAGTCCTTCTTGGATACATTTATCTACAAACAAAATTAAAAGGTGAACTCTTCGAATAAAGTTTTTGCCAATTACCTTGCTGATTTTAGTTTACAAATACTTACCTTGCTGATTTTGATTTCCTTACTACTTACCTTGCTGATTTTGGTTTCCTGTCAGTTCTATGTACTACTGTTGAGCAGGAGCGCTTCTGCGTAGTGGATGGTTCCCTATCAGGATATTGTATTCTCATCGCAGCACGGAGGCGCTTGAGTGCTTACATTTGAAGTCCACTGTTAGGATACCATTTTCCTCCTTATGGAGGGGTCTGCTAAGATCCTGCTATCTGCCATGTGTTGTTTGTAAGTTGTGAGACTTTCAGAAACTTATAATATAGCATTCTGTGCCTTGTTAGTTCCTAACATATAGCCTTCTCCTTTTACCTGCAGTCCCCTGAGGTAGAAGACTCCGAACGTGTATGTGAGGGTCTATACTAGAGGACACCAGAACCAAGACCAGAGGAGGCGTCTCTGTGGCAGCTGTTTATTATTTTCTCCACTTCCCCTTTTCCCTGGGTTGCATAGACACATAGTGGGGTTGACTTCGCCCTGTGTGTGGGTGCGTCCTGGAGAAGCAGGGGAGTTTACTGCATTCCATCGTTCCTGCTGACATCTCTCAGAGGTTAGTGGTTACATTAAGTGAAGCCATTGACATCGTGGCACTTTCACTCTTTCAATACGTATCAGGATTTCGCTTAGGAGACAACGGGGACAGTGATCACCATCCCCAGGAAGTTTCAATCCAAGCAATTCCACACAAACTGATACCTATTCCAGTTTGCACGCTTGTATGCCCCACAATAAACTTTAAAAGAATCAAGTCGTCCAAGGTAAACTCCGGGGAGGTTCTCCTGGTTACAAAAACACTGCTACATGATCACAGCAATTTCATTGACAGCCTGATCAGTTCTTGGGAAACCTTCACAGTCACACTTTCAAGCTCTTTTTCAGCTATAGACAGATATACCCCTCCAAATGATCCAACGGTCAAGGGCTGGGCCACGAGTGCATAGCGGGCCGAATTGAAATTACTTTAAAAATCAGTAAACAAAAAAAAAAAAAAAAAATCAGTAAACAAACTTCTTAGATCGCTGGCACTTTACCCTGGGGAGAAGGACCTAAACCGCCTACTCCGCAAAAGGAAAGCCCAAATAAAAAAACTCAAGTGGGACGTCAAAAGGTCCAACAAAATTGCATTTTGGGCAAAACTCAATCACGACTCCCAGGCAACAAACAGTGTGCTCTTTTGGGCTACTGTAAACAACATTCTATAACCAGCACAGGGAGGCCTAACATCATACATCACAGAGAACTCATGGACAACTTTTCTAGAATCACATTTCAACCAGCAAACATCTGGACTACAAGCAATTCTGGAAAACCAACTGATCCAGCCCACTCAAGCTGAAAGGAACCTAGAGGAAAAGGGAAATTAAGTGAAAACAATTAAGAACCAAATTTCAAAAGGGCGAAGAGAAGGGGCCCTGGGGTCAAACGAGATTCTACCAGCTCTCTTTAAACAAGACCCTGAGTACTGGTCAGAAATACTGTCTACCCCCCCCCCCTTTCATACCGTCAGACAGTCCGAACTCCTTCCTGCTCCATGGAAGGGCTCCATAATTTCACCAATTTACAAGGCTAGCGACAAATCCTCACCAAAAAACTATTGTCTGTTTGCATTACTAGACATAGAGACAAAATACTTCGCCAGTACCTTACTGACAGAGCTCCACGACTGGGCAAAGAAGAAGGAAATAATCCCCCCTCATCAAACAGGGTTTGAAAAGACACAGGAACATCAACCACCATACAAACCATGTCATTGTTTATTGACAAGGCGAAATCATACAAACAGGGGATTCATTTTTGTTTCGTCGACTTCTGGGCAGCATTCGACAATATTAACCGAGCGACACTGTGGAGAAAACTGGCCTCCTGGGGAATTCCGTCATCTTTTTTGAACCTCTTAATATACCTCCACTCCAACACATGGATACAGGTAAAACGGCTCCCATCTTTCTAGGCATATACAACCTACAAAGGGCTTAAACGGGGTTGTGTGCTTGCACCAACACTGTTCAACCTTTACACAGCAGATATGACATCAGTAATTGGCACCTGCAACGCACAAGCTCCACGGCTCGGGGGCAAAGCTATCTCCAGTATCTTGTGTGTCAACGACTTTGTCCTAGTAAACCACACTCAAGTCGGCTTGCAATGCTTACTCAACCAAATGCAAGAGTATGCAGTAGAAAACCACCTAGAAGTGAACATCAACAAAACAAAAACTTTGAGAATAAAGGGAAAATGACTGACCCACACTTGATACTTGGAAAAAAAAACAATTGCGAACACCACTGCCTACAAATACTTATGGGTAAACATCGATGAGGGCGGTCAATTCGCCAAACAACTTGAGGCTATCAGGAGGAAGGGGATGGCAATAGCAACAACACTAAGGCAGTTAAAAACAAAACTCACAGGGCCTATCCTTTCATGTCTCCTCCGGGTAGCTCAAGCCAAAATCCTATCCTCCATCACCTATGGCAGCGAGGCACTGAGGGGTGGGGATGCAAAACTGCTGGACACCACCATGACCTATTGAGTTAGGTTTAACCTTCCAGCCTACTCCTCACCCGCACAGATTCGATTGGAGTTCGGCCTAACCAAACAACTCTTGGCATGGCAAGATTCCTACATAATATGCTGGCACAAAATGAAGAACTCTCCTTGAAATGCACTGAACCATCAGCTCTGCCAAGAAATGTTTAACATATCCAACTCACCGGCCAGAAAGTACATGGAGGACTCACTTGCTACTACCGGGTTAGTCGCCCTACGGGAACTCAAACTACCAATACGCTCTTTAAGCAAGTAGTAAAAAAGGTAATCAAAAAAATCTCTCTTCTCGAAGACAAAGCTGCCTTTGCCTGTAGGAGCCACACCTGGATGACTCTGAGCGGCTATAAATCACTTGGGTCACAGGCATACTTCAATCTGGGGTACTCCAGGAAGTCCAAAGAGCAATTCTTAAAATACAGGCTAGGAATCCTGCCAGACATTCCGCAACTTCCACCCTGGCAGAGGAGAACATGTGAAACACATGCAGAATTTGTGGGAACGGCACTGAAGATATGGAACACCTAATCTGCGCCTGCATCAAATTAAAAGAGGAAAGGATAGTGCACTTTAACCAACAAGTGATTCGAACCCGGAGACCGGCTGTGATTGCATACTTCGACTCCAAGTACCCGCAGCTAAATGGGAAGCTAGTGAGATTCCTGTCACTAGTAGAATCCAAGCAAGGAAGGGCAGCACTCTGTGTGAATGCAAAAACCACATAATGAAGTTTTAACCTACACAACTGAAAACTTTGAGCACAGACTTTTGAACCTCTTCAGAAGAAGCCGAACAAAGACACTTTTACAATAGAGACTTTTAAGTTTTTAGAATTGCATTTTTCTTGTCTTAATACGTACAAAATATTTTTAACGTGTATTTTTTTAGCAGTTTTAATTAACCAAAAACAATAAATATATTACTTACTAACCTCCGGCTCTTTGATAAGCAAGCATATTTACACTACATTGTAATATTTTTTTAAACAAACAAAAGTGAATAGCACTACAGCATTCCTTCTAAGAACACCCTAAAAATATTTTCATTCATGCTAAGATGATTCTTATAGATTTATGTTTGAGCAAGCAGTGTTTTGTAAAACTGCACCTAAACATGTGTGTCTGTGCATGAGTGCGTGTGTGTGTGTGTGTTTAAACGGGTGGATTGACAATTGGTTGGGTATCTCTTGACCAATTCAAGGTTTAGAGAGAAGAGAAGATTGAAACGTTCTCTGGTATTACAATTTTGCGAGAAAGACAAAAGAGGGAGTACTCCATGCAATTAAAATTTTTACTTTTATTTTTAAATAGAACATTTTGTCAACCCCCTATGCAGATATGTATTAATAACATGATCTTTATTTCTTTCAGATTTTGATACTGATCGCTTTGATCCTCTTCATTCTGGGAGTGGAAGATGCTATGTTCCTAGTAGTCACTGGCATCGAAGTTGCTGTTGTAATTCTTTTTATTCTTCTTTATCTGTTGATGTTGGATAAAAAGATAACATTCTTCAAATGGCCCAGGGTTGTAAGTACTTCTTTATGTTGCTACCTTCATGGTTGTTAACTATCCTTTTTTTTTTTTTTTGTAATTTTCAAAATTTTATTGCAAGCAAAATCAGATACATAATTCACATTGAAAAGAAGGATATCGAAACATAGCCATCAGAGAATAGAAATTAAGGCACAAAAAAAAACAAAGTTGTTAACTATCCTAATGCAGGGGGTTTTAGCCTTTTGTGAGCAATGAGCAACATTTTTTTTACAGTCCAATTGGTGAGCAGTATCCGAAACACAGCAACAGTTAACTTCATAGATGAGGGGGTAAAAGTATTGTTTACACCCGAAGGGGATGGACAGGGGGTGTTTATCCCCAATTTGAATCCTGGTGTAGAGGCAGAAAGCCCACTAGAACACCAGGAAATAGGGGTTTTCCTGTTTTGTTTGGGGGGAGCAGCCTACCACGGGCATGGGTCAGTGCTCCTCCCTCCTTTGGGCATACCAGTTTTTCTCTACCCCTGGGTGCAAAAAGCCCAGTATCCACCAAGGACAAAAAAGTTAGAAAGAAATGGTGGTGACTCACCCAGACATCAGGTCGTGCCTTCACCCCAGAATGGTCTCAACAGTCCTTCTGCACCCCTGGGTGCAGATGAGGTAGTTTACCCTCAGTCTGTCTGCCGGAGCGGCAGAAAGCCCACTGGTCCCAGGGAAAAAAATATTTTTTTTAAAGGGGGGTGGGAGTGGCCTACTGAGGCATTTGGCTGTCTATCTACCCTCTCTGGGGGAATATTTAGGTGTTTACAACAAGTCTGCCAGGGAGGAGGTTGGGGTGGTTACAAAAAGCCCAAAAGATGCCCAGGAGATTTTGTTTGTTTTAGTGGAAAAAATATTGGGTTTGGACTGGATGGCCAGATTTTGGGCCTTCCCCCACTTCTAAGGTTTAAGGAGTTTTTTTCTGACCAGCAGTGAAGAGCATACCTACCCCCAGTGGCAATCAAGAGGAAATTCAAATTCATTTGGTCTTGGTTTGACCTTGGAGTGGCAGAGTGGGGATAAATCCTAGAATCTGTGCTGGAATGCTTGGTGGTAGAATTTGTGTGGATCAATGCAGATTTCAGAGGGTTCCCTAAGAGAGATGTGATGAAAATGTGATTTCAGTCAAAATTTGAGGTTTGCAGGACATTGTGAGCAAGACAATATCAAGGGAACAATGTAAGGCACACCACCCTGGACTCCTATGTATTTCTAGTTTTCAAAAATGCCTGGGTTTGGTAGATTTCCCTGTGCGGCAGCTTGGTTTCTGCCCAAAACCGCAGTTACTCTGTCCCCACCTAATTAATTTGTCAAAATATTCATGTCTCCAAGTTGCTTTTTTGGGGCTTCTTGTTTAGCAAGAGCGAGGCTACCCATACAAGTGGGATAACATTTTTATAGGGATAAGTGTGAGAGAATTGGGTGGTAAAACCCAGAAGGTTTCTCTGGGTGGTGGCCAAGCCCATGCCCAAATACTGCACCTACAGCCAATTTCGAAAATAGATTATTTTTTTTAGAGGAAATTCCAATGTCTTCACATTATGTTTTGGGACCTTTTGTGTCATAGGGGCTAAGCACAGCCACGCAAGTAGTGTAGTATTTATATCATGAGAACATAATAGTGTAACATGTTACAAATCGAATTTCTCTCCTTTATTGGCTTCCAAGTGTATGCCAGTATACAAAAAAGGTCAGCTTTAGAAATTGCCCTCTGAATCACCTAAAAGTATGGGTTTCTCCAAATTTAAAGGTGTACATATAATCATTATTGCTAAGCTCACTATATTGTGCACAATTGAAAAATACCTAGGTTTCCTTTATACCCATTTTTCATTCATTAGATTATATGAATTGCTACATGGTCCTTAAAAGTGAAAAATGAATATCAGCTGCATCTTATTTGGCTTTGGATATCGAGAATTTTTGGAAACCCAACAAGCGCTATATGTCTCAGTGACCAGAAGAGTCTGATGAACTAAACAGTATGTTACATTTGTAAACCAGCCACTGCAAAAAGTACAGATGTAAACGTTGTCATCAATTGTTTTTTTTCCTAGTTATTCTCATAATTTTTTAATTTCAACAGTGTCTTTGTGAAAACCATAAACAATCTACACAAATGATTCCTCTCTAATATTCCGAATTTAGTCTAGTTTTCAGCAATGTGTAGCTATCCGGGTTGACACCTGTTTCAATCATAAACTAGTAGTAGATTGAAAACTGGAACAAATAGGAAAAATGGATTAGAAAGTTAAAAAAATGTAAAAACTGGGATAAAAAAATATTTTATTTTCGAACTCTACTTGTTCAAGAAAGCTGGGAAGGTGGTGATCTTGTTATGTTATATGTTATGCTATGCTATAGGAATTTGTGTAGTGCAGCTTTACACCCGAGGGGTATCCAGGAGCTGGAACAGGTGTGAAGGTAATCAGCCGGGTCTTAGTTGTAGAACCAGGTCTTCAGCTTCTTACAGAATTCCAGAACAGAGGAGGAGGCCCTTATGTGTAGAGGGAGGTTGTCCATGTTTTGGGTGTGAGATATGAGAAGGCTAGCCCTCCTGTTCTACTTCTATGGATGCAGGGTGTGTGGATGCGGAGAGTGTGTGCGTGAGGTTAGGAGGTATTGCATAGGTGTTTGGTCAGCTGTTAGGAGTGAAGGCGAGAGTTGAGGTTTGCTGGTCCACTGTTGTGCAGTGTCTTGTATGCATGTGTGAGGAGTTTGAATTGGCAGTGTTTGTGTATATCAGCAGCCAGTGGAGATCTCTGAGGTGAGACGTGATGTAGGTGCGCAGGGGGTGGCGGGTCGAGGACGAGTCTGGCAGTGGCGTTCTGGATGGTTTGAAGACTGTGGAGGAAGGGAATCCGGCATAGAGTGTGTTGTCATAGTCAAGCCTGCTGGTGACTATGGTTTGAGTGATGGTGTTTCTAGTGCTCTTAGGAATCCAACTGAAGATTTTTTACCGATGCGTAGCATGTGGAAGCAGCAGGAGATAACTACATTCACCTGTGTGGCCATGTTGACTTTGTTATCTAAAATGATGCCTCGGTTGAATGTGTGGTTAGTGGGTGATGGAGTAGGACCAAGCTCTGCTGGCCACCAGGCGGAGTTAGGCGGGGAATTATTTGTTCCAGAAGATCAGCCCTTCTATCTTATCCATGTTGATTTTTAGGCTTTTGGTTCTCATCCATTCTGCTACGCGGATCTTGCATTTGGTGAAGTTGGATCTGATTGTAAAGGATTTGTCTGACATGTAGAGGATGAAGTAGTCATTGGTGTAGGAGATGTTGGAGATACTGTGGGATCTGATGAGGCCTGTGAGTGGTGTAATCTAAATGTTGAACAGGGGTGGGGCTGAGGGATGATTCTTGAGGGATTGCGCAGATCAGGTCTTTGGGTTCCAAAGTGTAGGGGGCTGACACGCTGTGTTCTCCAGGTGAGGAACGAAAATATCCATTCGAGGGCTGGGCCTTGGTTGCCTATATTGTATATTATTTTGATGCGGTGGAAGTGTGACATGATTTTGAATGCTGCAGAAAGGTCCGGCAGTACGAAGCCAATGGTTTCTCCTCGGTCTAGAAGGGTGAGGCTCTCGTCTGTGGCAGTGATAAGTGCTGTCTCTGTGCTGTGATTGCTCCAGAATCCGGATTGGGAGTGGTCAAGAAGATTGTGGAGACCTTTTCTGGGGATGGTAGTAGAGAGATGGGTTCTAAGTTGCTTAGTTTGTTGGGGTCAGCCGAAGGTTTTTTAGGAGGGATGCGACGAGCATGCGTCCACTCCTATGGAAAAGTTACAGACTCGATACAGGAGTTGATGATGTGGGTGAGGGATTTGCTGATCATGGGTCCTCCTAGGTTGTAGATATAATGTGGACATTGGTCTGTGGGGCCCCTTAAGTGACGGTCTTCATGATTCACATGGGGAATGTTCTCCAGTTGGTTAGGTGTCTGTCAGAGTGGTAGATGTGCAATTTGCTGGTGATGTCCTTTGGGTTCAGTTGCTTTTTGAAGCTTTTGAAGATCTTGATTTTTTTGTTGCAGTCATTTGAAAGGTTGTTGCAGATTCTCAGGGAGGGGGTGATGGAATTGGTTGAGGCATTTATGGTGGTGAATTTCTTGATGATGTCAAATATATTTTTGCTGTTGTTGGAACTGGCCTTGGTCCTATTCGTGAGGGCACTCTCTTAGTGACTCTCAGGAGGGGGTGATTGTGCCTGAGGGTGCCCTTGTAGGTTGATCTGGCATCGGTGTTGTGGTCAGTTCTCCACTTCCTTTCCAGCTGTTTACAGAATCGATTGAAGACCCGAAGTTCTTCAGTGAATCAAGAGACCTGGTTGGTTCTGCGACGTTTGTGAATTTTGATGGGTGTGAGAGCGACAGTGCAGTTGGATATCCATTGGTTGAAGATAGTGATGTCCTGGGCTAGGTTGTTGGTGGGGTCGGGTTGGTTTACTTCAAGACTGTGGCACAGGTCTGTTTCTGTTATTCTGCTCCAGTTCCAGCTGGGTTGATTAGTGTTGATGGGAGCTTTGGCTTGTGTTGTGGAAATATTAAAATGGATAATGTAGTGGTCGGTCCATGCGAGTGGAGAAGCGGAGCGGTAGCCCATGCAGTTGCCGGAGGCAAAGATTACGTCTAAAGTGTGTCGATCATTGTGAGTAAGGTCTGGGATGACCTGAGAAAGTCTTATGTTGTATAGACTCTCGAGGAGGTAGAGGAGCAGTGGTCTGAGTAGTCGTCCTGGTGGAAGTTGAAGTCTCCAAGAAGGAGGAAATTCTTGGAGTTGATGGTGAGGGGGTGATGAAGTCTGAGATGAGGTTGCTGAAGTTGCCTAATGGACCGGGTGGCCTGTAGGTTAGGGTGCCCTTCACTGTGGTGTTGTTGTTTGCTTCCAGGTTGAAGTGCATGTGTTCCGTGAAGTGGGTGTCCGGGTTAGTGATGGTTGTGCTTTTGAGTGTCTTTGTAGATGCTGGCAATACCTCCTCCGTGTTTATGGTGGCACTCATGGTGTGCTATTTTGTATCCTGCGGGAATGGCCACAGCAGTGCTGGGAGCGGAGGCAGGGAAGCAAACCTTTTGTTGATGCCATTTTTAGGAGAAAAAATATATACCCTTTCCTGCAGACCACTTTTTTCACATTTTTCCAACAAAAATCTAACTTTTCCTATATTTTGGCAACTTTCTGGTTCCCTTGAGTGGCATCCACAAGCCTTGGGTACCATTAGAAATCCCTAAAATGTGGGACAAAAAGGATGAACATTTGGCCTGGAAACCCTTTGTTGAAAAAAAGTTTCAAAGGCTTAAGCGCAAAGTGCTCTAAACATTAAAAAAGGGCTCTGCACTGGGGAGGGAAAACTTCAGCAACTCAAGAGTTAATCTTGCACTCCTCATATGGTTCTGAAATTTCCATTCATCATTTAAAGATGATTGCTTGATTGTTTTTTGGTTGTCTGTAGTCAGTGGAGATTTGTTAATTTAATGAAAAGTAAAAATCGTTTCATCTGGCTAAAGGTGGTTGTAGTGTGTTATGTAAATGGATGGGTGCGCCAAAAGATTTTGCTATTCGTCGTGGAACTGGGTCACTAGTTGTCCATTGTTAGCCTTTCCATATTTTTTCTGTACCACTTTTCAAGCCAGGGTAAATCTCAATGATGAGGGTGGGCTTGTTGTGTTCAAACCAATCCTACCTTGGTGTTTTTGAGCTATAGTTCGGTGTGGTGCATGTGGTGCTGGTAGAGATAGTAGTATGTTGCCAACTATCTGGCTTTTGTGCCATTTGTTTGGATGAGTGTTTGTGAGGCCTACCTGGTGCACTCTGTTTCAGAAAGGCAAAGTATTATTGTAACAGTACTCTGTAGTGACTATTGTTGAACAAATGTAGTGGGTTCTGAGGGCTACCACATAGTTAACTGCATGGTGTATGTGTGCTGTGTGGGGTGTATGTTAGGAGTTTTTTCCAATGTACTGTGTTGGCTGTTGGCAAGTGCTGTTGTGAGCATGGTGATAGGGAGCTATATAGTATTTGTGTACATTGCAATATGCTATGCTTGAATTTTGTGTGTTGTCTTTGATTTTCGGTGTTTGGGTTTCTAACATACTTCAAGGCATCTGCATAGTGTTATAGGGAGAAATCATTTATACACTCACCAGTGGTGGCTGGTAACCCCCGAGAGTGGTGGTGTTGGTAAATGGGTTGTAGGTGGGTGCAATCGTGCATTATGTAATAAAAATAAAAAGCCACTTACCTCAATGCAGCAGATGACACATCCCCCCTTCTCTGGACATCTTCTCTCATTGAGACTCCAGCACCGTCCCCAGCAACTCCCGTATCCAACCCTGGCGAAGCTCTCATGCTGTTAACCTGGATGAAAGCAGCACCAGGATTGGAGGGAGCAGCCTCTCTCGATGCTCTCCAGTGCACTTGATGCCTGTACTTGCTCTCAAGCCAGCCATCGAAGACCGCTGGGTTGAGATGTATAAAGTGTGCCTGTCTGGCTGAGCGTTACAAGACAGCCAGCCAAAGAGACAAGGACACTTTAAACCCGAGCTCAGGCAGCCCATCACTCCTCCCTGTTGCTGCCTCACCTCATCCTTACACTCGGTTCTTGCGGGTTGATGAAAAATAAAATGGTAGTAAATTAACTTTATTGGGTTTTTCTTCATTTCTGGGAGCATTGAAGTTAGTGGGGCGACACTCTTCCGCTCCAATGGAGGAGCAACACCTTCTTCCACAATGTCAACTGGATGTCAAGCTATTCATACAGTGCTCAGGTTTCATTGCTTTCTTTATGAATTACAATTTAAGGCAAAGACAGCATTTGCTTAGTGAATTGATCACTACATCTGGTTTCTAGTGGGTGGACATGTTATTCCTATGTGGTGTTGCACAAAAACAATGCACCTGGATACTGTTTCATGAGTATACCTGTTATGGCCCGATTTTTGCCAATAATCAGGTCATGCAGGCACATCCCTCGCTTGGGACCCAAAAAATACTATATTCTACAATACTTACCCAAGGTCGGAATAAAACTAACACTTATACTTTGTCACTTGCTGAGAGGACTTGTACAAAAACAATTTTCCTGGCGACAAGCGATGCGCATGAGGCAATTAGACGATCCTCTCTGCCACAGAATACTCACCTAGGAAAAACCACATACAACAGGCACAGTACCTCTCACCACAAGGAAAAGAAACTGATCGGTAAATTCTGGGGGTGAATTTTATTAGTAGTATATGATACACAATAGGCCAATCTGTACCACTTCTAGCCAACAACCAACTAGCAATTAGACGATTATTAAACGCAATCAGGAAAACATAAGTAGAAATATATGTATATAAATGTATGGTACCTGAAAACAGAAGAAGATAGTAAGCAAGAACAGTAGGAAAATTAGAGATTAGTGGGACACCTCACCAACTGTCTGTTCATCCCGTTTCCACTTCGCCAGAGGGGAGCCCGTTTCTCTGGCCAAACCAGGAGACAGGGTGACACTATACGCCCCACTGCCACAGCTGCACATCTGCCCTGTGCTGGACTTCCACCGAACAGAACCCAGACACCTCCTTTGGTATCAGTGGAAACATAAACAGAAGCTCCTGTGAGCCTTGCCCCCTTTTCCCATCAGAATCCGTACCACTCCGCACCAGGGCTACAGCTTCAGCTGGCCAGGCGTCTGTTATGACTTCAGAGCAGAGGGAGCACATTCCGCTGACAAGAACCAGTTCTCTCTAGTCAATAAAGTGTGAAAAACAAGTGAAAAGCAAAACAGGGACTCCTCACCTAGTGAAGCTCAGAAAATGGCGAAAGCTCAGAAAATGGAGTCACTGGAGCATACGCCACTATTCATGCAAAAGAGCAAAATTAGTATGCAAGACGGCATAAGATCATGCCAAAGCCAATAGCAAGCACTGCCGATAAGCAAGATAAAGTCGGAAACAGAAGGGAGTATAATCGATCCCTACTTCATAGCTTAGTCTTACTAGGCAGGCCTACACATCACTGTATTAGGCTAAAATATGCTAAATAAGACTGAGATGGTGATGGGCGACGGTCATTATCAGGCCCATCCATATGAATGGCACATTCATTACATTCCACCCATGACCATCGTCCAACACCATCGAACACACATAGAAATATCAAACAGTATGCAAACCATCTCTAGAATAATAGGAAACATAACCTATAGAATGGGCGAAAGCAATTCTTGGACGGAGCATATTAAAAAGACTAGGTACAGATTGAATGCAACAACATAATGCAATCAAAAAACAGATGACTAAGAGCGCACCACCCAAGATAGAACGTAGCATACCAAAATCTGGTAGCCACCCAAAAAGCCAGTCCCACCACCCTCTGTCAAGGTTCTGCCGAACTTCAGGCGACAATTCATGCAAAGCAGTAATATGAGACTGGATAGATCTTGAGTGGTCACAAAGAATAAAGCAACATAATCCATCAAAATCGGAACAGCCATGATCATGTTTCAGCAGCAAGTAATCAATAGCAGCCCTATTCTGCAGAATAGATTGTCGTTCAACATGCATATCAAGCAAGAATTCATATAAAGCTATGGAGGTGTAGTTCATCGATTTAACCATAAGACAAGCCAATTTACTAATAGCCCTAGAGTTATAAATGGACAGTCCAGGAATCCCAACGATTGAAGCAGCTGAACTAATATATTCAGACTTAGAAAGTAAATGTCAATTAGATTCGCAATGTTCATCCAACTGAGGAACCTCACGTACAGTTCGACTATGAATAGATGGATTCAAAGAAAACATCACAAGAGTCAGTTTTGTTAAAGCACAAGGTCCAGCTGGAATAAAGGACCAAGACATATTTCCACAAGAATAAAAAAGCCTTCCAATCAGCAATAGAACATCTCTAAAGTGACTAGCTGCAAGAATAGTATGGTTGCAAAACATAGAGTTATGAACCGAAGAGCACATATTAATTCTCCGATCGGAGCATAAAGTCTTTTCATGTTGAAAAAGCGTTTAACTGTTTTCCAATTTAGTTTGTATACATTTGCCAATCAATTTTGGATCACAAGTGAAATTATAACAAACATCGCCTTCAGTGATGTTATAAGTAACTATCTTGAACATCCGCAGTTCATCAGAATTAGTAGTCTCTGGACAAGATCTGCATAACTCATAAATGGAAAAATGTGATCGGACATCATGAACGTCCGCGTTAATGTCAGTACGGGAAACGTTGAAAAGCTGCAACAAAACGGCAGCAGGAGTCGGCACAGTCACAAAACAAGTGGAGATCACATCAAGGACACTCCTCATGATCGTCATACAGAAATAGGAGCGATTCAATACTGTTTGCGCCAAGTACTCCCAGACATTTAGTTTGTTGGTCAAAAGTGAATTCACTCTGCGCTGGCAGTCGACTGCCTCACCCTGGAACCCCTCCAGCTCTTCTCGGTCCCATTCGCACCATGCCGAAAGGAGTCCAGCGACGACACATCCGGCAGCAGCAAGCCATGCAATGACCTAAAGAAAAAAGTCAAAACAGGTATTACTCATTCTCGAAGATAACATTTATCCTCAGGAACACAATCCAATTTTTCCTGACCGGGTTTCATGATCAGAATTGTATTGTCACTGCCCGTGGCAATCACTTCAGCCTGTTCAGGGGGTGTATTGGGTGACTGAACCCACACTTTGGCTCCTGGATTTTTATCAGTTGAGCCGAAACCTCCTTGTCCACGTACAGTCAGGAGGGTTGGGGCAGTCCCCTTTCTCACCACCCCTCCTAGGACGGGCATGATGACCAACTGGGCAACTCCGTCTCCGGGCTGGACTATTAAGTCCGAATCACCACTGTTCCACAGGATAATTTTAATTTCACCCTGATAATCAGAATCAATGATACCACCCAGCACCTGGATGCCTTTAAGAGCTAGTCCAGATCGAGTGACAATCAGACCAAAGTGTCTTAGTGGTATTTGGACACCAATTCCAGTTTCAATAAGAACAATGTTTCCACGTTTCAACACATGCTGTCTCAAAGTATGTAAATCAAGACCAGCGGCTTCAGGTGTCGCTCTGTGCGGAGCCATAGCTCCAGAAACCATTTCCCAGCAAACAATCGTATAAGTAGCCCTATGAGGCTGAACATTTATTGAAGGGGTCAACATTCGCATTAACGGAGTCTCAGCATTAGTCAATGGTCTGTAATTTAAAATTTGTAATGCATCAGACATATTATTTCTCCAATTTTTTCAAGAACCATCAGAAAGCTTTTTGATTTGATCTTTCAAAAGACCATTCATGCTCTCAATCAAGCCTGCGGGTTGTGGGTAATAGGGTACATGAAAGATCCATTCAATATTGTGGTGTGCGCAATATTCCTGCACCATTGTCCCTTTCAAATGTGAACCACTATCCGATTGAATTTGTAAAGGAACTTCATAGTACAAAATCAACAAATCCAAAGTTTTAAGTGTATTCACCTGAGTAACACGTTTGTATGGGGATGCAATTAAATATCCTGAATAGGTATCCACAACAGTACACACATATTGACAACCTCTACACACCGGTAATAGTCCTATGTATTCTATTTGCCAAATCTGTGCTGGTAACTTACCTCTGTCCAACTGACCTCTCACTATCTGTGGTATTGATCTGTGTCGAGAATGTTGACAAATGGGACACTGCAAAATCCCTGTTTTAACCACATCTTGGGAAAGATGTATCCCTCTATCTGCTGCCCACCTGCTAGTAATTTGTTTTCCAAAATGTCCACACTTCTGGTGTGCCCACCTCTCCAATCCAACCAGGTCAGAATTCTGCGCCTCCACCTCTGCCTCAGAGATTTTAGCATTTTCATCTGCAATGAGGTTAAACCACCTATCAGGTGAATCAATCGAACACTGAGTATCAACATGCTATACAGTAACAGTACTTTGGGGAAGCATATCCCACACTTCTTTCCACAATTCTTTTCCCCATACTTCCTTTGCATGAATCATCCAGTTGTGAGCATGCCACGTGGGAAGCCATGTGGCTAACCCATTGGCAGTAGACCATGAATCCGTATAAATGTGACAAGTTCCAGGTAACTCTTGTTTCAAAGCTTGGTAAACAGCATAAAGTTCTGCACACTGACTACTTCTTCCCTCACCATTCGTGCTCAACAATTTATGGGTAACAGGATTATATGACACTGCTTTCCACTGTCTCTTTGCTCCAGTGTACCTGGCTGAACCATCCGTAAACCACACATGCTTTCTGTCCTCCATGGAAAGATCGCTAAATGGCTTACCCCACTTAACAGGAGATTCCCGTACTATAGGTACGTTGTATTCCATATCTGTCTCTTCTATCGGCGCCTGCGCCACTTGCTCATGTAACATCGCTGTGCCTTTAGAACCCACCCGGCCCTATCCTGTATATACCACTTCTATTTAATCACACTAGCTTCCTGTGCATGTCCAATTCTATGAGTTTTAGGAAGCTCATAACCCACTGCATTATTGGAATGTCTGGTCTCAAAATAACATCATGTCCTAAAGTCAATTGTTCAGTATCCACTAAAGCCCAGTAACATGCAAGCAATTGGTTATCAAAAGGATTGTAGCGCTCACCAGCGTCTGGCAATTTCTGTGTCCAAAACCCTAAAGGTACTTTCGTTCTACCTTGCTTTTGCCATAAACACCAGCTTGCATATGGTCCCTGTACAGTCACATTCAAATCAACATCGCCATCTCGCACCAGCCACAAATCCAATAGCCTCTTTCGCCAATTCAAACGCTGTTTGCTGTGTCTTACCCCACTCAAATGCATTTTTCTTTTGTGTGACTTTGTACAAAGGGGAAAAATCTGGCTTAAATGAGGGATATGTTGCCTCTAAAATCTAAACAAACCAATGTATTTCTGAGTCTCTTTTCTATTTCGGGACACTGCAAATTCTTTAATTTTCTGTCTCACAAGAGGAACCACTTCTCTATTTCCCTGATGCCACTGAATACTCTAAAATCTCACACTCTGTGCTGGGCCTTGCAATTTATCAGGATTAATTTCCAATCCTTTACTTTGCAAATGTGTTACAATTTGATCTAATTGGGTCTGTACTTGTTCTTGGGTCTCACCTTGTATCATTATTATTATTAAATTTCTTTATTCGGTATTTCAGAAATAGAAATCCATAAAAGCAATACTGTACATATTATTATGATAATAAGCAGAAAATCAATAGTACAATATGACTAAAAAAAGATAGTTAAAGAGAATGTCACTTCACGTTTCATTAAAAGCATTAATCTTTGTTTTACAAGTGTCACTTTACAGGTTTTTTCTAGGTCTAAAGATGCATTTCAAAAAGTTAACGACGTGATAACAAGTAATTTCCGAGTCTAAAAACTGAAGGCGCAGCATGGCGGGGCGGCACTATCTAACACCCCACGATTTTAACAATGATAGTAACCAAAATTTGCGATGATCATTATAAAATTTGCAGAACAGGACAGTGTGTATGGTGGACTGTACAGATTTATCGTCACAGGGACAGAGGCCTAGAATTGGGTCCCAAGCATTCATCGTAGGGAAAGCTACTAACCGATGGAAAAGATTTAGTCTGAATCTGGTTAGCAGAAGTCGATCAAAAATACCTATTTCAAGCGTTAAATAAGGCTGGATGGTAAGGGTAGTCTGGACCATGATTGCGTGATGGACAGAGGCTTTCCCTATTTCGCTGGAGAGCCTTAAGCTATCTAAATGGCTCAAGGCCATTTCTTTCAGATCTTTCTTTGATATCTCACTGATCTTTGCCGGTATGGAGTAAAAAGTCTCTAGGCCTAGGTCAGTGAGAAAGTTTCTAATGTAGGCAAGCCATCTTATTTTTAGTGAGTGATCTAGTGCCCTTGAGTCAGCCACGATCCCCTTGGTTAGCATGTTTTTGTCAGAGGTCCAGATACGTCGCCATAATAGCAACGGTTGGATTTTTGCCAGGTCCTCTATGTGTGGTATGCCTAGTTCTGTGTGGCACGCGTATGTTGAAGATCGTCTTGGTGCTGCAAGGAGAAACCTTAAAAATGAGTTTTCTGCAACCTGTAAAGCAGTAACATCCGCGTGCCCCCAGACGCCGGCCCCATACAGTGCAGTTGTCTGGCATTTAGCACTGTAGATTTTCAATAATTCCAGGGGAGACCGTTTGCCCAGTTTTTGCGAAAAGGACATCAGGGCTGCTATAGCTCTCTTAAAACAGTGTTTCCTGGCCTCGACTGCCGCTTTCCAAGTCAGTTTTTCATATATCGTGATGCCTAGATAGGGGTACTGGGGCGTCACTTCTAATTTTTGATTTTTTTTTTTCACAACAAAACTAATATTTTTTTATTTTTTTATTTTTAAGCAATAGGTCCTTGGGCCGTTTTCTCCCTATACCTGCCATCATTACAAAGGTCTTCTTAATGTTAATGTGGAGGTCAAGACTACCCATGAAGGCCGAGTACCTGGAGAGTGCCTTCTGTAGTTCGCGCGGGGTCCGTGCCAGTACGACGGCATCGTCTGCATAGAGCAGAGCGGGAATCGGGCGGTGTTTTATTTGTGGGAGGTCCTGGGCACCCCTCAGAAGCTCCACCTCCAAGCTGTTTGTATAGAGGGAGAATAAGAAGGGGGCCAGGACACAACCTTGCCTGACTCCACGCTCTACTCCAAAAGATGCCGACAACTCGCCCTTCGCACCGAAACGGACTCTCGCGGAAGCCTTGGAATATAATTCCCTCAAGAAGTCTAAGAGTGGGGATCCACTCCCATTTGTGACAGTACAGACCATAGCTTTGTGTGGGAGACGCAATCGAAGGCTGCGGACAGGTCCACATACACCATGTAGAGTCTGTCCTGTTTTGCGTGAATATATTTTCCCATAATCATAGATAGATTTAAGGCTTGTTCTACTGTCCCGAAGCCTTCCCGGAAACCAAATTGCAAATCGGACAGGACACCCCTTTCCTCCGCCCACTGCTGGAGTCGCTCGAGGACGACCCTGCCAGCTACCTTGCCCAGCGAATCCAGTGATGAAATAGGGCGGTAGCAGGCAGGGTCCTGGCGGTCTCCCTTTTTGAAAATCGGGACCATAACGGACTTAATCCAGGACTCCAAAAGCCCCTTTTTTGCGGCTGCCGTGCATACCCTGGTGAGTATGGGGGCCCAGAGATCTGCGTTATGTTTAAAAAAGTCCACTGGGACACCATCAGGCCCTGGAGCTTTTCCATTTTTGCTTAATTTTAGAGCCAATAGGCCCTCAGAAATATCAAACTCTATGGAAATGGGATATACCACAGCTGCGTGAGTTTCATCATCGCTTTCTATGTGTATTTTGCTTTTTTGGAAGATTTTTGAAAAATGAGATACCCAAACAGCCTCTTCTATGTCGACTTCGATTTTTGGAGTATTATCATCAACCAGAAATGGGGACCTTACTACTCTCCAAAAGGCCTCGCTGTTTTTATCGAGGGCACTTTTGTGTAGTTTGTCCCACAAGGCCTGTTTTAATTCGGCCTTTCTCTGGTTCCGCGCAGAGAGATATTCTTTTCTGAGTGTGGCAATTAGCGGAGGATCTCTATCATCGTTATTCAGCGCCACTTTTAATTTGGAATGAGCCAGTGTGCACTCATGGTTAAACCAACCTTTCTTGTTCAAGGTTTGGACTTTTGGTTTCGCTGTGAGAAGGGTCTTGATTTTGTCTAAAATTATAGAGAAGTTGCTTAAAACTTCCTCATCTATCACCGTTGGATCTAAGCATTTTATAATATGGGGATAGACGGATTTAATCAGCTCTTCGGTAATTTGGCCAGGATTTATCTTCCCCCATTTTAAAGTGTACCCATTTAGCTGACTCAAGTGTAATTTGTTCTGACTCAGGGCTTTTGCTATCATTAGGGGAAGGGATTGTTGATGAGTTAAGTTCAGTTCTAACTTAAGGGCCGAGTGGTCACTTAGTGTGTTAGGTAGAACCTCAAAATGCTTGGCTCTGTTCAACAGTCCAACCGATAATAAAATATAGTCGACCGTTGAGTAATGACCCCTCCCCACATATGTTGGCTCTAGCTGGTAGATATTACCGTTCAGACTGTTGACTATTTGAAGATCAAGGTCTGATAACAAGTCATTCATCGTCGTACCCAGTTTGGTATGTCGGAAATGGGTAAGGGGGTTACCCTTCTCAGTCGCCATCCCAGCACAGTTTATTCCAAAGTGGGGGCAATGATGTAGGTTAAAATCCCCCCCCATAGGAAGAAAACAGCATCCTTGCCTCCTTTAGCCTGTCTTAGATTGGAGAGTTTCTCATTAAAGTTGGATACCACACTCAGAAACTGTCCTTCCTCCAGGTTATTATAAAAATTAATAAGGAAAACTGTCTCATTTTTGGGTAGGGAAAGGGAGAGAAGCTGAAAATTAACATCCAGTTCAACACTAGTTATTTTTATTTGCTGGATAGTGTTTGCTATGTAGATGTTTAATCCCCCCTTTGGCCTGCCCATAGTCCCTATCAATGCTGGGGAGAAATACGTCCTGAATCCCACGAGGTGGAGTTCCGTCAGTGACCATGTCTCCTGAAGGCAGACAATTTGTTGTCTACCTAAGAGGCTCATGGCACTCCCATCTTAGATCTTTGGGCGAAGTCCAGCGATGTTCCAAAAAACGACGCCCAAAGCTTGGGCGTCCCCCTTGGGAACATCACCAGTATGTGGTTCAGAGGGGATGTTCGGCTCCACTGACTTTGACCTCGAGCGGTCTTCTGCCAGTGATGGTCAATCAACTGACTCTAGACCACTGTACCTATTTATCGTTGGTATTCCGTTCCAACCCTCCCAGCACGGTGGATCCCTATAGTTACCTCTCTGGTGTTGTCCTCCCCACTCTTCCCTTTCTCTACCCCGATATCGAGGTCCCACTGTATGCCAAGATTCATCGTAATGGGAACCGTCATGGAATCTGGGGGGGTAGAAGAAGGAAAGGCGCTTTGTTCCTATCCCACCGTTTAAGCTCGGGTGTTCCCACGGACAGAGATGGTCAACTAATCTGGGATCTTCAAAGGTAATTAAGACGCAGTCACCCTGTATTGTTTTTCTGCCATGGCCTACCCAAAGGGCCCTTCTAACCATCAGAATCCTAGTTGAACAATAGGGCGGAGGTGGCCGGTTCGTGCTAAGCCAGTGTTGGACCTTATTCCTTAGTGACCAATTTGGTTCGGAGTTTTGATCCTTCAGTTCTGGAACGCCGGTCATGATGACAACAAAGGGACTCGCTTCTGGCGGGAGGTTGACGGAAAATCTTCCATCAGATGGTTCTCTCTCCCACCCTCTGTTCAGTTGTGTTGATGATATTTTTGGACCTATGTTAGTATGTTCCCGGTTAGTGTTAGTGGTGGTGTTTGGGGTATTGGATGATGGCTTCTCTATTATCTTGTTTTTAGGCACTATGGTTTGGCTAGGTTTGGCTGCTGCCCCTGGGAGGGTCGATTTTTTGTTTTGGACAGTGGGGGTGGAGCATGCGTGCTTGCCTCCCACAACTTTTTGTACCCCCGGGTTTGGGATGGGTTTTATCAAGGCTAAACGTTCGGCTAGTGCTTTTTCTATCTTAGACAATCTGGCTTGTAATGGTGTGAGAGTTTGCTTTAATAAGTCTCCGATTTTTAATAGCAGTTGGGTGTTGGGATTGTCGTCTGCCTCCTGGCTTAATGGTGCGTTGGTTGCAGTTTTTGGACTAATAGAGGGAGGGGTATCATGTGGTGTATGATGTATCATCACCGTATGAGTATCCCGATCTTCTATCAAAGGGGTACGGGGGGCTTCTCTCCTGTCACGGTTGGAGGTTTGTTAGGTTTTTTTGTTTTTTTGTTTATTGGGCCTGCGGGTTTCTTTTTCCTTATTGCTCCCTCTCTCCTCCCTCTTGACTGCCTTATCTCTTCAGGGGTAGTTTGGTGCACTAAATCTGGGGTCTTTTCTAGATCTAAAATTGATTGTGTTTCGGAGAGCTGTGAGACCGATAGGTCAACTGTATTAGGTAAACTCTGCCTTTGACCCCCACCTTCACTCCGTCTTAAATCCCTACGGAGATCCGGCGTTCTTGCATTGGCCAGGTGACCCATGGAGGATCTTTTAGTGTTAGCTAAATCTTGAGATACTCTACACTCCATGAGCGAGATACTCTGGTCTATAAACGAATTAGCCCTAGTAATGAAACTATCTATAGGACCTATGAGTTGCCCTTCCTTTGCAGCAGTTTTGCTTCTGCTTCCTCGTGTGGACATAATGCAAATTTAAGAGATGTTAAAAATAGGATAAAAAATGTAAGCGATAAAATGTGAAAGTTCCTAGTATAGGTTAGGGCGAATAAAAAAGTACACAAGCAGGTCGGAAGATAGTCCTGGGTGATAATAGTTTTTAGGGGGTGGCCCAGCCCGGTCCTAAGCGGTCTCTAACGGGCTACAACGGGCCCGCCCGTGGCCCGGGCTTCGCCCGGCGCCGTCCCGCGCGCGTCCCGCGTACGCGGTGGATGGCGTGTCTTTATGTAAGAAAGGCTGGGGGCGGGAAGAGTCACAGGTGCGCCTGGTGGACTCCGCGTACAAACCTCTGGGACTCGCAGTCCCGCACCCTCACAGCCGAGTCTCCACCCCGGCAAAAACACAGCAAGTCCAGGCAGGACGAGTCCTCAGATATCCTCCACACAGCAGGGAAGAGTGTTTGGCTCCAAAAACGGCTACTAGCGGCACCCGCGGAGCGGGGGACGCGAGCCGTAGTTAAGCACAGGGAAGGCTGGGGGCGGGAAGAGTCACAGGTGCGCCTGGAGGACTCCGCGCACAGACCTCTGGGACTCGCAGTCCCGCACCCTCACAGCCGAGTCTCCACCCCGGCGAAAACACAGCAAGTCCAGGCAGGACTGGTCCTCAGATATCCTCCACACAGCAGGGAAGAGTGTTTGGCCCCAAAAACGGCTACGAGCGGCACAATGTAATGATAAAGCTGCACTCCAGGAATTACCGGCACCTCATCTAAATGGTCTGCCACCAACCGGTGACATATTGTCGGACTATGTAAATAGCCTTGGGGTAAACTTCGAAATGTCATTCGTCTGCCACACCATGAAAAACTAAATTGTTCTTGACATTCTTTTCCCCATACTTCCTTTGCATGAATCATCCAGTTGTGAGCATGCCACATGGGAAGCCATGTGGCTAACCCTTTGGCAGTAGACCATGAATCCGTATAAATGTGACAAGTTCCAGGTAACTCTTGTTTCAAAGCTTGGTAAACAGCATAAAGTTCTGCGCACTGACTACTTCTTCCCTCACCAGTCGTGCTCAACAATTTCTGGGTAACAGGATTATATGACACTGCTTTCCACTGTCTCTTTGCTCCAGCGTACCTGGCTGAACCATCCGTAAACCACACATGCTTTCTGTCCTCCACCGTAAGATCGCTAAATGGCTTACACCACTTAACAGGAGATTCCCGTACTATAGGTACGTTGTATTCCAGGTCTGTCTCTTCTATCGGCGCCTGCGCCACTTGCTCATGTAACATCGCTGTGCCTTTAGGACCCACCCGGGCCCTACCCTGTATATACCACTTCTATTTAATCACACGAGCTTCCTGTGCATGTCCAATTCTATGAGTTTTAGGAAGCTCATAACCCATTGCATTATTGGAATGTCTGATCTCAAAATAACATCATGTCCTAAAGTCAATCGTTCAGTATCCACTAAAGCCCAGTAACATGCAAGCAATTGTTTTTCCAAAAGAGTGTAGCGCTCACCAGCGTCTGGCAATTTCTGTGTACAAAACCCTAAAGGTACTTTCGTTCTACCTTGCTTTTGCCATAAACTCCAGCTTGCATATGGTCCCAGTACAGTCACATTCATATAAACATCGCCATCTCGCACCAGCCACAAATCCAAGGCATGCTGAATAGCCTCTTTCGCCAATTCAAACGCTGTTTGCTGCGTTTCACCCCACTCAAATGCATTTTTCTTTTGTGTGACTTTGTACAAAGTGGACAAAATCTGGCTTAAATGAGGGATATGTTGCCTCCAAAATCTAAACAAAGCAATGTATTTCTGAGTCTCTTTTCTATTTCGGGGGACTGCAAATTCTTTAATTTTCTGTCTCACATGAGGAACAACTTCTCAATTTCCCTGATGCCACTGAATACCCAAAAATCTCACACTCTGTGCTGCGCCTTGCAATTTATCAGGATTAATTTCCCATCCTTCACTTTGCAAATGTGTTACAATTTGATCTAATTGAGACTCTACTTGTTCTTGGGTCTCACCTTGTATCATTATATCAACAATGTAATGATAAAGCTGTACTCCAGGAATTACCGGCACCTCATCTAAATGGTCCGCCACCAGCCGGTGACATTTTGTCGGACTATGTAAATAGCCTTGGGGTAAACTTCGAAACGTCATTTGTCTGCCACACCATGAAAAACTAAATTGTTTCTGACATTCGGTGACTATAAGGGTTGAAAAGAAAGCATTAGCAAAATCAGTGGTCGCATACCAAGTCCATGCATGTCTCTGAATTATTTCTATCAAACTAACAGTAACAGGGACGGCAACAGTCAAAGGTGGTGTATGTTTGTTCAGTTTGTGATATTCTACCGTCGTGCGCCATGAATTGTCACTCTTGCGCACCGGCCATACATGATTGTTCCAAGCAGTAGTGATTGGCAATTTCTGTGTCCAAAACCCTAAAGGTACTTTCGTTCTACCTTGCTTTTGCCATAAACTCCTGCTTGCATATGGTCCATGTACAGTCACATTCATATAAACATCGCCATCTCGCACCAGCCACAAATCCAAGGCATGCTGAATAGCCTCTTTCGCCAATTCAAACGCTGTTTGCTGCGTCTCACCCCCCTCAAATGCATTTTTCTTTCGTGTGACTTTGTACAAAGGGGACAAAATCTGGCTTAAATGAGGGATATGTTGCCTCCAAAATCTAAACAAACCAATGTATTTCTGAGTCTCTTTTCTATTTCGTGGGACTGCAAATTCTTTAATTTTCTGTCTCACATGAGGAACCACTTCTCGATTTCCCTGATGCCACTGAATACCCAAAAATCTCACACTCTGTGCTGGGCCTTGCAATTTATCAGGATTCATTTCCCAGCCTTTACTTTGCAAATGTGTTACAATTTCTAATTGAGTCTGTACTTGTTCTTGGGTCTCACCTTGTATCATGATATCAACAATGTAATGACAAAGCTGCACTCCAGGAACTACCGGCACCTCATCTAAATGCTCTGCCACCAGCCGGTGACATATTGTCGGACTATGTAAATAGCCTTGGGGTAAACTTCGAAATGTCATTTGTCTGCCACACCATGAAAAACTAAATTGTTCCTGACATTCTTTTCCCCATACTTCCTTTGCATGAATCATCCGGTTTTGAGCATGCCACATGGGAAGCCATGTGGATAACCCCTTGGCAGTTGACCATGAATCTGTATAAATGTGACAAGTTCCAGGTAACTCTTGTTTCAAAGCTTGGTAAACAGCATAAAGTTCTGCACACTGACTACTTCTTCCCTCACCAGTCGTGCTCAACAATTTCTGGGTAACAGCATTATATGACACTGCTTTCCACTGTCTCTTTGCTCCAGCGAACCTGGCTGAACCATCCGTAAACCTCACATGCTTTCTGTCCTCCACCGTAAGATCGCTAAATGGCTTACCCGACTTAACAGGAGATTCCCGTACTATAGGTACCTTGTATTCCATGTCTGTCTCTTCTATCGGCGCCTGCGCCACTTGCTCATGTAACATCGCTGTGCCTTTAGGACCCAACCGGGCCCTACCCTGTATATACCACTTCCATTTAATCACACGAGCTTCCTGTGCATGTCCAATTCTATGAGTTTTAAGAACCTCCTAACCCATTGCATGATTGGAATGTCTGGTCTCAAAATAACATCATGTCCTAAAGTCAATTGTTCAGTATCCACTAAAGCCCAGTAACATGCAAGCAATTGTTTTTCAAAAGGAGTGTACCGCTCACCAGCGTCTGGCAATTTCTTTGTCCAAAACCCTAAAGGTACTTTCGTTCTACCTTGCTTTTGCCATAAACTCCAGCTTGCATATGGTCCCTGTACAGTCACATTCATATAAACATCGCCATCTCGCACCAGCCACAAATCCAAGGCATGCTGAATAGCCTCTTTGGCCTATTCAAACGCTGTTTGCTGCGTCTCACCCCACTCAAATGCATTTTTCTTTTGTGTGACTTTTTACAAAGGGGACACAATCAGGCTTAAATGAGGGATATGTTGCCTCCAAAATCTAAACAAACCAAAGTATTTCTGAGTCTCTTTTCTATTTCGGGGGACTGCAAATTCTTTAATTTTCTGTCTCACATGAGGAACCACTTCTCAATTTCCCTGATGCCACTGAATACCCAAAAATCTCACACTCTGTGCTGGGCCTTGCAATTTATCAGGATTAATTTCCCATCCTTTAGTTTGCAAATGTGTTACAATTTGATCTAATTGAGTCTGTACTTGTTCTTGGGTCTCACCTTGTATCATTATATCAACAATGTAATGACAAAGCTGTACTCCAGGAATTACCGGCACCTCATCTAAATGGTCTGCCACCAGCCGGTGACATTTTGTCGGACTATGTAAATAGCCTTGGGGTAAACTTCGAAACGTCATTTGTCTGCAACACCATGAAAAACTAAATTGTCCCTGACATTCTTTTCCCCATACTTCCTTTGCATGAATCATCCAGTTGTGAGCATGCCACATGGGAAGCCATGTGGCTAACCCATTGGCAGTAGACCATGAAACCGTATAAATGTGACAAGTTCCAGGTAACGCTTGTTTCAAAGCTTGATAAACAGCATAAAGTTCTGCACACTGACTACTTCTTCCCTCACCAGTCGTGCTCAAAAATTTCTGGGTAACAGCATTATATGACACTGCTTTCCACTGTCTCTTTGCTCCAGCGTACCTGGCTGAACCATCCGTAAACCACACATGCGTTCTGTCCTCCACGGAAAGATCGCTAAATGGCTTACCCCACTTAACAGGCGATTCCCGTACTATAGGTACGTTGTATTCCATGTCTGTCTCTTCTATCGGCGCCTGCGCCACTTGCTCATGTAACATCGCTGTGCCTTTAGGACCCACCCGGGCCCTACCCTGTATATACCACTTCCATTTAATCACACTAGCTTCCTGTGCATTTCCAATTTTATGAGTTTTGGGAAGCTCGTAACCCATTGCATTATTGGAATGTCTGATGTCAAAATAACATCATGTCCTAAAGTCAATTGTTCAGTATCCACTAAAGCCCAGTAACATGCAAACAGTTGTTTTTCAAAAGGAGTGTAGCGCTCACCAGCGTCTGGCAATTTCTGTGTCCAAAACCCTAAAGGTACTTTTGTTCTACCTTGCTTTTGCCATAAACTTCAGCTTGCGTATGGTCCCTGTACAGTCACATTCAAATCAACATCACCATCTCGCACCAGCCACAAATTCAAGGCATGCTGAATAGCCTCTTTCGCAAATTCAAACGCTGTTTGCTGTCTCTCACCCCACTCAAATGCATTTTTCTTTCGTGTGACTTTGTACAAAGGGGACAAAATCTGGCTTAAATGAGGGATATGTTGCCTCCAAAATCTAAACAAACCAATGTATTTCTGAGTCTCTTTTCTATTTCGGGGCACTGCAAATTCTTTAATTTTCTGTCTCACATGAGGAACCACGTCTCGATTTCCCTGATGCCACTGAATACCCCAAAATCTCACACTCTGTGCTGGGCCTTGCAATTTATCAGCATTCATTTCCCAGCCTTCACTTTGCAAATGTGTTACAATTTCTAATTGAGTCTGTACTTGTTCTTGGGTCTCACCTTGTATCATGATATCAACAATGTAATGACAAAGCTGCACTCCAGGAACTACCGGCACCTCATCTAAATGCTCTGCCACCAGCCGGTGACATATTGTCGGACTATGTAAATAGCCTTGGGCTAAACTTCGAAACGTCATTTGTCTGCCACACCATGAAAAACTAAATTGTTCCTGACATTCTTTTCCCCATACTTCCTTGCATGAATCATCCAGTTTTGAGCATGCCACATGGGAAGCCATGTGGCTAACCCCTTGGCAGTAGACCATGAATCCGTATAAATGTGACAAGTTCCAGGTAACTCTTGATTCAAAGCTTGGTAAACAGCATAAAGTTCTGCACACTGACTACTTCTTCCCTCACCAGTCGTGCTCAACAATTTCTGGGTAATAGGATTATATGACACTGCTTTACACCGTCTCTTTGCTCCAGCGTACCTGGCTGAACCATCCGTAAACCACACATGCTTTCTGTCCTCCACGGAAAGATCGCTAAATGGCTTACCCCACTTAACAGGAGATTCCCGTACTATAGGTACGTTGTATTCCATGTCTGTCTCTTCTATCGGCGCCTGCGCCCCTTGCTCATGTAACATCGCTGTGCCTTTAGGACCCACCCGGGCCCTACCCTGTATATACCACTTCCATTTAATCACACTAGCTTCCTGTGCATTTCCAATTCTATGAGTTTTAGGAAGCTCATAACCCATTGCATTATTGGAATGTCTGATCTCAAAATAACATCATGTCCTAAAGTCAATTGTTCAGTATCCACTAAAGCCCAGTGACATGCAAGCAGTTGTTTTTCAAAAGGAGTGTTGCGCTCACCAGCGTCTGGCAATTTCTGTGTACAAAACCCTCAAGGTACTTTCGTTCTACCTTGCTTTTGCCATAAACTCCAGCTTGCGTATGGTCCCTGTACAGTACATTCAAATCAACATCGCCATCTCGCACCAGCCACAAATCCAGGGCATGCTGAATAGCCTCTTTCGCCAATTCAAACGCTGTTTGCTGTCTCTCACCCCACTCAAATGCATTTTTCTTTCGTGTGACTTTGAACAAAGGGGACAAAATCTGGCTTAAATGAGGGATATGTTGCCTCCAAAATCTAAACAAACCAATGTATTTCTGAGTCTCTTTTCTATTTCGGGGCACTGCAAATTCTTTAATTTTCTGTCTCACATGAGGAACCACTTCTCGATTTCCCTGATGCCACTGAATACCCAAAAATCTCACACTCTGTGCTGGGCCTTTCAATTTATCAGGATTCATTTCCCAGCCTTTACTTTACAAATGTGTTACAATTTCTAATTGAGTCTGTACTTGTTCTTGGGTCTCACCTTGTATCATGATATCAACAATGTAATGACAAAGCTGCACTCCAGGAATTACCGGCACCTCATCTAAATGCTCTGCCATCAGCCGGTGACATATTGTCGGACTATGTAAATAGCCTTGGGCTAAACTTCGAAACGTCATTTGTCTGCCACACCATGAAAAACCAAATTGTTCCTGACATTCTTTCCCCCATACTTCCTTGCATGAATCATCCAGTTTTGAGCATGCCACATGGGAAGCCATGTGGCTAACCCCTTGGCAGTAGACCATGAATCCGTATAAATGTGACAAGTTCCAGGTAACTCTTGATTCAAAGCTTGGTAAACAGCATAAAGTTCTGCACACTGACTACTTCTTCCCTCACCAGTCGTGCTCAACAATTTCTGGGTAACAGGATTATATCACACTGCTTTACACCGTCTCTTTGCTCCAGCGTACCTGGCTGAACCATCCGTAAACCACACATCCTTTCTGTCCTCCACGGAAAGATCGCTAAATGGCTTACCCCACTTAACAGGAGGTTCCTGTACTATAGGTACGTTGTATTCCATGTCTGTCTCTTCTATCGGCGCCTGCGCCCCTTGCTCATGTAACATCGCTGTGCCTTTAGGACCCACCCGGGCCCTACCCTGTATATACCACTTCCATTTAATCACACTAGCTTCCTGTGCATTTCCAATTCTATGAGTTTTAGGAAGCTCATAACCCATTGCATTATTGGAATGTCTGATCTCAAAATAACATCATGTCCTAAAGTCAATTGTTCAGTATCCACTAAAGCCCAGTAACATGCAAGCAATTGTTTTTCAAAAAGAGTGTAGCGCTCACCAGCGTCTGGCAATTTCTGTGTACAAAACCCTAAAGGTACTTTCGTTCTACCTTGTTTTTGCCATAAACTCCAGCTTGCATATGGTCCCTGTACAGTCACATTCAAATCAACATCGCCATCTCGCACCAGCCACAAATCCAAGGCAAGCTGAAAAGCCTCTTTCGCCAATTCAAACGCTGTTTGCTGTGTCTCACCCCACTCAAATGCATTTTCTTTCGTGTGACTTTGTACAAAGGGGACAAAATCTGGCTTAAATGAGGGATATATTGCCTCCAAAATCTAAACAAACCAATGTATTTCTGAGTCGCTTTTCTTTTTTGGGGCACTGCAAATTCTTTAATTTTCTGTCTCACATGAGGAACCTCTTCTCGATTTCCCTGATGCCACGAATACCCAAAAGTCTCACACTCTGTGCTGGGCCTTGCAATTTATCAGGATTAATTTCCCATCCTTTACTTTGCAAATGTGTTACAATTTGATCTAATTCAGCCTGTACTTGTTCTTGGGTCTCACCTTGTATCATTATATCAACAATGTAATGACAAAGCTGCACTCCAGGTATTACCAGCACCTCATCTAAATGCTCTGCCACCAGCCTGTGACATATTGTCGGACTATGTAAATAGCCTTGGGGTAAACTTCGAAACGTTATTTGTCTGCCACACCATGAAAAACTAAATTGTTCCTGACATTCGGTGGCTATAGGGGTTGAAAGGAAAGCATTAGCAATATCAGTGGTCGCATACCAAGTCCCTGCATGTCTCTGAATTATTTCTATCAAACTAACAGTATCAGGGACGGCAACAGTCAAAGTTGGTGTATGTTTGTTCAGTTTGTGATATTCTACCGTCGTGCGCCATGAATTGTCACTCTTGCGCACCGGCCATACATGATTGTTCCAAGCAGTAGTGATTGGCAATTTCTGTGTCCAAAACCCTAAAGGTACTTTCGTTCTACCTTGCTTTTGCCATAAACTCCAGCTTGCATATGGTCCCTGTACAGTCACATTCATATAAACATCGCCATCTCGCACCAGCCACAAATCCAAGGCATGCTGAATAGCCTCTTTCGCCAATTCAAACGCTGTTTGCTGCGTCTCACCCCACTCAAATGCATTTTTCTTTTGTGTGACTTTTTACAAAGGGGACACAATCTGGTTAAATGAGGGATATGTTGCCTCCAAAATCTAAACAAACCAAAGTATTTCTGAGTCTCTTTTCTATTTCGGGGGACTGCAAATTCTTTAATTTTCTGTCTCACATGAGGAACCACTTCTCGATTTCCCTGATGCCACTGAATACCCAAAAATCTCACACTCTGTGCTGGGCCTTGCAATTTATCAGGATTAATTTCCCATCCTTTAGTTTGCAAATGTGTTACAATTTGATCTAATTGAGTCTGTACTTGTTCTTGGGTCTCACCTTGTATCATTATATCAACAATGTAATGACAAAGCTGTACTCCAGGAATTACCGGCACCTCATCTAAATGGTCTGCCACCAGCCGGTGACATTTTGTCGGACTATGTAAATAGCCTTGGGGTAAACTTCGAAACGTCATTTGTCTGCAACACCATGAAAAACTAAATTGTCCCTGACATTCTTTTCCCCATACTTCCTTTGCATGAATCATCCAGTTGTGAGCATGCCACATGGGAAGCCATGTGGCTAACCCATTGGCAGTAGACCATGAACCGTATAAATGTGACAAGTTCCAGGTAACGCTTGTTTCAAAGCTTGATAAACAGCATAAAGTTCGGCACACTGACTACTTCTTCCCTCACCAGTCGTGCTCAACAATTTCTGGGTAACAGCATTATATGACACTGCTTTCCACTGTCTCTTTGCTCCAGCGTACCTGGCTGAACCATCCGTAAACCACACATGCGTTCTGTCCTCCACGGAAAGATCGCTAAATGGCTTACCCCACTTAACAGGCGATTCCCGTACTATAGGTACGTTGTATTCCATGTCTGTCTCTTCTATCGGCGCCTGCGCCACTTGCTCATGTAACATCGCTGTGCCTTTAGGACCCACCCGGGCCCTACCCTGTATAAACCACTTCCATTTAATCACACTAGCTTCCTGTGCATTTCCAATTTTATGAGTTTTGGGAAGCTCGTAAGCCATTGCATTATTGGAATGTCTGATGTCAAAATAACATCATGTCCTAAAGTCAATTGTTCAGTATCCACTAAAGCCCAGTAACATGCAAACAGTTGTTTTTCAAAAGGAGTGTAGCGCTCACCAGCGTCTGGCAATTTCTGTGTACAAAACCCTCAAGGTACTTTAGTTCTACCTTGCTTTTGCCATAAACTCCAGCTTGCGTATGGTCCCTGTACAGTCACATTCGAATCAACATCGCCATCTCGCACCAGCCACAAATCCAGGGCATGCTGAATAGCCTCTTTCGCCAATTCAAACGCTGTTTGCTGTCTCTCACCCCACTCAAATGCATTTTTCTTTCGTGTGACTTTGAACAAAGGGGACAAAATCTGGCTTAAATGAGGGATATGTTGCCTCCAAAATCTAAACAAACCAATGTATTTCTGAGTCTCTTTTCTATTTCGGGGCACTGCAAATTCTTTAATTTTCTGTCTCACATGAGGAACCACGTCTCGATTTCCCTGATGCCACTGAATACCCACAAATCTCACACTCTGCGCTGGGCCTTTCAATTTATCAGGATTCATTTCCCAGCCTTTACTTTACAAATGTGTTACAATTTCTAATTGAGTCTGTACTTGTTCTTGGGTCTCACCTTGTATCATGATATCAACAATGTAATGACAAAGCTGCACTCCAGGAATTACCGGCACCTCATCTAAATGCTCTGCCACCAGCCGGTGACATATTGTCGGACTATGTAAATATCCTTGGGGTAAACTTCGAAACGTCAGTTGTCTGCCACACCATGAAAAACGAAATTGTTCCTGACATTCTTTTCCCCATACTTCCTTTGCATGAATCATCCAGTTGTGAGCATGCCACATGGGAAGCCATGTGGCTAACCCCTTGGCAGTAGACAATGAATCCGTATAAATGTGACAAGTACCAGGTAACTCTTGATTCAAAGCTTGGTAAACAGCATAAACTTCTGCACACTGACTACTTCTTCCCTCACCAGTCGTGCTCAACAATTTCTGGGTAACAGGATTATATGACACTGCTTTCCACCGTCTCTTTCCTCCAGCGTACCTGGCTGAACCATCCGTAAACCACACATGCTTTCTGTCCTCCACGGAAAGATCGCTAAATGGCTTACCCCACTTAACAGGAGATTCCCGTACTATAGGTACGTTGTATTCCATGTCTGTCTCTTATATCGGCGCCTGCGCCACTTGCTCATGTAACATCGCTGTGCCTTTAGGACCCACCCGGGCCCTACCCTGTATATACCACTTCCATGTAATCACACTAGCTTCCTGTGCATGTCCAATTCTATGAGTTTTAGGAAGCTCATAACCCATTGCATTATTGGAATGTCTGGTCTCAAAATAACATCATGTCCTAAAGTCAATTGTTCAGTATCCACTAAAGCCCAGTAACATGCAAACAGTTGTTTTTCAAAAGGAGTGTAGCGCTCACCAGCGTCTGGCAATTTCTGTGTCCAAAACTCTAAAGGTACTTTTGTTCTACCTTGCTTTTGCCATAAACTTCAGCTTGCGTATGGTCCCTGTACAGTCACATTCAAATCAACATCGCCATCTCGCACCAGCCACAAATTCAAGGCATGCTGAATAGCCTCTTTCGCAAAATCAAACGCTGTTTGCTGTCTCTCACCCCACTCAAATGCATTTTTCTTTCGTGTGACTTTGTACAAAGGGGACAAAATCTGGCTTAAATGAGGGATATGTTGCCTCCAAAATCTAAACAAACCAATGTGTTTCTGAGTCTCTTTTCTATTTCGGGGCACTGCAAATTCTTGAATTTTCTGTCTCACATGAGGAACCACGTCTCGATTTCCCTGATGCCACTGAATACCCCAAAATCTCACACTCTGTGCTGGGCCTTGCAATTTATCAGCATTCATTTCCCAGCCTTCACTTTGCAAATGTGTTACAATTTCTAATTGAGTCTGTACTTGTTCTTGGGTCTCACCTTGTATCATGATATCAACAATGTAATGACAAAGCTGCACTCCAGGAATTACCGGCACCTCATCTAAATGCTCTGCCATCAGCCGGTGACATATTGTCGGACTATGTAAATAGCCTTGGGCTAAACTTCGAAACGTCATTTGTCTGCCACACCATGAAAAACCAAATTGTTCCTGACATTCTTTCCCCCATACTTCCTTGCATGAATCATCCAGTTTTGAGCATGCCACATGGGAAGCCATGTGGCTAACCCCTTGGCAGTAGACCATGAATCCGTATAAATGTGACAAGTTCCAGGTAACTCTTGATTCAAAGCTTGGTAAACAGCATAAAGTTCTGCACACTGACTACTTCTTCCCTCACCAGTCGTGCTCAACAATTTCTGGGTAACAGGATTATATGACACTGCTTTACACCGTCTCTTTGCTCCAGCGTACCTGGCTGAACCATCCGTAAACCACACATCCTTTCTGTCCTCCACGGAAAGATCGCTAAATGGCTTACCCCACTTAACAGGAGGTTCCTGTACTATAGGTACGTTGTATTCCATGTCTGTCTCTTCTATCGGCGCCTGCGCCCCTTGCTCATGTAACATCGCTGTGCCTTTAGGACCCACCCGGGCCCTACCCTGTATATACCACTTCCATTTAATCACACTAGCTTCCTGTGCATTTCCAATTCTATGAGTTTTAGGAAGCTCATAACCCATTGCATTATTGGAATGTCTGATCTCAAAATAACATCATGTCCTAAAGTCAATTGTTCAGTATCCACTAAAGCCCAGTAACATGCAAGCAATTGTTTTTCAAAAAGAGTGTAGCGCTCACCAGCGTCTGGCAATTTCTGTGTACAAAACCCTAAAGGTACTTTCGTTCTACCTTGTTTTTGCCATAAACTCCAGCTTGCATATGGTCCCTGTACAGTCACATTCAAATCAACATCGCCATCTCGCACCAGCCACAAATCCAAGGCAAGCTGAAAAGCCTCTTTCGCCAATTCAAACGCTGTTTGCTGTGTCTCACCCCACTCAAATGCATTTTCTTTCGTGTGACTTTGTACAAAGGGGACAAAATCTGGCTTAAATGAGGGATATATTGCCTCCAAAATCTAAACAAACCAATGTATTTCTGAGTCGCTTTTCTTTTTTGGGGCACTGCAAATTCTTTAATTTTCTGTCTCACATGAGGAACCTCTTCTCGATTTCCCTGATGCCACGAATACCCAAAAGTCTCACACTCTGTGCTGGGCCTTGCAATTTATCAGGATTAATTTCCCATCCTTTACTTTGCAAATGTGTTACAATTTGATCTAATTCAGCCTGTACTTGTTCTTGGGTCTCACCTTGTATCATTATATCAACAATGTAATGACAAAGCTGCACTCCAGGTATTACCAGCACCTCATCTAAATGCTCTGCCACCAGCCTGTGACATATTGTCGGACTATGTAAATAGCCTTGGGGTAAACTTCGAAACGTTATTTGTCTGCCACACCATGAAAAACTAAATTGTTCCTGACATTCGGTGGCTATAGGGGTTGAAAGGAAAGCATTAGCAATATCAGTGGTCGCATACCAAGTCCCTGCATGTCTCTGAATTATTTCTATCAAACTAACAGTATCAGGGACGGCAACAGTCAAAGTTGGTGTATGTTTGTTCAGTTTGTGATATTCTACCGTCGTGCGCCATGAATTGTCACTCTTGCGCACCGGCCATACATGATTGTTCCAAGCAGTAGTGATTGGCAATTTCTGTGTCCAAAACCCTAAAGGTACTTTCGTTCTACCTTGCTTTTGCCATAAACTCCAGCTTGCATATGGTCCCTGTACAGTCACATTCATATAAACATCGCCATCTCGCACCAGCCACAAATCCAAGGCATGCTGAATAGCCTCTTTCGCCAATTCAAACGCTGTTTGCTGCGTCTCACCCCACTCAAATGCATTTTTCTTTTGTGTGACTTTTTACAAAGGGGACAAAATCTGGCTTAAATGAGGGATATGTTGCCTCCAAAATCTAAAGAAACCAAAGTATTTCTGAGTCTCTTTTCTATTTCGGGGGACTGCAAATTCTTTAATTTTCTGTCTCACATGAGGAACGACTTCTCAATTTCCCTGATGCCACTGAATACCCAAAAATCTCACACTCTGTGCTGGGCCTTGCAATTTATCAGGATTAATTTCCCATCCTTTAGTTTGCAAATGTGTTACAATTTGATCTAATTGAGTCTGTACTTGTTCTTGGGTCTCACCTTGTATCATTATATCAACAATGTAATGACAAAGCTGTACTCCAGGAATTACCGGCACCTCATCTAAATGGTCTGCCACCAGCCGGTGACATTTTGTCGGACTATGTAAATAGCCTTGGGGTAAACTTCGAAACGTCATTTGTCTGCAACACCATGAAAAACGAAATTGTCCCTGACATTCTTTTCCCCATACTTCCTTTGCATGAATCATCCAGTTGTGAGCATGCCACATGGGAAGCCATGTGGCTAACCCATTGGCAGTAGACCATGAACCGTATAAATGTGACAAGTTCCAGGTAACGCTTGTTTCAAAGCTTGATAAACAGCATAAAGTTCGGCACACTGACTACTTCTTCCCTCACCAGTCGTGCTCAACAATTTCTGGGTAACAGCATTATATGACACTGCTTTCCACTGTCTCTTTGCTCCAGCGTACCTGGCTGAACCATCCGTAAACCACACATGCGTTCTGTCCTCCACGGAAAGATCGCTAAATGGCTTACCCCACTTAACAGGCGATTCCCGTACTATAGGTACGTTGTATTCCATGTCTGTCTCTTCTATCGGCGCCTGCGCCACTTGCTCATGTAACATCGCTCTGCCTTTAGGACCCACCCGGGCCCTACCCTGTATAAACCACTTCCATTTAATCACACTAGCTTCCTGTGCATTTCAAATTTTATGAGTTTTGGGAAGCTCGTAAGCCATTGCATTATTGGAATGTCTGATGTCAAAATAACATCATGTCCTAAAGTCAATTGTTCAGTATCCACTAAAGCCCAGTAACATGCAAACAGTTGTTTTTCAAAAGGAGTGTAGCGCTCACCAGCGTCTGGCAATTTCTGTGTACAAAACCCTCAAGGTACTTTAGTTCTACCTTGCTTTTGCCATAAACTCCAGCTTGCGTATGGTCCCTGTACAGTCACATTCGAATCAACATCGCCATCTCGCACCAGCCACAAATCCAGGGCATGCTGAATAGCCTCTTTCGCCAATTCAAACGCTGTTTGCTGTCTCTCACCCCACTCAAATGCATTTTTCTTTCGTGTGACTTTGAACAAAGGGGACAAAATCTGGCTTAAATGAGGGATATGTTGCCTCCAAAATCTAAACAAACCAATGTATTTCTGAGTCTCTTTTCTATTTCGGGGCACTGCAAATTCTTTAATTTTCTGTCTCACATGAGGAACCACTTCTCGATTTCCCTGATGCCACTGAATACCCACAAATCTCACACTCTGCGCTGGGCCTTTCAATTTATCAGGATTCATTTCCCAGCCTTTACTTTACAAATGTGTTACAATTTCTAATTGAGTCTGTACTTGTTCTTGGGTCTCACCTTGTATCATGATATCAACAATGTAATGACAAAGCTGCACTCCAGGAATTACCGGCACCTCATCTAAATGCTCTGCCACCAGCCGGTGACATATTGTCGGACTATGTAAATATCCTTGGGGTAAACTTCGAAACGTCAGTTGTCTGCCACACCATGAAAAACGAAATTGTTCCTGACATTCTTTTCCCCATACTTCCTTTGCATGAATCATCCAGTTGTGAGCATGCCACATGGGAAGCCATGTGGCTAACCCCTTGGCAGTAGACAATGAATCCGTATAAATGTGACAAGTACCAGGTAACTCTTGATTCAAAGCTTGGTAAACAGCATAAACTTCTGCACACTGACTACTTCTTCCCTCACCAGTCGTGCTCAACAATTTCTGGGTAACAGGATTATATGACACTGCTTTCCACCGTCTCTTTCCTCCAGCGTACCTGGCTGAACCATCCGTAAACCACACATGCTTTCTGTCCTCCACGGAAAGATCGCTAAATGGCTTACCCCACTTAACAGGAGATTCCCGTACTATAGGTACGTTGTATTCCATGTCTGTCTCTTACATCGGCGCCTGCGCCACTTGCTCATGTAACATCGCTGTGCCTTTAGGACCCACCCGGGCCCTACCCTGTATATACCACTTCCATGTAATCACACTAGCTTCCTGTGCATGTCCAATTCTATGAGTTTTAGGAAGCTCATAACCCATTGCATTATTGGAATGTCTGGTCTCAAAATAACATCATGTCCTAAAGTCAATTGTTCAGTATCCACTAAAGCCCAGTAACATGCAAACAGTTGTTTTTCAAAAGGAGTGTAGCGCTCACCAGCGTCTGGCAATTTCTGTGTCCAAAACTCTAAAGGTACTTTTGTTCTACCTTGCTTTTGCCATAAACTTCAGCTTGCGTATGGTCCCTGTACAGTCACATTCAAATCAACATCGCCATCTCGCACCAGCCACAAATTCAAGGCATGCTGAATAGCCTCTTTCGCAAAATCAAACGCTGTTTGCTGTCTCTCACCCCACTCAAATGCATTTTTCTTTCGTGTGACTTTGTACAAAGGGGACAAAATCTGGCTTAAATGAGGGATATGTTGCCTCCAAAATCTAAACAAACCAATGTGTTTCTGAGTCTCTTTTCTATTTCGGGGCACTGCAAATTCTTGAATTTTCTGTCTCACATGAGGAACCACGTCTCGATTTCCCTGATGCCACTGCATACCCCAAAATCTCACACTCTGTGCTGGGCCTTGCAATTTATCAGCATTCATTTCCCAGCCTTCACTTTGCAAATGTGTTACAATTTCTAATTGAGTCTGTACTTGTTCTTGGGTCTCACCTTGTATCATGATATCAACAATGTAATGACAAAGCTGCACTCCAGGAACTACCGGCAACTCATCTAAATGCTCTGCCACCAGCCGGTGACATATTGTCGGACTATGTAAATAGCCTTGGGCTAAACTTCGAAACGTCATTTGTCTGCCACACCATGAAAAACCAAATTGTTCCTGACATTCTTTTCCCCATACTTCCTTGCATGAATCATCCAGTTTTGAGCATGCCACATGGGAAGCCATGTGGCTAACCCCTTGGCAGTAGACCATGAATCCGTATAAATGTGACAAGTTCCAGGTAACTCTTGATTCAAAGCTTGGTAAACAGCATAAAGTTCTGCACACTGACTACTTCTTCCCTCACCAGTCGTGCTCAACAAATTCTGGGTAACAGGATTATATGACACTGCTTTACACCGTCTCTTTGCTCCAGCGTACCTGGCTGAACCATCCGTAAACCACACATGCTTTCTGTCCTCCACGGAAAGATCGCTAAATGGCTTACCCCACTTAACAGGAGGTTCCCGTACTATAGGTACGTTGTATTCCATGTCTGTCTCTTCTATCGGCGCCTGCGCCCCTTGCTCATGTAACATCGCTGTGCCTTTAGGACCCACCCGGGCCCTACCCTGTATATACCACTTCCATTTAATCACACTAGCTTCCTGTGCATTTCCAATTCTATGAGTTTTAGGAAGCTCATAACCCATTGCATTATTGGAATGTCTGATCTCAAAATAACATCATGTCCTAAAGTCAATTGTTCAGTATCCACTAAAGCCCAGTGACATGCAAGCAGTTGTTTTTCAAAAGGAGTGTTGCGCTCACCAGCGTCTGGCAATTTCTGTGTACAAAACCCTCAAGGTACTTTCGTTCTACCTTGCTTTTGCCATAAACTCCAGCTTGCGTATGGTCCCTGTACAGTCACATTCAAATCAACATCGCCATCTCGCACCAGCCACAAATCCAGGGCATGCTGAATAGCCTCTTTCGCCAATTCAAACTCTGTTTACTGTCTCTCACCCCACTCAAATGCATTTTTCTTTCGTGTGACTTTGAACAAAGGGGACAAAATCTGGCTTTAATGAGGGATATGTTGCCTCCAAAATCTAAACAAACCAATGTATTTCTGAGTCTCTTTTCTATTTCGGGGCACTGCAAATTCTTTAATTTTCTGTCTCACATGAGGAACCACTTCTCGATTTCCCTGATGCCACTGAATACCCAAAAATCTCACACTCTGTGCTGGGCCTTTCAATTTATCAGGATTCATTTCCCAGCCTTTACTTTGCAAATGTGTTACAATTTCTAATTGAGTCTGTACTTGTTCTTTGGTCTCACCTTGTATCATGATATCAACAATGTAATGACAAAGCTGCACTCCAGGAATTACCGGCACCTCATCTAAATGCTCTGCCACCAGCCGGTGACATATTGTCGGACTATGTAAATAGCCTTGGGGTAAACTTCGAAACGTCATTTGTCTGCCACACCATGAAAAACGAAATTGTTCCTGACATTCTTTTCCCCATACTTCCTTTGCATGAATCATCCAGTTGTGAGCATGCCACATGGGAAGCCATGTGGCTAACCCCTTGGCAGTAGACAATGAATCTGTATAAATGTGACAAGTACCAGGTAACTCTTAGTCAAAGCTTGGTAAACAGCATAAACTTCTGCACACTGACTACTTCTTCCCTCACCAGTCGTGCTCAACAATTTCTGGGTAACAGGATTATATGACACTGCTTTCCACCGTCTCTTTCCTCCAGCGTACCTGGCTGAACCATCCGTAAACCACACATGCTTTCTGTCCTCCACGGAAAGATCGCTAAATGGCTTACCCCACTTAACAGGAGATTCCCGTACTATAGGTACGTTGTATTCCATGTCTGTCTCTTCTATCGGCGCCTGCGCCACTTGCTCATGTAACATCGCTGTGCCTTTAGGACCCACCCGGGCCCTACCCTGTATATACCACTTCCATTTAATCACACGAGCTTCCTGTGCATGTCCAATTCTATGAGTTTTAGGAAGCTCATAACCCATTGCATTATTGGAATGTCTGGTCTCAAAATAACATCATGTCCTAAAGTCAATTGTTCAGTATCCACTAAAGCCCAGTAACATGCAAGCAATTGTTTTTCAAAAGGAGTGTAGCGCTCACCAGCGTCTGGCAATTTCTGTGTCCAAAACCCTAAAGGTACTTTGGTTCTACCTTGCTTTTGCCATAAACTCCAGCTTGCATATGGTCCCTGTACAGTCACATTCAAATCAACATCGCCATCTCGCACCAGCCACAAATCCAAGGCAAGCTGAATAGCCTCGTTCGCCAATTCAAACGCTGTTTGCTGTGTCTCACCCCACTCAAATGCATTTTCTTTTGTGTGACTTTGTACAAAGGGGACAAAATCTGGCTGAAATGAGGGATATGTTACCTCCAAAATCTAAACAAACCAATGTATTTCTGAGTCGCTGTTCTTTTTTGGGGCACTGCAAATTCTTTAATTTTCTGTCTCACATGACGAACCACTTCTCGATTTCCCTGATGCCACTGAATACCCAAAAGTCTCACACTCTGTGCTGGGCTTTGCAATTTATCAGGATTAATTTCCCATCCTTTACTTTGCAAATGTGTTACAATTTGATCTAATTCAGCCGGTACTTGTTCTTGGGTCTCACCTTGTATCATTATATCAACAATGTAATGACAAAGCTGCACTCCAGGATTACCGGCACCTCATCTAAATGCTCTGCCACCAGCCGGTGACATATTGTCGGACTATGTAAATAGCCTTGGGGTAAAATTCGAAACGTCATTTGTCTGCCACACCATGAAAAACTAAATTGTTCCTGACATTCGGTGGCTATAGGGGTTGAAAAGAAAGCATTAGCAATATCAGTGGTCGCATACCAAGTCCCTGCTTGTCTCTGAATTATTTCTATCAAACTAACAGTATCAGGGACGGCAACAGTCAAAGGTGGTGTATAATTGTTCAGTTTGTGAAATTCTACCGTCGTGCGCCATGAATTGTCACTCTTGCGCACCGGCCATACATGACTGTTCCAAGCAGTAGTGATTGGCAATTTCTGTGTCCAAAACCCTAAAGGTACTTTCGATCTACCTTGCTTTTGCCATAAACTCCAGCTTGCGTATGGTCCCTGTACAGTCACATTCATATAAACATCGCCATCTCGCACCAGCCACAAATCCAAGGCATGCTGAATAGCCTCTTTTGCCAGTTCAAACGCTGTTTGCTGCGTCTCACCCCACTCAAATGCATTTTTCTTTTTTGTGACTCTGTACAAAGGGGACAAAATCTGGCTTAAATGAGGGATATGTTGCCTCCAAAATCTAAACAAACCAATGTATTTCTGAGTCTCTTTTCTATTTCGGGGCACTGCAAATTCTTTAATTTTCTGTCTCACATGAGGAACCACTTCTCGATTTCCCTGATGCCACTGAATACCCAAAAATCTCACACTCTGTGCTGGGCCTTGCAATTTATCAGGATTCATTTCCCAGCCTTTACTTTGCAAATGTGTTACAATTTCTAATTGAGTTTGTACTTGTTCGTGGGTCTCACCTTGTATCATGATATCAACAAAGTAATAACAAAGCTGCACTCCAGGAACTACCGGCACCTCATCTAAATGCTCTGCCACCAGCCGGTGACATATTGTCGGACTATGTAAATAGCCTTGGGGTAAACTTCGAAATGTCATTTGTCTGCCACACCATGAAAAACTAAATTGTTCCTGACATTCTTTTCCCCATACTTCCTTTGCATGAATCATCCGGTTTTGAGCATGCCACATGGGAAGCCATGTGGATAACCCCTTGGCAGTAGACCATGAATCCGTATAAATGTGACAAGTTCCAGGTAACTCTTGATTCAAAGCTTGGTAAACAGCATAAAGTTCTGCACACTGACTACTTCTTCCCTCACCAGTCGTGCTCAACAATTTCTGGGTAACAGGATTATATGACACTGCTTTCCACCGTCTCTTTGCTCCAGCGTACCTGGCTGAACCATCCGTAAACCACACATGCTTTCTGTCCTCCACGGAAAGATCGCTAAATGGCTTACCCCACTTAACAGGCGATTCCCGTACTATAGGTACGTTGTATTCCATGTCTGTCTCTTCTATCGGCGCCTGCGCCACTTGCTCATGTAACATCGCTGTGCCTTTAGGACCCACCCGGGCCCTACCCTGTATATACCACTTCCATTTAATCACACGAGCTTCCTGTGCATTTCCAATTTTATGAGTTTTGGGAAGCTCGTAACCCATTGCATTATTGGAATGTCTGATCTCAAAATAACATCATGTCCTAAAGTCAATTGTTCAGTATCCACTAAAGCCCAGTAACATGCAAACAGTTGGTTTTCAAAAGGAGTGTAGCGCTCACCAGCGTCTGGCAATTTCTGTGTCCAAAACCCTAAAGGTACTTTTGTTCTACCTTGCTTTTGCCATAAACTTCAGCTTGCGTATGGTCCCTGTACAGTCACATTCAAATCAACATCGCCATCTCGCACCAGCCACAAATTCAAGGCATGCTGAATAGCCTCTTTCGCAAATTCAAACGCTGTTTGCTGTCTCTCACCCCACTCAAATGCATTTTTCTTTCATGTGACTTTGTACAAAGGGGACAAAATATGGCTTAAATGAGGGATATGTTGCCTCCAAAATCTAAACAAACCAATGTATTTCTGAGTCTCTTTTCTTTTTTGGGGCACTGCAAATTCTTAAATTTTCTGTCTCACATAAGGAACCACTTCTCGATTTCCCTGATGCCACTGAATACCCAAAAGTCTCACACTCTGTGCTGGGCCTTGCAATTTATCAGGATTAATTTCCCATCCTTTACTTTGCAAATGTGTTACAATTTAATCTAATTCAGCCTGTACTTGTTCTTGGGTCTCACCTTGTATCATTATATCAACAATGTAATGACAAAGCCGCACTCCAGGAATTACCAGCACCTCATCTAAATGCTCTGCCACCAGCCGATGACATATTGTCGGACTATGTAAATAGCCTTGGGGTAAACTTCGAAACGTCATTTGTCTGCCACACCATGAAAAACTAAATTGTTTCTGACATTCGGTGGCTATAGGGGTTGAAAAGAAAGCATTAGCAAAATCAGTGGTCGCATAGCAAGTCCCTGCATGTCTCTGAATTATTTCTATCAAACTAACAGTAACAGGGACGGCAACAGTCAAAGGTGGTGTATGTTTGTTCAGTTTGTGATATTCTACCGTCGTGCGCCATGAATTGTCACTCTTGCGCACCGGCCATACATGATTGTTCCAAGCAGTAGTGATTGGCAATTTCTGTGTCCAAAACCCTAAAGGTACTTTCGTTCTACCTTGCTTTTGCCATAAACTCCTGTTTGCATATGGTCCCTGTACAGTCACATTCATATAAACATCGCCATTTCGCACCAGCCACAAATCCAAGGCATGCTGAATAGCCTCTTTCGCCAATTCAAACGCTGTTTGCTGCGTCTCACTCCCCTCAAATTCATTTTTCTTTTGTGTGACTTTGTACAAAGGGGACAAAATCTGGCTTAAATGAGGGATATGTTGCCTCCAAAATCTAAACAAACCAATGTATTTCTGAGTCTCTTTTCTATTTCGGGGCACTGCAAATTTTTAAATTTTCTGTCTCACATGAGGAACCACTTCTCGATTTCCCTGATGCCACTGAATACCCAAAAATCTCACACTCTGTGCTGGGCCTTGCAATTTATCAGGATTAATTTCCCATCCTTTACTTTGCAAATGTGTTACAATTTGATCTAATTGAGTCTGTACTTGTTCTTGGGTCTCACCTTGTATCATTATATCAACAATGTAATGATAAAGCTGCACTCCAGGAATTACCGGCACCTCATCTAAATGGTCTGCCACCAGCCGGTGAAATATTGTCGGACTATGTAAATAGCCTTGGGGTAAACTTCGAAACGTCATTCGTCTGCCACACCATGAAAAACTAAATTGTTCCTGACATTCTTTTCCCCATACTTCCTTTGCATGAATCATCCAGTTGTGAGCATGCCACATGGGAAGCCATGTGGCTAACCCATTGGCAGTAGACCATGAATCCGTATAAATGTGACAAGTTCCAGGTAACTCTTGTTTCAAAGCTTGGTAAACAGCATAAAGTTCTGCACACTGACTACTTCTTCCCTCACCAGTCGTGCTCAACAATTTCTGGGTAACAGGATTATATGACACTGCTTTCCGCTGTCTCTTTGATCCAGCGTACCTGGCTGAACCATCCGTAAACCACACATGCTTTCTGTCCTCCACCGTAAGATCGCTAAATGGCTTCGCCCACTCAAAAGGAGATTCCCGTACTATAGGTACGTTGTATTCCATGTCTGTCTCTTCTATCGGCGCCTGCGCCACTTGCTCATGTAACATCGCTGTGCCTTTAGGACCCACCCGGGCCCTACCCTGTATATACCACTTCCATTTAATCACACGAGCTTCCTGTGCATGTCCAATTCTATGAGTTTTAAGAAGCTCCTAACCCATTGCATGATTGGAATGTCTGGTCTCAAAATACCATCTTGTCCTAAAGTCAATTGTTCAGTATCCACTAAAGCCCAGTAACATGCAAGCAATTGTTTTTCAAAAGGAGTGTAGCGCTCACCAGCGTCTGGCAATTTCTGTGTCCAAAACCCTAAAGGTACTATCGTTCTACCTTGCTTTTGCCATAAACTCCAGCTTGCGTATGGTCCCTGTACAGTCACATTCAAATCAACATCGCCATCTCGCACCAGCCACAAATCCAAGGCATGCTGAATAGCCTCTTTCGCCAATTCAAACGCTGTTTGCTGTCTCTCACCCCACTCAAATGCATTTTTCTTTCGTGTGACTTTGAACAAAGGGGACAAAATCTGGCTTAAATGAGGGATATGTTGCCTCCAAAATCTAAACAAACCAATGTATTTCTGAGTCTCTTTTCTATTTCGGGGCACTGCAAATTCTTTAATTTTCTGTCTCACATGAGGAACCACTTCTCGATTTCCCTGATGCCACTGAATACCCACAAATCTCACACTCTGTGCTGGGCCTTTCAATTTATCAGGATTCATTTCCCAGCCTTTACTTTACAAATGTGTTACAATTTCTAATTGAGTCTGTACTTGTTCTTGGGTCTCACCTTGTATCATGATATCAACAATGTAATGACAAAGCTGCACTCCAGGAATTACCGGCACCTCATCTAAATGCTCTGCCACCAGCCGGTGACATATTGTCGGACTATGTAAATAGCCTTGGGGTAAACTTCGAAACGTCAGTTGTCTGCCACACCATGAAAAACTAAATTGTTCCTGACATTCTTTTCCCCATACTTCCTTTGCATGAATCATCCAGTTGTGAGCATGCCACATGGGAAGCCATGTGGCTAACCCCTTGGCAGTAGACAATGAATCCGTATAAATGTGACAAGTACCAGGTAACTCTTGATTCAAAGCTTGGTAAACAGCATAAACTTCTGCACACTGACTACTTCTTCCCTCACCAGTCGTGCTCAACAGTTTCTGGGTAACAGGATTATATGACACTGCTTTCCACCGTCTCTTTCCTCCAGCGTACCTGGCTGAACCATCCGTAAACCACACATGCTTTCTGTCCTCCACAGAAAGATCACTAAATGGCTTACCCCACTTAACAGGAGATTCCCGTACTATAGGTACGTTGTATTCCATGTCTGTCTCTTATATCGGCGCCTGCGCCACTTGCTCATGTAACATCGCTGTGCCTTTAGGACCCACCCGGGCCCTACCCTGTATATACCACTTCCATGTAATCACACTAGCTTCCTGTGCATGTCCAATTCTATGAGTTTTAGGAAGCTCATAACCCATTGCATTATTGGAATGTCTGATCTCAAAATAACATCATGTCCTAAAGTCAATTGTTCAGTATCCACTAAAGCCCAGTGACATGCAAGCAGTTGTTTTTCAAAAGGAGTGTAGCGCTCACCAGCGTCTTTCAATTTCTGTGTACAAAACCCTCAAGGTACTTTCGTTCTACCTTGCTTTTGCCATAAACTCCAGCTTGCGTATGGTCCCTGTACAGTCACATTCAAATCAACATCGCCATCTCGCACCAGCCACAAATCCAGGGCATGCTGAATAGCCTCTTTCGCCAATTCAAACGCTGTTTGCTGTCTCTCACCCCACTCAAATGCATTTTTCTTTCGTGTGACTTTGTACAAAGGGGACAAAATCTGGCTTAAATGAGGGATATGTTGCCTCCAAAATCTAAACAAACCAATGTGTTTCTGAGTCTCTTTTCTATTTCGGGGCACTGCAAATTCTTTAATTTTCTGTCTCACATGAGGAACCACTTCTCGATTTCCCTGATGCCACTGAATACCCAAAAATCTCACACTCTGTGCTGGGCCTTTCAATTTATCAGCATTCATTTCCCAGCCTTCACTTTGCAAATGTGTTACAATTTCTACTTGAGTCTGTACTTGTTCTTGGGTCTCACCTTGTATCATGATATCAACAATGTAATGACAAACCTGCACTCCAGGAATTACCGGCACCTCATCTAAATGCTCTGCCACCAGCCGGTGACATATTGTCGGACTATGTAAATAGCCTTGGGGTAAACTTCGAAACGTCATTTGTCTGCCACACCATGAAAAACGAAATTGTTCCTGACATTCTTTTCCCCATACTTCCTTTGCATGAATCATCCAGTTGTGAGCATGCCACATGGGAAGCCATGTGGCTAACCCCTTGGCAGTAGACAATGAATCTGTATAAATGTGACAAGTACCAGGTAACTAAAGCTTGGTAAACAGCATAAACTTCTGCACACTGACTACTTCTTCCCTCACCAGTCGTGCTCAACAATTTCTGGGTAACAGGATTATATGACACTGCTTTCCACCGTCTCTTTCCTCCAGCGTACCTGGCTGAACCATCCGTAAACCACACATGCTTTCTGTCCTCCACGGAAAGATCGCTAAATGGCTTACCCCACTTAACAGGAGATTCCCGTACTATAGGTACGTTGTATTCCATGTCTGTCTCTTCTATCGGCGCCTGCGCCACTTGCTCATGTAACATCGCTGTGCCTTTAGGACCCACCCGGGCCCTACCCTGTATATACCACTTCCATTTAATCACACGAGCTTCCTGTGCATGTCCAATTCTATGAGTTTTAGGAAGCTCATAACCCATTGCATTATTGGAATGTCTGGTCTCAAAATAACATCATGTCCTAAAGTCAATTGTTCAGTATCCACTAAAGCCCAGTAACATGCAAGCAATTGTTTTTCAAAAGGAGTGTAGCGCTCACCAGCGTCTGGCAATTTCTGTGTCCAAAACCCTAAAGGTACTTTGGTTCTACCTTGCTTTTGCCATAAACTCCAGCTTGCATATGGTCCCTGTACAGTCACATTCAAATCAACATCGCCATCTCGCACCAGCCACAAATCCAAGGCAAGCTGAATAGCCTCTTTCGCCAATTCAAACGCTGTTTGCTGTGTCTCACCCCACTCAAATGCATTTTCTTTTGTGTGACTTTGTACAAAGGGGACAAAATCTGGCTGAAATGAGGGATATGTTACCTCCAAAATCTAAACAAACCAATGTATTTCTGAGTCGCTGTTCTTTTTTGGGGCACTGCAAATTCTTTAATTTTCTGTCTCGCATGAGGAACCACTTCTCGATTTCCCTGATGCCACTGAATACCCAAAAGTCTCACACTCTGTGCTGGGCTTTGCAATTTATCAGGATTAATTTCCCATCCTTTACTTTGCAAATGTGTTACAATTTGATCTAATTCAGCCGGTACTTGTTCTTGGGTCTCACCTTGTATCATTATATCAACAATGTAATGACAAAGCTGCACTCCAGGATTACCGGCACCTCATCTAAATGCTCTGCCACCAGCCGGTGACATATTGTCGGACTATGTAAATAGCCTTGGGGTAAAATTCGAAACGTCATTTGTCTGCCACACCATGAAAAACTAAATTGTTCCTGACATTCGGTGGCTATAGGGGTTGAAAAGAAAGCATTAGCAATATCAGTGGTCGCATACCAAGTCCCTGCTTGTCTCTGAATTATTTCTATCAAACTAACAGTATCAGGGACGGCAACAGTCAAAGGTGGTGTATAATTGTTCAGTTTGTGATATTCTACCGTTGTGCGCCATGAATTGTCACTCTTGCGCACCGGCCATACATGACTGTTCCAAGCAGTAGTGATTGGCAATTTCTGTGTCCAAAACCCTAAAGGTACTTTCGATCTACCTTGCTTTTGCCATAAACTCCAGCTTGCGTATGGTCCCTGTACAGTCACATTCATATAAACATCGCCATCTCGCACCAGCCACAAATCCAAGGCATGCTGAATAGCCTCTTTTGCCAGTTCAAACGCTGTTTGCTGCGTCTCACCCCACTCAAATGCATTTTTCTTTTTTGTGACTCTGTACAAAGGGGACAAAATCTGGCTTAAATGAGGGATATGTTGCCTCCAAAATCTAAACAAACCAATGTATTTCTGAGTCTCTTTTCTATTTCGGGGCACTGCAAATTCTTTAATTTTCTGTCTCACATGAGGAACCACTTCTCGATTTCCCTGATGCCACTGAATACCCAAAAATCTCACACTCTGTGCTGGGCCTTGCAATTTATCAGGATTCATTTCCCAGCCTTTACTTTGCAAATGTGTTACAATTTCTAATTGAGTTTGTACTTGTTCGTGGGTCTCACCTTGTATCATGATATCAACAAAGTAATAACAAAGCTGCACTCCAGGAACTACCGGCACCTCATCTAAATGCTCTGCCACCAGCCGGTGACATATTGTCGGACTATGTAAATAGCCTTGGGGTAAACTTCAAAATGTAATTTGTCTGCCACACCATGAAAAACTAAATTGTTCCTGACATTCTTTTCCCCATACTTCCTTTGCATGAATCATCCGGTTTTGAGCATGCCACATGGGAAGCCATGTGGATAACCCCTTGGCAGTAGACCATGAATCCGTATAAATGTGACAAGTTCCAGGTAACTCTTGATTCAAAGCTTGGTAAACAGCATAAAGTTCTGCACACTGACTACTTCTTCCCTCACCAGTCGTGCTCAACAATTTCTGGGTAACAGGATTATATGACACTGCTTTCCACCGTCTCTTTGCTCCAGCGTACCTGGCTGAACCATCCGTAAACCACACATGCTTTCTGTCCTCCACGGAAAGATCGCTAAATGGCTTACCCCACTTAACAGGCGATTCCCGTACTATAGGTACGTTGTATTCCATGTCTGTCTCTTCTATCGGCGCCTGCGCCACTTGCTCATGTAACATCGCTGTGCCTTTAGGACCCACCCGGGCCCTACCCTGTATATACCACTTCCATTTAATCACACTAGCGTCCTGTGCATTTCCAATTTTATGAGTTTTTGGAAGCTCGTAACCCATTGCATTATTGGAATGTCTGATCTCAAAATAACATCATGTCCTAAAGTCAATTGTTCAGTATCCACTAAAGCCCAGTAACATGCAAACAGTTGTTTTTCAAAAGGAGTGTAGCGCTCACCAGCGTCTGGCAATTTCTGTGTCCAAAACCCTAAAGGTACTTTTGTTCTACCTTGCTTTTGCCATAAACTTCAGCTTGTGTATGGTCCCTGTACAGTCACATTCAAATCAACATCGCCATCTCGCACCAGCCACAAATTCAAGGCATGCTGAATAGCCTCTTTCGCAAATTCAAACGCTGTTTGCTGTCTCTCCCCCCACTCAAATGCATTTTTCTTTCATGTGACTTTGTACAAAGGGGACAAAATATGGCTTAAATGAGGGATATGTTGCCTCCAAAATCTAAACAAACCAATGTGTTTCTGAGTCTCTTTTCTATTTCGGGGCACTGCAAATTCTTAAATTTTCTGTCTCACATAAGGAACCACTTCTCGATTTCCCTGATGCCACTGAATACCCAAAAGTCTCACACTCTGTGCTGGGCCTTGCAATTTATCAGGATTAATTTCCCATCCTTTACTTTGCAAATGTGTTACAATTTAATCTAATTCAGCCTGTACTTGTTCTTGGGTCTCACCTTGTATCATTATATCAACAATGTAATGACAAAGCCGCACTCCAGGAATTACCAGCACCTCATCTAAATGCTCTGCCACCAGCCGATGACATATTGTCGGACTATGTAAATAGCCTTGGGGTAAACTTCGAAACGTCATTTGTCTGCCACACCATGAAAAACTAAATTGTTTCTGACATTCGGTGGCTATAGGGGTTGAAAAGAAAGCATTAGCAAAATCAGTGGTCGCATACCAAGTCCCTGCATGTCTCTGAATTATTTCTATCAAACTAACAGTAACAGGGACGGCAACAGTCAAAGGTGGTGTATGTTTGTTCAGTTTGTGATATTCTACCGTCATGCTCCATGAATTGTCACTCTTGCGCACCGGCCATACATGATTGTTCCAAGCAGTAGTGATTGGCAATTTCTGTGTCCAAAACCCTAAAGGTACTTTCGTTCTACCTTGCTTTTGCCATAAACTCCTGTTTGCATATGGTCCCTGTACAGTCACATTCATATAAACATCGCCATTTCGCACCAGCCACAAATCCAAGGCATGCTGAATAGCCTCTTTCGCCAATTCAAACGCTGTTTGCTGCGTCTCACCCCCCTCAAATGCATTTTTCTTTTGTGTGACTTTGTACAAAGGGGACAAAATCTGGCTTAAATGAGGGATATGTTGCCTCCAAAATCTAAACAAACCAATGTATTTCTGAGTCTCTTTTCTATTTCGGGGCACTGCAAATTTTTTAATTTTCTGTCTCACATGAGGAACCACTTCTCGATTTCCCTGATGCCACTGAATACCCAAAAATCTCACACTCTGTGCTGGGCCTTGCAATTTATCAGGATTAATTTCCCATCCTTTACTTTGCAAATGTGTTACAATTTGATCTAATTGAGTCTGTACTTGTTCTTGGGTCTCACCTTGTATCATTATATCAACAATGTAATGATAAAGCTGCACTCCAGGAATTACCGGCACCTCATCTAAATGGTCTGCCACCAGCCGGTGAAATATTGTCGGACTATGTAAATAGCCTTGGGGTAAACTTCGAAACGTCATTCGTCTGCCACACCATGAAAAACTAAATTGTTCCTGACATTCTTTTCCCCATACTTCCTTTGCATGAATCATCCAGTTGTGAGCATGCCACATGGGAAGCCATGTGGCTAACCCATTGGCAGTAGACCATGAATCCGTATAAATGTGACAAGTTCCAGGTAACTCTTGTTTCAAAGCTTGGTAAACAGCATAAAGTTCTGCACACTGACTACTTCTTCCCTCACCAGTCGTGCTCAACAATTTCTGGGTAACAGGATTATATGACACTGCTTTCCACTGTCTCTTTGCTCCAGCGTACCTGGCTGAACCATCCGTAAACCACACATGCTTTCTGTCCTCCACCGTAAGATCGCTAAATGGCTTCGCCCACTCAAAAGGAGATTCCCGTACTATAGGTACGTTGTATTCCATGTCTGTCTCTTCTATCGGCGCCTGCGCCACTTGCTCATGTAACATCGCTGTGCCTTTAGGACCCACCCGGGCCCTACCCTGTATATACCACTTCCATTTAATCACACGAGCTTCCTGTGCATGTCCAATTCTATGAGTTTTAAGAAGCTCCTAACCCATTGCATGATTGGAATGTCTGGTCTCAAAATAACATCTTGTCCTAAAGTCAATTGTTCAGTATCCACTAAAGCCCAGTAACATGCAAGCAATTGTTTTTCAAAAGGAGTGTAGCGCTCACCAGCGTCTGGCAATTTCTGTGTCCAAAACCCTAAAGGTACTATCGTTCTACCTTGCTTTTGCCATAAACTCCAGCTTGCGTATGGTCCCTGTACAGTCACATTCAAATCAACATCGCCATCTCGCACCAGCCACAAATCCAAGGCATGCTGAATAGCCTCTTTCGCCAATTCAAACGCTGTTTGCTGCGTCTCACCCCCCTCAAATGCATTTTTCTTTTGTGTGACTTTGTACAAAGGGGACAAAATCTGGCTTAAATGAGGGATATGTTGCCTCCAAAATCTAAACAAACCAATGTATTTCTGAGTCTCTTTTCTATTTCGGGGCACTGTAAATTCTTAAATTTTCTGTCTCACATGAGGAACCACTTCTCGATTTCCCTGATGCCACTAAATACCCAAAAATCTCACACTCTGTGCTGGGCCTTGCAATTTATCAGGATTCATTTCCCAGCCTTTACTTTGCAAATGTGTTACAATTTCTAATTGAGTCTGTACTTGTTCTTGGTTCTCACCTTGTATCATGACATCAACAATGTAATGACAAGGCTGCACTCCAGGAACTACCGGCACCTCATCTAAATGCTCTGCCACCAGCCGGTGACATATTGTCGGACTATGTAAATAGCCTTGGGGTAAACTTCGAAACGTCATTTGTCTGCCACACCATGAAAAACTAAATTGTTCCTGACATTCGGTGGCTATAGGGGTTGAAAAGAAAGCATTAGCAATATCAGTGGTTGCATACCAAGTCCCTGCATGTCTCTGAATTATTTCTATCAAACTAACAGTATCAGGGACGGCAACAGTCAAAGGTGGTGTATGTTTGTTCAGTTTGTGATATTCTACCGTCGTGCCCCATGAATTGTCACTCTTGCGCACCGGCCATACATGATTGTTCCAAGCAGTAGTGATTGGCAATTTCTGTGTCCAAACCCCTAAAGGTACTTTCGTTCTACCTTGCTTTTGCCATAAACTCCTGCTTGCATATGGTCCATGTACAGTCACATTCATATAAACATCGCCATCTCGCACCAGCCACAAATCCAAGGCATGCTAAATATCCTCTTTCGCTAATTCAAACGCTGTTTGCTGCGTCTCACCCCCCTCAAATGCATTTTTCTTTTGTGTGACTTTGTACAAAGGGGACAAAATCTGGCTTAAATGAGGGATATGTTGCCTCCAAAATCTAAACAAACCAATGTATTTCTGAGTCTCTTTTCTATTTCGTGGGACTGCAAATTCTTTAATTTTCTGTCTCACATGAGGAACCACTTCTCGATTTTCCTGATGCCACTGAATACCCAAAAATCTCACACTCTGTGCTGGGCCTTGCAATTTATCAGGATTAATTTCCCATCCTTTACTTTGCAAATGTGTTACAATTTGATCTAATTGAGTCTGTACTTGTTCTTGGGTCTCACCTTGTATCATTATATCAACAATGTAATGATAAAGCTGCACTCCAGGAATTACCGGCACCTCATCTAAATGGTCTGCCACCAGCCGGTGAAATATTGTCGGACTATGTAAATAGCCTTGGGGTAAACTTCGAAACGTCATTCGTCTGCCACACCATGAAAAACTAAATTGTTCCTGACATTCTTTTCCCCATACTTCCTTTGCATGAATCATCCAGTTGTGAGCATGCCACATGGGAAGCCATGTGGCTAACCCATTGGCAGTAGACCATGAATCCGTATAAATGTGACAAGTTCCAGGTAACTCTTGTTTCAAAGCTTGGTAAACAGCATAAAGTTCTGCACACTGACTACTTCTTCCCTCACCAGTCGTGCTCAACAATTTCTGGGTAACAGGATTATATGACACTGCTTTCCACTGTCTCTTTGCTCCAGCGTACCTGGCTGAACCATCCGTAAACCACACATGCTTTCTGTCCTCCACCGTAAGATCGCTAAATGGCTTCGCCCACTCAAAAGGAGATTCCCGTACTATAGGTACGTTGTATTCCATGTCTGTCTCTTCTATCGGCGCCTGCGCCACTTGCTCATGTAACATCGCTGTGCCTTTAGGACCCACCCGGGCCCTACCCTGTATATACCACTTCCATTTAATCACACGAGCTTCCTGTGCATGTCCAATTCTATGAGTTTTAAGAAGCTCCTAACCCATTGCATGATTGGAATGTCTGGTCTCAAAATAACATCTTGTCCTAAAGTCAATTGTTCAGTATCCACTAAAGCCCAGTAACATGCAAGCAATTGTTTTTCAAAAGGAGTGTAGCGCTCACCAGCGTCTGGCAATTTCTGTGTCCAAAACCCTAAAGGTACTATCGTTCTACCTTGCTTTTGCCATAAACTCCAGCTTGCGTATGGTCCCTGTACAGTCACATTCAAATCAACATCGCCATCTCGCACCAGCCACAAATCCAAGGCATGCTGAATAGCCTCTTTCGCCAATTCAAACGCTGTTTGCTGTCTCTCACCCCACTCAAATGCATTTTTCTTTCGTGTGACTTTGAACAAAGGGGACAAAATCTGGCTTAAATGAGGGATATGTTGCCTCCAAAATCTAAACAAACCAATGTATTTCTGAGTCTCTTTTCTATTTCGGGGCACTGCAAATTCTTTAATTTTCTGTCTCACATGAGGAACCACTTCTCGATTTCCCTGATGCCACTGAATACCCACAAATCTCACACTCTGTGCTGGGCCTTTCAATTTATCAGGATTCATTTCCCAGCCTTTACTTTACAAATGTGTTACAATTTCTAATTGAGTCTGTACTTGTTCTTGGGTCTCACCTTGTATCATGATATCAACAATGTAATGACAAAGCTGCACTCCAGGAATTACCGGCACCTCATCTAAATGCTCTGCCACCAGCCGGTGACATATTGTCGGACTATGTAAATAGCCTTGGGGTAAACTTCGAAACGTCAGTTGTCTGCCACACCATGAAAAACTAAATTGTTCCTGACATTCTTTTCCCCATACTTCCTTTGCATGAATCATCCAGTTGTGAGCATGCCACATGGGAAGCCATGTGGCTAACCCCTTGGCAGTAGACAATGAATCCGTATAAATGTGACAAGTACCAGGTAACTCTTGATTCAAAGCTTGGTAAACAGCATAAACTTCTGCACACTGACTACTTCTTCCCTCACCAGTCGTGCTCAACAGTTTCTGGGTAACAGGATTATATGACACTGCTTTCCACCGTCTCTTTCCTCCAGCGTACCTGGCTGAACCATCCGTAAACCACACATGCTTTCTGTCCTCCACAGAAAGATCACTAAATGGCTTACCCCACTTAACAGGAGATTCCCGTACTATAGGTACGTTGTATTCCATGTCTGTCTCTTATATCGGCGCCTGCGCCACTTGCTCATGTAACATCGCTGTGCCTTTAGGACCCACCCGGGCCCTACCCTGTATATACCACTTCCATGTAATCACACTAGCTTCCTGTGCATGTCCAATTCTATGAGTTTTAGGAAGCTCATAACCCATTGCATTATTGGAATGTCTGATCTCAAAATAACATCATGTCCTAAAGTCAATTGTTCAGTATCCACTAAAGCCCAGTGACATGCAAGCAGTTGTTTTTCAAAAGGAGTGTAGCGCTCACCAGCGTCTTTCAATTTCTGTGTACAAAACCCTCAAGGTACTTTCGTTCTACCTTGCTTTTGCCATAAACTCCAGCTTGCGTATGGTCCCTGTACAGTCACATTCAAATCAACATCGCCATCTCGCACCAGCCACAAATCCAGGGCATGCTGAATAGCCTCTTTCGCCAATTCAAACGCTGTTTGCTGTCTCTCACCCCACTCAAATGCATTTTTCTTTCGTGTGACTTTGTACAAAGGGGACAAAATCTGGCTTAAATGAGGGATATGTTGCCTCCAAAATCTAAACAAACCAATGTGTTTCTGAGTCTCTTTTCTATTTCGGGGCACTGCAAATTCTTTAATTTTCTGTCTCACATGAGGAACCACTTCTCGATTTCCCTGATGCCACTGAATACCCAAAAATCTCACACTCTGTGCTGGGCCTTTCAATTTATCAGCATTCATTTCCCAGCCTTCACTTTGCAAATGTGTTACAATTTCTACTTGAGTCTGTACTTGTTCTTGGGTCTCACCTTGTATCATGATATCAACAATGTAATGACAAACCTGCACTCCAGGAATTACCGGCACCTCATCTAAATGCTCTGCCACCAGCCGGTGACATATTGTCGGACTATGTAAATAGCCTTGGGGTAAACTTCGAAACGTCATTTGTCTGCCACACCATGAAAAACGAAATTGTTCCTGACATTCTTTTCCCCATACTTCCTTTGCATGAATCATCCAGTTGTGAGCATGCCACATGGGAAGCCATGTGGCTAACCCCTTGGCAGTAGAGAATGAATCTGTATAAATGTGACAAGTACCAGGTAACTAAAGCTTGGTAAACAGCATAAACTTCTGCACACTGACTACTTCTTCCCTCACCAGTCGTGCTCAACAATTTCTGGGTAACAGGATTATATGACACTGCTTTCCACCGTCTCTTTCCTCCAGCGTACCTGGCTGAACCATCCGTAAACCACACATGCTTTCTGTCCTCCACGGAAAGATCGCTAAATGGCTTACCCCACTTAACAGGAGATTCCCGTACTATAGGTACGTTGTATTCCATGTCTGTCTCTTCTATCGGCGCCTGCGCCACTTGCTCATGTAACATCGCTGTGCCTTTAGGACCCACCCGGGCCCTACCCTGTATATACCACTTCCATTTAATCACACGAGCTTCCTGTGCATGTCCAATTCTATGAGTTTTAGGAAGCTCATAACCCATTGCATTATTGGAATGTCTGGTCTCAAAATAACATCATGTCCTAAAGTCAATTGTTCAGTATCCACTAAAGCCCAGTAACATGCAAGCAATTGTTTTTCAAAAGGAGTGTAGCGCTCACCAGCGTCTGGCAATTTCTGTGTCCAAAACCCTAAAGGTACTTTGGTTCTACCTTGCTTTTGCCATAAACTCCAGCTTGCATATGGTCCCTGTACAGTCACATTCAAATCAACATCGCCATCTCGCACCAGCCACAAATCCAAGGCAAGCTGAATAGCCTCTTTCGCCAATTCAAACGCTGTTTGCTGTGTCTCACCCCACTCAAATGCATTTTCTTTTGTGTGACTTTGTACAAAGGGGACAAAATCTGGCTGAAATGAGGGATATGTTACCTCCAAAATCTAAACAAACCAATGTATTTCTGAGTCGCTGTTCTTTTTTGGGGCACTGCAAATTCTTTAATTTTCTGTCTCGCATGAGGAACCACTTCTCGATTTCCCTGATGCCACTGAATACCCAAAAGTCTCACACTCTGTGCTGGGCTTTGCAATTTATCAGGATTAATTTCCCATCCTTTACTTTGCAAATGTGTTACAATTTGATCTAATTCAGCCGGTACTTGTTCTTGGGTCTCACCTTGTATCATTATATCAACAATGTAATGACAAAGCTGCACTCCAGGATTACCGGCACCTCATCTAAATGCTCTGCCACCAGCCGGTGACATATTGTCGGACTATGTAAATAGCCTTGGGGTAAAATTCGAAACGTCATTTGTCTGCCACACCATGAAAAACTAAATTGTTCCTGACATTCGGTGGCTATAGGGGTTGAAAAGAAAGCATTAGCAATATCAGTGGTCGCATACCAAGTCCCTGCTTGTCTCTGAATTATTTCTATCAAACTAACAGTATCAGGGACGGCAACAGTCAAAGGTGGTGTATAATTGTTCAGTTTGTGATATTCTACCGTTGTGCGCCATGAATTGTCACTCTTGCGCACCGGCCATACATGACTGTTCCAAGCAGTAGTGATTGGCAATTTCTGTGTCCAAAACCCTAAAGGTACTTTCGATCTACCTTGCTTTTGCCATAAACTCCAGCTTGCGTATGGTCCCTGTACAGTCACATTCATATAAACATCGCCATCTCGCACCAGCCACAAATCCAAGGCATGCTGAATAGCCTCTTTTGCCAGTTCAAACGCTGTTTGCTGCGTCTCACCCCACTCAAATGCATTTTTCTTTTTTGTGACTCTGTACAAAGGGGACAAAATCTGGCTTAAATGAGGGATATGTTGCCTCCAAAATCTAAACAAACCAATGTATTTCTGAGTCTCTTTTCTATTTCGGGGCACTGCAAATTCTTTAATTTTCTGTCTCACATGAGGAACCACTTCTCGATTTCCCTGATGCCACTGAATACCCAAAAATCTCACACTCTGTGCTGGGCCTTGCAATTTATCAGGATTCATTTCCCAGCCTTTACTTTGCAAATGTGTTACAATTTCTAATTGAGTTTGTACTTGTTCGTGGGTCTCACCTTGTATCATGATATCAACAAAGTAATAACAAAGCTGCACTCCAGGAACTACCGGCACCTCATCTAAATGCTCTGCCACCAGCCGGTGACATATTGTCGGACTATGTAAATAGCCTTGGGGTAAACTTCAAAATGTAATTTGTCTGCCACACCATGAAAAACTAAATTGTTCCTGACATTCTTTTCCCCATACTTCCTTTGCATGAATCATCCGGTTTTGAGCATGCCACATGGGAAGCCATGTGGATAACCCCTTGGCAGTAGACCATGAATCCGTATAAATGTGACAAGTTCCAGGTAACTCTTGATTCAAAGCTTGGTAAACAGCATAAAGTTCTGCACACTGACTACTTCTTCCCTCACCAGTCGTGCTCAACAATTTCTGGGTAACAGGATTATATGACACTGCTTTCCACCGTCTCTTTGCTCCAGCGTACCTGGCTGAACCATCCGTAAACCACACATGCTTTCTGTCCTCCACGGAAAGATCGCTAAATGGCTTACCCCACTTAACAGGCGATTCCCGTACTATAGGTACGTTGTATTCCATGTCTGTCTCTTCTATCGGCGCCTGCGCCACTTGCTCATGTAACATCGCTGTGCCTTTAGGACCCACCCGGGCCCTACCCTGTATATACCACTTCCATTTAATCACACTAGCTTCCTGTGCATTTCCAATTTTATGAGTTTTTGGAAGCTCGTAACCCATTGCATTATTGGAATGTCTGATCTCAAAATAACATCATGTCCTAAAGTCAATTGTTCAGTATCCACTAAAGCCCAGTAACATGCAAACAGTTGTTTTTCAAAAGGAGTGTAGCGCTCACCAGCGTCTGGCAATTTCTGTGTCCAAAACCCTAAAGGTACTTTTGTTCTACCTTGCTTTTGCCATAAACTTCAGCTTGCGTATGGTCCCTGTACAGTCACATTCAAATCAACATCGCCATCTCGCACCAGCCACAAATTCAAGGCATGCTGAATAGCCTCTTTCGCAAATTCAAACGCTGTTTGCTGTCTCTCCCCCCACTCAAATGCATTTTTCTTTCATGTGACTTTGTACAAAGGGGACAAAATATGGCTTAAATGAGGGATATGTTGCCTCCAAAATCTAAACAAACCAATGTGTTTCTGAGTCTCTTTTCTATTTCGGGGCACTGCAAATTCTTAAATTTTCTGTCTCACATAAGGAACCACTTCTCGATTTCCCTGATGCCACTGAATACCCAAAAGTCTCACACTCTGTGCTGGGCCTTGCAATTTATCAGGATTAATTTCCCATCCTTTACTTTGCAAATGTGTTACAATTTAATCTAATTCAGCCTGTACTTGTTCTTGGGTCTCACCTTGTATCATTATATCAACAATGTAATGACAAAGCCGCACTCCAGGAATTACCAGCACCTCATCTAAATGCTCTGCCACCAGCCGATGACATATTGTCGGACTATGTAAATAGCCTTGGGGTAAACTTCGAAACGTCATTTGTCTGCCACACCATGAAAAACTAAATTGTTTCTGACATTCGGTGGCTATAGGGGTTGAAAAGAAAGCATTAGCAAAATCAGTGGTCGCATACCAAGTCCCTGCATGTCTCTGAATTATTTCTATCAAACTAACAGTAACAGGGACGGCAACAGTCAAAGGTGGTGTATGTTTGTTCAGTTTGTGATATTCTACCGTCGTGCGCCATGAATTGTCACTCTTGCGCACCGGCCATACATGATTGTTCCAAGCAGTAGTGATTGGCAATTTCTGTGTCCAAAACCCTAAAGGTACTTTCGTTCTACCTTGCTTTTGCCATAAACTCCTGTTTGCATATGGTCCCTGTACAGTCACATTCATATAAACATCGCCATTTCGCACCAGCCACAAATCCAAGGCATGCTGAATAGCCTCTTTCGCCAATTCAAACGCTGTTTGCTGCGTCTCACCCCCCTCAAATGCATTTTTCTTTTGTGTGACTTTGTACAAAGGGGACAAAATCTGGCTTAAATGAGGGATATGTTGCCTCCAAAATCTAAACAAACCAATGTATTTCTGAGTCTCTTTTCTATTTCGGGGCACTGCAAATTTTTTAATTTTCTGTCTCACATGAGGAACCACTTCTCGATTTCCCTGATGCCACTGAATACCCAAAAATCTCACACTCTGTGCTGGGCCTTGCAATTTATCAGGATTAATTTCCCATCCTTTACTTTGCAAATGTGTTACAATTTGATCTAATTGAGTCTGTACTTGTTCTTGGGTCTCACCTTGTATCATTATATCAACAATGTAATGATAAAGCTGCACTCCAGGAATTACCGGCACCTCATCTAAATGGTCTGCCACCAGCCGGTGAAATATTGTCGGACTATGTAAATAGCCTTGGGGTAAACTTCGAAACGTCATTCGTCTGCCACACCATGAAAAACTAAATTGTTCCTGACATTCTTTTCCCCATACTTCCTTTGCATGAATCATCCAGTTGTGAGCATGCCACATGGGAAGCCATGTGGCTAACCCATTGGCAGTAGACCATGAATCCGTATAAATGTGACAAGTTCCAGGTAACTCTTGTTTCAAAGCTTGGTAAACAGCATAAAGTTCTGCACACTGACTACTTCTTCCCTCACCAGTCGTGCTCAACAATTTCTGGGTAACAGGATTATATGACATTGCTTTCCACTGTCTCTTTGCTCCAGCGTACCTGGCTGAACCATCCGTAAACCACACATGCTTTCTGTCCTCCACCGTAAGATCGCTAAATGGCTTCGCCCACTCAAAAGGAGATTCCCGTACTATAGGTACGTTGTATTCCATGTCTGTCTCTTCTATCGGCGCCTGCGCCACTTGCTCATGTAACATCGCTGTGCCTTTAGGACCCACCCGGGCCCTACCCTGTATATACCACTTCCATTTAATCACACGAGCTTCCTGTGCATGTCCAATTCTATGAGTTTTAAGAAGCTCCTAACCCATTGCATGATTGGAATGTCTGGTCTCAAAATAACATCTTGTCCTAAAGTCAATTGTTCAGTATCCACTAAAGCCCAGTAACATGCAAGCAATTGTTTTTCAAAAGGAGTGTAGCGCTCACCAGCGTCTGGCAATTTCTGTGTCCAAAACCCTAAAGGTACTATCGTTCTACCTTGCTTTTGCCATAAACTCCAGCTTGCGTATGGTCCCTGTACAGTCACATTCAAATCAACATCGCCATCTCGCACCAGCCACAAATCCAAGGCATGCTGAATAGCCTCTTTCGCCAATTCAAACGCTGTTTGCTGCGTCTCACCCCCCTCAAATGCATTTTTCTTTTGTGTGACTTTGTACAAAGGGGACAAAATCTGGCTTAAATGAGGGATATGTTGCCTCCAAAATCTAAACAAACCAATGTATTTCTGAGTCTCTTTTCTATTTCGGGGCACTGTAAATTCTTAAATTTTCTGTCTCACATGAGGAACCACTTCTCGATTTCCCTGATGCCACTAAATACCCAAAAATCTCACACTCTGTGCTGGGCCTTGCAATTTATCAGGATTCATTTCCCAGCCTTTACTTTGCAAATGTGTTACAATTTCTAATTGAGTCTGTACTTGTTCTTGGTTCTCACCTTGTATCATGACATCAACAATGTAATGACAAGGCTGCACTCCAGGAACTACCGGCACCTCATCTAAATGCTCTGCCACCAGCCGGTGACATATTGTCGGACTATGTAAATAGCCTTGGGGTAAACTTCGAAACGTCATTTGTCTGCCACACCATGAAAAACTAAATTGTTCCTGACATTCGGTGGCTATAGGGGTTGAAAAGAAAGCATTAGCAATATCAGTGGTCGCATACCAAGTCCCTGCATGTCTCTGAATTATTTCTATCAAACTAACAGTATCAGGGACGGCAACAGTCAAAGGTGGTGTATGTTTGTTCAGTTTGTGATATTCTACCGTCGTGCCCCATGAATTGTCACTCTTGCGCACCGGCCATACATGATTGTTCCAAGCAGTAGTGATTGGCAATTTCTGTGTCCAAACCCCTAAAGGTACTTTCGTTCTACCTTGCTTTTGCCATAAACTCCTGCTTGCATATGGTCCATGTACAGTCACATTCATATAAACATCGCCATCTCGCACCAGCCACAAATCCAAGGCATGCTAAATATCCTCTTTCGCTAATTCAAACGCTGTTTGCTGCGTCTCACCCCCCTCAAATGCATTTTTCTTTTGTGTGACTTTGTACAAAGGGGACAAAATCTGGCTTAAATGAGGGATATGTTGCCTCCAAAATCTAAACAAACCAATGTATTTCTGAGTCTCTTTTCTATTTCGTGGGACTGCAAATTCTTTAATTTTCTGTCTCACATGAGGAACCACTTCTCGATTTTCCTGATGCCACTGAATACCCAAAAATCTCACACTCTGTGCTGGGCCTTGCAATTTATCAGGATTCATTTCCCAGCCTTTACTTTGCAAATGTGTTACAATTTCTAATTGAGTCTGTACTTGTTCTTGGGTCTCACCTTGTATCATGATATCAACAATGTAATGACAAAGCTGCACTCCAGGAATTACCGGCACCTCATCTAAATGCTCTGCCACCAGCCGGTGACATATTGTCGGACTATGTAAATAGCCTTGGGGTAAACTTCGAAACGTCAGTTGTCTGCCACACCATGAAAAACTAAATTGTTCCTGACATTCTTTTCCCCATACTTCCTTTGCATGAATCATCCAGTTGTGAGCATGCCACATGGGAAGCCATGTGGCTAACCCCTTGGCAGTAGACAATGAATCCGTATAAATGTGACAAGTACCAGGTAACTCTTGATTCAAAGCTTGGTAAACAGCATAAACTTCTGCACACTGACTACTTCTTCCCTCACCAGTCGTGCTCAACAATTTCTGGGTAACAGGATTATATGACACTGCTTTCCACCGTCTCTTTCCTCCAGCGTACCTGGCTGAACCATCCGTAAACCACACATGCTTTCTGTCCTCCACAGAAAGATCACTAAATGGCTTACCCCACTTAACAGGAGATTCCCGTACTATAGGTACGTTGTATTCCATGTCTGTCTCTTATATCGGCGCCTGCGCCACTTGCTCATGTAACATCGCTGTGCCTTTAGGACCCACCCGGGCCCTACCCTGTATATACCACTTCCATGTAATCACACTAGCTTCCTGTGCATGTCCAATTCTATGAGTTTTAGGAAGCTCATAACCCATTGCATTATTGGAATGTCTGATCTCAAAATAACATCATGTCCTAAAGTCAATTGTTCAGTATCCACTAAAGCCCAGTGACATGCAAGCAGTTGTTTTTCAAAAGGAGTGTAGCGCTCACCAGCGTCTTTCAATTTCTGTGTACAAAACCCTCAAGGTACTTTCGTTCTACCTTGCTTTTGCCATAAACTCCAGCTTGCGTATGGTCCCTGTACAGTCACATTCAAATCAACATCGCCATCTCGCACCAGCCACAAATCCAGGGCATGCTGAATAGCCTCTTTCGCCAATTCAAACGCTGTTGGCTGTCTCTCACCCCACTCAAATGCATTTTTCTTTCGTGTGACTTTGTACAAAGGGGACAAAATCTGGCTTAAATGAGGGATATGTTGCCTCCAAAATCTAAACAAACCAATGTGTTTCTGAGTCTCTTTTCTATTTCGGGGCACTGCAAATTCTTTAATTTTCTGTCTCACATGAGGAACCACTTCTCGATTTCCCTAATGCCACTGAATACCCAAAAATCTCACACTCTGTGCTGGGCCTTTCAATTTATCAGCATTCATTTCCCAGCCTTCACTTTGCAAATGTGTTACAATTTCTACTTGAGTCTGTACTTGTTCTTGGGTCTCACCTTGTATCATGATATCAACAATGTAATGACAAACCTGCACTCCAGGAATTACCGGCACCTCATCTAAATGCTCTGCCACCAGCCGGTGACATATTGTCGGACTATGTAAATAGCCTTGGGGTAAACTTCGAAACGTCATTTGTCTGCCACACCATGAAAAACGAAATTGTTCCTGACATTCTTTTCCCCATACTTCCTTTGCATGAATCATCCAGTTGTGAGCATGCCACATGGGAAGCCATGTGGCTAACCCCTTGGCAGTAGACAATGAATCTGTATAAATGTGACAAGTACCAGGTAACTAAAGCTTGGTAAACAGCATAAACTTCTGCACACTGACTACTTCTTCCCTCACCAGTCGTGCTCAACAATTTCTGGGTAACAGGATTATATGACACTGCTTTCCACCGTCTCTTTCCTCCAGCGTACCTGGCTGAACCATCCGTAAACCACACATGCTTTCTGTCCTCCACGGAAAGATCGCTAAATGGCTTACCCCACTTAACAGGAGATTCCCGTACTATAGGTACGTTGTATTCCATGTCTGTCTCTTCTATCGGCGCCTGCGCCACTTGCTCATGTAACATCGCTGTGCCTTTAGGACCCACCCGGGCCCTACCCTGTATATACCACTTCCATTTAATCACACGAGCTTCCTGTGCATGTCCAATTCTATGAGTTTTAGGAAGCTCATAACCCATTGCATTATTGGAATGTCTGGTCTCAAAATAACATCATGTCCTAAAGTCAATTGTTCAGTATCCACTAAAGCCCAGTAACATGCAAGCAATTGTTTTTCAAAAGGAGTGTAGCGCTCACCAGCGTCTGGCAATTTCTGTGTCCAAAACCCTAAAGGTACTTTGGTTCTACCTTGCTTTTGCCATAAACTCCAGCTTGCATATGGTCCCTGTACAGTCACATTCAAATCAACATCGCCATCTCGCACCAGCCACAAATCCAAGGCAAGCTGAATAGCCTCTTTCGCCAATTCAAACGCTGTTTGCTGTGTCTCACCCCACTCAAATGCATTTTCTTTTGTGTGACTTTGTACAAAGGGGACAAAATCTGGCTGAAATGAGGGATATGTTACCTCCAAAATCTAAACAAACAAATGTATTTCTGAGTCGCTGTTCTTTTTTGGGGCACTGCAAATTCTTTAATTTTCTGTCTCGCATGAGGAACCACTTCTCGATTTCCCTGATGCCACTGAATACCCAAAAGTCTCACACTCTGTGCTGGGCTTTGCAATTTATCAGGATTAATTTCCCATCCTTTACTTTGCAAATGTGTTACAATTTGATCTAATTCAGCCGGTACTTGTTCTTGGGTCTCACCTTGTATCATTATATCAACAATGTAATGACAAAGCTGCACTCCAGGATTACCGGCACCTCATCTAAATGCTCTGCCACCAGCCGGTGACATATTGTCGGACTATGTAAATAGCCTTGGGGTAAAATTCGAAACGTCATTTGTCTGCCACACCATGAAAAACTAAATTGTTCCTGACATTCGGTGGCTATAGGGGTTGAAAAGAAAGCATTAGCAATATCAGTGGTCGCATACCAAGTCCCTGCTTGTCTCTGAATTATTTCTATCAAACTAACAGTATCAGGGACGGCAACAGTCAAAGGTGGTGTATAATTGTTCAGTTTGTGATATTCTACCGTTGTGCGCCATGAATTGTCACTCTTGCGCACCGGCCATACATGACTGTTCCAAGCAGTAGTGATTGGCAATTTCTGTGTCCAAAACCCTAAAGGTACTTTCGATCTACCTTGCTTTTGCCATAAACTCCAGCTTGCGTATGGTCCCTGTACAGTCACATTCATATAAACATCGCCATCTCGCACCAGCCACAAATCCAAGGCATGCTGAATAGCCTCTTTTGCCAGTTCAAACGCTGTTTGCTGCGTCTCACCCCACTCAAATGCATTTTTCTTTTTTGGGACTCTGTACAAAGGGGACAAAATCTGGCTTAAATGAGGGATATGTTGCCTCCAAAATCTAAACAAAGCAATGTATTTCTGAGTCTCTTTTCTATTTCGGGGCACTGCAAATTCTTTAATTTTCTGTCTCACATGAGGAACCACTTCTCGATTTCCCTGATGCCACTGAATACCCAAAAATCTCACACTCTGTGCTGGGCCTTGCAATTTATCAGGATTCATTTCCCAGCCTTTACTTTGCAAATGTGTTACAATTTCTAATTGAGTTTGTACTTGTTCGTGGGTCTCACCTTGTATCATGATATCAACAAAGTAATAACAAAGCTGCACTCCAGGAACTACCGGCACCTCATCTAAATGCTCTGCCACCAGCCGGTGACATATTGTCGGACTATGTAAATAGCCTTGGGGTAAACTTCGAAATGTAATTTGTCTGCCACACCATGAAAAACTAAATTGTTCCTGACATTCTTTTCCCCATACTTCCTTTGCATGAATCATCCGGTTTTGAGCATGCCACATGGGAAGCCATGTGGATAACCCCTTGGCAGTAGACCATGAATCCGTATAAATGTGACAAGTTCCAGGTAACTCTTGATTCAAAGCTTGGTAAACAGCATAAAGTTCTGCACACTGACTACTTCTTCCCTCACCAGTCGTGCTCAACAATTTCTGGGTAACAGGATTATATGACACTGCTTTCCACCGTCTCTTTGCTCCAGCGTACCTGGCTGAACCATCCGTAAACCACACATGCTTTCTGTCCTCCACGGAAAGATCGCTAAATGGCTTACCCCACTTAACAGGCGATTCCCGTACTATAGGTATGTTGTATTCCATGTCTGTCTCTTCTATCGGCGCCTGCGCCACTTGCTCATGTAACATCGCTGTGCCTTTAGGACCCACCCGGGCCCTACCCTGTATATACCACTTCCATTTAATCACACTAGCTTCCTGTGCATTTCCAATTTTATGAGTTTTTGGAAGCTCGTAACCCATTGCATTATTGGAATGTCTGATCTCAAAATAACATCATGTCCTAAAGTCAATTGTTCAGTATCCACTAAAGCCCAGTAACATGCAAACAGTTGTTTTTCAAAAGGAGTGTAGCGCTCACCAGCGTCTGGCAATTTCTGTGTCCAAAACCCTAAAGGTACTTTTGTTCTACCTTGCTTTTGCCATAAACTTCAGCTTGCGTATGGTCCCTGTACAGTCACATTCAAATCAACATCGCCATCTCGCACCAGCCACAAATTCAAGGCATGCTGAATAGCCTCTTTCGCAAATTCAAACGCTGTTTGCTGTCTCTCACCCCACTCAAATGCATTTTTCTTTCATGTGACTTTGTACAAAGGGGACAAAATATGGCTTAAATGAGGGATATGTTGCCTCCAAAATCTAAACAAACCAATGTGTTTCTGAGTCTCTTTTCTATTTCGGGGCACTGCAAATTCTTAAATTTTCTGTCTCACATAAGGAACCACTTCTCGATTTCCCTGATGCCACTGAATACCCAAAAGTCTCACACTCTGTGCTGGGCCTTGCAATTTATCAGGATTAATTTCCCATCCTTTACTTTGCAAATGTGTTACAATTTAATCTAATTCAGCCTGTACTTGTTCTTGGGTCTCACCTTGTATCATTATATCAACAATGTAATGACAAAGCCGCACTCCAGGAATTACCAGCACCTCATCTAAATGCTCTGCCACCAGCCGATGACATATTGTCGGACTATGTAAATAGCCTTGGGGTAAACTTCGAAACGTCATTTGTCTGCCACACCATGAAAAACTAAATTGTTTCTGACATTCGGTGGCTATAGGGGTTGAAAAGAAAGCATTAGCAAAATCAGTGGTCGCATACCAAGTCCCTGCATGTCTCTGAATTATTTCTATCAAACTAACAGTAACAGGGACGGCAACAGTCAAAGGTGGTGTATGTTTGTTCAGTTTGTGATATTCTACCGTCGTGCGCCATGAATTGTCACTCTTGCGCACCGGCCATACATGATTGTTCCAAGCAGTAGTGATTGGGAATTTCTGTGTCCAAAACCCTAAAGGTACTTTCGTTCGACCTTGCTTTTGCCATAAACTCCTGTTTGCATATGGTCCCTGTACAGTCACATTCATATAAACATCGCCATTTCGCACCAGCCACAAATCCAAGGCATGCTGAATAGCCTCTTTCGCCAATTCAAACGCTGTTTGCTGCGTCTCACCCCCCTCAAATGCATTTTTCTTTTGTGTGACTTTGTACAAAGGGGACAAAATCTGGCTTAAATGAGGGATATGTTGCCTCCAAAATCTAAACAAACCAATGTATTTCTGAGTCTCTTTTCTATTTCGGGGCACTGCAAATTTTTTAATTTTCTGTCTCACATGAGGAACCACTTCTCGATTTCCCTGATGCCACTGAATACCCAAAAATCTCACACTCTGTGCTGGGCCTTGCAATTTATCAGGATTAATTTCCCATCCTTTACTTTGCAAATGTGTTACAATTTGATCTAATTGAGTCTGTACTTGTTCTTGGGTCTCACCTTGTATCATTATATCAACAATGTAATGATAAAGCTGCACTCCAGGAATTACCGGCACCTCATCTAAATGGTCTGCCACCAGCCGGTGAAATATTGTCGGACTATGTAAATAGCCTTGGGGTAAACTTCGAAACGTCATTCGTCTGCCACACCATGAAAAACTAAATTGTTCCTGACATTCTTTTCCCCATACTTCCTTTGCATGAATCATCCAGTTGTGAGCATGCCACATGGGAAGCCATGTGGCTAACCCATTGGCAGTAGACCATGAATCCGTATAAATGTGACAAGTTCCAGGTAACTCTTGTTTCAAAGCTTGGTAAACAGCATAAAGTTCTGCACACTGACTACTTCTTCCCTCACCAGTCGTGCTCAACAATTTCTGGGTAACAGGATTATATGACACTGCTTTCCACTGTCTCTTTGCTCCAGCGTACCTGGCTGAACCATCCGTAAACCACACATGCTTTCTGTCCTCCACCGTAAGATCGCTAAATGGCTTCGCCCACTCAAAAGGAGATTCCCGTACTATAGGTACGTTGTATTCCATGTCTGTCTCTTCTATCGGCGCCTGCGCCACTTGCTCATGTAACATCGCTGTGCCTTTAGGACCCACCCGGGCCCTACCCTGTATATACCACTTCCATTTAATCACACGAGCTTCCTGTGCATGTCCAATTCTATGAGTTTTAAGAAGCTCCTAACCCATTGCATGATTGGAATGTCTGGTCTCAAAATAACATCTTGTCCTAAAGTCAATTGTTCAGTATCCACTAAAGCCCAGTAACATGCAAGCAATTGTTTTTCAAAAGGAGTGTAGCGCTCACCAGCGTCTGGCAATTTCTGTGTCCAAAACCCTAAAGGTACTATCGTTCTACCTTGCTTTTGCCATAAACTCCAGCTTGCGTATGGTCCCTGTACAGTCACATTCAAATCAACATCGCCATCTCGCACCAGCCACAAATCCAAGGCATGCTGAATAGCCTCTTTCGCCAATTCAAACGCTGTTTGCTGCGTCTCACCCCCCTCAAATGCATTTTTCTTTTGTGTGACTTTGTACAAAGGGGACAAAATCTGGCTTAAATGAGGGATATGTTGCCTCCAAAATCTAAACAAACCAATGTATTTCTGAGTCTCTTTTCTATTTCGGGGCACTGTAAATTCTTAAATTTTCTGTCTCACATGAGGAACCACTTCTCGATTTCCCTGATGCCACTAAATACCCAAAAATCTCACACTCTGTGCTGGGCCTTGCAATTTATCAGGATTCATTTCCCAGCCTTTACTTTGCAAATGTGTTACAATTTCTAATTGAGTCTGTACTTGTTCTTGGTTCTCACCTTGTATCATGACATCAACAATGTAATGACAAGGCTGCACTCCAGGAACTACCGGCACCTCATCTAAATGCTCTGCCACCAGCCGGTGACATATTGTCGGACTATGTAAATAGCCTTGGGGTAAACTTCGAAACGTCATTTGTCTGCCACACCATGAAAAACTAAATTGTTCCTGACATTCGGTGGCTATAGGGGTTGAAAAGAAAGCATTAGCAATATCAGTGGTCGCATACCAAGTCCCTGCATGTCTCTGAATTATTTCTATCAAACTAACAGTATCAGGGACGGCAACAGTCAAAGGTGGTGTATGTTTGTTCAGTTTGTGATATTCTACCGTCGTGCCCCATGAATTGTCACTCTTGCGCACCGGCCATACATGATTGTTCCAAGCAGTAGTGATTGGCAATTTCTGTGTCCAAACCCCTAAAGGTACTTTCGTTCTACCTTGCTTTTGCCATAAACTCCTGCTTGCATATGGTCCATGTACAGTCACATTCATATAAACATCGCCATCTCGCACCAGCCACAAATCCAAGGCATGCTAAATATCCTCTTTCGCTAATTCAAACGCTGTTTGCTGTGTCTCACCCCCCTCAAATGCATTTTTCTTTTGTGTGACTTTGTACAAAGGGGACAAAATCTGGCTTAAATGAGGGATATGTTGCCTCCAAAATCTAAACAAACCAATGTATTTCTGAGTCTCTTTTCTATTTCGTGGGACTGCAAATTCTTTAATTTTCTGTCTCACATGAGGAACCACTTCTCGATTTTCCTGATGCCACTGAATACCCAAAAATCTCACACTCTGTGCTGGGCCTTGCAATTTATCAGGATTCATTTCCCAGCCTTTACTTTGCAAATGTGTTACAATTTCTAATTGAGTCTGTACTTGTTCTTGGGTCTCACCTTGTATCATGATATCAACAATGTAATGACAAAGCTGCACTCCAGGAATTACCGGCACCTCATCTAAATGCTCTGCCACCAGCCGGTGACATATTGTCGGACTATGTAAATAGCCTTGGGGTAAACTTCGAAACGTCAGTTGTCTGCCACACCATGAAAAACTAAATTGTTCCTGACATTCTTTTCCCCATACTTCCTTTGCATGAATCATCCAGTTGTGAGCATGCCACATGGGAAGCCATGTGGCTAACCCCTTGGCAGTAGACAATGAATCCGTATAAATGTGACAAGTACCAGGTAACTCTTGATTCAAAGCTTGGTAAACAGCATAAACTTCTGCACACTGACTACTTCTTCCCTCACCAGTCGTGCTCAACAATTTCTGGGTAACAGGATTATATGACACTGCTTTCCACCGTCTCTTTCCTCCAGCGTACCTGGCTGAACCATCCGTAAACCACACATGCTTTCTGTCCTCCACAGAAAGATCACTAAATGGCTTACCCCACTTAACAGGAGATTCCCGTACTATAGGTACGTTGTATTCCATGTCTGTCTCTTATATCGGCGCCTGCGCCACTTGCTCATGTAACATCGCTGTGCCTTTAGGACCCACCCGGGCCCTACCCTGTATATACCACTTCCATGTAATCACACTAGCTTCCTGTGCATGTCCAATTCTATGAGTTTTAGGAAGCTCATAACCCATTGCATTATTGGAATGTCTGATCTCAAAATAACATCATGTCCTAAAGTCAATTGTTCAGTATCCACTAAAGCCCAGTGACATGCAAGCAGTTGTTTTTCAAAAGGAGTGTAGCGCTCACCAGCGTCTTTCAATTTCTGTGTACAAAACCCTCAAGGTACTTTCGTTCTACCTTGCTTTTGCCATAAACTCCAGCTTGCGTATGGTCCCTGTACAGTCACATTCAAATCAACATCGCCATCTCGCACCAGCCACAAATCCAGGGCATGCTGAATAGCCTCTTTCGCCAATTCAAACGCTGTTTGCTGTCTCTCACCCCACTCAAATGCATTTTTCTTTCGTGTGACTTTGTACAAAGGGGACAAAATCTGGCTTAAATGAGGGATATGTTGCCTCCAAAATCTAAACAAACCAATGTGTTTCTGAGTCTCTTTTCTATTTCGGGGCACTGCAAATTCTTTAATTTTCTGTCTCACATGAGGAACCACTTCTCGATTTCCCTGATGCCACTGAATACCCAAAAATCTCACACTCTGTGCTGGGCCTTTCAATTTATCAGCATTCATTTCCCAGCCTTCACTTTGCAAATGTGTTACAATTTCTACTTGAGTCTGTACTTGTTCTTGGGTCTCACCTTGTATCATGATATCAACAATGTAATGACAAACCTGCACTCCAGGAATTACCGGCACCTCATCTAAATGCTCTGCCACCAGCCGGTGACATATTGTCGGACTATGTAAATAGCCTTGGGGTAAACTTCGAAACGTCATTTGTCTGCCACACCATGAAAAACGAAATTGTTCCTGACATTCTTTTCCCCATACTTCCTTTGCATGAATCATCCAGTTGTGAGCATGCCACATGGGAAGCCATGTGGCTAACCCCTTGGCAGTAGACAATGAATCTGTATAAATGTGACAAGTACCAGGTAACTAAAGCTTGGTAAACAGCATAAACTTCTGCACACTGACTACTTCTTCCCTCACCAGTCGTGCTCAACAATTTCTGGGTAACAGGATTATATGACACTGCTTTCCACCGTCTCTTTCCTCCAGCGTACCTGGCTGAACCATCCGTAAACCACACATGCTTTCTGTCCTCCACGGAAAGATCGCTAAATGGCTTACCCCACTTAACAGGAGATTCCCGTACTATAGGTACGTTGTATTCCATGTCTGTCTCTTCTATCGGCGCCTGCGCCACTTGCTCATGTAACATCGCTGTGCCTTTAGGACCCACCCGGGCCCTACCCTGTATATACCACTTCCATTTAATCACACGAGCTTCCTGTGCATGTCCAATTCTATGAGTTTTAGGAAGCTCATAACCCATTGCATTATTGGAATGTCTGGTCTCAAAATAACATCATGTCCTAAAGTCAATTGTTCAGTATCCACTAAAGCCCAGTAACATGCAAGCAATTGTTTTTCAAAAGGAGTGTAGCGCTCACCAGCGTCTGGCAATTTCTGTGTCCAAAACCCTAAAGGTACTTTGGTTCTACCTTGCTTTTGCCATAAACTCCAGCTTGCATATGGTCCCTGTACAGTCACATTCAAATCAACATCGCCATCTCGCACCAGCCACAAATCCAAGGCAAGCTGAATAGCCTCTTTCGCCAATTCAAACGCTGTTTGCTGTGTCTCACCCCACTCAAATGCATTTTCTTTTGTGTGACTTTGTACAAAGGGGACAAAATCTGGCTGAAATGAGGGATATGTTACCTCCAAAATCTAAACAAACCAATGTATTTCTGAGTCGCTGTTCTTTTTTGGGGCACTGCAAATTCTTTAATTTTCTGTCTCGCATGAGGAACCACTTCTCGATTTCCCTGATGCCACTGAATACCCAAAAGTCTCACACTCTGTGCTGGGCTTTGCAATTTATCAGGATTAATTTCCCATCCTTTACTTTGCAAATGTGTTACAATTTGATCTAATTCAGCCGGTACTTGTTCTTGGGTCTCACCTTGTATCATTATATCAACAATGTAATGACAAAGCTGCACTCCAGGATTACCGGCACCTCATCTAAATGCTCTGCCACCAGCCGGTGACATATTGTCGGACTATGTAAATAGCCTTGGGGTAAAATTCGAAACGTCATTTGTCTGCCACACCATGAAAAACTAAATTGTTCCTGACATTCGGTGGCTATAGGGGTTGAAAAGAAAGCATTAGCAATATCAGTGGTCGCATACCAAGTCCCTGCTTGTCTCTGAATTATTTCTATCAAACTAACAGTATCAGGGACGGCAACAGTCAAAGGTGGTGTATAATTGTTCAGTTTGTGATATTCTACCGTTGTGCGCCATGAATTGTCACTCTTGCGCACCGGCCATACATGACTGTTCCAAGCAGTAGTGATTGGCAATTTCTGTGTCCAAAACCCTAAAGGTACTTTCGATCTACCTTGCTTTTGCCATAAACTCCAGCTTGCGTATGGTCCCTGTACAGTCACATTCATATAAACATCGCCATCTCGCACCAGCCACAAATCCAAGGCATGCTGAATAGCCTCTTTTGCCAGTTCAAACGCTGTTTGCTGCGTCTCACCCCACTCAAATGCATTTTTCTTTTTTGTGACTCTGTACAAAGGGGACAAAATCTGGCTTAAATGAGGGATATGTTGCCTCCAAAATCTAAACAAAGCAATGTATTTCTGAGTCTCTTTTCTATTTCGGGGCACTGCAAATTCTTTAATTTTCTGTCTCACATGAGGAACCACTTCTCGATTTCCCTGATGCCACTGAATACCCAAAAATCTCACACTCTGTGATGGGCCTTGCAATTTATCAGGATTCATTTCCCAGCCTTTACTTTGCAAATGTGTTACAATTTCTAATTGAGTTTGTACTTGTTCGTGGGTCTCACCTTGTATCATGATATCAACAAAGTAATAACAAAGCTGCACTCCAGGAACTACCGGCACCTCATCTAAATGCTCTGCCACCAGCCGGTGACATATTGTCGGACTATGTAAATAGCCTTGGGGTAAACTTCGAAATGTAATTTGTCTGCCACACCATGAAAAACTAAATTGTTCCTGACATTCTTTTCCCCATACTTCCTTTGCATGAATCATCCGGTTTTGAGCATGCCACATGGGAAGCCATGTGGATAACCCCTTGGCAGTAGACCATGAATCCGTATAAATGTGACAAGTTCCAGGTAACTCTTGATTCAAAGCTTGGTAAACAGCATAAAGTTCTGCACACTGACTACTTCTTCCCTCACCAGTCGTGCTCAACAATTTCTGGGTAACAGGATTATATGACACTGCTTTCCACCGTCTCTTTGCTCCAGCGTACCTGGCTGAACCATCCGTAAACCACACATGCTTTCTGTCCTCCACGGAAAGATCGCTAAATGGCTTACCCCACTTAACAGGCGATTCCCGTACTATAGGTACGTTGTATTCCATGTCTGTCTCTTCTATCGGCGCCTGCGCCACTTGCTCATGTAACATCGCTGTGCCTTTAGGACCCACCCGGGCCCTACCCTGTATATACCACTTCCATTTAATCACACTAGCTTCCTGTGCATTTCCAATTTTATGAGTTTTTGGAAGCTCGTAACCCATTGCATTATTGGAATGTCTGATCTCAAAATAACATCATGTCCTAAAGTCAATTGTTCAGTATCCACTAAAGCCCAGTAACATGCAAACAGTTGTTTTTCAAAAGGAGTGTAGCGCTCACCAGCGTCTGGCAATTTCTGTGTCCAAAACCCTAAAGGTACTTTTGTTCTACCTTGCTTTTGCCATAAACTTCAGCTTGCGTATGGTCCCTGTACAGTCACATTCAAATCAACATCGCCATCTCGCACCAGCCACAAATTCAAGGCATGCTGAATAGCCTCTTTCGCAAATTCAAACGCTGTTTGCTGTCTCTCACCCCACTCAAATGCATTTTTCTTTCATGTGACTTTGTACAAAGGGGACAAAATATGGCTTAAATGAGGGATATGTTGCCTCCAAAATCTAAACAAACCAATGTGTTTCTGAGTCTCTTTTCTATTTCGGGGCACTGCAAATTCTTAAATTTTCTGTCTCACATAAGGAACCACTTCTCGATTTCCCTGATGCCACTGAATACCCAAAAGTCTCACACTCTGTGCTGGGCCTTGCAATTTATCAGGATTAATTTCCCATCCTTTACTTTGCAAATGTGTTACAATTTAATCTAATTCAGCCTGTACTTGTTCTTGGGTCTCACCTTGTATCATTATATCAACAATGTAATGACAAAGCCGCACTCCAGGAATTACCAGCACCTCATCTAAATGCTCTGCCACCAGCCGATGACATATTGTCGGACTATGTAAATAGCCTTGGGGTAAACTTCGAAACGTCATTTGTCTGCCACACCATGAAAAACTAAATTGTTTCTGACATTCGGTGGCTATAGGGGTTGAAAAGAAAGCATTAGCAAAATCAGTGGTCGCATACCAAGTCCCTGCATGTCTCTGAATTATTTCTATCAAACTAACAGTAACAGGGACGGCAACAGTCAAAGGTGGTGTATGTTTGTTCAGTTTGTGATATTCTACCGTCGTGCGCCATGAATTGTCACTCTTGCGCACCGGCCATACATGATTGTTCCAAGCAGTAGTGATTGGCAATTTCTGTGTCCAAAACCCTAAAGGTACTTTCGTTCTACCTTGCTTTTGCCATAAACTCCTGTTTGCATATGGTCCCTGTACAGTCACATTCATATAAACATCGCCATTTCGCACCAGCCACAAATCCAAGGCATGCTGAATAGCCTCTTTCGCCAATTCAAACGCTGTTTGCTGCGTCTCACCCCCCTCAAATGCATTTTTCTTTTGTGTGACTTTGTACAAAGGGGACAAAATCTGGCTTAAATGAGGGATATGTTGCCTCCAAAATCTAAACAAACCAATGTATTTCTGAGTCTCTTTTCTATTTCGGGGCACTGCAAATTTTTTAATTTTCTGTCTCACATGAGGCACCACTTCTCGATTTCCCTGATGCCACTGAATACCCAAAAATCTCACACTCTGTGCTGGGCCTTGCAATTTATCAGGATTAATTTCCCATCCTTTACTTTGCAAATGTGTTACAATTTGATCTAATTGAGTCTGTACTTGTTCTTGGGTCTCACCTTGTATCATTATATCAACAATGTAATGATAAAGCTGCACTCCAGGAATTACCGGCACCTCATCTAAATGGTCTGCCACCAGCCGGTGAAATATTGTCGGACTATGTAAATAGCCTTGGGGTAAACTTCGAAACGTCATTCGTCTGCCACACCATGAAAAACTAAATTGTTCCTGACATTCTTTTCCCCATACTTCCTTTGCATGAATCATCCAGTTGTGAGCATGCCACATGGGAAGCCATGTGGCTAACCCATTGGCAGTAGACCATGAATCCGTATAAATGTGACAAGTTCCAGGTAACTCTTGTTTCAAAGCTTGGTAAACAGCATAAAGTTCTGCACACTGACTACTTCTTCCCTCACCAGTCGTGCTCAACAATTTCTGGGTAACAGGATTATATGACACTGCTTTCCACTGTCTCTTTGCTCCAGCGTACCTGGCTGAACCATCCGTAAACCACACATGCTTTCTGTCCTCCACCGTAAGATCGCTAAATGGCTTCGCCCACTCAAAAGGAGATTTCCGTACTATAGGTACGTTGTATTCCATGTCTGTCTCTTCTATCGGCGCCTGCGCCACTTGCTCATGTAACATCGCTGGGCCTTTAGGACCCACCCGGGCCCTACCCTGTATATACCACTTCCATTTAATCACACGAGCTTCCTGTGCATGTCCAATTCTATGAGTTTTAAGAAGCTCCTAACCCATTGCATGATTGGAATGTCTGGTCTCAAAATAACATCTTGTCCTAAAGTCAATTGTTCAGTATCCACTAAAGCCCAGTAACATGCAAGCAATTGTTTTTCAAAAGGAGTGTAGCGCTCACCAGCGTCTGGCAATTTCTGTGTCCAAAACCCTAAAGGTACTATCGTTCTACCTTGCTTTTGCCATAAACTCCAGCTTGCGTATGGTCCCTGTACAGTCACATTCAAATCAACATCGCCATCTCGCACCAGCCACAAATCCAAGGCATGCTGAATAGCCTCTTTCGCCAATTCAAACGCTGTTTGCTGCGTCTCACCCCCCTCAAATGCATTTTTCTTTTGTGTGACTTTGTACAAAGGGGACAAAATCTGGCTTAAATGAGGGATATGTTGCCTCCAAAATCTAAACAAACCAATGTATTTCTGAGTCTCTTTTCTATTTCGGGGCACTGTAAATTCTTAAATTTTCTGTCTCACATGAGGAACCACTTCTCGATTTCCCTGATGCCACTAAATACCCAAAAATCTCACACTCTGTGCTGGGCCTTGCAATTTATCAGGATTCATTTCCCAGCCTTTACTTTGCAAATGTGTTACAATTTCTAATTGAGTCTGTACTTGTTCTTGGTTCTCACCTTGTATCATGACATCAACAATGTAATGACAAGGCTGCACTCCAGGAACTACCGGCACCTCATCTAAATGCTCTGCCACCAGCCGGTGACATATTGTCGGACTATGTAAATAGCCTTGGGGTAAACTTCGAAACGTCATTTGTCTGCCACACCATGAAAAACTAAATTGTTCCTGACATTCGGTGGCTATAGGGGTTGAAAAGAAAGCATTAGCAATATCAGTGGTCGCATACCAAGTCCCTGCATGTCTCTGAATTATTTCTATCAAACTAACAGTATCAGGGACGGCAACAGTCAAAGGTGGTGTATGTTTGTTCAGTTTGTGATATTCTACCGTCGTGCCCCATGAATTGTCACTCTTGCGCACCGGCCATACATGATTGTTCCAAGCAGTAGTGATTGGCAATTTCTGTGTCCAAACCCCTAAAGGTACTTTCGTTCTACCTTGCTTTTGCCATAAACTCCTGCTTGCATATGGTCCATGTACAGTCACATTCATATAAACATCGCCATCTCGCACCAGCCACAAATCCAAGGCATGCTAAATATCCTCTTTCGCTAATTCAAACGCTGTTTGCTGCGTCTCACCCCCCTCAAATGCATTTTTCTTTTGTGTGACTTTGTACAAAGGGGACAAAATCTGGCTTAAATGAGGGATATGTTGCCTCCAAAATCTAAACAAACCAATGTATTTCTGAGTCTCTTTTCTATTTCGTGGGACTGCAAATTCTTTAATTTTCTGTCTCACATGAGGAACCACTTCTCGATTTTCCTGATGCCACTGAATACCCAAAAATCTCACACTCTGTGCTGGGCCTTGCAATTTATCAGGATTCATTTCCCAGCCTTTACTTTGCAAATGTGTTACAATTTCTAATTGAGTCTGTACTTGTTCTTGGGTCTCACCTTGTATCATGATATCAACAATGTAATGACAAAGCTGCACTCCAGGAACTACCGGCACCTCATCTAAATGCTCTGCCACCAGCCGGTGACATATTGTCGGACTATGTAAATAGCCTTGGGGTAAACTTCGAAATGTCATTTGTCTGCCACACCATGAAAAACTAAATTGTTCCTGACATTCTTTTCCCCATACTTCCTTTGCATGAATCATCCGGTTTTGAGCATGCCACATGGGAAGCCATGTGGATAACCCCTTGGCAGTAGACCATGAATCTGTATAAATGTGACAAGTTCCAGGTAACTCTTGATTCAAAGCTTGGTAAACAGCATAAAGTTCTGCACACTGACTACTTCTTCCCTCACCAGTCGTGCTCAACAATTTCTGGGTAACAGGATTATATGACACTGCTTTCCACCGTCTCTTTGCTCCAGCGTACCTGGCTGAACCATCCGTAAACCACACATGCTTTCTGTCCTCCACGGAAAGATCGCTAAATGGCTTACCCCACTTAACAGGAGATTCCCGTACTACAGGTACGTTGTATTCCATGTCTGTCTCTTCTATCGGCGCCTGCGCCACTTGCTCATGTAACATCGCTGTGCCTTTAGGACCCACCCGGGCCCTACCCTGTATATACCACTTCCATTTAATCACACTAGCTTCCTGTGCATTTCCAATTCAATGAGTTTTAGGAAGCTCATAACCCATTGCATTATTGGAATGTCTGATCTCAAAATAACATCATGTCCTAAAGTCAATTGTTCAGTATCCACTAAAGCCCAGTAACATGCAAGCAGTTGTTTTTCAAAAGGAGTGTAGCGCTCACTAGCGTCTGGCAATTTCTGTGTCCAAAACCCTAAAGGTACTTTCGTTCTACCTTGCTTTTGCCATAAACTCCAGCTTGCGTATGGTCCCTGTACAGTCACATTCAAATCAACATCGCCATCTCGCACCAGCCACAAATCCAAGGCATGCTGAATAGCCTCTATCGCCAATTCAAACGCTGTTTGCTGTCTCTCACCCCACTCAAATGCATTTTTCTTTCGTGTGACTTTGTACAAAGGGGACAAAATCTGGCTTAAATGAGGGATATGTTGCCTCCAAAATCTAAACAAACCAATGTATTTCTGAGTCTCTTTTCTATTTCGGGGCACTGCAAATTCTTTAATTTTCTGTCTCACATGAGGAACCACTTCTCGATTTCCCTGATGCCACTGAATACCAAAAAATCTCACACTCTGTGCTGGGCCTGGCAATTTATCAGGATTCATTTCCCAGCCTTTACTTTGCAAATGTGTTACAATTTCTAATTGAGTCTGTACTTGTTCTTGGGTCTCACCTTGTATCATGATATCAACAATGTAATGACAAAGCTGCACTCCAGGAACTACCGGCACCTCATCTAAATGCTCTGCCACCAGCCAGTGACATATTGTCGGACTATGTAAATAGCCTTGGGGTAAACTTTGAAACGTCATTTGTCTGCCACACCATGAAAAACTAAATTGTTCCTGACATTCTTTTTCCCATACTTCCTTTGCATGAATCATCCAGTTTTGAGCATGCCACATGGGAAGCCATGTGGCTAACGCCTTGGCAGTAGACCATGAATCCGTATAAATGGGACAAGTTCCAGGTAACTCTTGATTCAAAGCTTGGTAAACAGCATAAAGTTCTGCACACTGACTACTTCTTCCCTCACCAGTCGTGCTCAACAATTTCTGGGTAGCAGGATTATATGACACTGCTTTCCACCGTCTCTTTGCTCCAGCGTACCTGGCTGAACCATCCGTAAACCACACATGCTTTCTGTCCTCCACGGAAAGATCGCTAAATGGCTTACCCCACTTAACAGGAGATTCCCGTACTATAGGTACGTTGTATTCCATGTCTGTCTCTTCTATCGGCGCCTGCGCCACTTGCTCATGTAATATCGCTGTGCCTTTAGGACCCACCCGGGCCCTACCTTGGATATACCACTTCCATTGAATCACACTAGCTTCCTGTGCATGTCCAATTCTATGAGTTTTAGGAAGCTCATAACCCATTGCATTATTGGAATGTCTGGTCTCAAAATAACATCATGTCCTAAAGTCAATTTTTCAGTATCCACTAAAGCCCAGTAACATGCAAGCAATTGTTTTTCAAAAGGAGTGTAGCGCTCACCAGCGTCTGGCAATTTCTGTGTCCAAAACCCTAAAGGTACTTTCGTTCTACCTTGCTTTTGCCATAAACTCCAGCTTGCATATGGTCCCTGTACCGTCACATTCAAATCAACATCACCATCTCGCCCCAGCCACAAATCCAAGGCAAGCTGAATAGCCTCTTTCGCCAATTCAAACGCTGTTTGCTGTGTCTCATCCCACTCAAATGCATTTTCTTTCGTGTGACTTTGTACAAAGGGGACAAAATCTGGCTTAAATGAGGGATATGTTGCCTCCAAAATCTAAACAAACCAATGTATTTCTGAGTCGCTTTTCTTTTTTGGGGCACTGCAAATTCTTTAATTTTCTGTCTCACATGAGGAACCACTTCTCGATTTCCCTGATGCCACTGAATACCCAAAAGTCTCAAACTCTGTGCTGGGCCTTGCAATTTATCAGGATTAATTTCCCATCCTTTACTTTGCAAATGTGTTACAATTTGATCTAATACAGGGGGTGTCTTTAGACAGTTTGGAGGATTTTACGCCGCAAGAGATTAATGACATCTTAGACAGGTTTCGGCAGAAACCTGGTGAACATTTACTTACAATGATGGTTCGCATCTAGGATTTGGGTGCTGCAGGTGTGATGTTAGATCAAGTAGATGCAGTGAAATTTTGTATATTGACTACAGACTGAACAGTCCAAGAACAGTTTAGAAACTATGCACACAATGAACAGATTAGTTTGTTGCAACTGGCCGTGATTGGATGTAGTCATAAATACCCGACAGAATCAGATTGGCCAGAGAATGAGAAACCTTAGTATACTTTGAGAGATGCTATACAGAGATTGAAAGAAGATGTAATGAAGAACTCTATTTTCTTAGACCAAGCACATAAATTGATGGAGGGATTGCTTAATACCTCCGTGCGAAATAAAATCATTTGTACTGCTCCTCCTGCTTATATGCAGGTGATGATGACTTTGTTAATCAATCAGACTGGAAATACTCTAGCACAAGAGGTTGAGGCGGTTCATGAAATGGGCGAACTGGGAGAATGGATGAAAATCGAGAGACCCTCTAGACCTGAAACTCGTACTGACAATAATAGACAGTCCAGACGAGATTTGTTTACAGCTTTGTTAGACGATGGGGTGAAGAGAGAAACAATAGACGGAATACCTACTACAAGTTTATGGAATATGTTTCCAAAAAGAGGTTTAGACAGGAAAGAAGGGAGCAGAAGAGTTAACAAACAGAATCAAGAACAAAGACAATCAGATGAAAGTGATGATGATTCGTCTAGAAGGAGGAGGGAAAAATCTCCGGAATACAGAGTGAGAAATGAGAGGGAAAGCTCTCCGGAATACAGAGTGAGAAAAAAAGGGAAAGATCCCCAAACCACAGAATGAGAAATGAAAGGGAGAGATCCTTAGACCGTAGAATGCAGAATGATAGGGACATGAGAAACCTGTGCTCTGAAGTGAGAATATATGAGGAGGATTTGCTTCCTAGGCGATACGAAAATATTTACCCTGATTTGTCTTGGGCACCAAATAAACACAAAGATGACTAGGAAATAGGTCAAGTTCCGGTACAGAATTGGGCTCGCAAAGATAATAGACCCTATGTGGATATAGAGATTTATTGGAAACATCGCAATGTACAGAGGACCCGAGCTTTAGTAGATACGGGAGCGGAGGCCACTTTAATATATGGAAATCCCAAGAAATTTAGAGGACAGTATTTTCCAATTACAGGTTTAGGTGGTAAAGAGACCCCAGCAGTGCAAACAAATGTTAAGTTAAAAATTGAAAGAATACCAAAAAGAGAATATAGGGCTAGATGTAGGTAAATCAGGTTTACCGATTCATAAATACCTAATTTTACCGATTCTGTACTTGTTCTTGGGTCTCACCTTCTATCATTATATCAACATTATATCAACAATGTAATGACAAAGCTGCACTCCAGGAATTACCGGCACCTCATCTAAATGCTCTGCCACCAGCCGGTGACATATTGTCGGACTATGTAAATAGCCTTGGGGTAAACTTCGAAACGTCATTTGTCTGCCACACCATGAAAAACTAAATTGTTCCTGACATTCGGTGGCTATAGGGGTTGAAAAGAAAGCATTAGCAATATCAGTGGTCGCATACCAAGTCCCTGCATGTCTCTGAATTATTTCTATCAAACTAACAGTATCAGGGAAGGCAACAGTCAAAGGTGGTGTATGTTTCTTCAGTTTGTGATATTCTACCGTCGTGCGCCATGAATTGTCACTCTTGCGCACCGGCCATACATGATTGTTCCAAGCAGTAGTGATTGGAATCACCACTCCTGCATCCATTAAGTCTTGAATTGTGGCACTGATCTCTTCATGCCCACCTGGAATTCTGTATTGTTTCATAGAAATCCCCTTAGTCGCCTGAGGCAACTTCACAGGAGGAATTTTCAAATGACCTCTTCTTACAGAGTAAGCTGAAATGTAACGTTTTGTTCCAAACTGATAGTATTTATTTAAACATAAAGTCATTCCTTTCAAAATGTAAATTCTGATAATGTATTCAGAAAGGGGCACAATCAATACACTATGTGCCAGATGTAGGAGACCAAATACCGGTCGGTGACGGCCGATTTCGGCCGTTACCGACCGGTATTTGGGTTTTGTAATGTAGGGGGCCTTTGATTTACAGAATCAGTAAATTTACCGATTCGGTAAATTTACAGAATCGGTAAATTTACCGATTCTGTAAATCAATATGTAGGTGGCACAGTAAACAGTGCCACAGGCCCCTAAGAATTTGTTATTTACCATGTAATACAATTGCATGGTAAATAACGAATTCCTGTGTACATGCGCATCTGTGCATGTACACCTGTGGCATGTGGCACACAGACATGCCCTAAGGGCATGTATGTGTGTCACATGGCACACAAGCCAGGAACAGGGGTGCAACAGGGTGTCAAAGTGACACCCTGTCCCCCTTGGCAATTCGGTATTTTCACCGATTCCGTAATTCCGAATCGGTATTTGCCATTGATTCCTATGGGCTTCAAGGCCCATAGGAATTAAGGCCCATAGTAATCAATGGCAAATACCGATTCGGTAATTACCGAATCTGTAAATACTGAATCCTACCCATTTGGTATTTGTTACCGAATAATTACCTACATCAGATTTACGTGATTCATGCATACAGAATCGGTAAAATTCGGTATTTATGAATCGATAAACCTGATTTACCTACATCTAGCCCTATATTCTCTTTTTGGTATTCTTTCAATTTTTAACTTAACATTTGTTTGCACTGCTGGGGTCTCTTTACCACCTAAACCTGTAATTGGAAAATACTGTCCTCTAAATTTCTTGGGATTTCCATATATTAAAGTGGCCTCCGCTCCCGTATCTACTAGAGCTCGGGCCCTCTGTACATTGCGATGTTTCCAATAAATCTCTATATCCACATAAGGTCTATTATCTTTGCGAGCCCAATTCTGTACCGGAACTTGACCTATTTCCTAGTCATCTTTGTGTTTATTTCGTGCCCAAGACAAATCAGGGTAAAGATTTTCGTATCGCCTAGGAAGCAAATCCTCCTCATATATTCTCACTTCAGGGCACAGGTTTCTCATGTCCCTATCATTCTGCATTCTACGGTCTAAGGATCTCTCCCTTTCATTTCTCATTCTGTGGTTTGGGGATCTTTCCCTTTTTTTCTCACTCTGTATTCCGGAGAGCTTTCCCTCTCATTTCTCACTCTGTATTCCGGAGATTTTTCCCTCCTCCTTCTAGACGAATCATCATCACTTTCATCTGATTGTCTTTGTTCTTGATTCTGTTTGTTAACTCTTCTGCTCCCTTCTTTCCTGTCTAAACCTCTTTTTGGAAACATATTCAATAAACTTGTAGTAGGTATTCCGTCTATTGTTTCTCTCTTCACCCCATCGTCTAACAAAGCTGTAAACAAATCTCGTCTGGACTGTCTATTATTGTCAGTACGAGTTTCAGGTCTAGAGGGTCTCTCGATTTTCATCCATTCTCCCAGTTCGCCCATTTCATGAACCGCCTCAACCTCTTGTGCTAGAGTATTTCCAGTCTGATTGATTAACAAAGTCATCATCACCTGCATATAAGCAGGAGGAGCAGTACAAATGATTTTATTTCGCACGGAGGTATTAAGCAATCCCTCCATCAATTTATGTGCTTGGTCTAAGAAAATAGAGTTCTTCATTACCTCTTCTTTCAATCTCTGTATAGCATCTCTCAAAGTATACCAAGGTTTCTCATTCTCTGGCCAATCTGATTCTGTCGGGTATTTATGACTACATCCAATCACGGCCAGTTGCAACAAACTAATCTGTTCATTGTGTGCATAGTTTCTAAACTGTTCTTGGACTGTTCAGTCTGTAGTCAATATACAAAATTTCACTGCATGTACTTGATCTAACATCACACCTGCAGCACCCAAATCCTAGATGCGAACCATCCATGTAAGTTTATGTTCACCAGGTTTCTGCCGAAACCTGTCTAAGATGTCATTAATCTCTTGCGGCGTAAAATCCTCCAAACTGTCTAAAGACACCCCCTGTGGGTATTGTGGACCACCCTACAGCTTTCTACGGTGTATTGGTTGCGCATGCACCTCTCTACGTCTTTCTGATTTATTCTCTCTCTCTGTTTTAATGGGTTCCTCTTTCCTGTTATCCTCCTCACCAGAGCCGGAAAACTCTGAAGAATCTCAAATATTTCCATCCCACTCCTCGGGATCCCAGTCAAGTCCTGCCTTCGTAATAGCCAGATGCACCTTCCTCCTATTAATTCGTCCTCTCCTGTTCCTATATCTGTATTTTGCAATATGCACCACAGCCCTCTCGGCTACGGTCTGGTAAGTTTCTAGCTTATCTAACAATAATTTATTTTGACATGTTAACAACGTAGAGGCATTCTTCTCTTCAACATACTGTTTTTCAAACGTTCTACACTTACGCTGTAACTGTACATAATTCTAAGGCATAATCTTCTAAGCATTCAGGAGAATCAAACCCCTCCTCCCTAATGTAGAGAGGTCTTCTCCCTTTCTTATAGGCACTTTTTGTAGACATGAAACCACCTGAGCCAGTTCAGCTTCCAATAAGCACGTATTCCAGTTCTCACTCGAACCAGCACAATTAGCCCACTCATGGGCCAATACTCCATACAGAGTTATTTCCCATCCGGGAATCTCAATTGACAATTGGGAGTTGGCTTTCATTTTCCTGGAAAACATAATTTTTTTATCCCCTTAATATCCACCCTGTCGATCCTGTGAGTCTCGACACCAAAATGTTATGGCCCGATTTTTGCCAATAATCAGGTCATGCAGGCACATCCCCTCCTTGGGACCCAAAAAATACTATACTCTACAATACTTACCCAAGGTCGGAATAAAACTAACACTTATACTTTGTCACTTGCTGAGAGGACTTATACAACCACCAGATAGGTCGCTCCCCTTCCGCATAACACCGCCTGTGCCTCCCTGCCCCAGCTGCCGCTGCTGAGGAAGTTCGAGCCCCTCCACCACCCGCAGGCTACCACCTGCACCTCATCCCTGGTGGCTAGTGGTACCCCATGGGTAGGTTTGTTCATCCTCACCTTTATTGCTTTTATTGTATTGCCTGTATTTTCATTGTTGTGTCTGTGACTGCTGTTGTCTGTCTTCCCCCGCTGCCTGTACGTGGTCCGTGCCCCTTTTTCTTCCCTCTGTTCCCCTCGCTGTCCCTGTGCTCTCTCTGCCCGGTCTTTCCTTCTGTACCCCTCGCTGCCCCCATGTCTCTGCCCGGTTTTCCCATCTTTTCCCCTCGCTGCCCCCGTGCCTCTCTGCCCATTCTGCCTTCTGTTCTTAGCTGGCCCTGTTTTTCTGCATTCTGTATTTTGCCTCTGTGCCACTCGTTTTTCCGGTATTTCTGTGCCCTTTTTGCCTTCTGTGCCACTTGTTTCTCCCTCGTTTTTGTGCCCCTTTTGCCTTCTGTTCCACTCGTTTTTTGTGCCCTTCGGCCTTCTGTGCCACTCGTTTTTCCCTCGTTTTTGTGCCCCTTTTGCCTTCTGTTCCACTTGTTTTTGTGCCCTTCTGCCCTTTGTTCCACTTGTTTTTCCCTCGTTTTTGTGCCCCTTTTGCCTTCTGTTCCACTCATTTTTGTGCCCTTCTGCCCTCTGTTCCACTCATTTGTTTGTGCCCTCTGTGCCACTCGTTTTCCCCTCGTTTTTGTGCCCCTTTTGCCTTCTGTTTCACTTGTTTTTTGTGCCCTTTTGCCTTCTGTGCCACTCGTTTTACCCTCGATTTTGTGCCCCTTTTCCTTCTGTTACCTTTGTTGTCCCTCACTGCCCTCGCTGCTGCGTCCCCTGCGGCCCTACCCCCCTGACTGCCCACTGCCCATTCGCTGCCCCCGCCTCCCAGCTGCTCCTCCCTCCCATCTCCCCATATATGCCAGCCGCTGCGCGGCTGCGCCGCGGCTGCGCCGATGGCGAGCCTGTCGGCACCCCTCCGCACCTGGACCGCGCTCACGCCAGAACCTCTGGCCCCTGTACCCGCCACGACGACCGCCGCCACTACGACGACGCCAGCACTGCACGCTCTCCACTCCGGATGGAGCCACACCTGCTTTAAGGCCGCCCCGAAACACACACAGGGCCCCTTCACCTGCCGGAACTGCAGCTACACCAGCCTCAGAGCCGACGAACCACCCGCCAAGAAAGACCCCAACCACCTCCGATGCATACTACTGAACACCTGCTCCGCACGAAAGCATGCCATCGAGCTCTGGGACCTGCTCGCCACAACATCCCCGGACGCCGCCTTCCTGACAGAGACCTGGTTTAACGACTCCTCCGCACCTGACATCGCCATAGCCATCCCAGACAGCTACAAGATCACCCGCAGAGACCGCACCAACGGAGTCGGAGGTGGAATCGCCATTGTCCACAAGAACAGCATCAGGGTCTCGACTAGCACTGACTGCGCGCTCAACACCGCCGAACACATGCATTTCCAGATCCACACAGACCCTAATTCCACCCTCAGAGGCACCCTCGTCTACTGACCCACCGGACCCCGCCCCCAGTTCAGCGACTCCATCGCTGACTTGATCAGCATGCATACCCTGACCTCCACCGACTACATCCTCCTCGGAGACCTGAACTTTCACCTTGAGAACAAGAACAACTCCACAAACCTGATCAATAACCTCGCCAACCTCGGACTGAAGCAACTCGTCACAACGTCCACCCACTCCGCCGGCCACACGCTCGACCCAGTCTTCTCCTCGAGCCCGTACGTCTCCATCAGCCACACTACCGAACTCCTCTGGACCGTCCACCTCCGCATCCACTTCGCCTTCCAGAAACCTACCACACATCACCGCACTCAACAGATCCCCCGCCTCTGCTGGAGCAAAATCACCGAAGACCAACTACACGCAAACGTCGCTCTCAGCCCACCCACCAAACCCTCCAACACCTACGACGCTGCCCACAGCCTCATACGCTGGATTGAGGACTGCTCCAACACCCTCGCCCCGCTGAAGAAACCCCCCCACAGAGACACCAGCAAGAGGGCCAGCTGCTTCACCCCAGAACTCTTAGCCTCCAAGCAAGCCTGCCGGAAACTAGAGAAGAAATGGCACAGTGAAAAAACTCCGGACAGCCACGCAGCACACAAGGACGCCATCCGCAACCACCACCACCTCATCAGGACGGCCAAGAGGACCTCCTTCAAAGACCACCTCGACAACAACGCACACAATAGCAAGGAGCTCTTCAACATCGTGAACGAACTCTCCAACCCCAGCTCCAACACCAACGACATCCCGCCGTCGCAAGTCCTGTGCGACTCTCTCGCCACCTTCTTCCACCGCAAGATAGCAGACATCCACGACAGCTTCACCACCCAAACAGCCCCAACAGACAGCAACACAACAGACCCTCCTTACACCATCGACCACGACCCCCTGCTAGCCTAGGCCAGCGTGAGCATCGATGACACTATCAACACCATGCGCTCAATCCACTCCGGCTCTCCGTCAGACCCATTCCCGCACCACGTCTTCAACAGAGCAAGCAGCTCCATCTCACCCCACCTGCGCAACGTAATCAATCTCTCCCTCGAGACAGCGACCTTCCCAGAGATCTGGAAACAAGCTGAGATCAACGCCCTACTCAAAAAACCTAAGGCAGACCCAAGAGACCTCATGAACTTCCGGCCCATCTTTTTCTCCCCTTCCGGGCCAAGGTCATCGAGAAAACCGTCAACAGACAGCTAACCTGACCCTTCCCAGTCAGGGTTCCACAGCAACCACAGCACCCAGACTGCCCTCATCGCCGCCACCGACGATATCAGGACCCTGCTGGACAACGGCGAGACCGCAGCACTCATCCTCCTAGACCTCTCTTCCGCCTTTGACACCTTCTGCCAACACACACTACGTGCACGCCGCAGAGATCCGAGACAAGGCTCTGGATTGGACCACCTCCTTCCTCTCCGGCAGAACCCAGAGCGTCCGCCTCCTCCCATTCCAAAGCCTCCGAGATCATCTGCGGTGTACCCCAGGGATCCTCCCTCAGCCCGACACAGTTCAACATTTACATGGCCCCGCTCGCACACGTAGCTCGACAGCACGACCTCAATATAATCTCCTACGCCGACGACACTCAGCTGATCCTCTCCCTCACCAAGGACCCCATCACCGCCAAAGCCAACCTCCATGAAGGAATGAAGGCCGTCGCCGACTGGATGAAGACCAGCTGTCTGAAGCTGAACTCGGACAAGACGGAGGTCCTCATCCTCGGCTCCAACCCTTCAGCCTGGACGACTACGCACGCAACCTGGGAATCATCCTCGACTCAACGCTCTCAATGACCAACGCTCTCAATGACTCAACGCTTTCGCCTCCGCAAGATTTACAGATGGATCCCGACAGATACAAAAAAGACAGTCACCCAGGCTCTTGTCAGCAGCAGACTCGACTACAGAAACACCCTTTATGGGGGAGCCCCGACCAAGCTCATCAAACGACTACAACGCATCCAAAACGCCTCGGCACCACTGATCCTCGACATACCACGCCACGGCCACATCACCCCCACCCGAGAAACCTGCACTGGCTCCCCGTCAAAAAGAGGATATCCTTCAAGCTCCTCACCCACGCACACAAGGCACTCTACAAGACTGGCCCAGCCTACCTCAACAGACGGCTCTCCTTCTACATCCCCAACCGCCAGCTACGCTCCGCCGACCTCTCACTCGCCACCGTCCCACGCATCCGAAGAACAACCACCGGTGGGAGATAATCAAGACCTGGCTGTTCGATCAGTAGCGCCCCCAGCGCCTTGAGACCCTTGTGCGTATGTAGTACGCTTTACAAATGATTGATTGATTGATTGAAATACAATTTTCCTGGCGACAAGTGCTGCGCATGAGGCAATTAGCCGATCCTCTCTGCCACAGAATACTCACCTAGGAAAAACCACATACAACAGGCATAGTACCTCTGACCCACAAGGAAAAGAAACTAATTGGTAAATTCTGGGGTGAATTTTATTAGTAGTATATGATACACGGTAGGCCAATCTGTATCACTTCTAGCCAACAACAAACTAGCAATTAGACGATTACTATAGTTGGAGGTGATTTTAATTGTTGTTTCGAGCCGTTGGATGGTAATGATGTAGACCTCACCCTGGAAGAGGATGGTACATGGAATATCCCTCAGTTAACTATTCCTCCGATCAAAAAATGGACGGAGGCTGCCTTACAGTTAAAAGTCCTCTGTGTTAGCAAATGGCTACGAGCAACTAATGGCAGAACTGCTTCCGATAGTAATGGGGCTTTTACTTTTAATAACGGTCAAAGCAAAAGCCGTATTGATTACATTCTCATTAACAAAGGGAATTGGTCCAACGTAAAGGATATGGTGGTTACAAAAAGGGTCGAAAGCGACCATGATCCGCTCATTCTCACTTTTTTACTATGGAAGTCTAAAGAAGTGGCAAACTCCCCTGATAGGGTTGACATTGTTTTAGAAAACAATGCCAGACGTATTAGGCAGGCTAATTGTTCCAAGAGTGAGGCCGCGATTGCAGCTATGAGGGAACTTGCCATCCAGGCTACGGGCGAACTACAAAAATGTTTAACATGCGAGGGGGAAGCGGCAGACTTAATCCCGATTCACTCAGCCTTTTTTTAAAAACTTAAGGTATTCTTCATTAAAAAGGGACCTTTTAAGCAAATTAGGCCTGTTAAAAAGGAAAGTCAGTGGTACGGCAAATCATGCAGGATAGCGTATAAAGCACTGGCTTTAGCTATAAAAACTAAAGATAGAGTCAGCATTAAAGGTGCTCGGGCCCTTTATAAGAAAGCGCAATATGACGCTAAACGCACCTGGGATGAAGAGTACTGGAGGGAACTTTATTGTACAAGTAGGGAACGCTCGATGTGTACTTTCTGGGATATGGTGAAATGGGGCAGGGGGGTTCAACGGGGCGAACCAACAAATTATGTTTCGCCCGATCTCTGGGTGTCCCATTATGCTATCCAGTTTGCCTCTCAAGAGTCGCCAACGGAACCCAGAGATGCCCCGGTATTTCCTAACTTGGGTATTGCCCCCCCTAAACTTCGAAAAAATGGAGGTGAAAAAGGTACTAAATTCCATCCCCAAGGGTAGAGCACCAGGATTAGATTCTATCCCTGCTGACCGTTTTATGCATGATATAGAGCTTTGGGTACCATACATCCAAACGTTAGCTAATGGTATTGCCAATGGCTCGCCAGTACCAACTACCTGGAAGGGTGGTGAGATCATACCGATCTTCAAAAAGGGGGAGCGCTCTGATCCGGGTAACTACAGGCCTATCCGTCTGATAGACTGTATTCAGAAGGTGGTCGCAAGGCTTGTTCTACAAAGAATCCAAGGCTGAATTGAAGAGGAAGAAGTTCTTTCTCCTCTCCAGGCGGGATTCCGTAGTCATACAAGCACTATAGATCAGGTTTGAAGATTTGTTTTAATTTATTGGCGGGTGGTTGTCCTTGGTGGAGGAATGCTATTCGCGGCATTCGTCGACCTTAAGTCGGCGTTTGATTTGGTGCCACGAGATAAAATGTGGGCGGTCTTCGAAGAACAGGGCCTGCCAGCCAATATTTTGTCCTTCCTTAAAAAGTTACATGAGGACAATTTTGCTCAAATTAGATGGAATCAGCAAGGCAATGTGAGTGATAAATTTCCAATTGCGAGGGGTGTACGCCAAGGGTGCGTTCTGGCCCTGACACTTTTTTCACTATACATCAACAGGGTGATCAGCTATTAGGCGAACTACCCAACAGATGCTCCTAAGCTGGATGGTAAGCTGATCCCCCTGTTGATGTTTGCTGACGATACCCTCCTGATCTCTAAAACGCAGCAGGGCCTACAAAAGGCCATAAATGTGTTTGAGGTCTGTTGTAAGGAACATGGACTTGCAGCGAATGTTAGTAAAACTAAATTTATGGTCCTTCATAGGTCGAGACAGGTAAGAGGGAACGTGGCCAAGAGCGGGGTCAGACTTGATCAAACGGGTGTTTTCCTATCTGGGAATCACCCTCGCCTCTAAGCTAGATTGGAAACCACATCTTGCCCATCTGGAAACTAAGCATGCTCAACTAACAGGCGCCCTAACTAAAGAAGTATTCCTCTCCCACACGACCCATTCTGCCTGTTCTGAAAATATATGAAGCAAAAATACGCCTCAGCTACTCTGTACGGGGCTGAACTGTGGGGCTTCAACAACCTTGCACATCTTACTAGGGCCCAAAATAAGTTCTTCTGTGGGATCACGGGTTTACCGGCTTCTACCCCGTTGATTCCCCTCTTCTATGATCTGGGCTCTCAGCGTCTGGAGGATAAGGCTCGCTATAGACCAGTGGCATACTGGAGGAGATTGTGGGTAATTCCAGAACTCTCCCAATACGCCGGGGCCTTCCTTGATGTTCTAAACGCTGATAGAGCACACCAAATCCATTGGTTCCAGGAGGTTAAATCTATTTATTCAGCCATGGGTCTGGTTAGTCTGTGGGTGGACCCTATCGGTAGTATTTTTCCACCTAGAAAAATCTTAAAAGATCTTTATTGGAGACTGGTAATATCGAAGATGTTTGGTTCGACTATTGGTCCCTCATTGTCTGCAGATTTCTTGGAACTCAAACATCTACCTGCCTATGAGGGTTATTGGGACTACATTACCGTACGGGAGGCGAGAAAGAGATACCATCAATTAAGGGTGGGGACCCTACCAACTAATTCCTTCGTCTCTAGTTGGCGAGAAGGATTAGTTATTAGTTCCCACCTGTCCTTTCTGCCCTTCCCAAAATGAGAACATTGGGCACATTTTCTTTATTTGTCCCGAATATAAAGTTCCCAGAATGATCTGGCCGAAGCCCCTGTGTTCAGCTTAATCTTCAATCAGGATGTGAGGCGTTAAGGATCCTCAGAAGTGATACCAATCAGCTGGTGGTTATTGCTGTTGCTAAGTTGTTACATTGGGCATGGAGATTACATATGAAGAAAGTATGCCCAAGTTGATTATTTTAGATTCCCACTGTATATACAGTCTATTTCTATCTTTTTTAATGGTTTTACTATGTATCTTAATGAATAGTATTAACTTATTTTCTTAATCTGTGTTAAGGGTAATAGTCTTGTCGCAAAATCCTGGTATGTTTTACATCAATTGAAATATATATCGAACTGTTTTTATGCGTTGAAATGGGACTCCTTACCCCATGATATTTGTTTGTTTGTGTCTTTTATGATTATTTTATCGAAATAAAGACTTTTTGAAATTGATTACTAAACGCAATCAGGAAAACCTATGTAGAAGTATATGTATATAAATGTATTGTACCTGAAAACAGAAGAAGATAGTAAGCAAGAACAGTAGGAAAATTAGAGATTAATGGAACACCTCACCAACTGTCTGTTCATCCCGTTTCCACTTCGCCAGAGGGGAGCCCGTTTCTCCGGCCGAACCAGGAGACAGGGTGACACTATACGCCCCACCGCCACAGCTGCACGTCTGCCCTGTGCTGGACTTCCACCGAACAGAACCCAGACACCTCCTTTAGTAACAGTCGAAACGTAAGATGAAGCTCCTGTGAGCCTCACCCTCTTTTCCCATCAGAGTCCGTACCACTCTGCACCAAGGCCACAGCTTCAGCAGGCCAGGCGTCTGTTATGGCTTCAGAGCAGAGCGAGCACATTCCTCTGACAAGAACAAGTTCTCTCTAGTCAATAAAGTGCGAAAAACCAGTGAAAAGCAAAACATGGCCTCCTCACCTAGTGAAACTCAGAACTTTGCGACAGCTCAGAAAATGGAGTCACTGGAGCATAAGCCACTATTCACACAAAAGAGCAAAATTAGTATGCAAAAACGGCATAAGATCATGCCAAAGCCAATAGCAAGCACTGCCGTTAAGCAAGATAAAGTCGGAAACAGAAAGGTGCGTAATCGAGCCCTACTTCATAGCTTATTCTTACTAGGCAGGCCTTCACATCACTATATTATGCTAAAATATGTTAAATAAGACTCAGATGGTGATGGGCGACGGTCATTATCAGGCCATCCATCAATACAAATGGCACATTCATTACAATACCCCATACCCCAAAGTCAATTGCACATCTCACTGTCTAGCAAATACTCTTAATGATGTAATACTAAACATTTTGGCTTGAACCAATTTGTGGGAGAAATAGACCCCTGCATAAAACACCCCGTATTCGTGTATGCACAACTTTGGTTTGACTACTGTAACAAGCAGGTCCTGGTGCTGTCACAGGACAGCTTTAGATGCGCAGGTTATTAATAAGAGGGAGACATTTATAAGGAGTATTGAAATTAACTATAAGGTAACTTTTTCTTTTACTCCCACATTATTTTTCTTACTTATCAATCTTTAAACGTTATTTCAGTTTTATAGTATTTTTTTTAGCTTGCCAGTGTGTACAGAAATGTAATGAGGAAATGAAAAAAAATCATCTAGAGTTCTCCATCATGGTATTTCCATCAGTAGTCCTAAACACTGAAAAGTCCTGTCCATTAGCAGGATCCCAAAGCACTTTTACAAAATATACATAATCATTTTTGTAAAGAGACAATTTAAGAATAAAATATTTCACAGCCTATCTACAGGTATACATTTGCCGACTTTCACTTATTTATTTATCCACTTAGGAGTTTATCTTGGCCTGAAACTTGATAGAGCTCTGGCTCTCGTCCATTTAATCCGTCCCATTCATGTACTTTCCTTTGCCCGATTTTACTATATAAGAGTGAGGATGTCCATTTGTTTGATAGCATTGGAAGAGGTTGATTTCTTCCAAAGTAGCTGAGACAAGAGCTAGGATCAGCCCTGATTCTTGGCACGGCTTGAGCTTCAAAAGGTGAGTGCATGCAGTGTGCCGAGAGGCTGCAGCTGAGGGACTATTTGGAGGGAGAGGCTGCAGAAAAAGAGGATCCAGCCGCCTGATCAGTGGACCCATGGGCCTTGTGAGATCTCTCAGATGGTTAAGGAAGTAGAAGAGTGGCTATCCTTGATTGGATCAAGCCTCAGGCAAGGTGAGAACTATGCAGGGAGCTGGGGATGTGCCTGCTTCTGAAGCGCGATGTTAGTGCCCAGGACAAGAGAAGAGGTATAGGGTAACCTTTTGGCCCATTCCTACATTGGAACCTTTCACTGCCTGGGAAGTTTATGATGGGCACAGACCTATGATTGCAGGTGTGGATGAAATTGGTCAGCAAAGGCCCCACCATCACCTCACGGTTACTCAGTGTTGTGGAGGAGTTCCACAGTGTCATCTGCTTCTGTCCCTCCTGAGAAGACAAGACATGAGTTGGGCCAGTTTATGTCATGTTGTGAAGAGGGCCAAAGTAGGGGCTATGGTGACCCCTCTTCAATAAGCACCTTGAGGAAGAGGTTGGCAACTTGAATAAAAATAATTCACAGAAGTTGAGGCTTAGAGACGCCAATGGCTGGGCCCATCAAGGTGAACATCCGATTGGATCGGAGTATACCTCTCATTTGGAGCAAGGGATAAAAAGAGAGGCCTTATTTATTATAGTTATGCAACTGACTGAACAGACCAGAGGCAGGATGATCAGTACTCTGCACTATGTGGAGAAAGGTAACCCGAATCACATCTCTCCACAGCCCAAAATCAACACGAGGCCGTGATCCTCGCCGTGTTGGACAACCTCAGACGCAACGACGACAGACGACAACCCCAGGCATTAGTTCTACTCGATCTATCGGCGGCATTCGACACGGTGGACCATGACATCTTAATCCACCGTGTCGAGTCCGCCGGAGTCTGTGGGGTTGCTCTGTCCTGGATTAAATCCTTCCTAGAGGAGAGATCTCAGGCAGTCAGCTTGGGCCCTTTTCGCGCCACCAGCGTTTCGTCATCCTGTGGGGTCCCTCAAGGATCTTCCCTGTCTCCCCTTCTTTTTAATTTGTACCTTCAACCCCTCCTTCACTCCTTAGGTAAGTGGGATATCACCGTGTTTAACTACGCGGGTGATTTACAAATTATTTTCCCCCTCACTTCCCCTGACGCTGTCACTAACTTTCAGACAGCCTTGACACACATCCAGCATTGGATGAATCAAAACCAACTCAAGCTCAATCCAGGCAAGACTGAGCTCCTTCTCCCTGGGAGAAGTGCCCCTTTTTGGGGCACTCAGTACTGGCCTATTGAGCTCGGAACACCCCCTTCTCCTGCTGGATGTGTAAAGAGCCTCGGGGTCCTGATCGATTCCGGGCTCACTCTCAAGGCACAAGTGAGCGCAGTAACATCTTCCTGTATGTTCCAGCTTTACAGGATACGGAAAGTCGCTCACCTCCTGTCGCCTGAAGCCTTGTTGCAAGTCTTAATAGCCCTGGTGATGTCCCGGCTGGACTTCTCCAACTCAATCTATTACGGTCTCCCTAAATCTCAGCTGTCCAGGTTACAGATCGTCCAAAACCAGGCTGCTCGGCTTGTTTTCAAATTCCCTAAATGGCAGTCGGCTCAACCCCTACTACGTCACCTCCACTGGCTACCAGTCAGTGAAAGAATCATTTTCAAGGTTCACTGCCTGGTCTTCAAAGCCCTCACTGGTCCTTCCCCTGCTTTTCTCAAGTCCCTAATCACCCCCTACTGTCCTTCCCGCACTTTGAGGTCCATCCACCTCCAGCTCCTAGTCGTCCCTCGCTTCAAACTCTCTAGATCGGGCGGCCGCAGCTTCTCTTGTCTGGCCCCCAAGCTGTGGAACTCCCTCCCTCCCTCACTCAAGTCTTACTGCTCCCTCTCTTCTTTTAGGAAATCCCTAAAAACACTACTCTTCCCTCTCCGTCACTAAATTTTCCACCCTGCTTTTTTTTCCTTTTCCTCCAAATCCGACTAGCGCCAGGAAACCCATGGTGACAGTGCGCTCAAGAAATTCGTCATAACATAACATAACATAACATAAAATCCAGCCTCAAATGATCAATCACCTAGAGGGGTAAAATGGAGAAGCTGCATTTTAGTGACATTTCTACATCCACTACAATACCATAGCAGTCCTTCAGGCAATAGAAAGCACCTCCAGAGTACCTTAGGCCGGAATAGACGACAGAATCTCTGATGTGGTCCTGCTTCGACAGAATCTGCAGAATGCTGTAGGCAATGTCATAGAGGTTAAAAGGCAAATCTCAGAGCAGGAAAACTGAAGTGAATAGGCTTTTGGCCTCAACCAAAATGTTTCCAGATAGAGTGGAGGACACAGATGGGAGGGCCTGCTGTAATAGTTGGCAACTGATGGGCTTTCCAGAGAGTGTGGAAGGAACTCAGCCAGAGAATTTCCTGCACAACTGGTTTGGATCTTGGATATGTGAGAACAGGCTGCCAAATAATAAATCATTGGAAAGAACTGATGACCCAAAGGAAATCCACCAAATCCTAGAAAATCAATAACATCCGTACTAAAGGAGAAAAAAGGAAATAAGCATAGTTGGCGCTCTAGGTCTGGGGGAGGCAGAACTCGAAAATAGTCACCAGATTCAGATTTCAAATCCATTTCAGACAGAGGTGACCACAAAAGGAACTTTTCCACACTGGAAACCAACACAACCAAATACTGTACTCTTGAAAGACATCCTTGTTTGAGACAGAGGGGTGGGGTGGGGCACATCAATTGTTTTTGATTTCATGATAGCTTATCTCTTTTTTATCCACTTCCCCCCACCTTGCCACTTGTTTTGGTTAGGGGAAAGGATTACACTGATGCTGAGAAACGACAAGAGGGTATGCCAGGGTGGCATGTCACTCATATGCATCCATCAAGGCACTTCACGTTTTTGTAGTGTAGGAAGAGAGGGTAACACCAAAGGAAGCTATACTTCTACTTTACTTACATGGCATTATAGGTGTGTGTTAATCAGGGAGCATAGTGATCACATAGCAGAGAGGATACGCATACGCAAATGTGGCAATGCATAATCACTGGCATTAGTCCAAATTTGGGAAGCTCTGCTTTCTCACCTGGAATGTAAATGGGCACCTTAACAAAATCTTTAAAACATCTTTAAGACATTAAATGATATAATGAAGAGGTCCTTTTTCATTTATTATTTTAAAAGAAGGCACATCGCATGAGAATAATTGGGCCTTCTTGACATGCCAGGGTTTTGCTGCAGTGGTACACGTGACCTTTAGCAGAGGATCTCGGGGATCAGTGAAATAAATTCTCCTCCCTTTTAAGCGATTTATAATGTTGAGAGATGCACATGGGAGATATGTAGCAAATACGATCACTGGGACCCTACGGGGAAAAACCTTTGCCTTTATTGCAACCAAAATAAAATTCCAAAATCTTCTGGAATTTAACCACCCAATTTCCTGCCAGAGCTCATATTTTCTGGAATCTAGGGCATTGTTCATATACGTAGTGTTGGATATCTATCTCAACAGAAGGCCACTGCAACAAAGCTTTGAAGGCTAATGGAAGCAGTACTCTGGGAGCTGAGAGAACAAATTGACTCTTAACACCTACAGTTCTATAATGCTTACCACTGTGGTGTCATTCAAAATGTCTTCCAAAAGTGGTTGCTTCCCATCTGGTCCTATCTTCTCGAACTATAATAATGGGTGCTTCACTTTTGGGTTACAACCCCTACTTTCTTTAGAGTCAATCAATACTTTCTTACAATTCACTCAGTTATGGGATATGTCTCACAGATCAACCCTGTACATTCAATGAAATACAGCGCATGCAAAATCCAAATGGAGCAACAGCCTTCAATACAAATTCAAGGGCAATTTTTATTCATTGCATTCAACATTATCTCTATACAAATGAGTTTTCAAGTTGCCCAAAGCGAGCGTGCATAAGAAAAGAGAATTAGGTGCTTGATAGAATTGGAAGAAAAAAGAGGAGATTTTTTTCAAGTCTATTTACAATTATTAATAACACAATGCAGTATTGATTGTATAACCTGGTCCGTGATATAAGTTCTATACACAATTTTCATTAGATGGAGACATTGCTTCCAAAAATTATCTTGCACAAGAAAATGTGTTACACAATCCAGGTGAACAAATGAGCGTCGACGTTTCGACTCGTCTTAAAGCCTCAAGGTAAGTTGAACCGTGGCCATGCGAGTCTTCATCAGGACTAAAACTATGGGCAACCAGGGGAGTAATGTGAGCCCTGAAATAGAGTAAATGTATACATCAGGCTGTTGCAAAAGACTTGCGACAAAGGATAATGACGCAATCAACTGGGATGGGGGTGAATTGCTTACCCAGTAGAAAAGGTGGGCCAAGAGGAATTCTTCACTCTGTATCACGAGGTTACTGAATAACACCTGAAAATATAACAAGGTGGTCATATGACTCACTCTCTATGGATTTTTAAACAATTGTATAAAACAAAGGTAAACCGGACATGTCATTACCTTTGTCCAGCGGGCGGAGATGTTGGACTAAGTTATCTTGAATGTAGCAGGCTCACAGTCTCTGCATACTCAATCTCCAAACAATTAATTTTGTGGCTGGTCCTATAATCAAATATGGGACGTTTTTATATTGATGTGATCAATCTGGTTTCACATTCCATGATCAAGAGCTAAACAGTAACCCCTATTTCATACTAAAACTAGGTGCCTTGTCCCAGCGTTTAAAAAAATATATATACGAGCAAGTCCTCTTACCAGATTATGTTGGTAGTTGAAAATCAAAAGTGACTCAGCCCGAGAAATTCGTCAACTGGACTTAATCCGCTGTAAAAATTAAAATTACAAATAAGTCCAGATTGAAAAAGGACTGTCACTGGTTTTACTCTCTCCCGAAAAACCGCAGACTTACCAGTGACCGGCGTTTCTATTCCCCAAGAATCGGCGTTCAGCAGCAACCCATGCGTGATCGCCATCTTAATGTCCGTATACAGGGTTATAGAAAGCGGACTTGCCCCACCGAATCACAACTTGTGAACGACCAGTTCTAAAATTACTGGCACATTAAATGAGGAAATCTAAATAGGTGCAAACTAATCTCAACAATTTATTTAACATTATTGAGCGCATCACGGAGTTTTTTAAGGAGGCATTCCAACTTTCGAGAGCCGCCATCTTGGATTGGGTATTCTTCAATACGTCCGAAAGGACGCTGTCCGATACTATTTGAAACATAATTGAATGCATCAGTATTTTAATCAATTACAATAAGGGCAGTTAGCATCATAGGTAATTTACAGCTCACGTGTGCCCAGTGCATTAAAATTGACCACATGGCAAGTTATGTACAAAACCCTCATTAATTACCAATTTAACAATAAGGGAATAGGACCACAATATTAATGTACCCACTCGTTCAAAACTCAATCGCATAGACAGAGGGTTCCTGAGTGACTCCATGCGAGGGTAACATTAATCTTGGCAACCATCCCTTGCCTTTAAGTTACTCCCTCATACAGAATAATGTTAACAAAGTCACCTAGTGTCAACCAGAATCAGTGTAACATGCTTGGCATTGGTCTGTGCAACATATCATAATTCCATACAGACAGAGTACCTAGAAGTTATACATATCGATATCATCACCTAGTGACAAACAGAGTAAGTATGACATGCTCAATGATGGCTTATTTAAAGAATATAGCCTCTGTCACAATCCGTGAGTCATTATGTAACATATCCTACTTCTAACATTAAGGCAGAAATTTTCAAATTCCAAGGGAGACTCAGCTTGTCTAAGGTTTAAGGAGGGCCACCTGTCTGTTAATCTCCTCCTGTTCATTTAGTCCTTTATTTACTGTATTTAGATAGTATATCCATTTACACTCCCTTAAATTAAGTAAATTCACAAAGTCACCTCCACGTGAGTGAATTTCAACTTTCTCTATCACCCACCAACGGAGGCTGTCGCAGTCGTGACCGAAAGATGTAAAGTGTTCCACCAGAGGTGCTCCAGGTGTCTTACAGCGGATACGACTACAATGTTGTAGGATTCTACATTTGACTCTTTGTATGGTTTGACCTACATACCTGAAGCCGCATGGACATAGAATCGCGTAAATTACACCTGCGGTATTACAATTACTGTGTTGTGTCAGAGTATATGTTTTGTCATTATAGCTAAATGTGGTACATTCATCCGTAAGTGGACATGCCTTACAAGTGCCACATTTGGTATGTCCCTTAATCGGGGGAAGACCCCAAAGGGTGGTCTGATTCACAGTTTGTTTTATGGATAGAAGTGATCGAACAAGATGGTCTCTAACATTCATTCCTTTACGGAATGCATGCATAGGAGGTGATAAGCCTCCCAATTCCTCACTGACCAGGTGCCAATGGCGGTTAATCGATTTTTTTATTGCGCTGCTTTTAGTATTAAATGTAGTGACACATACAAGGCGATCCTCATTCTCTTTCTTGAGCTTAGGGGCCAATAAGTGTTCCCGGTGATTATGCCAAGCCCTTTTGGGAGCCTTTTTCAAAAGACGCATAGGATAGCCACGTTCATTCATTCTGGCAATGAGTAAGGAAGATTCATCAAAGAAGTCCTCCTTTTTGGTACAATTCCTCCGCAACCTCAGGAATTGGCCAAAGGGCAGATTATCTCTGAGGTTGCGGGGATGATGACTCGTATACCTAAGCAAAGTATTTCTCTCACTGCTTTTGCGATATAGGGTGGTGTACAATTTACCTGAATCTGACTTGATCTGAATGTCAAGGAAATTGATTGAAGCCCTATCATATTCCATAGTGAATTGAATGTCCTCCGAGCACGTGTTAAGCCACTGGTGGAATTTCGTCAAATCTTCATTGTTGCCTTGCCAAATTAAAAACACGTCGTCGATGTATCGTGCCCAAAGGGCGACATGCTTTTGGTACGGGTTTGATTGGTTGAGGACATAGCAATGTTCAAAGTCACTCATATATATTATGGCTAGGTTTGGGGCAAAACTTGCCCCCATAGCCACGCCTTTCGTCTGTATATAGAATTGGCCTAGAAACATAAAGAAATTTTGTGTCATAGCCACTTTGAGCAATTGGATAATGAAGTCCGTCGGGACATGATGGGGGGTAGGTCTTTCATTTAGGACCTTCTCTATACATGTTAACGCTGCCTGTTGTGGGATATTTGTATAAAGAGCCATAATATCCATTGTGGCTAATATATTGGTCGCAGGGTCATATGTCCGCCCATCTACCAACTGGATGACATTCGTAGTGTCCCTTAAATATGTCGGAGTGGATATGGCTATGGGTCTCAAAAATTTATCTATGTATTTACAAAGGGGCTCCAGCAGTGACCCGCACCCTGAGATAATAGGTCTTCCAGGGGGGTCCTCCATCCGTTTGTGCACCTTTGGAAGCGTATAGATTGTCGGCATACGTGGATGTTTGTTATTTAAAAAATCATACTCATGTTTGTTAATTATACCGTCCTCCAGTGCTCTGGTTGTGATTTTAATGATTGATGCACTAATTCTTTTTGTGGGATCAGATTTCAACAGAGTATAATTTCCCACCACAGATAGTTGGGACAATATTTCATTTTTGTATTTGTCAACGTTTTGAACAACGATGGCACCACCCTTATCTGCGGGCTTAATTACAATATTGTTATTGTTTTTTAAGGACGCAAGGGCATCTTTTTCGGATTTAGAAATATTATAGGGGACGTATCGTCTCTCAGACAGGATCTTATCCACGTCCCTCAGTACCACCTGTTAATACGTTATGATTTTATTGTCAATCACATGTGTAGGAGGACTAAACTTGGATGGCGGTCTCAGGCCACTCCCTGAGAACACAGGTTTGTGGGGAATCTTATTGAAGTAGTGTTTTCATCTCACCTTCCTGAAAAACTGCTGCAATTCCATTCTTAGATTGAAATTGTCGGGCATTGAGGTAGGGACAAAGGATAACCCCTTTGATAATATCTGTTGTTCACTCATAGTTAGTTCATAGTTGGATATGTTTATGATCGGTTTTTCTGGTCTGTGTGTTACCACCTGTAGTGTTGGCGTCTCGTCTGAATCTCCCCATGGGAATCCTGTTGAAACTGTATCTGTTTCTTTCCTCTCCCTGTACCTCGATTCCAAGGGGCCGAGCGTGTTCCCCTGGGTCTCCCCCAGGGGCGCCCCCTCCCTAGTTGGCCCCACCATTGGTCCTCCGCTAAAAAAGGTTGTTGACCTTGGAGGTTCTGTTCTGTATTATTGTTAGCCCCACCTGAGCTTGTACTTGGGCGTTCGGAATCACTATCAGAGCTGCTGGTATAAGACGAGCCTGAGAAGGTATTAAATCTCTTATACCCGCCCCTCCCCCTACTGGTTATGCCACCTCGTTGATCTCTAACAAAGTATCCTTCTTGTAGATAGGGGTATGTAGCTTTTTTGTCATACAGATTTATGTCCTTGGCTACTTTCTCCAGCTTAGTGCCCTGGGTGTACAGATCAAACTCCCTTATTGTCTTTTCCAATCTTTCCAAAGCTTCTTTAGCATTGGATAAAGCTTTATCCTCAATAATCTCCTTTCTGAGTTCAGCTATTTCCCTCGTCAACCTTTCAACCTCTTCCACCGCAGTCTCAATACCCAACACCATCCAATGTCTTGAACATGTGTTTGATACGAAACTGAAGTTTTCTTTAAATTTTGGGTTTTCGAGAAAAATAGCAGGCTCGTTTCGCACCTGTAGGCCAACTGGTATTACGTTGGACCTTAGGTACTTTGCCAGTGTATGGCCGTGAAGCCTAGTTCTTATTAGCTTCTTCTCCAGGCGTTCTAGTTTGGAGACTTTCTCATTTAAGGACAAATTACCGCTGGAAATATTGTCTGCCAAAAAAGTTCCGCCTCCCTCCTCCTGTAGGAGCTTTTCTATGTAATCCTCACTATAAGAGAGGGTCTCTTTTTCAGACATCCCCAGTGGTTACAACATTAGACGCACAATACACAATATATGTACAACAGATATCAACTTTACAAAACATTCAACAAACAAAAGAACCCTCACAGACTAGCTGCACAAAGGTAACCATTATCAAAAATGGGGTGGCCCAACAAGTCAAAGACCTGGCCAGTTATCACTATACAAAAACAAAGGTCTTCAACCCCTACTTTCTTTAGAGTCAATCAATACTTTCTTACAATTCACTCAGTTATGGGATATGTCTCACAGATCAACCCTGTACATTCAATGAAATACAGCGCATGCAAAATCTAAATGGAGCAACAGCCTTCAATACAAATTCAAGGGCAATTTGTATTCATTGCATTCAACATTATCTCTATACAAATGAGTTTTCAAGTTGCCCAAAGCAAGCGTGCATCAGAAAAGAGAATTAAGGTGCTTGATAGAATTGGAAGAAAAAAGAGGAGATTTTTTTCAAGTCTATTTACAATTATTAATAACACAATGCAGTATTGATTGTATAACCTGGTCCGTGATATAAGTTCTATACACAATTTTCATTAGATGGAGACATTGCTTCCAAAAATTATCTTGCACAAGAAAATGTGTTACACAATCCAGGTGAACAAATGAGCGTCGACGTTTCGACTCGTCTTAAAGCCTCAAGGTAAGTTGAACCGTGGCCATGCGAGTCTTCATCAGGACTAAAACTATGGGCAACCAGGGGAGTAATGTGAGCCCTGAAATAGAGTAAATGTATGCATCAGGCTGTTGCAAAAGACTTGCGACAAAGGATACTGTCGCAATCAACTGGGATGGGGGTGAATTGCTTACCCAGTAGAAAAGGTGGGCCAAGAGGAATTCTTCACTCTGTATCCCGAGGTTACTGAATAACACCTGAAAATATAACAAGGTGGTCATATGACTCACTCTCTATGGATTTTTAAACAATTGTATAAAACAAAGGTAAACCGGACATGTCATTACCTTTGTCCAGCGGGCGGAGATGTTGGACTAAGTTATCTTGAATGTAGCAGGCTCACAGTCTCTGCATACTCAATCTCCAAACAATTAATTTTGTGGCTGGTCCTATAATCAAATATGGGACGTTTTTATATTGATGTGATCAATCTGGTTTCACATTCCATGATCAAGAGCTAAACAGTAACCCCTATTTCATACTAAAACTAGGTGCCTTGTCCCAGCGTTTAAAAAAATATATATACGAGCAAGTCCTCTTACCAGATTATGTTGGTAGTTGAAAATCAAAAGTGACTCAGCCCGAGAAATTCGTCAACCGGACTTAATCCGCTGTAAAAATTAAAATTACAAATAAGTCCAGATTGAAAAAGGACTGTCACTGGTTTTACTCTCTCCCGAAAAACCGGAGACTTACCAGTGACCGGCGTTTCTATTCCCCAAGAATCGGCGTTCAGCAGCAACCCATGCGTGATCGCCATCTTAATGTCCGTATACAGGGTTATAGAAAGGGGACTTGCCCCACCGAATCACAACTCGTGGACGACCAGTTCTAAAATGACTGGCACATTAAATGAGGAAATCTAAATCGGTGCAAACGAATCTCAACAATTTATTTAACATTATTGAGCGCATCACAGAGTTTTTTAAGGAGGCATTCCAACTTTCGAGAGCCGCCATCTTGGATTGGGTATTCTTCAATACGTCCGAAAGGACGCTGTCCGATACTATTTGAAACATAATTGAATGCATCAGTATTTTAATCAATTACAATAAGGGCAGTTAGCATCATAGGTAATTTACAGCTCACGTGTGCCCAGTGCATTAAAATTGACCACATGGCAAGTTATGTACAAAACCCTCATTAATTACCAATTTAACAATAAGGGAATAGGACCACAATATTAATGTACCCACTCGTTCAAAACTCAATCGCATAGACAGAGGGTTCCTGAGTGACTCCATGCGAGGGTAACATTAAACTTGGCAACCATCCCTTGCCTTTAAGGTACTCCCTCATACAGAATAATGTTAACAAAGTCACCTAGTGTCAACCAGAATCAGTGTAACATGCTTGGCATTGGTCTGTGCAACATATCATAATTCCATACAGACAGAGTACCTAGAAGTTATACATATCGATATCATCACCTAGTGACAAACAGAGTCAGTATGACATGCTCAATGATGGCTTATTTAAAGAATATAGCCTCTGTCACAATCCGTGAGTCATTATGTAACATATCTTAATTCTAACATTAAGGCAGAAATTTTCAAATTCCAAGGGAGACTCAGCTTGTCTAAGGTTTAAGGAGGGCCACCGGTCTGTTAATCTCCTCCTGTTCATTAGGGCCCCGATGTAGGTAAAACGCATTTACCGATTTTAAAATACCGATCCGTACCGAATCGGTATTTCAAAATCGGAAAATGATATGTAGAAAAAATTATTCGGAAAAATACCGAATCGGTAGCAATCGGTATCGTGAGTCGATACGTACCGATTTGCCAAGTACCGAATCGGTATAGGCCGGATCGGACACGTCCGATTCGGTAAATAAAAATGCGGATCCTACCGATTCGGTAAACGCCGAATCGGAAATAGAAATACGCCCCATGGGCCGAAAGGCCAATAGGAACGCATAATACATACCGATTCGGTATTTACCGAACAAATTCGGTATATTCCGATTCGGAAAATACCGAATCGGAGAATGCCGATTCGTCGAGCAGGTTAACTGGCACTGAAGACATCAGCCAATGAGCTGGAAGCACCCTCCCCCACAGGGAGTGGCAACCCAGGCAGGTGCAACTCATCAGAACTTTCTGGAAAGCTGCCTGAGCTGAGCAAACACAGTGAGCAGCAGTGTTAGCAGGATCCCTGTGAGACATGGAAACCAGCACTGAGAGCCAGAAGGCAGAGCGCAAGAGGAAGACAAAATTTAGCACCATGGAGCTGCAAACCTTGGTGGAGGAGGTGGTGAGGGTGCACAGGCAGCTTTATGGAAAGCTGTCCCTCACTGTTCCGGAGAGCACCAAGAGGAAGCTCTGGATAGACATCGGGGAAAAAGTCAACGCTGTTGGTGTCACCCACAGGAGCCTAGACGACCTCAAGAAGAGGTTTTACGATATCCGTGGCGTGACAAAGCGAAAACTGGCTGACTTGCACAAGCAGGCTGGACTTACTGGAGGAGGCACAAACCGGGCGCCACCCCTCACTCAGCTGGAGGAACTAGTGGCGACCACTATTGAGAGGGCGAGTGTCGTGGGAATTTGGGACCTGGATAGCTCATCCCGAGCTACAGCTACAGGTAAGAAGCATGCGCAACTTGACACACCATACCAGACACCTCCCCTATAGACCCAATGCACAGCCAAACCCCAGGCCAGTACTGCTAGCAACAGACATGAGCAATGCATCTTGCTAAATGTAGTCAGCAAAAGTACCCAATAATGCCACTGCAGAAGCTTAAGAAAAATAACTGTAATACTGCACCGACGTTTTTGTAATGAGATGTGCAATGCTTTAATAGTAGTGACTGGAACACATTAGCACTCAGTTGACAAATGCTTCTTTATACCTAGGGGCACCATCAGGCGGGGGAGCAGCACCTGCTCCAGCACCAGCTCCAGCACCAACATCCAGTGCGGTGGCGGTGGCAAGCACCAGTGTAGCAGCACAGGAGGAGGACAACACCAGTGCCCTGGGCAATGAGGAGGACTCTGGACATTCCCTCACACATCCACACTCCCCCTGACTGTCACTGTCTCAGTCGCCCACATTGCAATTCTCCCCGGAGATCACACCACCACACAGCCACCCTGCACCTGCAACATCCCCTGCCAGGAGGAGAATTGTAGCTCCATTAATCATCATGGAGGGAGCGGCGGGTCAGGCTCCTGCACAAGATCCAGTGACATCAGCGTCACCCCAGCACACACAGCAGGGCAGCAGGATTCCACGGAGGCCACGTGCAACCAGCAGTCCAATACAAGCACAGGGAGGCAGCGTCTTTGCAGGGCTGGAGAGCAGTATGGTGAAGATTCAGCGAATGCAGGCAAAATCCATCCTGGCCTGCCATCGCCAGTTGCGCCTGCACAACCTGCAGATGGGGGGAATGGCACAGGGCTTCAAGACTTTTGTAGACAGCAACAAGGAGATTGCAACATCTATTGGCCGAATGACCACTGCCATCACCCAGCTCTGCAACAGGATGGATGACCATGAGCAATGTCGTCGCAGGGATGCACGTATACAGAACAGGTCACTCAACCGCCTTGCAGCTGCGACCGCCCAGCTATGCCAACGTGGGGCAAACATGGAGGCCAGCCTCACACAGAACATGTCAGAGGTCACTAGGGGCATGGGCCGTATTACCACCGCCATGGAGACACTACTGATCTCCAACACTGTTGTGAATCCCGTCCTGGGCGAGGCTGGGGACAGCAGCAGCCGCAGCAGCCCGGCCAGCACAGTGTCAGAGCCGCGCCGGAGCAGCAGGCGCTCAGCTGAGGCTGCTGGGCATACAGAAGGGGGTGAGGCTCATCCTAGTGGGGCTGCTAAGCGCTGCAAAAAATAAGACTGGCAGTGAGGGTGAGGCAACCCGGACAATGGACAGTTCACCACTTCTTCTTTACCTTTTCTTTTGTTGCACATCAGTGCAGTAACGTTGATGCAACATTATTAAATTTCATTTCTTAAAACATACATTGACCTGTTTGTGCATCTGTACTCACTCAGAAATAGTTGTCTGTTATCTCCTGACGCCTGTATCTGCCGTCAGTTGGTGCAGGGAGTCCAGCAGGTTGTGGTAGTGGCACAGCATTGTCATCATCAGGGTCCTCGTAGTCGGATAACTCAACCTCAGTGCCTTTCCTGACTGCAAGGTTGTGCAACATTGCACAGACAGCAATAATCTTGCAGCAGGTGATGGGGGTATATTGCCTTGCACCTCCGCTCTTGTGCAGACATCTGAACCTGCTCTTCCAGATGCCAAAGGTCCTTTCCACTACATTCCTCGTGCTTTTGTGGGCACGGTTGTACCTCCTTTGGCTGGGTGTTGAGGGGTTGAGGTAGGGGGTGAGAATGAACGAGCGTAGGGCATATGCACTGTCGCCTACAAGGAAAAGGGGTAACATTACTCACATGCATACATGTACTTCACACTGCAATTTTGGTTATGGGGGTCTGACACTGTGTCTTACCTAGGAGGTATCCTTCACCAAAATCCCCTGCCATCAGCCGTGCATAAATTCCGCTACTCTGGAAGATATAGGAGTCGTGGGTACTCCCCGGAAACTTTGCAACCAGGTCAGTGATGACACACTTAGCATTGCATATCACCTGCACATTTATGGTGTGCCGTGACTTCCGATTGCGGTATACGTATTCCGTGTCAGCAGGGGGGCAAATCGGAATGTGTGTGCCATCTATGCAGCCAATGACGTGGGGGAATCTTGCCATCTGATAGAATTCAGCTTTTGTCTGTGCCAGTTCTGCATGGGTGGAAGGGAAGGAAATGTAGTGGTCCATCCTCTGAATCATGGCATCAAGGAACTTGTGGAAGAACCTTGACAGGCTGCTCTGGGTCACCCCTCCTGCCACAGCAACTACACTTTGATAGCTGCCAGACGCCAGCAGGTGTAGGCAGCATAGCACCTGCATCTGCACAGGGATTGCGTGTGCCCTTGGGGTGGGGTGCTGCAACAGGGGTTGGAGGTCCCTAATGAGGTCTCTGATGGTCTCTGCCTCCAGCCTGTACCTCTGTAGGATCTCTGGATCTGTCAGCATGCACAGGGTGATACGCTGTCTATACACCTGCTCCTGTCTCAGCCATTCCCTCTCTCCTTCCTGCTGTAGCCGTAGCCGTCTTGCTATGACATAGAAAGCTGCCATGTTGCAAGTAGAACTGCATTTTGGGTCCTTTTTTATAGGTTGCACCTGGTTACCACCTGATTCCAATCCATGGTAATTTCCGACTCAGAAATACCGAATTTGAAGCAAATTCGGTATTTCAGTGCTTACCTACATCTCATTCTTCAGCTTTTCGCATCGAATCGGATTATCACCGATTCGGTATCAATACCGAATCGGCGATTTTACCGATTCGGAAATTCACTGAGTCGGTAGAATCCCGATTCGGAAAAAAGTGGGAATCGGAAAATTCTCCGATTAGGTATTCTACCGAATCGGAGAATTTTCCGATTCCTACTTTTTTCCGAATCGGGATTCTACCGACTCGGTGAATTTCCGAATCGGTAAAATCGCCGATTTCGCCGGATTTCGCCCTCCTACATCCCGTTGTCTCTATTCCGATCGGTAACGGCCGAAAATACCGATTTTCGGCCGTTACCGACCGACCTACATCGGGCCCTTAGTCCTTTATTCACTGTATTTAGATAGTATATCCATTTACACTCCCTTAAATTAAGTAAATTCACGAAGTCACCTCCACGTGAGTGAATTTCAACTTTCTCTATCACCCACCAACGGAGGCTGTCGCAGTGGTGACCGAAAGATGTAAAGTGTTCCACCAGAGGTGCTCCAGGTGTCCTACAGCGGATACGACTACAATGTTGTAGGATTCTACATTTGACTCTTTGTATGGTTTGACCTACATACAGGAAGCCGCATGGACATAGAATCGCGTAAATTACACCTGCGGTGTTACAATTACTGTGTTGTGTCAGAGTATATGTTTTGTCATTATAGCTAAATGTGGTACATTCATCCGTAAGTGGACATGCCTTACAAGTGCCACATTTGGTATGTCCCTTAATCGGGGGACGACCCCAAAGGGTGGTCTGATTCACAGTTTGTTTTATGGATAGAAGTGATCGAACAAGATGGTCTCTAACATTCATAGGAGGTGATAAGCCTCCCAATTCCTCACTGACCAGGTGCCAATGGCGGTTAATCGATTTTTTTATTGCGCTGCTTTTAGTATTAAACGTAGTGACACATACAAGGCGATCCTCATTCTCTTTCTTGAGCTTAGGGGCCAATAAGTGTTCCCGGTGATTATGCCAAGCCCTTTTGGGAGCCTTTTTCAAAAGACGCATAGGATAGCCACGTTCATTCATTCTGGCAATGAGTAAGGAAGATTCATCAAAGAAGTCCTCCTTTTTGGTACAATTCCTCCGCAACCTCAGGAATTGGCCAAAGGGCAGATTATCTCTGAGGTTGCGGGGATGATGACTCGTATACCTAAGCAAAGTATTTCTCTCACTGCTTTTGCGATATAGGGTGGTGTACAATTTACCTGAATCTGACTTGATCTGAATGTCAAGGAAATTGATTGAAGCCCTATCATATTCCATAGTGAATTGAATGTCCTCCGAGCACGTGTTAAGCCACTGGTGGAATTTCGTCAAATCTTCATTGTTGCCTTGCCAAATTAAAAACACGTCGTCGATGTATCGTGCCCAAAGGGCGACATGCTTTTGGTACGGGTTTGATTGGTTGAGGACATAGCAATGTTCAAAGTCACTCATATATATTATGGCTAGGTTTGGGGCAAAACTTGCCCCCATAGCCACGCCTTTCGTCTGTATATAGAATTGGCCTAGAAACATAAAGAAATTTTGTGTCATAGCCACTCTGAACAATTGGATAATGAAGTCCGTCGGGACACGATGGGGGGTAGGTCTTTCATTTAGGACCTTCTCTATACATGTTAACACTGCCTGTTGTGGGATATTTGTATAAAGAGCCATAATATCCATTGTGGCTAATATATTGGTCGCAGGCTCATATGTCCGCCCATCTACCAACTGGATGACATTCGTAGTGTCCCTTAAATATGTCGGAGTGGATATGGCTATGGGTCTCAAAAATTTATCTATGTATTTACAAAGGGGCTCCAGCAGTGACCCGCACCCTGAGATAATAGGTCTTCCAGGGGGGTCCTCCATCCGTTTGTGCACCTTTGGAAGCGTATAGATTGTCGGCATACGTGGATGTTTGTTATTTAAAAAATCATACTCATGTTTGTTAATTATACCGTCCTCCAGCGCTCTGGTTGTGATTTTAATGATTGATGCACTAATTCTTTTTGTGGGATCAGATTTCAATAGAGTATAATTTCCCACCACAGATAGTTGGGACAATATTTTATTTTTGTATTTGTCAACGTTTTGAACAACGATGGCACCACCCTTATCTGCGGGCTTAATTACAATATTGTTATTGTTTTTTAAGGACGCAAGGGCATCTTTTTCGGATTTAGAAATATTATAGGGGACGTATCGTCTCTCAGACAGGATCTTATCCACGTCCCTCAGTACCACCTGTTCATACGTTATGATTTTATTGTCAATCAAATGTGTAGGAGGACTAAACTTGGATGGCGGTCTCAGGCCACTCCCTGAGAACACAGGTTTGTGGGGAATCTTATTGAAGTAGTGTTTTAATCTCACCTTCCTGAAAAACTGCTGCAATTCCATTCTTAGATTGAAATTGTCGGGCATTGAGGTAGGGACAAAGGATAACCCCTTTGATAATATCTGTTGTTCACTCATAGTTAGTTCATAGTTGGATATGTTTATGATCGGGTTTTCTGGTCTGTGTGTTACCACCTGTAGTGTTGGCGTCTCGTCTGAATCTCGCCATGGGAATCCTTTTGAAACTGTATCTGTTTCTTTCCTCTCCCTGTACCTCGATTCCAAGGGGCCGAGCGTGTTCCCCTGGGTCTCCCCCAGGGGCGCCCCCTCCCTCGTTGGCCCCACCATTGGTCCTCCGCTAAAAAAGGTTGTTGACCTTGGAGGTTCTGTTCTGTATTATTGTTAGCCCCACCTGAGCTTGTACTTGGGCGTTCGGAATCACTATCAGAGCTGCTGGTATAAGACGAGCCTGAGAAGGTATTAAATCTCTTATACCCGCCCCTCCCCCTACTGGTTATGCCACCTCGTTGATCTCTAACAAAGTATCCTTCTTGTAGATAGGGGTATGTAGCTTTTTTGTCATACAGATTTATGTCCTTGGCTACTTTCTCCAGCTTAGTGCCCTGGGTGTACAGATCAAACGCCCTTATTGTCTTTTCCAATCTTTCCAAAGCTTCTTTAGCATTGGATAAAGCTTTATCCTCAATAATCTCCTTTCTGAGTACAGCTATTTCCCTCGTCAACCTTTCAACCTCTTCCACCGCAGTCTCAATACCCAACACCATCCAATGTCTTGAACATGTGTTTGATACGAAACTGAAGTTTTCTTTAAATTTTGGGTTTTCGAGAAAAATAGCAGGCTCGTTTCGCACCTGTAGGCCAACTGGTATTACGTTGGACCTTAGGTACTTTGCCAGTGTATGGCCGTGAAGCCTAGTTCTTATTAGCTTCTTCTCCAGGCGTTCTAGTTTGGAGACTTTCTCATTTAAGGACAAATTACCGCTGGGAATATTGTCTGCCAAAAAAGTTCCGCCTCCCTCCTCCTGTAGGAGTTTTTCTATGTAATCCTCACTATAAGAGAGGGTCTCTTTTTCAGACATCCCCAGTGGTTACAACATTAGACGCACAATACACAATATATGTACAACAGATATCAACTTTACAAAACATTCAACAAACAAAAGAACCCTCGCAGACTAGCTGCACAAAGGTAACCCTTATCAAAAATGGGGTGGCCCAACAAGTCAAAGACCTGGGCAGTTATCACTATACAAAAACAAAGGTCTTCAAACCCTACTTTCTTTAGAGTCAATCAATACTTTCTTACAATTCACTCAGTTATGGGATATGTCTCACAGATCAACCCTGTACATTCAATGAAATACAGCGCATGCAAAATCCACATGGAGCAACAGCCTTCAATACAAATTCAAGGGCAATTTTATTCATTGCATTCAACATTATCTCTATACAAATGAGTTTTCAAGTTGCCCAAAGCGAGCGTGCATGAGAAAAGAGAATTAAGGTGCTTGATAGAATTGGAAGAAAAAAGAGGAGATTTTTTTCAAGTCTATTTACAATTATTAATAACACAATGCAGTATTGATTGTATAACCTGGTCCGTGATATAAGTTCTATACACAATTTTCATTAGATGGAGACATTGCTTCCAAAAATTATCTTGCACAAGAAAATGTGTTACACAATCCAGGTGAACAAATGAGCGTCGACATTTCGACTCGTCTTAAAGCCTCAAGGTAAGTTGAACCGTGGCCATGCGAGTCTTCATCAGGACTAAAACTATGGGCAACCAGGGGAGTAATGTGAGCCCTGAAATAGAGTAAATGTATACATCAGGCTGTTGCAAAAGACTTGCGACAAAGGATAATGTCGCAATCAACTGGGATGGGGGTGAATTGCTTACCCAGTAGAAAAGGTGGGCCAAGAGGAATTCTTCACTCTGTATCCCGAGGTTACTGAATAACACCTGAAAATATAACAAGGTGGTCATATGACTCACTCTCTATGGATTTTTGAACAATTGTATAAAACAAAGGTAAACCGGACATGTCATTACCTTTGTCCAGCGGGAGCTAAACAGTAACCCCTATAGAGAGAGATAGAGAAAGTTGAAATTCACTCACGTGGAGGTGACTTCGTGAATTTACTTAATTTAACGGAGTGTAAATGGATATACTATCTAAATACAGTGAATAAAGGACTAAATGAACAGGAGGAGATTAACAGACAGGTGGCCCTCCTTAAACCTTAGACAAGCTGAGTCTCCCTTGGAATTTGCAAATTTCTGCCTTAATGTTAGAATTAGGATATGTTACATAATGACTCACGGATTGTGACAGAGGCTATATTCTTTAAATAAGCCATCATTGAGCATGTCATACTGACTCTGTTTGTCACTAGGTGATGATATCGATATGTATAACTTCTAGGTACTCTGTCTGTATGGAATTATGATATGTTGCACAGACCAATGCCAAGCAGGTTACACTGCTTCTGGTTGACACTAGGTGACTTTGTTAACATTATTCTGTATGAGGGAGTACCTTAAAGGCAAGGGATGGTTGCCAAGTTTAATGTTACCCTCGCATGGAGTCACTCAGGAACCCTCTGTCTATGCGATTGAGTTTTGAACGAATGGGTACATTAATATTGTGGTCCTATTCCCTTATTGTTAAATTGGTAATTAATGAGGGTTTTGTACATAACTTGCCATGTGGTCAATTTTAATGCACTGGGCACACGTGAGCTGTAAATTACCTATGATGCTACCTGCCCTTATTGTAATTGATTAAAATACTGATGCATTCAATTATGTTTCAAATAGTATCGTACAGCGTCCATTCGGACGTATTGAAGAATACCCAATCCAAGATGGCGGCTCTCGAAAGTTGGAATGCCTCCTTAAAAAACTCTGTGATGCGCTCAATAATGTTAAATAAATTGTTGAGATTAGTTTGCACCTATTTAGATTTCCTCATTTAATGTGCCAGTAATTTTAGAACTGGTCGTCCACGAGTTGTGATTCGGTAGGGCAAGTCCGCTTTCTATAACCCTGTATACGGACATTAAGATGGCGATCACGCATGGGTTGCTGCTGAACGCCGATTCTTGGGGAATAGAAACGCCGGTCACTGGTAAGTCTCCGGTTTTTCGGGAGAGAGTAAAACCAGTGACAGTCCTTTTTCAATCTGGATTTATTTGTAATTTTAATTTTTACAGCGGATTAAGTCCGGTTGACGAATTTCTCGGGCTGAGTCACTTTTGATTTTCAACTACCAACATAATCTGGTAAGAGGACTTGCTCGTATATATATTTTTTTAAACGCTGGGACAAGGCACCTAGTTTTAGTATGAAATAGGGGTTACTGTTTAGCTCTTGATCATGGAATGTGAAACCAGATTGATCACATCAATATAAAAACGTCCCTTATTTGATTATAGGACCAGCCACAAAATTAATTGTTTGGAGATTGAGTATGCAGAGACTGTGAGCCTGCTACATTCAAGATAACTTAGTCCAACATCTCTGCCCGCTGGACAAAGGTAATGACATGTCCGGTTTACCTTTGTTTTATACAATTGTTCAAAAATCCATAGAGAGTGAGTCATATGACCACCTTGTTATATTTTCAGGTGTTATTCAGTAACCTCGGGATACAGAGTGAAGAATTCCTCTTGGCCCACCTTTTCTACTGGGTTAGCAATTCACCCCCATCCCAGTTGATTGCGACATTATCCTTTGTCGCAAGTCTTTTGCAACAGCCTGATGTATACATTTACTCTATTTCAGGGCTCACATTACTCCCCTGGTTGCCCATAGTTTTAGCCCTGATGAAGACTCGCATGGCCACGGTTCAACTTACTTTGAGGCTTTAAGACGAGTCGAAACGTCGACGCTCATTTGTTCACCTGGATTGTGTAACACATTTTCTTGTGCAAGATAATTTTTGGAAGCAATGTCTCCATCTAATGAAAATTGTGTATAGAACTTATATCACGGACCAGGTTATACAATCAATACTGCATTGTGTTATTAATAATTGTAAATAGACTTGAAAAAAATCTCCTCTTTTTTCTTCCAATTCTATCAAGCACCTTAATTCTCTTTTCTTATGCACGCTCGCTTTGGGCAACTTGAAAACCCATTTGTATAGAGATAATGTTGAATGCAATGAATAAAAATTGCCCTTGAATTTGTATTGAAGGCTGTTGCTCCATTTGGATTTTGCATGCGCTGTATTTCATTGAATGTACAGGGTTGATCTGTGAGACATATCCCATAACTGAGTGAATTGTAAGAAAGTATTGATTGACTCTAAAGAAAGTAGGGGTTGAAGACCTTTGTTTTTGTATAGTGATAACTGCCCAGGTCTTTGACTTGTTGGGCCACCCCATTTTTGATAATGGTTACCTTTGTGCAGCTAGTCTGCGAGGGTTCTTTTGTTTGTTGAATGTTTTGTAAAGTTGATATCTGTTGTACATATATTGTGTATTGTGCGTCTAATGTTGTAACCACTGGGGATGTCTGAAAAAGAGACCCTCTATTATAGTGAGGATTACATAGAAAAACTCCTACAGGAGGAGGGAGGCGGAACTTTTTTGGCAGACAATATTTTCAGCGGTAATTTGTCCTTAAATGAGAAAGTCTCCAAACTAGAACGCCTGGAGAAGAAGCTAATAAGAACTAGGCTTCACGGCCATACACTGGCAAAGTACCTAAGGTCCAACGTAATACCAGTTGGCCTACAGGTGCGAAACGAGCCTGCTATTTTTCTCGAAAACCCAAAATTTAAAGAAAACTTCAGTTTGGTATCAAACACATGTTCAAGACATTGGATGGTGTTGGGTATTGAGACTGCGGTGGAAGAGGTTGATAGGTTGACGAAGGAAATAGCTGAACTCAGAAAGGAGATTATTGAGGATAAAGCTTTATCCAATGCTAAAGAAGCTTTGGAAAGATTGGAAAAGACAATAAGGGAGTTTGATCTGTACACCCAGGGCACTAAGCTGGAGAAAGTAGCCAAGGACATAAATCTGTATGACAAAAAAGCTACATACCCCTATCTACAAGAAGGATACTTTGTTAGAGATCAACGAGGTGGCATAACCAGTAGGGGGAGGGGCGGGTATAAGAGATTTAATACCTTCTCAGGCTCGTCTTATACCAGCAGCTCTGATAGTGATTCCGAACGCCCAAGTACAAGCTCAGGTGGGGCTAACAATAATACAGAACAGAACCTCCAAGGCCAACAACCTTTTTTAGCGGAGGAAAATGGTGGGGCCAACGAGGGAGGGGGCGCCCCTGGGGGAGACCCAGGGGAACACGCTCGGCCCCTTGGAATCGAGGTACAGGGAGAGGAAAGAAACAGATACAGTTTCAACAGGATTCCCATGGCGAGATTCAGACGAGACACCAACACTACAGGTGGTAACACACAGACCAGAAAACCCGATCATAAACATATCCAACTATGAACTAACTATGAGTGAACAACAGATATTATCAAAGGGGTTATCCTTTGTCCCTACCTCAATGCCCGACAATTTCAATCTAAGAATGGAATTGCAGCAGTTTTTCAGGAAGGTGAGATTAAAACACTACTTCAATAAGATTCCCCACAAACCTGTGTTCTCAGGGAGTGGCCTGAGACCGCCATCCAAGTTTAGTCCTCCTACACATTTGATTGACAATAAAATCATAACGTATGAACAGGTGTTACTGAGGGACGTGGATAAGATCCTGTCTGAGAGACGATACGTCCCCTATAATATTTCTAAATCCGAAAAAGATGCCCTTGCGTCCTTAAAAAACAATAACAATATTGTATTTAAGCCCGCAGATAAGGGTGGTGCCATCGTTGTTCAAAACGTTGACAAATACAAAAATGAAATATTGTCCCAACTATCTGTGGTGGGAAATTATACTCTGTTGAAATCTGATCCCACAAAAAGAATTAGTGCATCAATCATTAAAATCACAACCAGAGCACTGGAGGACGGTATAATTAACAAACATGAGTATGATTTTTTAAATAACAAACATCCACGTATGCCGACAATCTATACGCTTCCAAAGGTGCACACACGGATGGAGGACCCCCCTGGAAGACCTATTATCTCAGGGTGCGGGTCACTGCTGGAGCCCCTTTGTAAATACATAGATACATTTTTGAGACCCATAGCCATATCCACTCCGACATATTTAAGGGACACTACGAATGTCATCCAGTTGGTAGATGGGCGGACATATGACCCTGCGACCAATATATTAGCCACAATGGATATTATGGCTCTTTATACAAATATCCCACAACAGGCAGCGTTAACATGTATAGAGAAGGTCCTAAATGAAAGACCTACCCCCCATCGTGTCCAGACGGACTTCATTATCCAATTGCTCAGAGTGGCTATGACACAAAATTTCTTTATGTTTCTAGGCCAATTCTATATACAGACGAAAGGCGTGGCTATGGGGGCAAGTTTTGCCCCAAACCTAGCCATAATATATATGAGTGACTTTGAACATTGCTATGTCCTCAACCAATCAAACCCGTACCAAAAGCATGTCGCCCTTTGGGCACGATACATCGACGACGTGTTTTTCATTTGGCAAGGCAACAATGAAGATTTGACGAAATTCCACCAGTGGCTTAACACGTGCTCGGAGGACATTCAATTCACTATGGAATATGATAGGGCTTCAATCAATTTCCTTGACATTCAGATCAAGTCAGATTCAGGTAAATTGTACACCACCCTATATCGCAAAAGCAGTGAGAGAAATACTTTGCTTAGGTATACGAGTCATCATCCCCGCAACCTCAGAGATAATCTGCCCTTTGGCCAATTCCTGAGGTTGCGGAGGAATTGTACCAAAAAGGAGGACTTCTTTGATGAATCTTCCTTACTCATTGCCAGACTGAATGAACGTGGCTATCCCATGCGTCTTTTGAAAAAGGCTCGCAAAAGGGCTTGGCATAATCACCGGGAACACTTATTGGCCCCTAAGCTCAAGAAAGAGAATGAGGATCGCCTTGTATGTGTCACTACGTTTAATACTAAAAGCAGCGCAATAAAAAAATCGATTAACCGCCATTGGCACCTGGTCAGTGAGGAATTGGGAGGCTTATCACCTCCTATGCATGCATTCCATAAAGGAATGAATGTTAGAGACCATCTTGTTCGATCACTTCTATCCATAAAACAAACTGTGAATCAGACCACCCTTTGGGGTCTTCCCCCGATTAAGGGACATACCAAATGTGGCACTTGTAAGGCATGTCAACTTACGGATGAATGTACCACATTTAGCTATAATGACAAAACATATACTCTGACACAACACAGTAATTGTAACACCGCAGGTGTAATTTACGCGATTCTATGTCCATGCGGCTTCCTGTATGTAGGTCAAACCATACAAAGAGTCAAATGTAGAATCCTACAACATTGTAGTCGTATCCGCTGTAAGACACCTGGAGCACCTCTGGTGGAACACTTTACATCTTTCGGTCACGACTGCGACAGCCTCCGTTGGTGGGTGATAGAGAAAGTTGAAATTCACTCACATGGAGGTGACTTCGTGAATCTACTTAATTTAAGGGAGTGTAAATGGATATACTATCTAAATACAGTGAATAAAGGACTAAATGAACAGGAGGAGGTACTCTGTCTGTATGGAATTATGATATGTTGCACAGACCAATGCCAAGCATGTTACACTGATTCTGGTTGACACTAGGTGACTTTGTTAACATTATTCTGTATGAGGGAGTACCTTAAAGGCAAGGGATGGTTGCCAAGTTTAATGTTACCCTCGCATGGAGTCACTCAGGAACCCTCTGTCTATGCGATTGAGTTTTGAACGAGTGGGTACATTAATATTGTGGTCCTATTCCCTTATTGTTAAATTGGTAATTAATGAGGGTTTTGTACATAACTTGCCATGTGGTCAATTTTAATGCACTGGGCACACGTGAGCTGTAAATTACCTATGATGCTAACTGCCCTTATTGTAATTGATTAAAATACTGATGCATTCAATTATGTTTCAAATAGTATCGGACAGCGTCCATTCGGACGTATTGAAGAATACCCAATCCAAGATGGCGGCTCTCGAAAGTTGGAATGCCTCCTTAAAAAACTCTGCGATGCGCTCAATAATGTTAAATACATTGTTGAGATTAGTTTGCACCTATTTAGATTTCCTCATTTAATGTGCCAGTAATTTTAGAACTGGTCGTCCACGAGTTGTGATTCGGTGGGGGAAGTCCGCTTTCTATAACCCTGTATACGGACATTAAGATGGCGATCACGCATGGGTTGCTGCTGAACGCCGATTCTTGGGGAATAGAAACGCCGGTCACTGGTAAGTCTCCGGTTTTTCGGGAGAGAGTAAAACCAGTGACAGTCCTTTTTCAATCTGGACTTATTTGTAATTTTAATTTTTACAGCGGATTAAGTCCGGTTGACGAATTTCTCGGGCTGAGTCACTTTTGGTTTTCAACTACCAACATAATCTGGTAAGAGGACTTGCTCGTATATATATTTTTTTAAACGCTGGGACAAGGCACCTAGTTTTAGTATGAAATAGGGGCTACTGTTTAGCTCTTGATCATGGAATGTGAAACCAGATTGATCACATCAATATAAAAACGTCCCTTATTTGATTATAGGACCAGCCACAAAATTAATTGTTTGGAGATTGAGTATGCAGAGACTGTGAGCCTGCTACATTCAAGATAACTTAGTCCAACATCTCCGACCACTGGACAAAGGTAATGACATGTCCGGTTCACCTTTGTTTTATACAATTGTTCAAAAATCCATAGAGAGTGAGTCATATGACCACCTTGTTATATTTTCAGGTGTTATTCAGTAACCTCGGGATACAGAGTGAAGAATTCCTCTTGGCCCACCTTTTCTACTGGGTAAGCAATTCACCCCCATCCCAGTTGATTGCGACAGTATCCTTTGTCGCAAGTCTTTTGCAACAGCCTGATGTATACATTTACTCTATTTCAGGGCTCACATTACTCCCCTGGTTGCCCATAGTTTTAGTCCTGATGAAGACTCGCATGGCCACGGTTCAACTTACCTTCAGGCTTTAAGACGAGTCGAAACGTCGACGCTCATTTGTTCACCTGGATTGTGTAACACATTTTCTTGTGCAAGATAATTTTTGGAAGCAATGTCTCCATCTAATGAAAATTGTGTATAGAACTTATATCACGGACCAGGTTATACAATCAATACTGCATTGTGTTATTAATAACTGTAAATAGACTTGAAAAAAATCTCCTCTTTTTTCTTCCAATTCTATTAAGCACCTTAATTCTCTTTTCTTATGCACACTCGCTTTGGGCAACTTGAAAACTCATTTGTATAGAGATAATGTTGAATGCAATGAATAAAAATTGCCCTTGAATTTGTATTGAAGGCTGTTGCTCCATTTGGATTTTGCATGCGCTGTATTTCATTGAATGTACAGGGTTGATCTGTGAGACTTATCCCATAACTGAGTGAATTGTAAGAAAGTATTGATTGACTCTAAAGAAAGTAGGGGTTGAAGACCTTTGTTTTTGTATAGTGATAACTGCCCAGGTCTTTGACTTGTTGGGCCACCCCATTTTTGATAATGGTCACTTTTGGGTTAGGTAGCTCTCCCGCTTCACGTCAAGATTCAGGGTGTCATAATCTGATATGGCAAGAGGAAAGCAATTAAGCTGTTCTGGTGTCTCTTTGAAGAGACTGGGATGCCAGGGATAAGGCTAATAGAGAAGAAAGGCAGACATAAAACAACAGGTATCAGCTACGTTCTTGAACCTGTAAAGAAACATAAAGCAGTGACATACTAGTAAAAAATTAAAAACGGATTGTAAAGCCATTGGAATTGTTTGAAATGGCCTTTTTGCAGGGTTATTCCCAAACTTTTAGCTTTTTCCTCCTATTTTTTCCCGACCTGTCTGTGTTGGTTTTAGGACTCTGGGCTCTGTACCACTGCTAATCAGTGCTAAAGTGCATATGCTCTCTGTATAAAATGTGTTATGGATGGGTATTTCCATGATTGACTTATTTGATTTATTTGTCAGTCCCTAGTAAAGTGCACTGCGAGTGCCAGGGCCTATAAATCAAATGCTGTTGGTGGGCTGCAGCACTGGATTGTACCCCCCACGTAAACAGCCCGTAAAGTGTAACTTGGGCATGCCATTGCAGAGCCTTTGTGCAGACTGGGGCTGCCATGTCGACTTGTCAAGTGCACATACTTTTAAGCCCCTAAATCTTCCCTTTTCTACATGTGCGTCACCCCTAAGGTAGGCCCAAGGTACCCCCATGGGCAGGGTGCATTGTATGTGAAAGGTAGAGAATGCCCTGTTGTGTGTGGCATGTCCTGATAGTGAATTACAGCCTACTTCGTTTTTCAGTATTGCAAGGCTAGCTGTTCTGTATAGGTCAGAATGGGCAGTTTGATCATTACAGCCTATGATCCTAACTGACCCAAGGAACATGGTAGAAATTTAAGTTTAGTATGCCTGAACTCAGATTGATAAAATGCATCTTTTAGTGAAGTTGGTTTTAACATTCTGTGTTTGAAAATACCACTTTTAGAAAGTAGGTATTTTCTGACCTAACCATCCAGCCTGCCTCTGCTAGCTTATGTATTAGCTGTCTGGTTTGTGAGTGACTGGGGCTGGGGGAGACAGGTTGAGTCAGCACGGCTGAATAGGCACATTATTATTATTATTATATTTAAGTTTATAAAGCGCTCAGCTACCTGTAGGTTTCCCGGCGCTGCAAACCAAATAAGGCCAAATGAAACGGGGAGTGTCAGAAGGGAAGACTGTTAGATGTTAAATAACCAAGTTTTTACTTGTCTGCGGAACTTAAGATAACAGGGCTCAGTTCGCAACCGGAGAGGAAGGGAGTTCCAGAGTGAGGGGGCCAGCAAGGCAAAAGAGCGGCCACCCATTCATGATCTTTTAATTCTGGGAACCGAGAACAAGTGCTAATTAGATGATCGCAGAGTGCGAAGGGGGCAGTATTGTTGTACCAAGGAGTTGAGATAGGGTGGGGCTAGGCCAGCTTTTATTCTGTGCATGAAGCAAAGGGCCTTGAATTTCGTACGGCTTTCAATGCAGAGCCAGTGCAGAGTGCGCAAAGAACTAGAGTTAGGGGAGGAATTGGGGAGATTACAGAGCAATCGTGCTGCCATATTCTGGACAGTCTGTAATTTGCGAATTACCTCTTTACAGGCTCCCAGGAGCAAAATGTTCCCGTAGTCTAGTCTAGAGGTGATTAAGGCCTGGACCACGGTTTTCTGAGTATCCTGGGGGAGCATCCAGATGATCTTACGCAACCACTTGATGATAGTGATACAGATGGAGGAAGTTTTAACCACATGATCCTTCATGGATAACTGGTCGTCGAAAATGACGCCGAGGTTGCGTGCTGTTTTAGATGGAATGGGTAGCGTGTCCATTTGGGAGGGCCAGTGTTGGGGTCCCCATAAGGTGGTATTGTGGCCAAACAGAAGAAGTTCTGTTTTCCCCCCGTTCAGTTTCAGTTTGTTATCGTACATCCAGGCAGCGATGTTACTGAGGCCTGCGCAGAGGGAGGAGGAAGAGGAGTGAGAGCCCGTAGACAGAGAGTAGATGACCTGGGTATCATCGGCGTACGGGTAAATGGTGAGCCCAGCTTGCTCCGCAATAGCAGCCAGAGGTCTGACATACAAATTGAAGAGCAAGGGGCTTAAGATGGAACCTTGCGGAACACCGTACGCCGATGTATGTGTTTGGGAGACTGATGAGGAAGAGAAAACTTGGAAGGTACGATCCGATAGAAAATTGACAAACCAGTTGAGGGCTAGGCCGGTGATGCCAGATGATCTAAGGGCATTGATAAGAATGGGGTGGGAAACAGTGTCAAATGCGGCACTTAGATCAAGTAAAATAAGTGCCACGGTTTCCCCCCTATCCACTCGGCCTCGGATGTGTTCAGAGACCCCCAACAAAGTAGTTTCCGTCGAGTGTACACATAGATGGGTGGGAGGAGTAGCATCTGGGTCTGAATAGAGCTGGACTCGCCTTCCACAATGCTGGCTCCCCCTCCTGTGGTGCGTCTGATGACCCTGGCCCACACTGACAAAGGAAGAAGGTGCACCCTGGCAGAATGCACCCCAAACTGGTTTGAACTAGGTCCAGGCCCCTCATACAATCTCAAAGGACCACTTAATTATAGACCACCGGGGGCACGCGCTGAATTTCTGTCCTCTTTTATCTCACTTATGGAACGCCTGGCAATTGAAGACACCTTCATGGTACTGGGGGACCTAAATTTCCATTTGGAAAAACTCGAAGATACCTACACATGAGGATGGTCACACATTGGACGGCATTTTCACCAACATAAACGAGATAACAGTAAAAGAGATACTGCCCCTTACCTGGTCTGATCATTTTGCTATTTTGAGTAACATTGTCATTAGCCAGGCCAACAAATCTAAACAGAACCCTCCAACTCAAGAACCTTTTAGAGTTTGGAAGGATATTGACAAGGTGATCTTAAGAACTTCCCTAATTGACACCTGGCCGACCATTTATGTAGATTCTAATGTAGCCGTGCAGCAATTCTCAGACTGGTTAGGTTCGGCGGTAGAGATAGTGGCCCCCCTAAAAACTATTTCCAGGCACAGGAAGATGCCTTCGGCACCTTGGTTTACCGAAACACTGAGAAAGCAAAAACAAATCTGCAGCAATCATGAAAGAAGATGGCGAAAAGCCTATGATAGCGAAAGTAAAATGTCATATAAACAGACATTGGCCGTCTACAAAAAAATGATTATTAAGGCCAAAAAGATTTTTTTATGGGGAACAAATTGAAAGCGCAAAAAACTCCAGCAGACAACTGTATGAGGTGGTAAAGTCATTAGCTGGAAAATCGCTCGATCTGGTTCCCCCGTCCTCTCAGGCGTTTTGCGACGCTCTGGCAAATTTTTTCTTTTCAAAAGTAAATGATATTTACGCCGAGTTCTCAGTGATTAATAAACCAACTAATTCAGCTTCAACTTTGTCTAGTAAACAACTTGAGTAGTCATTCGCCCAAATTAAAGAGGCAAATGAGGATCAAATTATAGACATCATTAAACTAATTAAATCAGGTTCAGCCCTTGACCCTTGTCCTCCCAAGATTTTTCCCCCAGTAATCGACGTGATCAGTCATTTCACCATGCAAATCTGTAACGCGATGTTCATATCAGGTGTTTTTCTTGATAGGTTAAAGAACACGCTACTAAAATCACTTCTGAAAAAGCCAGGCTTGGATAAAGAGTCACTGAAAAACTATAGGCCCATTGCCAGCCTGCCTTTCTTAGCCAAAGTGGTTGAGAAAGTAATGAATATTCAGCTTTCAGAATATATTGAACATAATGATTTGCTCGATGATTCACAGTTTGGCTTTCGGAAAATGCATGGTACCGAGACTGCGCTCATCAAGGCCACTGATGATATCAGAGCCATAAGAGACCAGGGTGGTACGGCGGTTCTGGTTATGTTAGATCTATCTGCGGCCTTCGACACGGTCAATCATTCCATCTTGATTGACCGTGTCGAAGAGCTGGGTATCCATTCCAAGGCTGGAGCTTTGCTTGCGTCCTTTTTGGCAGGCAGAACGCAGGCAGTAACTCTGGGGCCATTTAGATCGGTCAACCTAGCTCTACCTTGTGGAGTGCCTCAAGGCTCGTCCCGAAGTCCGACACTTTTCAACATTTATGTGTCAGACTTAGCTAGGGTTATTAAGATCTACAGGATGAGCCTTACCACATATGCTGATGATACCCAGTTGGTGCTAGCCATCAATAATGATGGAGAAAAGGTGGCAGCTAGGTTTCAGGAAGGCATGCTGGCAATTAAGGAGTGGATGGCCTGCAACTGTTTACGGCTGAACTCCGTGAAAACTGAGGTGATCATTTTTGGTAAACTTTTTCCCATCTGGTCATCAATTTGGTGGCCTCCGTTACTCGGAGCACTACCGTCTCCTGTTGTCAAAAGGATACACTGGTTCGGCCCCCTCAGGAACAGATGCTCTTACCCCAGACCCCCTCAAGCCAAGCCAGGAACTACCCTTTAGTAATGCAGTCCATTGTCTTAACCTGGGGGGGAAGGGGAAGTGGACAGACAAAACAAGAGAGACTTCTTCCTCACGGTATCTGCCTCAGGAGTCTTTCTGGTAACTCTCTGAAAAGGAAAGGACAGGTTAAATCTCTCTACTTAACTTTCACTTAACCAATCTTATTTTTTCTAGTCCCCTTCGCTCTGAGTCTTACCGATACAGACTGGGAAGCTAGCCACTCTCCTAACTGTTTTGTCTGGAATGTGTTGTATCTGATTAACCGGAAGAACCTCTAGTGTTCCTTGGAAAATTAATTACTGAAGAAATTGCTCATAACACCTCGAACTGTGAATCTCCAAAAGTCTTGAATTCGGAACTGTGAACTCTCTCTATGAAATTTTCTGGAATTCTTCAAAGTTAATACTCAGATGCTAAAGTCTTTGAATGTCTTTGAATACTTGAGGCACCAAAAGTCTTTACAATACTTCACTTTAGTAATAGTCTCTGCCAGGCTCGGGGCGCAATATGCTCTCCTGCATACTAGCAAAGGAGCGTCCTTAGCACCCCTGGTTCATCGCCTGAGACTCATCTTTTACTCAACAAATACTCTTACTTGAAAGTCTTTGAGGGAACTTCTTTTGACTGAAGTTTTTCCCAACTCTGACTCCTCTTCACCTCAACTTTTCAAGGGCTCCGGTGTCGAATAACTTCAGGTCACTGATATGCTGAGGGAAAAAACGTTCATTAGGACATGCTATCTGAGTTCTAATATAGCGCTATTACTGTTACTTTCCTTTTGGTGTCAGTTCAGAAGCCTTGTACTGGGAAACTAGTCGAAACACAAATTTTCTGTGGAAGAGAGTTTAGTTGCTCTCTCCTCAGGTGAAATGCCGGTTGAAGTGCGCAGCACGTATTGCGCGCATGCGTGAAATACCGAAGCTCTTAGAACAACTACAATGCTGACTAACCCGTCGGAAAACGGAATTACTTCCGCATTCCCAAAATGGCGGATCGCCGCAAAGCTGCCACTAGAACTCGCAATGAAGTCCTCCAGCAAGGGTGTCTCAACTTGCCAACTCCTTTCAAACACCCCATGTGGTAAGATGATGGGCGCATCCTGACAGTACCTCCCACCAAGGAGGCTCTCCCCAACCTGGGTTTTGAAGGATGAAGCCTATGAAATTCTCTGAGCAATTGTGGGGTATGTACATTTTCATGAGGCTCCCATGATCTTTCCTCAGGACCAAAGTTCTTCCAATCAATCAGATAATATAGTGTGCCTTTCCTGAACTTGGCATCTAAAATTTGATGTACCTCAAACTCTTCTTCACCATCTACCATGCACAGGTTTAGGAGTCAACCCTACTCTCAGATTCACTGGATTCTTTTTAATTAAAGAAACATGAAAGGTTGGATGAATCTTCAAATATGAGGGTAAATGGAGTCTGACTGTCACTGGGCCTAACATTTTTTCTACTTTGAATGGCCCTAAAAATCGGGGTTGAAATTTCCGATTGGTTTTTAATTTCAAGTTTTTTGTTGACAACCACACCTTTTCCCCCGGGCAAAATACTGGGTCTTCTCTTCTCTTTCTGTCAGCATATTTTTTGTAAGATTCCTTGGCCTTGATCAAGTTTTCTTTAACCCGAGCTAGGGATCTCTGAACTTCTGACACTATTTTGTTTACTGCAGGAACTGAACTCTCTTCTTTTTCCACAATTAAGGTAGGATGCCTGCCATAATTTACATAGAAGGGCGAATAACCAGTGGAAGAGTGAACCGAGTTATTATAAGCAAACTCCGCAGCCCACACCATATCAGACCATTCCATTTTCTGATCCAGTAGGTAAAGTCGGAGGTACTGCTCAAGTTCTTGGTTCACTCTCTCCGTTTGGCCATCCGTTTCTGGGTGGTAGCTTGTGGAGAAGCGAGTGTCAATTCCTAACTTGTGGGTAAAGGCCTTCCAAAAATGTGAGACAAACTGAGTCCCCCTATCTGAGACCAGGATTTTGGGAATTCCATGCAGTCGCACAACATGCTGAGAGAAAAGTTGCGCTAACGATGGAGCATCAGGAATCTTTTTTAGAGGGACGAAGTGTGCCATTTTAGAAAATACATTTACAAACACTAAGACAGTAGTGAACCCATGACTAGGAGGTAACTCAACAATTAGATCCATTGACACTGTGTGCCATGGGTGGGGCGGCACAGGCAATGGTCTTAACTTGCCCTGAGGGGGTCTCCTATATGCTTTTCCTCGCAAACACCTCTCACAGGTAGTCACATATTGTCGAATCTGCGGTCTCATGTCTGGCCACCAAAAATTCCTTTCCACTAATTCTGTAGTCTTGAGAATTCCTTTGTGCCCCGCTAACAAGTGATCATGACAAGATTTTAATGCCTTTTCTTGAAGCTCTGGTGTTGGAAGAAATAAACGTTGATCTTGATATGGCAATCCATTCTTAATCTCTCGACCTTCCTCGTTCTGAGACCAATCTTTCATTTCCTGAGAGGACATTGCTTCCTGCACCTTGTCCTCCATAACACTTGCATCTGCCACCATGATGATCTTTTCTTTTGGAATGATGCTCTGCTCTTCTCTTTCTGTCTTTTCTGAAGTGGCGGACTCAATCCTAGATAAGGCATCAGCCTTGGCATTACTCTTTCCAGGACGAAAGGTAATGACGAAGTCAAAGTCCGCAAAAAACAATGACCATTGCAACTGCCTAGCAGTTAAAGTACGATCAGACTTGAGAAATTGTAAGTTTCTGTGGTCCGTAAAGACTGTAACCTTGTGTCTCGCTCCCATCAAATAATGGCGCCATTCCACAAAAGCATTTTTAACTGCCAAAAGCTCTTTATCAGCAATGGAATAATTGCACTCTGGAGGATTTAACTTTCGAGAGTAGTACGCCACTGTGTGAAGCTGACCTGAAGCTGGATGCCGCTGAGATAAAATTCCTCCAATTGCAACTTCAGAAGCATCTGCCTCTACATAAAAGGGGTCTTCTGTGCGAGGATGCAGCAATATCGGAGCTCTGGTGAAAGAAACCTTGAGAAATTGAAAAGCCTCTTCAGCTTCCTCCTTCCACTCAAATTTGACTCCTTTCTTAAGGAGCCTGGTGATGGGGGTTACCTTATGCGAAAAATCTGAAATGAATCTCCTGTAGAAATTTGAAAACCCCAAAAAACTCTGAACTTCCTTCACAGACTTGGGAGAGGGCCAATCTTGAACTGCTTTAATCTTGGTGACATCCATGCTTACTCCATCAGGGGATAACACAAAACCCAAAAACTCGACTCTGGTGACATGGAAGGCGCATTTTTCTAACTTGACATAGAGATGATTCTCCATCAACTTGATCAGGATCGCTCTCACATGAGGAATATGTTCTTCCACACTATTGGAAAAAATCAAAATGTCATCAATATAAACCACAACCACTCGATCCAAAAACTCTCCCAACACATCGTTCACAAAGTGCTGAAAGGCAGCAGGGGCATTACAAAGGCCATATGGCATTACTTGGTACTCGAAGAGTCCATACCGAGTTCGAAACGCCGTTTTCCACTCGTCTCCAGTGGCCACTCTGATCAGATGATAGGCCCCCCTAAGGTCTAGCTTTGTATAGACCTTAGCATTCTTTACTTGATCCAACAATACTGAGATTAATGGTAATGAGTACCTATTCTTGACTGTCACCTGATTTATTGCTCGATAGTCGATGCAGGCCCGAAGATCTCCATCACGTTTTGGAATGAAGAAAAGAGGCGAGGAAACGGGAGACTGTGAAGGACGAATAAATCCATTGGCCAAATATTTGTCCAGATACTCTTTCAAAAACCGATTTTCTGTTTCAGTGAGTGCATAAATTCGACTGCAGGGCAAAATTGCTCCAGGCTCAATGTCAATTTTGCAGTCGTAAGGGCGATGCGGAGGAAGCGTGTCCGCTCTTTTCTTATCAAACACAGTTGCTAAGTCCTGATATTCCACTGGAATTGATTTTGATTCCACAGTACAAATTTGGGCCGGATGGACTGAAGCTAGGATTTTGACCTGTGACTCATCTTCCGAAGTCTTCATTAAACAAAAGCAATGTTCAGCACAATAAGGAGAGTCCATTTCAATTGTCCTTCGACTCCAGTTTATTCTCGGATTGTGCTCAGTTAACCAGGGGAGTCCCAATATTAACTGAAACTGCGGAGCATCAATTAAATTAAAAGTGATATACTCCGAATGTCCTTTAAGCCCTGTCAATTGAACCAACTCTGTTTCATGAGTAATGGGGCCTGAGGACAAGTTGGTGCCATCCACTGCACGTACTGGCTCTGGGATTACCTTTTTTACAAATTGGAGTCCATGCCGCCGAGCATATTTTTGATCACAAAAGTTGCCGGTAGCACCAGAGTCAATCATAACTGATACTTCCTTGATCTCTTGATCTCGAAATTTTACCACAAAGGTTGCTATCAAATGCGGTGCAGCTGACTGTAGTGTATTCATAATAAGTTGTGAATCAGGAGTTGACTTTGTTGTCGCTTCCACCCGTGCAACTCTCTCTACGGGCGAAGCCGATCTTTTACTGGCAGAGAAGTTTTCAATCGCTTGGGACATTCTTTCACGAAATGTCCAGATCCCCCACAATATAAGCACAGTTGTGAATTTCTTCGTCTCTCCTCTCCTCCTTCGAGAGAGGCCCTCTAACCGATCCGATTTGCATAGGTTCTTCGACTGTTGGTGTATCGGAACTCTTGACAGATTCACTTCGCGTTCGATCAAACCGAGGAGGAATTGGATGAAAATCTTTTCTCTTTTCATTTTTTCGCTCATTTAGTCTATGATCCAACTGCAAGACCAAATCTATGAGAGCTGAGACTTCTGTGTGTCTTTGCGGAATTTGGGCAAGTGCATCTTTTAATTCATCTCGAAGACCTCTGTAAAAAATTGCCGCTCTTTTCTCCTCAGGCCAGTTGGTTTCCACCACTAATTTATTAAAGTTAGCCAAATACCCCACCAAGTCTCGACTTCCTTGTTTAAGGTCCAACAATTCATTATCTGTAGATTGCGCAGCAGACCGTCGATCAAACTCCACCTTGAAATTCTCGTAATTTGTTAGGATTGGATCGTTCTTGGTGACCAATGACATAGACCAAGCAGCAGCGTCTCCCGTCAGATACGACAATATGAAAGCCACCTTCGCCTGGTCATCAATAAAAATTACAGGGCGACACAGGAAGTGTAATGAACACTGCGTCAGAAAAATTTGGGCCTTCATCGGATCCCCCCCATATCTTTCTGGGGACGCTAATGGAATGATAGGGGAGATGGAGTGAATTACTTGAGTTGAAATCCCTGACGAGGATGACTGCTGTTGTGCCGAGGTTTTATCTTGAGATAAAGATCCTGCGGTCACTAATTTCTCTAATCTCTGACGGGTCTGCAAAGACTCCTGACTAGATCTCTTAACTTCCTCCCTTAACGCCTTATTTTCCTCTAAAGCATTATTTAACTGCACCTGCATATTACCTAGGATTTCACCTAAAGTCTTCATATCAAAGCCTTCCGCCATTCTGTTCAGGAGGGGACCTAATTCCTCAATTAAGAGGTAGGCACTTCAATCTGTCAAAAGGATACACTGGTTCGGCCCCCGCAGGAACAGATGCTCTTACCCCAGACCCCCTCAAGCCAAGCCAGGAACTACCCTTTAGTAATGCAGTCCATTGTCTTAACCTGGGGGGGAAGGGGAAGTGGACAGACAAAACAAGAGAGACTTCTTCCTCACGGTATCTGCCTCGGGAGTCTTTCTGGTAACTCTCTGAAAAGGAAAGGACAGGTTAAATCTCTCTACTTAACTTTCACTTAACCAATCTTATTTTTTCTAGTCCCCTTCGCTCTGAGTCTTACCGATACAGACTGGGAAGCTAGCCACTCTCCTAACTGTTTTGTCTGGAATGTGTTGTATCTGATTAACCGGAAGAACCTCTAGTGTTCCTTGGAAAATTAATTACTGAAGAAATTGCTCATAACACCTCGAACTGTGAATCTCCAAAAGTCTTGAATTCGGAACTGTGAACTCTCTCTATGAAATTTTCTGGAATTCTTCAAAGTTAATACTCAGATGCTAAAGTCTTTGAATGTCTTTGAATACTTGAGGCACCAAAAGTCTTTACAATACTTCACTTTAGTAATAGTCTCTGCCAGGCTCGGGGCGCAATATGCTCTCCTGCATACTAGCAAAGGAGCGTCCTTAGCACCCCTGGTTCATCGCCTGAGACTCATCTTTTACTCAACAAATACTCTTACTTGAAAGTCTTTGAGGGAACTTCTCTTGACTGAAGTTTTTCCCAACTCTGACTCCTCTTCACCTCAACTTTTCAAGTGCTCCGGTGTCGAATAACTTCAGGTCACTGATATGCTGAGGGAAAAAACGTTCGTTAGGACATACTATCTGAGTTCTAATATAGCGCTATTACTGTTACTTTCCTTTTGGTGTCAGTTCGGAAGCCTTGTACTGGGAAACTAGTCGAAACACAAATTTTCTGTGGAAGAGAGTTTAGTTGCTCTCTCCTCAGGTGAAATGCCGGTTGAAGTGCGCAGCACGTATTGCGCGCATGCGTGAAATACCGAAGCTCTTAGAACAACTACAATGCTGACTAACCCGTCGGAAAACGGAATTACTTCCGCATTCCCAAAATGGCGGATCGCCGCAAAGCTGCCACTAGAACTCGCAATGAGTCCTCCAGCAAGGGTGTCTCAACTTGCCAACTCCTCTCAAACACCCCATGTGGTGAGATGATGGGCGCTTCCTGACACCTGTGCAGAAAGTTAGAAATCTTGGAGTCATCTTTGATGAGAAACTGAACTTCGTTAATCATGCCAACCAAGCAGCTTCCACAGCATTTTATAAACTCAAACTCCTAAGAAAAATAATTCCATTTCTCCCAGAAAATGCAGGGAAAACGGGGGTGAGCTCGCTGGTACTGTCCTCCTTGGATTACTGTAACGGTTTACTTGTGAATGCCCAAGCTCGGGTGGTTGCCAAGTTACAACTGGTCCAGAACGCGGCAGCAAGACTGCTATCTGGGACCCCTAAATTTAAACCGATTAAACAAGTAATCAGGAACTATCACTGGCTGACGGTTAAAAACAGGATTAAATTTAAAACCTTGTGTCTCACATTTAAAGCCCTCCATCAGTTAGGGCCGGAGTTTCTCAAACAGAAGCTCATTTTTTATCGCCCCACTCGACAATTAAGGTCAATAAATTCATTTCAACTTATTGTACCAAGAACCAGACTGTCACTTGGGGAGATAGATGCTTCACCAATGCTGCAGCCAGACTTTGGAACACGCTTCCATTGGTGATTAGATCTACACCCACATTGTTACAATTTAGAAAACTGTTGAAAACATGGCTGTTTGACCAGTAAGTTCCACTTCCCCACCCTATTATTTCTTATAAAACTGTAAATTGAGTCTATTAAGGCACCTGCGAGTCTTAGCGCCAAGACGCCTACGGGCATACGATGCGCTTTATAAATTTCAAAAATAAATAAATCTGCCTTCAGAGGACAAAGGATTTGCTGGTATAAATATTGGGGCCAAGACCCCAGATATTTAGATTACTTCTGAACTAAGGAACCTGCCAGGAAGAAGGACCGGGAAGCTGAAGGAGGAGTACTGCCCCTATGCTGCGTGTTCAGGGGTTGGCCTGCAGTGGTTGCTTCTGTCTTGGGTAGGGAAAGGACTGGACTGTGCTTTCATCATCCTGCAGTTAGAATTTTCTCCAAGGGCTTGAAGTAGAGCTTGCCTCTTGTTGGAAGTCTCAGGGATAGAAAAGACTTCACAGAACTCGCTGGAATCAAGGCACCTGCCAAGAAGAAGACCTGGAAGAGCTGCCAGGAGGAGTACTGCCCCTTTGCTGTGCTGTTGCTTTGTTGGGTTGGCCTGCAGCTGCTGCTTCTGCTTTGGGCAGTGAAAGGACTGGACTGAACTTTCTCTGCTTGTGCTGAGTATCTCCAAGCCCTGAAACCAAGCTGGCCTCCTGTTAAGAAGTCTGAGGGACTGCAAAGACTTCACCAACCTCTGGGTACCGCTCCTGGAATCGCTGTTTCAGTTTTCACAGAGAAGAGGAAACCACAACCGACTCCATCATCTTACTCCGCCGCTGGCCGTGTGTCCTGAAGGTACCGCAGGCTGCATTGACTCGCCTTTCCCCGCACGCCTCGGTCTCACTGACGCCGTCTACACCATCGTCACCGAGCCACTGCCTGCACCCCATCGTGAGCCACCGCAACCAGCACCGCCTCGCTTCACATCGCTGGCCTGGTCTCACTGACACGGTCGCCGCTGGCTCGACACCTGTGACAGGCTCGGCCAGCACCGATTCCCGCCAACCGGCTCTGTCGCTGCAACGCAACTTGCCAGCACCACATCGAGCACTGGCTCGCCCTGCACCGCCCGTCTTGGTTTCACCGATGCCATCTGGACGATCGTCACGGAGCCGCTGCTCGCACCGCATTGAGGTACACCGCACGTGCACCGCTTCCACTTTGCATCGCAACCACGACGGATGCCAAGACCAACTCGCACCTCCGTGTGAGCGGCACTAAGTAAGGTACTGTTAACGAGTCTGTCCCGCTGTTGCTGGCCCGTACCGACGCAGTCAGCTGGAACTGTGAGACTCTGTTGTTTTTTTTTAACATCGCGGTAGACTCGGACCGAGCTACCGACTGTAATGAATTCCAAGCAGGTTCCGCAGGAGCGTCAGGAATCCGAAGAATAATCCACAGCCTTCCCCTACGGCCTTCTGACTCTATCAAACACTAGAGTATCGAAAGGCTCGCCAGGGGAAAACAGGGAGACAAAACAAGGAAAGGTTGGGGGAGAAATAATAGAGCTTGATGGTAGTCTTCAGAGTGGATGCGTGGTAACTCAGAATGGACACTTGGCAACAGGTAGGCTGAAAAGAAAGGTAAGTATACAGACTATGTAGTTTAAACACAATATACATATACACCCTGTTATATTATGTATATGATCACTACATACCACATTGTTTGTTTGTATAGCAGAACTGATATGTAGGATAATATAAGGGATACGTCTTGAGCTGTTACAAAGATGACAGAAAAACAATAGTAAATAACTTCTTCTAACCCTGCGCAAGTAAGTGTCAAGAATCTAACGTGTAAGACTCTCACTCTGTATGTTGTAGAAGGCTACTGGTAGACATCCACTATTCTGATGGATATGGTAGTGAGCTGGTGCCAACACCACTGATCGTTGCATGGAAATCTATTAAATGAGACATACATTCAGATTTTCCATTATAGCCACAACATCAACAAACATATATATATATGCAGCGCACAGAGCTGTTACCGTGATTCTATGTCGAGATGGCTGAAATCTGCACCCCAATCAGGTCCACGCAAGAACCCCAAAACACATGTGAAGCTGGCCAAGGAATGGGTAAAAATGAAGATGTGCCCAATAGGAATCCAGCAAATAGTGAGGGATAATAATCACAGGGTAAGTGCCCAGCCGGATGGCGGGGAAAAACCCGGCCGCCGGGCGAAGCACCAAAAAGTAATTGGAAGGAGGAGGAAGGGAAAAGTACACGTTACAGCATAAACTAACAACACGAAAGGGGACGTCAGGAAAAGAGACGCCAGCTAACCAAAGTAACACTGAAGGAAGAAGGAAAGCCGAAACCCGCACAAAGGACGCGAGGGCCGGGAACACTCCAACAGCGTAATCGGAAACAGATTCACCAAACAGGAAGTCAGGCAATTCAGGAACAGGACGGAACACCAAAACGGAAGGAGCTAGACGCAAGAACGTAAAGCGTCGTTCTGTGAGTCTTGGTGTCTTAAATAGTGGTAACATTTAAAGGTACAGTGTTGTAGGGACATCGGGGCATGACACCGACTCGTACGAACTTTGTTTTTCAACGTAATTTTGACATTTAAAGACATCTGGTGAAACAACTATTTTTAAAGTACTGTATTGTGGATTTTTATCGTATTTGGTCTTGTTCAAGTATATACAAATATTGGATATTTTTCTAAACTGGTGTGGTGTCCTTTTGTACTGCTTACATTGTATTACTGTTGGTTTGGTGGAAATGCTTTACACACTGCCTCTAAGATAAGCCTGACTGCTCGTGCCAAGCTACCAACGGGGTGAGCAGTGGTTATTTTAGGAGTGTTACTCCCTTATCCTGACTAGAGTGGTGGTTTCTGCCTGGCTTTGGTGCAAACCTTAGCCAACCAGAAATCCCATTTCTAACAGGGATCAAATAGATATAGCTGCTACTCCTCAGGAGGTGAGGCAGTGTGAACTTCAAGGTGTTCCAGGAGGCCAGTGTGTCTTGCTACCTGGGAAGGATAGGAGCAGGCAGTCAGAACAAACACAGCAGCAACAGTAACTTTAAAAGGACAACTGGAAGTGATAAACTGGAAAGACATGAAAAGTGTTTGTGAGGGACTAGCTGGGTATGGACAAGTATGGAACACGAGATTCTTACCACTTCACTTCTTTCACTTGGCTCAGCTTTCTCAATGGGTCAGTCATCCTACCCCTCAAGCGGGCCACACCTTAGACCCCATTTGCTCGAATTTTCCCATCCTGATTATCAAGCCCGCCCCTGTCTCCTGGTCGGATCACTTCCCTATATTTTTCTCCTGGGCAGTCACGCGGCCTGCACGGCTGGCCCGCTGCCACTGCCTTCAGACTTATAGTAAAATAGACCTCTTCAGTTTGTTAGTTCTTTGGCAGCCTCCCGGCCCTCCCTCAAAGAAGACCTTGAGGGAAATGTGTCCCGGTTTGCGGACTGGTTTGCTGATTCAGTGTCAGCTCTATCCACTTTGCGCCGGCCTAAGCTGACAAGAGAGTCCCCTTCCAAGCCTGGTTTTCTCCTGAGTTGAAAGCCCTGAAGCATGATTGCAAAGTATTGGAGAGGGCATAGCTCTCCAGTGGTTATTGTTCTACAGCTAAACTCACACTTAGAGCCAAATAAAAAAGCTATTATGCTGCTATTGTGGTCGCTAAAGGCCAATACTACCCTTCGCGTATCGACCTGGCCAACAATAATTCAAAAGAAATTTTTGCAATTGTGCAAAGTTTTATGTCCAGCAGCGCTCAGGCTCATGTCGAGCCAGTTTCGGAGTCCTGGTGCAACAATCTTTTTAAGTTTTTTTGGACAAAATATGCAGTATACAAGATACTTTTGCGGCCCCTACCAGGGTGTTTACAGTCTCCCCGTCGGGGGATTTGGCTGCCGGCCCTGCCAATTCTCTCTCCACTTTTATGCCAATAGATCATTCCTGCTCACTTAAAATCCTTAAGGCTTTGAAGTCGGGTTCACCAAATGACCCTTGTGCTGCCAGACTCCTGGCTGCTACTGTTGACATCATTAATCCCGAAGTTAATCTAATGGTTAACATATCCCTTCGGGAGGCCGTTTTCCCGGTGTCTTGGAAGCAGGCATTAATTTTTTATCTTCTTAAGAAGCCATCCCTTGACCCGTAACTACCGCCGAATCTCGCTTCTGTCAGGTTTGGCTTAGGTCTGCGAAAAGGTGGTCATGAATCAATTTACCAATTATGTGGAGGAATCGTGTCTGCTTCACCCGGCACAATCTGGTTTCCGGCCATCGTATAGCACAGAGTCAGCATTGCTAGAGGTGTGAGAGGTGATCCGGGAGTGTTTGGACGCCGGCGGGAGAGCAGCTCTGGTTATGCTTATGGTTATGTTTATGCTAGATCCCTCGGCGGGACTCGATACTGTGCCCCACTCCTTGCTCCTTGATTGCCTCTCGGAGATAGGCATATCAGGGTCTGTGCTGCGTTGGATCAGGTCCTTCTAGGAAGGCCGGTCACAGCAGGTCTGGCTCCCTCCGTATGCCTCGGTGCCTCAGCAGGTGGCCACTGGTGTCCCGCTGGCGTCATCCCTTAGCCCCCTTCTTTTTAACATCTATGTTACTCCGCTAGTTTATCTAGTGGAATCATTAGGGGCTAAGGTGATGGCCTACGCTGATGACACTCAGCTTCTGTTCACTTGGGATAGGGATGATGACTCAGTCCTTGCTGCGCAACACTGCCTGTCCTCTGTTTTTCTCTGCCTTGCACAGGCGCAGCTGAAGTGTAATGAAGGGAATTCTGGGAATTCTGAGATTCTCTTGTATGGCTAATTTCTGGCCGACTTTAGAGAGAGACTGTGGCCCCCTGGCTTCCCCCCACCCAGTGCAGGGAGAAATGCTACATAAAATGTGGGTGTTTGGTTCAATGAAAATTGGAACTTTTCAACACAGGTCAAGAAGCTAGCTGGGACCTGTTTTGGCACTTTGAAAGCGCTGAGGAAGTTCCTCCCTCTTCTTCCTAGACCTGCTAAAGAAACTGTGGTGCTTGCCTTGATCCTGTCACACCTGGACTATGCTAATGCACTCTTTGTGGGTATCCTTGGCTATCTGTTAAAGAAACTGAAAGTAGTACAAAACTCGGCGGCTAGACTCCTACTGGGTCTGTCAAATAGGTGTAGTGTGCGCGCTCATTTGCGCACCCTGCACTGGCTCCCTGTGGAGTCTCGAATAAAATTTAAAATGCTGATCATTGCCCATAGAGCCCTCTATGGCTTACCTACAGAAGAGATTTGCTTTTTATAACCCAGGGAGACAGCTGCGTTCCTCCTCTCAACTTCTGATGCAGACCCCTAGGTTTAACCGCCAAAGGCTTGGCGGGAGCTCTTTTATTCAAAAAGCTGGCTTGGCCTGGAACGCACTGCCATTGGCATCGCGTGGCATCCAGGATCCCATGATCTTTAAGAAAAAAATAAAAACACTTCTTTTCTAGCTGCTGCTTGGCTTTAGTTTCTTTTCCACAGCACGCGCCGGGACACACAGCTGAGTAGCGGTGCACGGTACAAATAAATATAACATAACATAACATAACAAGTTTGCGATTCAAAGACAAGCCAACTGTACTAGTTACATTCCGCACTGATCGCTTCTGACCTCTAAGTAGTGTCACGATTTTGGAGTGGTATTTCATTTATATTTGGAAACCTGCTATGCACCATAAGGAGAAATAAGTGGGTGCCATTTTGGAATGGTGTAGCTGTCAATTGATATAAATTGTGAAACCCCTGCCGAGCTGAAATGGCACTCCTACCCAGCTGCCATATGCACTGTCTGTTAATATTTTGCATTCTAAAGTACCCTTTCCATCGTCTCAACATTCTTTCACTCCCACTGCTACCGGTAACCTTGTTTACCACTAGTACCTTGTGTACAGTTCAACTGTGGAAAAGTAAATTTTGCCATGTTCTGTGTCCCTACGTGTCATCCATCATATGTTATGTGTGCATGATTAAATATGCATATGCATTCCCCATGTCTGATTAATGACGCAATTACAGTTGTGTCCCCCTCTAGTATGCTAGTTTCCAGTCCTCGTGAATACTACGAATATCAGGCCTATGTAAAGCTACGTTGCCACGTTTCTCAGTGTGCACGTTATTCCATTATAAAGTCCCCGTTTCTAGGCCTCAAAAGGGCCCGGACACCAGATTCAGCTCCTGTCTCCTGAAGCCTCGCTTAGGAGGGATACAGCCCCCACCTGTATCCTCGACCCTTCACTTACTTCCTGCCTCGCAGTGCCCGGCCCAGCCTGGCTCAGTCTCTGAGTCTGCCAAGAATATGTTATGATTCCAGTTATCAGTTCAGTCCTCCTTCTCTGCATTCCTAAGCTACTGAACTGCATCAATAGTTTCCGTCATTGTCTAGCCTTCACGTCTCCACGTTAGAGAAATACTGCATTTAATGGTCATCTAATATTCTTCATCACGCACTACATGTAGAATAATGCATGGTCCAGTCTCAGAATCAAGTTAACCTTTCCCCTCCTAACTTCTAGTTCCTATCAACATGTTCCCTAAACATCAGATACTAGATAGGGTTTAGGTACATGTCGCTCCGACTCTCCAGACTTCAGTCTCTGCTCCTAGCACAGAGTTCATAGCCCCCAGCTTCTCCTAGTGATACGTCATTGCTAGTTTGCGCGCACCATCAGGTTAGAGGTCCCGGCTCCTCAGGTAGCCCCCTCCATGGTTTCCGCCCCATTCATGACATATCCTGTTACGTCTGCACCACATGTCTATGTATACGCCCAGTTACACCTACTTTCGCCCTTATCTTTCGCGACTGCTACGCGTCACACCTATTGCTCCACCCACTGCTACGCCTACTGCAATGTAATGCTATATGTTTGCGTTATGTATATATGCTCATGTATTGTTATTAAAAGCCAGCGCGCTCATCCCAGATCCAGCCCCAGCAGCTGCTGGGCCCTGTCATCCTATTCCTATGCAGGTTGTCCTGTTCCTGTCCTTATGCTGTATTAAACCTGCAAAACTCCTACTACCTCGAATCTTGACTCTTATTTATTGAGCTATCTGTTATGATATATGTCTAGTCAAAAAGAGAGGTATTATTTATTTATTTACCACATAATGGCGCCCGAACAGGGACTTGCCCTTTCCCCACGCGTCGGTGAAGCCACGCCGACCCCCTGACCCTCTGCAGTCGTGACGGAACTCTTCTGCGCAGTGGCAGATATTTCTGCTCAAGTATCCCTCAGGCCCACGGAGGAGACGGAGGAGGCGGTCCAGCATCCAGACGAGACGGTGGAGGAACGCGGCGAGTCCCGACCAGAGCCCAAGCCAAGAGTCCAAGGTCCGAGGTATCCGGAGGTCCACCCGTAACTGAAGTCCGAAGTCCGAAGTTCGTCGTCCGTCGTCGTAGCAGTCCAGTCCAGTCTGAGGCCTTCCGTTCTTGCTGCCCGGTGAGTACCGTTACTGGGGTGGTATCTAGACAGGGTCAATTTAAATTGACTCTGGTCTGTGGGTTGGTGGTACACAGTCCCACAAACGAAGTGCCCACTTCGGTGGATGCGGGTCCTGACGTGTCTCTTTATGAGACCGGTAAGTTTCGTACTGTTTCAGCAGTGCATCTAGTTTCTGTTCTAGTCAGTTTCTGTTCTCGAGAAAATTTATGTGTTCTGTTCTCAGTATTTCCAGGTAGTATTCTGTTCGAACTGTTATTTTTAAATGTTTTTCATGTATTTTAATGTCGTGGTATGAATGGGGAATAAGTATCGTGTTCATTGTGTATTGTATTGTGTCTAGATTACAGTTCAGTCATGCCCATATTTTCCAAGTTACGTCAGTTAAAAACTAGAAAGGGTCTGCTGGAAGCAGCAGTTCCCGTCCCGCCCAGGGACAGTCCAGGTCACTTTATGTATCAGAAACATGGCATAAGTGCCATATTGTATCTAGATTTATGGGTAGAGTATACCAAACAGTTAGAAGAAAAGTATAGATGGCCCGTATCGGGTACATGGGATGCCGAATGCATCATGCGAGTAGAAGAAGCATTATGGAAAAAGAAAGCCAGACAGTCACAGAAGGATGCCATCGAGTTATGGCGCAAAGAAGCTCATAAAAGAACTGAAAAAGAAATCAGAAAGTCAGAATTAAGTAGAGAATCCTTAGAGCGAGCCCAAGAAAAAGAATTAATCGAGATAGGTGAACAAGTCAAAGCCGAACAGTCAGACAGACAGAGGCATGCCCTTATTAAGGGTATGTATCCTCTTCTTGCCGAGGGCTTGCCAAAAGCGACCCCGGAGGCATCCAGTAATTTCCCGCCACCACTAGTTCCGACCAAGCTACGTCACAAACCGACCGCAGCTGATATTTTTATTTCGTCCTATCTGGACGACACAGTCCCTGAATATGCAGATCCTGTTCGCGCTCCGCCAGTCCCTGTAAATCAGGCACATCCTGCTCCTCCAGACACCGGGGCACCCCATGCAGTACCTGCTACGGTACCCCCGGTCCAGCCAGCATTTCAATTTCCCGCTCCGCCACGAAGAATATCAGTCGACGATTCTAGTCTAGGGGCCGCAGGAGGAGGTCCTCCTCAAACCCCGCCGCCACGCAAGCGTTTATCAGCACTCGAATTACATGCTCAAGCATCACAGCGTACTCCCAAGAGTAATAAGTCTGTTGCAGAAATCAGGCAAGCCCTTGGCGAATGTGCCTATGACCCAGTCCCAGGCGAGAATAATATGGTTTTATATTCAGTACGCGTAAGGAGGGTGACCGAGTATCTAGTCACCCTACCCAATATGAAAGAAGATCTAGACAGAATATATCGTTTCATCCGTACAGGGGATGATCCAGAAAGTATTAGTGATGCCATGTCTCAAAGGAAAGCTGAGATCCAGCGTATGATATTAAAGTTTTTAATTAACTGTCTAATAAGAGAACAAGATTACCCGTCTAAAGATCAGGCCGAAATGAAAATCCTGACAAAGTGGAGTGATAATATAGCCGAGGGTAAGCACAATACCATTAGTGCCATGGAGAGTATGTACAAGAAAATCCGTAGAGAAATAATAAAGATACACGAACAACGTAAAGCAGCACAAGTAAGCGAGAAAGAAAGTAACTCTGATACTGAAGAGGTAGAGGACGAGAATCCCGCCAGAATAGCGTATGTAGGAAAATCTAGATTTCCAGATCGCCATTTACGCCTAGAACACAAGTCAATTTTCCATCATTCAGCACCAGAACAAGGTTCCCTAGAACAAGTGTTCCAAGCTACCGATCACATTCTAAAATCACGAATCGGTTACAGTGAGTTAAGTACCATGCATGAACAGGAACTAGCCCGATCAGCAGTCCGATGGATTACTGATTCTACCACTTTTCCAGACGAAATAGTGGCACAAATGTTTCTGAAATTGCCCCCAGCCGAGCAGCGACTGGTGGGTATGTATATGATCCAGCACCTCATTACATTGTATGAGGGTCAGCATTCCGATCCAGGTCCGTTACACGATATCCTGAACGAGTTACTCCAGTATAGATGGAAAGGTTTAGGTACCGACTTAATTAGTGTCATTCTAGAACAGCGCCACAAATATAGAACGTTTCTAAACCCGCATTTTGTTCATGTCTCACCCCCAGAAAGTAAACCATTTTACATGGAAAGACAGAACCCGTTACGAGAAGTACACCCAGTTAAGACAGAGGACGGTGAAATGCAACGAGTGTTTGTTTACACCCCGATTACAAAGATGGAACTCCTCGAAATGAAGAAATTAATTCCCTGTCATGACAAAGATCCAGCAGGGTTCCATAGAGAATTAAAAGACATGCTCCGTATGGGAGAATACACTTACCCAGATATCATTAAAATGTTAAAGGTCCTGTTGCCCGCAGGGGTGTATGAAAAGCTAAAGGAAAAAGAATGGGAGGTGGGAGAGAAAAAGATCGATTGGGCAGTTCTAGAAGCTGAAGACAAGGCACGAGTACCAGGTACCGGTCTAGGAGAGAAATGTAAAGAATTACCAGAATTATTGATTCAAGTTTTACCCAGATTATTGACAACTAGAAAAGAAGACTGGGATGCAATCTCAGCCTGTAAACAGAAACAAGAGGAAGATATTAGTGATTTTTATTCTAGGTTTGAAAAATGCTTTAGCATCAATAGTGGCCTCAAGACAAGTAGTGAGTCATACCCTCACCTTTTTGTTACTAAATTAGTCGAGAATTCAAGCCCACAAATTAAAAATCGAGTTTTGAAAGTCGAAAGTACCTGGCAAGCTAATACTCCGTCCCAGATGTTGCAGATGCTTCAGTACCACCAGAATAGAATCAGGGAAGAGCAAGAACACGAGAGAAAACGTATGAAAGACACGAAAATGAAAGTACTAGTTGCACAATCTGTTCCTCAAGACAGTCAGAAGAGGGGTCCGAATCAAGCCAGTCATCCTGCAGCTCCCGTTAAAGGGAACTGCAATTATTGTAAACAGCCAGGTCATTTTATAAATGAGTGTGCAGTTCTGAAACACAACATAGCTACTGGTAAGACTAAAGAAAGACCACGTCCGCCTAGACAAGAACAAGTTTCACAGACTCCTCAGCCACAGAATGCACCACAGACAGTTACAGCACCGCAGCCTATTGCTGCAACACAGCACGTTACATCGCAGATGTACCAGTATGCACAGTCTGAGTATCCAGAGTACCAGCAGTATTCATGAAACAGCCTAGAGAGGGAGGTAGGCTTGCCTCTCATCGAGATACCTGTAGATCAAGAAGGTCCCTATGTTCACAGTCAAGTATTAGGGAAAGACAGAAAGTTTTTGATCGATACAGGGGCAAGTAGGACCACAATTAGTCATGCCGAAGTTCCAGGGGCTCCGCTCTCAGGCTCAAGAAATGTTTCCCTTGGATTTTCAGGAAAACCTATCGTAAATGAGATTTCAAAGCCAGTTACTCTAGAAGTAGGTCCATTGTCCCGCACTACTGATCTGTTACTTACTAAGTCATGTCCAGAAAATCTATTAGGCATTAAGACACTGAAAGAGTTAGGTGCAGTTATATGTTGTTCCCCAGAGGGAATACGATTGTTCCTACGTGACTTTAAGGGTCACTATGTATTACGTGATTTTGATCCAAGACTGTCTAATGTTCCACAGCATTTATGGGCGCAAGGTCCAACTGATGTAGGTTACATGCAAATCACACCCTATCGTGTGACTCTTAAGCCAGGTGTAGTGTTACCACGAATCAGACAGTACAGATTGCCACCCGAGGCTGTAGCAGCCTTATCCAAAATTATTGACGAGCTCATCGCTCAAGGAGTAGTTGTAGAAACTGACTCCAACGTATGCAATTCTCCGATCATTCCAGTCATGAAACGTACTGATCCAAAAGCACCCCCAGTATATCGATTAGTGATTGACCTACGAGAGCTTAATAAATGTATTATTCCGCAGTACCCAGTTGTCCCAGACATCTCTTCTCTATTGACAGCCATTGATTCCGAAGCCACGTTCTTCACTGTCATAGACCTCAAGAACGCATTTTTCAGTGTTCCTATTCATCCAGACAGCCAGTTTCTTTTCGGATTCTGTTTAAATGGAAGGAGCTATATGTTCACACGCGCTCCTCAAGGTTTCACAGAAAGTCCTAGTATTTACAGTCAAGCACTCAAGAGACAACTAGACAACATTCACATGCCAACTGACACTGCCCTGCTCCAGTATGTCGATGATCTACTGATCACAGCCCGTTCTGAACGTGATTGCGAGCGAGCGTCACTAACGGTTCTGTATTTCCTGGCCGAGATGGGGCACAAGGTGTCCCCTTCGAAGCTTCAATTCTGTGTCCAGCAAGTGGTATACTTAGGACACTTACTGTCCAAGAGGGGTAGGCAGTTGACACCAGACCGTATCCAGTTAATAGCGAGTCTTCCTCAGCCCAAAACCCAGAAGGAGGTACGTGCCTTTATCGGCCTTACTTCTTATTGTAGACAATGGATTCCTCAGTATGCATTTCTAGCCAAGCCACTGATACAGTTAACGACACAGGAGGCAGCCGCATCGACTGTTCTCCCTTGGACATCTGAACATACACTTAGTTTCAACGAGTTAAAGAAAGCTTTATGCCAAGCTCCAGTTCTAGCCACACCGAACTACAGTAAGCCTTTTACACTTTTCGTCACAGAACGCGAAGGTACAGCATTATCTGTTCTCACACAAGATCAAGCAGGACAAAACCAGCCATGTGCTTATTTTTCGAGCACATTAGATCCAGTCGCCCAGGCGCTGCCTGCGTGCCTCAAGTCAGTTGCAGCCACAGCACTAGCTATCAGACAAAGTGATTCCATAGTCTTAGGACATTCCTTGACAGTACAAGTTCCACATTCCGTGGAAGTTCTTTTAAACCGAACGCAGACTCAGCACTTGACAATTGCACGTTTAACAGGTTATGAATTGACACTGTTCCAGCCACACATAGAAATCAGACGCTGCAACATCCTGAATCCTGCTACACTGTTACCATCAGTTACTTCAAATTCTGCCACACATGATTGTGTGGAAGTAGTTAACATTACGACAAAGCCAAGACAAGATCTGACAGATACTCCGTTACCAGACCCCGACCTGACACTTTATGTGGATGGTTCATGTATGAGAACAAGTACAGGAGAACTAGTAGCCGCGTATGCAGTGACTACTGACACCGAAGTTATTGAGACACACCGTATTGACACTCTGTCCGCTCAAGCAGCAGAGCTAGTTGCTCTGACACAAGCCTGTATACACGCCAAGAACTTGAAAGTTAATGTTTACACAGATTCACGTTACGCATTTGGAGTTGTACACGACTTCGGAGTGCTCTGGCAGGAGAGAGGTTTCATGACTTCTCATGGAACCAAGATTCAGCATGGTCTCCTTATTCAAGCTCTGTTAGATGCCATACATTTACCGACATCTATCGCTATCATGAAGTGCAAAGCACATACGAAGGTCACTGACATTATTTCCCAGGGTAACGATCTAGCAGATCGCACAGCCAAGCTTACAGCACAGACTCCAGACATTCCAGTTAACATGACACATACTCCAGATCCGATTACATGCATGACAGTTAAGGACCCTACTCAAGATGTCATAGATATCCAGTTACATGCTACTCCCGATGAAATCAAGAAATGGTCCGAACAAGGAGGGGTCCAGACAGATCAAGGATGGTTAACGAAGGGTAGAGCCACATGGTTTCTCCCCGACTCGATGGTTCAAGTCATTATCAATACCGCACATAGTCCAGCACATTTAGGGGAAAAAGCTATGCTAGACAGTATCCAGAACATTTGGTTCAACAAGCATTTACGAGCTGCAGCTAAGCAGAAAGTCCGTACCTGTATGATATGTTGTCAGTTTAATCCAGGTAAAAGTGTCCCGGTGGAACAAGGTGGTTTCCAGCCCCCTGACCACCCTTTTGAAGTCCTCCAGATGGATTATATTCAGATGGAGCGATGTCGAGGTTTCAAGTATGTCCTTGTAGTTGTATGCGCTTTGTCCAGGTGGACAGAAGCATATCCAGTCCCAGATTACACAGCCGCGACCACTGCCAAGCAGTTGGTTCGTGAGTTCTTCCCCCGTTATGGACTCCCTAGGGTCGTGTATTCTGATAACGGCCAGCCATTCTCATCTGAACTCATGAAGCATGTTTCCCTTTTGCTAGGGTACCAGTGGAAGTTCCATTGTGTACGCCATCCTGAAGCAGCCGGTCTCGTTGAAAGACATAACCAGACTCTGAAAATCCGTATTGCAAAAGTGTGTAAAGAGAAGGGTGTGGACTGGCTAGTAGCTCTGCCAGTCGCTTTATTTTATATGCGCATGGTCGCACATTCCAGATCAGGTCTGTCCCCGTATGAGGTCGTATTCGGCCGCCCCCCTAATATGTGGGGTACTCCTAGACCCCGAAGTATTACCGATGTTTCAAGTAATATGCTGACAGATTACCTAGCTTCCTTGATGTCTGCCCTCAACTCATGTCGTTCACAGGTTGCCGCCGCATTTCCAGACAATACCGAGGTGGCACCGCATGAAATCGTTCCAGGATCCATGGTGATGGTGAGGAACTTTGACAGATCAAGTCCGCTGGAGCCTCGATGGAAAGAGCCCCGACAGGTCCTCCTCACTACCCGTACAGCCGTGAAGTTGGAAGGACGCAAAGGCTGGGTACACCTTTCTCATATTAAACTTTTTAATGGACTGAAACCCGCCTTAAAGAACATTTCCCAGGATTCAAAGGATTGCCAGAATATTGTTCTCAAGGACTGTCCCGCAAATGACATTGTTACAACCCCTCCCCTGTTAGAGAAAACTCCGCAGCAGGAGTATAAACAGAAACTACGGTCTAGTAAATTAAGTCAGCCAGTTTGATTGTCTAAGTCCTCCCCTAGGTGAAACGGTTAGACTGTTTCTGACATGTATAAAATAGACCCCCATAGTGAGAGAGTTAGTCAAAACTCAATCCGATGTATCGTTTTTCTATGTTTCATATTATTTCTCAGCATTATGATTTCCTGCACCAGTTATGCATTTTTCCTGTATCTCCCTGTTTCACATGTAAATAAGTCTGCTAATGCTACAGCAGAGCACACGTTTAGTGATCTGCCCCCTCATGAACTCTCCTCAAGGTCTCCCTCACCGAACAGGTTTAGATCTAGAAAATGAAGTGTATAATTTAGGTAATTATTCGTCGAATTTTATGGTCCTGAATGTTCAGTCTGATACTACTCCAGACTTACCTGCTATTTCAGTACTACCAGTCAAAGGCGAATTATGTGTCCGAAATAAGGGTTCCGTACATGTAGGACATAGTGATTGTACTACTATTGTCAAGTATAGTGACAGTGGGAAATCTATTTTCAAAGCTTCACGTCATTCATATTTTATTTGTGGTCAAACCGCATATGTTCGTCTGCCCCTCGATTGGGAGGGAACCTGTTACATTGCCTTCCTACTGCCACCAGTTTTCCTAGCCCCACCTGATTATCATAGAAATACACATCTAGTACACATTAGACATAGAAGGGAGTCCCCAATTGTCGATTATACTGAAACTGCTCTAGAACAGTATACAGATTTCAATAGAGGTTTCTTCTTCTTTATAGGACCTATCCAGAATAGTAAGTTAATCCGTAGACTAACCAGAACCCTTGAAGCTGTAGTAAATGAGACTGCCTCTGCCCTAGGTAACTTAACTGAAGAGCAATCTGCTATGAGATTTGTCGTTTTACAGAATCGTCTCGTCCTTGACGTCATACTGGCCGATAGGGGCGGGGCCTGTAGAGTCATCGGATCTAGTTGCTGCATTTTCATTCCAAATAACGCGCCGTCTGTTTATTCCGCTATAACCAGACTCCATAAAATTGCCCATCTGATACACCAAGATCCAGGCACCTGGACATGGTCCGGTTGGTTCTGGAATATATTTTCCGCATGGGGATGGAAAATATTGTCCTTTCTAGGTATTGCAGTAGCGATCATATTCAGCTGCTGCCTCTGTATACAATGTGGCCCTGCGATTTGCGGCATTTGTGCTACCTCTTGTATTCCTAGTCCCAAGCCCCGTTCTAAATCCCGTTCCAAGAGGATTCGAGATGAGCAAATGATACTGTATGAAATGATAGATGGTATCATGAATATTGATGTTTCCTGATGGAAACGTAGTGACAAGGAGGGAATGTGGAAAAGTAAATTTTGCCATGTTCTGTGTCCCTACGTGTCATCCATCATATGTTATGTGTGCATGATTAAATATGCATATGCATTCCCCATGTCTGATTAATGACGCAATTACAGTTGTGTCCCCCTCTAGTATGCTAGTTTCCAGTCCTCGTGAATACTACGAATATCAGGCCTATGTAAAGCTACGTTGCCACGTTTCTCAGTGTGCACGTTATTCCATTATAAAGTCCCCGTTTCTAGGCCTCAAAAGGGCCCGGACACCAGATTCAGCTCCTGTCTCCTGAAGCCTCGCTTAGGAGGGATACAGCCCCCACCTGTATCCTCGACCCTTCACTTACTTCCTGCCTCGCAGTGCCCGGCCCAGCCTGGCTCAGTCTCTGAGTCTGCCAAGAATATGTTATGATTCCAGTTATCAGTTCAGTCCTCCTTCTCTGCATTCCTAAGCTACTGAACTGCATCAATAGTTTCCGTCATTGTCTAGCCTTCACGTCTCCACGTTAGAGAAATACTGCATTTAATGGTCATCTAATATTCTTCATCACGCACTACATGTAGAATAATGCATGGTCCAGTCTCAGAATCAAGTTAACCTTTCCCCTCCTAACTTCTAGTTCCTATCAACATGTTCCCTAAACATCAGATACTAGATAGGGTTTAGGTACATGTCGCTCCGACTCTCCAGACTTCAGTCTCTGCTCCTAGCACAGAGTTCATAGCCCCCAGCTTCTCCTAGTGATACGTCATTGCTAGTTTGCGCGCACCATCAGGTTAGAGGTCCCGGCTCCTCAGGTAGCCCCCTCCATGGTTTCCGCCCCATTCATGACATTTTCTGTTACGTCTGCACCACATGTCTATGTATACGCCCAGTTACACCTACTTTCGCCCTTATCTTTCGCGACTGCTACGCGTCACACCTATTGCTCCACCCACTGCTACGCCTACTGCAATGTAATGCTATATGTTTGCGTTATGTATATATGCTCATGTATTGTTATTAAAAGCCAGCGCGCTCATCCCAGATCCAGCCCCAGCAGCTGCTGGGCCCTGTCATCCTATTCCTATGCAGGTTGTCCTGTTCCTGTCCTTATGCTGTATTAAACCTGCAAAACTCCTACTACCTCGAATCTTGACTCTTATTTATTGAGCTATCTGTTATGATATATGTCTAGTCAAAAAGAGAGGTATTATTTATTTATTTACCACATAACCCATGCTGCAGGTCGGTCCTCCACCTAGCCCCTTATCTCAGTATGAATTGTTATACTACTTAAATGAGCTAGAGCTCTTAGCTTTGCATTTACTTTGATATAATGTCTCCCTGTGATGACGATGAAGTCCATCTTCAGTCAGACAGACTACAACAGCAATGTCACGTAAACACGCAGGAAGGAATAAGGCCTAGAGTCCTAGCACTGGAACCTCAAACCTACTTGAGATGGCTCATAACTAGGAATCTAAATATCTCTATAGCGCATCTTTCAAGAGCTGACAATGTGAAAGGGGAGGTCAACAGCAGATTGTCCCAGGACAACTAGAGGACAAGTAGCACAAAGCTGCTCGGAAGTTTGGGTCTACTCTCCAGACTTCATAGTCTGATCCTGCACGCGAAATTTCAATACCTGAGCTTTGGAGCTTGGCTCCTAAATATATCCAAGATGGATATCAACATCTACCACAAGAAAACATTGATATTTTAAAGAAGCCAATAGACTTTCTACCAGAAGCTCATACACATTTTAATCTACATTTGATGCATGAAAAGAATTTCATGCTAAGAATCATTTCTCTCATGCCTTCTTTACCTGTGCCGATCAACCCAGAGATTATACAGCCACAAAAGCTTTCCGAGTTCTTTATAAACCTCTTTTTTTCAGAATGCCTCTCATTTGAACGTGTTTGGGGATATTCAGAAGATGGTCTCTAACGCCAAGCATTAGTTTCCTCTGTTGTACCTCAACATAGTTCTTTTGAAAATAATCTTTTCCTCATTTGAACGGATACATAAAGCCACCCTATGATGAAGGCAACCTTTTTAGTGTCTATTGGTTAGTCAGGTAGGCATAGTGAGATTCAGGCACTATATTTCAAGGGGCTAGCTGGGTGAGTTTGGGACAATACTGAACAATAGTTTGTGTTATCTCGGCGGGAAACGTGATATCCAGAGAAAGAGTAAACATATCCAAGTGAATGTCTAAAATTTGCAAAGGTAGAAAGGAAGGATAGATCTGAGGGCTAGAGCAGGTTGGAATGGGTTTTGATCAGGAAACTGGAAGTCTGCCATAGGGGAACTATATGATAAAACAAGTACTATAACAAAGTGGTACAAAAGGGAAACAACAGATAAACTATCGTAAATGATAGTTTGAATGCTCCTTGGATACTGATCTCTCTGTGAGGTGATAAAATCTTACAAGAAAATAAAGAGCAGGTTCATCTCACGGAATTCAGTGTGACACCCAGCAGCTCCAATGGAGAAAGAGCTCTGAGTGGTTCTCTGTGCCAGAGGCACAGGCCTCTGAATCTAACTGACACCCTTGACCCCAGTGCCAATCAAGATATAAATACACATGAAAAGAAATGGGAGCAGTGGCGGGAACAATGATACAGGAGCTGAGCTCATGGAAAAGCAGGCCTGGAATCAAGGTTGTGTTCAGAACGGGAATGCACAGAATATAAAGCAAGTTGTTTACTCATAATGGGACGGATCAGGAAGAGTGCAGACCAGACTAGAAACGATGACCATCACCGAAACAGAGAGGCAGGATAACGAGATGGAAACAGAAGGCAAGCCTGGAAACACATTAGTAATGATGGGAAAGAGCACGTGGAGACTTAACAACCAAGCCAGCTGCGAGCAGCCGCAAAGTGGGCTCAGAGGGCTAAGGTAGCTGGAAGTTCAGTGAAGGAGCACAGGTGCAGTGCGTGACTGAGGTGCAAAGACGACACCAGGTCCAGGACATCAGGGAACCACTGTTGAAGGGAAGGCAACACTGGGGCTTGTAAAAGGGAGGACCAGGAGACACCAGGATGGGGATAGAAAACATGGAACAGGGTGCGGATCGGAGCTAAGAGATAGAAAGGTCCAAAATGCAGATATCAAAAAGGTCAGAATAACTTTAGGATTGGGGAACCAAGCTAGTGATTAGAGAACCACCACCAGGACGTCATATAGGGAGTGTCCTTGTTCAGAGGGAAGTACACTGACTGTATGCAACAGGAAAGTGGAGCAGAAACCTGGACTGGAAGGTGAAGAGAAACTAAGTATGCCAAGTGTAGATGTATATATTGTCCTGTACAGCTGAAAAGGCTGTTTTAACAGAGCCCTTGTGAGCAACACCTAGTGGCAGGATGCCAGAATCCTGACACTGTGGTCTCAAGAGACATGCACACTATTACCGTAGAACATGGTAATTAACAGAACGCATGCAGCTATTTTCACAAAATTAGATTCAGTCCTCATAGCAATAAGAGAAAATTGTTATAAACTTTTTGAAGATCCATCATCCCTTGGCAGAGAGGACCCTACGTATACTATATTTGAGCAGGGCTCTGCCTTTTCACCTTAATACAACCAAAGACCTTAGACAATCTTTTGTCATGCACAGGCCCATTGCATTTTGGTCAACCTAAAACTCAATCTACATGTGGCTCTAACTGCCCCTGTGACAAAATATTTTGTTTTCAGACATTTGAAAGGTGGGTAATTGTAGATATGTACATACTGTTACAAGACATTATTGCCTTGACTGAGACTCAGACTCCTGAGCTGACACCTAAGTGGGTCGTGCCTTCTTTAAGAGCATCTTTACCTAATAACGTGACTACTGTTTTGCCATTTTGAAGCTCGTTCCACTATTTTTAAATGATTGACTTGCAGCTCTAGTCAGGTCAGTATTTGTTACCGATAAAGCTACATATTAAAGGTATTTATCAAGAAAATGTTCATTGAAGAATTGAGGTCATAAACAATTGCCAGAATCGTTAGGTTGATATTTTTTTCATTTTTTCCTTTAAAAAAATAAATAAAAGGTGACAAAGGTTGTTATTACAGCCAAAACGCGTCCTGTCCGGAGTGGCCTGATGGAATAAACTGGGCCCACTCTTTCTTTTACTGGGAAGGAGTTGTGGTGATTATATATATATATATTTATATATCCAGGTATTCTGTTTACTTGATGCAATTGTGCACAATCCAATAACGGACACAGACCACACTTTGGTGCTTCAAGAGTTTATTCGGTGCTCGTGGACGCCTTGGCGCGTTTTGTCCCCTCCCTCTGGCCTTGCTCACATGACACAGTGTAGAGGTTCACATTGGCTTAAATACATTCAGTATGTTTGTGACGTTAGGCTTCAAGGCATCTACATTCATAGACATAGAAAAGTGCTTTATTCGCATTTCAGTTATCGATGCAAAAAGGATCAGTGCTTAATTTAAAATATATTTGTGCAAAGTACAAGTTATAAGAAATTAGACAAATATAAAAACGATTTTCAGTTATCATTTGTCAATAATTTAAATAAATAAAAGCACATTAAAAAAAGAGCCACATTTTGTAAAATGGCACAGATTAACGTCATTGGTGTTAAAAAGCCAATGTGCAAATATAAAGTGTATGTGCAAAAAAGTGTTTTGTACAAAGGATAAATGTGCAAAAAATATATGTATCTCGCAAAATATGCCTTAGTCACTCCAATAGGGTGTTTCGTCGGCATTAATTATTTATTATGGGTGCGAAGATCAACATATATATCTTTTTTTATATATATAAAAAAAATTCTTCCCTTCTTTTTTACTTGTTTCTCTTTTTTATATATTTGTTTATCTGTGACTCATTTAAATATAACCGTATAAATACATTTGAGTCACTGCTGAGGGACATTGTATTTCTGCAATATTACTGGAGCCCCAGTAACCTTATAAACTTTTGATATCAGTATCTTATAAAGTGCTTTGTGCTGAACAGAGTTTTTTGTGTGAGAACCCGAGGTTTCTGAAAATATCGGTTTAAATACCCAAGTAGCATATTTCACAGTTTTTAAGGTTAGCAGCGCATAGTTAGAGTTTCTGACAAGTTTACTTAATTCACTAAATATTTCTGTAAATAAAGATAAATATGGTTCATCTTTAGGATAGTCATTGTACACATAGGTATATACAACCTCCTTAATGCAAATTATAAGCTTAAAGGTTACATCTAAAATAGATCAGATTAGCTTGTGATAAATATGCATAAAAGGTTTGTATAAAAAGGTACATGAGAAAATACAGACTATTAAATCAATACATCTGTATTCAATAAATATAGTATAAAACTCATTCTGCTAAAACCTCAGTATCGATAAAAGTTCATGAGATGACATTTGATCAGTTAATCAAAGGCAGGGAAACACATCCTCAGACATATTCAAACCTGACGGCTGCTTTGTATTTAATTCTAGAATATATCTGGTCTCTACTTGTCGTAATTTTTTTTCTCTGTTTCCACCCCTCCTACTTGCTGGAACAGAGTCAATTACAAAAAAATCTAAGATCCCGGCTGTTAGATTTGTGTTTAGATTTGAAATGCCTTGCTACTGGGTAGGTATTATCCTGATTATTTATTGCCCTTAAGTGTGGCAAGATTCTTTTATGTACTTGGAGCTTTGTGCTCCCCACATACAATAAATTACAAGAGCAGGATAAAACATAAACAGCGAATTCTGTTTTACATGTCAGTAGCTTATTGATTTTATGTTCTTTCTGATCAAAGGGTGAAATGTAAGATAATTTATTTGTACCTTGTTGGCATGCCTTACAAACTTTACAGTTATAGAATCCAGTATGCGTTTGCAGCCAATTGGCTGATTCAATGACCTCTGGACTTGTCTTTATGAGTTCATCTCGCATAGAGCGACCTCTGCTGTAAGTTATCGATGGTTTCTTGGGTAGTTTAGGACCAATTATAGGGTCGCTGAGCACTAGAGTCCAGTTTTTCATGATTATGGATTCTACCTTTTTGTGTTGTTGGCTATATTGGACAACAATCCTGAATGTTTTATCTTGTTCTTTCTCATTTTCTTTCTGCCCACCTGTGGTGTTATCTTCTCCATTACCCTTTTTGTTTGTACCTGTTATTAGCAACTCCAGCCTTTCTTTTTTCATCAATTTTGTGATAGCTATATCAATCACCTTTTCTGTATAGCCCCGCTCTAGGAATCATAGTTTGCTATCCTGTTGGGCTTCCAGTCACATTCCTTACTGTGGATCCACCTAAGTCTCAGCGTCTCCCCCTAGGGGATGCTGGTGATCAGGTGTTTTACATGGGAGCTCTTGGCATGGAGTGTAGAGTTACCCGCTGTTGTTTTGCGGTGGAACTTCAGTGTCAAGGAAGCTTACTGATGTGGTGCTTATGTTTGCAGTGAAGTGCAAATTTAATGTGTTGTTATTAATGGCCTTCACAAATTCTTTAGCAGTATCTAAGCCACCATCCCGTATGACAAATATATCGTCAAAAAACCTTAACCATGCTTTGACATGGGCGGTCATGGCTTCCTGATGTTGCGTCATGAGGACCAGCTCCTCCCACCAGCCCATGTGCAGGCAGGCATAGCTTGGGGAGAAGCTGGCCCCCATGGCAACTCCTCTCAGTTGTTTATAGAGGAGGTTGTTGAACATGAATATATTATTGTTTAGACAGAATTTAACCATCTCTAGTATCATCATCTTGTGTTGTCTTATTTTACCCAAAGATTTTTCCAAGAAATATTCCAATGCCCTTAAACCATCAACATGATTAATACTTGTATACAGTGAACTAACGTCAAGTGCATTGAAGCATTGAGGTCATAAACAATTCCCAGAATCGTTAGGTTGATATTTTTTTCATTTTTTCCTGTAAAAAATAAAATAAAAGGCAACAAAGGCTGTTATTACAGCCAAAACGCGTCCTGTCCGGAGTGGCCTGATGGAATAAACTGGGCCCCTTTCATCCAACTCTTTCTTTTACTGGGAAGGAGTTGTGGTGATTATATATATATATATATATATATATATATATATATATATATATATATATATATAAAAGAAATTTGGCACGAGATTGTGGTCCGGACCTGTTTGTTTGGTGTGATTCCATTGTCGCAGGTGTAATGGGATATATATATATATATATATATATATATATATATATATATATATATATATACATATATGTTACCAAACGATACCAATAGCAACGCTCTCAGAAATCAGAACATCACGCTCAAATCAAAGTCCAAGGGTGTTTATTACACCTACAACATGTTTCGGCTTAGACAAGCCTTGATCACGTAAGTCTACTTGTGTGCACAGTGTGTAAATAAAGTTTGGAGAGGGTCAGTGACATCGAAGTAGGATGCCCAATTCGCTGCAGAAATGGCCGCCATCTTGGAATGGTAAACATACTCACAAGTGCTGTACAAGTGCAAATTGAGACATGGATAAACACAACTCGATAAGGAGAACTGATCAAAACAAAGAAAGTATCTACAAATTGTGCAGAACTTAAAGCAATTAATGTGCAATACATCGCCATACCATGGAATTGTCCCTCATGCGCTGAGGTATATAAGCAATTCGGAAAAAGTTGAGGTTGTTGCCTCATACAAATACCTTGAACTGCAGCATATGGCCTGTCGAGTCAACCACGCAAGAGGGGACTGACAAGGCTATTGAAATCCTTGCCTGCAGATCGGAACTGAAACTCTGCCAAATGCAGGCAATAACATCCATCCCATGCAGTATAATGTCAGTGGATACTTTCAACATCCAGTGCCGTAGTGGACTTCAGCTACCACAATGCCCAGCAAACCGTTAGCAGCTTCGAGGTGGGGCATAAAAGTGAGGAAAATCAGCTGAATCCACTCACAACAATTGCATGAATCGAGGCGTTACCTCTGAAGAAGTTTGCAGCCCAAACGAAACGCGTCAGGTGCCTCACACTGCAATAAAAGGCTGTCTGCCAAATCTGAATACCGTGTGCGTCTCATCAACTCTTTTTTTAAAAAGGAGGGAAATGCTGTTCATACAAAGCGACTGGTCCTGTCGCAGAGATTACGCACCACCTAAAGAGCGCCGAGCATTTTCCCCGCCTCTGGACCACAACTGAAAATCTTGGACAAACCGAAAACCAGGGGAAATCGGCTGCCGCCTGTCACTGGAGTCGGGTAGGATCCCCCGCAGTCCCATCAAAGACTGGGAAGCAACGTAGGGAGGTATACAGACCTGGAAATGGACACCAGCGCGTTCCAGGAAAGCCAGCTGTCATGACACCGACCATCGCGCTAAGAGCAGAACTGCAGCATATGGCCTGTCGAGTCAACCACGCAAGAGGGGACTGACAAGGCTATTGAAATCCTTGCCTGCAGATCGGAACTGAAACTCTGCCAAATGCAGGCAATAACATCCATCCCATGCAGTATAATGTCAGTGGATACTTTCAACATCCAGTGCCGTAGTGGACTTCAGCTACCACAATGCCCAGCAAACCGTTAGCAGCTTCGAGGTGGGGCATAAAAGTGAGGAAAATCAGCTGAATCCACTCACAACAATTGCATGAATCGAGGCGTTACCTCTGAAGAAGTTTGCAGCCCAAACGAAACGCGTCAGGTGCCTCACACTGCAATAAAAGGCTGTCTGCCAAATCTGAATACCGTGTGCGTCTCATCAACTCTTTTTTTAAAAAGGAGGGAAATGCTGTTCATATATATATATATATATATATATATATATATATATATATATATATATATATATACATATATGTTACCAAACGATACCAATAGCAACGCTCTCAGAAATCAGAACATCACGCTCAAATCAAAGTCCAAGGGTGTTTATTACACCTACAACATGTTTCGGCTTAGACAAGCCTTGATCACGTAAGTCTACTTGTGTGCACAGTGTGTAAATAAAGTTTGGAGAGGGTCAGTGACATCGAAGTAGGATGCCCAATTCGCTGCAGAAATGGCCGCCATCTTGGAATGGTAAACATACTCACAAGTGCTGTACAAGTGCAAATTGAGCCATGGATAAACACAACTCGATAAGGAGAACTGATCAAAACAAAGAAAGTATCTACAAATTGTGCAGAACTTAAAGCAATTAATGTGCAATACATCGCCATACCATGGAATTGTCCCTCATGCGCTGAGGTATATAAGCAATTCGGAAAAAGTTGAGGTTGTTGCCTCATACAAATACCTTGAGGTTTAAAATTGAGAGAAAACTGAGTAATACACCTCAGTTTCTAGCAATGAGGGCTAAAGCGCAACGTCTTATTTATGGCTTCAATTTATTTAAAAAAGAAATTAAGCTGTCCATCTTACAGCCACCTATTATCTGTTATGTCGGCACAGTTAATGCCTTCTGTCACATATGGTAGTGAAATTATGAGGGATTGTGAAACCGGATTCCTAAATAGTATATAAACGAAGGTTTAAAAAATGTCTTCCTCATACAGCAAGCAGCATCACCGGCTCAAGTTCATTTACAGTTTGGTTTGACCAATAAAATGCATCGGAGCAAAAGTGCTTTGATCGAATTATTTGGAAGGCTTAGAGCAGCCACAATTGATTCTACTGAGAAATTGTGCTGGAAAGAAATAGAAGCTCAGGGAGAGAAGAAAACAAATGGTTCCTGGGGCTGTTACTTAGCACAAGTTATTGAGGATCTTTGTGTTCAAGAAATTTAGAACTCAGGGGGGCGTGGCTTGGACGGCGGTGCGAATGGCCGCCTAACCTCGAGCTCCGCAATTCAGGAGAGCGACTACTTCGTTTCCCAGCTGACTCACCGTCCGTTTCAGCAGGAGAAACGACGGATCCGATGCCCCATGCCTCGCAGAGCCCTCCGGTGCCCTGAGCGCCGACCTTGATCTTCCTCACGAAGACTTTTGCAGCTTTTTGGAGCGCCCACGCGCCCGACATCGGTGCCTCTCAAAATGGCGGCGCCCCGTCGCATCGGTGATGCCTGACCAAAACCTCGGGCTCCATTACCCAACCACAACAGCTCGAACCCTAACACACCGGGGATGCTAACACCAAGGATGGAATCCCTCACACACCGGTAAGAGGCACATCAGCGCATCCCTAGCATCTTAATGCTGTTCCCTGCCCGTCTTGCCTGACCCTAAGATGGCGGCCATCCTAAAAAAACGATCCGATTCTGCTTTCACCCTTAAAAGCCACTAAAAATCTATTTGAGGAAGCGGTTCTCCTCTGATATCAAAGAGAAGACCTTCTGCCTGCCTTTGATGAGACTTGATGAGACTTCCCTCGATCTTTGAGATCCACGAACTTTAAACATACTGATAGTGTCCCTATTTCCATCTACAGCACTGCAACACTGCAACACAGAGCCAACCACAGGGCCAACCAGTTTGTCAGCCACCCAGTTTACCTGCAACACTGTTAAGCTGACAAACCTGACAAACCCTAGACCAGAGACAACTCGCCTACAATCACAGAGCCAACCGGCTGGCCAGCACTAAGGAAATCACCTGCTTATCCGTGCCCACCTGCCTTCCTGGTTCTGAACAGGATCTCCTTGTGGGTCACTGCGGATCTCCCTGCGATATCATCTGTGTAACACACCCCCTGGTATTAACCGCCAATACTTGCCACGCAACTGCAACCAGTTCCTACCTCTCTGATTAAGCCCGGCGACCCCCAGACGGGGTAACTGAAGGTTCTCCTCAGCCCTCACTTTCAAGATGGCGGGCAGAGACGATAAGAACAATCCAAAAAAGGTGAAACCTGAACCACAGCTTTCCGATTCCCCCATTAAAAACAGAGCTGACATGGCGGCCACAATGGAAATCATACTGAAAAAACTGGGGGACCTTACCGAAATCTCCAAATCTACCAAAGCGAACACAGACTCTATGCAGCTAGAGTTAACAGCTATTAGAGCTGATATGAATGATCTAAAATCAGGCCTGGGAACAGCGGAGCAACGCATCAGCGATGTAGAGGATCTCTCACGCCAGTCGGCCACTAGAATACAACGCCTTGTTTCCACCACTGATTTCCTCAGGCGCCAAAATGCTGAGTTGGAAGACCGAAACAGGCGGGGGAACGTCAGAATTTTCGGAACACCGGAAAATGCGGAGAAAGATGCGGATTCCTGTGTGGCTTTCTTGGAAGCATGGATCCCCATGATCACCAAAATTGTATTCCCACACGGTCTGGAGCTAGACCGGGCGCACAGAATCCCCACATTCACTACCAACCGCGAGAGAGGTCCCAGACCAATGATCTGCAAGCCACTCAGATATCAGCATGTCGAAATGATTCTACAATATGCAAGAAAGAACCACTCCATCATGTGGGAAGGCCACAAGATCGTCTTTACGCAAGACTATTCCAAAGACACTGTGGAGGTTCGCAAGGGGTTCCTCGAGCTCCGCACCGTACTCAGATCCAAAAACATCACTTGCTCCTTTGCAGGTCCCGCCAAATTCAAAGTCATCTTAAACGGCCTCCCGAAGTTCTTCACTGACCCGAGGGATTTGAAAGACTACCTGAAAAATGGCCCACCTCAAGAAATGGACCAGTCAAATGCCCCATCCAATAAAAGGAAAACCACGTGACTATACTATACTATTGAGGAGCAGGTTACGCGTCACTTTGGCCTCTCCAGGCCGCACCACTGTGCATTTAATGCTAAGTCGTTTTTGCTTTCCTCTGGTCTCTATTGTTGCTAGCCGACCATTCACGTTACCAAGTATATGTCATATTATACGTTAGCGTTCCACCTTTGTCATACATATGATTAGTACTGTCAATGTTGATTTCTGTTCTCCTCCGAAGAACAAAGTAGTGATAGCTATAGTCAGCTTTTCTTACAGTTTTTCTAATAAGCAACGCAACTACTCGTACCTGGTTTCATCTCACTATCATACGTCTTTATGCTTAATACCAGTATAACGGTTTCAATAGTTTAACGATTTTGATAGTTTAGCACAATGTTCAGCTGGATTGTTTACTATGTCTATAGGCGCAACACTACTAGTTGCTCATGGCCTAGTATTACATTGGTATTGTTACATACCGAAGGAAATTGTATCCGCGGTCACATGTAAGCTCGACATTTTAACATGTTCGTTCTAACATGGGAACACCGAGCGAAGTTTGTTAATGATTAATAACTCCTGATTTGCCTAGCTGGGTACTGCCGTCGTACTCCTTACGTACGTATTTGGGGGGGAGGGGGGGAGGGGGGGAAGGGAGGTTTTGCATGGGTAGTGGGAAAAAGAGAGAGCATTCGACAATTATTGTATGTCAGTACTTTAGAGCGTTATACATCACCTTATGTTATTTTTGGCCCCCTTTTTTGTCCGTTTCCTACAGTTACAACTCGCGCATGCCAGATTTATCTCTGGCCAGTACAACAATTCTGTCCCCTTGTGGTCGCAATAACACCCTGACTCTCATAATGATAACTGTTTCACTACATTGCCTCCCGCCAGATTTAAATTTAGCGATAATCTTGTCTGTCAATGTCTAACACTAAATCCATACCAGATGACCTCAAGATTGTGTCGCTAAATGTTAAGGGACTTAACCACCCTGTAAAAAGAAGGAAAGTGATTGATTACATCACCAAAACTAAAGGGGATATTATCCTCCTGCAGGAATCTAAACTATCGGAAGAGGACACACGATTCCTAAACGTTCACTGGGCCTCCCATATACTGGCGTCCCCGGCACCACACAAGAAGGGGGGTCTAATCACACTGATATCAAAGAAGGCGAACATAACACTGGTATCACACACTCACGACACGGAAGGGAGGGTTTTGATGGTCCACCTACGCAGGGAAGAGGACCCCATACATGTAGTGAATATATACGGCCCCAACGCAGACGACCCCGAGTTCTGGGACTCAGTGTCTCCCTCGATGGAACATATCCCTTTGGATGACCTTTTGATTGTGGGTGGCGACTTCAATCTCCCCCTAGACCCCTTATTAGACAGGCAATCCAAAAGCTCATTTCACCCTTCACGTTCGCACCAGGCCCTTCTGCGTTTTTCCGAACGTTACTGCCTTAGAGACTCGTGGCGTCTCCAAAACCCTGAGGGAAGAGATTACACCTTTTATTCCATCCCTCACAACTCTTACTCACGTATTGACTTTATCCTAATATCCTCCACCTTTGCACACCTAATAGAGGAAACTGACATTGCCCCTAAACTAATTTCCGACCACGCCTGATTTCACACCAAACTTGCAGGCTCCCGCTCGACCAGACCGCCCAGAAGATGGAGATTCAATGATGACACTCTAACCAACCCTGAAGACAAACTTATGATTACTAACGCCATTGAAGAGTACTTACTATTGAATAATATCCCTGACACGGACCCAAATACCCTCTGGGACGCACTCAAACCCACGATCCGTGGGGTCATTATCAACATAAGAGCCAAAGCCAACAAAGCAATAAACAAAGAATTGGAGCTACTAGAGAGGGAGATCAGATCATTAGAAGCCTTACACAAACCCAACCCCCAAGACCCAAATCCCCTTGACCAACTTATAAAAAAGAAATACGAGTATAACTCCATCACAAGTAAAAGAGCAGGGGTGTGGATCAACCGCTTCAAAGCCTTAAAACTATGTGAGGGTAACAAAGCCGGGAAGCTACTAGCCTCCTATCTTAAACATAAACAGAAGCTAGCGACCATTTCCTCAATAAAGGACCCCGCAAATAACACACACACTAATCAAACCAAGATTCTGGAAACCTTTAAATCATTTTACGAGGAACTGTATAGGAACAATAAATCTCTGGACCTAAAAGCTTGCTCGGAATACCTGGAGTCCCTCGACCTCCCCAAACTTCCGGAGACTGACAAAACACATCTAGGGTCCCCCATCACTGCTACAGAAATATCGTCGGCCATCAAATCACTCAAAAACAATAAAGCCCCAGGTCCTGACAGATTCTCAGCATCCTTCTACAAAGCCTTTGACAGTCAACTTTCACCAATACTCCAAACTGTGTTCAACTCTTTTGCCTCTAGCGGGAGTATCTCTCCCTCGATGAGCGAAGCGACAATAATTGTTATACCCAAAGAAGGGAAGGACCCCCTCCAGACCAAAAACTACCGCCCCATCTCGCTAATTAATATTGACTGCAAAATCTATGCCAAGATCTTAGCTACTAGATTGAACTCCGTGCTGCCCAGATTGATAAGTCCGTCACAAGTGGGTTTTTTGAAAAACAGGATGTCGAATGATAACACCAGACTCCTTTGTCATGTACTTGAAAAAGCGAAATCTTGCGAAACACCGATGATAGCAATAACCCTTGATGCTGAGAAAGCATTTGACAAAGTCTCATGGCCCTTTCTTCAACAATGTATGGGCTCATTCAATCTGAGTAACTCATTCATTAAAATGGTGATGGACTTATACTCCTCCCCCTCTGCCCGTATAGCAATTAATGGGACGCTTTCCAGCCCGTTCCGCCTGTTTCAGGGCACCAGACAGGGTTGTCCACTTTCACCGGCTCTATTCCTACTGGCACTTGAACCCCTGCTAACAGACATAAAAAACAACGAGGACATCACAGGTGTAGCCTTCGGAAAGACCCGGATAAAACTAGCGGCATATGCCGACGACATCTTAATCACCACTGAAAACCCAACTGTATCAATCAAGGGCCTTATGTCCTCAATCAGCAAATACTCTGCGTTGTCCGGCTATAAATTAAACAGGGACAAATCCGAAGTCAAACCACTTAATGTACACACCACCAAAGACGTCCTTGGTGATTCGGGACTAGCCTGGCAACCAGATGTTATAAAGTACTTAGGCATAGAATTCACTGACAACATTTTAAGCACACTCAAACACAATGAATCGACCACACTAGCGAAAATCAAAAAAACCCTAGATGGCTGGTCACCGCGGTTCATCACATGGTGGGGTCGACTAGAATCTATAAAAATGATGATTTCTCCTCTGGTCAATTATCTAAGTTCCATGCTTCCCCTTACACTTTCTAACGACTTTCACTCTAAACTAGATAAGTTGATCTCCTCCTTCCTCTGGCAGGGGAAAAAAGCCAGAATTAGCATGAAAAAACTACGTCTTGATAAAACCTTGGGGGGTGTCAACCTGGCTGACTTTCGACTTTACCAGACAGCCTTCTTGGCAAAGCAAGGTGCGATTTGGCTAACGCCGCAAACAGATTACACGCCGGTGTGGCTGCATGTAGAAAAATCTCTATTAGAGGATCTTGACCCCTCTGCCCTTCTCACCGTCAAGTTACGCCCCAACATCGACTCGGGGATCATATTTAAGAACACAAAAAACTCCCTCCTCCAGATAAGCAAGTCCCTACCCCACCAATTTCGTAACTCAAAATGGGAATCTCTTTGGCAGAACAGCACGCTGACATACAAGGGTAAACCTCTGTACAACCCTTCCTGGATCAGGAAAGGAATCCATTTCCCTCACCAGCTTTATGAGGGTTCAGCTCCACTTACTTTCAAAGATTTACAGGACAAATTCCAGCTCGAGGACATCGACTTTTACTATTTCCTACACGTTAAGGTCGCTCTCACAAGAGCAAACTTGAGCAACACCTCCCCCTCACTCCCTGACCTTCTAACCGCCCTTAATAAACTTGGACACCAGGTATCCAGAATGTACAAAATGATAAGACCACAGAACTCTATCCTGGTCTCTGCAATACAATCTTACTGGGAATCGTATTCTTCTACTCCCACCTCGGAAAGCGAATGGGCCAAAATTTGGGAGTCAACCACAAGACACAAAATTAGTCCGACTCTGTCCCAAACTAAATTCTGGCTCCTACACAAAGCCTTTTGGACTCCTAGGAGGCTTTTCCTTCACAACATCAAGGATACTGACTCCTGCTGGAACTGCTCGGAACCAGGAGGAGACCTTGAACACCTAATATTTAAATGCCCCCGTGTTACCACCTACTGGGACAGAATATTTAAATTCATTAACGAATCCCTACACATTTCTCTCCCGAGAGAATTTGCCTCTATAGTTATGGGTTCCTCCAAAGCTGTCACTCTAGATGAAAATGACAAAGCCCTACTTGATCTCCTACTGACAGCGGCGGTTAAAATCATAACAACCAATTGGAAAAACACAGCCAAAGCCTCCTTCCCCCATTGGCTCAACTGGGTTTCTAATCTCAGGGGTGCCGATAACACCACCCTTGCATCCAGCCCCTGGCGCCCACAACATAGGAAACTATGGTCCTCACTTGACTCTCCTTTCGATCTCTTCAAGCCCCCGTGAAATGCCTAATCTCTGCCTACCCAATCAACGGCTCAAAGTGGTTAAGGTGGGACGCAACACACCCTACTGTACCGTATTTCTGATATAATATATAATAATATTTCTGTATAATTGCTTGCTGCATTAAGCCTCTAGTGTTGTACTGATAGGATGATTTACTTTCTTGTTTTTTTCTTTTCTTTCTCCCCTCCCCTCTTATGTTATCCTCCACTTGTTCGATTACATTTGTCATTATACCACGAATTTCTATCTGCTCTTGTATGTACTGTTCATATCATGCCAATCTCTCTCAATAAAATCTTTGTGAACACAAAAAAAGAAATTTAGAACTTAGGCACGGGGAAATAGGCCATTAACAAAGCCTTGATAAAACCTTGGGGGGTGTCAACCTGGCTGACTTTCGACTTTACCAGACAGCCTTCTTGGCAAAGCAAGGTGCGATTTGGCTAACGCCGCAAACAGATTACACGCCGGTGTGGCTGCATGTAGAAAAATCTCTATTAGAGGATCTTGACCCCTCTGCCCTTCTCACCGTCAAGTTACGCCCCAACATCGACTCGGGGATCATATTTAAGAACACAAAAAACTCCCTCCTCCAGATAAGCAAGTCCCTACCCCACCAATTTCGTAACTCAAAATGGGAATCTCTTTGGCAGAACAGCACGCTGACATACAAGGGTAAACCTCTGTACAACCCTTCCTGGATCAGGAAAGGAATCCATTTCCCTCACCAGCTTTATGAGGGTTCAGCTCCACTTACTTTCAAAGATTTACAGGACAAATTCCAGCTCGAGGACATCGACTTTTACTATTTCCTACACGTTAAGGTCGCTCTCACAAGAGCAAACTTGAGCAACACCTCCCCCTCACTCCCTGACCTTCTAACCGCCCTTAATAAACTTGGACACCAGGTATCCAGAATGTACAAAATGATAAGACCACAGAACTCTATCCTGGTCTCTGCAATACAATCTTACTGGGAATCGTATTCTTCTACTCCCACCTCGGAAAGCGAATGGGCCAAAATTTGGGAGTCAACCACAAGACACAAAATTAGTCCGACTCTGTCCCAAACTAAATTCTGGCTCCTACACAAAGCCTTTTGGACTCCTAGGAGGCTTTTCCTTCACAACATCAAGGATACTGACTCCTGCTGGAACTGCTCGGAACCAGGAGGCGACCTTGAACACCTAATATTTAAATGCCCCCGTGTTACCACCTACTGGGACAGAATATTTAAATTCATTAACGAATCCCTACACATTTCTCTCCCGAGAGAATTTGCCTCTATAGTTATGGGTTCCTCCAAAGCTGTCACTCTAGATGAAAATGACAAAGCCCTACTTGATCTCCTACTGACAGCGGCGGTTAAAATCATAACAACCAATTGGAAAAACACAGCCAAAGCCTCCTTCCCCCATTGGCTCAACTGGGTTTCTAATCTCAGGGGTGCCGATAACACCACCCTTGCATCCAGCCCCTGGCGCCCACAACATAGGAAACTATGGTCCTCACTTGACTCTCCTTTCGATCTCTTCAAGCCCCCGTGAAATGCCTAATCTCTGCCTACCCAATCAACGGCTCAAAGTGGTTAAGGTGGGACGCAACACACCCTACTGTACCGTATTTCTGATATAATATATAATAATATTTCTGTATAATTGCTTGCTGCATTAAGCCTCTAGTGTTGTACTGATAGGATGATTTACTTTCTTGTTTTTTTCTTTTCTTTCTCCCCTCCCCTCTTATGTTATCCTCCACTTGTTCGATTACATTTGTCATTATACCACGAATTTCTATCTGCTCTTGTATGTACTGTTCATATCATGCCAATCTCTCTCAATAAAATCTTTGTGAACACAAAAAAAGAAATTTAGAACTCAGGCACGGGGAAATAGGCCATTAACAAAGCCTTAAATCGGTCAACAAAAATCCTCTCTAACATAACAGATGAAAACAGCTTATTACAAAGTCGTCATGCCTGGACGGTGATTAATTCACATGGCACCAGGAAACCGCAGGTTTATTCATCAACACATTTCTCAAAAATTTATGAATTTACGCTTTGGTATGTGGGAAATAAAGGATTTGATCCCCTCCTGGAAAGACCATTACCAAAATCAAGACTGCAGATTGTGCAACTACAAACATGAATCCCTATCACATATTCTCTGTGCATGTCTGAAGTTATTAAAAGAAAGAAAGATACTTTTGAAAGAAATATTCACTAATTTGAACATACAAACATGCAGGGAAGCTGTAACGACCTGGTTAGTTGGGTCTTTGATTCCGCTGGCCTGCAGCGGGGTTAAATTCATAAATTTGTGTCTGAAGGAATTAGGAAGAATTGTAGAAGAAAACCAAATAATTTAATAAACAGTTTTATGATGATTATGGTTTTTAAGATGAGGATGATGTTATGGTGCAGCACTTTTTGGACAGGTCTTTAATTTTACGAAGTGCAGAACAATGAATGAAGATTTTATTCTTTTTTTATAAATGTTCTTCTTTTACATCTAGGATGCTTTAAGTAATGTAAAACGATATTATATAGTGTAATGCTTTATATATCACCACAACTCCTATTGCATAAACCTCGAGGCTAAAGCCATATTATACCTGGTGTCCTTTCTATATTTTTAATATTACATGTTTATTTTGGGACATGTTTGGGCTTTGTAGGTCTTTCTTGAATACATTTTTAATAAAACAGTGGGCATTAGTGAGTGTTGGAACTGGGGGACTCTAGTTGGCAGAGGTAGGTACCTTTGTCCTAATAGGGACCCTTGCTTCTAGTCAGGCTATGGGGGATACACTCTTTAGATAACCCCTGCTCACCCCCTTGGTAGCTTGGCACGAGCAGACAGGCTTATCCCAAAGGCAATGTGTAAAGTATGTGTACCAACACTCATAGTAACACAGTGAAAACACCACCAATGGACACCACACCAGTTTAAAAAAATAAAATCTCTTTATCTAAACTAAACAAGACCAAAACGACAAAAGTCCAACATACAGATACTCAGTAGAATGTCTTTAAAAAGGTTTGTTGCAAAAATAAACTTTTAGATGGTAAATGCGACACTTTTCTCTCAAAGTACCTTAGATGCGTAACGCAGAACAAACAAAAGGATCGCAGAGAAGGTGATGCATCGACTCTTCCTGCGCAGCGGTTGCGATGCGACAAAATGGCGCCTCGATGCGTAGCGACGATCCTGTGCGATGTGTTAAAATGGCGTCTCTGATGCGATGCGACAGCGTGGATGCGATGCGTGCATGCCCGATGGCCTCGAGGCGAAATCAGTGGTTTCTTGAGCCGTGACTGGCCCTGGGACACACTTCTGCGATGATGCAATGGCGATCAGAGGCAGCGGCAACACGCTTCCTTAGCGATGCGATGGTCCGGCGACACGCTTCTCCGGTGATGCAACGGCGAACAGCGGCTGCGGAGACACGCTTCCTTGGTGATGCGACGGCAGCTGCTGCGGCGGCGTCACACTTCTCCCTCATTGCGTCGCACTTCCAGCTCCCAGCAGCAAGGACCTCACACACAGTTACAGGCACCTCAGGGCAGGTCAGAACTTCCAGCAAGGAAGTCAGGGAAGCTGGAGGTGAAGTGTTTTTGTGCCAGGGACTTCAGAAACAGGAGACCAGCTCTTCTCAGGCCCTTGGAGACTTGTCTTCAGATGGGCACAGCGCACAGCAAAGTCCTTCAAGCAAGGGACAGAGCATACAGCAAATCCCTTGATCCTCTGCTCAGCAGATACAGCACACTGCAGGCCAGCCCCAGACACACAGCAAGGGCAGTACTTCTCTTCAGTCTCTTCAGCTGTCCTCTCTGGCAACAGGTTCCTCTTGATCACAAAGTAGTCTAAAATTCAGGGGTTTCAGCTCTCATATTTGTACCCCAAAAGTCTTTGTTCTCTATGTGTGAAGGGTCCTGGACCCAGTCCAAAACAGTTCTGGGTGCACTCTGCCAGTGCACATCTTCTTCCTTTGTCAGTGTGGGCCAGGGTCATCGGATGCACCACAGGAGGTGGAGCCAGCATTGTGAAAGGCAAGCGCAGCCCTATTTAGGCCCAGGTGCTACTCCTCCCACCACTCCAAATGCAGATCGGCCTTTTCAGCTTAGTGCTTACTCATCAAGCCTCCTGGAGCCACCTCAGCCCCTGCCACTCTCAAACCAGACAGTCAATCTACAAACAGGAAGAGGCACACAGAAAGGTGGAGCAAGAAAATAGCCTCTTTCTAAAAGTGCTATTTTCAAACACAGTATATAAAAAACATCTTTAGTAAAAGATTTGTCATTAGGTTCTGAGTTCAAGGATACCAAACTCCAATTTTCTGTCTCACTCCTATGGGAAGATATGCAGCTAAAATGTTACACAGCATTCCCTATTCTGTCCTATGGGCAAGATAGCCTTTCAATAGTGAAAAACTAAATTGGCAGTATTTCACTATCAGGACATGTTACACACACACTAGTAAATGTCCTACCTTTCACATACACTTCACCCTTCCCAGGGGGGTACCTTGGGCCAGTAGCGGCCTGTGGTGGGAGTGCTGCTGGGCGCTGACGTGGGGAGGGGGAGGGGAAGGGTGGGGGATAGTAAACTACGGTTTACAGCCGATTACAGGTAAGTAAACATATAAATAAATACATTGAATTTCGTTGCATGCGCTGCATTGCCAAATGCGATGCAGCGCATGCAACAAAATTTGTTTTATTTATTTATATGTTTACTTACCTGTAATCGGCCGTTATCCGTAGTTTACTACACCCAACCCTGCCCCACTCCCTCCCCACGTCAGCGCCCAGCAGCACTCCCACCACGGGCCTCAGAAAAAAAAAGCAAGGAAGAAATTAATTGAGTGCTCGCCGCGGATAGTGTGTCATACAGTCATATCGGGTTTTTGGGGGCCATCCAATATCGGCTGATCCAGTCCCCTTAACCACTGCCAGCTAGGAAAGTGCGCAAGTTGAACCAGTGGAATCTTTTTTGGGAGAGAGCAGATCTGTTAGGGGTTTGCATGAGAAACCAAGGATTATGAGATCAGGAAAAACCTGACAAACACCACAGAGGAAACCGAAAAAAAGAGTGTCAAAAACATATTTAAACTCTACCTCAAACATTAAGAGAAGAAAAGAAAATTCATCATCACAAAAGGAAAAGCTGGTTTCGTTGTTAACACCCAAAAGTGCATTTTTTAATTTTGGAAGAAAAAACGAGAGTCAGAGATTTCATTTTCTAAAGGATCTAATGGCCGCAATATATTCTACAGATGGGACTCAAAGCTTTCCTAGTCCAATAACGCCAAAATTGCAGGACAAAGGAAGTCTACAGTTAATAGGACGTTTAAGTACCGACATTAAATTAATACAACCCAGTTCCGTAGGAGAAAAACCCTCACTCATAAGGATGACAAACCATGAAACAAATATAAATGAGGATGATATAATTAGGGCAAGCCAAGATGAAAATGGTGAGGTGGCCAGTGACGCTGTTTCACTAAAAAAGGGTTGATAATTACTACAGCGCAGGTGTATCTGCCCAAAATCCAGTCTAAGAACCTGCCCCGTTAGAATAAAGAAGGGAAACATGGAGAGTATCAAACGCAAAAAGGAGACCTTGGTGTAGTTAGACATAATGAAAATGACAAAGTACAAATCAATGAATGGATCAGTTCTTTCTCCATATCAGATGATGCCGACCTCATTCATGCACTGAATTTGAATACTCAGCCAAATGAGGATGCACACATTCAAGATCCAGGAAGGAGTTCCGTTTTAGGCTCACCACTGGATGGTCAAGTTGGGGAGGAAGGAGGGGCAGCTTCCACCCCAACAAAACACTCCGTGTGCACAGACCGGCAGGAGGGAAAAAATATTGCGCTAAACACTAGCCCTATGAGAAGTCAATTGACCCGGTCACCCCCAATTACAATTTCTTCAGTGAATGAGATTGATTCAACTTCAGAACTCCCATCGCAATCCTCCCACTCAGTAAAAGGGAGTGATACTTTATTAAGATCCTTACAGCGAGCCATAGATGTTTTAAACTTTCAATCAGATAAACTTGATGTTCAGATCGATCTAATGAACTTGATTGCCACTTATATTGCAGGTATTAACACCAAACTGGACTCACTATCTGTATTGATTACTAAGGACAACCAAAGTAAGGCTCCAGGCAGTGGATACCTATTAAGTTCAAATTGTGGATGTAGCCAGATAATTGATAAATTGGCACCCCTTCCAGAAATATTAACAGAAATCCTACATGTTGTTAAACCAATAGAAAATAAGGTTGACAAGGACCACCCAGTAATGACCGAAAGAAAAGACATGATGGACGACAAAGTAGGAGCAAAAGAAAAGACACCTTGCCCCCAACATTAAAATCAAGGAATCAAATTGATGAGGGGAAGTGCAAACCGCCCATGAATTAACTCCTACACCTAGTCCATCAAATGCCGGATTAACAAAAAGACAACGGAAAAGAGCACATAAGATGAAAAATTATCCAATTTTTCCCAATTGTACAGCCATAAAACCGATCCGCTTAGCAATAAAGACCCTCCTGTGGACTTAAGGGGATCCATTTTTCAGTTGAAAGATCCGATTGCACGTTTTAATAAATCCCTTCAAAGTGATTCATCTTTAGGTACACAAAAAAGCAAAATACACTTAAATGAAGGTGTCAAACAAACAAAACGAGACAAAGAGTGTACATCAACTATAAAAAAAAAAAAACTGGGGTGATGTGGCTGACGTGAACCCACGCACGTCGTTAGAGCGCTTCCTGTTCACTGCACTCCGCCCCTGGATGCTAGATGCTGCTCTTCGCAGCTGCTTGCTCGCTGCTCCCCGTTTGAAAATGCGGGGAAACTGCTGAGGCTCATATGGGTACATGGGCAAATTTCCGAGAAAGCCTGAAAGGAGCACCCGAATTGAGCCGGAAAGCTTGAAAGCATGAAAAACACGGAACACATCAAAGGAGCACCTGAGTTGTGCCGGAAAGTTTGAAAGCCTGAAAAGCACGTAGCACGCTAAAGGAGCACTCTAGTCGAGCCTGAAAGTCCGAAAAAACGCTCTCGGCGTTTGAGATGAGCTGACCGTTTCGATAAATCCAGGTACCGGTACCGTATATCAAACGCTCCTGGACGTTCCCTGTTATCTGCATATTACCGCTTGAATGCTTGGAATACGGTTTTTGTGAGGTGAGGCGATCCGTTTGAGCGAGCGCTGCAGCTGAGATCTGCCCCCGATTTGACTCGACTTCTCCTTTGAATGTCGGTGGGTTTCTAAAGTGTTTATAGCATAAGACTAAAAAGACTCAAGGACTTTAAAGATCTTAATATCCACAGAGCAGCTTTCAGTTTATGCAGCACTGAGGGCGATTGTATCTTTATAATATTGGACATCAGCTAGTAAAATATTTATTAGCCCATAAGGGACTACTTGTTCCAGCATGCCCTGCTGTCCCAGTTTGCATGGCGGTCCCTGAGCGGCAGAGCAACAGAGAGAGCTAAAAGGGAAAAGGGGAAAAAAACGCCTGTGCTTTTTTGCTGGGGTTCTAAAACCATACAGCTCTCAACTGCCTATCTGCGCCTCTTTGGGGTCTGGTCTCAGCCAGCCACGGTCTTCCCTGCACACTGAGGGCCTATAGCAATGCAAACAAGCCTACAACGCAGCGGAGTTAAGTGGAGTTAAGCGGTTGATCCTCTTAACTGTGCTGGGAGTGTATGTTCGCTTTTTGTGGATCTACTGTCTTTCCCTCGTCTTTGTTCACAGTACAGCCAAGTGGAGCCATTACAGCTTGCTCTCTCTCCCTTGCCTCATTTCCTCTCTGCCACACGGTCTATTAATTCTCGAATTACGAAGAATTACGAAGATGGCAGCGAGAGCTAGGGGCAATCAGGCTAAAGCAGACACAGTAAGAGAGCTCTTAAAGTCTGGCACATCACCGACGGTGGCCGTATCTGCTCTTGCATCTAAAGGGGAAAAAAGAGGCAGAAGAAAGGCACAACAAAGACACGCCTTAAAAATTAAAGCTATGGAAGCGGCGGAAAAAAATAGACAAAACAAATACAATACCTCAATTTAAATCTGTTGAGGAGGATGAAGACTTGGGAGAAGAAGATGAGGATGCGGAAACATTATCTGAATTGGCGGCGGAATTGAGTTTGTTGGCTGTTGAAGACAAGAGTGCGGGGGATGGGATGGACAAGGCGGACAAAACTGACAAAACTGACAAAATTGGTAAGAGTATGAACAAAGGGATAAAGAGTCGTTCGAGTCAATCGAGTCCTAAGCAATACCCTCTATTCTCCAAACCGCTGGTCCAGCAGGGGAGATTCACGAGCACCCCGAATCGGGAGGAATCGAAGGGAGCAAGGGAACGGGAAGAGCACAGAGAAGAAGGGGATGCGTTAATAGCGACAATGCCGGTGGCAGTGGCAGTGGCAGAGGCAGTGGCAGTGCCAAATGCCAATTTGGCTCCCCCGATTACCCAAACACGGTCACCGCAGCTCCAGGCTCCCTCGACTCAGGCAACACCTCAACCCCACCCTCAATCTCATCCTCAGCCCAGTCCTGATAGGATTACAAAGACAGCTCAACATGTAGAAGATACACAGCCCGGGAATACTCATTCCTTGCTAACCATTTCATCTTCAATAGAGCTCAAGTTCAGGCCTACAAAAGATCCAAGAAGATGTCTTATGTATCCTCCCTAAAGCATCAAAAGAGAATTTGGTGGAGGAGATGTTGCTAACTATTCTTCAGGAAATAAGGGACCTCAAAATCTCCCAAGTGCATGAGATATCACAACTTCATAGTAGGCTTTCAAAAATGTAGGAACACTTCGGAAATCTCCCCAGAAGGGTCTCGGAGGCAGAAGCTCGGGTTTCAACCCTGGAAGATACTGTAATTGCTATGCAGAAAGACCTTCGTGCAGCAAACAAAGATAAATCTCAAATGGAGGCAAAACTGCAGGACTTAGAAAATTACAACAGGCGGTCCAACTTACGACTAGTGGGCATTTCCGAAGGTTTGGAAGGTACTGATATGGTCAAATGGTCGGAGTCACATTTAAGAAAAGCTATACCGGAGCTGCAAGGTGACTTAACAATCACAAGAGCGCACAGAGTCCCGGCACATAAGCCTAATAACCTTAAATATCCGCGTACCATTCTATTGAATTTCTCGGATTATAGGGTCAAAGAGAAAATCTTGAATATGGCATTCTCAAGAAGAACTTTTAATGCCGACGAAGCAAAAACAATTCGGCTTTTTTCGGATATGTCAGCGGCATGTGTTCCCAGACGCAGGGATTTTGTTAAAATTATTGACTCTTTTAAGGCTAAGGGCGCTCAAGCAATGATTATCCAGCAGTCCAAGTTAAAGGTGTTAGCCAAAGTGACATTTTTTATATTCACGGATATACAAGAAGCTCAGTCATTCATGGAGGGTCTCTCTACATAGCCAGGCCTGAGCTAAATTAGAATTTAGTTGAAATTTCCGGAAAAATTGAAGATCTCATGTAGAGATTTTTCGACTGAGGGGCGGCCGCAAGATGACTCAGGAAGCGCACATGGATGCAATAAAATGACATCCACAAAGAAGAAAATAAATAAAACAGATTGGGACGGAAGTGGGACACTGGGGGTCTCCGTCCCTTCTAGGGGGTTCAGGGAGGGGGGTTGGTGAAGGGGGTGTAGCAGGTCTTACTAAACCCCTTAATTGGAACACTTTTTGTACTCTAAGGCAGTTTGCACATGGTGGCTGAGTTTGTTTGCACATTTATAAATCCCTAGGTAAAGGAAGTTATATTCCCCAAAATAATTGTTTTACGCATGATGCTTTTGCACATTCTGTTACTTACCCTTTTTAGAGCTCAGGTTTGCATACGTTGCATTTTGTGAAATGCTCAAGCTCCATGCTATTTGCACTTTCAAATGTTAACTTTGCACAATTTTTGGGTAAAGGAAGTCATAGTCCTCAAAATATTTTTATACTAACGATGTTTTTACATTTCTGATGCCTCCCTTTTTAGAGCCCAGGTTTGCATATGTTGCACTTTACGAAATTATCAAGTTCCTAGTTATTTGCATTTTAAATGTTGAGTTTGCACAATCTTTGCTGCTTTCTCTTCCTTGGAGTGGAGGTTTGCGTATTTTACACAAAGGAGTTTCTTCGAACCCTATGATCTCTGTATTTTTAGCATTAATTTTGTACACATTGCCCGTGTTCGTCTTTTGCTTCAGTGTTTGCGTATTCTGCACATTGATAGCTGCCTTCCTTGCATACCTTGCATTTCCACTCAGGATTGGTTTAAATGAACTTCTTCTACAATGTCTGCTCTGCAGGAGTATTCTTATTCCATGAAAGTTTGAACATTAATGAGAAATAAGCCAAACTTTTTGTCTTTTAATGAAAATGGTTTGAATAATGTTCGTAAGAAAAATGCTATAGAATGTTAGTTAAAAAATTTCTGTCCAGATGATATTTTTATACAAGAAACTCATCACAGAGCCCTGGCCGACTCTGATAAAATTTTAAAGGGCAGGGCAGGCTATAGAGTTTCGTCAGTAGCTGGACTGGCGCAGAGGGGGGTAAGCATCCTAGTAGGAAAACATGTAGGGTTCTTAGTGGAGGGGTCACACACAGACCATAGCGGTAGATGGGAATTTGTGTATGGAAAACTAAATCAGGTAAACACAATATTAGTTACAATTTATGCACCGGTCATAGATGACCCACTCCCATTGTTGCAACTTAAACAAGCTTTGACAGGTATACCTGGGCAAATAATATGGGGGGGGAGATTTTAATTGTTTACAAAATCCTACAATTGATTCATCCAAAAAAGATCGACGCCAAAATAAACCCCAAGTAGCCATTGCTTTACAAAGTTGCAAAACAGATCTGGATATCTTTGATTGCTGGCGTTCCCAAAATCCATCTAAGCGTGAATACTCTTGCCATTCTGCAAAATACAACTCAGCATCTAGGCTCGACTTCTTTTTAACATCCCATAGTCTTGAGGTGTGCAATTACGAACATCTACCTAACGCATTTTCGGACCATGCACTACTCAAAATGGAAATAATTATAGGAAACCAGGAAAAAGAGGGACCTAGAAGATGGTATTTTAATAAACTGAACCTTGCAGAACCACAATGATGTACAGACATTGAGGAGGAGATAGAGGCATTTTTTAATCTGAATAAAGGGTCCGCCTCAATCAATGTCATTTGGGACGCGTTTAAGGCCACATTGAGGGGAATAATTACCTCTAAAGAAATACCTAAACAGAGGGCAAAAAGAGAGGAGAAAATTAATCTACAGACAAATCTTGTACATGCAAACCAAGAGCACTACAGAGTTAGATCTCAAGTTTCTGGGCAAAAGGTAGCAGAAGCAAGAAGAAAAATGAGGGAATTTTATTACAATTTAGGTGACGCAACTAGTAGTCTTTACGCACAGAAGCTCTACGAAGAGAGCGAATACACAGGTAGACTCCTAGCGTGGCAAGCTAAAGAAAATCAAGTCCTCAATAGGATAGATCATCTTTTTGATCCTGTCAAAAAAGTGCGTGTGAAGACTACTGCATCTATAGGAGCGATGTTTTTAAAACACTATGAGGGAGTCTATCAGACAAGTGAAGGGGCTTCAAGCAAAGCCGTTTTTTAATTTTATGGGGCACTTCAAATTCCCAAATTAGGAAACGAGTATAAAAATGTTTTAGTTGAGGAGTTTACAAAGGCAGAATTAGATGTGGTAATCAATTCCCTACCCAGTGGCAAAGCCACTGGTGAGGATGGTGTCCCAGCGGAATTAAAAAAAAAATTTGAGGGTACCCTTCGTATAGAGTTCCTGTTACTAGCTAATTATCTATTACAAGGAGGGCCGCCGCCGAAATCTTTCTGCACTGCAGTTGTAGTCAGTATTTTGAAAAAAAGAAAAGATAAGGAAAATATGAACTCTTACAGGCCAATAAGTCTTTTAAATACTGACTACAAAATGTTTACGAAACTCCTGGCGAACCGGCTGAATAAAATAGTAGGATTACTTGTCGGACCAGACCAGTGCGGTTTTATAGCAGGCAGACATCTCCACACCAACACAAAAATTTTATTGGAGGCATTGAATTGTTTTAATGTTAATAAAGTGGAAGCACAGATTTGGCTTTTAGATGCCGAAAAGGCTTCCGACCTTGTGTCATGGGACTGTCTTTTTGCGATTTTGCACAGTTTTGATTTCCCGATCGATTTTATCTCCCTCCTGAAACAACTATATAAGAACTCTAGGGCACAGATTATTATTAATAACATAAATGTTGGGACATGTCAAATTAATAGAGGCACGCGCCAAGGCTGCCCCCTATCTCCAATTTTGTTTGCCTTATTTATTGAGCCCATGGCAATTGCAATTAGGGGGAAAATGGCCGGCACAGTACCAGTAGTCGGAATGACGAATATAAAACTTTATGCCGATGACATTGTTCTTTTTTTAAACTCAAAGCCTACCAGTCAAGTGGAAATTTTAAAAATCTTTTCTGAATTCCAAAAATTGGGAGGTTATAAGATAAATACGAATAAAACGGAAATCATCTTATGTAACTGCACGGTAGACACTTTATTATTAGAATTTAGGCAGACATATAATATTCTCCCTAAGAGATATTTGGGAATTTTTATTTCGGAAAACATAGAAGGTCTTTACCCGCTAAATTATATTCCTCTATTAAAAAGGGTTGGTTCACAATTAGATCGCTGGAACCAATTGTCTTTATCAATAATGGTGTGTTTGACTGAGCACGTGAACATGCAACCAACGATAATGCATGCAGGTGAAACCCAATACTGCTGACTACCCGAGGTTTGAATAAAACCCATCAGACCGCCCATTTGGCGGAGATTCATCATTTAGGGCTTGGTACATATTCAAACCTCTACCTGGCCATTTTAGTGCCAGGGTAGCATGGAACCCCTATGTACAATGTTCCTCACTGTAATGGTGTTGGTAAAGTGCAGTGCTCAAATAATAATGGTGAGTAAAATTGACTACTGAGCCTTCAGGGAATTTCAGAGTGAAGGACAGAGTGTCAAAGCTTAAAAATACGCCCTGTAGTTGAGGATGGATACTACTCAGTGGCGCTACGCAAGGTGGTCGACATGTTTCTGCCTACTGGGGAACGACCCCGGCTTTCTTCAGGACCTTTCTATGTAAACTTGCTACTGCAACAAACATTGACATGTGATTGTGAGGAATAATGAAAAATAGTGCTTATAAAAAGTCACATAGCTACCAGGAACTTTACATTTCCAACGTTCACTGGAAGATGAGAGACAGGACTTCTTCCTATCGTGAGACAAAAGTTCACACAGTCAAACAGGATCAGGTCATATCCATGCACCTGTATGATTCCATATGCACCACTCAAATAAACACACAAGCATAAACAAATTTAATTCCGATTAACTAGAACCAATTATATCCCGCTTTGCTAAGATAAATAGGCATATTAACCGCATCACTCAGAGGCATTTCCCCTAGTGATACTCACCCAGCTTTGTGTGGGTGACGACCCCACCTCACCCGGCAACCGCTCGGGGGAATGAGGCCCGCTCTATAATGTAGACAAAGGACACAGTAAGTGAAAAACATCCTCCGTGTCCAGCCCAATGGCGCTACATAACAACCCAACAAACATGCGACAAAAACACAGAGATCAGCCCACTAAGTTGTTAGCTCTGAGTTGAGTAATCAGGTCAGATATATATATACACTAGGCTTTGATAAAGTAACCCCATGCATGTTCACGTGCTCAGTCAAACACACCACTTTCTAGACTTGGTCTACTCTATGGTTGTTATATATTCGTATTCGGGGGAATGAGTAGACAGGTCGGTAAACTATCCCCTTGACCCTCCACATTGTTTGTTTCTTGAGTTTCTAGTGCAGCTCCTATGGCTGCGGGTCATTGTTTTGATGTCTGCGCACCTTCGCATGCATAATTAGCTCACCCAACCTACATGCGATGATATCATACACAGTCCAGTCCACCTTTTCCTGGCCTTTTGTCAACTTTCTATCACACTGTGAAGAATGTTTACAGCTGTTTGTGATCTCTAACCAGTCTGTCCTATACACCACTTATGGGTTGTCCTGTATACACAAAATGTTTTTTCTGTTTGGTTTCCCAATTGATTCATTATGGCATCCATAGCCTTTAAATATCTTCTGGCCTCTGTCATCTAGGTCACTTTTTCGCCAAATGTACCTCGGTTCAGACAATCTCTGCCCAGCGTTTTTACCTGGATGATTGCTAGCATGTTCTTCGCGCGAGCCTCTGTTTCAATTACAGGGTGCCCCGCGTGCAGTGCGCAGACTCGGCCGTGTAGTGATTTCGGCCTTGCGCATGCGCAGTCGTGCTCGGCGGGTGAGATAGTATTCTCCCCACCGGCGAAGAGGTGGCGACGAGGCGCTCTCCTTAAAACTTCGAGAACTATTTAATTTGGCCATCACGAGCGTGCCGTTGCGAGCACTCAATTAAGTCCCCGGGTGACTAATTAACACGCACTTCCCCTATAAAATGAAGGCGGACGGCAGGAGACACACCTCCACTTCCGCTCGCTTAAACATCAGGGGTACCGACGGACAGGTAAGAAGTAGGTTGCTGCACAGATAGAGCTCATACTTGATAGTCACTACTTGTTTTTCCAATAAAAGATGCCCCCATACTCCAATGTGAGTTACCTGGGATATACTATAGGGCATTTCTAATCAGTAGAGTTCTCCAGCACTTACCCATTATATTAATGTTATGGTGTATAGTAGTATGGTTTTAATCTACTGTGCACATCTACACCTCATATCTGGGGTTACTTTATCAAAGCCTAGTGTATATATATATCTGACCTGATTACTCAACTCAGAGCTAACAACTTAGTGGGCTGATCTCTGTGTTTTTGTCGCATGTTTGTTGGGTTGTTATGTAGCGCCATTGGGCTGGACACGGAGGATGTTTTTCACTTACTGTGTCCTTTGTCTACATTATAGAGCGGGGCCTCATTCCCCCGAGCGGTTGCCGGGTGAGGTGGGGTCGTCACCCACACAAAGCTGGGTGAGTATCACTAGGGGAAATGCCTCTGAGTGATGCGGTTAATATGCCTATTTATCTTAGCAAAGCGGGATATAATTGGTTCTAGTTAATCGGAATTAAATTTGTTTATGCTTGTGTGTTTATTTGAGTGGTGCATATGGAATCATACAGGTGCATGGATATGACCTGATCCTGTTTGACTGTGTGAACTTTTGTCTCACGATAGGAAGAAGTCCTGTCTCTCATCTTCCAGTGAACGTTGGAAATGTAAAGTTCCTGGTAGCTATGTGACTTTTTATAAGCACTATTTTTCATTATTCCTCACAATCACATGTCAATGTTTGTTGCAGTAGCAAGTTTACATAGAAAGGTCCTGAAGAAAGCCGGGGTCGTTCCCCAGTAGGCAGAAACATGTCGACCACCTTGCGTAGCGCCACTGAGTAGTATCCATCCTCAACTACAGGGCGTATTTTTAAGCTTTGACACTCTGTCCTTCACTCTGAAATTCCCTGAAGGCTCAGTAGTCAATTTTACTCACCATTATTATTTGAGCACTGCACTTTACCAACACCATTACAGTGGGGAACATTGTACATAGGGGTTCCATGCTACCCTGGCACTAAAATGGCCAGGTAGAGGTTTGAATATGTACCAAGCCCTAAATGATGAATCTCCGCCAAATGGGCGGTCTGATGGGTTTTATTCAAACCTCGGGTAGTCAGCAGTATTGGGTTTCACCTGCATGCATTATCGTTGGTTGCATGTTCACGTGCTCAGTCAAACACACCACTTTCTAGACTTGGTCTACTCTATGGTTGTTATATATTCGTATTCGGGGGAATGAGTAGACAGGTCGGTAAACTATCCCCTTGACCCTCCACATTGTTTGTTTCTTGAGTTTCTAGTGCAGCTCCTATGGCTGCGGGTCATTGTTTTGATGTGTGCGCACCTTCGCATGCATAATTAGCTCACCCAACCTACATGCGATGATATCATACACAGTCCAGTCCACCTTTTCCTGGCCTTTTGTCAACTTTCTATCACACTGTGAAGAATGTTTACAGCTGTTTGTGATCTCTAACCAGTCTGTCCTATACACCACTTATGGGTTGTCCTGTATACACAAAATGTTTTTTCTGTTTGGTTTCCCAATTGATTCATTATGGCATCCATAGCCTTTAAATATCTTCTGGCCTCTGTCATCTAGGTCACTTTTTCGCCAAATGTACCTCGGTTCAGACAATCTCTGCCCAGCGTTTTTACCTGGATGATTGCTAGCATGTTCTTCGCGCGAGCCTCTGTTTCAATTACAGGGTGCCCCGCGTGCAGTGCGCAGACTCGGCCGTGTAGTGATTTCGGCCTTGCGCATGCGCAGTCGTGCTCGGCGGGTGAGATAGTATTCTCCCCACCGGCGAAGAGGTGGCGACGAGGCGCTCTCCTGAAAACTTCGAGAACTATTTAATTTGGCCATCACGAGCGTGCCGTTGCGAGCACTCAATTAAGTCCCCGGGTGACTAATTAACACGCACTTCCCCTATAAAATGAAGGCGGACGGCAGGAGACACACCTCCACTTCCGCTCGCTTAAACATCAGGGGTACCGACGGACAGGTAAGAAGTAGGTTGCTGCACAGATAGAGCTCATACTTGATAGTCACTACTTGTTTTTCCAATAAAAGATGCCCCCATACTCCAATGTGAGTTACCTGGGATATACTATAGGGCATTTCTAATCAGTAGAGTTCTCCAGCACTTACCCATTATATTAATGTTATGGTGTATAGTAGTATGGTTTTAATCTACTGTGCACATCTACACCTCATATCTGGGGTTACTTTATCAAAGCCTAGTGTATATATATATCTGACCTGATTACTCAACTCAGAGCTAACAACTTAGTGGGCTGATCTCTGTGTTTTTGTCGCATGTTTGTTGGGTTGTTATGTAGCGCCATTGGGCTGGACACGGAGGATGTTTTTCACTTACTGTGTCCTTTGTCTACATTATAGAGCGGGGCCTCATTCCCCCGAGCGGTTGCCGGGTGAGGTGGGGTCGTCACCCACACAAAGCTGGGTGAGTATCACTAGGGGAAATGCCTCTGAGTGATGCGGTTAATATGCCTATTTATCTTAGCAAAGCGGGATATAATTGGTTCTAGTTAATCGGAATTAAATTTGTTTATGCTTGTGTGTTTATTTGAGTGGTGCATATGGAATCATACAGGTGCATGGATATGACCTGATCCTGTTTGACTGTGTGAACTTTTGTCTCACGATAGGAAGAAGTCCTGTCTCTCATCTTCCAGTGAACGTTGGAAATGTAAAGTTCCTGGTAGCTATGTGACTTTTTATAAGCACTATTTTTCATTATTCCTCACAATCACATGTCAATGTTTGTTGCAGTAGCAAGTTTACATAGAAAGGTCCTGAAGAAAGCCGGGGTCGTTCCCCAGTAGGCAGAAACATGTCGACCACCTTGCGTAGCGCCACTGAGTAGTATCCATCCTCAACTACAGGGCGTATTTTTAAGCTTTGACACTCTGTCCTTCACTCTGAAATTCCCTGAAGGCTCAGTAGTCAATTTTACTCACCATTATTATTTGAGCACTGCACTTTACCAACACCATTACAGTGAGGAACATTGTACATAGGGGTTCCATGCTACCCTGGCACTAAAATGGCCAGGTAGAGGTTTGAATATGTACCAAGCCCTAAATGATGAATCTCCGCCAAATGGGTGGTCTGATGGGTTTTATTCAAACCTCGGGTAGTCAGCAGTATTGGGTTTCACCTGCATGCATTATCGTTGGTTGCATGTTCACGTGCTCAGTCAAACACACCACTTTCTAGACTTGGTCTACTCTATGGTTGTTATATATTCGTATTCGGGGGAATGAGTAGACAGGTCGGTAAACTATCCCCTTGACCCTCCACATTGTTTGTTTCTTGAGTTTCTAGTGCAGCTCCTATGGCTGCGGGTCATTGTTTTGATGTGTGCGCACCTTCGCATGCATAATTAGCTCACCCAACCTACATGCGATGATATCATACACAGTCCAGTCCACCTTTTCCTGGCCTTTTGTCAACTTTCTATCACACTGTGAAGAATGTTTACAGCTGTTTGTGATCTCTAACCAGTCTGTCCTATACACCACTTATGGGTTGTCCTGTATACACAAAATGTTTTTTCTGTTTGGTTTCCCAATTGATTCATTATGGCATCCATAGCCTTTAAATATCTTCTGGCCTCTGTCATCTAGGTCACTTTTTCGCCAAATGTACCTCGGTTCAGACAATCTCTGCCCAGCGTTTTTACCTGGATGATTGCTAGCATGTTCTTCGCGCGAGCCTCTGTTTCAATTACAGGGTGCCCCGCGTGCAGTGCGCAGACTCGGCCGTGTAGTGATTTCGGCCTTGCGCATGCGCAGTCGTGCTCGGCGGGTGAGATAGTATTCTCCCCACCGGCGAAGAGGTGGCGACGAGGCGCTCTCCTGAAAACTTCGAGAACTATTTAATTTGGCCATCACGAGCGTGCCGTTGCGAGCACTCAATTAAGTCCCCGGGTGACTAATTAACACGCACTTCCCCTATAAAATGAAGGCAGACGGCAGGAGACACACCTCCACTTCCGCTCGCTTAAACATCAGGAGTACCGACGGACAGGTAAGAAGTAGGTTGCTGCACAGATAGAGCTCATACTTGATAGTCACTACTTGTTTTTCCAATAAAAGATGCCCCCATACTCCAATGTGAGTTACCTGGGATATACTATAGGGCATTTCTAATCAGTAGAGTTCTCCAGCACTTACCCATTATATTAATGTTATGGTGTATAGTAGTATGGTTTTAATCTACTGTGCACATCTACACCTCATATCTGGGGTTACTTTATCAAAGCCTAGTGTATATATATATCTGACCTGATTACTCAACTCAGAGCTAACAACTTAGTGGGCTGATCTCTGTGTTTTTGTCGCATGTTTGTTGGGTTGTTATGTAGCGCCATTGGGCTGGACACGGAGGATGTTTTTCACTTACTGTGTCCTTTGTCTACATTATAGAGCGGGGCCTCATTCCCCCGAGCGGTTGCCGGGTGAGGTGGGGTCGTCACCCACACAAAGCTGGGTGAGTATCACTAGGGGAAATGCCTCTGAGTGATGCGGTTAATATGCCTATTTATCTTAGCAAAGCGGGATATAATTGGTTCTAGTTAATCGGAATTAAATTTGTTTATGCTTGTGTGTTTATTTGAGTGGTGCATATGGAATCATACAGGTGCATGGATATGACCTGATCCTGTTTGACTGTGTGAACTTTTGTCTCACGATAGGAAGAAGTCCTGTCTCTCATCTTCCAGTGAACGTTGGAAATGTAAAGTTCCTGGTAGCTATGTGACTTTTTATAAGCACTATTTTTCATTATTCCTCACAATCACATGTCAATGTTTGTTGCAGTAGCAAGTTTACATAGAAAGGTCCTGAAGAAAGCCGGGGTCGTTCCCCAGTAGGCAGAAACATGTCGACCACCTTGCGTAGCGCCACTGAGTAGTATCCATCCTCAACTACAGGGCGTATTTTTAAGCTTTGACACTCTGTCCTTCACTCTGAAATTCCCTGAAGGCTCAGTAGTCAATTTTACTCACCATTATTATTTGAGCACTGCACTTTACCAACACCATTACAGTGAGGAACATTGTACATAGGGGTTCCATGCTACCCTGGCACTAAAATGGCCAGGTAGAGGTTTGAATATGTACCAAGCCCTAAATGATGAATCTCCGCCAAATGGGCGGTCTGATGGGTTTTATTCAAACCTCGGGTAGTCAGCAGTATTGGGTTTCACCTGCATGCATTATCGTTGGTTGCATGTTCACGTGCTCAGTCAAACACACCACTTTCTAGACTTGGTCTACTCTATGGTTGTTATATATTCGTATTCGGGGGAATGAGTAGACAGGTCGGTAAACTATCCCCTTGACCCTCCACATTGTTTGTTTCTTGAGTTTATCAATAATGGGCCATTCCGCCCTAATTCGCATGTCTATCCTACCACTTTTTAACTTCCTTCTTAGTGCAGCTCCGTGTGCAATTCAGATTTCATTTTTTAAGAAAGTGGACGCCATGTTTTCTTCCTTTTTATGGGCAAATAAGACTCCGATATTAGCACTTAGCACTTTGAACTTCCCGACCATACAGGGAGGGTTGTCTCTTCCAAATATTAGAGATTATTATTATGCTACCTTTGCACATCATAGTTTTAGGTTTTTCTTCACAGAAGATCACGAAGCAGATCATTTATTTATGAGCAAGATGTTAATTGAACTTAAAATCAACGACCCAGTAAGAATTACAAAATACCCAAAGAAGGTACGTTATAAGTCTATACAGTGGTTATTTAAGCAAAAAACCCAGGTCCTGAAATATTATGGCATTTTTAGAATAAATAGTTCAACTAGTTTAATGAATTTTAATATAGGAGGGATGGGTACGGTGGATAAAAACATTTTGAGACTGGAAGGATAACGGCTTTGAAAAAATTGAGGATTTTATACTAGGGAATAGATTGAAATCTTGGGAGGAAATTGAAAGGGAGATTCAACATTCAAATACAATTCTGAAATGGTCCTTTATTAGCCTCCACGCCGAATTAAGAGAGTTAGATATAGGTAACCTATTTGTTAAAATACATATAATTGAAGCACTAAATACTGCAACGCAGAGGAAGATTAGCGCATGGATTACAAATCTCAATGAAGATAACTCAGTCGCATTATATAATAAGGCTAGAAACAGGTGGAGAAAGAGAGAAGACATTGAGATTAATAAAGTAACATGGGATAAAGTTAATAGATTTAATAAGTCCATCTTCCGAGGTGCTAATTTTAAGCGAATCTAACTCTTCAGTAAATGGTTAATCTACAGAACACACTCGTTTCTCCATAATATATATCCCCAAGTGGAGGATACGTTTTTCCGCTGCGAAGAAAAGGTTACCTGGAAACATATAATTTGGGAATGTCCCAAAATACAGGATTTTTGGAAAGACATAGGAATATACCTTAGAAATATAATCGATGCCACAATTACATTTAATTAATTAATTTCAGTTTTTGGATGTTCCCCTAGCTCTACTCCCTATGACGCGTCCTTGTTCATAGTATCACTGGTAGCAAAATCACTTATTCTGCAATTATGGAAAACGGATAAAGTACCAACTTTTAATGCATGGAAGGTAAAAATATCCAGGATTCAGGGAAGGGAAAAAAAATATGCACTGAGGTCAGGGGCCCTTAGAAAATATGATAAATACTGGAGTGTGTGTGAAAGCGAAGTTATTTTTTTTAATTTGTTTTTTAACTTTCTCTTTTTAAATGCATATTGTTGAAAGGTATTGTTAGTTTTTTCTATTATCAATAGATTGCACTATGCACATTGCACTTTAGAAGTAATATCTTCTCCTAGAAATAGAACTCGAATTTGTATTTGCACTATTACTGTATATTGCCAGCCTGCCTACTTTTGTATAATGTATTTTGTACTTTTTTCTAATTATGATGCGAAAATTGGCATGTAATGTTTACCTATTTTTTATGAACTCTCAATAAAAAAAAACTATAAAAAAAACTGGACATTGCAGTCAATTCTAAAGCTTCCGTGAGTGAAAACAATTTGGAGCTAAATCAAGGAGAAATCAAAGACCCGTCAAAAGAAGGATATAAAGAAAAAATTGCTAATGAGGACAAGGCCTTCATAAAGACACGGCTTGATGATAAAACCGTAACCAATAGTCAAGATGGTGCAAATGGAGACTCTTTAAATTCAGAAATTGTGTCCTCAAATTGTGAAGAAATGCCAGATGAACACAGTATTGTAACCTCTGAAAACAGAGTACAAAAAGATCGAAACAAAATTAAATCAGACAGGCTGGTATTGGAATATTCAAAAAAATCTCCGGGTTCTTTGAATGAATTTATGAAAAAGCAAAATTGGAATAAATAAAAAATGTCCCTAGATAAACAGGGACGGGTCTGCAAGTTTCCAATAGTGCATTCTAACTTACAAGACCATATAAGTGCGTAAGTACGTCAAAAACCTGCCCAATTAAGTACGACAACAAGTGATGGTCAAGTGCATGTAATAAAGCAGGAAAGGGAGACTTGAGATAATGTAGTACAAATCAGAAATAAAGTCTATTTCACACATTTAGTGTCACGATTCGCTCCCTGTGCTCTCGTGCCCACCACCAGGGGGCTGAATTGTAGGGCTTTCCAGTGTTCTAATATGCCTTCAGACTCTCCCCTGTATGCAGATCCTGACTTCCAGGCATTTGGACATCATTTAGGAATTGACATCCATTCCCAATCCATGCCGGGTTTTGTGAAAGCCAGCCTGCTTATACTTGAAGCCAGCGTACTCATGCCTGAAACTCCATTACCCACAATTCCCTGCTCACTGCTTTGTCTCCACCCCTGCAGGCCAAGAATGGGTGGAGGAATTCAGCTCACCTGTGGCTGGCTGCTGCTAGCCTGCTCACACCTGATGCATATGATTACTGTGAGCTCTTTTAAGCCCCAGCTCCCTTCAGGCAAAGGTTGGTCATTGTAGCCGTTTACTGAGCTGACACCAATCCTTGTTTCCAGAGTTCCCTGAACTTTTGCTATTCTTCTTTCCAGTGTTTCCTGAGCTTTAAGTATGCCTTGTTCCTGACCTGCTGCTGTTTTCCCTGTTCCTGAATTAGCACTGTCTGCAGTGCTACCCTGACCCCATAGCCTTAGTATTCCTTGTTCCTGAACTGCAGCAGTTTCCCTTCTCCTGAATTAGCACTGCTTGCAGTGCTACCTGGTTTCCTGAGTTCCTGAGCTATAGCTATTCCCTGTACCTGAATTAGCACTGCCTGCAGTGCTACCTTGTTTCCTGAGTTCCTGAGCTATAGTTATTCTTTGTTCTTGGGCGCAGCTATTTCTTGTTCCTGATTTGCACTGCTTGCAGTGCTCTCTTGACTCCTTGTTTCCTGAGCTGTAGCTATGTCCTGTTTCCTTGAACCAGTATTGCCTGCAGTGCTACCTTGACTCCTGAGCTCTAGTAATTTCCCTGTTCCTGAACTAGCACTGCCTGCAGTGCTACCTTTACTCCTGAAGCTTTGGTTGTTCCCTGTTCCTGAACCAGCACTGTCTGCAGTGCTGCCTTGACTCCTGAGCCTTAGCTCACTTACTGTTCCTGCCCCAATACTGCCTTCTATGCTTCTTTGTTTTCTTGATTCCTTAACCTGCACTATTCTACTATACCCTTGTAGCCTCCCCTTCTGTATATCCGTTTCCAGTCCCTGCCTTGCTTCCCATTTCCTTGGTTCCAGTTCTAGTTTGCTGCCTTTCTATTCTGCTGTCTTACTTCTGTTACCTTGTATGTTTGTTACCTGCCTTCTGCCAAGTGTGCCCTGTAATTTCCTTCCTTTCCTGTTAAGCACTCCTCCTGCCTAGCTCCTTGTCTATTTGTGCTTGTATTTAGTTCTACCCCTTTGCTGTTACTGCCTTGCGCGTTCCTGTTTGATCGCCAGGATCCGTGGGCTCAGCTGACTACATAGGTGGTGTTTCTTGTTCACTGTGAGTTTTGTCTTTGAGTTACATTTATAACATCACTATAGATATAAGCTCCACAGACCCTGCCTTTGCATGCATATCCTACATGTGGGTATTTGTAGTCAGTATCTGTAACAGCAATTGCGGGTAAGAAACTTACTGAGCTTCAGTCTTACCATGTGGAGCTCCTGAGTGCTTTAACCCACACCCCCCTTTATTGTTAATGTTGTATTATATATATATATCTTGCACGTCCGTCCTGGGTGTAGTTAGTCTGAATGCTAAATTGCCTTGTGAGTGCCCTTCCTTTCTGAGTCTTACCCATCTTGTTCACTTGTACAGGCTTCCCCTTTGGATCCCTTTTTCTCCTCTGACTCCCTGTCTGATCCTGGACATCACTGTACTCCTCCTTTCTGTGTACGTCTTCTACCCAGTTCCCAGTCCTTGTCCAAGTCCCTGACTGTGTTCCCCACATAGTCCCGGACAGTCCCTGACAGAATGACCAACCTTCATTTCCAGGGTTACTTGTGATGTTTCTTTGCATTCAGTTAGCTACCTTTATTCTGTTTCATTTGTGTGTGCAAATATTAAAAGTGTGTTGTGATGAAAGGTTTAAGAAAGAAACACACCAGTGCATCATTTAAGTTTGTTCAGGGCAGTTCCCCAGTCCCCACCAATGAGAGACATTTAGTGTCTACTTTACAGTTTGAGAATGTTCACCCTAGTCCTGAAACAATTAATCCTCCTATGAAAAATGGACATTTACGTTCTGAATATTTTACTCATTGGCTCTCAAACAACTCTTTGCCAGATCCTGACTTGCTCTTCTGTCTGGATCCAGATTCAATGTCTGTCAGAATTGCAAAAGGAAAATAATACCTTACTAAGTTTGCTGAACAAGACTTCTGATTCTCCCATGTCTGCTGTAAGTGGTTGTAAAATACAACCAAAGAAAGAGCAGATCCATTTCATAACCTCTGTTTTCCCTTCACATAATGTTACCCAGTCTTGTAGTCCAGTAACGATCACATTCTTGGAAACTAAAGGGACCTTGTTGAATTCTACATTCAAGGTAAACAATCAGTTTAACAAAAGAGAGAAAAAACCTACTAGAACACAGGCGGCTAATAGTCAGTTTGAACAAAATACAAGGTGTAGCTTTGTTACTTGTTGTGAAGCTGCCAAGTCTACCACTGTCCTTGTAGACCAAGATCTTCAGTCTTCACAGGATATAATTACATCTAACATTCTTGAATTACAACGAGAAAATAAAATGTTTCAAACTCTGTTGAAAAACTATAACCCAGAGTTCAAGTGGGAATCTAAAACCCCTGTACAAGACAACTTTTCCACCTCTATTTTAGCCTCTTTAGAAATAGAGAATGAAATCTTGCGCTCTCTTTTGCGTCCCCCTCAGAGCTGGTCCAGCAATTGTGTGAATAATACTGTGGCTGGTCACTCAGATTCCACTCAGAATAGCCATGGTACCATGTCTCATAGTGCAGTTAAGGAAAGTATTTGTTTGAATTCTAAATTTCCTAACTCCTGTGTTTTGTCTTCTAGTGCTAAATTACATCTAGGTGTTACATCTGAAATGTGTCCCTCCAGTTTTGAGGAACTCCAAATTCCAGGCAAGACGCTAAACATCTCTTTGCTTTCTTTTCCTGGTAGTGAGGTCAGTTCCACCCCGGGGGTATCACACACACTGGTCATTGACATACAGACAAAACCCGAACCATTGACCCACATATTGCCTGATGTGACAATGTCCTGTGACTCCGACCATGCTCTTGATCTAATTGCTGCGACTCAAGTCAACCTCCTTGCTGAGAAGACACAAACTCATGACCCCCTGTTTGCTCTCTTGGCTTCAAGCACAACACAAATTGAAAAGTCAGGAAATGATAATGCTCTATGCTCCGATGCATTTGTACCACCTTGTAATGCTGCAGAAAATGAAAAGACCTCCCACGACCAAGTATTCTCTGGCCCATTTCCTCTGAATAAGAGTTGTGAACTGCCAAATTGTAAAGGAAGTCTGGTCATCAGAGACTCTAAGAAAAGCACTATTCTAAGCCATCCCAAGGAAAGGACGTCAGTGTGTTTTAATGAGCCAAGGAACTGTGAAGATTTCACGATTGACAATAGGGATGTTCATGGGCAATCGCCATTCCCAGATTTTATAAACTGTCATCCTTGTGCCTCTCTACCATCAGCTTGTCTGCTTTCAGAGGCTTCAGAGTCCTCAGCAAGCCTACTGCCTCCTGAACTTCAGCCTGCAGCCTTCCTGCCATCTGAACCTGAGCCAGAGCCTGCAGCCTTCCTGCCATCTGAGCCCGAGCCTGCAGCCTTCCTGCCATCTGAGCCCGAACCTGCAACCTTCCTGCCATCGGTACCAGGGCCTCCAGACTACCTTCCTTCAGAGCCCGAGTCCTCAGCCGGCCTACCTACAGATCTTCAGCCTGCAGTCTGCCTGCCTACTGAGCCTCCAGCCAATTTGCTTATAGAGCCGGCGCCTCCTAAAGGCCTGTTTATGGAGCCAGAGCTTCCAAAGAGCATGCCTACAGAGCCAGAACCTGCAGGCCGCCTGCCTCCAGCACCAGAACCTGCAGGCCGCCTGCCTCCAGCACCAGAACCTGCAGGCCGCCTGCCTCCAGCACCAGAGCTTCCAGGCTCCCTGCCTCCAGCACCAGAACCTGCAGGTCGCCTGCCTCCAGCACCAGAACCTGCAGGTCGCCTGCCTCCAGCACCAGAACCTGCAGGCCGCCTGCCTCCAGCACCAGAACCTGCAGGCCGCCTGCCTCCAGCACCAGAGCTTCTAGGCTCCCTGCCTTCTGCACCAGAGCTTCTAGGCTCCCTGCCTTCTGCACCAGAGCTTCCAGGCTCCCTGCCTTCTGCACCAGAGCTTCCAGGCTCCCTGCCTTCTGCACCAGAGCTTCCAGGCTCTCTGCCGTCAGCACCAGAGCTTCCAGGCCGCCTGCCTTCTGGCCTTGAGCCTCTATTTTGCCAACTTTAGACCCTGTGCTTCCAGTTTCCCAGCCTTCAGAGGTCTCAATACATTTACATTCAGAGACTAAACCTCCACCACCAGAGACAAAACTCTCAACATGTAAGCATCCAGTGTCTGGGTCTCCTGCATACCTTCTTCCTAAGTCTCCTGCATGTGTATCTTTTGTATGTTTTCCTCCGGGGCCAGACCTTCAGGTCTGCTTACTATCACCTCCTTCATTTTTATCCAGTTTGTCTTTGACCTCTGTGCCTCCTGTCAATCCGTTATCTGCTTTTGACCCTACAGTGAATATGCCTTTGTTTTCAGAGTGCTACTCTTGCCTGCCATCATCAGGACTTCAAACCCATTTAATGCAGGCTTCTAAGCCCTTGTCACTGGATTTGGACTCTTCAAGTTCTACCTTCAATACTGCTGTTAATTTACAGAGTATTATCCAACCCCCCGGAACATCACAATTTACCTTCAGTCCTCTGATAGTGTGTACTGAATCTATGATGGAAATTGACTTCATTCTTAGGAGCAAAGGCTTTGGATCCAGTTCCAGACTCTGGGAGACGGTCTTTGGAAGGGGAGTACTGTCACGATTCGCTCCCTGTGCTCTCGTGCCCACCACCAGGGGCTGAATTGTGGGGCTTTCCAGTGTTCTAATATGCCTTCAGACACTCCCCTGTATGAATATCATGACTTCCAGGCATTTGGACATCATTTAGGAATTGACATCCATTCCCAATCCATGCCGGGTTTTGTGAAAGCCAGCCTGCTTATACTTGAAGCCAGCCTACTCATGCCTGAAACTCCATTACCCACAATTCCCTGCTCACTGCTTTGTCTCCACCCCTGCAGGCCAAGGATGGGTGGAGGAATTCAGCTCACCTGTGGCTGGCTGCTGCTAGCCTGCTCACACCTGATGCATATGGTTACTGTGAGCTCTTTTAAGCCCCAGCTCCCTTCAGGCAAAGGTTGGTCATTGTAGCTGTTTACTGAGGTGAGACCAATCCTTGTTTCCAGACTTCCCTGAGCTTTTGCTATTCTTGTTTCCAGTGTTTCCTGAGCTTTAATTATGCCTTGTTCCTGACCTGCTGCTGTTTTCCCTGTTCCTGAATTAGCACTGTCTGCAGTGCTACCCTGACCCCATAGCCTTAGTATTCCTTGTTCCTGAACTGCAGCAGTTTCCCTTCTCCTGAATTAGCACTGCTTGCAGTGCTACCTGGTTTCCTGAGTTCCTGAGCTATAGCTATTCCCTGTACCTGAATTAGCACTGCCTGCAGTACTACCTTGTTTCCTGAGTTCCTGAGCCATAGTTATTCTTTGTTCCTGGGCTTTGCTATTTCTTGTTCCTGATTTGCACTGCTTGCAGTGCTCTCTTGACTCCTTGTTTCCTGAGCTGTAGCTATGTCCTGTTTCCTTGAACCAGTATTGCCTGCAGTGCTACCTTGACTCCTGAGCTCTAGTAATTTCCCTGTTCCTGAACTAGCACTGTCTGCAGTGCTACCTTGACTCCTGAAGCTTTGGTAGTTCCCTTTTCCTGAACCAGCACTGTCTGCAGTGCTGCCTTGACTCCTGAGCCTTAGCTCACTTATTGTTCCTGCCCCAATACTGCCTTCTATGCTTCTTTGTTTTCTTGACTCCTTAACCTGCACTATTCTACTATGCCCTTGTAGCCTCCCCTTCTGTATATCCGTTTCCAGTCCCTGCCTTGCTTCCCATTTCCTTGGTTCCAGTTCTAGTTTGCTGCCTTTCTATTCTGCTGTCTTACTTCTGTTACCTTGTATGTTTGTTACCTGCTTTCTGCCAAGTGTGCCCTGTCATTTCCTTCCTTTCCTGTTAAGCACTCCTCCTGCCTAGCTCCTTGTCTATTGTGCTTGTGTTTAGTTCTACCCCTTTGCTGTTTCTGCCTTGCGCGTTCCTGTTTGATTGCCAGGATCCGTGGGCTCAGCTGACTACCTAGGTGGTGTTTCTTGTTCACTGTGAGTTTTGTCTTTGAGTTACATTTATAACATCACTATAGGTATAAGCTCCACAGACCCTGCCTTTGCATGCATATCCTACATGTGGGTATTTTCAGTCAGTATCTATAATAGCAATTGCGGGTAAGAAACTTACTGAGCTTCAGTCTTACCATGTGGAGCTCCTGAGTGCTTTACCCCACACCCCCCTTTATTATTAATGTTGTATTATATATATGTCTTGCACGTCCGTCCTGGGTGTAGTTAGTCTGAATGCTAAATTGCCTTGTGAGTGCCCTTCCTTTCTGAGTCTTACCCATCTTGTTCACTTGTACAGGCTTCCCCTTTGAATCCCTTTTTCTCCTCTGACTCCCTGCATGATCCTGGACAGCACTGTACTCCTCCTTTCTGTGTATGTCTTCTACCTAGTTCCCAGTCCTTGTCCAAGTCCCTGACTGTGTTCACCACATAGTCCCGGACAGTCCCTGACAGTTAGAACAGAATAGTTCCCGTCAAACGGGGATTCAACAGAGTGAACCTGAAGAGTCATCTAATAAACTGATCTTTGAGCCAGAATATCAAACAAAGTGCAGATTGGACTCCTTAAATAAGGGAAACCTAATGAGATTATTTAAGGAGATACCAAAGCTGTGTAGTATCACTACAGCAGATCTCTTGACAGTGGAGTTTTTGCAAATGAAAACATTATCAGAAAAGGAGGTTACTCTTAACAACTTGGTCCTCAAAGGAAATAACAACTCTGGTTTTCTCAGAAAGAGTAAACTTTGATGCATGGGGTATTTCTCTATCTTACCCAAAAAATCCAAAATATCCTTACCCACTTTTATTGGATAGTGTGCGCCCGATTAAATCCGGGATAAAGAATTGTCCAAAAATTTGGCTAAGGGGGGCAAGAAGCACCACTCCTAAAAATTCATATTCGCTAATTAAAACTACAGAGATGACAAATCAGGATCAAGCTTGTTCAAAACAACTGCCGGAAGAACTCCACGATTGGTCGTGGGTGCCTCATTTCTTGAGCCAAAAACAATCTTGATGATTCACGGATTCAATGAAATGGTCCATGGTCTTGGAAATGGTCCAAGATCCTAAGACGCAAGCCTTCCTACAAAGTTTTGATATTATCATGTTACAAGAGACTTGGAACTTGATTCCTAAACTAATTAATGGATATACAGAATTTCATGTCTCAGCAGAACAAATTCATAAATATGGACACCCAAGGGTTAGTTTGTCCATTTATGTAACAGAAAAATTATCTTGGCAAACAGAAGAACTTGATACCTGTGAAAACTGGATTCAGGTTGTGAAATTGGAAAGCAAAAATTCTGGGAATAAAATGCCCTGGCAGCTGCTGATTTTAAATATATATATTCACCCTGATAAAAAGCAGAAAAAGGAAAAACTGGTATGCTTGATTAACTTAATCAAGGTTTTGCAGAAAACTCATTAACATAGTGAGGTGATGATTACAGGTGACTTTAATTCCAACCTAATAGGGAGTAAGTCAAACAAGAGAAAGTGTCAAAAAGAGTTGGAGGCTAATGAGCTGAAAAACGATTTGGACACCATGGGATTATACATCCTGAATGGTAAAATAAAGGGAGATCAACCGGCCAGGATCACTTTTTTAAGTGGGAAGAATCAATCAACCATTGACTATACCATAGTCAGCAATGAACTTTACACGACAGTTGATTCCTTTTCCATACCCGCCCGGAAAGTGATAATTTGCCGCAAGTTTTGACCATCAATGCAAAGCTGTCTGAGAAAGAGAAAATAACTGCATTGACAGAAATTTCAGTAATATACAATCTGAAGAAATTACTATGGCGCTGTACAAACGTCTCTCAAATAATGGTTGCTGTACATAACTACATAAACAATGCCGGTTCACAGTGTACCAAATCACCGGAAGACTCTTGGGTACAATTGGGCCATTTTCTTTTAAATGAATTTCCGGTTCGCCCGGGACATCAAGGACTGCAAAGTAGAATTTATGAACCGTGGTTTAATATACAGTTACGCAATCAAAAAGGGAAATGACCATAAGATCCGGAAATACGGTGATGAATAACAATATTAGTGACATGAGGAAGAATTTTAGGGAGAGGTGTAGATTGGCAAAAAAGGAGCGTGTGGGAAAAATTACTTTGGGCCAGCAAACAGCCTAACAGCTGCGAATGCTGGGGAATAATAAATAAGTTAATTAAAGCAACAGGAATATCTCAAAAAGCTGGAATAAGTGAAAAGATTTGGGAACAACATATACAAAATGTATACAACAATACTAACCATGAAATGATGAATTTGGAACCTGGACCGGATATCCGGCAGGAGGATAAGCATACTAACCACTCATTCTTGAAAATTGCACAAAGTGAAGAAATCTTAGTCCCACATGATACAGCTCAGACTGAAGACTTATCACAGGAACCAAATCATAATGGCATAACCACCTTAATTGACAACAAACAACTAAAAGAAATAATACAAAAATTGAAAAAGGAGGGAGCTGCAGGGCCGAACGGGCTTCCAAACTCAATCTTCAAACACGATGCAGAATTTTGGTCAAAATTTCTAACTCCGCTTTTTAATTATTTGTATTCTCAAAATAAGATCATTCACTCTTGGAGAGGGAGCATATTTCATCCCATATATAAAAATGGTAATCGCAATGAGCCTAGTAATTACAGACTCATAGCCTTGGCGGATGTTGACGCAAAACTTTATACTTTATGCTTCATGTTTATTATTACATTTACAGGAATGGATGGAGGAGAAAGGTATTATTCCCAAATACCAAACCGGTTTTAGGCAAGGAATGGGTACAAGCACAAATTTGGCAGCCATAGCACTTCTTACAGAAAAAGCAATCCTAAAGAAATCAGGTCTATGTGATGTTATATAGACTTAAAATCGGCCTTCGACAGAGTCCCACGTGAACGACTATGGGCAAAATTGAAAGGATGGGGGGTACTGCAGCAACTAATTAACTCCATAGTAGCCCTCCACAGTGAAACCTGGGCCCGGGTGAAGCAGGGAGATGGTAGCATAGCATCATCCAAGATTGAAATAAAAAATGGTCTGAAACAGGGGTGTGTCTTGGCCCCAAGCCTTTTTAACTTGTACCTTGTAGATCTGAACAACAACCTGTCAAAAGTAAATGGTCATCCCCCGAAATTGGCAGAGGACCACATACAGTATCTGCACTACGCAGACGACATTGCGATCCTAAGCCAAACCCCTATTGGATTACAAAGAGTCATTGACCACCTGACTAACTACTTCGATCTTCAGGGGTTGGAGATAAATAGGAAAAAAACAAAGGTGGTGCGTTTAGTAGGCCCTAGATCGAAAAAATGTAAGTAGTTCGCCGAGGGTAAAGTGATAGAGGAAGTTGGCACTTACAAGTACTTGGACATACTTTTTGGGCGAAGTATGTATGTATGTATGTATAGGCATTTATATAGCGCACTACTTACCCGTAGGGTCCCAAGGCGCTTCGACCGCTGCGAAACCCTTCCTGGCTTCCCTGAGAGATGGTCCCTTAATGGGTATCTCCAGGGTGAGACCAGGCATCCCCGGCGGTCTGGTGGGGCCGTTAGTGAAGATGAGGCAAGCTAATGCCCAGAGTTGCCGAGTGTGATCGCTGATCAGAGTGGGCACCGAGGCGAGAGAATTATCGAGTCCGCTGACCCTGGTCCAGAAACCTGCCGCGCCGGGAATCGAACCCTGGTCCCGGGCCGTCCTCTGCTCTCGGGTCTGCCGCCTCTAACCAGTGAGCCACACTACTTCACTATGTATGTCCTTTACGGCTCAGAAAAATGCAATAAAAGCAAAGGCCCAAACCTTAATTTTTGCATATAAACAGCTACAAACAAAATTGAGTTGCCCGTCTTATAGTAATCTTTTAAAAACAATGGCAGCACAATTACTCCCAGCTATGGCCTACGGATTGGAAATATGGCATGGCCGGGAATTTTTAATTTTAAATGACTTACAGACAAGAGTGTATAAAGCCATTTTTAAGCTCCCTAGAGAAGTGTCACCAGCCCAGATTCGCCTGGAGTTTAGACTTCAAAACCAGAAATTCCAGAGGCAATCTGTATTCGTGAAATTGTGTTGGAAACTTCGCTCTTCGGAACCCAGCACCCTGAATAATCTATGCTGGACAGAAATAAGGGCCCAGTTCGACCAAAAAAAACAGTATTCATGGGGTGCCCACCTAAGAACAGCTCTGATGGAAGTGGACATTGAAGAGGCATGGGACAGCAAGATGGAGAGGGTGACTTTTAATAGTGTGCAATGGCGCTGCAAAAAAACTGTCTTTCCTAGACGATAAAAATGTAGTGGCAAAAAGACGTCATTCGTGGACAGTGATAAATTCTTATGTAAAACTAAAACCGCAAGACTATCTAGCAGCTCACTTCAGATTGTTCCTAAAAAATAAGTATATGCTGTATCGGTTTGGAGTATACGAAACAAAGGATTTGCAACCAAGTTGGAAAGGGAATTATCACAACGTAACTTGCGAACTGTGTGGATATCATAAGGAGTCCTTATGCCACGTGATGTGTGTTTGTCCTACAGTCAGTGAAGCGAGAAGAACTCTTTTAAAACCAATTGTAAAAGAGCTTAATGTTTGTACATGTAGGCAGACCACCACCCGCTGGGCAGGGGGATCATCATCCATTTTAATTTGTTGTGGTGTAAGGTTATTAACCTTGATTGACACACTCTTAGAAAAAAGCGGACATTGAACCTGTGAATATGTTTACTAATGAGTTGGAAAACCTTGTACAGATCTAGATTTAATTATGCACTCTACCGCAAACTTGTGAACATGGTTATTAATGAGTAGGACCTATTTTGCACATATCCAGATATAATGATGTATTTTATCTTACAATTTGTTATTAACTTCTATTGTAATATATTTTAAAGTTATATTTTTTATGGTTGTAAAAAAACACATAAAGAATTCGATTTCACTCCCACCACGGGCCGCTACTGCCTTGGGCCTACCATAAGGGTGACCTATGTGTAAAAAAAAAAAAGGAAGGGTAAGGCCTGGCAAGTGGGTACACTGGGCAGGTCAACATGGCAGTTAACAAACTGCCCACAGGCATGGCGGTGGCAGGCCTGAGACATCTTTTCAGGGCTACTTATGTGGGTGGCACAATCAGTGCTGCAAGCCCACTAGCAGCATTTGAGTTACCAGCCCAGGCACACTCAGTGCACTTTACTGGGGGCCTACTGGTAAGACAAATATGCCAATCAGGGATAACCAATCACAATAACAATTTACCCAGAGAGCATATGCACTTTAGCACTGATCAGCAGTGGTAAAGTACCCAGAGTCCTATAGCCAACAACCACAGATCAGGAAAAACAAAGGAGGTAGAGGCAAAAAGTTTGGGGATAACCCTGCAAAAAGGGCCATTTCCAACAGTGAGGGTCAGTGGATTCAGGCAATTAGTGTATACTTTATAATTATATTTACTGTTTTTGTCACAAAATTTACAAAAAAACAATTTCACCAAACATATTGTTTCTATCTCAGATAGATCAAAATGATACTGACAGAGAACGTGCTGCATAATTCACATTTTTTTCTGCATAATTCAGATAACCTTGCTGCATAAATTGGTCCTCCTGCCGCATAATACTAGTAGTTCTGTCTTTGCAGAGTGGTTGGGGGGGGGCCCAGTGCTTAATTTGACCTGGTGCTTTCCGGTGCTCTGCACCAGCACTTAATTGGTTTCTGGTGCTCGGCACGGGCACTTAATTGTCAACACCATACTTAAGAACAGTCTACCACATGGTGGCGCTGCTCATCTAATTTAGAGATGAGCAGAACAATGGTTGTTTAGGAATACAATACACCTAAAAATTGCTAATACCTGCCTCCCCAGTCATTGCTTTAGCTTTTGGGACCCGAATATTCTGAACTGTCGCATTTACATGCGAGAAAGATGGTTAGTAGTTGTTTTGGCAGCAATGACAAGGGCGATGGGTGGTGCAAGCTGTAGTGACCTCCTGGTCAGAGCCCTGGCACTTAATATTTTACAAATTAAGCACTTCTCACAACCATGAAAAAGTTCCCATATTTCACTGTAAGTTGTGAAATATGGCATTTAACCCACTTCATTTTGTGCAATAAAAGCATCAAAACATATATGAACACACACACACATATGCAAAAATGCTGAGCAGAATATTATTTTTATTGGTGTTGTTCAATGTGTGTAGGGGTCATGACTTGCCAGAGGCACAGTCATGATGTCCCTCCCCTCCCTCAAAAATGGTAATAATTAGCATATTATACTCTATGAATCTGCATATATGATTTAGGCCATGGCTTTGCTCGTGTATATTTGTTTTAACAAATATATTTAACCAAAACCAGGATGCAAGGTGTTGAATTGTGCAGAAAGGTAAAATCACACTCGAGAAATGGCGGCTGTCAGGAGAGTTTTTTACATGTTTAAATTAATTGTTAAATGCAATCTTTGAGGCACTAAAAACTGTTTTTTTGTGTATGTTTTGGTGTACTGTGGTAAAATACTCGAATTTTACTTTTGCACTGTAATAATAAATATATAAATGTATGTTTATTAATACGATTGTTCTAAATAAAGAATTATATCTGTGATCTTCACACAGACAGCAGACCCTTTCAATGTTAATTTTTTCACTGCAGATTTCTGTAATGGGGAACCTGGATACATTTTCCTTCTTTAGGTCTTAAATGCTTAAAGGGGAGAATTAATTGAATTTTTTCTGTTTCAGGACTTTTTCAATTGCATAGTATCTGGAGTGTTCGTTTGTATTGTATGCTGCATAGCAATACACGACATGTTTAATGATTTGATGCTTACGTCCGGGGTAAGTACAGTAGAGCTAATCCAAAAATCTATATTACAGAAATGTAAAGACGTGAAAGAGTCAAACTCTTCAACATTTTATTGAATGTTCATGATAGAAAGATAAATAGGCGTGGTCTTGTTTTCTTGTGGGTATGCCTAATATTGATATTTTTTTCAAGCTTTTATAGTTTTATCTTAAGGCCACAAACAATGTTTCTTTGTGGGTAGCCCATTTAGGTGGATATCTGCTCCCAAAGAGCTTCTTCATCTTAACATTTGAAAAATAGTAGATTTTTAAACATGGTGTGTCAAGTTGTGATGTGTTGTTTTTACAACCTTACCGAAGTTGCATAGAGAACTTTGCAGCTTCACAACCGTTGCAATTTTTTTGTGCTTTGCCGCAGTCACTTGACAATTGGGACCTTGGTGACAATTTATGTTGCATACATCAAATTTTATACTAACCACAGTGTTGTGTATATGATATACTTCGCAGAAAGCAGTTATGCCCTGATTACGAGTGCCCTAGATTGAGAGTCGATATTTCACACCTGGTAAAATATGATACCCCTGGCATTAGAACCATCTGTAATGACTTATGCTCTCGAAACTGAGGGATAATTGTGCTTATTATTGTGAGATAATTGTCCTTATTATTTTCGGCAGAAAACTGCAGCGGTGTGATTTTAACGTACCTGGTAAATTCTCCATACAGGAAAGTCAAGTTGAAATTTCAACGTGTATGTTAACAGGAGTTACCACATATATAGTCCAGTGAAAAGGCTTGCATTGTGCTATTAGATTTTGCTGTTGCAAAGTCCGCAAAATAGTAACTTGTGGGACCGCAAAACCAAACTAACAAGTTACTAAAGGGAAAATGCGATTTGGAAATGGGTTTGCAAATTGCTAAATCTATAATGTGACATAATGTGATTTGCAAGAGAGATGGAACATAGTAGGCGAATCCTTGCTCTGCCTATCGCAAGGGTATGTGTCAATGCTTTGCTGCCACAATTGCTGTAACAAACCATGGCCTGGTTACTAACAGAACCTCACAATGATTGATATCCATTTGCTCAGCAGGCGTGGCCTGTGACCAAGAGCTTCCAATTCCTGAATGTCACATGCGGTATTGGGGGAAGCAGACAGCGGCGCGTAAGTTCCCTGTGTGCGCCATCTAACAGTCATTCTCAATATTCCAATTTTCTTAAAACATTTTTACTCCGGTCCAGTAGTCTACTCTTCAGGAATGTGTTGCTTTCTGGGTTCACCCAGGGATTTCACAAACTCCAATTATACAGAAACCACAATAATAGGAAAAATTGACTACCACTTACAAAGTTGCAGAAACTGAGGTATAAAAACTATTTTTTTATAAGTCTGGCTGTTCCTGAAAGCTGGGAAGACAAGGATAATGGTACAGCAATCTTTTTGGTTGATGTCATTCTTGGAAAAAACACATACTTTGGGGCCCATCGGGAGACGGGGAGGGGAAAGACCGACCAGAGACAATATAAGGTGTGATAATGGCCGCTTTATTGGGAACATGTGCATCTTACCACAATATCACTTCCTTGGCCTTTGACCTACAAAACTAGACCTAACTAAATATATACATACCTGACCAGAACCCCCACCCCTAAAATGTTCCCCCACAAACAGCATATACATAATTACCAACTACCCAAACGCCTGCCTCAACTGTTTAAACACTTGCCATATGTACACTCCCTCCCCCTCTGTCCAGGAAACCTCATTCCTCCTATCCTACCCCCCCTTAAACTAGGAAAAAGCACCACACCAACACCATCTCACCAGCACCTACCCCAGCGACATCAAACCCCAGCCAACCTAACAAAGAACGCACCTGCTCCCAACAAAACCCCTCCCAAAACAACCCCCCAGTACCAACAGACCTCGCTCACCCCACCTATTCACCCATGCCACCATAGGGCGGGCGGGCGGGACAAGAACTCTCCTGCCTACAACTCGACTGCTGGGTCACTGTCCCCAAAATGGTGGACAGTGACCCAACATGGCCGGTATTATACCCCCCAGCCCAAAATTAGCCCAAGGCAGCCCAAAATCCCCCGAGCAGCCCAACCAGCCCAAATCTCCTTCTTGTCCCCTGCCATTCTAGTCTCCCCCCCCCCCTTCCTCCCGGGGCCCCAAAATTGGTCGGCCACCCCCCGCAAAGCCCCATTGGGGCCCATCGGGAGACGGGGAGGGGAAAGACCGACCGGAGACAATATAAGGTGTGATAAAGGCCGCTTTATTAGGAACAGGTGCATCTTACCACAATACCACTTCCTTGGCCTTTGCCGTACAAAACTAGACTTAACTAAATATATACATACCTGATCAGAACCCCCACCCTCACAATGTTCCCCCGCAAACAGCATATACATAATTACCAACTACCCAATCGCCTGCCTCAACTGTTTAAACACTTGCCATATGTACACTCCCTCCCCCTCTGTCCAGGAAACCTCATTCCTCCTATCCTACACCCCCTTAAACTAGGAAAAAGCGCCACTTGAAAGCCCCATACGGCTTTCGACCCCCCCTAGGGCCCCTGCACCTTTGGATACCTGCGCACCCCAAGTGCCCGATCCACTGCCTCTTTCAGCTGCACAATATAGAGCTCCATCCCATATCGTGACAGATGTACACCATCCTCCCTGAAAAAATACACGCCCCATACCTCAGTTCCGGGTGCTCCATCCTACCCAAACCTTCTTTCTCACAGAAAGCCCGCAAATTCCCTGTTAATTTTCCGCCTTGTCCTCTCGATAGCTGCAGGCCTCTCTGCCCCCCTCCAGCACGTCTAGGGAGGAATTCAGACCAAATAACATCACACCCCACCCACTGCTTCCTAATTTCCAGCAAATACCTCTTCATTTGTTTCACTAGTGCCAGTCCCTTACACTGCACCCAGTCGTTTTCTCCCAAGTGGATGACTACCACATCCGGACAGACCCCCCCTGCACAACATTGTTTAAGGCCGGCACCAACTCATGCCAACGCATGCCCCCTTTTCCCCTCCAATGACACCTAAACAACTGTTCATCTAGCTCCAAATTGAGGTTCCTGTGTTTCTCCCATTTGGCCCTCTCCGCTCTCTTAACAAAGGAATGGCCTACCACGTAAATGCTCATTGCTGCCGCAGTAGGCCCTGCCACCGCACCTGCAAAGATACATATGTAAGCAATGGGCCAAACACGTCCAACTCACTCCCCTCCTACCTCCTGCATCCTGACGTATGTCCTATAACAGTCTGATTTCCAGCGCCCCAGCCATTTGATCTCTTCCTTATCCCAACCCCTGCGCGCCGCCTCCGTCGCCGCACCAATGCGAAAGGAATGCGTCCCGAATTCCTTCGGGTCCTCACCCATAAACAGTAGGGCGTGCCGCAGGACCCACACTGGCCTCTACCTGGCCAAACACCTCCGCACTATCCCGCGACTGCCCTCCCGCCAGCCGTCTCCCCCACTCCGCCGGACACACCGCCTCTGACCCCCCAGGTCCCAGCACCACCCATGTACCCTCTCCACGCTGATCAGGCTTGGACCTTCGCAAACGCACCGCCACCTCCCGGCCTCGCAACTCCACCTCCCCCCAGCTCTCTCCCGGCTGTCCTTGCAACCCCACCAACTCAGACACCCGGAACGCTCCAAAGAACATCCACGACATCAGTGTTGAAAACAAAACCGTCTCCGTCTGATCCCTGCACACCCCCGGTAGGCGGCGCACCAAGCCTTCCAGCCTCATCTCCGTAATAGGACGCTGCTGCTGCACCCGCGCCCCCTTCTCCCTCTCCCAACCCTCCAAAAGGCGCCCCCCCTACTCTCCAGCCGAAGGCGCATATCCCCACCAGAGCTTACCCATGAACGCCACCCCTGCCAACTTCCCCCCGATCGTCACCCTCGCCAGCCCCTTGTCCATCAAACCAAGCATGAACCGCACCACCTGCTCCTCCCGACGCCATCTGTCACGTTGCCTTACCGCTCCAGAACGTAGACACTCCAGCCAAGCCTGCTCGTACGCGTTCCACGTGGACGCCGCCAGAGACGCCTTCACCAACTGAACGACCCGTGCTCTCCCACCAACCAAAGTTCCCCCAGCACCTGCGTCTTGACCGCGGCCGCCTCCGTGGCTAGCCCATGGAACCTCTGCCACTGCGAACGAGACAAAGCATCCGCAATGTCATTGTCCACCCCCGGCACATGCCGAGCTTGAAAAAGAATGTCATGCTCCAAGCACTTCAACACGAAAACGCGCATCAACTTCAGCACTTGGGGCTCCCTCGCGGACTGCCGATTCACCACCTGCACCACCGACATATTGTCCACCCTGAACAAGACTCGCTTGTGCGCCAGGTCCTGCCCCCACACCGTCACAGCCACCACCAACGGGGAAAGTTCCAGGAACGCAATACTCCTTCCCCCGCCTTCCAATGTGCCGGCCACTGCTCCGCGCACCATCTTCCCGCCCAGTAGAGACCAAAGCCGCCGACTCCCGCCGCGTCTGACGACATCGTGACGTCCCACTCCCAGTCCTCCGGTGGCGCCATGGGCACCCCATTGAAGCGCCCCAGAAAAGCCAGCCACATGGTCAAGTTCTCTTTAGAACCCGCCGACAGGCGTACGTGATGGTGTGGCAACGCCAGACCGGACAACGCCAGCCCCAGCCGACGGCAAAACGTCCGCCCAGCCCGCACGACACGGCACGCAAAATTCAAATGCCCAAGCAACACCTGCACCTCCCCACCATCACCTTCCGCCTGGTCAACATGCCACTCACCAAGTCCATCATCACCGACCGCTTCTCCTCCGGCAGGCGTGCTTCCATGGCCTCTGAGTCGCGCTCTATACCGAGAAAGCACATCACCGTGCTGGGACCCTGAGTCTTCTCCGGTGCCAAGGGAACCCCCAGGTAACCCATCAAGTCTGTAAAACTGTCCAGCTGCTGCTGGCAGTCCATCGAACCGGGCAGACCCACCAGGAAGAAGTCGTCCAGGTAGTGCGTCACCGCCTCAGAGCCTGTGCGCCAGGAAAAAGCCCACTGCAAGAAGGAGCTGAACCTCTCAAACAATGCACATGACACGGAGCACCCCATGGGAAGCGCTCTATCCATGAAAATGAGGCCATCAAACTGGATCCCCGGCAACTGGTGATCCGCCGGATGCACCTGCAACAACCGAAACGCAGATTTTACGTCGCATTTTACCATAAGTGCACCCCGCCCCGCCGCCGTCACCAACCTCCTCGCCACGTCCACGGACGAGTATGACAACGACGCCAATTCCGCCGAGATATAATCGTTCACCGACGTGCCTTCCGGCCATGACAGATGCTGAATCAGTCGAAAGTGACCCGGCTCCTTTTTGGGGACCACTCCAATCGGTGAAATGATCAAGCCCGGCAGGGGTGGCTCCCGAAAGGGACCCACCATCCTCCCTTCCTTTACTTCCTTGAAAAGCTTCTCCCGGATGATACCTCTATGCGCGTTCACGGACTTCAGATTCTCAGCCCACCGAGCGATCCGCGGACCCTCGTACCCCAACCGAAAACCCTCCGTGAAACCCCGACGCAGCATGGCCGCGTGTCCGCCCGCGGATAAGCCGCCAAGAGAGGTTCGAGCCTGTCCAGCCTAACCGGTGTACGAGCCTTTTCCCATGGCACCGCCCCCCCCTGCCGCCCCCCTCCCCCCAGCGGAAGCCCCCGCCGGTTGCTGCCCCTGTACGGGCCCTCCCCCGACCCCCCAGCAGCGCACCACTGGGTGTTTCTTCCCGCACCTGGAGCATTCGTGCCGAAAACGGCACACTTGCCTGAAACTGGACCCCTTATTGAAGTCCCAACAGGCCCCGACGCCGGTCGGACTCGCGGTGTCCCCGACCCCCCCCCCCCCCCCCCCCCCGACGGGTGGGACGGGCCGAAAAGGGGGGTGACGCCAGCGGAAGCCCACTGGCCGTGTAGATGGTGCGGCCAAACTTCGCCCCACTCATCGTCTGCTGGTACAAGTCCGCATCCAATTCCGCCCACTTCGCCTCCGGATCCAACGCCATGTGCGCCCGGAACTCCTCGTCGTAATGCGACCACGCCTAACCCCCATACGTCACTTGCGCCCGCCGCACCACATCCATATATTTGAACAATGCGACCGACCTGTCCGGATACTTTTCGCAGTATACACTGGCGTATATCAGGAAGGCAGCCAACTAATTTTCAATGGTCACTGGCACCTTGGGGCGCCTAGCTAACTCCTGCTCTTCCTCTTTCGAACCCTCCTTGGCCATTAATTCCCTGTGAAGCAACTTCAAAGTCTCCACATACTCCCCCTTCCAAATCTTCTCCTTAGTTGCCAGGGACGAATGCGCCCCCAGTGGTTTCGCCACCCCCATATCAGGCAATTTCCTGACCGGCACATCACAACTCTCCGCCCGCGCGCCAGTCGCCGCCGTCCCTCCGGACTTCGCCGCATCCCCCATCCCAGTGCTCACCGACGCCGAGTCCCCCGCCGCCCCCTCCGTCTCCGCACACACCCCCGCATCCATCACATACCTGCCCTTCACCAGTCTCACCAAATCCCCCCCTCAGCCACCGTACCTACAGACACCTGGCCTCCCTGAGGCGTGTCCAAGCCACTCCCCCCGGCATCCATACCCACAGACACCTGGCCTCCATGAGGCCCGCCCAAGCCACTCCCCAACCGTGTACCGGCCTTACCTGGCGTCAAGGCTGGCGTCCGCACCGGATCCCGCCGCCTAAACAGTTCCGCTGGGGGGGCCGTCACTCGCGGCACCGTCTGCCGGGGGCGTACCTGCAAAATCGGCCGTCTCGACCCATCGGGGGGGCGGCGGAGACCTCACGTGCATGGTCCCTTGGTGGAGCGCGGCCGCCCGTACAAGGCAGAGCCGGCCCATCCTCTCAGCGGGTTGGAGCCGCATGCTGCTCACCCGAGCCCCCTGCCAACTGCTCCTGCCAAGAAAAAAGCGGGGAAGTCCAGCATGCCGAGGAAAACTCAACCCCCTCACCCTCCCAACCTCCTGGCGCGCCCCTCCCCCAGGCCGCCGAATGCCCCCCGGCGTGCCGGCCGTCCCCCCCACCCCCTTCCCACCTCCCCCACCCCTCACCCACCACACCCCCGCAAACCCCCCCACCGCCCCTACAACCTCGTGACTCCACTCTCCATACCCCTACCGTCCATCCCCCCTCCCCCCTGTCCGCCCTCTCCCCCCGGGGCGACGCCTCGCCCCTCTCCTGCCCTCCCTCCATCCTCGCCTCACCCACCCCCCGTCCACCCTCACCCCCCGTGGCGACGCCGGCCTGCTAGGCTCCATGCACCTCCCTCCCCCTCTGACGATGACCCCCAGTCTAACTCGCTTTCCCCCCCTACCCCTCCCTCCACCTCCGACTCCTCAATCTGTTACGGAGAGCCACCCCCCCTCCAGCTGACCCTCCAGCCCCACCCTCCCGTCCGCACCCTGGGCCAGCCCACCTCCCCACTCCCTACACCCCGAAAGCCAGGCATCCCCCCTTGGCCCCCCCCTGCACACCCACCTCCTGTACCGCGGGCTCCTGACCCCCTTCTCCACCTGCCAACACCTGCTGCCGGGCACCCCTCCCCTTCTTTTTGGCACCCCCCACCCCTCACCATTTCGCCAACCCCCCTCGGCCCCCCGCGCCCTCTTCCAGTACCCCGGCCGCCTCGATCTCACAGCCCGCCCCCTCCACGAAAACCAGCGGCGCCTTCCGCGCTCCTCCTCGCTTCTTTGCCTGCCCTCTGCCCCGCTTCGGCTCCTCAGCCACTGGCCGACCGCCGCCGCGCGTCACTCCGCCTCCCTTCACTGCCCCCTCCTCCCTCCTCGCCCACGACCTAGGCGGCTCACAGGCCGCACCGCTGCCACGGCACCATCTGCAGCGCGCCGTGGAGGCCTTACCCTCACGTCGCCGCGGAGCAGGTCCATCCTGCCAGCTTCCCCCAAGAGGCGGAAAGCCTCGCGCACTCGGGGATCGGAAAGCGCCTCCTCCGCCATGCCGCACTTCAGGTAATCTCGCTCCTGCCCCGTCCGGTTCCGCAAACCAAAAACCCCCGCTTCCCGCAGACACTGCTGAAAACAACAACTGCTCGCCAACCTCCGCCCCCACAAGCCCTCCTACTCCCTAAACTTCACACGACCACAAGCTAACAAGAACTCTCTTGCCTACAACTCGACTGCTGGGTCACTGTCCCCAAAATGGTGGACAGTGACCCAACATGGCCGGTATTATACCCCCCAGCCCAAAAGTAGCCCAAGGCAGCCCAAAATCCCCCCGAGCAGCCCAACCAGCCCAAACTTCCTTCCTGTCCCCTGCCATTCTAGTCCCCCTGCCCCCTTCCTCCCGGGGCCCCAAAATTCCCCGGGGGGGCGAGCCTCCCTCCGGTCGGCCACCCCCCGCACAGCCCATTCTTGCACAGCACGTTTCAAATGTTTACTTAAAACATATTTTCACAATTTCCTTAAGGGAAAATGATGCGAAAAAAGGGCTCAGCACCATCTCTATTTCCTGCTCTTCTCGGTCATCTAGCCACTTTCACTATTCTCTATCTGTATGCAATACTATCACAAATCATCTCTTACCTATCATTTTACTATATCATTGCATTTCATTCCTCTTTCAGTCTCTTCTCTTGCTCTGGTTGTGTACTACTCTCCACTGTACTCTTCCTTCTTCTGTGTTCAACTTCTCTTTGTCTCCTTTCACCTCCTGCTCTGCTCACCTCTCTTTCGCCATCATCTGTACTTGTTCCAGAAAGACATTTAGTTATATGTGACATGTCTGGACTTTTGTACAGTCTTATTAATCAGCTTGAGGGGAGTTAACATGCCAGTGGTTAGTGGCCATCCTGACCTTTATATGTGGCACCTTGGGCAGCAGCAGCACTGTGCTGCTGTTTACTCGACTCAGCACTTACATGGATAAAAATGTTAAGTATACAGCAAACACTTATTTAAAGGTTAATTTTAGTTAGGGAAAGGATGCAACTAGGTCCTTAACTTTAGGAACACCTTCATTTTTAAAGACAGCTAATAGATATGCATGTTTTGCTTTCACTACTTCCACTTTACACCCCCCGATGGCATCAGTGCGGCCCTCTGTCACACCATACACCAAACCTTTGTGAGTACCCATGGTCTACAACACATGTATCCTATTTATGATGATGTGCCAGATAGAAATTGGACCCTAGCATGTTGTGAATTCATGTGTGTGTGTATGTGTCTGTCAATAAACCAACATTTTACTCAAGGTCTGTGCATTTTATTGAAAGGCTCAGGTTGCAGATATGTGACCTAAGTGGGTAATTGTGAAGTCTGTCACACGAAGTATGGAGTCTGTAGTTTTGCATTGCCTCAGTAACCATCAAAACAATGGATTGCACAGGACACAGAATAAACTCAAGTGAGGCAAAGTAACAAAATATGTTTGCCATAATTACACAATTTGGCCAGTTTGGGTAGGCTGAGATTCAAAAATAGGGTTTATAGTTCAAGAATCTGTGAATTCCTCACTAGAACACATCTTTTTCTAGACAAACCACTATTTCTAATCTACAAAATATGGCACATAGTGCACCAATTCTGATAGCAACTTTCTCCCATGCCTTATGAAAGACTAGACCTGGTCTGGAAAACTATTTCGCCAGCAATAGCTTTCCAGCGCTGCTAGGGGGTACCACATGCCTAAATTTTGGTTTTGTCCAGAACCCCTGTTACACTGATGAAATTCCTCGGGCAAGCAAACAGCAACTAGATCATGTGGCATCTCATGAGGTCTTGAGGTTAAAACGCTGTTGATGATGTTGTTGGAAGTTGTCTTTTTTGGATCTACATAACATCTGAACTTAGTGCCTTGGATCGGAGCATGACCACTCAGCATGTGACTCTTGCTCTTCGATACATCGGTTGGCCATCAAGGAGTGAGAGCAAGCTATTTTTGGCTAGGGTCCGCAAGGACAATGCAAAGCAGTCTCTCTCCTCTCCTTTAGGTAAGTCAATGACTTACCTGAAGGGAGTGATTTCCCAAAGGATCTTCCCGCAACACAACACAGCATAGGTAGGTGAAGTATTTTTTTCCTCGAGGAACCGGTCCTGCTCCCTGGACTGATGATGATGATTTTTATTGTGGTAATTAATTAAAATTGGTACAAATACATACAATAATTTAAGAAAAGAAGCAAGACAGCAGTCAATCACAATGCATAAACTCCCTTAAACAGAAAGTCAGGGACATAACTAGAATTAGGGGTCAATGAATAATCCGCTTCAATAATGATTAAAACAGTAAAGGTTAAAATACAAACAAGACTTCTGATCAAGCATAAAATGGCAGATAAAACATTAAAAGAGTCTTGCTTGCGTGTAAAAAACTTCTAGTGATTCCGAGTTCAATAAGTGCTTGATGCTTTCATTCGTAGCTAAATGGCAGTGGATATTAAGTCAACGCACTTGGCAAAAGATGCCAGGTTCATGAGACTGCCGCTTGCCAAACAGAAGTCCAAAGCGTCCTTGCAGTTTAAGATCCCGAACTGTAAGAAAATTGGCTTGAGTAAAGTGTCATGTGAGTAAAAATTCTGGACTCCCTTTTTTAGTTACAGAACCTACAGGGGCCTTTACCAGATACCGATGCCCACCCAGAGCAGAATTTGTTAATTGTCAGTATCATGAGTCTTGCTCAGAGAATAGGTCTCCCTGCTGAGAGCAGCTTTCAAATAAGGTTGTATCCTCTGGGTTGACCGGTCTGGAGAAGATCTCCATTCGCTGAATTGTTCCAGGTAAGCCTCACTCCACATTAGTCTCCTTACTAGTGTATTCTTTTTTTTTACTCAAGTACTATTTATTGAATATCAGAATAACAAAACATATACATTGTGATGCCGGCAATAGTGCATAGGAATAATAGGCAGTCCTGCCAGGATAACAGAGTGGCTTAATACATATCTGCAAATGTGATTAAACAGCAATGAAGCAACATCTGACAGGTGTAAGATACATTAGACAGCACTAAATCAGCATCCGATAGGTGCAAAATACGTCGCGTGGCGACAGCCCATGACTCAATACATAAATAAAAACAAGAAAGGGGGAGATATAAACATTTATACATAAATCTAAAAAGACCATAACAAACATGGCAAATACAGGTTGGACTCCGCTGCAGGGAGGAGTGACATCACGCGGCGGGAAAAAGTGTTGTGTTCCCATTGACATAGTAGTAGCTATTACAGTAAAGCAGGGTACTAGAGGCGGTATTATTCAAAGAGCTAAAGCATCTGGAGTTTCACTGGGGCTGAAGTAAGGGAACTTTATGCGTATGAGGTAGTGAATTAAAGGCTTCCACAGTTACTGGAATTTTGTCTCGGTTTTAGCTAAATTGTGTGATATCCGTTCCATTGCTAGAATTTGCAACACACGAGTAAACCATTGCGCCATCGAGGGAGGAGTTGTCTGCTTCCACAGGAGGGCTATGTGTTGTTGTGCCTCTTATAGCAAGTAGCTGATGAGCTTCTAGTCCGCATGGGTCATTGCGAATAGGGCCGGGAGTCGGATGCCTAAAATAACCGTAAGATAGGAGGATGGAAGCAGGTAGCCTACATTGTCTTTAAAATGGCCCAGTATTTCCATCAATATGTGGTAATTCCTCAACACAACCACCAAATAGGGCGGATGTCTCCCACGTCCTCTTTACAACATCAACAAAGAGGGGAGGTACCCAGATAGATAGTGCAGAGACGGGTCGGCATATAATACCATTGGAACATCAATTTGTATGCTGTCTCTCTGAGAGAGAGACTGCAGTAGGTTTTGGGTATGTCCTATCACAGTGTCTCCCATTGTTTGGGGGTTATCTTCCTGGGTGGTGTGGTGCCATATTGACTGGTAAGTAAGGGTTATACTGGTGTACAGTTCTGAAGCCTATGGTAGGTCTTCGATATTATGCCCCTTAAGCCATTATAGGCTTGAGCAAGCTTTTCAAAGAGGGTGTAGGAACGAATAGCCACCGGGTATACCGAGGGGTAAAGCGCCCAATGCCGCAGTTGGCAATAAGCTGGTAGTCTGCCCTACATTGGTCGAAGGACTTCATGACATATCCTGTGAAGAGGTCACGGAGCATCCGACAGTCCGTGTTGCACTAACAGCAGAAAGAGCGAGGTGGAAGCGCTGGAGGAAAGTCCGGGTTTCTGGCAATAGGCGTGTTTGGAGAAGGGAAGTGTTAGAAATGGGGTAGCGTGGTGCGGAGCGGGTAGGCCAAACTCCAGGGCATTGTGTAAAGCATCTGCGCAGCACACACTCGGGCGACACACCAGGCACAATACAAAATGAGACCACTCTAGGTGATGTGAAAATAACATGTGTATTGTGAAATAAATACATCAGAATGTAATCACAGTTGCATATACACTGTGCCAGCCTGCACTGGGAAGCAATTTACACGGGGACTATTTACAAGGGAGGGCCAATCGGGCCGCTGCCAGAACCATTGCAAAATACCAGAAATAAAGGTAAAGTCCAACAGCAACAAAGGTATGACGGCAAGTAGTCCTGGCAAAATCCTGAACTTGGAAACATCCCGTTAGCATAAGAGCATTAGGCCTAAACATGTTAACATTGCCATACACATAAAAGCATTATCATTAGGCACAAACCTGTGGGCATAAATCACATTAGCATGACACATTAGCCTGCAGCCACCTTTTGCAGTACAAAAATGAAGCATAAGTGCTATATCATTAGTGCAAAGACACGTTAGGCATACATCATGGCATTAGGCATCATGAGGGCTTTCCTCATTAGCATAAAAGCAGGAACATCATGCATCTCCTGAGGCGTAAAAACACATTAGGCCTAACAGTAGGCAGGGCAACACGTTATCCCTGATGTCCGAATACGTCACAGTGGGCATAACCCCATTGGGTACAGTACATTCGATTGTGTGCTTTAGGCATAAATCATTAGCAACACATTAGGGCACATCATCTGGGCACTTGCCTCCCTCTGTACCCTCAGCATACGTATATTACGCCCTAGGCCCAAACCACAGTCCCAGGGCGTAAAACACAATCAATAGAGCCCACCTTGCTATGCACCACGAACCTGCCCCTCGAGGCGCTGGGGCAGGAGAGCATGCAGGCAATGCTGGGCAAGTTCAGCAGGCAGGGGGCACTCATCAAGACAGGACAGCAGTTCCGGGGAACCGTCGTCCCCCATCCACTAGCTCTTCTCCTGGCACCGCAGTCTTCACTCAAGCAAAGGGCTCTCGCTAGCCTGGTGGACAGCAGAGGGGTACAGTTAAGCACAGGGGCCAGCACACAGGCCCTTGCGGTGGTACCTCCTGGCACGTCCATGTTCAGTCTGAGCACATGGCGGCACAGCCCCCCTATATATATATATCTCCCTCACCCCACCTACCAGGAAAGGCTAGAACCTTCTAGAAGGCCCCTGGCAGTCCCAGTCCCATCTGTCACTGTGGGACAGGTGTAGGGCACTTTGTCACTTCAAACACTAGACCGCCAACCCTCCTCAGACAGGCAGGCACAAAGCACACCAGCAATGGCGTCCATTTTAAAAGTGACATTACTGCAATGGCGAAAATAAAGATGCGTACACCATTGCACAGCATTTATTATTTTCCTCTCACACCACACATGGCATATACATTTCCTACCATGGGGGAGATGTCACCTAAAGGGGGGGTGCTTCGAACATAAGCCTATGTAGGGCAGAAAGCACACACACACTTGGCACTGCTAACCAGCGCCAAAGTGCCCAACATCCTACAACCACTCATTCCACACCAGCAAAAAGGCTAGGGGGAAGGCAAAAAAGTTCGGGATGACCCTGCAAGCATGGCCACGTCCAACAGGAAGGTAGTCTGACCTTTCTTGACGGCCAACTTGTTCCATATATCGAATACCACCCTAGTAGGGGTGGCAATGTATGCACTACGGGGTTGGGCGTGCTTGGGCAGCCAGGCCAGGTCTCACGTGGCTGACATGCCACCGCTCGGTCCATGTCAACCAATGCTTCTCACTCTCTCGGACCACCCACTCAGAAACATAATGCAGATGGGCCGCCCAGTGGTCTCCTCTCTCCTGTGGGAGCATCAACAGTGCATTGGCTATACAGCGCCCCTTTCCGTTCCAAATGAAGGTTCGAATGGCACTGTGCTAATCCTATGCTTAAAGACTTTGATAGAAATGCAAACATTAAAGGTGAGCAAATTTAGAGTGTCGCTGGTGTTGAGAGTGCTCTATATTGCTGCTGCTTTCCACCTAAACTTGAGAACTACCCAGAGTTCTCTACTTCTTTTTTTGCATAATCTATGCCTGAAATGGTATTGTTTTTACTTATGCTGGGTGCTCCCTTGTGTCTGAAAAAAGCTATGCTACTCTGAAGAGCTCTAGTGAGAGCGAAACACATGTCAGGGGTTGCTTTTATTCATTTCAGGTTGGCTTGAAAGGTATTTCACCAATCCAAAACTGTAATAGTATGCCTGGAGTGGTAAAAGGCTTTAGCCATTTTAGAGCTTGGCATGGTTAGCAATGTGCTAATCCTATGCTTAAAGACTTTGCTGTAGAAATGGCAAAAGACTTTGTCACTTTCTATCTCAGCGTGGATGGCACTGTTCTAATCCTATGCTTAAAGACTTTGCTGTAGAAATGGCAAAAGACTGTGTCACTTTCTATCTCGGTGCAGATGGCAATGTGCTAATCCTACGTTTAAAGACTTTGATAGAAATGCAGATATTTGAGGTGAGCTGGTGTTGAGAGTGCTCTATATTGGAGCTGCTTTCCACCTTAACTTGAGAGCTACCCAGAGTTCTCTGCTTCTTTTTCCATAATTTATGCATCACCCTATGCCTGAAATGGGTATCGTTTTGACATATACTGGGTGCTCCCTTGTGTCTGGACAAAGCTATACATCTCTCAAGAGCTCTAATGAGAGTGAAACACGTGTCCGGAGTTGGGTTTTTCATTTCAGGTTGGCTTGGATGGTATTTTACCAATCCAAAACTGTAATAGTATGCCTGGAGCGGTAAATGGCTTTGGCCATTTTACGGCTTGGCATGAATGGCACTGTGCTAATCCTATGCTTAAAGACTTGGCAGTAGAAATGGCAAAATACTTTCTCCCTTTTTATCTCGACGTGGATGGCCATGTGCTAATCCTACGCTTAAAAACTTTGATAGAAAAGCAGAGATTTGAGGTGAGCAAATTTAGAGTGTCACTGGTGTTGAGAGTGCTCTATATTGGAGCTGCTTTCCACCTTAACTTGAGAACTACCCAGAGTTCTCTACTTCTTTTTTTGCATAATGTATGCATCACTATGCCTGAAAGGGTATTGTTTTGACTTATACTGGGTGCTCCCTTGTGTCTAGACAAAGCTATACATCTCTCAAGAGCTCTAATGAGAGCGAAACACGTGTCTGGGGTTGGGTTTTTCATTTCAGGTTGGCTTGAATGGTATTTTAATAATCCAAAGCTGTAATACTGTGCCTGGAGTGGTAAAAGGCTTTTGCCATTTTACAGCTTGGCATGGATAGCACTGTGCTAATCCTATGCTTAAAGACTATACTGTAGAAATGGCAAAAGACTTTGTCCCTTTCTATCTCAGCTAGGATGGCACTGTGCTAATCCTACGCTTAATGACTTGGATAGAAAAGCAGACATTTGAGGCGAGCAAATTTGTAGTGTTGTTGGTGGTGAGAGTGCTTTATATTGGAACTGCTTTCCACCTAAACTTGAGAACAACGCAGAGTTGTCTGCTTTTTTTGCCTTAAAGGGTATTGTGTGTGTGTATGTATGTATGTATGTATATATATATATCACACAAAGTCTTCTGAAAAGAAGGACTCGCTCTCGGAGTGAATACCAAAATTTTATTTGTGACGCGTTTCGTCAAAGAATTGACTTGATCACACAAATGCCATACGAAAATGGAAGTCTTACATAGCTGGAGACATGGTAAACAGACTACTACAAAGTAAACAGTCATGATCACTTTGACGGCCATATTTGAATATATACAATAATGAATACAGAGTAATGAATCATTTCCCGAAATGTGCAAACCAAATACATACAGGTTATTGTTCATAGATTATGAGTAGGTCAGATGATTGCTGAGAATGCAGATTAAAACGGTCTCTGTAGTTGCATTTAAGTGTGCGCATGCACCAACTGATTGAATACTGCACAGTGTAGTCACGCCAAAATGAGCTTAGCAAAACAGTGATATATCTGCGAAATGCAGCGGCATACTATTCGCATTGTTAAGAATGCAAAACGGGGTACAACCAAACATATGATTACCATACGTGTCAGCATTGAAATGCAAATAGAGTCGATGACTACGACGGCCATATTTAAAGGTGTACAACAGTGGGCCAAATGGTAGCACCACTGCCCGGGGTAAAACAACAATCTACCAACACGCTGATGTCCCTATTATTTAGAGGTTACGATTGAGTTTGCAGTCCTTCTGAGAGCGAGTCCTTCTTTTCAAAAGACTTTGTGTATAATTAACGTTACCGGGAGACCAACCCGGTGTGTCTCGCCACCTGATATATATATATATATATATATATATATATATATATATATATATATATATATATATATATATATATATATATATATATATTCCCCTCCATCTACAGAAATTCTGCACTCAAATCTGGGAATTAACTCTTTTATCTTTTATTCACCAACACCACTTGCATTAAAACTGATACGGGTTTCTGATGTGAACCCAGCCTTTGTCAACCATGAAATGCACTGATTTTTTTTCCTTTTCCTTTTCCTTTTAAACTCTTTCCACAGGTGTAGCCAGTTAAATAGACATGAAAGAGTCCCTTTTGTAGACGTTTTTCTTTTGTGTTTATAGTTACCAATATTAACGTCCTGGCAATTACTTGTGGAAAAGGTAAGTTAAAAACCATATCAGTTTCTCCATGCTTTTAGCAGTGAACAGCGTTTTTGTAACATTAAGAGCATTCTCGTCAGGTCTTCATTTTTAATAACTGGAATCTTTAAAAGCATCACATCGAATTTCTCTTGTCAAGTGCTGAAAGTTTACAGCCTTTCAAAACATAATTTCCAATGTGTCAGTAAGTACAAAAGTTTCAGTTCTTTTAATGAGTGCTGCCAGCCATTAAATTTCAATAACGCAATGTAAATAAACCGTTTTAGATTCCACTTTCAAAATATCACATTACAGAGCTCACCTTGGTTTCTCTGTTCAAACTGCTGGAACTTGTTCTTTTGGACGTGTGAAAGTTCATTCTGAGGTTACAGTATTCACAGCTCGGCATGTGCCTTGAGCTGTGCCCGGCTCCGAGAACTACCATAAATCAATGTTTTGGGCTTTAGGCAGAGCACGAGTTCCCACCAGCGCCGAACTTGCGCTGTTTCTTTTGTCCCAGCCATCTTCAGTTCTTCCAATAAAGTCCTCGGGGGCTCTCCAAACATTAGGCTACTGCATTTTGCACTCCAACAAAACCACAAAACCCAATCTATATCACAAATAGTTCCCAAAAGGAGACGTGATGCATTCGTTTAATTGCAAGTGACACGTTTCGGCGTGAGCCTTCTTCGTGACTTGCTTTCAAACAAAGTGGCACAAATGTAATGACATTTAAAGCTTGATGGTGTAATGCCATTGGTCATCGCTTGACCCAGCAAAACTGGAAAACTTTCGGCCAATATTCCTCCTTCCTTGGGTAGCTAAGATTGCAGAGGCTCATGTTACTAACATACTAATGAGATTCCTGAATACCAATAACATCCTGGATCCCTCTCAAAATGGTTTCCACTCTGGTCACAGCACGGAGACTGTTCTCCTGGCTGTGACAGAACATCTGCGGACCATCCTTGATTCCGGTCACACGGCGGCACTGATCGTGCTTGATCTGAGAGCCACATATGACACGGTTTCGCATGGGATACTGCTACAGCGTCTGGAGGAAGCCGGTGTTGTGGGCCTAGCATTAGAATGGTTCAGATCGTTTCTGACAGAGGTCATTCCGGCCCCCCCCCCTGTTTCTTTCTCAGGCTCATTCCATCGGTCAGGGGGTGCCTCAGGGCGCTGCACTGAGCCCCGTATTGTTTAATCTATATTTTCAGCCTCTTGCAACAGTGGCCAGGAATTTGGGCCTCACCATGGTCTCGTATTCAGATGATATGCAGCTGGTGGTGGCCCTCTCTGATGGTTCCACACAGGATGCTTCTAGGTTTAGAAGCGGCCTGGATGACCATAAAATGCCTCCAGTTGAACGCTAATAAAACGGAGGTATTGCTGGTGGGGAAGGACAGGAACTTCTGGAGTGAGCAATGGTGGCCTAACGCTCTTGGTAGTATCCCCACCACTACGTTGGTGGTCAAGAACCTGGGGGTATGGATGGATTCTACATTTAGTTTTCAAGATCCTACTAAAAAGGTTGCTGCCACTTGTTTTGGCCTCCTTCAGGGACTTAGGCCTCTTTTGAAGTTCTCTGACCCGCCTACGTGCCAGTTGATTGTTCAATCAGCCCTTCTATCTAGACTAAACTATGCTAGTTGGCTCCTTTTGGGGCTAATCAGGCGGAGGTAATGCGATTGCAGCGTGTTCATAAATGCTGCCGCCAGAGCCCTGTTGGGCTCCTGCGTAATTGCCCCTCTGCTGGTGCCATCCGGAGGCTACATTGGCTATTCATTGCCAAGCGGATCCAATTTAAGGCTCTCTGCCTATCTTTCAAGATCTTGAAGCTTGCCTCGCCCAGCCTCCTAGCTAATCTGCTAGCCCTGAATGTTCCAACTCGCCAGCTGCGCACCCTGGGGCAACATCTGATTAGAGTCCCCCGTGTGAAGCGCCTTCGGGCCGGGGGTCGATCCTTTCGCTGCTTGGCAGCCAAGCTATAGAATTCTCTGCTTCTCCAGATCCGTAGCGTAGATCGCCTGCTGGACTTTAGGAAAGGAATTAAAACTTTTCTCTTTCCCTCTGCCTAGTCATTTCTTGTCCTTCTGTCTGTTTCTTGTGCCTTCCTGCTCTGTTTTGTAGCCCTGATCCTTCTGATGCTGGGAGCGCCGGGACGTCTCTTTGCTGTGACAGCTGTGCGCTATATGAACTTAGATAACATAACATAAATGATCTCTACAAACGAGAGAGGACTGCTACTATGGTGGTCTCCGATTGATATCCATAGCAGCCATGTCAGCTTAGTTCACATTCCATGAATCCACATGGTAACACCTGCGATGTACTGATGTTCCCGTCATTACAGTCTGTATGACAAATATCAGCTTGCACCTTATTTATAAGCTTACATCAGCCAAGTGTTCATAGTTCATTCATTACTGACATGGCTGTATTTAGCAGTTCTCATTCCTCAGAATATTCATATTTAATCTGCTGCCGCTTCTTAAAAATGCAGCTTTTCTCCATAAATGACTCATTTCAAAAAGCCCCTTGCCACAGAGTCACAAGACGCCCACTGCAGGAATCGGTCAAATGGCCGTACTTCCAAAAGTTTGCATAACTGTCAATTCAAGTCGGTGGAGGTGCCAAGATCCCATTTGGCGGTGCAGCAGCCAACATTTAAACACACTCCAACAGTTCCACCTTTGGTTGTTGCTGCACTCATGATGAGTGGACTCGCAACATGGAGGTGAGTCCACATTTATGTCACAAATAGTTCCCAAAAGAAGAAGCAATGTACTCTCAGGGTCTAATTTCATTCATTTAATTGCAGGTGACACGTTTCGGCGTGAGCCTTCTTCCAGACCTGCTTTCAAACAGAGTGGCACAAATGTGATGTCATTTAAAGCTTGAAGGTGTAATCCCATTGGATAAATGATCATTACAAGCAAGAGAGGACTGCTACTATGTTGGTCTCAGACTGATATCCATACACCATGAAATGTCATTGCAGTGTGCCACGTTGTTTGAAAGCAAGTCTGGAACAATTGTGATTTATAACGTGGACCCACCTCCACGTAGCGAGTGCACCCGTCCTAAGTGCAGCAATAGCCAAAGGTGGAACTGTTGGAGTGTGTGTGTGTCTGTGTGTCTATATATATATAGAAAGTGCAAGATTCAATTCCAACAAGGAAACAAGCGAATTGCCAAGCACTTCAGAGGTGGACTCATTGGCCAGTGAGGTCTCATCAGATGGAGGAAGTATTAGCAGCCTTGGAGATCAGGCACATGGTAGAGTGTTAGATCTGGGGGAGGAGGTGGATTTTTAGCGTCAGACCGCCGCCAGACCCTAAGACCGAGACACGCCCCCTGGTTCCACTATTAAGGACGCTGACTCGCAAGCGTTACTAAAAGCTCTGAACTCCTGAGGCGGAAAGCCGGGACCCTGACCACATTAGTGTTTTTTTTTAAATTTGAGTGTTATAAATATATTGCTTTGCTTTTACCTGTACTACGCTTTCGAGGCTCTGCCACGCTCCAGATACACCCGCGCACCGGATTTTAGTGCTGCCGCGGGACAAACACCAAAGTCCTTTGCCGCCATTCCTGGTGAGCCCACAGGCCACGCCCCTTCCCTGAGGCCACGCCCCCTGGTTCCACTATTTAGGACGCTGACTCGCAAGCGTTACTAAAAGCTCTGAACTCCTGAGGCGTAAAGCCGGGAGCCTGACCACATTAGCGTTTTTTTTTAAATTTGAGTGTTATAAATATATTGCTTTGATTTTACCTGTACTACGCTTTCGAGGCTCTGCCACGCTCCAGATACACCCGCGCAGCGGATTTTAGCGCTGCCGCGGGACAAACACCAAAGTCCTTTGCCGCCATTCCTGGCGAGCCCACAGGCCACGCCCCTTCCCTGAGGCCACGCCCCCCGGTTCCACTATTTAGGACGCTGACTCACAAGCGTTACTAAAAGCTCTGAACTCCTGAGGCGGAAAGCCAGGAGCCTGACCACATTAGCGGTTTTTAAAAAAATTTGAGTGTTATAAATATATTGCTTTGCTTTTACCTGTACTACGCTTTCGAGGCTCTGCCACGCTCCAGATACACCCACGCAGCGGATTTTAGCGCTGCCGCGGGACAAACACCAAAGTCCTTTGCCGCCATTCCTGGGGAGCCCACAGGCCACGCCCCTTCCCTGGGGCCACACCCCTACCGCCCCTCTCCCTTACGGGATAAAAATGTGCATCTTCCGGAAGCACAGCGGACGAGCGCAGCGGGAGAGCCGTTTGCGCGCCGAAGGCACGCCAAAGGGAAGCCCGTCTGCGCCCGTCCGCGCCTGGCCGGGCCCGGGGCCCATAAACTCTGCTGGAGTAATTACCTACACGCCCGAGTTGCTACTGTCCCTGCGTCCCCCTGTCAAACACACCTGTGAAATACTATCTAACTACAGGAATAACAGTATCGCATGCTGTGCATGCAACTTCTATCTTGACATCCCGCAGCTCTGTCGGCCTAGATCTAACGGCCACAAGCCAGCACGTTCATGGCTTCTTGGCAGTCTTAACTGCAGGTCACTCTGCAAACATAAAAGGGACATTTTCGATCTTCTGTCTGACTACTCCCTAGATGCCCTTTTCCTCACTGAGACATGGTTACACGCGAGTTCTGGTCCAAACATCGCTGAAGCCCTACCGTCCAATTATGCCATCATTAGAAAAGACCGAACCACCGGAATTGGAGGTGGGATAGCAGTCATCTTTCAAAAATCGCTGCAGTGTATTTTTGAACCCATTCCCTTACCTGCCTGTGAGGTGGCCCTTTTCAAACTCCAACTCCACCCGACCTTCACCTTCACAGGTCTTCTGATTTACCGTCCGCCTGGCCCTACACTTCCTTGGGCCACTCAACTAGTGGACTGGATCGCCTCAGTAAGGGTAAATCACAACAATCTATCTATTGTAGGCGACCTGAACATTCATTTCGACGACCCTACAAACAAATCAGGTAACAATTTAGTACATGACCTGGCTGCCATGAACCTTATTCTATGGAACTCGGGCCCAACACACAAAAGGGGACACCTCTTGGACCCTATTTTTTCCAGCTTTCCCCAGCTACAGTGCCAGCAGGCTCTGCCACTAGAATGGTCAGACCATTTTCTAACAACATTCCATGTGGGTGTCCACACGGCCCTCAGCCCTCTCAGCGGGACAAGTAAGTCCCTCAAAAGAAACTGGAAGAAGCTGGACATTAACCACCTTGCGTCCATCCTAAGTGCTACCCCGCTGGATGAATTATTTGACACCGGAGACATTGAGATTGTAGCCACCAATATCAATAAATGGCTCCTAGGTGCTTTAGACATTTGCCTGTCCCAAGCTCACAAGAAAACCACCTCCCATAACTCTCTTGCCTTATGGTATAATGAAAAACTGAAGGCTTCCAAATCCAGATATAAACGCTTAGAACGCCTTTGGAGGAAAGATTATTCCCCGGCTGCCAGCTCGCAATATAAGAGCGAGCTCAAGCTCTATCATAAAGCCTGTAACAAGGCAAGAGCCAACTATGTAGCCAAATCTATATCTGAAGCCACCAACAAGTTTAAAATTCTTTTTAATCTTGTAAAAGAGTTAGCAGGCGCTAATACATCAGCCAAACCTCTTCCTCTTAACAGCTTGCAGTGTGAGGAATTGGCGAAATATTTTACATCCAAAATTGAGACAATTTACCAGGATATAGCAATACAACACCAAGCTCAATCCAAAAGTGCGCAAAACCCCGGCCCCAATACAGATGATATCTATGCCCAACCTCATCTGTCCTACGCGCCACTTATTTCTTGGCCCGAGATCGATGTCCAAGGTCTGCGTGACATCTTAGGGAAGGTTAAATCTGGTTCACCTGCTGACCCCCTCCCGATCTCAATACTCAGACTCCTGGACACTCCGCTACTTGCCGTGCTATGTCAAACCTTAAATTTATCCCTTTCCACGGCTAAGATCCCGCAATCCTGGAAACATGCCATGGTCTCGCCCCTTCTTAAGAAACCATCGGCTGACCCTAAAATCCTGGCAAACTTCCGTCCAATATCCCTCCTGCCTGTTCTCTCCAAAATCTTGGAGAAGCATGTCCATGAACACCTCGGAAGATTCGCGGAGGCAAACGTCATCCTGCACCCTTCCCAATCGGGTTTCCGCACCGGATTCTCGATGTAGACTACACTACTTGGAGTTGTGGTGAATCTTCGCCTACTGGTCGACAAGGGGAACTCAGCTGCGCTGATTCTACTCGACCTCAGCGCGGCGTTTGACACCATCTCCCACAACATACTGCTCTCCAACATAGGCATAAAAGGAAAGGCACTAGACTGGATTGCATCTTTCCTGACTCTCAGGACATTTCAAATCTCCTCCAGTACTGCGGCATCCAATGTCCATTTCTCCCCGTACGGAGTGCCACAGGGATCAGTATTGAGCCCCCTACTTTTTAACCTTTATGTAGCCCCCTCGCCCAGATCGCTGAATCAGCTGGTCTTAATATGTTTACATACGCTGACGATTCACAAATCGTATTCTCACTCTCAAACGATAACCAGGACTTCCCTTCGCGCCTACAGACAGGCCTTAGGAACATCTCCACCTGGATGAGCAAAAACATGCTTAAATTAAATGGAAGCAAAACAGAGGTCTTGGTAGTAGGTCCAAATCAAAACCTCTGGAATTCCAGACATTGGCCATCCGAAATGGGCCCCCTGCCGACTCCATCGCAACAAGTCCGTAATCTAGGCATTACCATTGACAACGGCCTAACTATGTAGCCCCAGGTTAACAATCTCACAGCTACCTGTTTCACAATCTTGAGATGGCTCAGAAAAATCATATGGATGCTCCCGGACGACACTCGAAAGACAGTGATCAACGCACTAATTACCTCCCGTTTAGACTATGGTAATGTCCTTTATTTAGGGGCATCTCAGGCAGTCATGAGACGCCTCCAACTGGTACAGAATGCTGCAGCCAGACTGCTTTGTAAATGCAACAGGAGAGATCGCATGTCCAGTCACCTAAAGGCGCTCCACTGGCTAAAAATCGACAACAGGGTCAAATTTAAAACTCTCAGTCTCATGCACAGGATAAAGTGGGGAAATGCACCCAGATACCTTCAAACCCTCGTGCATACCTACATGCCTGCCCGATACCTGAGATCTGCCACTCTAGGTCTTTTTTGCGTCCCTAAAACATACCGTGCGAGGATGGGAGGAAGATCCTTCTCTCTCCTAGGCCCGAAGCTTTGGAACTCCCTCCCGCAGTCTCTCCGTCTAGAAACTCGTTACACCTATTTCCGCAAAGCCATTAAAACCTGGCTTTTCAACCAGTGACCTGTTCCGGTTTTCCTCCTGTAACTCTTTCCTGCCTCTCTGGTTCAGTATCTTTTTAGCGCCGGGAAACCCTTTTTGGGTAGCTGTCGCGCTCAATAAGCCCAATAAATAAATAAATAAATAAAACCGAAAAAGAAAGAAGAATGAGAAAAAATGCAAGAAGATGGAAAGGCGCAAAAGGCGGAAACGTGAAAGCACTGAAAAAAAGTACTGGCGCAGAAAATGACCATGGAAGAAAACACTATTGTCAATCTGTCCACAATCACTCTCACGGAGGCGGAAAAACAACTATTAGCTTTACGGCTATCGTTCTGCCCCATTAGTGATTTTAACTACACTCGCACTAGAGTTGACATTTTTTGCTTCATCCGCAAGTTAAAATTTAAAACGTTTTTTTCCATCAAGGAAGGGTTGAAAGAGTCGCAATCTAATGGTAACACCAGTAATGTCAGCGCAGAACTTCAAGCTAAAGATGTTTCTGCGCTGGTGACCTTATACAACCTTAACCCCTTCGCAGCGGGGGTAATTCCCCCACTGTGCTGGGGGGCGGGGGGCACGCACAGCGCCCCTGTGCTCATGACGAGCTCAACTCGTCATGTGGCACAGTGCTCGTGTTCTCATGACCAGTTGAGCTCGGCATGGCCACACCCGTTTCCGTGGAACGCTCAGCACAGCAGGGGAATTATCCCCGCATGTGAGCGTTCCACGGCTCATGACGAGCTCAGCTCGTCATGAGCACACGAGCACCGTGCCATGAGGCACGAGGATGAGAATTAGACACTTGCCAGAACAGTAGAAGGGGAATGGTCTGTAATGGGTTTGAAACATTAGGAAAAGATAAAAAAAAAATTGAGTATTTAAACTAAATTTAGGTGTAATTCTGTAAGGCATGATTGAAGGGAAAAGAGGGAAACAATGGATGAAATTATTAGAATGAATGCTCATTATTTATTTCACAAAACGTTTTTAACCCCTTCCCTGCTAGGCCTTTTCTCCCCCTGTGCTAAGCCTTTTTTTGGCAATTCGGGGTAGTTTGCGCTTAGGCCCCTGTAACTTTTTGACCACATAAAGTATCCCAGCCAAATTTGCGTCCTTTTCTTCCAACATCATGGGGATTTTAAAGGTACCCAGGGTTTGTAGATTCCCCAGGAGGGGACCCAGAAATTAGCCAGAATACAGCTATATTTTGTTTTTTGGTGAAAAATGGGAAAAAAGGCTACAGATGAAAGCGTCTGTTTTTTCCCCTGCAAATGGTATCAACAAAAGGGTTGTGGTGCTGAAATCACCATCTTCCCAGCTTTCTGGGACAAGCAGTCTTTTGTCAGAAAACTAAAATTCTTTACATAATTTTGTCATTTCACTGGGACATTTTTTTTGCTATTTTTTGTGCTTTCAACCTCCTTACAGTTAATGTTAAAAATGAGTATGAAAGCAATGATGGATACTTGAAAGCTATACATTTCTGAAAAGTGGCCATTTTAAATTCAGCTAGGGGTCGTTTGTGTAGATCCTTCAAGGTTTTCTTATAGAAACTAACAGTGGAAAATAGGAAAAATGGAAAATGAGTTAAAAAAAAAACGTTTTCACCTGTAACTTCTACTAAGTATGACAGATGTTTGAAGGCAATATACCCCTACATCCACTGGACCCTTCTGGTTGTGGGGATATATAGCACTTGTAGCTTCATCAAGAACCAGAGGAACCCAGAACCAATAACTGAGCAGCGTCTTCCAATGTTTTTTTTATTGTGTACCGTGTATAATGCAGTTCACTTGGGAAAATATAAACAGGGAAAATCGGTATGAAAGACACCTATGTATTTCTGAAATGAGAACAAAATATAGAGTGTAGAAACAGTAGCTATTTGCACATGTCCGAAATTGTATGTACCCATACTAGCATGTGAATTATAAGACAGTTATCAAAGTGACTTTTTTTTATTACACATTGTCCTACAATTGGAAGGCAGAAATGCATTGAAAGTCGATAGGTAATAACAGGTGCTCTACAATTTTGTGTTCCCCTAAGTCTCCCGATAAAAATGGTACCTCACTTGTGTGGGTAGGTGTAGTGCCCGTGACAGGAAACGGCCCAAAACGCAACGTGGACACACCACATTTTTACTGTGAAATCTGACGATTTTTTTGCAAAGTGCCTAGCTGTAGATTTTGAACCCTAGCTCTGCCGGCACCAAGTGAAACTTAGCAAACCTATTCATTTTTTAAAACTATACACTCATGGAAATCCAGGGTGGGGTGACTTGTCTGGCTCTCACCAGGTTATTTTACCCAGAATCCCTTGCAAACGTCAAACTTTATATATAAAAAAAACATTTTCCTCACATTTCTGTGGTGGAAAGTTCTGGAATCTGCATGGGTCCACAAATTTCCACCCACCCTGCATTTAGCTAAGTCTTCCGAGAAAAATGGGACCTTACTTGTGTGGGTAGGCCTAGTGTCCGCGACAGGAAACGGCCCAAAACGCAACGCGGACACACCACATTTTCACTGTGAAAACTGACCTTTTTTTGCAAAGTTCCTAGCTGTAGTTTCTGAACCCTAGCTCAGCCGGCACCCAGGGAAACCTAGCAAACCTATACATTTTTGGAAACTAGATTCCCAAGGGAAAACAGTATGGGGTGACTTGTCTGGGTCTCACCAGGTTCTGTTACTCAGAATCCCTTCCAAACCTCAAACTTTGTAAAAAAAAAAAAAAAGAAAAAGAAAATCCTCACATTTCTATGGTGGAAAGTTCTGGAAACTTTGTGGATCCACAAATTTCCTACCACCCAGCATTCCCCCAGGTCTCCTGATAAAAATTATACCTCACTCACATGGGTGGGTCAAGTACCCGCAACAGGAAGGGCCCAAAACGTATTGAGGAGACATCAAAATTACCTATCCCAAAACAACCTAGTTTTGAAAGGGGGGTCCCCTGGGTTTTTGGCCCCGGGCTCAGTGGCCATCTTGGGAAACTACCAAACCCACACATTTCTGAAAACTAGACACCTGAGGGAGTCCAATGAGGTATGGCGTGCGTGGATCCCCCAACGTTTTCCTACTCAGAATCCCCTGCAAACCTCAAAATTAGCTGAAAAATTCACTTTTGTCTCAAATTTCTGTGTGGGAAAGTTCTGGAATCTGCATGGATCCACAATTTTCCTACCACCCAGCGTTCCCCTAGGTCTCCCGATAAAAATGGTACCTCACTCGCGTGGATGGGTCAAGTACCTGTGACGGGCAAGGGCCCAATATGTATTGAGGAGACATCAAAATTACCTATCACAAAACAACCTGGTTTTGCAAGGGGGGTCATCGGATTTTTGGCCCCAGCAGCCATCTAGGGAAACCTACCAAACCCCCACATTTCTGAAAACTACAGACTCGGGGAGTCCAGGGAGGTATGCATCGATCCCCCCACGTTTCCCTACCCAGAAACCCCTGCAAACCTCAAATTTTGCTGAAAAAAACAAATTTCTGTGTGGGAAAGTTGAAGGATCACCGGGCTGACACAAATTTCCTACCACCCAGTGTTCCCCCCTGTCTCCCGATAAAAATGGTACCTCACTTGTGTGGGTGGGTCAAGTACCTGCAGGGGTGTGGACATTTTTCAAATATCTATTTGGCCAGGGGACAAAATGTTACACAAATCTACTTGTCCTGGGAAGGTAACTGCTTGCCCCTCCAACTCCATAAATCACTAAGGTAGGTTTGGATGGAGAGAACCTGCACTGCAATCAGTGCAACATAATGAGCAATATATATTTCAAGTGCAAGTCCAATTATGCAGTGCGTGGTCATGCACTCTCAAATACAACTGTTGTACAGGGTGGTTCTTTTTGTAAATGAATGGGAAAGGCCCTTCTATCCAAGGGACAGGATGTCCAATATAGTAACAATAAGGAAAGTTTCCCTTGGACTGACTACCCAACTGTGATCAACATACAACCATATATCATGCAAACTTCTTTCTTAAATGTGTGCTATCGACAACCCCACATATAAGTATAAAATTACACAAATGTATATAAAATCACATACATTTATTAAATGTACATTAACATCGGGCAATAGGGCAATTCTTTTTTTTATTTTATTTTTTTAACATTTTTATTGCCATTTTGGATGACATAAACAGTTGGACACATCCTAGCATTGATCAATGGTATATATAGTTGTTAAAGCGAGTCATACATCAGTGCACTATTAGATACATCATAGTGGGCAGCTGTCGTACCGACTATATTCCATGGACCAGTGGTATATAGTTCATCTCATGACCAGTCATCTATCTTGGGACGCATCAGCCACTCATTTCTGATAATGATTCTACGAGTGGGGGTTCGCATATGTTTCCACTGTAGGTATTCCAACCTCCACAGATCCGAGACCATTTTTAGGACAGCCCCTATGTATATAAACTGATTTCTCTGCGATCATGGGCCCCATCCATATCTATGCACCACTGGCGTAGAGTAGGTGTCTGGTGGCACCCCCAACTCTGCGCTATATTACGTTTTTCTATTGTCATGTCCATTGTCGCCCAGTGCTGTGTGGGAGAGGTCTGTGGGTTCCCATACATTAAGAAGGCATCTCTTCGGTTCAGGGAGAATAGTGACCATTGTGACCTGCGAAATTGTGCGCATCACTGCACTCCAGTAACCCGCAATCCTGGGGCACTGCCAAATGGTGTGAAAGAAGGTACCTGGTGTGCCACATTGTCTGAGGCATAGTAGAGTGGGTGTCCTATGGATTTTATGTAGAAGCGTTCTAGTGTAATAAGTGCGGGGTAGGATTTTCAATTGCACCAGCTTGAGGCTGGACAGTATTGCGGCCTTCCTAGGAGACACCAGTGCCTCTTGCAAGTCTGCATCATCCAATTCACCCACATCTCATTCCCATTTGGCTTTGAGGGACGTAGTGGGATCTGGGTGGTTGCTTATTAATTTCCGATACGTCTGTGAAATGGCCTTCTTTGTGAGGTGGTCTGTGAGTAGTCTGTCTTCCGATGGGGAAGATTCCGCCAGTCTTGTACCATGGGGAATTAGTGTTGAGTGCATGTCTGATCTGGATATACCGGAATAATTTGGTGGGAGCCAGATCGTACGTGGCTGTAACTGGGCGAACAGGACCATTCCCCCTTTTTTCCAAAGATCTCCTACCCTGGAGATACCTATCAGGTCTCACTGCCTAAAATCTTTTCTGTAACGCAGTGTACCAAGTTTTTTGGGGTCCCAGAGTGGCATGGCCTACGTCGTTACACCCTCCCACCCCATCGCTCGTTGCGCCTCAAACCATATTTTGACCGTGTGTTCCGTTGGACCAGTAAGAGTACCTTTCCTAACCTTGTTATAGAGTGCCCCCATAATCCCTGCCGTTCCCAGGAGATACCTATCCATGTGGTATGCAGGGTCATCCTTTGATATGTGCAGCCACTGGTTAATAACAAAAAACTGGGAGGCCCAATAGTATAATTTGATACCAGGGAGGGCAATGCCGCCGTCATAGCAATTTCTCATGAGTTTATGGAGGGCTATGCGTGGCGCTTAATAGAGTGGTCACTTCTGCGTTAATCTCCGTAAAATATTTGGGGTGAACCAGGAACGGTGTATTTTGCAGTACATATAGGAATCTGGGAAGTGCCATCATTTTATAGAGGGCTGCCCTACCTAGTAATGTTAACTGGAGTTAACACCAGTGTTGAACATCACGGCAGAATCACCTCATGGGCTCGGTAAGGTTTTTAGCAATGAATCGGGTCATATCGTCTGTGATATATACCCCTAGATATTTAAATCCCTCCTCAGCTATTTGTACGTCACATCCCCATGGAAGTCTTGGCCGGGAGCCGTGCAGTATGTAAAGAAGCGATTTTGCCCAATTAATGGTATAGCCCGACACCCGCCCATATGAGGCAAAGATATCCAGTAGGCAATTGATGGAGCGCGCTGGAGATGTGAGATATAACAGTATATCATCCGCATAAAGTGAAATGCGGTCCTCCCAGTCCACGGCCCATTGTAATCCACGTATGACAGGATCCTGACACACCCATGCCGCGAGCGGCTCCAGCACAAGAGCGAAGAGTAATGGTCACAGGGGGCAACCTTGTCTCGTCCCTCTACCCAACATAAAATCTGTTGATATGTGTCCGTTCACGATCACCTGAGCCAGTGGCTGCGTATAGAGTAGTTGGACCCAAGCACAGAATTTTGGACCAAATCCCAAGTGCCTAAGTACCGCGAACAAGAAGGGCCACTCTACAAGATCGAACGCCATTCGTGCGTTTAGTGATAGGATAACTGCATCTTCTTCTATGGTAGATTATGAGCTATGACTCCATTTAGGCGCCGCAGATGATTTGGCATTAAGCCTGATTGATCCGGATGGATCACCTCGGCCAGGTGTGGCTGAAGTCGCATAGCAAGTGCCTTTGCCAATATTTTTGCCTCTGCATTAATGAGGGAAATTGGTCTATAGGACGCACACATTGCCACTATTGTGACCAGGCGCTGGTCCCGTGGTACGATCCCTCGTTCCAGACTGTCTGTATACATATTAAGTAAATGTGGTAGGACATGCAGTGCCGCCTTTTGTAGAATTCTACTGGAATTCCATTGGGTCCTAATGCTTTCCCTGTATGTAGGGCCCCTATTGCGAGCTCGAGGTCTCCTGTAGTTAAGTCCTCATCTAAAGTTTCGGCCACCTCAGTAGATAGAGTGGACATTCTTATAACTTTTAGGAATTCAACATTTTCTTCCACTGTGTTGGTTGCTGTTGGAGTATACTTTTTAAAAGTGTAACGGTAAGTCTTCTGTTATTTGCTGGGGTCCTGCCGTTAAACTGCCCTCTTCTAGCTGAAGCTGCGCCACCCATTTACTAGCTCGTTCTTTTTTATCCCAGCCTTATCTCCTTGTACGTAAATGGTGTGCTGAGTTTTCGCTTGCTTAGATTTTGCCTCTTCACATGTATAGGACCTGTACTCTTGTTGTGCTAGGTGTAACCTGTGTGTTGTGTCTTCATCTGGGTTCACAGTGTGAGACATTTCAGCCCGGGACATGTTCTGCTCTAAACTGTCAATGTGCTGTTGCTGTGTTAGTTTATGTCCCGTTTTCCTCAAAGTAGCTCACTGTCGTTTTAAGGAGGTCCTTACCAATTTTACGATTTTTAAGATAGCTAGGGTGAAGCGGAAACAATCTACGTCGTCTTGGGATGGAGGCGGTGTATGTAATGAGTACTGGCGTATGGTCTGAGATAGCCCTGGGCAGGTGCGTGTTCTCCGCTACCCCTACCAATCCGGTCGCAAGTGTAAAAATGTAATCTAGAGGGCTTTGCTACGAGCGTCAAGATGGCGGTCGCACCTTAGGTGTGCTCCGGACACCTCCGTCATCCGCGCAGCCATCAACTACCATCGGGACCACTTGTCGCCCTGTGCCACATACCTTGCAGCAAAGAGGTCTCTGGAGCTCCATTCGGGGTGCTGGGCACCGGCTTGGGACCGTGCGAGTTGCTCTGGTCTCCTGAACCTGCCACTGGGCATCCGTGAAATGGCAGCCGCAGCCGTAGTGATCCCGGACCTGTCTTCGGCCCACAGTCCATCATCGGCACCGCTTTGTCAAGCAAGGGGGCTTTGAACTTGACCGGCGCCCCCTCTGTTCCGCCCGCTTGACCGTTCTCCCCTCCTGAAGGACCTGGCCCCTGGAGCTCCCGCATGCTGAATTGGGCCTTGAGTAGCAGCGGCAGCACTGGCTGCTGAGTGTGCTGTGGGGATTAGTGGCGCCTAACGGCTGGCAGAGCTTTTATCCTGGATTCCTGGACTCGCCTGCCCTATCGAGGTAGGTCCGTTAGCGCCTCGCGGTGGCGCCGCTCCACGGGGTGCCCCTGTGCCCGCCGGCCGCTCTCAGTGACCCTGTTGGACCTATGTGGAGGGGACGCTGGGTAGCGTAGACCCCCCTCCCCTTTTTGCTGCCTTCGAGGCCTGGCCTGACTTGCCAGTGAGGTGGACCTGAGTTCCTGAGCAGCCCACCAGGGGGGAGAGAATTGTCGTCACGGGCCCCATCGCTGCCCTCCGAGGTGGAGGTTCCTGGTCGGCCCCGGGCTTGAATTACAGTGCTGGTGCTGTGGGCCTCCGCCTGCTATAAAGACTGTGGTGGAGAGCGGCACTTCATTGTTACCCAGACGGACACCGTCAGCGCCGTGGACCTCGGCCTGCGGCACGAGTTGCTGGGACTGTAGCCCCGAGTTGCCCCTGGGACACAGGCTGGCACCATCTGGGTTGCGGGCTGTCGCCTACTATTCGGCCTGCTGAGGGCGGCGGCCCTGGTCCTCCCCTGGGCCCCACCTGCCATAATCTAACTCATGGGCCTTCATCAACCTTGAGACCCTCTGGGGGTGCGTGGAAGAGGCCTGCACACAAGCTGATCGCCCCTGTAGCCCCGAGGCCCGGGTCGCTGCTACAGGCGACGTTGGTGGCCTGGAGGTAAGGAGTGGGGGTGTTGAAACATCTGGGTTGGGGTGAGGATTAGGCCATCGATCGGGCGGCAGGTGGGGTGCGGGGGGCCCTGGGTCAGCACGGCTCCTCTTCCCTTCTCCTCCCCCCTCGCTCCCGACGTCCCCCCTTTAACCTGTGGCGCAGGTGTACTCATCCTGGGAAGTGGTTGTGGCGGAGAGGCCTGCTGGGCCTTCCCTTTTTGGGTCTGGGGTGTCATCGGAATTGCTTGGCCTCCACTTCGGGCGGCGGTGACCCCTTAGGGGACGTCCTCGAACCTGGCATGGTGGCTGGTGGCTCCTGGGGGACCCCGACCATAACTTTGTGTGATGGCGCATGTATGGCCTCCTAGGGCCATATGTAGGTAATTTCCATTTTGCGATTCCCAAATAGCGATTTTTAAGGAATCGCTATTTGAGAATAGCACAATGGAATATAGGTAAAAATTCGCAATTTTTTTGCGAATCTTTAACATTTCTTATTTGCGATTAGCAAATTGCGAATCGCAATTAAGGAATGAGTGTCCCATTCATTCCTATGGGCCCAAAGGCCCATAGGAATGAATGGGGATACATTTTCAAATTGCGATTTTCTGTGTGAAAATCGCAATTTGAGAATCGCAATTTTAAGGGTGCCAGGGTGTCCAAAGGACACCTGTTGCACCCCTGGAATGTGCCTGTAAGTACATGTGGCGCACATACATGCCCTAAGGGCATGTCTGTGCGCCACATGGCACTTTGAATTTTATAAAAATATGCATTTTTTAAGGAAATCGCAAAATACCATCTACTTGAAGTAGGTGGTATTTTGTGATACCTTATGCAAAAATCGCAATTTTTAAAGCACCCCATCATAGCATTTAAGGAATCGCAAAATTGCGATTCCTTAAATGCTATAAGCAAAATAAGGAATCGCAATTTTTGCGATTCCTTATTTTGCTAAGTGGCACCTACATATCAAAACGCCGTTTGCGATTCGCAAACGCCGAAATTCACCAAATTTCGGCGTTTGCGAATCGTAAACGGCTACCTACATATGCCCCCTAGTCCTTTCCCTGGGCTTGTCATTGGTCATCGCTGCATTCCAGGGATCATCTGCCCACACCGGTCCTTTGGCCCTTGGACCCGATGTGGCCTCGGACCGCTGCGTGTTGCTGCCCAGGTTGAGTGCCTGGTGGCCCTGGAGTGGAGGGACCTGCGCGCGGCCATGGATTACTGCCCTGCTCCTTTCTTCTTTCCTTATTTCGGCCGCACCTTTCGGGCGGCGGCAATCTGATCCGTGTCGGGTGTTGTCGTCTGCTGTTTGTCCCTGCTGACCCCCGGCCCGCCTGTGCTGACTTGTCAACTTCCCACTGCGGGGTCTATTAGACGTCGGGACTCCGTTCCCCGTGTGTCCCTGTGGTCGCCATGGGCAGAACGGACAGGTTGGCGAAAGCCCCTGCCACCCAGACGAAAATGGACCGCTTGACCACCTTGGAGGCGGGGGCAAGAGGAGGCTCCTCCATCCACGGATTTGGCTACTATCCTCCAGGCTATTCATGCCTCACAGACCTCGGTGGAGGGCAAGATCGCAGAAGTGCGAGTAGACATGACTCTCATTCAACAGGATCTCCGAAACGCCACTGCTCTGATTACAGAGACCAAGACCCGTATCTCCCCCGTGGAGGATGACGTTCAACAACTTAAGGGACAAGTGGCCCGTCTTTAGTCGCACTCTCAGGAGTTACACCGCCGGGCGGAGGATGCCAAAAACAAATCCTGACGCAGCGAGCTCCGCCTGGTGGGCTTTCCGGTGGGGGCAGAGCCGGGCCGCGCGTTGGACTTCTTGGAGAGATGGCTGCGGTCCTGGATTCCAGGGGTCTCTCTCTGCCTGGTTCGCATCCTCGTTTGGGGAGGTCATGCAAAAGCTGAGGGCACTCAACATCCAGTACCGGCTCCTCTTCCTGGCCCACCTGCGAGTAGTGTTCGCGAACATGAAGCTGTTCTTCGACAACCTGACAGAGTCTTGGACATGGGCAACAGAGGAGCACCCTCTGTGGGCCGAGGACCAGGCCCCAGGTGTGGATGAAGCAGAAGGCAGACCTGGCCACCTCGTTCCCTTCGTTCCTCGGCCTCAGCGTAATCGCTCCCGCAGGCGCCGTGGACAGAGGAGGGCCCGCTTGGATTCCCCGCCAGGCCACTCGCAACTGCCAATATTGCTTTCCGGGGGACCCTCAACTGGGGGGCGCTCTGGCTCCTCTAGCCGTCTGGATGGTAGTGGTGCTTCGCCCGGGTCCCCAGCGATTGATCTCCCAGAATCAGATCTGTCCCTTAGCCCGTTGCTCCTTAGGGCCCTGCTTGATCTGGTCTCTGCCCGTCGGGCCTGGCTCTGCCGCCTGAGACGGTGCCTTAGCTCCGAACACTTCTTTCCTTCCCAATGGACTCATTAGCACACATCCGGACATGAGGAGGGGTCCTCCACGCTTCCCCATTCCCAAGCATTTTAGTTTGGCAGTTTACTCATTGGTTATTGTTTGGGCGACTGATGCTTCCATTCTCGAAATGTAGGGTGGGGGTGGGAGAGGTGTTGGGGTGTGGGACCGTTGTCCCGTGTTTTAGTTTTATGTTTGGTTGTTTTCATTTTTAGTTTCACTGCACCAGCTTACACACAACACCTTGATTCTCACCCTGAGAGACAGGCGGTCCTCCTCTCGGACACCTTGATGGGCCTGCTGATATCTAATTGGGCAACCATGTCCCCCACAGGACTCACATTTCACTATTACACTCACCATTTTGCCTGGCGTTCCCTTGCATTCCACCAACACTCATATCGTGTCTGGACTTGCATCGAGCGGAGTGCCCAGTGTTCCCTTTGGATGATACACTATGCCCTGACACGCTCCTTTTTGAGGTGGCCCCCCCTTCCGAGACTCCACTGCCATGCCTCTCCATCATGCCAGATATACCCCTATCGACTACCTCTCTAAGCATCTTGTCTTGGGATGTTAATGGCCTTCTGGACCATTTCAAGCGGATTGCTGTCCTGCCCTACGCGCACCACCTAGGGGTAGACATATTATTACTGCAAGAGACGCATCTGCTAGGTAATCATTGCCCCTTCCTAGCGCGCTATGGATACGATAGGCCATGGCACTCGGGGTTCACTCGGGGATCCCGAGGGATAGAGATCCTAGTGAAGCGCTCTCTTCCCGTTGTTATTGTGCAGACAACCCTCGATGCCCAAGGTACATTTGTGGCCAGCAGCTGTAAATTGCACGGGAGCCCCATAAACCTCGTATCGCTCTATTCTCCTCCTTCCATGTTGACGACAACTTTAGCTAAATCTACAGATCTCTTGCTTGGCATCCTTACCACAGGGCCCACTTACCTCGGGGGGATTTCAATGCGGTCTCTTAGCCGGATCTCGACACGACTGGTTCCCCTTCCTCCAGTAGAACTGCACAAGCAAAGCAACTGAGGAATTGGTCAGAGTCCCTGGGCCTATGTTATGCGTGGCGTACATGGCACCCGCATTCTAAGCAGTTTACACACACTTCGGCAGCACACCATACGCAAGCACGTATTGACACCATTTTCGTCCCATCAGCAGATTGCCTCACGGTCCAGGACGTTGCCATCCTTCCCCGAGGTATCTCGGACCACTCCCCGGCGGTGATCCGCACGGGCCCACCCCCCCAGCCTTTGTGAGGCAGACATGGAGACATAATGCTTGGTTTCTACAAGACAGGGATTTCCGGAAGGCAGTGGGTCAGGAACTGCAACAATATTTGCTCTCCAACGACAGGTCCGTCTCTTCCCCGGGCGTTCTATGGGAGGCGCGCAAAGCCACGATCCGGGGGTTTGCCAAGGGCCAGCTTAAACGTCAGCGCCAGGCCCAAATAGAACAAATTACCAGCTGTGAGGCTTAAGCCTTGCGCCTTGATCGAGCTTCTGCTCAGTCTCCAGACGGCTCTGACACCAGACTCCTCACCCGGCTCCGGTCAGAAATCAAGCAATTGTCGCTGGAGGCGGCCAAACTCCTGTGGCGTTCATCCGTGGCCAGGGTGTTTGGTTGGGGTGACAAGAATGGCTTGTCTCAGAGAGTACCAACTGCTCACAGTTTCGACGCTCAGTGATATGCCAATATTTGCGTTATAACAGATCTGAAAAATAGACAGTCGCAAGGCACAGCTTCAGATCGAACGAGGCGTCTATCCGGATCACCCGTTTTTTGATATATGAGCAGGCTGCTGGCGGCCTTGCGCTATCTGTGAGAACGGGACCTGCAAGGAACCCGAAAGGATACTGAGCCGACTAGAACACGCTGATTTGGCCGTGTGCTGTACACTGGCTGTGCCTAGTGAATGTCTATTTTTCAGATCTGTTATAACGCAAATATTGACATATCACTGAGTGGCGAAACTGTGAGCAGTTGGTACTCTCTGAGACAAGCTATGGGAGTTACTACTATCTTAATAAGGTATACCACTGTACAAATCCGCTAGGATACTGTGACGACCAATGTGAATTTTTTGGAGTTTCTATTGAAACCCTTACTTGAGATATTCTGTGTAATAGTGGGATTCATTCATTTTATCCTGAAGAAGGTGTTGGCTCTTTAAAAATATGCCACTGAAACGCGTCGATGCAATCTCTGAGTAGCTATACGCTAAATCCGTGAAGCAGCAACTCTAACCAAGATAGTATTACATGTGTTAGAGTGGGATTGTACCTTTCTTTGGATTATTGTATCTATCTCAGCCAAGTAGGAATCATATCTTCCTTCCTTTTTTGTTTCCCACTGATGTATTATTTTGTGCATTATTGTGCTTGTTATCAAATTGTACTGTATAACTTGTTTTTAATTGACATCTGAATAAACTGCATACTTTTTATGAAGTCATTATAATTTTTATATTTTCCTCTTTGCTCCTGTTTGATGTGAATATAGTGTGTGTGATTGTGTATCTTGAGGAGTATCTACCCAAAGGGGAATTCTCGTTTTGACAAAAGGGGGAGGATTGCAGGCGTCCTCTGATTGGACTAATGTGGTTTGATCCTTACAAGTCAAACAGCAAGTAATGAGATTGGATAAATATCTTAGGCGGGGACTTTGGGGGAGGAAGAGACAGGGCAGCAGCGCCTGCAGCATGTGGCTGAACGCAGCACTCAAGATCCTCATAAGCCAAGCAGTTATTTCAAAATGTGGTTACACAGGCACATGTTCCTGTAAAATACCAGGAAAGAGAAGATGAAACTTGAGCGCGTGAGAGAAAGAAAGCGAGGGAGAGAGAATGAAACCGATAGTGTTGTCATGTCATAGTGTGTGCAATGTGAGGCGCACACTCTATTAGCCCACCACTGATTGAGTTTCTGGGGGAGGTGACTGATTCGGGACACTGGAATTTCAGCATCTCTTCGTCTTTAGTTTTGTAACAGCATACAGAGGCTCACTGTTCACCACCTCAAATCTCATTCGGGAAAAAAGTGATCAGGCAGTGTGCAGTTAACAGATTGCAACTTCTGTCCCTAAAGGAAATTAATACAAATCACCTATCCGCCCCACCAGGTTTAAAATCCAACGGCTGTCACAGGCAATACGAGGTAAAACAAACATATTGCTCATTTGCTATAATGCTACGGTGTGGTGATGCTGAGATACTGAGCTCAGGAATTTTAATTGTTTACGACCCAGTACAATTCTTTAAAGGCAAATTTAGAATAATATGCTTTGTTGCATAGCTGAGCTCCACTTAAAGAACAGTCCGCTCCAAACCCCAAGTTAGGGCGCTCTGTTTTCACTTGTAGAATCTGAACTGGTCACTACTGTAATGCCATTATTTTGACTGCAATCAGTTGAGCTCTCAGCAGGATGTTTGCATTTCTTCTTCCCTTCGCCGCGAGCAGAGAGGATACAGTTAACAGTGTTCCTACACCCCTGATGCTGCAAGCTCACTTGGCATTAGCCTGGTAGTAATAATGTCACCCTTTCTCCTCACCTCAGTCTCAGGTCGCACCCCAGCAGCAAGATATCTGTGCAGCTCTCTAGTGTTAAAATGGAGACAGATTTGTCACAGTTCTAAAAATCCACCCCATTGATCTTGAGAAAGCGAGACACCAGATTCCTGAGACTACCGCTTGATGAGACTGACGTTTCAGTCCCCCTGCCAATCACTGGCTAGAGCCAGTCATGGGCTGCTAGCCTTTTCGGAGGTCTCAAAAGCGACTCCGGCTCTCTCCCAGCCATTCTGATTGGTTGTGAGACCCAGAGTGCCCAAAGCCTGTATTGTGTACACAATTTAATGTCTACTTGTCCATGGGACAAAATAGACATTAAATCTTCTTGCCCGTGGTAAAAATCAACATGGCTCGGGCGTCGAACGATATGATTCCCCCACCCCTATACCCGCAACAGTCAAGGGCCCAAAACGTATTGTGGAGACATCAAAATTACCTATCACAAACCAATTTGCTTTTGAAAGGAGGGTCACATGAGTTTTTGGTCCCGGGTTTGGCGGCCATCTAGGGAGACCTACCAAACCCACACAGTTCTGACCCGGGGGAGTCCAGGAAGGTATGGCTTGTGTGGATCCCCCAATGTTTTCCTACCCAGAATCCCCTGCAAACCTTACATTTTGCTGAAAAAATCAGATCTTTCTAAAATTTCTGTGTGGGAAAGTTGTAGGATCACTGGGCTGACACAAATTTCCTATTACCTAGCGTTCCACTAGGTCTCCTGATAATAATGGTACCTCACTCGTGTGGGTAGGCATAGTGGCTGTAACAGGAAATGGCCCAAATCGTATTGTGGGGACATTAAATTACCTATCACAAACTGATTTGCTTTTGCAAGGGGGGGCACCTAGGTTTTTAGGCCCTGGCCTCGCGACCATCTAGGGAAACCAACCAAACCCACACATTTCTATGTTTCCCTAGGTGCCGACAGAGCTAGGGTTAAACATCTACAGCTAGGTACTTTGCCAAGAAAGGGTCAGTTTTCACTATAAAAATGTGTGTGTCCACGTTGCGATTTGGGCCTTTTCCTGTCGCGGGCACTAGGCCTACCCACACAAGTGAGGCATCATTTTTATCTAAAGACTTTGGGAAATGCGGCGTGGGTGGAATTTTGTGGATCCACGCAGATGCCAGAACTTTCCATCACAGAAATGTGAGGAAAATGTGTTTTTTTTTTTTTTACAATGTTTTAGGTTTGCAAGGGATTCTGGGTAACAGAACCGAGTGAGAGCCACACAAGTCACCACATCCTGGATTCCCCTGGGTATCTAGTTTTAAAAAATGTATAGGTTTGCTATGTTTATTTGGGTGCCAGTTGCGCTAGGACCCAAAATCCACAGGTAGACACATTCCGAAAAGGAGGGACATCCAGGGATATTGTCTATTTTTTTGGGTGGGTGGGAACATTGGGATGCTCATTCTGGGCAGCCTCCTCCCCTACATTTCAAAAAGCCAGCATAATCGCTTGCGTCTATTGGGCTGTATGCGACTGCCCCCATCTGCCTCCTGGGGGGGCAGAAAGACTGTGGCATTGTTCCTGAGGGGAGGGGCATTGGCATGCCCATTCTGGGCAGCCCCCAACCCGAACTTTGAGGGAATTAAATCCCTGGTGCCTAGGGGGGGTTTCCCGGGGGGGGGGCAGAGAGACTGTAGCATTTATTTTTGGGGTGGGGGCATTGGCATGCCAATTCTGGGTGCCTCCCACCCATAAGTATATCAAAAAAATCCCTGGCGCCTTGTCGGCTTTCTGCCCCCCCCTCACCCGGGGCAGGACAGCGGCTACTTTTAGGGGGGCATTAGCATGCCTATTCTGGGCAGCCCCGCCCCGCACTTTTGAAAAAAATAATTGCTATTTTGGGCAGCCCCAACCCCTACATATATATAAAAAAAATCCCTGGGGCCTTGTGGGCTTTCTGCCCCCCCATCAGGGGCTGTTAACCCCATCTGCCTCCTGGAAGGAGGGGCAGAAAGTTGTATGCCTTCTTTGGGGGGGATAGGGTGCGGGCATTGGCATGCCCATTCTGGGCAGCTCCCACCCCCTGGCCTATAACAAAATCCTAAGTGTCTAGGGTGCTTTCTGCCCCCCGGGAGGTACGTTGGGAGCAACTGCCCCCATCTGCCCCCCAGGGGGGCAGAAAGGCTGTCTGGCAAAATGGTATGGGGGAGAGCAAAGACCCTTGCCCAAGGGGCTGCTCCCCACTCCTTGGTGGCTAGTGGGTGGATCCCTGCTTGGGGATCGTCCTCCTGAACCGATCGCCAAGCAGGGATCCACTAGGGAAGGGGACCTTTGGACCATTTCAAAGTGGAGATTCTCCCCGTCTCCAATGATACATCTTCCATGTATTTCTGTGATCGGGGGGGGGCTGAGATAGCCCCACAAGCACCAAAACTGTGAAACCGAAACCAAGTTTCAGTTTTGTTTTCATTGTAATGACGACAGAGCGCCATGCGCGCGATTGTCATTGCAATGAAAACCCTAACCATGCTTTGCGAGGTTGGGGAAGCTCTTCCCCACCTACCAAAGCAAAAGAAAAATGGGAAATCCCTCTCATTTACAGCAGAGGTTTTTTTTTAAAGTGTGCTCATGAATGAATGGTTCTGTTATGAGCACACTTGAACTTGTGCTCATGAAGTAACCTTTCCGTCATTAGCATGGAAGGGGTTAAGACATTTGTGAAAACTCTGCTGAGCATGGTACACCGGGAAGAGAGTGAGATATGCAGTGTTTAATATTGGCAGACATTTTTCAGGAGTCTTTAGGTAAAATGTAAATTTGGTTTTAATACATATGGGCTTACAATCCAAGGTGAGAGTTTAAGAGTTTCATATTGTGACAAAGTTTTGGAAATTGCATGCATTCTCATCTTACATGTTGCCAAATGTTTTGCTTGCTTGAATGTTGATTTTGTGCTTTTCGTGCAGTAAATAACTCAACTTTATTAGTTTGCATCTTAAGTGAACAAGGATATCAACAAGCTCTTATTTTTTGCTACTGCAAAGGGTTTGGGGGTCTTCAGTACCGAAGTTGTTTCTCATTTCACTGGCAAAAATGGAGTGATTCATATTCATGTACTGTTACTGAGTCAGCAATAAACACATTTTTTGCCTGGCAACTCCAATTGAGAAATATTACATCTTTTTCCTAGAGTCGGTCTTCCACATTAATGTTGATTAAAACCAGTAATGGCAAATATAGAATTATGTAGTTCCCTTTTCTCAGCCAATTAAGACAAAAACTCAAGGTAAATGTACATGTTTTCAGAGCGCATTTTAAGCAATGTTGAGAAAACATATCTACTAATGGGACAGTATTATAAAAAAAGACTTAAAAGAAATATACTATCCATTTTCCATACAATAAAATAACCATATAATTTGCTTTTTATTGCAGGTGCTTGGATTAATTGAATCAGTTCTAACTGGTGTGGAGGCAGTTTTTCTTTATAAAGAAGGGTGTCTTAAGAAGTAGACTACAATCATACAATTAGTTAATAATATTTCAAACTAATAAATGTAGCTCTGTATCTGTTGTGCTTGCAGATTGTTGTGTTCATAGTGTAATACTTCATATTTTGTCTATGATTATCATTCAGTTGATTACTTTTCAATTTTCAATTAACAAATAAATATATCATATATAATCAAATTGTGCCTTGTACTTAATGCCACATTTTTGCCTGCATTCAATTAAATGCGGCAGAACTCTGAAGGAATTGGTCAATGTACTGGCGCAGTTTGCCTCCTAATCTCCTCTTGTTCCCTCAGAATATGTAAACCAGAACTGGGATTGCCCCGGAATGAGCCAATGAGTATTCCAGGATAAAGAGAATCTATTTTTTTTTTTTTGGTTTTTAAAGACCTTTATTGTACACATATTCGCCATCATATTGTATACAGTCTTGACAGCCCACAGGGGCTGGCCGCGGAAAAAGGTAAACAAGTGAGAAATCATCTAGATGACACAGCCATTCAGCCGGTAACCCGGGGGTCTGGCGGCGGAGCTCAGGGAAACATATACACATCTTCTTATACATAGCATGGTAAGTAACAGGTCTATGGTTTTGCTTTTTGTTGTTGTTAAATAAAAGGGAAAAAGAAAAACATTGCAGTTCCAATTTAGCATCAACATCATTGTAGCATTTGTCCAAGTTCCTGCAGAGATGCAAAAGCTGCATGAAGTAGATAGCATCTGGAGTATCTGCAATAAACATATCGTTAGCTCTATGCTTGCTACGTCAATGTAGTGTGAAAGTGGTGTATATCAGTATAGCTCACTGTGGTATAGGAGCAGACGCATATTGTTGGCAAAGTTGGTCTGCGGCCTTCGCGGTTGAGGTCTGGCGATGCCGCAGGTTGGATACGTGTGGAACCCCCCAGTATTGCTAGCGGGGAGGTGCAGTTTTAGGTCGGGGGTCGGCGCGTGAGGCTTACCCTCCTTAGCTTATCAGCTTGGGCCCTGTGTTGGGCCTGAACCTTGTGCATGTCGTGGGTAATGTTATGTCTATGCCACGAAAAGGTGGCGTGTGTACCGACAAATATCATCTCGTGTCCATGACACGGCATGTGCAGTGTCCTCTTCAGTGACAATAAAGGGGGTCTGGTCGAGTAACATGACCAGTAAGTAAACCATTCCCTAAGCCTATACATTGGCGGGAAGTAACTGGGGGGTAATGGAAGTGAAGAGGGCTGGGGGTGGAGGGTCATTGCGGGTCCATGTGGTGGGTCAGCGCTGCGGAGGCGGGTGAGGCGGGGTGTCTCTTGATATATGTGGGGTGAATGGGTCTATCATGTGGGAGTCTGTGGGCGGTGGCGGCGGGGTACTGCCAGTCCTAGGCTTATCGTTCTGTGAGTCGGGGGCGTGGCCTTCCTGGCGTAGGTCGCACCCTAGTGTGGAGGGAGTGCTCTGTCGTCGCTAGTTGTGGTTAACGCGTTTGCAAGCAGGTGTTTTGTGTGGCAGGGATTTCAGTGTAGTGCAGTTCAGATCCGTGTTATGTGGCGAGCGGACCTGGTGTCCGCACTATCCAAAGTGTGTCGCCGGCCCAACGGAGGCAAGTAGAGAAAGTGGTCAGGAGCAACAGCTGTCTAGGATAAAGAGAATCTATACCTGTAATTATGTTTTCCTGCTTATTTTTTGTGCATTGTTACTTTTCTCCTCAAGGGCCTTACCTAATCTGTTTGTAACGGTCACCAGGAATTTGGAGGTACTAAAGTAACTCATCACCACCTGTTCACCTTCAGTTGGGCAAGCACTCATTACCCAACTTTGGATTTGTCATAGAATTACATGCTTAAATCATTATATATATATGTTTAAAAAAATTGAAAATCCCCATAGACATAACATGGGGAAAACGTGTGTGAGTGTGTGTATATATATATATATATATATATATATATATATATATATATGTATATATATATGCAAAACAATGCAAAAAAACCAAGCATTTGCAATGCAATAGGTCTCGCATTACTTAAAGTTTGAGCTAATTACGTTGCATTATTGGAACGCCAATAGCTCAAACTTTTAGTAATGCGACACTTATTGCATTGCAAATGCTTGTTTATCTCTGCTGACATGCCGAGGGTTGTTCCCTTATTTACAAATGTCACGGCCTAGTTAATGTATTTCCAATAAGGGCTGGGGCACACATTGAGGATATCAATTATGCATGAATTTGTGCATGAATTTGTGCCCTTGAGTGTGAGTGCTGCTTGCCAGTGTTACACGAAAATCTGACAAAAAATATAAATAACATGTAATACAGCCAAGTAATTCCGACACAATATTACTGTAGCTTAAAATGTCTCTGTGACATCACCTGCATTGTTTAGACAAGTGCCAGGGGGTGGGGGGGGGGCGAAGTAAGAGCTGTGAGCAGGAGTCCAGGACATCCCCTTCCATAAAAACGGAAAGGTAAACACAGCACTTGGCAGAGGACGTGAGGGCAGAGCAGCTTCAGCAGGCAGATTGCAAGGAAGGGACCAAGCCCAGCAAGGTTTGGAGGACGGAACCGGGCGGTATGGGGAAGGCCGCTCTTGTTAAAAGTGAAAGCGATCTGCAAATAAAAACAAGACAAGCACTGTAAAAACAAACAAGCACTGTTTGTTTAATACTAAACTCTGGCAACAACATGGAAGGTTTGGAGGGTGGGACCGGGCAGTATGGAGAAGGCCGCTATTGTTAAAAGTGAAAGTGTGCTGCAACTAAAAACAAGTCTGTGGCGGAACAGGGTGGAGGGGAGCAGCTGTGGGATCAGGCATCCGTCCTGGGCAGCCTTCAGAAACTAGCATGGTAAAGAGAAGTCCAAGAGGCTTTTAGCAGGCTTCAATAGCTAGTAAGAGGTGCACTTATAAAAACAAGCATTGGAAATGCAATAGGTCTCGCATTAGAAAAGTTGGAGTTATTGGTCTTGTAAATGACATATTTTATTTATTTGTTGGTTTTTAAAATTGCTAAATTGATGGCTTTGTCATTTACAATGCCAATAGTTATAACTTTCGCGAATGTGACACCTATAGCATTTGGAATGCAACATGTTTTGTATTTACGTGACTTAGATGGCAGCTCTGGTCGTTAGGCCACATCTCTAGAGAGCAGGAGAGTGCAGCAGGGGAGAGAAGCACAGCAATGCAATAGGTTTCGCATTAGGAAAGTTTGAGCTATTGGTATTGTAAAGGACACATTTTTTATTTATGTGCTTGTTTTGAAAATAGCGAATTAATAGCTTTGTTATTTACAATGCCAATAGTTTTATCTTTCGCAAATGTGACACCTATTGTAACACAATATGTGTTGTGAGGGTGAGTGAGGGTGAGGGGTTGAGGGTGAGGGGTTGAGGGTGAGTGAGGGTGAGGGGTTGAGGGTGAGTGAGGGTGAGGGGTTGAGGGTGAGTGAGGGTGAGGGGTTGAGGGTGAGAGGGTGAGTGAGGGTGAGTGAGGGTGAGGGTGAGTGAGGGTGAGGGGTTGAGGGTGAGTGAGGGTGAGGGAGTGAGGGTGAGGGGTTGAGGGTGAGTGAGGGTGAGGGTGAGTGAGGGTGAGGGGTTGAGGGTGAGTGAGAGTGAGGGTGAGTGAGGGGTTGAGGGTGAGGGGTTGAGGGTGAGTGAGGGTGAGGGGTTGAGGGTGAGTGAGGGGTTAAGGGTGAGTGAGGGTGAGGGGTTGAGGGTGAGTGAGGGTGAGGGTGAGGGTGAGGGTGAGGGTGAGTGAGGGTGAGGGTGAGTGAGTGAGGGTGAGGGTGAGTGAGGGTAAGGGGTTGAGGGTGAGTGAGGGGTTGAGGGTGAGTGAGGGTGAGGGTGAGTGAGGGTGAGGGGTTGATGGTGAGGGGTTGAGGGTGAGTGAGGGTGAGTGAGGGTGAGTGAGGGTGAGGGGTTGAGGGTGAGTGAGGGTGAGGGGTTGAGGGTGAGTGAGGGTGAGGGTGGGTGAGGGGTTGAGGGTGAGTGAGGGTGAGGGTGAGTGAGGGTGAGTGAGGGTGAGTGAGGGTGAGGGTGAGTGAGGGAGAGTGAGGGTGAGGTGTTGAGGGTGAGTGAGGGTGAGGGGTTGAGGGTGAGTGAGGGTGAGGGTGAGTTAGGGTGAGGGGTTGAGGGTGGGTGAGGGTGAGTGAGGGTGAGGGTGAGTGAGGATGAGTGAGAGTGAGGGTGAGTGAGGGGGTGAGGGTGAGGGGTTGAGGGTGAGTGAGGGTGAGGGGTTGAGGGTGAGTGAGGGGTTGAGGGTGGGTGAGGGTGAGGGTGAGTGAGGGTGAGGGTGTGTGAGGGTGAGGGTGTGTGAGGGTGAGGGGTTGAGGGTGAGTGAGGGTGAGGGTGAGTGAGGGGTTGAGGGTGAGTGAGGGTGAGTGAGGGTGAGGGTGAGTGAGGGTGAGGGGTTGAGGGTGAGGGGTTGAGGGTGAGTGAGGGTGAAGGGTTGAGGGTGAGTGAGGGTGAGGGGTTGAGGGTGAGGGGTTGAGGGTGAGTGAGGGTGAGGGTGAGGGTGGGTGAGGGGTGAGGGTGAGTGAGGGTGAGTGAGGGTGAGGGTGAGGGTGAGTGAGGGTGAGGGGTTGAGGGTGAGTGAGGGTGAGTGAGAGTGAGGGGTTGAGGGTGAGTGAGGGGTTGAGGGTGAGTGAGGGTGAGGGGTTGAGGGTGAGTGAGGGTGAGGGTGAGTGAGGGGTTGAGGGTGAGTGAGGGTGAGTGAGGGTGAGTGAGGGTGAGGGGTTGAGGGTGAGTGAGGGTGAGGGTTGAGGGTGAGTGAGGGTGAGGGGTTGTGAGTGAGGGTGAGTGAGGGTGAGGGGTTGAGGGTGAGTGAGGGTGAGTGAGGAGTGAGGTGAGTGAGGGGTTGGAGGGTGAGGGGTAGAGGGTAGTGAGGGTGAGGGGTAGAGGGTGGAGGGTGAGGGTGCGGGGTGGGGGTGGGTGAGGGGTTGAGGGTGAGTGAGGGGTGTTTGGGGGGGTGGGTGGGTGAGGGTGAGAGTGTGGGAGGGGGGAGTGAGAGAGGGTGAGTGAGAGGGTGAGGGGTTGAGAGTGAGGGTGAGGGTGAGGGGTTGATGGGGAGCTGAGGGTGAGTGAGGGTGAGGGTGGGTGAGGTGAGTGGGGTGGGTGTGAGGGTGAGGGTGAGTGATGGTGAGGTGAGTGAGGGTGAGGGTGAGTGTGTCTGAGTGGTGAGTGAGGGGTTGAGGGTGAGTGAGGGTGAGGGGTTGGGGGTGAGTTGAGGGTAGGGGTTGAGGGTGAGTGAGGGTGAGTGATGGTGAGTGAGGGTGAGGGGTTGAGGGTGAGTGAAGGGTGAGGGTGAGTGCGGTGTGGGGGTTGAGGGTGAGTGAGGGGTGAGGGTGAGTGAGGGTGAGGGGTTGAGGGTGAGTGAGGGGTTGAGGGTGAGGGGTAGGGGTGAGTGAGGGTGAGGGGTTGAGGGTGAGTGAGGGTGATCGGTGGAGGGTGAGTGAGGGTGAGGGTGAGGGGTTGAGTGAGGGTGAGGGGTGAGGGTGAGTGAGGGTGAGGGTGAGGGGTTGAGGGTGAGTGAGGGTGAGGGTGAGGGGTTGAGGGTGAGTGAGAGTGAGTGAGGGGTTGGGGTGAGGGGTAGAGGGTGAGGGTAGAGGGTGAGTGAGGGTGAGGGGTAGAGGGTGAGTGAGGGTTGAGGGTGAGGGGTTGAGGGTGAGTGAGGGTGAGTGAGGGTTGGGGGTGAGTGAGAGTGAGGGTGAGTGGGGTGAGTGAGGGTGAGGGGTGAGGGTGAGTGAGGGTGAGGGGTTGAGGGTGAGTGAGGGTGAGGTTGAGGGTGAGTGAGGGTGAGGGGTTGAGGGTGAGTGAGGGTGAGGGTGAGTGAGGGTGAGGGGTTGAGGGTGAGTGAGGGTGAGTGAGGGTTGGGGGTGAGTGGAGTGAGGGTGAGTGAGGGGTTGAGGGTGAGGGGTAGAGGGTGAGTGAGGGTGAGGTGTTGAGGGTGAGTGAGGGTGAGGGTGAGGGGGTTGAGGGTGAGTGAGGGTTTGAGGGTGAGTGAGGGTGAGGGGTTGAGGGTGAGGGGTTGAGGGTGAGTGAGGGTGAGGGTGAGTGAGGGTGGGTGAGTGAGGGGTTGAGGGTGAGGGGTTGAGGGTGAGTGAGGGGTAAGGGGTTGAGGGTGAGTGAGGGTGAGTGAGGGTGAGTGAGGGTGAGGGGTTGAGGGTGAGTGAGGGGTTGAGGGTGAGGGGTTGAGGGTGAGTGAGGGTGAGGGTGAGGGGTTGGGGGTGAGTGAGGGTGAGTGAGGGTGAGTGAGGGTGAGGGTGAGTGAGGGTGAGGGGTTGAGGGTGAGTGAGGGTGAGGGGTTGAGGGTGAGTGAGGGTGAGGGTGAGTGAGGGTGAGGGGTTGAGGGTGAGGGGTTGAGAGTGAGTGAGGGTGAGGGGTTGAGGGTGAGTGAGGGTGAGGGGTTGAGGGTGAGTGAGGGTGAGTGAGGGTGAGGGTGAGTGAGGGTGAGGGGTTGAGGGTGAGGGGTAGAGGGTGAGTGAGGTTGAGGGGTAGAGGGTGAGTGAGGTTGAGGGGTAGAGGGTGAGTGAGGGTGAGGGGTTGAGGGTGAGTGAGGGTGAGGGGTTGAGGGTGAGTGAGGGTGAGGGTGAGTGAGGATGAGGGTGAGTGAGGGTGAGTGAGGGTGAGGGTGAGTGAGGGTGAGGGGTTGAGGGTGAGTGAGGGTGAGGGGTTGAGGGTGAGTGAGGGTGAGGGGTTGAGGGTGAGTGAGGGTGAGGGGTTGAGGGTGAGTGAGGGTGAGTGAGGGTGAGGGTGAGGGTGAGTGAGGGTGAGGGTGAGGGGGAACTGCTTGCAAAATGAAATTAAAAGCGGCCGGGCGGGAAATGCTCTCGGTAGCATTCGTTTGAAGTGTGAAGCAGGGGGCGGGAGCAGCCTTTGATGTGCGGATAATTAGGGGAGGAGCAGCCAGGAGATCCAAGCTGGGGAACAGATGGCTGGCGATTTGGTGCTGTGCACGCGCATTTTAGGTCAATGCGCTTGCGCATTGACCTAAAAGCCACGGGCACAGCACCAAATCGCCGCAGTTAGGTAAGCTTTGTTTAAAGCCCTATAGTCTCGCTTCTCTCAATGCGCATGCGCATTGATAGGTCACGAGACCTAAAAAAAGCCCAGAAGTGCTGCGCGCGCTCGCCACAGGGAGCGATCTGTTTTCCTAATTGAAAACAGATGTCGCCATGCGGGTAACGCAACAGGAAGGAGGGGGCCGCTCATGGAACCTTTTATCAGCGCCGCGCGCCTCTCTGCAGACTCCCCTGCATTCCAGAGAGGCGCGCGACGCGATCCGATCCTTTCCTGCCATGCTGTGGAGACAAGACCTGGCCGCGCGCACAACGTTATCTTATGGAGAAACGCTGCGCGCGGCCAGGTCTTGTCTCACTTCGTCGGTCTCAGACTGCTGAGACGACGACTATAGTTCTCGCTTGCGAGAACGCGCTTTCAGCGCGTTCGTCGTAGGCGAGACCTAAAAAAGGAGAGAACTCTGGGTAGGTCTCAAGTTTAGGTGGAAAGCAGCTCCTGTTAGAGCACTCTCAACGCCCGCGACACTCTAGATCTGCTCACCTCAAATGTCTGTTTTTCTTTCAAAGTTTTTATGCATAGGATTAGCACAGTGCTATCCACGCCGAGATAGAAAAGGACAAAGTCTTTTGCCATTTATACAGCAAAGTCTTTAAGCATAGGACTAGTACAGTGCTGTCCTTGCCGAGCTGTAAAATGACAAAAGCCATTTATCACTCCAGGCACAGTATTACAGCTTTGAATTGGTAAAATACCAAATCAAGCCAACCTGAAAGGAGTAAAAGCAACCCCTGACACAGTATTTTGCTCTAATTAGAGCTGTTCAGAGAGGTATAGCTTTGTCCAGACACAAGGGAGCACCCAGTATAAGTCAAAACAAAACCCTTTCAGGCATAGAGTGACGCATAAATTATGCAAAAAAAAGGAGCGAACTCTGGGTAGTTCTCAAGTGTAGGTGGAAAGTAGCTCCTGTTAGAGCACTCTCAACACCAGTGACACTCTAGATCTGCTCACCTCAAATGTCTGTTTTTCTCTCAAAGTTTTTAAGCATAGGATTAGCACAGTACTATCCACGCCTAGATAGAAAAGGACAAAGTCTTTTGCCATTTATACAGCAAAGTCTTTAAGCATAGGACTAGTACAGTGCTGTCCTTGCCGGGCTGTAAAATGACAAAAGCCATTTATCACTCCAGGCACAGTATTACAGCTTTGAATTGGTAAAATACCAAATCAAGCCAACCTGAAATGAGTAAAAGCAACCCCTGACACAGTGTTTCGCTCTAATTAGAGCTCTTCAGAGAGGTATAGCTTTGTCCAGACACAAGTGCGCACCCAGTATAAGTCAAAACAAAACCCTTTCAGGCATAGAGTGACACATAAATTATGCACACAAAAAAGGAGAGAACTCGGGGTAGTTCTCAAGTTTAGGTGGAAAGCAGCTCCTGTTAGAGCACTCTCAACACCATATATACTCCAATCTATACTTTTATATCATGTCCCAGTACGTGATCGTCCTCAACACTTTAAACGGGTCATGAGTATGTAATCCCGTATCGCAACAGCGTCCTGCTCTCCTCACGGTATCCGGCGTTAAGCCGGATACCGTGAGGATGATCACATACTGGGACATGATACAATATTGGGAGCACTGAACAGCGTGACAACATCATATGGATAGTGATTGACTTGAACAGTAGTACGGAGGTGGACAATGTAGAACGGGAACAACTGGTACTTGGATCAAAGTCATGGACTAGTAGAGAGTTTATGGATGGAATTGACTACATGTCAGCCCTGAAGAAGTCATAGTGCTAGATGTGAGCACGACGAAACACATGTTGGCTGCTGTTTCTATAGATTGTGAACATTTGGATAAATAAAATCTTATTTTGATTACAAGGACTATTTGGACTATATAAGGTGCAAATACGGAACACGAACATTTGGAATCAGCTGTGCCAACTGAAGAGTACTTTTAAGTTGAAGTATAAAATTACGAATTTGGACATTATTTTATTACTAAGATCAGAGTGCTTGGGGAGGGTTCCTGTTTGGTTTATATCTGCTTTGTGGATTATGGTGGGGGTTGAGTGGTAACCCCTCCTCCCCTGAAGCACAGCTGATGACTTATACTTAACCTAACTTTGCAGAGCGCCCTGGTGGAGTAACCTGGTTACCAATCATTAGTGTCTGATTGTATACTAATTGTTCGGGTAGCTTCGAGGCCAACTGAAGTCCGGGGATCGCCACCCTCGGGGGCTTTAATTAAATATGCAGGGTGGGCTTCGCCAGTCCCTGAAGTCTCGGTGGCAATAGGCAGTGCCTTATTTGTCTGTAATCACACGGGCAGTACTCATTGGTGTTGTAAAGTGATACACTCATAGAACCCTTGCAGTTGTAGAATTACCCAGGTTTCAATTATGTGATAGTCTGTTGGCACCGCAACATTACAAATGTTTTCCCTCATAACCTCCTATAAACCGTCGATTTTCACAATAAACCACAGACAAGTGGTGTCAGAAAAAGAAGACCCATAAACTCACTTATTTATTGGTAAAAAAAATAACCTTTATTAAAACAAAACAACAGTATAACATGAAATAAGTGGGTGGGACTCCTCCGGAAGCAGCGTACAAAACCTGCTAGACAAAAGAGAAACATAAGTATGTGTGCCATGTCCAAGAGAAAAAGAAAGGTGGTCAGAATGAAAGGAAGATAGTGAGAATGGGACAGAGAGGGAGTGGGTGGAAGGGAGATGGGGAGGGAGAGTCAAAAGAACAGAGGGAGGAGGAGACAGAGCTTCGACCTACTGCACCTAGCCCTCACTGTTCACCTCCCATCACCCGTGTGTCTGGGACGCTGGGGTCTGCGAGAAAGAGTTCAGTGCAGCAAGTCCTTAAAATGAAACAGATATGAATGAGGCCAGAGATTACATTATTATCTATGAATGAATACAACAAAATAGAGAAGAACATTCTGTTATTTTTGAAACTTAAGTAGCTAAAAACAGAAGGATTGTTAAACTCTAAAATTCATTAGTTCATTTGTGTTCGCCCGTCAATCTTTCCTGGTCTCAATAGGATGGGCTATTAAGTCTTGGTGGTGTGAGAGACCAGTGCTGTTACTGGTCTAGTTATCTAACTGGGGGATTCCATCAATTTCCGGCGTGACTGTTGTATAAATTTGCCGAACATAGCCATATCTTTCACTGTTTCCAGTGTGAACAGGTGATAAACAGCCTCCTTTATGGATCTGATCCCTTTTTGTAGTAAGATTGGCTTAAGGTAAAGATTACGCTCAGAACGCAAGGCCGGGCAACAAAATAAAATGTGGGCAAAACTCTCATGTTTATATTTGCATAGCCGACACTCCGAGTACCCCATCCGTGTCAACCTAGAGGGGTATAGTTCTTTAAGGGGGAGAGGATGTGATCTGAACCCCAAATTATTATCTACGGCAACATCGCTTGCCTGCACCTGTGCACCCAAGCTGCTGCACTCCAGCCCCTTCCCCTGCACTGTGCTCAATTGCACCTCCTGCGCACCGAAGCTTCACTGCTCACCTGCCACCACCGGTGTGTCCAACGACGTTCCGGTGCAAGCTCCGACTCCGGGGTGCCTCTCTCAGGGTGGCACAGCAGGTCTTTGGTCAGGCCCGGTGTCTTGATACCACGATGGAAGGCGTCAGAATGCCCAGGGCATCGTCACAGGGTGAGCACCCGCTCCGTCCATTTTGGCGCAACCAACTCAGTGTCTGAAAAGGGAGAAATAATATAATGCTGAAAACGTCTTGAGATAAAGGAAGGTTTATTTCAAGCTTAATAGAGAACACCAGTTGAGTGCATCCTTTCTTCTTGAAGTACGATCTACCAACTGTTAGTGGTAATCGTGGTTCAAAAAGGAGTTGGAGTGCACGAGAATACACAAGGTTAAATAATATGTTATGCCAACGTTCACATACAAAGGACCAGAGCGCATGCTAGAAGCATAATGCGCGTGTGTAATGCAGTGGTGCAAGACTGTGTGCATATACACTTAGTAATCAGCTCACTACAGTGTCCCAAAAGCCAACACCACGTGTCTGTAGGGCAGCGCTGCCTGCTGGCTCAGGCCTACAGTATAGTCCAGCAGGTCCTTAAAATGAGACAGAGATGTGACTGACTGAGGTCAGAGATCACATCTTTACGTACAACATCGCTTGTTCGCATCTGCGCACCCAGGCTGATGCACCCCACCCCTCCGCAGCACCGCGCTCAATTGCAGCCCCTGTGCAATCAGGCCCCACTGCTCACCTGCTGTCATTGTTGTGTGTCTAAACACAATGGGCAGCAGTGTTCACAATTCATATCCAGTGTTGATTGCCAGGATGGTGTACAACTCATGGATTCCTTTCCAAACACGACGGCCAATAGGGTTCACAATTTATATCCAGTGTTGATTGCCAGGATGGTGTACACCTCATGGATCCCTTTTTTTTATTGTGCATTGTGATATGCGAGGTGGAAGCAGCCATATCACCTGCGGCAGTGTGTAAGAACTGGGACATGTGGCGTCATCGTTATCCTATTTCTACGTACGCAAAGTGTGCTGGGCTTGCGTATGCCAGGCCAGCGTAGGGGTGTGAATATTTATTCCGGGGATCTGGGCGCTGTTCAGTCCCTGCCTGGCCAGGAAGGGTACTTATGTGTGTTTCTGTTGCAGGTTTGATGTCGCAGAATGCGCAATTTGCATTAATGTAGCATGTACCGGGAGGGCGGCAACTATTGCTAATGAGATGCTGTCCAAAAACATTGAAAGGCCAACAGTACGGAGTCGGCCCTGATCGAAATGGCAGATTCCGTACGGTGGACACTTGACCGGGGCTCGAGGGCGGTGTTGGTGCTGCTGGATTTGTTGGCAGCATTTGACACCGTCTCTCACCCCATCCTGTTGAGACGGTTGAGTTCTATTGGAATCCAGGGTACGGTTCTTAAGTGGATTGCTTCATTCCTTTCGGATCGTAAGCAACAGGTTCATACTCCCCCCTACACATCCTCAGTTAAGCCTCTCAAATGGGGTGTCCCTCAGGGCTCATCGCTGAGCCCCCTCCTGTTTAATGTGTACTTTACCCCTTTAGCCGAAATGATTTCTCATTCGGACATTAAAATAACATCATATGCTGATGATATTCAGCTGCTTTTTACTTTTGATGAGCCAATTTCCACCACTTTTGATCCTCTTAAGGTGTGCCTTAGGAATATTGCCAAATGGAGGGATTTGAACTTCCTCAGACTCAACGCTGGAAAAACTGAGGTTTTGTTTTTCAATCAACCATCTCCATTAGACTCCAATTTATGGTGGCCGGAAGATCTGAGCCAGGCTCCTCTTCCGAAGGATTCTGTTAGAAACCTGGGGGTCCGATGGGACCATCGTTTATCCTTCGTGAGTCAGGTTCAAACAGTATCTGCTGCATGTTTTTCTGAAATTAAAATTATAAAAAAGTTCATAAACTATCTACCCAGCGATAATCACAAAACCATAGTCCATGCACTTATAATCTCGCATCTCGACTATGCTAACGGATTATATCTGGGTCTGACAGCAGGCCTGTGCCACAGACTCCAGACTGTGCAAAATGCAGCTGCCCGTTTGATCGGGGGTATTACACTTAGGCAACATATCTCTCCTTACCTGCGAAAATTGCACTGGCTCCCCGTCTCTAAGCGAATTGAGTTTAAAGCGATGACTCTGGCTTATCGGATGACAAAAGGCAAAGGCCCAGCCCATCTCAGGTCAAGTCTCCGACCATACTGCAACTCCAGAGCCCTCCGTTCAAACACCAAGCTGTTACTAGTGACCCCCAGATTCAAAAAAGCCCGATCGGGAGGTAAAACCTTCGAGGTATGTGCCACCCAGCGCTGGAACAAGCTTCCGGTGTACCTTCGAATGAGCCAATCGGAACTCGAATTTCGCAGAGCCCTAAAAACCTTTTTATTCTGCCTGTAAGGTTCTATCTTGGACCATCTGCCGTCTGTTCAATCTGCGCCGGGACACCCCGTTGGGGTAGCTGCGCGCTTTATAAAATTGACAAATAAACAAATAAACATCACATGTCGTTGTCAAGCTTGTGGATATGCGCAGACATGCATGTCAATGGTGTGTGGTATTATTGAAAGTGTTGCTATCGCGAAGTGCACAAATGTGAATGTGCTCGGATGGAGGGAGGATCAGCAGTGAGGCTACGTCATACACAGTGATAACGCTCATTACAGTCAAACATGAATCTGAAAGTCTCACATATGACACACTACTATAATGGTAAAGCCTGACAACAGAGCATACTGCAACACAAATCTACACATTGCTCTTTACTGTTTGTCACATGTGATGTAGGATGTACACTCTGCCCGTGGATGATGATAACCCTTCGAGCCACCAATACCCAGGCCGAAAGGCAGCACAATAATGTGCACACACACACACACACCAGTGGCATCTTGTAACACACTTTTGTTTTTTGATGTAACGTTCCAGATGCATGGCCATCACACGTGGAAGGCTAATGTACAGATCATGAATAATGATCAAAATGATTGTTGCATGTATGTTTAGATATAACATCTGAGGGCACAGCGGTTATTGAGGCCTTTACAGCCATCTGTAAACAAATATCCTTGAATCTAACGGGCTCGTTAAAAATGGGGCAACAAAAGGCCGAGAAATGGTTTGATACTATATGTTCATGGGCACATAGTAAGTTAATGAGTGCTATAAAACAGATCCCACAAAATAGGATTAAATTGGCCATACTCAGAAAGGATTACAAGTTAGCTGTAAGAGCCAGAAAGAATGATATCAGAAAGGAAGCTTGGGAGGCCTTGATGTCGGTTGACGATCTAAAAAATAGCCGCAGTTTTTGGGAAATCGTCAATAAGCCCTTTTTCTCTGATAGTGGTAATACTGTGGCTGAATGTAACATCACCGAAGTACAGTGGTTAGCACATTTTGAGGCTATATAGAAGACTCACCCATCTACAGATTTTGTACCCTGTGCTGTCTCAAGAGACTCAACCTTGCCTTTGAGTTTTAATGAGGAGGAAGTAGTACTGGCCATTAAGGCTATGTCCAGTAATAAGGCGCCAGGCCCAGACGGTGTTCCAGCCGATTTATACAAAACGTATCCCGTTTTTTGGGCAAAAGTTCTGACTAAAATCTTTAATACTGGAGCAAAGGGAAACCATCCACCTTCTTGGGCTACATCTATTATAGTTCCCATTTTTAAAAAAGGTAGTAAAGGAGATGCCCGATGTTACAGACCGATCTCCCTAATCGATTCTGCTGTAAAGGTTCTGGGGAGGGTGGTCTTGGGGAAATTGATGGGATGGATAGACAAGAATAAGGTAGTATCGAATTTTCAATACGGTTTTAGAAGTGGCAGGGGGACCCAAGACCAGTGTCTTAACTTATCCCTGTTAATTGGTAAATATACCTTAGCCAAAGGGGGAATACTCTTAACTTTTTACATTGAAAACAGCGAAGATCTTCAGATTCAATTAATTAACATTAGTTCTTTGGTAGCGCTATTAATCTTCATCTCTTATTGTTGAAAACAATAAATCTTACTGTCCCTTCTAGTTTTGACACGGCGACCGGGGACTCGAACTGCCTTCCGACGTGAAGAAAACTTAACTCGAAATGACAGCTGACTCGAAAAAAAATACACGGAGCTTCGGTTTTCAGCGGTTTCAGCGAAGCCACAATTTAGCAGGAAACTGACTGCCAGGTTAGACTCGTCTTGGGGCGAGGGATTTAACGATTTGTTTTAGGACCGTCAGAGAGGATTTTAAGAAGGGAAAAACGATTGTTTACACGATCCAACAACTCAAGGACAGAAGCGCTCGTCAGCAAACCAACGAGAGACGAAGCGCCAACCGTTGGGAGAGAAATCTATTTAAAGGCAAAACACAGTCACGAGAGCAGCGCGAGCTCTCTCTCCAATTAGATTCCAGTCACGAGAGCCAGCGCGAGCCTCTCTCGTAATGAGCGCACATTCTAGCAGATTAAACCCAAAGGCAAAACATTTAGACTTGAATTCAACAAGCATTCTCAAATGCAAATTCCTAAAAAATTAATTACATTGACTGAAAATAAAAGGTTACATACATAAAACTATTCCTGTGTTTCAAACTACAAATAATTGAACTGATAGTTTTATTTGAACATGAACTGTACTTAAATTACACTAGATTAAGTAAGACGACCAGTAGTACCCCTAACAGTTCCTCCCCCCAAAGGTCGTCTTACAGGTCGAGGTTTGTCAGGATGTAAAGCATGAAAAGACTTAACAAGTCTAGGGGCATGAACATTCTTTTCAGGTTCCCAAGATCGCTCAGAAGGATCATAACCCTTCCAATCAACCAAATAAAACAGAGTACCTCGTATCCTCTTAGAATCTAAAATAGATTTAACCTCATATTCAACATGATCACCAATTACCACTGGCGGAGGTGGATTATCAGGTCGAGTAGAAAGTTCAAAAGGTTTCAAAAGAGAAACATGAAATACTGGATGAATGGCATATTCCTCAGGCAAAACTAATTTCACAGACACAGGATTCAGAATTTTCTCAATTTGAAAAGGCCCTAGATACCTGGGTTTCAACTTCCTAGGACCCTCTAACTGAATGTTTCTAGTAGATAGCCAAACTAACTGACCTTCCTTGTACAAAGGAGAAGGTCTACGATGAGGATCGGCTGTTCTTTTCATAGTCATCTTACTTTTAATCCACTGTTTTCTAGCCTTTTCCTGAATATCCATTAGTGAAGTCAACCTGTCTGTAACTGCTGGCATGGACTGCTGGTCCTCAGGTAAGAGAATAGGGAGATATCTTGGATGTTGACCAGTGAGAAAATAAAAGGGAGAACAACCCAAAGCCGAATGAGTGGTATTATTATAAGAAAACTCCGCCCAGGGCAAAACTGCATCCCAAGGTCTAGAAGAAGTTGTTAACAAACATCTTAAACCCTGTTCTACATGTTGATTAACTTTTTCAGTTTGTCCATAAGTCTGTGGATGAAAGGAGGAAGACAGAGCTAACTCAATTCCTAGCTGTTTACTAAGTTGCGACCAAAATTTTGATATAAATTGAGGACCTCTATCTGAAATAATCTTTGAGGTAAGACCATGAAGTTTTACAATATTAGATAAAAACACATTACTAAATTCTGCAGCAGATGGAATCTTGTGTAAAGGAATAAAATGTCCCATTTTAGATAACAAATCTACCACTACGAGAACCGTAGTATAACCATTAGATTTAGGAAGATCAGTAATAAAATCTAAACTGATCGTGTGCCAAGGTTGAGGAGGTATGGTCATCGGACGAAGTAAACCCATAGGAGCTGCATGTAAGGCCTTTTGTCGTGAACAAACTGGACAAGCTTTCACAAATTGCTGAATTGCAGGAATCATCTTTTCCCACCAAAAATGACGCTGACATAAATCCAGGGTTTTATTAATACCTGGATGTGCAGCAATTGCCAAATCATGATTCCATTGCATAACCTTATCTTGTAAATCTTTTGTGGGAATAAATAATTTATTGTTGTGATAGAAAAGACCCTCTCTGATAGAATTCCCTTCCTTTGATAACCATTCATGAAAATTAAAAGTTTTTAATTATTTCTTAATAGAGTCTAAAAAACGTTCAGAATGAATCTCTGCAGCTATTTTTTCCATGGGCAAAATACTTGGTGGTTCTTTAACAGGATTAAAAAAAAATTCACAAACTAATCGTGAAAGTGTGTCTGATAACAACTGCTTATTACCAGGCCGATACATAATTAGGAAGTCAAATTCACTAAAAAACTGTAGCCATCTCATCTGTCTGGGAGTGAAAGCCTTTACAGAGGAATAAAATTGTAAATTTTTATGGTCAGAATATACGGTGATAGTATGTTTAGCCCCCAAAAGATTATGTCTCCATTCCTGAAACACATCTTTAATAGCTAACAGCTCTCATTCTGCAATCGTATAATTCTGCTCAGCTAACAATAACTTCCTAGAAAAAAAAGCGATGGGATGTAAGTGACCAGAATTAGAATCCTTTTGAAGCAACACTCCACCAATAGCTGTCTGCGAAGCATCCGCTTCCACAAAAAATGGCCTATCAGGATCAGGATGAACCAAGATTGGAGCAGAGGTAAAAGCCCTTTTTAACAAAGAAAAAGCTTGATCAGCTTCCTCAGTCCAAGAGAAAGCTTTCCCTTTTTTTAATAACTGAGTAATGGGAGTAACGATTTCAGAAAATTTGGAAATGAATCGCCTATAAAAATTGGCAAATCCAAGAATTCTTTGTGTGTCTTTAATTGAAACAGGAATTGGCCAGGTTAAAATTGCTTCTACTTTCTTAGGATCCATATGAATCCCTTCAGGTGACAAGCAATAGCCAAGAAATTCCACCTTGGAGGCATTAAAAACACATTTTTCCAATTTAGCAAATAATGAATGATCCCTCAGCCTCTGTAAAACAGATTGAACATGCTGTACATGCTCTTCAGTATTCTTAGAATAAATTAAGATGTCATCAATATAAACTATGCAACAGACATCCAACAAATCATGCAAGACCTCATTGATAAAATATTGAAAGGCTGCCGGAGCATTGCAAAGACCAAACGGCATAACAGTATATTCAAAAAGACCAAATTTCGTACGAAAAGCGGTCTTCCACTCATCACCTTCCTTGACTCTAATCAAATGATATGCTCCTCTAAGATCCAGTTTGGTATAAATACTGGAACCTTTAATTTGATTAAGAAGCACAGGAATCAAAGGTAACGGATATCTATTTTTAATTGTCGCTTTGTTTACAGCTCTATAATCAATACAAGCCCTCAAATCACCTGTCTTCTTCGCGACGAAGAAGAGTGGAGACGAGACTGGAGAAGTGGAATGACGGATAAAACCTAGTTCCAAAAGTTCATCCAGATACTTTCTCAGATAATCATTTTCTGGTTCCGTTAAAGCGTAAATCCTACTGCAAGGTAGAACAGCACCAGGTACTAAGTCAATCCTACAATCAAAAATTCTATGCGGTGGTAATTTAGTTGCTTCAACAGGATCAAAAACCCTTGAAAAATCCCTATACTCAACTGGAAGCTTATTAATTTCAGGATTCAAAGTAGCACAAAAAAGAGGCATTACCGGGTCTCTGGTCTCTTGATAACAATGCAACTTACAAAAAGAAGACTCTAAGGTAACAGTTCTTTTAATCCAATCAATTCTTGGATTATGTAATTCTAACCAAGGAATACCCAAGATCACTTCAAAGGTAGGTGCGTCTATAAGATCAAAAAACACCTTTTCAGTATGCCCATTGTCTGCCACTAAAGTTAATGGTTCTGTGTTAAATCGAATCATCCCAGAAGACAGAACCAAACCATCAACAGCTCTCACAGGCTCCGGTTCCTCCTTGGCAACAAATTTTAAATTTAATTTATGGGCAAACTCAATATCGAAAAAATTCCCAGTGGCCCCAGAATCCAAAAGTACAGGAATGCTATGTCTTTGAAGAGTAGTTAAAATAAAAGCCATCCGAATTGTAAAATGTTTAGGAATATGCGTAGTTACATTTGTGACAAATTGGGAGATCTTAGAAGAAGATTTACTCGAAGAAACGATCTCGGCTTTCCTCGAGAATTCTAGTTTTCCGACGGATTTATCGAAAGAGTTTCTATCACTAGGGCCTTCTTTTTAGCAGGTTTAACAGTACAATCCTTAGCAAAGTGCCCAGCCTTGCCACAGTACAAACACAAGTTACCCTTACGTCTTCGTTCTTTTTCCTCAGGGGTTAAAGGTCCTTTAAACCCTCCCGATAGAACAGGTTCAACTAAGGTATTCTTAACTTCTGACTCTTTTTTCTCTACTCTAAATTGTGAACTTCTAAAATCACTTCTTGTTTTCTCATTTTTACGTTCACCTAACCTGTGATCAAGCTTAACCACTAGATCCTGAAATTCCTTAAAATCCCCAGGCAGATTAACTATGTGTGCAAGAGAATCTTTCAAATCATCCTTAAGACCTCTATAAAACAAAGAAATTCTTTTCTCTTCAGGCCAATGAGTTTCCGTCAAAAGTCTATTGAAAGTAGTAATATAAGAAATGAGATCCTTGGTCCCTTGAAGAAGATTCAATAACTGATTATCTGAAGACTGAAATAAAGTATGCTTGGCAAATTAGTTGGACATAGCAATTTTAAAATTTTGCAGATTATGAAGCAAAGGGTCATTATTATCAACCAAGGGCATTGCCCAATTCGCTGCCACCCCCCCAAGATAAGAAATTATAAATGCTACTTTAGCTGTGTCAGAAGAAAAAATTTGAGGTTTACACATGAAATGCAATTGACATTGACTAAGGAAAGTAGCAAATCTACTATTATCTCCGGAAAATCTTTCTGGGTTTGCTAAAGGGACAGGTGTTGGGGTAACTACCGTGACTTGGACTGGTTGACTTTCTGACTGATCTCCTGAGGGAAGAGACTGACGAACATCAGTTCCACATCTAGTTAGCGCTAAAACTGGTTTTCTCTCCTTTGTGGGATCCCTCCAAACTGAAAACCCTGCTCTAGTTTCATCTAACTCTTGACGAAGCGATTGATTCTCCAATCGTAAATTCTCCATTTCCACTGTCATTTTCTGCACTAACTGTGACAACTGTGAAACATCCATGAGGGTGAGTTTACAAACTCAAGAGGAAACAATTTTTATTTTTTTTTAGAAAAAGGAAGGGCTTCGTCTACTGTTGAGTAAGTCCTGAGAGTCACTTCTGACGTTTCCTCTTGAAGCTGCAAACTCCCAACTCCCTCAAGGATCAATCAACTCAATCAGGAATTCAACTCTGACTGAGTCAACTTCCCCCTAAGGGAAAGGGGAAGTGGACAGAGAAACTAACAACATATAAATAAACATTGGCTTCTGCTGTTGTTTCTCTTGATAGTGTTCCAGGCCGTTGACCTTTTCTTAGGATGCGCTTCAAGTTCCACGCAATTCTGTAGTTCAAGGTTTACAGTAAATAATTCTTCTAACTAACTTCTTAAACTCTAAAAATGATTAAACACACCAATTACTGACCATAAGTCTTTGTGGCCTTTGTTCACACTCAATTTGTATCAGAAAATTGCTCTGCCTCAATCTCAAGACTCCTTTAAAATGAAAGTTATAAATCAGTAAAAGCTTCTCCTAATATTACGTTAGTTATTAATTAGGTTAGTGAACTGAACTGATTTCTTACATGCAAGAATCATACCTGGATACTTCAGCAATTCTTCAAATCAAAGTAATCTGCAGTAGGATGATAGAAGAGAGAATACAACATCCTACACCTTTACAGATGTTAATCTACTTGAAAAACAGCAAGCTGCTTGAAACATAAACCCTTCTTTCCTGAGTCTTTAACAAATTTCCTATTTACACATTAGTTCAGGCATTTCAGGTTAATTACAATTGTTCCTTGCCTTTGCCAAGGCTTGCTTCTTTTCACAGGAGTCTAGTCTCTTGCCTTAAAAGTACTTAATAGACTCTTTAATTGACCCTTCTGTTTGTTTCTTCAATTGAATCCTTGACTTTGCCAAGGTTTGTCTTTTCTGGCTGCAAACAATTAACTTTTTACATTGAAAACAGCGAAGATCTTCAGATTCAATTAATTAACATTAGTTCTTTGGTAGCGCTATTAATCTTCAGCTCTTAATGTTGAAAACAATAAATCTTACTGTCCCTTCTAGTTTTGACACGGCGACCGGGGACTCGAACTGCCTTCCGACGTGAAGAAAACGTAACTCGAAATGACAGCTGACTCGAAGGAAAATACACAGAGCTTCGGTTTTCAGCGGTTTCAGCGAAGCCACAATTTAGCAGGAAACTGACTGCCAGGTTAGACTCGTCTTGGGGCGAGGGATTTAGCGATTTGTTTTAGGACCATCAGAGAGGATTTTAAGAAGGGAAAAACGATCGTTTACACGATCCAACAACTCAAGGACAGAAGCGCTCGTCAGCAAACCAACGAGAGACGAAGCGCCAACCGTTGGGAGAGAAATCTATTTAAAGGCAAAACACAGTCACGAGAGCAGCGCGAGCTCTCTCTCCAATTAGATTCCAGTCACGAGAGCCTCTCTCGTAATGAGCGCACATTCTAGCAGATTAAACCCAAAGGCAAAACACTTAGACTTGAATTCAACAAGCATTGTCAAATGCAAATACCTAAACAATTAATTACATTGACTGAAAATAAAAGGTTACATACATAAAACTATTCCTGTGTTTCAAACTACAAATAATTGAACTGATAGTTTTATTTGAACATGAACTGTACTTAAATTACACTAGATTAAGTAAGACGACCACTAGTACCCCTAACACACCCACTCTTTCCATGGCAGTTGGGGTCCCCACACTCATTAAAAAAAAGGTGTGGGTTGTGAGATATTGGATGCTGCCATAATGGTGATAAAGGTTGCACAAGGTATACCACAATAACACTTCCAGGTAATCTAATATTTGTAATACTGCAAAATACTTCTTGAAGAAATATATGATGCAATAGATGAAATATATGGACAACAACACATGCAGGAAGAAGGCAACCTTACATAAGCTCTAAGGTATTATTAAAGATCAGATCAAGTACAATAAAATAAGATTTACACATCTCTATGGCTTAGATTGCAATAAAGATACAGTTGTAAGACCTTGTTATAACCCCTGCATGAGCTGGTAGAACAAATAACATCAGTGCATATGGTACTAATTTTGAATAAACGACTGATGTGCACACAGACCCTAAAAGCTGTGCCTGTCAGCGTGATGAACGTTGATATAGCCCAAATTAATTGATCAGACAGGCTTAATTTTGCATAAATCGCTGTGCCTGTCAGCGTGATGGACACTAATAGCCCATAAGATTTTGGCCGGACAGGCCTAATTTTGCATAAATGGCTGTGCCTGTCAGCGTGAAGGGCGTAGAACTGATGGAGAGTAAAATCTCTTTTAGCGAGTGTCCTCCGCTGACAGAACGCGCTATAAAGAGCAGACAGGCTTAATTTCCCTGAAAGGCTGTGCCTGTCAGCGAATAGGACGACGAAAGGCTGAAATTCCCCAGAACTCGGCAGCTTCAGGCCTCTCAAGCACCAGCCTCGCAAACTTGAAGTGATAGCAAGATGTCACCAGCTGCCTTGTGCTAGGAGCGGCTGATAGGCGGAAGCTCTTAGACTGTCAGATCACCATTATCCAATTTAATTTCCTTAAATAGCTCACACGCGCTGTTAAAATGGAGAAATAAATTCCAGTCTTAATTAGCGCTATAGATATAGAGATGAGCCACTTCAATTCCTCCACCAGCCGCGCAGAGGTTGAAATAATTGCACCGCATCCGCATCTGTCAGGCACAGGTTATATAAAAAGCATACATTTCCAGGCTGCCTTAATGCCAGAAGCAGCTGAATGACAGAGCGCTGGGAGATGGATAACACAGGCAAACTGCCCTCTAACGCCAGGAACGCGCTATCGCGCCCGCTTCATCTGAGGGTAGAGCAGCTGACAGAAACGGAAAACGCTCAAGTCTGACCGCGCGCAGGAATGCCACACACCTCAAGGGACAGACTCACCAGCGATGACAGCAAAGCTTTGATAACTGTTCGGTATGCGCTCTTACACAGCGTTTATCGTTGAAGCAGTCGCTCTCATCACAAGCCACCCTAGCGCTCGGCTTTCCTCACACGATAATATTCAGGCAATGTTTATTTAGTATGGCGAAGGCTTCACTCGCTCTAGGCACGGAGCTTATAATAGATTTCAACCAGCCGGCACTCACAGCCTGAACCTCCCTTCGCGCTCGGCTACCCACGAAGTTGATTTATTGATTATCAAACAGCAGGCGCACTAAGCACGAGCCTCTCTTCACGCTCGGCTACACATGGTGATTATATTCCCATTAACGGTTCATAAAGCGCTTGCGCTTCTTCACGAAGGTTGGTAATTATAATAGTAATGGCCCACGAAAAGAAACACCAAGCCTTACACGCTCCATCCAGCGCATTAACTGCAGGGATATTTTCAAAGTCTTTAAATAAACGCAAGACAGCCTTTTCCAATGTGCAGTTATTCTTAATAAAATTTCAAAGAAGAGCGCTGCATTTGTTGATGGTGAAGCCAAAATATTTTCTTGAAGGAGAAGATATGTCCGATGGTCTTATATCATAAAAGTACCTTAACCTTGCGGGCCCCAAGGTTTAGCTGGTGGATGACACAAAAGGCGAAGGTTGGCCGCTCTGCTCCCTCACGCAGACCAGACGTCGCCAGTGTTAAAAAGTTATACCAGACAAGTAGCTGAGTAAACTTCTTTATTCACGGCCTCCACAGTGCCACCAGGTAAGCAGAACATTTCAGTTCATCACTCTCTTCAAGATCAGTCTACCCACTCCAACATTCTAAAGCTGCCTCCAGGGTAAGGAACGTTCCACTGGGGAAGGAGAGGGAGGGGTGGAGGAAGATACCAAGTACTAGATACTATTAAGTACAAAACACATACTTTAACCTGTGTAGAGCTAGTGCATAGCCAACCTTAATAATAGGATTATTAACAACCTATAATATGCATATTAATACATTAAAGATTATCACACAACACATTTAGCAACCTGTAAGATGCATGTATATACTTAAGGATTATAACAGGATTTTTTATTTTCACCCCGGGACATTTCAGTTGCTATGTCTTGGTGGGAGCATTACAGCTCCCTCCAAGCCATAGCAAAAACACTGCTCTGCCTCCAGCAAGCAAGAATTTTAAAAAGTGCTTTCGCTTGCTGAAAGTGGAGCAGAATTTCTTTTTGACAGAGTGAGGTGCATGTTCAGCAGCTCCCTCTATCCAATCGCATTGCCAGCTCCAGCAGGATGCAGGGAGCCAGCAGGGACCACGGGGGCCTTAAGGGTCCCCGCGGTTCCCAACACTAAAAACTGTGTGCCCTGGGTGGGATATGGGCACCCACAACAGAGGACAACGTAATCGGCCCGGGAGTGGGGCTGCGTGGCCCCACTCCCATGATTATTTTAAATGCAATTTTTAAAAAGAGGCCGGGCCCCAGGGAATGGGGTCCAAGGGGCTGAAATTGGCCTGGGAGGGGTTGACTCACGCCCCCCCTCTTCAACACTCTGCAAATTTGTCTCCTGGCAGACTGTTGGTTGGGGATGAAGTCCCCTTGGCAGTGGCGGCTGGTGGAATTTTAAACTGGTGAGGCGTATAGAGAACGAATCAACGTATGCAGGCTATAAGGCATTCAAACTCTAACAGTGCTGGGAGGCCAGTTTGATGGAAATATGGCGCTGTGCAAATCACTGTAACATAATATAGAGCACTTGCTGCCATGTATTTTTATAAATAATTAACATTGAAAACGTTCCATGTATTTTTCAATTTCTGAGCACTGTAAATAACCCATGTTACCATATCCTTTAGGAGTGGTTCTCATTTATCGACCTCTGGAAGATGGAATACTGTCTTAGGCTTTCCATGAATCAAACCTGCAACCTGCAGGGCTCTGCATCAGGCAAATTTTTTCCGTTGTCTGCTCTTGTGCGCCCTTTACTTCCCTCGTACTTTTTGTGGTCCATGCTGCTGCATTCTTCATATAATGTGTGTTTCTATAAGTGACCGGGTCCCCTCATCTCTATACGTTCCTATTACCTGTAACCTATTACCTGTAACCCATTTCATTGCCCGAATTTAAACAAAACACATTCAAATAGTTTTTGCAGTAACAGATGTAATGCAACTGACACCATAAACGGGTTTGTACATGCACCCACGCTGTCTTTTGTTGTGATGGGCACCCCTTATTAACTCTCCTATAATCTCCTTCACAAATACACAATTTCCTACTTCATGTTCTTATAAAACTCGTTTAACCTAAAATTAGTTCTGCTCCCAACTAAAAGAAACAATGCAAAAATAAATCAGTGCACTAATCATTCAAGCATCCATCCATTCGGCTACTTCAGACCGGAGAACGCACAGAGAAACACGCACACACACAATATTACACAATGGAGCATATGACACTCTTACTACAATAAACCTGCACCGTTTACCGGTTTCGACTGCTCATCACATTTTAAGGAAGAGGGGAATTACCCGGGAAATCCAACTGCAATCCCTAATTTCTCAAGGGAACCGTCACAGGACATCCGTTGTCCGGCGTCATTTGTAACTCAAGGGACAGACTCAGCAGGGATCGCATAATGACGCCACCAAATTCTCTCGTAATGGTCTTTGCCTGTACAGGAGGGCACTGGGTGAATGGCAGAGCTGTTGGCAAGCAATTTCATTCTAAACAGAAAATAACTTTTAACCTACCTGGCTGGCACCTCTACACGGCTCATGATGAAGTCTCGGATCCAGGCGCTAAGAGCTCTCTGCTCTCATTACGGTAACATTCATGCATGATTGTGCATAGCAGCCGCGGCCGGACTGAACACGAGGTGTGCCTGCCTTGTCGCTCGTTGCTCCTGGCTTGCAAGTACCGCCTGCATCTCAGTGCGCATGTTCTGTTTAGGTTTAAAGAATTTTGCGACCAGCCCGAACATGCGCACTAGGCTGCTCTTTAGAAGAGCGGCATGGAACAACCCTCGCTCTTCTAATGAGCAGCCTAGTGCGCATGTTCGGGCTGGTCGCAAAATCCTTTAAGCCCTAAACAGAACATGCGCACACTTGCTGTCCTCTCCGTCAACCGTATCGATTTCATGACGCGACAGACTCTGGACTGAACTCCTGCTGCCCGCCCCCTTCTGAGCTGACTGCCTCCGGCGGCTGCTGGGATTTAAATAAATGATGTGATGAGTCAAGTCAACTCAGTCTCGAGTGGCTCAAATTGGCAGGGCAACGCCCAAGCACCCTAATGGACGCACCTCCCCTGCCCCTTGGCTGCTGAGGGTCCTTGGGGGCCAACAAGACCTCCTGTTCCCTCCAGTAAGACCCAAACACTGGGATTGCTGAGAGGTCTTCGGCGGCTATGCCCCCTTTCTCCACCACTCTGCAAACGTGCCTCCTGGTGCACTACTTGTTGGGGGTGAAGTCCCCTTGCCTCCTGAGGGTCGTGGGGGGCCAGAAACCCCTTGTGTTACCTCCAGTAAGTCCCACACTGCGGAATGCTGAGAAGTGGGGGGAGGCCACGCCCCCTTTCTCCTCTACTATGCAAACGTGCCTTCTGGCGCACTAATAGCGGGTGATGGACTCCCCTTGATTGCTGAAGGTTTTTTGGGGGGGGGGGGACAAGTCCTCCTGTTACCTCCAGTATGCCCCAAACAGCAGGATTGCTGAAAGGACTGAGGCCATGCCCCTTTTGCCACCACTCTGTAAACGCACCTCCTGGTGCACTGTTAGTTGGGGGATGAAGTCCTCTTGGTTGCTGAGGGTCCTTGGGGGCCAGGAAGCCCTTCAGTCACCTCCGATAAGTCCCAGACAGTGGGATTGCTGGGAGCTGGTCGGAGGCCCCGCCTCCTTTCTCCACCACTCTGCAAACGTGACTACTAATTTTAAAAAAACATAGAAATTCACTGAAAAAAACAAATGGTTAAAGGGATGTTATAGTTAGGAATTAGCATTAGGGCCATAAGGTTAACAGCTGATTGCTGTATACGAAGCTCTATTTTATACACCTAAATGGCTGTAAGTTGGCACTAGCTCCTCCTGTTTATTACCACCGCTTCAAGCCTTTGTTTTTAACTTGTGATACCTTCTGATAGATGTTTTATCATATTTTATAAGATACTTTCTATCTCACATCAGTAAATATCAGCAATATAATACAAACATATGTTAACGTATGCCTGTATTTAGGGAACTCTCAACCTGTTTTTTAATTTCCCATGCTGTCTATCTGCTCAGATGTTGTCCTGGGAATCTCAAAGATAGCATGGAGAGTCACCCACATAGGGACAATTTTTGACATTTTCCCACTTCTACAAATAAATACATACAAGAAACATATTCTTTTCTGTCTGTATTTATCTGTACAAATCTGTAAAAACGGAAAAACTGAGAGCCTCAATTATAATGGTGGTCAAGTTATCTGGGCCAGGCATTCTGGTTAATTTTACTGCCAGTGTGGTGTCTTTAATATTCTGTAAAGAGAATAGTATCCTAATTCCCTTATCTATCTTAAACCATTCCCCTTTATCTCTTCCTCCTCCTCAATTTCAGTCCCATACATTTCTCTATGATGCTTTACCTAGCCTATATTCTTCTACCGTGCCCCTCATTGCCCCCATTTCCTTCCCTGCTCCTTGTTGCACAAGCTGCCAGAACTTTTTTCATTTTTTGTTTCATTTTCCTCCAGCATATCTTTCCAACCTGTCCCCTTATAAACCCTTTTCCTGTTATTTATTAGTTTTTTATCATTGCTCTTGGTGCTAAGAAGCAGGGAGTATATCTCGTAATCATATTTTGCCTTAGGACTTTCCTCTCATTTCCTTATCTGGCTTTTTAATATTCTACAGTCCCTATCAAACCATATATTATCCTTTCTTCTACCCAAGCCCTTTTCAGTTTGTTCCTATTTATATTTAACTCCACCTTCAACAATTGTACCACCTGATTTATTATCTCACTGTACCATCTTGTATCTGTTGGAAGTTGGCCAGCCCAAGTAGGTGTTTCTCAGTGATCCTGGTAGTAAGTCATTTTGGGTAAGCTACCTGTAATTGGAGTACCTTCTCTCCGAAATTGTTAGCCCCAATAGTTATTTCCAAATGCAAGGGGTAATGGTCACTTCTATCCATTTGCTTTACCTTAAAACTTGCTACTTTATCAATAAAACAAGCATGCATAAAAATATAATCAATCGGGCACAGTTGCTTTCCATTTAAAAAGGTCTGTCTTACTGGACCACTTTAATTTGTGCATCCATTTATACTACACACCCCCTTTGAGCCTAAATCTTTTGCCAGCTCTACATATCGAGTAGTCGTGCTTGCTTGGAATCTTGCAGAGCTAACATTATATGCTGATAAATTCTCTTTAGACAAGGGGTCACTTTTCACGGGTCCAGTTTGTGGTTAAAATCTCCCAACAATAAAATAAAATCATTTCCATATAATAACCAGTGTATAGCCATTCCAGATCCTCCATTAATTTTATTAATTCTGTCTTGTATTCTTCTGCATTCCCTACTTGGATGTGCAAATTAATTATAATCATACAATCATATCTATTATCCTCTTGATATACATGTATTCGACAGACCATGATCCAATTGCTTCTTACTTTTATCATTGTTACTTTTTTTCTATCTTTGTAGAGATAAGTGTCATCAATCACCCTAATAGTCGACACAAGCCTGCTTTATTCGCTTTATAATTTTTTGTAACTGTTTTTTATTAACACAAATATGAACAGTACATGGACAATCAAGAATCAGTAGTACATACACACATACATGACATAGCAGTGCTGCAGATAACATAATACAGCATGACATGAGCACATGTAGGGTTACAGTAAGGGTAGGCATCTTCAGACTATATACACTTTCAAACATTGTGATGGTCTGGGGTTGGAAGAAGGGAGAAGGGGGAAGGGGGCAGTAACGTATAAGAGAAGGGATGGTGGGGATGTGGGGGTGCCGCGATCCTTTATCTCTTCGCATTCCCCTGGCCCAGCCCCACCACATTGTGTGTCTCCCCCTCTCCCCCCATACCCAGCCCAAAATATTGCAGCCAAGGGGCCCAGATTCTGCAAAATTTTCGGGGGCACCCCCCTCGCCTGGTACGTCACTCTTTCCGCTACATATATAGGTCCATGTGGGCCTTCCATTCACTAAGAATAGGTGGATCAGGGGCTCCGCAGTTGCGGGCTATATTTCTCTTACCCACTATGAGCCCTAAGTTGCATAGCAGGAGCTTGTTGCATGATAGGTCTACCTCACTAGGGATGCCCACCAGGGCATATTTAGGCTCTAGCTCTAGTTGTGTTCCGAGCACCATACTCCCTTCCCCCAGCACTTGGTTCCCGTACCCCTGGATTCTGCAAGAACCCCATAGCATGTGTATGTATGTACACTGTTCTGTTTTACATCTTAAGCAGTGAGGCATCTCTGTTCTGTCCATATGATGGAGGCAAGCTCTGTTAAAATATACTCTATGGAGGATCTTAAATTGTATGAGACGTAGCCGCTGTTTAATTGCCACTTCTCTCTGGTAATTTAGAGCCGCCTCCCAATCAATATCTTCCACTGGTCATGTAGTGATTTCCCACTTGGCCCTAAGGGGCCCCAATTTGTCTAGAATGTTATTCATTAACGTTTTATAAGTCCATGAGACAGTTTTACAAGAGAGTTCTTCCTGAAGTAATCTGCCTTCCGGAGGTGCAAATTTAGGTATATCTGCATTGGCTATCCCCTCCGCTTTCCAGGCGTTTTGTTGCCTAACCTACGAGTATTACTGTGCATTGCATAAGTGATATGTGTTTTTAAGTATGTCAAAAGGGGCCAGAGTGCTTCCTCCCAGGATATCCCCTAGCCTAGAGATCCCGATCAGGTCCCATTTTTTAAGCCCTTGGAGTTAACCAATCTCTGGCAGTCTTGATCCCTACCAAAGCCTCTCTCGTTATCCGTCCATCCCATCTGTCTTTCTGCCCCCCCGCCTGGCCTTCACTGCCCTCTGAGTGGCCGGTAATAACTGCGAGTCCCTCTGCCCCATATAGATAGTGAAGATGTGTGGTTTCCGAACTGTAGGCGCTCTAGGGCATAGGTGGGATGGTCACAAGCCGCATGTCCCCAGTCATTAATCACTTTAAGATGTGCCGCCCATTAGATTTTCCCCAATTAATACTATACCAAACATGCCAACTATATTCCTTGAAGGTACTCAGAACTGACGGAAGCGTCCTGTCTGGGTCTGTGGTATATAGTAGGAAATCTTTGGCAAAAAAGTGATATGCGCTCGTCTGAAGGGGCTTCCTCGTTATATTTAAAACCACTAATGTCTGGGGGCTTTCTAATTACACATGCCAGAGGTTCCAGCACCAGTGCAAACAGTAACGGGGATAGGGGGCAGCCCTGACGGGTACCTCTCTGGACCGGGAGGGACTCTGAGTTCACCCCGTTGACTCTGACCCTAGCCACTGGATTAGTGTACAGCACTTCCACCCAAGCCATAAAGACTGGGCCAAACCCAAACCTCGACAAGACTTGTCACAGGAATGGCCAATGTACTGTATCAAAAGCTTCTCTGCATCTAAAGAAAGGAACACATGCGCCGTGGATCTATTCTTTACAGTGTCTAGCCAATTTGCCAGTCAGCAGAGGTTAAGTCTTGTTGCGTTCTTTGGCATGAAGCCGAATTGGAGAGGGACGGAGGGGGGAATAGGGAAGGGGAGTTGTTGTTTTTAGTGGCCTTAGTAGGGGAGGGAAGGAGTCAGAATATGAACAACCTTAGAACAGCGTGGACTTGACCTCCGGGATAGAGTTAAAGGTTGTAACAGCTTAGATAAATGTAATTTGTGGACAATACTACTGAAGAAGCAGGACATGAAGACCTGGACGGAGTAGACTGGGTTGCGAATATGACATACTATATCCTTGAATAGATACAACGCTGTATACCTAAAGGTAATATGCAAAAGAGATATGGAAGCTCATGCATTTGGTAAAGGAAAACTGAAAAAGTTTGTTTACAAATAAAATGAAGCTGAATTGGTCTGAATGAATGAGGGATGATTTTACTGTCAGGAGGCGTGTTGGCAATATGGTGGCCAGGATTTTGGTTTCCACATTCAACAAGGATATTGGCCAGTAGGACCCACAGTCCGTTGGGGGTTTGCCCGGTTTGTGTATAACTACCACTGTGGCGTTTCAAAGATCCATTGGGAGGGTTCCCTCTTCCAGAGAGGCCTGGAACATATTTAGGAGTTGTGGGGCCAGTAGGTTGGCGTACATTTGAAACATTCTGCTGGGAGACCATTTGGACCCGGAACCTTTCCTCACTTTTGCCTGCCAATTGCCTCAGTCACTTCCTCTAGAGTCAGCTCCTTTGCCAATACTTCTCTACTCGAGAAAGGGTGGGGACTTCCACTGCTTGCAAATAAGAGAAAATGTGGGCACTGTCTGACAGTAGTCTGGCCTTGTATAATTGTGTATAATAGCCAGCAAATTTACACTTGCTATATTTTGGGATGTAGTTTGGATGGTGTCTTGCTCATGAATGGAAGCAACCCATCTCGTTTCCTGTTCTTTCTTGCTCAGCCAGACTAGCAGCTTTCCCATCCTCTCTCCTGCCTCATATAGGCAGTGTTGCAGGGCTAAAAGTTGAGATTTCACTTCTCTGGTTATTAGGGCTCTGTATTCCCTTTGCGTTACCTCTATTTGCCGTAGCGTGTGCCGGTCAGTCTGCAAGTCTACCTGCTTTTCTAAGTTTAGGAGTCTCAATTTCTCGTACCTTGTAGCGGGTTAGAGGAAAACGCAGGGAGACTTGGGGGTGATAAGCTGGACTTTATTGGCCTTAATACACATTTCTTTCGGGTTACTAGTCTGTAATAAGGAAGGGGCGGGTCTGGGTCCTTCTCCGGCGAGGTATGAGCTTTTGATGAAGTCTTCCCCTGTCTTTTCCACTCCAATATGACGCCGTCTGTTGTAAGAGGCCGGCGAGGGCCCAGCGTGTAAGAAAAATAAAGAGACTGGCTTCAGTCGGGTATTCAATAGTGATACTTGATAGGGAAGGGTAGTGAGGAGACACACGGTGCACACTCCTAAAAAGCCAGGTGACGGTGGTGCTCAGGGCAGGCAATCGGGAACTCCGGTTCAAGTCAATTATGGCTTTGTGCTTCCCTTCTTGCCCACCCAACCGGTGATACGAGATCGTACCTGTGCAAGCCACGCTTCTCCGGAAGCGTGGCTAGGCGATCCACGGGGACATTGGCCTCCTGGCTCCTGGGGTCTCCGGGTCGGTTCTCTGGTCGTCTCTCCTCCTGTTCGCTTCGTCTCAGCGCGGTTCTCCCGTTTTTCGAACGCTTCAGCTTCTCCGGTGTTTGAACACCACGAACTCCATCCGCTTCCTGGTTTTGAACGTCCAGAGTCCTCGGCGTCATCCGTGGGGGCGTGGCTTAGGGAGAACTCAGCCCAGTTAAAGAAACATGGTCCCTTTTCGTCCTCTCCGGAAGGCAGTTGCACATCCGAGTCCTTCCAGACTTCCAGCTGCTGAGGAAAGAGAGGGGAGAGGGAGTCGTTCATACCATCCCATTCATCAGGTAAGTTTGTTCTGTCTTTGATCCGACCCCCCTCGTCACATACCTGTTGCCTTTTTGTATGGGCTATAACATTTTACGCCCTGTCCCTAAAGACAGTTCTGTACACCTCCCATAAAGTGTCTGCCGAGGACACTGTGCCCTCGTTCTCCTGAAAATAAAGCTCTGAATCAGTTTGAATCTCATGGGCGATGTCTTTATCTTGTAGAGCCCAAGCCTGTAGCCTCCAATCTCCTCTGTTCCCCAAGCTTCTCCCGCCCACTGTTAACCAGAGCGGTGAGTGGTCAGATATACCCCTTACCAAATATTCCACTTTTTCTATTACCTCTACCTCTCCCAATGGGGCAAAGAGGTAGTCTAATCTGGAAAAAACTCAGTGGGCTCCCGAACAGTATGAGTATGTCTGTTCTATCGGGTGACTGCGTCGCCAAAGATCAGTCAAACCAAGTGTGTTCTAAAACTGTTCGAGCTGGGTGGAGGAAGGCCCATCGGATAAACCTGCACAGTCTAAGTGCAGGTTTATGACATCATTAAAATCACTGCCCACAGTATGGTTGGAAGGACCCGAATCTAAGAGTATTCAGGCAACTTTGTCTAGAGTGTGCTGCTGCAGTCTTGGGGGAGAATATAAGTTCTCTCTGGCCCCAAGTTCCCTGTACCGCTACAAATGTACCATTTGGGTCTGCCCACGTTCTATATGTATGGAAGGGTGGCGACTTTTTAATGAGTATAGCAACTCCTCCTGACCTGGATAAAAAACCTGCGTGGGCCAGTGTGATATAGATCCTCCTCCCCTAAAAGGAACAGTGTAAGCCCATCAAGTGCGTCTCTTGCAGGAGAATGATGTCTGGTTTAAGTCGTTTGATATATTTACTGACCAGCCCCTTTTTAATTTTATTTCCTAGATCGTTGACGTTCCACGTCAACACCAAATATTCCCCCTCGCCCTTTGCATATGTCTACATCTGGCTCAAGTTTCATAGTGTACCTCCTCTTGATTCAGATCATGTCTAGTTGTGTCTTTGACTATTTCTTTATTGGAATTTAAGGAACTTACATCCAGCAATATAGACACATCTGAAATCTGCATGCAATTATTACAATTTTCTTGAACAAATTGCAAGCACTTGTCACACAACAGTTCAGTAGACAAATATCCGTTCCATTATGCCACCTTGTATTTTACAGCTAGGATAACTATATAAGAACCCAACTACCCAAAACCCACCCCCACCCAACCTCAAGTTGTCAGCAAATTGTCAGCATCACTTTCCCTCATACATTGTCCAAAGTTCTTTAGGTCTTGACACTCTCTATATGCCTACCGCAGCATCTAGTGAGGTATAATGTGTCAATATCCGTCTTGTGGGGGATTGTGTATTGGGGATGCTAACGTTGGGGCTTGCACGTCTTTTATATCCGCCAGCATGGTCGCCCATGCCCGCAGATCATCCTCCAATTCCTCATCCAGTCGCACTCTCTTTATTCTGACTGCTTCTGCTGCTGCCCACTTACCCAAATCTTTCAACCACAGTTCAAACTTTGGAGGAGCTGTGCCCTTCCATGATATAGCTATCCGTTGTTTTGCCAGTGCCAACCCCAGCATCACAAACCTCCTGCTTAGTTTCTTTTGCTTCGGAGCGGTCAAAAGACCCAGCAGCACCTCCCGTATACCCTTGGGCACAGACCTTCCCGTTGCATCCTGTATTTTCTCCAGAACCGTGGTCAAGTACTGAGACAGCATTGGGCATGTCCACACCATGTGAATAAAGTCCGAGGCGGCAGCCTCGCATCTAGGGCTGCTATCGGGTCTGGTCGGAAAGTCTTTGACTCCTATGTGTCCGTGAATGTTTGTTGTACATGAAAAAAGAAATGTCAATCCTGATCGTTGACTTCCCTGTGAACCCCATTCAGCCCCCTCCCCACACTCTCCCTTTACCCACGCCACTCCCAAATCAGTCAGCATGACAACTATAGCACAGGTGAAGCTTGAGAGGACTGTCACCCCCCCCCCACTCCCCTTCCTCTGCTTAATAACTAAACACTATGGGTTTATATTAGAATCGGTTGCCCCGTGGGTGCAACGTACAGTGTCTGTTAGCACTGAACTAGTATCTTACTGTCTCTCGGCAGCCACTCATGCTCAGCATTTCAGCCTTCTTTACCACTTTTCGTCTGCTGCTACTGTTGGATTTCTTTGTTGATGGGCTCCGGACTTTGCTTTTCTAGTTGGTAGATATTCTGCAGGATTGGATGGTAACTGTCTGCATCCAGTGTGTATTCCCTGTCAGAGGGACCCGAGGTGGTCCGGTCTCTGGACTTACTGTCTTGTCGAGTATCCGTGTTTTGGGCAACATCCTCATCCGAGTTCGACATCTGCGTTTTTTACTGGATCAGTCTTTTGGCGTGGAATGGAGTTCCAGTATACGCCCTAATTGATTCCGCCGATTTATGCAGCCTTTTCCCCTTCTGTTTTCCAGAGCTCCCCTGCGGACCCCCCACTGAGAGCCCTCGCCCCCTACCGACCATGTCTTACGGGCGGTCGCTCCTCAAGCCAGGTCCAAGCCTCCTCCAGAGTCTGGAAGAAGTTGGTTGCTTCCTGGAATATGACCTTAAGTTTTGCCGGGAATAACAGCATGTATTGGATCTTAAAGGCCCATACTTTAGCCTTGACAGAATCAAAGGTCCGCCGCTGCTTTTGTACCTCCCGAGAGTAATCTGATCTTTGTGTTAGCATGCCCAATTTTGCCCCTTTGTCTTATTTCCCAAAGGATCAGATCACGATCTTGAAAGTTAAGGAAGCGCACTACCAGAGGTCTCGGTGGAGCTCCCGGAGGTGGCCGGAAGCTCGGCATCCTATGCGCCCTCTCGATTATAAAGCAAGTTGAGAACTGCACAGTCGGGAGGGAATCCCTGAAGCATGTCCCCAGGAACTGCACCGGGTCTCCTCCCTCGGCCCCCTCCGGGAAACCAATTAAACCGCAAGTTGTTCTTGCAGGCTCTATTTTCCTCATCGTCCAACTTCCAGGCCACCTACTTTAGTAAGGCAGCGAGTCCTGTAACTTCTCTCCTCATCGTGTGTTAAATTTCTTCCACTTCAGAGATACGGGTTTCTGTGTGCGTCAGAGACTTTACGCAAGTCTTGTCGCAGCAGTGTCACCTCTGTGAGTACCTCTGCCATCTTCCCGTCCAAGGCCTCCCGCAAGGCGTGTATGGCCAGTAGTATAGTCGCATTATCCAGTGCATGTGCTGCCTCACCCTCCGTTCCCTGTGGGTGGGGAGGATCTCACCTTTTTGTTTTCTCCCTCTGTACGCTTCCTGATGGGGCACCAAAGAGGTCCGTCTACTGTCGGGCAGTCCCCCAGCCGATCAGCCCCCCAGCACCAGGACTCCCACCGCTCAGGAGACGCCCGGTCCTTCCAGGCGACCGTGGATCACCCTCGTCATCTCTCTAGCCAATCCTGCCGGCCTCAGGTAGGAGAAAACCCACAAGAGGAAGAGGAAGCCCGGCACACTAGCAATTTACTTGACTGTACGGGCTGCCGCCATCTTAGGCATTCGGGCCTGCTTCTCCTTAAATTAGTTCCTCCAGGGCCTTAGTGTGTCCGTAATCGAGCCTCCAGAGTGCCCCTGCAGCTTTGGTGGGTTCAGGGAAGTAAAGAGTCCCTTTCGAGCATTAGATGGTGATCGAAGGCCAGGATGATTAACAGGATTTAATGTCGGACTGTTGGAGCCACCAAGAAACGCAGCTACACGGCCATGTTGTTGGCCACGCCCCCTCTTCGCTTTATTATTAACCTGCAGAAACCTGTCAATGGTGGGTAGTTCATCGCACAGCCAAATTCCAAACAAATAAACTCACATGATGTTGTAATTTCATTAAACACTTCTAAACATAACATTTTGTTAAACCATAGATATTCCATGATTGTATCCATAGGCTGTGAGACTGCTTTTCTTCCAAATCTATATCGCTTAACCAGCTGGATTCCTTATTTACTGCTGATGACAAAGTTGCATAACTGTTCCCTTGTCCATTTACCTTCCCGTATTCTTCCATGCAATCATTCTTAGTGCTCCTTTTTTTTTGCTGTTCTCCACGTGTCTATTATTCATATTCCCTTGTTTTTTTAAATTTTACTTCGTTTTACCCCAAACCAGAAATGTAGTTTTGAAGACGGAATTACAGCCAAGTCCTGTAATGGCTGCCAGCAACCTTTTTCTCATGTTCCTGGCAGCCAATGATAGTGCTCGCTCCTGCGGAAGTCCCCTCCTCGAGCCTCATTAGGCCCTGGGGACACCAGATGATGTGGGCCACAGGGCCTAATAATGCTCAGAGAGGGTTGCTGTACTCCATCCTTCCTTGTTTAATTGTATTTGGGGTTTTAGGAATAAATGTGTAAACTATGAATGGCACGTAGGATCCAATAAAATAGAGAAAGTAAATAAATATAAATATTTAGGTGTATGGTTAGAGAAGAGATTATCGTGGAAAGAACATATTGAATCACTTAAAGTTAGAGCTTTGCCCTCAGTAAGTGAGCTTAAAAAATTAGGAAGACCTGTGCTAACTGCCTATGTGGCTATGATTCACACACAATTTCACTATAGTGCAGAACTGTTAAGTCTAAGTGGTAAACAGGATTGGGAGCGTTGAATGGCGATTTAGATTCTGATTGAATTTCCCAAATTATGCCCTTATATAGGTACAATTCGCATTGCTCGTATATAAGCATAGAAATCTAGTCCATATTTAGCCATAGCCCATGCTACCCAAATATAGGCATGGCTACTTCCATCCGTTCACCAAAATGTCACAACAATTTCTTGGAAAGCCAGACTGTCTTTTTTTGATAATCGAGTTTATTGGTATTTTGAAACAGATCACAAAAACAATGGCAGCACAATCCTTCATGATAACGAGGTGATTTACATTGGAAGGAAGGACGACCGAGATTCTTATAGCACACTAGAAATGAGTAGAGCACCAGCAGGCAAACAGTTTTACAGGACACGTTCGTGTCCCTCAGGGCACCAAGTTGAACCATTTGCCCCATAACTTACCGAAAAGTTCGGGACGGCCCCGGGCCTCAAAGAGGGGCTCCTCCTGAGTTCCGCACCAGTCCACACCCCATCTCCATTTCCGCACAGAGGGTGGCATGGCCTGAGCCTTTAGTGCCACGATGTCGCACTTTGCACCGCAACAGCCGTTCCGTGGAAGCGCTTTTCAGCCCTGAAGCCATTGAGGCCGTCAAACACCCCCAGGATAAGACGTAACGGGTCATGGGGAACCTCCCAACCTAGGGTCTGTGTGAGATCTTGCTCCACCCCCGCCCAGAATGGTGCAAGCTCGGGAACTGCCATATCATGAGATAGAAGTCTGCAGGAGCGTGGTTGCATCGCGCGCAGGATGGGGATGGTCGCATGCGGGCACTGTAGAGGCGCTCAGGGGTGAGGTATGCCATGTGGAGGTAGTAGAGTTGGACTAGACGCAGCTTGGAGGAGGTTGTCAGGGTCTTGGGAGCCATAAGGGCATCTCTCCAATCTGCATTCTCCAGGGGGCCCAACCACCCCTCCCAGTGGGTACGCAGCAGGTCTAGGGAAGCAGGGCCATTATTTACCAGGGAGCAGTAAATCCGCGACAACCCCCCTCTACCTAAGTTCCCCATCATCACTTGAGCTGCCAGAGGACTGAATTCCGGAAGGGATGTGGGAGACAGAATGTGTGTTTGGAGGGCATGCCGTAGCTGTAGGTACTTGTAAAATTGGAAGGAGTGGAGGGAATGACGATGTAGGTCTGCAAAAGAACTAATGTGGTCCCCTACCCAGACGTCCCCCAGCAGCGAAATTCCAAAAAGGTCCTATCGGCGGAAGTTCTCAAGGGACGAGACCTCCTCCAGCCAAGCACCACTCCACAGAGGCGTCTGTCTGGTAAGCTTCCTATTCCACTTCGTGTGGAGTAGGGCTGAGTGTCAGGCCATAAGTACCGCCTGTGTGATGGGTGGAAGGGCTTGCGGCACAGGGGTCCCATAAAGGAAGGCTTGGAGCTGCGGGAAATCCATGGCCTGTAGTTCCACCCGGTACGCTGGATCGGACCAGCCACCCGGGAACCAGTCATGGATCACAATGAGTTTAGTGGCCAAGTAATATAGGTGGAGATTACTTACCCCCATTCCCCCTTCATAAGGAGGTATGCGGCAGTGCGCCAGAGACAATCTCGACCTTCCACCTCCCCACAGGAACCGGGTAAGGGCACTGTCCATATCTCGGAACCAACCCCCAGGGAGATGAAGGGAGACATTTTGTAAAATGTATAGAAAACGTGGTAGGACCATCATTTTAAAAAGAGCGCTCCTGCCAAGGGGATTGAGGGGGAGGGACTGCCATTTCTTGTGGTCTGCCTTGGCCTTAGAGACCAGGGGCATGATGTTCAGGGCCCATTCGAGTTCTGAAAGAAGGGCGACCCACACCCCCAAGTACTTAAACGATTGCCTGCGCAGGGGGATGGTCGTCTGCCAATCGAAACACACCCAGGAGGGATGCAAGGGAACCAAAGTGGACTTAGCCGGATTGAGCCGGAGACCGGAGACCCGTTCAAAGGCTAGAAGTGTGTCCAAGCATCTTGGGCCTGAGCTCTCTGGGTCTGCAAGGAAGAGGAGGATGTCAGCGGCATAAAAGGCGATCTTATCGGTCTGGTATGGGTCCCACACCCATCCTCATGTAAGAGAGTCCTGACGGACGAGGGAGGCCAGGGGTTCCATTGCTAAGGCAAATAAAAGTGGCGAGAGAGGACAGCCCACCCGAGTGCCTCTCCGAATGGGAAACTTCTCCGAGAGCACGCCGGTAATAAGGACCCTTGCCGTGGGATTGGAGTATAGGACTTGGATAAGGCGCCGAAACGGGGAGCCGAAACCCATCCATTCCAACACATCCCCAAAGTAGTTCCAGTCCATTGTATTGAATGCCTTTTCGAAATCCACTAAAAGCAGAGCGAGATACGGGGTGAGGTGGTGGCAGTGCGCCAGGGCAAGGTGGAGCTGACGGATGCAGTGCCGGGTGCCCCGGGCCGGCATAAAGCCACACTGATCCGGGTGAACCAGATCTTGTACATGCGGGCGGATTCGTTGGGCCACGATGGTGGCGAACATTTTTATCTCTGTGTTTATAAGGGAGATGGGGCGGTAGTCTACACAGGCAAGGGAGGACAGCTGCGTTTTTGGCAGGACCACTATCGTGGCCGTGTCAGTCTCGGGTGGGAAGGACCCCGTGTCTACTACCTGTTTAAACAGCTCCAGCAAATGCAGGACCAGAGTGTCACTGTAGGTTGCATAATATTCCTGGGGGTACCCGTCGGGCCCGGACGTTTTGCCGGAGCGCGACAGTGTAATGGCCCCGTGTATTTCCTCTTGAGTGAGGGGAAGATCAAGCGTCTCCGAGACCACTTGTGGAAGGCATGGCCGGCGGGTCCCAGTTTCAGATAGCAAGTCAGCCAAAGTGGACGCAGGAGGGCGGGCCGCATAGAGGGCAGCGCATTTGTCCGCCAAAGTTTGGGCAATGGCATGGGAGGTGGCGTGATGAGTCCCAGTCACATCACGAATCTCAGGGATAATGCGGTTGGCTTTGGGGTAGGACACTAAGTTGTGAAGTAGTTTACCGTTTTTATCGGCCTAGCCATACACGCATGCCACAGAGGAACGCCAGAGCATTTTAGCGGCCTCCAGTGAGAACTGGCAGATCTCTTCCCGGATCAGTTTAAGCCGGCATTCAGAGTCATCGCCGTCCACGCCCACCAGTGCCCCCTCCAACTGCGCCGCCTGGGCCTCTAACTGTGTGAGCCAAGTGGTCCGCTCCGCGCGTTTCGCGTGAACCAAACCTCTAGCCACCCCTCACATGGTGGCCTTGCCGGCCTCCCATAATGTCCCGGATGTAGAGACCGAGCCTGCATTTGTTTAAAAATAATGCCTTAGCTCCTGCCCGAGGGACTCAACAAACTCCGTGTCTTGCAGGAACCAGGCGTTCATCCGCCACGCCGTACGGGTACCAGTTTGGGGGTTCCCAATACGGAGGGAGATGGGGGAATGATCCGAGATGCGTCTGGCAAAACGGAGGCCCCAGACATCAGCTGACAATCTGGGACAGGTAGTAGAAATAGGTCTATGCGAGAGTGAGAATGATGGCCCGCCGATGTATGGGTACATTATTTTATGCGGGGATTCCAGTCCTTGCACGCGTCGCACAGACCCATGGCAGAGGACCAGTCGGTCAAGCGCTTGGCCAAGGCAATGCGGGCTGCTGAGGGAGCACCTGATGCATCGTGTGAGGGTTGCAGAACAGCGTTGAAGTCCCCACCAACAACAGTCAGACCGTGTGTAAAGGAGGAGACCACTAGTGTAAGACAGCAAAGGGTCGCGGCCATGTTAGCGGGGGGTATGTAAGTGCACAGGAGGTTAACTGGATGTCACTCGATCTTACCCACTAGGGCCACGTACCGGCCCTGCGAGTCCGTCTTGATCTGTACCAGGGTAAAGGGGAGGCCCATCCGAAGCAATATGGCTACCCCCCCTGGGAACTCCGTGTAAAACCTGAATGCCATACCTTGTCAAACCCTTACCGGGCGAGGAAGTTGCCTTGGGTGCCCATAAGGTGTGTCTCTTGTAGAAACAAGATATCTGGCGAGTGTCGCTGAGCGCTCCAAAGACAGCAGTGTGTTTTATGCGGTCTAGGAGGCCATTGCGTTCCACCAGAGGATGTGGAGAGGTCTATGCAAGGTGGACGTCATTGGGATGGGAAGAGCGTGGGGGAGGCAGTGTAGGCCGAGATCGGCCCGGGTCCCAAGAGAAGCATTGTTTCCTGTCCGGTGTCTTTGGGCAAAAATCATGCAGTATGGTGAATCTCCTATCATCGTAAGTGGCATATATGCCTGAGGTGCTACCAAGAAAAACAATAAACAGCTTCCCGTAGGCGGCTAAAAACAACAAACAATCGGGAGACAATGGTCTACCCACCCTCCCTCGCCCCCAACTCCCCCCGCCCTACACTTCTGAAAACGAAGCATCTGTCGCCCTGAAAAGGAAAACATTCAAAACAACAACCCCTTAGTGAGTTGGAGTGCTAAGCTAAAACGGTTAGCTAAACCTGAACGTGGCAGAGAAGGACCCCCATCCATAGAGCCAGATAAAGATGTGTCAACAGCTGTTAATTACGTTTGAGCTAATCTGAGGCCAGAAAAACATGTAAGTACATGAGTTGGAAGAGGAAACAGAGCACCGAGCCCCGGTCGCAGTGAAGCTGAGTTGCACCTGCTATATTGGTTGGTCGGCATTCGTGCGTACAGGTGCCTTATAGGGAACAAGGTGAAGAGTACGTGTTTGTACCCCAGTTCAAACCCCCCCATCATCTCCGGATCTATGAAGCACAGGGCTCCTAGACAGGTCTGAGTCAGAGAGGGAGGGGCGCAAAGCCCTGGAGGTATCTGGGACACGGCTCAAATTGATCAGAGAGTTAATAGGGCTGGAAGTGGCGGACCTCTGAGTTGAAGCATGTGAAGAAGGGCGCGGAGGCGGCACACCCGGAGAACGGGACGCCTCCCCCCAACGGTCCTTTTTCTTCCAGGACCTGGACCGCCGTCGTTGAAATTTAGGTAGGGCCGGGAGGGGCTGTGGGGGGGCCTGCTGGGTCGGGGAGTGGGGGTCGGCTGCTTCAGGAGGGAACGGTCTTCCGTGAGCCAGGTCCATGCCGCCTGAAGGTTATCGAAGAAGAATGTTTTGTCTTGAAAGACCACCCCGAGCTGAGCCGGGAAGAGAAGTCCGTATCTAAGATCCAGGTTGCGGAGCTTCTGCTTGACCTCGTCGTAAGTTTGATGCTGTGCCTGAACCTCCCTGGTGTCGTTCGGAAAGACCAAAATGTTACTGTTCTGGAACATCAGAGGGCCCTGGGCCCTGGCCTCCCGGAGGATGGCATCTCTGTCCCGGAAATTGAGAACCCTCAGGATGATGGGTCTGGCAGGAGCCCCGGGGGGAGGCCTGGATGCCAGGGAGCGATGCGCCCGCTCAACGGCAAACCAGGGCAAAAGGGACTCCTTGGGCATCCATGAGCGCACCCATTCCTCCACGAACGTGTCCGTGTGACCCCTCTCTGCGCCTTCGGGAAAGTCTATTAGGCGCAGGTTATTCCTTTGTGATCTGTTTCCGGCATCCTCTGCCCGCCGGTGGAGTTCCGAGGTCTGGGTCTGGAGTCGGGCCACCTGCGTTTTGAACTGGCCAATGTCGTCCTCCGCCGTGGAGATGCAGGATTCCGCCTCCATGATTCGTGCCATAGCGTTGCGCAGGTCTTGGCGGATCAGAGCTACATCCACCCTCATCTCGCCGATCTTGGTCTCAATGGAAGCCTGCGAGGTGCCCATCGCCTGGAGAATGGTGGAGAGATCATCCCCTGCAGCGGCTGGGGCCTTGGAAGCCCCACCTCCAGAATCCCGGTCTGTCGTGGTGAATCGGTCCATTGTGGTTTGGGCTGGAGTGGCAGGGTTCTGATGGGTGTGGTTCCGCCCCATCGCCCCAAGGAAGGATTCGGCCTCTGCTCAAGCAGGGGGGGAACACAGCGGTCCCGCAGAGGGGATGGGGCCCCCGGACAACCAGGCCGCCACTACTCAGGTCCGGGCACCCAGGTCCACCCCCGAGCCCTCCAGGAAGAGGGACGCTGCGCCTCAGGGTCGGCGGTGGGTCCACCCAGGGCACTCCAAGGAAAGGCAGTATGCACAGCCACAAGCGGCAGACCGGCGATAGGGGGCCCCCACCCGTCCCGGGCCCGGCCGCCCTGCCAGCAACAGGAAGCAGCTGCGTCTTTGGAGGGCAGGCGGAGGGGTGGGCCGCGTCCAACGCCACCTGCCACCGGAAGGTCCGTGGCGCGCAAGGGGGGCGGTTCAGAGGGTCAGGCCAGAACTGTGGGTGCGAGGCAGGAACACAGCAAGGGCTGGGGGGGGCGGGGGCAACCAGGCCGGTTCATACAATGAGGGTGGTCCGAGGGAACAAGCCCAGAGCCCTGGCGAGACTTATGAAGGCTGAGCGGGGCGGAGGCACCAGGCCGCCTTCAACCTGCCACCCGACAAGATGGCCGAACCCCCAACCCGGTTCCACCCACCGACACAGCACCGCCCCCATGTCCACAGCGGACAGAAAGGACGACCCGAGGGGACAGGCCCAGAGCCTGGCGAGGAAGGAGTCAGAAGAGAGATGAAGGCTGCGGGGGTCGGGGCCACCAGGCCGCCTCCCGCCCGCCACCCGACAAGATGGCCGGTCCCCGGCCAGCTGCAAGGCCCCACCAAAGGACCCCGAGTCGCAGACCCACCACACCTCAGTCAGTTCCAATGGCCCAGGTACAGCGCCCCCGTCAGGTCTAGGGGGCGCCCGTCACCACCTCAATAAGCACAGTCACAGGGGGAGGAGGTGTGCACAAGGGGGCCCGATGACAGCCCCGGCCTCCGCACCGCCGCCCAACCACGGCGGCCGAGATCCAGCCACATCACGGCCCCCGTGGAGCCGGCAGACTAAGTGCGCGGCGCCTCCTCTCCGCCTCCCACGGCGACAGCTGCACCCGCGCCGAGGTCTCACCTTATTTGTATGTTGGGGGCAAGCGAAGGGCCCCAGGTGCCGCCCCCGCCCCGCCACAGGCTTGGCCGGGCCGCTCGATATTGTCAGCCGGTCCGGGGTCAAGGCCGCCGCAGGTCTGCCATTTCGTGGCGCCGAGGCCGCCGGTGGAAGAGGCGCCTCCTTGCGCCGCCAGAGCACCGATCCGGATACAGAGGGGACCCGAGCTGAGTCGGCCACCTCAGGAGGCCCTGCGGACAGCCAGGAGAGGTGAGTTGCGGCTGTTGACGGTGGATGAGAGGCGGATGATGGATGGGGGTCCCAGAGCACTCTTAGAGTGCGTCCACTATCTTGACGCCTCAAGCCACGTCCCCTGAAAACCAGGCTCTTAAGCAGAAGGGACTTCCCCTAGCCTGGATATTGATTTCTCCAAGAACCAATTAATTATGCATGGACATCTATTCCTTCAAGGTATAAATATACCTTCACTTGCTATGGCAAAGCACAGTGTGGTTCTGTACAGTTCGACTACTTACTTGCCCAACGCAGCTCGCTACAGCAAGTGCCGAAGGAAGCAGACTCTCCAGCTGACGCACTGATCGGAAGCTGTCCTCCTCTGTCGAGATTCCAGCTCCAGTGTTTCTGACTCCCCTTGCGGGGTGTTGGGAAATCGAGTCCGAGACAGAGATACCAAACCTCCTTCATTCTAAGGTATGGAGCTGATTAGAACCTAGAGAAACCTTTGGCAATTCTTGGCAAAACTAAACCTATGCTAAAGACCACACTTACTTCTTCCCTCGTACTAGACCTAGGTTAGGTACTTTGGGGTAGGCGTATTTTAGAAGCACCGTTGAGTATTTTAGCCTGTGTTATTTATGTATGTATTTTATATGTCATAGCACTAGACAATGCTATTACAGTATTATTTTATATTACTGTTTACGCTGTACGCATTATACTTTGCATTCTGTCTAACGATTGTAGCAGTTCACCTCTCTTGCATGAGAAAGAAGACTGTTCAATATACCCCTTTTATTGAAACGCCCCTCTCTCTATTTTCTCTGCAACTCTGTAGAAACGAATCATGCACGATTAACTGAATAAAATAGTTATCTGTTGTTTCCATGACTCTTAAGATCTTGTTCCAGTCCTAGGGAAACAAAGTTGTCATGTTTTTGCTGTTGTCAGAAACTAATCCCTTCTTGTATATTCGAGAAAGTTTCTAGTGACCTCTGAGCTAGCTGGCACTCACAATTAAGTTTAGTATACTCGATAGCGACATACTGACCTCAGTCCTATGTCATATCCATTGGGTATATTATTCCAATGCGCAGAGCCTATTGGGACTATAGGAACTACACTACATGGCACCCAACGTTTTGTAAGGCACTAATTTAACGCTAGATACTGGAGTAACTCAGTTGTGCTATTCTCAGAGACCCCTTTTCCCATAATACTCCAATAGACGTCTGGAGTCGGTAAAAGGATAATATCCGCCGTAGCTGAGTAGGACGAAAAATCCTATGTATTAGCTTTTTGGTTTGTTCAATGTTGAAGGATACAGTGTTCCAAAATATTGTGCACCTTATCTTTGTTTCCTTGAAACTTGCTTTGCAAACTTTCAGTCAACAAAATGTCGAATAACGGCAACAACACCAAGAACGGTGGAGCTGCGGCTGATCCAGCCGATCCAGCTCTTAACTTTTCAGGTTTCCAAGAAACCGACGAGGATGCTATATGCATACCTCTAAATTTAAGGAAAGCCATCACTATAAAACTTATAAAACATGGCCTATCATCGAGAGGTGGTAGGGTAGTTTTTGTGATAGAGGTACATGAATATCACCAGACAGAGGTATTCTATTCATGGATACTCTTCCCTGAAGCAAATCCAGTAACACATGTGTTTCACTTCTACAAAGAAGATGAACCACCAGAGGAATACATTCCTTTTGAGGATTTTTAAATTCCACTCACATACCAAGAACATGAGCTCTGGTTTAAAGGCGCCCTAAAACATTTAAATCACATTACCAGGCTCGGTCCACTAGGTAGACCAGGAGCAACATGGCCGGTCTTAGCCAGCTGTACACCACATCCTGGCATTAATAAAATGTCAGATGTAGAATTACGAGCTCAACTCAAAGAGTTGATAAAAATCTATAGACAATTGGTTCAATATGTCATGCGGACTCTTACAGTCCAATCTGCAATAATGATTCCACAACATACCCCTCACCAGGGGAATACACTAAAAATTACACCACAGACTTTACACTCAGTCATTGGTAAATTACCTGCAAAACGGGAACAAATTCCATTCTGGATAGCTCACTTGGGGTACAGTCTTTGCTGCAATCTACACTAAAACACATGGTGTTCCCTCTATGGCGGTAATACCTAACGTCCTAAAACAGATTCAAAATGAATACAGGGCAGAGCCTGCTTTAAATTTGGGTATGAAACTACTGATAGATTTCAAACAGGTCTTGACAATAATATTAGCTACTATTAAAGGTGAAGCAGCATCTGTGGGGTTCCGCCAAAAATTAAGGGAATTTGATGTAACTGAGCAACCACAAGAACTGACCAGAATAATTGAAACATCCTATGAAGAATTAGGTAGAGACAGCTTGGGTGGTAAACCAGTAAAACCCCAACTGTCTGTAAGTCCTGAAAAGGTCTTTACCAAAAACACTCCCACCGCTTCTAAAAAGAAGTGGGAAAATAGCAAACGAACTTCTAAAGAGAAGCGTTCTCATTCCAGGGGTAGGTCTCCTCAAAAGGAGAGCCCTCTGAAAGGAGGTATAACCTCAGGAATAGGGATAATTTGAGAAAACCTGATAGATATCAAGATACTAATACACGTTCCTCTCGTATCTTTCAGACTTCGTCACAGAAATCGGAAAGAAGAGGACGGTCAGAAAACAAGGAAGAACACATGAAGTCCAAAGAGGATCAACACGTTCAGAAAAACAAGAAACCTCAATTCACCAAAAAGAAGGTAGCAGGTCTAAAAATCAAAAATGCCGAGAATCTTGAGGACACAACTCAAGAACGGGGAATGGGCTCAGACAATGTTGGACAGCGCAGCAGAAGTCACCATAGCTCGCAAGAATTTGAAGGATCCTCTGGAGACAGTGGACTTGAATGAATTCATCCAAGTTGAAACTGCAGATACCAGGGTTAGTTCTCCACATAAGTTATATGAAGTAACACTCCGGATGGAGGGAGACATACCAAGAAAAGTGAGAGCACTCTTTTGGGAGCGGCTTTCTAAGGGTTATGACATTCTTCTAGCTGAACAAGACTGGCCACCACAATTTGTTTGGGAGTGCCCACATGGCGAAGACATCATTATGCCAGCCTTCTCTAACCACATTCCAATTCATTTAAAATATACTTATGCCAGGAAATGGGCAGTTGCCGAGGCTCCTACATTATACAAAAATCATGTAGGATGGATGAGGATTCTTCTCACCATAAAATCTAGTTGAAAAATCAACCAACTGCACAAAGGCAGTACCCAGTTAAGCAAAAAGCTAAAAAACAGGTCAGGGAGATCTTAGATCACCTTGAATACCAAGGGGTGATTGAAACATGCACATCGTCAATGAACAATCCTTTGTTTCCTGTCTCCAAATCAGAAAATATATATCGTCCAGTATTGGATTACAGACATCTAAACTATTGTTGCAAAACTTTTGCAGTACAAAATGCACACAGTGCAGCATTAATGAATAACATTGTGCGTAAAAAATATAAAACCACATTAGATATTTCTAACGGTTTCTTCTGTCAAAACATTGCACCAGAAAGTGGGTATTTGACCGCTTTCTCAATCATGGGGACACAGCGTCACTTCTGTTGTCTCCCTCAGGGATTCAAGAATAGTCCTGGTTTATTCTCAGCAAGGGTAACAGAGTTACTACAAACTTATGATGATGAGGCATTGTCATATGTCGATGACATCTATCTGACAGACGATGACTTAGGTAGGCACTTGAACAGGGTGAATACCATTATATTGAGCTTCGCCTCTGAAGGGTACAAATTCAATTTTAAGAAATCATGAATTGCCCACCTCAACGTCCGTTTTCTAGGATATGAATTATCAAGTGAAGGCAAAAGCCTGGCAGCCAACTTTTTTGAAAAGTGTGCGCTGTTCCAACCTCCAAAAACGCTGAAAAACTTACAGTCAAATCTAAGGTTTCCTGAACTTCGGAAGAACATATATTCTAAATTACGCAGAAATGGTTAAACCTCTCTACGAATTAATCAAACCTGATTTTAAAACAGTTAATTGGACACAAAAACACACATAAATTTTGCGTTCACTGCAAACAGACATGTTAGAAACAAAACATTTTTAAACACGCGTAAACGTATGCAATTTAGTGATCCGGAATAATTCCAGGACAATGCGGATTCACGTACTTAACTTTTAATGAAGGTGAAAAAGTACCAATAGCTTACAAATCACATTTGTACACACAAGCAGAAATGAAATTCACTTCTACAGAAAAAATTCTGACAGCTGTTCATACTGCTGTAGCAAAAGAGAGGGCCCTCGCACTGGGAAAGAGCATTATGGTTGTCACACCTGTACCTGCCTTAGAGGCAGTAACGAAAGTGAGCTTTCGAATGCTAAAGTTTTACATCCGAGATGGATACAATGGGTTAATTCTCTTGCTGCGACAGATGTTGAATACGTTTTTGATCCTTGTGGGAGCGCAGGCTTGATAAACAGGCGTGGAGGCTGCAATAAGGGTTTAGAAATGGGTTTATTGATAGAAAGGGGAAGTGGAAAGGGTTGAGAAGTTTGGGTTTCTTCTTCTTCTGATGTTTCCTGGGATGAGCCGGAGGAACTTGAGGCTTGCAAAGTTGTTTTCTTGCCCTCTGGTTCTTCTGGTCCGGGATGGTTTTTCCGGAGGCTCATAGAAGGATAGAAACAAACAATATAGGGGAACCGTCAGAATGGAGTTCTTTTATACATATATTGATTCTTATTCCTTCACCACACCGTTGTGACTTTTCAGGGATAATCAAGGTACAGGATGGTACTGAGTTTTCCTATCTTGACACAGGAACGTGGGGACGGTGAACTTAAGTGCCTAGGGAAGAGAGAATCGTGTGTATTTGCTAGTACATTCTATCTCAAGTATTCTGGGCGACTTAGTACATTACACAGACTCCACTTGTCCCGTTGTGCTCTGCCCTCCCGCTATGTCTCCTTCCGCCCCCCTCCCTCTGTATCCCCGAGCCGGTTACACTCACCGACCCCGCCGTAACTCTCCTCCGAGTTACGGCCGCCTTCCAGCCTCCTCCGGACACCAACAGTCCTCCGACCAGCTTTTCTCTCCGTCTTCCGGATTTTCGGAGTCCTCCAAGTCGGGTCCCGCGTCTTCACCACCGGGTCCCGCGTCTTCTCTCTTCTGCTCCGTCATGTGACCTCCTCCTCCTTCCGCGTCTACTCTCGCCTCTGTTTCCTGACCCCGCGCTCTTCTCATTGGCTCGCGTTTCTCCCTTCCGGGGTATGGGGTTTGGATTTCCGGGTCACACTGGTGACCGGCATCCTCCTGTGGAAACACGGGAGACGAACATGGGTGTTGTAGTCCCCTTAAGCTTTGCTGACACCATGGGCGTACCTGCATATTCCGGGTGAGTGCGGAATCTTCCTCACAATCCTTATTTGAAAACAAGCATTTTTACAATACGAACAAGAATGTCCTCTGCCTACTGGAATTCTGCCTCTAGAGCAATATGAATGTATAATTTATACTGACGGATCAACTCAACCCGCTACGGGGGGGAAACAAGCCTATAGTGCGGCATGCGCGATCGTTAAAGGTCATTGGCGTGATGGCAAATTCAGACCTATGGTCGCTAAAACTCGATCTCTAGGAGATTGTACAGCTCAGCGAGCTGAATTATAAGCCTTCAAGATGGCGCTTGAGAATACGGACCGCAAATTCCCCACACTCATAGTGTGCGATTCGTATTATTGCGTTCAATCTTACAATGAATTCTTGCAAAACTGGAATCAAAACGGTTACAAAGAAGCAAAAGATGACACAATCAAGCATAAAATGCTTTGGGAACAAGTAGTCCAGTTAAGACAAGGACTACAAAACACTCGCTGAGACATCAACGTGATGGCGTTCGTGTTGAAGGGAATTCATTGGCTGATGAAGCCGTGAAGGCAGCGGTGCAAACGTCTTCCCTAGCTGGAATCACTCATACAAAAATTAAAATAGACTGTGAAATAATGCTAGCTGTCAATGCGATAAGCAAAGGCAGCGGTGCAGCGTTACCTAATAAGTTTCCACTCAAATACTCATCCATAATTGATGCAAACTCTGTTCCTTTTGCTCGAATCCCTGGAGTGGGGGATAGAGTAATTCCAAACAGGAAACGTAGAGTAGCTTTGATATACGAAGCACATTTGGGAGAGGGTCTGATACAGCAAGGGATCTCTAAAAGTATATTAACTGTAAAAGAGATGTACTGGTGGCCAGGAATGAATGCTCACATTCATATGTTTGTCGTTGACTGCATAGACTGCAATATAGATCGCAGCACAGAATGCCGCCAGATACCTGACTATAGAATAGCCAGCCCAGTACAGATACCATTGTTAGATAGCATTAGACTAACTGCACGCAGACGTCCCTATGGACAAATACAATCCCACAAATATTGTGACAAGATTCATTTGGATGTGGCCTCAGCGCTCGGCTGACGCTCGAACTGTTATAAAAAATTTGCGAGTCTTTATCGGCACATATGCTGTTGGCAGGCTACATTCTGATCAGGGTCCTGCGTTTAGCTCTCGAGCATATAAGGAGGCCATGGCCAAATTCGGCGTTGCATTGCGGTACTCTAGTCCATTCCATCCTGAGGGAAATTCGGTAGTGGAGAGAAAAAAACGGGACATAAAGCAATCTATAACAGCTAGGGTATTAGGCTCGGGTGACGGATGGGTCAAACATCTAATAGGTGTCCAACGTAGTCTTAACAATCTGCCAAGAAGTTCTCTAGGCAGTATCACTCCATATGAAGTCCTTTTTGGGACCAGAATGTTAGTAGCGGCCCTCGATTGTCAGACTTCAGTGGTAGACCAAAAACCTTTTGATATCAAAGAACGTTTGGCTGTTTTACAGGACTTAAATGAAATAAGAACGAAACGAAGTAACGTGCACTGAAGAGAACCCGACCGTCCCAGCAAGGCCTGTCTGGATCCCAAAACTTGGTGATCTGGTCAGAGAAAAGATCGCGGAAAACAAGGAATTTGGGCCTTCTTACAGACAACCAGTACCTGTCCTAGCAATCCACGGATCAAGAACAGTATTACTGCTGCCCTTTGCTGGTAAAAAGGGTAAAAGGTTTGTGTCAATCGACCTGGTCAAAACACATCATGTGGCTGATCATAAGCAGTAGGCCAAGTGGACTCTGCCAATGTAGCAGACACCCTAATCTGGCTACTATCCAAGAGGTTCAAACTGAGAGACTCATCACCTTTGAAGAATCTGCAGTTCGAAATGAAGGACTAAGCAACAAAGCTATGGAACTTGTACCTCTTGAAACCCAAATAATAGTTTGTCAAGAAACGCCTGTCTACAATGAAGTAGTAGCTGACTACACAAATGTAACAAGTGATCCTGTGGTTCCAGCGATTTCAACGAATCCTGATGCAATCCCAACAATTGACAGAAGTGCCTCTGGCTACTTCATTAACTTTGATACGTTTTCCGAGGATCCCAACGAGCCTGAAACGACGCCAGCGAAAATAACTTTGAAAGAACAAGCAATGGACCTTTTTCATCATGTGGAAAAGACTTATCTGGTTTCACCATGGACTGAACTTTGGATTGTGTTGGGTGTGCTTTTTCTTCTAATTTAGTTGACTCTAGTAATAACTTTGGGGATGCTGATAAACGGAAGATATGTCAAAATGGACACAGCAATTAAGAACATCAACTTACTCCTAAAGCCACACAAATCATCTTATTGTGAACAAAGAGACTTGTCATCAGTGAACATCACAGCCGTTCTTATACAAGGGGATATAGCTTAGGACAGAACTGATTATGACATTTTTGGCCCGTCGGAGCTGTTGAAGATTCCACACTTGTTCAAGATTTCATTAAGTGACTTTGTTTCATCAAGTACCTTTTCTGATGATTGGGACTTTGATATTGCTAATAATACGATGTCAGACTTAGAAATGTCTGCAGTATTTACTAATCATTAATATTTAGAAGGTTAATTGTACCATGAACAAATGTATTGTTATAATCATTATGGTCATAATTTCTGTGTAACCAATGGGAACATTGTCCTACGCCACCAAAGGGTAGCTCAAAAACATTTGCAAGAAAATTTCCGTACTTATCAGGGTTCAATGTATCCAATCCGGAATCATTTTACTTTAGAAATGTAAAGAAAACAGGCATGAAAAGTATGTTGGCAAATATCAAACAAATTTATTCTGCAGCCTTTTCTGCTCAACTGTCTCAACTAGGTTTCGACTTTTGGAAAAGGGTAGCTCAAAAACATTTCCAAGAAAATTTCCGTACTTTCGAATTACTTTTGTGAAGATGTGATGATGATCAACTGGTTTTAATGTGCCGTGGCAGTTACCCCTGAAGAAGGGCTCTGGTAGCCTGAAATGCATTAGGTTTCAAATAAATTCTGCCTGGTCGAATTATGCATTTGTTCGTGTTTTAGTATGAGGTCCGGATGGGCACAACTTTAACATGGCAAGCTTTTGGAAATACAAAAAACAGAAAGGGAGGTAGAGTAAATACAGGAGGATTCTTACTCCACAGACTAATTTACATAAACAAAAAGAATCCTACTGGGGTCAGGGTGAAGTGTCCACTTTTATTTTAGCGTGAATTCAAACTCCGTCATCTGTTGGTTAAGTTCATCTAACCTGATTTTAAGGTCAGCAGGGGATATGTAGGTGCTCAATTGTACCTCAATTTTTTGGATCTCTATCTTGAGTTCTCCTGGCAGCTGTCTTAACTATCAGGACCAGCCAGTCTCTTGTGCAGTGCCAGGAGATGAGTGACATTTCCTTTTTAAACTGCAGGTCGGTTTGAAATATGAATGGTTCGTTTTTAACAATTAGGCCTGGTGGGCCCATCTTGTTCCTTAGGTACTCCGTCATGAGCAGTCCATGTAGGGCTGCTTTCACCTGGTTACGTCTCAAATTGACTATTTCGTTCCAGTCTGTGATGTTTGGACCGGTCTCTGGATTACTCAGGCCTTCAAAGGGATTGATGGCCGTTAGAATTTCATCAATTTCATCTTGCCCAAACGTGAGGCCATGTTCGTCCTCCATGTTAGCTAAACCGCTGGCTTCTTAAAACCTAGGATGTTAGAAATAAAAAAAATTCCATTACACTCACGAGCCAGGTACTTTTTAACCTTTTCACCACGTCCCACCACTCACATAATTGTACCCCCACACACATGCACCACACATAGCCAAACTATTAAGTGCTCCCACGTAGTCGTAGGTCGTAGCACGCCGCATCCCGATAGAGGGGTGCGAAGACCCCGATGATGAAGCATGACACCAAGGGGCCTTTTGGTGTGTGAGGGGTATTTTACAAAACATTAAGTGCTCCCACACCACTGTGGTGGACACTTCACCCTGACCCCAGTAGGATTCTTTTTGTTTATGTAAGCTTTTGGAAATTACATATATTCCTGCGTGTGGATAGTAAAGGTGGCTCTACAAAGTGTTGACTTAAAAAATGGATTTAAACAAAGGATTACATGGATTAGAAGAAGAAAGATGATGATAAAAATGAATCTCTAGATTAGCGTAACTAAGCAGTGCGACCGGCAATGGGGTGAGATGATGCCCCACATTAAGACTTTTTTTTATTAATACCATGCAGCTTTTTTTATTGCAGGAAAGGGGGGCTTTGTGTCTCCCCTCCCGAACCTAATTAGGCTCTGGCGACCCAACCCCAAGGGCTGTTATTTTTTAATTAAAAGGGAGAAGTGGCCACATGGACCCCTCCCCGAGCCTTGTTAGGCCTTGGGGACCACACTCCCAGGGCTGTTTTTTTTCCCAAGGGCGTGTAGCACCCCATCTCTTAGCCTTTAAAAGGCCCGGTGGACCCCATCCTCCAGGGCCATATCTTTTAAATGGGAGGGAGCCACATGCCTCCCTACCTGAGCCTCATTAGGCCCTGGGGAACCTATGCCCAGGCCAGTGTTTTTATTTAAGGAGAGGGGGCTCGTATCCCCCTCCCTGAGCCTCATTGGGCACTGGGAACCCCAGGGCCCAATGTATTTTCAAGGGGAGGGGGCCAAGTTGCCCCCCACCGAGCCGTATTAGGTTCTGGGTAACCCATTCCCCAGGGAATTTTTTTAAGAGGGGAGTGGGGCCTCAGGGTCTCCCCTCCCAAGCCATTAAATGCCCTGGTAAACCCACTCCCGGGGCCAAAACAAACAAAAAAGGGGAGGGGCAGCGCAGCCCCCGTCTCTGAGGACCCTATCCTTCAGGGCCATCTATCTTTTGAAGGGGAGGGGGCCACTTGGCCCTCCCCCTGAGCCTCATTAGGCCCTGGGGACCCCATTCTCCAGGGCCATTTTTCTTTGTTACCAAAGAGGAGTGGAACCAAGTAGCTGCCCTCCCTGAGCCCTATTAGGCTATGGGGACCCTATCCCCCAGCGCAATTATTTTTAAAGGGGTGTCACTCGGCCCCACTCCCTGAGCCTTTAAAAGACCCTGGGGACCCAATCCTCCAGGGCAGTGTTTTTTTAAGGGTAGTGAGTCCACTTGGCCTACCTCTGAGAGCCTCATTTGGGAACCCCATCCCCCAGGGCCCTATGTATTTTCAAGGGGAGGAGGCCAAATGCCCCTCCTGAACCTTATTAGTCCTTGAGACCCCATTCCCAGGGCTTTTTTTTAAGCGGAGAGGGCCATGGGATCCCACTCCTCAAGCCATGGTAGGCCTTATTAGGCCTTGGGGACCCCCATCCCTAAGGCCTTTTTTTAAATAGGGGAGGTGGCCACGGGCCCCCCTCCCCAAGGCGTGGTAGGCACCAGGGAGTAAAAAGGGGAGGGAGCAGGGCGACCCCCTTGCTGAGTCTCTTTTGGCTCTGGGGACTGTACCACTAGGGCCTTTTTTTTAAATTAAAGCCACATGACCCCCCTTCATGAGCTTTACTAGGCCCTGGGGACCCAATAGCCTTTTTCTATTAAAGGGAAGATGGGGGCCGCTGGCCCCCCTCTCCGCTCTTTGTCTTTCTCTCTTCTTCTCTCTCACACTGTTTCACTGTTTCTCTCTCACAGTTTCTCTCTCACAGTTTCTCCCTTTCTCTCTCACAGTTTCTCTCTTTCTCGCTCTCTCACTCTTTCTCTCTCTCTCAGTCTTTCTCTCTGTCTTCCTCTCACTCTATTTCTTTCTCTCTCTCACTCTTTCTCTCTCTCTCTCCTTTGATGGGCGCATGACGCACAATCTTATCTTGCTTTTTGTCTTGCAGGCTGTGATTCACAGATTGTCGACCCCCCGACGCTGGCCTCCAGCCACGTGGCGATGACTTAAGTTCCACTGAGTTAGTGCCACCAGAGCTGAGCGGGTGTGCAGCCTGGATGATGAGTGACCTCGACACACCATCCTGGCAATCAAGACCCGATATGAATTGTGAGCTCGGCTGGACCACGTGTACGCCACGGCTGAGGAGGTTGCTTCCGCACGTGGTGGGCCCTCTTAGACACAAGCTGGTGGCGGAAGGTGAGCAGAGAGGGTTGTTTGCGTAGCCGTGTGCAGTCACCTCTGGGTGGTGGGAGTGGATGGTTTGCAGCAGCCTGGTTGCGCAGGAGCGTTCAGACACCTCTGGGCAGTGGGAGTCGATGGGGTGCAGCAGCCTGGGTGTGCAAGGGCGGGCAGACACCTCTGGGCGGCAGGAATGGATGAGGTGCAGCAGCCTGGGTGCGCAGGGGCGGGACAGGTGTTTAGGCGTGTTCAGTTGTATGTACTCTGCAATTACTGATTCTATACTATGTTTCAGATGAGTGAGCTTGAGGGCTGCACTATATCCGGGCACGTGGTTGGAGACACACCAGTAGCGGAAAGGTGAGCTGTGAGGGTTTTGTCCACAATGTCGGCACTCACTCTCCCTCCCCAACTCTTCTTTTCTCTCTCTCTCTCACACTCTTTCTCTCTCTCTTCCTCTCTCTCACCCTCTTTCTCTTCCTCTCTCTCATGTAAATCCATAGATGACTTTGATTCTCATTTGTTCAACCTCACATGCATTTTTTTTATTATAATTGTGCAACATCAGCCGATTTGTTACGTTCCAGATTTTGGAAGGTTGCTGTCACATGTTTGTCGGGGGGGGTCAGTGGTGGATGGCGGACAAGGGACTGGTGGCGAGGGGTGTCGGGGCACTGTTGGGTGTCTGAGCTGCATGATCGTTGGCTCCATTGCATCTGTTGTCCTTCAGGTGTGGCTGTGGGCTGGGCTCCCTTTCATATTGCAGGTTGTACTCTGACTTTACACCAGGTCAGAGCATGTGTAAACTTCCTGGTGCTAACGCACCTTATCGCCTGTTTTGTATTCTCTTCGCCGCTCTTGCTGGTGGTTGAGAAAGTTGTGTAGTGGTGTGTTCGCTGCTTTTTGCACGGAAACACCTACTCTGCATCTCATTAGCGATATTTGCCGGGGTCATTCATGACGAGGCTGCTATTGCTCGTAAACTGGTGATATGGGCTGTTTGCACCAGCTTGTGAATGGTGCGTTAAATTTATCACCATTTTAGCTGCGATAAAGTGCTGTTAACTCGGCGATGTGTCCTTGAGAATATGCTCCTCGGTGTTTGAAAGACCTGAGAAGTACTCGAATGCTGCACACCCAGCGCGTTCACACTAGGGGGGCGTGCTGAGAGCCGCGCACCCTTCGTATTCACATTCAGCACATAATGGTCCAGCACACTAATTGTAATTATACCTCAATTTTTAAACAGTAATAGCAGTTATATACAGTGCTTATTCCAAACAGATGATAACAATACAGTGGAGATGTTTGTAGGACATTCTTTATTTCTTCATTTTTTCCTCCAATAAAAAGACCGTAGCCAACGCGTTTCTTCTTTCACGGACTTCTTCAGGGCAGAAGATGTAACTGTTTTTAATCTTTAACGAATATTTTCAATATCTCCCCAATGGGATCCAGGTTGATTCCAGATTGCCTTTTGAGTATTTCTTTCTTTTATATTCAGGATAGCTGCGGTATAAAGACTCTTGCACTGGAAGATCAGTTCTGATTAATGGTCATCTTTCCCCAATGCATTCAGAAACAGATTTGGGCCGGCTCCATGGCGCGGCGTCCTTCGTGGTCGAGAGCAGCTATCCTGAATATAAAAGATAGAAATACTCAAAAGGCAATCTGGAATCGACCTGGATCCCATTGGGGAGATATTTAAAATATTCGTTAAAGATTAAAAACAGTTACATCTTCTGCCCTGAAGAAGTCCGTGAAAGACGAAACGCGTTGGCTACGACTACGGTCTTTTTATTGGAAGAAAAAATGAAGGAATAAAGAATGTACTACAAACAACTCCACTGTATTTTTATCATCTGTTTGGAAAAAGCACTGTATATAACTGCTATCACTGTTTAAAAATTGAGGTATAATTACAATTAGTGTGCTGGACCATTGTGTGCTGTATTTGGAAAGGAGCAATGTTCTGTCTTAGGAGATTTAGGGGCTTTTGAATCTCCGGTCCGCTGCACCTAAAATTTATACAAAGGAAGTACTAACGATAGGTGCAATTGTGCTTGACCCCATTCCCCGCACTTCTTTGTAACCCTTCGTCTTCACACCAGGCTGCCGCGCTGAGAGCCGCGCACCCTTCGTGTTCACACTAGAGGGCCGCTCTAGGGTTGCCACTTCAAACTTTTTTGAAAAATAAAAAGCGTTCACTTTATTTAATTTTCATTCGCTCCGGGGACCCCATCCCCCGAGGCATGCCCACATCTACATATATATTTTTTTTTTTCAAAGGGGAGGGGGGCCGCGTGGCCCCCCTCCCAGGCCACTTCTAGCCCCGGGGACCCCATCCCCCGGGACCTGGCCTCTCTGCTGGGGACCGTGGGGGGAGACCCAATACCCCCACAGTCCCACCGGCTCCCCGCCTCCTGCGGGAGCCGGCATTCCTTTTGGGCAACAGGAGCTGCTAACATGCAGCTTCCCTTGCCCAAAAGCAATTCTTCTTTCCTTTATTGAAGCAAGAGGAGGTTTTCCTCCTCTTGCTTCAACAAAGCAAACCAGGGTTTGCTATCACAAGGTGGAAGCAATGCTCCCACCCTGTCATAGCAAACGGCAATGTCCCGGGGTGGACACCCCGGCACATTGCAGGACCCGGCCCTGGATGGTGATGGTCCCCAGGGCCATCAAGCGTTCCAGGAGGAGGCCGCGTGGCCCCCTCCCTTTATTTTCAAAGCCCCGGGGTGGCTGCGGGAGGGCCGCGTCGATATTTTTCTTTTTTTATTTTCTCAGCCACTACTGAACAGATTTGAACCATTTTCTGAACCAAGAGCTACCTTTTTGCCAATGTTGGTGTAATTCCGTTCAGCAGTTTGGGCTCTAGCCTTGGCTAAAGTTCCTATGGGAATTTTTTTTTTTTACTTGTATTTCTCAAATTTCTCAGCAGCTACTGAACGGATTTACACCATCTAAAACAAGCATTTACAATGCAATGGTTTCGCCTTTGAAAAAGTTAGAGCTATTGGCATTGTAAATGACAAAATTTGTATTTATGTGTTGGTTTTGAAAACAGATAAATAAATGGCATTGTCATTTACATTGCCATTAGCTTAATCTCTGCAGTCACTCTGCAGTCACTCTGTACTCCCTAGTCACTCTGCACTCCCTAGCACTCCCTAGTCACTCTGCACTCCCTAGCATTCTGCAGTCACTCTGCACTCCCTAGTCACTCTGCATTCCCTAGCACTCTGCAGTCACTCTGCACTCTCTAGCATTCTGCAGTCTCTGCCTCTCCTTCCGCCCGAGTCCCGGCGCCCAAGCAGGTTTGTGCACTCTTATGCAAGTCAATCAAAGGCAGGGTTCCCAAGTGACGTCACCGATCATAGCAACTGCAAACACTGAGTTTGGAGGCACAAATTTACACAACGATGCAATCTCACGAGTGGCTCTGTGCTTCAGCGGGCCTCCCATGTTACAATAAGACACATTCTGGGAGTTGTAGTCCTCGTTTAACATCAAATGATCTACAGTAATTAAAACACTCCAAAACAATAATTTCTAAAAGAAAACTCCAGGACTGGAAAATAAAGGGCTTGTGATATGGGGTCATATGGTAACGTTAGCCAGGGATCAATAGCTCAAACTCATGTAAATGCGAGACATATTGCATTGCAAATGCTTGTTGTTTTTGCATCTCAATACCTGGCATTAGTTTGTGGGAGGCCTAATGGTTGGAGATTCATGGCCAGCCTGTGGTGGGGTGGGCCTGTGGTTAGCAGCGATACTACAGGTTAAACCACTTGGATGCTATGGCATGTCCCTGGAGTCCATGTAAATTCCATTGAAATGAATGGGAACTCCATGACGAGTTACCCTTGTCATTAGCATCCAAGTGGTTAACCTTGGCATCTTACTATTGACTATATATTGGAACATTGTGGGGATGTTTGAGATTTGATTCATGGCAGGGGCCAGAGGATAGGCGCATAGCGGCTGTTTCTGACCCTCTAAGTAGCTGGTAGCACCATCTTGTGGCCCCTGGGGGTGAGAGTAGTGCGGTCTGCACCAGGGAACCAAGCTATAGCCCTGCTGCCAAGGCTCATCTCTCTGAAGGGTGCAAGGGGTCCTTCAGGAGATACCTCTGGCATGCTTATTTCGATTTACATCTGAGCGGCCTTGCTCCTCCCTCGAGGGAGTTGGTTAGGCAAGATTTTGGGAGGCCTTCACAATCACGTGCAGGCCCTGAAATGGATGAGAGGTGCAAGGAGCATCTGAAGAGGAGCCAGACAATGAGATTTCAAACGTATTAGGCATTGACGCTAGTCAGGAACTGCACACGCCTAGCTGTCTCTGTAAGGAACATTCCAAAATGGTGTCATTAATAAATACGTTGTGAAGTTATTTATGAGTGCGTTTTATTCCACTGTATAATGTGCAAAATAATATGGCATCAGATATTTAACCTCAAAGTTGTGGTCTCAGCTCCTTCTGTTGATTGTCCTTGCTCAGGGTCCCCTCTTGTGCGTAATGGTTCACCCCACATGGAGACACATCTGGTAGGAGCGGGCCACGTGGCAACGGCGGGGCAGAATAGTAATGGCGGGCGGGCGTAGGGGTAAAAGCTCCTCCTTTTATTCAAGAGGGTAGAGCCCAACTAAAAGGTGGCTTTCTGGGGAATGTGGGGCAAGAGTTAGGCAACCTCCCTTCATTTTGACCCACTGCCTCCTTCCTGCCTGCACTCGCCTCAGGAGCTCTTCAGCCGGGAGCAACAGGGACCTGTGTGATATTCGGAAAGAGGAAAGCGCAGCATTTATCTATTTTGCACTTTCCCAATATCATGTCTTCTTTTCCAAGCAGTTTCTGATGGATTGAACGAGAACTGCAGAGAATGAAAAAATCTATCTTTTACCTGCCCTGGACTGGATCAGAAGAGAAATGGGCAGAGACAGCTGCGGCTAAAGCTCGCACCAGCCTCCCAGTCCATATCAGTTTAGACTCTCATACCTCGTGACCCCCACCCACCCCCGGCAGAGCTTGTTTCCTCGGGATTAGCTAGGGCTAATTGCCCCTCAGGCATTTAGCACCTCGTCTGTGGGAAGTGAGACGCGGCTGCTACAAGAGGGGTTGGGCCGATGGTGGAGGGGGTAGAGAGTGCAGCAGAGGCAACCACGCAGGTGTGCCGCCCCCCCCCCCATCACTCCAGCCATTCTCACTTTTAGGTCCCCCCCGGACCTCAGCGATCTTTATTTTTCTCAGCTATCTGTGTCGCTATGTATTCATCTATATGCACCCACTCACCCACCTATTTCTCAATCTGGCTTGATTTTTTCCTAAGTATCGCATCTGCAATAATACCGAAATAAAATGCAGAAAAAAAGAAAATGCACATAATTGTATTTAAAAAATCATGCAACCCCCACTCATGTGGTTTGTGCGGTTGGAGACAGACCCTGTTAACACGCTCATATGCAAATGTGGCCATTCAAACACGCTCTCTCAGGCGGGGGTCGCCGTGTTCCTTGACTCATGCATTAGTGCTACTGATGGCGACGTTAATGAAGAGATGATCGCTAATTACAGGCTGAGAAACCAGCACCTCCTCGGATCTCCATCCAAACCCAACAGAGAAGCGTGCCCATCCTTCACTGGTGCCTTTAGCTCCTTGAGGGGCCTGTGGAGGTGGCGAGGCGCTGGGGCCTCTACTTGGCCAGGGTTGAGTCCCTGCCGCTGCTGGACTAGAGGGACGAAGGAGGGAAGCAGATTTTAGTCCCTATTAAAAAGGACACTAGAAGGCTTGCAGAACAGCGAAACCTCCATGTTGGACAGCTGTAAAATCGTGTTGACAAGTTGTCATAGAACTTCTGGGAGAGGAGGGGGAGGGGTTGAGGCGTCCGTATTAAATACACAGAACAGCAAAGGCGACCACTCAGAGGCGGGAGTGGTGCATGGAGGGGACAGGGCTACACTCACACAGGGTTGGGGGTGAGGTAAACAGACAGAACATAGGGAAGATTTGGACGTCTACACAGGACATGGTCGTGTTAGGTAGATTATTCATGTGTAGAATGAGCACTTACTAGGCAACTCGCTCTCCGTCTCTTTCCACAGACAATCCACAGCTGTCTCTCACCCACTCTCATTACCTCTCTTCACCACACACTTCCATTCTGGCATATAGACACTATCACAAGCAGACACCCTCTCTGTTTAACACACACGCTCTCCCAACCCCAAGCCACCATTTCTCTCTCAAAGAAACTATCGGTTTCACACACACTTCGCATTTTACAAACTATTCCACACAGTAAATCCCTCCCTTACACACACAGTTATAACTTTGTTTTTCTGTCAGACAGACACATTGCTTCTTCCACTCTCTCTATCAAGAATAGACTGCTGGTCACTCTCACATTCTTGCTGTCTCTTTTTCTGTCTCTCTCAAAATCTATCTCTCACGCACATGGCCAGCCTCTGTTCCTTCAGACACACACGCTCCAGTAGTGTCAGTTGCGCACCTTGTGCTCTGCGCACCCCTCCCACAGATCACGCTCTCGGGCTAGAGGACTTAGGAGGAGAGGGGTGCAGCCTGCCTGCCGCCCCACCAGGGAATGAGGGCAGCATATCCTTCCCGCAGTTGGGCTACCCGCAGTACCTGAGCGCCTGCCCAGGAGCAGTCTACGCGACAGGGGAGTGCCAGGGACTCCTGGCTGCAGCCGCCACCGCAGCATCGGGAGCCCGGGCGGGTGGAGGCAGCGAGCTGGGAGCCAGCAGCCCGGCTGCCCTCACCGCCTCGGTGCTGGGCATGTACAACGCTCACGTGCCCTACAGGGCCGCCCCCAACTACAGCGCCTTCCTGCCTTACACCACCAAGCTGGCGCTCTTCTCGCAGATGGTAAGTGTGGGCACGGGGGCAAAGGAACGGCAGAGAGTGCCGGGAAGGCAGAGGGAAGGGAGAGGAATCCCGACTACAAAGGGAACGGGCTGAGAAGGAACGAAAAGAGCCGGGGAGTAGGAAACACACCTGGGAGTGCCTTCACCTCAATTTCATGCTCTGCTCTGACTTATTCAAAAGGCGGCGGGTGTGGCATAGAGGTGCGGGCCGGCCGGCTTTCAAGCTGCGCTGCCAAAAACGTGCCTTTTGTCTCCCAGTGCAGCGTCTGGCGCAGGACGAGCGGCAGTCGAAGGAAGGTGTACGGGCTGCATTTTGGGGAGCACAGCTGTCGTCAGAGGCTGTGGTATGTGCATGCGTGTGGAATACAATGAGCCTGTACAGCCATCGCAAAACCGAAAGAGATCTCTTTTTAAAACAGTGCTAGACTGCTCTCCGTGAACGAATATCGAGTTGGGGAGGGGGCGGGAACGGGCACACAGGGAGGGGGGCAGAACGGACACACGGACAGCGGGAGGGGGGGCGGGAAGAAAAGAATAAAAAAAACACTCACCTGGACTTCTTCCGCGGGCCGTGGTCGGCATGAAATGACAAATACAAACAAATTTTTTTTAAAAACGAAACTCCGCCCACCGCCGCGATGACGACATCGCAGAGGCGGAGAGCGAAAAAATCGCGGGAACACCCCCAAATCTGGTCCGGCCTTGACGGACAGATCCGGCTCCCGATGGCTAGCCTCCATTTATGGAGCTAGCCAATGGGAGCCGGGGGACGTTCCTGAAGCCCATATTGTAAACAATAGATTTCGCCTGCACCGAAAAGCTGCCCAGAGCGCAGCCTTCGGCAGGCGAAACCTAAAAAGGTCGCTTTCTGAACCAAGCGCTACCTTTTTGCCAAATTTGGTGTAATTCCGTTCAGCAGTTTGGGCTCTAGCCTTGGCTAAAGTTTCCTATGGGAATTTTTTTTTTTTTACTTGTATTTCTCCAATTTCTCAGCAGCTACTGAACGGATTTACACCATTTAAAAAAAGGTCGCTTTCTGAACCAAGCGCTACCTTTTTGCCAAATTTGGTGTAATTCCGTTCAGCAGTTCAGGCTGTAGCCTTGGCTAAAGTTTCATATGGAAATTAACATGTTGACCGTCAGTAGGATATATATATATATATATATATATATATATATATATATATATAGGGATGGGATGGGGTGGGGGGTTCAATGAGGAACCCTTAGCAAAGTTTTCACTTTGTTTTCAAAAATCATATCAGTGGTTTTGACAGCCAATTTTAAGCACCTTTATGCCAAACAGAATAGTTTAGGGACACTGCACACATAACACATAAACACAAATGGATTTAAGGAGCACTGACAAGACCCAATAAGCCTCTCTGACAGAAAAGTCTGCAGCTAGCACTGTGTTTTTTTGGCTGGACTGCTGCAGGGGTCACAAGTCGTTCTGCTACATTCTTCTGCCTAAAGCCATTTCACTCGCGAATAATTCCCCCAATGGAAGTATTTAGCCATGTGGCACTTTATCCTGGGTGCTGCAATATCAAATGTTTGCAGATTTAGGTGTCTGAAAAATATCTACAAACAGTAGATATTGCAGCGCCCAGGATAAAGTGCTGCACGGCTAAATACTTATAAGGTCCCAAAGGCGAGACCAATTGCATTGCAAATGCTTGTTTGTTAAGAGTGGGCGCTGGCACATGGAACCACTGCCTGCCCACACCAAAAAGCTTAATGTTTTGCGACCGCATTTCGGTCGCAAAACATTCTTACATACCACTGCGAGTCGCTATTAGGAAGAGATGCTCTAAACATGCCTCTTCCTAAAACCCAATTGCAAACCTATGTAGCAATTCGGTAATAGGTCACTGAATCATAAAATAGGGTTTGTAAAGACTTTTTTGCAGTCGCAAACGACCTGATTCATTTGCGAGCTCAACAGAGCTACTTACATGTGTATTATGTCCAGTCCAGCTAGCACGCTTTCAAAATGAGCCATCGCCTTATTTGATGACATGTAGCGAAGAGAAACAGTGTAGCAGAGAAAGAAACTGACACGCTCTAGAAGCAGTGACTGAAAATCAAATGGGCGTTTTTAACCGCTGGCAAGTTCTGGATTGGTATTTATTTTATCGTCTAAATTGAAATTTTAGCGCGGGTATAAAGTTACACGATTAGGAACACTTTTACTAGATATAAACGCGGTGACTTATTTCGTTCATTATATGAGAATGCTTCTACGAATTTAAGAGTTGTGAATCAGCCCAGGTTAAGTAAAACATTATGAACTCTGGGGTTGCTGCTACAGTCACGAGCATCGCTCCCAGCCCCAAGCGAGCACGAATTCGTCTCTTTGGATTACTCTTTTAAAGATGGCCACCCGCGCTGACAAGGTACTTCCGAGGAGCGCTCGGTTCCGACGTTGAAAACAGCCCGGGTGGGAACGTGGTGCGCAGACTTAACAGTTCCGGTTGGAAAAGCTTCGGTTGAGACGGTTCTGTGATGAGATGCGACCGCTCGCTGCGCTCAGGAACCTCAGCCGAACCCTACGAGTCGTGCTCGGCTGCGGAAGAGCAGAACCGCGCCACCTCCATCTTCCGTGTGGTCAGCGAGGACCCGGTAGGGCAAGAATCCGGAGCGCCTTGTTTGTAGCACACAGCTTGGAAATAACAATGCATTAATGGCCCATGTTGCGACTGCAGCTTCACGCCTGCATAGTTATTCATGGTCGGCACAGCCAAGAATGTTCTCCTTCCTGAAATGACACTTTCCGCTTGTTGGTTGTGTTTTTCAAGCCAACTGCATGTTGCATTATGGGAGTCGTAGTTTTACTTGAACATTGTAATTATGGGTTTAAAAATCCCAACAGGCAAAGTGGTGTTGGCTAAAAAGACATGATCGGTAGCATTTCTCGTACGTGGTTTGGATATTGTCACCAGTTTGTCTCCATCCGGAAAAGATGCTGCACTCGCTTAGATCTTGACCTTTCGAGATCTTTAGGGCTCATTGACGTCAACAGCCTCTTCTGACATAAGTTATACTCTTAGTGCTGTGGATGGAAGGAATCATTTAGGCGGCCATGACATACACACTGTATTTATTTGTACTAAATATAGTGTATGGTTGGCTGTATCGTGCGATGATCACTTGACACATCTGAATGTACTTGTTACATTAATTATCTCGATTGGATAAATGTTTTGAGGGTTACGTTAGGACGTGCAGTTAGGTGGCCAGTCCATCAAAAAGGTGTCTGCTGTCAACTCCAAGTTGTAGACACATCGAATTAGCACATGTGGGTTTAATGGCAGGATGAACGGGTGTCATTTACAAGTTGAGTGGGTGACGTTCTGATTCCTTGTACAGGTGTGGCTTTGGGGATGGAGTATCTCGATGTGGCAGGGTGATGTGCTGTGCTGGAGTCTGGCACAGGTGTATTATGTTAATGGACACCGACAGAGTAAACAATCCACTGTGATACATCCGGGCACATCCCATACCTAAACACTCTCCTTACTAGTGGGAAGAGAAGCAAATGCCCTCAACATTGCAGAAGAATGCTGGAAATGTAGACGTGTAAAACTAAAGAAATGTACAGAGTGTAAGAATAAGGGTGGGAGTGAGTGAGATGCATGTGCCAGGAGTAGAGGGAAGTTATGGAAAACTGTGGTTCTCTGTGGACTCAGTCTGGAAAACAGTAGTAAATATGGTGGCTATCTGATTCATCCACTAACGTTCAGATTGTCACTCATGCAAACAACCATAGCCAACAGTGGCATAAACAATGCTTTCCCTAAAACGACTTTGTGTAAGATACTTATTTATTCATTGACAATCATAGAGTGCTCATGAAAGGTGATCACACAGTGCAGCAAATGTGATATAGTGACAGGTGTGCATGTTAACAAAACAAAAAACTCTAAACTGGGGGTATACCACATTTGCATAATTAGCTTTTTCGTAATTGCGTATAAATAGGGAATCATTTCAAGTAATTACTCAAAATGCAGATTTTCCCTTATGCACAATATTTTAGCGCAAAATGTATGTTTTTGCTGCAAGGATGGACTTGAATGAGTTTGCTGTAAAGTTTTACTGCAAATGGCGCGTTTCATGGTAAGTGTTACCCCAACTTGCACCATTTGGTGTAAAGTTTTAATGTGAAGGGTACACGAGTACGCAAAGTGGCATAATGGTTTAATTTCAGGAATGCTCCATAACAAGATAATACAAAATTATGCGAATTTCACAATGTAATCTAAATTTTGGCAAGCCTACTTTAAACTCAAGAAAGTTAATAGACAGATTTGGGCATTTGAATCTGTGTTTCGGTCAGTGGTGTTTCTACCATTTTACAAGTTCAGAAGTAATCATTAGTACAGTGAACAATTTGAGAGTACTCTTAAGAGAGAACCAGAAGGCCCCAAGTGAGGGTTACCTATGATCGCCAGTACTCATTGAATTGGAGTGATCCTATATAGAGCAATTATCCAACAGGGTGGCTTTAGAGTTGTGTTTTAAAGGCAGGTTGTGTGGGTGGAGAATTCCAGAGTCGAACACCTGCATAAGACTTGTTCTGTGGTGAATAAAGGATGAAGCCTTAATCAAAAGAATCCAGGAAAATCTCATGCAATTAGGAAAAATACATTCAAGTCAATTAATTGGAGATGGAGTTGGGAGAAGCCATATATTCCCATGTAGATTCAATCTGCTGGTACCAGACTTTTTCCAGAGCATTATGAATCAACCACATTAGAGTGCATAAGAGTCTAGTAGAGAGTCTGGAAAACAAGGATACACCATATCACATGGAAAACAGGAAAAACATGTCTTAGTAGTTAAACGCCAGGCATCCTCAAGATTCGTAGTTGTGGGGGTTGCATCTAAGCAGGGATCCTGTAAGGACAAGAAAAGGCAGGCCTCCCGTACAAGAGATTAGGGTAGGAAGGGTAGTTTGATATGCAAAGAAGACACAGCCAACTCGGGAAAGGTAAATGGAACTAATAGGAGAGTCAGATGAAAACAGAAGCGAAAAGTGCTAATCATACCACAAGGTACCTAACAAAGAACTTTTCACTTTGGGGCCTGGCTACCGCCAGTTGAGAATAGTTGAGTCATGTGAAGGACCTTATTCAGTGAGTAAGGAAGATCGTAATCTGGACTTCTAACTTTAGCCAGAGGCAGTGTAGACCCCCCCCCCCAATTAGCAACAAAGTACATTTGTTGGTTCAAATACTCCTAGACAATAGTTGTATACAGTGCTTGAAATGGAAACATAGAAGTGCAGGTAGTCTGTACCAGAGTACCTGCTTGTTTCTGAGAAGTGTTGGTACTCTCTAATTAAAAGTATTACATTTCTCTTGAGAAGTGCTGGTACTCTTTCTCTCAAAATTAAAAAGTGCTGGTACTCCGTACTGGACAGTACCGGCCCATTTAAAGCACTGCATGTATACATCTTACGGTGTAAAATGCATTGCTTCTGTTTTATAACGCCTTCATGCCTGGGTTTTTTCTAATACATTGTCTTTTTTCTTGGATTCTACTGTCAGCCAATTCATAGACCTTGTCCTTATGCCAGGCTTGCAGCAACCTCTTTTCCTTGCCATGCCTTAAGTCCCATGCTTGCCAAGCTCCTCTGCACCGGGGATTGTGAGGGTCTGGCTGAGTCTATGGTTGGGGAAAGGCACTGAAAATATGCATGTTCAAGTTGTGGCCCTTTACTACTAAAATATAGCCGTGGCCACGGGGATTCTATGTTTCTGCAACCTCTGTGTTTTCCGCACCCTCTGTGTTTTCCGCACAGTCATGGATGTGCAGAATTTGCTATATGCTCTGTTATCTGCTACATAATTTACATATTTCTACAAAAAAACAAAGTTTCTAGCTCAAGCAATCAAAAGTTACTAAATAAAAAGGCCAACCTGTGTAGTTCTTGGCAGTGGATGGTCCTTAGGTCAAAGGGAAATCCCTGGGTATGCACTATAGCTACTACTTGCTATATTGCTATATAGGTTCTAACCATTCATACGGCCATTCATTCTAGCATTCTAACACGGGCAGAATACTCCAGCGAAAGGGAACACTAGGTAAAGAGTTCCACACTAAAAAGTGAACGTTCACAATCTGTTTATTTTCAATAAGTTAAAAGCCTCTGGTTACACAAAATTACACAAAATTTTCGGTTAAGAATTCAAAGATAATTCTTTGAACAGGTACAGTAAAATAAATCACAGTTCATTACACAAGGAAAACAATATCACAGTCAATAAAATTATACAGCACAGGAAAAAAATAATCATTACTAGTCCAATACATATACAAATAAATTCTATTCGCAAACCCCCTAACACTGTGGCCTTAAGATACTCCTGCCACTTTTCTAGATCCACTGGCCCTTTCTTGGATATTGGTGGTGAAGTATACAGTATTAAAGATACAGTAACATCTGCTACTCCCTTGGCCTTGTTTGGATTTTAGTAACAATTGCGTCGACGCGTTTCGGTGTTATACTTCTCGATGTTGTAACACCTTCATCAGAACTTGCCGTCTCTTTGGGGTCACCGGCTTGTAGATATATATTTAAAAGTCTCTGTGGGGATATACAGAGAAAGAAACAATATCAATCTTCTGGGGGCATATTGCAACATACCTCTTATTCGGCATCTTGGTTCTTGTCCCCCCTTCCCAGCAATCAAACGTAATGCACACTCTCGTGGTAAGTGCATCAAGTATATGGCTGATCAGACAGTAGCATTCTCATTCTCTTTAAGGACCAGTTCTTTTTATTTAGAGTTCATATTACAACCATCCTGTCGGCCCTCTAATATTCAGGTAACTTTTGTAGTTTTAAGCTTTGCCCTCCGTTTCTTTTTAGTGTGGAAGCAGAGAAGCAGCTGCAAGGGGCATGCAATCACCCTCGTATTCATTATATCACTCACACATCAGCCATTTTTAGCTGCCACTAGTCATGGTGTCACTCTTACCCCATTATTCCTGTGGCCAAACCCCTGGGGAGAAAACAGCCGTCCGTGAACCTTCTCTGGACTGATACTGTAGGTTTTTTTTGGTTTACCTGTGGGGTGAAAATTAAGTTTCATTGATATCTCATGATCACTATATTGGGATTCATGGAGGCATCCCTCCTTGTCTCTATTTACCTCGGGGGTGATGCCACTTCTCCTAGTAAGTAAGTCTATCTTCTGTATAATGGTCGGGTTGGTCTCCTCTTTACATCGGATCCCTTTTAAAATTTGGCGGATATCTGTACCAGCAAAAATTTTTTTTTCCATAGTTAGCTATTGTCCCTGTGCAGTTCTCTGCCTGTTTTTTATGGACAGAACCCTTTGCTTCTTACCTTTGTGTAAGTTAAAAAGTTCTCATGAACGGGCATATAAGGATTCTTCTCTTTCACTCGGGACTGGATATGTCCTGTAAGCAAGGAAGGATACTCTCAATTTGAGGTCTTCCAAAGTTCTAATTCAAATCTATTTCTATTTAATGCCACTGATTGGTTCTATTCTTGGTATCTCTTTCTTTGATGTGAACCTCCAGTCCTATTTGCTTGTTGTAAGTCCCTCTTAGGTGTTACAGGTCTTATGGCTGAGCTAGTTCGCACTATGTGGAGACCAACCCGACCATTATACAGAAGAAAGACTTACTTACTAGGAGAAGTGGCATCACCCCCGAGGTAAATAGAGACAAGGAGGGATGACTCCATGAATCCCAATATAGTGATCATGAGATATCAATGAAACTTAATTTTCACCCCACAGGTAAACCAAAAAAAACCTACAGTATCAGTCCAGAGAAGGTTCACGGACGGCTGTTTTCTCCCCAGGGGTTTGGCCACAGGAATAATGGGGTAAGAGTGACACCATGACTAGTGGCAGCTAAAAATGGCTGATGTGTGAGTGATATAATGAATACGAGGGTGATTGCATGCCCCTTGCAGCCGCTTCTCTGCTTCCACACTAAAAAGAAACGGAGGGCAAAGCTTAAAACTACAAAAGTTACCTGAATATTAGAGGGCCGACAGGATGGTTGTAATATGAACTCTAAATAAAAAGAACTGGTCCTTAAAGAGAATGAGAATGCTACTGTCTGATCAGCCATATACTTGATGCACTTACCACGAGAGTGTGCTTTACGTTTGATTGCTGGGAAGGGGGGACAAGAACCAAGATGCCGAATAAGAGGTATGTTGCAATATGCCCCCAGAAGATTGATATTGTTTCTTTCTCTGTATATCCCCACAGAGACTTTTAAATATATATCTACAAGCCGGTGACCCCAAAGAGACGGCAAGTTCTGATGAAGGTGTTACAACATCGAGAAGTATAACACCGAAACGCGTCGACGCAATTGTTACTAAAATCCAAACAAGGCCAAGGGAGTAGCAGATGTTACTGTATCTTTAATACTGTATACTTCACCACCAATATCCAAGAAAGGGCCAGTGGATCTAGAAAAGTGGCAGGAGTATCTTAAGGCCACAGTGTTAGGGGGTTTGTGAATAGAATTTATTTGTATATGTATTGGACTAGTAATGATTATTTTTTTCCTGTGCTGTATTATTTTATTGACTGTGATATTGTTTTCCTTGTGTAATGAACTGTGATTTATTTTACTGTACCTGTTCAAAGAATTATCTTTGAATTTTTAACCGAAAATTTTGTGTAATTTTGTGTAACCAGAGGCTTTTAACTTATTGAAAATAAACAGATTGTGAACGTTCACTTTTTAGTGTGGAACTCTTTACCTAGTGTTCCCTTTCGCTGGAGTATTCTGCCCGTGTTAGAATGCTAGAATGAATGGCCGTATGAATGGTTAGAACCTATATAGCAAGTAGTAGCTATAGTGCATACCCAGGGATTTCCCTTTGACCTAGTTGTCTTTGTACCCTGTTCCCTGGTGACAGTGGGGTACTCTCTCTCTTATTTACTTGAAAGAACAGCCTTGTGCTGGAGAGTTAGGTTTTTGTGTAGACCCACAAGAGTGGATGGTCCTTTGCAACGGTTAACAAATCACCTTTTAGTTGTTGATTGTTCTATTCATCTGTCAAGTGCCTCAAATGCATAGATTTAGATCTCTAAACATCTCTTACATCAAAACGAGCTCTGTCATCCGAATGTCTTCGTACTAGAATACTTGTAATTTTAGGTAAAAACTCCAAATACCTAGGCCCTGATAATGATGGTCAAGGCAGTCTTCATTCAGGGGCAAATCTAGTTTGAATATATGTTCATAGACCTTTTGTTAGGATAACATGGCAAAAGATCACACATGCTCACCACAATTTTGCCACTTGATGTGATCCATTTACAGGCATGCATATAATGTCGTACCAGATTACTAGGTGACTTGGCCCCGGAGGTCTCTGAGCGCTTCTCAATAAAGCTAGAACTTATCAATAACACATAGAAAATATACATGTGCATTAACAGCGGAGTGATTTCCGGGTTAGCCTCTCCTTGGAGGTAGAGCGCTTCATGTGTATTCATAGCCAAACCAAGCAATGAAAAGCAGGTGGTACATTACCACATGAGGATCATAAATTGTTCATGTAGGTTGAGGTTGGTAAGCGATTTGGAGGGAGCATGAGGAGGTAGGAGCGGTTTAGGCGAGCTTTAGTTCAAATAGAAGAGCTTTGAGGTCTTTTTTAAAGTGACATGACCTGTGGTCAGGTACAGACTATGCAGGTGGAAGTTCCAGATTCTTGTGTAACTTCCAAAGAAGGATGCTTATCCGGTCTTGAATCGAAGAGTTACATTTCTTTGGAGAGTCGAGAAGAAATTCAGTTTTTGCTAGGTTTAGTTTGAGGTGGTTGATTGCCATCCAAGCTTGAATTCTATTCAGAGAGTTGGATAGGAGCATGAAGTCTTCCGGGCATGAGACCATCTGATAGATTTGGTGCCGTCGGCGTGTAGGTGGAAGAGGGCCGCTGAGTTCCTGAGGATCGTGCAGAGGGGTTTGAGGTAGAGGTTGAAAATGGTTTGGGAGAGAAACAAACTTTAGGGGACCCTTTGTTGCAGGCTGACTGGATCTGAGAAAGCATTTCAAATGTTTCTATTTGTAAGTGGTCTGCTAATTATGGGGTAAACCACTTAAGGACGACACCATCAATGCCCATTCAATGCTTCATGGTGTCTAACAATGCTGGGTAGTTGACTGCGTCAAATGCAGTGGAGAGGGCGAGGAGCACCAGTAGACTGGAGTTACTCACTCCGAGGATACAGAGGGCCTCACCACACTCTTCAGTCTTGGCTCTGACGGAATTCGGATTGAAGGGAGTCAAGGAGGTTGTTGTCCTGGATTTGGTAAGACAGTTGGGAGGCTTTGCAACTTCCACCTTGCTTAGGAGAGACCGGGTAGAAAGTGGGCAGAAGTTGTTAAAATAGTCAGAGTTCTGTGATTTATTTATTTATTTATTTACTTATTTTTTTGTCCTCATACGCCACTTCCCACCTCTTCGTATCTTGTGGCGCCCTTGGGTGGTTTTCAAACTCAACTATGAGGGGTTGTTTCCTACTGCTTACACTGCAAACCTGTAGGCTTAAGAGGGGTGGGAGGTGTCACAGCCGTACCTGATGCAGGAAAGCATATAGGCTACATTAACCTCCAAGAGCATCCGAAGTGACTTAATCATCGGACCTTGTTGTTCTCACAACATTAGACTCAAAAGTAATTTGACTCCCGTTTCCCTCACCCATAGTGATTTAAGAATAGATTCCAAAACTGGTGCTTCCTGTTGTTTTGCCCAGCCATATCCAACTTAGCTATAGCTCTCATGGCTCTAATCCACATTAAATCTGTCGGAGGCTCTAATGATATCCATAGTTTACATATTTCTCTTCGAGCGATGAAAATGGCGTAGAAAAACAGCTTAGAATTATCATCAAGGCCCTTACCTTGTATGTCCAGTCTGCCCGAGATGATCTGTTCAGGGCTTACCGTGATATTTAGTTCCAACATTTTTGATAGCATTATACTTACAGCTGCCCAAAAATCTTGAATCTCTGGGCATGTCACAAACATATGAATGTCATCTTCATTTGGACTTTTGCACTTTGGGCATAACACCATGCCCCCTTCTTGGAATTTAGCAAGCCTCTTTGGGGTCCAGTATGCCCTGTGGAGAGTGAACAAGTGATTCCTCCTTAAGTTTGCAGGTTTTACCACTTTGTAAAGAATCAACATATCTACTTGCCATTGTTCTTCTGTTGCGATCCTCGGCAAGCGCTCTCCCCACAGGAACTCTGGAAGTAGGAAAGGGCCATCCTCCATTTCGACTATTTCCCAGTACCACGTTGCCACTTCTTTTTTCATCCGAGAGTTTAAAACCAACTTCTCTTCGAACTCGTTGTGTCATCCAATTAACTTTCCCTTACCTACTACCCAGCTTTGTATCTGCAGGTACTTAAATTTTGCAAAGTTACGACCCCAAAGTTGCTCGCAAACCGCCCACGGTATCAGGACTCCTTCACAAAACAACTCACCCCAGACCTGTGGGCCTTCTGTTTTCAAAGCCCTAGCTAAAGCATCTTCCGTCCAACTTGGAGCCCCGGGGCCACCCAGATTGGTGCAGCCACGCTAAAATAAGGAATTTTTGTCACTCGCCTGATACGATACCACACTGTGGCTTGGTCTCTTAAAACCTTCAGTCTAACTTTTTTGAAGTATTTTGGATCTGCGAATTTATATAAGAAACCCCGCGTGTGGCATTTTTCTACTCTCAACATGGCAGCAAAGAGGTCCCCTATTGATGATTTATTGGGAGTTCCAAGAAGCATTCTACAATTCTTAAGCAAAAAAGCCCAAGAATAGAATTGAAAGTCTGGGGCTGCTAAACCTCCCTTGGCATATTTTCTCCGAATTTTTTTCCAGGATAACCGTGACCCCTTGGAGCCCCATATGAATCAACCAATTTCGCTCTGTAGCTTAGCTAGGCCTTCTTTCTCAAAGATAAGGGGAACAGAATCAAATAAAAAGGTCAACTTAGGAAGCACCATCATTTTAACTAGATTTACCCGGCCAATCATAGTTAGTGGTATTGAACTCCAATTTCTCAGTAGTACTGTAATACCTTTTCTTGCTTTGGCCAAATTTACTAATGTTAACTGTTTTATATCTTCAGTGATTTGTAACCCCAAGTATCTGATCTGTTTTTTTGAGATTCCAGGCTCCACCGCCATATTCCAAGCCATAATTTCAGTTTTGTCCGAGTTTAATCGATATCCTGAAACTTCTCCAAACTTCTTTGTAATGCTTTCAATTTCAACCAGTGATTTTGTCAGATTCGATGTTAAAACTACAATATCGTCCGCATATAGCCCTATCTTCCTTGACCACCCTTGAAACCTGAAAGCAGGAATATTCTCTGACCCTCTTATTTTGCAGGCCAGTGGTTCAATATAAAGGTCAAAAAGAAGCGAGGACAGGGGGCATCCCTGCCTGGTTCCTCGCGTAATCCTGATAGATTTTGTGAGAACTCCATTAACCAAGACCTTAGAGTTTGGCGTATGATATAATTGTGAGATCGCTTGAAGAAAATTTTCCCCTAGCTGAAGATGTTTTAGTAAGATTTTCAGAAACTCCCAGTTTACACGGTCGAAAGCTTTGGCAGCATCCAGAGCCACCACCGCCAGGGGAAGCTTTTGCTCAACAGCAACATCTATACTGCCTATCAGGGAAAACGTTAGTTCATTTAGGTGTCTACCTTTCACAAATCCTTTTTGATCTTCGTGGATAAAATACGGAATCACTTTGCCCAGCCTATCTGCCAGAATCTTGGCAAACAATTTGTAATCGCAATTTAAGAGTGAAATGGGTCTATATGAATCCATGTATTTCGGAGATTTACCAGGTTTAGGTATGATGATTATGTTTGCCTGGTCCCATGATGTCGGAATCTTCGTATTTCCAAAAAACACCTCATTTAACAGCCTTGTTAGTAATGGTGCCAGCCCTTGCATCAAACTCTTATAGACTTCTACAGGAAGGCCATCAGGGCCAGGTGCTTTGCCTTTTTTTGCCTTCCTAATACCTTCCTCTACCTCTTCCTGCCTGATCTCTCTATTCAGAACTCTTCGGTGTTCTTCTGTAGAGGGCTTTAGAACTCTGACCCACTCCTCCATCTCCTGCTTGTCTGGATGTAACTCTTCACTATACACGTCCACAAAATAGTTATAAAATGCTTCCACAATCTCATTTGTGTTTGAGGCTAATTTTTCTTCTGCGCCAACCGTAATCTCTTTTATCCTATTTCTAACCTGATCTTTCCTAACCTTCCATGCTAGCAGTTTGCCTGAGTTTTCCCCGTATTCGAAGTGTTCCTGCCTAGAAGCCTCCCATCTCTCTTTCACCCTTTTGTTAATCACGACAGTCAGTTGTTCCTTTAACGCTTCCAGCTCTTGAAGAGTCTCCTCCACAGGAGCTCCCCCAGAATTAATAATCATGTTTTCATATTTTCGAATATCCTGTTCCAAACTCCGTACCTCCTGATAGTATGCCCTCCTTCTCTTAGCCCCCAGGGTTCCCAGTCGGCCTCGAAGGAAGGCCTTAGTGGCCTCCCAAACAATATCTAATCTGGTTGATCCTATGTTGTGTTCGATAAACACCTCAAGCTCCTGTTGAAGGGACTGCATCGCTTCTAGATCATACAAAACTGTACGGTCTAGCCTCCAGACTGAATCCACAACACAGGACCCAATTTCCAGTTCTAGGGAGACCGCTGAGTGGTCAGACAAATGAACCCCTACGTGTATAACCTCTTTCACATTGTCGATTAATCTTGCATCTAATAAAAAGAAGTCTATTCTAGATCTATGACTATATTTTTTGTTATAGTATGTGTATCCAAGCCCAGACCCTGCCAGCCTCCTCCAAATATCGCAAAGCCCAAACTGCTCTATTATATTTTTAACACTGACCGCCATTTTACAATTTCCCAGAGCTCTGCTGCTCGCGGATCTATCAAGCTTGGCATCAAGTACGGTATTAAAGTCCCCTGCAAGAACTATGTAGCCTGAAAGCCCAGTCATCTCTTGTGTTAATTCTAGCAGCGGGGTGGCATCGTCCTGATTAGGGCCATAATATCCAATGATATTGTATAATGATCCCACTATCTTTAAAGTCACAATCAACCACCGGCCTTTCTCATCTGCTATACTACTCTCTACCTGGCAATCTAACCCGCTTCTAATTATCACCAGTATTCCTCTAGTAACCCTTGTTTGTGGTGAACTATAAAAATACCTTATCCACCGAAGTCGACCCAGGAATTGTTTACACTCCTCCTCAGTTAAATGAGACTCTTGAAGGATCATTATATTAGCTGGGGTATCTCTTAAGTACTTCAGAATCTTATCTCTTCTTGCTTTTACCCTTAAACCATTGACATTCCATGACAGCCATCTCACTATTTGTGTTTTCCCCCTCATACTCTTACCCTCCACCATCATATACTGGTCTCCAAGTTCTTACCATCAAGGTGGTCCCTAGCACATGAGAACATTTTAGTTTTTCACCCCCCCTTCTACCTATCCCACCCCCCCCACATCTATGCCCTAGCCGTCTCCCCTCTCCCCTTCCCCCCCCCCCTCCCTGGGAAAACCCTTCCATCTTCCTAAGGCCCAAACCTAGGCCCTTTGAGTGCCGGTCACCAACAGACGTGCTACCTTAACTTGTATACATAACCCATTTTTTTTTGTTTTATTCTATTTACAGATTTACCAGTTACTCAGGTTGTAGGTTCGAACTGCATCAATTAACTATGCACCACCGCCTTGGCAGTAATCCAGAAAGTTATCCACATCATCAACAAATCTAAAGGAGTACATTTTGTTATTCCACATAACTTTTAAGAAAGCTGGGAATTTTAGCTGTACTGTCGCCCCCAATTTCCTTAGGGGTTCAATTCGCTTCCCCAGCTCCCACTGCCTATTTGCAGTGACTACCGAGAAGTCGGATCTGATCTCAATTTTTACTTCCCCCACCATAAGAGAGCCCTTCTTCAATGCCATGGCAAGGATCTTTTCTTTTAGACTATATGTGAGAAAGTTAATCAAGACCCTTCTGGGCTTGGTCCGATTTGGCTTCAGTCTGAAGGGATCGCGATGAATCCTCTGTATGTCAGCAGCAATCTCCTCTTCAGACTTCTATCTGCAGCTCAGATTTTAATAAATGGACTACAAAACCTTTTAAATCCTCTCCCTCTTTTCCCTCTGGAAGCTTCAAAACTTTCAGGTTGTTTCTTCGCTGCATGTTTTCCAACCTCTCTAACCGCTCCTCGTAGGCTCTTTCTCTGCTTTTAACCTCCTCAAGCTCCTTACAATTATCCTCCACTGCCACCTGCATCTCCTTGACCTCCTGTTCAAGTTTTCCTGTCCGTGTATTTAACTCATCAAACTTAACCTCCAGTAAGCCCACTGCCTCCCTGATTCCATCCTGCTTGCTCTTAGATTCCTCAAACCCTCGATGCACATCTAAATCTAATTTTCTCAAAAGGGCAATTACCATACTATCAGAGTGTAACACTCCATCTCCTACAGCGGCACCCTCCTCTTCAACCCCATCAATCTCTCTCCCATTCTGATTGACTCTTCCTTCCTTATAATTTCCTGATTCTATCGGGCTTTTAAGTGGACCCCCTTCTGTTAGAGATTCTGACAAACTGCCAACCTCGGGCTCCATCTCTCCTGCTTCTGCATCCGCAGCCTCCTCCACCTCCAAAATATTGTAGCGATTTGGGCTCAAATGCTCTGCCCAGTCCTCAGTTGTTGACTCTCCTTGCTTGCATCCTCTAGCAAGAACCAATGTCTTAGGAACAGGTTTAAAATAAGAATTTAGGGATGGATTAATAGAGATTTTTTTCCCCAGGGACTCCTGACCTGTTTGTTTGCGATTTTAAATTCAGCTTGAAGGACGTTTTACTCTTCTGCTGTGTATTATGAGGGGCCCAACCCCCCCTACAGGCTTCCCTGTGCTCCTCAAAGCGTAACCTGAACTACATTTTTGTGGGCTCTTTCCTTTCTCCTTCGGCCGAGTGTCCTGCACCTTAGAATTTTTTTTTAACCCCCCAGCTGAATCCTGTGGTAGATTTACAATTGTTTGTAAACGGCTCCCCTCCTGTGCTGTCCCTCTCCCCACAGCCCCAGCAGAGAGCTGAAGCCTTGCAGCTGCCCGTCTACCTCTACCTCTCTCTAGAGCTGCACAACTCTAGCGTTCAAAACCCTTCGGCGAGGGAACCTTCGACAATCGAGCAGCACCTTTCTCAGCCCCCTTCTCATCTGTTTCCACTGCCACTAGTGCAGTGCAGGTTGTACTGCCGGCTTCCGCGTTCTCCATAGACCGCCGCCGTGAACACCACTCGCCAGCCGTTACTCCTCCTCCTCTTGCTCCTCTCACAGCCCCGCAGCGTCGCTATACTGCTATTACTGCCCACAACCTTCGCACCTTCGCACCTTCACACGCATTAACTTACGCGAGTTAGCGTTTTTAATAACCGCTGCAGTCCATCGTCTTTACTTGGTAATCCGCCGCTACTCTCGTCTTTCACCCGCTGTAGCACGCCGCCTAAGACCGGCACTCCCGACCAGTCTCTCTAGCTAGCCGCCATGTTCTCCCTCGTGATTTATTTATTTTAAAGAGAGGAGAAATTTGACCCCTTTACTAGACAGTCTGAGAACTGGCCCTGAACCAGAATGAGTTAACCAGGTTTGTCCAATTGTGGAGAAGCAGTGTAGCAAGGGATTTCCTGATGAAGCCTGGAATGGCGTCACAAAGACGGTTAGAGGGTTTCACCTTGGATAGAGTTGGTAGTAGATCTGCCCCTGAGATGGGGGAGAAAGAGGACCATGGCTACAGTGCCTTGCAAGGCAGCTGCTTCAAGGGAGATGTCAATGTATTTTACATTTGTTTAAGAACTCTGCAAACTTATTGCATAGGATCTTAGATGACTTAAATGGGGGATTAGAGTTGGGTTTCTGGCTTGATTAATTACCTCAAATAGATGTTTCTGTCTGTTCTTGGCAGTATCCAGGAAGAAATGACATGTGATGCCTTAGCTTTAAAGATGTGGCTTTTCTGGTTTTGGGTGGCAGTGTAAAGCTTTGTTAGACTTAATGGTGTAGGTGCTTGTCGCCAATCTTTCTCCAACTTTGATACTTTTCCTTTCTTCGTAGTGGGCTTTGGGTAACCAGGGGCAAGAAGGTTTGGGTCTACTGTGTTTGCTCTTGATGGTAGCAAATTCCCGGGTTAATGCAGGAGTTGAAATTGTCTGCGCCTCACTGATGCTGAGTTGAGGGACTGTCTAGGAGAGATTTGATAGGGCTAGGTTAGCCATGGTTTCAGTATTGATGTTACTGGTGTCTCTGAACCACATTTTGTCTTTCCTCAGTTGTACAAGTGTTTTCTTGTTTGAGAAAGACACTGTGAAGGGAGTCTACAGATGATCAGACAAATCAACAGGGATGGTGTCACTGGTAGGTAGGTGAAGGGTTCTGGAGACAGTCTGGTCAAGAGTGGCTCTTTTGCAGTCATGGGTTACTGGCATTGTTGGGGGAGGTCATTGTCTTCTAAAAAAGCAGCACAGTTGTCCAGTAGCTTATTTCCTTCGGAACTGTGGTGGAGGTTGAAGTCACAGTGAAAGATTATATTGTCAGAGCTGTTTAATTGTGCTGTATAGAATTCTATGCGCTCTTCGATGAAGGTGTTGGTTAGCAGGGGGAGAGCGGAGAGTAGGTAGTCAATCACGTTCAACCTGAGGTTAGATGTAGCATGTGTGATAATTTCCAGTGATGAACACTTGAAGGACTGAAAGCTGACATTGGGGAGTGGCCTGCAGCTCAGAGTGTTTCTGTGTATGACCGCTAGGCCTCCATTTGGTTTGCCTGCATGGTCACTTTTCAGATTGGAGTGGGATGGGCACCAGAAGCAGAAGGACACTGTAGTATCACTTAACCAGGTTTTGCTGAGGACCAGGATGTAAATGTTGTGGTCGATGATAGTTTCGGAGATCTCAAGGCAGTGTTTGAGTGCAGAGCGGCAGTTGTACGCCATGGAAGTTAGGGAAGAACCTGGGAGTTTATGCTCCGTTTGATTGGGAGGACAGATGGTAATATGGATCAGGTTAGGGGTTAAGTTGCTATTTAGGGTATGTGAGGAATGGATCTCTCGTACAGTCCGAGATAATGTTAGGGCTAGGAAAGTCTTTGTGTTTCTCTGGGAGTCTGAGTGTCGGAGGCAATGCACTTTTCATAGCTTTTTTTTTACAAGATTGAGTATTCCATTCTCTTTGAGTGGGGAGTATGTCCATTTGAGTCGATGGGTAAAGATTATTGTGTTTTGAGAAGGTCTCTTTAACTTTGCTAGATGTGGTGGGTAGTATTTGTGAGTTGCTGAAATGAGAGAAGGCATGGGTAAGGAAGTATATTTTCTTTGTGAGATAAGATACAGTACAGTTCTGCAGAGAAATGGTCCCAGCAATATACAGGGGAGGGCTGAGGCTTATGTTCTAGGCACTGGGATGGGGTTGTTGTTCCGAAGATTCAGTTGCGAGTGGGGTGGAGTGGGCAGAAGTAAAGAGTTAAGGTGAGAAGGTTTTGGAAAGTGGTTGCTCCTATTAGATGTGATGCTGAGGGGGGAAGAGTTAATGGCCTGCGTAGTTGTCAGCAAGCAAATTATTGGAGGAGATGTTTTTGGTTGTAAGCATAAAGTGTGCCTCTGGCTCTTAAGGGAATGCACAACATCCATAGTGATGCCAGTTTTCCTCGTAGTGTGCTCGGTATAGGTGCCAACCTCACATATCACATTCTGCAGAAAAACCTTGAGCACACAGCGGGTCTCTTCATAAATTAGGTTGGAGATGTGCTTGACTCCTCCATGGCATGCTAAGCAGCGAATGGAACGTTTGGCGATGCCCTGGATGTTGTCCCGAAGCACCTCCCTGTTCCTTTTGGCGCCGTTTTCCGAAACCCTTTCCTCCTTTGCCACGTCCAGACATGGTCTTGTCTTGTTCAGAGCAGAACTAAGAAGTTGTGGAGAGGGAGTTGAGGGAAAGAGGGTGTTTTTTGCATGACAGGTGGGAGGGTGTGCATAGTCTTGTTGAAGGTCATGGGTGTAGGGGTAGGTGTCTGGGTCCTGTTGGGGTGTTTGGCGGGTGGTTGAATGAGGGCCGGAGTAGGAGGGTGTATGAGGGCAGAGGAACTATGGGAGGAGTTGGAAGAAGGTTTGTTGGATGGAGGAGAAATCAGAGGTGCGAAGCATTGAATGTTGGGTGGAGTTTGGGTAGGGTAAGAGAACAGATGGATTGGATTGTGTGTTAACTAGGAGGGGTTTGAGAGTGGGAAAGATATTGTCAACCAAGGCCAGGATCTAATTGTTTGCTTGGAATATGATTTTCTCATTATCAAAGATTGAAGTTACGAGGTTACTGGGTAGGCCAAGGGGGAGGTAATTTAAAATCTTTCATCCAAAGGGTATGGTGAAGAGTGAGGGGGCTTGAAACCTATTTTCCTATTTTGTAAGGAGATGTACCATAGGTCTGTGTTTTGTGCGAAGAGGAGGAAGTCTTCATTACACATGCAGTGGTATTGGGCTGCCAAAAGGGATTCATGGAAGTCTCTCAAGAGTTTGTATTTCAAAATTTTCTTCGAGTATTTAGAGAGGTTAGGAGGGTATGTAATCTTGATAGCATTGACACTTGATTTTAGAAAAGCGGTTCGCTAGTGATGCCGCATCGGACATTTTCATTGCCATGATTATAGGGAGTGTTGATTCGGATGGATCAAAAAAACACTTTAAAAAGTGATCCACGGCTGCCTGAATGACCCGAGTGATAGTTAAAGTAAACACAAATGGAAAGGTAATTTAAACAAGCATTTGCAATGCAATAGGTCTCGCATTATTAAAGTTCGAGCGAATGTTTGAGCTATTGGTGTGACATTATTATTAGCAATGCCAATAGCTCAAACTTTAATAATGCGAGACCTATTGCATTGCAAATGCTTGTTAGAGAGAGTAGGCTGAAAACGGTGGGAGGTATCTTTTTATGTTTTGCAAAGCAGGGATAGTTAGCAGCTGTTTTAAGAAAGCAATTTAATTAACAGGCATGTAATTGGTTTTAAAATTTTCATTTTATGTATGTTCTTACTACCTCTTCTGTAATTCTCTGCTAAGGATCACTGTGATTCTGTGCGCTGGGTTGAAGGAAAATTGTAGTCCTTCTTCTATTTTTGGGAAATGCACCGGTTTTTGGCTTTAAAATTCTGGTCACCCTAAACATGTACCATGTTACACAGGATGTATGACGTTACAACGCATACTTTTACAACGCCTACCTTTACATCGCAAGTTTTACAACGCATACCTTTACAACGCATAGTGTTTTTAGGCGCTGGATAGTGAATAGTTCAATTTACTATTCCAACTCCAGTTCCCGTGGATAGTAGGGAAGGTGTTGGATAGTACATTAAACCTATTCCCTATCCTAGAGCGCCCCCCAGCGCTATGCGGTGTAATAGTTTGCGTTGTAAAAGTTGCGTCGTAATGGTAGTGCGTTGTAAAAGTTGCGTTGTAAAGGATGTTCCCCTGTTACACATCATGTTTAAAAACTATTAATTCCCACAATAACGCTTCTTCACTGTATCACAAATCCTTGCCTGTGTGTCTTATGTAGCCCAGTATTCCAAGTGCCAGTGCTTTCATGAGCTACCTAAGGCCACATCCACGCATGGCGAGTGCGCAAATAAGGGCATCAGCGACTTTGCTGCATGTCCTAGGGAGAACACAAAAACATGCAATGGATTATGACATTGCAAAGCTTCCACACCTGAGCTGAAAACCTTCTTAGTCCATGGGTTTCCAGCTCAGCAGCTTTACCAGGGTGTGAACTCTACACCAGGTGCCCATTGGAGCATGCTTATACAGTGGGAAGCTAAGGTGACTCTGTCTGGCCGTCTTCCATGGGTGTGTAAACCAGATCTTCCTGATTCAAAGATAACCCTCATATCGGCAGCTCAAGACAGTCGCGTAACTAGATCTTTTGCCACCTGTGGCGGTCCCTGCATTCGCCGCCCTAGGCGGCCGCATGTAAGAGTGCGGGTGCTGGCGATTCCTGCTTTTGCCACGCCGCGCCGGCAGCAGGTAAGATCAGAGGAGAGGCCACCACCCCCAAAACTTGTGCTGCTCTGCCTCCCCCTTGCTGCACCACTGCAGCAATGACCTCCTTTCTGGGAATGTTACTACTAAGGGGTGGCGTAACTCTCATAATTTGCTGTAGTGTAATTATGCAAAATGACATGAGATTACATGGAATTACGCGAGGAGTAACCCTGGATTTAGCTCTATTTTCTTTGCTCAAAAGTGCACCCCTGCATCCAAAATGGAACCGAGGCTGTATTTATGCTAAGAAAATAGCGCTAAATGCAGTAGAACACGAAAAGTAGCAGCCAGCAGCCCCCCACACTCTCTTCCTGTGCTCTTGCAGTGGGCATGTGTGCCCCAATTACTCTAAATTAGGCCAGCGGGCATAATTGTGAACTTTTCTGCGATTGCGAGTCACAAAAGTAATGCGAAATTACCGAAATGACTCGGCTTTATTAAATTGTTGCTCAGGTCTAGTTATTACTCAAAATGAACCAATTTATTAGCATATCCGTATTATAGAGGCTTCATTGCTTTTTTATTTCGTGTGATAGCGTCACTCAAAGAGCTGCAGACGAAGCACTAAAAAGTCGTCACTTTTAAGTGCACTAAAAATGCTGAAATGTCACACATAAGCAAACTGAAAACATGGATATATGATGGGGTGACAGTGCCGGTGCTGCGCTGTTGTGTGCCCCAAATGCCAAGCACCAAAGGGTGGGGGATCCTTGCTATCTGTGAAAAAAGCAGGTCTGGTGTGCAACATCTCGGCCTCCGTGAGAGCAGGTTGGGTGTTTGCTTTGAAGTAGAAATGAGCAGCGATCCTGGGGCTAAAACAAAGCCCCTTAGTTAGTTATGCATGATGGTCCTGAGTGTAGAAATTACGGCCCATCCACTATTTTAAACAGGGGCGGTGGCGGGGATTTCGGTGGCGGCGCTCTTTGTAATACAGAATAAATGTGGCGCCTACAAGTAGGCGCGAAAATGGCGGGTTTGAACGTATTTAGACATTAGCAGTTTTGAATAACTTTCGTAAGCAGGCGTTTTGGCGCCCACTTTAACCTTCTGCATATCTTCCCTCTCCCACTGACGGCCATTATCCCGCTGTCCCACAAGGTTCATGTTCCTGCAGATATGGGTGGGGCGGGGCGCGGGGAACTTGTACATACTCAGTTAGGATTTGCGCGCTCAAAACTGGGCAGACAATCGGAAATAGTACATGGCTCCTAAAAAGTGAACAAGAAAAAAGAAGCTTTTTAGTGTGTTTTTCCTGTATTCTTGGCTCTAAACTCCGACTCAGTACAGCCAGGGCGTGGTGGCGTGGCCCCTGGCAACTCTACACCTTACATCTCATGCAAATAAGAACCAATGCGTGTTTACATATGCTGTCACCACTGCCTCTGGTGCCGAAAGAGGATTGGAGAAGGGAAAGTGAGTTAATCCATGGGAAATTCATCCTATTGTACTCACAGCTGCAACCCTGGAAATGCTGGCACTCGGGCATCGAGGTTCCGGCGTGATGGCTCGGAGTAATGTGGCTTCTCGATGGCGCAGCACTTTGAAATTTATGGCCGTGTTGATAAACTCCGCCATAACAAGCAACAAAAACAGCAATAACGTGTGGAATTTGGAAAGGATCTCAAATGGGGATGTTTGTCCCTCAGAGCCAGAGCTACTTCATTTCAGATATCTGACAGACACAATATACCCCTAACTTCCATTATTGGCCCAAACTCAAAAGAGGCAGCTCTGGCAGACCTGCTCACCCAAATCTTATCTGAAGGAAAGTACCAGGTTATGCAATCTTTCTTTTCCTTTGTGTATGTAAAGCGCTCTGATACCTATGGGTCTAGCTAGCGCGATATAAAACTTCATAAATAAAACATAAATAAATGCATATAAATAAATACCAGGCTGGTTTCTGCATGGCTGGCCCTCATCTATGCACACACTTCCCACCTGGACGCACACAAAGTGAGGGGTGGAATGCCTACTGTGATCCAGACGTTGGAAGACGTGATTTTTTCAAGTGGACTGACCATTTATTTCATTTGCAGTGTTTCATTCAGTGGTGCTACGAATTCGATACATTTTGCTTCTGGGCAGCGTTTCCGGGACCGGCAAAGAGGCGCATTATCGGTTACATTCAAGGACCTTCACCCGGGCCGCTTCCTCGCTCGCACTGACAGACACGTGCTCTTGGTCAGGAAGTTAAACAAAACCGACATCTCCTCCATGAATTTAGTTACTTTGGGCAACCTGTATCATAAAAGTGAATCTGCCTGACCCCAGGCGACAGCGTCTTCTGCAATCCAGCATAATGCAGTGCTTTAATGCCGATTGCGGATGCCAGGGAGTTCAGCCTAGAATAGCTAATTAATATAACACCTTCCTTAGCGCATTAGTGATGCAGAAGTCCCTCCTCTCTTTCAGAAATTCTAGTTGGACCAGGAGGCGGTTCTAACAGAGAGGCAGGCTAAGGGAGAAACTACCGAGAAAGACAAGCACGAATAGAAACCTGTGGTGCGCGCGCGCCACAGAGGAGCCGACGCTGTAATCGAAACCAGTGGTGCGCCGGGGGTTCTGTGTGTATGTGTGTGTGTGTGTGCGCGCGGGGGCGGGGGGGAGGTTCTCTGTGTGTGTGTGTGTGTGTGTGTGTGCGTGTGTGTATGCGCGGCGGCGGTGGGGGGTCTATGTGTGTGCGTGTGTGTATGCTCGGCGGGGGGGGTTCTGTATGTGTGTGTGTGTGAGTGTGTGTATGCGCGGCGGGGGGGTCTGTATGTGTGTTGTGCATGTGTTGTGAAGAGCCTGCCAGAATCGGAGCGCGTGTTCACGAGCGCGACCTGATCCGATTCCGGCAGGCTGCGTGCGCGTGCAAGTCTCTTGTCTCCAAGTCTCGCTACTCCTTGAAAGCTGAAACAATCGCAATAGTCTCGCTTTGCGACAGCAGGGGCTTCGCCCCTGCAATCGCAGGCGCGAGACCTAAAAATGAAACAAGGTACTATTTAAGTATTATGTCTGGCTCTTTGCAGAATGTTAAAACAAGAACATAAGTCTGGAATTAGTGTCGGAGAAAAGTGGCAGCCCTATGTGAAAGGGATGCAGAGGGGTTAAGGGTGTTGTGAAAGCTATTGTAGTAATTTGTGGCAAGATAGCATTAGGTCTTTTTCAGGTTGCTAACTGTTTAGCTCGACCTAAAAAGTGGTACACTGGGACATGTCAAGGGCGGGGCGTACAAGGTTTATTTTAGAAAGTAACTCTGGCTTCCAGTCCTTTTTGAAAGTTCCATATCGAGTCATTCTTCTGTGTTTACATTGCACACTGTTTACAGTCTTTTTTGTTTCCAGCTCCCTCTGTGTTTGCAGTCCTTCTTCTGTGTTTACAATCCTTCTTCTGTGTTTACAATACACACTGTTTATCTACGTCAAAAAAGCCAGACATTAAGTGACAAAGTGTTAACTGCCTCCCAAACATAAATGGCAGAAAGGGTTGGGTGATTGCCAGGTCAACGCCAGAGTCTATATGTTGTAAATAGACTGTGCAAGGTAGTAAAGGTTGAGCCACAATAGGCGTAGTGGTTTGATATGTTATTGCCTTGCTTGCAAGTATTTGTAGTTCAAACAGCTGTCTCGTTTGCTTTAGGTGATTAAAAAATTTCATGTAAAGTGAACCACAGTATTCATACCAAGAAAAGATGCCAATATTTACAACTTCTCTTCGCTTATCCTTTGCTGTTGTTTCCTTTCTTAGGTAAAATCATGCAAAATGGAAGCAGGAAAAAAACTGTGGTAAATATTTGTCTTTATTTCTTATGACATATTCATTATCTTCTGCTTTCATGCTAAGGGCCCCTTTTCATACCAGCTAGATTTAGGTATTGAGATGCCAGGCCACCAGAATTAATGTTTGTGTCAGGTTTTCTCAACCATAAATATAGGTATTCTAAGATATTCATCCTAGAACGGGAAACAACACGTGAACCTGGTTGCTGGCCAAAAACTGCTCGTGGACCCTTGATTTCGACTGAATAATGCTTCCTTTTCTGGCCCCATTTACCACCTGCATGGAGCAGGGAAAGGCTGCAACTGTGCTGAACTGGTTCTGACAGCCACTGCCCGAACCCACATTTAGTTTGACCAGATGTTTTTCTGCCCAGTAAATTTTGAGCAGGGTTTCTGCATCCGTAAACTCAGATGTTTGAACATTAGGCTACTAGTGGACAGAGCACCCCCCATAGGGCGGCACGACGCTTAGGACCTAGGACCACCGTGGCCCGGGCCCTGCCTCGATCCGGCGACATGCCTGCCAATTACTACTTCCTGGGCGTCAGAAAATGCAGTCGGGCTGGATGCACGTCACTTCCGCCCGTAGTGGCCAGGGGGGGGGGGGTTATATAGGTGCCCCTTCCCCTGACCTCTGCCTTTTCCGGGAGTAGAGCATCGCGGCAGCAGCGGCTGGAACAAGTCAATTTTCCCACACACCCAATCCTATGTTTAGGTGGCCGGATCTCGAATCCTAAATTCACCCCTGGTCAGCAGAGGGTTCCTCCAAAGCAGACTCCCCAGAACATCACCAAGGGTAGGGTCCAGCAGTCCTGAGCCAACCAGAGGATGTAGCTTGGGGGCTACAGATCACTGGGGTGGGCAGGGGGCTGCAGGGGGCTGCAGCTCCCTCCCACCTCATCGCAGCCTCTCAGTGTTTGGGCCTGTGCCCTGGTATGAGTACATGGGTTCAGTGAGGTAGAACCGCCCCCCACTGGTGCAGGTGGTTACACCTGTGTGGTCCAATGGTGTTTGGGATTGCAAAAGGTCTCTGGTGTTGGTGTTCGTGAGGCCATATACTGCACCGTTTATTGTGTAGGGTTTTTCCTTCCCATGAGGGCTTAATTCTTCATGATATGTTGGTGTTATTTGACCTTAAGTATGTTCCTTACATGAATGTGTATTTAAACAAGAGTATGTTTTGAAATGGCCATAATAAAAATGTTCCACCAAATTAATGATCCACATGAGTTCTGTTGGTGCCTCATTCTGGGGCACGGGCCAGACTGGGGGTATTCAGGTCTTATGGCTGCATGGGAGTCATAAACCGTGAGGTAATACCTTTCCTGTCGGCTTGCAGTCAGAGTGTATGTGTGTAAAAACAAATTATGCATTGTGCTGCAGTAAATGTGGTATACAAAAGTGCCTTTTTTGCATGATCACCCCCATTTTTAGGTCTCGCCTAGCGATGTAGCGCATGCACAGCTCGCGTAAGCAAGCTGTATTGTTGCCGACTCGCTTAGCGAAGTGGGACAGTAGAGGTGCACGAGCTTTGAGAAGATATTGAAGACATGAGTTGTGAACGCGCGCTTTTGGAGACATGAGCTGTGAACATGTACGGCGACGTTAGCAGTGTCTCTTTTCGCAGCTCCCCCGCGCTTTCACTTTCGCGGGCGAGGGCGCCTGTACAGCCCATGTGCACGCTCACGGCTTGTTGTTACCGCCCTTGCACCTTTTTCAGCTGGCCCATCGGGACAAGTGCACACCACCTTGGTTTCATCATGTTTGGTGGGTGTGCTTGTATTGTGTTTACGGTCTCTGCATTCTGGTAGAGGCAACTCCTTCCTTCAATTCCCCCCCACCTAAAAGCAAACTTCTCAAAGTAGCGCTCGCCATTCTGCTTCTCGTAGCATCCAGACAAAGCGTTCTGCACACTCCTCTAGCTCTCTGCCCCTCCCCACTCTCCCGCTGCCCTCATTCGCGGACCTCATTCTGGCCTCCACGTCCGAACTGTTGACTATTTAAATCCCAACAGATGTAATGTTATAAACCCCCACGAGCCACTCCGCGAACTGCTAATCAGCTCTGCGCGCACAGTCTTGGTGCGCGACGGCTGATTAGCGTTTTGGGCACCCGGCTCGGGCCTCCCTAGACAATGCGGCTGTAAAGGCAACCAATGCAGCAGAGCGGGACCTCCATAATGGTATTTTCCCCGCTTGGCTTACTGACCTGGGAGTTGGGCAGGGCACACGTCAACACAGTGAGACGGCAGCAGGCCGCTCGCCTCACTCTTTCTCCTACGGTGCTGCCTGCAAGCCGACCCCCCGCTGGCAACAGTGCCACTCGATCTGCTTGGGGATGCAGGAGAACTGACTAGCCCCAACGGACTCCTTGACCTCGGGTGGTCCTCACGGGCAACGGTGAACTACTTAGCTGCTGGAGGCAGAGCACTCTCCCTCTGGGTTTCCGTGGAGGCCAGGCCCTTGCAGGGCCCTCGTTGCTACGGCAACCCTCAGGCCGCTCTGAGGCTTCATCAAAGACAGGCCCCCACAACGGAGGCTTCAACAGTGCAGCCGGCATTTTCTCCTTCCGGACAGCGCTCCTTGCTAGCCTGGGGCCACTTAGGCAGAAAATGGTGCGTCCTTGGCAGCCTCCTGGGGCGTTCAGCAAACGCTACCTTTAGCCCACAGTGTGAAAAGCTTTATTCCTGCTGTGATGTCACCGACCGCACTCTGCTTTGTGTGCATACATAGCTATCCTTGCTACTGCCCAACTGCTCCTGCGACCGCGCTTGTTTTAAATGGCTTTGCTCACCGACGTTGCTTCTGTCCTTTAACACAAATGCAGCATTTCCTTTAAACAAAGGGTGCATCCGTCGCTGCTTCTGCTATCCCCCACACACAAATAACAGCGAGTGATAACACCAAGTGTCTCCATGTGTGTAGCCAGAAATCTCCAAACAAAAAAGCCTAAAAAATGGGCAAAAAGGAATGCTTATTTATTTATTTATTTATTTATTTAGTATTTTATAAAGCGCGTAGCTACCTCCGACGGAGGTGTCCCGGCGCTGAAAACATTAATCTCAGAAGGGTCGGGGGGGAAGAGGAGGAGGGTTTAGATCTGGGAGAAAAGCCAGGTCTTTAGTTTTTTTCTGAAGGAGGGTTCTGAAGTCATGAATCTCAACTCTGTGGGTAGCTGGTTCCAGAGTTTAGAAGTGACCACTGCGAGAGCCCTTCCTCCTGTACGTGCAAGACAAAACCGAGGAGATATCATTAGGCGTAGGTGATTGAATCTGAGGTTACGTTGTGACTGTGAGAACCTCATTCTGCGACGGAGATATGTCGGGCCTCGGTCATTAAGGGCTCTGAAAGGCAAGGTCAAGGCTTTAAATTGGATCCGTAGTTTAATTGGGAGCCAATGGAGTTTGATAAGGTGGGGAGAGATGGAGTGACGGAAAGGGATATTGTTGATTAACCTGGCCGCAGCGGTCTGAACTCTCTGTAGCTGGTGAATGAGATAAGATGGGGCACCTACATATAGGCTATTCGCATAGTCTAGGTGGGAAGTTATTAGGGCATGGACAACTGTTTTCCGGGAGTCTGGCGGTAGGTAGGGAGTGATTTTTTTTAACATGCGTAACTTCCCGAAGCAAGCGGAGGTGACCTTGCTGATTTTGGCTTTACAGGAGAGGGAGGTGTCAAATTGAAATCCTAGGTTTCGGGCAGTTAGGACAGGCACTGGGGGAGGGTATAGTTCGGTGGGCCACCAGATATTAGGAGGTGGGGGAGATTTCTGATTAAAAAATAAGACTTCTGTCTTATCAGTGTTGAGTTTTAAATTGTTCTCAGACATCCATGAGGCGATCTTTAGCATGCAATGGCGAAAGTTGTCAAAGGTTTTTTCAGCGTGGTCTTTGAAGGAGAACACCAGCTGGGTGTCGTCGGCATAGAAAGTCACTTTGATGCCACATGATTCGACAATCTTTGCCAATGGTTTGAGATACACGTTGAAGAGAAGCGGGCTTAGGGCAGAGCCCTGTGGGACACCCCAAGTCAGTGGCTTTTTAGCAGAGAGAAAGGATCCTAGCATCACTTGTTGAGTTCTGTTTTTTTAGAAATGATTTTATCCACAGAAGGGGAGGTCCGCTGATCCCTATCTCTTGTAAGCGAGTTATTAGTTTGTCGTGCGAGATGGTATCGAATGCAGCGGACAGGTCGAGGAGGACCAACATGGCCTCCTCTCCCCTATCCGTGCATTCTCTAATTGATTCGGAAACTTCTAGTAGTGCTGACTCAGTACTAAAGTCCGGTCTGAAGCCAGACTGGGTGTCATGAAACAAGCAGTTAGATTCCAGGTAGCTTGATAATTGTAATTGGACAGCTTTCTCTAGTACTTTAGCGGGTTTGGGCAGAAGTGAAATCGGACGGTAATTATCAAGACAGAGAGGGTCTATGCCTACTTTTTTTGGGATTGGGATAAGTAATGCATGTTTCCAGGCAGCAGGGACAACACTGGTAGATAAAGAGGAGTTCCAGATTTCAAGTAGGGAGTTATTGATTAGGGGGGCAATATCATTCAGGATTAAGGCTGGGGCAGGGTCTAGAGGTGAGCCTGATTTACAATCCAGAAATAATTTCGTAGCTTGTTCCTTGGTAAGAGTTTGAAAGGCTGTAAAGGCAGGGTTATGGTTAGTGTCGGGGACTTCATTACTGACGATGCCGCTTTGACGGATAGTTGCTGCGATCTTAATGATTTTCTCTTCAAAGAAATTTGATAGATTCTCGCACAGTGTTTGAGACATGGGAACTGGGGCAGCAAGTGCTTTGGGCTGAGTGAAGTCTTTCACTATATTGAAGAGGGTCTTGGAGGAGTTCTTTGCTTTGGCAATGGTGTCAGAGAAATAGGTGCTCATGTAATGGTGTTTAAGTTTACGAAACTCTTTAAGGCCTTGTCTGTAGAGGGCCTTGGCTGCAGGGTCATAGTTCAGTCTCCAAAGTCGCTCTAACTTTTTACACTTACTTCTATGAGCCCTGAGTTCTTGTGTGAACCATGGAGCAGAAGGTTTTTGTCTGTGGGAGGTGAGCAGACGCATAGGGGCGATTTTTTTCTATTGCAGAAGTAAGGTCATTGTTCAGTGTGCATACTGCTGCGTCCAGGTCGTCGGGAAGTGGGTTGAGCCTGTTGAGATAAGTTTGCTCTAAGGCAGTTAGAGAGAGTTTATGCCAGTTTCTGCCTTGAGTTCTTATGGTGGGTTCTTGTTTTTTGATTTGAGATAAGGAAATCTCAAAAGGTATGAAATAATGATCAGACCATGTGAGGGGTAAAAGGGGGAGGATTTTAAGATTCTCATGGTTTGAGAATATGAGGTCGAGAGTGTGCCCAGCGGTATGAGTGGGGCCTGTTACCTTTTGTGATAGATTTAGGTTTTGCATAGATTCCAGGAGTTGGGCAGCGCGGTTGCAGCTGCTAACATCCACATGGTGATTAAAATCTCCCAATACCATAAAGTCGGGGTGTTTAAGGGATAGATCTGCTGTCACTGCCAGTAGCTCTTGAGTGGCAGCTTGGGGGGAGTTAGGGGGAACGTAGGTCAAGATCCCGGAGGAGACGGCAGTGTTGGAATCTAGGATAGAGAAATATAAAGCTTCAATAGCTTTGATATTAGTAATTTTTCTGGTGATAATTTTTAGGTGATTCCTTAGGATTACCCCTATTCCTCCTCCTGATTTGGAGCCTTCGCGGCTAAGACCGGTAAATGTATAACCCGTAGGAATAGCTAGGGCAATGTCAGGGTTGGAGGAGACTTTGATCCAGGTCTCCGTTAGGAATACTATGTCCCAGGGTGAAGAGGACAGTAGAAGCCAGATGTCATTGGCGTGGCCGGGTAGTGAGCGGCAGTTCACTAGCCCCAGGGAGTAGGTTTTCTTGGGGGGGGATTGATGTTGACGGGTTTGTGAGGGCGAGCCCAGACGGGGAGAAGCGAGAAAGAGCAGTTAGGGCATTTGTGTGAGAAGGGGATGGGTAAGGGTAGGCAGCCAGGCAAAGGTGACGGGCGGGATGCCTTACCTATGTCCAGGAGTTGTGATCTGGTCCAAGTTAGTCTCTGGGCAGTAGGAGAACTAACAGCATGACGGGCCCTAGGCACGGAGCTGGCGCGGACGGGCGCAGACGGGCTTGCCTTAGGCGCGCCTTTGGCGCGCAAACTGCGCTCGTCCGCTGCGCGGCCGGGAAAGGCACATATTTGAGGTGTTAGGGGGTGTGGCCTCGAGAAGCCGAGCAAATGGCGGCAAGCCTGAATGGCGATCCACGTCAGCGCTAGAGTCCGCTGGGCGTGAGAGTGCAAAGGAGCAGCAGGTAGGCTTTAAAAACACAAAATACAGTCAATGTTTAAAATAGTTAAGGAAACACACAAGCACTTCTCCCGGCTTCCGCCTCAGGAGATTCACAGTCTTCTGGTCGCGCTCGCTGTCAGCGCGCCTAAAGTAGTCTGTGGGGGGGGCGTGGCTAGGGAGGTGGGCGTGGCCTCGAGAAGCCGAGCAAATGGCGGCAAGCCTGAATGGCGACCCACGTCAGCGCTAGAGTCCGCTGGGCGTGAGAGTGCAAAGGAGCAGCAGGTAGGCTTTAAAAACACAAAATACAGTCAATGTTTAAAATAGTTAAGGAAACACACAAGCACTTCTCCCGGCTTCCGCCTCAGGAGATTCACAGTCTTCTGGTCGCGCTCGCTGTCAGCGCGCCTAAAGTAGTCTGTGGGGGGGGGCGTGGCCTAGGGAGGTGGGCGTGGCCTCGAGAAGCCGAGCAAATGGCGGCAAGCCTGAATGGCGATCCACGTCAGCGCTAGAGTCCGCTGGGCGTGAGAGTGCAAAGGAGCAGCAGGTATGCTTTAAAAACACAAAATACAGTCAATGTTTAAAATAGTTAAGGAAACACACAAGCACTTCTCCCGGCTTCCGCCTCAGGAGATTCGCAGTCTTCTGGTCGCGCTCGCTGTCAGCGCGCCTAAAGTAGTCTGTGGGGGGGCGTGGCCTAGGGAGGTGGGCGTGGCCTCGAGAAGCCGAGCAAATGGCGGCAAGCCTGAATGGCGATCCACGTCAGCGCTAGAGTCCGCTGGGCGTGAGAGTGCAAAGGAGCAGCAGGTAGGCTTTAAAAACACAAAATACAGTCAATGTTTAAAATAGTTAAGGAAACACACAAGCAGTTCTCCCGGCTTCCGCCTCAGGAGATTCACAGTCTTCAGTGCTTGCTTTATAAGCCTTTATCTCGGTTTCCCTTCTTCTGCCTTTGGAAACCGATAACGTTTCCGTAAAGTGTACAGGTTTCAAGTTTAGATCACATGCTGCAGTGTAAACAAACTCAGTGCATGAAACATCAACCAATAGTAACAGGGTTACAGCTCGTTTCCCTATGCCTCTGTCTGTTTTCTTCGTGTCAACAGTTGTCCAGAAGCGAGTTTTTGTTGTGTAACAGGCACTATAAGTACGTTTCATTACAATCAGGTTCTTGTGTGTTAATGTGAAGAGGGTGTGGGTTGGTTTTGAGTGGGACCCTCATGTTGCTGTTTTGATTGTGGCTCAAGGATACAAACATTGGTCTTCCTGTTAACAAGAGCCCTCCTTTTTGCGTGATGTTGAATTGCCTATGCCAGGAAATCTTGCCACTGTCGTAACGAGCGCACGCACCGCTGCTGTCATCAGTAAGTGTGTATCAGTTGTGAGTCAGCACTCGAAGATCGCAAGTTGCCAGGCATCATTAGCACATGCAAACGCTTTTATCTCTATTCTAGTTGTTGCGGGAATGTAAACTATCTTTTTTTTGCTGGGAAAAGCCATAACATCTGGTTGTAAACGTCCATTTCGTAATGGTAATAAATGCACAACAACATGGTCCAGAATGCTCAGGGAAACAGTCCTGGTGAAACGAACACACACCTGACGTGACGACTTGAGATCTGTGATCAGGCGTTGCCTGCATTTTTCACTGTTATTCAGGAAGTGCTCCACTTTATCACCGTGTTTATTAATACATTCATCTAAACGTTCAAATGGGTAGCAGCACACTTTCAACATGCCCCCTCACCACACACACACTCACAGAAAATGACTTCACTGAATGGGAGATTTTATTGTAAGCAGAATAGGGAATAATTGCCCCTAAGGCTTTGTAGTCGCACCAGAAATGGAGCTTTTTGGGCATGCACACAGATAAATATAAACAAATCCGGCTCAAACTGTAATGCTGTTGTTGGCAGCTTTTTATGGTTTAAATCTTTTATTCGTTTCATAGAATTTCCCAGAGAGTAACAAACAAGACCCTCAGCTCCCTTGGCAACATACGAATGAGACATATGAGTCGCAATAACTGACATCACCTGCAGGTAATAAGCATGGAGCGGGTCAACAAATGTAGCAATAGCAAAGACAAAAAGAAAGGACCCCCAACCAACCCTCAACCCTGAGTCCCACCCATCCCACCCACCCCTCGTCCACTGAAAAAGAATAATAAGGAAAGGAAGGGAAGTGGGGGGAAGACAATCCACTGATCAGCAGCGTCGTTTACGACTCTTTGCAGAGCTGTCCTCTGGTATCTGCGATCTGAAAGAGACACGTTAGTATTAGATTCCTTAACTTAGAATATCCCCAGGCGTCAGACTGGATCCGGAAACTTTTGCGTAGCAGTACCCTTGCGCGTCGGTAGGCGTCGTCTGCGGCTCCGCGTCGGCGTCGTGGGCGCCGTGATGACGTCGTCGGAGTACTTAGACGCCGCCTCCGCGTGCTGACGTCAGTTCTTCTTTTTTCCGCGCCAGCAAGCGCAGATCTGGAAAAAGCAGTAACCCGTAGTCAATTTTTGACTAACTTTTTTGATCATTTTTGATCATTTCTCGAAGTCTTACGACTCCGATCGGTGCTGTAGGGATGCCTGGCTTTAAACACTGCGAGGATTGCGACCGCACGATGTCGGTCACGGATCCTCACCACCTGTGTCTAACTTGTCTAGGCGTCGACCACGACGACAAGACCTGCTCCGACTGCCGGGCCCTCTCTTCGAAAGCCAGGTGGGAGCGGTCCCACAGGCGACTCGGACTCCGGCAGTCGGTCCCGCGCCGCGAGAGGTCTCGGTCCCATGGGAGGTCGAGGGACAGGTCGCGGGCTCGGAGCCACCACAGTTCCAAGATTAGGCTGCACTCCTCCGGGTCGAAGTCGTCGTCAGGTAAGAAGCACAAGAAGTCCAAGAGGCGTCATCGCTCTTCGGACTCCCCCCGACGCTCGCGCGATGCGGCCGGGGGTTCGGGTGACACCACCCACGCGGCTCCGTCAGAGTCGCGGGCGCCGCGTCCAGCTCCACACCCTCTGGTCCCTGGGCAAGATGCGACGCCGGAGGAGATCGAGCGCTTCCACATGGCCATGAGGAAACTCTCTCCTCCGACGGGCTCCACGGCGCCTCCGGGCCCACCGGACCCGTCTGGGGCTTCTAGCGGGTCGGGGGCTTTGGCCCCGACGCCGTCGGGTGCTTCGGCCCCAACGCCGCCGACGCCATCGGGCCCGGCGCCGCAGGGACCCACAATCCCAACACCGCCGGCGCCTTCGGGCCCGGCGCCGCGGGACCCCGCTAGCCCTTCCTCGGGATCTGGGTCGTCGCCGGTGGACCTTACGACCTCCCCGGCGTCGGACCATCAGGTGTCGCCTCCGGCGGCGCCGTCCCCGATACCCCCTTCGTTCCTGTTCCGACGTCGGGACGGCCCCGATGGGCGTCGCTCCCGACGCCGCTTGGGGAGTTTAACTTCTATGAACAGGCCCCATTGATTGCGAACCCTGAGTATCAGGAGATGGGTGATGAAGGGGATTGGGAGGGGTCTGAGGACCCTCTGACCCGAGAGTGTCAGTCTTATGAGGACTGGGCAGGAGACCTTGGGGAGGCCAGTGGCCTGGACACCTCTCCAGACACTGGTTTTGTCTCCCCTCCTACCGTGGCTTCGGAGGAGGGGGCAACATACAGTGTGGTGTTGATGAGGGCTGCCAAAGCCTTGAGTCTTGAGCTCCCCGTCGCGGCCGTGAGGACTAATCTCCTCACTGAGGTCCTTAAACCGCAGTCAAGCTCTGCCGAGCCTCTGCTGCCCTTTAATGAGGCCTTGACCGACGTTCTTCTGGGCACTTGGTCCAAGCCCGCTACGGGTTCGCCCGTAGATAGGAACGTGGCGAGACGCCACCGCCCAGCCCCGGGCGACCCATGTTTCCTGTCCACCCACCCCACCCCCGAGAGCCTGGTCATCCAGGCCTCCAATTCCCAGACCGCATTCCCGTCGGCGCCGCCGGACAGGGAATCCAAGAGGTACGAGCAGTACGGTAAAAAGATCTTCTCGTCCCTTAGTCTGGGACTGCGGTCTTCCAACACCGCATGCCTCTTGGGCCGCTACACCCACTCTCTGTGGGATACGGTTGCTGAACTGCTGCCAGAGTGTCCGTTGGAGGTACGGGCCAAACTCGACCAAGCCCTTGTGGAGGGCCGAGATGCAGCCAAATATTCTATCCGGTGTGGGCTGGATACCACCGACTCACTAGGTAGAGCGATGGCAACGACGGTGGCGGTCAGACGCCACGCCTGGTTGAGGTCCGCCAACTTTTTCGGCCGATGTCCAAAACACACTGATGGACATGCCGTTTGATGGCCGTCGCCTCTTTGGCGACAAGGCAGACCATGCGCTTGAGCGCTTTAAGGACTCCAGGGCTACGGCCAAGTCCTTGGGCCTCTCGGCCCCGCGCCAGCAATCGACTGCCTTTCACTCTTTCGTGGCCACGGAAGGGGTGTACCCACACGTGCTGCCAGCCACGCTCCGCAAGGTAATACCCAACGCGGTGGCGGCCGTGGGAAGCGCTGTCCCGGCGGTCGGGGTCAACGGCGAGGTCAGTCCACACCTTCCCCCGCAGCATCCGCCTCTAAATCCTCCTAGTCCATACTTTCAGGCCCATGTGACGCCAGTGGGGGGCAGGGTTCGCCATCACCACCTCCACTGGCGCACTGTCACTTCGGACAGGTGGGTGCTGCAAATCGTCCGAATGGTCTACTTCCTCCCCTTCGAGGCGACTCCTCCAGCCATGCCACCGTTGACCACCGTGTATTGGTGGATCATTTGCGACTTTTGCAGGAGAAAGTTACGGCCCTCTTGGCCAAGGGGGCCATCGAGCGCGTTCCTGGGCCAGAAGTAGGGTGTGGTTGCTACTCCCACTACTTTCTGGTACCCAAGAAGGGCAAAGGGGGCCTACGCCCTATCATGGACCTAAGGAACGTCAACAGCTTCCTCCGGAAGGAGAAGTTCAAAATGCTGACACTGGCTCAGGTCCTAGCTGCCCTGGACCCAGGCGACTGGATGGTAGCTTTGGACTTGCAGGACGCTTATTTCCACATCCCCGTCCTGCCGGCCCACCGGCGCTACCTGCGGTTCACGGTTGGCCACGAGCACTTTCAGTATACCGTGCTCCCCTTCGGCCTTACCAGCGCCCCACGGGTGTTCACAAAGGTGATGGCGGTGGTCGCAGCTCATCTGCGCAGGTTAGGGGTTTCAGTCTTCCCCTACCTCGACGACTGGTTGTTGAAGGCGGGCTCGCCTCAGACAGTCGTCAGCCACCTCCAGACTACGGCAGATCTCCTGCACCGGCTGGGGTTCTCCATCAATGTGCCGAAGTCACACCTGTGTCCCTCTCAGAAGCTCCTTTTCATCGGAGCGGTTTCGGGTTTATCCACCCGAACAGTGGGTCCGGGATATTCAGGCTCTGATTCCCATCTTTCAGCCATTATCCCGGGTCTCGGTCAGGTTGACGCTGCGGCTTCTGGGGCTGATGGCCTCCTGCATCCTACTGGTGCATCACGCCAGGTGGCGGATGCGGGCTCTGCAGTGGGACCTGAAGTTTCAGTGGGCCCAGCATCAGGGTAACCTGTCCGACCACGTCCTGATCTCGGAGGGCACTGCGAGACAGCTGCAGTGGTGGCTCACGGACCGCGATTGGGTCAGCGGCAGATCCCTCTCCCTTCCCCAACCGGTGCACGTAGTTGTGACGGACGCGTCCCTCCAGGGCTGGGGAGGCCACATTATTTTTTCTCCCTAATTGGTCCCATCGAGAAAGTTCTTTGCTTCTGAATTAGATGGGACCTCTTCATGTAGATTTACTTAGTTTATGTAGTGTTGCCATGCAAGCATGATTGCTCCAACAGTTAAGCACATGCTGCTGACACCTATTGTATCTTAAAGGTCACAGGTTCGAAATTCAGCTCTTAACTCTGCCTTTTATCCTTCAGTAGTTGATACAATAACTAGCAGTACAGTCTAGAATCTTCTGTAATTCCAATGCTGTTCAGTAAAAATGATGCTGTTGGGCATTGTTAGTATACTTGGTTTAATTAATTTCTATGCTGAAAACCAAGACAGAAATGTCTTGGGGGGGGGGAGGGGGGGTGTGCTTGAGAGCCCACAGGAAGATGGCCGCGCTGTAGTGCAGCTCCGCCAGCCCTGAGCTCAATATCCGCAAGGAATCCTGTAATCTGGCGACCTTACTAGATAAATTGTATAGAAAACAGCTGCTGAGAGGTAGTACGACCGCTGGTAAGAGAAAGTTCCTAAGCAAAAAGGAAACTACAGCTATAAAACTGCTGTGACTGAGATAACAAGCTGAAGGCCACGCGAGACAAAACGCGGAGGCCGGGGCGAATGACTGAGGCCCTGCAAGTGGAGGTGGGGGGCGAGTGCTTGCACCCGGTGCCCGGCGGCTGGAATATAGCCTCTGGAGGTGGGTCTGGTGATCGGCCGATCTCGTGGGGCTCTAGATGGCACGCCCTGGAAGGCTGTCTTCCCTGATGGCTGGTGTTGGTAAACAGCGGGACAGAGATGGCGTGGCCTGAAGGGGCCTGAGGCACGCACACTCTACACTATAGGAGCGAGTTGGTGGCACGTGCTGCCATGGAGAAACTGCCACTGAAGCTTTACGAAAGCGGCGGTGGTGTGTTTGCGGGCCTCGGATGGGCGCCGGAGCAAGGGTGACCAGGCGTCCCGGATTTACCAGGACGGTCCCCGTTTTTCACCAGCTGCCTGGGCAGATTTCGAGAAATGTAGCTCATGTATCGGTTTTTGGAGAGGGTCGACTAAAAACGGGGGAGGTTTTTTTATGTTTTACAAAGCAGGGATAGTTAGCAGTTGTTCCAAGAAAGCAATTTATTTCACAGGCAAGATACTGGGTTTAAAAATTGCATCTTATATATTTTCTTACTGCCTGTTTTGTATTTCTCTGCAGAGGAGTGCTGTCATTCTGTGCGCTCGCTTGACGTAAAATTATAGTCCTTCTACTTTTGTGAAATGTCCAGTTTTCTTGCATAACATTCTGGTTGCCCTAACCGGAGCTGCCCTTAACTGAACCGGAGAGCGGAGTCCAGCACATAAGAGCACTTGTGGGCAGTAGGAGCTACGAAGAAACGCGGCGAGTGCGGGCGCAGTAAGGGAGTAGGTCTGGGAGAATGACTCCGCGCCCACACAGAGCCATGCAAAATAAAGCATGTGTCACTGTGGGCCAGTCCGGACTGCCCCCGTAGGGAGACCCTGGGTGCCTAATATGTGGCACGCAATCCCAGTCTCGAAGCCCTTTGACTGATGTAGTCAATGCATCTCGAGAGGGCCGAGGGGGCAAAGAGAAGCGCAGACGATTGGAATATTGAAGCGGCAGGACTGCGCTGAGGGTTTCCTCATACAAAGGGACTGTAATATATCAGTATTCAGGACGGACATGCTAAACAACCTACTAGCTGTGGTACATAATATGTTGGAGCACAAATAAAGCAGTAACAACAAGAATAATGCAATAATTACAAAAAAGAGACGGATGTACCACACTCCACAGAGGGTGAATACTCTGCTTGTGATGCAACAGAGTTTGCAGTCAATTGATGGCCAAATTGATCGCCTCAAACTGCGAATGGATAATTTAACAGCAAAACTTGAGCAGTATGCAACCAAATTGACATGGCAGAACAAAAGATCTCCACTTCCTAGGATACCACACAAGCTCTGAATAAGAAATGTCTCAACATGGAAAAAGTACTTGCCTTAATCCAAGCAAAGAATGAAGATATAGAAGGCCTCTCTAGAAGAAACTATCTTTGTATCATGGGGATTCCTGAAACAACAAATACTGGGAAACTGGAGCTATACATTCAGCACACGTGCAGCTTAAAACCTGGCTGTTCACCCAGGCTCGTGCATAACTCTGCCACCTCCATAGCATCTGTTAGTCAGCGCCATGAAACCTCTGGGTGTACGAGTGCTATATAAAACCTCGTTAACATAACATAACATGTGGGCAAATATCTTCGGCGCTGAGGCCCTGTCACAGATGCTGGTTGTAGAATGCGCTCACTGATCTTTAGGTATCATGATGCAATGAGAGGAGAGATGAATATAAGGATAGTAGTCGACTGGTTGTGGTGAGAAGCCTAAGAGGCCGATATGGGTATAAAAATTGATGTGCACTCCATGTAAGGTAAAGCATGTTAAAATGTATCTATCATTGATTAATAATTCATAACAGGAACAAAGAACTAATTGAGGTTTCTCAGTACTCATCCAAAAAGGTTTAATAGATTAGGCACAACTAAATCTCACAGCCACGCCTGTCCATCTGGTGGCTACTGTGACTGCAGCTGCCCCCCTGAGGAAATACCCCAGGCTAATTCATGGATTTTCAGACCACTGAGTAGCAGTGCTATGTTATTGGGTTCGTATAGTTAGCAGTGGCTATGTTGCATATAGGGGGTCTTTTGGCATGATTGGCGTGCTGAAGTGGGTGATGTGTGTGGTGTTAGAATTGTTAGATAATTGCTATAACGTAACATACTGCAGAATAAGATGCTACACACCCTATGGGTAGCAATAGAGACATGGGCCTATGCACTTCACTGGTACACTAATGAATATAAGATGCTGCACACCCTTTGGGAACAATAGCGACATGGGCATATGAACTTCACTGGAACATTAATGAATAGCTCCCAGCGGCTGGAGCCAATCTCAATGATCACCTGGAACGCCTGGGTTTGAATGACCCCAGCAAAACACGACAAGTACCAGCCTATCTAGATAGACACAATATAAAGGCAGCTCTCCTGCAAGAAACCCATTTGACCAAGGTAACAGAGAACACCATGGGAGCGAGATGGGCTGGGGTGAGGCTGTCCTCCTCATATTCACGTATTCCAGAGGAGTAGTCCACAGCCAGGGGTCTTCAACCTTTTCTGTATTGAGAGCTACTCATGTTCAATGAAACGCATTGACAGCTACTAATATTATTAGTGCTATATAATTTCAATTATTTTTATGTATCATATTTCAACCTAGCAAAAACTTTCTAATTTAATAAGCTGGGCTGCACACAGGTAAGCTACTCTGAGGTAGCTGGAGAGCTACAGTAGCTCACAAGCTACTGGTTGAGATGATCAAGGCAGATATACAATCCTACAAGGTGCAACCTATGACTCCCTGATTACGCTGGTGAATACCTATGACCCCAACATGGATGACCCACACTTATATACAACTGTATGGAATAGATTGCGATCCCTTCCTCAGACGGAGATCGTTTGGTGTGGGGTCTGAACGTGACGCTGGATGCAGCATACGGCAGGTCATCGCAATCACCCAGTCACAGCAGGCAGGCGGCAAAGGTGCTGTTGGATGGTATCGAAGAGTTTGGTATGGAAGAGATCCAAATGGTGGACGTGTGGTGGCTACGTAACCCAAGTACAGGAGAGGGCACTTTAATGTCGTCGATGCATGCCACTTGGTCCTGACTAGATTACTGTCTGGTGACCGGCGGGGCTAGAAATTGGACGATAAAGGTCAAATACCTTGCAATGACTTGCTCACACCATAAACCAGTTAAGCTGGTCATAGACGTCCCCACACACGTGCCCATACAGTATATATAGAAATTCAAAGCCACAACCTTGTTGTATCAAATATATAAAGAAACTATTCGGAAAGCTATAGAGGAATACTTTAAGATAAATAAAGTCTCGGTGGAAGGAGAAGATGCCCTGTGGGAAGCTTTAGGGCGACAATCGGGGTAATATGCATTAGCACGAATGCGGGTATTTTAAAAGATATTCGCATGAAACTGCAGAAACTAGAAATGGCACTAAAACAGCTAGAAACCGAGTATGAACGTCAGACTGGGCAGAAACCATGGCCAACATTAGGGACCACCTCTCACAGTAAATGCACATGACAGTGCGAGGGCTGTGTTACATAGCTCGTTGTTACGTGGCAAGGGCATACAGGGAGGATAGCAAGTTGCACCTGGACAGGAGACCATGTACCGTAGTAAAAGTTACTAATAGAAGAGGAGATGATTACTATGATGTACAGGGACTATTGAGAGCATTCTCTGACGATTATTGCTCCCTTAATGATTCCCGCGAAACGGCTACAGCAACAGAAATTGCAGAATATCTGGACGAAATTGCCATTGTGTGGCTTTCAAAGGGGCAAAAAGAATACCTGGTGCAACCCATAGCTATAGAAGTACGGGAAGCCATATGATCATTACCTAACTGGAAGGCACCAGGGCCAAATGGGCTAACCAGTGAATTTTATATGAAGTCCTGGTGACACCTTAACTCTTGGCCATGTATGAAGAGGCATATACTAAACAGACTCTATCGCTGAAGCTACGGGAAGCCATGATAGTAGCGCACCTGAAGCCGGAAAAACAGCCCGAGAGATGTGACTCGTACCGCCCACTCTCGCTTAGAAACACTGACTCTAAGATCTTAGTGAAAATTTTAGCCACTAGACTGCAGCCCTTACTGCCAAATATAATATTACCAGTCTGGCTTTATTCCAACACATTCCACCATGCATAATTTGCATACAATATTTGCACTCCAACACATGTTGATCCCTGACTTGGATACTGCATCGGTATTACTTGATGCTGCCAAAGCCTTTAAATCTAGAGAGTGGGAGTATCCGTTCACTATAGGAGGGCGTATGGGAATGTCGTCTACCTTTATAAAATGGGTGAGACTCTTATACACAGAGCCAGTGGTGAGAGTCATAATAAACAGGCACACAACGGAGCAGTTACCTATACACTGGTACGAGTCAGGGGTACCCTCTTTCCCCAATTCTGTTCACGGTAGCCCTAGAACCGCTTTTATGTGTGATAAGATAAAAACTTGAACCAGCTGCGCTAAAATTCCAGCAACTCCCCATAGGCATTTCATTAATTGCAGACAATATGGTCCTATATGTACGTCGCCCCACGGTACATCTATTGCCCGTTTTCAGAGAATATATTTGGTTTGAGAGAGATTCCGGCCTCCGTATCAACTGGGGAAAATCCATAATACTTCCGCTGACCACTTCTACTAGCCCCAACAACTTGGATTATCCCCTGGAATGGAGCACTGAACCAGTGAAGTACCTAAGAATGGATACGTAGAGACCCTGAGGTCGTAGTAAGGGAAAACTATGGTACGGCAATAACAAAACTATAAGATCAAATAGAAAGGTGGATCAATATACTGTTATCACCGGTGGATAGAGTAGCCATCATGAAAATGATAGTATTACCTAGGTTTCTCTCCCTATTTAGTAACATCCCCATAGTGCAACCTAACTGCTTCTTTAAAACATTGAGGACTCGCATGATTAGATTAGCATGGGTGGGTAAAGAACACAGAATAGAATGGGACACTATGCCGCTACCATATACCAGGGAGGCTTCAATGCACCAGACTTTAATTTATACTATTTATGCGCCCAAGATCGGTATGCACATTATTGGTTTCACCCTCTTGCTTATACACCACATTTGGCAGTGGAAATGGAAGATGCATACCCAATGCCACTGATAAATATTCTCCTGCACCAGCACAAAGACATACCACCCACAGAGAGAAACAAGATACATTGTACAACGGCGGCATGGAATGCCGTGGGTGCTAGAGGATGTAACCTCCCCTTGTGTGCCCAGGCAATGCCACTGTGACATCACCCAGCTAAATCAGTGACTCAGGAAGAAGGGGGCCTTACTCTACTTAAATGGGTGGGCATTGTGAAGATGGGCAATGCATACCCATAGGGACATTTCATGGATGCGGCAGACATGACCCATATTCGCAAGGAAATACCTTGATTTAAATTTACATATTACCGTCTTCGTGCTACAATTAAAACATTAGACCCATCATTTCCAGAGGCGCCCCCCACGTTGACCGCCCTGCAGACACTGATCACTGACCTCACGAGAAGACATATAGTCACAACACTATACAATGCAATGCAGGCAGAAGACGCACCGCGCAAGAAAAAGGCGCTTGAGAGATGGAACCATGTATTAGAGATGCCATTGGCACAAGAGGAATGGGAATTCTGATGTACCCGGACAGGGATGCTGACCCCCAATGGTAGCTTGTGCATTATACATTTCAAATATTTACAACACATGTACTACACACCTGCTAGGTGGCACAGATATGGGCTGCGGGAGGACACGTGGTGTACAAGATGTGGAGGGTCTGATGCAGATTTTCTGCATCTAGCATGTACCTGCTTTCCGATTCAGGAATTCTGGGGATAAAGTGACTTATGACCCTTCGATCTATAACGATGTGCCCTGTTGAATGTACTCTACGAGTGTGTTTGCAGGGATTAATTACAATGGTAAGTACCCAACAGCGGAAATGTACGGCAGTGGCACTGCTGTTGGCCAAGAGGAGAGTAGCCATTCACTGGGGGAAACACTCAAAACCCTTGCATAGACAATGGATGCTCAACATGATATATTGCAGGGATACCTCTTCCCTATGAAAGTAAAATTCTGTATTTTTTAAAATACATGCACATATTCTCTTCATATTTCTTTACTTGCCAAAGATTAGCAGCAAAGAAAAACGAGCATAGCTGAAAGTAAAGCAAATCAGAGTTTCTTTGAGGCACAGCAGGGCATGCTGCTGTGCAACATTTCCCCAAAAATGTACAAAGCCAACAGATCTCGCATAGGTGAAACTTAGTGGCTTTGTCAATGCTTGTTTTTGGGTTGATGCTGCTGTTTTTGTGACTCTATGCGTGGACTTAGCTAACCAGACTCCAACACATGTCCTCATTTGCATACAAACTTCTGGGATCTTGTTGAAGGTTATTTTTTATTTGCTTGCTTCAGTTACTGTTCATGTTGAAATGTTTCCTAGTGTGAGCGCCTAGAATGGGCCCCCAGTGCCTGTGTAGGTACTTACACTGTCCATACAATGGTATAAGTGTTCTGAGGCAGCAGGTACCATAGCAAAAACTTAGTATGTAAATGTACTACATGTCAAAATTAAATATTCATGCCAGACCATCGAACAAATGCATAAAACTCCTTGGCTGTCTCTGAAGAGTTTATCGAGGCTGTTATTCTTGCATAACACTCCAGACGCGCAAAGTATGGCTTCTGCCAAAGAGCCTGGGGCTACTTTGACCTCTCTTATGCGAGACAAGGAGGCAACTTGTATGGAGAAATCGTCAGATTTTACAGAACAGGAAGTTCTGAAAATTCAGTTATCCTGCTAGTGTGAAGATAGAATGCCTTGGTTTCAAAAGTATTACTATACCTGCATTAATGAGGGTTTTTGTTCCATATTGGCCCAGTGAAAAAGTACTGGCTGCATTACAGCTCTTTTTTTCTCTCTACGTTAAGCCATCCTGCACATCAGCCCATGCTGCTGTGCAACATGTCTAAAAAACATTGGCAAAACCTGTAGATTACGCATAAGCGAAACCTATTGGCTTTGTCATTGCTTGTTTTTGGGCTGAAGCTGCTGTTTTTTCGTTTTTGTTTTTCTCTGTGCGTGGGCTCTGTTAACCAGCCTCCAGGACATGTGCTGTGGCCCTCTAAAACATGTTGAAATGAGCTATACTCCCATATTTAATTTACCTATACGTCACTAATATATGGTACAAAGTGTTTTGAGGGCCTGTAAGTTAAATGTCGCTAGTGGACTCCAGTACCCATTGTGCCCACCCACTACAGTGATAGTTCAAACATAACTGCATGCATCACACTTTAGCCTGTCTGTGCGCTTTCGAAATTGCTAATGGGACCAGTCAAAATAACCTCTTTTGACAGACATAATCCCTCCTTTTAAATATTACTAATTCCCTCTAAGTAAGCCTTAAGGTCCATAAGGGAGGCTGCATGGTATTTAAAGCAATGGTATGTAAAGGTTTTTTTGTGTTGTAATTTTTTATTAAACTTTTGCATAACTTTCATCAAGAGAACAATAACTTAAACTATAGTTTACAATAGATAGATACATTTGTTGGAAAGAATAAATACAATTTACGTTTCTTGACAACTAACAATAGTATATAAATATATAAATTATTAATTCAGTAATGAACCTAGAAGGAAAGGAAAAGAGGAGGAGAAAAGAAAGAAGGAAAGGGAGGTAATATAAGAAAATCCAAGCGCAAATGGATATATAAATATCAATAGTAATAACAAGATCCAGACTGACATATAAAAGGATTTAAAAGCAGTAGTTTAAGATTGATAAAAAGTGTAATGTAAAATACTTGTAAAGAATCATTTTAGAAGATTAAGAAATGGAAAGCCATAACATGAATGTGAATAGATGTGTCTGATGGATGTTGATATAGTAAGTGATAATCTAAGTATAATTTAGGTGCATAATTACCATTCTACAAAATGCATGGATTAACCTAAAGGGGAGGAGGGGAAGAAAAGGTTAAATAAAGTTGAATATTGCAGCCCCAATGGTATAATGTTACGGATCCAGGGGGGGAAGGGTAGAAGTAAAGATTAATATGAAGAGAATGGTGATATAAAAATAAATAATAATATATTTAGAGAAGGTATCGGCTAAAAACATATATACTAAACACTTCAAAAGTAGTGGAGAATAATAGATATGATATCTGTAAGGAATTATTTACTAGTTGTCAATAAAATCACTGATTAATTTGAGTTGTACCCTGTAAATATTAATTAGTATTATTGCCTGGACCTAAAAAGGGTGACCATACTTGAAGAAACAAATCAGTCTGGTCCTGTATATTGTATATAATACGTTCATAAGAAGGTGTTTGAATCATGGTAACTAACCAGTTTTCCTGTGACGATGGGTTAGGTGATTTCCATTGCCGCAATATACATATTTTTGCTGTAGCTAAAGCTCTGTGTAAAAGTCGGCGCTGAGATTTAGAGCGTGTTTGTGATTGACGTTTATCATGCAAAAGAATGGTAGCTTGTGAGAGCGGAGGTTTCAAAGGCATTGTGGAATGTAAAGTTCTACTCACATAATTCCAGAAAAATTGTATCATTGGGCATTCACAAAGGATGTGAGATATGTCACAAGCATTACTATCACATCTCCAGCAATTAGCGTGGGAAGCCAAGCCAGCTCTATGTATTTTCGTTGGTGACCAATGGCAATCATGAAGGATTTTGAACAGACAAAATTTCAATCGTGCTTCACGTGCACCCTTATTTAGATCCTCAAGAATCCCTGTCCATTCATCATTCGTATATGAAATTGATATTTTGGTTTGCCATCTAATACGCAACTCCTGCAAGAGAGGATGTGAGAAAAGGTGGGATGTGAGTGTTTGGTATAGACCAGGCGTAACTCCTTTACTCTTCCTCTAGGTATGAAGATATGTTACTACTGGTGATGCCTGTGGCAACCAGGGTTGTGGCCCTGAGTTGATTCTCCACAAGGACTGTCAAAGCTGCGTATATTTTGCAGAATGTATGTTGGACTAATCAAATTCCTCTTGTAATTGTACAAATGTCTTAAGTTCCCCATCAGAGAGGACTTGATCTAGGGTATGAATACCTGCTGCTTTCCAGAGAGTCCTAGATATTGGTTGTCTATTAATATGTATGCTCGCATTGTCCCATAATGGAGCCTTTCTATGGAGACGGGGATGTGAACCCAATAATCTATGTGCTCGTTGCCAGGACCCACGCATGGCTGATAAGATTGGATTTATGATGTCATTATGATGAGTCCCTGTCCCATATAAGACGGAAAGGCCTGTTTCTGTTGATGAGAGATATATTTCTAGATGCACCCAATGTGGTACGTCAGAGTTTTTTAAAATCATGTAAGTCATTTGAGATAGCTGTAAAGCTAGGGCATAATGTTCCACTGAAGGTAAACTCATTCCTCCATAAGAAAGGTGGGCTTTTAATTTAAGGGCTGAAAGACGAGGTTTAGCTGAGTTCCATACAAAGGATTTTATTTTCGAATCTATAGAGCGTAATGTGATTAGAGGGATCTGAACGGGGAGCATACCAAGAACGTATAGAAAACGTGGGAGAGTAACTATTTTTATGGCTTGTACACTGCCCCACATTGATAGTCCCAATACTTTCCATTTTTCAAAGTTACGCTGCATTTGGATAATGAGGGGATTTAGGTTGTCCATAGTCATCCCTTCCAGACCTTTATTCACTAATATGCCTAAATATTTGAGGCACGAGGATTGCCAATGGAAGGGAAATCCATGTATTGCCGCTTTTGTAGTCCCATCTGAAATGGTTAGGGCTTCACTTTGGTCACAGTTAATTTTGTACCCAGAAAAAGAGGAGAAATTATAATATGAAGTATTGACAGTAAAGAATTAGGCAAATCCGGAATTGTAAGTAGGATGTCCGCCGCGTACAAATAGATTTTTGATTCTCGTATCGGAAGAGTGATACCTGTGATATTGGTAGGTTGGCGTATTGTGGCCGCCAAAGGTTCCATAGCTAGAAGGAAAAGAAGTGGGGAAAGGGGACATCCTTGACGAGTGCCTCTGCGGATTGGAAATGGTTCTGACATAAAGCCCCGCAATTTACCTGAGCAGTAGGATTATCGTATAGCAAGCGTATCTTGGTTATGAATTGGTCACCTAGCCCGTATTTTTGCAACACTTAAAAAAGATATTCCCATTCAATACTGTCAAATGCCTTTTCCGCATCAAGTGACAAGGCTAATGCATCGTTCTGAAGACTTTTGGCATACCAAGTGTGTGGGCTAATGTGCGAAGATGGTTCCTAGAAAAACGTCCTGGAAGAAATCCGACTTCTTATGATGGATCAAAGAGGATAGAACTCTACGTAAGCGAGATGCTAGAATGCTAGCTAAAATTTAGATATCACAATTCAATAGTGATATGGGTCGATAACTGCCACAAAGTAAAGGGTCTCTCCCAGGTTTGGGTAATACAGCAATGATAGCTTTATTAGATATGGGACTTAAAGAAGCCTCATGTTCTGCTTCCTGGAACGCAGAGTAAAGGGAATCAATCACTTCTGTACTTGCCCATCAATAAAATTCTGCAGGGAAGCCATCTTCGCCCGGTGCCTTAGGATAGGGTAAATTAGTTATTGTGTGTGAGATCTCTTCCTTGGTAATTTCTCCCTGTAGTATATCTCTATCTTCATCGGATAGGCAGGGTAAGTTTGCTTGTGTAAGGAAAGTATCTAATTTATCACCTTCAGCTTGATTTTCAGCAGTGTAGAGAGATTTATAGAACAATGCAAATTTGTTAACAATGTCTTGAGGTCTAGTTAAAGTAGTGCCTGCTGCTGATTTTATAGCTGGAATACCCATGGCAGCTTCTCTTTGTCGTAACTGTGCTGGTATTTAAAGGTTTAATGTTAAGCATGTCCTTACAGTGACAAGATACCCCCCCCCCCCCCCCCCCAAAAAAAGTTTTTTCTCACAGTTGTAGGGTTAGCTTTTTCATAAGAAATCATTGGGAAATAATATTACATTCAATAATTTTATCTCCACCGAGTGTGATGTTTATTCGTGGACTTTAAAATATATTTTTAGAAGCCCAATTTACTGGTAAAGTCAGATTTGTATTGCATAATTTGAAAGCCACCTAGATATATGTGAACCTGTTTTCTAGGGGTGAGTACATGTGTGTATGTATGTGTGTGTGTATATATATATGTCATCATTTAAAAAAAAATCACTAATATTTTATATCGCATGCATATTTAATTAATTCACACGATGCATTTTTTATTTTTTTTGAAAATTTTTTATTAATAGGAAGGAATAGTGGTTAATCAGTTTCACACAATTTGATGGTATTCGTTACAGTTTGTACATTTCACTTTTTCGTATGTGACAAGAAACCGCATTGAAGCAAGGACTGTGTTACAGTTAACCTTAGGAGACTTGTAGATACAGTAATCAATGGTCCTTTTGCTTGTAGTGTATTCCTCCATTTCCCCTCGGATACGATTCAATGAAAACATTACTTTTTTATAGTACAGAATAACAAACTTCCCATTCCCCCCCCCCCCCAACCATGTGTCATCATAGCCAGTGTGTCTCCACCCTCATCCCGTATCAGCATATGTCTTAGATTGCACGTCGTAACATAGCCAGGTCAGAGCCAATAATGTCGCCTTGTGTTGTCACTGAGGCAACTACTCCTTAGCCGGTCAGCTACTCCTCCTCCCCCTCCGAGTCAAGGTCATCTCCCTCTGGTAGGGGGTCACAGATTTCACCTCTGTATACATTCCACGCCGCCCATACTTTGTTCCATTTGCGGGGCGCTGCACGTAGCACGTATACTGACCCTTTCTGTCACCATTAGGATGTCCATGTTCTTAGCCCATCTATTGGCGGTGGGCAGGTCTGGTGCGCCCCACTTCTGCGCTATATCCCGCTTAGCCACTGTCATAGCCAGAGTCGCCCATATCAGTTCGTATCTATTCAGGTCATTGGGGTCCCAGATGTTCAAAAGGCACCTACGCGGTTCAGGCAGTATAGAGAGTTTAAGGGCTTGGGAGATCGAGCGCAGTATTTGACTCCAGAATTCACGTATTTGTGGGCATTCCCATAGTGTGTGCAGCAGTGTCCCCTCCTCCCCGCAGCCTCTCAAACAAAAGGGATGTGGTGCTCTCTGTATTTTATGTAATAGCGTCCTTGTATAGTAGATGCGGTGCAGGATTTTAAGTTGCACCAGTCTGAGTTTACTTGAGATTCCAACCTCCTTCGGGGAGGCCAACGCCTCATTCCATTCAAATTCATCTGTCCCACCTAGTTCCCCCTCCCATTTCTCTTTTAGTTTCAGCGTTGGGTCTTTGAGATTATTGATCAGTTTTTTATACGTAAGGGAGGTAGCGCTTTGGACCATGAATTCTGTTAGCAGTCTATCTTCTAACGGGGAGGAGTCTGGTAGAGTGGTGCCTGCAGGAATCGCCTGTAGTAATGCGTGTCTGATTTGAACATATCGGAATGTTTCTGTGGGTGCAAGGTTATACTGCTGTTGCAGGTGTGTAAATGGTACTACCGTGCCATTGTCCCAGAGGTCCCCTACCGTAGAAATGCCTATGGAGTCCCACCGCTCAAATCCCTTACAGCCTCTGAGGTTCCCCAATGTCTTTGTGTCCCATAACGGTGTCATATTGGTGATTCGACCCACCCATCCCAGTCGGGCCTGTGCCATGTGCCACAGGGCCGCCGTATGTTTGGTCGGGCCAAGTAGGGTTTTAAGTTGTGACTTGTTATAGAGCACAGACAGCATGCAGTCCGTTCCTAGTTGTGACCAATCTGCCCGGTAGGCAGGGTCCTCTTTCGGGGCGTGGATCCAGTAGTTTTTAACTTTCAGTTGGGCCGCCCAGTAATATAGTTGAATGTTGGGGAGCGCTATTCCTCCCTCGTACCAGCTTTTAACCAACTTATCGTAAGCTATACGTGCCGGACCAGTATTCCAGAGCAAGGTATTGACCAGTGCCACGATCTGCTTGAAGTACCGTGGCGGCACCAGGTGTGGAGTGTTCTCTAGAACATAGAGGAGTCTCGGGAGGGCCATCATCTTATATAATGCTGCCCTACCCAGTAGGGTCAGGGGCAGGGCCGCCCAATGCCTAACGTCCGCCCGCAGGCGATCTATGGGTGGCTTCAAATTGCTGGCAAAAAAGTCTGCTTCTTTACTTGTGAGGACAATACCTAAGTATTTGAAGGAGGCCGTCGTCGTAAGTAGAGGACAGCTCTCCTGCAATTTCGGCGCCGGGCCATGTAATGTATATATGGTAGATTTCGACCAATTTAGGGTGTAACCCGATGTGTGCCCGTGAGTGTTACAGAGGTCTAGTAGGGCCGGGATGCCTGCCTCAGGTGCGGTCATATAGATGAGCATGTCGTCCGCGTATAATGAGACTTTGTCCTCCCACCCCTCCTCCCACCTAATGCCTGCGAATAAGGGCGTAGACCTGATCTGAATTGCCAGGGGCTCAAGCACCAGTGCGAAGAGCAAGGGGGACAAGGGGCAACCCTGTCTAGTTCCCCTGCCTAGTAGGAACCTCGGTGATATGTGGCCATTGGCTACTACCTGCGCGACGGGCTTCGCGTAAAGCAGCCGTATCCACGCCATATATTTCGGCCCAAATCCCATACGTTCTAGTACCATGAAGAGGTATTCCCACTCCACAAGGTCGAATGCCATTTTAGCGTCGAGAGAGAGAATCACAGCCTGCTCTGTGAGGAGGTGCGCACGGGCCATCACACCATGGACTCTTCGGAGATTCATTGCAGTGCTCCGGTGGGGCATAAAGCCCGACTGGTCAGGGTGGATCAAGGTGCTGAGGTGGGGCATCAAGCGGGGGGCTAGAAGTTTAGCCAATATCTTGGCCTCAGCATTCAGTAACGATATTGGGCGATATGAGGTACACTCAGTCGGGGGTTTCCCCGGTTTGGGTATCGCTACAATCGTGGCCGTGCGTTGATCCAGCGGCAGTTCTGCTCTATCCCTGCTTTCTAAATACATGGCCAGTAATGGGGCACTGAGGTCTGGAGCCATGGACTTGTACCACTCTATCGGTATCCCATTCGGCCCTAGTGCTTTACCAGACTGTAACGCCTGGATCGCCAGCTGGATTTCTTCCTCCGTCGGGCCTACTTCTAGGGTATCCCTATCTTCTGGTGTAATACTGGGGACGGCAATATCTGCTAATGTTGCCGCTGCCATCTGCTGTGTGACCCTTCGTTCTGGTGTGTATATTGTTTGAAAATGTCGTGCCAATGCGCAAACAATGTCTTCTGGGTGCGTCAGTGTCCGCCCGTCCTCCGTGTGCATTCTCAGAATACCCTTCGCTCCATGCCCCCTCTTATCAAGCCATGCCAGCATGCGACCCGCTTTGTCTCCCACGTCGTATATTCTATATTTAGTGTTCGCGATGTATCCCTTTTCTGTCGTTTTAAGGTGAGCTAGGTATTGTTGCTGCCGAACCATGAGGGTGTGTGCCGTGGACGGGGAGGGGTCTGCCATGTGTGCAGTGTTGGCCGTGTTGAGTGCAAGTTCCAATTCTGTGAGTTCTTTTCGGGAATCCCGTTTGTGGCCCGTGATAGTTGCAATGGCCGCCCCCCTGAGGACTGTCTTGTACGCCTCCCACAGGGTGGATGGTGACACCACCGTGCCTGTATTTTCAGCAAAATACTGCGTTGTCACAAGTTTAAGTTTTTTCCGAATCTTGGGGATTTTCAAAAAGTTGGGGTAAATCGGGTAGATCCGTGCGCAACTTTTCCCCCCGGTGGTAAGCGACAGGACAATAGGAGAATGATCGGATATACCCCTGGGCAGTATGTCTACTTTGTCCACCATGTCTAGTCCCAACCCCAGTGCCATGAAATAGTCTATACGGGATAAGCTATTATGTACAGCTGAGTAATGGGTGTATTGAGTGGCCTCGGTATGCAGTTGGCGCCAGATGTCTACAAGACCCAGGGCTTCTACAAAATCCGATAGAGGTGCAGTACCTCGTGGTCGGGTCCTAGAGGGAAAGGTGTCCTTAAGTGGATCCATGATTGCATTAAAGTCCCCCCCAACAATCGTGTCGCCGTCTGGGAGGTCGAGGAGGAACTTGCCTAGTGCAGGCAGGGCCACAGAGTGTAGTGCTGGGGGGATATAAACCGATATCACATTCAGAGATCTGCCCTCCCATTGCCCATGGACTGCAGCAAATCGACCCTGGTCGTCCGCCACACGGCGTGTTATAATAAAGGGGGATGACTTTTTCACCAGTATACCCGTACCCCTGGAGCCCGCAGTGAATTCTGCGTGTACCGCCATTGTGTAGCCACGCCTATCAAGTGCCTTGCAGGTGGTCCCTGTGAGGTGGGTTTCTTGTAGGAGCACCAAATCTGGACCGTGCCGTTTTATGGCCTGTAGGACCAAGCCTCTTTTAATTTTGTCACCTAGGCCTCTGACATTCCACGTTAGCATGCGCAGTGGGGGTACCCCTCTAGTTACCGGGGAGCCCTCAGCGGGCGTGTGATTAAGGGGCCTGGCCATGAAGTCGGTGAGAGAGCATTGCACACAACGTGCCCCTTGGACTAGCGCATGTGTCGGTTCGTGTTATGCTGTGTAGGAGACATACAAATGTCAGGGTGGCAAGACAATGCAAGCGCTGAATGATGACTATAAACAAAAACATGAGTTCTAACAAGAAAACTTCAGTCCCATCCCCCCTCCCTGCTACCCTGCTCCACGGACCAACCCCCGCCCGTTTCCCCAACTGTGCAGAGTGCTTTAGTCCTTCCCTAAACATCTTACTTGCTTGTGGGGTTGGTGAGTCCCCCTCGGACACTGCCTGTGCCCACCTTACTCAGCCGCGTCAGATCCACGGCGTCAGCGGCACACTCAGTCTCATATCAATACATTTCGGCTTTAACCCGGAGCCAAATGTCCAGAGTCCAGCGGGTCCCTCTCCAGATCTGATTCCGTTTCATCCGCGCCTTCCTGACGGGGCGATTGGGAGGTCGGACTGTGCGTCGCCTTTGTAGTACGATGTTGCGGCCGGTCTCGATGCGGGCGGCGGTGCTGTCCCGCCGGTCTCCAGCCCTCCAGCCACTCCTGTGCCACCTCCGGCGTGTCAAAAAACCAGGTTTTCCCCTCGGCCACAATTCTCAGTTTAGCGGGGAATAGCATAGAGTATGGTAGTTCCCTGTCCCGTAGTGCTTTCTTGACCTCCGTGAAGGATTTACGGCGCCTGGCCACCTCGGCCGTGTAGTCAGGGAAGAAGGCCAAAGTTGCATTTTGGATCCGCACCGGCGGTGTGTTCCTCGCTGCCTGTAGGATCGCATCCCTGTCCCTAAAATTGAAGAGCCGGGCTAGCACAGGTCTTGGTGCTGCTCCCGTCTTGGGCGGGCCCCCCGGGACTCTGTGTGCCCTCTCCACCGAGAAGAAGTGGGACAGGCCTTTGGGCTGCAGCTTGTTTTTAATGAGATCTTCCACATAGAGGTCCATGGCCCCCTTCCCCTCCGTCTCCGGAAGCCCAAGGATGCGCACGTTGTTGCGTCGCGAACGCCCTTCCTGGTCGTCCAGCTTGTCGTGCAGGAGCTTGGTTACTTTCTGCATTTTCTCCATGGCCACTTGGAGTTCCGAGGTGTCTTCCACAAGTGACTTCGTGACCACCTCTACTTGCGACACCCTCTCCGCCATTTTGTGAAAGTCCGCTCGCAGCAAGGAGACTTCAGAGGAGATGGCGCCCACTGTAGTTTTTACCTCTGAGAGTGTTTTCATGATGTCTTCCAGCGTTACTTTTGTCGTTCCTTCTGTGTCATGGGTATGGGTATGGCCAGTGGAGGATCGCCCTGTATGTTGCTGTTGCCCTTGTTGTCCGTAGGCAAATTTGTCCAATTTGGCCTGCGTGGATCCACTCCGAAGGCCTTTACCCGCCATGGTGCTGGGGCTCGCGAAAGTCGGAGTCTTGCCCAGCTTATTCGCAGTCTGCGCCACGTCTGATTCCGCCGACTATAGGTACCAGCCAGGGAGTAGTAGGTCGATGGGCGTCGTACAGAGTTTCGCCCTTCGTTGTCTGTGCAGGTCTCACTGGTCGTTGCGGGGATGTAGGATAGGCGCGGCGGTGGCTGTGCTGGTTCCTGGTGATTCGCTGTACACCGCGTCCTGAGGCCCGCGCTCTCGCCCCGCGATATTTTCACCTTGTGTTGGAACGGCCCCCGCAGCCTCCAAGTATGTTCTGCCGTGCTGGTCCACCACCCTCGGGCACACCGGATGGCGCAGGTTCCGAACCCGGGCAGCCGCCTCCCTACAGGCCAGGCAAGCCTCAGTGTACCGGGTCAATGTCTTCACCAGGTCAGGGCTGCTGCCGTCTTCAGGTAGTATGCGGGCCCTGAGGCTCCCCCTCGAGCTCCGCATGTAACTACAGTATGGCGCCGTCCCCCGGGGGCACCGATGTCCCTCACCCCAGTTCGGAGCCGGCAGGACCGTCCACTGCGGCCCCACTGTCAAGCGGGGCCCAAAGCCCGCCTCAGTCGTCGTCCGCAGCCTGCCAGGCCCCCGGGGGGGGGGGGAGGGTCGAGATTCCAGCGCTGTTCAGCGCGGCCAAGGCTGGATTCGCTCTTTCTAGTGTGCTGCGCTGGCCCCACGGGATGAATTAGCAGAGTGTGTGTCACCAGACGACGCCACCAGGCGTTTCAGACCGGTTGTGCGCTGGTAGGCGGGTACCGGGATGTGTCCCCCCCTCTCGGCCGGCTCGGCTGCACTTCCGCCGGGGCCTGGGTGTTACGCAAGGCCGGTGCTGCTCCTCCGGCGGTAGGCCCAGACTCGCCACTTGGTGTACGTCAGGCTCCGGACCTCTGATTGTCCCGAAAGTCAGACCGGTGACACCGCTTCAGCCCCGGATCCGAACGCCGCCGCTTCAGGCGGGCGGGGTAGCGGATAATTGCGTCGGATTTGCTGTGAGGCTACAGTGCCCTCAGGAGCCCACACGCTAAGCGGCCGCCATGCTCGGCTGCTAGCCACGCCCCCTGCCACGATGCATTTTTTAATAATTATAAAAATGTTCAATAAAGTTTTAATGAAAACATGTCTATGACTTTCTTTTTACTAAGTTTTTATTATTACATTTTGTGGTTGAAAAACTTTTTAAATTAAACAAGCATGCCTCTGAGTCTTTCTTTTAATACTTTTTGGTCCAGAAAATGAAATCATAAAAAGAACCACAAGAGGACCTTGAACTCCAGCTGAAGAGCATAGAGCTTCAGCTAGGAGTGCTTTTATGAGTTTGCTATGTTCAACTGCAGTCATTGATTTAATGACCCAGGAAACTTACAGTTTTTTTTTATGGTGTTGGAGACTACTGGACTCCCTATAGCCCTTAACAACATAAAAAATAAAGTTTTGTTGCTGATCCCCCCCCCATTCTAGGGGCACTACTAAGCTTAATAAAATATAAAATGTAAGGCCCTTGCAGGACATTATGGGGCGCTCCTTCTAAGGTGTAGGGAATAATAAACGAGCGGCTACCGATGCTCATTTATTATTCACTTTAAACATTTTTTTTACTATGGTTGTCCCGATGCCCACCCGGGAAACACTCTACTTTCTTTTAATCAGGGGAGGTGGCTGCGCTGTCCCCCTTTCCAATTCACAAGTGGCCCCAGGGACCCCATCACCCAGGGCCTTTAAAAAACATAAAGGTAATTGGGAGCTGAGAGGCCCACCTTTGCAAACCTTAAGGGCCCCGGGAACCCCATTCAACAGGGCTAATTGAGCCATGGTGGGTGTCCACCCGTGGCACCCAAAATAATTACGCAGGTGCTGGTGGGAGGCGGCAGTTTGTTTTTGCTCCTGCCCACTGGGAGCAGCTGTTTTTAATTGCTCTAGCCGGTTGGGAACAAAGTGGGGCTCCCTGCCCAGGCGAGTGTGTGCTGCGCCCTCACTCTCCCGGGCAGCGAACTACTGTGTCTGGGGGTGGGCTCCCCCGCACACTGTGTATCTTGCCCTGAGGTTTGGGGTCTCTGGGGCATATAACAGTCCGCGGTCTGGGATTGCGCGGCCCTCTTCCCTTTTTACAATATTTGGTCCCAGAGTATGGGGTCCTTCCCTTTATAATAACTTTTGGCTCTGGCATGGGGATACATGGTCCTGCCTAGCTTGGGGAAGGGGTCCTACTCACGCCCCTTCCCCATATTTAATAAATTGCTATAAGGAACACGCCAAAGGGTGTGTTTAAAAAAAAAAAAAATATATATATATATATATCACAATCCAGCAGTATTGAGACTTAAACATTTCTGGGACCACCCCCAAAAAGACTAGAGGGGCATGGTATCCTAACTTGCCCCCTTATATCAATTTTAAAAACTATTCAGGACCGGGGACTAAGTCCCCGGAGTCCTGTAATGTCTTCTGCAACATTTTCCAAGTTGTTGCGCCCTGCTAATCAGAGCACTACTCCTACAGGAGCTAGATGGCCCAAGGGGGGGGGGGCGGAAGCCCCATTGGGCCAATCGGAACAATCTATTTTTAAAAATTTGGTTTGATGAACTCTCGAGAGAGTCCCTCTAACCCAACAATCCAGATATACAAATATTTTTTAGACTTATTGTCTCCAAAACTACTGAACGGACTATCCCCAAATCATTAAAAAAGGATGCTTTCTGGACCAAGATCTAACTTCCTGTCAAGTTTGGTGCAAAACTGTTCAGCGGTTTTGCGGTAATGCTTCTTAAAAAAGTATGTGGAAAATGAATGGTAGTTTGCGTTTTGGGACCCCCCTTTTTCTCAACCTCCCTTTTGATCGATAACTCTAAAACGTTCTTTGGACAAACTAGGAAAAAAGAGAACGTTTTTGGAGTGTTTTGTCGAGATTCGTCATATACACACGCACATATACACTTTGATGGTCTTGTGTCCAACCATGCATGAAGTATTGTAACACCACAGGACCGGAGTAGGGACTACTGTGTTTCATACTGTTATTTTTTTCATTTGTCATACTTTCTTGGTTTCACACCATATTAAATTAGACGTTTGTTAAAATCCAAGGCTCTTTTTAATGATTGAAGATGTATTTAAACTCCAAACATTCTCCCAGCATATTGCTACAGAATGAATAATGACTTGGCACTGACAAAGTTCTCTACATCTTCCTTTTTTCTTGAGGTTCAGTCATCTCTCATCTCAATGGTTTCTGCACATCTTCGCAACCAGATAATTTATATCCATATTCACACTACAGACTCTTGGGGGTCGATTCCGATTCGGGAAAAAACGCTCCGAATAGCGGTTCGGAGTGTTTTTCCCATACAATTCGTACCCTGCAACGTCACGCGTACGTACGTCGAAGTAAGATTCGTGCCAGGAGCCGGACTCAGTACGAATTGTACAGAGACCGTGGACTCTAATCCCCGTACGAGTCTCCGTCGGAATCCGCTGTACCCAACATCTGTACGGCTCGCGGCTGGTTTATACGACCCAGCAAGTACGATACGTGTCGGGTACGCACCGTTCGACCCTTTTTTTACGGGAGATGAAAACAGCCGTAAAAGCAGAGTTCGCGCCGAAACAGGTACGGAATGGCTGCCCACCCCGGGTATGGTGCATACCCCCATGATCGTAGGGGTACTCCCCGTACACCCAGCGTACATGGGGTACGGTGCGTACCCCCCCATGATCGCAGGGGTACGCACCGTACCCCATGTATGCTGGGTGTACGGGGCGTACCCCTGCGATCATGGGGGTACGCACCGTACCCCATGTATGCTGGGTGTACGGGGCGTACTCCTGCGATCATGGGGGGTACGCACCGTACGGTGTGTATGTGATTGTGCGCTTTTCCATACGAATCGCCCTTACCTGACGTGGACCGTACGGATCGCGTCCTGATGTCCCGGTCCGGATCGTACTCGTCGGGTCGTACGGCATGTGTACGAGTCGTACGGAGAGGGCTCCGGATACGATTCGTACAGACGTTTTTTTTACCGGATCGGAATCGACCCTTTGGTAGCTTCTTTCCAGGCTTAGTGCAGTTCAGTCTCTATTTGGTATGTAGGTCCTTCATGAGTACTGCAGCTTGAGGGTTTCATATGATCTGAAAATGTCTGGCTTCTTGGTTCAATTAGTACTTTTGCCAAACTCCTGTGATGGAAGCTCACAATGCAGCCGTCTGTTCAGATTTACGAAACATTAGCCTGTCTTAGTAAAAATAAAACTGTGGCAGCCTCACAGCTGAAGGTATCTGTTAGCTTGAAGAGCTCCAGACCTCAATCTTCTGAAGGGTAGTCATGAAAAGCTATGCACCTTATTAACTTTGATACTTTTAGTCCCGATAGCCCTTTGTATTTCAAGTTGTCTTTGCCATTCTCTGGGTCTGTATCCATAAATCTATGTTGCCTGTATAAGGGAGCTTGTGTTTGCTGAATTATATGAATTATTGCAGGGTGGAGACTGCACAGAATAGCTGCATACACAGTATTTATGCCCTCTTGTTTCCTATTTGAAAGCTGAGCATATATAGCATGGTCACTAGTCTATTTTTGCCAACTCCGTATCTACATAAGTTGATATTGTGAAGAAGTCTGTTTTCTATTCCATATATGATAAACGTTTTCTTTTCTGTCAACAGATTTGCATCGAGGGAAATATTGCAAGTGGAAAGACAACCTGCCTTGAATATTTTTCTAAAACTCCAAATATTGAGGTAATAAATGCAAAGTGTTTTTGTTTTGTGCATTCACAAATGCATGTCGACAAATGTGTTGTATTTCTGACATTCCTAAAAACCCACTTCTAATAGTAGTTAAGTCACCTATGTGTAGTGTTGAAGCCCAAACGAGCTATATATGTATAATGTGTAGACTTGAGGAATGCCATTCATGAAGTTAGCATGTATCTGCAGTAACAAGATTTGGGGCCAGATGCACGACCCTTGTAAATTGCTCCTCGCAATTTGCGCTCAATTGCGAGTCGCAAATTGTGATGCGCAATTTACAATGTACTACAGTGTCGGAGACACTGATTGCGATTCCCAATGGGGTAGCAAAATGGGAGACTCATGAATATTAATGAGCCACTCGCAATTTGTGACTCTATTGGGAATGGCTGGCCCTCCCTGGGATGGCGGCGTGCTGGGCTCAGCAAACCACCATGTCTGGACCTGATTTTCAATGAAGCAGTTTTTTTTTTTAAATGCAGCCCGTTTTCCTTAAAGGAAAATGGAATGCATTAAAAAAAAAACAAAAAAACGAAACGTTTTAGTTTCGTTTTTTAAGGGCAGGCATTGTTCCCTGTGACCTCTGCCTGCCCCTAAAAATATTATCCCCATGCACTTGCAAAGGGGAAGGGTCCCCTGGGGACCCGTTCCCTTTTGCGAGTGCATTACCACCCTCTTGAAGAGGGTGGTAATTTGCGAGTGTTTAACATTCATACATGGCGTTGGGGTCGCTATTAGGAATGGAACGCCCCTTCCTAATAGCGACACGCAATTCCTAAATAGTGAGTTGCAAATAAATTGCGAATCGCTATTTAGGAATTGTACATGGCCCTGTGACATTTTGCATGCGCAAACTTGTCACAAACCCATTTGCGCATGCAAAATAAGGTTGTACATTTGGCCCCTAAAGTGCTAATTAACTGTATATATTGGAGAAGACTTTATTATTTGAAAAATCAAACTTTAAAAAGAAATACCCATACTTTTATTTACTGTTTAAGGAAAGGAAGGGACAATCTGGATATTTGTTGCAGTACCGCTGAAGTAGTAGTATAGCGTAGAGGAAAAGGACGTCTTTTGTCCAGCACCTTTTCAGTTGTTGCAGTTCTTAAATGGTGATCCATTTGTTTGTGTAGCACATTTAAAAATTTAGCACAACATAGAGGAAGACTAAGGGCAACCATTTTTGTGTTCCTCCTTCACATATGGCTCTTTGGTTAGAGCTAGACATGGTTTTTACCCCCTGGCAAGGTTGGAGCTCTGCCTCGAGGGCTCTTAAACCCATGTGAGATATCTGGACTCAATTTAATTGATTTGTCACTCTGTGATATTTAGTTTTGTCATATGCAGAACGCAATATTTCTGTCTTTTTTGTCAGGAAATACTTCTTCTCTTTATCTTCTGGGAGTTAATATTTACTAACGTCCATTAAATGTTATATTTATATATATATATTAGATCAGCTACACCAAGGTGGCATTCGTGCACTTTCCTTGAAGCCAAAGTAAAGTTGTATTAGATTGAAGCTTGGAACAATGAAGTAGATGACATTAGGGAGGGTGAAACCTTGTAAATTAAAGAGCATTCATAATGCATTTGTTTCTGTTTGGTTTATTCCTAAAATAATTTGGTTCTCATCCAAACAGAAGAGTCTTCAAATCCTTTGTTGAAGACTAGAAGAGAGGTTTGGGTTCTGAAGTCAGAATGAGGGTGCTCTTGAGTGATGTTGCTGATCCATAGAGTATCTGAATATGGGTTTTGGTGAGTCAAATATCAGGATTTCTAGGAGAATCGAGCCCTTGTTGTAAGTCCTCTTTGGCCTCCTAAAATAGTGGGGAGACAGGCCCTAAGAAATCTATTTGCCCACTCGCTATGCTGAGTCAGATTTGACCATGGCAAGCTATTCTTCGGGTCTACTGGCCTGGCCTGGTCTGGCAAGCTCGAGCTAGCAAAGAACAGGCGTTGTGTTCATTCAGAAAGTGAATGAGCAACAAAATGCCTTTAAATCTTGTTTTTATCTTCTCACGTTTTCTATGGATGCAAACGCAGAGGCCAATTGCCTGTTTATGTGTTCTAACAAATTGCTGCTTATTTTATCCTGGAGATTTGTGTTTACTTTTCTTTCTCTGACTGCAATGTTAGAAGACTTTGTAAAGTGAACTGACTGACAATTGTGCGGGGCACACGACATTTAAATGGCTTGTAAATAAACTGTATACATATTTCAGACTATATTTCAGTTACAGATAGGGAACCACTTTTTGTAGTTTGGACAATGCTAATAGACAACTAAGTGGCAAGTCAGCGGTCATGTGTACCCTTTATGTGAGCTAGATGTTTATTATACATAGAGCAAAGTATAGTTTATCAAATGAAACCAAAGGTTTTTATACAGCAGACAAGCTAAGCTCACATATTTGGAAGGTGTTCTCACTGGTGATAATGTAGAAAACGGTGACTCTGTAAAATAAAATATTTGCTTAGGATCACACAATGTGAGACATGTTTTTGGGTCCAATAATTAATGTTATGTTGAGCTGATTATTCAGGTCACTAGATCTGCAGGTTTTCTAACATTTTTCTGATTTTTCGAGGCGTGAAGGTTAGTTGTACAGGGAGGATTACTAAGATGACTTGCTTTGTAAGCCACACATGCATCCAACCTTGAATGTAGGATTCTCTCTAAGCGTAACCAATGCTGGTCTCGTGGAATAAGTAAGATATTACTGTGGATGTTAGAAGTCTAGATGTGGAGATCTGAGCTGCTTTCAGAAATGCTAGCTAGGACTCTCGGTTTCCAGGTGAGTGAGCGGAGAGTAGGTGTTCATACTTTTTTTTTGTGAGTGTAGGTTATAATTAGCAGTCTTAGCAATGTTTTGTACACATTGCCATGGCTGCCTGTTGTTTTAGATAATATAATTCAGTGACTGAGCAGACATATTAGGACAATTTTCTGTATTGTTCAGTGACAGTAAATTATATTTGAAGATCAAAGGGAAATAAAAGACCCTCTTTTGTTGTTGGTTGTTACATGTCAAATATTTGCATTATTCTTGGAGACACCTGCAACCAGGCGTAAGGATCAGGTTGGCTCTCTGTCAGGAGTCCAGATCTCCCTTGTTATTGAGCATAGTACATATCTTTTCACACGAGTCACTCAAATCCTCCCTCAACTCCTCATCTGTACCTACCTCTCACAATGGACCTATTCCACAATCAGACGCTCTCTTGCATTTCATTACTAAACCTTAGTAGATGGCGTAGCAGGTTGTAGCTAGTGAATCCTTATGTGTCTCTTTTGTGGAAGTAATGAGAGAGACACAAATTTGTAACTGTTTTTTGTTGTTTTCAGTTTAAGGTGTTGACCTATAGTATAATGTTGTAGGGAGATGTCAACTGTTGCTTGTACTGTTCTCTGCCGGTTACTCAACACATGCTGCCAGTAACGGATTACAGGTGAGCGAGGCATTATCATATGTAGGAGGATGGCCCTGCCTCCCTGACATCTTAGGCGAGCCATCAATCTAAGTGGGTAATTTTTGGGTAATACCAGTACACTAAATATATTGTCTTAATATCTGTCAGTATTTGCCACTGATTTGTTAAAGGGAAACATGTTTTTCTAGTTGGTGTTTGTCAGTAGTATTCTCACACACTGTTCTCATTTTGTCTTTGTAGGTCATGGTAGAATGCTCAGTTGTCACTTAGTGCTCAGTGTGAAAGAAAATCCCTCCCAAGTAGTTTTGCAGTTTTCGTTAATCTAAAGTGTGCAAACGACTGCCTATCTTGTATTCTAACTCTTATTTAACCTTCTAAGAGGCCCAAAACCCATTGCCATTATATATGTTTCCCATTTCCTTGCAACCACCTTCACCCACCAGGCGACAAACACAGGTGGTGATATTGCAGGAGGTCATAGAAGCCAAACTCCGCCTTAAAGGAAGCTTGCCTCAGAGTTCTCTTTACTACTCTCACATCAACAACATCAATGAGCTCATTTGTGGGGTACGCTGTCTGTGTTTTCTAGGATTCATAAATATTATTTACTTAACAACAGACAGCCACTGCTGTTCTTGTTCAGGAAGTCTTCTAGCTCCAAGTGCTGAAGCTTGTTACACTAACTAGGTTGAGGTGGGTGAAACTGTACTAAAGCCACAACCACAGTCCTCGCCGGGGTGAAATCACTAAATTAACCTGTGGTAGCTTGGCACAAAAGCAGTCAGGCTTAACTTTGAGTCAATGCCTAAAGTACTTCTGCGTGTTGCGGCAACAAATGATGGACGGAATGCAGAATGAATCAAAACATCCACCCCCAGTCAAGAGATCTGAGTTAAATCCATCGTTCTTTTGCTCACCACGCCACCCTAGTTTGAATCCAACCATATGCAAATCAGTCTTGACTCACTCCTTATGGGAACAGTCCAGCACGAACTGCCAAGCCTGGTCCTCCCTAGACCGGAAACCAGCATCCTGGGACCTGTTTCAGGGTAACTCCCCATATCAGCCAGGCTAGCTTGAATCTTTTGGCACTGTGAGCAAGAGACCCATGTCTGTTTGACATTGTTTAGCATTCTGACCATCTTTTGTTCTTTTTTGCATTAAAGTATTTATGCAGCACACAAATAGCAATAAAGTGAAAGCACAACACTAGAATAATCTCACACCAATTTAGATGAATAGATTACATCTTAATAAATAAAAGGAGACCACAAATACAAAAATCCAATCAGTAGAACCGTAGATGCAATTTCAAAAGTTTAGGTAGGTATAGCACTTAAAAAGCACACAGCGCCACTCGCTGCCATCTGGTCGTGCTAGATCGGGGGGGAAGTCACAAGTTCAGGTCGACCGCGATGGAGTGCTGGTCGAGTACAGTGACCAGGGGAGTCCCGCTGAAAAAGTTGCCTTAACAAAGTCTGGCGCGAAGAGTCCAATTCGTGGTGGAGGAGGCCATGAGGAGCAGGGAGAGCGTCGCAGATGATCATCGCTGTAGCTCGAAGACCAGGGCGGGCATTGCGGATGTTCGTTGCTGTAGCACCTAAGATCCTGTCCCCCGTCGTGGACGGTCCTTGCTGGTGCTTCATGTTGGCGGCCATCGTGGTCTGTTGATGCTCTTCTGGGAAGTGAAGGTCTCTCGTTGCTGGTGGTCGCTCTAGCGCAAAGAGACGTGTTCAGCAGAGCTTTGCGTTGTGAAGATAGGAGTGCACTCTAATGCCAACCAAATGACCATGACTTGGGGAGCCACCTCTTTGGGATCAGGGACTCAATCGCTGGAATAGGCTAACAGGGTCCAGGCAGGCCAGTTGCAGGTCCAGGTGTAACAGCTGGGCAGTTACAGGGAAGCTGCTGAAGCTTGTTGTGTCCCTGTAGCTGAGAGCAGGAAGTAAACCAACTGACCCTTGGAGTCATTTTGCCTGGGATGAGAAAGTATGGCAGGCCTTAGCAGCAGGGCAGTCCTCTGGCAGCGAGGCAGTCCTTCTTCTGTAGTGTCCACAGATCCAGGAGTGTACTGAACAGTGAATCTGATGTTCCAACATTTTATACCTGGTATCAGCTTTGAAGTGGCGAAACGTCTTGACTTCTCCCCACATCTGTTTCTTGATATTTTCTATGTTCCCCTCTCTGGGGTGACAAAAGGCTATTGTGAACTTCTTACTGAGTGCAGGAGGCAGTCCTTCTTGAAATGCCAGTGTGGTAGATGATACCTCCTTCCCCACCCATCCTGTCAGGAGTACTCTTCCTGCTAATACCCAAGTCCCCTTTGTGACACTGGGAGTAATACACAGAGGCCAGCTGCCAACTACACCTAGTCATGTGATCCAGGACACTTGCTGCAGACACCAAATGGTTAGAACAAGAAAATGCCAACTTGAAACAAGTAGCATTTTCTGAATTGTGACTTGAAATTTGACTTTAGCATCAAAGATGATTTTTAATGACAATTCTTTAGGGAGACCAAACATGATAGTTCAACCTGTTTCCAAGCAAAAAATGATAATGTATTAAATGTAATAGCGTAACCCAATGTTATCCTGGACGAGAGGTAGTCCTATTTGTAGTGAAAAACTCATTTTAAGTGTTACATGTCCTGGTAGTGGAAAACTCTCAAAGTACATTCCCAACTTTTTTAATGTAATGCACATTGCCTATGGGCTGTTTTGGGTGACTAGTATGTATTAAAAAGAAAGTTTTTTTGCCAGCTCAAATTGGTAGTTCAAAACTGCATGCAGGCTGCAATGGCAGGCCCAAGGCAACATTTGAGGGGCTACTTAAGTGGGTAGCACAATAAGTGCTGCAGGCTCCATAGTAGCATTTAATTTTACAGGGTACATGTAGTAATACTTTTCTAGGGACGCACAATTAAATTAAATATGGCAATTGAATGTAAGCCACATTGACCATGTTTAAAGGAGTGATCAAAAGCACTTTAGCACCGGTTAGCTGTGGTAACCTGCACAGAGACCAACAGAAACAAATTTCAGCAAAATGGTAGGGCTGAAGGCAAAATGTTCGGGAGAAGGCCACCCTAAGGCTGTCGGGTCTAACAGGAAGGGCAAGGCCTTCTGAGCAGGAACCAGTGTAGAGAAGGGAGGTCAACATAGGATCTAGGTCCTGAAATAATAATGTGTGCCTCAAACGCATCACTCCCTGAAAATCATAAAGCCATCTCAATTGCAACAGTCTTTACCAGTGTCACTCATCCTATCAACTATACCTGGAGTCATGCTAAAAACGTGATCGAGTGACATGCCCTCCAGGACTTTATCAACCTTAAGATCTATAGCCTTTCTATGAGTATGGTTAAAGATGATTCTCAAATAAGTACCTTAAATTGCTAAGTCATAAGCAGTTGAGGTAGTGAGCACTAAATTATATGAGGCAATGCCCCGAAGGGGAATTATCAAAATTTTGACCAGTTGGTACGGAGCCCATATATATTCCTGAATTAATCTAAAAGTCTAATCCTATGTGGTACAGCCACTACTAGATCTCCCAAATGAACTAAAGGGTCATCTATGTACAGTGAAACTATTTGCACCATGACTCCTCTTCATATTCCGTAATCCGTTAATTCAGATCTTATCATGCCCTCCCACCATAGCAGTTAGCAGTGGGGAGAGTGGACAGCCCAGTTTCATTTCTTGGCTAGATTCCTAACTCTCAGAAATCTGTCCGCCCTTCCTGACCCTTGCACTTAGACAGAACTGTGATAGTGTAATCCGGCTCATAATATATGGTCCAAAACCAAGAGCCTCAAGCATCTGGAATAGGTACTCTCATCCTACTCTCACAAAGGCTTTCATATCAAGCAAGGTCACTGCATAGTCCATATCTTGCATTAAAAAAAATCTTACATGTACAAGTTTGTGTATGTTGCTAACCATATTTCAGCTGGGAACGAACCCTGTCTGGTTTTGTGGAATCATCGTCAGTCGGTATCTCTTTAAATAGTCTTTTTGTAGTGGCTTTGCTGAGAATGTTTATGTCTATGTTGATCATGGATATTTGTCTATATGATTTAACCTTTGTGGTTCTTCTCCGGTTTAGGCAATAATACAAAAAACTATCATTGCTTCTCTGTGAAGTCCAGTAGAGTGACAATCTCTGAGGCCTCCATGCGAACTTCGAGTAGCTTACCTAGAAATAAAACTAAAATCACTTTATAACATTCAGTCAATACCCCATCTGTATGTGGCTGTTTCCCATTTTGCATATCTGTGAGGGCTGCCAGTAACTCAGCCCTTGTGTGGTGCTCCTCCAGAGCTTCCATAGGTCCAAGGGTGGTCGCAACACTCCATGCGCCCAACGATTGAGGCAATATCTGGGGCCTCTGTATTGTAATTCAGTAGTTTTAGATGAGACCTAAACACCTTGTTGTTATTTACCTGGGTAGTTTCCATTTGAACATTTTCGTCAGTTATTTCCTTCCTTTTGTGAGTCTCTTTTCCCTAGCATTTTCCATGATCAATCTCGTTCCCTGTTATGTTTCTGTCAGCAGGAAATTTGAGTTCTTATCCATTCTAGAGTAAAGGTCCCTCAGTTTGCGCTTATGTTTACTTCTCCATGTGGCTCTCAAAGCTTCAAACTTAGGGGCTGATTACGATGGCGGGCGGAGTTACATCCTGCCACCACCGTATCAGAAACAGGACTGCCTGACATGGTGTTGGAGGTCAAGTAAAGAGGCATTACAATGAGTCTACCACCACGCTGGTCACAATGCCTATGTTTTGCATTTCGGCGGGCACTGCTGGTTGCAGCACCTGCCGCAATGTAAAATAGGGACCCCTGATATATCCCTGCACTACGTGGCAGGCTCCATGCGGTGCCTGCCACATTGTGCATGGATATATAGGGGAGCACTATAGGTGCCTCCCAGTGCCCATGTACCAGCCCATGGGGTAAGGGGGGGGCCTGCCATGGGCCCCCAAGTCCGGTTCCATCAGCCGTTTCACGGCGGGTTGACCCCACAGAACGACCAGCAGAAAGAGATATTGTAATCCCACAGCGAAGCCTGACAGGCACCGCTGCCGTTCTGGGGATGAAGAGCAGTCTGCCAGGCAATTAGAATCATTCTCACTGTCGGGCCCGTGACAGTCGATCATTCCAACCGCTACACCTCTGCCTGCCAATGTAATATGGTAGGCGGTAAACTTGGTTACGATGGCGGGGAGACCGCCACTGACAGCCTGTCAATGATGGTCTTCCCACCATCGTAATCAGGTCCTTAGTTTCAAGCCTCATGATGTCCAGACTCAATTGGTCACCTTCTCCATACATTTTACCAGTGCAGGCCGTCTACTGATAATTGAGACCCTGCTTGACAATGAAAGTGGCACTAAAAGAACATTATGGTGTGTCTGACCATGGTCCAAAACACATAATTTCGTCCCTTAGTCACCAGGTGGGGGCTTCAACGTCTATGTTTAATATAGATAATAACAAGCAGCAAATGATCAGAAAATATTTGCCCCAAATAGCGCACATCCTTGTATCCATTAACAACTCGCAACTGATTAAAAAAAATAAAATTAATTCAAACTGCTGTATGATCCATAGGGTAGGACTAAAACTAATATGCCAGGCTATTTGGAGATCAATGTGAACATTCAGAATCTGAATTAAGCCTGTCTTCAGATCCTGCCATGGGAAAAAAAATATCTTTCACTCCCAAAAGATGACATTAAAATCCCCTGCCCAAGATCACTCTGGTGTCTAGAAAAGGTGTCATCATATCTGTAAACTTATGGAACTTTAAATTGACTACATTTGATACATATACATTTAAGAACGCAATTCCTGACCGTCTAATGCACTGCTAACATTTATACATCTGCCTTCTGGGTCCTGCTGTACTGATGTGGCTCTAAATTGAATCACATTACAACTCCCTTAACGCACACTGTATCCCGTGATCTAAGGCATTAAGATGTGTCTCCTGTAAGAAGGCAATACCTATCATATGGTGCCTGTGAAATGACAAGACTCTCTCTCTTAGGGGGGGGGGCGTGGCTAAACCGGCCAAGATGACGGACGGGCTTCCCTAGAGCTCCGGTCGGGGGCCCGCCACACCATAGATGATAACTGCCACCACACACCTGAGACACCCCACGCTCGCGTGACAGACCCCCTGAGATCACCCTGGGAGCCTCGGGACGAGGCGGGGGGCCGTGGAGTACTCACGCGGACCGGAGCCGATCGCCGCCGGATCTCGCCTAACATGGCGGCGCCTAGGGGCTAACATCGGAGGTTCCGAGCAACTGATGCGGACCTCCCGTTCATGGGATCCAACACACTTTGCGCACCCCAGAGGACATCCTGTACGCCCGGAGGGCGCTGCCACCCAGGCGCCAGGCACAGCGGTGACATCAGAAGAGGTCCCTAGACAAGGACGCGATTCCCCGGCCCGCCGAGAACCCCCGGCGGCCCTGTGAGCCACGCACAATTGCCGCTCCTGAGCGACCAGGATTCGTATAAGTGCGACCCCTGACAGGGTGAGTGCGTGCGGGTGCCTTCACGGCCCCCTAGAACTGGTATTGGCAACTGGTGCAGTGACGGGCAGAGGTCCCCGCAGATTCCCCGATCCAAGATGGCGCCACCCGAGCGGCCCTGCGAGGGGGCCGAGCAGTGAGGCCCCTGCGACCCGCCGCGGCCTGCCTGGGCCCCCGCGACTAGCATCCTGAACCTACACCGACACACTGTCACAAAGGGACCCCACGGCTGCGGCAGGTACCTAAACGCGACAGCCCATGCGCTCCACAATCGATGAACCTCACGATCCATTGCATGGACTGGACTGGGCCTCACGACGATCCGCAGAGAGCAACTGACTCGACGTCGCCGCCCCCTGAGAGGCGGAACAGCGAACGGAGGTGAGCGACAGTGAGAGAGAACATACCGGAGGCCTCCCCAACCCCCGGTCACCCCGGCAACGCGGCAGAAAGGCGGAGAGCCTCCCTGACCCCCAGTGAGTGGACGCCACAGACTCCCCACTGCCCGGCAACGACCGGCCCACCCGGTCAGGAAGGAATACACGGTGTGAACCTTGGGGGCCTAGTCCGGCCGACGTTGTCGCTTCTCTAGCGGGCCGCGGCTGCGACAGGGGCCTAGGAGCGGCGGCCCATGCACCCCGTGGTCGGTGAGCCCCACACTCCACTGCCTGGACCGGGCCCTGCGGCGCCCTGATGCGACCTGCTGGGTGCTACTGACCTGACGCAATCACCCCCCTGAGCAGCGAAGCGGTGGGAAGAGGCGAACGACGGTGGAGGACCGCACCAGAGACCCCCCCGGCCCCCGGCCAGCCCGACAACGCTGCAGAAAGGTAGGGAATACGAGGTGAAGTGAGAATGCACCGAGTGCCTCCCTGACCCCCAACGAGTGGATGCCATAGTATCCTCGCAGCCCGACGACGACCGACCCACCCGGTCGGACAGGACTACACGAGGAGAGCCTTGGGAGCTTCGACCGACCGACATTTCTGGCAGACCACGTCGGACCGACAGGTCATCCAAGCCACCCATGGGACGTTCACAGAGAACGGTGACCACGACTCCGGCGCCAGCCCAAAGACGATCACCCTCCCCGGGCCCCTCACGCGGCTCGAAGTCCGGAGGGCCGCTACAAGAGTCAGACATGTCCACAAAGCTTGACAAAGTTCTAGCGGCCATCGAACACTCCCGGGTGTCCATGGAAACCAAATTCGGGGAATTGGCTTCTGACATTACCCTGTTACGGGATGACCATAAAAAATTGGCGGACAAGGTGAGACAAGAGAGTCACACGCTACATGAACTGAAACCTCAGGTCCAGATCAACCAAAAAGCCATCAAAGAATTGCAAGAGAAGGTCAACTTCCTGGAACGCAAAGCAGACGATTTGGAAGGACGCTCCCGCCGGAGTAACGTACGCCTGATCAACTTACCGGAAGGAGTGGAGGGGGGAGACCCAATTCGCTACATTGAGACATGGATGAAAACATTCACCCGGGCCCAAGACCTCACGCCTTTTTTCTCTGTAGAAAGAGCGCACAGGGTTCCGACCGGACGACTTCAGGCTGGCTGCCCACCCAGACCATTCCTGCTAAAGCTTCTGCACTATCAAGACAGGGACACGATTTACAATTTACGAGCGGCCAGGCAAGCGAAAGTCCTCGGAGTTGAAGACAAAAATGTGATGGTGTTCCCGGACTATTCCCAAGCAGTGCAACGCCAACGCGCCACGTTCCAGGCGGTGAAGCAAACCCTATGTCAACACAAGATACAATATGCCCTCCTTTTCCCAGCCCGCCTCAAAATTATCCATGAGGACTCAACACATTTCTTCACGGACCCAGCGGAGGCGAGACACTGGTTAGATCATCGTAATCAGCCCCGGTCCGACCTTGAGGATACACCGTCGGATTCCGCATCTAACAAACGGCGGCGATTACGATCCAAGAAAGTCACTCTCAAACAGATGAATCGACCGCCGAAGCCCAGCACCAAACGTGTCCCGGACCTGGAACAAATGATTGCGGACCGACGGAGGGCCATACAGGCGGCAGCGGAGATCCGGCAACCAGACACCGAAAGAGAGGAGGATCGAGGCCCTCATATCTTCACATCCGAAGACGAAGGCCAGAGCGATGCCCGCACCTCCAGGGACGGCTCGGCTTCTCCCCCACTGGTGACTCCGCAGACGGCGGACACGCTCATCTGAAGACTGCTGACACGGGCGGCGGTAAGACCGCAATGCCAGACCATGATCGCCGGCGAGGGACGGCGGGAAACCACACTTAAGGTACTGGTGGCAACAGGTGCACAGGTAGAGACACGGTGCGGTGGGCAGCCCAGACCTGGGCCCACGGCACCACCGTCACGCCACCCCCTTACACCAAACGAACTAGAGACAGTACGAGATGTACAGTTTGGACTTATTGTGCCTCGCAATAGGCCCCTTTAGTTGGGACTGTTTCCCAAATGTTGTTTTCATGTTACATCCCTTCCCATTTTACCCTGACACCCACATGAGAGAGGACATTATGTCGCTATGGAAGCATGTCTGGAGGGAGGTTATACGGGCGGAGGAGGCTCGGGTTACGGACGATTGGTGGTGGGAAGACCGACCAACACAACTGACAACCCCTCATGACGAAATCCCCTAATACAGATGTTACCTTTATCACACTTAACGTCAGAGGGATGCACACGGCAAGCAAGCGTTATGCAGTTTACGCTTATCTAAAGAGACAACAGGCCCACATAGCTCTTTTACAAGAGACACACTTGACGACGACGGAAGCTGGTAGATTACAGAAAAAGTGGAGGGGCATTGTCTGTGCCACGGGGTACTCAGCATTCGCAAGGGGCACACTGATTTGGGTCAGACCGGGAGTCCCCTTTCGCGAACAGGCCAGGGTGGTGGATAGGGAGGGACGCTATGTGCTGCTAGAAGGACTACTAGATAGACAGCCTATCCTGATAGGTAGTATCTATGCCCCCAACGTGGAGCAGGACGTCTTTTGGTCTCACCTCACGAACACGCTGGCTCACCACACACACACCCCTTGGCTGCTGGGAGGAGATTACAACTGTGTGTTGGACACGACCCTCGACCGATCCCGCCCCCCACCGCCGCACTCACCACTTCACATACAGATGGAGCTATTCAGTACATGGGTACAACACTGGACACTGACTGACACGTGGAGAGCACTGAACCCCACAACAAAACTGTACTCATTCCACTCCATCCCGCACGACCTTCGTGTGCGTCTTGATAGGTTCCTGTGCTCACCTACCATACATGCCAAAGCTCGACACACAGACTACCTTGGCAGAGTACTTTCAGACCACGACGCTCATATCCTGGCCCTCAGGTGGAAACCGCCCCACCCTCCAGTACCGACATGGAAGCTCCCTCGGGAGTGCCTAACGGACCAGGTATTCACACATGACCACGGGGAACACCTGCAGGAACACTTCCGGCTCAACACAGGGTCAGCGTCCTCCGGCCTCATAGAGTGGGATGCACACAAAGTGACGGCAAGGGGCCACTGTATACAGCAAGTGCTAGGAGTACGAATGGTCCTTGAACGCGCATTACATACTGCAGAGCGCGCGCTGGCGACCCTGTTGCAAGCGGACGACCGCGGCGAGGTGACCCAACTGCGAATAGCAGAAGCCAAGACGACATACGCTGAAACACTGAGGGACCTGCGTAAATATAACTTCAGAAAATACGCCAACAGGGTACACCGGGAGGGCAATAGGGGAGGCACACTCTTAGCCTGGTTAGCCAGACAGGATCCCGACCTGAAACCTATCACGGAAATTACAGACCAATCCGGTCGGCTCCAGACCTCCCAGATCGCGATCATGCAAGTTTTCCACACATATTACTCGCACATATATCAGACTCCATGTCAGGGGGGTCCTCGTACGATGACTGACTTCTTCCTCCCGTTATCCATCCCCCAGATCCCACCAACAGTCCGAAAAGACCTAGACCGGAAGATAACACAAACCGAGATTAAAGCAGCGATAGGAGCGCTTGCCAGGAACAAGGCCCCAGGCATCGACGGCTTCCCCCTCGAATATTACCACACATTCTCAGCCCACCTCGCCCCACGCTTGACAGCCATGTTTGAAGACGCGCTCAAGGTGGGAGTCCTCCCACGTTCCCTTAGAGAATCGCTAATAGTCTCGTTCCTGAAACCACACAGGGACCCCAGGCTCCCGTCGTCTTACAGACCGATCACACTGCTCAACTCAGACTGCAAAATCCTTGGTAAAATGTTAGCGATGAGATATGCCCAGGTCGTACCCCAACTGGTCCATCCCGACCAAAATGGGTTTGTGCCAAACCGCAACACTTCTCACAACCTCCGTAGGCTATTCCACGTCCAGGACATAACACGTGAACAGTTCCCGAACGCAGCTTGCCTCATTTTAGACCTCGAGAAGGCATTTGATACTCTCCTGTGGCCGTATCTGTTTGAGGTCCTCGCGAGAAACGATTTTGGCCCACGGCTGACCGCGTGCACCAGGCTCCTCTACTCGCAACTCAAGTCCAGGGTCCGGATAGGTACCTACATTTCCCCGGATTTCACTGTGGACAGAGGGACTAGACAAGGATGCCCGCTGTCACCCCTCTTGTTCGCCCTGGCGGTTGAACCCCTGGCGATACGCCTACGACGAGAGGGCGAGGGCTGGGGCATTCCTCTGGCGCACACGTGGCACTGTGTGTCTCTGTACGCAGATGACCTCTTAATCTATGTTAGGGACGCCACGAGTGACCTGACATGCATCTGGAAAACGCTGGAGGAGTTCGCGGACGTGTCGGGCCTCAAGGTCAACTGGGAGAAATCCTCCATATACCCACTGAGCCCCCATGTGGCCCCCTTCGAAGCCCGAGTGGGCGTCCAATCACTAGCATGGAATGCTGATGTCCCCCGGTACCTGGGAGTCCGGTTATATCACACCCCGGAGGACTTGTATGCAGGAAATCACCGCAAAACTCTAGCTGGCCTACGATCAGCGTTCAGCTTCTGGAAGACGCTCCCATTGGCGCCAATAGGCCGAGTGGCCCTGGCAAAAATGGTTATGGTCCCCCGACTGCTGTGTAACTTTGCGAACCTCCCAGTAGTCCCACCACGGTCGTTCTTCGGAGAACTAAACACTCTCCTGCTAGAACTGATATGGGGAGGAGGCCGTCGACGAGTGGCGCTATCCACGCTCTACCTGCCCACCACAGAGGGGGGACTGGGTGCGCCGGCCTTTGAAGCATACTTCCTAGCAGCCCAACTCCAGTGGCTATCCTACTGGATGGCGGGGCGTCACACGGGGGAAACCATTACAGCTAATGGTCCCATGTCGCAGGCCGCGATCGTCCGACTTCTACTGCCGGGCACTAAACCCTTACGGACTCGGCCCATGAAAGTGTCCATTGCCCGCGCCTGCATGATGCGCATCCACCGCATGTCCAAAACGCAGCCACCATATTCGCCCCTGCTGCCGCTGGTGGGCTTTCCTCGTAAGGAGTCATATTACTCCCCGGGCACACTTCGAGTCTGGACAGAATTGTCAGTCACGGAGATCGAATCCTTTTTCGAAGACGGACAGTTAAAAACGTTTGCGCAGATGATGGACCAATATGACCTCCCCCCCGGACAGTTCTTGCTCCATAGGCAATTACTGGACAGCAGCCGCACACACTGGAACCCAGATACCGGTGAACCCACGACTCATCCGGTGATTCACACGATCATGCACATGGGTGTAGGGAGACACCTGGTAACATGGCTCTACAGAGCGGTGCGCTCGCTACTCCTCCCATCTCTTCAATCTCTCCGCCAGAAATGGGAGACGGACTTCGGCAGAGTGGTCCACGATGGAGAGTGGAGCTCAGCCCTGGAATTTCCGAAAAAAGTCTCCAGGAACGCTAGGTTCCGCAATATACAATTCAACATCCTCCACAGAGCCTATCTCACACCGGGCCGCCTCCAGCGGTTCTTTCCGGACACCCACTTCGAATGTCCTCGCTGTCGAACCCCGGGAGCGGATTTCAGACATATGTTCTGGGATTGCCCCACCCTCCGCCGTTTCTGGGACACAGTCCACCGAACCCTAGAGGAGGTTACGGCCATTGCAACCATGTACACGTGGGAGGCGTGCGCACTCGGAATTTTCCGTAGACGGAAAACCGAGAAAACACAACACCGGTTCTTATCACTAGCCATCCTCCTGGCGAAACGAGGAATCGCCATGCACTGGAGAGCCCCCACGGGACCACCAGTGGCAGCGTGGATTGGCGCGGTAAATAAATGGGGCAAGGCAGAGGAGGAGATACTCCGGGAGGAGGAGGTACGTGGGCATCGCAAACATCCCATATCCATGGAGTGGACTCAGCTACTATATAACTTCACACAGGCGACACGCCCTCAGGAGTCGCCCACCGCCTCACAATCCCAAGCACGACCGGCCACACCAACCCCCACACCTCCATGAATATATCACACATACTACACGAACATCATGAGTGGCCACACCCCGCAGCCCCCCAACACCCGAACACATACCAACCAGGCCCGTCACATACGTACGCCAGACGACCAAGAAGCACTGCCACCGTGATCCGATAAGGAGACCCAGACCCCTCCCTCCCTCCTTTCCCGAACTTTCTCCCACATCCCATGTTATTCAGTTCACCCCTCAGTTCCTGGGTAGGTTGGGAAGCTCAACATAGACAGGGTGCTTCCCTTGCATATGACTCACTGGCCAGACCCACAGATAACGACGCCACGATACCACATGTCATCGCGGATCAAACCCACACAATCGACGCCTCCAGCGCCACCCCCATAGTGACAGTCGTATCACGAGGTCACCCCCTCACTGATACCGAATGACAGAAGTACATGAACGGAGGGATACACACACTCTGGTGCAAGGACATGTGGTTCGCGCTACTGAGCGCACGGTTACTGGCGGTCGACGGACGACAGACCCCGAACTGAGAAGGACCGCAGAGCGACTATTTCTAAAACTACTTTTTTATGATCCCTTTTTGCAATGCTCTTCTACCTTTTTGATTATCGTCATATTGTATATGTAATGCAACCTAAAACCCAATAAACAAATTTAAACAAAAAAAAAGACTCTCTCTCTTAGCCTAATCATTAAGGACATTCCAAGTAATTGTCTCCACTGTGTTATCCATTTCTCAGTTTTACGTTTGAGGAGTGGCCCATTTGTTTTCCAGATAACCTCGACTGTCTTCCACCTAACATTTACCACCATGCACTACTTTACCATGCTGATTGCCTGAGCGGCTGTGTACTAAGCATTACTAAATTGATTACACTGTCCCTCCTATGTTTATAGAGCTTAATAGATATATAGGAATATCTAAAAAAAGATAGCATCCTGTGCATCAACACCTTATATAACCTTATTTTAGGAGTGAACAGTCCACAACTGCAAGTCACGTTCTACCTTTTGAACCCTCTCACTGTCTCCGTTCAAGACTGAAAGTAAAACCCAACAATAATAGAACAATCTATAAGAACCACAAGACATTGGTAAGTATTTACACCACTGTTGCCGCATCACAGTATGCGAGAGTCTCAACTGCATCTATGCCCATTATAGCAAGGTCCAATAGTCTGGACCAAAAGGCATTACTTCATTCGACTTCAGTCATCTATGCCCACATTGGGATACCAATAGACAGATTGTAATTGATTAACATTGCAGGATTATTCCTTGTGGTATGATTCTTTATGGTAATCCTGCGCACCTCGGGTGTTTCTGCTGAGATCACTTGCTGGCATATTTCACTTCTCGCTCCCAGGATTCATGCTCTTAACCGCTGCTGGGGACAGTATCATCTTGCCTAGTCGAGCCGCAGAAGAGTAGGCGAATCAGCTTCCCTATTTCTCCCCACCTCAACAGCCAGTGGAAGACTCCAGCTGCGCTCCGTTGCACACCTCTGCCATGAGCATCCCTCGCATCTCACTGGTCGGAACTGGCTGCCATGAAATTACTGTGTCTTGTCTACATCCTTTAACCAACATTCTGGTCCTTTAGCCCGCATCCCAGGTTGTAATTGAGGCAGATCTGAGTGGAATCCCATGCTTCACGTAATCCCAAGTGTTAAAAATATGGATGGTCCACTAGTTATAAAAAAAAATTAGTATTACTTTTTTTACAATGCAAACCTGTCCAGAGGGCATTAGAGCACTTTACAAGAGAACCAGTTTACATTACACATTATATCCTTTTTTGGCACAAGGAAATTAAGTGACTCAGAATCGCAGGATTTTGAGCAAAGGCCAGGATTTGAAGCTAGTTCCCCATATTCTTAAAGTCAGGATGCTGTGGCCACTAGGTCACATCTCTTCCCCCTCATTCTCTCTCCCATTTTACCTGGGCAGTGGGAGGGCAGAGGAAACTGGTTTTATGTGCGCATTGCCTTCTTGTTGGCTGCGCCACTAGTAATAGGATGGATTAAAATTCATGCCTAGTAACTTTGCTCTAGGCAAGAAGCCTTCTACATTGATTTTGTTGCTAAGTAATGGGTCAAATTTATTTTTGTATCTAGCCATAATGTGTAGGAACTCAGCATGACTGTATGTTCTGCTATTACATTATGATCATTTTATTTCAATGTTGTAGGTTATTACAGAACCGGTGACTCGGTGGAGAAATGTTCACGGACACAATCTTCTGGTAAGTGCTACAAGCTTCAATATTAATTGCACTGGGGGGTGTGGCCTGGGATGCATGGCATTAACAACCACAGGAACTGTCCAAAACCCCGAACCCGGGACAGTCAACTAATACATCTAACAATAGGTTCAGGGGAACAACACATCGAAAAATGAGAACTGAAAGAATATTCTTGAAAAGTGAATGAAGAAGCCCTATAAACAATACTGCAAATTTCAAAAACAATATTTAATATTTATTGTACATAAACTATTTGTTTAAAAAGACAGTTAGGCTCAAGACAGAAAAAAGTTGGTAAACATAAAAAAAATGTAAGACAAAAAACCAGACATGTGGCAACAAAACCATTACATATTGGGGTGAAGGAACAACATAAACATAAATATAGTGTCCTTAATGCAATTTAGGCCACAGAGAAGCGTCAACGGCGTTTCGACCACTAGTTAATTATGCGGTCATCTTCAGGACTGATACTTTGCTTGAGTGTCTTATATCTGTGTAATAAAAAACGTTTTTTGAGAACTTATTTCTTGTTGTTTACATATATTCCAATAATTGCAGGCTTCTTCAAAAGAGAAAGGCTTTTGGAGTCATAAAAGTAGATGTAATAAAATTAAAAAGAGGAAACACCGGTGAGAGATCAGATAGAAAAATGAAAACCTACACCAGAAAGACCAAAAAATGACTTAGACCAACCACCAAGATTGCTAAAAAACAGGGCGGCATCACCTGTTAAAAAACGATGAGACCAATTATAAATTTATGGTCATCCGTAGAAACTTTAGGCAACTAAAAAGTAGAACACACAATTAGTCCTACTGTCATGGGCAAAATAGAAATTTACATTTAAGCCCAAAATTCTTGTAGCGAGTGTAGCGAGTGGAAACACACCACGTTTATGAAAGTTTTTGGAAATTGGAACAGTGGCATCATATTAGCAGCCAACTGGGCGCTCAATGATTTGTCTGAAAAGAAAACGTAAATCACCATTTTATCCCAAAAACTAATTACAATTTAAATGCAAAGAACATCGATAGCTCACTGAAGAGCATCACGATGTGTTCGCTGTTGTTAGATCAAGCAAATTAAATCCTTTATTAAATAGGTAATTACAGCGACCACGAGCCAATTACCAACTAGACAGGGACATTTCATAATTCCTGCCACACAGACATAAAAAGTGTTCTTGCAATAGTGCATATTATGGGGGAGACTCCTAAATCAAACTTTCCTGAATTCAAGTTTCCAGGGCACACTGTATCCAAATTGCGTGCTGATTTTATACTAGGGACGACGTAATAGGTTATATCGCCCTTATCTTATATTTAATGAGGGTAGCAGGAGCTTTTCCAAGTTCAAAGAGGCACATTGTTTCTAAGTCGCGTTCTAATTTTGTTGCACTAGGAGCTCGCTCTCACCTCACGTGAGCAAGGGAAAAAACTACTGTCCGAAATGGAACGATAAATAACAGAACCATGTCAAAAAAGGGGAGAGGGTATGTTACGAGTTAACCCAACATTTGGACCTTCACATAATAGTTACCAAAAAGAGGCCATGCTCAAGCAAAGATTACTCATTGTGAGGTAGATGCCTGTGGTGTCATAGAACTAATCATGCAACGCATATGCTTACCGGCAATGTGAGATATCAGAAAGTCAAAACGTCCTGCGTCTGTGCGAAGACTGCGATAAACGCGCCAACACAGGAAGCCGTAACTAAATGCCTCTAGTTCCGGACAACAAAAACGGACTAGCCGGTCAGTCCAAAAAGCAAAAAGACCGGCCGCCATCTTGTGTTAAACAAAGGGTTCAGGCAGATCAGGTCGATTATCCCTTTCAAGGTTTGCCCGGCGTTAGCCGCTTCTCACCCAACTCACAATTTATCAAATAAAGAGGCAGGCGCTGGAGACTGGAAGGCAGGAAACAGGAGTTTATTCCGACGGAGCAGAACACGTCAAATCAGACAACAGGGTATCTTCTCGAGGTGCTCTAACCGCATCTCTGAGGCCTGGCCTCTTATACACAGTTTTATGGCTTTATTACATTTGTGACATCCGTGGTATTGCTTTGAAGTACGGAAAAGGCATCTTTGGAATCCCCGGTTCAGGCCCGTTCCCACACATATCTACAGTAGGTGTCCCCACCCCTAATCTCAGCATAATGGCTATCGCGCAGCTGGACATTCCGCTGGGAACAGGAATGCGGGTGATCGGTCGGATCTAAGGGTGTGAGGGCCTTGATTAATCCCCGCTCCTTTGAAGTGAGGCGAGGTCCTACTGTTGGGGCAATAAACTGCATCTGTTGGGCTAAGTGATGGCCTGGGATCAGGCCGGACAATTGGGCAAGGAGGAAGGGGTTATCAAAGGGTCTGTTCTAAGGGTGGGATGAAAGAGCGAGGGGGCAGGGGTTTCAGCACGGGATGTGGCTCTGAGACAGGGTCGTGTTTAGGGGTGCGTTTATGGCCCAAGCAGGAGAGACCGGGGGCTGTCAGGGCGCGGGGGGGGGGATACTTGCGAGGCTGGGGAGTGAGGGGGAGAGAGACGCGCAGGCTATTGGCAGTGGGCAGAGAGGTCATGACACACAAAATAGCTGCTGTCTATGTTCGCGATGGGGCCTAAAAAGGGGGCAAGATGGCGTGGCCACTGTTTCGTGAATTTCGCTTACTTTCAACAGTGGCGAGGGTGAACATAAATGAACGCCGCTTATGTATATATACATTGTCATTTTCCACAGTCGCCGCTTTTTAACATAAGTCACTTCATTTCTGCGTTTATCATAACTAACAGGGTGTACATATAGTCGTGTGTGGTCAGTGAGATAGCGTTTGTCAGTACTGGCGGATTGCATATAACTATGTGTAGCCGATGCGACATACGAGGTGGAATACATATGAATTTACATTTGTCGTGTTTAAAAGTGACCGATGAAATATTTTGAAGGCAACAAAAGGGGTTGAGGGAGGGATTTAGTCCAATACAAGCAATTAGTCAGAAAGGGGGGGGGGGGGTGTAGAAAGTTCAGAAAAAAAGGGGGGTCTTCGCCACAGTGTCTTTTTAGTAGTGAGCCATCACTGGTAGGCTCTGGTAGTTCGTTTTCTTCCGTTGGCGCTGTTGAGCACCGGCGGTGGAGCTATAGGTCCAGCTCGGATCCTTCTTTACACGTCGCAGGGTGTGATCTGTCCTCTGCTGTTAGACCACAGTCCTGTTTCTTAACTAATCTTTTTAAGGGTGCCTCATGCTGGGCACCTGCATTTCTTTCTCCTTCCGCGGCAAACCCTACTCTACCTAAATGCTGTTCTTCTTCTCTGAGTCAAAATCCACGTGAAAAGAAACAGGGGGGGGTTGGTCGGAGAATTGAGGGAAGAGAGGGCGGAGTAGGACCAGATCTTCGAGACAAACCAAGGGAGCAAAGGGTGATGAGCAGGCAGGTCCATCAATCGGGCTCAAAGGGGCGGGGACTTCTGGCACGCGTGGATCAACAAGCAGAGGGCTTCAGGGCAGCCCTCCATCCTTTCATTTTCCGCGTTTGAGAGTGGTGCCTCGTCCCGCGACCCGTTGCTCTGCGGCTCCACCTTAGGTCGAGGTCACACGTGCCTCATGATCTGCGGCCAGGTTGTGCGTCACGTCCGGTCCCTCTCCTCCGGAAACTGTGTATCTTTGAATGAGTACAAAACATGTTTTAGAGAATTGGCAGGAGAGGACATTTATACATTTCAATTCTGCCCCAAATCTAAGCAGTTGGGGGTACGTTCATCGGTCACGGTCAGAAGTTATCACTGTGGAGCATGTATACAGGCATGTCTACTGAGTTTGTACTAATTCTATTTGGCGTTCATTCATGACGTATAGGGAGAGAGGTCAGACTCCTATCAACTGTGTATTCCTTCAAACTCGAAATCGGATCCTACGATAGAGACTTGTCTCTCTAACCCAAGCCCTGGCAGTCTTCCATCATCATGAGAGAGAGGTAGGGGCTAAACATTCTTTTCTCGGGGAGCAACAGTTAGTCAGGGTCATCAGTTATACTTCGGGATATGGAGCTGGGGTCAATCGGGAGGAACGGGGACGTTTTGGACATCCGTACTTGGGTGCAGGGAGGTGGGGCAATCTGGGCATTGGAGATTGTGTTTCTAACGAGCTGAGAACAGAAGGCCATTGACATATAGTCCTCCTATAAAAGGCCAGATTAGGGGACATCAGTCGTCTTACCTGTCCTTTCCTTCATAGCCAATTCAAGTTCCATCATTTTACAGAAAGGAGAGGTAGTAATATGGCAAATTACAATTGTTTTAGTTTCTGTCAATTTGCCAAACACTTTTGTGTTTGAATACCAATTAGGCTCGTGCCGGCGGGGCACGACGTTACCACACAAAGGAAGAGGGAATAGGGGGACCCTCGGAGGGAGAGTCGTCCACATTTTAAATGACCTATTCGGTACACGTACGACATGGAGAGAGAGAGAAAGAGAGAGAGAGAGAGAGAGAGAGAGAGAGAGAGAGAGAGACGTGTACAATAATAGGCCATTTAGTGCGCACACAACACAAAACAGTAGGGGTCAGGTTATATAGGAACACAGACTGAGGGACGACGTAAATCCATACACTACGTACACATGAATTCGGGCGGGTAGTACATGTATTATATACAAAAACCCAAGACAAAACATAGAACGGTACTTGGCCAAAAAGAGATTTCCTCCTGCATGCTGCGCATCCTTAGTATCCTATTTAATTCACCTGGCTGCCTTTTGCTGTTGGCCTTGGTTGCAAATACTTACACCTTTGTCAATTGTTCGGGAACTAACCTGGTCGGGCTAATACTCACGGTGGGATCTTCGAATCGTTTTTAGCGAATGGGTATTCAGGCTGAGGCAACGGAGGGTGTCAGTCGGGAGAGCAATGGGCAGCTTTGAGTTTCACGTCTATGAGGGTGCAAGAAGGAGGTGGTAAATCTTAAACATCGACAATATTCCTAGTTTTCCAGGAGGAGGGTACTTGGGTAAACCTCACCCCGGAATATTCCTGAACCTTCCCCTATTTAGTTACCGTATGAATCTACTCTTAGGTGCACGTCATTCTTGGTTGCATTATCTGGGGTGCCGGTTTGAGTCATATTTTTGTCATACTGCAATAACCCACCAAGTTTCTGCTTCAGGCCACCCTTCCAGTCGCTGGGTTCAGAGAGAGAGACAGCCGTTTCTAAGTAAGGGAGTGTTATATTTTTGTTTGTTCGTCGTGTATAGGCATCATGTTCAGACCCCTTTTTCCCCATTCCATCGGCCGTTCGATCATCACTCAAGTCATACATAAAACATCTTTCTTATCAAGACAAACGTGTGCGACGTGTATCCAGTCGAGTTATACACATCCGGGCATACACGCGTGCATTCATATCACACAAATTCGTCACGTTCTCAGGGGCAGTCTCCATAGATATTATATAATTTTTCCCCCGCGGAACCATGGCGTGTTGCTTAGGTCTTCTCCATTCTTTAATCGATGTCCCGATGTGACCTGTAGAAAGAAGGGGAAAAGAAGGGGTGGGGGCAGCGTTTTAAAACACATCCGCGCGCATAAACCCGAAAAGGCTTTTACTTACCACATATTCGACCTATCTCCGCGGGATGCAGTCCCTTTCATCTCGGCGTTTTAAGCCCAGAGGGGCTGGTAGTGCGGGAGAGATAATCATTGATGGACTGTATATTGTATAGATCGCCCACGTGTGGTATTGCGGATCATGTGTAGGGGAAGGTCAAAACAAAAGGGTAGTCAGTGTAAAGTGGGGGTGAACTCGTGCTCTCCTTCGAGGAGGAGGGATGGTCTACAGTGGTACAGGGTCTTTTTTGTTCATCAGGCACGGAAACTAGAGGGGCTAGGTGGCATTCCTTCGGAGTGGCTTAGGGGCATCTGAAACAACTTCCCTGATATATGTGGCATATAAAGTAAAGGCTAAATACCGGGACCTTTATCGATTGCTTTACGTTGCACAAAAGTAAAAACACCCGCAACAGACCTGGACCATTCACATTTGCAATATTTCTGTGTACTCTGCTTTTTAACCTTTAAGTAATCGAATTGCTTTATTTCACCTGTATTTTTACGTATATCGGAAACAATGGCCATTTATTTCGAAACTTACCAATCCAAGTGCTACAACTATGTTTGCTTTTCACAAAGACTTTTATTAAAAGAAATGTTGCCGTACACATGCGGGCCTACAACCACGTGGGCCGGCCACGGTGCAGACTGGAACTGTACATGAGGGCATATTTATTTGAGGAAAACGTAACGGAGTCGGTGGTCGTTGATTACATAAAGGTACGATAAGTGCAATAAAATCATATCGAAAATTCATTGTGGGCAAGTACCATAAGTGTCGAAATTCGAACTTTCATCAATACTGTAATCAATGACGCGTCAGAACTTAACATAAATTCATTGTCCGAATGTTCAATCAATACCCATCCCCTCCCGCCATGCGCTTCAAAAAAACTGCATACATATCTCATGATATCAAGGCTGAACATCCGGAACACAACAGGGAGTTGCGAGTTTCGTTTGTACCGGCGCCATTTTGGGTGGGGTCAGGCAGGTCCATGTATAGTCAAAATGTCTTCACCAACTCATGGTTGGACCAGAGCCTCTTTCGGCAGTCCAAAAGTTTCGTTAAAGGGCAACAGAAGGGACCGGTGACATGAACCATCAATCAAAAAAAAAAAGGGGGGGGCAACAATCTTTCCTACCGGGTCATACTGGTGTTCCACCGGAACTGATCAAATCGGTAGTCTGCACTATTTTTGGTCATTCAAACTGAGGCTGGCGTCAGCATGAGGGCGCCAACGTCTCGTGGCTACGTCTTGGTCGTTCTGTGGACAATCATGGCAGTCATTCCCCATCGGGGGCCTGGGGCCCCTGCAGTTCTCATAGAATCTTCAAGGCTGAGGAGAACGCTTCTGGACGGGGGCCCATTTTCTGGTTGGTAGGCGACCAGGCCATCTTTTCACACCAGGCCCATTCCTGCAGAGTCGACCACCATTTTTAGGAGTTCTGCAGCTACCGGCAGTCACTGGGTCGCAAGAGCAGACGGACTCCAGCCTGTCGGGCGGAACGTTGTTGCACCGCCACAGTGGACGAGACCCTGCTGGGTGAGTGGAGCGTCGCTGCACTGCAAGAGTGGACGAACCCTTGTCGGGTGAGTGGAGCGTTGGCGGTGCAGCTGAGGGGCCTCCACCTGGGGAGGCGGGAGAGGCTCGTCCGCGCCGCCTCTTCCTCCCAGTGCACCCCACGCCGTCTCGCTGACATTCGTTATGGCTGGACCAGGCGATGAAAAAGAGGGGGGGGGTCGGAGGCATAAGCAAGACATCCTCCCCCCCGTGGCCTGCAAGGTGCCGGGAGAAGAAGGGAATGGGAGGACCAGTACATTCCGGGCCGGGCCATTCACCCCACGACTTCTCCGGCCGATGGCGGCCAGCTGCTCTTTGCCACGGCCACAGGAGCGGGTCCCCCGGTCAGCCAACCGCGGGGCTCGTCGAGCGGAACGCTGATACATCCTGGGGGCAGGCCTCGGCGCGTGGTGTCGCCTCCGGGCTATTTGCGCAATGGTCCTCCACCCCAGGCCGCCACCGACGCTACCTCGCCAGCTGATGGCTTTTGTAGACTTTCTAACGCCCAAAAACCTACTAAAAAGTAGCCCAAAGTAGCCCAACATTGCTACTTTGAGGAAGGAGGGACAGGAACGGCGTCAAGCAGACGGCGAAATGCATTGTGGGTATGTTGTTGCAGCCGTTTGCCATGTAAATAGTTGCTTAATATATATAGTTGTACAATAAAACGTTTTAACATGTCACTTTGCTGGAGTGTTGTATATTTATAATATTTGCGTAGGGTTTGTCGTTATTTGGGCGGGGTGGGCAGTGGAGCTGGGCTGTCTTGCAGTCATCATGGCGTTGAGTTCCGCTCTTCTCACTAGTTTCATATTTCTCCTGAGGGGTTGTTCCTAATGTTTTTATTTTATTAGGGGTGTCCTCCGGTGGAGCCAGATGATCTACCTCTAATAAATGGTCTGGGCTGAACCAACTACTGAACAATGGGGGGGAAGATAGGCATGACGGGTTACAACGGGGACAAAAGTCTGCACTACCTATCCTTCACTACTTTGCGGAGACTAGATAGAATATTTCTATTCTACAGTATTCGCAAATAGGGAATACCCAAAGAGAGAACCAATTCCAAACAGTCAGTGTTCGGACAAGCAATCAATCAATCAAATGAGGAATAAAATAGGCGCAACGGGTTACAACGGGGGCAAAAGCCTGCGCTACCTACCCTTCACTATCTGCAAAGAGAGAGATCTTCCTGTTCCTCCCTGTTTGTAGGCAGAGAAGATCCTTTCAGAGAACCAATTCCGAACGATTAATGTCCGGTCAAACAATCAATCAATGAGGGATAAAAATAGGCACGACGGATTACAACGGCGGCAAAAGCCTGCGTTACCTATCCTTCACTATCTGCAAAGACTAAACAGAGTATTGCGACTCTGTGCTTGTTTGCAAATAGAGAATGATCCAAAGAGAACCAATTCCAAAACAATAAATGCTTGGATAACAATCAATCAAAGGGAGAGGGAAGTAGGCGCGACGGGTTACAACGGGGGCAAAAGCCTGCGCTACCCACCCTTCACTATCTGCAAAGGGAGAATACTCCTATCCTTCCCCGTTTGTAGACAGAGAATCTCTCAGGACAAAACAATCAAATGCGTAATACTAGTATTTTCCAATGACAATCAAACAATCAATTCGCAATTTGTCGTGTTACACGACCTTACCCGGACCGTATGGACAGTTTCTCGTCTTCCGCTTCCAGCGCCCGATTGTCCTCGTAATTGTTGTGGCACTCCTGATGGTTCCCAGTCAGGACCGTAGATCACTCGAGAGAGGTCTGTTCGGAACCAGTGAAGTTCGGATGATCGGCTGCCAGACAAGGGTCTATCGGGGAGGAGCTCTTCCCGATCGTTGCAGTCGTTCACTCTGTCGTTGGGACCTCTCCCACTGGATCCACGTGTCGCTGATGGGCCCCACGTTTGGGACGCCAATTGTTAAACAAAGGGTTCAGGCAGATCAGGTCGATTATCCCTTTCAAGGTTTGCCCGGCGTTAGCCGCTTCTCACCCAACTCACAATTTATCAAATAAAGAGGCAGGCGCTGGAGACTGGAAGGCAGGAAACAGGAGTTTATTCCGACGGAGCAGAACACGTCAAATCAGACAACAGGGTATCTTCTCGAGGTGCTCTGGCCTCTTATACACAGTTTTATGGCTTTATTACATTTGTGACATCCGTGGTATTGCTTTGAAGTACGGAAAAGGCATCTTTGGAATCCCCGGTTCAGGCCCGTTCCCACACATATCTACAGTAGGAGTCCCCACCCCTAATCTCAGCATGATGGCTATCGCGCAGCTGGACATTCCGCTGGGAACAGGAATGCGGGTGATCGGTCGGATCTAAGGGTGTGAGGGCATTGATTAATCCCCGCTCCTTTGAAGTGAGGCGAGGTCCTACTGTTGGGGCAATAAACTGCATCTGTTGGGCTAAGTGATGGCCTGGGACCAGGCCGGACAATTGGGCAAGGAGGAAGGGGTTATCAAAGGGTCTGTTCTAAGGGTGGGATGAAAGAGCGAGGGGGCAGGGGTTTCAGCACGGGATGTGGCTCTGAGACAGGGTCGTGTTTAGGGGTGCGTTTATGGCCCAAGCAGGAGAGACCGGGGCCTGTCAGGGCGCGGGGGGGATACTTGCGAGGCTGGGGAGTGAGGGGGAGAGAGACGCGCAGGCTATTGGCAGTGGGCAGAGAGGTCATGACACACAAAATGGCTGCTGTCTATGTTCGCGATGGGGCCTAAAAAGGGGGCAAGATGGCGTGGCCACTGTTTCGTGAATTTCGCTTACTTTCAACAGTGGCGAGGGTGAACATAAATGAACACCGCTTATGTATATATACATTGTCATTTTCCACACTTGGAGGGGTAAGTTTAAGGAGAAATCGTAGGTGACCAACATTCGAACATTCACATGTTATGTTCGTAAGTTTCCACACTAAGGCCGTGCTCAAACAAAAATGACTTATTATAGCCTGTGGTGCCAAATGAATAATCATTCAACATATACGCTTACCGGCAGTGAGAAATCTTAAAAAATCAAAAAGTCCCGCGTCTGTATGAAGACCGCGATAGACGCGCCAACATGGGAACTGGAACACAATGCCTCTAGTTACAGGCATCAAAAAGGCCAGCCGCCATCATGGAAGGGTAAGTTTGAGAGGGAATCGTAGATAAAGAAAGACTTAGATCGAATTTAAAGGCAAGAATGATTAAAAAGACAAGGAAAGTAAAAAAAATAAGAATGTCCATTCTCCCTTTGAAAAAACAAATTCCAAATCACAAAGTTCTAGACAATGCTGTAGTACTTAATGTAAGAAGGATAGTTAACAATCATGATTTCAAAATGGACAGTTTTGTACTCAAAAAAATGCTGACTAGATGTGACAATTAGGTTATAATTGTTAGTATTCTGACACAGTAATTTCAAAATTGAATGATAAAAAACCCAACAGTTTCATATCATGAGTTCGCCATTACAGAATCATCACAAAATGCCAACAAGTTCGAAATCAGACGTTTACATATGTTATCGGTGTACCAATGGTTTCAGATCATAAGTCAACAATTATATAACAGATGTTAAACTTTTAAAACCTATATCAGCAGTAATAAATATTACAGGTAATCTAAATATGTAACAGAATGACATTCCTCAATGGAATTCAGTCCCTTATTGACACTGTCACAACGTAATATCCAGCGGCATTCGTTTTTATTCAGAACATTAGCAATACTGCCTCCTCTTGGAGATACATGTACAACTTCAATCACTTTTTTTATTGTTTTTTCCTACAGTTTTAGTTGGGCTCGTTGTACAGTATCCAATATACAGAAGAATGCGTTCATGCACAATACAGTACTATTGGTGCCTGTTACGCATGTAGCAGTACATTTGTCAACCATTAGAAGCATCCTGTCTACCCTGCAGCCCACTTTTCATTCTTACAGGAGCTATTTGACTTTTCTCAGGTCTCCAAAACATTGCTGACCTTCACAGAGCTGTGGCTTAGTCTGATGACTGCTTGTTTTCATCATGTGACTTTCTCTCTTTCCTATGGTTCCATTGCAGTCCAACCGTTCCAAATGCCCTTCTTGACCTTTAGTGAGTTACCCTACGTGTTGCCACAGTTTAAGTGCTAACTGCAATTGTAATATTTTTCCTCATTGTGCAACTTAATTTATCCTAGGTAGTGTAATCTTGATTAATTCCTCTGACCAATCCTTCACACAGATCTTCAATGTTTGGTAGGCCATCCATGCCATTAGTTGTGAGCACACTAACTCCCTATAGCCGTCACAGATGATAGGCGCCAATTGAATGTGAACCTGAAGACCACAGTATCTTTGAGATAATATAAAGAAAATCAGAGAAAGATTCACAATGTGATAGATTACTACCTGGAGGTCTATGAAAATCTAAATTATTTTAAAATAACACTAGTGCATGTTTTGATTGTATACAGAAAATGGAAAGTATATGCATATTTACACAGTAACGCAAAGGGCATTATTGTGTATAGATACTGTGTATAATAACCATTCAGCAACATTTAACACAAAAAGAAATCTAGAATAAATGTGTGTTTTCCAAATAAACATTTAGTTGAATATGTTTTGTTTGTGATGGCTCTATTGTGATTTTTGAAGTATAAAAATATTTATGAGTTATGGCATTGTTAAAGAACAGAGTAGGCAGGTTGTTTTGTTGTTACTTGTTCATTTTCCCTGCTTCTGCCACTCTACATTCTAGTAGTCAGGGGCCTTTTATCTTTCCTAGACCGTCACGGATGGAGACATTGCTCATCCTTAGCACAGGTCACCAGTTCTTCAGACGGTAAGCAAAATCACAGTGAAGCTTCAATGGACTCAGGAGTGAAGAAGTAAACTTTGTCCTCTTCAAGTGAACCCTGAAGGTTTATCATCATCAATATTCTTTATTCGATTTTAGTCAAACAAATCATAAAAGCACACAGATACTATCTTCAGAAAAATAAAACCACATATCATATCATACATATAAATGAAACTCCCCAGATAAAAATCAAGAAACATAAAAGCAGATAGTTGGACAATCTAAAAATTGAAGGTACAATATTGCTGGTCGGACTTGAATAAAATCTGATCTAAAAACAAAGGACGAATATACTAAACAAGTAGTCTGGAAAATGTTGAACATATAAAAACAATATGCAAAGTGTCAAACGTAGCAGCATGATCACAGAAACAACTCAGATTGCGTGTGCCAGCCCGCTAATAACGGAGGGAACAAGTTAAGGCAAAAATAGGTCAAAAGGCGCCTACGGTGAACTGGCATATCAAGCAATAAGTACGGTTCAATAGGATTTGTTGATTTAATCATTACATAATGCATAAAAGATTTCTTAGACCATGCATTTTGCACCCACTTTTCCTGAGCTTTGTCTAAAAAGGCGTTCTTAGCCTCTGCCTTATTGATTGATTCTGGGTTGTTGAATAACTCGGTGTTATACTGCTGCTGCTCAGCCTGAGTGTATGTGTGAATGGAATGTCTGTTAGTGTCAGTTGGAGATGGGCTGAGCAGCAGCGAGGCTACTCCTGGTGGGGCTCTCTCCTATGTAACTCCTTACCTTAATAAACCTACATGGAAAACTACCTGAATTGGACCTTCCTCATTTTACTACACTCCGGTGTGCCAAGGTTATTGAAGGTACACTTAACATAGTATATCATGGGTAAATGAAGCCCATGATCCAGCGCAAGGCAATCTCTTAGGATCCTTCTATTGAGTTCTAATTCCTCCCTGATCCAAATTGAAAGTCATAATATTACCGGGCAGACTTGGATAAAAAAATAACGGAAATATAGCCAACCCCCAATTCCTTATGTACAATCTCTAACATGACAGTTTGTGGAAACCTCAGGACCTTTCTTAGCAATTTATTTTCCGCCACCTGAATAAGCTCGCAATCCTTGTATCCCCAGATTTCATAGCCAAAACTTGTTGTTGAAATGCACTTTGTTTTTATAAAGATCAATAATTGATCTAATGTGGGGTTGGCCAAGCTGCTTTGAGAACTCCTTTAAACTATTAAATACTCTGTTAACAGACTGAGCCTGGACATTGAGTAAGAATTGCCAATTCAACTTAGTCTCTTCTAATAAGCCTAGATATCAAAATGTGTCTACCCTGCCGAATTCATTAGCTTTGTGTATGTAAGTTTTGGAGTTAGTATGAATGAATGAATTAATGATATTTTATTGTTTGGTTACTAAACACCATTACATAAAACCAAAATACAAAAATAGCCGCATTACAAAAGTTAAAATCAAGAAAATTTCAAAGATCAGTTTATCTAGTTGCTCCATGGGCCCTGATGATGCATCGGAAAAGGTTCAAAGGCCGGCAGGAGACTCTGTAATCAGACCAGTAGAAGTCATCAACATTGCCCGTGCTTGAAAGATGATCTTTCCAAAGACCGCCATATGCTTTACCGTGGACAGGGTATAAAGATAGATGATACCCTCCTTTGCAGTACGTAACCCCGATTGTCTTAGTAATGGCCTAAGATAAAGATTGCGGGCTAAACGCAGGGCCGGGCAACAAAAGAAGAGGTGGGCCAAGGACTTACGTTTGTACATGCAAAGCCTACATCACCGAGTACCTGAGCTGACCTGACCGCAAGGATATAGTTCTTTGAGGGGCAATGGATGTAGTCTGTAAGCCAAGATCTTATGGAGGGCAACACGGCCCACGGCCTGCGTGAGATGGTGTTTAGAGGTATGCAGGATCTGCGGGAAACACAGGGTCTCATGCAAGTCTTTTCTTCCAAGCGACTCCAAATCCAGTTCCCGTGACCTCGCACGCACTTGTTTTTTAATCGCATTTTTAATGGCAGGATATTTGACGTATTCGGGATTCCATGAATCCATGGCGAGATTGAGTTGAACCTTAGCCACTTCAAGGTTGGCCGACCAGGGATTCCCTGGCTCTCTGAAGGTACCTTTCAAGACTGCCTTCAGTGTGTTCTCCTGTGCCGCCGTTGTTAAAAAATAGTATTTGCTTAAGGCGGCCAGCTCTTCCAGGTTTTGCTGGTTGAGTGAGAATTCCAGGCGAATGAGTGTGTTTCTAGTGCACCTTGGCAGCTGAAAAAGTTTCTTATATGCACTACAATGGATTTTTTCTAATTCATTGCTCAGTTTGCCCGGAAATGCCTGTAGAGCATAGATGAGTGCCGGCATAAGCTTGGCTTTGAGTACTCTGTTGATGGCTGTGGTGGAAGGGCTGTATAAGGAGGCTTGCAGCTTGCAAATGGCATAAGTGATGGATTTGCCTTTAGCCTGAATTGTCTTAAGGTGGGCACTTGCGCGCCCTGATTCCTGAAAGCAAATGCCCAAATAGGTTTACCGCTGCGTGCTTTCCAGCAGGAGATTGCCTAGCCTCCATTTTAAAGATTTTTTCCTTGGGTAATGACCAAAAATAATTACTTTAGACTTATTAGGGTTTGCTACAAGCCTGTTTTTATCGTTGTATGCGGCAAGTGCCGTCAATGCCTTTTGTAGCCCCATTCTCGTGTGGTCCTGAAGGACCAGGTCATCCGTATATTGCATAAAATGAATTTTGGACCCACCAATCTTAGGAGTAGCCAAGGCAGCCCCGGTCAAGGCTTTCTCCATATCCGCTGTATGTAAATTGAATAATAATGGGGCAAACACACACCCTTGTTTTAGGCCTTTGTCTGTATTGATCTTAGCAGATGCGTGGTCCCTCGAGAGTTTAATTCGCACCCATGTTTTTTGGTAAAGGGACTGTATCGCTCTTAACAGAACCGGATTGATGTTCCATTGGACCAGCTTGTGCCACAGAATTGCGCGGTCTACCCCATCAAACGCCGCCGAATAGTCGATAAAGCAGGCGAAGAGGGGAAGACTTTTGCGTGTCCGTGCGCGGTGCGCCAGGAAAGAAAGTGCGATGATATTATCGACTGTGGCAGACCCAGGTCTAAATCCAGTTTGGCAGAATGGTAAGATTCCTTCAGCACTCGACCAGTCTGCGAGGTCCCTCAAGATGGCACTAGCGTAAGCTTTTTCCCTCAATATCCAGCAAGGCAATCATGCGGTAGTTGGAAGGTTCAGTTTTTGGGCCTTTTTTGTGGATGGGCTGTAGGAGCGAGCCTCTCCATGAATCTGGCACGTCCCCCTGGAGCCAGCATTCAGAGTACAAGTGGGTCAGATTTTTAGACCAAAACTCGATGTTTGCCTTGAATAGGTGTCCAGGGAGACCATTAAAGCCTGGAGCGGCGTTTTGTCTGATATTTTTTATAATGTTGGTAACAAGCAATTTTTCCGGTGGTGCCATCTTTTTGATCAACGGGTCTAGGTTGTCTCCAGCAATTGGTGTTTCATTTTGCATGTGAGCAGGGCCGTCATTAGTATAGAGTGCTTTTACATGGGCGACCCAAGTGGAGGCTTCAAGGGAGTTTTCTCTGTGGTTTGGGCCTCGACCCAGGTTGCATATATACTTCCAAAACTCCTGAGATTTTCCCGGGCTCAGCAAGTCGAAAATTCTTAACCATTGTGAATCGCAATGGGCACGTTTTGCTGCCCAAACCTTCTTTGCGTGGCTTTTTTTGGCTTCTTGTAATTGAGTCTTGTGTAAACTTGTCCCGGTTTTGCGGAAGAGTTTGCGTTGCTTATTTAGTTTTTTGGCGCTTGTTTTAATTTCAATATTGTGGCCATATGTAGGTACAGGACGCCCGTGCGATATGCTGTTCAAGCTCCCGCGGAGGATCGCCGCCAAGGTCTCTGTTGTAGCATTCCAAGTTTCTATGGCGCCCTTTTTCTGTGCGCTCGGTGGCCAACCTGCCCAGCTGTTGAATCCGGTGATTGCGGTCTGTTCCCATTTGATCCTTCTGGGCAGCTTTATTAGTTCTTCTCCATTGGCTACTCCGATGAGGTCGAGCTTATTGCGATGGTCCACTGTGATGTTCAGAGTGACGGTTAGAGCAGCGTGGTCACTATCACCACGTGGATGGACTAAGAAGTTTGACATTAAAAGTTGGAGTTTGCCACTTAGGATTATGTAGTCTACCGTAGTTTGGTTATTAAACGTGGGACCGACAGTCAGCCCAGGGCTGTTCTTTAGTAGGACTGAATGCGCCGTCGCCAGGTTATAGGATTTAAATAGGTCATTCAGAGCGTTAGAGGCCCCGGCCTGGGGCCTACGTGTGGTTGAAACCCCAATGTTATGGGTGTTAAAATCACCAAGAATAATGCATTCAAGGCCCGCGAATTGAAGCAGTAAACGCTCGATGTGGCGTATCAGCGTGGCCGTGTTAGATGTTGACCCGTGGGGGTTATGATAAAGATTAATTAGTAAAAGTGAGAAGTTACTGTTTGTCAAGCGACAGCCTTTCAGGATGCCTGCCTGGAAAGTGTCCGGCAGGTTAGGTATTTCTGCAAATTCCAAACTAAGTGAGTGTTTTATGTAGACGCATATCCCACCCGAGGGTCTACCGAAAATGTTGAACTTTTTTGCGGGTTTTCCATACTCCGCGTATCCTTTCAACGAGAGAGGATGGGTTTGCCAAGTTTCTTGTGTACAAATTATGTCTGCCTCCTCCATAAATGACACCGCAGTTTGCATGAGAAGCAGCCTCCTGAGCCCAGCAACATTCCAAGATATGATTTTCAAACTCATCGAAGACCATTCCTTTTCTGGGGGCTTTAAGTGCGTGTTGGTCGTGCCTCGATAGGAGTGGCCCCTGGCATTGAGGCGAGGACCATTAGGTCTTGGAATTTAAGGCCAGCGGCAGCCAGGACCAGTCCTTATTCACGGGTCCCAGTGTTGCGCATGTGCGTGTGCAATGGATTGGATTCGTAGTAATCTTTATAGGAGTTCTGATGGGTTGACCAGTGTTTGTGCCGCCTTTGGACCCCTGGAGAGTAGGTCCCATTTTTGACGCATAGGTGCGGAGCGCATGTAAACATGGAAGCTCTCCAGCTGGTTGTGCCGTGTTTCCCATCTTGGTATTTGCCGACTGTGTTTTTAATATGAGAGGATATTTTTGTGAGCGCTTGGGTTTTATCTTTATACCCCAGCTTTCCAGTAGCTTATGCTGGCTTTTCAAGACCTCTGCCAATACCGGGCTCGTGAAGGTTAGCTCCTTGGTTTCGTTTTTCTCTTCCGCGTCTGGCGGTAGGAAAGAGATGGTTTCAATGTCAGTGGATTTTATTCCCTCCAGCCCTGGGATATTTGCACAGAGTTTCAGGAGATTACTACGATTGAGAATATCCCACCTCCCCTGCGAGGCGTATTCTGGATACAGCATAATTTCCCGGTCCTGGGGTTGGGCATGATTTGAATAACCAGCGGAGTCCACGGCCTGACCGCCTGTTTGTGATGACCGTGAATAGCCAGATGAGAGGGCACTTACCTGCCCTTTTGACCCCGTGGCTCGTTGGGAGGCAATCATTTGTGGAAAGCTAGGGGGGTGATTATTAAATTAAATGTTTTCAATACCCTTGGTATCTAAGACGGCCCGTTGCACCTGATGCGCGCCATGCGTCATCAAAGTTAATGGGACAGTGACCAAAGAATGATTTAAGCGAGCGTCATACTCAATGGTGCAAGTTTGAGTCGCTTCCGCAGCGTTTTGGCCTTGAGGATCACTTACAAGGCATGTAGTTGGTGCTGTTGGAACTGGCCGGGGCACTACCGGGGAGGCAACCAGCCCTGGTTTTATTACTGTGTCAGGCAGATAAAGGACTTCATGTTTTGGTTCTAAGATTTCTGATGTTATGGGGGTTGCAACTGGTTCAGTCATTTCCGGTGTCTCTGTGTGGCCTTGCTTCTGATGGCCGGGACGTAGCCATTTCCTTATAGATTTATTTTTGTTCGCCTTGTTCAATTTTTTAAATTTTTTCTTATTTTTTCTCTATAGATTCTTTTGGAAGTCTAGGCTGGCCGATGTGTGAATCTGCTCCCGAGCATGAGTTTTTGTTATGATCGGTGAGGCCTCTACGGAGTTTGCGTTGTTCGTCGATGGGGGCTCCACCCTGACAAATTTATTTTCATTTTTTTCCTTACAGATTTCTGTGCTGTCTAGTGAAGAGATGTTTATGCCTTCTTTTTTTGACGAATCAGGCACGGGTGCCTTTACTTTTAATTCCTTATTCTTGCCAGCTTCTATTTTGAGGTCCTCAATTAGTGTAGACATAATGTGCGGAAGTTGTTCTAGATTTTTCAAAATAGGACCGCAACTACATGGTTCAGGCTTAAAATTTGTGCTATCCTGTGCTCTGCGGATCAAGGAGTTCAAGTGATCCAATTTAGCATCGACCCCAGAAATTAAATTTGCCACTGTTTGTAATATGTTTATCTGGCCATCAAGCTTATCGGCGTGCATGATTGCAGCTCCAGTCATGGAAATAAGAGTCTCGTTGATCAATGTTAGATGGTCTACAAACACTGGGGGGCTATCCCCCCTTTTGCATGTTGTGGGTGGTGACTGAGACATTTTGTCTTGATCCAGGGAGCTGCAGCTCAGCAGGATCGGAGACTGGGTGTGCCGGGCCGATGATACTATGGTTGCTCCACCTTCGTCAGGGCCTTTGCTGCTACCAGACGCGTCAAGTATATGCTCTCCGTTTGCTGATGCACTGCGGCGTGGGTATGGGCTGTTATGATCATCATTCATTAAGGCCCCGTTTGGGGGCAAATCTAGTTGAAGATTTTCTAAAGCTTGGGGGGGCGGAGTTGTTGTTCTATTGTGCACGAGCCTAAATACTTCCCTGTCAGCTGGCTCGAACTTGAGCAGGTCATCCCCCTGAAACGTGGTTATTGTTGGTGATAGGGGTATCCCTGGGGCCTGCGCCGCGATAAAGCTCGAGCTCTGGCCCTGGCCGTCCTCAGAAGATTTAGTAGACGAGGTACAGCTCTGGGGCCTCAAAGATGCAGCGAAACTTATTACCAGAGGGTACAAGAAAGTTCTTATGTCTCTATTTCCTGGAGGCCCAGTGCTGGCTACAATAGCGCCTGGGCGTGGGGTTTGGTAGGCTCGATTATGACACTTCCCCACTTCCCCTGCTTGCGGCAATGCATTGTTCAATGGCTCTGTCGGTGCCGGGCACACCGTCAGTAAGCCTGGGAGCGTTGGAGTGGCTCCTGTGGCTCCAGATGAATCCAAGAGGGCCCCCTCCAAAAGAACTGGCCCATGGTAGAGCACCCCCACTCCAGGGGGGTAGAAGAGTTTTGCCTTCCGTCTTCTGGCAGATCTATGGGGGCGAGGCTTTGCCTGTGTCTGGGCCTGCAGTAAGGTCGAATTTCTAGTCCTCATTATTTCGCCTTTCTCCTTCCTCCTTTCTCCTGTGATTTCCCATTAAAATCCAGCTGCGTTTGCGTTCTGGGATGGTCGGGACCGTGGAGCTGAGGGCAATAATCCCGCACTCCCCTTGAAGTGAACCCAAAGGTAGACCGGCTCTCTATACACCTTCAATTCGTAGTCCTCCTACACTCTGATTCACTTAAGGTTAGAGTCTTTTTTCTCAATAGGTGTGTGGTCCAGGTGGTCAAACTCAACAGTGTCGGTGGCGGCGTTGTTATCACAGCGCTCAATGCTCAATGCTCCACACAGCGCTCACGCCTGCCTACCTCACATTTGTACTTTGGCACCAAAGGCAGTGGGCGATGGGCGATTACACAAGGGTCCAAGGTGTGACAGCACCCCCCCCCCTGCTAGCAGGCGTTGTTATCACAGCGCTTAGAACAGCGCTCACACCTGCCAGCAGCACCTGCGCCGTGGTCCTCGGAGCTTAGTCCTTTATCCTGAGCCTGTTTGTATTTTCGTGGGGGGTATTCAGAAAGTGTTTTGTTTTTTACGAAGAGGCAGCTAATCCTAACTCAGTGCCTTGCTCGGAGCTTGGAACGCACAGATACACGAACGGGTGCTCTCACCTTCCGCCTGCCAGCAATCCGCAGCAGCCCGCACTCCCACCTGCTCACCTGCTTACCGTGTCGTCATGTCGCTTTGTCGATGGAAGGCCAGGCCAGGCCAGACTACACATCCAGCCGCACTCAGGCCAGCTGTCAGCCAGCCAGCCAGCCAGCGGACGGAAGAGCAGGCGAATGAAGTAGCGGGAGTGGCGGTAATAGTGGCGGAAATAGCGGCTGTTTTCGGGCAATTTTCAGGCTCTCTCAGACGCAGATGCCGCGTGGTTCTTAGGCTCCTTAAGCTTATTAACGGGTTTGTGGTCGCGATCGCAGATGCTGTTGAAAAGCCGAGACAGCAATCACCGTGACCTCCTTGCTGCAGTGAAAATGGCTGTCTGGCGTTCTGGCGTCCTCGAACAGGACACGAGCTCCCTCTCTTTTGGAGTTAGTACTACCAGGGCCAAGTACCATAGTGTGAGGTTTAGTGAAATTGACTGTCAAACCCAAGTCATCCATAAATAAAATAAATAGAGCTCTTCTTCACTGTGATATACTTATTAATTAACAAGTTGATGGTTACGGTTTTGTTTGATCGATCCCCGACGAGGTCTGAATCCATATTGGATATCTGACAGTTATTTATTATCTTCTGCTCACTCTGACAGCCTCTTCAGCAGGATGCGCCCTAAGAATTTTAACTTCCACATCGATTGAATATATTGGCCTGTAACAGGCTGGGTCGGCTCTGTTCCTTTTTTTGAATACCGGTATAATTACTGACTTTTACCATGAGGGGGGAATATGACTACGAACGTCAAGTGTTGTGTAATAATAGGGACCAAAGATCAACATGAGATTTTTATAGGTTTCCTGGTTTGTCATACAGGCCCGGGGCTTTTCCGGAGGGCAATGCCAGTATATCGTCCTCAACGTCCTCCCAACTACAGAGGATTACCTTCCTCCTACGATGATGAACGTAGGAGGAAGTTACCATTTCCTCTTTATAGATAATCTCAAAATTATCTGGGGGGGGGGGGAGAATAGTGAGAGCCAATTTGGGCTGAGCATCTGAATGGAAAAGGGGCGTTTCACCACCTCCCAGAATGTTCTGCTACCTCTAAGTCAGAGGTCTTCAAACTTTTGTAGGTTGAGCCCCCCCAGCTGAATTTGTTTAGATGTTGGGCCCCCCCTCACCTGACAGAAATTTCTAGAATGTGGTACACTACATAATCGACCACCACGCGCATGTCGCGGGCCTAATCCGGCAAATAATGTTGAACACAATAAGAGTGTTTAGTAAACTGCAGGTTTGTGAGTGGGTGTGGTGAAATGACAGAGGTTTATTTCACTGCACAAAACACCATTTTTCAAGATAAAATGTGTGCAAATTATTTTTACTAGGATGCTTTGTTTTACACATGACATAGATTAGTAATAACACAACCAACGTAAATGTGAAGGGTGTGCTGGTTTTTAGCCACAGAGACTGTCAATCTGTCGATGGATTTTAGCTACTGCCATCCTCCGGTTGTGCTCCACATCCAGTCTTGAACGGTACTTAGTCTTTAATACCGCAAGTGCTGAGAACCCAATCTCACATAAATAGGACAAGCTGAAACGTAAGGGAGTTCTGATAGCAGTTTCTCTCAAAGCTGAATATTCTGCAGACCTTTTCAACCAAAACAGTGATTGTAAAGGAGACCGTGTTATCAGATTTTTCGAGCACTCCCTAGCTCAGAGTTGGTACACGAGAAACAATTCTTCTCTAGAAACCATTAACAAACGTTTTGCGCAGCATTATAATGGGATAATTGCCCACCAACCAGTTACGAATCCGAAGACAAAGGTAAAAGTCCACAGAGAGGGTGTTGAGCGAACACCTAATTGAGAATTCCTTAGTGGTACGATAGGTTGCTTGCCTGAAGCAGGGGGGGTTTAGGACAAGTCAGGTTTATGTTAAAATAGAACTGATAATAAATTAATGATGTTGTCTATTTTACTTCAGAGCAATGTTATCTGACAGAATTTTTGGTGGCTGGAACATGTTAGGTATTTTAGTTGCCCTGGGCCAATACTATTTTGGGGGCCCCTGTTCAGAACAGCTTTGAGATTGAATGATTCATTTTCAGCTCTGCCATACCCTCTTTAGCCAGGCTACTAACAGTGCACAGGCGCTAAGGTTGAAATTCTAAGTGTTTACATCTAATATTCAGAGACAGCGATGTCTGTTTTTACTGTTGTAACAAAGCAGCAGCCCACTAATTTTACAGCGAATAATATCTGTGATATCGTCCATTTTTTCATATATGAGGACCCTTTTTGATCTAAAATAAACTTTTTTATGGTTGTTGCATGAAACAAAAACATTTCTCAGCAAATAATAATCGGCTCTCTCACATCAATCTCATTGAAAAGAAATGAAACAAAATGGTATTTTCAAGAATTTTGTTTAGGAATTATTCCAGGCCATCAGGGCAAAAACAGAGCTGCCTCTATCAGGGGGCCCCCTGAAAGGCTGGATTGGAGTGCATGTAAATGTGTCCGTTTGTAATTTAGGACGGAAACCTTGATGGGGCACGACATGCACATACTTGTGTACAGGGGCGCAACTAAACCCGAACTTCGGGTGGGGGCTAACGCTCCCAGCCAGGTCTGGCCCTAGCACTGGTCGCACAAAGTGCAAAGGTTTGTTTTGGCGCCCCCTCCCCCATTTCCTCCTCCTCTATGAATTTCCTCACTACCCCTCACCAACAATGCACCTCATCTCTCTATGGCACCTTTCGGGCAAACATTTTGTTTTTTTATAGCACTACTCATGGTTTACTCACACTCAGTTCTTTGATCTGCATGGTACATTAAGCCTCTGCACTGTGTGGGTGGCAGAAGTGCCCATGTGAGTGCCCGCTGAGCCATGCGAATGTTTGAGAGTAGGGGAACAGGAGTGACTGCAGGGTGCGTGAGGTGACCATATGAATTTGGGTGCGGATGTAAGTGCAGAGTGGGACGAATGAATTTATGGTTAGTGATGCTCTTATTTGAGGGACATTGCAGATTGAGCAGTAAGGGGGACAGGTGAGTGAAGTGTCACATGAGTGCAGGGTGAGTAGTGTGCTTGTGTGACTGCAGGGTGAGGAACAGGGTGAACAGTGCAAGTGCATTGTGAGTGCAGAGTGATCACTGTGAGTACAGGGTAAGCGGGTGAATGGTGTGAGTGCATCCGGATCAGTGTGAGGGCATTGTGATAGCTTTGAGTGCAGGATGAGCATGAAACTGAAGGGCGAGAATGAGGAGCGAGTTGTCTGACTGCAAGGTGCATTCCCAGACAGTTGAAGTAATTCAGCAGGGTATTGACGGCAGTGTAGGATTTCAGATATAAGTTAAACTATTGCTGTTATGGCTCAGGGTGGATGAAATAGATGTGCTGATCTTGCAACAAACTTACAGTCTTGTGATTAGGGTTGCCAGCTCATTATTTTGATGTCCTAGGCAGTAAAAAAATACAAAATAAACAGTCACCTAAAGCTGTATGGTCAGCACTTGTCTCTGCATACTTTGAACAGCAAATATAAATAGAAGCACTTTTAATTGTGTTCTAGGGCTGCCTGAATGATCCATGACTGATAATAAAATGTAACAAAGACAGAAAAGTCACATTACAAATGTATACATACTTCTTTATTTATAAGCATATTTAGTGTCAAGACAAGCAATTTCCAGGCTGTTTAAACAACACATGGCTGGCTGGCATTTTTCGTTTGGCAACTTGAAGCCCTGTGGACATTGCGTGCCTGCCTGTGTAAATTTAAAAGAAACTTTGTCTCCTTTCTGCTAAAACCTAACCCTCCCAGGATGGGGTTAAACTCATAGAGCTGAAATGCTTCAGTTGCTGTGGGAGGCAGGATGTCTCTGCTAAAACTGAAAGCAAGTAACAGACAGTCATTTCATCTGCAGTGGGAGGCAAAGAGTCTCTTCTTCTATGAAATCGAAGTATGTTCCTTTTGCTTTCGGTTTTAGCAGGAGACTCCCTGCCTCCCACTGCAGCTAAAATGTTTCAATTAACCCCCTCCTGTGACAGTTAACTCAGCTCTTTGCGAGACAAAAGCATGGGCACATCGTGCCTTATCTATTTCCCCTTCCACCCTCTGTTACCGGAGCTTGCCAATAAAAAAAAGACTTGCGACATGGGGCAGTTCAAGACTAACAAAGAAAGGTAAGATCCTCGTGTGGAGTGCGCGCCCTCCTGAGTTGGTGTCGCACCCCCCTGGGGGGGGGCGCCCCACAGATTGAAGAACTCTGCTCTAAGTGAACAAGCTGCCAGTAGGTCCTCCCAGGCCTCCCTTTTAAGCACATCTTTACGTGCCCTACAGGTGGCTGTGTACATGCACCTGGCCTCCGTCACTGCTGTTGTACATATCGGTTTCTGATGAAAGGCCACCAACATGGCCGTATGTGACTTAATGCACATTTTATCAAACCACTTAGGTCCTGAAAAGGCTGACTGGATGTTTGTAGCAATATGCTCAAAATAGATTACAATCATTGCTCTCAGACTGTAAACTGATTTCAAAATGTGTGTGGAAAGATATTACCAAATTTTTTAGGAAGTCATCAGAGATTATTTGAGCACATCTTAATCTGCGGCCCTGAACCATTGGGGCAAGTAGCCCCTTATGCAATTGTGACTGTTTAATAACTTATGCGTCTATTCTGAACTCAGCACATATTGGGTTATGAACGCTATAGGTACTTCGCATGGTTTTAAACTCAATAAGGGAACCAAATAGACAAGCAGATACAATAATATAATTAATTGTGGTGCTGCGGCCTTTGCCCTTTAAAGTAGGTACTTGGCTGTCCGTAAAAATCTCCTCTCTGGATAACAAATTAATAAGATTAAATTTGGCGAGTGCATCATTTATATACTCCACCTGCTGGGAATGACTAAAATACACCTGTTTAGAAGCAGGACATGGATCTTTCGTCCCTGCAATCGTGCCACATGACTTACAAGGGTGCAAGTTAAAATATCCTGAAAATTTGGATAGACATAGGTTTAAATTAAGACAATGTATATGTTTCTAAAAGTTTCCTATCTCTGTCACAGGGGTATCATGATGAAACTGAATTGTAAACAATTACTAACAGCTTAAGAGTTATCAAAAATTAACACACTTAAAATATCCTGTGAATCCAAAGAAACAATCTCCATGTCACAACCTAGACACAGTGTGACGAAGGTCACAAGACCCCCCTTCCGTCTTTCTTGAGGTGAGGGCTTGGCATTCACAGAGAAAGTGGCAAATTCGTCCATACTCCAATCACCACTAGAATTCCAGGTCTCTTGTAGGCAGATTACTTCATTTGAGTGCAATATTGACATTTCTTGCTCATCATTTAGAAAACGCCTCACTCCAGCAACATTCCAACCCTGGATAGCGAGTAGATAGATACCTGGGCGGTGGACAACCCTTTGTCCCCCCTGAGGGCACGTCCAGGCGGGCTATGTGTCAATCTTGCTCCTCTAGATGTGCTAATGGTGCAAATCTGTTACTTAGCTGCAAGTCCTTGCAGGGCCCTTTACCTGACACAGTGGGGCACCCATTCAATAAAGGTTGACTAGCTGGGACCTCCACCAGGTGCCTCACGCTCTGCGGAGGGTAAAAAAAGCCCAGAGGATAAAGTAGAATGTCAGCCCTCTGATTTGGAATGGAACAGTCACCTCTCCGGTTAACTCTCCCAATAAAGAGAATTAGCCATCATTCATTTTATACACCAGTGTTAGATTTGGGGGTCTCTGGTTGGCACAGGTAAGTACTTGTAACAAGCAGGGACCCTCTCCACTAGTCAGGGCAAGGGACTTACTCTTTAAAATAACCCCTGCTCACCCTCTAGGTTGCGTGGCACAAGCAGACAAGGCTAATCCTCAGAGCCTTATTGGTTCAGCATTTATGACCATATACAGTAACTCCAGAATACACCACAAATGGACACCAGTCCAGTTTGTATTTAAAAAAAATAGGTACTTTATATATAGATTTAATCAGATTTACTACAAGACCAAAATAACGTTTCAAATCAAGCCACCATATTATTCAGAAAAGCGTTATCGTTAAAAAGTGTACTTCTTGAGTCCTGTTCGACTCGGTCTCTTGGTTCAGTGCGTTTGGCAATGAGAAATGCACAAAAAGAGTCAACCGTGCGCAGCGGACGCATCTGTCCGGTGCGTACAGGGATGGGGTTCGAGTCGATCACAGTACCTTAGCTGCAGGGTTCGTCGTGCACAGTGCGGAAAAAGCGAAGGCGATGCACGCTGCTTTGTTGGCCTGGAACGGTGCGAGCTCCGGCTCGTGGGCGTCGGTAGTCCGAGGTGTAGATCGAGGAGCTGGCTTTGATGCAGGCAGACGGTGCGGAGTGCGGGGTGTTCGCTTGTTATGCGGCATACGAGCCGTACCTTTCGTTGGGGCTGCGGACGAGATGCAGGCCGGGCGACACGGAGCAGCCTGTTCGAGGCGTACGGGCAGGCTCCTTGGTGCGGCGCGGTCCCAGAAATCAGGAGCGTGGTGCGGGACGACTGGTACGCTTCGTGCGTACGGGCCTTACATGCCTCGCGCTGTGCCTCCGATCTCACTTCTAGCGGTGGGGGCGGCGAAGCGTTCAGTGCGGCTCGACAGGGAGGAGGAGGCAGGGTGCGGGCGGCCCAAGCAGGACGAGATGGACACGGCTCAGGCAGAGCGGAGTCACCCGTGGCGGGGCGGCCAGGCACAGGCTGCACGATAGATGGGGGTGAGGCGCCCTTGGGATCGCGGCTTCCAGCGGCACAGAAGATCGAGCAAACGTCCAGGAGCTCTTCAGGAAAGGCAGGAGAGAGTCCAATGATCCTGGGACTCTGGTCAGAGGGCAAGCTCAGTTCCAAGCCCTTGGAGATAGTTTGAATGCACAAATAGCCAAAGTCTCTTTCAGTCCTTCTCTCCTTTCTCAGCAAGGCACCCACTGCAGGCCAGTCCCCCAGGTCAGGGACAGTACTCCTCCTCACAGCTTCTTCCAGGACCTTCTAGTCGGGCAGAGGTTCTTCCTGGTCAAACAGGATCTGATTTCTTAGGAGCAGGGCTCCCACATTTATACAGCAAATCTTTTGTTCTTGTAGGCCAGGGGGGCCTTTGCCTAATCCAGTCCAGTTCCTGAGCACTTTGTTTTGACAACCCTATTCAGAGTCAAGCGGCACTCCTCCCACCCATCCTGGTGTAATCTCTCTATTCACCACCTGGCAGCCCCGACTGTCTCCTGGAATTCCCCAGCCCTGTCACTCACACAAACCAGACAGCAGATACACATAAGAGCAGAGGCGGGCTGAAATGGTTAGGCAAGCAAACACCAGCTTTCTAACAGTGGTGTTTGCAAACACAGGATATTAAAATAAACTTTACTAAAATATGTATTTTATTATGCTGAGTTCAGGCATACCAAACTTGACTTTCTATCATGTTCCCTGAGCCTGCTGGGATTATAGAGTGTAATAATTCCAGCAGCCCCTTCTGGCCTATGAGAACAGGTAGCTTTCCAATAGTGAAAAAACAAAAATGGCTGTAATTCACTATTAGGACATGCCACACACATCAGGGCTTGTCCTACCTTATGCTTACAATGCACCCTGCCCTTGGGCCTAACATAGGGGTGACTCACATGAAGTAAAGGGGAGTTTTAGGGGCTGGCAAGTGTGTGCACTTGCCCAGCCAGCATGACAGTACCAGAATGCACACAGGTTCTGCAATGGCAGACCCTAGACACATTTTACCAGGCTGCTTCTGTGGGTGGGACAACCAGTGCTGCAAGCCCACTAGCAGCATTTGGAGTTACAAGCCCTGGCACTCCTGGTGCACTTTACTGGGGTCTGACAGTAAACCAAATAAGCCAATCATGGAAACCAATCAACATATACACTTTGTATAGGGAGCACTTGCACTGTGGCACTGGATGGCAGTGGCACAGTGCCCTGAGCAGCTAACACCAGCAAAACACATGAGGCACATCAGCAAAGAGTGGAAGGGAGACTCACGCCAAAGTGCCAGGTCTAACAACCAGTTGTTGAAATATAGAGTTAAATGATAAGCAAATGTGAGAATAATGGAAACCGCAAGATCCCATCCCTTTTCTCCACCCTTAATGAGTTCATGGTTTTGCCTCAGTTATAGTCCTGTTTTCTCTATATTATTTTGATGGCATATCACACAGTATTATTTATTATTCGGGGGTGTTAAAGAATTGGGATTACCGTCTTGTTAAATATTCTCATAAAATGCAGCTTAATTCATTTTTATTTCATGTCGTCTAGGGGTTAATGTATCAAGATTCTTCACGATGGGGCATAACCTTACAGACCTATGTCCAGCTTACAATGTTAGATATGCATACAAGGCCCATGGTAAGTACCGTCCTTTAATACTTAAATGACATTGTTTTGCTTTTGCGTAGTTCTTCATTAACTTGACTTCAATGTTATGAGTCTATAGAAGAAAGGGTTAGGCCTGAGCAAAGGATAATTTCCAAAAACATGACCGAGTCAAGCTTTCAATCCTGTACCACCAGGAAATTCTGAATAAACAAAATTAGTTCTTGGTGTTCCTGGCCTGGGCCAATATATGTTTCTTTTGGATCATCTCTGAAGACCATTCTCAGGAAACGGTGCCAGATTTAACTATGTGGAGGCCCCTAGGCAGTCACAATTTCAGCCCCCCCTTCTCAAATTATCTACAATACGTTTTTCATTTTACCAACCAACAATTTTAATAAACCAATTTTATTACAAAGAACTAAGCATTTTTTTAAAATTTTAGTAAACCAAAAAAAATTTAATTATTCACTTTCCTCAATTTATTTGTGATTAAATCTTTCAGGATATCTTTGAAGTCTACCTTTTACAAGACGTCTTATTCGGTGGCCATAATGGCAAAGGAGTTCAAACCAAGATAGTCATTCTGTTGCGGTAGAAATTAGACGGTAAAGTTAATCAAACATCATTATAATTCAGAAAAGCTAACTTAGTAACGCAGACTTCGGGTATTTATACTCTTCCGCGTTCTCGAAGCCTCTACTCACAAATATTCTTCTAGGGTCTTGAGTCTGACTCGGCTCGAACTCTAAACTCACTAAATCACAGAAAGCTTTGTTTCTGGAGGTTTCTCGTGCACGCGCTCTAGTGGGATAACCTTGAACTAAGTAGTGTGCACGTCGGCCGCTAAATGGAGATGACCATCACTACTGTACATTAAACATACGTAGTTTACATCTGATTTTTTTACAAAAAGACCGCTCCCAGAGGATGAGCTTTTGAGAGATAAACTGTTATGTGAATCTGACGTCTCTGGTTTATGTACTTTAAGTTGTTAATGGGTACATTACATTAATACAGTATTTTCTCTATAGAGTCTTTTAATGTTAAGTTTTCGTTTCTTTGAGTTGATTATTTTCTATCTTTTGGAAACAATTTAAGAAAGCTTGATTGTAATTTTCTTTCAAGATCAGATCAATATTATTTTGATCCATTGTCGCAGAGCCTCTAAAATGAGCGGGCCCATAGGTCGGTGCCTACTTTGCCTATTTGGTAATGCGGAACTGTCAGGAAAAGATAATTCTGAAATTGCACCACATTAAAGTTTATAGTGTTATGTTAATAACTTTTATATAGTGCGCAAATACCACTGGTCTCTTGGGGCTTATCTGAGCATTACAATACCAGTTACTGCCATGCTTGTTTACATAAGTGAGTTTGCAGTTGTTTCTGAAAGGGAAGAAGCTTGCCTTCTTTCCTCAGACTGTCCAGTAACCCATTACAGAACTGAGGTATCCGGACTGAGAATGCCCGGTCACCCACGGTTGCCTTGTTGAAAGGTCAGTAAAAATGCTCCGAAGGAACGTAAACATTGGCCGGGCACATAGTAATCTAGACGTTCCTTAATATAAGCTGGCACTGTACCAAACAATGTCTTATGTGCAATACATGGCCCCTAAACATGGCCCTCTGTTTGACTGGCAACCAATGCAATTTTTGCAGCAGTGGTGTGGCATGCGCCCATCTTGGTTGTTTCAGCAGCAGCCTCGCTGCATCATTCTGTGGAAAAGTAATTGTCTGCGCTGGAACAGTGACCATAAACCACTGCCATAAGAGAGTAGGGAAACATGGGGGGTCAGTGGGATTGCTGCAGATTTGATATGACCCTTTTGTATAATGTTAGGTATAATCTGGAACATTTCGTTTATCACAGCAGGATATCACTGAGAAATGTTGAAAATATGAAGAACAAGTTGTGTTTTGCTCAGACCAACCTGCGATCAAGGTGTCAAGCTTCAGACTTAATTTAACTTTTGCAAGACTGTCAAACAACATGTTACAGTCTTTGAATTTACCACTGATATTTTGTATTAAATACACATGAGCTTTGAAGTTGGTAACCTGTCGCTGAAAGATAGTGCCTGAATTCTACATTAGGCCAGCATTTTTAAGTTTGGAGTGTTTGCTGGAAGACTTTCCATGTTGCGCCCCCATAATCTGCAGCAGACCTCCTTCAAAGCTGAACTCAGTTATATGTTCCTGGTATGATATCAATGGTGTAATACTGTGTCTGATGATTTTGAACTCTACGGATTGTCTTTGCACCAAGTCCAGTTGTTTACTTCCCGCAAACATTCGGATAGAAAAATAGTGATTTTCCTGCGTCTGACTTAAACATTGATGGTAGCTCTCGTTTTTGTCCAAATAATATTCCATTGCAAACAAGTTGTAGCACAACCTACAGAGAGGTTACTATCAGAACTGTAGAGGATCCTGTTTTTGAAAAGCAACTTTATTTTGGTGAAGGGAGCAGCACCCAATACCAATATATTAAGAGTAGACATATTGGTTATGAGATTAGACTGTGGTATCGCTAGAATTGAAATATCCCCCTCCACCATGGATTGCCACTTCCACAATGACTTTCACTTTAGATATCAAAAGGCCATGAAAAAAAATTAAAAGCTTTATAGTTTTGTCCTGTTTTTGCTGTGCACTTCAAGTGCATTTGTTTTCTCAGTGGCTCTACTGATGAGTCTAATCACCCTTCCACCGTACTTATGGGTATATTTAGCCCCTTGGGTGCTCATGACGGAACAATGCTGTCATGAGTCACGGATGGCGTGTGCTCATGATGGCGTGGTTCCGTCATGGCGCTGCCGCTCCGCCTACTCGGCACTAATTCCCCGCCTGCACGGGCGAACTAATGAGCGAGCGGGGTCATGACGGAACCACGCTGCCATGAGCACACGCCGTCCGTGATTCATGACGGTGTGGTTCCGTCATGAGCACCGCAGCGCTGCGCTCACCCCTAGCCCCCCCACCCCGTGGCGGAATTCGCGGCGCAGGGAAGGGGTTACTTACTGTCTAGACCAACACATTTGCACAGCTTACAAGGGTATATCTCTCCCTGACTACCAGCACTTTCTGCCTTCACGTTTGCACAGCACTGACATTTTCATCAATTTTTCCTCTTTTGGAGGAATATTGGTGGTGGGCCATTCTGTGTTTTTGCTGTCAGGACTCACAGTACGCTGCCCGTGAGTGTCTTTAAAAATGTGATGCCTATTGATTATTTTTTCTAATTTATTTTTTTGTATGCTTCATCCACAAGTACCATCTCCAATGCCTAATAGCCTCTGCTATATGTCTTTTTACATTTTCTAGAGAGTGGCCTGAAGTACAGAACACTTTATTCCAACGATCTCTCTATGATAGTGTATGGGCAGACTTATAGTGGACCTGTGATGTATTACTAACTGCGGCTATCCACTGATGCTGTCAAAGCAGAAAGCCCAGATTCCTCTGATGCCGTGTACTCCAGTTTTTGAGATGGTTTTCAAGGAGAAGAAACCATCTGGTCCTGTCTAAAGAGGTATCAAGACTCCTGGTCAGAGAGCATTACTGGCTGTAAGCAGAGAGACATGCCTCTTGTGCTGCTCTGCTTGCAATGTGTGTAGAGGAATCTGTTGGAAATCAGAGATCAAATTCCCATCTTTGCTTCTTCTGACGGTCTGTATGACAATCCCATTGTTCCTGCTTGAAAGTCAAACCAGCCTCAATGCCCTGATCTTCACCTGCTTTGAGTCATATGGATCAAGACTAATCTCCTAGGAAATGTAAGACTTTGCCTTCCCACCTTTAGGAGAAAGCTTTTCTGTGAAACATTACCCAATACAAAAAACAAATGAGAGAGCTAGGACTGGTTGTGGGCCGTCCTTGTCCCTGAATAAATGTTAACAAAAACAACTAGGATGGACCTGTCTAGCAGATTGTCCGTCACTGCAGTGTCCAGCCCCGCAGGGGTTTGTTAGAAGAACCCTCACACACCAACCTAGTTGGTGTCATGCTTCATCATCGGGTTCCCAGCTGAGTAGCCGAATGCCACTCAGCTGTGCTGCGACACCTGATTACAGTGGAGCTGATTTTTTTTGTGAAAGTGTGATGAAGTGGTGTATTAAAAATATCTCTGGGACTCTAACTGATGATGTACTTTATCCCCAGCGGCCCAGGAAATAATAAAAACAAGTGGATAACTAAATGAGACTACTTAAATGAGTCTCAGTTATCTGTTAGGTCGACATGTTTCAGCCCATGTAAAACAGTGCCGGGCTTTCTTCAGGACCTTACTCACAGTGAATTAAAAATGTGGTATAGGTGAAAAAGTGAAAGTGAGTGGCAAAAGGTAATGACGCCACGGGTATGTGCTTTTCAAGCAACACACACGCTAAGCTGTGCTAACTTATGCTGTGTGGACTGACCGTATTTCGCGTCCACCTTTTGGTAATTTACCTGTAAAGGAATTTAACAAAACAATACAACATTTAACATATAAATTCCAATAGAGTCACTCAATGGCGGTATGGTGGTGATTTAAAAGAACACACAGTGTCTTTCATACGTGTAAACCATTCATTCACAAGACATGCATGCGAAAAAATGATTTTTTGTGAAGGAAATACATGCTTGTGACAGGGCTAGACATAGCGCATCCATCGTGGTTCCTATGGCGTTGGAAAAACGCATCACGGCTACATCATAACAGGCCAGGAGTTATCGAATTTGCACTCGGAGGTGTAATAATGATGGAGCGTTATACGTGAAATAACTTTATTGATACATTTAGTGAAGAGCGTGGCCCAAAAGTAATCTAGTGGCCTGTGAAATGTATCCTATTCAGGAAAGAAATGTATAAAAATATATTTACATTGGTTACGAAAATACAACGTAAATCAGGTCCCGGGGCCGGGAGACCCTTAGCCTCACTATCCGCTTGTGGGAGATAAGGGTTAGCCATGTTGGGCTATTGTCTTCGTAAAAGGAAGAAGGATCACGAAATCTGACGGAGCGTGTCCTGCGCGCACAACTAGTTTTGCACTTACTTGTGTCGAAGGGCTCACCCTTCTGAAAACCTATTCTGGACTCCGCAGGACCTGGTTGGTGCTTGGGCGGGCTACTGCTATTTTGTTAAATAGTAGGATAGCGCGCGTAAATTGCCAGTCATTTGGGTGTCACCCGCGTGGTGAAGGTGGTGCCCGGGCACTAGACTGCTAAATTGTCAAGCGTGACAGGCTGCGCACGCGTTGTGCTTGGAAAGGATTGTGGATACTGCTAGCGCATCGCCTACTTAGTGACGTTGGCGTCCTAACCCTAGAATGCTAGCTTTTTACGCGTGAGGGAGCCGTGGGACAAGCGCGCGTGCGCTGTATGTGTCAGAAGGAAGAGAAGCTAATGACAACTGTATAGCCATTGTATAGCAAGTCTGTCAATAGTGATATTTCGGAGCGTGATGTCAATGCGTGATGTCAATGCATGAGGGCCTCCTATGTGTTATAATTAGTGGCTGCTCCAAAATTAGTATTGTGACACACAGTTTTGCTGATAAAACTGTGGCATTTGTTTAGAGCAAGGTAGACAACAAGTGTGTCATGGCTGCGGGTTTTCCACTAGTAAAGATAACCGCAGACTTGTTGATTTGGGATTAGCAAATGTTTGAAGTAAGCTAGACACTATCGGCTACTCGCTGTTATTTCAAATATATTTGTGTAGGCGCTGTTTAAAGTTAAGGGTATTATGTCAAACAGTTGGTTTTTAGATGACAAGCTGCAATGGCTTTAGGTTATTTCTTGTTCAGCAGTACCTCACATCTTAGTGTTTGGTGTTAAGCCACACCCCTACTTAAATGGCCTTAAGCTATATCCTGCTCTGTATCATTTATTCAGACTGTTCCACGGAATGTTATCGTTTAACCCATGCAGATGGGTGGATAACCGGTATATCCATCCTTGTTCTTTCTCCAACAATTGTTGTTGAGTAGGTGTGTTGTCCAAGTGCTCAATGATGGTCCATTCCATGTCATTCGCGGTGTGACCCATTTCTAGGAAATGGTTTGTCATTCAAGTGGTATTTCTTTTGCACCGAATATTGCGTCTGTGTTTGCATACACTTGTTTTCTACCTTTCGACTGGTCATACCGACATAACTTAATTTGCATGGGCACGTGATTAGATATTTTGCATTGGCAGTTTTGCAATTTGTATCTCTCTGTATTTCCCACACTTTGCCTGGTTCTAAATTTAGGTTTAAAGTATTTTATTGGTGCAACACAAAAGAACAAACATACAAGCGTATGAGGTATTAGGTCACTGCAGCTAGGGCCACGTTCTCGGCGTTGCGTCTTCAAAAGGATATTCCAACCGCTGACTAGTCCGCAGCGACATCTAAGAGCAATTAACGTTGCTATAATAGAACAACTTTCTCCTCCCGAACTCCCCCCCCAACCCCAACACCCAGATCCCCCTCCCCCCCCCTCCCCTTCGTCCAGTGCACAGGTCCGTCCCCTGCCGTCCACCCAGTCCACTTTTAGCAAAAGAGACCAATCTTTTGTCTATTCAAGTGGTCGATTCGGCAGGTGCCGTGAGCCTCAAGAGGCGGAGGTATTTGGGGCAGGTGAGTTCCCTGAATTCAGTGACCAGCAAGGACTGAAACGGCTGCCAGAGATCGTCGAATTACTCTATATCCCCCGCCACTGTGAGCGACAGTTTCTCCATGCCCAGTATATGCCACAGTCTATGGAGCCAGCCCGTGATAGAGGGGAGTGTGGTAGTGCGCCAATGTAGCAAAATGTTTTGAACAGCTGAGCCTAATGCTATAGCTATCTGTCTGCCTCTGCGAGATTTGAGTGGATACATCAATCTGTTTGGGAGTCCCAACAGGATGTATGCTGGGAAGCGCGGCAGTTCAGTGTCGAAATGGGAGTCTACCTCATCTAGCACTTCCTTCCAATAAGATTCCAGCAGTGGGCAGTCCCATAGTATGTGTGTCAGTGTGCCCACTTGCTTGCATCCCCTCCAGCAGCCGCCGTCCTTACTCCGATCCATTTCATGTACCCGTTCTGGCGTATAGTACCAATAGGTAGAGACCTTTGTCAGTGTTTCAGTGAGTCCCATGTGGTATGCCGAGTGCCTTGCCCTGTAAGATATCTGCTCCCATTCTTTATGGCTTAACGTCCTGCCCAACTCCCGTTCCCAACGTTCCCTCCCAGGATTGTAAAGGTGAGAAGAAGGTGGTTGCAATAGTTTTATAGTCGTCTGTAATCAATTTCGTATCTGTCTTGCGCGTCATGAGCCTCCTCTCATACGGGAGGAGCTGCCTGTCGGCAGCTTCCCGTACCTGCGGGTGTAATGCCCAGTGGCGAACCTGAATGTAGCGGAGTCTTTCATGCTCTGGAAATGAGTGTACCTGTCGGAAATGTGGAAAGGGGATGACCCCTTCTGGGCCATACAAATGGCACAGGGCCCGACACCCGGCCGCTCGCCAGTGGGTAAAGGCCCCCCTCTCCATCCCCGGAGTAAAGTCCGGGTTGTCCACCAGCGGCGTAAGTGGGAACGTGGTAAGATTGTGAACGATGTTGGTGGCATCCCAGACCCGCAGGGGCACCCTGGTGACGAAGGAGGCGTATAAATTCGCTGGGCGGTGAGGGCGCGCAGAAACGGCACCTCCTGCAGTGGACGGCCCGCCACCGCCTGGTCCTGGAAAAGCCAGTGCTTATCCGATTCCCACCGACTCCATTCTACGAGATAACGCAACTGTGCCGCTTGGAAATATTTGTGGAGATCCGGGATCCCAAGTCCTCCAGCTTCAGGGGCCAACATAGAAAGCGCCCTTCGCATTCTGGGTTTCCTGCCCTGCCAAATAAAACGCGAGAGGTCTGCCTGTGTCTGTTGGATCCACCCAGTGGGCGGTTGAAGCGGTAAAGCCTGAACAGGTACAGAACTTGGGGCAAGATCGTCATTTTTACCGCCGCTATTCTGCCCAACCTGGTTCTAAATTTAGAGATCTAGCTGGTTGTGTCAAATGGCACACGCTGCAGTCACCGCAGGGGGAATGGCCTGTAATCTTTGGTAAGCCCCATGCATTTTGTATTGTGTTAGTTTGTTTTACAAGTTGTGGTGGTCTGGTCGATACTAGTTTATCTTTTAGGCTCCTCCCCTTTCGGTAAGAGAATAGGGGCTTCTCGTATTGTTGGTTGCCTGAGTTAAGTATTTTCCAATGTTTTAGACAATGCTTGACACTTTATTGGACACGACTTGAATGTGGTTACACAGGTCAATGGAATGGATTGTTCCTTGGGTACTTTTTGTTCGAGAAGGGAATCTCTGTTTTGATTGCGTGCCCTTTTCTTTGCTTTTTCGATGATTCTTTTTGGATATCCTCTATCCTCTAGTTTATGTGACCATGTATCTGCCTGTTTTTTGAAATCCTGGAGATTACTACAGTTCCTCCGTAGTCGCAGGTATTGCCCCTATGGCAGGTTCTCTCTCAGAGGGCGAATGTGAAAGCTGGTATAGTGCAGGAAAGAGTTCTTCGCAGTTGTCTTAAAGTGTGTCCTTGTGTCCAGTTTTTTGTGTGTTTCCACTTGCACTCAATGTTCAGTAACTCGAAGTGTAGCAGCAGAGAAGAAGGACAAAACCAAGAAGACAGTGAATTAAATAACTTGGTGATTAACATTTCTGATGTACATCTTGACAAAGTAATGATGGGATACCTTACAGAAGGGGATGACATTTGTTCCTACTACGGAGACAGACAAATTAGAAATGGAAATAGGTCTCTATAAACCAATGAGAAAATTGCGCTTACGACACTTTTTTGATAACATCATAACAGTGAAAGGAACAACCAAAGAGGATCGGTTATTGGGTTTATCACCTCAGAGTACCTATGTGGCACCAGTATCCCACAAATCTTTGGATACATTTGAAAATCTCATAAAAATGGAGATATCGAAATTAAATTTTGATAAAAAATCAAGACAACCAAATCTTACACGGAAACAGATGGCTGCTCTTCGAAATATTGCTTTGAACCCTAAAATAATATGTCAGAAAGCTGACAAAGGAGGAGCGATCGTGATTATGAATACTTCACATTATGAACATGAAGTAGAACTTCACCAAGCTGATGATTCAGTGTATCTTCTCTTGGAGACTAATCCCCCTGTGCAATTTTCAGAATATCTCGAACGAATAGTCAATAAAGCACATCTTAATGGAACGATAAACGATAGGACGAAGAAATTTCTAACTACATGTCATCCAAAAAGTCTAGTGATTCACATGCTGCCGAAAATTCATCAAGACTTAAAGAAACCACCGTTTCGACCAATTGTTTCAACTGTGGGCAGCATTCACCAACCAATTGGACAACTTCTTGATAAACACCTACAACCTCATGTAATGAGAATGAAGACGTATGTTAAGGATAGGACCCATTTTTTTGAAAAATTAGTTCAGGTGCAAATATCACCGGAAGAGCATATAATTCTATGCAGTATGGATGTAAAATCCTTATATACATCCGTTCCTCATCAGGATGGAATTGGGGCAATTGAACAAGCAATACTCTATACAAACATAGAAGAAGACTTCAAAGTCTTTCTCATGCAGCTATTGTATTTCACCCTCTACCACAGCTATTTCAAGTGGAAAGACAGATATTATTTACAACAAACGGGCACTGCCATGGGAAATTCGGCAGCGCTGGTATATGCTAACATCTTCATGGAGCACTTTGAGGAAAAATATATTTTGAATTGCGAACCATGGAAAACGCAGACAAAACTCATATTAAGATACATAGATGATATGTTTATCATATGGACTGGTACAGAATTAGGATTAATGGCAGCCATCATGGAACTAAACACGAGAGATGAACGTATACAGTTCACATATGAGATGAATGATAAAAAAATCACGTTCTTGGACGTGGAAATTCAAAGAATAGGCTCTGATTTTCACACTGATATTTATCGTAAATCAACTGATCGTAACAATTTGTTACACCATAGCAGCTTTCACCAAGAGTCTCTGAAGAAACATCTCCCTTATTCTCAGATGATCAGAGTAAAGAGAATAGTATCAGTACCTGAACGAGCTAATATGAGGATAAACGAAATGGAAATCAGATTCAGAGAAAGAGGCTACCCACAACACATTCTAGAAGACGCAAAAACACGTTGTTCCCAAAAGGAGAGGAAAGACCTCCTAAAGAAAACAACAAAAGACAAAACATCAAGAGTGGTAGTAGTGTCCAAATTCTCTACTAAAAGTAAAGTATTCAAAAATATCATAAGGAGACATTGGATGATACTAGCACAGGAACCTGATTTAAACAATGCATTTCATGAGATGCCCTTATTTGCTTACTAGAGAGCTAGGAACCTTGGAAGTTTACTGAAACCAGCAGAATCAGTGACAAAAGAAATATATCAAGGGACATTACCCTGTTATAACTGTAGCCATTGTAATAACATTATCAGGGGGAACTTTGTGACACATCCTAGCAAGGGTTATAAAATCAAATTGCGACTAACAGCCAGCCACGTGTGATTCCTCGAACGTCATCTACTTACTAAAATGCCCCTGCGGTCAGGGGTACGTTGGTAAGACAGAAAGGAAAATAAAAATCAGACTCAATGAACATAAATCTAACATCCGCACTCAGTCTTTGAAATCCATGGTTGCTACACACTTTCGGGAAGCCAGACATAACATCAGCCAAATAAGATTTATCATATTGGAAATAGTGCAGAAAAAGGAGGGTGTTTACAACAATAAAAAACTCTTACAACGAGAAAACTATGGATTTTCAGATTGGAAACTCTGAAACCAACAGGAATGAATGACCGGGTGGAATACAATTGCTATCTATAAAGATTTAATTGACATTTTAGTTTCATATCATTGCAAATGTTTGAAAACGGCATTAGTTCATTTTTATAATTTACATTCACTAATGGCAACCCAGTCCTAAAGACTGGAATCTATCTACATATTTATCTGAATCAAAAATTTACAATTATTAACTGAGTTTTTTTACCATGATGAATAACTTTATTGTTCTCTCGAATTGTCTTGTTGAAACGTACTCGCTTCATATTCTCTGATTTGATGTCGATCCTCAAATACGTAACATAACTGCATCCATCATCTAACTATTTCCAATTATTTTTACTTACATCTCCCGCATGACTAATTCTAACACTGTTTTTCTATACTTTTGCACCTCACTTTTTCTTTATCCACATATTTTAAGATGGCCGCCGCCTGTCTTTAGATTCATCAGTCCTACCTCTTTGTTTAGTCATATCCATAATACTACGGCATTTAGTGGCACACAAGTTTCAGGAGCACAGAGCACGATCTTTGGAATAGATGCGGGCCCTTTTGAAGTTCGTTTACGTAAGTGAAACCACTAAATGATCTTTCTTGGGAAAATTAAAAGTGAGATCTCGCGCTCATGATCTCTTTACGCTTTTTTAATACCCTTGTTTAATACGTTCTTTTAATACTCTGTAGATTAAGCCATAGACCGCTTGTAACATCTTCATTAACGTGGTCCTTTAAACCATTTGGCTTTCACTTTTTTCTAACTCACAGTCACGAGTTTTTTCTGATACGAGTATTAGTTAACTTCGTTACTCTTTCTTATAATTGAACGTTCACCTTTGAGATATCATTGTAGATCATTAGAAACACATTTTGGTGACTTATTCCATTCTTATTGGGGAATATAAGGTATTCTTTTGAAAACAACACTGGATTAGTACAATGCTTGGATCGCTATTTACGTTTTGTTGGCTTATGAAATGTATAACTTGGGAGTTATTTCCATATCCTCATGTACAACATATTTGATTTACAGAATCCAGTCCCTGATGAAGGCTTTTTTTGAGCCGAAATGCATTGGACGACGCTTTAGGATTAAATAATGGATTTGTAATTGTGATGAATTTGCAACTCACCATGAATTAAGGTTGATACCTAATGGTTGAATAAAAACTTTGAAAAAGTTTATCTTTGAGAATCTGAACAAGAGATTATTTGGAATCTTATCTATACTACTATTATAAAGAGAGAACTGCGTCCTTTGAGCCAGGTAAACTCGAAAAGTACACCACCAATCGCAACACCCAATACAGCGTTGGAAAGGGGAGGTCCAGTAGATGGACATAGGCTACATAAAAAAAATATATATATACGTTATTCAAAAAATGTACAAAAAAAACGTAGTCCCTTCGAAGTAGCGCCGGCTGTGTGCGCTAACCACATACGTGCTGACATCATCATCGGAGGACGGGAGCGCGAGGAGGAGCGGCGGACAACAGCGCGGGGAGGAGCGGAGAACTTAGCCACACTGGAGCGGCCTGAGGTACGTGAACCGCGGGGAGGAGCGGTGAAGTAAGGAGGACTGCACTGCAGCGGCGGCGGACAACAGCACAGGGAGGAGCGGAGAACTTAGCCACACTGGAGCGGCCTGAGGTACGTGAACCGCGGGGAGGAGCGGTGAAGTAAGGCGGACTGGAGCGGGATGACAGGTAAACTTTAGCGCTGCAGCGGGGCGTGTATACTGGCTTTGTTCGTTTGCAGCGTCGGATGCGTGGCCACAGTGTTAGGGAGCAGGGCGTGTGCGGATGATTGGGGCACTGAAGGTGGCGGTAACCTTGGGCTGAGGAGGTGGTTGGGGGCCTGGGTTTCGGCGACTGGGAGCAAGCCTGATTGCCCCCGGACAAAGTGGGAATGGAAGTGAGCCTGGGGTTAAGCAGAGTTAAGAATAAGTACCAGCGCCCAAAACTCTGCTTAGAAGTACGGGACCAGTGCAATTACATGTCGGCGGGTGGAATACCAGCAAGCCTGATTGCCCCCGGACAACGTGGGAATGGAAGTGAGCCTGGGGTTAAACAGATTTAAGAATAAGTACCAGCGCCCAAAACTCTGCTTAAAAGTACGGGACCAGTGCTTACATGTCAGCGGGTGGAATACCAGCAAGCCTGATTGCCCCCGGACAACGTCGGGGCGGGCTGCTAGTAACCCAATAAAGGGACATTTTGCTGTGACTAGGGGACGTCACCCAATTTAGGGGCAAGCTGCTTACTTGTGTCTAGTTTGCCATTCGTATGGGAGATGTCTAAATCTAGGAATGTGATTGTTTGCCGGCTTTTTGTGTAGGTGAATTTAAGGTTGGGATCTTGACCATTTATCCACATAACAAAAGAGTCCAGAGATTCTTCGGTGCCATGCCAGATTAGGAGAACATCATCAATGTATCTCTTATAGAATAGTATGTTGGTAATGGGTGGGTTTTCAGGGTTAAATAAATGTGTCATTTCAAAGTTGTGGACATACAATCCTGCCACACTTGGGGTAAAAGTGCTGCCCATAGATGCACCATAGGTTTGCAGGTATAGTTGGCCCTCAAATTCAAAGTAATTTTCTTTTAATGCTAGACTTGCACATGCCAAGATAAAAGATTTTGGTGTTTTATGTTCCCAAATGATGGTAGTTAGGGAGGCTTCTAGTATATTGAGCGAGTCATCTTGCAGTAGGCTAGTGTACAAACTTTCTATGTCCAGGCTTACTAGAAAATACGTATTTGGATCGAAAGTGAGATCCTTGATTTGCCACAGAAGATCTTTGGTGTCTTTTAGGTAGGTGGTAGTAGCCTGTACAATAGATTTGTAGGTAGAAGTCACAAAATGTGGATAGGGGTTCTAGAACAGATGGTGTTTTGTTTTTGTGTATTTTTGGTATGGTTTAGAAATAGGGGATTTTCCCTGATGAACTGGTAAGAAACTGGGCCTCCTTCTTGCTGATGTGCCCGTTGTCTTCTGCTTCCTTCACCATCTCTTGAATTTCTGTCTTCAATCTTTCGGTCGGATTGTTTTTTGCAAGGGTAGGTAATTACGTCTGTACGCTTGACAATTTAGCAGTCTAGTGCCCGGGCGCCACCTTCACCACACGGGAGACGCCCAAACGATAGGTAATTTACCCGCGCTATCCTGCTATTTAACAACATACCAGTACCCCGTTCAAGCACCAGCCAGGATCTGCAGAGTCCAGAATAGGTTTTCAGACGGGTGAGCCCTTCAACGCAAGTAAATGCAAAACTAGTTGTGCGTGCAGGACGCGCTCCGTCAGATTTCATGATCCTTCTTCTTTTTACGAAGACGCTAGCCCAACATGGCTAACCCTTATCTCCCACAAACAGATAGTGAGGCTAACGGTCTCCCGCCCCCCCGGGACCTGATTTACGTTGTATTTTTGTAACCAATCCATACTAATATTATAAAGAGAGAGCCCAAACCTTTGAGGCGGGTAATCTCCGTAACCACAGCACCTATCACAACACCCAATACAGCGTTGGAAAGGGCAGTTGCAGCAGAAGGACATAGGCTATGCAGACGGCCACCATATATATATATATATATATATATATATATATATATGTATTTTTTTTTTGCAGAGTTTTATATAGCGCAAACTTGACCCGAACTGAATCAGGTATCAGAGCGCTTTACATAGCACCAGTTACGTTACATGAGGACACACATTCATTTTTGTTAGGCACGGGGAGATTAAGTTATTTGCTCAGAATCACAGTATGTTTGGCGTCGTTACCAGGACTCGAACCCAGATCCGAGGTCGAGCGCCTTAGCCCAACTCCTCTATACATTTTAAAAGGTAAAAGAACCGTGCCAGCAAAGTAGTCCCTTGTGGGCGTGTCTGCGTTGTGCTGTGGGCGTGGGCTGGGAGCGTGACTAACGCTGGGGCCGTGAGGTACGGCCATCACATCGTGGGCTGTGGACGTGTGCTGGGGGCTTGACAACCGCTGGGGGCGTGACAAATGCTGGGTCGAGTGTCCGCCCTTCATGCCATATGAGTCGTACATACAAGCGCCAATTACGTTGCTGCGCAGCATCAAGGGGCACGCTGGGGGCATGAGAAACGCTGGGGGCGTGTGTCCGGCCTTCATGCCATGTGAACGCAATTGCGCCGCATCAAGGGGCATGCTGGGGGCGTGAGAAACGCTGGGGCGTGTGCTACGTTCCGTCCTTCATGCCATGTGGGTCGTACATTAATCAGAAGATCGTTTGCTCTGGCCAAGTGCTGGGGGCGTGACAAACGCGTTCACCTGGAGGCCTGGTAAGTAACGTTACTGCAGCCTCTCCTGCCGCTGTTACTGAACTCTCTCATTCAACAAAATTACACGCGCCTGCTACCATCAACCAGGGCTCTAGCCGGGCTCAGGCGGCAGATCAGTACACTAATTACACGCGCCTGATAACATCAACCAGGGCTGCAGCTGGGCCTCAAGCGGGGGAACACGCTCCTGCTAACTTCAAACAGGCCTGCATCTGGGGGAACACGCAAATGAGCGTGTCTGCGGGGACAACTACTGCAGCCTCTCCTACTCGCTGTCACTCAACTCTCTCATTAAACGGATTTACCCGCGGCTGATAACTCTCTCATTCAACGACATTACACGCGCCTGCTAACATCAACCAGGGCTTCTCCGTCCCTATTCTAATGAAACAAAAAATGTTGTCTACCGCAAGATTTTAAAATAAATTGCCCTTGCCAAATACACACATTACACACATTCTATTTCATACCCGGACAACGTCGGGATGGGCTACTATGTAAATATATTTGTATACATTTCTTTCCTGAATAGGATAAATTTCAAGGGCCACTAGATTACTTTTGGGCCACGCTCTTCAATAAATATATCAATAAAGTTATTTCACGTATAACGCTCCATCATCACTACACCTCGGAGTGCAAATTCGTTAACTCTTGGCCAGTTATGATGTGGCCGTTATGCGTTTTTCCAACGCCACAGGAACCACGATGGATGCGCTATATCTAGCCCTGTCACAAGCATGTATTTCCTTCACAAAAAATCATTTTTTGGCATGCATGTCTTGTGAATTAATGGTTTACACGTATGAAAGACACTGCGTGTTCTTTTAAATCACCACCATACCGCCATTGAGTGACTATATTGGAATTAATATGTTAAATGTTGTATTGTTACTGGAGATCGCTCCCCCTTTCTCTACCTGGCAGAGCTGCCCTATTTAAAATGCTTGCACTCCCCCGGTTCCTCTATGCCCTACAAAACTGTCCGTTCCCCATATCAGACTCCTACTTTAACTTAATCGAAGGAGACCTCCGCCTCCTTCTATGGGACGGCGGCTCCCCCCGCATTGCCCTCATCTCTCTCACGCAGGGATGGTATGACGGGGGCATCGCCCTCCCGAATATCCGTCTCTATTATTGGGCAACCCAACTGGTCGCCACCAATTCGTGGATCTACGGCACGCCCACAAACCCTGCCTTCCATTTGGAGAAATACCAGACGAGCTGTGGCGGATACCTCGAAGCTCTCTACGGCAAACACTCCCGTACTCGTTATATTGGCCCAATGTTCCACACACTGTCAATATGGCGCCGCGCAAACAAGAGACTCGGATGGGCCAACACCCTCACATTATCTACCCCACTTTGGACCTCGTACAGGCTGGGCACCCTCTGTCATTGTAGTGGCTTCGATAAATGGGACACAATAGGCATATCCACTATTGGCGACATACTCCACAAAGGCAGGCTACTAACATTCAAAGAACTTCAAAACACGTACAATCTGGCAAACTCTGAGACCTTCCGATACCTTCAAATTAAACACGCCATCCTCACCAACATCCCAGATCTCGCCTCCCTCCCACAGTCCTCGCCCCTTGAGGACACACTCCTGTCCGAGCCCCTTCAAGCTAAAGCGATCTCTTACACATACCGCAAATTGTGCAACAACATGCCAAATTCTTTCCATCTCCTGCGGGATAAATGGCAGACTGACGTTGGCAATCTGGAAGATGCAGAGTTGCAGTCGGCACTGATGTCCCCACGCGAATCAGCCATCAATCATAGATATCGCTTGATACAGTTAAAAATACTACACAGGACTTACATGTCAGGCCCCCTCTTAGCTAAAATCGGCCGTCGCCCATCTGACCTTTGCCTCCGTCACTGTGGCTCAACGGGCACTTTCTATCATATCCTGTGGGAATGCCCTGTAGTCCACGACCTCTGGCACCGAGCTGTCCTGAAAATGACTGATGCCCTGGGGAAACCGGTCCCTCTGACTCCCAAATGCGCGCTTCTTAATATATGGGACCCCACAGACCTCACAGTGATAGAACAGCGCTGGGCGGACCTGAGCTTCCTCCTCATAAAGTGTGAGATAGCTATGCATTGGGGTTCGCCACATAAACCGCTCCTGATTAGGTGGGTAGCTGCAATGGATGTGTGCATGCTGTCGGAAAAATCAGTTTACAAAACCAGGGGTTGCCCAGGGGTCTGGGATAAGAAGTGGGGTCGATGGAATGCATATAGGGGCGATTTATGTACTTCCCCGATGGCGGATATGGCTATGACCAGGCAGGTCATCACTCGGTGAGTGTGGATACGATTACTGTCATGCCATGAGTGCTCTGTGGCAAAGAATGCTGACTGCAATTGTTCACATAGATGTTTCCTCTGCTTTACTTAGTTAGGTTTGTTTACAATGAAAATTCCATTGACCTATAGATTGTCCGATACGCAGCTCTGGCTGTTTTATGCACACCTTGCTAACGCGCCGCCGAGCCCCCGGGATGTCGGCTGAATGGCTGTGTTGTTCTGAGACTCTCGCTATGTGCCCTTATGTACCGCAGCCGGCCCACGGGGTTGTAGGCTCTATGCTGTGTCAATTTGAAATATGCATTAAAGGTCTTGGGGGAAAAAAAAAAAAAAAAAAAAAAAGTATTGTTTTTTCTCGTTAAATTCCTTTACAGGTAAATTACCAAAGGTGGGCGCAAAATACGGTCAGTCCACACAGCATAAGTTAGCACACCTTAGCGTATGTGCTGCTTGAAATGCACATACACGTGGCGTCATTACCTTTTGCCACTCACTTTCACTTTTTCACCTACACCACATTTTTAATTCACTGAGAATAAGGTCCTGAAGAAAACCCGGCACTGTTTAACATGGGCTGAAACATGTTGACCTAACAGATAACTGAGACTCAATTAAATAATCTCATGTAGTTATCCACTTGTTTTTATTATATCCTGGGTCGCTGGGAATAAAGTACATCATCAGTCGGAGTCCCAGAGATATATATATATTTTTATTTTTTTTTGGGTTAAAAACTTTTATTGAGCAATCAGAGAAGAGTTACAAAGATGGGCCTACAACCACACGGGCTGGCCGCTAACAGCAAAGCACAACGTAAGAAGCATACGATCTCTCCCGTGGTCAGACATAAGTCAAACTCCAACTGGTACTCAAATTATCGGATAGGACACAACAAGTTTCCCTTTTATACATATAAAAACAACGAACTACAAAAAGGCGAATGCATACTAATCAAAGTCAGCCCAGAAGGCGGAGGGGAAGCTAACAATCAGGAACACAAAAGCACAATCAATGGGACTTGGCAAGGTGGGGGGGGGGGACCGCGGGGAGGATAGGAAAATCACAGAACAGCATGAGAGATTTCGGGAACATCAGCCTAGGGAGACAGGGTAACATCGGGTGCGTCAACAAAGGGAGGAGTACAAATATTCCCACGATAGTCGTTCCACTGACCCCAAATCTTCGTCCACGCCCTGGGCCTGCCCCTAGCTACATAGACGGTCTTCTCGCGGAACATGGACCAATCCATGTTATCCTCCCACACCGAAGCATCGGGAGGTTTAGAGGCGCCCCAGAGTTGCGCAATGTCCCGCTTTGCGACCATGTATCCCAAGGTCGCCCATCTAGTTTGGGCCACAGAATAGTCGGTGGGTTCCCACACGTTCAACAGACACCGTCGGGCCTCAGGCCGCAGGGCAATTCCAGTTTCAGCAGTCATCACCGCAAGCACATCAGTCCAGTAGGCCGCCACCGCAGGGCACTCCCAAATAATATGCAGAAATGTAGCACTCATCCCACAACCACGTTTGCATAACCCATCCGGGGAAAAACCCATCACTACCAGACGCGGACCAGTTACATACACCCGGTGGAGGATCTTAAGCTGCACCAAGCGGAGACGGGCCGGGATGGCGACCTCTTTCGGAGAAGAGAGTGCCGATTGCCAATCTTCGTCATCCAAGTCCAGCCCGTCACCGACCCAAACCTCGCTAAGTCGGACCAGTAAGTCAGCGCGATTATTAATCAGTTTCTTGTAAATCAGGGAGATAGTGCTATCGGGAAGGTGGCCATCCAGTATGCGATCCTCGAGGGGGGAGGACTCGGGCAGGGTCACACCAGGAGTCAGAACAGAGGCCAGAGCATGTCGGACCTGCAGATATCGAAAGAATTCTCTATCACTCAAGTCATATTCGGCCTGAAGGGCCTCGAAGGACTTCACTTCACCTTTTACACTGACATCACCCACTTTACATATTCCAATCATATCCCAGCGGTCAAAGCCCTTAGTAGACCAGAGACATCCCAAACGTTCGGAAGCATAAAGCGGAGTAGCCATTGTCAGTCGATTCTCCCATCCCAGACTCACATTCGCGGTGCGCCACACACTGACTGCGATCCTGGACGGGCCCGTAAGATGGCGCCCGGCCGATCTGGAATAAAGCGCTCTATTAAAATCCCCTCCCGGCAGCTGGAGTCTATCCATCTCGAAGGCCGGATCCCGACCCGGGGAATACATTGCATGATTAATGGCAGACAGCTGGGTAGCCCAATAATATCTTTTGATATCAGGGAGCGCCATGCCCCCGTCATACCAAGGGATGGTAAGTTTCGCAAGGGCAATACGCGGGCGCCCGTCCCAAATCAGTTGCCTTTGGAGACTCTCAATCTCTCGAAAATAGGTTGCGGGAATGTCGTCATAGGAATTCTGAAGGGCGTATAAGAATCGTGGCAAAGACATCATTTTAAAAAGGGCCGCCCTGCCCAGAGGAGACAGGGGTAGCTTACGCCAGCGGGCCACATCCAGTCGCAGTCTATGAAGTGGGGGGAGGAGATTACGCTCGAACCGCAGTGAAGAATCCAGTGTAATAAAAATCCCCAAATATTTGAAGCCAGACTGGACAACCTGAATAGGAAATCTATCCGGCAATGGGGGCAGAACACCCGAGAGAACATACACACAGGACTTAGCCCAATTAATAACTAGACCAGAGTTAACGCCAAACGAAGTGAGAACGTCAAATAAGACGTTTAAAGATTTGCGTGGGGAAGTAAGGTAGAGAAGAATGTCATCCGCGTAAAGCGAGACGCGGTCCTCAAAATCTGGTGACCAACGGATCCCTTTGAGAGAAGGTTCCCATCGAAGCCACGCAGCTAACGGCTCCAAGGCAAGCGCAAAAAGCAACGGAGACAAGGGGCACCCCTGTCGGGTCCCCCTACCAAGACAAAAGGGGACAGAAACTCGACCATTAACCACAACCTGTGCCAAGGGCTCGGCATATAACAATTTCACCCAACCAATAAACCCAGGGCCGAAACCAAATTTCTCAAGAGCCGCCCAAAGATAGGGCCATTCTACCTTATCAAAGGCCATCGAGGCATCCAGCGAAGCCAAAATGGCTGGCTCCGTCAGAAGCCCCGCCCTCGCAATGGCTCCGTGGAGACGACGTAGGTTAAGAGCCGTGTTGCGATGCGGGATAAATCCGGATTGATCCGGATGAATCAAGCTGTTGATAACCGTCAGGAGGCGGGTAGCCAGGAGCTTAGCCAGAACCTTGGGTTCGACATTCAACAGGGAAATGGGCCTATAAGACGAACAGAGGTCCCGGGGCTTACCTTCTTTGGGAATAACAACGATCGTAGCCAGACGCTGATCATATGGGAGAATACCCCGATCCCGGGACTCCAAAAACATGGTACGAAGATAGGGCGCCATCTTATCAGGACGTAGCTTGTACAACTCAATTGGCAATCCATTCGGGCCCAAAGCCTTGCCCGAACGGAGTGAGCGAATGGCAGTCGCTATCTCGTCCGTAGAGAAAGGGGACTCCAAAGAGACTCGGTCTAAATCGGAGACACAGGGCAGAGCAATATCGCGCAACAAGAGGCGAGAGTCATCAACATCACGTTCAGACACAGGGGAATAAACCACACGAAAATAGTCCGCAAAACATTCCACAATCCCAACCGGGTCAGTCACTCTCACACCATTCAAAGTCTGAATCACTGGTACCACACGATTCGCCCCCTCCTTCTTGTCCAACCACGCCAGCAATTTACCCGCTTTGTCCCCCACATCATACAAACGACCCTGTTGTTCCCGAAACATCATTTTAGCCGCGTCCGTAACCAGAGACCTATAAGCAAATTGTTTCAGACCCAGGGCGTGGAGTTTACCAGGAGTAACATTCGACTCCAGGTCAGCCTCTATCTCAACAATTTCCCTCTCAAGGTCCACCACCTCCCGATTCCTCGCCTTCTTGGATTCAGAAATAAGGGAAAGGGCCTGCCCACGGATCACTGTCTTAAATGCCTCCCATAGGGACACCGCAGAGGAGACAGACCCCTCGTTGTCTAGAAAGTAATTGTCCAACGACTTGATCAAGAGACCACGGGTCTCGGGGGAGGTGAGGTACCATGGATGATAGGGGCCACCCGGCCCGCCGCCTCCACCCCCATCTCAAAACATAGCCAGAGCGGAGAATGGTCCGAGATGCCCCGGGGGAGGTGTCTAATCTCCCGAACAGCCGGCGACTGCGCCGCAGGCATCAGGAAATAATCCAGTCTAGACAGACTCCCATGGGCCCCGGAATGGAAAGTGTATTGAAGCTGAGTAGGGTGCATGAGTCTCCAACAATCCACCAAACCAAAAGTATCCAGAAACCCACCCAGCCATTGTTGGGCCGAAGGAGTGTCCCTAGGGGGGTGACGATCATGTAGACCGGAGAACACAGAATTAAAGTCCCCTGCTATGAAGAGAGTACTATCAGGGAGGCTCAACAACACTCGACCCAAATCGGAAAAGGTAGAGGTCTGTAGACCGGGGGGCACATAAACGGCAAACAGGGAAAGGGTCCGACCCTCATAGCGTCCCACGAGGACGACGTAACGCCCTCGATCATCAAGGATCACATCATCAATTGCGAGGGGGAGGGAAGCCCGAACAAGGATACCCACCCCCCTGGAACCGGTGGTAAACCCCGAATGTGCGACGAGGCGATAGCCCCACCTATTCAGTGCACGACATGTATTGCCCACCAGATGGGTCTCCTGTAGAAAAACAATATCAGGAGACAAACGTCGTAGACATCGCAACACCACACCCCGCTTTATACGATCCCCCAGACCATTGACAGTCCACGAAATAAACCTCAACCCGCTACCCCCCATCCCACACGGTAATGCCGAAACCCCCCCCAATGAGCATGACACAGAAAACATCATTAGCAAAATAAAATCGCCTTGTGAAAACAAAACATAAACTTCAAACTTCCCAGCAACCCACCCCCCAACGAACAAGAAAACACCCCCCACCCTGCACCCCTGCAAAAAGCTAAAGAGCCACCCCAACATGCAGTGTGCCTGTCGCCCAAGAACCCCCATTCTACAAAAAGACCCCGGAGGAGGAAAGGCCCTGTCCCACCCGCCACCCCGATCAAGACAAATAACGAGGAGAACACACAGAAAATAGAGGCACTTAGGCATAAAATCCCAGAAGAAGTTACGCTGCAAGGAAACCCGGGCATAGACAAGTAGTTCAGCTCTCTATACCACCCTCAGCACCACCCGGGTGTTCAGCAGGCTCAGTCCCAGGAGGTCGGTCCGGCAGAGAGTCTAGCCAGTCATTCACTGACTCAGGCCGATCAAAGAAAAAGGTCCGGTCATTGTTCTCAACTCGCAGCCTGGTCGGAAAAAGCAGAGCGTTGCGAAGTCCCATGTCCCGGAGACGCTTCTTGACTCCACGGAAGCCCATACGCTGTTTCTGCACCAATTGAGAAAAGTCCGGGTAGAAGTTCACCGTGGCATTCTCAAAGGCCACCGGGCCCTTCACACGCGATGCCTGCAGGATAGCGTCCCGGTCCCTATAGTGAAAGAGTTTCGCAACAATAGGCCTCGGCAGGGCGCCCGGCTTGCCCTGGCCTCCCGGAACACGATGGGCATGTTCCACTGCGAAGAATTTACTCAACCCAGACGGAGAGAGGTAGTTCTGTATCAGGTCCTCGACCAGGAGATCAACAGAATGCGTGTCCGGATTTTCCGGAACGCCAACCACACGCACGTTACAACGACGTGCCCTGTTTTCAAAGTCCTCCAAGCGCTGGGTCACGAAATCGTTCACCCTTCGGAGATTGCCAATCTCCGTCTGTATCTCCGAGACGTCGTCCGTGAGGCTGGATGACTTGATATCCAATGACTTCACCTTCTCATTGGTTTTAGATAGGTCGGCCCGAATCAAGTTCACATCAATGGCCACGGTGTCGATTTTGTGGGCCAAAGCTTCATACTGTTGGCCTATTGTGTCCTTCATGCCAGAAATGGCGCCCATGATGTCCTGCAAGGACGGCTCCGTCGACGAGTCCACAGGGTGGTCAACTGCACTCGGGCCAGGCAAGGCGGCTCCAGGGGACCCCTTCGAATGGGTGTACTGGTCCATAACGTTAGACTGGACCGGGCCCCCACGCAGGGGCGTTTTGGTCTTTCGTGTCTCTCGGTCCCCTCTGCCCGCCATGCTGGAGACAGCGTCACCAGGGACACACTCAACCCGATGGGATCGGCCGCAGGAGAGTAGGGCGCCGAGACCAAAAGGGCAGCGACGAGGGTACCACTAGGTGTGAACCAGCCCGGAAGGACAATAAGCTAGCCAAAGGCACAACAGCAGTCTCGTGCGCTGGACCCAGCAAGGGCCAGACTCCACTGCCAGATGTCTCAGTCTGAGGCAGAAACGAAACCGAAACTTAAGAGGGGGACCCACGAGTCGAATCCCCCTGCCGCTGTTGTTCAACTCAGAGTCCGCCACAGTGCCTCACCCAGACCCGGGCGCACCTCGAGGGCGGACCCCGAAAGTTTGAGTCGTCGTATCTTCGGCGCCCCATGTCCAAATCAAATTCCAAAAACCACAGGGAGATCAGCCCGGTGTCCTCTATACAAATCCTCGTGAAGAATCAGGATATGTTCAGGATATCATGCCGGGAGTGGCGGGGGTCCGGAGAGCGCTGTGCTCACGCGGCCATCACGGATGCCCGCCAAGCTCCTCCTCCCCCAGAGATATTTTTGATACACCACTTCATCACACTTTCACAAAAAACCAGCTCCACTGTAATCAGGTGTCGCAGCACAGCTGAGTGGCATTCGGCTACTCAGCTGGGAACCCAATGATAAAGCATGACACCAACTAGGTTGGTGTGTGAGGGTTTTTGTAACAAACCCCTGCGGTGCTGGACACTACAGGGTCAGACAATCTGCTAGACAGGTCCGTCCTAGTTGTTTTTGTAAACATTACCCAATGCCAAGTCTTTGGAAGAGGTTCCACGTACCTTTCTTTACCCTCTAATCCACTTGACATCTGGCTTACGGATGTGTTGGGTACCTCTGGGGCTCATCCCCATGCCTTCATTAGGGAGTAGGGGTCCCAGATCTGAGATCTGCGGTCTGTCTGCCAAAGGACTACTTGAACAGGTCACAGGAAATCTAAAATTAGACCAGTTTTACTGTACAGGTGTCTCTAAAAGTACTTAGTAGCAAGTTTAAGACTCTGCTGTCAAAGCGCCTTTGCTTAGCCTGTACCTCATTCAGTGAAATCTTGTGTTGTTGCCGCAGTGAGCTGAGGCATATGAATTGCTTCAGCTGCCTGTACAACTCCTGACAGAGATTACAAGTTCCCAGGCACAGTGTGCAGTAACATCTACATAAAGGACCATGCACAGTCAGATAAACTCTGACACCTTCTTGATTACCTGCACCCCCAGATGTGGAAAAAATGACAATGTTTAAGGACATACATTCCTCTCTATCTCAAAGGAGGAGATTGAAGCAACATACTACCTATATGCCTGATCATGCACATACTGCAACAGATGATATGGCTTTGTGGGCCTCTGTTGTTATATATGCTTGGCTTCACCAATTATTGCTGACTGGGCTGTTTGTGGCCTTTGGGAATTAAAGTGCCGCCAAAGAACGTATCTGCAGTCCATCTAGTAATTTCTTAAGCCCCACCAATGCTTCTTCTGCAAGTGAGGCTGTTGCAAACAATTTTCCAACATATCATTTAAGGCACTTCTAAATACACGAAGGGCTTCTTCTCCGAAGGCTTCAGTTCGGATCAAATGAAGACAAATGCTACCTCCCCCAAGTTAATAAGGGAACATGCCTCCCTGATTAATGAGTCTAGGGGTCTGATTCACAATGGTAAACCTAAACTTTTGTGTACGTTTACTATTTTTTTGCTATTTACAAACTACCAGCTAATAGTAAGTTTACAGCAGCGGAGACTCCGCAGTTGGGTCGGAGAACTCCGCACATAAAAAGATGGGCATGTCCTATTTTTTTATGTGCAGAGTTTTCCACCTGACTGCAGAGGCTCCACAATCATACACTTAAATTAACTTGTAGTTTGTAAATAGCAAAGAAAATAGCAAAATTACACAAAAGTGTAAGTTTACTGTTGTGAATTAGGCCTTAAGTATTCTTGCTGACCTATAATGGCATTTCCTTAGGCGGATTCGGAAGGTACTTGACTTTCTTCTAAGCAAGCCATTCTCCCATTTGTGCCTACCGCCACCTGGTGCTACTTAAAATTCAGAAACTGCTGAATGTTCTGAAACTCATTCCACTGGAGTAGACTGAGCCCAAACGCTTGCTACTGAATGAGATTGGGCACAGTTGCTAATCTTCTTCTTTGTGGTGGAAAGTGAGCTATCAAACACTCCATGCCATCCTGGACCCTTGTGTCTTTACCCTCTTCTTGGCCAGTGAGATGCTCATGGTGGTCTCTCTGTTGTCCCAACTCTCCAGCCGGAGGACTGCCTATGGATCCTAACTCTCAAAATAGCCTATTTTTAAATCCCAACCTGACCTTGTCACTTGAGTTTTTTCTAGTTTATCACAAAATCATCCACTAGAAGATTCTGCATTTGGACTGAGTTCAGTTCAATGTTTATTTTGTTGATCATAGGATGGTTGCTTTCCTGTGTTTTCAGGATGCACATATATGCCTTTATTACCATGGCTAGCAGGCTCTTCTACTCACAGTCCTGGTTACTGCACCTTTGGGTGACAGTGTTTTTCTCTAATATTATAAGTCTGTCTGTTGATCTAGATAGCTCTTCTTTAGCATCTGATCCAAGGATTTATTTCAGTGAGCTTCTACTGGATACAGGTTGTGAAAGTGTTCCTGGGCTAGGAGCTACTCCTGGCCATTTGCAATCATTGACTTTTGTCAGCCGAGCTCTGTCTGCCATGATCAGAGTATACCAGGGGCCACAGCAGACAATAAGCGCATTTTCATTGATTGCGCCGGGCACACCTTTAAAAAGCTGTGCCCGGCGCAAACAATGAAAATGTGCCCGGCGCAAACAATGAAAATGTGCCCTATTGCGATGAATGCACACTCGGGTGAAAAGCGGAGCAGCTGCTTTACAGCCGCTCCGTGTGTTCACAATGCAGGTAGCAACCCACCTGCAATTTGATGGGGGATTAACAAGATGGATTTTTCAAACAACCTTGAAGCTAAACAGCTGCAGCTTACTGAGGACCCTAATGTGGCTGCAGCAAACTTCACAGAATTAATCAATAAGGCAGTTACTAAGCTGGCACTATTAAAATGCATACAAACCTATAGAAATAGACCCACTACACCATGGTTGTTCCCCATTTTTAAGAGAATTGAAACAAAAATGCCGTAGGCCAGAGAACGTTTGGAGAACAAATTATTGTGAAGTGGAAAGGGGTTGATGTAAAGAATGTATGCAGAGGTATAAAAACATATTACTGTGGAGAAAACTAGTTATTATATGGAGAAAAAAAAAATAATTTGGCCAAATTCTTCGAGGGAGATTTCTAAAAACATTTAGGCACTTTCTTGCGCTAATCCTCCTAATGCTCTTCTTCTCAGCCAGACGTAATGTGATCAGCTGGCGGACTTTTTCTAGAAGAAAGTGGAGGCAGTATATGGTGAATTTGATTCCACTCGATCAGCTAGGTTGCCCTCTTGAGTCACAATGACAGTGAGCTCCGAAATTTTCCCCCTTTGTCAACTGTCTAAGTGCTTGACTTAATCGGTCACCCTAAATCAGGAGCCCCCACACACCCCTCACAGCCCAAAGTACTACATGATATAGCTGATAAGATAACCTTGGTTCTCACTACTTCGATAAACACCATTATCAATGTAGGTACTTTCCCCACAGAATGGAAAAAAGCCTCAATTGTTCCTTTGTTGGAAAACCCCCAATCCTAAAGGAGAGAAAAATGATCTGCCCATTTTGCATCTACCATTCCCAGTTAAGGTCCTTGTTGGACTTGGCCCTTTTTTCAGGGTCATTCCTGAACTTTTTGCCTTCCTCCTAGTCTTTTTTCTGACATGGTGTTGGTGGTTTTAGGACTCTTGGTACTTTATCACTGCTGTCCAGTGTAAAGTGCTTGTGCTCTCTATGGTAAAACCTGGTAAGATTGGTCTACACCTGTTTGACGTATTTAATTTACCTATCAGTCCCCAATATTGTGGTATCTCATTTACCCGGGGCCAGTAAATTAAATGCTACTGGTGGGCTTGTAGTGCTGATTGCGTCACCCACCAAAGTAGCCTTTCAAACCTGTCTCAGGCTCTCTGCCATTGCAGGGCCTGCGCGCGCAGTTTAATGCCGCTGTGACGTGGCGCATAAAGTGGTTGCCACGTCTGCGACTCCCCATTTACTACAATCAATCACCCCTAAGGTAGGCCCTGGCTAGCCCTATGGGCAGGGTGCAATGTAGGTAAAAGCTAGGACATGTGCCATAACTGTGTGGCATCTCCTGGTAGTGACAAACAGCCATTTTGGTTTCTCACTACTGCGAGACTGCCCTCTCATAGGAATGCATTGGGGATTCCCTGATATGTGTGCTAGTGGTAATTCCTGTTCTGAGAGGAGTAGTGTGATCAAATTTGGTATGTTTGGAATAGTGGTAATAAATGCTGCTTAATGGTGTGCGCAGATTTATTGTCACTATTTTAGAAATGCCACTTTTAGAAGTTGGCATTTCTGTGTGCTATGTGTCTTTGTGCCTGCCTGATGTGTATTGCATGTCTGGCTCTGTAGTGACAGGGGCTGGAGAAGTGCTGTGGCTCCAGAGGGGCTGGGTGAGTCAGCACTAGGCTGAATAGGCAGATCTGCATTTGGAGTAGTGGGAGGAGTCGCCCCCGACCCTGAATAGGTCTGTGCCTGCCATGTACAATGTTGGCTGTGCCCCCCTGTGGTGTGTCTGGGGCCAGAGCCTAACCTAACAGTAAGGGTGTTTGAGCACTGTATAGAAATGTTGGAGTGCCCCCCGGAACTGGTTTGGACCGGGCGCAGACCCTGGAACAAAGACAAATGTGGTATAAGTATTGGGGCTGTGACCCCATGTTGGTTGGACCTGCTTGGAGCTGAAGGACTGCTGGGTGTGAGGAGGAACCGCCGTGGGATCCAGCTGCTGTCTCCTGGGGTTCCCTACGTGCTCGGCCAGTTCTGCCCCTTGGGACTTTGGGCCTGGTAGTTTGCCCTGGCTGAGAAGAAGTACCAGAGCAGGGTTGGCACTGTGTTGTTGCCATCCTATCTTTGCAAAGCAGCGCGGGGTGAGTGCTGGAGGTTCTAGCACCATGCCCTGGAGTACGGAGGGCGCTGAGGGTTGCATTTCCCCGGTGTGACAGTTAATTCAGGAGAGAGGAGTGCTACCACCGCAGATGCGCTCTCCCTCTCTGGTCCCGCTACCACCATTAGAAGAGTGGCCTTTAAGGCTCTCTGCTTGGGGCATAAAGCACTGCATGGGTTTGCACCAGAGTACCTGCAAAGAAAATTTGTGTGGTACACCCCTAACAGACTGTTGCGATCCGCAGCCTCCAAATCAGTCATTGTTCCATAAATCAAGAAAGCTTTGTGGGGTGGCAGAAGCTTTGTTCTCTCTACCTGCCAATTGTGGAATAGACTGCCTAGAGACCTTTAATGTTAGTCTAATAAGACAAGCTTTCGGAAACAACTGAAATCCTGGCTGTTTTCTTTCTTTTTAGTCTTTTCCTCCTATGTTTTTTTTAGCTTTCAGTTTAGGAAAATGATAAATGCTAGCGCCAAGATGTCCAAGGGCATTCGTGCGCTCTAAAAATTTTAAATCAAATTAAAAGATTGGTGAAAGAAACCCTTCTTCAGATTCTGACACTTCTTGGATTATGATATTGATTGTCTACAAAGTCTATTTTGTGATTTGAGAGATCAAGTATATACCTTTATGTGAATATATAAATCCAACAACAGAAAATAATTCCAAGACTTTAGAGTCTGTTCTTATTGTTGTGCATTAAGGGTCGGGTACTGCATAATCTACAACCGTACAAACAGCAGTAAAGAATGTGAACTTGAGACTTACGCAGATACATGGACATCATTATGTGATTGGAGCACACAAAATTTGATTTATGCAATCTGATGAAGCTCCGCCCTTCCTTTACCTTATTCTCCGAGACTACAGAACACAGACTGTGCTAGTTGTTGAGGAGTGTATTGTTTCGATAAGGCATATACACAGTTTAGTTGCATGTCTTTAATACAGTTAATGACAAAACAGCAACTGTTTTGTAACTTTCCATGGTTCCAGTGTTTCAAAATAATTTGCCAATCACTATAACATTCTGACACTGCAATATTTTTACAATTATTGAACTGCCCCTATGTCGTTATCCTCTTTTATGTCACTATTGCTTTGCCGCTTTAAAAAAAACTGATTCACCTGTGAATTTTCACAATTCCATTTACTAACTCTGTGACAGGCAATGACACTGGTATGGATAAATCTCAGTTTTATATCAAAGAGGTTTACTTTTAGCAATTGTCCTTCAGTAAGTAGGCATGCATTCCTGTAAATTGTTTTACAGGTACATTAGAGCATAAGGAAATTACACCTGCCCTCTGCATAGTGAAACAGAGGGACTTGGCTTTTGCTCTTTTATTGGAATTTAGTGACAAAACCGCCACATTTCTTTATTTTACTCTGTCTCCGATAAATGTATGTTGACTGTACTATATGACTGGGTTATTCGCTGATTGGCCTTGTTATATTGTCTTAAATTCAATCCGTTGATTCTTCTGCACCCTTAACAAGGTAATATAATTTTTTTTTTTACAATCAGATTCTCCTTTGGTGCACAGTTTTCCATTCTAAATTAATTGTTCACTTTGTTTGATGGTCACTTCTTGATTAATCTCTGACATAGATTTCTTCGAAAGGGCTGTTTGGCCCCTCTCCTGATAAACACTCCGCTTACTAAATCAGGTTGCCAAAATGTATATGACAACTCCGGTAAGGTTCAGGTCAGCGTGAAATAGTTTTGTCGAAACGTCTTCAGAACTTAAATTTGTATTCTCCTGTTTCTCTTGGTTGTACCAGTGCGAATGCCCAATAGCACTCTTAGTTGTGCCAATGCAAATAACCAAATCCACCTTTATGTGTAAAGTTGTACAAAATATACTATCCAGGTGGCTTTTTTAAGTCCAGTCTTAAAACATTGTTTTTGCTTTCCAGATGTTGCCAGTTAGAATGATGGAGAGATCGATTCTGAGTGCTAAATATATCTTTGTAGAAAATCTATATCGAAGGTAAATATGCTATGTGTATCACATTATATAAGTGTGTTGAAATAGGATCTTTCCATCAATAATGTGCTGAAAGACCTTTATCCTGTGAAATATAAATCCCTAGGCAATTATAGAGTATAAGTATATAATACATATACTCAATTATATAAAAACAAACAGTTCTCTTCAACTGATCACATAAAATACACAGACTTAAAACGTGGCAGAAAAAGGTTTTTGTCTTTGACGCACGTTTTGACGTAATCTGTGCCTTCGTCAGGAAATGTCACACATTGTGATCGGTTGAAGAGAACGGTTTGTTTTTATATAATTGAGTATATGTATTTATATGCTTACTACTTTCAAAAAATAGTATGAAGAGTTTTTTTATTAATTGATCTCAAGATTGTAATAAACTATATATGTAACTACCACAAATTAAAATTTAACATTTTTCTCTGTTGATTGTTACACTGAATTCACAAATAATGTGTATCTAATGGATGTATATATTTAGAGATTTATAACATTAGTAACTCTATAATTGCCTAGGGATTTATATTTCACTGTATTAGTGCCCTGCCCTAGGAATTGCTGTATTAATTCGACAGGGGGTCCTTGTTATTTTCACCTGAAATACCTTTATCACATGAGTTCTAATATCTCGGAGAGGATTTAGTATTGTTGCCGATTATTCCAATGAGAATTCTTGTAATAGGCAGAGCACAGTTTACTTGCATTTTATGTTCTATGGAAGTCCATTACAGTAAGATAGTAGTTTGGATCATTATTTCTATTCTCGAGCTGCTCTTTTCATACAAGGGCTAAAATGAATGAATGGATGAATATAGAACTTATAAAGCGCAAACTTAGCCCATGGGCATCAAAGCTCTGCGGATAGAGATCATGATCAGGGGTGTACATAGATAGAGGGGTTACAGATGCGTATTGGTAAAGAGCTAGGTCTTCAAGGCCTTCTGAAATGAGGAATGCGTTTCCAGACTCGAAATTAAGAGAGGAAGGGAGTTCCACAAATTAGCCGCAACCAGCGAGAAGGACCTTCCCCCCCCTCCGCCATCTAGATTTCATGAATCTAGGCACAATCACCAGATTCTTGCTGGAAGATCTTAACTACTTGCCAGGGACTATCTCCGAACCAGTTTTTTAATTCCTTACGGATCCCATGTTGTAGAAGGCCCTGTGCATTAAACACAGGGCTTTAAACACAATTCTCCGACCCAAAGGAAGCCAGTGAAGGCTCCTGATGGTTGCTGCAACAGAGTGGAATTTAGGAAAAGGTCCATCACCAGCCTTGCAGCAGCATTCTGCACAAGTGGAGTCCGTGTAGGAGACCCTAATTTATCCCTACATAAAGGACATTGCAGGAGTCCAATCTGGACAACACAACGGCCACCACTGCCTGTTTCCGCGTGGAGAGAGAGAGAGAAATTAACAAATCTTTCTGAGGGTTCTTATCATTCCGAAGTTAGTGGAGACTGTTCTATTTATTTGGGGGCCCAAGGAGAGGGAGGTATCCACTATGATGCCTAGATTTTTGGCACTGAGGCCAGGACGCAGGCAAGATCCAAGCGTATCTGGCCACCAGTCCCTGAACCACATCTCCTGATTGTTCCGAAAATTACAATCTCAGTTTTATCCCCATTGAGTCTTAAATAATTCTCTGCCATCCATGCATCTACCGCCTGCATGCAGCTTTTAAAATTTGCTGCCGAAGCTTCAACACTCTCAATTATGGTAGTCATGATTTGAGTGTCATCAGCATAGGATAACACTTCTAGGCCAAAATATCTTACAACCTTAGCAAGCGGTGCTACATAGAGGTTAAAAAGGGTGGGACTCAATGAGGATCCCTGGGGAACTCCGCAGAACAACCGTTTCGGAGCAGAAAGGAATTGACCCATCTTAACTCTTTGAGCCCGTTCCATAAGGAAAGATGTAAGCAAGTTGAGGGCAGAGCCCTCAATCCCAATTTCCTGGAGCCTCTCAGCCAATCTAAGGGGAGAGATGGTATTGAAGGCTGCCGTTAGGTCCAGAAAGATCAGTAAGGTGGTGTGACCTGCATCGACCTGTTGTCGACTGTTGTTAAAAAAAAAAAAAAAAAGGTTAAAGCCATCTCAGTACTGTGCTCACTTCTGAACCCATAATGCGAGCCATCTAGCAACTGATGATCCTCCAAATAGGTGCTAAGATGGAGGTTCAGGTGTTTCTCCAAGATTTTAGCTGGGAAATGCAACAGGGAGATAGGCCAATAGTTCTTTAGTTCCGCCGGATCCAGAGAGGGCTTCTTTAAGATAGGTTTAACCACTGCCGTTTTCCAGGCGGTGGGATACTGGCCAGAAGTATCCCAACATTACATTACCAGCCAGTTTATCCCTGTCTAGTGAAATTCTTTCTACTTATTAATATCCAAAAAGAGAAATAAATATTTCTAAAAACAAAATTGAGGATATGGTGGAAATTAGACCATAATAAAAGAGATGGGGAATGGAATCGAACTAGAGCTGCAGTAGGGCATATATGCTACGAAATAAGTAACAGTAGTGCTACTAATATGTAGTAGAGGTTCTAGTGAATAGGTTGGGATAAATGTATTGGGAGCAGGCTTGGGATAGAAATAGTAGGGTATATGTAGGAGTAGAGGGATTTGGGAAGGTATAGAGGTTCTTAAATATAAGTAGCGGTAGGGGTACTAGATTTGTTTGTGGGGTGGAGAACATCATCCAGATGATCCCAATGAAATTCTATTGGGTTGAATGCACAAAATCAGAAAAACAATCTACTTTTCTAGCAATTTGAGAAATGTAACAAAAAACGCAACAATGGAGAATTAAAAAAGAAAGAAGACTTGCACAGTGTAAACGGGGCAGTTGTTATGGTATGGAGGAACAGGTGCTAGGTGAAAGTGGGGGCCAGTAGACCTTTGGTAGGGGTGAATCCTCTAAGGTATGGGTAGAAGTAGAGGTTCTTGTCAGTAAGTAGGGTTAAATGTATTAGGGAAAAGGGGTGGTTAGAGATTTTAGGGCATATGCTTATAGGTTCCATTGTGTGTATATATAGGCCTGTGGAAAATTGTGGTATTGGTAGTAGTTATTAGGGTACATGCATGTGAAGAGGTTGGTACATAAGTACATGGTGTTGGACCTGGGGTCTCCAAGTCACATAGGGTAGCCTGGCACCGAGTGGTCAGTCCTAAACTAGAGGTCAAAAGTGTTAAGCTTGCGTCACACCCTCACAGTAATGTAGCGCACATCCATTAAAAAATAACGACACTACACCAATTTAGAAAAATACGGCTGTTTTATAAAATTCTCTTTGTGATCTCTCTCTTAGTGTCTCAGCAGTATTTCTGTTTCAGCGCAAAATTAGCTCCACCTGTAATTATTGTCAATAGGATAATTCTTAGCAATATCTTTGTTTCAGCGCAAATTAGCTCCACATATAATTATTGACAATAGGATAATTCTTAGCAATATCTTTGTTTCAGCGCAAATTAGCTCCACATATAATTATTGACAATAGGATAATTCTTAGCAATATCTTTGTTTCACAGACCTAGCAGTCTGACAACTTAGATCTCACTTACAGTTCGACTTAGGCTTATTCATTAACCATCTTCTTTCATTACCAAATTGAACCTAAGGTTACAGGTACCAGTCCCTTGAATAGTGCTGCAAAACCAGGCCTAGAGGAAATGGTGCTCTGATAATCCCTCAACCAGGATATCCCCTCTGTCCCCCACCAGCCCTCTTAGTTCACACTGACCAGAATGACATTACAAGCTTTCACAGTTCCATTCATTGGTTTAAAAGGTTTAGCGTTATAACAGTAACCCTGTTCTCCTTAGGCTGCAAGTTGGCCTTCACCCTGGGTTATGCTTTCCTGCAGGCAGCCTTTCCATGTGTGACTGACCAGTTATGTTGTCGCACACGGCATGAGATTAGTTCCTTCAATTACACGATGGTGGAAAAAGAGATTGTTCCAAGCCCGTCAGCTGTAAGCAAGGGAAGCCGGCTCTTCAGTCAAACTTGAGAGATTCACCCCTCCCTCCACTATGCCGAAGTCGGGTATGAGGCCCTCTCTGACTTGGGCCCCGCTCTCCACTCCCCGATCTTACCGCGTAGGTGAGGGCTTGTCCCGGTCCCACACTTTCTCTTGCCACCTCGTTCCACTCGTAACTCCGCTCCGTGTCGTCTCCGGCTTTAGCGCTGCGGGACGCATAGCAGCTGATGGGGGTCGGAGCTTCGCCGAGTCCTCTTCACCGCTTCCTGCTCCGTGTCCCGCCCTCCGCGCATTCGTCAGAGGGGAGGGTGGGGATCGACGCCGGCCGGCCTCCTTCAGGTTCACGCCTCTTTCTCTTCCGGGAACCCGCTCGCCTGCCTCACTGTTCCCTGCAATACGGTCTGCCGCACTCGCTACTCCACGAAGCTCAGGCAGACCCTCTCGACTGACTTTTCTCCTCAGGGGCCCAGGGAAACTGCGTCAGTGGAAAGATGACGAAGTTGCCATGCACCGGCGCCACCGGGTAGGTCTTTTTCCTATGACCAGGAAGTCGATTAGGAAGGGAGTGAGGGGGTTCTTAACACCGCAGTTTCTCAGCGAGACTTCCCGGCGGGTCACTCAAAAGGAGGAGGGAGAAACAATGACAGGATAATCTTCCCTAATCAGTTAACTCCGTTTTTAAAGACGATGGCTCTACAGCTGTTAGGAACCTAGAATGTCAAAGTGCTGTCAGGGCTCAGTCAGAAGTTAGGGGGCTATGTCAGTAGGGCAGCTGAACCTAGGGACAGTCTACCTCTTAACTTTGCGCTGGCCTCCCTACACTAATGCCTCACTCCTTACAAGGTTCTCTCAGGCTCTCTGGTCGCTCTACAAAATGGCTGTCCTGTCCCTGGCCTTTTTATAGGCTAGCCTCAGGACACTAGAATCAGCTGGAAGGTTCTAGAGTCTCCCTATGTTGTCCTATGGCCCCTTCCCTGTGGTGAACAGTTATGGCAGTTACTGGCCACCATTTTGTGTAGCCAAACTTGCCCTAGAAAAAGGAGGGATTTCTAGGCCTATGAGGAACCATAGGGTCAAGGAGTACCTAACCCCCAGGTCAACACCTTAAAAATTCCAGTGGACATCAAAAATGAAGGGAATTGAGGGGCAAAAAGGGGACAAAAATAAATAAATCAAAGGAGGGACCACCCAAAGGGCTGACAGGTCTAACACGCGTCCCCCCCCAGCTGAAAGTGGGGAGAGCTACCCAACCCCTTGGGAGTTCTCATCACTAAGGCGGAAATACCTAGAGAGACCGTCTGCATTGGCGTGGTCCACTCCAGGCCGATGTTCCACCCTGAAGTCCATTCCCTGTAGGGAGATGGACCATCTCAACAGCTTGGAATTCTCACCCTTCATTTGCATCAGCCAACAAAGGGGTCGATGGTCGGTCTGAACCAGGAAGTGCGAGCCGAACAGGTATGGCCGCAACTTCTTCACAGCCCATACCACTGCAAAAGCTTCCCGCTCTCTTGCACTCCACTTCTGTTCCCGGGGAAGCAGTCTCCTAGACAAGAAGACAACAGGTTGATCCAGACCCTCTTCATTGAGTTGCGATAACACTGCCCCAATGCCATGCTCTGATGCGTCTGTCTGGACAATGAATTCCTTGGAGAAATCCGGGGCCCTCAGGACCGGTGCTGCACACATTGCTTGTTTCAGCTTCTCAAAGGCTTGCTGACAAGCCTCCGTCCAGACTACCCGTCGAGGTTGCTTCTTGGATGTGAGCTCAGTGAGGGGCGCCACAATAGTGCCATACCCCTTCACAAAGCGACGGTAGTAACCTGTGAGGCCCAGGAAAGCTCAGACCTCAGTTTGGGTCTTGGGGGGCTCCCAGGCCATGATTGCCTCAATCTTTGCCTGAAGGGGCTGCACCGCTCCCGTGCCCACCAAGTGGCCCAGGTACACAACCGACCCCTGCCCGATCTGACATTTACTGGCCTTGATTGTCAAGCCAGCCTGTTTCAGGGCCTGGAGAACAGCTTGTAAGTGACACAAATGATCCTCCCAACTGCTACTGAAGACAGCAATGTCATCCAGATAAGCAGCGGAGAAAGCCTCCATTCCGGAGAGGACCTAGTTCACCAGCCGCTGAAAAGTGGCAGGGGCGTTCTTGGGCCCAAAGGGCATCACACAGAACTGGTAGTGGCCCTCAGGTGTGGAGAAGGCTGACCTTTCCTTTGCTCCATCTGTAAGGGAGATCTGCCAGTACCCTGTAGTAAGGTCAAAGGTACTCAAGTATTGGGCAGCTCCCAGCCGGTCAATAAGTTCATCCGCCCTAGGGATCGGATGTGCATCAGTCTTGGTCACTTGAGTTTAGTCCCCGGTAATCCACACAGAACCTCAGCTCTGGAGTGGTGCCCGGTGGGGCAGCTTTTGGTACCAGAACCACCGGACTGGACCAGGGGCTACTGGAAGGTTCAATGACTCCTAGCTCCAGCATCTTTGTAACTTCACTGTGGATGCTGGCCTTCACCTTGTCTGACAGCCGGTAGGTCTTTGACTTCACTGGTGGGCTGTCTCCTGTGTCCACATCATGGGTACACAGGTGGGTCCTTCCCGGGACAAGGGAGAACAACGAGGAGTACTGCTCCAAGACCTGGCGGCAGTCCTCTCGCTGCTCAGGAGTTAGGGATGGGGAGAGAATCACTCCCTCCACCGACCCATCCTTTTCCTGAGACGAAAAGAGATCAGGGAGAGGCTCGCTTTCCGCTTCCTCTGCTCCATCAGTCACCATCATCAAGATGACCTCGGGCCTCTCATGGTGGGGTTTGAGGCGATTGGCATGCAGCACCCGTAGGGGCTGTCGAGGGGTCTTAAGATCCACCAGGTTGGTGGCCTTACCCTTCTTCTCCATCACCTCAAAGGGGCCTGTCCAGCGATCCTGGAGGGCACTTAGCTCTCCAGGTTCCATCACCCACACTTTCTGGCCAGGCTCCAACTCCACGGAGTGAGCGTTGTGGTCATACCACTCTTTCATCACTGCTTGGCTGGCTTCCAAGTTGTCTGAAGCTTGCTTCCACAACTTAGCCATTTGGCTCCGGAAGGCCAGCATGTAGCTCACCACATCCTGGGGAAGCTTCCTGGGAGACTTTTCCCATCCATCTTTCACCAGGCTGGGAGGTCCACGCACAGGGTGCCCATACAGAAGCTCGAAGGGGCTGAAGCCCACTACCTTCTGTGGCACTTCCCTGTAGGAAAACAACAAACAGGGTAGGAGGACGTCCCATTTCCTCCGCAGGCTCTCAGGCAGACTTCTTATCATGATTTTCAAGGTCTTGTTGAACCTTTCCACCAGACCATTGGTCTGGGGGTGATAAGGAGTGGTAAACCGGTAGGTAACTCCACACTCCTTCCACATAGCCCGCATGTAAGCTGACATGAAGTTGGTCCCCCTGTCGGACACAACTTCCTTGGGGAAACCCACTCTGGTAAAGATCCCCATCAGGGCCCTAGCCACTGTAGGTGCAGTAATGGTCCTCAGAGGAATTGCCTCAGGGTACCGTGTGGCGTGATCCACCAAAACCAGGATAAACCTGTGAACAGCTGTAGTTGGTGGATCCAATGGCCCCACAATGTCGATGCCCACCATTTCAAAGGGGGTGCTAACGACAGGAAGTGGTTCCAGGGGAGCTTTCAGCTTCACCCCTGTCTTCCCACTGGCTTGGCAGGATACACATGTCCGACAGTTTGTGTCGGATGCCACTTTCATCTGAGGCCAGTAGAAGTGGGGGACAAGCCGGGCAAAGGTCTTGTCCTGTCCCAAGTGTCCTGCCAAGGGTATCTCATGAGCCAATTCTAAAAGAAAGGCTCGGTAACGTTGAGGGAAACCAAGGCCCGTGATGAACCGTGCACGGGTGCCTTAGGTTCACTGTAGAGGAGTCCATCCTCCCAGTAAATATGGTAACTCCCAGTAACGTTCCCTGCTGCCTGGGCTTCGGCCTGTCGCCTCAGTCCCTCAAGGGTAGGGCACTCCTTCTGGCCCTTGCAAAACTCCTCCCTGGTAGGACCTCCTTCCACATGCCACTCAGCAGGGATAGGTAAGTTCTCCAGGGAGACAACTTCCCCCTCCACGGACTCCTGGTCCACCACCGCAGGTGGCCTATCTGTCTCATGGGGCGTGGAAGCCGAGGCAGGCTTCTCCTGTCCTCGGTTCTTTCCCTTTTTGGCAGCTGGCTGTGCCTTTGTCCCAGGCTCCAGCCCAAGCAAACTCCCCCTCCGGGTAGTTGCAGACCTTGTGCTAGCACAGGCCCAGTCAGGTGTACCCAGCATCTCAGAATGAGTCCGGTATTCCACCTCCTTCCAAGCATTGTGCTCCATGTCATTCCCCAACAGACAATCGACTGGCACGGCGGGGCTTACGGCAACTCGAAGTGAACCTGCAACCCCTTCCCACTCAAATGGAACCTCGGCCACAGGGTAGTGGCCCAATCTGCCGTCAGCCATCGCAGCGGGGTGGAGTACATGTGGAATCACCTGCTCTGGAGACACCAGTTGACTCCTTACCATAGTCATACTGGCTCCTGTGTCTCTCAGAGCCTCCCCTCTTTGGCCATTGATGGTGACCCACTGCCCATACTTTACAGTATTTGAGGGCACCTGGATCTTAGGAACCATCTCCCGATCTCCCAGGGACACTAAGGTGACACCCGCCCACTCACCCCTTTATCTAAGGGTAACTCCTCCCCGAGCACTACACTAGCTACTCCCGGGGCTTTTCCTCCAATGGGAGGGGGTGGTCTCTTTGGGTACTTGACATCTCCCTTATAATGTCCAACACCACCACACTCAAAGCAGTGGACAACCTTTGGCTGCTGACTTTGGCCAGGATGAGGGTTTCTGGGCGGGTTAGCCTTAGGGGTGAATCCTGTTCCCTTTCCCTGGAAACTGTTTTGGGGGCCTTTTGAGGACTCCTTCTTTTTATCTCCCCCCTCTTTCTTCTGGGGGCGCCCTGTCCGGTCCTTTGGGAATCCCCTCCAGTCCCCTTTGAGGACACCCGGGTACTTGCCCAGATGTCCGCCTCCTCAGCAAGCTTCCGGGGGTTGGTCAGCTTGCTGTCCACCAGGTGTTGACGCAGCTCGGGAAAACATTTCTCGAGTAGGTGCTCCTTGAGAATAAGGTCATACAACCCCTCATAGTCCCTCACCTCGCTGCCTTGTACCCAACCCTCTAATGCCTTCTTTGCGTAGTCCAAGAAATCCACCCAATTCTGTGTGCCTAGTTTGTGACTACCCCTAAACTTCTGTCGGTATTTCTCTGGAGTCAGTCCAAACTTTCTTATTAGCGCCACTTTCACGGTGGGGTAGTGGGTCTGCTCTCCCTGCTCTAGGGCCAAAAGTGTATCCCTTCCTGCAGGAGGCATGTATTTATACAAGCCACCCCCCCAGTGTTTCTCTAGTATCCCATGGGCTCTTAAGGAGACCTCATAGGCGGCCAGCCACTTAGCCATGTCATCCCCTGCGCTGTAGCTGGCGACTACGTCCTTGGGTAGATATGGTCTGGGTTCCCTGGTCACATCCTTAGATTCGCTGCCACCATTTGGAGAACTGTGAGTCCCTGCCTGTAGGGCCTTGAGATCTAACTCTCTGAGTTTCAACTCGTGAGCCATCCTCTGCTCCTCCCTTTCCTTTTCCAACATGGCTAACTCCCACTTTAGTTGTCTTTTCTCCCTCCTGTCCGCTAGTTCGGCTTCAGTCAAGCTTCTCGCGGAGACACTGCTGCCCTCTCTTGAGAGTGTTCTGGGACCTGTCAGTAAGTTCTCCCTCTCAGATTGGTACAACACATCTACCCCGATGACAGTGTCCCTGTCTGCCTCCTCCTCCTCCTTCCCATCTGGGTGAGCTGCCACCCATGCCCTCAAGCTGGTTTGAAGTTCCCCCTTCTTAGCACCACGCTTGAAGAACACTCCAATATTTTGACTAAATTCTCGGAGTTGAGCCACAGTATAGGTCTCTAACTCCTCCAGAGCGAATTCCATTTTTGCCAAAGAAAGTCAGGGACAGCCACTTGGAAGGAATTAATTAAGAGGATAATTAGAAGCTACCTCCACCCACCACCAGGAGTAAATTTGGAAAAACAAAAATATAATTAGGGAGTCCGCCAGGAGAAAACTCCAGGTGTAGGTCTATGGAGTACACTAGGTTACTATAGAGTGGACGCAAGCACAGTTCTCATCCCACCGCTGGACACCAATTACGTTGGACCTGGGGTCTCCAAGTCACATAGGGTAGCCTGGCACCGAGTGGTCAGACCTAAACTAGAGATCAAAAGTGTTAAGCTTGCGTCACACCCTCACAGTAATGTAGCGCCCATCCATTCAAAAATAACGACACTACACCAATTTAGAAAAATACGTCTGTTTTATAAAATTCTCTTTGTGATCTCTCTCTTAGTTTCTCAGCAGTATTTCTGTTTCAGCGCAAAATTAGCTCCACATGTAATTATTGACAATAGGATCATTCTTAGCAATATCTTTGTTTCAGCGCAAATTAGCTCCACATATAATTATTGACAATAGGATCATTCTTAGCAATATCTTTGTTTCAGCGCAAATTAGCTCCACATATAATTATTGACAATAGGATAATTCTTAGCAATATCTTTGTTTCACAGACCTAGCAGTCTGACAACTTAGATCTCACTTACAGTTCGACTTAGGCTTATTCATTAACCATCTTCTTTCATTACCAAATTGAGCCTAAGGTTACAGGTACCAGTCCCTTGAATAGTGCTGCAAAACCAGGCCTAGAGAAAATGGTGCTCTGACAATCCCTCAACCAGGATATCCCCTCTGTCCCCGACCAGCCCTCTTAGTTCACACTGACCAGAATGACATTACAAGCTTTCACAGTTCCATTCATTGGTTTAAAAGGTTTAGCGTTATAACAGTAACCCTGTTCTCCTTAGGCTGCAAGTTGGCCTTCACCCTGGGTTATGCTTTCCTGCAGGCAGCCTTTCCATGTGTGACTGACCAGTTATGTTGTCGCACACGGCATGAGATTAGTTCCTTCAATTACACGATGGTGGAAAAAGAGATTGTTCCAAGCCTGTCAGCTGTAAGCAAGGGAAGGCGGCTCTTCAGTCAAACTTGAGAGTTTCACCCCTCCCTCCACTATGCCGTAGTCGGGTATGAGGCCCTCTCTGACTTGGGCCCCGCTCTCCTCTCCCCGATCTTACCGCGTAGGTGGGGGCTTGTCCCGGTCCCACTCTTTCTCTTGCCACCTCGTTCCACTCGTAACTCCGCTCCGTGTTGTCTCCGGCTTTAGCACTGCGGGACGCACAGCAGCTGATGGGGGTCGGAGCTTCACTGAGTCCTCCTCACCGCTTCCTGCTCCGTGTCTCGCCCTCCTCGCGTTCGTCAGAGGGGAGGGTGGGGATCGACGCTGGCCGGCCTCCTTCAGGTTCACGCCTCTTTCTCTTCCGGGAACCCGCTCGCCTGCCTCACTGTTCCCTGCAATACGGTCTGCCGCACTCGCTACTCCACGAAGCTCAGGCAGACCCTCTCGACTGACCTTTCTCCTCAGGGGCCCAGGGAAACAGCGTCAGTGGAAAGATGACAAAGTTGCCATGCACCGGCGCCACCGGGTAGGTCTTTTTCCTATGACCAGGAAGTCGATTAGGAAGGGAGTGAGGGGGTTCTTAACACCGCAGTTTCTCAGCGAGTCTTCCCAGCGGGGTCACTCAAAAGGAGGAGGGAGAAACAATGACAGGATAATCTTCCCTAATCAGTTAACTCCGTTTTTAAAGCCGATGGCTCTACAGCTGTTAGGAACCTAGAATGTCAAAGTGCTGTCAGGGCTCAGTCAGAAGTTAGGGGGCTACGTCAGTAGGGCAGCTGAACCTAGGGACAGTCTACCTCTTAACTTTGCGCTGGCCTCCCTACACTAATGCCTCACTCCTTACAAGGTTCTCTCAGGCTCTCTGGTCGCTCTACAAAATGGCTGTCCTGTCCCTGGCCTTTTTATAGGCTAGCCTCAGGACACTAGAACCAGCTGGAAGGTTCTAGAGTCTCCCTATGTTGTCCTATGGCCCCTTCCCTGTGGTGAACAGTTATGGCAGTTACTGGCCACCATTTTGTGTAGCCAAACTTGCCCTAGAAAAAGGAGGGATTTCTAGACCTATGAGGAACCATAGGGTCAAGGAGTACCTAACCCCCAGGTCAACACCTTAAAAATTCCAGTGGACATCAAAAATGAAGGGAATTGAGGGGCAAAAAGGGGACAAAAATAAATAAATCAAAGGAGGGACCACCCAAAGGGCTGACAGGTCTAACACATGGGTTTAGCTGGTTGTGAAGAAAAATAAAGGCTAGTTGAGGTAGAAGAAAGTCATGGGTATGAGATGAATGAGCAAGAGAATTAAAAAGGAGTAGGGGAAATGCATGTCACAAACCAGACAAACCTTGCAGATGGAGAGAAGAGATAAGGGAAACCAAGGTCTTCCTTCTCTTAATAGGGAAATTGGGGATCTATGTGATCCTTGGGAAAAGTGCTGCAGGAATTTCTTTCAACGTGAAAGACTTTCACCAAGGCAGATTTGACATTTTGGGAATGCCATTCATGTTTGAAAAATAAGACGAAGCATTTTTGTGGTAATGATTCACATCATGGTAAATGGCATCTAGAAATTTGCTTGAATGTCATAATTATTATTTTAATTCAGTTGAAAGTTAAGTACAGAACAGGATCAGAATATAAGTTCCGGAACAAACTTACTGATAGGAATACCCTACTACACTTCAGCAGTTGGCTTTCAGGTAGTATGTTATGCTTGCTTTGGTTAAGTCCTTAAAATACAGGAAATTATTTCAAGCACTTAGACTACGAACGAAATGCAGGAGAAACCGCAGAATTCAGAATAAACCCAAAAAGATGCCTTTGTATCTGTATAAGGAGGCCCTTCTGATCCAGACAAAGGAACAAACTAAGTGTCCGGCTTAGGTACTTCTATATAGTGCTGATGTAAATTAATTACTTACATAAATATATTAATACCAACTGGCATGTGTCCAATACTGCTGCCATCATTATTCAGAAACTTTGCTATAATGAAAATAGATATATACACCATTGATTGGTAAAATCCTTCCTAGGACATGAAGCATTTGATTTAGTATCATTAACAGTTGGTGGCTCCCACACACAAATTTTCATCATAAATGTAAACAATATGTAGCTGTTTCTTTTGGCCATTAGAATGTAAAGATTCAACCCAGCAAAGGTGTAGTAGCAGATGCGGAATATAACTAGTTCTATATGTGACAGCTTCATGTATGCTTTCAGTGTTCTTATACCAGGTTTTGTGTTGGAATGATAAGTCATAAGGTTTGCATCAGAATCTTGCCAACCATTGTCAAATTTGTTGACAAAAGTGCATTTATTTTTGATTAACGAATTCACAGAAGGCCTTTAAAACTCAGATTGATTGGCACACCTTGTTTGGTTTCCTAACATTGTGCCATTTATTTAGCTGCTTCTGCAATCTCCGCTTCTTTATGAAAGAAGGGCTACTTCTTTTTTGCTCGAACATTAGGGGACGTGCACCATTATGTGTATTTTTAATAACATTATTGTGACCATTACGGACATCCTTTCATAGGTAAGCCAACATTGTATCTAACACGAGTAATGAGATATAGAATAAGAGAAGTGTTCCTTTTATGTATTGTGGAAATATAACCCCAGGTGGGCACACCGGTGCAGGGTCACCCTCTTGTCCACGGGGCAAAGACTACCAAAAAAGAGATCAGCACTGGAGTGAAGTAAAACAATACAATGTTTATTAAACACGCATGAGTGGGACCACGTCAGAGCAACACTCTAGAGCGTTGTGGGAGGAGGTACACATAATACAAAAACCATCACCCTTATATATTGTTTGTTGCAGTGGAATAGCATTAGCAGGAAAACTGGAAGAAACTAGTTTAAGCGCAGCAATAGCTGCAGGCAGGTAGGAGCAGATTAGTGACCAGGTGGTCAGGAAATAAGGTGGGGGAGTAGGGAATGTTTATGGTGGCAATAAGCATTCTTTCCATAACATCTGGGATAGGTGCACCAATAGTTGCAGCTCCCAGCACGTACATCAGATAGGCTAGGTCAGATAAGTCAGTTTGATAGTTATGAACCCAGGCAGGGTGAAAAGGTGAACAGCAGAGAACAAAATGGAAACAACAGAAACAAAATGGATGCAACAGACCGAGTGGCTGCCGCTTATGCTAACATAGAAAATACACTTTTTCGAGGCATATGAGCTGCAGATTGCACACTATGCATCGATTGCCACATAGTGTTGGGCCCGGATGTTTGCAGTTTGTTTTGTTGTAAAAAAGTCTTTGGAAGTCACGGGATAGGTGACTCCTCCTTTGGATGATACTGCGCATGGTCATCGGCTCCATCCCCAGATTGTTTTTTTCCGCCAGCGGGCTCGGATGTGTTTCCAGCGCTCCGTGTTGAAACCGAATTCCTTCGGCGCGCAATCCTCACCAACTTTCAGAAAATAAGTTTAGAACGCTTTTCCACTCAATGCTATTCTTCAAGGTCGAATACTTCGATTCCGGTCGTCGTCGACGGCCTTCGGGCCTAACTAGGCCTCAACTCCAGCTCATGGAAAGGACGCCATTCAAGAAGTGTCCTCAATGTGGGTCGAAGTTTCCCCACACCGACCTTCACGAGGTGTGTAACCTCTGCCTTTCTCCGGAGCACGAGGCAAAGGACTTGTTCAGCTTGTGCCTCTTTCCGCTTCAAAAAGACTATTTCGGGACCGAAGAGCAACGAGAACAATGGCTCGATCTTCAACTTCCATTCCGGACTACATCTTTGAGGAAGGCGTCAATGTCCCAGAACAACAAGACGTCGACAGCGGTTCAGAACAGGAAGATGATTTGGATGTCGAGGACATCACTCCAGCGCAGCGGGTCGTAAGTAAGACCGTCGACCCCGACCCTTCCTGGACACCCCCAAAGAAGGCCCCGGTTACACCCTCGGGCTCGGGTGCACACCGACACTTCGCTTCTACTGCCCCACCTTCGGGCCCGGCTAAGAAGCCAATTAAGCCTTCAGGCGACTCAGGCTCGAGTCAGCCTTCGCATGGTGCCGGCGCCAACTTACCGGCACCGAAAAAGACCGACACCGGCTACGCCGACGTCCAAACCATCGGCGCCAAAACCCACAACTCCTTCGGCACTGAAACCCAGGTCGGAACCAAGCAAAGCTACGGATTCCAAAAAACCACTGGAACCGAAAAAAAACATTGGATCCAAAGAAACAATCGGATCCAAAAACAACACCCGACCCGAAAAAACCTTCGGAACCGAAAAAACCTTCTGGACCGAAAAAACCTTCGGAGACGAGAGACTCCTGCTTCCCCGTCAAAGGACATTGTCAAAAACCCAAAGCAAGCCACTTCGGTGCCGAAACCTTCTCCAGCACCTAAAGATCGGCCTCCGGCAGAAGACTTACCTTATCCAGACCCTGCTCAAAAGACTCTGGCTAGAGACCCAATCACTGGACAGTTGATTTTGGCCTCAAAGAAGCGACCACTGGACAAACCAGCTCCAACTCCGCATGCAAAGAAGAAGGACATGGCTACCTCGCCTTTAAGACTGCCTTCCCCTTCTCCTCCACCTATGCCATCACCACATGCTCCCATACCACATCATTCCCCAGCATCCTCTATAGACTAGGGATGATAGCTCTGAGGATATGGGGGGTAACATGCCTGATCCAGCCACACCTACAAGATCACCTGACCCATGGGATGATTATACCACTCCAGATGTCCCAAATGTCCCTCAGGATGACTTATACCCCTCAAGGCCTTCCCCACCAGAAGACACTATAGGGTTTAACAAATTGATACACAGGGCTGCTAAATATCACGGGGTAGACATACATACAGACCCTGTAGACAAAGACTTCCTGATGGATACATTTGATAACGCACAAAGGTCTACATCCATTTTACCAATGCTTAAGGGAGTAATTAAACACGCTTCTGAAGTCTTCAAAGACCCAGTCAGAACTCGAATCATTAACCCTCGTATAGAGAAGAAATATAAAGCCGCCCCTTCAGACCCAGCATATATTAAAGGGCCAGTACCACTAGACTTACTTGTAGTTTCCAACGCACGCAAGAGAGCAAACTCGCAAACATCAGGTGATGCTGCCCCACCAGATAAAGAGTCTAAGTTACTGGATGCATCAGGGAAGAGAACTGCGTCTCAAGCAGCAAACATGTGGCATATCGCCAACACACAGGCATTGCTAGCCAGATATGATAGAGCACATTATGACGAGTTAGAGTCACTAATAAGACACCTCCCTGACAAGTACAAGGATAGAGCACACAAACTCATCCAAGAGGGTAAAAACATTACAAGCACCTCCATCAGGTGTGCCCTTGACGCAGTGGATACTGCGTCTAGAGTAGTTAACACCAGCGTCTTACTACGCAGACACGCATGGCTACGTATATCAGGATTCAAACCTGAGGTACAAAGTGCCATTCTTAATCAACCTTTTGATGAGCAACACCTATTTGGACCCAATGTGGATGTATCTCTGAAAAAATGAAGAAAGATAGAGACACCGCCAAATCTATGGGAGCCCTGCAGTCGCAGGCTCCCAGGCGTTCTTTTCATCGCTCATCCTACAGAGGTGCCACCAGAGGATATTCCTCAGACACAGCTTCTGCCTCATACACAGCCCCCACACAATCCACTTACGGCAAGGGCTACCAAAGGGGTGGGCACAGGGGTAACTATAACAAGGGCAGAGGTAAAAATAACAACTCCCACTCTGCCTCTGCCCAATGACTCCCTTCCCCTTCCCCCGTCCCATTCCACTCCTGTCGGGGGAAGACTCCAACAATACCTGCCAGCCTGGGAAAACATCACATCAGACAGGTGGGTGTTACAAATTATTCAATCAGGTTACTGTCTGGAACTAAAATCTACCCCCCAAAACATACCACCCAAGCAGCGTCCAATGTCACAGGAACATTTAACATTGCTCAGACAAGAGGTAATATCCCTCCTGCAGAAAAATGCAATAGAAATAGTTCCAGAGCACCAGAAAAACAAAGGAGTATACTCACTATATTTCCTAATACCAAAAAAGGACGGATCTCTAAGACCCATCCTAGACCTCAGACCTCTAAACGTTTACATTCAGTCGGACCATTTCCATATGGTCACACTTCTACAGGTCCTTCCACTACTGGTACTAAACGACTTCCTCGCCACTCTAGAACTCAAGGACGCCTACTTCCATATTCCCATCCACGCAGCGCACAGAAAATATCTCAGATTTGTGCTAGACGGGCAGCACTACCAGTTCAAAGTGCTCCCATTCGGAGTCACAACAGCACCAAGGGTGTTTACCAAATGCCTAGCAGTAGTAGCAGCACACTTAAGAAGACAGCATATTCATGTCTTCCCATATCTGGACGACTGGCTCATAAAAGCCAGCTCATACAGCCAGTGTGTACAACACACTCACGCTACCATTCAACTGCTTCACGACTTGAGATTCACAGTAAATCACACCAAGTCGCATCTACAACCCTCACACATGCAACAGTATCTCGGCGCTACAATAAACACCCAACTAACACTAGCGTATCCCTCTCCAGCAAGGATAACAAGCGTACAAACTCTCCTAACAAAATTCAAGCCGCAAAACTCGCTACCAGCTCGAGTGTTCATGCAGCTTATAGGAATGATGGCATCTTGCATATTTGTAGTACCTCACGCAAGATTGCAAATGCGTCCACTTCAAGAGTGCCTAGCACGCCAATGGAACCAGGCTCATGGTCAACTGACAGACCTAGTGTTGGTAGACGGTCGGACTCATCGTTCTCTGCAATGGTGGAACACCAAAAACCTTTCCAAAGGGCGACCGTTTCTAAAGCCATTTCCTCAAATAGTCATGACAGCGGACGCATCGCTCTCCGGCTGGGGAGCCCACCTCCTGCATCACACCATGCAAGGCAGGTGGACGCCGCAACAAAAGCTACTCCACATCAACCACCTAGAGTTACTAGCTGTGTTTCTAGCCCTAAAAGCTTTTCAAACTCAAGTGTCAGGCAAAGCTGTCTTAGTCCGCACAGACAATATGACAGCTATATACTACATAAACAAACAAGGAGGGACACACTCTTCAGCTCTCTCAGTTAGCACAGCAGATATGGAGATGGGCTATACCACTAAAGATCTTCCTATTAGCCCAACACGTCCCAGGAGTACAAAACACTATGGCAGATCTGCTAAGTCGACAAACTCAGCAAATCCACGAATGGGAACTTCATCCACAAGTTCTTCATCCGTTCTTTCAAAGGTGGGGACAACCTCAAATAGACCTCTTTGCCACCCACGAAAACGCAAAATGCCCAAACTTTGCCGCCAGATACCCACACCCATTGTCCAAAGGCAATGCGACATGAATGAACTGGTCAAAACTATTTGCGTACACTTTTCCTCCTCTCCCAGTACTTCCATTAGTGGTACGCAAACTACAACAACATTCCCTAACGCTCATCCTAATCGCTCCAACTTGGGCCAGACAACCTTGGTACACCACGCTGTTACAAATGTCTGTAGTACCACACCAAAAACTAAACCTATCTCCACGCCTATTAACGCAGAACCATGGAGAGATCAGACACCCGGACCCAGCTCAGCTCAACCTAGCGATCTGGCTCCTGAGGTCATAGAGTTTGGTTACCTCAACCTTCCCCCAAAATGTATGAACGTTATCAAAGAAGCTAGATGCCGCACCACTAGAGCATGTTACGCTGCTAAGTGGAAAAGGTTTGTCATATACTACCAGAAGAACCAAATTAATCCTTTAGACGTGTCTATTCAACACATCATATTTATTGCACCTTCAAAAGTGTAACTTAGCCTACACGTCTATCAGGTTACATCTTCCGGCCATTGCGGCATACTTGCAAAATAGGCAACATCTATCTCTTTTTAAAGTGCCAGCTATTAAAGCTTTCATGGAAGGACTCAAAAGAATAATTCCTCCCAAAACACCACCTGAACCAGTGTGGAATCTAAATGTGGTTCTCACAAGGTTAATGGGATCTCCCTTTGAACCATTACATAAATGCGAATTGCAATTTCTAACCTGGAAAGTAGCTTTCCTAGTAGCCAATTAAGTCTCTCAGAAGGGTTAGTGAACTACAAGCTTTTACCATTCAGGAACCCTTTCTGCAAATGCATCATACCAAAGTGGTTCTTCGTACTAATCCAAAAGTAATTTCCTCTTTTCATCTAAGTCAATCTATTGAGCTGGCCGTATTTTTCTCGAAGCCTCAAACAGTCGCAGAAAAAGCTCTACACACTTTATATGTCAAGAGAGCATTACTGTACTACATTGAAAGGACACAAACTTTTCGTAAGACAAAACAACTTTTTGTGTCTTTCTCACCGCCACATAAAGGCAATCCCATTTCAAAGTCAGGGATCGCTAGGTGGATTGTTAAATGTATACAAATATGTTATCAAAAAGCCAAACGCACATTAACAATCTCACCAAACGCCCATTCTACCAGGAAGATAGGGGCTTCAATGGCATTCTTAGGGAACAGTCACCTAGATGCCATATGCAAAGCAGATACATGGTCTACACCGCACACATTCACAAAGCATTACTGTGTAGATGTGCAAACTAAACAACAAGCCACTGTGGGCCAGGCTGTACTAAAAACTTTGTTTCAAGAAACTGCAACGGATACTGGTGGTCGCCGCTAGGTGTGGGAACTGCTATGTAATCTATGCATAGTGTGCAATCTGCAGCTCATATGCCTCGAACGGAAAATGCTACTTACCAGTTTGCATCTGTTATTGGCATGTAGAGCTGCAGAGTTGCACACGCCCACCCGCCTCCCCGGTTACCTTTATCTGTTCCAGTATTATCTTAATTAGATACATATCACATGGACATCACTATCTCTTATACAGCTCCATCACTTCCCTAATGGCCAAAAACAATCTGGGGATGGAGCCGATGACCATGCGCAGTATCATCCAAAGGAGGAGTCACCTATCCCGTGACTTCCAAAGACTTTTCTACAACAAAACAAACTGCAAACATCCGGGCCCAACACTAGGTGGCAATCTATGCATAGTGTGCAACTCTGCAGCTCTACATGCCAAGAACAGATGCATACTGGTAAGTAGCATTTTCCTTCCATAGCATGTGCTTGAGTCTTTGGGCTGGATCAGGATTCACATGATCAATCCCATGATGTACATATTTACATAAAAATCAAAGCCAGCTGCAAATTATATCTGCTGAGATTAATGGTCAATTGGATTACCACCGAATGGGTAGGTAAAGCAATTGTGCAATACTGTGAAAATTGCCTCCAAATGTTAGGAAAAAAAATACTACAGGCAGAACACATTTCTAAAAAATATCGTTGGTGATGAAAATATATTTCTAGGTGATACAAATATTGATTATTAAACAAAAATAATTCAGGAGCAAAGAGAGTCCTTGTACCTTAAATCTCTTCCTTGTCATTGCCAGGTTGTTTAGTGACCATAAATTACTAAAACGTGTGTGTTCCAGAGTAAACCCGGTTCCTGGGCTCAGATTGTGAAAATGAGAGCCTTTTATCACTTATGTACTGGGTCTTTACATTATTGTTGGACCCAAAGCTTGGCCCCAGTTACACCCCTTAAGCATTTGACACTTAGGGAAGTGAAGTTGAGCTTTGCAATGCTTACAGTGGGAGGTAGAGAATCAAAACTCAATACGAACTGGGGAGAGTAGTATTGACATGTACTATTTACTGATGCTGCCATATATGTTGGGTATCTTGGGACCAATGTATAGTTATCTAATATACGGTGTCACGACCCTGTTGTGTTCGATTATTTTTTTCTTTCTGTTTATGACACTCAAAAACAAAAAAAGGATTTCTTTAAAAAAAAGAGACTCCGAACTCAGTGAGGCTTATAGCTGTGGTGAATAAATCATTGTCCAGCCAGTGCTATTACCCGAGAAGAAAAGGTTCAAGACGCATAGATAAATACTCCACGTGCAGTACAACAGCTAAGATAACGTACCTGGTAATTCATTGGGACCTTAAAGCTGTCTGATTTTTACTCCCTGGTCCCTTGCAAGTATATGGGTGTAAAAGTCACATTCCGGAGGATCCACTGGTATATTTCCCTTTTACATTCCCCAGGCAGAGGTTCTATGCTTGGCAGTGTTTACAAACAAATTACGCCTTATAGCAACTCCTGTGTCAGAGAGACTTGTGTTCTATACAATAGTCTTGGTTGTTCACAGTGCCTCAGTGAAATTGATGGGGGGCGCTCCCTGAGATGCAGCATCGGCTGCAGGCTTTAGGCACTGCTCGTGTTCGGGAAACATCCTTTACAACGAAACTTTTACCACGCAGTGCTGTTACAACGCAAGTATTACAACGAAAACCTTTACAACGCATTACACTGGGGGGCGCTCTAGGATAGGGAATAGTTTTAATTTACTATCCAACACCTTCCCTAGTGTCCATGGGGACTGGAGTTGGAATAGTAAATTAAACTTTTCACTATCCAGCACCCCTGAGTGTAATGCGTTGTAAAGGTTTGCGTTGTAAGACTTGCGTTGTAACAGCATGCGTGGTAAAAGCATGCGTTGTAACGTCATACATCCCTCGTGTTCATGTGCATGCGCGCACTTTGCCTGACTAATAGGGCAGGGTCCTCCTTGGCCACGGATGACTGTACAATGTGGATAACAGCTAACTTAGAATGAGAGGGCACACAGCCAAGCACAAAATAACTAATAATCACTGCTAAAAGGATAGGGGTAACTTAACTCTTGATAGGTAAGAAGTTTAAAGTCGCAACCATCATTTCGAGACCCAGAGAAATCTGTAAATATAAGAGGATCAAGTATATATATAAAAACAGATCACAAAGGGACCACATCCTTTATAGCTCGGGGGGGGGGAGGGGGGGAGGTCATACTTTGAAGTATTTCTGTAGGATTATTTTCAGCATTACTCATATCTGACTAGTACTGTTTTTTGTTGCTCAGATCAGATGGGTTTCTCATCTGCCTCAAGTATTTAATTTTACAGTGATCAGAGTAGTCTTTTCTTTTCATTTATTTAAAGTGCTCCTTAAGTTACTGACTGGAGTCAACCATTTTCACTGAGGAATTTTATTTTAATAGAGGAGGAGCTCACAAGGACGTGTTCATTTAAACCTATGGATAGTGTAGGATTATAGTGATGTAAATTTTCCTTCTCAAAAGCAGGCTTTGGCTGCGGTGATATAGTAGAGCATGCGTCAGCCGCAGCTCCTGAGAACTTCTCTCCTTACTAAAGAAAGTAATGTTAAAAACTAACTTGTGTTACTCATACCAGCTTTACCTGTAGGTCGGATTAAGCTGAGGCAAAGGAAACAGTTTTTTAAGGTTACCTAACTTAATGAAGGGGGCGTGGCCACGATGGCGGCCGAGATGGACGCACTGTAGCGAGCTCTGCACAGCCCCAACAACATCCTGCAGATAGTTCACCCTCCCACAGCTCTTCACACCCCAGAAGACGGACACCTGATGCTCCGACCCTCCTGGTGGGCTCTGGGCCTGATCCAGTGAAGCGTGGACGCGATGCACGCTGCTGCACAGAGACTGTGCACACCGTATCATGTAGGCCGCTGCAGACTGGGCCCAAGCGGCGAACTATACCCTGCGATGGAGAGCCACCAGGACAGAGTGAGACAGTAAGTCTATAAGCACAGAGGTTAGGCGAGATCGGTCAAGCTGACCCCTCTAGCCTCCCTCCCTCTGACCCCCGCAAGAACTGGTTTCATGCCAGATCAGAGCTGCTCAGTGGGCGTATCAACACCGCTGCCTCCTGGTCCTGGTACATGGATTACCAGCTTGCGAGAGTCAAGGTAGAAGTCAATGGCAAGACAACTATTGTCAGTTTAGTGGTAAGAGAAAACCGGTCTTTAGATGTCTTGATTGCACCTGGTTTAGTGCCAGGATCTGAAGCCTACATGTCTTGGACCACATCAGCTGTGTTAGCCAGAGCACGAGTTGGATGCCATTCCCAGGAAGAGACTGTGGCTATACCAGATTTTAGGGGACCAGGGATTGGTGGTAAGAGGATCAGAGCAGATTCTGAGACGGTACCGACTGTGGCATGCGGGCCCAGCTCCAGAGAGAAGTATGAGGTACTTGAAGAAGACTATATATTGGAATCTGGGTTACTGACAAAACTCCAAAATGTGGTAACTGCCGGATGGTCTACTTAATAAAAACTCCATCAAGCGCAAGATGATTGCTGCTCACTTGTGGGGCTTCAGGAGGAAGCCCAGAAACAGGCCTGTAAGGAAGTGGTTTGAAGGTGTTATGTTTGGTGGGAGGATTGATTACTCTGCAGAGACCATGAGAATCATGAGCCAGGAGCTAGCAGGCGAGGAACTCCCTTGTAACACTGGCCCATGGAGTTCTCCTAAAAGGACACTTTGGCATTAGAAAGACCCAGGGCAAGTTGGACTCTTTGTTTTACTGGGCACGGATGTACCAGGACACAGTTTATGGTTAGAATGGGTAAGCTAAAGGGGTGACAGAGTCCTGGCGAATTACCACGTCCTAGAGAGCAGGGCACAATCAAAAAAACATGTTAACTACTGAACGTGCAGGATCCTAACAGCCCAAGTCTATCTTTTCTTTTTACTTTGTGCTTGAAAGGCAAAAATAAAGAATCTTGGCCACCCAACACACAGTTGTAACCTCAGTGGCGTCCCTATTCATGGTGAAAATACACACCTTAACAGAGGAAACTGTAAAACTCGAAATATGACTTGGTGGAGTGGGAAATCTCACGCACAAATAATACCAGCCCAAAAGAGCTTGTGATGGGCCCACTCGCAGGCCTGGTTGCAGGCGAGGAGGGACCCTTACGTGAAGGATTCCTCCTGGTGTCCGTGGTTGCTCACTTTACGTTTTTATTAGAAATACAAACAAGTAATCGAGTACAACTACACCATAATAGGTGCCATCGCACTGAGAGGATAAATACATTCTGTGTCTCCAGGAGAGAACCACAGTACCAACTATACTTACTGCCTATTATCAATCAATGCACCTAGATATTTCTAGCAAGACACCTGCTGCAGGATCTTCCAGTGTTGGCATTACACACACTTTATGGAAGAGTGTTTAGATGTGGTTCTAAACCAGTTGTCTATTAAGGGGGGATTTATCGAAAGCTTGTTTAGGTCTTCTTTTGCTCATTGTGCTCTGGCTCAGGGTGATCTTGATAGTTCTTTTGGTGTGGAACTCAGAATGAAGTCTATTGACTTTATTTCGGTAGGCACTGCTAGTACTCTTATCACGTGTTCTCTCTTCTTAGCATACTTTGTAGTAATGTAGGTCACTCCAACATTCCATGCAGTACACAGCACATTCACACTGGCTGAGCAGGTGGTGAGAATGGCAGAATATTAACATGAACAGGATACTACATACTTGTCTCATGGTTTGGAATGCTGGTGCCTGTGCTTTCTGATGTGCTACTGAGAAGTGTCTTTCCCTGCTTTTTTACGGATGAACCGATGACTCCTCATAAGTTTTTTTTAAAGACCGAACTTTCTGTTTTTTTTGTTGTTTTGGGATTAGGTTCTAGTTTGACTGCATCTCCATGAAGTGGAACTGTTCCATCAATCAACCAAATGCTCTGTCCTGTCGGCAGCTTCGGTTTTGTAGGTTTTTGTATATCCGTCCCAAGTTGTTCAGGCTGATGCTCTCAGACACTCTACGCGCCCTGTAGTGATCGCCTCCATCCTATCTAATTTATCATTTGAACCTCTCTGGGAAGTTTTAAATGCTGTGGACCTTTCCTAATATCAATACCAAAAACATGTCCTAGATTTCTCTGAGAATTAACCAGGGCACCTTCATTACTCACTTCAAGGCTGTCCTCGCCCATCTACCAAACGATGGCCCTGATCTACATCACAGCAGATGACCCACTGTTCCGCCATGGGGACGGAGTAAATTACTCCGTCCCTATGAGAGAGGAGTTGCCGCCTAATTTACACAAAGCTGACGGTCATTTATAAAAGCATTGCCAAGAACCGCCTTTACCGCCTTCCTGTCACTGCACTTTACTCTGATCTATGGGGCTTTGTCAGCAGGATGCAGCCTTTTAGCACAGATGCTGTACAAATAGAAAATCCCATAACCTGATTTTCTTTTTAAAAAGCAATGCTCTCGTCACCATGATATTCCTCACCATGGGAAGCATTATTGTAATATTACTATCCCTGAAAGACAGTTTATTTATTTTTATTTATTTTAAGAGTTTTATATAGCGCTGGCTAGACCCGGAGGTATCGGAGTGCTTTACATGAGGTTCCACAAAATTACAAGATTACATCAGTTCCAATTTACATCAGTTGCTAGACAAACAATTACAAGAGCCTAGAAGACGAGATAAGTGAAGTGTAGAGGAAAAGGGGGTAAGGGTAAAGGGGTGGGAGGGAGATACGGCAGAAAGACGGAGGAAAGTCTGCCCAAAGTCCGGCTGGGTAGGTGACGGTCGAGGGGGAAATCCCAAAACCCATCTCCTCTATAGCTATCAAGTAGCTCCACCGGGCATTGGCCAAATAGCTAGGTCTCAATGGGAAAACATTTAAAGAACCTGGAGGGCAAAATAAATGGAGCGTATGGGGAGGGGCAGGGAAGGTGAGAAAGGGAGGATAGGGGAAGAGACAACAAGGAAAGACGAAATGAAGTCTGTCTAAAGGCCGACTGGGTAGGTGACGACCAAGGGAGGGAGTCCACGGCCCATCTTCCCTATAGCTAAACCAGGTAGCTCCATCGGGCATCAGACAAAATAGTTCAGTCTCAATACATTGAGAGAGGAGAGAAGGAGAGACATAATAGAGGGAGGATGCGGGAAGAGACGACCGGAGAGACGAAAGGAAGTCTGGCTAAAGACCGACTGGGTAGGTGACGTCCAAGGAGGGAATCCCCGACCTGTCTCCCCTATAGCTAAACCAGGTAGCTCCATCGGGCATCAGACAAAATAGCTAGGTCTCAAATGACGAGGGAAAATTCACAGATAAGCAGGGTGGGGACTACGGGCCAGGACAGAAGAGGGCAGAGGACAGTAGCAGGAAAGTAGAGAGGAGTAGAGCGGGGAAGAGGGAGATACGGCGAAGAGATGAAGGAAAGTCTGTCCAAAGTCCGGCTGGGTAGGTGACGGCCGAGGGGGAAGTCCACAGCCCATCTCCTCCATAGCTATCAAGGTAGCTGCACCGGGCATCGGCCAAACTGCTAGGTCTCAGCGGTCGGCGGCAAGTTTGCAGATTCAATGTCTTGATGGGTGAGCCGGATAGGGGATATGCTTGAGGACTGGTTGATGACCAATAGTAGTAGCACAACGTGGTAGAAGACCACTATGGGTCCGAGGGGGTCGCTGGTGTCTTGAGGAGGCGCGGGTATTTGGTAGGTTTTCCGGTGTGGTTTCTAGTCCCGTTGCGTTCTGTGAAAACTTTGGTTTCCCCATTATGCTGCGTGGAGCTGGTGTCACCTGATGGTCCAGTGTAGTGCACTGCCTGTTGTCTGTGCGGTTCCCCAGCTCAGAAAATCATGTGTGGCCTCCCCCTCAGTAGTCACTTCCGGTCAAGCGTAGTCCACACCCCACTTCCCCGTGGGTACTCAATGCGTGGGTGATGGATTGCGCCTCAGGAACTCAGTCCATCTGGCAGGCGCTGGGAGGCCTCACTCCAAAGATATCAGTGGGGAGGGAGGTTGCATCAAGCTGCGTGCAGACCGGCGCTATTTCAAATAGGTGCCGCAGCAGTGCGGGTGTTCAGTGCATGCGGTTGCACGTCATCCTGCGTATTTTTACAATATTGTGCCCCACTCTCAGTCTGTATGGTGTCCCTAGCGTGTCGCGGGATATGGAAGTTATTGCCAATTTGCGTTGGCATACTCGCTGCACTGCAGGGGTTCAACAGCTCTCAGTGCGGCTGTGATGGCCAGCGTTATAATGAAGAATAGAAGGGAGAGTGGGGGTGAGGGGGAGTGCATGTCCTGCATTGCAACAAGCGTCTCAATAAAGTTTTACTTATCTCCGCACAGCCCTTTGCTTTTCCTTTTACCCGGGCGCGCGGGGTCGCACCACAGGGCACACAAACGACTATCGGCGATGAGGCACAAAGGTGAAGCCCCGCAGTTATCATCCGTGAAAGTTCTACTTTCCCTTGCGCACACTCACTTCTCGCACAAATAGCATTCAGGATCTTGCCTGCGTGTGATTTCTCCGATGTTCGGTCAGGGAACACTGGCGGAGTCCATCTTCGTTCGCATTGCAGCTTCCGTGTCCCCAATCATCAAAGTTGTTTTTTTGGCTAATAATAGCGCAATAACTTAGTCCATCGCAGCACTCTTCGTTGGCCCCAGGCTCCTCCAGCAGCACCTCACGGCAATTAGCAATCTGATCCCCAGTACGGTAAAGCAATGTCGCCGGGGCAGATCGGAAAATCAGGCTGGCACACGATTGAGCGTCTCGGCAGCAGTGGGGCGGGGTGTTCTCCCTGCGATGCCCAAACGTCACCAAAGCAGGCTAGAGACTCACCCCGCGGAACATGTGACTTCGGGGCACGGATCCCGCTCGGAGAACTCAGGTCCATTCCTCAGACCAAGGCGTTACACGGGGGGGATGGTGTGCTATGTCTCGCGACCGCAGGCGAAGCTCTCACCTTTGCTCCCGCTGGTCTACAGTGACTCACTATCGCTGATTCTTTCAACCCAGACCCCAGACGCCGGGTCGGAAATATCACCGGCTATACGGACTGTTACCCCATTAGCGCTTAAAGCCCTGAAGAGTCACAGGCTCCTTGCCCGCTTGATGAAACACGTGTCGGCTGGTCATTTGCTTTTGAAGTTACCTTTCAACAAAGGAAGGTCAAATACAATCCTTTGAAGAACAAAAAGACTTTCTATCGTGTCCACTTTGTTTCATTTACTACCTATTGTGTTCTCTTGATTAAGCATGATACATGTATACACCTCGCTTAACGTGTGCACAGGATTCTTGTCATAATTACCGAGTGGGCCCTGGCCACTCTCTGCAGAGGTTTCGGGGTCTCCTCTGACCTTGCTGCACCGCCTTCATTATTGTTGTTTTTTAACTAACACACACCGCTACCAGTTAAGGCGCCACACTTCCAGTACACGTCAAAACCCTCCACAGAACCCGCATAGTCATTAAAGGTCTGATTTATAAGTGACAACTAAATTAAATCTGAACAAAACTGAATCCTCTCATACTATGCTCTGACCTAAAACGTTACATAGCAACGCTGTGGCAGACCATTTTCGTGAGGTTTTTTGTGCATTGAGACAATACACATTTGACAAAAAGCTGAACCTGCATATTCACATTACAATTGTGGTAAAATACTCCCTGCACCAGACAAGACCATTCAAATCCACTGCATGACCTTGTTGAGATCTTGTGACAGTCAGAAGTAACAGGGCCACTATTGTTACTAGAAGGTCATTTAACACTAGGCGACCCTGGACCACAGTATTGATGGAGTCTAATTGATTGTCAACACATTCAGTTTGGCACTCGACCCTCAAAACAGTGAGGATGAGCAATTGAAGGCTTACTTAAGGAGGTAGAACATCTGTAGACGTCAATAAATTCGTCAGTTCTTTACTTTTGAAAAGGGAAGGACTTTTGTGCTCACAAACCATATAAAACACACAACGGTGGAATATGCAACGAAAACAGACGTTTCTAGCGCTTATCCAAAGCTACAGTGTCTTTTCAGAATGTTGTCCGACAAATATTGTGTCCTAAATAAATGTCATCTACAAAACTATCGCGCCTTTGGAGTTCATTATTTTAATTTTTTTTATTTATTAAGTTTTCTATAGCGCGAAATTGATCCCGAAGGATATCAGAGCGCTTTACAATTTGAGGCAAAGGTAACAAATCAGAACATTAGATCTGTACTTATTTATTTCATCATAAATCTGCATCCAATTGATCTTATTTACACGGAGAAGGATACTTAGGGCAGGATATTAATGTCGGATGATTTTTCTGTGTACAATATTCTGACATAGACCATTGAGTGAGACGCAGTATTTGTATGGCTCTCGTATGCACTCTCTCAAATGCCTAAACACTGTTAAATGTCTGCAAATCTGGGGTTAAGTCTGCTCTCACCAAATTTGCAGTGTTGACATATGTGTATGTTTAACACTAAGGCTACCTCCAATGCGGACACTTGAGAGAAACTCATTTTTAAATCTTTTCGTAACACACCGTATTAGCTGCTGACTCATTTGCGCTACCAGACACCAGCAGTCCTAGTCATCTTTTGCTAGAAACGGCATCAAAAAAGAACTGTAAAACCCCTATTTTTGGTTCGCGTTTGCATTTGGCGAATCGATGGATGTGCTGGATTCCGAGGCTCACCACTAGATGGCAGTAAAGTACCGCGTAAGTAGCATTGATGAGGCGTAGTTTTTATTGCCGTTCTCGTCCATTTGTCTGTGCCAGCTACTGAACGTTAGCATGAGTTAGCCGCAGATGCAAGGCATAATAAAAAGCATTCGGAGATGCTGGGAATCATAAAGTACTTGAGGATGGCTTCCTTTATCACAGGCTTCAAGACCTGCCTTCTGCAGGGGAGCTGATTTGCGCTTGTGTTTCTCTTACGTTTGCTTCAGTTTGTGACTGCCTTCTTTCGCCACTGTGCTTCAGGTACCAAGACAAAGAGAGCATTCGCCACACTTCTAGGGATATTAATGTTTGTTTTATTAATTATTTTGTGCTTTAAGCAGGTCTTCTTCCAGGTAAATAGTCTCATTCTGTAATTAAACCGGAAGTGTTTATTTGTAAGCCAATTAGATCTGTGCTGCAAGTGGGCTCATGCCTGGTATCCTGATAAGAAAGACACCAGTTACCAGAAATGAAAGAGAATCACACTGGGTTATTCTCTGTAAATGAGAGACCGAAAAAGCAAATCACATGGATTGAATTAAAATTGTAAATTTTAAACATAATGTACTTTGTGGAGACATCCGTGGACACAGCAAAAGAGGTGTTAGCAGTCACCATAAGGGTCTGATGATGACATCTCTAGGCATCAAGCGAATAGCCTGAAATATAATGAATTATGCCCTGTACTACATCACTGCATCCTTTGACCTTGAGCACATACATGATCTACTTTGTATTTCATCTTCTCATGCTTGGCCTTGAACCTTTTCTTGATAATGTACTTTTGATATCCTTATACATGAGTCTACAATCTAAGATGGCTGCCACTTTTTCCATAATGGGGGATGTATATCCGCTCACCTGATCATATAATATCCTTTCAATAACATGAATGTGTGTCAGGTATATCTTTAACCACTAGACTGCTGTGCAATAACAGTCCGCCGTGTTTGTAAATAGGATCCAAATCATGTCGTGTGTGCACACATTTTGTGTCTTGATTTTAAGGACCCCGTGCCCTCAGAAATATGTCCAAACTGTACATTTTGTCACAACAAAGTGAATAACCCTATGCTTCTAAATTTTTCACGCATATAATATTTTTCATTGTACTTGTTACTGATGTTCCGCTTGTTTCTAACGCTCAGGTAGGGGAACGGAACCCAGGAAGATGGTGATTTGTTAAGATCACACAGTGTGTTAAAAATGTGGCAGCCAGGATTAGAATACTCTGTTCTGATTTCAAAATGGCAAAAGTGGACACCTGGAAATAGCTGTAGGGAAAAAATAAACATTTTATGAAACACTGAGAAAAAGAGAGAAGAAAGGAAGATGCTGGAGAGATGATGTGGAAGATTGAATGATGCCGGGGAAGGATACTCTCTTTTTATAGTGCACTAAATAACAGTTTTCACAGCTGCTACTTTTCGTCAAATCTCCTATCAGTCCACTAAGATGGCGGTGCTTCTGTGCTATGTTCAGTTTGTTTTTATGAGGTCTTCTTTGGTGTGATTTGCCATCCTTGTTTCCCGTCAGTTCGAATGCAAATTGTCAATGTTCAACATGCTTTACAATGTGTCTTGTAGCTGACGGGCGCCTTCCTTTTCATTCAGTTGAGTGATAAAGGTTAGGTTTGGTATGGGATGACTATTACACAGCTCGGAGAGGTGAAAGGACAATTAGTAGACTGCCAACCCCACGGTTAATGTCATGTGACCTACCTACAGGGCATCAATAGTTTTTCCAGATCAGCCCTGCTCTCTTTGCCTGAAACCATGGCCAATCTCCCTTCGACAACATGCCAGACTCAAGCCAGTAGAACTCACCTGTCGCTTCCCTCTCTGTGCAGCCCGTCACCATCCACCTCATCTGCAGACTTCAGAGAGTCCGCTCATCAAGATCTCCAACCTCAGTCAACTAATCCAACAAAATCTTCCTAGAGCAGTGCTTCCCAAACTTTTTAGATCGTTGACCTACTTTTTGGAACGACAAACGTTTGCGACTCACCTGCTAGTGGGTCGCGACCTACAGTTTGATAAACACTGCCCGAGAGTCAACATTGCAACCAGCACAATAAAGGAATCCTTCCGCTGACCTCAGGAAATCTATCTCGTTTCCAAATTGCATCAGCGGCAAAAACCTCAACCTTCATTCATCACTTCTTCCGTACTGGGCAGACCGCACTGTCAGACCCATCAGAGTCCTTCAAACCAGAACCTTTTTGTCATGGCCAGCTAAAGCCTTCCAAGTAGCAACTGCTTCTTTAAGATCTACTCTGTCAGCACTTTGTAGCAAGAATGGATTATGATGGCTGCTACACTAAACCCACTGCTGATGTGAGCTATTCTCCTGACTCTCTCAATTGCATATTCCAAACCAATATAGGCCCACATGTCCCCTTTAAGACCTGCTTATAGAAAACAAGGTCTTATGGCCTCAGAAGCTCTCTCATACGCAACCATACCATACCGCAACATGAAAAAAATGGTAACAATCACAGCTCCAGGAGTGTTTCAAAGTGCTGAATTCTCTTAGCACAGCATTCAGAACTCTTCTCAGAAGACAATACAGCTAACTAAACCAGCATTATCAACACAGTGATCAGTAGCAGGAGAACAAACTTAAAAGCCATTGCGCATTGTGTCGCCCCATACCTGAATTTCCTCTAGAATTTTCCTTAAAAAAACTGAAACACAGTCAACAGGTTGTTTAAAGAAAAAGTATGCAAGATCAAGAAGCATGTTGGTCACATGGGAGCAACAACTCTGGTCCACCTTATACCACCTTGAATGACACCCACTTCTAGGCGCTTTACCACTCTCACCATTCGCAACTCCTGTAAGGCTGAATCTTGTGAAGACCACATCATCCCACCTTCAATTATGAAATAAAGCGGTAGTGAAGCCCTTAAGCCCTTGGTCAATATCACCAAAGTCTCCCTCACTCAAAGCAGATTCCCCCGACTAAATCAACAAATCGGGGGTTTATAGAGTCCGCTACTCACGCGTGAGGGTCTCAAGGCGCTGGGGGGAGGGGAGGGGGTCGCTCTGGATCAGTGGAAAAGCCAGGTCTTGAGGTCTTTCCTGAACGTGTGCGGGGTCGGGGAGCATCTGATGTTCACAGGGAGCTTGTTCCAGGTCTTGGCTGCGATGTAGGAGAAAGCTCTCCCACCTGTTCTGCATCTGCGGATGCAGGGGACCTCTGCCAAGGCGAGGTCGTTCCTCTTGGGTACGTGCAAGGAGACTCTCTCGTTGAGGTATTTGGGTCCGATGTTGTTGAGGGATTTGTAGGTGTAGATGAGGAGCTTGAAAGTGACCTTCTTCTCGACGGGGAGCCAGTGGAGGTCTCGTAGGTGTTGGGTCATGTGCTTGTGGCGTGGTGTTCCAAAGACTAGTCTGGCTGCGGCGTTCTGGATGGTTTGGAGTTTTTGTAGAAGAGTTCTGTTGATTCCGGCGTATCGGGCGTTGCCGTAGTCCAGTCTACTGGTTATGAACACGTTGGTGACGGTCCTTCTGTAATCGGGGGGTCCATTTGAAGGTCTTACGGACAATGTGCAGGCAGTGGAAACTGGTGGAAGCGAAGGCGTTGATCTGGTGATTCATGGAGAGGGAGGAGTCAAGGATAATGCCGAGGTTTTGTGCGTGGTCTGTAGTGGTGGGTGGCTTCCCGAGGGCGGAGAGCCACCAGGTGTGGCCCAGGTGGAGGTGCAAGGGCCGAGGATGAGGACCTCGGTTTTCTCTAAGTTGAGATTCAAGCAGGTTGGTGAATTGCTGTATGACGTTGAACAGTTCCTTGGCGTTGGCCGGGATTTTGTCTCTTATGAAGGTCTGTTTGGTGTTTCTCATGCGCAGGTGGTATTCCTTCAGGGCGCTCCTGTGGGTCTTCCGTGCTTCCGTGGTTTCGCCAGGTTTTCTCTAGGCGTCTAGAGGAACGCCTTCTTGGAGTTCTGTGGTGAACCAGGTGGCCTTCAGAGGGCGTTGTTTGGCGGGGTGGCGCGAGCTTGTCGGCACAGCAGGAAATCCAGTGGTGAAGTTCTTTGGCTGCGGAGTTGGCGTCGGTCGTGGCGCTGGGGGGGTCATGGAGGAGGGTGCTGTTGAGGTGTTCCTCTGTGACCCCGCTCCAGTTCCTTTGTGGCAGGTGCTGGGTGGGCTTGGGTGCTGTGGTGGGGTTGAAGGTTAAATGGACGCAGTGGTGGTCCGTGCAGTGGGGCTGGGTGGTGTGGCTGAAGCGGATGTTTGTTCCTCCTGCAACGATGGGGTCGAGGGTGTGTCCAGCTTTGTGCGTGGGCGCATTGACCAGCTGCTTCAGTCCGAGGTTGGTGGTCCTTCTGTAATCGGGGGGTCCATTTGAAGGTCTTACGGACAATGTGCAGGCAGTGGAAACTGGTGGAAGCGAAGGCGTTGATCTGGTGATTCATGGATAGGAAGGAGTCAAGGATAATGCCGAGGTTTCGTGCGTGGTCTGTAGTGATGGGTGGCTTCCCGAGGGCGGAGAGCCACCAGGTGTGGCCCAGGTGGAGGTGCAAGGGCCGAGGATGAGGACCTCGGTTTTCTCCAAGTTGAGATTCAAGCAACTGTCTTTCATCCCAGCTGCGACGTCCTTCATTCCTTTGTGGAAGCAGAGTCTGGTGTCTTCGGGGTTCTTTGTGAGCGAGAGGATGAGCTGGGTGTCATCGGTGTAGGATACTATGCTGAGCCCATGCTGTCTGACGATGGCGGCAAGGGAGGTCATGTAGATGTTGAAAAGCGTCGGGCTGAGTGATGATCCTTTGGATACCCGCTGTTGATGTCCGTGGGTTCAGAGAGGAAGGAAGGGAGTCTGACCCTCTGGGTTCTGCCGGAGAGGAAGGATTGAATTCAGTCAAGGCTAGCTCCTTGTATCCCCGTGTCGTGGAGTCTGGCTGCGAGCGTGCAATGAGAGACGGTGTCGAAGGCTGCGGAGAGGTCTAGGAGGATGAGGGCTGCCGTTTGTCCCTGGTCGAGTAGTATGCAGATGTCGTCCGTGGCGGCGAGGAGTGCGGTCTCTGTGCTGTGGTTTCTTTGGAATCAAGATTGTGAGGCTTTAAGGATGGAGTTCTCTTCGATGAAGGTGGTCAGCTGGGCGTTGATGAGTCTCTCAGTGACTTTGGCCGCGAAGGGGAGGAGAGAGATGGGTCAGTAGTTTTTCAGGTCTGTTGAGTCTACTGTTGGCTTTTTGTGGAGGGGCTTAACCTCCTCCCGCTTCCAGTCGTCAGGGAAGATGCCGGATCTGAAGGAGGCGTTGATGGTCCGTCCTAGTTCGGCCGCGATGGCGGCAGCGGCCCTGTGGAACATGTGCATTGGGCAGGGGTCCGTTGGGGCCCCTGAGTGGGTTTTCTTCATGGTCGCGGTGAGGTGTTCGATGGTGGCGGGATTCCAGGTTGTGATGGTCGGCTTGTCTGCGGTAGCGGAGAGGGGGGTCGTGTCCAGCGTCTGTTCGCTGAAGTTGTTGTAAAGGACCTGGATCTTCAGATGGAAGTAGGAGCTGAGCTTGTCGCAGAGTTCCTGGGAAGGTGTGATGTCTGTGGCTTCTCGGGGGGGGGGGGGTTGGTGAATTGCTGTATGATGTTGAACAGTTCCTTGGCGTTGGCCGGGATTTTGTCTCTGATGAAGGTCTGTTTGGTGTTTCTCATGCGCAGGTGGTATTCCTTCAGGGCGCTCCTGTGGGTCTTCCGTGCTTCCGTGGTTTCGCCAGGTTTTCTCTAGGCGTCTACAGGAACGCCTTCTTGGAGTTCTGTGGTGAACCAGGTGGCCTTCAGAGGGCGTTGTTTGGCGGGGTGGCACGAGCTTGTCGGCACAGCAGGAGATCCAGCGGTGAAGTTATTTGGCTGCGGAGTTGGCGTCGGTCGTGGCGCTGGGGGGGGTCATGGAGGAGGGTGCTGTTGAGGTGTTCCTCTGTGACCCTGCTCCAGTTACTTTGTGGCAGGTGCTGGGTGGGCTTGGGTGCTGTGGTGTGGTTGAAGGTTAAATGGACGCAGTGGTGGTCCGTGCAGTGGGGCTGGGTGGTGTGGCTGAAGCGGATGTTTGTTCCTCCTGCAACGATGGGGTCGAGGGTGTGTCCAGCTTTGTGCGTGGGCGCATTGACCAGCTGCTTCAGTCCGAGGTTGGTGAGGAGAGTGGTGGAGTCGGGGTTGTTGCGGTTGTTGAGGTGGAAGTTAAGGTCTCCGAGTAGAATGTAGTCCGTGGAGATGAAGGCATGGGGGGTGGCGAGCTCGGCAATGGTGGTTGTGGCCTGGGTGTGATGTCCCGGTGGTCTGTAGATGAGGGTGTCGCGTACCATGGTCCTGAGTTGGTCTGGATCTGGAAGTGGAGGTGTTCTGTGTTGGAATGGGTGTCACTTGTGCTGGAGGTGGAGAGTCGGAGGGCGGTCTTGTGTGTGATGGCGAGTCCTCCTCCTGGGCAGTGGGGGCGGTCCTTTCTCTGGATCGTGTAGCTGTCAGGGAGGGCAGTGGCCATGTCGAGGCCGGAGGTGTTGTTGGTCCAGGTTTCCGTGAAGAAGGTAACGTCTGGCAAGAGGGTGTCGAGCAGGTCCCAGATCTCTACGGCGTGTCTGTGCAGGGAGCGTACGTTGATGATGCACTTTAGGTTTCGGCGGTGCGTGCATCTGGGGGGCTTTCGGCGGTAGTGGGGGCTATGTCGATGGTGAAGGATCTACGGCATGGTCTGCACGAGAATTGTCCGTGGGTGGTGTTGGCGAGGATCTTTCGCAGTCGGTTCATCATCTGGGATTGGTGGGGCTCTGGGGAGCCAGGGTTCCTGGTTTTGGCCACGGTCGGGAAGTCGACGGGCGCAGACAGGCGCGGACAGGCTTGCCTTAGGTGGGCCTGCGGCGCGCCCAGGGCATTTTGTAGGGGAGGGACGCTCAGCTGGGAGACGGGAAACAGGCGAGGGCAGGGGGAGGGTCAGCGGGTCAGCAACGGCAGGGCACCGGGAGAAGGGAAATGGCATGAACGGGGCAACGAATGCACAATGATGAGCAAGAGAAAAACAACGTGAAAAGGGGCAACAGTGCACAAGGTGAGCAAGAGAAAAACACAGTGAAGGAGCCACAGAAGCACAAAAATGAGCAGAGAGAACAACACCGTGTAAGGACCAACACATGCACAAAATGAGCAGGAGAAAACAAAACAAGATCTAACTCTTTCCTCAACCTTCTTGACCTCCCTGCAACGGTTGACCATTGCGATTCAGTCAACATCTTCTCTTCTTAAAAGTTGATAACACCTTACAGTAATTCACATCCTACCTTTCCAAAAGATACAGGCTTTTCCAGATGAATACCTAAAGATGCAAGTGCACCCCAGTGACCTCTGGTGTACCTCATGGCTCATTCTTAACAATGGTCATCTTCTTCCTGTATATGGAAACTCTTGGCATAATATATTGGGCGAGGACATCAAGAGGCACAAGTTTGCAGATCATAGAATGCTCTAGTTAAAGATCTGCTATAGGAATTGACTCCCTGAAGGATGACCTACCCCTGCACTCTTGGTTGTCATCAACGTAGTTGAAAATGATCCAGCGATGATAATCGCAAGTACAAAATTGTCTTCTAGTAATACACCTTGGAGGCTTCACCTCTTATCACTAGCACAGCACCCGAGCTCTTGGATCCCACTTTGACAAAAGATTCGGCTTCAAGACTCGTATCGCCAAGAAGGGCCAAGCCGCATGCCACCGATTTTCTGGTACCCGCAAGAGTCTGTTCCCGCCAGGATCAATGTTTATCTCCTAAATTCTGATTCAGAATGTGTTTGTCATTGGTTCTCTATGACATGCTTTACTACACTTCTTCGACTGTAAAAAGCACATTGTGAAAGGATAGAAACCACTTGCAGCAGCCACCTTCTTTCCCAACTACCACTGAAGATTTGAGTGCAAGCATTTATATAATGTCAGATACCTTCAATATTTGTCGAGGTGGTCTTTTGGGAGAAGCCTGCCTTTGGTGCACAATACTATAAGTGTTTCGGTGCCAGATGTGAAATTGTCCATCTCTCAAGAATGTCAATATGTTTTTTGTTTTTTATCGGGGTCTCCCTGCGCTTTCTGTATCAACGCTCCTTAGCCCTTCAGCAGTAAAGTGTGTGTTCCTTGGATATTGTTAAATCTCTTTTATATGTAGTTGTTGGTCTGTAAGGTAACCGAGCACTTCATGTTTTTGTTGCAGTGGGAAAATGCCAGAACCGGATTACGTCGTGTTAACGGAGTGGTTTGACTGGATCATGAAGAACATGCCTATTTCCGTCGATTTGATAGGTAACATAGAATACCCGTCAATATCTGCTAATGCATCCAAGCTGTCATGTTTAATATTGTGCCACATTTGTTTCCGGGTCTAGCACAGAATTTATCAAGTGCAATGCAGAATTTATAGCTTCAGTGCTCAGTAGGCTTGCAATGTGTATTTTATTATTTCAATAGAATTGATGGATTCCTAGGTAAGTTATAGTATGGATTATCAAAGAGCAGCTCGACAAAATATCAGTGCAGGTTGTCCTCCTCTGCCCCAGTACATCATCTCTGAAAATAACTGAAGTGACCAGTGTGGTCAGCCTCCTGCTGCAAGCAGCTGGATGTGTGATCCATCACAGCCTCCTCATGTGTATGCAGCTTTTTGTATCTCTCACACTCTCCATGAATGCAGGTAATTAGGCACTAGAAACTGAGCCCCTCTATTTTATCCCACTACGGCCACATCAAACATGAACAAATCAAGAAAGGGGACACCGAGGTCTCAGCCTCCTGTGTTTTACTTGATCAAACAAAATAGAGTCCATATGCGCTCTTTGGACTATCTTTCCACTCTACTTTAGAAAACAGAAAGTTTTCTTAAAATAACCCTCACTCGCCAAGATTTCCCTTGGTGGCATGCTTCATCATCGGGTTCTTCCCATTCCGCTGCGGAATAGGGCATGCTAAGAGAAGCCCGCTCCGCAAAGCTGCAGCAGCAGGAAAACATAAAATTATAATAACTAGAGGGTATTAATATTTTATATTTCCTTTATTTCACTGCGGCAAAGCAGTGGGGCGACGGCCCTCCGCCTAAGTGGAGGAGCCACCACTGAAGCCCACCCCAAGCTGAAAAGTCTAACAACTGCCAATCAACTTCGAGATCCGCCCGTGGCTTTTCACGGATCTACCAGTGCTTCTGAGCAGTGCAGATCTCATTATCCCCCTTCACTCCTATGGGCCCATAGGAATGAATGGGAAAGCCGTTCCTTATTTGCGATTAGCAATTAGCGATTCGCAAACAAGGAATCAGTAGAAATCGCAAAAAATATTGCGATTCCTACATGCATCCCGTTTTGCGAGTTTTTAATAGCGAATCCTTAAAATTCGCTATTAAGGACTCGCAAAACATAACTTTGAAGAATCTGGGGGATAGTCAATTGCCCTTTTTTTTCTTAGACAGCCCAATCACCAACATTGAGCGACACATCTCTGCACAAACATGGATTGACCACTTCTCCATCCTTTTAAATTCAGACAACTGGAGGTGATAACAGGGCTAATCCCCACCCTAGTATCGATAGTTGGCAACCTGATCTTGTAGACCATGCATCTGTCACCAAGGCCATGGTGAGTGCTGTTAATGGGTAGGTGCCTTGTCCTGACGGGGTCCCAATTTATTTGTTTAAACACAATTCAGAGTTCTGGGCTCCCTTGGTTACAAATGTATTGAGGGCAGGAGTTAGGGGGTAGCCATTTACAAAAAAGGGTGCCTGGAACTCACCTGCATGTTATCGCCCAATCTTACTGATGGATTCCACAACAAAGATTTTAGGGCGGGTCAGCTTGGGTAAATTGGTGGACTGGTCAGAGGCTCACTCCTTTTTTTGACCAGTACGATATGGTTTCGAACCTGATAGAGGAACTGTGGCGCAAGCTCTCAAACTCACACTTATCCTAGGCAAATACGTAAAATCCAGGGTATGTGCCTTGCACATGGCTTTTATGGACCTCCTGTGCTTTTGACCTAGTAGACGGGGGTGTGCTGCGGGAGCTGATGGAGCAGGCGGGTGTGGACGCCCCTCTACTAGACCTTGTAAAGCGTTTACACTGGGATTCTACTACAACAGTGTGTTGCATGCAGAATAGGGATTGTACAGATCCAATAAAAGTTGCCAGAGGGATTAGGCACGGTTACATATTGGCCCCCTTCCTCTTTTTATTTTACATGAATTCTTTAGACACTGCTTTAAAATCATGCAGCAAAGATGTTCTTAGAATCGGCTCCCAAGCCATGCTTTACCAGGATGATACGGTTCTCTAAGAATTAATAGCCACTGTCTTTTAAATGGTTTTAATGATTTTATGACCAAACATATTCTTAACCCCTTCGACGCTCATGACGGAATGGTTCCGTCATCAGCGTCGGTTGGGCTGTGCTGATGACGGAACCGTTCCGTCACGACCACGCCCGCTTTTCGAATCTTCAGCACAGCGCGAAAATTCGTGCCGCGCTGAAGGTGTTAAGATGAATAAGCAAAAATCATTATGACCTGCGGCCCAGACATATTAACTTTCAAAGTTATTTTTATATAGGGGGACACCTATTGAAAAGGTACCTTCTTTTAATTATTTTGGGATCGTGCTGGATGCAAATAGGACATGGGACAGGTTAATGAATCAGAGAGTGCAAAATGTATTGGCAGCCTGTGATACATTTTTAGATTTCCCAAAAAGTTAGGCCATAAGCCAATCAAGGAGATTATCCAGCTCTACAGATGTAGGTGCCTACTAGTTGGCACATATGGAGCCGGGTGATATGCTGCCCCTCGGAAATTGCAGGTTGCTGAAAACAGATTTTTGTGTAGGCTTTTAGCCATTCCTAATCCTACTTCAAATTTTATTTCACATTTGGAACCTGGCATGGGCTTTGTGGAAGATCAAGTTAGTATGGCCCCTTCATTATTGTGGTTAAAGCGAATGTGTACTTCAAGGCAGAGGTTTCAAGGCAGGTGCTGGGTGATTGCCTAAGTTTAGGCAATACTTCTGCTATCCCATAGTTCGCTTATGTAAAAAACACTGTTTTCAGCCTGGGATGCAGCCACCTTTTTGACTCTCCTGAAAGTGTTGCCCCTAAATCCAATTAAATAGTCAAACGAAGTGTTGAATCATACAGAGAGGCAATTAGACGTGAAAGGTCTCTTGATATGTGTTCAGTTATTGGGTCCGTGCACATTTTTACCACCACAGGCATGGAGCCTTATCTAACCTGGATTACTAACCTAGGCTATAGATTTTATCTGACCAGGCTGAGATGGAATATGGTCCACTGTTTAGTGGCCTTTTCTGTAGAAGGCACTTGGTATGCTTCCCTTCCATGACGAACATGTGACGCTGCCTCTGCCCAATCCACTGTGCACTTTATGCTCTTTTGTTCTCTGCACTATACCCTCAGAATGCATTTTTACGTCTTCTTCTGCACAAGCACTTTACTTCCTATGAAGAAGGGCTGATTCACCTGCAGACTCTAGCTGCACCCGAAATGTGCACTGATGAATAAGTCATGTTGTTGCTGATATTAAATTGAGGAAATATTATGCACTTTAGATACCACATGTGGTGGCTTAAAGTACCGCCCGCCGCAATGCTAAAAATGCATGTTGTGCGTTTCAAAGCACAACATGACAGGCACCGCGCGGTGCCTGCCATGTTGTACTTTGAAATGCAGGGGGGTACCATAGGTACCCCCCATGTACACCTCCCCTCTTCACCCTGTGTACTTCAAGGCAGAGTTTTCAAGGCCGGTGTTGGTGGACTGCCTAAATTTAGACAATACGTCTGCTATCCGATAGTTTGCTTATGTAACAAAACACTGTTTTCAGCCTGGGATGCAGCCACCTTTTTGACTCTCCTGAAAGTGTTGCCCCTAAATCCAATTAAATAGTCAAACGAAGTTTTGAATCATACAGAGAGGCAATTAGACATGAAAGGTCTCTTGATATGTGTTCATGTATTGGGTCCATGCACATTTTTACCACCACGGGCATGGAGCCTTATCATACGGCATACGGTCTTTGCTTTGGGGGCCCGTTGCGGGCCCCCAAAGCAAAGACCGTATACCTTGGAAAGGCATTCCCCAAAGCCCATCCTAATATGGCTGGCGGTGTATGATAGACCCTGCCACCATGTTAGATCTTTTCCGTCACGGTCGCAAGGCGACCGCGGCGGAAAAGCGGTGGGCGGTCTTCCCTTCCGCCGCGGACCCCCCTGCCATCCAAATGTGGCGGGGGGTCATTTGAGTGAGGATGGCGGATGGATTGCCCCCACCGAAGCTGGCGGGGGAAATCCGTCCGCCATCCTAATCGACCCCTAGATTAGGAATCTTGACACTCACTAGATGAGTAGGAATTGTCAAAGGGTAAGCGTCTCCTGATGAGACCATCAAAACTCACCGCACTGATCTCCATTAAAAAGAAGATGAGGTTACTACAGTGACTAAGAACAGGGTTGTACTGACAAGGAAGGCTCCGGGAGTGGAGCTTCATGTCCATTAGGTTTGGGGGCATATGGAACCTCTGGAGCGCCTCATTAAAAAAGTTGAGCCCTGAATTCTGAGGGGTAGGAGGCACGTCCAACCTTTGGGAATGCAGTGCACAGTGCAAACCCCTAGGAATAAGGAGCCCAAATGGGAGCCGCTAATAAACGTCCACAGAGGAGCCCAGGTTTTCATAGTTCGTCTACCTCCAGGAGAGACACGGGCCGAGATACAGGTTGTGGTTGATCGTCTGCTAAACTACTTGCTGAAGGATCAAGAGGATTCTTGGGTGGCCATGATTGACAGGACCTGCAGGCTGCACATTAAGGTTCAATCTGAGAGGAACAAGGCTGGTGGCGCTGTCATGTTGGTTTGGAAATCTGCCAGAGGTAGAGACCGATTGCTTAGGTTAGCAGGTCGGAGGAGGAAACTGTCATTTGCGGAGTGCTAGCTCTGTTTCTTTTCCTGATACAAATGTCGTGCATGTAATTGCACGCTTGCTGATTGTGCTCCTTTAGTTCTGTTGCAGTCCAGCGAGCATGGCCCGCCTGAGTTCCCTTGATTGCTATGCAGCCTAGGGAATGGAAGCTTGTGGATGCTTTGTTTTGGCGGCACACCCAAACAGCATTTCATGAGCATGTGGGATTGATACTTTTGACCCTAAGGGTATGTCGCTAGTCACTATCACGGATCCTCAGTTCTCCTCCGGTCCTCCCTCCCTCATAACCAGTACGTAATTTGAGCTGGCTGTTATAAATGGGGCGCATCTTCACACAACTTTGGGGCCAGAACTATTTTTACTCAACAAGCTTTGATCCAGAGCAAGGTATAAAACGTAAAAAGGTGGAAGTAGGAGTATAAAGATGTGACGGGAGAAAACAGAAATGAAAAAATCTGCAAGAGGGATCTGTAGGGTCCGGTAGTTGAGGTGGAATCAAGATTACGCACCCTTGATATTTGGGCACCCTAAAATTCGATAGTGCTGACCACATGGTACTGAGCAAAACTTTGGGCTCTGGTACTTATTTTTTATTTGTATTATTTACAAATGAAGCCTTGTTCATACTTCACGGTAGTGCCCATTGTATTTAGTTTTAGTCAAATATTAATTATCCACATTCTATAGGCATAGAACAAGAAACAATTAGCAGGCACAATGAGTAACTGATTGGATTCCCGCAATAGAGTGCAGTAGTAGCACTTGAAATCATTGACTATTATTCAAGAAAAAGAATAAAACAAAAGGGTAACCCATTGATCATAAAGAGCAATTTCCAGATGCGGAGGTGCTGATGTATAACAATTACTGTTACGCAGACTTCAAAAGGAAGATCTAGGGGTACTACTAGAGGTAATGAAAGAATAGGGTGTAGAAGGGGGGAGGAAGGAGTTGGAGGGAAGTGTGGTTTGATGCAAAGGAGAACGTTTAATAACCAGTGACCCCTTCGACCAAGTGCAGGACAGCCAGAAAGACAAGGCGAAACAGCAAGTAGATGGACAACTTGAAGATGACCTACCAAATGACCACAACAAGTGCCCTGGTGCTCATCTGAGCGTACTGGTCCTATTCCTGTCGATGAGGTCCGCCCAGCCATTTCTTCCTGCCAGTAGCACAGTGGATCATGTATGATGGGGCTCACACCCCACTGCCTCTTGTTGGTAAATTCAGGAGGCTTGTCACCAGGGGATTGATGTTCAAAGCACTCTATTGTGGATACCATGCGGAGCCACGAATGCAGATCTCTTCTCCGAACCGACTGCATAATTGGAAAACCAACCAGGACACTTAGTTGTCTGGTCAGTCATTCTGCATATACCCCATCCCCCCACCCGCCAGACTCCAGACCTTCCTGTGCATTTGATTATATCTGGTATTTCTTGTCTTCCAATAATATAAGGCTGACTGTGCAAGTGCAATGTCTTCACATGCGGTGAAAGGGATCTAGGCACCAAATAGATCAAATGTAAGCGTCTTGAAGAATCCTGGGTAGGACGGTAGGTCAAGCAGTCTAAGAGGATGTAGCAGCTCCCAAATGGACCAAAAGGAGTAAGAACCTGTTCCGCCCATGAAAAGGACCCCACAGCTGGTGCTGAAGTTCTGGGATCTCAAATGAATAGACCTCAAATAGTTTTGTTTGTAAGTGTAGACGAAGGAGAGTATCAACGGAAAGCTTGTGTATTGCATTTCTTGCCTTATATCTTCTGCTTTAAAATCCATAATGGCAGTCTATGAAGCCCAGTGTTTTACTTTTCCCTTTTTTCTGACAGTTTACCTGCAGTTGTCTCCCAAAACGTGTTATGAGAGGTTAAAGATGAGATGCAGAGAAGAGGAAAAGGTCGTTCCTATGGTGAGCAATCCATGAACACTTAATTCAGCATGACAGTGTGTTTTTTGGTGTAGGTTTCTTTGAAGAAACTCTCGGCACCCACATGGGTTCTCCGTCGAGCTATTTAACGTGTTATGATCCCAATGCAAGGAAGAATTCAAAGAAATGTACTTTGTGTTTAGCTTTTTAAAATGTAATTTCTATTGACTGGTACTGGTAGATTTCAAGGTGATCAGTCTTTCCATCTGAAAAACATACTTTTAAATGTTGTATTTGATTGACAACCATCACCATCTCTAGTAGATTGAATGGGATTAATGTGTAAATGTGTTCGGAAAGCAATGTTCTCCTATCTTATTGTGTTTATTTTTCACTTTGATAGTAAACACAAAAGAGTTAATAAAAAACAATTACAATCAATCCGCAGTGATTATTATTATTATTATTATTCAGCATTTGTTAAGCGCATAGCTACCCTGAGGCGCCCGGCGCTAGCGGCCAAACAGGAGTAGAACTGAGAGAGTTAAAGGGTGGGATGTTGAAATAACCATGTTTTAAGAGGTTTTCAAAAGGAGAGAAGGCGAGGTTCATAAGTCTGGTGCACCTTGTAGTTCTGTACAATGAGAATAGCAATACTTAAAAAAAAATACATACATTATTTATTAATATCTACATTTGAGTATAACACACAGGTATGTTTACATCATGTTTATTCGATCGAAACCAGTATATGAATTATTATCCTAAAGGGAAACCCAAAGTATGCACACTATCCAGTTACTACAAAATGAAACATTAACATGCACATCACTAAGTAACTACTTAACAAAGTATGTGCCCCGTCCACTTCGAATATGGAGCGGGTACCTAAGATGAGGGATAGGGGGAGTGAAAGGAGGGAAAACACACCATTTATGATATTGTTCCCCAACGCCTGTATATACATCTGTATCGCATAGTGTGCATTTTTTAAGTCTAGATTAATGCAATGTATTGTTTTTTTTGGTTTTGTTGGTGTTGTTTTATATGTTTTATCTTCGAATAAAAAGATTTAACAAAAAAATGCACTCGCAGGGATCCGCAGAATGACCTGCTTAATGAGTATTATTTAGGCAGATCACTCTGTTACCCCGCCCCTGTGATTGACTAAAATAGAGGGATGGTAGTCTACAAGGAACGGCAGATCACCATCCATCTGTATTAGCATTCCAAAATATGATTCTTTTTAAAGAAGCCCGAATTGATTCATTGAGCCGAAGCTGCGGGAAAAAAATCCCATTTTGGAGCCCTTTGGGGGAGCAGGCATTGGTCCACTGCCTGCTTCCTCTGAGGTCGCCTGATACTGTTCCCAGAGGGGAAGCTTTCCAGTGGGGTCAGCTTCCACTTTGCTAATCAGTTACCACTTACTTTGAGGAGTCGAGTCAGTAACTGTCAGAAGTATGAAACTGCCATAGCAGTTGTAAACCGCTGATACATGCCATGAATTAATTGATGAAAATATTTTAAAAGGGTGACAGCTGGCAGACAGATTATCCTTAGGTACTATGGACCAAATCTAGAGAAATTTGAATTATGAATTTACAATTTGAATTATGTTGAGTTGCAGAGTTTGAAATGAAAGCAGAGTGATGGCAAATGCATCGCGTAATGGTCAGACCAGCCTAAGGGAATAGGTGTGCCAACTGAAAAAGAGCAGGCTGTAATGAAAATGGGGTCAAGGAGGTGACCTGCCCTATGGTTGCATGGTTGATGCATGCTATAACCTCATGGCGGGTGGTATTCTCTGTCACCAGGTTTCTGTCCCCATGTACCATAAAGTTGGAGTATTTCAACGCATAGGGAGCCCCAAAGTCTGCTTGCAAATGCCCTAAATTAAGAGAGTGACCAGGAGGACGATAAAGGAGGACACCAGAGCAGGGGAAAGTGGAGTGATGTGAAATTGTGAACATTTGTGATTCAAGTGCTTGGAAGGAGTTATGGGAACAGGTAGAAAACCATAAGACTTTTAACAAATGATGGCACGACCACCCCATTTTTTATTGGGGAGATTCTGCTTAGTTATATTGTATTCTGAAAGGATGGCGGTGTCAAGATTTGAGGTGTCATAAAGCCACATACCGTTACAAATAAAATATCCTCTGAGTTAGTTGAGAGATATAATACTAGTTCACCGTCTGGGTAGCAATAGAGCGAGCATTAAGAATAGGACCGGAGGTAGTAGATGTCTTAGTCCTAGAGTGGATGTTATTCATTGTCCTTTCATTAGCACTATGAGGTAGATGGACTTAGGCCGGAAAACCGAGTCCACTGTATTTTCAGAATCTAAAGTTACTCAAGAGTAACATCCAGGAGACAATAAGCTTACTTTACAACAGTTTCCAATTGTGAGGCGCTAACCTCTGAAGAGGGCTATACATCTAGAAAAAACAAGAGTTTCTGGCACTTGGTGGGCAGGACGCAGACAGGCTTGCGTTTAGCTCACCAGCAGCACACCTTGTGTGCTGTCACACAGCATGAGTACATTTGTAGTCGACCTGATACATGCACTGCCAGGAAATGTGAACATTGACTGGCTAAAATGGCTTCAGATCTTGGAGGGTGTAGCCATTCAACCTCCTTTCCGCAGATTTTTTAATTTTATTTTTATTTTTATATAGCACAAATTCAACACGAAGGTATTAGAGCGCTGTACATGAGCACCAGTTGTGTTACAGACGGACACATTCATTTTTTTAGGCACATGGAGATTAAGGGATTTGTACAGAATCACAGGATGTTGAGTGTCCCTGCTGAGACTTGAACCCGGTTCCACAGCTACAAGGTCGACCGCTCTAGCCGCTTGGCTACAGCAAATGTAGACCTCGGTAAGCAGAATGTAATGTATGGAGAATGACCATGCTCAAGAAAACTGGTAAGCTGAGTAATGTTGGCAGAAAAGCTCAGAGAAAAGGTCATGCTAACATCAACATTAGTGGCTGCAATTTCCTCAACAGAAAAAAGGTAAAACCGTATTTTAAAAATGCAAGCATTTGTAAAATAACAGTATTTAAAAAACATATTTTTTTTAGAAACCTGACCTTAAAAGCAACAAACCTTGATAGCCAATAATTGCGATATAACCACAAAGTCAGCTGTAACACAAACTTTCTGAATCTCCGTCGGCAGGGCTTGCCCCTTTTTAATGGAGATCCAGCATAGGTTGGTAAACCAATGTTGTGAGTCTGAAAAGTGTATCCAACTCGCAAAATGAGTTTAATACATACCAAAAAAGCCATTTAGTGGTCGCAGATCTTATAATTTGGTGAATTTGCAAGGTGTGTGACCACAGGGTATCTTGGTGCGTGAGGCCCTGTATCCATCCATGCGATTATTTTACATTGCTGCGGCCTACCCTTAGTGATCAGACCTTTTCCAGTACCAGAATTCCTCGTTCAAGGACTTTTATGGCTTTCCTATGTAAGTGAGCAGTCACTCCCCAGCATCTATATTTGGAAATAATGAATCACCACTGCCCCAACGGCATCAGGCTTGTGGATCAGTTGGACCCCAGGAGTCTAACCCTAGAGGCCTTCACTTTATTTTCTAGAAGCTCAACTTAGTGTACAAGGCATAACTTAGAGGCTGTAAAGCATACATTAGATACACAGGACAATATTGAATATAACATGACGCTATACTTATGCTCTTGGACCTGTGCCTCTATCTCCGCCACTCTCTTGTCCAACCACGCAACCTTCCTCTCCATCTGGCGACCATCATCTTTTGCTTCCCCCGGCGGCTATCCGTGGATGTGACTTTGCACTCTGTATTGTGCATGGTCACCTCCCATCCCCCCCCCCCAGGTAATTCAGAAGGTCTAAGAGAAGAAATTCCTCCTAAGTAAAATTAGTTACGTCAGACTCCTCCGTGCCGCAGTGTTTCTGTTGCTTTGTAGGAGGATTCTAGCAGAGCTGAAAGAAGTCCTTTTTTTTCACGGGTGCCTCTCTGTTTATTTTCTTTCGGAGGCATGGTGGTGACTAGATGCCCAGCTCTCCACTATGGGCAGATTGTGTTGGTCTTGGGTTCATCCTAAAGGCCCTAATGGGCTCTCTGTTGACAGGATGAGACACTTGTATAACAGCACTAGAACTGTTTGTTCTGAAGCCACTCCTTTCCTGATTCCCCTGGTGGCTCCCCGAGTTCACTTGCTAGCCGACTGGGCTGTGATGTTGGGCAGACCCCTAAAACGTCTGCTTCACTCTGGAGTGTCCCTGGCTTCAGAGGAGGTGCTTGGTACCGTGCTCTTATGTGGTAGTGGCCTCATTGCAGAACACTCACTGATCAAGCACTGAGGTAGCCAAAACGTCAGACCTCCTCCTTGCACACAGCAATGCTATTGTGAAACTGTACATTCTGCAAGGGGGGGAGGCACTGCCACCTTTGGATTCACAGGAGCAAACGTCTCCAGTCTTTCAACAAGCATTGGCAAATCAATAAGTCTCGCCTGTGTGAGATCTTTTGGCTGTCTCGCATGTACGCTAGTTTGAGCTATTGACATTGCAAATAACAATGCCTTTTATTTTTGTTTTCGTTTTAAAAACATAAATAAGGCATTGTCGTTTACAATGCCAATAGCTTAAACTCGCGTAACTGCAAGACCTAATGCATTGCAAATGCTTGTTATAGCTCTTTCTGTCTCTACTCATGCAGCAGTATCCCGCTGCAATACTAGACAATTAACAGAATATTTATAGCCAGAACAGAGTTTGGCATCCAGTTGAATCGTGCATCCCCCATAAATCAGCCAGAGAGAGCTTCTCTGAACCTGCCCGGGCAGAGTTTCATTTCCAAAAAGTGCTAAGACCAGGGGACACACAGTGTGATGAGGATACCAGAAATGACACAACACCGGGCTCATGTTATAGTGCTGTGCAATCTGTCTACGGAGCCAGGCTTCACATTTTCCATTGCACCTGATCCAAAAGTGTTCTACAGAGCAAAGACCCCCGAACGCAATCTGGCTCACAAGTGACTGGCCCATAACTTCCGGGAAAATGGAACTACTGTTCCGGTGCAATGGTAGAGAGAGGAGCCTGGTTTCTTTGAGAAGGGGTGGGCTGTATTAAATTTGGCTAGCCGGTTAGGTCCAACCAGTCGGAAGCGTTCCTAGGCGGTATAGCGCCTAATACAGACTCCGAGGATGTCAATTAATTTAAAGAAGAGCTTTTTGCTTACGTCTCCTCGCCTTCATTATCCAGTTGCAAAAAAAACAGAACCAAAGTAGAGGGAACCGGATGTGTATGATCTGCAGTTGGAAGACGGGAGGTAAGGCCCTGTAACGAAGTGAGGCGGAGTGATACCGAGGAGTGGTGGGCTCCCGGAAATGACCCTGTTGTGCCTCCTTCCTTACAGACGGACCCCTGGGATACAGGACTCGACGAACTGGATGAGGAACAAGGTGCCTTTAAGTGGGCGTTCTCGGAGGAGAAGGAGTCCACTCCCCCTGCATACGTCGGCGAGCCCGGACTGGATAAACCCCCGGAAGCAAGGTACGAGGTGTGTGACATCACCCCGGAGGAGGAGAAGGCGAGGAGCGGCGTCGGAGAGCGTTTTGGACGGAGCGGAGAAGGAGATTACGAAGGGCAACGAGGGAACCCCGAAGAACATCCCGGAGGAGGAGGAGGCGAGACCTACGGAGTGCCAGGAGGCCAACGACCCCGTGAGCCGCCGTGCCACTCTCCCAGGGGAGGAGCGTGGCTGACCCAGGTATGGCAGCGTATGGCGGTGTGGGCGGGAAGAAAGAGCGTGTAAATAGTGTAAATAGACCCGTGTTTGTATCCCGCGTCTTTCCCTTCCCTCTGTTTCCTTTACCCCGCGCTTAACCCTCACCGTCTGTAGCCTCCCCCCCCCCCCCCCCCCACGTCACCGACAGTGGTTTACATGCACGTTGTACACTGGTGAACTCCTCCCAGCCTCACCTCACACGGCCCCAAAGGTGCACTCCCCGGAAGACTGTAGAACTAACGGTTCCCTCTCTGTTGGTCTTCCTTTACATGGGCTCCGGAGCGACGAGCTACCTCCTTGACCAGACCTTGAGGACAAGCCCTGAAACCCAAAGACCTAGAAGAGGACACCCGCGCTGCCAAAACGGATCCCAGTCAGTTTGCCAGGGAAAGACTCACGTTTAGAACCAGGAGAACTTTGATGCTCAATACAAAACGTGTAATCCCAATAAAACCCTCTTTACCTGCAAGACCTGGTGTTCTTCTACTCCCTACTGTGCAACCTGGTACAGCCATTAGACCTGATCCAGACCCAAACCCCCCTATTCCAGTCAGCCCTGATCCGCAAGCCCGGTCTACAGTGGTGTCAGAAGTGGGATCTACTCCCTCAGAACACGAAACAATGGTGGATCAAGTCATACAAACACTAATTGAAGGGCAACAGAAGCTGGAACGGGCCATCAGCCAACAAATCAGCACAGCGGACGCGGATCGTGCCTTGTTCCGCAGCACAATGACTCAACAAATGGATAACCTGCAGAAAGTGGTACAGACCCCAGGGTCCGCGGTCTCGGGGGACCGAAGACCGGCCGGTCCTCATCCAGCCGGAGTAGCCTTACAGAAGTACGTCACAGGAGAAGACCCGGACGCCTTCCTGGTCAATTTCGAGAGGGCAGCCCGTGCGTGTGGGTGGCCGGAAGAAAAGTGGCCCTTCTTTCTCGCACCCTTGTTGACGGGTGAAGCACAGACGGCCTACCAGGTTGCAAACCATGCGGGTACCTCCTCATATTCCGCCATCAAGGAGGTGATACTGGATCACCTTGGGATGGACGCCGAAGCATACCGCATCAGGTTTCGGAAGGAAAAAGGGGTCACAGGGGAAAACCCCAAAACCCTGTATCTACGCCTGAAAATGGCAGCGGAAAAATGCTTGCGCCCCGACGACCGGAGCAAAGAGGAAGTCATGACCAGTATAGTACTTGAGCAGTTCATGGAGGCCCTGCCCTACGGGACACAAAGATGGTTAAGACAGCATCCAGGACTGACTGCAGCTCAGGCCATTGAGATGGCGGCCAACTACACAAGAGCTGCACCTAGAACATTTCCCTGGGAGACTGATAAAACCACAAAGACACCGGTGCCACCCCCTAAGACAGAGAAAAAAAAACCCGTCTACGAACCCCTAAAGCCACGGCCGTTCAGACCGGAGGTCGCTCCAATGAGGGGTCCCCAGTGCTTTGAATGCGGGGAGTGGGGCCACATAGCACGGATGTGCCCCCGGAAAAAACCTGTTGAGGAACCCATGGAAGTCGGGTATATCCCCAAAGCTGTACTGTACACCGCCGAAATGGGACCATCATACTACGTAAGGGTACTGGTGAACCACGCCCCTGTAAAAGCACTCTTGGATTCCGGGTGCAGGCAATCAGTCATACGGGAGACTCTACTGGTTCCTTCCCAGACAGGGTGGGAGGGAAATGTACACATCCGGTGCGTCCACGGGGACGTAAAGACATATCCCATCGCACGCATCACCATCAAACCAATAGGAGGGGATCCTTGCACAGTGAGAGTGGGGGTGGTGGCGTCCCTGCCCGAGGAACTGATACTAGGGGTGGATAATCCTCATTTCCTGGCCCTGTTCAAACGGGAGTTAGCCAATCGTCCGGTGGAAGCCTTCTTGTCTGCCGAGCCCTGGGTCTTAGACAAGGGGTTCAAATTTGCCCAAGCCAACGACCCTACCCTCTTAAATGCGTGGGAGGCGGCTCACGTAGCGCAAACAACGGCCACAGGGCAACGATACCCCCGCTTTAGTATCAGAAGCGATCTTCTCTATCGAGAAGGTGAAGAGGGAGACCAGGGGCAACTAGTGGTGCCAAAAGAATTCCGCGAACAGATTTTGTTCTATGCCCATACTCATCTAACCGCAGGACACAGTGGGGCCGAAAAGACCACCCAAAACATACTGCGTCTGTTCTATTGGCCCGGTATATATAAAGAGACAGAAGCCTACTGTCAGCGCTGCGAGGTGTGTCAGAGGAAAAACCTGACCAAACCCCCTGCAGTACCCCTACAACCCCTGCCCATCATTGGTAATCCCTGGGAACGAGTGGGGATGGACCTCATAGGGCCCTTACCACGCACCACTAGGGGCCACACTTACGCCCTAGTAATAGTGGACTATTCCACCCGATTCCCCGAGGCATTCCCACTAACCACCCCGACCACCAAGAATGTAGCAGAGAAGCTGGTGGAACTGTTTACGAGAGTAGGATTCCCCCGTGAAATACTAACTGATCAGGGGACACCCTTTGTGTCACGAATGATGGGAGAGGTCTGCAAGACCTTGGACCTCAAACACATCCGCACTTCCGCTTACCACCCCCAAACGGATGGTTTAGTGGAAAGATATAACAGGACGTTGAAAACCACGCTGAAGAAGCTGTTGAGTTCAGAAAATAAGGATTGGGACAAAATGCTCCTGTTAGCGTTGTATGTAGTAAGATCCCAGGTCCAGAGCAGCTTAGGATATTCCCCATTTGAACTATTGTATGGCCGACAACCGAGGTCCCTACTAGAAATAACCAGAGAAGCATGGGAAAGGGAAGAGGCGCAGGAGCAGCGCTCCCTGCTTGACTACACCCAGCAGTTAAGGTCCAGATTGGGCAAGTTGAGAGATCTGGCTTATTCAAACCTAAAGTCGGCCCAGAGTCACCAAAAGCAATACTATGACAAAGGGAAAAGGAGGAGGGAACTAAGCATAGGGGATTGGGCTTTGGTGTTGCTACCTTAGTCCACGCAGAAATTCCGGAGTGAATGGAAGGGACCGTACCAAGTCCTAGAGAGATACGGCAGCACGACTTATAAAATACGAATGTCGCCCAAACGCACTCAAACCTACCACATAAATCTCCTAAAGAAGTGGTTAGGACCAGTTCCCCAACCGTCTAATCTAGTGCTACCTGAAGATAGACCGGAGTCCACCCTAGACAGCCTACCCATCAATCCAGAACTCACAGAAGCGGAGAAACAGGCCTTACGTGAAGGACTCCGCCCTTTTTCACACTTGTTCTCAGACACTCCTGGGTGCACCCACCTAGCTGAACATGAGATACATACGGCCCCAGGGAGCATAGTGAAACAAAGAGCTTATCGCATCCCTGCAGCAAAAAGGGCAGACGTAAGAAAGGAAGTCGCTAGCATGTTGGAGTTGGAGGTCATCAGACCGTCAAAAAGCAGCTGGTCATCCCCCATAGTCATGGTGCCCAAGCCCGACGGGTCTACCCGTTTTTGCATGGACTTCAGGGCTTTAAACGCAGTGTCCACATTCGATGCGTTCCCCATACCTAGGGTCGACGAACTCATAGAACGAATAGGAGACGCAAAATACATAACAACACTGGACCTGACAAAAGGGTATTGGCAGGTACCCCTAAGGGAGGGGGACCGACACAAAACTGCCTTTGCCACCGAGGACGGGTTATATGAATTCAACGTCCTCCCTTTCGGACTCCACGGGGCACCTGCCACGTTCCAGAGGCTAATGAATAAAGTGTTGGCTCCACATACCAGGTACAGTTCTGTGTATCTTGATGACATTGTCATCTTCAGTCAGTCATGGAAAGAGCACTTAGAACACCTGGCTGCAGTGCTGTCCTCTCTGGGAGAGGCCCGTCTACACATCAATGCCAAGAAATCCCGAGCTGCCTTCCCAAAGGTGAAATATCTCGGTTTCATGCTAGGGGATGGGGTCATAGCTCCCCAAGAGGAGAAAATAAAGGCTATCACAGAAACCCCTTTCCCCTCCACAAAAAGGGAGCTAAGAGCATTCCTGGGCCTGGTGGGGTACTATCGACGGTTCATACAGAACTTCGCAGACATAGCCACCCCCCTGACTAGCAGGCGCGGTGCGTCCATTGGGGCGTAGGGGCGAAGCCCCACTAAGCCCCATGGACCCACCACGTCCTCACTAGAAGCCAAACACAATTATTTTTAAAAATCGCGCTATCTGCAGGCCGGGAAACCGGGAGACACCCGACCTTCCCGGAGTGCGCAAGGGGGGGTAGGGGGGGGGGGAGGATCGGGCTGCTGCAGCTGCGCAAGTGTGTTTTTGGGCACACACATGCCCGCGCATGCGCAGATCGTTTTCTTGTGAATTCCCCCTTAGAGAGAGGACCAGGGGGCGGGCCGCAGCCCCCGGGGTTACACAGGGCGACTGGGCGAGGAGTCATGGTGCCCCCCCAGCCAATCCTGGCGCAGGATTGGCTGGTCACTACATAGCCCGGTTACATAACCCCTGACGGATAGCACGGCTGACTTTGGTGCTGGGAAACCAGGTTCGAGCCTCTTATCGAACCATAAAAATGTATACATGACTTACTTTGGTGTTAAATAAATAGATATTTAAAAAAAAACAAATAAAAATGATGTTCCGACTAAGGTGTGAAATTGGTGTCGAATAAATACATGTTTTTAAAAACAATTAATATTAATCATGTATCATTGGTGCTGGAGTACAAGGTTCGAGACTGGTATTAAACACTGACAAGCTGTGTGCAAGTTATATGGTCATACAAATACATGAATGATGGATGCAGGATGGGTGGATGCATGAATGGATGCAGGATGAATGATGGGTGGATGAATGGATGGGTGGATGCATGGATGCAGGATGGATGCAGGATGGGTGGATGGGTAGATGAATGAATGATGGATGCAGGATGGATGCAGGGTGGATGGATGGGTGCATGAATGAATGATGGATGCAGCATGGGTGGATGGATGGATGATGGATGAATGATGGATGGATGCATGAATGAATGATGGATGCAGGATGGATGCAGGATGGGTGGATGAATGATGGATGCAGGATGGATGCAGGGTGGATGGATGGGTGCATGAATGAATGATGGATGGATGGGTGGATGCAGGAATGGATGCAGGATGGATGATGGATGGGTGGGTGGATGGATGGATGATGCATGAATGAATGAATGATGGATGCTGGATGGGTGGATGGATGGGTGGATGAATGAATGATGGATGCAGGATGGATGGGTGCATGAATGAATGATGGATGCAGGATGGATGGGTGCATGAATGAATGATGGGTGCATGAATGAATGATGGATGCAGGATGGGTGGATGGATGGGTGGATGCAGGAATGGATGCAGGATGGATGATGGATGGGTGGGTGGATGGATGGATGGATGCATGAATGAATGATGGATGCTGGATGGGTGGATGGATGGGTGGATGAATGAATGATGGATGCAGGATGGATGGGTGCATGAATGAATGATGGATGCAGGATGGATGGGTGCATGAATGAATGATGGGTGCATGAATGAATGATGGATGCAGGATGGGTGGATGGATGGGTGGATGGGTGGACACATGAATGGATGCAGGATGAATGATGGGTGGATGAATGGATGGGTGGATGCATGAATGAATGATGGATGCAGGATGGATGCAGGGTGGATGGATGGGTGCATGAATGAATGATGGATGCAGGATGGATGGATGGGTGGATGCATGAATGGATGCAGGAATGGATGCAGGAATGGATGATGGATGGGTGGATGGATGGATGGATGCATGCATGCATGAATGAATGATGGATGGATGGGTGGATGAATGAATGATGGATGCAGGATGGATGGGTGGATGGATGAATGAATGATGGATGCAGGATGGATGGGTGCATGAATGAATGATGAATGCAGGATGGGTGGATGGATGGGTGGACACATGAATGGATGCAGGAATGGATGCAGGATGGATGATGGATGGGTGGGTGGATGGATGGGTGGATGGATGGATGCATGAATGAATGATGGATGGATGCAGGATGGATGGATGGGTGGATGGATGGATGGGTGGATGGATGCATGAATTAATGATGGATGGATGCAGGATGGATGGGTGGATGCATGAATGAATGATGGATGCAGGATGGATGGATGGGTGAATGCATGAATGAATGATGGATGCTGGATGGATGGGTGGATGCATGAATGAATGATGGATGCAGAATTGGTGGATGGATGGGTGGGTGGGTGGATGGATGGATGGGTGGATGCATGAATGATGTATGAATGGATGCAAGGTGGTTCGGGCTCGTTCGCTCGCTGCGGTGCAATATGCAAATTAGTTTACGCCCCACCACTTTCAAATGTCACCAGCCGCCCCTGCTGACTAGTTTGCTGCAAAAGAACGTCAGAAACGCACTGCCGCATCCCCCTACACAAGAAGCCAGGGACGCCTTCCTTCACTTGAAGAGAGCCATCACCACCAGTCCTGTGCTTATACCCCCTGATTTCGGACGCCCCTTTTCCCTTGCTACTGATGCTTCGGAGAATGGTATTGGGGCGGTTCTATCACAGATAGGGGTGGACAAGTCGGAACATCCCGTACTGTACATCAGCCGTAAACTCCACCCCCGGGAACGGAAGTATCCCACCGTTGAGAAGGAGTGTTTGGCCATACGGTGGGCTATTGATAAACTACGTTATTACCTGGAGGGCAGGGCGTTCACACTGTACTCCGATCATGCCCCGCTGCAGTGGATGCAGAGGAACAGGACTCAGAATGCTCGGATACTTCGGTGGTTCCTCTTTCTCCAGCCCTTTGCATTTACGGTAGTCCACCGGAAGGGGAGGGACAATGGGAACGCTGATTTCCTCTCCCGCATGCCGGTTCTCCCCGATCGGGAGAAACCAGGGGGGGTGGAATGTAACGAAGTGAGGCGGAGTGATACCGAGGAGTGGTGGGCTCCCGGAAATGACCCTGTTGTGCCTCCTTCCTTACAGACGGACCCCTGGGATACAGGACTCGACGAACTGGATGAGGAACAAGGTGCCTTTAAGTGGGCGTTTTCGGAGGAGGAGGAGTCCACTCCCCCTGCATACGTCGGCGAGCCCGGACTGGATAAACCCCCGGAAGCAAGGTACGAGGTGTGTGACATCACCCCGGAGGAGGAGAAGGCGAGGAGCGGCGTCGGAGAGCGTTTTGGACGGAGCGGAGAAGGAGATTACGAAGGACAACAAGGGAACCCCGAAGAACATCCCGGAGGAGGAGGAGGCGAGACCTACGGAGTGCCAGGAGGCCAACGACCCCGTGAGCCGCCGTGCCACTCTCCCAGGGGAGGAGCGTGGCTGACCCAGGTACGGCAGCGTATGGCGGTGTGGGCGGGAAGAAAGAGCGTGTAAATAGTGTAAATAGACCCGTGTTTGTATCCCGCGTCTTTCCCTTCCCTCTGTTTCCTTTACCCCGCGCTTAACCCTCACCGTCTGTAGCCTCCCCCCCCCACGTCACCGACAGTGGTTTACATGCACGTTGTACACTGGTGAACTCCTCCCAGCCTCACCTTACACGGCCCCAAAGGTGCACTCCCCAGAAGACAGTAGAACTAACGGTTCCCTCTCTGTTGGTCTTCCTTTACATGGGCTCCGGAGCGACGAGCTACCTCCTTGACCAGACCTTGAGGACAAGCCCTGAAACTCAAAGACCTAGAAGAGGACACCCGCGCTGCCAAAACGGATCCCAGTCAGTTTGCCAGGGAAAGACTCACGTTTAGAACCAGGAGAACTTTGATGCTCAATACAAAACGTGTAATCCCAATAAAACCCTCTTTACCTGCAAGACCTGGTGTTCTTCTACTCCCTACTGTGCAACCTGGTACAGCCATTAGACCTGATCCAGACCCAAACCCCCCTATTCCAGTCAGCCCTGATCCGCAAGCCCGGTCTACAGGCCCCCATTTGGGAACCTCCCGCCTCATTAGGGAGGGCTGCTATGTAATCAAAACCCTTTTGTGTTTGAAGATATTTCCCCCATGCAGTGTATCATTAAAGGGGGCGTCTGGTGCACTCTGCAGGACCATGCGCCTCACACTTTAATTAACAAGTAATGCTGGAGGAAGCCACGCGCCGTGGCGGATTCCTCAGCACTGCCGCCGGGCCCTTCAGCCTGTGTGCGAAAGCACGCACATGTAGGGACAAAAAAATGCGCGCATGTGCACAAAGAAGGTGTCGGGCTGTCCACATGCACGTGCATTTTTTTGTCCCTACGTGTGCATGTTTAGCTTTGCGATGGCGAGAGCAGCCATCTTTGTCCATTTAGACGCGCGTGAATTCAGCTTTGACTGAATTGATTCCAAAAGGTTCTCGCCATGGCGAGAGCAGCGCAGCGCTGCTTTCGCCAGGCAATACCTAAAAAAAGCTGTACGACACAGCTAGCGTTGACAGCATCATAGTGGTTTTTGTTGTTGTTTTTTTTTTTATTTCAACCATGCTGCACTACAGCCACTGCTGCTATACAATAAGGCTAAAAAAAGATGGACAGAGCCAATAGATCTCACATAGGCGAGACCTATTGGCTTTGCCAATGTTTGCTTCTCTTCCATGCACTAGCGTGCGATATGCTTCCATGCTGGAGTAGCGGACAACCCCCTACAGATCTTTTCGTTGCTACATCACATTGCCAGGTAGAGTGCACACTGGTAACACTCCCATGGCTGCCTGACCCAGCGCACACATTAAAGCGTCTGATGACATCAGGCTTTGTACGCCACAATGATCGACCAATACAAATCGATTAACATGCTAAGGTCTTTCAGAAGGGCAATTCGTTTGAATATGTGGAAATAAACTCTAGCTTTGGGATGGAACTAGCAGAAATGTTTTTAATGACAGGCAGGAGATGGACAGAGTGTGCGATAATGTCTGAGTTCTGGACACAATAACAGGAATTCATGGCCTGCGTTGCCACATAGTCAGTTTCGCTTTGATTTTGCTCTGTTGCTGGGCCCCTTTTATTGCTGCTATCTGTAATGGAAATCGGATGCTGGGAGACAGCTGCAATTGCTGCATTAATAGGGGAAAGGTTATCCCAGATTCCACTTACCGTTGTGCAGAGGAGAAGCGCCCCTAGCATCCCTTCTTTCACACCACCGGCTTTCCAGCTCCTGTACTAAAGGTGGTACATTTAGTATTTATTATATATGCCTTTGCCTACCTGCATACCATACATACCAGCTGCTGTGATTTCACACCAGTGTAAAAACAAATGAAACCATATACTATTCAGGTTTTTGTTTAGCATGCACTGGAAACTGGCTGAGTGCCAGGTGCTCTGTAATTGGTAGGCAAGTCTGGTGGCGTTGAGTTGCGAAGGAAAGTGTCCCCACCTTTAAAAAGGAACATCCGTTTTATCAGGGGTTGCTGTTTTTTGTAATCTAAGCAGCACATCCTGAACATCTGCACCAATTTAGCAGACCGTGCCTTGGTGTAACATTGCAACATCGCAACATTTGCTCACTGTGGCAGGTGAGGTTTTAACTCACCTTTGCTGGCTTTAGATTTGCTGGCTTTATTTGCATTAGTCTGCCCAGCTTAAGTTTGTCCATCCCATTGCCCAAACCTTGTTTACTGTATTCTTCCATGTACTCGCTTTCTGTAAACAGGCCTTTAAATCTTGTCACATTTGCTGTGCATTCAACGACAGAGGCCAGATGTCAAGCTCTCTCTTCCAAAGGAGCCCGATGTTTACTTTTCTTTCCCTGACTTCAAAGAGAGAGAATTTATGTTACAATCCCGGTGAGTATCAATGTAAGAGAAGAGGGTGTAGGATGTTATATTTTTTCTAGCACACAACGAAATAAAAAAACAACTGTGCTAATGTTTCAGAATATATCAGAATTAGTAAAAATGTTATGTTAATTTGTAGAGTGCAGCTAATCACCTGAGAAGGTATCCAGGCGCTGAAAATGAAGCACATATTTTTTATAATTCTGATGTGTGGTAGAAACAAATATTTGAATATGATCAAAACACATCAATGCACTAGGTGAAGACATTTGCACATATTATCGTTTGTGTGCAGTAAAACCATATTTTGGTGCAAATGTTCATTTCAATTAAAACTGTGTTGTCTGTAATGGTAGGTCACTACCACACCATGCGTATTCCACACTGTGCCACTCCACTCCATTCTATGCCCTTCCCTTCTGCCATGCCACTCCATTTTACAACACTTCACTGTACTCCCCTTCACTCTAAGACACTCTACACCATGCCACTCAACTCCACACTACTCCAAACTACGCCAGTCACTCCACAACACACCATACCACTCCACTATACGCCCTCCACTCCACACCACTAAATCCAAGCTACACCTATCTACCTCGCTTCACTATAATTTACCCTACCATAATCCTCAATCTACCACTGTCCAAATTACCCCACTCCACTCTACCCCACTCCTTTCCAATAAACTTCTCTCTACTCCAATCCACCCCAGTTCACTGCACTGCACTCTTCCACAATCTACCCTACTCCACTCTAGCCCGATCTACCCCACTCTAGTCTACCCCACCCCAATCTACCCCACTCCACCCCAATCTACATACCTTCAATCTACCCACTCCCCCAACTCAATCTACCCGACTCAATCTACTCCAGTCCAATCCACCCACACCACTGCAATCTACCCCACTTCAAACTACCCCAATCTACCCCTACTCCATTCCATTTTACCCTATTATAATTCACTGAGTCTACCCCCACTCCATTCCATTTTACCCTATTATAATTCACTGAGTCTACCCCACTCCACTATACTCCAGTCTACCCAACTACACTCCAGTCTACACTACTCAACTCCAGTCTTCCCGAATCCACCCCACTCTTCCTCAGTCTACCCCACTCAAATCTACCCCAAAATATCCCATTTCCCTCTACACCAATATACCCCGATCTACCATACTACAATCTACCACACTCCAATCTAGCCTAATCTACTCCTCTCTACTCCACCCCAATTCAATCTACCCGACTCCAATCTACCACACTAATCTACCCAACTCCCCCACTCCAATCTACCGCAGTCCAATCTATCTCACTCCAATCTACGCCAATTTACCCCACTACACTCTACACCAGTCTACCGCTTCCCACTCTACCCCACCCCACTAACTTATAGCCAGGCAGAACAGCAGCCACACTGGTGTCCATAATGGCTAAAGCACATTTCCAAAGCCAATTAGTTGCTCTGGCATAGGTGAGATCTGTTGGCTTTGCTAGTGCTTGTTATATCTATATTTATTTAGCTGGTGCTAGCTGTTAATGACCAGTATAGTCTGTTATGACAGGTTAGATAAAACAACAGGAGATGGCCATGTTTCAATTACGCTTGTGCACAGGCACATGACTGAGGTCACACTGCCCGGATACCACAAGCATTACCAGGTAATGTTTTTATTACAGAAACATAATTTTGCATAAAACTTGTATATTGGATTTTTCATTTTTTGCTTAGTTTTTGTTTTTTCTTATGTTGGCTCATTTTAAAAGATACTTGTTCAATCAATCAATCAATCATGACATTTGTAGAGCGCACTACTCACCCGTAGGGTCTCAAGGCGCTGGGTGGGGGGGGGGGGTGCCGTTACTGCTCGAACAGCCAGGTCTTGAGCTTCTTCCTGAAGGAGAGGTGGTCTTGGGTCAGGCGTAGGTCGGTCGGGAGTGAGTTCCAGGTCTTGGCGGCCAGGTAGGAGAAGGATCTTCCTCCTGTTGTCGTTCTTCGGATGCGGGGGACGGCGGCGAGGGCGTGGCTGGTTGATCTGAGGAGGCGCTTAGGAGTGTAGAAGTTGATCCGGTTGTTGAGGTAGCTCGGGCCTTGGTCGTGTAGGGCTTTGTGTGCGTGGGTGAGGAGACGGAAGGTGATTCTCTTGTTGACCGGGAGCCAATGCAGATCTCTCAGGTGTCCGGAGATGTGGCTGCGTCGGGGGATGTCGAGGATGAGCCTGGCCGAGGCGTTCTGAATCCGCTGAAGTCTCTTCTGGAGCTTGGCAGTGGTTCCGGCGTAGAGGGCGTTGCCGTAGTCCAGTCGGCTGGTGACGAGGGCCTGGGTGACCGTCTTCCTTGTGTCGGTGGGGATCCACCGGAAGATCTTGCGTAGCATGCGCAGGATGTTGAAGCAAGACGAGGAGACGGCGTTTACTTGTCTTGTCATGGAGAGGGAGGAGTCCATGATGAAGCCCAGGTTACGTGCGTGGTCCGTTGGTTTGGGTGCGGTGCCCAGGGTGGAGGGCCACCAGGAGTCGTCCCAGGCGGAGGGCGAGGCGCCCAGGATGAGGACCTCCGTCTTGTCCGAGTTCAGTTTCAGGCGGCTGGTCGTCATCCATTCGGCTACCTCTCTCATCCCTTCGTGCAGGTTGGCTCTGGCGGTGGCGGGGTTGTTGGTCAGGGAGAGGATCAGCTGGGTGTCGTCGGCGTAGGAGATTATGTTGAGGTTGTGATGGCGTACGATGGCCGCAAGGGGGCTCATGTAGACGTTGAAGAGGGTGGGGCTCAGTGAGGATCCTTGAGGGACGCCGCAGATGACTTCGGTGGCCTCTGACTTGTACGGTGGTAGGCGGACTCTCTGTGTTCTTCCGTCGAGGAAGGAGATGATCCATTCTAGTGCCTTGTCCTGGATTCCGATGTTGCCAAGGCGCTGTGCTAGTGTGCGGTGGCAGACCGTGTCGAACGCCGCGGAGAGGTCTAGGAGGATGAGGGCCGCTGTTTCTCCGTTGTCCATCAGAGTTCGTATGTCATCGGTGGCAGCGATGAGGGCGGTCTCGGTGCTGTGGTTGGCCCGGAAGCCTGACTGTGAGGGGTCGAGGGATCCGTTCGTCTCGAGGAAGGTTGCCAGCTGTTTGTTGACGGTCTTCTCGATGACTTTGGCCGGGAACGGGAGGAGCGAGATGGGGCGGTAGTTCTTGAGGTCGGTGGGGTCTGCTGTGGGTTTCTTGAGAAGAGCGCTGAGTTCGGCGTGCTTCCAGCTCTCAGGGAAGGTGGCGGTGTCGAAGGATGTGTTGATGATGTCCCGCAGGTGGGGTGCGATGACAGCGTCGGCCTTGTTGAAGACGTGGTGAGGGCAGGGGTCAGTTGGAGATCCGGAGTGGATGGAGTTCATTGTGCGGATGGTGTCTTCTGTGTTGATTGGAGTCCAGGTGCGGAGGGTGGTGGTGGGTGGCGTTGTTGCGGTTGTGGCTTGCGTTGGTTGGTTGCTGAAGCTGTTGTGTATGTCCGCGATCTTGTTGTGGAAGTAGGAGGCGAGGGAGTTGCAGAGGTCTTGCGACGGGGTGATGTCATTGCTTCCGGCGCTGGGGTTGGAGAGCTCTTTTACGATGGTGAAGAGTTCCTTGCAGTTGTGTGCGTTGTTGTCCAGACGATCCTTGTATGTATTTTTCTTGGTGGCGCGGATCAGTTGGTGGTGTTTCCGGGTAGCGAGCTTGAGGGTGGTCATGTTGTCCGTGGTAGGCTCCCTTCTCCAGGCTTTCTCGAGGGCTCGGCAGTTCTTCTTGGAGTTCTTTAGTTCGTCTGTGAACCATGGTGTTTTCCTGCTGCAGGGCCTGCTGGGTGGGGTTCTCAGTGGGGCGAGTTCGTCCGCGCAGTTGCTGATCCACTTCGTGAGGTTGTCGGCGGCCAGGCTGGGGCTCGCTGAGCTGGCGGGAGGGTGCTGGCTCAGGGAAGCGGCGAGCTGGTCGGCTGTGATCTTGCTCCAGCTTCTGCGGGGCAACCTGTTGTTGGTGGTGGTGGCTCGCCGATCTGTTGAAGGTGAAGTGGACGCAGCTGTGGTCCGTCCAGTGGAGTCCTGTTGTGTGGCTGAAGGTGACGTCGTTGCTGGATGAGAAGACGGCGTCGAGCGTGTGTCCGGCGAGGTGGGTGGGGGTGGACACCAGTTGCTTGAGTCCGAGGTTGGCGAGGTTGTCGATCAGGCCGGTGGTGTTGCGGTCGTTGTTGTTCTCCAGGTGGAAGTTGAGGTCCCCCAGGAGGATGTAGTCGGCGGAGGGGAGGGCATGCGGGCTGACGAAGTCGGCGATGTCCTCGCTGAATCGTGTGCGTGGCCCCGGGGGTCGGTAGATCAGGGTGCCTCTGAGGGTGGTCTTCGGGTTGGTGTGGATCTGGAAGTGCAGGTGTTCGGCGGTGGTTAGGGTGTCGTCGGTGTTGGTCGTGATGCGGATGGTGTCTCTGTGGATGATCGCGATGCCTCCTCCCGTCTGGTTGGCGGTGCGGTCCCTCCGGATGATCTTGTAGCCCTCCGGGATGGCGATGGCGATGTCTGGGGCTGAGGAGGCGTTCATCCAGGTCTCGGTGAGGAAGGCAACGTCCGGGGCGGTGGTGTCGAGGAGGTTCCAGAGTTCTACGGCGTGTCTGTGGACGGAGCGGGTGTTGAGCAGGATGCACTTGAGGTGGTTGCTGCTGGTGTTCGGTTTGGCGGGTGCAGGGAAGGTCCGGATGCAGGTGAACTTGCAGGCGCGGCAGCTGAAGGGTCCGTGGGTGTGCTTCGGGGCGGCTCGGTGACATCCTGGGATGCGGCCGGTGTTGAGTGCGATGAGGTCGGCGGCGGTGTAGGTTCGTTGGGTTGGCTTCCGTCGGTGGGGGCCAGGGGTCCTGGCGCTGGTCGCGATCCGGTCGCGGACGGGCGCAGACGGGCTTACCTTTGGCGCGCCTTCGGCGCACAATCGGCGCTCCCGCTGCGCGTCAACGCTGCGCGTTCGCACGGTCGCCATATAAGGCGAAGTGCGCGGGTGGGCGGAGCAGCTGGGAGGCGGGAGCGGGGAGGGAACAGAAGGGAAAAGGGGCGGGGTCGGCGGTAGTGGCGGGAAGCGGGGGCGGCGAGGGAGGCGGGAAACAGAGCGCTAACACGGGTAGAAGATTAGAGAATATGGACAAGCACACAGGAATGTCAAAACAAGCTAAACACGGGGAAAAAGCCTAAATACAAGCACAGGTGATCGACAGAACAAGCTAAACACGGGGAAAAAGCCTAAATACAAGCACAAGAGATCGACAAAACAAGCTAAACGCGGGGAAAAAAGCCTAAATACAAGCACAAGAGATCGACAAAACAAGCTAAACGCGGGGAAAAAGCCTAAATACAAGCACAAGAGATCGACAAAACAAGCTAAACGCGGGGAAAAAAGCCTAAATACAAGCACAAGTGATCGACAAAACAAGCTAAACACGGGAGAGGGATTCGAAAATAAAAACAGGCACAAGCGATTGGCAAAGGAAGGCAAACTGACGGCAGCAGGGTCAGTCGGCAGCGAGGCAGCTAGGCACAGCGAGGGGGCACACGCAGCAGCTGGTGGCCGTGCGGCGCGGGGGTGTCCCACAAGTGTTAAAGTTAAAGAAAATTCTACAGACTAACCAACATATTGCGCAAGGTATCTTGCTGACCTTTGTACGCGAGGGCATACCTCACATACAGTTTTCACGCAGACGACTTCCTAAAAATAATATGTTCAACATGCTTATTATGAAAATCCTGCTTCAAACCAAGAGGTTCTGGCTGCTCCAAAGAATGAAAGAACAAAATGTACCAGCAATCTCTCCACTGATTTCAGATCGTGGAGAAGTGTGGCTCAATGTGGAGAAGTGTGGCTCAATGGTTAGAGCGGCAGACCCTGATGCAGAGGTCTGGCCCGGGACCAGGGTTCAATTCCCGCCTCGGCGAGTCTTGGGCTCAACTTCCTTGGACCTGATAATTCTTGGCTCGGTGCCTATTCTAATCATGGGTCCCACTCTGCAACTCTGGGCAATAGCTTGCTTAATCTCCAGAACTGCCCCAACAGCGCTGGGATGCCTGACTTCACCTTGGGGGTGCCCAGGAGTGGACATTTCACAGGGAAAAGCCAGGAAGGGTTCCACAGCGGTATGCGTTACAGCGCCAGGAAACCCCGGTTGGGGTATCGGTGCGCTTTACAAGTACAAATTCATTTAATTTCATTTCATTTCATTGAAGCAGATTTTTTTTCTGAAACCTAGAGAGGGATAAAATGTTGAAGGAGCCCACAGTGGTCCAGCTACCTTGGAAATTCCCTTCACAGTGATGTAAGCATTATTGTATATACTTCAAACATAAACGCACAGATGAAAAGCAAAATCATGATTTCCAATGAATGTTGCAAGTGCGAACACAGTATTCAAAGGATAACATTCGTGCGAGAAAATGTATTTTCACATGACTGGCACCAGTGCACCTGGGTAGTTAGTCAAATAGGAAAGAGAAGAGCAGCAAACATATGTCCTGTGGCAACAGAGCCCGAGATGCAGAGCCGTGAAAGAATGACTACAGAATACCAGAAAAATACACAATAATGGTATGGAATAGAGATTGAAAAAACTGCTTGACGAAAACGAGCAAGGAAAGATGGACAGAAATATAGAGAAAACGAAAAGCAGAACTAGAAAATAGAAAACAAAATTGTTAAGCGAAGATGGTGAGATATGTCCAAAACTAATGGAGAATAGCTAGACAACATGATAGGAAATCGAAATGGTTAAGCAAAGGTGTAAGGAGATGGAAACTGCTGAACAAAGGGCGAAGAGCTAAACAACGATAACAGGAAAGCAGATCAAAAGTATGAAAAGAGGAGGAAAATCGGCAGAACGATAACAATGCTTACAAGGAGTGAATGTTGACATAAATGTGCCAGGAAAATGTGCCTGAAATGAGGGGAAAAAAGGAGAGAAAATAGAAAAGAATGGAAAGAGAAGGAGAAGCGCTGAAAATAAACCGGTTGGTATATGGATGAAATCGCTCAGTGGGTTAATGCACCTACTGCGGAGGTCATTGCCTAATCTGCAAAATCAACAGTTCTAATCCTAGAGATATACCTTTTATTTCTAGGTCACTGAATCCAGTGTTAGTGAGAAAGATCACTGGGTCAATATACTAACAGCGCGTTTCTGAGGCGCAGGTCTCCGCCAGAAAGCTCAGGGGATAAATACACTTTCCTCTGGCACGTGCATGCGTAACCTGAACAATATACGTTCTAATAGCAGTGACAACGCGTTATGGGTTAATGTACTTTCCACAAAAAATAGTATGTATAATAGACCCCAGATTACAATTCTAATAACGTATTTTGTTACAGTTTTATATAGCGCAAACTTGACCCAAGAGCATTAGGGCGCTTTCCACGAGCACTAGATTACATTACAAATTATCTTTAGAGCACGGGGAGATTACGTGATTTGCCCAAGATCACAGGATAAGGGAAGGCCAGAACTCGAACCTGGCTCTCCAGTTCCCAAGTCGTCCCAACAGTGCTAGTCTTATATCAATTCTACCGTTTAAAGAGGGTATAAAAACAAAAAACAAAAACATTTTTTTTTACTTCTGTTGCACAACTGTCTCACCCTTGCCCCCTCCCTGCCTTTCTTGCCTATGGGGCCAGTGCTTAATATGAGCTGGTGGTTTCCGGTGCCGAGAGCACCGGCACTTAATTGTCACCCCCGCCACTTATGACAGCTGCCATGTGTGGTGCTGTTTGTATGATATTGAGATGAGCAGAAAAACTGTTTTAATAATTCCGTATACATTAAAAACAACTAACACCTGCCACCCACGCCATTCTAATGGCTTTGAGGCCTGGAACAGTCTGAATGTTCACACTTGTAACAGTGTGATGGTTAGTAGTTGTGCAGGTACGGCCATTGGCAGAGGCAATGGGTGATGCACGCTGTGCTGGCCGCCTGACAGGGCCCCGGCACTTACTGTTTTACAAATTAAGCCCTTTTGCTTTAAACCCGCCTGGACGCGGTGTGTTGGGAACAGCAGCTGTGTGCAGGGGATGTGTACTAACGACGGCCGGGCTTACAGCTCATCATGGCGGGAAGGCACACCCACCCCCGAGTCCCGCAGAGTGTCCTTGGAGGATTCCTCTCAGCTGTTCCGGCAGCCTTGAGAGATGGCACAGCGCCCCAGCCGCCTAGCGCCTACGCCTCTCACCGATCATGGACGAGCACGAATGAAAAGGTTAAGTACTCTGAAAGAAAATCTAATGGAAGCCGCGCACTTCACGGGAAGTAAATTCAAGTTGACAAGTAAGAAGGAAGGTAAGTGGCAAACGGAGAAGAAAAGGTTTCGGCGCACGGAGGGATGTTACAGAGCATAAAAAGCGTCGAATCCTCAGTCTGCGTTTTATTTAATATTTGTATCGGAAGGAGAAGCACAAACGGCTGCTGAAAAGCTTGGCACAGCCTTTGATTGCTCTGCAGAACCTCTGTTTTTGTCAGATTGTGGCCTTTACAGGTGGCCTGTGACGCACACGACAATGGCCATTGAATGGATGTGTCCTCTCGAGTCACACAAAAACTGTACGTGCTCAGATGCTTCATTGGAGAAATGTATGTCTTTCTATGTAATCCACCATGGTGTGTGTGTGTTTTTAAAAGGTCGGGAGGTTCTGCTGAGGAAAAGGATCTTTCTTGCCTGATGTACAGTTTCGGCGACACTTATTAAGGCGGGCCTTGGGGCGGACTTTTGGGTGAGGGAAGGGCGTTACAAATGCTTGTGAATGGCCACAAATTCCACCTTTGTGTGTGTTAATTTAATTGGTATTGCACGTTATGTTGTACGTGCAGGTGCAGCACGAGACCGTTCTTAAAACACTGACTCGTGTTGCCATCTGTGTTTGGAGCGCGACGTTTTTAATCCATGGGGAAAAAGAGTGCAATTGCACAGCCCCCCTGCCCCCCTCCCCTCACCTTCTAAGGGTCCCACTGGTAAAGTAAATGGGGCAGCAAAACATCCTACCCTAAGAACGTTGCTCCTAAAAAACAACTTCTTTTTCTAAGTCGACTACCCAATATGTTTAACAGAAAGTTAGGGGCATACTTGCAAACAGTTTGCACTTGGGTAAAGCCACACGTACTGACACAAAGCAGCGCAAACTCTTGCAATGTTGTTTACTTTCCGGCACAAAAAGTATTTTGTGATGAAAAGGTGCCCTTTTAGCAGTGGTAATAGCGACTTATGCTGCTTTTTACCGTTTTGAGTCAAGGGTGTGTTACTTAGATGTAACTTTGATGGTTTCCAGGGCACAAGTCCTAAAAAAAGAAGTGGGGTGACGCTGACGTCACAACAGGAAGTGACGTCACGAAAGGTGGCTTGCACCATCAGACTCAAAGGTGGCTTGCACCATCAGACTCATTGCCTCCCCTCGCTCACCCCTTAGATGCGATTGCATCAGAGAAGCCAGCGCGTGAATGGGCTCCAATCTCGCCCCAGAGAGGCCAGAGAGGCCAAAGAGTGAATGTGTGGCTCCATTTGCTCCAGTTATCGAGCTCCCAGGAAAATAAGTGGGGGGGACGCCGTCCACCCGCGTGGTACCCTGACTCGAGCCCTGGTGGTTTCGCTCAAAAACCCGTAGTGTTTGATGCAAAGGCCGATCTACTAAGATAGCCAGATAGGGCTATGGATAAAAAAAGTAATACCCCTTAAAGGAGGCACTAACATGTAGATAGTTTTTGATTTCTCCAAACATTACACAGATTGTTTGCGTGGTGCACTGTACACAAATGCAAAGGGTGGAATGCTTACATATTGATATTGTCTAGCAAAAGACACACAGACAATGGATGGAATGCAGAGCAAATCAAACTTTCTCCCCCAGTCAATAGATCTGGGTTAAATTCATTGTTATTTTGCTCACTATGCCACCCCAGTTTAGACACAGCCATATGCAAATCAGTCTTGACCCTGTGCCCAATGGGAACGGTCCATCCCAAACTACCAAGCCAGGTCCTCCCTGGACTGGAAACAAGCTTCCTGGGACCTGTTTCGGGGAATCACCCCTCATCAGCCAGGCTAGCTTGAATCCAGTGGCACAGGGAGCCCAGGACTCACGTCTGGGCGTACCCCTGCGCACTTGGCTCTGTACTGCTTTCTTAACCTCGTACAATGAGCACAGCAACATTGGTTGCTGCGTTGCGCTAAAGGCTAATAAATCTGGCTCTTATTGCACATACCTGGCATGTCCAGCCTTAACCCTTGCAGGCAGATAGCGGCAATGAATTGAAAAATAATCTTTCTATGTCATTTCTTTCTTCTTACTTCACCTCAGCTCTTCTACCGTAACCCTGTCCTGAACCTCTCTCTAGCCTTATTTCTCTGTGTACCTTAATCCTCCCTCTGTATCTCAGTTCTCGCTACCTCACCTTTGTCTCCCTTTCGTCTCTCTCAATATTCCCTTTAAACCTCACTCAGCTTCATCTCCTGCAACCGCTCTAATGATCTTGCCCCTCTCTTTGTCATTCTCTCTCTGTCAGAGCATCAGTATCACTCCCAATTTCCCTCTATCTACCCCCAACTTTACCTACCTCATCCTTCTCCCTGTATCTCATTTCTTTTTTTCACCATGAGACCTGCTTGTATCTCTCTTCCACTCTTCAGACAACCTCATTTCTATCTTTGCTTCACATCTCTATCTCTCTCCATGTTTCTACTGTCTTACATCTCTCTGCCACTTTTTCAACCCTTTCTATACCTCGCCCCTCTCTCACCACTGACTTATTTCTTTCCCTACCTCACATCTCTCAAGTCACCTTTTCTACTCCAAAACTCCTTATCACTCGACTCTCTATCACTACCTATTGTCTCAATTTACCTTACCATTAGTTCACTATCTCACAACTCCACCTTCCCCTTTTCTCCTTGTACCTCAGTTCCCTTTCTTTCACCTCTCTAAATATCTTATTCCATTCTGGCAACCTCTGTTTCTCTACGTTTACTGCTTTATCTCTATCTTAAACTCCTCTCTCTTTCAGTCTTTCTCTCTCACACAAACACATATCTCTCGCTGGACCTCTTTCTTCATTTCAACTCACCCCCTCCACCTCATCGATCTCTCTCAACCTCTTTCTTTATAGATCTCTCTCTCTCTCTCTCATCAACTCTTCCTCCCGCAACTCTTTACTCATATGTAAAGATCATCCCTCTTCCTGTATTTCATGTGTCTTACCGTTGTTGAACGCCATGTCTCTTTCTACCATTAAACCATCTCTCTTCCCCATTATTCTTTACCTGACCCGTTTTTCTATACTACTACTTGTGTTTCCATCTCTTTTGTGCATTTCTTTGCTTTTCATTCTGTGTGTCTACCTCTACTTCTTGCTGCCTTTATCTCTCTCTAATTCAATTCTTTTTCTAAATTACCTCTCTACCTAACCCATGGAGAACTATACTTCTCTGTTTCTCTCTGCATGTCCTTTCCCTATCTCTGTCTCTCTCTACCTCACTCTGAAACCATACCTATTTGTCTACCTCTCTTTCTGTTTCTATATCTTCCTCTTTCTACATCTCTATTTTTTGCTTTGGCTACCTCACCTTTCTATGTTTATTTTACTTTTCTCTCAAACTCACATATATTTCTACAACATCTGTCTTTTGCCCCTTCTCTCTCTACTTCACATCTCTCGCTATACTCTCTTCTTTATGTGTCGGTCCATCTCCTGTATCTCGCCCATCCCATATCTCTTACTTCGCAGGGTAGCAGGTAACCAGTAGCATCTACCGGGTTGGAACGTGCTTGCAAAATTAAATTAAAAAGACTTACCTTACAAAGTCCTCTGCTCCAGAGCTCCTCTTTCTCAACTCCCACAGGAACTGTATGCTGGAACTCCCTTAACCAATCCTGGAGCTGCTCTCATGCTGTTAGAGCAGCACTAGGATTGGTGAGAGTGGCCTCACTCAGCGCTCCACAGCACCCTGGAGACCTGCACTTAACCTAACCTGTTATGTACCCTAATGTACACCGATATAGGCCTAGGTAGCTACATAACCTTTTAACCACATCTGTCTTACCTTGCTCTGCATAACGGTTCTAGCTCTGACCTTTTACCCAGTTATGTGCTGAATATATGTCGATCAGTTTCCGGGAAACTAGCCTCATTTATTATGCATGAGGATTCTTCGAAAAGTCCCTGGGCATGACGTACTTAACAGCATGAACATATTCTGTGTAAAATGTCATGGTCATCTTCATCCTAGGGTGAAAGAACTGCTTTGCATAATCGCAGGTATTGTTCTAGGCTCATTTGCATAATTGTACTCACAACATATCGATTGTGTAAGGAACCCCAAGGCTATATTTATGGTATAAAAGAACAATACCAAGACTAGATGAGTAGAGGCGAAGCTACATGCTGACACAAGTCGCGGAGGTCCCGGCACGCAGAATTTCCAGCACGCATTGGTCTGACATTCCTTGCAGGGTGTCCAACTCGAGATCAAGACGGGGTCCTTCGTTCTCTCCCATCAGTTAATGGGGTTGGCTCTTTCCTAGGGGCTTCTTGGCTCTAAACCTACATACTTGCTAGGTACACATAGGTAGGGTTTGCAACATAGGAGTACGCTTGATTACTGTCATGTATCTATATGCCTGCATATAGTCACCGTTTTAGCACCATGGTAGAATTCTACCTTTTATTTACTCTGTTGGTGCTTGTAATCGTATACATCTGTTTCTGTCTAATGATTGTTGCAGCAAACATGTTTTATACTAGAATGACTGGTTCAATTCATGCTTATTGAAAATGTCCCCATTGTTTATTCTGTGTATCTCTCTGAGACTAAGTGAGCATGATTGACTGAGCGAAAAGTACTGCACTTTTTCCACGATCCCTGAATGATCAAGGGATGTCATGTTCGATAGTTGCCAGAAACTATTTGTTCCTTGGTAAGGTTGGGGGGCTTATGGTGGCACTGTGAGCTAGCTGGTAAAAAGGCTGACATATCCTTTGGGGGTGTCTGGAATCAGTCTGGACACCAGTCCCTTAGTTTATGTTGTCTAAACGCGCAAATCCTATGTATTCTTAGGAACTACACAACAATAATAAATTATAATAGTGTTACTTGGTATAGCGCAAACCGCTACCTCAAACAGAGGTGTCCTGGCGCTTAACGGCAGTCAGGAACAGTTTAGGGCATTAGCTTATCTAGACAAAGAGCCATGTCTCCAGCTGCTTTCGGAACTCGACTTCAGTACCCAACTTGTGGAGATGCAGAGGCAAAGCATTCCATAGCATAACTGTCTTTACCAAGAAAGCCTTGCCTCCATTCCTGGCCTTGACAAACCGGGGAACGCACAGTTGGAGCTTAGAGTTAGATCTCAGAGTGCGGGTCGATTGGCATGGGAGCAGTCTCTTTCTGAGGTAACTCGGTCCTATGTTGTGGATTGCCTGAAAAGCTAAGGTCAGGGCCTTAAATTTGATGCGTTTTGCAACCGGGAGCCATTGGAGGCGCCTGATGTGAGGGGAGATGTGCTGGCGGAAAGGCATTCTGTGAATAAGCCTTGCAGCTGCATTCTGTATCTTCTGAAGTCTGTGGATCAGATAACTGGGCAGTCCTAGGAATAAGCCATAGCATAGTCCAGATGGGAGGTGCCAAAGCAGTTAGACGATACATGACGTATGTGGGTTTCTTAGGACAGATCTGAATCTTGATGCCAAGATCTCCAGCTGACTTTACCGGACATGGCGGGGTGCCCATCTCAGCAGGCCACCAGAGTCCTGCGGATGGGAAGGAGAGCTGGCCAAAGAACATGATCTTTGTCTTGTTCGTATTCAGTTTCAATTTGTTATTGTTCATCCAGCTAGTGATGCCTTTCAGACAGCTCCTTAATCTGGCAAATGGGTCCTTTGACTGATCCTTAAAGGAGAATATCAGCTGGGTGTTATCAGCAAACGACACAGCCTTTAACACCCAGGTGTCAATGAGATTGAAGAGTAGTACCAGGTAGATGTTAAAAAGCAAGGGACTTCATGCCTAACCCTGCCGGACCCCACAGCTCAAAGGCTTAGATCATGATTGGTGTGGAGGGAGAAATACCCTTTAAGTGCTGTTGTAAAGATAAGACTGGATCCACACCAGGGCTGTGCCCTGGACACCAAACTGTTCAAGTCTGTTTAGTATTATGGGGAGAGCGACCGTGTCGAAGGCCGCGGATAAATCCAGCAGGATCAGCATAGTCGATACTCCCGTGTCTATTGACATTCTTATGGATTCATTCACCTCCACCAAGGCGGTTTCAGTGCTGTATCCAGTTCGAAAGCCTGATTGAGTATCGTGCAAGAAGTCATGAGAGTTGAGATATGTGGAGAGTTGGCATTGTGCTAATTTTTCAAACATTTTTGCTGGCGCTGGTAACAAAGAAATAGGACAATAGTTTCCAAGCTTCTTGGGGTCAGCATTGGATTTTTTCAAGAGCGGTAATAAGAGAGCCTGCTTCCAGATATCAGGGAAGATGCCTGTCGCCAAAGTCACATTCCAGATGCAATTCAATACTGGATTAATCCAAGTAATCTGAAAATCTTAGGAAGACCAGGGTCAGCTGGAGAGCCCGACTTGCACCTCAAGATTTCAGCCAGAGATTCTTGCAAAGTTATATGGGCAAACTCTGTAAAGGTCCCTCAGTCTTGCATGTTATTGAAGCCTGAGGAGCCACTATTGGCTCTTGAGATGTAAAAGAAGAGTATACGATCTGAATATTCTTCTCAAAGAAGTTGGATAGGTTGGAATATAGAGCTAATGAGGGCCGGATTTTTCCTTCGGCCACAGAAGGACTAGTGAAGGCTCTAACAATTCTAAAGATTTCTTTGCTTGAGTGCTCTGCACCCTCCATCTGTTTAACAAAATGTTCTTTCCTGGCCATTCCCATCATTTTATGTAGTTTTTTTAAAGCTCCCTTATACTTCTGCTTCGCTTCTGGGTCGTAATCTTTCCTCCATTGCCTTTCCATTATCTTGCATCCACTTTTTTCCCTCCTGAAATCCTCCGAGAACCAGGGGGCTGAAGGGGATTCTCTTTGAGATTTGGGTATTGTTAGTGGTGCTACCTCATCGAGTGAGGCAGAGATCCTAGCATTAAACAGTGTAGTATCCGCATTAGGATCCCCGAGCATGGTTGGTCCCCATGAAAAATCAATGGGCCCACACTGTCGGTATTCAATTTCTTCCAATTCCTCCCTACCGTTGATTGCTTATGGCTCGACCACTGTGGTTTGCCGATACTGAGTGGAAAAGGGACTAATTGGTGGTCTGACCACGTCATTCGTTGAGGGTTCTCCACACTAATAGAGTAAATATTAGAGAAAATAAGGTTGTGCGTATGACCAGCTCTGTGGGTGGACGCCGACACGTGTTACGTGAGATTTGCTTCCTTGAGGGCTTGCACTACTTGTGAGGCAAGGGGGCAAGAGGGGTCATCCACTGTTGTAGTTCTATCTAGGAACCTAAATTCGATAGTCCTGATTTATGCCCTTATGTGGTTATAATGAATAATATCCTTATAAAGGCATAAGAATCATATCCATATTTAGTCATAGCCCATGCTGTCCAAATTAAGCAAGGCTACTTCCCCAGGCTCCTAGCAAGTACAACGAGTTCTGTAAACAAACCAAACCTCCAGCAACCTGGGAATTCCCCATTGCTTTTGTTTTGATTTCGTCCTAGAACTCCTGTGAGCACTCTAAGAACGGCCAGTTCTTGGTGACATCTTCATTGACGTCTTATGTCCAACCTTACGTCAAACCCGGCACCTTTCAGGTATAAATATACCAACGTTGCCTTAAGCAAACACACGGTGGTGGTTTTGGAGCAGAGCAGCTATCTACTTGCCCGAGAGCCCAGCTGATGCGAGAGCCCACGGACGCTGCCCCTCCCTTTTTACGCACTGAGAGAGACGCTGTCTTTTCTCCTGCCGAGAAATCCAGCTCTGGTGTTTCCAGATACCTTCGCGGGTTACTGGGATATCGAGTCCTGAGAGAGAGAGATACAAGACCTCCTGCTTTCTATTAACCCAGGTACGGAGCTGACTAAAACCTTGGAGAGAATTCTTGAGTCAGATTCTTGGCAAAACCAACTTAACTTAAACTGCTACTTACTTACTCCTTCCACGTATTAGGCTTAGGTCAGGTACAACGGGGTAGGCGTATTTAGAAGCACCAGTTGAGTACGTTAGTCAATGTATATAAGTATGTATATATTTTATCTATTTTAAAGTATCTTATAGCTAAGAAACCATATCAATGCTTTTACAGTATTATTTCTTAATCCTCCTTTTACTGTACGCGCTTTACTTTACTATGAGTATTGCAATTGTGGCAATTCATTTCTCTTGCACGAGAAAGAAGACTGCTCAATAAATAACCTTTTATTGAAAACGTCCGTCTCTTTTTTCTCTGCACTCTGGTGAAACTAAGTATGCACACTTGACTGAGTGAAATAGCTGTCTATTGTTTTCACACGACTCTAGAGATACACTCTTATTCTGAGGGAGCAAAGTTGTCATGTTATATGGTTGTCAGAAGCTAATCCCTTCTTGTCTATCCAGGGAGGTTAAACTCCTCCTCGTTTATTTGAGAAAGTTTCTAGTGACCTCTGAGCTAGCTGGCAAACCTTAAGTCTAATATAGTCAGTAGAGACCTAGTCGACCTCAGTCCTACGTCTACACTGCTGAATATATTATTCCAATGCGCAGAGCCTATTGGGAATATAGGAACTAAACTACACTACGTGGAGATTGAAATCCCCTAGGGCCAAGAAATTGGTATATTGCCAAGAGTTCTGCGCAATCAGATTTCTCAAATCCAAAAGATGAAGATTCAAACACTCTGGAGGTCTATATATTAATAGGCCTGAAACGGAAATGATAGGGGAGAGGTTAATGCAGAAATTCATGCCCTCAATGGTACCAAAGCCACTCAATTCGGAGAAAGTAATGTCCCATGACACCTTAAAAATAATTGTCCTCCTCGCTTTTCACCAGCTCTATTGATGCATACTATCCTGAGGCCAGGGGGGATTGCCAACGTACGTGTCGGGAGGGTGTCCGCTTTTCAACCAAGTTTCCATAAGGAACACGATGTCCCATCCTTTATCTGTTAGTAAGCGCCATATGTCGTCAGTGTGCCTAGGCAGCGATCTACAGTTCATCAGACTTGCTCTTACCCTTCCTCCCAATGCTCTCAGTAACTTGGGAGGCTTACCCCTGCTGCTAGATGTCCCACCTGGGATCCCCTGCTTAAAATTGCAGATCTTGCAGTGGGAGGAGGAATCAAAATTCTCCCATAGATCGCCATGGGATCCAGTGCATGAGTTACTACCTAGGGCAAGGAACGAATCACGCAACTAGGAACGCCCCGCCCCGCCCTTCTGTAAAGAAACAGGCAGCATGGCTGGCGCTGGTCACGATCCGGGTGTGGACGGGCTTGCCTTCGGTGCGCCCGCTGTGCGATGGCATAGCGGCGTGCATTATATAGGTACCCAGCAGTGAGCACTTCAAAGCTGGACTGCTGACCGTCCCAAGATGTCTGCCAGAAAATGGCCCAACCGAGCAGAGTAAAGATGGCGCTCGGTGTTCAGGAATAAAAGTTCAATTGCAGAGTTAGCTGCAACGAGCAGCGCTTGGTGAGGTAAGAGGGTATATATATTTAAAATAAAACAGAGTTTAAAAGCACAGAACAATATAAAATAACAAGCCCCCCACTTTCTAAAAAGGAGACTTGGCTCACCCTGCAACACTCAGCAGTTAGCCCCTCCGATAGCAGCACAACTGTAAACAATTAAACCAGGCTCCGTAATGACACGATCTGTGCATGATACTGACAGCTTGGATAGAGGTTTCAAATTGCGCATGTCTGGCTGGCCGACGCAAGATGGCCGGCCAAAGGGATATGCACACTTTAAAAAGTGCATAGCTAGCGCACCCTCCTGCCTGCCGCTGTCACTCAGGCTTTTGGGGGGGGGGAGGATTTAAGTAGTACGACTCTCCTCCGCTCCATCGGAAGAGCCGTCCTTGCAGGTAACTATCTGGCCAGCGAAGTGAAAACACATAAAGAGAGGAAGAGTGAAAACACAGGGGGAGAGAAATGAAGAGAAAGATTTTAATCAAATGAGTGGTGGACATCTTGAGAACAGTTCTTTGATTTTCACTGGTGCAGCATGAATGCTAGTAGAGAAGCAGGTTATATTTTTGAATACAAATGTTATTCAACTACAGCTACAATTTCCAGCACTAGGCACATATGCCTTTTTTAATACTATGCATTAGTCCACTAAACATCTAAGAAGTTACCCGTAGCATGTTTTTCCTACAGAGGGAGTAAAATTCAGGTATGACACTGAATTTCACATAAAATGCTATTGTTACAAGGAAACAAATCTTGATCCAAACTCAAAAAGATCAAGGCCTGTTCAGACTTTCTTTTGGTACTATTTGGCTAGTGGACACCAGGCAGCTTGAGGATTCAGCTGTTATGCTTGCCTGGTTAGGGAAAGCTGGGTCTCTCATCAACAGTATTGATCTTAGAAACTAACATATAAGGAGTTGTGATTTCAATGTTTTTTGCACAGTATTGTGAGGGATAGGTTGTATAAATGTTGCACCATGTTTCATTGACTGGTAACTGTGTAGGTTGTTTTCACAGGTGGTTTACTGCTTGTGCTTCAGCAAAGAGTACCAAGCTAGCAGGCATACCATCTGTTTGGGGGTGGTTGGTATCCTCTCCCGCCTCTAAAAAGTGTCCCATATTCTCCCACCCGTATAGTTGTAGGTGGGCCCAAGCGGAGAACGACAGCTGGGGGTATGAACACCCTTTTTACAGACTTGTGTCTGTATAATTAATGAATGTGTGACTGGGTGGGCATGTGTGGTTGGTATGCACCTGTTTGTTAGGACCGTTGTTTTCTGTGTTACTTTGTGTCTGTGTGATAGGGATTCCCTAGAACATAGTGGCAGTGACTGGTATCTGTTTTCGCAGGTTTTTGAACATTACGTATACATCCTCTCCGCCCCATAGAATGTGCAGGGCAGTGCGTGTATGTATTTGTATAGCACAAACCTAAGCACCAGGCAGCCGCACGCTGTACTGGGTATAAGGCAGTACTTAATTTTCAAAGAATGAGTACTGGGGCCCAAAGTTTTGCTTAGAAGCACGTGGCAGCGCTATTGTTTGTGCTGCATACCACCGTTGTGTAGTCTTGATTCCACCTCAGGCTTCTAATCCAGCACCAGACCTATTTATCTCACTCTTGCAGGTTGCTGCTTTCTCCATTTGTCACATGTTTTTCGTCTGTTTCTTCTTCCTTCTCCCCCTTTGTATGTTTTACACTGTCTTGGGTCAAAGTCTAATGGGCCCCATCTGCAACCACCGGTTCAAATTAAGCACTGGTCAAACGCCAAGATACAGTCAGCAAGTGACTGGAGAGGGTTCTTAGAGAGGATGTGGACGATACTGCGGCATGATGCAGTCTTTAAAGAAGTGTTTTCCTAAATTAGAGCAGGGATGGGCAGCCCTGAAGAATACGGGGATGTTGTCAGATCCTCGGTGCACAGATGGAGAAGGCATTTGGTCTTGTTTTCTTTTTTCTTTTTTTTTGCACTTACTTGCCTCCAGTGTGTTGGTGCGCGAGCTCCAGGTACGCCAAGAACTATATTTTCATTCGGTGTCAATTAAGGTTCCATTTCAAGCCCTGCGGAGAGGTAACCCTAATTGAGAGTGAATGAAAATATAGTTCAGGAAGTAGAAGAGCAAGGTGGAAAATCAATTCTTCCTCTATAAAAAGAGCTCTAAGAAGAATGAGATCTGTTTATAAAATAATACTTACTTTCTCAAATGCATATCACAATAGTCGTATTGTAGAAAAGCATTAAAGTGTTTTGAAACGTGAAGATTTCGAATGGAGATTGAACTTATACCATCTGATGATATAAAGGTCCATAAGCCTTCAGTAAAAAGTCTGCTAAAGTATTATAAGACCCCCTACCCCCACAAACCGGATCTCTTTTTTTTAGCCCTAAACGAAGACAGGTTTTTATATACACACAAAACATACAGTTTGCATATTTGAGCTAAATAGGAAGAAAAGGTCGGTCATGATGTGACCATAAAAGAAATATAATACAGATAATATAAAAACATTACAAAATTAACTTTAAAATATATGATAAAGAGGGGTTCTTATATCACAATATGATTGATGCCCTCCATCTTATAGCACGCTGTATAACAGATGCAGTTAAAAAACATAACTCCACCCTTGGAAGAGACTGCATGGACGCCAAAGCAGCCCTGCATTGTCGACAATTTGCCTTCCTTAAAAAAGGTAAAATGGGCAGATTCTTTAATGAGGAATACAACTTACAAAAGAGCATGAAGTGCAACGTGCTTTGTGCAGAGTTGCCGTCAAATGGGCATGCAGGTAAGTTATCAATATAGGTACCCTGCATAGGATAAGCCACTAGGAAATTAACATTTGTCAGCCTTAGTCTTGTTAACAAAAACGTGTTATGCAGATTGCTGACCCAGGTTCAATATGGCTCAAAGACTATTATATGGGTTTTTGCTTGATTAATCCTGAGATCCAAACTGGCCATAAAAGCTCAAAATTGATCAAGCAACCGCTGCAAACCAATCGTGGTCCTAGCAATTAAAAGGGTTTCATCGGCATAGATCAACACCAGAACACTGCGGTTACCTACTCGCGGGCAATCAACATTAAAATCCTATAATTGCTCTACTAAGCCGTTACCATACAGAGAAGAGAAAGGGTGGCAGAACACAGCCATCATGTACGCCTCTAGCAAGTTTAAATAGTTGTTGTCCTCCCCCTGTCGTTCCTCACACTAGTAGTCACCTCTAGGTGGAGTTCTCTCAAGTAGTTAACAATGCTTGCCTCAACCCCAAGTTTTAACATGATACTCCACAGTTTAGATCTGTTGACTGAGTCAAAAGTGGAGCTCAGATCCATAAATGCTATGTACACTCCTGTGTACGCTGTGCCCCTCCTTGGACACAGTGTACGTATTTATTATGTGGTATACATTAAGGCACTGCTCAACTGCCCAAGATCAGGTCAGAAGCCAAATGGGGGCTCCAAGAGCACATTATGGTCACTCGCCCCCGTTTGTAAGTGCTCCAACAGAATCCTTCCCAATATTTTAGCAGTTGAACTGATCAGTGTTATCGGGCGATAGCACTGTGGGTTCTCCTCTGAGGCTTTTTTAAAGATGGGAACAATGGTTTTATGGGACCAGGCCTTCGTGGGCCCATTATTAAGACAGACTTAGGGACATTAGTCAGAAGGGGAGCCCAGAGAGGCATGTTTGCCTTGAAAAGGTCGGCAGGTGTCCCATCCGGCCCAGGAGCTTTCCCCGCAGGGCATCTGCTGATTTCATCTACCACATCACTCAATTTAATCTCTACTCCAGGGAAAAACATGGAAAAGGAGGATGGAAAAGAAGAAGTTAGAGAGGCTCTTGATGAAATTGCCACTGTCTCAGCGGGAGTGGATTCTTCCATTGTTGGAGGGCCAGAGTATAATTGAGTAAAATGTGAGACCCAGTCTTACGGTATATCACTGTGGCAAGGTGGAGTTCCTGGGCTTTCTCAAAGTAATTGTGATTCACTGTCTGCCAAAAGGTTTTACTATCATTAAGGCCACATGCCATTACTAAGGAATGATAACCTTCCTCGCTGATTATCTTTTTCCAGATCCTTAACACCTTCTTATATGCCTTCCTTCAATTACTTACTCGCTTTCGATCCCTAGGAGCTTCTCTGAGTGTTGCCTGCAGCGGATTGTGAGTCTTTGTGCAGTTGGTGTCAAACCATTTGACTTGCTTCCTGTTATCAGCCTAACTTAGACTGTGAGCATATCAGGTGTCATGCCACAAATTCTATAAAGACCATTGAGTCAGCCCACCCCCTCAATTTTGATATTTTCTTCGAAGCACAGCAGGAAATCAGGAAGTGTTGAGCCCAGTAGAGCAGAGAAAAAAAAATATTAATATCAATCTTTGCCCAACTCATAATCACCCCTTTATTGTTCGTGTCGGTCAGTGGTAAAGGGTTAACCTCCAACTGTCTTTTCGCAAAGAAAGTGCTGTGAACTGATAAGGCTAAAAGCCTATATTCACTGAGGGGAGACACTGATTAGGTGTAATCAACTAGCCATTTTTTAGGTTTACTGACAACCCCCCCCCCCAATTAAACTAGAACTACCCCGCCCGAAAAAAGAATGGCGTAGCAGCTGGATCAATGTTCAGGGAGTCAAAGGTGAATATTAAATTATATTTCAAAAGTATCAAGTTAAGTTCATCACCAAACGGGCTATCAACAAAGTGGGTGATGGGTCCCATCATCAGCCTGCAAGACGCAGCTAATGGCAATTGGCAGTGCTTCGTGTTACAATCCCCATCTACACGATCACGTAGCTAGCCCTTTCACTTATCACACTATGCTCAATGTCCTAGTTTTGCCATAAAAGCATTGCTTGAATCAAAGCAATTGTTGTCGCTTGTGCTATGTTAGATACTTTATCAAAATAAGTTGCTCATGTGGAGAAGTCAAGCTTGTCCATACCACCTGACCCGGGAAAGTAAGGGAGATAGGAGTAATAAGTCCTCCCTTAGCACTGCCTATAGATCCTGGTGTGGCAGATGTAAAGTATGTAGCAAACCCATCAGTGGACACCATCTCAGTCGGCCAGGTTTCCTCTAAGACAGGTACTGCATAATGTTCAACAAAATTTAGCCAGTCTAGATTTGCCAGCTTGTTTGCCAGACCTGTCACATTCCATGTGGCTAAGATTATGGTTTTGCCTTTACCATTGTCAAGGCTAATCCCAGGAGTGCCTCTATCAGTAGAAGTAGATATGTTTGGTGTGATGGACCCGAGGCTATCTGTCCTACACTCAACGTTTGAGCAACTTGGCTGACTTGGAGAATGGCCGGGTCTGACAGTCAAATCAGCTGGTCTAGCTGCAAATAGGCATACATCTGTTCGAGACAGCCACAGGGTGAGGGGGTTGGTGGACACCGAGATCATTCTTCTGAATGGTCCAAAAAAAAAGGCGAGAGCGAGTGCCTTAATTGCAGAAGTACCCAACAATGTAAAGTTACGTGTCAGAATGTCTTTAGTCTCCACTCTATTCTTAAAATTGACAACAATACAGTCCTTGCTATAAGGTTTAGGGATAGTTCTTATGCACGAGACTCTCCAAACAAAATGAATTGGGGTATTAAGTTGCCCTGGAACCCCAACCTGCCAGTTATCCAGTGCACCACCTTGTTTAATAGTTGATCATAGTTCTCACGTATACCTCGGCTAAGAGGAGGAACACCTTTCAAAACCAGAAAAAAAGAGGTGGCCTGTGGTGCATTTGCAATGTCCGATGAACATTATTTAGTCGCCTCCATCTATGCGTGCCTCTCACAGAAGGCATCTGTAAAATGTTGGCTTCTGGCACGTTGTGTGGCTAAAAGACAACAGACTCCTGTACTAGCATGTTTTCGATGGAGGGGATAAGCCTAATGGCAGTAAATGAAAATATTTCACAAGAGCAGCAAGCTGGAGGGTCATTTCCTATATGTACGTTAGTATTGAACTTTTGCTATATTGGTCATCACGTGGAGAATGTATAAAAAGAGCAGAAAAGTATATTGCGTAATCAAGAGAGAGAGGTAGGACCAGAAAGCTAGTCCATGTCCCCGGTTAATATATGATTAAATCAAAAAGAGACTAGCTCAAGTTACTTTTAGGGGAGGGGGAAGACTCTGATATGTTTTGTCACGGAGTGTGAACACCCAGCAGGTGTGTTCAAAAAGCCCTCACCCACCAACCTGGTTGGTGGCATGCTTCATCATCGGGCCCACCTAGTGGCACCTAGCGTGCCCCGGGTGTGCTTCAACGCCTGACTACAGCGGAGCTGGTATTTTACTGAGTGTGCGGTGAAGATAGTTAAGGAAGTGATGTTAAAACGGCTGAACGGTGGTCCCAGTACCCGAAGGTAAAATTAGACTTTAATACCTGGGCCTCCGTCAGCGGTTAAAAATAAGGCAAGGGGATGTAAGAGGCGAGTTACGACCTCTCACATCCAATGGGTCAACATGTTTCAGCCAGTGCCTTATGACTAGACTGGCTTTCTTCAGGACCTAAAATAAGTGAGTGCAAATTACCTAGTGGGGGTGTAGGGGAGACTATGTGTCTACACGCCCTAAAGTGTATCTACGTGTGAGAGGGGGATTCCCTTCTCAAGACCACGCAAGTTATTTGCTCAGTCTGACCTCAAGGTTGGGAGGTGGCAAAAGGCTTGACCAGTACTTCTGGGTTGAGCCTGCTCTGGACCTGTAGTGCCTCCTTGAGGTCAGACTGAGCAAATAACTTGCGTGGTCTTGAGAAGGGAATCCCCCTCTCACACGTAGATACACTTTAGGGCGTGTAGACACATAGTCTCCCCTACACCCCCACTAGGTAATTTGCACTCACTTATTTTAGGTCCTGAAGAAAGCCAGTCTAGTCATAAGGCACTGGCTGAAACATGTTGACCCATTGGATGTGAGAGGTCGTAACTCGCCTCTTACATCCCCTTGCCTTATTTTTAACCGCTGACGGAGGCCCAGGTATTAAAGTCTAATTTTACCTTCGGGTACTGGGACCACCGTTCAGCCGTTTTAACATCACTTCCTTAACTATCTTCACCGCACACTCAGTAAAATACCAGCTCCGCTGTAGTCAGGCGTTGAAGCACACCCGGGGCACGCTAGGTGCCACTAGGTGGGCCCGATGATGAAGCATGCCACCAACCAGGTTGGTGGGTGAGGGCTTTTTGAACACACCTGCTGGGTGTTCACACTCCGTGACAAAACATATCAGAGTCTTCCCCCTCCCCTAAAAGTAACTTGAGCTAGTCTCTTTTTGATTTAATCAGAAAAGTATATTACCATTGGGAACAGTGACCACGTGAATGCTATCAAATTGTTTTTTTTAAAGTGAGAGTATGCCACAGCTTTACGTTTTTTACATTGCAAGTGTAAATTAGAGATGGGAGGTACTTTTTAAACAAAAATTCTTTATTGGATTTTAACGAGATCGGAGGGTCTTCTTTCGTCTTCTTAGCAATTTTTGATGTCGCTCTACTTCAGTGCTGCGACAGAACCTCCACTGGAGAAGATAACGAGCTGGATTCTCAACTACTCTACTAACACAGCACTTGTTGCCTGGTATAGAGCGATAGATAGTGAGGTAGTATGATGCAGGCTGAGAGGTAGGAGCAGCGGCTCATTAAGCTACAGCAGCCGAACATGACTGTTCACAGAGGCCATTTATGTCAATGGAAAAGGTTGGAGCCAATGACGCATAAGTGAAGCTGGGCAAGATGGCCGGCCACCATGAATCCGGGACCCATCCGAAGCGAAGGGGATGCTGGCGCAAGGACTGCAGTACCCAAAGTTCTCCTCAGAAGTTTGGGGATTTGTTAGGTGGGTTTAGTGGAATGGATTCACAGATGGAGGGTAAACATTAAAAAGTAGGGCACGCCAAGCTGGAAAGCCTATATTAGATGCACAGTAGTTTATGCCACCATGAAGTGTAACAAAATCGGATGATCCAATGAATACTCCATGAATCCGATCTGGTAATCGGAACCTGCTACTTTTTTATTTTATATTAACGTGTGTTTATCAGAACCTAGTACTTTTTTTTTATTTTAAACAAGTGTTTCTTGTTTGGACTGGAAGGGTGACCTTATCATCCTGTATTCCTGCTATTGACTTTTTAACCATTTTTAACTTTTTAAACTGTGTATGATTTATACCGATGTGAACCTTTATACGTATGTACAGTGGATACCTTGACAGATTTGAACCCTCGATTGTTTTTTAACTTCATGAACTTTGTTAAAATTGTAATCAATTTTTTACTATATGTCGTTTGTTGCTTTTATGATTTTAAATGCAATCGAATAAAGCTTGTTCTGACTGACTGACTGAAACAAGTGTTTCAATTTTTTTTTTAAATATAGCTTAAAATTATTAATACCTTTCATGCACCTTAATACATTTAACAGTATTCCCTTTAGTTTACATCATAGGCAAAACTTCAGCAGGTCAAAGCCAGAATGGCAGATGAAAGATGTTATTGTGTGATCAGGAGGTCCAAATATTTGCTTTGGATTTAGCTATGTTGTTTCAAGGTTTAGCAAATGTTGTTCAGCATGCTTACTCTATTTTCTTTAACCATATACATCAGTCTTCACTTTTTTATTTCCTTTGTCTGGTGTTTTTTTCTAAATAGGAATATTTAGAAGCTATCCATAACCTTCATGAGGAGTGGCTCATTAATCGAACCCGGTTTACAGTGCCTGCGCCAGTTCTAGTAAGTAAAGTTTTTCAGTTATTTTATTCTCGTTCAGTTGTGCTGGTAAGTACAGGGAAGTGTCTATTTCTTAAAGAGCAATCCATTACATTTTGTTCCATACCATAAGTAAGATAACCTATTTGAATAGAAACGGTGTGCCTAGTTTACAGAAGCCTAGAGATAAAATAATTTTCAGGTGCTATATGCAGCCTAAATATGAATTTAGCGAATATATATCTTTACATTGTTTTTCCTTATTGAGATGTGATGTCTCCTTAAGGGTATCATTTAGCTAGATTTCAGAATGGTTGCTTTCAATGCCATTTAAAAAGTCTTCTGGCGTTGATATCTATATTCGCTTGTTTTCGACCTCCCTCTATTGTCAATCTATGCACATACATAGGCCTTGTATAAGAGCGCAGGGCTAAAATCTGATCCCTATATAAACATAAGTTTGCTCGAGGATCTTAAGTATGAGTTATGCAGTTATTAATTCACCTCCAGCAATTTTTCCACGTTGAAGTCCAGCAGTTCTAAAATGTTGTGTTTACATGGTGGGGTGTTCAGGTAATTGCAGGTGTGGAAATACCTCAGTTCATATGTAAATACCCATTTTCGGTGTGTCTACTAAGTGCAAAAGATGTTTACTGTACACGGTAAATGCCTCACCCCTTGGTGTCAGTATTTACCTGGTGTAGTAAATACTTAACCAGTTTCTGAGCCACCCATAATTATTGGGTGTGATAATTGTTCTATAGCAATAGTGCAGATGACACTTGCATGGGCTTCCCTTGGCCCCATCTCCCTGTCATTCCTGTTGCCCTTTTTCTTTTAGTTTTATGTTCTCCCCTCAACCCAAGTTGTCTTGAACGGTTCTTTATTAGTTTTTCTTTTGAACCCCAGAACTTCATGGTGTGGGGCCCTAAAGAGTATTTTTCCATCTTGATTGTACAAATCCACAGCTGGTTCATGCAACAGAGACCTGGATTCAAGAACTGCCAGCCTGCAGGAGTCTGTTTCTTATAACATCTGGGATTGTCGTCAATTGCTTAGAGCTTGTTACCTCCAAACACTCTTTTTATGATTTAAAGCCTACTCTGCAAGGGTCTTCCACCTTCTATCTCAAGAATGTCTTTCATGGGGGGAGGAGCTTGGCGGGCATCCGTGATGGCCGCGTGAGCACAGCGCTCTCCGGACCCCCGCCACTCCCGGCATGATATCCTGAACATATCCTGATTCTCCGCGAGGATTTATGTAGAGGATGCTGGGCTGATCTTCCTGTGATTTTTGGAATTTGATTTGGACCCGGGGCGCCGAAGATATGGCGATTTGAACTTTCGGGGTCCGCCCTTGGGGTGTGCCCGGGACTGGGTGAGGTTCTCTGGCCGACTCGGAGTTGAACAACAACGGCAGGGGGATTGGACTTGTGGGTCCCCCTCTTAAGTTTCGGTTTCGATTCTGCCTCAGACTGAGACATCTGGCAGGGGAGTCTGGCCTGGGCTGGGTCCGGCACGCGGTACGGCTGTCGGGCCTTTGGCTGGCTTATTCTCCTTTCAAGCTGGTCCTCTCCTAGTGGTACCCTTGCAGCGGCCTTCTGATCCCGACGCCCTACTTTCCTGTGGCCATTTACATCGGGTCGAGTGAGTCTCCTGGTGGCGCGGTTTCCGACATGGCGGGCAGAGGGGACCGAGAGACGCGAAAGACCAAGACGCCCCTGCGTGGGGGCCCGGTCCAGTCTAACGTTATGGACCGTTACACCCATGCGAAGGGGTCCCCCGGAGCCGCCCTGCCTGGGCCAAGTGCGGTTGATCACATCGTGGACGCAACGGAACCGTCCTTGCAGGACATCATGGGCGCCATTTCTGGCATAAAGGAAACGATAGGTCAACAATATGAAGCTTTGGCCCACAAAATCGACACCGTGGCCATTGATGTGAACTTGATTCGGGCCGACCTATCTAAAACCAATGAGAAGGTGAAGTCATTGGATCTCAAGTCATCCAGCCTCACGGCAGACGTCTCGGAGATACAGACAGAGATTGGCAATCTCCGTAGGGTGAACGATTTCATGACCCGGCGCTTGGAGGACTTTGAGAACAGGGCACGTCGCTGTAATGTGCGTGTGGTCGGCGTTCCGGAGAATCCAGAACCGCACTCTGTTGATCTCCTGGTGGAGGACCTGATCCAGAACTACCTCTCTCCGTCTGGGCTGAGTAAGTTCTTCGTGGTGGAGCGTGCCCATCGTGTCCCGGGAGGCCAGGGTAAGCCTGGCGCCCCGCCGAGGCCTATTGTTGCGAAACTCTTCCACTATAGGGATCGGGACGCTATCCTGCAGGCTTCACGTGTGAAGGGCCCGGTGGCCTTTGAGAATGCCACGGTGAACTTTTATCCGGACTTTTCTCAACAGGTGCAGAAACAGCGTATGGGATTTCGTGGAGTCAAGAAGCGTCTCCGGGACATGGGACTGCGCTACGCTATGCTTTTTCCGACCAGGCTGCGAGTTGAGTACAATGAACGAACCTTTTTCTTTGATCGGCCTGATTCTGTGAATGACTGGCTGGACTCCCTGCCGGACCGACCTCCTGCGGCTGAGTCCGCCGCCCACCCGGGTGGTGCTGAGGGTGGTGTAGAGAGCTGAACTGTTTGTTTCTGCCCGGGTCCTCGTGTCAAGTAACTTCTTCTGGGGTTCTAAGCCCAAGTGCCTCTGCTGTCTGAGTGATCTCTTTGTTATTTTTCTTGTTGGGGTGGCGGGTGGGTCAGAGCCTTTCCTCCTCCGGGGTCTTTTTGTAGAATGGGGGTTCTTGGGCGACAGGCACACTGCATGTTGGGGTGGCTTTTTAGCTTCTTGCAGGGGTGCAGGGTGGGGGGTGTTTTCTTGATTGTTGGGGGGTGGGTGGATGGGAAGTTTGATGTTTGTGTGTTATGTTCTCAAGGCGATTCTATCTTGCTAATGGTGTTTTTGATGTCATGCTCATTGGAGGGGGGTTGCGGCATTGCTTTATGGGATGGGGGGTAGCGGGTTGAGGTTTATTTCGTGGAATGTCAATGGTCTGGGGGATCGTGTTAAGCGGGGTGTGGTGTTGCGATGTATACGACGTTTGTCTCCGGATATTGTTTTTCTGCAGGAGACTCACTTGGTAGGCAATACATGTCGTGCAATGAATAGGTGGGGCTATCGCCTCGCCGCACATTCGGGGTTTACCACGGGTTCCAGGGGGGTGGGTATCCTTGTTCGGGCTTCCCTCCCCCTAGCTATTGATGATGTGATCCTCGATGATCGGGGGCGATACGCCGTCCTCGTGGGTCGCTATGAGGGTCGAACCCTTTCCTTGTTTGCCGTTTATGTGCCCCCCGGTCTACAGACCTCTACCTTTTCCGATTTGGGCCGTGTGTTGTTGAACCTCCCTGATAGTACTCTCTTCATAGCAGGTGACTTTAATTCTGTGCTCTCCGGTCTTCATGATCGTCACCCCCCTAGGGACACCCCTTTGTCCCAACAGTGGCTGGGTGGGTTTCTGGATACGTTCGGCCTGGTGGATTGCTGGAGACTTATGCATCCTACTCAGCTTCAATACACTTTCCACTCTGGGGCCCATGGGAGTCTGTCTAGACTGGATTATTTCCTGATGCCTGCGGCGCAGTCGCCAGCGGTGCGTGAGATTAGGCACCTTCCCCGGGGCATCTCTGATCATTCCCCGCTCTGGCTTTGTTTTGAGGTGGGGGTGGAGGCGGCGGGCCGGGTGGCTCCTATCAACCCATGGTACCTCACCTCCCCCGAGACTCGCAATCTCTTGATTAAGTCCTTGGACAATTATTTTTTGGACAACGAGGGTTCGGTCTCCTCTGCTGTATCCCTGTGGGAGGCCTTTAAGACAGTGATTCGCGGACAGGCCCTCGCCCTTATTGCCGAATCCAAGAAGGCGAGGAATCGGGAGGTGGTAGACCTTGAGAGGGAGATTGCTGATATAGAGGCTGACCTAGAATCGAACGTTACATCTGATAAACTCCACGCCCTGGGTTTGAAGCAATTTGCTTATAAGTCTTTGGTCACAGATGCGGCTAAACTGATGTTTCGGGAGCAACAGGGTCGTTTGTATGATGTGGGGGACAAAGCGGGTAAATTACTGGCATGGTTGGATAAGACGGAGAGGGCGAATCGTGTAGTGCCTGTGATTCAGACTTCGAGTGGCGTGGGAGTGACAGACCCGGTTGAAATAGTTGAATGTTTTGCGGATTATTTTCGTGCGGTTTATACCCCTGTGTCGTGAACGGGATGTTGATGACTCTCGCCTTTTGTTGCGTGATATAGCTCTGCCCAGTGTCTCCGATTTAGACTGAGTTTCTTTGGAGTCCCCTTTTACTACGGACGAGATAGCGACGGCCATTCGCTCACTCCGTTCGGGCAAGGCTTTGGGCCCGAATGGATTGCCAATTGAATTGTACAAGCTACGTCCTGACAAGGTGGCACCCTATCTTCGTGCCATGTTTTTGGAATCCCGCGAACGGGGTATTCTCCCATATGATCAGCGTTTGGCTACGATAGTTGTTATTCCCAAAGAAGGTAAACCTCGGGACCTTTGTTCGTCTTACAGGCCCATTTCCCTTTTGAATGTTGAACCCAAGGTCCTGGCTAAGCTCCTGGCAACCCGCCTCTTGACGGTCATTAGTGGCTTGGTTCATCCGGATCAGTCCGGATTTATCCCGCATCGCAACACGGCTCTCAATCTACGCCGTCTCCACGGAGCTGTTGCGAGGGCGGGGCTACTGACGGAGCCGGCCATTTTGGCTTCGCTGGACGCCTCGATGGCCTTTGACACGGTAGAGTGGCCCTATCTTTGGGCAGCTCTTGAGAAATTCGGTTTTGGGCCTGAGTTTATTGGTTGGGTGAAGTTGTTATACGCCGAACCCTTGGCACAGGTAGTAGTAAACGGTCGAGTTTCTGTCCCCTTCTGTCTTGGTAGGGGGACCCGTCAGGGGTGCCCCCTGTCTCCGTTGCTTTTCGCGCTTGCTCTGGAACCGTTGGCTGCGTGGCTTCGATGGGAACCTTCACTCAAAGGGATCCGTTGGGCACCGGATTTTGAAGACCGCGTCTCGCTCTACGCGGATGACATTCTTCTGTATCTTACTTCCCCGCGTAAATCTTTAAATGTCCTATTCGACGTTCTTACTTCGTTTGGTGCTAACTCGGGTCTGGTTATTAATTGGGCTAAGTCCTGTGTATATGTTCTCTCTGGTGTTTTGCCCCCATTGCCGGACAGGTTTCCCATCCGGGTTGTCCACTCTGGCTTCAAATATTTGGGGATTTTTATCACGCTGGACTCCTCACTCCGATTCGAGCGTAACCTCCTTCCCCCGCTTCTTAGACTGCGACTGGATGTGGCCCGTTGGCGTAAGCTACCCCTGTCTCCTCTGGGCAGGGCTGCCCTTTTTAAAATGATGTCTTTGCCGCGATTCCTATACGCGCTTCAAAATTCTTATGACGACATTCCCGCTACCTATTTCCGGGAGATCGAGAGTCTTCAAAGGCAACTGATCTGGGACGGGCGTCCACGTATCGCCCTTGCAAAACTTACTATTCCTTGGTATGACGGGGGCATGGCGCTCCCCGATATCAAGAGATATTATTGGGCTGCCCAGCTGTCTGCCATTAACCACGTAATGTATTCCCCGGGTCGGGATCCGGCCTTTGAGATGGATAGACTCCAGCTGCCGGGAGGGGATTTTAATAGAGCGCTTTATTCCAGATCGGCCGGGCGCCATCTTGTGGGCCCGTCCAGGATCGCAGTCAATGTGTGGCGCGCCGCGAATGTGAGTTTGGGATGGGAGAACCGACTGACAATGGCGACCCCGCTTTATGCTTCTGAACGTTTGGGGTGTCTCTGGTCTACTAAGGGCTTTGACCGCTGGGATATGATTGGGATATGTAAAGTGGGTGACGTCTGTGTGCAGGGTAGAGTGAAGTCTTTCCAGGCCCTTAAGGTAGAATATGACTTGAGTGATAGAGAGTTTTTTCGGTATTTGCAGGTTCGGCACGCCCTGGCCTCAGTTCTGACTCCTGATGTGACCCTGCCCGAGTCCTCTCCCCTTGAGGATCGTATACTGGATGGACACCTGCCCGATAGCACTATCTCCCTTATCTACAAGAAACTTATTAATAATCGCGCTGACTTATTGGTCCGACTTCGGGAGGTTTGGGTCGATGACGGATTGGACTTGGATGACGAGGATTGGCAGTCGGCACTCTCTTCTCTGAAAGAGGTCGCCATCCCCGCCCGTCTCCGTTTGGTTCAACTTAAGATCCTCCACCGGGTGTATGTAACTGGTCCGCGTCTGGTTGTGATGGGTTTTCCCCCGGATGGTTTATGTAAGCGTGGTTGTGGGATGAGTGCCACATTTCTGCATATTCTTTGGGAGTGCCCGATGGTAGCAGCCTACTGGATTGATGTGCTTGCGGTGATGACTGTTGTGACTGGTATTACCCTGCGGCCTGAGGCCCGACGATGCCTGTTGAACGTCTGGGAACCCACCGACTATTCTGTGGCCCAGACCAGATGGGCGACCTTGGGATACATGGTCGCGAAGCGGGATATTGCGCAACTTTGGGGCGCATCCAGACCTCCCGAAGTTTCGGTGTGGGAGGATAACATGGACTGGTCCATGTTCCGAGAGAAGACCGTCTATGTGGCTAGGGGCAGACCCAGGGCGTGGACGAAGATTTGGGGTCAGTGGAATGCATATCGTGGAGATATTTGTGCCCCTCCCCTGGTTGACGCTCCAGATGTGACCCTATCTCCCTAGGCTGACGTTCCCGAAAATTTTTCATATGGTTTTAGGATTTTCCTGCCCTCCCCGCTGGCCCCCCCCCCCCCTTCGGCCATGCCGAGTCTCATTGCTTTGCTTTTGTCTTCCTGATTAGTTGCTTTCCCCTCTGCCTCCAGGGCTGACTTGATTACTGTGCATTCGCCTTGTTTTAGAGTTTGTTGTTTTCATGTTTATTATAAAAATTGTCATGTCCTGTCCTATGCTTGGAGCAATAATTGGTACCTTCCTTGTGCCCGGCCACGGGAATGATCGTTCGCTACTTATGTTGTGCGTTGCTACTAGCGGCCAGCCCGTGTGGTTGTAGGCCCATCTCTAACTCTTATTTTATTGCTCAATAAAAGTTTTTGATAAAAAAAAAAAAAAAAAAAAAAAGAATGTCTTTCATGAATTCAGCTGCACATTTTGGTTTTGTAAGAGCTTTAGGTTAGTAGTACTGGTTAAAAGGTTGTAGATTTTACCCCTTTGCCTGCGGGGCTAATTCCCCCACTGTGCTGGAGGGCGGGGGGGACACGCACAGCGCCCCGGTGCTCATGACGAGCTGAGCTCGTCATGAGCCACGGTGGCCGTGTGCTCATGACGAGCTGAGCTCGTCACGGCCACACCCGTTTCTTTAGAACGCTCAGCACAGCGGGGGAATTAGCCTCGCGTGCGAGCGTTGCGGCTGTTATGACGAGCTCAGCTTGTCATGAGCACACGGCCACCGTGGCTCATGATGAGCTGAGATGACCTGCAAGTTCCCAAGTTGTCAGCTGCTTGTTATACTTTTGGAAAGACAGATAGGAGAAACAACTTCTGCTGTTCTAGGGAGGATATCACAGCCCTGAATTCGAAAGTGCAATCCATCGCAGGTTGTGATAAAGTTATCAAGGATATATGGCAGCTCCTGAATCTTATAGTTAATAAGAACGCTAATATAGGTGTTGATACTCTCATTAGAGTGCTAAGCGAACTCATACGTACTGATGATGCATCCTTACTGCTGGAGGAATTCATACTTCATGTTAACGGGAACACTGAAGCCTCATAAATTCTTACACCTACTTTTGAAGGAACATTACATTGAGTGAGGGCACTGTACAGTGGTCCAGGATGAATGAGGTTGCTTAAGAACACATGGATTGTGTTGAGCCTAAAGCAATGCAAGCCACCATCAGTTTAACATATTTTGCATTCGGGTCTTTTCCCATCAAATTAATGGAACATGGAGCACAATATGGCAACATAAAGTAACATTGGCAATTTTTGCAAAACCAAATGTACACTTTTGTGGGGTAGGGGAGCTAAGTAGTTCATTCCATCCCATTTAAGGAAAGCCTTGCAATCCCCCTTATTTCTTCATAACCCTCGTTGATACAGTTGTGTCCTCAAACAAGCTTTCTAAACAAAACATGGTATGCTTTACCAGGAAAGTAGTTAAGCAGCCCAAAACGTCATTAAAGCAAGAGCCGCTGCCTACTAGGCTTACAACAGCATAGATCTAAACACAAGGTACAGTTTCTCTTCATTGACCTGGCATTACTACTGGCTTGTAGAAATATCACAATGCGCTGGAAATCTAACAGGCCCCCTGAGATACATAAATGGCACACGGAAATGATAAAATGGAGTAGTGCAGAAGGCGTAGCGCTGCGAAGAGAGGAGGCGAGAGGGCTACGAAAAACACTGATAGCCATAGAGTGGGAGGCAATGCTGGAGGCGCTCAAATCAGAGGAACATAATGTGTTAGTCTAATGTTCGTAATGTGTGTATAAATGTTTGTAAGTTGCCCACACCTGACGACCCAACGGAAAATATGGATGTGGTACGCAGTTGTATGTAAATTCATATACTTAGAATGCAAATGCACAGACACGGATATTGCTCTTGGAATGTGACCACAGTTACAGAGGGTGGGGGGAGGGATATGTTGGGTAGTTCTGTATAATCTTTGTATTTACCAAATACGAACCACTGACGTGTATTACATCATGGTGAACATAACATTGATCATATATAAGTTGTATGCTGGATTTGTATGTCCATTCTACATAATTATGCACGGAAATTGAAAATTCAATAAAATGTGTTTAAAAAAAAAAAAAGCAAGAGCCGCGAGCGAACTCCAAAAACGCTCACCTCTTCCAGATCAATACACACCCAGACTAACAAATTCTGACAGGTATTTAAATTATATAGTTAAATCTTACTTTACTGAATTAAATGCCTCACAGAATAGTTAGGAGGAAAAAAACCAATGTATCTAGGAAAGGTCTCACATCTTCAATTCATGACTCTTAAACAGCATTTGTCATGGAGATCTCAAGACTAAATCAAACATCTAGAGAATACATTAAGATGCTGTTTAATATCTTTATTCCTTGCATCTGGCATTTTATAGGGTGCCCTGATGTCATTAGTGACAACCTATTGGAGACTGTGAGGCTTCTCTTCAGAGAGATCACGATGAGATTAAAATCTCATTCAAAGTGCCTTGGTTGAGGGGCTATACCAGGCTTCTCCAACCAGTAGAGTCTGCTTTCTTGAAGCCAGCCAGTTCATTCCAATATTACCTTCACCCTGCATAGCTCCCATTTCTCATGGTACACTTGAAAACTATGGGGGCAATTTGTGCTGTACACACTCCATCATGTTTGGATACAGTAGACTGATAGTTGGCCATTCCCCACCATGCCCAGTTCAGTAATAGGAAGCTTGAGGATCCCCATACGTCAGCTAGCTTAAATTTAACTTGCCTGTTTTGAGAACTTAGTGACCTTAAATTGGCACTTTTTTAATAAGCAACTATTATGTTTGCTTCACTGAGAATCTTGGCAGCACTGTAGAGGAATACCTTATTTGCCAGGATGCAATATTTAGACTTGGAGGGATGATACAACTGAATCTCTTCCTGATTGGCTGGAGGAACAAGCACATAATTTATTATTTAACACTCCTCTATCCGTTTGAACCCCTGACCCCCCCCCCCCCCCACGCATTTCTCCCGTACCTGCTGTGCTGCACCAAATCTGAGGGAGGCGATTTCCTAGCTGACGTTTGGAGACCTTGTTAAAGGCTGGGTAGAGACCTGCTGCACACAGCAAAGGATTGGGGGGGGGGGCGCTATCTTTGTCCCCCTGCAAAGATCACTTACATTTATACCAGCAAAAGTTGTCTAAATGTGAGGAGAGTTAGACTTCTTTATGCAGCACATGATAACAAGTTGTTGCAGTTTTGCGAGGCGATGGCAGTTGCATAGTGAACAAAAAACTCGTGCCAGCTGTGGAGTGGGTGTCATTCAAGGAGTGCTTTTAATCGAGTTTGCCAATAGTTAAAATTGTTCCTTAGGTAATTGTAGCTGTTTGCAAAAATCACTGTACGTGCAGTGGAAACCTAAAATTGCATCGTTTGTCTTATCAGACTGGAAACCACCAGAGCAATTAGGCTTGCACCTTAGAGGCAGAAATTAGTTCTATAACACCAGACCTTCCATATCTGGGGAAATACTAACCCTGGGGCTTTGCTGCCCTGCACCTAGCTAACCCCTCACAATTAGAGTCAGTGGGGGTTGACATTTTACAGGACTTGAACAAGAATTTCATAGACCTGTCAGTGACGGCCACTGCAGATGATTAGGTGCTGCAGAGATAAACACTAGAGTTTAAGACGTAGAGTGAGAATTGAAGTGGTTGGTGATAGATTTGCGATCCCATGAGGCAGTGTTGTGGCAACATGAAACCCAGACCCAGCAACAGAAATCCTTAAAACACTGCACAATAGTCTCCACCCTTCCTCTGTAACCCAGGATTTTGAACAAAGAGGTTTTGTAGGTCATTTCCCTGGTGCAATTTGACATTCACAAAGTGATGAAAGCCGTAGAAACCCCCAGATAAGCGGATAAAGCCATTGTTGAACTGCCTGCTCGATACCAGAGAGTACCAGGGTGGTAGAGAAATAGTTCTTACCCTCCAAGGCAAAATAATTAATCTTTTCCCAGACCTAGTCCATACCACACAAAGTCTGAAAATATAGTTGTAGGTCTGTGCAAAACGGTTTATATTGAGAGATTTTAATCAGAATATCTTTTGTATGCCTATAGGCATGCTAATGCCCTCTAGCTGTGCATTTGTTAATAGAAGGGTTAGTTCTGTATTCCTGACAGGTCATGGCCTTTCGGTGGCACTTTCCACGTTTAACAGAGGAGTATGCATTTTGATTTTCCTTTGCCACGCAACTTTCCCCCATTTTCTCCATATGTATTACATTGTAGGGATTGCAAAGCCGACTTAGACATTGTGTCTACTTAAACTCAGCTGATTTACAATAAATGGTAATACTTGGATGTCGTTGTATAATGTACCTTGAACCAAGTTTTAGCGCAGTATTTTCATTTTGTATTATTGAACATTTTTACTTCTGCAAATTGAGCAGGTAAAAAGACTGTTCAAATAAAAAGTTTCAGTCAGAAGTTTTTGCACACCAGTAGTACCACTCACTCTTTAAAGTGACCAAGTTTAGGTCTAACTTCTGTCAACGACCACTTGCCCTGTATACATATACAGAGCTTAAAATTTGGGTCAGCCCCCTTTAGTCTTTGACCTGATGGGTCAGGCCCCTTTGCTCATTGCTTTCTGGTCTCCATCTTTTTTACATGGCGACTCCTAGCATTTGGTGGGTAGTTACATTTTGCAGTGTCCACACTTTGTATTGGTTGTGGACAACAAAGTAGTCCCTCTCCAAGATCGCAGCTGCTCTGTTCCAACCAGACATGCTAAGTCCATCCTCGTTGCCAAAATGTGGTGTCTGGAATTGATACAAAACTCATCCTTGGGTTATCCAGCAGTAAATGTGCTTAATGAACATTGGAGACTCCAGTGTTGTATGGAATGTGATTAATTAATGATTAAGTAGTCGCGTGATGGTAGTGATGATTCTAGAATCAGGTCTTCAGCTTGGCAGTTGAAGATCCGGTTCTGGTATTGGAGAACGTGCATTGATGGGCTTCATTGTAGATATGCAATAAAGAAGATTTTGGATTACCTTTCCTTTTAGCTCTGCCTCAGTGCCTTTGAATTTGGTATTACAAATTGATGAGGAGGAAAGCTTCAAGAATAATCACAAGGAGCCCAATGAGATGTAAGGAAGTGTGATTCGCAATGTGTCTGAAGAGCACTGGATTACTCTGACATCCCTGTTGTGGTCAAAAGGGCACTGGTTATGAGTGATAGTGACCTGGCATCTGGCTGCTGGAAATTGCACATTCATGGTTTGGAGTCTGAGGTGCACAACAGCAATAAAGATTAGCCGTGCCAGGAGGTAAGCTACGGTGCACAGTGATTGAAGAGCCTGCGGTTGTGCAGTGGGTATCTTGTGATGCAAAGGGTGTCAGATGGCCATTGTAGTATCATATATTATCGGAGCTGTGGTCCAGGCATCCAGCGACGTCATCGCTCATCATGTCTCCCGGCAGCCATCTTTAATTCTCTTTTGGAAGAATTTTCCAGCATATACCGCGCGAGATCTAGTTATCCAACTCAACGTATACTGGTGGCCATCTTCATTTTGGTTTTGAAGTGTTTCCCAACCTCTACAAGGCATTTTATAGGTGTTTCAGTGGTGGTTAAACAGAAAAACAAAATTGCAACCATTAGGCTTTGGGCGATCACCAGGTACTGCAAAGTCCTTTGGAGTCAGAGTCCTTATTTAAAGGATTTAGAGGAGTCTAACTTTTTGGTCTAAGATGAAACTTGTATATTCTTGATACCCATTCAATTCCATGTTGAATAACTATTTTTTCGAGGTAGACTCATAAAAGGAGGGGGTTGTTTCTTACTTGTCATTATTTGCCATAATTTCATTGTGAGTGTTATATTGGTATCTGTTGGTCTCAGCTACTCGCTACATTCATGCTCTGTTTGGAGCATTGAAATATTTGAGGTTACTATTTGGATTGTCCTCAGCGGCTTGCATATGTTAGAAACAAATGTATTATTTATTTAAGGATGTAACTGGAGTTGTGGCCTTTAAGGACAACTTGCTCATCTTTGCTAAAACTGTAAGAGAGCATAAGATGATTCTGGATAAAGTATTTTCCATTCTCAAGCAACGAGGCATGACGGTCTCATTGGACAAGTGTAAATTCCCTACTGAGACTGTAGATTTGGGCCACAGGATTTCCTTTGAGGATATTGATCATCTTCAGGATCCAGTCCGAGGGCGATGCAGGTAGACTGAGGGTGCCGAGCGTCGAGGGCGGTGTGCCGAATACGCTCCCACCCCCCTCCTGAGATCCATGATGATTTAATTTAACGCCAGAAAAGTGCAGTAATCGTTAAATCGAAGCCTCCTAAACCAGGAGTTATTAGGAAGCCATTATTTCTTCCTAATTTTTGCACTTTTCACTTTTTGTTTAATTTTCACTTTCACGCCCCTAGGTAAGGGTGGGCCTTAGCGCGTCCATACCACCAGGGTATAGAACACTTTTTAGTCCTGAAGAATTGCCGGGTAAAATTACACCGTTTCAATGGCAAGAAACATGTCGACTGATGCATAGGAATCCTCCACTCAACTTATTGTGGACTGCTTCCATACACATTATTTTAACCATTGTCTTTAGTGATCATAGAATAAAATTTTCCTTGTGATACACTACTGACCCTTTTTAATACCCTCATCACTCACTAATTTAGTTTTCACTCAACACGTCCTTTACTCACTATCCCGCTCCGCAGTAATTCTGGCGTTGCAGCACACCCAAGAGACATTCGGTCTTTTGGGTGAAGCCCGATGATGAAGCATGTCATCACTAGGTGGTGAGTGAGGGCTTTCTTTAAACTTCCCAGTGAGGTCGTCTCATAAACTTGAGTTCGTTGCTCCCCGCTGTGGCAAAACCTACTTTCCCTAGACACTCTTTTTTTGTTTATTAAAGATATTGAACCTAAGACAGACCTTCTTGAAGCTATGCTTCCAAAGGATAAGGAAGGGTTAAGATCATTTATGGGTCTTAGCGAATATTATTCAAGATGTGTCTAAGGCTACGCCTCCATCATGGAACCACTAAAAAAATTGAAAATTTGAATGCTAGTGTGGTAGGGTTAGGCATAGTGTTGTGTCAAAAGATTAATGGGTTTAAAACCACTATTGCCTTTGGGGCCAGAACTTTGAAGGATGCTGAAAGGAGATTCAGCACAATTGGAAGAGAAGCATTAGCCTGAGCTTGGGCAGTTAAGAAATTGAAGACGTATTTGTAATGGACACAGTTTGTATTCCGTACAGATCATAAGCCCTTAACTTATTTGTTGGGGGGAAAAGAGTGCAGCTTCAGCTTCATCCCATTTATTAACGATTTTGGCAAAACTATAGGAGTACAATTTTGAGGTGCAGTAATTTCCGAGTGTCGCTAATTGTAAGGCAGTTGGTCTAGGTTACCGGTAAAGGGTGAAACAGAGGAGGTTATTGTGTTCGATAATGAATGTGTTGTAGTTGCAGTTGATGTGGTTAAGCAGTGTCAGAGTATCATTGAGGAAAACGTGCGATCTTTAGTTTGTGAGCAAGAAATGATTAAGACAAAGTGTTGGATTACATACAGAATGGTTGGCTGCATATTAAGCAATTGAAAGGAGAGCTTCTGAACTTTGCACACGTCACAGATGAGTTATCTATGGATTCTGGGGTGTTGTTAAGGTCAAACAAGTTTGTTCCGCTAGTGAGTTTGAGACCCAGAATATTGACACTGGCACATGGAGGTTATGTGGGATCATCATCGACAAAACAAATGCTCATATTCTCATTTTGGTTGTCAGCCATGGATAGGGATGTTAATGTTATGAGGGAGACATAAAGGGGCCGATTCCGATTCGGGAAAAACCACCTTACGGAGCGTTTTTCCCGTACGAATCGTACCCTGCAGCCTCCCCCGTACGTACGATGAAGTACGATTCGTACCAGGAGCAGGACTCCGTACGAATCGTACAAAGACCGTTCGACTCTAATCTCTGTACGATTCTCCCTCGGAACCCGCTGTACGCGACATCCGTACGGTTCGAAGCAGGTTTACCGGACCCAGCAAGTACGATTCGTGTCGGGTACGCAACGTACGGCGCTTTTTTTACGGGTGCCCAAAACGTCCGGAGAAGCAGGGTTCGCCTCGAAACAGGTACAGAACGCCCGCCCCCCCCCCACCCCCCGGGTACGGTATGTACAGCCCATGTCTGCAGGGGTACGGTCCGTACCCCTGCGATCATGGGGTGTACGCACTGTACCCCACGATCATGGGGTGTACCCACCATACCGCATGATCGCAGGGTGAACGGTGCGTACATCCTGCGATCATAGGGTACAGTGCGTACACCCCATGATCGCAGGGGTACGCACCGTACCCCTGCGATCATGGGGTGTATGCACCGTACGGTGTGTATGTGATTGTGTGGTTGTCCGTACGAATCGCCCTTACCTGACGTGGACCGTACAAATCGCGTCCTCATACCCCGGTCCGGATCGTACTCGTCGGATCGTACGGCATGGTGTTGATGCATCACTTGGTGACTTGTTGCCGGCCGCGCCCCATCAGAGTGATTGCCGCGGCTTGTCAGGGAGGCGTGTCGACGTAGGCGGGCGGAAGCTGTGGCGGTGGGAGCGGTGTGTGTGTGAGACGCGGAGTTCGAGAGCCGGGAGGACCGGGAGCCGGGTGCTGTGGGGACTGCAGGGGGGCCTTGGGCAGTTGTACGTCTGCACGACTGTGGCCCCAGGAGACTCGGGAAACCCGGGGAGTTGAAGAAGCTGCACCGCGGTAAGGTGGCCGAGCGTAATTAGCGCACGTAAGGGGTGAGAGGCGCGGGGGCGTAGGGGCTGTCCGGGAGGCGGATATCACATCCCGTCGTTGACGGGTCCTGGTGTGCAGGCGCCCGGCGGCTCTTTCTCCCACGCCCTCCCCCTAACCACACGGAGTTGCTTTGAGCAAAGAGCCCCTCGCGTCCAGACCTCCCCCCGAGTTCCCCCAGTTTTTCTTCTTTTTTTGTGTACCCCTAGTGGCTCAGCGCTCCCACAGGGCTCTCGGCCGTGACTTTACCACCCGCACCCCTAGTCCTCAGCCATCCCCTACCTCTTCGCCCGTCATCCAGGCCATCTGCAGGGGATCACTAGTTTTGGGGCTGCTCCCCTTGCTCCCAACCCCGGAGCCCGCCCGGGTCCCCGACCACCTCGGCCAGGCTCTGCCAGCTTCTCCGCAATTACCCCCACTAAGAGTGCTCAAGCGCTCAGTGATTAAACTGCGCCACATAGCACGAAATTCCAGCTTTCCTCAGGCTTTTAGCTTGAATTGGAGGGGTGAGGGCAACAGCTGGTGGGGTCAAGGTTGGAAGGGTCGGGGGGCTCAGGGCGGGCTGGATTAGGTGAGCAGGGTGGTGCCATCAGCTACTTATAACATAGCTATAACCGCACAGACATAACGCACAGTGGTTAGACTTTAATAAGAAAAACCACGCTGAAAAAGAAAAACCCACTGTGAGTATCTGTAAGCTCGGCCCGGATCAGTTGAGCCCTGGGCTGGCCACATCTGACCACATCTAATCACATTGTGGAATATGAGGTCCGGAAAAGTCAGGAAATATACGGTGCCAATTAAGCGAAAGAAATCCAATCACCCCGAACCCACCGAGACGTCAAACGAGGCCAACCAAAGACAAAAACCCCTAAGTCTGCGGGACTACTTTAGAAGAAAGCCAGTAAAAACCGTGGCATTTGTCACAACCAGACTCTCAAACTCTGGAGGTGACTATATCAACACCCATAACACCGGTGCAATCTGGGTTGACCCAATTGGCTTCCCCGCAACATTGGGCATTTGAAATCAAAAAGGCGACGGAACCACCTGAAGTCTACGTCTTTGGATCTACCCATAACAATCTCTCGAGGAAGCAGAAAAAAGACGAAACCTCTATTATAAACAGAAAAAACTCTCAACATACTTATTCCACTCTGGGCAACTCTTCTTTGCCCCCAGCAGAGGACAAAGGATCATCTCACTCATTGCAAACTCAGCTGGAGGGTACCCTGTGTACAGCAACGGCCTGCTTAGTTCCAACACAGCCTCCCGATATCCGCTTGGTGACCCCAATGGAGTCCCCACCAGTTCTGCACCAACAAACAACGACGGCGCAAATACACGGGGAAGACAACTTTGTGCAGCCCAATAGCTACGAACCTCCTTCAGCACTACCAACATCAATCACTCCAACCGCGTCACCAGTATCAAGCCCCCTGCACATGATATTTTCGCCACCCGGTTAAACAAAGGTCCCACTGCAAAATCAGCAAGAACTGTCCGAATCGAACGATCGGCTCATCTCAGATTTATCTTTCTTCTTCAAGACCAATCAAAACTCTCGCAAGCATGTCCCAAATGACAAGTCTAACCCCGAAGAACACATAGCAACCAGCGCTTGGCCGCAACTCCTCCAGACCCTCCAACAAACTGTTAACGCACTAAATTACCACTCGGTAAAACTGGAGGTGCAGGTGGACCTATTAAACACCCTGGCTTTATTTACGTCCGGGATCGACAGCAAACTGGATAAACTAAACAATTTAATCTTAAGGGCCCAAGCTTCTGCGAAGCTCTCCCAACCAGTCTGCTGCTGCTCCCCAATCATAGACTCGCTTTCCCTGCTCCCAGAATGCCTGTCTACTGTCATAAGGGAAGTGAAGCTGATGAGGGGAGGAAACGTTAGTACTTCACCTCCCTCCCCTCCACAGCAAGAACAACAACACCTTACCCGGGACGGGCAGAGCCACCAAGGTCAACTACAACCAAAACTGACAGATGACAATGGTCCATCATGCACCTCAATCGGGCCCACAACTGGCCCAGACCAAGCCGTGACTGGGTCAAAAGCTAGTCCAGCGCCCCAGATCGCCTCAACAGTGGAAGTTCCCCCACCGTTCCCCCCAGTATGCAGTAAGAGAGAGCGCAAACGCCAACGTAAAAAGAGAAACAAACTCAGGGAAAGCACCAACGTGGTCCACCAGAAACCTTTTCCTCTTTTTCTAAAAACAGAAAATAAAAAATCTCTTACCACCACTAGTGCATTATCGCCCACGACAAACAATAACGGAGATTCCCCAGTGACAGCTATTCAACAACAAGCAAGGAGTCACCAGGTTCAAAGTACTGCAAATCTGGACCCAGAAACGGTCAACCCTTGCGTACCCACAGAAAGCATAACGACGACCCCAGACAAGACACGTGCAATTGGGCCCACAATGACAACAGGGAATCCCAAAGCTCCAACGGCTTTAATCTCATTCGTTTCAGACAATGTAAACTCAAGACCAAACTTCTCTAAAACCATTTGCAATAATCTAATAACCCCGACCAGTTATAGCCCATCGTTGAAGATGGCTACTCAAAGACCGACACAACAGACATGCGAAACCAAATCAGTCACACTACCCGAAAAACTGGACAACATGCCTCCAAATGCATCGGACGGGAGCAAAAACGATCCATCGCGCCATCAGATCCTACTGGCTCCCGAATATGAATCCAAGGGTCGGCATGACATTCTTAATAGATCCAACCTGATAAAACTTGTGGAAGGCATCCCAGGGCTTGCAGGGCTGTCAACGGACAACATAGATTACATCGAATTCCTCCCTCCCAGAGGTAACCAACCGTCTGAAGTCACTATGGTAACCTTTAACTCGGCCAGTTGGGTAGGAGCCTTTTTGGAACATAAGTCCATCCTGCGAAACTGGGGAATTAGAGTGTACCCATATTCCACACCAGGGTATCCAAGATCCCTGCTTACCAGACTAACGCCACCCAGACAACCGACCGCCTCCAAACCATTAGTACCAGCGAGGCCCTACTCCATCCTAAAAAACGCGTCAGGATCAGAATCTCACCCTAAACCATTTGAAAAAGAAGGTGCCCAGGTTGACTCAAGCGAAGGCTGGGGGTGGCTGCCAGCGCTCCTGTCCTCAAAAAATGCAAAGTGACCGTCCGTGGCCTGGAAGCAGGTGGATAAATATAAGCTCCCCGGAAAACCACACTCGGTAGCAGAACCACAGGCAAAAGAAGACAACAGACAGGGGCCGTCGTTGTTTTTATTGTGCTCATGGAACATCAGTGGGCTCCACCAAAAAACCTCTAATAATGACACTCTGGCCTTCATACGCAAACACGAAGCAATCGCACTACAGGAAACCTGGGCCACGGATGGCCGCCCCATTGCAGGCTTCATTGAATTCTGGAAGCCAGCACTAAGGGACAGCCATTACGGTCACCCTAAAGGCGGCCTGTCTACATATATCTCCAACAACCTAAAAGGCACATTCAATCAACTTCCATTTAAAGAAGACTGGCTATTAGGGGTCAAAATCAACCCGTGGAGGAAGCAGTGCCCACTCTATCTCATAAATGTTTATATCAACCCCAGTACTCGAACCAAAAAAGACCACCTGGTCCGCCTCAGTGAAATCATGAACGATCTTGCCATGGAACATCCTAACTCGGATTGTATCGTCACGGGGGACTTCAATACCAACCTATTTTAGGGGGTAGCCGCAGACATGGAAGGGCCCGGTCTGACCAACATCATCGAGGCCATGACCCAAACTAAACCTTTGAATCAAGCTCCCAATAAATTGGGTGAGCTTTCCGTGACGAGATTTTATAACGCAGGTTACCTGGTTATGAACGGAAGGTCAGCTGGCGACACTCCCCCAAATTGGACTTGGTCCAATGGAAGCAAAAAATCATATCTAGACTTCACTATTAGCAATTCCGCACTATTATTCAATCTGGACAGTTTCAGCATCCACCCTCGGTCAGAAAGTGACCACAGGCCGCAGGTCATCATTTTTAACACAAAGATAGAATTCCACAAAACGGCGCCTACAACCTACAAGGGAATATATACTGAAAATCTAAAGCGCCTTAAATGGAGCGAGAACAACAGCAAGAATATCTTAATAATAAGCAAGGACTTTATCAAAGGCAGATTTGATCAAGACGCCACCCCGACAGTGAAATGGTCGCAGCTTTGCTCTCATCTGATTAATAGCTTTCCGGCGACAGTGCAGGGCTCAAGCCGCACTCCACCAGTTGAGCTCACAGTTTCCATCGACACAAAGACTCTAAAGAGAACGAGAAACAACGCCCTAAGGTTATACTTAAAATTTCCAGGGAATAGCGCCTACTACATAACCTACCAACAAGCCCAAAAAGCATTTAGGAGGGCAATTACCCAAGAAAAAAGGGCGCAGGAATCTCAATACTGGGTCGAATTGGTGTGGGAGAGCAAGAAAAAAAACTCGAGGAAATTTTGGGGCCTCGTGAACCGCACCAATCTAAACCAGACAAACTCAGGCTCAGCAAATATCCAGGAATCGGAATGGGCAACATACCTAATGGCGCACTTTCAGGTTCAAGTTCACTCGGCCAACACTGGTCCACTTAGTGCATTTGGCACCTACCCTAATGTAACATCGAGCACTCCTTCAGTTCCAGCATAAGAGTCCACCTTGGAATATGTATTACCGGAAGAAAGAGTCATCAAAGTAGTGATAAAAGGGAGACAAGACGGAGCACCAGGCCCAAACGGCCTCCCACAGAGGCTGTTTAACTCAGACATTCCCTTCTGGTCCATGGAACTAACAGCCCTATTCAATTACACCCTGAGGACAGCCACAATCCCGGATTCATGGCGTGGCGCAATTATCCACCCTATTTACAAATCTGGATCACGCGCTGCCCCTAAAAACTACAGACTAATCGCCCTGCTGGACATAGAGGCGAAACACTATGCGGGGCTCATTCTGGAGGACCTTGGGCAATGGGTAAAGGACCACAACCTGATTCCACTGAACCAAACAGGGTTTGTTGCCAACTCAGGAACCATGACAAATCTACTTGCCGTTTCTACCATCATCGACAAAGCTATTTTAACATCTAGGACATTATTTTGCTGCTTTGTTGACTTTAAAGCTGCATTTGACAGGGTTCCCAGGGAGCTACTCTGGGAAAAACTGAGGCAGTGGGGAATTCCAGACAAAATCCTGAATCCCATTATCCAACTGCACACTAACACCTGGGTTCGAGTGAAGTTAGGGTCCGGCACGCATCTCTCGCGAAAAATCATGACCTCAAGAGGAGTTAAGCAGGGATGCGTGCTGGCCCCCCTTCTTTTCAATCTTTTCATAGCAGACCTGTCAAGCACCCTAGATAAAGTTAACAGCCACCCGCCCAAAGTAGGAGGCACGGCATTATGTAACCTTTTATACGCCGATGACCTGGCCCTGTTCAGCCTCACAAGGGTAGGGTTACAAAGGCTCCTTGACACATTGATGCAATACACGACGATTAATCATCTAGAAGTCAACATGAAAAAGACTCTGATTGTTCCTTTTGGTAAGAAACGTTATGGAGGTGGTGGCTGGTCTCTAAATAAAACAAGCCTTAGCACCGGCCAATCATATAAATACCTAGGCGTCCATTTGGACTCCAGGGGTAATCTTGCAAAGCAGAGTAACGTGATTGCAGCCAAAGCCACGGCACTAATGGTTTCATTGTCTAAGCTGTCGGCTAAACTCTCGGGCCCAACCCTTTCCCCTTTATTAGAAGTTTTAAGAGCAAAAATCGGCCCCACATTATCATATGGCATAGAGACCTTCAAAGGTAAAATGAACACTGTCTTAAATAAACATACAACAAAAATATATAAAAAAATACTCCACCTGCCAAGCTCTGCATCCCCAGCTCAGATTAGATTAGAGTTGGGGCTAATAAACTACGATGCCCAGAATCTTGGCACATATCTCAAACTCTGCCATAAATTAAGACAGGCTGAATCTGGCACACTAGAATTTCTAGTTTGGAAAGAAATTTATGAGTGTAACCCAGGAGGATCATTTGGCCGTCTCCTGAAGGATTATATACATCAGATGTCAGCCGCTGACCTCTGGGCCCTGAATCCTAGCCAGTGTGCCTTTAAAAATGCAATTAAAAAATGTGTGAGATCGATATCTCTCGCTACTGATAAAGCCTTCCTTACGAAACGCAGCCATTCTTGGGCAGTAGTTACCTCCTACAAACAAGTATCCGCAGCTACGTATTTATCCACCACCTTTTCACTCCATTTAAAACGCTGCTTCATCGCCCTAAGAATGGGGGACTGGCGCTTCCTCCAAAATCTACCCATCTGGCGCCGTATAGATGAGGACACAACCTGTAGGGGATGTGGGTTAGCGACAGAATCAATTATGCACGTGGTCTGCATCTGCCCTACCTTTAATTCCCAACGCAGGTGCATGCTTAGATCAGAATGGAACAGGTTGGGGGTTCGGACCTGCAGGCATGCCATCATTGCCGCTCTGTGCACGAACAATACTGTTTTAAACATTAAATTTGCTAAATTTGTTCAACAAGCGTATTGCTGCCTTAACATCAAGAAAACCGCCAAATCCGTAACATAATCTCCATCGACCAGGGGGGTAATAAGACCAATCGAAACCCAGTTGCACGGTTTGATTTTACAATTGAATACGATGGGAGATGCTTGTGACATGTCAGGTCATCTTTTTACAACAGTTTAAAGTCTTATTTCTTTTTATGCTATTTATGACTGTATGGGTTTCTCTTTTAAATCTTTTTTTTTTCTCATAAAACTGTACATAATGTGATTTGGGAAAAACTTTTAAAGATATTGTTTTTATATCTAAATAAAGATACTTGAACAGAATCGTACGGTTCACTATGAGGGTCCGTGTCGTACGGTTTCAGCCTTGCAATTCGTAAGGTTCGCGACGATTCAGACGGATTGACGAGATACGGATCGTACTACGCGATTCGGTCGGACGTGTACGATTCGTACGGAGAGGGCTCTGGATACGATTCGGGCGGACGCTTTTTTTCCCGAATTGTTATCGGCCCCAAAGAGTGCATTTTATCCAATAAATATTGGAAGTTAAAGGACATCCCTATGATACCAGGACTGTTTCCACAGAAGGCTTGGGAAAAGATAGCCTTGGATTTTGTGGGAATCATAAATGCATTGAACAAGGAATTGTGATATATGATTGTCTTGGTAGATTATTTTTCTAAGTGGATATACTATGATAAGTGGAGGAAACGTGCACTAGAACGGCTATTTATTTCTTGTCTAAAATGTTTCTATTGAAGGTCCACCCGCAAAATGAGTTACTGATAATGGTGTACAATGGATTTCTGCTAAAATGGAAAGTTTTAAAAAAAGATTAAGGAGTGAAGGACTATACTGTTGCTCTGTATAGTGCACAAGCTAATGGTGCTGTACAGGTCCTGTGCCAGCTCCCCACGCCAGGCAGGCAGGTCTCCTGACTGCCAGCTGAGCTTTCACCTTCCCTTCCTCTTTTCTCCCCGCCGCTTTGTGTCTGTGTGACACTTCCACTCCATTCCCCAGCATGTGTGCAGTCAGCCTCATTTTGATAGCCTGCCCAGCATTTATTGTGTGCTTTGACTGCCTCCATTTGTGTTACTGTTCCACTGTAACTGCTTATTTTATTTGGTGTCTTTTGTCTCTCCCATGCGGTTTCCCACCTCCCGCAATTTCCTCTGCCTGCTCCTGCCACCCAGCGCCCCACTCCCCCTCCCAGGACCTACTTAATAGAGGCTGCAACGCCACCCATTGAGCAGGTCATGTGCCAGCTTCCCATGCCAGCCAAGCAGGTCTGCTGAGCGTTCGACTTACTTCTCTCTGTTTGCTGCCTCCTGTCTGCCAGTAAGTGTCTGTGTGAATCTTCTACTCACCTCCGTTCCCCAGCGCCTGGTTACAGTTTGCCTCATTTCGATGGCCTACCAGCATTTGTTGTGCCCTTTGCCTGTCTGCATCCGTGTAACTGTGCCCCTGTAACTACTTAATTTTGGCGGTGTCTTTTGTCTCTCACATGGCATTTCCCATCTCCTGCCGTTTCTCCTGCCCGCTACCCCCACCCAGTGCCCTACCTTGCCCCCCTCCCAGGAACTACTTAATGGAGGCCACAGTGCAGCTGCGCCGGCGGTGCGCCAAATTCAAGCCCATCTTTTCCTGTCCGCACCTGGTCCTCCCACCTTCTACCGCTACACCCCCCAAGGAACTCCTGGACCCAGGGCACCACAACAGCTGCTTCATGTCATCCCCACGATCAACTAAAGGGCCCTTTACCAGACGCCACTGCCAATTTGCCTGCCACACAGGGCTACTGGCCTGCCATGGACCCCGCACCGTTTCCGTTCAGAAGCCGAAAAACAAACCGGAATGGCTCCAATGCATCCTGCTTAACACCCGCTCATTCTGCAAAGACGCCCCGGGAATGTGGGACACCATCACCACTCTCTCCCCAGATGTTGCTGTCATCACAAAACTTGGCTCAACCCTCCTTGAACCCCAACATGACCACAGCCACTCTCGACGGCTATAAGATGATACACCGAAACTGCACCAGCAAACTCAGCTGGGGCATCGCCATCATCTTCAGGGAAACCATCCGATGCATCATCACCAACGACGACCCAATGACCCTCATGGAATACCACAACTTCCGTTTACAGGCCAACGCTGAGACCAGGATAAGAGTCACCCTCGCCTACAGGCCCCCAGGACCCTGACCAACCTTCTATGATACCTTCTCCAACCTCATCCCTCCCCCACTATTACATCCTACTCGGCGACATCAATTTCCACGTCAGCGACTCAAACAATGCCATCTCCATAACCCTCCTGGAGAACCTAAACAACCTTGTCCTCACCCAACGGGCCACCAAACCCTTGCAGAAAGCTGAACACACACTTTTAAAAAAAAGAACTTTATTTGTCATTTTCAGAAGCATCGCACATAAACCATCAGCAATGGAAAAAATACACACCATCTTACAGTACAAGTCACCCAAATTGACAGCCCTCGGCTCAAAAACAAATGTGGAGTCCAAAAGGGATGGGTTCGTCCTCAGCAATTGATCATATCTATCAAATAGCCCCAGATTCAATAACATTCCCACCCGGCATATGCAAGCAGTGTTCAGTAGCAGCGCATAAGGTCTAACATCAACACATGCTAGCCCACTCCTTCTGGGTACAGTTGATTGTCCAATTGCTCCTGTCGTTCTGCTGTGAGCTTAGCAATGTATGTGCGGTACGGCCCCCATATGTCCAAGGGTCTAGATGATGTATGGATGGTGGAGGAGTATTCGACACAGTTAACATTGCAGGAGGCCAAGCTCTTTAACCAGGATTGCACCGTCGGGCTTCTTGGGGAGCACCAAAGCAAGGCCACCTCTCGTTTAGCTAACAAGAAGCCCAGTGTTGCAAGTCTCCGAACTGCTAGTGGGAAGTTTGTCACGAAGCCTAGCAAAGCAATTTCGGGTGTCGGAGTCAGGGGGACGCCTAGTATTTTACCAAATGTGGTGTGTACCTGTAGCCAGTAGTCTCGCAGTCGGGGGCAGGTCCATGATAGATGAGCAAAATCAGCATCTGCAGTTTTACACTTTGGGCAGTTAGGGGAGCGGGCGGGGTCTATCTTGTGGGCCAAAGCAGGGGTGTGGTACAAACGCCTCAGGAACTTAAAATGAATGAGCTTGTGCCGGGTGTTTATTAACACTTTTCTGGTTACAGCGCAGCACTGAGCTCATTCTACATCTGAGATCTGTTTCCCCAGATCCTTTTCCCATGCCAGGCGGACCTTCGCATCTGCTGCGGAAGTGGCTGCGACGCTGAGTCTGTAAAGTTTAGTAACCATGTGTGCCCCTGATGGATGTTGAATGACAGTAGTTAGAGGTTGCGCCTCCTCTGGAGCTAGCGGGAAGGTGGGAAATGTAGCTCGCAATAAGGAATGCAATCGGGACAGTACAAAGGAGTCCATAAAGGTGCGGTCCTGGAGGCGGGGGTCCTCCGTCAAACTAAAGGCATGCCCGTCCGGGAATAGGTCACCTACTGTGTTCAAGCCGAATTTGGAGAGTGTAGTGCCAGTGATCGGAAGCCAGTGCGCATTAGGGAGGGGGAGGTGTGGGAAGTATAGTATATCAAGTTTAAGTAGCCTCCGGAGTTTCTCCCATGCCCAGCATGTGGAAGATACCGTTTGGATATCTTGGGGGTCACGCGGGATTCCCTTCGGGAGCAGTGTAGCCAAGGGGTGGGGTAGCACCAGGTCTGCCTCAGGCTTCAAGAATAGTATGCGCGCATCTGGGTGGAACCATGGGTATGCGAAGGAACATTGTGCTGCCAAAAAATACAGGTAAAAATCGGGTACTCCCAGGCCACCCCTCTCGTAGGGCAGGGTCAGAACGTGCCACGCAGCTCGAGGGGTTTTGTTACCCCATATCAACCGCAGTAGCAGTGTTCGCAGCTGCCTAAAGAAGATTTTAGTCAGAGGTATTGGAATGTTATTAAATAAATACAAAAACCGGGGCAGTACCACCATTTTCACTATGGCAATGCGTCCCACCATAGAGAGCGGCAGCCGGAGCCACTTGTCAATGTTATCTTCTAAAAAATCTAGTGCTCTGCCATAGTTGAGGCGAATAATGTCCACAGTGTTAAGATGGACGTGTATACCCAAATATTTCACCGAATCATCACACCACTCCAACGGGTATTCGCAGTCCCAGGGCGTAGTGGCGGGGGTCAGCGGGAATATGAGGGATTTGCGCCAATTCATGCGCAGCCCGGAGTAGGTGCCAAACCGCGTAATTTCCGCTAAAAGCGGTGCCAAGTTGTCGGCTGGTGCGCGGACATAGAGGATTAGATCATCCGCATACAACGACACAAGCAGAGGACCGGTGCGAAATTGTAGGCCCCGGAAGCTATGGTTTTCTTGGAAGTGACGAACCAAGGGGTCCATCGCCAATATGAATAGTAAGGGGGACAATGGACACCCTTGTCTCGTGCCTCTGGACAGGGAGAACGCCTTTGTGATGGTGCCATTCAGGCGTATACGAGCCGTGGGATTAGTATACAGCAACGCCACTGTGGAGACAAAAACCTCCGGCATGCCCATTCGTCTCATAATTGATAGGAAAAAGGGCCATTCTAGGGAGTCGAACGCTTTTTCAGTGTCTAAAAGCACTGCGGCTGCCGGTGTGTTGGGGTCTATACGGTGAGTCACTGCGAATAAGGTACGCAGATTCAACGAGGTGGATTGATGTGGCACGAACCCCGATTGGGCGGGGGATATGATGAATTCCATTAAAAGAGCCAACCGTGTGGCCACTATTTTTGCCAAAATTTTATAGTCTGTGTTCAATAGCGAAAGGGGCCTATAGGAGCCACAGAGGGTCGGGTCTTTACCGGGTTTCGGGAGCAATATGATTACCGCTTCCCTAAACGTGGGGGGCAAGATTCCCGTCTCCAGAGCCTCAGCATAGACCTCTATTAGCTCCGGCACCAGTTCCTCCTTGTAGGCCTTGTAAAAATCGGCCGAGAAGCCGTCGTGGCCTGGAGCAGCTGAGCCTCGTAGGGCGTCTATGGCCTCCACTACCGAGCCGGTTGTTATCGGGTGTGCAAGGAACTCTTGCATGTGTCTTTCCAGAGAGACCAGTGCAATTTCGTCAAGGTAAGAACCCTGGGCACGTAGGTCGGTGGCAATGGATGAGGAGTAGAGGGCAGTGTAATAGGTTAAGAAGGTGTGGGATATTTCGGGGGTGGTGTGTAGTAGCGTTCCGTCTGGGGTCGTTATTCCCGTTATGTATTGTGCCTGTCTCGGTGGGCGGAGTAGGTGCACCAGCAGCCTCCCGGGTCTGTCTCCCTCCCCATATTGCCGTGCCGAGTGTTGTGTGGCTAGGAAGTGTAGCTCTCTATCGGCCGCCTCCCGAAACTCCAGCAGCAGGGAAAGGCGGCGCGTTTCGAGTGTCTCAGAGGGGTTTCGGAGCTGGTCATCCTCCACCATTCGGATGTCATTCTCAATGCGTGTAAGTGTGGATCTGATCGAGCGCAGAACTCCCACATGGGTAGCAATGCATACCCCCCTGATAGTGGCCTTAAACCCCTCCTACAAGGTTGCATGCGTCTCTACCGACCCCGTGTTTAGTTCAAAATAATCAACAATGGCAGTGCGGATTGTTTTGGTGAACACCGTGTCAGTGAGGGCCTTACCGGGGAATCTCCATTGCCGTTCAGAGCCGCCAGGTCTTGGGATGCCTAGTTGTAACGCCACTGGGGAGTGGTCCGACAGTGTACGCGGCAGCGTAGCGTGTGATGTCATCCATGTAGCCACCCCGGGGGAGAGCAGCCAGTAATCTAGTCTCGTCCAAGTGTTATGAAAGCTGGAATTGTGTGTATATTCCGGGGACTCCCCGTGCAGTCTGGCTTCAATGTCTATGAGGGAGTAGTCCTCACATATGTCCACCAGGACTGGTCTGGAGTGCTTCCTGGTGTCTGCAGCAGCCAAAGTCCCATCACGTGTGGGGTTAAGGAGTAAATTAAAATCCCCCCCGACAAGTATGTGGCCAGCGGCTATTGTGGTTAGTTTCGTCTGTAGGTCTTGAAAGAAGGCAGGGGGTGTCAGTGTTGGGGCCATATACATTTACCAGGGTAACCGTCTGATGAAACAATGAGCCCGTCACCATCAAGTAACGGCCCTCCGGGTCTCCTACCGTGGAGTGCAGTATGAAGGGTATTCTTTTATGTACCAAGATGGCCACCCCCCTGGAGTATCTGCTAAAGTATGAGAAAAAGCGGTGCGAACCCCAGCTTCTAGCTAGGAGCCGGGACCCCGTAGGATTCAAGTGTGTTTCTTGAAGAAACGCAATGTCGACTGTATGCCTGCCTAGATAGTTGAGAACCTGCCTGCATTTCCTCGTGTCATTTAGACCCCTGACATTCCATGACATCAGGGTAATCAGGGACGAGTCATCCCGCCTGGGCTGTCTAGCCATGAGTGTTGGTGTCTATATGTCCAATCCAGGGTGTGTCAGGGTCTACTGCGACGTGCGATGGACTGTGGTGTGTGTTTGCGATCTGAGTGCAGAATGATTTCAAACTAACCAATAAACTTTCCCCACCCCCTCCCCCCACCCAGCCTCCAAACAACCCAGGGAGGCATATCCCCATGAACCACGCAGCGAGCCAAACAAAACACAGGGTTGCAAAGTACATTGACAAAGTATAGCTCAGCTGCAATAAGTAAAAGAGTAGTAAGACAACCGTGGCATCCGCCATGGGGTGTGGCAACGCCACGCCGGTCGGGGAGTGAACAATATTTGAGAATCTAAGCTTGTGTAACCAAACCAGTTTGGGCACCTGAAAGGCAATAAGAGTAGATTTTCAGCCTGAAATGTCTAGGTGTAATGTTCAGCCATTGCCCGTCTCGGCAAATAAATCGTCGCTGGCCTGGGAGGCATTCCTGATCGGGGAGGCCGGCGGGTGTGTCTCAGACCGGGACGGGCCCTCATCTCGTCGCTTGTAATGTTGGCAAAATTTCTGAGCCTCCGTCGGTGTTTCAAAAATGCGGGGCCTGCCCTCAACGTCCACCTTAAGTCTAGCTGGGTAGAGCATTCCGTAGCGTAGGCCAAGATTCCGTAGTGTGGCTTTTACTCCATTGAACTTTTTGCGCGCCTCCTGGACCGTGAAGGTGAAATCAGGAAAGAAGGAGAGCGTGTTGCCCTGCCATGTCACCACTCCACGATCCCGCGCCGCCGGGAGGACCGTGTCACGGTCTCTAAAGTTCATGAAGCGAGCTATGATTGGGCGAGGCGGGAGACCCGTTCTGGGCCGGGGCCCTAGTGATCTGTGGGCACGTTCCACCACAAATCCCTGAGTGAAGGAGTCACGGCCAAAGAGCTCAATAAGCAACTTTTCAACAAACGTGTCCATCCGGCCAGTTTGCGTCGTCTTCGCCATGCCAGTGATACGTACGTTATTTCTTCGTCCCCGGGCCTCGAGATCTTCGTTTTTGATGGCCACTTCCTTGAGGATCCTCTCCACCCTCTCCAGTCTTTTCAGGGATTTCGCCGCGCCATCCTCCACATCAGAAATCCTGGATTCTACTAGGTCCAGTCGTCGGTCGTGTGCCTGGATCTTGGAGCCCATGTCCGCCATGCGGCGCTCCAGACTGTCAAATCGCCCATCAAGTGCCTTGAAACCAGCCCTCATCTCCGTCATCATGGCTGTCATGAGGGAAGTGGCATCCTCTTGGTCTTCACCCCCCTTCGCCTCCGTTCGGGCCTCCAGTGGGGGGTCAGCGATGGGAAGGGAGGCTCCAGCAAAGTTCAGTTTACGCTGATTTAGGTCGCGTTTTCCCATTGCGGCCGTGCTGCAGGGCCACCCGGCCCAGGCCTTCGTGCGTTTGCTTGTTCCCTCGTACCAGCGTTTTTCAAAACGGCCGTGCTGTTGTGTCGGGCGATGGACCGTGCACCCTCGATGGAGGCTGAGTAGAGCGCAGCTCGGTCCGAGTCCCAGGTAGCAATGAGTGGCGGATGGTGTGCTGTGGGCCAGGCGAACAGGAAGCCGTTTTTCTCAGGCACCCACGCGGTCTGTCAGGCCAGGCGGCGTGTCGTTTGTCCCCTCACAAGCGCCCCGGGGAGCAGGGGGGGGCCAGTAGCGCCGCAGACATGAGGCCGGGCAGCGAAGGCGTCAGCAGCACCCAGAGCGGCCCGTAGACCGACCGCTAAGCAACCCGCCCCCAGCGCCGGGTCTATGTCCCCGCCGCAGTCCTAATGGAGCTCCCGGCTTAAGCCCGCCTCCAAGGCCGAGAGGCCCGAAAGCAAGTCCGGTGCAGAGCACCGCCCAGAGGGAGCCGGGTAGCAACAGGCCCGCCGCGGAGATCAGCCCCCAGCCCTCAGGATGCGGATATTACCGCGGTCAGACCCCGCCGGTCACCCGGGCGCCCCACGCGCAGCTCGCCCTACCTCCGCTCCGCACTGCCGTGGCCTCCCGCGTCTTGCCCGGCCGTTGGTCGGGTCGCCGTATCTTCGGATCCGCTGCCGCCACCTTCACCAAATTTGCATCTGTCGTGCTGTAGAGGATGTTGTACAGGATCGTAGGTTTGGATGCACTGCAGGATCGGGCGTTACTGCATTATTCGGGCGTTAAGTCCCCCGGACCGGCGGAGCTTCAGCCAGAGGCGGCCATCTTGGTCTCCTCCTCGGCCACGCCAGCTGAACACACACTTGATGCCATTTTTACCTCCAGCAACAGTTTCGAATTCACTCACAACACTGAACTCACCTGGGCTGACCACATCATTATCCACTTCACCATCTCCAACCCCCAGCACACCATCGCCAAACACCACCTCCCCCCCAACCCGCACCGCAGCTGGGGTAAAGTAACCAAGACCCCGTGGACACATGCCCTTATGATCAAATAACCCAAGATGTCAGCAGACCTTGACCAGGCCGTCCAGAACTTCTCTGCCTGGATCACCAAAGGCGCCAACAAAGTTGCACTGTGTAAACCAGCAAAAGCCATCAAATCCTCAAAACAAGCCAGTTGGTACATCCCAGAGCTCAGACCCACCAAGCACAAATGCTACCTACTCGAGAAGCTGTGAGGTGCCACTAAGAACCCCTCCGACCGAGCCACCCACAAAGCATCACTCCGCAGCTATCACCTGCACTTCAAGGAAGCCAAGAGAGCAGCCATCACTAACTGTATCGTCGACACAACGGCCAACCACATGACGGAGCTCTTCAAAATAGTGAACTAATTCTCAACCCAACAGCCACAGACAACACCATCCAGCCCTCAAACTACTTCCACAGCAAAATCGCCACCATCTACAACAACTTCGACCCCCAACCCACCTCTTGGAGCCTCGACAACCCCAACCTCTCAGCGAACACCAACATTATGATCACCACCTGGTCTCCACTCACCAGTCAGACCACCAAAGCCATCCTGTCGTCCATCCACTCAGGGGCTCCCACCGACCCCTGCCCCGACCATTTTTTCTACCTCTGGACCAACCCAATCAGCACAGAGATCACCAACATCATCAACACCTCCATCTCCACAGCAACCTTCCCAGAAAGATGGAAACCCACAGACTTCAGACCCCTCCTAAAGAAACCCTCAGCCTACCCCAGCGACCTCAGAAACTACCGGCTGATCTCCCTGCTCCCCTTCCCAGCTAAAGTACTCAGGAAAGTCATCAACAAACAACTCTCAGAATACCTGGAACACAATAACCTCTTTGACACCTCACAGGATTTCGTACCGACCACAGCACTGAAACTGCACTGATCGCCACCATAGATAACATCACAACTCTCCTCAACGGTGGTGAAACTGTAGCCGGGATCCTCCTTGACCTCTGCTGTGTTCGACACCGTCTCCCACCACACCCTCATCCACAGACTCTACACCATTGGTATACAGCAAAATGCCATCAAGTGGATTGCCTCCTTCCTCATAGGATGCACACAGAGCATCTGACTACCTCTCTTCACCTCTGCACCCAAGGAATTATATGCGGAGTACCCCAAGGGTCATCCCTCAGTCCCACACTGTTCAACATCTACATGACCTCCCTCACAGACGTCATCACGTCCCATGGACTCAACATAATCACCCATTAAGACGGCACTCAACTAATCCTCTCGCTCACCGAGGGACCCTCCAGCACCATGACCAATGCATCCAAATGGCATGAGAGACAACTGCCTCAAAGTCCACTCCGACAAAACTGATCTTCGGGAAGAACACCTCTGCATGGGACCACAGTTGGTGGCCTGCAGAACTCAGACCTACTTCCACACTGACCAACCATGCACGCAACCTCAGCATCATCCTCAACAGCCAACAGACCATGAAACAAGTCAACGCAGTCACCTCTTCCTGCTTCCACACAGGTGCATGCTCCGCAGAATCTACAGATGTATCCAATCAACACCAAAAAGATAATCACACAGACACTCATCACCAGCTGCCTCGACTTCGGCAACGCTCTCTAAGCTGTAGTCTCCACCCGGCTCCTCAAAAGACTCTAGACCATACAGAACGCTGCAGCAAGACTCATCCTGGACGTCCCCAAATGGATTTGCAGCACTCCTCCCCTCAGAAACCTCCAGTGGCTACCCATCTAGAAAAGATGCCAGTTCAAGACTCTCACACCCGCCTACAAAGCTCTTCCAACCAAGGACCATCTTACATCGACCATGGACTGAACTTCAATCTGCCCTCATTACCCCTACGCTCCGCCTCACTTGCCCTAGCATAAAACCCTCTCCATCTGTCGCTGCCTCAGTGGAGGCCACTCTTTCTCATACATCGCTGCCTAGAGCTTGAATGACCTTCGCCTCCACCTCTGAACAGCACCCTCACTGGCACTCTTAACTGCATCGATGCGGCGCATTTTCCCGCTGTGCGCTAAGAAATGCGGAATCCCGCGGTTCATGACGAGCTCAGCTCGTCATGAATGTACAAGAGGTGTACTTCATGACGAGCTGAGCTCGTCATGAGCGTCGATGGGGTTAAGGAAGAAACTCAAGACCTGACCCCCCTCAGCGCCCACATACCCTTAGGGGTGAAAGTGCTGCGCTGTATAAATGCTGATTGATTGATCGAGAGGGTCGATACAATAATCAGAGAAGGGTGTTCAAACTTCTCTTACATGTGGTCTGGATGTGGTGGAGTTTTTGAAAAGAAAAATATGAGCGCATCATAATAACTTGCATTTGGTTTTCATAGTTACAGATGAGGGAACAAAAAGGAGTAACATGTAAGTTACTTGATATGCATTATAGGATACGTTGCAAGAAACTACCATGTACAAGTTGCAAATAACCGCGCCGCCGGTCCCATGGATGTCGGCTAAATGGCCGTGTTCATCTCACAACACCCAGAAAGTGCTATTTATGTATGCAGCCGGCCTGTTGAGGTTGTAGGCGTGATTTTGTATATCTAATTGCAAACTGTGGAATAAAAGACTTACGCTATTAAAAAAAAAAAAAAAACTTGCATTTGGTTACAGGAAAAACACTTGTCAAGCACCACTGTGGGATACCGGCCTGCTTTTATTTTCTTCAAAAGATACACATGGTTGGAGTGTATGATTTAGATATCAAACCCGTCCCACCAAAAAGAACAAATCGTGTTGCATCCCTTATAATTCTGATGTTCATGTGTAATTTGTAACTAGGGCTCTGTGTTTTTTGTTTGCCACTGATCTAGACAGTTTTAATAGAGAAAGTGGAATCACTCTTGGGCGATAAAACATCATTCACTTCAAAGTAGTCACGTGGGGAACAGAAGTTAGCACATTCCTTAGAACGAAAGAGCAAACCGCAGGTAGCACAACTGGGAAAAACTCCTTCTACCTCTGGCAACTCCAATTCCAACTCCACTAACTTTATTGATCCGGCGTTGCCAGAAGTCCTGCCCTTTTCCATTTAGTAACAGATGTGCACCACTTGGACTAATAGATGGCCCAATTTGCACCACAGAGAAATGCAAACACAAACCAACCCTGCAGTGTTTTCTGTTTTTGCTGCTACTTCTGGTTTCAGTGACATCCCAATCGAGCATTTACAATCTGAGATAACTGACCTCACGTCAATGGTTCCTAAACTCTTAAACACAATGAAATTTTCAAGCAACGGCAACTTGACCCACTTCCCAGAGGCGAGACAAGGGTAGGGGTGTGTCCTATCTCTGTGCCTTCTGCAATCCAAGAAGCACTCATCGTAGGCCGAGCGCTCTCCCTGAAGTTATCGCCTGAGCTTCCACTAGCTCTGTTATCTTCCTCCCGCCTCTTTCTCATCTTGCCAACACTCCTGTTCTCTAGTCCAACATGTCTAGAAGAATTTTCCAAGAGCCAGGCTCTAGTGATAGCACCATGGTTTTGAACCCTCAAAATATTACGAGTGCCATCCAACCATCTTGTCCTCCTAGGAACTTCCATTGCAAACCACAAAGGTTTCTTCCTTCTCAAGATTTGCCCTCCTTCCAAAAAATATCCCGCCCTGTCGGTTTGGTTAAAAGTGAAATTCTTATGGTAAATGTTCCTAAGTTAACCGAGGCTCGACAACTTTTCAAAGACATGGAATCACTTATTAATAAAGTAATCTACTGGATTAGAAGGGTGAGGCTTCTATTCGATAATTCCAGATGATGTAGTGTGCGCAAAACTACCCCCTTTCCTATGTACTAATTGGAACTACATTCAAATCAATTTGACTTGTGCCACCATAGCAAACGCGCTTTTCTCTCTTGGTCTTAGATCCGCCCCGCCCCCGTGGCTCTACAAGGACTGGGAAGGGAGGGTTCTCCACCGCAAACATCACATCTTAAAGCAGTGGACAACTGAGCACAAATCAGTTACTTACCCCATCACCTCCCCAAATGCTTTTAGCCATTGTTCTTACGCTCCTGGTATGAAAGAGTGTAGTCTGGAGCCTCACTATCTTCCGAGTGAGTCCATCGCCAGCAAAACTCGCTTCCCAATGTGCCAAGATGACCTTGCAGCTCTTGCCAATAATTCTCCCAGCATCCATTCTGCGCACCTGGAGAGTCTTGCTTCTCCCCAAATTGCCAAGGAATGTGTAGGTTATTCCCATGGCCAATACAGCGAGCCTGGCCAACACAATGTCTCCGAACTCTCAAATCCAGATAATCTAAAGTTTGTTTCTTGGAACGTGGCTGGACTTAAAAACACACTATCTGAGAAGGACTGGAGTTTTTTCATTGATGGTTATGATATATATTTTTCCCAGCAAACTTGATGACAACCCATGCATTTAGGCCGGGATATAGATGTTTCTAGGTTATGGCAAAGAGCGCCTCAGTGGGCTGGGTATCGGGAGACCTGTGCACATGGGTTTAAAACTTCTATTCAAGGCTCAGTTAAGCTGATCTCTTACTCTTGCCATGATATTTTGATTTTTAATGTAGCTTGTGTAACGGTGATGATTTATTGATGGTAAATGTATACAATAGACCTGTTAGCAGTAATAGAGAATATACCAGATGGTGCTTCTTGGACCAATTTTTAAAATCAGCCAAGAAAAAGAAATGTATCCTAATGGGAGGTGAGTTCAATGTCTGTTTCAAACCTTCCCCACTTATTGATGACATCGGCAGGGAGGAGGATGCTTACTGGTGCATCCCGGCAATCGATATTCCCCCAGTTAGGCACTAGACAAAGGTAGTCTTCCAAGTGATTAATGAAAGACTCTCTGAAATCAGAGGGTCTTTCATTAAAAATTGGTGTGGGAAGGCCACTACACCAAAAACGGATGTATGACGTTACAACGCTGGCTATTACAACGCCTGCCTTTACAACGTGGTTTTTACATCGCAAACCTTTACAACGCATAGCGCTTAGAGGTGCTGGATAGTGGTAAGTATAATTTTCTATTCCAACTCCAGTCCCCGTAGACACTAGGGAAGGTGTTGGATAGAAAATTAAACGTATTCCCTATCCTAGAGCGCCCCCCAGTGCAATGCGTTGTAATGGTTTGCGTTGTAATGACCGCGTTGTAATGGTAGTGCGTTGTAATAGTTTCGTTGTAAAGGTTGTTCACCACCAAAAACGAATGAGCGGTTTGACGCCTTGCAGGTTTGACAGAGCACAAGCTATTAGTGCAGTGCTGCATGGCGCTGAACTATGGGGCCACAACCAAGTTGAAGATTTACTTACCCCTTTTAGAAGATCTTTGTTAAAGCTACTGCCAAGCTCCCCTCTATTACCCTTGTGCTTGGATCTAAATCTGTATAAGATGAGCGACAAACCCAGACTGAAACCCATCTTGTGTTGGCTCAAGCTTTGGTCTACCCAAGAACTGGCTCACTCTACGCAGCTTTAAATGGCGTTGCATATTCCTTGGCTAAAATATATACAGAGTTCACTAACTAAGTTGGGTCTGGAGAAGTTCTGGTCTGAACCTAGCGCAATCACCTCAATCGCAGTTTTGCTACTGAAAAAGCCCTTCTGGCAAACTGTGCAAGCAGTGGTGTATCTTCCCCTGGGTCATCCACTAATTCCTTTCTGAATATTCAAAGGGATTATTATTTTAAGAAATTTCTTGATTTTTTGCAAGCTCTGCTTACAAGAAAGTTTTATTTTCAGTTAACAATGGACCCCCTTCCTTAAGTCTCTCACAAGAACACTTGGGCTAATTCTTTGGCTAGCAAAGACTTCTGTCCTGTGTGCACTGCTCGCTGTGAAAACACCGAGCACCTTCTTTTCTTCTTTCCTTCGTATAAAATCCTGTGCTAAATGGATTAAACCTCTCTGCTTGAAAATGGGGCCAGACACTATCAGGAGGCTTTACACATCTGTAAAACTAACTCCAATCCAACAATAGTGCTCCCTGTGGCTAGCTTCCTGCAAGCAGCTTGGTTTATAAAAAGTATATGCATGACCATATAAAGTCCGAGCCATGGACTAGATGCAATTTATTGTTTAGACCTAGGGAATGCTTAAGCAGGATCATTTATTGTCTTAAATTATTAGAGATTCTCAATTGCCTTTTAATAAATGTGTAGCTTTTCTCGTAGTTTGCATTGGTTAGTACATTCTATATTATAACTTTTGACATATTAAGCTTTTGGCAAAAATACGCTAGAATCAGAGTGAGACACTTGCTGCCTATTTTGCCTATGATTCTGCATTGTTTTTAATACTTTTAAGTCTTTTTGGTATTTTACATTTTGTCATGTTTTTTAAGTCTTGTACCTTTGCATTGTTTTGTCGATGAATTCATGTAAATTCGAAAAAACATAAATATTTTTTTTAAAAAGGCAGCAAAGGGGGGGCGTGGCCAAGATGTCGGCCTGATCGGACGTGCCTTGTGTGGCTCCCCGGCCCTGATCCCCTTAGCACGGCGCTATACTCTAGGATACCCCCAAATACCCTGCATTTATCCTGCTTTGCTGGGGGGTGCGACTCCCGACACCCCCGAAGTTGAATTTCGGAGCCGCCGAGGCCCCCGCTGTCCCGCAGCTGCGCCCACGGACGAGACCGGGAGCCTGGCCTCATGGCGGCGCACGGAGGAGCTTCTCCGATGAGCTTGGCGGAGATGGGGGGCGCTGCGGGCTCCCGACGTGCCTGAGACGGCGGGAGGAGACGTCGCCCGGGCCCAGGAGGCGGCCCTTTCGCGGATGCCGGGAGATCCCTGCAGCTACCACTGTCCGGTGAGGCGAATCCCCGCAACTCTGACCCCCGGCTTTCAGGCCTACGCAGCATTCCACCGGGATCTCCCCCGGCAAGCGGGCACCCGACGGAGTCTGCCGCGCTCCCCCCTGCCAGCTACCCGCGAGGCGTGCCCTGGCCCGGCTCTCCCTCCGGGGGCCGGGTGCTGCCCAGAACCTTACCCAGAACCCTCACCCGAGGACGGCGGCGGTGCCTGACGGGGCTGCCTGCTGACGCCGGCTCCAGCTCCACGCTGCACTCGAGCCCCCGGGCCTGGGCCTGGCCTCGCGGCGCCGGCTCTATCGGCGCTTGAGGGGATACCCCGCACCACGCAGCAGCTCTGCGCCCTCACCTCTGCCTGGAACCTCACTCCGCCTGGGATCACCGCCCTGGGGCTGGGCCATCGACGGCTGCTACTGGGATCCTTGCGCTGGTGCGGAGCCTGTGCCTAGGGGCAGGCCACGAAGTGCCTGAGGGGCCCATCCGGCGGCGCTGATACCCGAGCCCTGCCGCGCCGAGGCTGGTACCTGCCGCCTCCCGCCTCCACCTCCCGGCCGGCCCCCCTGAGATCGGCTGGGGGCCCTGCGGGTGACGCTCGAGGTTCGGCGGGCCTGATGCTGGAACCCGGGCTTGGGGCTGCTCTCGTACGCCTGGGGAAGATCGCCGACTCCGGGGCTTGCGGAGCCTGCAGCACGGATGCCGCCCCACTGACGGACCCCCCTTCACCACACTGAGGGGTCAGACCTGCCCTCACTACCCGTGACGGCCCACGCGCCTCTTCAGCCATCTCTGCCCTGGGATTGCCGCGAGCCCCCGGCACGGACGTTCCCCCCGGCCTGGACACGCTGCCTGCAACGCACCCTGGCCCTGCTGCTGCGGAGCTTCACCCAGCCCGGACATCTTCTCTGCAGACACACCGGCAACTTCGCCCGACCACGCGGCTCTCTGCTGCTTGCACCCCGCAGTTTCCCGGACCACGTTTGCGGCCTCTGGGCTTACCTACCATGGCTCACTCTAACCGTAAAGGGAATCGGAATATTGTGGACTTAATGCAAAAATCTGCATCGAAAGCGGAGAAGACCCAAACGGCTGCCTCCCCGAAACCTCGGGCGAGCCCCGAGAATCAAGAGGATGACACTACCCCCATCACCAAGGCCTTTCTGGCCTCCCTCTTCAACACCTTGAGGGAGGACTTCCAAACCCTAAAACAAGAACTCGCGGGGGAGCAACGTGAGCTGCGCCGGGACCTGGACGGTCTGGGTGAGCGGGTGGCTTCGATGGAGGAAGCGGATAGCGCACACAGCATGGAGGTGGAGAGGCTGCAGCAGGAGATCCTTCGGCTTCAGGACCAACAGGTGGACCTGCAATCACACTCAGAGGATCTCGAGAACCGCTCCAGGCGGAACAACATTAGGATCCGCGGAGTCCCTCTGAAGGCCGAACAGCCTACTCTGGTTGAATACTTACAGGAACTGTTTAGGGACATATTGGGTGAACCCCATGACTTCATGATACGAATTGATAGGGCACACAGAGTGGGCGTGGCGCGCCGTGCCCCGGCCCCCCCGCCGGACATCTTGGCTTTCCTCCCGGATTTCCCCATCAAAGAACGCATCCTACGAGAGGCCCGGGGTAAACAACCTATCCAATTCCGTGGAGTGCCCGTAGCCCTCTTTCAAGATCTTTCCTCCATCACGCTACAGAAGCGCAAATCCTTCCGGATAGCCACCAATTTCTTAAGAGACAATGGTGTACCCTACTCCTGGGGTCACCCGTTCCGCCTGATCTTTAAGTGGAAGGGTTCGCTTCATCAACTCCGATCGCTCCAAGACACCTGCGCCCTCCTGAACATTGAACTGCCTGAGAGTCCCGGATCCGGGAACACATCCCCACACAGATCGCAAGATGACCCGCCCCGGCGACCACGGGACGGCTGGCAGATGGTGCGCCGGCGGCGCTCCCCGAGGAGTGTCTCGAGGCCGGATCCTGCCACGGTCGCCCAGGAGCGGGAGGCAGCAGTGCAGGAGGTAGCAGACAACACCGCGACGGATCAGTAAGACACTGTGACTTTGGGGGTTTTCTTTCAAGCTGCACTATCCTGGGGTGTCGGGTCGGGGAGCTGCCTACTCGGCCGCTGCCATGGTACTCCTACCTATGACTTTCTACGGACCTGTGTCACACACGTTTAGGCCCGAGACTTTAACTAGTTCTAAGTTTGGGGACTGTTATTTGGTTAATTCTGGGGAGAGGGAGGTGGGCGGAATGGGGACTGGGGACGCCCAACCTGTTGGGGTTAGGGAGGCTTCTGGGGGAAGGGGGGGTAGGGGGGACGAGGGGGAAGGAAGAGGTTGTGGGAGGGGCGCGGGGGTGGGGACCAGTATGCCGGGGACTCTACAAAATGCTCGCACGCTAACCATGTCTTTTCAAATGCTGCTGCACCAGGTGTTGTCTTACTTGCCCGTTCTCACCCCTTACCAGGATGACGGACACACTTAAGGTACTGTCCCTCAATGTCAAGGGCCTCAATAACCCGATTAAGCGGAGGGCGATTATCTCCTATTTAGAAGGCTCGGAAGCTGATATCTGCTTGCTGCAGGAAACTCACCTTCTGCCCAAAGACTGGCATAGGATGCGCTCCCGAGCCTTTCCCCAGCAATTCTTTTCGTCTCTCCCGTCCAAGAAAGCAGGGGTTGCCATTCTAGTGTCCCGACGCTTCCGGGGTAGGGTGGGTGCTAGGTCTGGGGAGGTGAGGGGACGCCTCCTGACACACGCATTCCATGTGGGGGACACCATGTTCACGATAGGTTCCATCTATGCTCCCAACACGGGCCAGGAGGCATTCCTCAAAGCTGCACTTTCCGAAGCTCTGCAACCACCTCATTCACAGCTGCTCATAGGGGGGGACCTCAATCTCGTTATGGACACGCACATGGACAGATCAGGACACCGCTATGGTGATACCGGCGCGCTTTCAGATACAGGCAAACTATGGTTGCAAGAAAGGGACATAGTGGATCTCTGGAGAACGGCACACCCCAACACGACACGCTACACCTACTACTCCCACGTTCACCACACATACTCGCGCCTGGATCATATCTTGGGCCCCTCGGAAATGGTTCCCCACATTGCCGACATTTCCGTTGTCCCAGCTGCCCTCTCTGACCATGATGCGGTGGAGCTTACGCTCAGGGTACCTAGGTCCCCGCGCGCTCCTGGCACATGGAGACTCAACGAGCCCCTTTTACAACGGCCAGCTGTGCTTGAGCAACTCCGTAACTGCATCTCGGATTACCTTGTCACCAACGACTCCCCAGCGGTTTCCATTTCCTCTCTCTGGGGTGCCCTGAAAGCTGTGGTTAGGGGGGAACTGATAGCGATTGCTGCCGCCGACGCTAAGATCCGCAAAGAAAAGAGGACTGACCTCACCGCGCAGGTAGCTGCATTGGAGAGGGCTCACGGCCGTACGTGCGCTCCGAGAATCTGGCGTCAGCTGAAAGCCGCTAGGGCGCAACTGGCCAGTCTCGACACTGACAGAGCGGAATTCGCTGCTCTTCGTCTCCGTCACACTTACTACGTGGGGGGCAATCGCACCGGACGCCTCCTGGCAAGCGCCTTAAAAGCTAAGACTCAACGCTCGAAGATAACCGAGCTGCGGGATGATTCCGGTAATACTATTGCGGATGATTCGCAGGTAGCGTCTGCCTTTCGTTCCTTCTACGCCTCCCTGTATAGCGCGGATAGAGTATCCCCTGATGCTGTTAATGAGTATTTGCTGTCGGCTAATATCACGCCTCTTTGTCCGTCGAGCTCGGAGGCCCTGGATGCCCCCATTCGCCCGGACGAAGTCCTCGCCGCCATTTCGCGTCTCCGCCCGCTTAAGTCACCGGGCCCTGATGGGTTTTCATCCGGCTTTTATAAAGCTTTTGGCCACACTCTGGCTCCCATACTTGCGAGATTGTTTAATTCCTTTGAGGGCCCAAGCTCCATACCACCGGACATGCTGGCGGCTGACATGGTGGTCCTACCCAAGCCGGGTAAACCCCCGACTCACTGTTCGGCGTTCCGCCCCATTTCCTTACTCAACCTGGATCTGAAACTGTTCACGGGGGTGCTGGCGGCCCGCTTGGGCCCCTGCCTTCCGGGAATCCTGGAACCTGACCAATCGGGCTTTGTCCCGAATCGCCAGTGTAGTGATAACACCAAGCGTCTGCTGCACCTCGTGGACAAAGCCCACTTCCAGGACTCGGAGTCGGTGTTGCTGGCCATTGACGCGGAGAAGGCGTTTGACCGCGTCGACTGGACCTACCTGCAGGCAGTCCTGCAGCGCTATCGTCTGGGCGACCGATTCCGAGCTTGGATCGCCAGCTGCTACCACCGCCCTGTGGCTCGAGTCAGACTGGGTTGTCTCAAGTCGGATCCCTTCGAGATACAAAGAGGCACCCGCCAGGGGTGCCCTCGCTCGCCCCTTTTATTCGCGCTTTATGTGGAACCCCTGGCGCAGACAATCCGAGACAACCCCCGCATCAGTGGCGTCTCCTTCGGCCATGAACCCCATGTGGTGGGACTTTATGCTGACGACATTATAGCCGCACTGGACCGACCGTCCACCTCCGTGCCGGCTTTCCTGGAGGAACTGGATAACTTTGGAGCGGTCTCCGGCTTCAAAATCAATCGGGGGAAATCCCTGATACTGCCCTTAGGCAGCTATGCCCATTCTAACACCCCGCTGCCTGATTTCGGCTGCGATCTGCAGGTCTCCCCACGACTCCCGTACTTGGGCATCACTCTTACCTCGTCCACGGAGTCGACGGCCACTCTTAATTACACCACGCTATCCTCCCAGATTCGAGCCGACCTCGCACGCTGGTCGAAACAACCTCTCTCTCTACTAGGCCGCGTAGCGGCAGTGAAAATGTCCGTTCTACCTAAAATATTGTATATTTTTCAGACCCTCCCGGTCATGCCGCCACCGGGGATGATAGCCGCCCTCCAAGGTGCTCTTCACCAGTTTATCTGGAAACAGCAACGCGCACGGCTGAACAAACAAGTGGCGCATAGACCTGTGGACGAGGGGGGTCTCGGAATCCCTAACCTCCTACGATACCTATGGGCCTCACAGCTTCGATACTTAGTGGAATGGTACAGACCCGAATCCGAAAAGAGATGGTTGTTCCAGGACAGGGCAATGGCCCAGACATCACTGTGGAAAATCCCATTCCTTCCTCGCCAACATAGGCCGCGCTATCTCCTCCGCTCCCCTATCACGCGCACTGTCATGAAAGTCTGGGACTCGGTAGCTGTCCGGAGGGGACTAACAACCTTCCCTTCCCCACTTACTCCACTTTTTGATAACCCTGAGTTCCCACCGGGAAATGACCCCCATGCCTTTCCGCAATGGCGCTCCACAGACTGTCGCTCAGCCGGCCACCTTTTTGACGTGAAGGGGTTTCTCCCTCTCGCTGACATTACACAGGGCTATGGCATAACCAAACCTCACATGTACCAATATTTCCAACTCCGCCATTGGCTTTTGGCCCCGGAGCGCGTCCTCCTGGTCGGCCGGCAGATGACACAGTTCGAACGCTGGCTCATTTCAAAGGAATCGGACAAACACCTCATATCAGAGCTATACAAGATGCTATCCCCCGAAGCAAATTCAGCTACAACGGCAGGGCAGAGGCGCTGCGAGTCGGAATTCGGTAGGGCACTCTCACCCAAAGAATGGGAACTGATATACTACAGAGCAGCACACACTACTCGCAACACTAGTGCCAGGGAATCTGCGGTAAAGTTAGCCATCTACTGGCATCTTACTCCGGCGCGACTCCATCAGGGCAACCCTCTTCGAAGCGCGCTGTGTTGGAGGGGCTGTGGTGAGAAGGGGACTCTGACCCATCTTCTGTGGGAATGTAGCATGCTGCAGGGCTACTGGAAAGCAGTTTTAGACGACATAGACTCTGCATTCGCAACCGAAATCCCGCGCTTCCCAGCGTACACTCTCCTAGGTCTGCCCAACGCGCTCACGTTTCCCTTGCGCTCACCTCGTGGCAAACAGATGGGCATCGCCATGCAAGCAGCGTCACAACACATCCTGTCGCTGTGGGGCTCCACCACGCTACCTACCCACACTGGCTGGTTACACAAACTGTGGTTCACACTAGGCATGGAACGCATCCAGGCCACGCTTACTCACACTGCTGACACATTCCAGAAAACCTGGCAGCCGCTTCTGTCACTCTTGTCCAGGGAATTTCACGAAATTACTTGCCCGAAATATCTTCGCATCCTGCGCCTTACGCACCAATCTCGAGACCCAACGTGCTCTGGCACGTCTTGAGGCGTGCACTTCTGTGAGTGCCACCACAGTAGCTCTAGACAAAAGGCATACTGGTCGGGGAGGAGGGAGGGAAGGGGTAGTGGGATTTGGGAGGGAGGCGGGGTGTTTTTCACTGTTCTGTTTGTTCTTTACTCTTGAAAGCCTACCTTCGTGGGCTACGGGCACTGCACCTCCGCTTGGGCATGATCTATATGCTTATCTGCTGACACGTAGAGAAGACATGTCTGTCTGTCTCGATCGCCAAATATGCCTGATGTGCGTATACTGCATTGTGTTGCCCATTCCTTGTGTTCTTAAAAACTCAATAAAAACATTTGAAATTAAAAAGGCAGCAAAGGTCGATTAAAATGTATTACCCTTTTGCTTGCTTCATGCCAGCATTTCCACTGATGAACCACTCAATTATGTTTGGTGATTTTCCCTCCACCATTGGTCAAGTTGTTGTTGTAATATTGAATCTCTTCTTTCGATAGGTGATCAATGCTGATGATGACCTCCAGAACATGATCCGGCAATATGAAGAGCACCGGGATTCCATATTGACCCCAGACAGTATCCAGCGGTGTTTGTAAAATGGGGCCAGGAGAAATGGTGTGGATGACAGACTTTAGTTTCTAATACCCAAACCGATCATGTACTCCATGGATTGACTGCATCAGTTGAAGGGATACTAAACGAAAATTTGCTTCAGGAAGGAATCCATTCAGAAGGCTAATGGGATGTACGACTGGACATCAAATATCAAGTTAATAGGAATATTCTGTTACAGCAGGCACTGCTGCAATATTGGATCATGTAAGGGAAAATACTTGCATAGCAGAGATCAGTTGCAATTCCTGGTTCAATTGCTGTACTACCGCGGGATTCCAGCTATACGGGGTCTGTATATTTAAGCAGCCAATCTTTCCCAAAATGCATGTAAAAAGAAATATTTGCATTTTTTGGGAAAATCACATCAAATACTGTTCAGCTTCCAACATAGTCGCCATTAGTGATGATTTTTCTTGTCAAATACGTTTTTAGGTTCTTTGAGCCCACTCACAAAAACCATAATTTAATTTATTTAGATGAGGCATACTTCTGCTGCCCTTGTGAAGAGACACTGGTACCATTGGTGCTCCATACAGGAAGGGACTTCAGCCTGGCTTACATTACACTTTAGTGCATGTTTCTGTCTGTAGGAAAAGTAGGTTTGTTGTGATTGAGATTACTTCACATGATATTGATCCTGCTCCAGTGTGCCTGGTGTCTGCAATGAAGGCAGAACCAGTCATGCGTATATCAATCTTGGATTTGAAGCACGTTTCAGACAGGTATTTGTTTAGATTCAATTTAATTTAGATAGGAATGCAATTAAGCCATTGGCGTTCATTCCAGATTGAAGTCAGATTTTAATTTTGCTGCTTTTTGCTTCATCACAGAAGGAAATATTTGAAAATAAATGAAAATGTTTAAGTTAAAGACCTTTTAATTTATAGAGATAAATCATACAGGTTTGATTTGTTCTGTCAGACATAATTATGAGTGGAGTATATTGCCTGCAGGAGTTAATGTTAGCTTGGTTTCCTTGTTCCTAGATTCATGTAAGTGGTTGGTTGATTGGGCAATGGACTCAAGGCTTTAAATGAGCCAGGGATTGAAAACACATAGGAAATGTGTTAGAGAATGGAGCAGTCCGTTAGCTTGCTTTCGACTGAAGTGGATGTGTATTAATGCAGGCAGCCTTCGGGGAATTCTCAAGTTCCAGCTCTGGTTCCAGAATCATTGTTACATTCCGTTGAGAATGGTACCGCTCAAAAGGCTTGTCAATCAGATTTCAGCATTTTTAGTTTTTGACCAAAGTGAGAAGGTTGTATAGTGCCCAATACAAGAGCTTGTTTGAGAACCTAGCCTTGACACGTTCCTAACGCTTGGGAATCCAAGGGCGCTTGCCTTGATCTTTATTAGATCCATAGTTCCTATTCTCAGACATTCACTGTCAGTCTTTGGGCCAATTTTGGAGGTCAACGTAAATTGTAATAAATTTACTGTGGTGAATTCCGCATCTGCAGCTACTACACAATCCAGGCTTTGAATATTTGTATTTTTGTTTCTGGTATCTTATGTGAGAGTTGGTTTTATTTAGGTTAAATATTTCAGATGCATTTGTATTTTGCGAGTTCATGTAGATAATCAATATCACATGCAGTAAGTATGAAGAGTGGGGACAACCTTTTTCATTATTTAGCATTTGTTCATGGGTCCACTTAGTTCCTCTGGCTTCGTAAATATGAACTGTTGTGATGTTTGTTATGTTTATACGACTTGCATGGCAAAATCTGTATTTTTGACAGTATACCTTATGCACATTTTTCAAAGGTGGAAATCACGTGTTTATTTTTAGCAGCGAACTCGATTTGAAAATCATGAGGATAGAGTTGATTAACATGGCTTATTTTGGAGAGCCCAATTGTTAAAGGAAGGGAAACTTCCATCATTTGCTGTTATGTTCCATTGACTGATTATTGGTTTAGTCTTTTTTTTATTTAAATGATTTTTACAGTTATGCTCCAATTTCAATCCTCACCAGAAATAGCACTGTTGAAACAGTAGCTATTCAAGGGTGAAATACCTAGTAGTAAAATGTAAAATCATGTTTGTGTTTCTGACATAATGCTGTGGGTATTTTTGTGTTTGGCCACTGTTACAATTAATTATATCTTTGGGCCTCTGCATTTTAGTAAAGATGTTAATTTAATAACTAATTTAATTTTTTATAGTTATCCTCTTGTTGAACTGTATATCGCACAATGACCTTATCTGAAATTAGAGGTTCTTTGTACATGCTACGTTTACCTTTAATCCAGATACAGACGGAACTCATAAGCACTTACCGAGTCCATTCCGGAAGTTTGAAAGGACGAGGAACCTCCTTGAATTTGAATCTTCAGCGTTAATGTTGGGATGTAGTTATGTTTTTTTTTAAATATACTATCACGTTTCACATTTAAGGCAGCTTCAGTGAAATATGGTAAATAAATTGTATTTATAAATTCAGAGCCCTTCTTTATTTTGTATCCTCAGGAAAATTGATGTGTGCATTATTATGCACAGGAATATTGTTTAGTTATCTAATTAAATTTCCCTTTCTTTGTACCATTTGTGTCATTAATTCTCTAGCATGTGGGGCTAGGGCCCACTACTTTACTGTAACTTTTTTACATTATTTTTCCTTGAGTGCAATGAGACGAATGTTATGTTTGTAAATTATGTAGCATTACAGAATACAAACCTAGAAACGTGTAACTATGTTGGTTTCATTTTGTAAGCCTGACATCTAAACCTATCAGTTCATATAGTTTTTTGGTGCACCCATGCGTCTTTTAGCCAAAGCCTATTTTCTGTTAAAGCATCTATTTATTGACATCTTGAATAACAAGTCCAGTTAGTTTTATATCCCCAAATTCATGTTCATACTTTAGAGAATCTAAAGGTGTTTTTTTTGTTTTATCTGTATGTCAGAAAGGATAAACTATGTATTAACTTGTAGCAGCCTGTAGATTACATATGGTCATACTCATTTAGTCGTAGTTATTTTTGCCACAGTCCCTGCAAATGAGGTGGAGGTTACCACTGTGACAGGAAACCACAAGTATTTCTTTCATTTTTTTCCCAATGGCTACATTTGCACCAGCTTCTAGGAGCATCCACAGAAGTCTCAGCTGTCTAACATTCCACTTGAATATGCACAAACTGGAGACAGCACAATATTTCCATGTCTGGAATTGGTGCAAGGACTGAGAAAACAAAAAGTAGTAGTAATGAATGTTACTGTTATCTCGTGTATACGTCACTTCTCAGCCATTACAGATGAGATATACCGTAGCACGCAAGTCAAAAAATTCAAAAATTTACTAAGACGAAGAAATCCTACAAACCACTCTATGAATTTATTAAAGAAAAAAACTGAATTTACTTTTCAAAATGGAGAAGTAGGTAACCCACAAACACGGAGGCTCCTGAGGAAGGTGATATTGCAGTAGAAACATGTAGGACACTGCCCACATTGCTACCTTGCCAATGTCAATCAATGGAGCTCTTTTGACTTGCTTTCAGGAAAACCACATTTCTCTTGTTGACCTCTTCTTACTCAACCATGGAATGAGAACAAGAGTCTACTCATGGTAACTGAATGTGGCTTTCCTTTCTGACCAGGAGGGTACAATTGAGAGACAGGCTCTCGTAAAATGGAGTATGGACTTTGTAGAGCCCATCAACTGCCAAAGCTTCTTGTCGCTGACAAGTTGGACATGCACAAAGCTAGGCAATGTCAAGATGTTGAATAGATGAAATTTAATAATTTCCTAAACCACCATAAATCAGTTTCAGCTCGAAGATACAGAGGCTGCCCATTCCAGAGTTTAGCTGCTACTCCTGTAAAAGCTCTGGGACCCGAACTGACTGTTCTAGGAAGTGTTACTAGAAACTGTGAAACAGAACAAAGTGAACAGCAAGGGTGACTCAGTCATTTTTGCCGCCCATCATTCAGGACACTCCTAGTGACAACAGGACCCTGACAGGTATGATGAAAGACAGGAACCAGAGGTATTAGAGCCTTAAAATAGATTGTGTTCAATCGTCAATCAGTCCAAATGGTGCAGAACGGGAGGAATGCAACCATATCGTAGAGTCTTAATTAGTATATTTCAATTGCATTTATATACCGCTTACTACCCCAAACATGGCGTCAAAGTGCTTTTCGGCGAGTAGCACGGTACTCCGGCACCCAAAAAGGATTAGGGGTGAATTAGTAGAGGGAAATTTTGAATTTATTTGAGCGGTGGACATTTGAGTCTGTTAGATGGATTGAAAAGGAGAATGAAGGTATAGAAGAGGGAAGGGTCTAGAAAGTGTTTATTTGAAGATCAAAGCAGTAGGAGGAAGTTGGGATGAAGTAAAGGAGAGATGAAAGGGGGGAAGAGTCTCTAGAAGTGGATTTGGGAAAAAGATGAGGTATCGGGTAAGTCTAGGAGGGTTACAAGAGGTAAGGGTTTAGACAGGCTAATTTGGGAGATCTGAATAGTAAAAGAGGTTTTAGATGATGCAAAGAGCCATGCTCTCATAGAGACGTAAAACCACAAATTCCTCACTTCTTGAATATTCCCCAAGCGCCAGATTGGAACCAGAAACGTTCGTAGCAATTCATTCATGCGTTGACAGGTGGCATCATGTGGCTCCATGTTGGGTCTTTCCTAACCCCAGACATGACATCAAGGTCACCTCCGTGCGCTGATGTTAATTCCTTTCATTCCGACAGAGCTCCAGAACACTATTCCTGTCATACATGACAGAGATTTTCCTTGTACATTTCTCAAGTGGGCAGACAATGTCACTACCTAAGACTGTAGGTTTTAAGCCGTGTTGTGAAGGCAACCAAAGGATGTCAATGACAGACACCCACAACGTCTGCTTATGGTGCTTCTGCTTCAAACACAATTCAATATTGTGTCCATTTTGCATAAAGAACAGTAATGCCATCCATGACCCCAAGGCAAAGCTAGCTCTCATCCTGGACTGTTGATCCATGAATCAGTCTTGGTCAAAGTTGAAGGACCGGTGGTCCAGGCCAAAGCTACTCCCATGACTGGTCCTCATTGGAGTCACAGAGTCACTGTAAGTCTAAAAGTCCCACAAGTGTTGTGAATCTGCTTTTCACAAAAAGGACAGATCCTAACCACAACCCTCCCCTGGACCACGGCAAAACACAACACTTCCCCAAGGCAAGGTAATAATACCAATCCAAACGTATGGAATATAACACATATACATTTATTAATACACTACCGGGCAGAATGCATTAGTCATGGCCGACTCCCAAGTAACAAATGGATAATTGGAATAAATGATCAAAAATAGGATGCAATATATATATATATGTAGCAATGAAATGGAAAAGGAATTAGAAAAGAGTGGCAAGAATAGAAAGAAATAAGAAATGGTTTGGCTTAGGAACGAACACCTCACCGACTGTTTCAGCACCATCCTGCAAGCCCAAGCTGAGGGGAGTCCGTTCTGCAGCCTCGACAGGGGTTCAGTCAGGACAAAAATTCCTTCGCAATCCACAGCAATATGTCTATTCTGTTGTGAACTTCCGCCTAGCCCGCGGAGACCCCTCGCTTTAATACCATTTCTAATGTGAAACGAAGCTTCTAGAACGCCTCGCCCCCTTCTCATTGGAAAACCGGGCTGGCTCGTACCAGGTCAAGACAGTGGCTGGCCAAGCCTCTGTATTTTGGCTTTGAGGCGGAGTCTGGACATTCCATAGGTAATATAATATCCAGCTCGCTCTGGTCAGTGAGGTGCTGTTAGACCTGTCAGCCCTAGGGTGGTCTTTCCCTGTTTTTTTTCGCCCTTGCCTCATTTTTCCCACCTTCTTTTGTTGGCCCTTAGGTCTTCAGGCACCTTTTCATGGCTAATCCATGTTAGGGTACTCTACTACAAACATGGCTGCCACTGGCACCTGCTACTGCAGCGTGGTCTTTTAGTGTAGCACCCTAGTTGCCAGGAGCTGGCTGGATCCCCATACATTGTTGCAATGCCAGCCTGCCATTCCCTGTCCATAGGTAGAGTGGGGAAGCTCCTGGAACCTTCCAGAAGAAAGGCGCAGCTGATTTTTGCCGACTTAGAGAGTGGTCACCTGACCTGGGCATACTTAAGCAAGGGAGGGAACTTTTTCTAGTCAGTTGGGGCATCACTGACCTGGGGAACCCACGCAGGAGATTTAGGTAGGAAGGCCTAGTCAGGAACTTATGCCACTGGGAGTGACAGGATTTAGGTGCTGCCTCTTAAGCTGAGTGAGGTATCCTAGACAAGCCCCCTGATCTGGCCCAGCGGTAGGGAACCCCAGGGTCCATCTTCAGTGACCTGAGGAAACTTATCCAGTCTCCAACTCAAGCCCCCCCTTTTTTATCTTCAAGAAACCAACACCTAAGGGCGCAGAACCATCCAAGCGCCGAGAAGACTTATTGCCTTTCGCCAGAGACTGCTGGGGGATGGACCAGGTACTGGACTGTGCTGCCCTGCGCACTCACTGCCTTCATCTGGGCCCATCTTACCCTACCTGTCTCCCCCCTGACTGACTTGCTCTGCATCCCAACCTACCTGCAGTCCCTGCGGAATTGTTTGGAAAGCGCTATAACCTGCTCCCCTGTCCAGCGCTGTATCTGAGACTGCCTGCCCTGTCACGAACTGCTGAGGGGGCCTCCCTTGCCCTGCCTGCCCCGTAGCGCTGTGAAATCCCCTCGGCGCTGGGCCCCCCGAGGAGCGCCGTAGCGCCCCCTTTAAGCGCTCACCTGGCTCGGCGTCAAGCGCTGTAGTTGGCCCCCTGAGGAGATCCCTTCACGAGCGCGGCTCCGACGCCGCACTCTCGACACCCCCGAGGCATTTCCGGCCACCAACGCTGCTGCCTGCCCTCGCGCTATGCCCTGCGGCCCCAGCGGAGCCAGCGCCGTCATTAAGCCCCCCTCGGCGGCCCCCGTATGCCAGGAGAGGGCCGCCGCATCGAGTCCACCAGGCCGCACTAGGCCTGAAGCCTTCCTGGGCCCGCTTCATGTGACGGGGAGCGCCGCCGCGCCCCCGCCAAAGACGCGCAGCCATTGGTCGACCGCACCGTGCCTTCCGCCTCGATGCCCGGCACCCGGGGAAGCCCGAGCTCACCGCGGAGGGGGGGTGGAGGACCACAAGAGCCCCCTCCGCTTTGCCCACACGCCGCGCCTGACCCTCTGCGGGCGCCAGAGTGCCACAACTGCCCCCACTGCCGCCGCGGGTCGAGTGAGGCCCACGGGAGGGTCGGATACCCTCCCCCCTGCCCCAAGACCAACGCAAGGGCCCCGAAGGGCCGAAGCCAACTGGTAATCCCAGGGGAGGAGGGCGGAAGGCCGGGAAAGGCCCCGAGTTCGCCCCTCCCCCGGGGAAACTAACGCTGGGCCCCGTTGGCCCCATTGAGCCCCGAGAGACCGTGTGACCTGGATTAAGCATCGGGGGTACTTGGGCTGAATGACTGTGCATGCCTGGGGGAACAGGCTTAAGAGGAATCAACTGTCTATGCCCAGTAACCCGCTTGGGTTTGATTAGCTCCTCGGGCCAATTGACTGTGCATGCCTTAAAACAATCTTATGCTGCATTAACTGTGCATGCCTGATTACCTGTTTTCAGGCCCCTGCTGATGTAGTGGTAATATTTCCCTGTACTGAATTTCTTGCAGGGGCGGGCTTCTACGAATCCTGATGGAGTTGTGTTATGATACTGATTGATTTACTCCATTGATATGTCGATGACATGGTTACTGGTATTGAACTGTTGATATTTACAGGAGGAAATGTTCATAGCTGCTTCTTGAAATGTTAGCCCATGGTTTATGAAAGCACCCCCGTAGCCTGCGGAAGAGTAGAATGCGACAGTCTGTGTTATTTGATGTTTTACTGCTTTAATGAAAATGCATAATGAAATGCTTCCATGAAATGCTTTAAGAAATGCTGATGAATTAATTGCCATGACTTTAATCCTATATAAAAGCTTTTGATTTTCAATCACAAATACTGGTGTGGTCTCCATTATTGCGCCCACTTATTGTCTCAGTGGATGAGTGTGTTGAGTAGCTACTTTACACGTAAGCCCCCTGGCTGCCGTCCTGCTCGAGCCAAGCTACCCCCCGGAGAACTGGTGGTCCCACTTCGCACATTGGTGGCGAGCGGTGGGATCCAGGACCTGTAGCTACCCAGCACCCTCCAGTGGGACAGAGTGCGCTGCAATTAATTGGACACCTGTGGTGCCTACAAGCTAACTCAATTGCCCACCACTGTCTAGCCTGCAAAGTGTGTAGGGACCTGTGTTGACCCAGCATTGTTGCCTACGTCCTAGTATCTGTCTTCCAAGTTACCTGGGTCCCCACCTGACAAAATGGAGTTCCAGCTGGCTGACCTTGATAGGTACACGGTAGTGCAGTTAAGGGAGTTTTGTCAGGGGATGGGGTGCCGGTGGGGCAGAGAGCTGTAAAAAAAGAGCTCCGCACCACCTTGAGGGCATGGGTAAGGGCCCACCCAGGGGAGAGAGAGGATGAGGAACAGGAGGAACCGGTCACACAAGGGGAGGCGGACACTCAAGAAGACCCACGCCTGCTCAACATTGATATGTGCGACAATGTATTGCCAGGAAGACGTTCCAGGGCAGGGAGTAGTGTGTCTAGGGGGAGTGTGTCGCCGCAGGAGTACGAGGACAGGAGGGAGGAGAGGCGATTGAATTGGGAGCTGGCCAAGTTAGAGCACCAGAGGGAGAGAGAAAGGGAAGATAAGCAGTTTGCTATGGAGGAAAGGAAGTTGGCGCACGAGCTCCAGCTCAAAGAAATGGAGCTGAGAGCATTATAGTTGGGTGTGCCAGGAAGTCCGAATGGTGGCAGCGTACCAGAGGCTCAGCAGGAGCCCAGATTCTGGTTACCTAAGGAGGTGATAGCGAGCTACACCAAGGGGGATGACATTGCAAGGTGGTTGGAGGCGTATGAAGTGGCCTTGACTGCCCATGGGGTGCCCGAGAAACATTGGGGAGGTGGTTTGTACCGGTATATACCTCCTGACATCAGGGACACCCTCCTGTATTTAGATAAGGCAGACCTGTTTAGGTATTCCCCCATGAAGGAGGCGCTCATTAAACATTTTGGCCTCAACCCCGAAAGGTATCGCCAGAGGTTCCATGGCAGCCATAAGCTGTCCACGCAGAATTGGGTGGATTTTTTTGAGTATGCCCGTAAGGCTCTGGATGGTTGGGTGCGTGGCAGCGAGGTGCGTGATTATGAGGGCCTGTACAATCTTTTTTTGAGAGAGCACCTCTTGGATAAGTGTTTTCCGGAGCTGCGCCAACATCTGGTGGACCGCAAGCTTACTGATCCCCGTGAGCTTGCGGAGGAGGCGGATACTTGGGTTAGTACCCAGGTGTCACACAAGGGCCCCGGGGGAGATGGCCCAAAAGGCGGACAGAGCGCCCCCCCCCAGAAGAAAGAGGGTGGAGATAAAAGAACGGAGTTCTCACGAGGCCCACAAACTAGACAGTTTGGGAAAGGAGTAGGAACCCCACCTCAGACCCGTTCCCCAAAGCCTACTTACCATGACAAGAGTCAGCAGCCAAAAGTGGTCCGGTGCTATGAGTGCGGAGAGGTCGGACACTACAAGGGAGATGCCCAGTGTCGCAAACGACCCCCAGCCCCCACTGGTGGCAAGAGTCCCGGGTGGCTAGTATAGCACTTGGGATGGAGCTGCCCCTAGATAGGGAAGGGGAGTGGACAGGCCTGACCCTGGTTTCACTTGGGGATAGAGAGCCAGCATGACCACCGTAGTGAGGCGGCTGGTGTCCCCTGAGCAGGTAGTACCTGATGTGTTCCATCCGGCCGTGTTGGCTGACGGCAGCATGAGCTACTATCCCGTGGCTCAAGTTCCCTTTGAGTGGGGAGGAGTGTCAGGCCCATTGAGAGTCGCGATTAGCCCTGCCTTGCCTGTGGACTGTCTGCTCCGTAAAGACCTAGAACATACCGCCTGGAAGGAAGTGGAGTTTAAGGCCCACACTGAGATGCTGGGGTTACCAGGGTGGACTTGCGTAGTCACGCGGTCCATGGCTGCCCGGCAAGAAGCTCAACCCGGGTTGGAGCCTGAGACAACGGCCCAACCCAGTGCCGGTCCAGAGGAGAGTGTTGTGGAGGACACCCCCCGTGTGATGGATGGGGAGCCCGCGGAGGTAACCCCGGAGTCCGTGGAGGTGGTTGTCGTTCCCGTGGGGGACTTGCTGACCCTTGCCGAGTGGCATGTGGAAGGAGGGCCTACCCGGGAGGAATTCTGTCGGGCGCAGAAGGAGTGCCCCACGCTTGAAGGCATGCGGCGACAGGCCGAAGCCCAAGCGGTCAACCAAGAGACCGGCAGTTATCACGTGTATTGGGAGGATGGCCTCCTGTACAGTGAGCCAAAGGTTCCGGTGCATGGATCCTCGAGGGCCTTAGTGGTCCCCCAGTGCTACCGGGCCTTTTTGTTGGAATTGGCGCATGAGATTCCCTTGGCTGGACACCTGGGCCAGGACAAGACCTTTGCGAGGCTAGTCCCACATTTTTATTGGCCCAGGATGAAGGTTGCCTCTGACACCTACTGCAAGACCTGCAAGACTTGCCAGGCCAGTGGCAAGACGGGGACTAAAGTGAAGGCCCCATTGGAACCACTCCCGGTGGTCGGGACCCCTTTTGAGCGGGTCGTTATTGACATCGTTGGGCCGTTGGACCCTCCAACCTCTGCGGGACACCGGTTCATCTTGGTGTTAGTGGACCACGCCACTCGGTACCCGGAGGCCATCCCTCTGAGGACCGTTACTGCACCTGTGGTGGCGCGGGCCCTGATGGGGATATTTACCTGAGTGGGATTCCCCAAGGTCGTGGTGTCGGACAGGGGCACAAATTTCATGTCGGCCTACATGCAGGCCATGTGGAAGGAGTGCGGAGTGACCTATCGGTTCTCCACTCCTTACCACCCCCAGACTAACGGGCTCGTAGAGCGCTTCAACAAGACCTTGAAGGGGATGATCCGGAGCCTGCCAGAGGACTTGAGGCGGAAATGGGACATCCCCCTCCCTTGCCTGCTGTTTTCGTACCGCGAGGTACCACAGAAGGGAGTCGGGTTCAGCCCCTTCGAACTGCTCTATGGCCATCCCGTTAGGGGGCCCCTCGTCTTGTCAAAGAGGGGTGGGAGAAGACTTCGAAGAAGCTTCCCCGTGATGTTGTGAGATACATGCTGGCATTCCGCAGCCAGATGGCCAAGCTGTGGAAGGAAGCCTCAGACAACTTAGAGGCTAGCCAAGCCGTCATGAAGGAGTGGTATGACCGCAACGCTCGGACGGTGGAGTTGGACGCTGGACAGAAGGTGTGGGTCATGGAGCCTGGGGAGCTTAGTGCCCTCCAGGACCGGTGGACTGGTCCGTACGAGATTGTGGTGCATCGAGGCCAGACCACCTACGTCGTTGACTTGAAGACCCCCCGTCAGCCCCATCGGGTGCTTCATGTCAACCGCCTGAAGCCTCACCATGAGCGATCGGAGCTTGTTCTCCTTATGGTGACGGATGGGAGCGAGGAGGAGGAGAGTGAGCCTCTTCCGGACCTTCCAGCGGCTCAGGAAAAGGATGGTTCAGTGGAGGGAGTTGTCCTCTCCCCATCCTTGACCCCAGAGCAACAGAGGGACTGCCGCCAGGTATTGGCGCAGCACGCCTCGTTGTTTTCCCTCACGCCTGGAATTACACATCTGTGTAACCATGATGTGGACACAGGGGACAGTCCGCCAGTGAAAACCCAGTCTTACCGACTGTCCGAGAAGGTGAAGAACAGCATCCAGGGTGAGGTGACCAAAATGCTGGAGCTGGGGTTGATCGAACCCTCCAGCAGCCCGTGGGCTAGTCCGGTCGTGCTTGTGCCGAAAGCGGCCCCACCGGGCACCACACCAGAACTTCGGTTCTGTGTGGACTATCGGGGATTGAACTCTGTCACCAAGACAGATGCTCACCCGATCCCACGGGCAGACGAGCTGATTGACCGGCTGGGAGCAGCCAAGTACCTCAGCACCATCGACTTGACATCAGGGTACTGGCAAATTGCCATGGCCGATGGAGCGAAGGAGAAGACCGCGTTCTCCACCCCCGAGGGCCCCTTCCAATTTCGAGTGATGCCCTTCGGGCTCAAGAAAGCTCTGGCCACCTTCCAGCGGTTGGTGAACCAGGTGCTATCTGGCCTGGAGTCCTTCTCAGCGGCGTACCTGGATGACATAGCTGTCTTCAGTAGCACCTGGGAGGACCATTTGCAGCATCTCCAAGAGGTGCTGCGGGCGTTGCAACGTGCTGGCCTCACCATCAAGGCTAGCAAGTGCCAGATTGGACAGGGATCTGTTGTGTACCTGGGACACCTGGTGGGTGGGGGTAAGGTGCAGCCCCTCCAGGCCAAAATTGAGACCATCATGGCCTGGGAGCCCCCCTAGACTCAGACTGAGGTCCGAGCTTTCCTCGGCCTCACTGGCTACTACCGCAGGTTCGTCAAGGGATATGGCCCCATCGTGGCCCCCTTGACCGAGTTGACGTCCAAAAAGCAGCCACGCAAGGTCATCTGGACGGCTGCTTGCCAGGAGGCATTTGAAACACTGAAGAGCGCGATGTGCACCGCTCCGGTGCTGGCCACTCCGGACTTCCAAAAAGAATTCATCGTGCAGACAGATGCCTCAGAGCATGGCGTAGGCGCCGTGCTGTCGCAACTCAACGATGATGGCCAAGACCAACCTGTGGCCTTCATCTCCCGGAGACTCCTTCCTCGGGAACAGCGATGGAGTACCATCGAGCGAGAAGCCATCGCTGTGGTCTGGGCCTTGAAGAAGTTGAGGCCATACCTTTTTGGCTCTCACTTCCTAGTTCAAACCGACCACCGTCCCCTTCGCTGGCTCATGCAGATGAGAGGCGAAAATCCTAAGTTGCTAAGGTGGTCCATTTCCCTACAGGGGATGGACTTTAGGGTGGAACATCGGCCCGGAGCTGACCACGCCAATGCTGACGGTCTCTCCCGGTTTTTCCACCTTAGCGACGAGAACTCCCTAGAGGTTGGGTAGTTCTCCCCTCTTTCAGCTGGGGGAGACGCATGTTAGACCTGTCAGCCCTAGGGTGGTCTTTCCCTGGTTTTTTTCGCCCTTGCCTCATTTTTCCCACCTTCTTTTTGTTGGCCCTTAGGTCTTCTGGCACCTTTTCATGGCTAATCCATGTTAGGGTGCAGGTGCTCTCTACTACAAACATGGCTGCCACTGGCCCCTGCTACTGCAGCGTGGTCTTTTAGTGTAGCACCCTAGTTGCCAGGAGCTGGCTGGATCACCATACATTGTTGCAATGTATGGAAAAACCGCATCCCCAAAGTTGATTGCTCTTTACCTCTGGAGGAAGCTTGTGAATGTAAGAAATCCTCACACCAGGAACAGAGACACACGGACATGTGGAGGACGTAAGTCCTTTGCACAAGTACCCAGCACTCTACCCTTTGTCTATTTCTCGGCAGTTGTTTGGTACCTAAAAAATGCTCTCTGCTCTTCAGCAGTGAGTTGGCGCCCGGCATTATTTGTAGCCTCCAATTGCCTTCTAAGAGACTCCTTCCCGCTACGTGCAGTAGTAACCTTTTCATATTTTCGAATGGTGCTATACCTGAATCATCTAACAAAGTTTCTCCACCTGTCTGATACACTTTCTCCAAAGTGCACTCAGTCTCAGCATTTATGTTATCAAGGTCTGAATTGTCTCTCCTCTGTTTCTACTTTCATTGATCTGGCTTCCCCAGTACCAGTGCATCTTTGCACACCAAGAATAGGAGAAACCTAGGCCAAGACTTACAAAGGTGTCGCGGAACGCAGCGCAGCACCCAAAGCTGCCGGGCTGCCTGACAAGGAGAGAGTAGGAAAGCGCCACATAATCATAGATGTGGCACTATACTGCTCTCCCCCTAGCGTTGTCGCGTAATTATGCTGCAGAGCCCACGCAAACACCTTTGCACCATAGTGAAAGAGTATGTCCGTGAATCTCGTATAGGTTTTGTACTGAAGAGTACCATTCCAGTATAAAATACTGTGCCTAGACAAACGTGAAACGTTTCCCACTTCGATTGTGTGCAGCACACAAAGTCGGAAAAGTTAGTAGAAATAAAATAATTTCTCATTTTAACGCTGCTTTCAAGTGGTGTTATTTTTGGATGCAAATCTCTGTCTACTATTGTTAGTAGAAAGAGTTTTGCATCACAAACCATGGGTGGTTGCATTGGAAAGCCCATGTACCACCTATGAAACACACCCTTAACGCAGAGTACCGCAAAACAGAGCTTAGCACTACTTTTCCAGCACAAAATATGTTTTGCGTTAAAAAGTAAATTTATAAAACAGGTTTGCGTCACATTTGTGACACAAACCTGAGCTTAGCGCTGCTTTGCATTACTTTGAGACAATTTTCCAGCACAAAATAAGTTTTGCGTTAAAAAGTGTATTAAAAAAAAAAACAGGTGTCACGTTTGTGATATAAACCTGCGCAAAATGAAAGTAAGCTTCATATTGTCGTGGTAGGTGTAAAGCAATCAGGGTTGACCCCGTATGGATGCACAAAATGCGTATGCCATCTTGAAGGTGGTGGCATCAGTTGGAGTGAGGGATAGGGCTGACCGAATGTGTCCTATGGCAAAAAATCTACATTACAGGAAGATACACAAGTATGTTAGCTGGATCCTGAACTAAAAGCAGGGTGATAGTGGTCGCCTAGTGAAGGCCCTTAAATCTAAATAAATGGCTGACTAAATAGAAAGGGCATGGTAAGTGGGTATTTATCTATATAGTCCTGCCAAACTCCTCTCCCAAAGGCAAATAATCAGTCAGTACATTCAGAAACTTGCCTGTCTTATAGCTGGAGCACCTTAAAGGTGAACAGCAATCTTGGCAAGTGTATCCTATTTTGCATCTCGCACACCCCGGTTAGCTACCTTGAATGAATTACACATGCAAACTATTACAAGCGCACACATCCATCCACCCACACACATTTTAGGGAAAGTTTCAAACACTATATGAAAGCCGGTTAGCAATTTTTGGCCCCTTTGTAGAGGCTATTGTTACTTTTATTACACAACTCTCATTGTAAGGACACCTTTCTTAAACTGATCGCATCAATCCCAACAAGCAGTGGCAAAGCCAATACATCTTGCATTTGAGCCCTCTTTGCTTTGCCAATGTTTTAACAGTGCTATATAGCATCCCAATGATGTGCAGCATGGCTAAAGAAAACAAAGAAATAAAGACAATATGATGCAGCGGTCATGTAATTTTGTAGGTGAGAGCAGCACACATTTTTTATTTACTGAGTTGCATACGTGTTGTTTTCTTTTTTTTTTAAGTGAAGATGGGGAGGAGCAACGCATAGGGCATGTGTGAGGATAGAATTACAAAGGACAGGGGTGTAGAGAAGCATCACAAAGGGCACAGGTTTAGGGAAGCAACATGGAGGCGGGCAAGGGGAGACAACATGGCGGGCGCAAGTGGACAGGAAGGCAATAGGTTAGAGAAAACAGAGTGTATCTGATGAGGAGAAGGAAATGGTTAAAAAAGAAATGCAGGGGGAAACTACACAAAGATGAGTTCAACGCTTGGGAGTGAAGCATGTGAGCAACAGAAAGTGACACAGAGTGAAGTGAGAGAGAGGTACACGAAAGAGATAGCTGGAAAACACATACATTCTTATGGAGTTCTTAGCTCTAAAGAAAAAAGTAGTATTTTAAAAGCAGTCATGCTCCAGGAGTGAGACAGACACAAAAAGAGGAAGCTAGCTAATGAATAAAAATCAAGCAAAGAAGAGTGACAGTAAAATCAACCAATGGTGAACAGTGGGCAGGCTCTAATCCCACTGCAAGCTGATAGTAAACCTTTTTTGCCAACAAACAGCCTGCGCTGTCTGGTAGGTGAGAGATAACCATCAGCTGATTATAAAAAATATCCTCACCCTTTGAGTGAGTGGTAATGGTGAGAAAGAAGCACTTGGTATCTCAACACCCCATGATTCTGCATTGGATCTTTTCTGCTGTTTTATTTATTACAGGTGAGCTGTTGCCAGGTAGAGGTGAGGTGTTTTATCCTACCCTTGAGGATATTCCCAGTAATACCTGACATCGCTAGGCAGGATTATTGGTGTTGTATCTTTTCTATAATTTTTTTTTTCATTATCACTAATATAAGTAATAGCAGCAGCTTTAACAACATCTCTTTGGTCCTGAAGAAAGCCAAGGATACAAAGTATTGATCACTAGGCTGAAACATGTCGACCTGATTTTCGAGTAGTTTTAAATCTATACTGCTCTCTGCTCTGCTTTTTAACCCTGCCAGTGAGAGTAATCCAAAAAAATGATTTATTTTTTTTGCATCTTCCTAGGCAGTTTTAAATCACTATTAGTCTTCGTATTGTTTGCTCTGCACCCTCACTACACCATAATCTTCACATATGGGATTCTAGCATTCTAGTTACACTAGTGAACATCTACTGAAAACATCCCTGAGCTCCTTACTCACAGTGAGGGAGTTGTAGCCCCCAGTAGGACCACGATTTTCTGCTGGGATAGTTTGCCTGCATGGTTCCTGAGGCGTGAGCCGGGAACAGTTGTTCATTTTAATACAAAAACGAAACAAAACGAAACTTTTTTTAAAAATCTGCAAAATTGTATTTTTGGTATAATTTTACTGGAACCCCCCCCCCTGAGCACCCCCTACCCCTGGATCTGACCTGCGCTTGCAGCGGGGGCCACAGCAGCCGATTTGACGCTGCCCAGTGCAACATCGCCGCCATTTTGGGTGAGTGAGCTCGGCCCTCCCACCCCGATCACCATAAAATGGCACCTCCCCCCCGGAAGCGCAGCGGACGGGCGCAGCGGGCGCTTCGGCGGCGCGCCAAAGGCGAGCCCGTCTGCGCCCGTCCGCGACCGACCGGGACCAGGGGCCACTAGGTTTCAGGTTTTAAGTCTTTATTTCTATTTTTAACAAATCATAAAAGACACATTAAAATACAATAATGAATCGAACAGTAACATTTTTAAAAGAGAAACAATTTAGGAAAAAAAAGATACAAAACAAAAACTAAATATATTTCAAACAACCCAGCCAAAAATAGTTAAAAAAAGCATTAAATGTCGATAAGAGGAAAACCTGCGAGATAGCTAAAAGACACATGATATTTTGGTAAAACATTACAAATCATATCAATCTATGGGAAACCATTTCTTGCCTGGTATGCAAAGGAAGCAGATGTAAAAATCCAAAAACAAATGATTTAAGCAATATACATTCTTTGTCACTTTTGTGAGACACAACATGTGGGCTCTGGAAGCTATGACATATGTTTTAACCTTAAAAGCCAGGCCCAACCCAGGTATTTGGCCAAACTTACAACAAAGAGCTCAGAAGTGTTGGTCTTTAATGCCCAAATAGCTTCAGCAGATGTTTTAAATGGTAATCTCTGAAACAGCGGTTTTAACCATTTCTTTCGCGGTACAGCATATTTTGGGCAAGCAAAAAGAAAATGTCCCTCTGATTCTTTCTGTCCCGGGCAACCTTTACAGTGTATCGATGTCCCTGTGGGCCATTTATTTACAAAAGAGTTCAAAGGCAAAGACCCCACTCTGAACTGGTGGTACAGTTTCTTGTCTAGCGGTTTGGTTATTACATCCCAATATGACTCTCGGGATAGGTCTAGCTTGAATGTCAGAAACCTGCCTGTAAGGCTATTATTGCTAGAGAATGAAACTCTTTTTAGGCGAATCGAGGCCCAATACATGATTTTGAACTCTTGTTTAGAGGGAAAAGCGTTAGATAAGGGGGATGACCAGAGTTGTTCTAAGCCCATGTCAATGAGTATGTTTTTCACAGCCAAGAACCATGGGATTTTTCCAGATCCGCTAATTGACCTAACTTCAGCTAATTCTTTTGCAAAATGAGACAGGTCAGGGGAAGTCCATATTCGTCTCCACAGGGCCACCAACCTGAATCTAGCCATCTCGTTGATCGGAGGACACCCCAGGTCTAGACAAAGGGGAGTTGAGGGGGTCGACTGCGGAAGGCCTACTAAGTTCCGAAGGAACTTACATTGAGTTTTAAAAAGGTTGAGCAGGTCCATATGGCCCCAGAGATCTGCGCCATAAAGGATGGCAGTAGTGATTTTGGCGTCATAGATCCTGAGGGCTGGGAGAACCCGTTTGGTAGTAGATCCTTTTTGCTCTTTTATAAGACAGCCAGTCAAACGTGCTAGCTTGAGATGTTGGATGTTAATTTGATCTTTCCATCTCAAGCGGCTGTCAAGGGTAACCCCCAGGTAAGTCATAGTCTCGACTTGTTCGAGATTGACTCCATTCAACCTCACGGAACTCCGGACTGAGTGGTTTCTAGTAAAGACCATAAACTTTGTTTTCCCCACATTTATCGCCAGGTTGTTGATGGCACAAAACTCCTCAAAGCGGTCCAAGGCCCGCTGCAGCCCACTGCGTGTTCTTGAGAGGAGTAAGGTGTCATCGGCGAAGATGAGTAGCGGGAATCTCGTCCCAGCCAACGTTGGGGCATCAGTGGGGGTATCCATAAAGAATTTCACCACTTGGTTGATGAATAGGAGGAAGAGTGTTGGTGCCAGGACACACCCCTGACGGACACCTCTAGTTACGGGAAATGTTTCAGTCACTTGTCCCTGGTCTCCCCACCTTACCCTCGCGAAGTTATCCTCATGGAATTTAATAATAAGGTCTAGTAGTTCTGTTGGACACCCTAAGCTTTCCAGCACCCCCCACAATTTGTCCCTTGGCACCAGATCGAATGCGGACTTTAGATCAATGAATGCAGCAAAGATGGTGCCGCCGCCAAGCCAGACCACCTTCCAATAGATCAGGCAGAGTCTAAAAACCTGATCTATGGTGCTTATTCCCGATCTAAAGCCCGCCTGCATGGGAGATATGTCCTCTGTTTCGATCCAGCCCTGGACCCGTCCCAGGACCATACGAGCGATGATCTTTTGTATGGAATCGATTAAGCTGATAGGGCGGTAATTCCCTGGCTTGGACTTGTCGCCCTTTTTATATATGGGAATTATCTCAGCTCCCTTCCATGATTTTGGGATCGTGGCTCCATTTGCTAAGGAGTTAGCAATCATAGTTATGTATGGGAGCCACAAGGCTGGATTAGATTTAAATAGGTCCGCCGGTATCAAATCCATTCCTGGAGCTTTAACTCGCTGGGTCAGGCGCAGGGCCAGCTCGGCCTCTGGACGCAGGGCCAGCTCGGTGCCTCTCCTCATGTACACTTCCGCGCAGCTTCTTGCCCTTCATGGTAATTGGTCTACCAGCCGTTCCACGCTGGAAACCATAGCAGCCCTTGGAATTCTGTCTTCTTCCCCTGCCCCTGCCACTATCTTACCATTTAAGTCTAAACCTGTTCCACACTTGGTATGTCCTTCCACTTCCCCCTCTCCCTTAGCCACCTTGGCCCCTGCCTACCTTCTTAACACTCGTTCAGCTGGCAAACACCAACTGGAACTGTTTAATCTCCTCGATACTGAGTCCCCTGATTTTCTCTTTTTGACGGAAACGTGGTTCTCTACTGCTTCCGCGCCCGATGTGCTATCCGCACTTCCTGCGACCTACTACGCCCTCCGGGCTGATCGCCCTGATGGGAAAACTGGCGGAGGTGTGGCCATGATTATCCGCTCTCACCTCCAATTTCAACCCTTGGTTTACCCCCCTATACCTAATGTGGACTTCTTAGTTGCCCGCTCTACGAACCGGTCAGTTCCCCTTACTCTTGTCCTTTTATACCGACCCCCACAAACCATGCCTCACTTTGTGCCCGCTTTACAAGATTTACTGGCCACTCTTGCCATTAACAATTCATCTGTCCTCCTACTGGGTGACTTTAACTATTGGCCTGGTGACCCTAGGGAAGATCAGACCTCTAAAGACTTTTCCAATACTCTCCGATGTTTTAACTTTACTCCCCACATCCATGACCCAACTCATGTACATGGCCATATTCTCGACCAAATATGGTTGGCTGGTCGGACGATATCCCCCACTGTCATTCTCCCCTGCCCTTGGTCGGATCACTCCATTATCTCCTTTTCCATAGATCTCTCAGTCGTCAATAGGCCCCCCCTGTCCAAGAACATCTCAGCACGAAATTGGAACCGAGTGGACCTTAACACCCTCCACTCCTCCCTAGCAACCTCTCTTCCCAAGCTATCCGACCTTCCCCTCGACTCTCAATTTGATGCGCTTAATTCTTGGCTGTCCTCGTCCTGCGACCTGGTCACTCCCCTTAGGGTGGTCAAGGCTTGTCGCCTCCACGAAGCCAATAAATGGTTTTCTAGTGACCTTAAAGCACTCAAACTGGCCCTACGCCAGTCAGAGCGCCAGTGGAGGCACAATTATTGCCCCCTCCTGAGTGACCGATACAGGTCCCTTTTCAAAAACTATAAGAGAGCTATTCTCTCAGCCAAACTGGAATACTTCTCGGGTAAAATTCTGTCGGCAGCTGACAAATCTAAGGAGATTTTCTCCATTGTCCACTATTTGGCCGCATCCGACAGAATCAATCCCAATCCCATCCCTTCCCAATCTCTCTGTCTTTCCCTGAACGACTTCTTTCTCAAGAAGATTACTAATATTAAACGGAACATCCTTCCGCCATCTTCTCCTCTTCCCGCTGCCCCCCTTCCTCCCTTGCTCTCCTCCCTTTACCATTTCCCTCTTATTTCGCAGGAATCCTTCCTTGCCCTTCTTGGGAAGGTCAAGTCAGGCTCCCCTGCTGACTGTGGTCCGGCTCGTATCTTACGACAGCTGTTTTCTGGCTGCCCTGCCCTCCTTTATCTCTCCTCAACGCATCTATTTCCCAAGGTAAAGTTCCCTCACTGTTTAAATCAGCTGCAGTGATTCCCATTCTGAAGAAACCAGGCTCTGACCCCACCCTTCCCGCTAACTTCAGACCCATTTCCTTGCTTCCCTACCTAAGCAAGATTCTGGAGAGCCGCATCACTTCGTGCCTGTCGACCTACATAGAGGAAAAACCATCTCTTAGCCTCTCATCAAGCTGGCTTTCGACCAGCCCACTCGACCGAATCTGTGGTCATTTCCGTCCTTGATGAGTTGAAGAGCAAGGCGGATTCCAATTCTTCCCAGGCGCTGGTGCTACTCGATCTCTCCGCTGTCTTAGACACGGTCGACCATTCTATCCTTCTCGACCGTGTCAGGGCAGCGGGCATCCAGGGCACTGCCCTCTCCTGGCTCTCCTCATTCCTCCAGGGCAGAACGCAGGCCGTCCGTCTTTCCGGTTTCTCTGCTCCCTCCCGGTCTGTGCCCTGTGGGGTCTCCCAAGGCTCGTCCCTGTCCCCTCTTCTTTTTAATCTTTATATCTATCCCCTCATTATTTCTTTACTCAATATGGAGGTCTCTGTGTATAATTACGCAGACGACCTCCAGCTTGTTTTTGATCTTGCCCTAGCTCCTGATTCTCTTCTTAAATTCCAATCTGTCCTCATTTTTATTTCTGATTGGATGAATCAAAATTCCCTTAAGCTCAAACCGGAGTTGGTCCTGACTGGTGGGCCAACAGTCCCTGGACGTCTGCCTTCTGGCCTTCCACCTTCGGCCCCCCTCCAGCTCCTTCAGGGACAGTTAGAACTCTGGGTATCAAAATCAGTCAGGACCTCTCCATGCGTCCTCAGGTTAGCTCTGTTGTTTCATCCTGCTTTCTTTCCCTTAGGATCATCTGCAAAATCACCCGTTTCTTCTCTACTGACGCCCTTAAAATAATTGTCATGGCCATGATTCTCTCACGGTTGGACTATGGGAATTGCCTTTACGTGGGCATCCCTGCCTACGAGCTCCGGCGCCTTCAGACCATCCAAAACCAGGCTGCCCGCCTCATCCATCGGCTCCCCAAGTCCCACTATACCACCCCTCTCCTTAAATCCTTTCACTGGCTTCCCATCCTACAGAGATCTCTCTTTAAGATGGGATGCCTAGTCTTCAAGGCCCGGGACCGCACTGCCCCCGCTTTCATCAACTCCTTGATCACCCACTATCATCCTCGCCGTAACCTTCGTTCCTCCACTCAGGCCCTCCTCTGCATTTCCCGCCTCCACAAATCCAGAATCGGCGGCACCAGATTTTCCACTCTCGCCCCCCGCTTCTGGAACAGTCTTCCCCTCACTATTAGGTCCATTACTGACTATCTGCAATTCCGTAAGGTGCTCAAAACTCATCTATACGCCCAAGCTTTTACTAACCTCTAATTCCTGGCTGCTTCTACCATCAGACACTATCTTCCCTCCAGTGCCAGGAAACCGCTTGGTCACAGAGCGCTTTACAAATACTTTCAGCTTCAGGAGGAACCCATATGATGAAGCATGTCACCTTGGGTGAGTGAGGGTTCTAGTCCTTAAGGGATAATTCCCCCTTATTGGTTGTATTTATTCCCAAATTTTCTGAAAGTACTTGTACATTCACCACACATAATTCATATGCTAACATGCAGACCTGAGGTAGTATTGTGTTATAGATATCGGAATGGCCTACTGGTTGCTAAGTATATCTCAAGCACATGACTGTCCTTATGACAGTAAACTATATAGGATAAAATGGACATATTTATGTTGGGTGAAAAAAACTGTGCATACGTACCAGGTGTGGGCCTCATACTTGCATCATACTACATGGCACATGTGCAATACAACCCTCCAAGTCACACACTTTAAGACCTATTAAGCCACTGCGGGTCTCATGTACTAGAGGCCTGTGCTGCTGGAGCATCAATTTCCATGATGCTCTGGTGGAGCAGTTCTCTTAATCATATCTATAATGCAATTCATAGTCACACTGTGTGCCCTTGCATGGCCTCATAGATATGGGCTAAGGCAAGGCAGTGCAAAGCGCTGAGTTGCCTTACTGTACATCAAGGATGTGTTCCATGGTCTTAAGGTGGCTTTCTGCATGCAAGACCAATGTGATTTGAAACATTCCCAGAATTATAAGGACCTGGGAAACTAGAAATATGTAAAAAATGTGTGCCTCCCCAGAGGATTTGTAACAAGGAGAAATAACCTCATTTCTCCTCGTTATTTACTCCTTCTACATGTGCTGCATTATGCAGCACACTTACAAAGAAGGAAAATGCCTCCATTGTTTATTTTTGTGCAGGAAGGTGTCCCTTACTGCTTAAAAACAATTGAGCCCGCAATGCAGACACACCTTCACCATGGTGCAAGGGCGCATGTGTTGGGGCTAGTCCCCGATCTGTGATCTTGTGCATGCAGAATGAACACCAATGCGCTATATGTCCTTAATATGGCACATTCCTGTCCTTTTCTTTTGATGCACGGCAGCGCAACTAAGTGACTCCCTGTGCTGGGCTGTGGCAGCAGCCCGTAAATGAGGCCCTGTGTTTGTTTCGAAATAGTGGAAAGATTCTGAGCAATGCAACACTATGTAAAATGTTGTGTCGCAATACCGAGTTGAAGGACGGGCCTCCATTTTTTGTTGTCTATGTGTCCACAGGCAACTCCCATAGTCATTAGGCATGTCATGTATCCAATACCTGTGAACATGAAAACTATTTAAAACATTTGACCTTCCCCAGGGCATGAGTTTCATGGAAAATTACAATAGTCATCATATGTGTGCTTCCATTTTGTGCCACACAAACCTACTCTATCACTCTCCAAGGGTTCTGACTGTGCAGTAAGGTAGACCCTCATGCACAAAGTACAGCTCATTGGACACACAGCCACACATTCACCATTCATATAATGTGCCTGTCTTGGTGCAATGCTGCTCATTGCGTGCCAGTGTAGGCTGCAAACTCCAGACACTCCATGTTGAAAAACATGTCTTTCACTGTCCTCAATCATTGAGGCAGTGATGTTCTGAGAGTTTACCAATTACACTGTACAGCGCAAGACTCGCACATATCTCTCTCCTTGTGTACTGTCAACACAGTGCACTTCTAGGTGTAGAATATCATGGCCCACAATGAAATGTCCTCACTAATCTCGCCATGGTGTGTTGCACCCAGATAACAAACAATGGGTTCACTCATATGAGTACATTTTTGTATGATTGTAAAAACGCAACACAAAAAGTCAGAATATGAAATATTTTCCCAGAAGTAATGACTAAATGCAAGGTGAATCCAGCCAAGGTATAATGCACTGATGCATTCCAAGTCATAGTGGCAGATTGAATCAGTACACACCCAGGTAACCTTCTTGTGTGAATGCATACCCACATCCTACGTTGAAGTAATCCCTCAATATTGAAACATACTGTGATGAATGTCTCTAGCAAACATATCCCTCTTTGGAATAAACCAGACTTGTTTTGGCTATACAAGCTGGCCTTGTGTTTACTAAAATATAGACAAAGATTTGAGGCACGTATAACGTGCATTGGCACTATGCACATGCCACATATTTTCACCCAGGCACAAGCCCATACAGCAGATGTTTGTGTACCACAACATGATATGGTGACTGTTGGAAATGACTCCCTGGTAACTGTTGGTAAGCACATATCAACATGTGTCATACATGCCTTGATACGTCCATTGAAAATGTAGTCAGTCGCTATGTCCCCCGCATGCCACATACACTGTAGACTAGCTGAACCAGCCAGTGTATGTCACTCCCTGAGTGGGTAATGCATCCACAAGACATCTTAGGATAGCAATGTCTACAGATATGGGCCTAGGTACCATAGGCTGGTGCCACTGGTGTCCCACTACTCTTGGACCTCTCAACCATTGCTATGTCACCCTGTGTGGCTCATCCTGGCTTCATAGCTATGGAGTAAATAAAGGCACCCCAATAGTACCATGAGTGCATTGCAGGGGTCTTGCGTGGGGTTTTGCCAGGAAACACACATGGATTTTCAGGATAACTCATGAACTTGTTGTTTATGGTCAATGTGTGCTGCAGAATGCAGGACACATGGAAACGGAAAAGCCATGGTATAGCAATGCAGTGGTTCACGTTGTCTTGCCGTACTCAATAATTATGAGATTCCTGCTCCCCAACTTTGAAAAGGATGACTCTCCTGTGGGGCAGGACCCATGTATATGAGCCGGCTATTGTCCCCCAGTCCAGAAGACACATGGCTATATTTCAAACTATTTCGCGTCATGTTTACATCACTGTTGTTGCCCATCCAAGACACAAAATGCCAGTAGAGAAGTTAAAAGCCAGGCAGGGGGCAACCTACACGCCTTCTGTGGGCTAGAAAAGAAGGTAATTAAAGTCAGTGGCTTGTGTTGCATTTTATAACATTTTATCCTAGAAGCCATTTCATGGGGGGAACATGGAGTTCTCATACATCCACCCATGGATTTCATGCAATCCCCAATTTCCCAAGGTACGTACCCTAGGGATAGTGTGATTTCTCCACGCATCACAGAGGATGGCATAATGATGACAGACATATGTTTGTACCTTGTCATTTCCTTTAGGTATGTATGCTGCAGATTGCCCCCTGATGGCAGCCCTTTGGAGCGGGAAATGGGTCCTAGGGCCTCACCCAGACACCCCCTTGCAGGTGGGTGCAGCCGCTCACTGCACTTGCCTGCAAGGGAATCTGTATTCTGTAATCCTACCTAAATTTGCAGACAGCTTGCCGCCTGCACTGTGCAACACGGTGCTGATTTTCAAAAGCCACTCCATTTTACACTTGAATGCACTGCCCCGAGGGCAGTGCAAGTTTCCGGTAGCCCAGGAGAAAGCGCAATCAATGAGATAGGGTGCACTTCTTCAGTTTGTGCATGGCCCACCTCTCAAAGGTCAATACAGTGATTCCTGTAAATGTTTACATGCATTGCACAATACACTACACTGTAAAACACACATTTGGCCCATTGCGACATTTAAAAAAGATGCATTAGCGTAATGTGTGAGTTTTCGCACCCATCGAGCCAGCAAGATGTCACGCATCCAAGCGGAGCTGTCCAAAATTTAGTACTGTTCATTGTCAATTGTTATTTACAAATCCCGCTTAGCCTATTTTTCCATGGAATCTTAAAAAAAAAAACGCATGTTAGATCTGGCATCCTTGGCGTGCTTTCCCCAGTCTTTTTGCTTCTACCGCCTGTATTTTTGACTGCTATGCTGGACTTCCTTTTTGCTGATTTATATACTCTGGGCACTTTACCATTGCTGATCAGTGCTAGAGTGTAACTACTCCCTGTGTAAATTACAATTCTGATTGGTTCTCCATGATTGCCATATTTCATTTACTGGTACGTCCCTAGTAAAGTGCACTAAATGTGTCCAGGGCCTGTAAATCAAACGCTACTAGTGGGCCTGCAGCACTGGTTGTTCCACCCACATGAGTAGCCCTGTAAACTTGTCTCACGGCTGCCATTGTAGTGTCTGCGAGGGCAGCTTTATGCTGCCATGTTGACCTGGCAAGCACACCCACTTGTCAGGCCCTAACATTCCCTTTCTCTACATGTAAATCACCACTAAAGGAGGCCCAAAGTAACCCCATAGGCAGGATGCAGTGTATATGGAGGATAGAAGAAATACAGGTGGGTTTTACATCTCCTGAAAGTGAAATTCTGCCAATGTTGTTTTTCAGTATTGCAAGGACTAGCATGCCCATAGGCTATCATTTAGGCTGCTTTGTAACATTTTACAAGTTTAACTTTTAATTAGGAACAGCTAGAGATTTAAAGTTTGGGCTCCCTGAGCTCAGAATTTAAAAACACATCTTTTAGTAGAGGTGGTTTTTAAAATGTGTGTTGAAAATGACACTTTTAGAAAGATGGTATGTTCTTGTTTAACCATCCTTGTGCCTCTGCCTGCCTGTGTTTAGACTGACAGGGGCCTGGTTTAGACTGACAGGGGCCTGTTTGCGCATTCACTCTAGAGAGTCACTGAAAGTAAGTTGAGGTGTACCCTGCATATGCTGATGGCCCATCACCAGGCTAATGGGTTTTCCTGAGCTAGAGTGGTGGGTGGAGCTGTCACCTGCACCTGAATAGGGATGTGCCTGTCCTCTCACAATGCAGTCTCCACCCCGCTGGAGTGTGTCTGGAGCCGTGGACAGGAAAGGCAGGAACTTGTAAATTACAAAGACTTCAAAGGCCAAAAGGGGTATAAGTATTGGACCTAAAACCACAGACTTTTAGAACACTTCTGGATCAAGAGGATGCTGCCCAGAAGAAGAACTGAAAAGCTGTCAGGAGGAGTGCTGCCCCTTTCCTGTGTGATGCTTTGCTGGGTTGGCCTGCAGTTGCTGCTTCTGTCTGTGGGCAGTGGAAATGACATGACTTTTACTTTGCTGTATCCTGCTTGAGAAGATTCTCTAAGGTCTTGATGTAGAGCTTGCCTCCTGTTAAAAAGTCTCAGGGATGCAAAGACTTCGCCTGCAGCATCCTGAACTCCACTGCTGGGAATTCTGACCTACATTGTGGTGCCAAATCCAGTACTGGGCCCTTGGGGGTTGTTCCAGCTACAAAGAACTGCGTGAAGACCAAAAAATCAATGCTTTGCCCTTCCAGCACCTGTTTTCCAAACGCAGCACCACAGCGTAGTAGAAATTTCTACACACCGCTGCTGAAGCAAATGATGCAGTGCATGCCTGTGGTAAAAAAAAATCTGCTGAACGCTGACTTCAGGGCACAGTGTCTCCAAGGTCTGAGACTCCAGCACTGATTTTGATGCATGCCTGCTGTGAAGCTGTTAAGATCAACGCATTTGTGGGACTAGGGCTCAAGAAATCAAATCGGGGTGTGTTTGCCGCTGCTGCATGAACCCCCCACGCATCCCAGATTTCCATGCATGGCACCTGTGCATCTCGCATTTCTGACGCAACACCTGCAGACCAGAACTCTCTTGGAATCAACAAATCACTTCCCCCTACAGTGCGAGTTCAACACATCACTTCTGCATGCAGCAGAACTGTTGTATCGCCTCCCCAAGGACTCAGGAACTGACGCATCGCTGTGTTTTCTGACGCTTCTCTGCTCTGCCGCTCTTTTGCATTGTAGATTCTGATGCATCTGAGGTACTTTGTGTAAAAATCACGCATCCATAGTTCTCTACAGACAGAATTGCTTAAACGTTCAAAAAGTCACATTTTGAGTTATGTATGTTGGATTTTTGTCTTGTTTGGTTTAGATAAAGATGCTTTATTTTTCTAAATTGGTGTGGTGTCCATTTGTAGTGTTTTCACTGTCACTGTATGTGTTACGTACAAATGCTTTACACATTGCCTCTAAGATAATCCTGACTGCTCGTGCCAAGCTACTAAGGGGATGAGCAGGGGTTATCTTGGGTGTGTAACTCCCTTATCCTGACTAGAAGGAAAGGTCCCTATTTAGACAGGTAGCATACCACTGCCAAATAGACCCCTATTTCTAACAACGCATTTGCTGAAAACGTGGGGTATTCACCCAGGAAATGATGCAATGGCTCTGCCATGCTGCAAACCAGGAAGTGTGACTTTACTTTCACTTTCCATTGCATTCGTTTTGCTTTTGCTTGCTGGAGGTTGTGTATTGGGTTGCTGGAGAGTGTGTAGCTGTATTTGTGTCTTGTTGGAGTTTGTGCTGTCCCGGTTGTGTCCCTAAGGTTGCTTTTATATCTTGTAATTGTTATTTGTATCGTTTAGTCCAGTGTATTGTCACATGTCTGTCTTTTTGGGGTTCTGTATTGTTAGGGGTAGTTTGGTGTTCTTAGGTAGTTAATTGTGATTTGGGGTAATTTTCGTTTTGTGAAGTGACATGTCGGAAAAGGCAGTGCCTGCAAAATGTCTAAGCAGGTGTTGGGGGGTAGGGTCCTGTGGCTAATATCTCACTACCTCCTAAACATGATTGTCGGCGGTTCTCACGTCATCAAGGGCTACCCAACCCAGGACAGGAAGATGCGGTGGGAGTAGGTGCAGCAGTACATGCAACATATCTTCAAGGTTGATCGTACAGTGCATCAACTCAAGCATTGCTGGGCTCATGTAGTCAGCTGGGAGGCAGACCTCCTTGATCACCTTGGAGTTCAAGTGGGTGGAGATGTTGGTAAGTACACATATGCTTTTGGGTTCATAACTGCGCCTCCTTTGCAAATATATGACTTTTATTAAATGACTCTGCATGTCACATATGTTTATGTTGATTAGAAGAAGTATGCCACAGAGGCTTTTTAACACTGGGCTGGCTGTAGCCCACACAGATGAGGTAGTGCGTGCCAGCCCCAGAGGTGCTTCTTGCTCCCACCAGCACTGTGCAGGTTGTGTTGTCACCTGGTATTCCAGGTAATTACTGACACACAAATGTGTGTGTCGAAATCTATGGGCCTTATTTCTTAATTTTTGGCGCAGGGCACTACGTAAGGCTTCTTGCTGTGCTGCCCTGCGTGTAAAAGAAAGGTCAGGACTGGCCTGTATTAATGATATACAGGGCATTTTTATCCTTTCCGCCTGTGCAGGTGCACAAATTGGTGCCTTTCGCCAATGCATGCACCATTGCACCATGGTGCAAGGGTATCTGCATTGTTGGCACAATTGCTTTTATGCAGGAAGGGATACCTTCCTGCACTAAAACAATCATCAGAGACTTTTCATACGCAACAGAAAAACACAATGAGAAATAAAGATGTTTCTCTTTGTTACGCCTCACCTGGACAGGCACACAGGTATGACGTCTTCCCAGGTTTACATATTCTTTCAATCTGGGAATGTGTCAAGACCCATGGGTGTTGCTTTGGAAAAGCCACTGCAACACACATGGAATGCCTCCTTGGCATAGATAAAGGCTACGCAGTGCTTTGCGCTGCCTTGCCTTACTCCAAATCTATGAAGCCATGCCGAGCAACGAAGGGTGGCTTTGTGTTGCCTCATAGATATGATTGAGAGGGCTGAGCCACTGGAGCGTTTTCACCCCTTCGATGCTTGTGACGGAACGGTTCCGTCACGAGCGCCGGTTGGGCTGTGCTTATGACGGAACTGTTCCGTCACGGCCATGCCCGTTCCTTAGAACCTTCAGCACAGCGCGAGAATTCGCGCCGCGCGGAAGGTGTTAATGAAAATGATGCTCCAGCGGTGGAGGCCTCTTGTAAATATGGACCAATATATGTTACAGGTGAACCCACTCATGTAATTATCTCAAAATGTCTGACAGGCTGGGGCACATCTAAACATTACTCATACATATCAGTGTGCAGACGTTACCAATTCCTCATTGTGCCTGTACAGGGCATGGATGGACAATGTCAATTTACTGTGCAGCATTGACAAGTACTGAGCTCAGTGAAGGCAAGGACCAAGCATGGCTAATGTTTCATGTGTACAGTATTGTCATGTACATGTAAAGATATGAGAACGTCACGCTAATGTAATACCTTGCAGAGTTTGGTATGTCAAATTATTAGGTTGACAGACCCATGAAAGACAGGCACCCGTGTGCCATTTCATAAGTACCGATATGTGTGTACTTAGGCACATCATATCTGTGTACACTTCAACCTGAATTACCTATGTTTATCATTAAGCCATGTCAACTGTGCTATATGCTTCTTGTTCAACGTGCAGACTTACATAGAGAATTGCCAATTCAATGGGGAGAGGATGTGGCCTAACGGCTAGGGCCGACCTCGAAGCTGGGGAACCGCGTTCGAGTATTGGCAAGGACTCTCGACATCCTGTGATTCTGAGCAAATCACTTAATCTCCCCGTGCCTAAGAAAAATAAATGTGTGTGTCTGTAACGCAACTGGTGCCATGTAAAGTTCTATGATACCTTTGGGTCAAGTCAGTGCTATATAAAACTCCACACAAAAAATGTACTGTACTTCTCATGTCCACAGTGTATGTGATCTACATTCACAGTGCAATGTACCATGTTTTGTCGTTTTGTCATGTAGGTGAACCAGGACCCTACGCAATGGGTGAGGTGGAAAGCTTAAGGGAACTGGATGCTACAAGTGAGTGTCACATGAATGGTTACTGTGTTGTTCAAGGATTGTGTGATGTTGGGCAATGTTTGTAATGACTTGTTCAATGGGCATTCCAATTCCAATGGAATCATTTGTTCCAGGCATGCTACATCATAAAATAAAAATGACATAGTGGCATGTGCATTAGCTTCTGACCAATGTCAAGGTGAATGTATTGCCAGTCTATGCAGGCACACATGATGTGGTGACAGCACAGCCATGACCAAAATGCCGTAGTCTGTTAAAGTATATGGGCGCGGGTTTATATGTGAACATGGATAGGGACGGTTAGCCTTCCTTATGCCTGTCAGGCTCACCTTGCTACTGTAGTCGTCAACATTGCATTCTATGTACATTTGTATGGCTACTGCACACAGGATGTGAGGATTCACGCCTCAGTGTAGACAGAATGAGTAAGTGTAGCTGGCCCAGATGTCAGCATTCTACACATGTTAATGTAGTTCAAGGCATCACTCATGCCATCTAGTGCCCCATTTTCACTCTTGGATGCATAGACATAACTTTGCCCTGTCTTCTTTCCAGAAATGCTAAGTTGCTTTTGACCAGAGGCACATTTGCACAGCGTTGTCATCCGAAAGTCCATTACACAATCAACCTTCTGGTGGTCTTACCCTTAAAGGCTTGCCCCAAAAAATTCACACAGGCTTACACTTTGGCTAACACTTCCTAGTTACATCACAAGATACCTGTGCATATGAGATGTACAACATGCATGCACCCACACATCACATGGATATACTGAGTGATGATGTGTAGCAAGGTGACAATAATAACTGACATGTAGAGACAGGTAGAGGAGAACATGCTATTACTTTGCCTGCATGTGACGGGCCATGGAATGGTCTGCAAGGTATTTACATTGGTCAATTTAGATGTCTACAACATCTCTGTTTGATGCGAGTTGGCTAGCCAGCCTCCATTCAAATATCTAAAACCAGGGACATAGTAAGCCTATGTAGCAATGTGTTGAAAGTTGTGTACTTGCCATATCAGGGTCACAATGTTGAGACACAATACATGTACTTGCCAGATATTGCTCGCCACCCTCGGTTTATGTCCATGGAATCAAGCCCGTTGTAGGCTGCAGAAAAGACACGTATAATCGTTACGTGGGAACATGTGTACCATACCATGTGTACACAATAGCATTGCTCCTAAGCATACTCTTTATTGACATGGCTTTACCTAGATTTGGCCAGACAATGCAATTGCAATAACTAGCGTTTGCAACACCTGTGTACTTTGGCCTTGATAAAATTTTAAGAAGGAAATGTATTTGTAGATGGATGGTCACTTTATTATTCCAGATAATTATTGGGTTTTAGTGATGTCACATGTGATGTTCGATAATAAATGAAGCATTGTGATGATTGGCACAGTTTCTAGTTATACTTTGCCTGATAGATTTTCATTTTGCTCCAACAGACATGACCCCAGAGCAGAAAAAAGGCCACCTTATCCAGATAGACCGTTGCAGGCACATGCGTCTCATGGCTAAGGTGCATCATAGGATGGGCAGACAGTTTGCAGATGAGAGGGCAGCCGGCACTTAGCACATTACACCCCAGGGTCCAGTCACACATGCCCAGCCAGGACAAAGCCATTATGTTGTAGGGGACCAGGGAGGTGCCTCAGACCCCATGCCAAGCACATCCACCAGCCGACCCACAAGACCAGAAGTGCCCCAATCCAAACCCACTGTACACAGTTCAAATTTTGAAGACCTCACAATGAAGGACATGTCAGACCTGAAGCTCAGGATGGCCAGCCTGGAACACAAGGTGGACAAAGCAATATGGTTATTGCAAACTCTGCAGGAGGCTGTGGACAGAATTGGATAGCAATTGTAGGCTACAGGGATCCTTTCTGCCCTTCCCCATGTTTTAAGTTTTGGTTTTATTCTACTATTTTTAGTGCATAGTTTAGACATAGAGTGTAGGTATAGGTTAGGTTTGGTATTGTAGTTGCAATAGTTTAATTGGGGTAGGTTAATTATTTAGGTTCAGGGATGTAGGTTATTTAATGAGTGGGGGCGTTTATGTTTAGGATATGTGTTTAATAAAAAAAGAAAAAGAAAAAACTGAAAAAATAACTGTTTAGGTTTATATGTTTAGGTAGTTTGTGTATAGGTTATGTTGTTTTTGTATGGGGATGTGTATTAAGAAGGTGGGGGTTGATGTTTAACATGTCGTTTTATATGTGCGGAATAAGATAAGGTCAGATAAGCTTGTTTTTGTATTTTTGTTAGGATGAGGTAGTGTAGTTAAGGACGCATAGTTTAGTTTAGATATGCAAGTTAGTATAGTTTAGGTAGATTAAGTTTTATCATTACATTAAATATAATTATTTTCTACATACAAGCCTCCCATATTATTTACTGTGTAGGAGTTGGTATATCTGCTTAGGTTATGCTAAGTTACTGCAGTTGGCTTTTCTAGCAGTGTTTGTAGACACGAGTGACTAGGTGAAAGCGCTATGGAGAGGAATCTGTCAGGTTGCCCATAGAATTACATAAGGGATCTGCAAACATAGTAGTGCACTGTAAGTGGCAATCTTGATGTGAATGGATAGACAATCCTAAACAGGTATTCACATGCTGTTACTCTGTGTGTGTAAGTCATGCAACATGCATTTGAGGGATGGTGACAAGGGATTGTGATGTAAAACCATTGTCACTAATCAAGGAAATTCAGGCTCGCACACTGATGCCAGCCCCTTGCATCATTTGCTTGTAATAGAAGTATTGTTTGATGACTAGTATCCATGGATAGACTGGTCACCAGTGCTGCAACTTCCTTCACCCTTTACCTTGACGGTATGATATTTGTTGCACTTCATGGTTGTGACCTTGATTAAATACTTCCTAGTCATACACATAGGGTTCACCAAATACAGTTCCCTTGGCCTGTGTAGCTTTGTCCATGGTAACATTGCACACGTCCCTTTGGGGAGTAGTTGGTGTCTTCGGCTCACAATATCCACCATGTTCTACTTAGCCCAGACTCCAACAGACGTACAACACACAGGTTGAACTAAGTGTATTTATTTACATGTGCAAAAATTAGTACGATCACAGGCACAGCTCTTAAGGCTACAACACCAAATGTTTTTTGAGCCATTGGATTTCCAGAGTCCATGGGGGATACACTGTGTGGAACATGTGGCGGAGAGGAGTTTTTCAATGAGGGGGAGGATACACAAATTGCCAATAGGGAATATAAGCCACATTGACAGTCCACAAATGGGTGCGATCAACAGGTGGGACAGCATATTGAGGACAGTACCAGGTGGGAAACACACTGGCAAGGTCATCAGCACTGGGCAAAGTAGAAACTGGCACTTTGTCATAGAGAAATGCTACGGGCAGATTTAAGTTGAAAAGAACTAGTTTACATCTTCCTGTTCTGATGTGTGTGGTGCTTCTCATGAGGGGGATGTTGTAGGTCCCAGAGGCAACGGAGGCACAGACGCATCAGGGGCTAAAGATGTGGAGCCCCTGTCCACAGCAGCATTTCTCTGTGCCAACAAGTGAGGCAGAAATGCACTAAGAAGGCCCTTCTGATTTTGCTGCACAGCAGTAACGTGGCAGTGGTTGGGAACCCATAGTTGTGATTGTGTGTCCTGCTTCCGCTCCATGGACTCTAGGATGTTGCGGATGGCCCCCAGCTGGTTGTCAACCTCACTGGTGCCACTTAGACAGGGCAGTTGTTCATGCCTCTGCCTCTGCCTCATGACACCAGCGATGTCAGCTAGGGACTCTTTGGGTCCACAGAGCTGAGGGTAGGTGCCTCATACCAGACGAGGTGTACTTCTTGGGACTGAGACACCTACAGACTGCTTTTAGGTGCCCGCCATGGCCTCCATCCCCACCTGCACCACACTTACCATCTCCCACTGGACTCCTACTGCATAACATTGGAATTCAACTTGGGGGTCCTCAGAGTCCAGGCCTGGGGGTGGGCTGGCAAGTGGTGATTGTTGGCTGAACGGTCTTCTGGAGACCCCTCAATGCATGTTGGCCCTTCCCGCAACCGGAGATGGTGTTCCAAAGGCGTCCAGGGTTTGCTGGAAGGTCTCTTGGTCAAGGTTTGTCAGGCTGTCATTTTCAGCCAGATCATCATCCTGGACAGGCAGCTGGTCATGAAGTGTAGGCGCATCCTCTGCAATGAGATAGAGAAATGTTAATGGTGTTGTATATTAGATGTTTATATGAGTGATCTGAATGAAAATATGAATTGCTAATATTTGACTTTCTATACAACATTGATGCATTGGATGTCTGTTACACAGAGATATAGAGTCCATGTTGCACTGTAGTTGCCCTTCAGATAGCAGTATCTCTGCATTCTTCAAACAACCACTGTGTGAGAAGGCTGACTTTTTGTCTCATGACACATATTGCAACACAGGTCACTGGACCTACTATTCCTGGACATATAGGAAGAGGTCATGTTACATCTGCCAAGGTGATTTGCAGTCTTTGTCACGATACCTATGCTTATTGTGTTTTGACATATTGAGACCACTGCTAGTCACATTCCACCTAATCCCCAATGTTCCTGCATTCCCTTTGGCAAATATTCAGGCCACTGCTCCTCGGCACGTGATCCTGCCATCTGGCTTTCAAACTGTACACAATGGCACTCTGCTTTACTGTGCTGTGTTGCATGCACATAGTGCATTCATGTGGCAGAGATGATTTTGCAACACATATCCTGCACAGCTCAAAACACCGACCAACCTTGCTCCACTGCAAGAATATGTGAGGGTACGTAATTACCATGTATTTCTTATTCGTGGCTACTTATTTAATTTGATTGGATACACATTTGGATGAATCTTTGTGGTCAGTGGGCACTGTGTGCCAAATCTGAGGGGATGGGTCACATTAGGTACGTTGCTAGCACCAACACTAACCACAGTTGATAATTCCTGGGGCTGGGTATCTGCATATTATAACACATCCTTTGACTCCGGTACGCTCACTTGCACATCTACATGTCTCCTCTGTGACTCCTCATTTGTGCTTGCCAATGACTCAACTTAATGCCACAAAGTGATGTAACCCAGATCATACATTGACTCTAATGTGCCTACAGCACCATCAATATGTATTACCATATCCAATGGACTGACATTACTGGCTGTTATTTAGGTCTATGGGTCAAGCTGTACCCCACATAGTAGTAGTACTGGAATTGGTGACATGTATCTACTCAGGTTTGCAACATAACTGGGCACATCTACCGCTGTCTCAAACCATCGCTGACACGTGGTGGCAGACTAGTTTTTCATGGCCATTGACCGATCTCTATTTCACATCCTCCTACTGAGACATATGTGACATGGTAAGGCAATTTTCTTTCAGAATCCCCTCTGGCACATGCTACATCTTCACCACGGACCACATCACGTGTAGGATGTTGGACCCCAATCAGCTCTTCTCTGTCATCCCTTCTCAGCTGCAATACAAGTGTGACACTCTCAGACACAGCAGTGTATGTGTATTAGTTAGGCTACCTTACACAACACATATACATTCTGACCTCCTTGCAATGCATTGTCTCCCCATTCAGACACAGTGGCAGTTCAACCTACTCAGCCCGCACATTACAATGCACTGACAAACCAGGGGCCCACCAGGGTCACATATCATCTTTGGTTTCAACACAAATGGTCCTCTGGTGTGCATCACTTGCATTAACACTGATCCGGTCAGATTTAGTACAAGGCGGGGGTTCTGCTGATCCCTACCATGGCAACTGACACCTGTGTGGCCTGACTCCGCACGTCTGTACAGCTGGGTACTATGTATTATCAGGCCAGATAATGTACAAGTGACTCTTGGCATGTTCCTATGAGTTGATACTTCACATACCCCACGCCTGACCCCCCCAGGTGTGCTGTTTCTCCTCTGGCAAGCTTATGCCATTTGTATGCTTTACAGTGTTGAATTGTGTGCAGTGGCCTCATGGAGCAAGGTCACCTGCATCGTCACCAACAGGTTGTATATGGTTCAAGGGGCTTATTTGTGTGTCACTTTTTTTGGCGCATCAGTGACGCAGACCCATATCTTTGGGACCATGCAAAGCCACTTTGTGTTGCTTTTAATAACCTTGTAGATGTGGAGTAAGGCAAGACAGCACAACAGTGGCATAGCTAGACCTTTTGCCACCTGTGGTGATCCCTGTGTGCTGCCCCGCGACGGCCGCAGGTAAGAGCAAGGAGAGGGGGGCGGGAATGGGAGGTTGGCGGCGGGTAAAAGTGCAGCTGTTCCCAAAACTCGAGCCGCCTGGGGCGGAATGCCCTCCCTTGCTACGTCAGTGCAGCACAAGGGGCTGCACTGCCTTACTCTGCGTCAGGGGGGCGTACCATGGACGTTGCAGTTGGTTTTCCCATGCAACACCCATGGGTTTTGATGCATTTTCAGATTTACAAGGATATGTATACCTGGGAATGTGTCAAAAGCCTAGGCCTTCCCGGTGGTGGGATAACTTTTGTGACAGAAAGTGCCCCTTCCTGCGCAATTACAAACTGATTTCATCATGGGTACCCTTGCACCAAGTGCACGGGTGCCTGCGTTGGCACTAGGCAGCCATGTGTGTGCCAGAACAGTGTAAGAGGACAGAAATGCACCGTATCTCATAGATACGCGCATTCCTGCCCTTTTCTTTTGACAAAGGCCAGCGCAGCAAATTGATGTGCAGCAGTGCCCTGCGTCAAATCGTAGTACATAAGCCCCTCATTTGTGCAATTAATTAGACATGCCACTATACAAAGGTGGACCTGGACTGGTGCTGCACTTTACACACACAATGGAGAAACATGACGGAGCTGTGCAACATGTAACTGGACAGTGTGAGTGACATTTCAGAGCCTTTTAATGGTACATGATCTAGATTCCTGCCCTTTGCATTGCACACAAAAGACACACTATTGTGTCTGTTGCTTTGCAATGCACACAGCACAGTTGAGCGCTGGGACATAGCTGACTGCACTGAACAACATGACATTTGTGCCCACATTGTACCTTGTTAATATTTACCTTGCAGCTGTGGTTCTTCCTTGTGTGCTGCACTGTCGTATCCTGGTACACCAGCCACCAACTCGTCTGGGATGAAAGCTGCCACCCGCTCCTCAACAGCATTCCAGCTCCTACTGGGGCGCTGAGCTCCCTCATCTGGTCTGCATTGCTGCCTTCAGGATATTGGCCAGTTTCTCCTTTTTCCATCGCTTATAATCATGCCAGCGCTTCTTGCAGTCGGTGACAGTCCTTTCGCTTGCCCACATTGTGGTCTCCATGATGGACTGCCAAATGGCCTCTTTCCTCCCTAGTGGTAATTTGGAGGTGACAAAGAGCTGATGTTGGTGCTCTGTCACCTCTGTGATCAGGATGTCATTCTCCTCCTCACTGAAGTTGGACTTCCTCTTATCCTAGGAGTCTGCCTGGACATCCGGGCTGGTGCCAGGGGTGTTTTCCTTGCTTCTGCTGCCTGCTGTCTGTTCCATGGCTGCCTTCTGTAAACTGTGCCATTCCCCCCGATGCGTCCGTTTTTGTACTTTTTTGGCACATTCTGCACTCAAAAGTGACTGGGGGTGATTTGCATCAGTTGACGTACTGTAAGTCAACCCTACATCACTTTTGCAGCAGAAGCGTCAGATTTCCTTATACATGGCACACACAGCTATGTAATTTGTTTTTTACCAGTACAGATCCTTACACCATGGTGTGCAGTGTTTTAAATATGACACATCTAGGGTGTAGGATTCTGTCGTACCGTATCGCAAGTTGCTTTGACGCATCGCTGACTCAATGCAGCAATGCATAATTTCTTGTAAATATGCCCCTGCGTATCTTCGCAAGGATCTCAAGTATCACTAAACTTTACCATGAGAGCAGGAAGGGAGCTGGAAATGATCTCTTTTTGTAACTGCCTGACTTGAGTCTGGAATTGAATGACAATCACCAAGACTGGTGAGCCATTTGTCAAATGGCAAAAACTAATGCAAAACAGTTCAATCTGGACATTATTGTCCAGACTCACTTGTGCTCCAGGAAAGAATGTATCCGACGTTGCATTCTTCTCAAAATTGGCAATCTGTCAGCATATGTAGCATTTAGGGAAAAGTTAAAGCCTCTTGCACAGTTAGCCAAATGCTTTTCGCATAATTTTCTAGGCCCTCACATTTTGGTTTTGCTGGTTATACAATATTGAAGTGAATTTAAATTCAAGGTTCTCAAAAAAAACCTCCTGAAAATGGATACTGCATATCAAGCATCTTAAGTGGAGGTAGTGTAATTCTCACTTGACGTTTCAACAGGGGCGAGATGCAAGTTCTGAAGAAAGGTCTCACATTCCTTCTCCCACCAAGAATGCCCAACAATGTCAAAGCATAAATGGTGAGATGGGGAAGAGGGGAAACAAGGGAAGAGAAAAGACAAATATTCCACGGCACACTCAAGAATGAAGCAATAAGGTTAGGAACCTTTCTATGTGTATCCTGCATATAAGGAAAAGAATAGGAGTGTTATGGTATACATATAGTCTTGACTAAATAACATGTACTCTTATTTTAAATGTATGCACAGCTATCGCAGTAACTACCTGTGTAATTTCCCTCTTCCACTTATGATATAGTAATGGTGGATGCAGGATCAGATTCCATTCAAAATACGTACAAGAAGGAAAATTAGGTGTGGATAGTAATCCAAGTAGAGGACATATAAGAGAAGTGACAAGTATATATGGACTAACCTAAAATAGTGGTCATTCATGAATTCATTGAAAGCCCAAAAAACATTTATATCAAGAAATAAGAGGAACGTATTTCCCACTGCAATTATTCTTCTAACCCAAAAATATAAAGAATACACTCAAAAAATGAGTAGCACTAGAATAAGGATTAGTTCCTTAATTTCAGAAATAAACTAAACATCACACCCCACCTGAGATGCCTGCATTGGCTCCCCGTCGACAAGAGTATCACCTGTAAACACCTCATCCACACACACAAAGCCCTACACAATGCCGGACCAGCATACCTCAACGACCGACTCAGCCTCTACACCCCCACCCACAGCCTCCGCTCTGCCAACCTCGCCCTCGCCACAGTTCCACGCATCCGGAAATCCACCGCCGGCGGAAGATCCTTCTCCTACCTCGCCGCCAAGAGACCCTCATGGGTATGTAGCGCGCTCTACAAATGTAATGATTTATTGATTGATTCCCTTGTTTTTTATACAATTGTAACAGGAATGCACACATACAATGGGATCTCCAAACGCCATGAAATAATCTCTCAGATAAGTAAATAATAGTGCTGCGCTAGCGCAGATCGCATTACTGCAAATGCCTGTGGTACAAAAGGGGGTGGTGATGGACGGAGCATCTGAACCAATCAAACACTCGCACCCAGTCAACAGATCTGGGTTTAATCCATCACCGTTCTTTAGCCCACTCTGCCACCCCAGCTCAGACATGGCCATATGCAAATCAGTCTGACCCTGTGCCTCATGTGAACAGTCCAGCCCGAACTGCCAAGCCATGCCATCCCTGGACCGGAAACAAGCTTCCGAGGACCGGTTTCTGGCATTTCAGCCATCTTCAGCCCGGCTTGCTTAAATCCAGTGGCAAAGTGAGCAAGGGACTCACGTCTGAGCATACCCTGCCAACTTATGGCAAGCAAAGTGGTACAAAAGGGGGTGGTGATGGACGGAGCTACTGAACCAATCAAACACTCACACCCAGTCAACAGATCTGGGTTTAATCCATCACCGTTCTTTAGCCCACTCTGCCACCCCAGTTCAGACATGGCCATATGCAAATCAGTCTGACCCTGTGCCTCATGGGAACAGTCCAGCCCCAACTGCCAAGCCATGCCTTCCCTGGACCGGAAACAAGCTTCCAAAGACCGATTTCTGGCATTTCAGCCGTCTTCAGCCCGGCTTGCTTGAACCCAGTTGCAAAGTGAGTAAGGGACTCACGTCTGAGCATACCCTGCCAACTTATGGCGAACAAAGTGGTAAACAAGGGTGTGGTGATGGATGGAGCATCTGAACCAATCAAACACTCACACCCAGTCAACAGATCTGGGTTTAATCCATCACCGTTCTTTAGCCCACTCTGCCACCCCAGTTCAGACATGGCCATATGCAAATCAGTTTGACCCTGTGCCTCATGGGAACAGTCCAGCCCGAACTGCCAAGCCATGCCTTCCCTGGACCGGAAACAAGCTTCCGAGGACCGGTTTCTGGCATTTCAGCCGTCTTCAGCCCGGCTTGCTTGAATCCAGTTGCAAAGTGAGCAAGGGACTCACGTCTGAGCATACCCTGCCAACTTATGGCGAACAAAGTGGTAAACAAGGGTGTGGTGATGGATGGAGCATCTGAACCAATCAAACACTCACACCCAGTCAACAGATCTGGGTTTAATCCATCACCGTTCTTTAGCCCACTCTGCCACCCCAGTTCAGACATGGCCATATGCAAATCAGTTTGACCCTGTGCCTCATGGGAACAGTCCAGCCCGAACTGCCAAGCCATGCCTTCCCTGGACCGGAAACAAGCTTCCGAGGACCGGTTTCTGGCATTTCAGCCGTCTTCAGACCGACTTGCTTGAATCCAGTGGCAAAGTGAGCAAGGGACTCACGTCTGAGCATACCCTGCCAACTTAAGGCGAACAAAGTGGTACAAAAGGGGGTGGTGATGGACGGAGCATCTGAACCAATCAAACACTCACACCCAGTCAACAGATCTGGGTTTAATCCATCACCGTTCTTTAGCCCACTCTGCCACCCCAGTTCAGACATGGCCATATGCAAATCAGTCTGACCCTGTGCCTCATGTGAACAGTCCAGCCCAAACTGCCAAGCCATGCCATCCCTGGACCGGAAACAAGCTTCCGAGGACCGGTTTCTGGCATTTCAGCCATCTTCAGCCCGGCTTGCTTGAATCCAGTGGCAAAGTGAGCAAGGGACTCACGTCTGAGCATACCCTGCCAACTTATGGCAAACAAAGTGGTACAAAAGGGGGTGGTGATGGACGGAGCATCTGAACCAATCAAACACTCACACCCAGTCAACAGATCTGGGTTTAATCCATCACCGTTCTTTAGCCCACTCTGCCACCCCAGTTCAGACATGGCCATATGCAAATCAGTCTGACCCTGTGCCTCATGAGAACAGTCCAGCACGAACTGCCAAGCCATGCCTTCCCTGGACCGGAAACAAGCTTCCGAGGACCGGTTTCTGGCATTTCAGCCGTCTTCAGCCCAGCTTGCTTGAATCCAGTGGCAAAGTGAGCAAGGGACTCACGTCCGAGCATACCCTGCCAACTTATGGCGAACAAAGTGGTAAACAAGGGTGTGGTGATGGACGGAGCATCTGAACCAATCAAACACTCACACCCAGTCAACCGATCTGGGTTTAATCCATCACCGTTCTTTAGCCCACTCTGCCACCCCAGTTCAGACATGGCCATATGCAAATCAGTCTGACCCTGTGCCTCATGGGAACAGTCCAGCCCGAACTGCCAAGCCATGCCTTCCCTGGACCGGAAACAAGCTTCCGAGGACCGGTTTCTGGCATTTCAGCCGTCTTCAGCCCGGCTTGCTTGAATCCAGTGGCAAAGTGAGCAAGGGACTCACGTCTGAGCATACCCTGCCAACTTAAGGCGAACAAAGTGGTACAAAAGGGGGTGGTGATGGACGGAGCATCTGAACCAATCAAACACTCACACCCAGTCAACAGATCTGGGTTTAATCCATCACCATTCTTTAGCCCACTCTGCCACCCCAGTTCAGACATGGCCATATGCAAATCAGTCTGACCCTGTGCCTCGTGGGAACAGTCCAGCCCGAACTGCCAAGCCGGCACTTTCAAATGTCCTTTAATGTGCTTTATTTCAAGTTTCTGAAGATGCAGGTTCCAGATACATGTAGAAAGGAGAGTCGCCGAAATACAGCCCGCCGGAGACGATGACTGCGACATGGTGCACCCGGAAGCAGAAGGTGAGTAAAGGGCAGAAGACACATGCACGTCAACTAAAACGTGAAGCACTCTTCCAACAGTGCAGGCAGCATTTATGCTAGGTTTTTTCCGCCCAGTATGCATAAGCAATCGGTTGCAGAGCAGTCGTGACAGATAGCAAATGTAATTTCTTGTTTAGCGTAAGAAAGTCACAGATTAGCTTTATCAGCAACTCATCTTCCTGTAAATGGAGCTCATCTGCTGACTCATAAAAGGCATTCTTTTGGTGGGATCTCCTCAACTGGGGTATTCAGTATTATGGGACGTGAAAGACATTTTGATACTTTTTTCAAGGTGGACCTCATATTGGGACGTTGCCCCTGAAAGAAGTGTCAATTAAGCATACCAAGCATGTACTCAGTCTCTTTATGAAGGGATTCTGGTGTCAGTGCACTAAATACACCTCATTATGTTTTCCCCCACTAGGCAACTTCAGGAAGAACAAATACTTTTTTAATACTATCAAGCTCCCAAATGTTTCCCATGCAGCAGAAGATTTGTAGGGTTCCCTGACTGTGTTAGTATTAAGCACATACTATTGCATTTTGTGTTATGTATGTGACTCAGTTGCTAATTTGAACAGGCATTAGCAAAACCCATAGGTATAGACTTTAATAGCGGAGCTGTTGGTTATGAGAATGCTGGTTTGGCATAGCATGTGTACCCAGGTCCACTTTTCTTGGAATTCATTTCCTATTTTAGGAAACGTTTCCAGGATGCCCACTTTTAAACAGAATGTATGTACACGTACATACGGCATCATGATGCATGCATGCACTAGCTTCCGTCAACAAGCATGGATGTGCATGCTTCATGATGAAGGCGTGGGCGTTCTTCATGTCACAGCCACCATTTTTTAAATTTAATGTTCCAATCTTGGAGCAGTAATAATAAAATAAAATAATGAATTACATTTGTGCAAAAGCAAATTTCAATAAATGAATGGCCTTCTGTATACTGCAACTGCAGGACCCCCTCCAAAGATAAATAAAAAATAATACTAGTTAAAAAACTAATTATGTGAAGGGGAGGGGAGGGGCATGGCAATGGTCGTATGGATAGGGGCAAGTAAACCTCGAGATGTCAGAGCAAGGATAAGGGACAACAAAGGTGTTGGGGTGTCTAATTAAAAAAATTAAAATAAAGAGGGAAAAAAAGCAGGGTGGGAAAGCTATAGATAAGTAGGGTGGGAGAGTGGACCAAGAAAAATCGTGAGCAAGGGCAAGGAAAACATTGGGGGAAAGCAAGAAAACACAAGCACTCCCATTCAGTGCTTAATGGATAAAAAAGTGCCCAGAATGCAGCTAGCATCAGTAGTGAAAGGATACAAGTCACCCAATCAAAACATTGAGACAGAAATGCTACTCGATAGGACACACAAATAAAGGGAGGGAAGTCCTCGTCAAATCAGGAAACATCTGAGATGGGCAAGCTGACCCAAAGCCTACTCTAGGTATACTGGAAACATTAAATGTTGGTGCGGGAATGTCCCCTGCATAGTGTGCAGTTGTGTTTTATGCATTGAACTTCTGACTGTTGTTATCTGGAATCCTGATTTTTGGACCTAGCCTCACTTTAATTCAGTGTGTGTGCAGAGGCATAGGTCTGTCCCTTGACATAGGTGAGGTCCTGGAATGCTCTGTGGGGTACCTGAAGGAGCACCCCAAGAATGCCTTCATTACACAAGCAGTAGAGTACTGTCCCTGCTCATAGAGTGGTGGTACCTCGTTTTACGAATCCATAATTGTGGCCAGACCTTTTTATCGGTTTCACTGGAATGGAGACCTACTGGTCCAATCATGTCAAGTTCTGCTTCTATGTACTTACCTACATCCTGGCACTAAGATAATAAAGGGCCTTGGATACCATAATGGGTGCCCCTCGTCTGCCCTTTGCACAAGAGGGAGGCAAGGGTGTTTTCTCAGACAGTGGAAGTGCATTTCTGACATTCCTGAAGCTGAATGGTGGAGACAAGGCCTCTTTAGAAATTCAATTAGGCCTATTGCTGAGCCTTTTGGCCTTTTGGTTCAGCCTTTCTGTAGCACTGCCATTTGAAATACTGCTGGAGTGAAGGGTGGAACTGCTGCCTCTATTGTTCACGGCGAGACCATTCTTTTGTCTTAATCACTCATCAGTGCAGCTGATGAAAGGTGCAGAAAGCTCACACCTCTTTGTTCCCTTGTTGTGGGTGCTCCAGGCAGGAAACTTCCTTCTTATGAGGAGCATCAGTGTGCATAAAAGTTGTGCCTGGCTAGCAGTCTGAAGAAGACACTTAAAAGGAAAAGCACCAGAAACCAGTTCTGAAAGTGCAGGTAGTCGATCCACATCTCCTGCTGCTTTGATAGTATAAAGGTAGGTCACTTACTGTTTCATTGCCAAGTTCCTGTTGACCAAGGAAAGAACTGCTCCGTGGAGTACTCAGAGGACTGCTGTGCTGCCTGAATTGGTACCCGCCTGACTGACAGCTTCTCGGAGGTGAGGGTGCATCACCTGAGCTGCTGTGCCAAGTAGCCAATCCATTGTGTTACATAAAGACACAACACAACATAACTTTGGATGGAATCAATTGCTGTGCTTTTAAAACACAACTGGACGTTGTGTGCTTTTAGAACTCTGATGGATATTTTTTCTGAACAGGACCAAGTGTAGGAAAGTGGCAAGAAGTCAACATTTTGCAGGGTCTAGTTGAACAGCAACCTTGGTATTGGTGTGATTTGATTGGAAAATAACCCGGAGGTTAGCTATTGAAGGACTTGTGGGCCTGTTTACCAAAGTAATGCATTACTGTTTTCTTGTATGTATGGAAACTGTCTAGCAAGACAATTTATGTGAACTCCTGTCAAGACTAAACATACTTTGGGTAGCCCCAATCCAGATCCTCGCCCGTGGCATTTGACCGAGTCTGTTTTCTTATTTTTCTCACATACTGTTTGGGTTATTTTCTCTACTTATCTAAATTTTTCCTTTTACTATTGAAACAGTTATGCAGTAAAGTGATTACATAATGCAAGTTATTATTACATGTTTAAGTGTTATACACAAATAGCACTCCATGCAATATTTTTCACTTATTCACACAGTAGCAATTTCAGGTTCTGAGCCGTAAGTTTTGAATTTCACCAAGCTACTTTTAAATCTTGGGAGAACAAGAATGTGAAAGAATGGTGGGAAGGTGTGTTGTCAGAAGGTTAACTTTAGGGACAAATCCATTGTGACTGGATGTGATTTTTATTTTCTGTCTCACACTGAAAACATTAAAAATGCTGCATGTAAGAAGGCAAGCACAGAGGTTTGTCTTTTAACTAATCAACATAAATCATTTTATTTCTTTAATTTAACATAATTTGTAATAATATGTATAATAGGTTCCATGAAACTCTTTATACCCATATTTATTTTTTCTAACACACAGCCTTGTAATACAAATTAACCAATCACATAACCAAAAATACTTCTGCTAGATCAAATCCCACCCAAAAATATAATGTACTAAAGGTTATAGCACTTCCTTGATATTCTCACTTGTTGCGTCTACAGTTGTTTGAAGGATGGGTTTGGAAATAAAAATAACAAAACCGAGTGGGCATGTGCCCTAAGAATGGTCAGCTACGTTTGACTGCATCTACGGCCCTTGAAAAGAGAGAAACCTTTATTGACTTTAATGCATGTGACCTTAATCGAGAATGCATTAACACCCACTGCGGCAGCTACATGGGATTTTTTTTTAACTATTCGACAAAGGCTGCAGTGTTTGACCTTCAATCATAAATGTGAGTTGCTGGTGAATCAAACACACTGCCGGAACATTTGCGGTTGATCTCCTAGTTGTGCCTGCATGGCGATTACGATGGCCACTGGAACGTGACCAATGCTGAAAATCTAGGTTTTATAAAGCCAGTGTGGGCAAAACATGAAGCGAATGGCACAAAAAAAATATTCCACTTTGTTTTTAAATCCACATAGCATTAACTTTGCAAATATGAATTTTGCACATATAAATTCCCTTGTGATTATTGGAGATTTCTGCTCCTCCCCATTTTTATTGATCGTCACTACGCGCCATCTGTGTATGCTTCTCTTTCGTGCCCCTTCTGCTACTCCTCCTGACACCCAACTCATGGCCAGTTCAGCCCGGCCACTATTCTCTGCTCCTTGCGTCCTTCAGTCTCAGTCACAGTGAAAGTGACCTCTTACTATGTTCATCTGTAGATTCACTGGCGCCTTTCCTTCAGATCTATGCCCTGTCCACAGTCACTCTCCTTCCATCTTTATTTGCTTCTCCCTTCTGGTTCACCCGGAGACACATGCTCTTCACACAAGTTTCTGTTCTTCATCCAATCCCTTTTGTACCAGTTTGCTACTCTTCAATCAGACTTTTTTTCCTGCAAGCTCAAAAGTCTTTTTTAAGGCAACTCTTTTTTAAATATGCTATCATAATCTATTCAAACAGAAAAGTGTTAGAATATGATGTTTTGTAGGAGATATTTGTATCCATTACAACGTGAATAGGCATAGAAAGGGCTGGTCCACCGCTGTAAAAATATCAGCGGCACTGAAAATGCCTAGTAAAAAACTTTCTTAACAATCGTCTTTGTCCAAAAACTGTACTTCTACTTAAGCAGCAAACTGTAAACGCTTTGAACTTTTCTGAGGTAGGGGCAGACTCTCTGTAAATATCACTGCAGACTGGGAACTGGAAAGTGGCAAAGACAGCTAATCCAAGAAGTGGCAAGGTGCATGGTGGACTGCCGTGGTGATTGAAATATGACTAGTTATTTGTGCACACATCAACAAGTCTTAGAATGTCTTGGCATACGCAGGCACACCTCACCTCTCAGTGGGGTCAAAATGTTGTCTGTGTTGCAATTTATAGCGAACTTGTCACAGATCCAGTGCTTCAGCCACTTAACACAGTTGTAGTCAAACAACAGAAGAAGGTAATACAATACAGGACAAATGACAAAAGGTTGATAGATGAATGTCAAGTAAGCCGATCATGCACTTCCCCAATTAGTCATTGGAGGCACTGCAATGGCTAATTACCACAAAGTCCTCCTTTGTGTATTCTGCCATTTGGAGAATATAATCACCAACAGGCATTGTCATGGTTGATGGATCTTGTTCACTTTTTGTTTCTGGGGAAAAATGTGCACTCTCATAACTATCATTAAATGGCGGATTTATATAACCTTCAGGTGGAATGTAGGTCATCCTGGGTGGTTCTCTGACTTCTCCAAGGTTCTCTGAAGGCTTTTCAGTAGCTGTCCTGTCAATGCCTGGTATTTCTGTCGATCCGCAGTGGACCTCTTTGGGGTGCACAGCCATTTTTAAAATATGATCACATTTAGAAACATTGCTCTGACCGGGATAGTCAAAAATTGGATCTGAATTATTTATCATGGCTTGTTTTGTCTTTTTGGTATTTCTCCGAGGACTGTTTTTGAGAATTTCAGACTCATTACTTGTCGATTCCTCCACAGGATATTGCAAATTTCCCTCCACATGTTCATTAATGTTTAACTTGCTAATTAATGAGGCCAGTTCATTATCGTCTTTATTGGATACATTTGGTTGAGCAACATGGATAAAGGTGGGCGACAAAGTATTTTCTTTTTTTACAACATCGGTTTCGGTAGCAAGTGGTTTAAACAATGGGCTTCCTGTAAGGAAGGTCGAGCCACCTTCAACATCACATTTTTCTGAAACAGCTTTAGGTTCATCTGATCTGGCATCAACTTTAGCGTCAGTACAAAAGTCAAACGTCTGATACCCATTTTCACACAATGTTAGCGGATTAGGTTCAGCAGTGGACGTCTCCTCTAGCACGGTTGCACCAAGGCCTGGTCCACTTTTACTTTCTTTGAGTTTTTTGTACTTTTGATGGCAATTGTCTTTAAAAAGAGGTTTTCGGCCGATGTTAATATCACTGTATTGCGTTAGGAACTCCTCACTCTCTGAACGGGTAGAATGGAAACATTCAGCGGCAAGGCTTTTGGAGGCCGGCGATTCGTCTGTATTATGGCCAGTGGAGCCTACGCCAAAGTTCTTGGAAGCTGAGTTGGAAATGTGTGTTACTTCCTTGTTTCTCATATCTGCTGATGAATCTGACTGGACTGTTTCTATACTGTCCCTGATGTACTGAGCGGATTCTGAATCTGACATTATTCTGCTGTTCGTCTTTGTTATATCAACAGATTCAGAAAGGTCCTTTACGTTGATGTCCATATTTCTATCTTTCTTTGATTTGAAGTCAGTATGTCCTTCAATCCCTATCTTTATGCTCTCAGATTTAGACGTGTCATGTACTTTGCGGTCTACTTCCATGTTTTCATTTGATCTAGAAGTGTTCAATCCTTTGTTGTCCGCCCATTTGTTTTCTGTTGACTCAGAAGGGCTCATTTCTTTGCAGCCCATCTTATTGGTGGGTTTAGTAGCATCAATTCCACTGTTGTCCATTGTTGTTTTTTCTGCTGTTTTAGGCGACTTCAACTGTTTACTGCTAATCTTTATATCTTCTGTCAACGTAGAAGAGCTTAGATCTTGGCTGTTCTTCGTATGACACTGTAATTCTGAACAGTGTGTCAATTTATTGCTCCTCCTTTCATCTGAGTGTGAAATGAGCAACCCTTTTCCTCTAGCATTACGGTCTGGGGATTGTTTGGTGTTGTATGTTTCCTTGCTATCTACCACTAAACCTCCAGTTGTTTCTGACTGATACATTTGTGTGGTGCTTGTCACAGTAACCTTGACAGCTTCAAAATGGCCTCCCACTTTGCTGCCTCTTGCTTCAGGTGGCAGGCCGTCTTTGTTTAATAATCTCTGCTTGGATATTGGACACGTATTTGTCTTTTTTATGTTTGCATTACCCAAACTTGGAGGCTCATTTTTAAAGGCTGTTTGGTTCTCCTGCTCTTCAACCCCGTTCTTTCCAGTAACTGCTGCCCTTGTTCTCAGGAACTTTAAAAGGTTGCACGTTTTTCCTCCATTTGACAATTCCACGATTAGTTCACATTCAATTCTTGCCAGAAATAGTTCAAAAGCAATTTTTTGGCTCTTCTGTTCATCTATCTTTTGTGTGAGTATGAACTCAGTTGCTTTTAGTGTACTGTAGCCTAGTTTCTGTAAAATTCCTTTCACTACAGTTTCTGGAAGCACAGATCGAACATTGTAGACAAAACTGCCAGTAAATGTCTGAAAAATACAATAATAGAAACACATGTTAATGAATGCACAAAAGTGAATCAGTTAAGTTTTCCTTTTTTTTTCATAACAATATCTTGTTCGTTTTTGGAACGTCAGACTTTTTTACGCAATTGACCATACAAAACAGCAGATGCCCAACTGCCTGAGCCTTCAACTTAACATTACAAACATAACAGAAGCAGATTCCCCCAAACTGCAGCAAGAATTAACAATGTTTTCAGCCCCTTCAACCCCGGGTCCCCAGCTCATGCTTTGTTACTATAAATCTGGATTACGTCTTCTAGAGCCGGGTTCTCCAATGTCGGTCCTGGAGGGCCTGATCCATGCCAGATTTTTTAGATACCTACATTAATCTAAATGGGGATACGCTAAAAATCTGGCATGGATCCGGCCCTCCAGGACCGACTCTGGAGATAAGAACTCTGCTCTAGAGAGTGATGAGGGTTTCCAACCCTTTGAAAAGTGATACCCCGGTAAAGACACCATTCAGCCCATATTTTGTAATTTTTAAGTGGGCAGCCCTTGGCATTCTATAGAGGGATTTCCAGGCTCATGCAGCTGGTCTAGCTCAGATTTTCACCGTTCCAAAGACTGTGGTTTGTTGTCTTTCCGGCCTTGGCTATGTCCCGCTTCCCTATCACGAGACCCAGTCATAACAGTACGGTGTGGTTTCTGTCAGCTAGGTTTCGAGAAAGTGCATCATGAAAATGATCACACAATTTTGGCTTAAGCTGATGCCTAGTGTGCACAGCATACATTATATAACACAGCTTTTCAAACCCACTTTTTAATGTAGCAAACACTACTGATGTTGTTGGTAACGTAGTAGCTGATATAATAAATTATGTCACTCATGCTGTAACATGAGGGAATGCCTAGTGGCTGGGGGAGTCAGGTTATACAATTATGCATAGTCACAAATGTCATTGCTTTCTGGAAAATTATATGTACAATGTTCTTTCAAGTAATAGTTTTTCATGGCATCAGTAAGGCTTTTTATATTGTAGGCTGAAATGTAATCTTACAGTCCCTCAAAGATTTCAGGGAATATCTTGCATTTTGCAATGATATACCCTGGCGAAACCAAGGATTGCAAGTATTCATAGTCAATTGTGCAGTTAATTAAAACCTCAACAAACAACATCTAATTGGTAATCAAGCAAAGCAGCAATTAAAACCAAGATACCCATTACAACAATAGGCAATATAAGATAAAATGCCATGCGCAAAGCAGCTTTTTTGATAAATGACAAGCGTTTATGACAGTTGTTTTAGGGACGGAAAAAGTGCACTGTGCAAGAGACAATAAATGAGAATCCCAGGGTTGCTTCAGATGTCATCTCCCAGCATTCTGCATAGTGCAGCAGTACAATGAAAACAAAACAAGGGATAGATTGTTTTAAAATCTGTCCCAGAGTGCTCTGCAATAGTTTGTTTTTAGAGTCTGCAAGCAAGCATGGAGAGTCCTAATGTGAGCAACACATATCAAGTATGCCAAGAGTGAGGTGACATTAATTTATGACATGCGAGAAAGAGAGGTGCAGTACGTAAAGACCAGTGGAGAAAGGTCCCACGGTTGCACACTTAACAGGAATGATAGGAGCATTACAACGTTCGTTTTTGACACAAAAAGAAGAAAAGTGCAATGTTCAATGAGCTGAAAAAGGAATTGCCCATGGTTGCCTCGACCTAGTCCCTGAGCATTCCATAAAGTTATATGTGCAGAAAAAAAATAATGAATCTGTGGTTGCTTCACGTGCACTCAGAGATGAAGGGTGCTGCCCCGAAACTGGTCCCAGGATGCTTGTTTCCGGTCTAGGGAGGACCTGGCCCGGCAGTTCGGTTTGGACTGTTCCCATGAGGCACAGGGTCAAGACCGATTTGCATATGGCTAGGTCCAAACTTGGGTGGCGTGGCGAGCAAATAAATGATGGATTAAACCCAGATCTTCGTGACTGGGGGGTGAAAGTTTGCATTGTTCAGCATTCTGTCCATCATTTGTTCCTTTCTCATTTTCTACTGGAATTTTAAAAAAAATCTCAGCAGAGAATTTTCAGATAAATTGAAATGTGAATAAAATGTTATACTATGCTATTAACGCCTTAACCGCAGCGTTTTTTCTGCTGCGGTGCGGTCGTTCTATTGAGTGGGCGGGGCTCCGTCGGCCGACGGCAGCACCCGCGAGGTGGTGCTCCCGTCGGCCAACGGCCGACAGGAGCACGGAACGGGTTAAGGCAAACAAAAACTCTCTGTTTTTTCACAGAATTCTAGCGGTCTCATTCTTCTTCCCATTGCCAGAATGGAAGTCTCCATGGGTACCTAGGTGTGTGAGTTTCGTGTGGAAGCAATGTCTATTCCAGCAATCCACAGGTTCTCTAAGATTCATTAATAAACAGATAATTCACATTCCAGCTGCTAATAGTATTACCACCACTACATGCTGGTTAAGTTATGCCTCATAACTACACATCAAATTCATCTAGATCAGCTGTTCAACTTCAGCTTTTCCATTTGTTTTCCTTTTTGCACCATCCACTGCTATTTCCCATCGACTGCCCTGCTCCCCATAACAAACAGGGGATATCCCCTTGGACATCTTGTGCAAACCTTACCAAGAAGTCCAATTGTTGAAGGTGAACTGGTCAACATTGGTATCTTCCTCCCACTAGAGAACTACTTGAGGTCTTAAATCCTCAAAACATTGTTTTGAGGGTTTAAGACCAGGTAAAAGATTAGGAGAATTTTAGGGCGGGAGAATTAGTGATTTACTGAAGGATTTGTAGTGAATGTAAGGGTTAACATCTTAATATGAAGGGCAGGAGGTTAAAATGATGGTTCTTTTGAAGCGAGATAGCGGTAGCACAGCGCACTGCTTTTAGAGGGAAAGTGCGGAACAAGGATGATTCTGAGAAGATAGTATTGCAGTCTGTGTAAAATAATATGTAATGTCGAATATAGCGGTTTGAGGCCACTTTTTAATGGCGATGTTTTTTCATTTGTAGTGAACCCCTGAGGAAGGGCTAATGACTAAAGCCCGAAATGCATTGGGTAACAGCAATTTCGCAACTGAGGATGTTTTATGTTTTATAGCGTGTCGAGACAAAGGCTCGGATGGGCATATCTGTGCATGAGAAACTGTTAAAATATACATGTCGCACGAGTGATTTGAACAACAAAAATAAATAAGATTACAATAAATCTCTGGATTACAAGGAACAATTATTGTTGAATCTCGACAACTGTTGATAACATTTGATGATTATCGCTAATAATGCTGTGCACCTGGATATGGAAGGAAACTCCCCCCCCCCCCATCCCAATAGAAGCACTCTGCGTGATACCAGGGCAATCGCGCTATCCAGGCAGCACGCAAAAGGAAGACAATTGAATTCAAATGGCAAAACGAAGGAAGATGTTTAAAAACGGTGTGCACTGCAACTCTTGAAATCAGGATGAAGGACATTAAGAAATCTTTTTTTTTTTTTACTGTCTGTCACCGCCTGGAAAATCTTGGTGGTGAGGGAGAGAAAAAACAAATCATGTTCCGCCAGTTATTAGAGAGGACTACCATGGCGAAGGCATTGCTTTTTTTATTTTTGAAAAGAACATACCGTTTTGGGATTTTCCTTTAGTAAATAAAAAAAGCATACTGTTTGCTGAAGGGTTGTATCATGGTGACACAGCCCTGCACCAAAAATCAGATTGAACCGACAGGAACCGCTGTGACGGCGGTTCCTGCCAATGCTTTCTAATTGAGCACTGGATTAGCAGTCATTTATATATTCAGTGGTCTGGATCTACGCCATGGCGACTGAGGTATTTACTCTGTCGTCCCGTTAAATAATGGCCCAACAGCCAAAAAAGAAATCTGTCCCTTTGGCCCAAAGCAAGAAGAGCACGAAAGGCAGAAAACTGCTAGAGGAGGCATAAAAAACAGAAAAGAAACAGTTACAAAAGAATAAAGTAGGGATAAAAAGGAACTTGCAAGAGTGAGATAAAGAGACAGAAGAGTTGGGTGGTGGAAGAAAGAGGCACGCAGTGGAATTAAGACTAAGCAGCCTGAGTATTCTGCGCCCTACTAGGAAAAGTTTGATGCCTTATACTACAATTTTTCATTTTTTTCTATGTATTACAACTGAACCAGGGTTCCTCAGGCTACACATCATGATATCCATGCTGTCAAGTACAACCGAACATTTACACGGCACTGAGAAAGAGGGTCAATCAAATATGTGGGAAAAAACCCTCCTAAAATACATACTGAAAGCACAAGTCTGACCTGGAAGAGACCAACAAATGCAGGGCACGAGTCGGGGGTCCATGCGGGTGGACGGCGTCCCCCCACTTCTTTCTCAGGGTGGATGCCGTCCACTCTGCCAAGAAGTTTGTCCCCACTAAAAAAGATGCTGAATTTGTCCCAGCGTGATTTCCAAACACCGGGACACATTCAGCAGAGCCTGCACGTTGTTGTCTGGTTTCGATCACAACTACGTGCAGGCGGGGACGGGCCTCTCTTATTTCTGACTCCTGCTGAGCCCTTAACAAAGGCTGAGTCTCAGGGGTCATCAGGCCTCCCTCCTTTCGTTGGAGTTTCTTGGCTGCAGCAGTCAGAAGCCTTACACCTGATGCAAATGCAGCAGAGAGGAAACAAAGGCCTGCACCTTGTTGCACTTCACACATACTTAAGAAAGGCAGCTTCTTTTCACTTGGTTCAGGCTCTGTTTAGGAGATATGCATGCACTGTTAGAACGTCAGATGTGTAGATCTTTCCCAGTATTTCCACTAAATAAATAGCATGTATATACGCTTACTGCCCTTGAGGAGGCTTTGTAATAATTTAAATATCACTATTTCTGTTAAAGCACTATGGCTATAGTAAGCTTCACGCTGACAAAAAGGTAACATAGTTTTATGTTTAGCTTACACAAGTGTGAATCTTCTGCCTAAATCAGGAGGTTTGCAAGTATACTCGAAATGTGCTCCAATGTACTCATGATACACCTGCTAAACATATATGTGAGGGCTTAAGATCTGATATCACTTCTTGTGATGCCAGTTCCAGTGATGTCACGTGCTGTGATGTCACGTGCTGTGATGTTACGCGCCGTGATGCCACGCGTTGCAATGCCACTTGCATACTGATTAACTATTTATTTTATTTTTATTTTATTTAATGCGATTTTATATAGCATGAACTTTACCCGAAGGTGTCAGAGCGCTTTACATAAGAACCAGTTGCAAAACATAAGGACTTAGGATTACATGCGTTACATAAAAGATGCAAACAGAAAAAATTGCAAATGTACAAGATGTAAAGTCACTCAAGGAAGAGATACAAATGGATATACTCTTATGCATATACTAGTGATTAGAGTTCTCTATATACATATAAACACATAGTAGATTTTACTTTTTTGTGCCCTGAACAAATGTTACCGTTTACACAATCACTGCACTTATAAGGAAATGGATTGAAAATAGTTAAATTTACAATTTAAAAAAAAAAACACCACACACTGCAACATATGGCATGTCCTACCTTCAGCGACCTTATTTCTTTTCTCCAGGGAGAAAGGAACAAGTTGACAGACACAAGCTCCATAAATTCAAAAGCCCGTATCACATTTTTCAAACTGTCCCCTTCTTGGTCGTTACGCTTCTGTAAATGGGTCGCAATAATACTATACAGGCTGTCCCCGCCAAACTCCTCAGAGAGGCAGGAAGCAGGCAGTAAGATGTGTTTAGCTCTCTCCTTCGTGGCTTCCTCGTTGCACGGGGTCAGTTTTCCTTGAAGCCACCTTTCTTCATAGTACGCGATGTAGTCCAGGAAAAGGTTTTCGGCTGCTTCAGTGTTCAGCTCTTTCATTTTTACGGATCGGTGCTTTATGAAACGTAAGCTGTTTTTCTTTACTCGCAGCAAAACTCTAAACAAGGAAGTTGCATGTTTATAGCCCACTTCTTCCAAGTTTGCAAATGCGACACGGCCATTGGCTAGCTGACAGCAGTGCAGACGAGCCGATAGCAACGTTCTGCTGTCAATCCATTTTAAGGCGTGTCCTCTCCAGATAAGGAAGCCGCAAAGCAAAAGTGAAACTTTAAAGGAAGTGTTCTCGACCACAAAGTAATACTGCGTGTTTAGTTAGTATTTTGTCTGTTAAAATAAACGGGGGTAAACTCAACTAAATTCAATGTAATGTGCAGGTGTGCAACAGAAGTAGGGTTCTTTCCGGACTGTGTGTTTTTTTTTTTTGTTTTGTTCCAGTCTGGCCTGTAATTTTAACTCCAGGCCGGTAAAACGTTAGGAAAAGCACTGAAATTCGGTATGTTTACCCACATGAAGCATAAGCCTACAACAGTTACCATGTGAAAAAAATATAACAATCTGAGAACTCTCTAAATCGCTTCAGAGTTGACTAGTTATGTTACAAAAGAATCCAGGCAATTGTACACAAATTCGTTTTCAGCTACCAGCGCATGGATGTTGCAGAATAGCAAAACTTTGTTAAATTGCTGGTATGTTTTTTGGAAGTAAGTTGGCAGCCCTAAGAGGAAGACAAAGTATTGGCTTTTGTATTATATTAAGAAACAGCTGTAGCACCCACCTCAGCTCAGGAGCACACAAATTAATACGCCATACATGGAGCTCTAACATATGGAGCCCTGTAATACACATCTTTATTCTTCAGCATGGTCCTTCTGCGATGGTCCTTCGATCAGGTCGTGCATAGTAGCAGGTCCCTGCTACTATGCACGACCGGATCGTAGCACCATCGCGCCAACGACGCCATTGAAGCTACGCTAGGCATCGCATTGCGGGCCTAAACATTGATTCACTGAATATACTGCTCCATTCCCCTTCAGGACAAGCATCATCTTCCCAACCAGACCCTGTTTGTACTTTCACCAGCAGGGTCGCGTTTCAACGTAATTTACATTGAGCGACTTGAGACACTTGAACCCGTGGCGTTCGAGCTCTCGCCACTGTAGCATAGCGCTACAAATAATCACAGACACTGATTGTAATTACACTGGAGCTTTATTCACTACATCCAGCTTCTACCCTGTCCCTACTCTATCTGCCCTGGTTCCTGTCCCCAGCTCCTCCCTTTCCTGCTCCACCCTTTAACTCCACCCCCCAACCACTAGACTACATCACACAATCCTACATCTCCCCCTTTCTTAACAAAATGAGCTTAATTTCCACAGTGTTCGCAATTCTTCAATCCACCACACGGGTCGGCGGACAGTCTGTTCTTCAAGCCTCAGTAGTGTCGAATCAGTGGTGGGCTTGGCTTTGGTCAATCTTTCCGTTGTCTTAGTCAGGGCATACTTGACTACGTTGCGTGTGAACTGTTTACTCTCACATTCCGCAGTCATCATGTTTCCTTCTTGTGGTGTAACTGCTGTTGGCTCAGATGCTCGATCTCTTTCATGAGTGGATAATGTTCTGGTTCTCTTCCGAGCACCCGCATCTACTTTTACTTCCTTTTGTCTTGTCCGGTCGAGGGCAACACTGCCCTCCAGTTCAGGGTCATGTATACCAGACAGTACGGTACTATCTGAAGAGATTGTCTTGGTTTGGTTCGGTAACTCATTCGCGGCCTCGGGTTGTCTGGCGAACTCTTGGGCCATCTGTGCACAGGCATGTTTCTCTCTCATCCGATGATGATCTCTCTCTGCTGACACGTCCGGCTTTCCTTGCGGAGTGACTGGCTGATCCCTTCCCAACCGGTGACTAAGGTCCACTATCTCTGTTTTCCTTTTGTAGGCCCTTTGAGTCAGCCTCGCGGACCCCTTCAGGGGTGATGGTGTATGAACTATGCCTGGATGTACTTGTGACTGACATGACAGGTTGTCTTGTGGAGTGACTGAGTATTCAGAGACCTTAGTGTAGGACATGTTGCTTTTAACTGGAAGGATGTCCTTTGGCTCCATGGTGCGTTCGGGTGGTTGACGCCATGGCTGTTGTCGGGACCATGACTCAGTCGACTCAAGGGATTGGACAGACATGCTTTCTGAGTCAGAGAAGTCTTTTGTCGACTTCCAGGATTGGACAGACGCGCTCTCTGAATCAGAGGAGTTCCTAGCCCTATTCTTTTTAAAGCGTTCTTTTGAGAGTGTATCGAGTAATGGATTTCTGAAATGAGTAGGCCGTGACACGTTGTTCTTTAACTCAGGGTTGTCTTTAAGGCGCTCCGGGCACCTTTGTTGACTTGTCTTTGGTGTTGTTTCATTTGAGAAGTTGTTCAACAACCACGTGCTTGTTCTTTGTGTTTGATCTCGAGGTTTTTTATCTTTGCCCGTCTCACACGATGTCAACGACTTCTTCTCAGTTTCTTCGTTGTCACGGGTGCCATTGATGCGTTGGTCTTTTCCTGTTCGTTGTTGGGGAGGATCAGTTCGTCTTATGCGACCTGTTTCTTCTTCCCCTTTGTTTGGTGCTCGGACACCTATGATACGGGTGTGGTGTGTTCTCCTGCTGGATGTTCCCTCGGACTCATCTTCACAACTTGACGAAGAGTGTTCCTGCGCCGATTTCCAGTGTTGACCATTTTGATCTCTTCTTCTATAGTTTGTCTTCCTTACCCTCCTGTTGTGCAGGTTGCCATCTTGTCCAGGAGTGCGATCTGTCCCACTTGACGCTCCCTCCTCATCAGACTTTGAATGACACCTTGAGGGTGAAGAACTCCTTGGGGTTGTCCTTTGACTGGTTGACTCGGAGTACTCCTTGTCACTTCCCTTGTCACTTTGTCTCTCCCGTTGTCTTTTCACTGGTCTGCCTTCCCTCTCTCTCCTTTTCGTTTTGTTTGTTTTCCGAGTTTTATCTGTCCAGGCATCTTGACATTCTGCCTTCAGAGCTAGGTCTTTTGATCTGTCTCTTGCCTTGACGTGCATTTCGATTTCAGCCTTCCTAATGATTTCTTCTAACGACCAATGCTCTCGCAGGATCTTGCGCTTTGTGTCGGGGTTTGCGCAGCCTTCAATTATCCGGAGTCGAACTGCGTCCTCATTCGTAAAGGTGTTGAAGTGGCAGCCTTGTACCAGGTTTTGCAACCGAATGATGAAGGTTGGCAATGGTTTGCCTGGTTCCTGCCGAGCTGTGTTGAAGACGATGCGATCATGATCCACATCTGCTTGTGCGGAGAGATGGGCACATAGCTTCTCTTGGAGTCTTTCATAGATTTCTGTGTCTTCTTTGGAAAATGTTCTGATTGGGCAGCGGCCCTCAGGACCCACCAGATGGAGGAGTAGAATTAGACATTTTCTCTCTCTTTGTTCACCATTGGCGTCCAGGAAGTCACCCAATGTTGCCAGCCATTGGTTCCGTTTGAGACACAGACTCCAAGTATCACGCTGCACCCCTGGGGGTGGTACTTTAAGGCAGGGGTTGAATCGTTGTGCTACTTCTTCCCCCGCCATGAGAGGAGGATTCTGATCAATTATATTCGCAGGGCACGGGCTGTTCACTCGGCTCCTCGTCTTCTTAGCTGATCTTCTTTAGTCGAGGTCTTCGGTCTGGTCATTTGCTGGGACGTTGATAATCTTTACAACCATCACAGAATGCGCCAGAGAATAAAGCTTAGGTTTCTTGCATTCCAAGATGTCCACCACTCAGCTGCACGGTGCTAGACACAGGGCTCCTACTCTTTCGAGTCGCATGCTAGTGGCAGGTGGTTACCGACTCTTCCGCGGTGATGCTGGGCGCGTTTGACATCTTTGTTCGTTCGGGCGTTCCCTTTACCCTAGTGCAAGTCCTCCAGTCACTTCAGTGTGTATTGTGCTTGATTCTGGGACTGTCTTCGCAGTCTTGCCCTCTTCTAAATCTCATGCGAGTCTGTCCAGCAGCTCCTCTCCCTTTTACGCTCTTCGGTGTGTGTTCACCACCACCTTTACCGGTTGCTTGCGTTTGCTTATGATTGTTTGCTTCTTCTCTTCCGTTCTTGTTTATGTTTCCTTATTACGCCTCTTGCGTTTGCTTGGGCTTGTTATCTTATTATACTCGTTGCATCTGCTCGTGATTATTTGGGTCCACTTGTCGCTTCTACCTAGCTCTTGCATGTGTCTGTGCTCGTTTCTTTTCCTCACTTGCGTTGGCCAATGTTTGTTGCATCGCTTTTGTAGGTGCTCGTGCTTGTTTGCTGTTTCTTCCTTGCACTGACTCGGGCTTGTTCGTTAGTCGGTGTTCGCGCATTTGCTTTTGCCATTGCTTGGTCCTGTACATTTGCCGCTGATTGTTCCTCTAGACTTGCCAATGCCTGTCCTTGTAGTTCACTTACATTTGTCACTGCTTGTTGTACTATTTTTCTCCTTGTCTTTGTCAATGCTTGTCTTCTTAGACTGCTTCTTGCATCTGCTTGTTTGTATGTGTTAATGTTTGTTTTGTTACAGTCACCAATGCTTGTTTATTTGCTCTAGTCAATGCTTGTTTTTCTTCTCGCCAATGCTTGTTTATTTGCTCGTCAATGCTTGTTCGTCTCTTCTCGCCAATGCTTGTTTGTTTGCTCTAGTCAATGCTTGTTTGTTACTTTCTGCCAATGCTTGTTTATTTGCTCCGGTCAGTGCTTGTTTCTGTTGCTGTGTGCCTGACTTCAAAATGGCCGCTCTACAACAATCAAGGGATCTGTCCTGAGAGGCACCTGACTCTAAGATGGCCGCCGTCACTGCAGGCACACGAGGCTTTCTCTCCTGGTTCACTCGGTCCCCTTTCACTCTGGACTCACCGGCTGGCAGCTCCAGAGGGCAGCACACGTCAGGATCGACTTCTCTCCAACTGCGGCTACTATCAGGTGAGGTTGGGGTGGGCTCCCGCCTTATCTTGCAGACTCACTTTCTTTTGCGACGGCGTGCTAAGGCTCACGCATCAGGCGTGAGATTTCCACCGTCGGCAGGCACTCAAACCCGGACTTCCAGGCGCTCGGTCGCGCTCGTTGGCAAATCCTTGGGGACGATGTCCTCGACGCTGGGGTCACTTCTCCCTCGCTCTGGGGTGCACGGCAGGGTCGGAGTGGGCTCCCGATCTCTGCACTGCCAGGACTCACTCACAGCACACGCTTCTGGCGTGAGTCGCGCTTCGGCGCGATCGGTTTCTTTCTTCTCGGGCGGTTCAGCGCCTGATTCCACGGTCCCTCTCAGCTCCCTCACGGTCTTTGGAGGGGCAGGGTCACCTGCTGCTGGCTTCTTCTCCCTAGACAGCAGCTCACAATACTCGGCAGCGTTTTCTTCCACGTTGCCTGGGACAGGGTGTCTTCGTCGGGTTCTGCAGGCAATGGGTTTGATCACCCCACCCTCGTCGCCAGTTGTAGCATAGCGCTACAAATAATCACAGACACTGATTGTAATTACACTGGAGCTTTATTCACTACATCCAGCTTCTACCCTGTCCCTACTCTATCTGCCCTGGTTCCTGTCCCCAGCTCCTCCCGTTCCTGCTCCTCCCTTTAACTCCACCCCCAACCACTAGACTACATCACACAATCCTACAGCCACCACAAGGCTTTTTTCATTAATACAGGTGATTATTATTGGTCCTGATGATGATCCCGCTTTCATAGGTCTAACATACCACAACAAACAACAAAAACAATATGCTTTTTAAATGAGTACTGGAATAAAATTATTCACAGTGAAGCCATCTACAGTTAGTATTCTCAAAGGGGATCTATTTTTACAATTCTTGAAACCCTTTCTCTATTTTTTGGCTTATTGAAAGGTCTACGCGTTTCAAACTCGTATTATTTTGGAGTTCTCATCAGGACCGTTGTCTGTGAAGAAAGAAAGAAAACTTTCTTTAGGTCAAGCAAAATTGCTGGGGGGTGCTGCCTATTCCATCATTCTAAACCCTCCTTATCTTACCTCTTGAATTTCGAAATGTGGACGGAATCAAAAAGCCCCCGACGTGTACAGAATATCTGGGAAAAGAATCATACAATGACATAACCTGCCACACTTCATGTGAAAAGCCACTTTCAGAAATCACATGTGCTCACCACTTACTTTATTTTATGTGTCCGTTTTGTGTTGATTTACACCGTACCCTGCCTCTCCGCTCACTAAAAAAAGGGGGGGGGGGGAGAGAATTCCATGAACACCAATATTGTGGGATTATGTTTAAAAGGAAGGCTCTCAAGGCACGAAAGCGTCTTACCTGGCGGGAGAGCACAGGCGTCTATGTCCGGGTTTCGTGTGCCTCCGCATAAAACGAATCAATAAAAAGACGGGATTTAAAAAGATTTTATGGTTCCTGTAGATTGAAAACCTGTCTGCCTGTTTGACTATCAAGTTACAGATGTCGAACATTGCGTACCTTAGAGGGACGGGGCGTGTCTATCAGAATAATCCCTTTTCACAATGGTTTAAACACTGGTATCGTTATATTGACGATATTTTCTTCGTTTGGACAGGCACAGAGGAAGATCTGAATAAATTTCATGATTGGATTAACAACAGAGTGCCTTCAATCAAATTCAGTCGGACCATTCAAAAGAAAAAATTCCATTTTTGGATGTTGAGGTTTACCCCTCGGAAGGGGGGTTAGTAACAACACTCTATAAGAAACCGACGGACAGAAATAAGTCGCTTCACTTTAAAAGCAACCACCCTCTGAGCCTTTTTTTAGTGAGCGGAGAGGCAGGGTACGGTGTAAATCAACACAAGACGGACATGATGGAATAGGCAGCACCCCGCAGCAATTTTGCTTGACCTAAAGAAAGTTTTCTTTCTTTCTTCACAGACAACGGTCCTGATGAGAACTCCAAAATAATACGAGTTTGAAATGCGTAGACCTTTCAATAAGCCAAAAAATAGAGAAAGGGTTTCAAGAATTGTAAAAATAGATCCCCTTTGAGAATACTAACTGTAGATGGCTTAACTGTGAATAATTTTATTCCAGTACTCATTTAAAAAGCATATTGTTTTTGTTGTTTGTTGTGGTATGTTAGACGAATGAATGGTGGCTTGAATGTTCAACTTTTTTGAATTGTATATTTAAACTGTTTTTTGCTAATGTAAATATGAATGTTGTTTTTCTCTGTGTACATAAGGTCTTTAAAAAAATGTGAATTTGGCAAATTGATATACCAAATTGGTGAAAATAAAAATAAAATATAAAACAAATAAAAGAAGTGATAATACACACGAAACATGGTGTTTTAGTTCAGATGTTTTGAGAAAATAGTTCAGGCAAAGTAAATAGCGGCACGTGCATCTCTTTTGTTCATTATAGCTTGTGGCAAGCTGTGCCGTTGGGAGCCCAGACCCAGTGGTAGTTTTTCTCTCCCGCTTTCATAGGGGCAAGGGATCGAAACGTCCTCGAGTTTCAGAAACAGTGTCGCAATTGTACCATTGTGTGAATATATTGCTGTCACTGATATGTAGAGCTTGCAGTACGATGTATTAAGATGCAGGCCATATTTGTGCTCCAAAAAGTTATTGCCTGAAAACTTTTCCTCCTACCTCTTCTAACTCCTTTCCTTTCCTCAAACTGGGTACAGGACTGTGTCCTTTTTATCTTTTGTGTGTTCAAAATCTCTAAAAATCTTTGAGAATTATAAAATAAATATTCCATGTCCGGCTGGGCATTGGAATTGAACTTATAGTACACATTGTGGTCTATAATTGCCTTTTCTTCAATCAAAGTCAATGGGTAAAAAATAATTTCTCCCAGTTTTTTTTCAAGTTCTCTCATTTACTTTTTCTGAAATGTTGGTATCAATACAGCAGAACTCTGGGCGTCCAAGCACACATACAGACACCTTTGCACACAGATTAACAGACAAACAGGCACACAAAGCAATGGATATGTGGGCACATGTACACAAACCAAAACATACAGGTTCTAAGCACATATGCCAACTGGCTTCCATAGGTATGATGGGACCTATACTAACAAAAGCTAGTGGAGGCTGGGCAACTTTGAAAGTTGTGGGGCATAAATCCATGACCCAAGTTACACTGTGGAATCATCTGAAGGCAAGCCCTTGAAAGGAGTTGTGAAGAGTTATGCATTGTTTTTCCTTAAGGAAGGGAGAATTATACAACCAGTGCCCGCTTTCGCTTTTTTGCTGGTCCTATGCCCAGTGCAGCAACTCAGTAGAGGTGGGCGTAACTCGCAGAGTTTCACTCCTCTGAATTCCGCTGAGTTACCTAAAAACCCAGCATGATTTTGTGGCGTTAGGCAGACTACACTTCTCGCTCTGGTTTTCAGTGCCGGAGGCTTGTTCCACACTGTAAAATCAACACAAAATGCACCACGTGGTGTACCAGTGGGCGCTGTTTCTTTATGCTGCTTGAGTAGATTTTCTACTCAAGCTGCAACTTTCTCAACGTGAATGGTACTGACCTGCCGTGGCCTCCCGCATTGTGAAATGTTGCCGTGAGGTTTCTAGCGCATGAAAATCACGCTAAGGTACGCAAATTCTCACTCATGCTCGCAAACTTAATATTGTTTAGCCGCGCACGAGAAAAAACTCGGCAATGCAACTGTTAGCGGAGTTTTGGTAGAACTCCGCGATCCAATCAGAGCGCGGAGTGGGCAAAATTCTGCAAATTCCACCGACAAAGCATCATTTTTTCACACATCCCTAGACTGTTTAACACCTTCCACGCTGATGACGAGCTGGGCTCGTCATGGCGTAGCCTCCTCGCACGCTGATGACGAGCCCAGCTCGTCACGTAAAGTGCGCTTTAAAAAATCTCACCGTACGAGCGGAATTCCGCCCGCACGCATGCGGTTAAGACACCTCAGGGAATGCAATGTTTAATTATAAAGTACACCTCCTACCTTCCCAAACACAGTCCTTTTTTTCTGAAACTATACATAGCAATCAGCCAAACAAACATCACAGTTTGAAATAAATACTATGATGTCAAATAGAATAGAGCCTAGTTCCTAAACCTTTCGATCAACCTTAACTCCCTTCAACGTTGCGTTTGAGAGGTATTATGATGTTTTTAGTGCTTTGAACACCGACAATCTTACCTGTCCTTCTGCCATCGGGCAGTGCCGTGAGGGAAACGGCCGGAGGTGCAACTCGCCGGGAGGCAGCAGGAGGAGGTCGCCATCAACAGACCACACTCCCCAGCAACCTCTTGGGCGGCGGCGCGCCCGTGACGCGTGTGGAGCGCCCGGAGGCGCCAGTAAAAGCCTGACCCCCCGGGAGCCCAGAGGGGAACACCGACAATCTTACCTGTCCTTCTGCCATCGGGCAGTGCCGTGAGGGAAACGGCCGGAGGTGCAACTCGCCGGGAGGCAGCAGGAGGAGGTCGCCATCAACAGACCACACTCCCCAGCAACCTCTTGGGCGGCGGCGCGCCCGTGACGCGTGTGGAGCGCCCGGAGGCGCCAGTAAAAGCCTGACCCCCCAGGAGCCCAGAGGGGAACACCGACAATCTTACCTGTCCTTCTGCCATCGGGCAGTGCCGTGAGGGAAACGGCCGGAGGTGCAACTCGCCGGGAGGCAGCAGGAGGAGGTCGCCATCAACAGACCACACTCCCCAGCAACCTCTTGGGCGGCGGCGCGCCCGTGACGCGTGTGGAGCGCCCGGAGGCGCCAGTAAAAGCCTGACCCCCCGGGAGCCCAGAGGGGAACACCGACAATCTTACCTGTCCTTCTGCCATCGGGCAGTGCCGTGAGGGAAACGGCCGGAGGTGCAACTCGCCGGGAGGCAGCAGGAGGAGGTCGCCATCAACAGACCACACTCCCCAGCAACCTCTTGGGCGGCGGCGCGCCCGTGACGCGTGTGGAGCGCCCGGAGGCGCCAGTAAAAGCCTGACACCCCCTCTCGCCCCGCGAGTCGCGCGCGGGAGCGCCCGGGGCGGAGCCAGGGCAGAGGGCGGGCCGTCTAAGGCCGTCCAAGGACAACCAGGGACGGGACGGGCTACCCCCCTAACAATATGGGTAAGCGCAAAATTGTCACTCCGGGTCTGGGCGAGGTTAAGGCCAAGGTACCCAAATATACTACTAGCATAATTACTTATCTTACTACCAAAGTGGATGAGCTTTCTACACAGATTGCTGTTTCTGAACGTGCGCTAAGCCTGGAAATGTCTCCTGTGGGCTCAGTTAATACTAGCACAACTCCTATCAGCTGTGTGCCTCTGGAGCCGAGGGTCATTATTGAATCGTGTAGACCCAACAGGGCCCAGTCTCCTACAGTTCTCCCCTCACCTGAGCTGCCAACTATAGTTATACCCCCTGCATCTGTGGGTTTGGACAATATAGAAAACAGGACATTACTGTCAAGTCCTCAGCCTGGGGAACAGCGTGCTACCTATATCACTGAGGAGGGGCTGTCATCCTTACTGGAAAAACTTTTTTCTGAGAGACTTGAATCAGCCCTGGTCCAGATTGCGACAGACATAACGGAGACTTTGAAGGATTGTGTTAAAGACCTGTTAAAAAAATGCGAGCGCATTAATGATTTACTAAATAGTCAGGTTCTTTTACCACCCCCACCTACACCAATTTACCCTCTAGTTCCTCAGGCTTCCGTACCTGTTGTATATGACCCCCCGTCCAATATAGTAACTAGTTTGCCGGCCGGAAACCCTGTGTATAACAAAGGGAAAGTTGTAAATGGTAAATACATGCCCACTTTGCAACCAGTGACTAATCCAGTTTCTTCGGAGGGGCAACTAGGGTTGCAGGGAATACGGGTACGTGAAGTGCCCCCGGTACACTTACCTCCAGATGCAACGCCCTTTGTTGCAATTCTGGTAAATGTGCCTAAACTTACTGATGGGGTAGAGGAACAGCATGAAACCCTCCTTAACAACATTAAAAAATGGTGCAACGCAAACTGTACGGGGGAGGGCGATATTGCAGCCAATATATTGACGGGTAGAAGGGTAAACTGGGTGGGAAAAACTAAGAAATGTATCGCAGGGGACTGTGTTATAGTAAATTTTAAATCACGCAATGTCACTAGTCGTCTATTTTGGGATGCCTCCCCCTTGGATCCAGCTGGTAAGGGTGTGCGGGCCATGCCTTTGGGGTTTTTCTACCCACCTGCATATATGACAAATGGCAGTGGACATGGGAGGGCGCACCTCAACAATATGAATGCCAGTGTAGAGGGCAGAAATACTACCCCGCCGCAAGGGAATGACTGGGTAACAAAGAAATCCAGGGGGGGCGGTTCGGCTACTTCTGTTAGAAATATGATCACAGGAGATAGACGACAGCAAGAAAGACATGTTACTGAAAGTCCGCATCCCAACCTGATACTGGCAAATAGTTTTACCCCCCTGGTGGGCTTAGAAGATAATGACTGACAACTAACACCCACTCAGCCAGCGTCATTAGCCCCAATAGGGGAGGGGGAACCTATTCCTTGCCAGATCCTTAGTTGGAATGTGGCGGGCACAAGAGCCAAAAGACTAGATCCCACATGGATAGACTTTTTAACCAGTAATCATGTAATTGCACTCCAAGAAACATGGGATACCTCGCCATCTTTCTGGATGGATGGCTTTTCAAGTTTTACTAAACCAGCATTACAGAGCAGTTCAGGAAGAGCTAAAGGTGGGCTAGTTCTGCTTTTTTCTCTTAAACTGGCAGGGACATTTAAGCAAGTAGAGTCTGATTCCCCAAATATTTTAATTATAGAGTGGACTATTTCACCAGGTCGCGTCCTAGTGGTTACAAATTTTTATAACTCATGGGTCAGACAAACAGATACAGCCCATGTGGATCACCTGGAAAATGTCCTTAATGATTACAGTCATAAAACACGCACTAATTTCGAACTTATAATTTTAGGTGATTTTAACACACATTTGGAGGGCCAGCCTGACAATGGTAATCTACATTTTGTCCACACCAAAGTGGGGGAGGCGCTCGAATTCTTTCTTGCTAGCCTCAACATGTTCGAACCCCACAGTACAGGTAGTGGTGATCCATTGCCTACTTACAAAGGCTCAGCAAGTGGGTCCGTGATAGATTTTATTTTTATTTCTCATGGTTTAACCTCTAAGGTGTCAAAATACGAGGTAATTGCCTCCCCACATAGTGACCACAACCCAGTCATGGCTCAGATTCACTGGAGTGACTTATGGAGCAAACACCTGGGTTCTCCCAGGGCTTGCACATCGACGGTGCCCAGTGATCAGGGCAGACGGCTCAAGTGGGGTAAGGTGGTCCAGGAAACCTTTATGGCTTCCCTGCTCCCAAAGATAGAGGAACCCATGTGTATCTGTCTAGACCAAAATGCCACCAATAGTGAAATTATTTTAGCTTTTAATTCTATCTGCTCACAAACAGCTAAAGAACTCACAGCTCCCCAATCCCGTTTGCCATCTAAGCCCCACAAATGGTTTGACAGAAATTGTTCTAGAGCCCATAGAGACCTGAAAAATGCACTGAAAACCAAGCCGAGGGATAAAACTCTAATTTCTAAATTAAGATGGGAGTACAAGCTGGTTATCAAAAATAGGAAAAACACAATTAAAAATAATGCCTGGAATGATCTACTTGATGTGGATGTTCTACGCAATAGTAGGAGATTCTGGGACATTATAAATAACCAATTCTTCTCGGGTGAGATCAACACAATCTCCGATTGCATTATCAGTGATGAGAAATGGGTTGACCATTTTAAAAATATATATGGCAGTAATGACACTCTGGATGAAAATGGCATGGGGTTAGGCATGGGGCTTTCGGTAGTAGAATTCACCGAGGAGGAGGTGTACAAGGCAATAATGGACTCCACCAAAAATAAAGCTCCTGGCCCAGATGGAGTCCCGGTAGACTTTTTTAGATATGCCCCAACCACTTGGTCCAAAGTCCTCACCAACGTGTTTAGGGCAACAAACGATGGATGCTTCCCAGAAACTTGGACAACATCAGTCATAGTGCCCATTTTTAAAAAAGGAGATAGGGAGGATCCGGGATGCTACCGACCAATTTCTTTAATAGACTCTGCCTTTAAGATCTTGGGCAGAGTACTATTGACTAAATTGAGAGCAAACCTGGAGCTCTCTGGGGGCCTTGCAGAGATACAATACGGTTTCAGGGAGAAACGGGGTACACTAGAGCAATGCTCGAACTTACATCTACTAATATCCAAGTATACAGTGGCCGGGGAGGGTTCACTATATTTAGCCTTTATGGACCTCTCCTCGGCCTTTGACTTGGTCAATAGGAGCAAGCTCTGGGTTATACTCCGTGAGCTCGGCATTGAGGACTCATTGGTGGCCCTTATAGCTAGTTTACACCAGGGGCTTTTTGCGAAGGTCCGGGTTACCAGGGAAGGGCGTTGCTCAGATAGCTTCAGGTCAAAGAAAGGGGTTCGCCAAGGTTGCATCCTGGCCCCTCTTTTATTTACTATTTATATAAATGACCTAGGGAAGTTTTTGTCAACAGGCAATGCAGATGTACCGCGGGCAGGTGGGAAACAGATTCCGGCTCTCCTTTATGCGGACGATGCCGTTCTCATCGCCCGCACGGGCATTGGTCTACAGACCCTTTTAGAGCTTTTTGGCTCATTTATGGTTAACTTAGACCTAAAAATTAATGCAACTAAATCACACACAATGATTGTGGGCCCACAGAAAAATAAATCATATACTAAAATCTTTACATGTAAGGGTAAGGTTCTCTCCAGGGTCCCTGTTTTCCCATATTTAGGGGTCCTGTTTAATGAGAAAGGTTCTTGGGCTCCGCAGATTAAGGCCAAGAACATTTCCTTAGCTCGGTCCACAGCAGCCCTGATGGCCTTTACGAAAAGATTAGGGGCTAAACCAATGGAGGCTGTGTTAAAAGTTTATAAAAGTAAATGCGTTTCCATTGCTTCATATGGTGCAGCTCTGTGGGGATATGCTAACTTGGATAGCATACAGAGGGTTGAAAACAAGCTTATTAGAAGAATTTTATCGGTCCCAAATTCTACCCCCACCTATTCCATACATGAAGAAGTTGGCCTACCCTATATTACAGATGGACTGAAATTGGCCCCTTTACTTTTCTGGGCCAATACCTGGTTAAACACAGAGTTGTCTTTAAACCATATAATTCTTAAAGACGTGATTGCAAGGGAGGGGGCAATGAAAATATTATGGTTGAAATATATAAAGTCATCTTTCACTGCCCTCGGGAGACCAGACCTATATACAACACCTTCAAACATCAGGAAAAGGGACATTGCTTGGATTAAGAAAGAATTCCAGGGGAGGATACGTTTAGATAGAGAGGAGTTGGAAGTCAAGAAACCATTAGTAAGAGCACATTTGGTCTTGTCCTCTTCCCCCGTAAGAGCACATTTGGTCTTGTCCTCTTCCCCCGCTATGGAACCATATCTGCAATTTGTTACTAAACCCCTGCATAGATTTTTATTAACCAGATTTAGAATGAACTTGATCCACTACTCACTAGGCTGTTTCCCCGTATGGGGAAAACCTGAGCATGCACCACCTTGTGAGTGTGATCAGTTCTCTAATCAGGATACTCTCCATTTTATGTTTTTTTGTGGGCTTTACAATTTGGAGAGGGGAAAATATCTACTACCTCTCTTGAAAACCATGGGCTTTATACAAGTGAGACCAGCCTTGCTTTTTCTTCAACGGTTACCAGACGCACATGTCACTTTCTGTGTTGCTAGTTTTTTAACAGCCGCTTATAGAGGAAAAAACAAAAGAAGCCCGAGAACTGTATTGTTCTAAAATAAAAGTGAACCTCTATATATTAATTTTAACTTTAACTAAGTGACCTTTTTAAGGATGCTGTGTGAAATAAATGTTTTGTGGGTATTTTTAAAATGTTTTAAAATGTTTTAAATGTATGTATTATTCTTGCCTTTTATGATTTTAACAAAAATCGAATAAAGTGTATTTTGACTGACTGACTAGTGCTTTGAAATTATTTGTTTTACTGCTTGCACTTTTCACTGCCACTCTTTATTGTATTACAATCATTTTAAAAAAACATATGTAAGTGATGTATACTTATTCCTTTTAGGAGGCGTGGAACTTATTATTTGGGTATTATTATTGAATGATTTCCAGGGATCCATTGCTTAATTCTATAAAAAATTCTTGAAGCTACAATGGTGATAGTAAATGTAATAAAATATACATTGCTGGTAGTATTTTGAATGTCATTTTGTGTGTTGTTCATACTTAAGGGTTAAAGTGTTCAGTGTTCTAAGATATAGTAGATAGTAATCAGTGTATCACTCCTGTGGTAAAAGGGAAATAAGCATATGGTTATTTACTCTCAAAAACCCAGAGGTATTGATTGCTCCTTAAAATTGAAAGTAATATTCCTTTTTAAGAACAAGGCCAGTCCTTTCAGTTTATCTGCATATTTTTGTTTTATACTGAGAGCATGAGAAAACTGTGTGGTAATGTTGCCCAATTAGCTTGACTGTGTTGTTTTAAAATTGGGTTCTAGTGCATAGTTTTGTGTTTATAGTAGGATGCGTATTAGAGATTAATTTGGTTGTAATATAGTCCTTGTTTCTAATTGTGTACATTATTGATTACTCATGCCTAATTCTTCAACTTACTTTAATGTTTAACAACGGTTAACTGGGTCTCAATTTGGACCGAGTAGCCATCTTGCTTAAAATAGATGTCTCTCCTGTCCTTCCTCCTGCACATTTCACTGTTTATTATTTTTGAAGAACACAATCAAGGAGGATTGCGTTTCCTTATTTCCAAATTTATTGTTCACACTCTTCTTGATGAATCTTCTATAGGCCAGTTAAAAGATTGGACCTTCACTTCAAGGTCTTTCCACTAGCTCACTGTATTCTATTCATTTATGATGGCTTGCTGTTGTTCATGTATATAGTTTGTTCCATCTCCGGATGCCATAATCACAGAGTGGTCCAACTCAATATTCATGTAGTGGGATAGTGCTTAGGTGCTAAAGCAATATGAAGCTTTAATAAAAAACGTGCTCTGATTTGCTGCAAATGTAACACATTTGATCATACCATGATTAATCTGCGGTTCTAGTAATTTCAGAATTCGAAAATTATGTATAAAAACTCTTGATTTTTTTAGGGTGCGCCAGAAGACTTGCTCAAGACCTAGATGCTGCTAGGGAAGCTGTCCATTTCTCACTTGATGGTACTGCCCACTTGGGACTTGAAATATTTTTTTATTTTGCACTTTTCTATGATGTTATATTTGCTGAGAGGCTCAGTTATTGAGCGGGCCTTTTTATTTATTTGACTGTATATCTGGTATTTTTGATATGTTGGGCGGTGCCTTATCTCAGGGACACATTGCCTGATGAAATTGAGGTTTAACACGGTCTCTGATTCATTGAATTGTGGCCTTTCTGGCAGGTAAAGTTTTGGGGTGTCAAAATTGTAGGGGTCCTCTGCTTCCACAAATTTGTGGTAGCAGAGTATGGTTGCAAGTTAAGGCCACCTCTTTTTTGCTTTAAATAAAATTGATCTTTTTGCCCTGGTTTTAGAGTTAGTTGATTTTCCAGTGGGGATTTTTCTGGTGGATTCTTCTGAGTTCTTGACTTGTAGTGCTGTTTCTGAACAGAACGGATTGTAGGTATGAATAGGCTGAATGATTCTGATGATTGAGAGTGTTTGGTGTGTTAATTGAAGTATCATGTCTTGTGTTGCATGATTAATTGTTTTGCCATGTGTGAGGCTTTGGATATACTTTGTTGATTCTGGGTTTGATCAATGTAATATTCATGTGTTTTTCTTATTTGTGACTTGCATTGAAGACGTTTTCGTTTTATTATTGTTTGGTTTGGTTATTGGATTTGTCAAATCCAACATCTCAAGATATTATTGTTAAACTTGTCGTCCTAAAGTTAGTGTATTTTGCGAGTGGTCGCATAAACACAGTTAGGGATTTTTCTTGAGCTAACATCTTTTTTTCTAAGAGTTTGTGTGTCTAACCTAGATTGGTACATTCTCCTCTTCAGTGCACTGGAGTAAATACACTAGCCAGAGGTAGACTGACTCAGGACAGGAATCTGCCTGGGTGTGAACTGAGATTGACAAGTATCTTGAAGGTGCTAGTCTTGTTTTTGTCATTTATGGGAGTTGTCTTATTCTGGCCTGCTGATTTGCTCCTATTTATGTTAAGCAGACAAGATTTATTTTGGTTTATGTAGTATTTATTAATTGGGAAAGGTTGTGTTATAGTAAGAAACTTGGCCATTACACACGGCTAGACAATTGTTTGGTGGACCGCAGAGAAGCAGAAAGGGTACAACAATTAGAACGCCTACCAATTCACCTATTAGACCCTGTCGCCCTCCTGCTTAAAATTAAGGTGTTAGATCAGAAAGGGAGTTGGTGGTGGGCAGTGGACAGGAGTCTTTTTCTGCAGTCATAAATAGTGAAAGAGTTGGAGAAAGCCACATAGGATTTGTTTTATTGAAATCTGACATCAGCCTTAATTCATTTAACCTGGGATGGATTTAAAGCTTGGCTTAGGGGGATTTTACACAGCTTACCGGCAGCTTGGAGTAAGAAAGAAAGACAACAGAAAAAGCGGATTGAAAGGGAAATTGCCAGTTAGAAGCTGCTTTGAAAACAACCTCCCCAGAGGATGGTTCAAGACTTATCATTGAGCAAGTACTGGAGGCCCGCTAGGTGGAGTTAAAGGTAATAATGGAAGAAAAAGTGAGACAATAGTGGGAGGCTAGTAAGGTCAGGAACAACGAGTATGGGGAAAAGTGCAGGAAACCTCTAGCGTAGAGAACAAGAATGAAAAGAATTAGAAATTATACCAGGGAGGTGCAGAGTCAGGAAACAAAATCTAATATAGTGGACAGTGATGGGGTAGAATGGGAGTTCCGCACGTTGTTCAGGATCTCTGTACAAAAGATATGCTTTTAGATTGCGAGAAGCTAAAAAAGTGATTCTCAGGTGTAGGAGAGTAGGGTCTGCTATCCTATGGTCACCCCAAATTTTTGCTTTTTGCTTCACTGGTTTTCGACTACTGAGGCTGTGGGCCTGCTGATCAGACCCCCAGCCTGCTGTTCTCTCACTAAATTACTGATACATGTGCTATAGGCACATACCACAATTGGAAATGGACTCCTTGTCAGCCCCTGTATAATGCACTATAGGTGCCCAGGGCATAGGGGCCACCAAGGCCTACCAGGGGCTGCAGCATATCTTTTGCCACCCCTGGCTGGTTCTTAAATTGACACAACTGGCTGATCACTCAGCTGGGGTAAGGTGGTGTAATCACCCCTTACTTAGATATAGTATACCTATATCTAAACCTATATCTGGACACATATTAGCCTGTGAGTCACTCCTATGGAAGGCCTCATCAATCCTGGAGGCAGAGTGCGTGGTTTAATGTGAGATGGAGCTCTAGCATGAGCTGAGCCTGTCTGCAGCTGTCGGGAACAACTCCCTAAGCTGTTTCAGGATAATGCCATACCATATACTCTTAAGTGCCTTATAATCCTCGCGGTTATATAGCAACTTTGGTTTGGCTTTATCAAAACATGTCGTGTAAGGTGTCATACGATTTGGAATACTATCCCCTCGCCAGTTCTGGCGACGGGGATAGCATTCCACCCCTCTAGAGGGGTAAGACATGTTACTTTACTTAAATGCGGTTAATTTCTAAAAGGACCTTAGATCCACAAAATGGATGCCTCTGCCACAGACAAGAGTCTGACCCCCTGAAGCTGACCGAAACTCAGCCAAATGGGGCCTGGACAAAGGGTTTCCTGTCGCAGGGGGGTGTTACCACCCCTCAGACAGGAGATAGTGGATTGTAGCAGGGAGGTTTGAAAGAAACCAAACACTGCATGGGGAGCACAAGGCTGCCCCTTGCATAATCCGGCCAAACCGGTTCTGGGGCACTCCAGCCCTCGTGCCAGGGCGGCCTGGATCAAAGGAAGGGGGTGTATCCACCCACTTCCTGGGTCCCACCCATAGGAGGGGACCTAGCAGGTAATCCAGCCCCCAAAATTAGTATAAGACTGGGAGCAGTGCCAATGCACTTCAGATTTCCTGATGAAACATAAGAAACGAAACTCTGGACCCTTCGACATCCTACTCAACGTAGAAGACTGAAGAATCTCCCTTGTGGTCAAGGAGTGACCACCCTGTGCAAACAGGCACCATCCAGCCATCGACGTCTGCTTTGTCGCAGTTCCCGCCGGAACTCGAGCAACAGAGATCGACGAGATCAAGCTTGCCTGCCTTCCTACAGCCCGATCCACAGTCCCTGCAGAGCTGAGACCCGTGGAGGCGACCGGAAGCGTGGGGCACGCCATCTTGAATTGACCACGAGACGCTGACCGTGCAGCCCACGAGTGACCCTCGAAGCTGTACACCGGGGTTTGAGAAGCCCCCACCCTGAGCCACACTTGCACCGAAGTTCAGCCCTCCACACTCGACGAGTGCTGCGTGGGGCCCTTCTGCTTCTTTTGGCTCAACGCGTTGGCCCGGTCACTTGCCAGCCGGCTAGTGGCCCCTGTGCCGACGAACTTTGAAATTCGACCTGCGAATCTGGTTGCTCCAGATCTGCACCAGCTCCCCTGAAAAGGAGCCCCCACTCTGACCCTCCTGGTTCGAGTGAGAAGCAATCTCCCGGTTCCGCGTGGATTGCTCTTGCCAAGTGTTGTTTGCTCCAAACTTGAAGCCGACTGCGCCGTCGGTGAGAGCCCTCGTGAGACAGATCGTGACCCGCTCCTGGACGTCGCAGATGCCCCAGAGCCCACGTGACAGCGGAGAGAAGCCCCTCGACGACCACCTGATTGCGCCCGACATTGCCTGGTTCCGTCCTGGTTCCACCCTGGTCACTGCTGAGTGACCCAGACTCTGTCCCCTCTGCTTTCAGGTACTTTTCGACTCGAGTCCACCCTTGGACTCCACCGGACACTTCTCTTTCACCCCGCCTGCAGCCCTTTCAGCTTCAAGCACCAAGAGCCTGCGTGACGAAACCCGACTCAACTTCGACCCTGTGCACCCGCTTCCTGTGGGTGAGGTAACTTTGCTCCGCCGGTGTTCCCACACTGGTACACATCTCTAGGGTCTGTGTCTTAAGTTTTGTTCCTCTAGGTTCAGCGGAAGTGTCCTTAAACTTTAACTTTACAACTTTTACGCACCATTGGTTAACATTGGTGCATGCGTGCGCTTTCCGCACTGCTCCCGAATCCCGTGGGCCTCTCCCGACTTCAGCATTGCTTGTCCCGACTGCTCCCAGCGATTCCCTAGGCCCTAGGCCTAACCACTGTTCGAGTGGTATCTCTTATACTACTTGTTTAGTATATGGTTTGAGTGGCCCCCCGCCCTCATCCATAATTGTGCAACTTTGTATGTTTAAACTGTGCTTTTGATTTAATGCTTGTGCCCCTTTATTCATAAAGAATACTGGGGATTGTTTTTAGTAATAAATACATATATTTTTATAATATATACTTGTGTGGTGTCCTTTCATTTGATATTACAGGATTGTATGTGGTAAAACAGCTCGCTTAACACGACCTCTTAAGTTAAGCCTTTAGGCTGCTTAGTCCATGCTACCCCTAGGATAGCTTGTCTAACAAGGTTGACTTACAACCAGACACCATAAGGGATTGTTTGGTCTGATAACCGGTGGTTCCAGAATTGGAAACATCACCTATCAGGCCAACTTCTCACATCGGGTTAGGAATTGCCTGGATTTACCTTAAAACAGCAGCAATTATTAAACAATAAAATAACAGGGAATGAGATCTTGAAGGCAGTTAACACACTTAGATGTGGCAAAATTGTGGGTCCAGATGGGATTCCCAATGAATTATATATCCTAATGGCAAAGAAGGTCGTCTTGGTCTGGTTAACTCTGTTCAACTCCATCCTACTAGAGGGTTCACCTACCCCTGAGTCATAGAATGAGGCAACAATCTCCATGATTTTGAAGACTGGAAAAAATCAGGTGAAATGCCAATCTTACTGTCTCATTTCCTTGCTGAATTGTGACTATAAGATCTATGCAGGCATATTCAATGCATGCTTAAGTAAGGTCATAGGGAGTGTGATACATCTAGACCAAAAGGGCTTTCTACCTTGAAGACATCAGAGGAAGATGTCTACATACTCTCTAATAGGCTCGATAGACTTAGCAATGGTTTCTAAGACCGCACTGGAAATCATAAAATTTGACTCAGCTAAAGCGTTTGACCGAGTCAGCTGGGTATACTTATTGAGCACCCTAAAGCATTTTGAAGAAGAGAGCTGTTCTCTAAGATATTGCAGCAGATTTATAGCTCTCCGAGGGCTTGGGTGCTGGTGAATGACAACTTTACTGCACCAGTTAGGATAAAAAGAGGGACCAGGCAAGGGTATCCCTTTCTCCTGGTTGTATGATATAACCACACATGCCTTAAACACCCCTGCCTAAGCAAGGTGGACTGAACCACAACTGCATTTTTACCACACATGCCCCCAGCCATAAACACTACAAGCCCTAAAACACGACCCCTGCCCAAAAAATGACCCTGACCCCAGCCCCCCCACACTGAGCCCTAAAATTGACTCCAAGCCCTGAAAATTGCCCCTTCCCTCCCGGCCTGAGATCCCAAATCCATCCCCCAGCCCTAAAAACTACACCAACCCCCCACCACCCTGAGCCCTAAAACTGGCCCCAAGCCCTAGAAACTACCCCCGAAAACCCGGCCAGCCCTACTTACAAGACTGCATCCCGGTCCTTCCTCTCCTGATCCTTCCTGTTCCTCTCCCCACCCATCTGCACTTCTACATTGATGACTGCCTTAACCACGCATATGCGTGGGTAAGGCATATGTGTGGTTTAGGCCTGTGTGGTTCCGCTTGCATTGAAATGGCACACATGGCTCAGCCCGCGTGGCAAATGCGGTTTCCCCTTTCTCTCCTTCTCTTTGATTATGTATCGAACCATTTGCCCAAAGTCTAAGAGTGAATAAGGAAATCAGGCCAATTGTGGTTGGTGAGTTCTTAAGGAAAATAAAATTATACGCTGGCGACTTAATGGTCTATACCTCAGACGCAGTGAGTTCCGTGACACAACTGTAAATAGAAGTGAGGCAAATCGGGGAATTCCCAGGGTATAATGTAAATTAATCAAAGTCAGAAGTAATAACCTGGAACCAATGCTGGGAGGGTGTTGAGCATAAGGAAGAAATAAGACACCTAGGAATAAGAGTTGTGCAAAACTTCGACAACATCACAAAAAACAATCTAAAGAGAGTCAGCGATGAGTTATTGAAAAGATGGCGAAATCTTCTTCTCACTATCTGTGGTAGAGTAAACCTGGTGAAAATGTCTCTCCTGCCCCAATTCACTTACCTGTTCCACAACTTCACGCTAAGTTTTGACAGGAAAGGACTTGGGAGAATTCAAGGCAGAATAACCTCTTTTATTTGGGCTGGCAGGGGGCATATGGTTATCCTGGAAGAAACTGAGGAGGAGGTGGGGAAAGGGTGGTTTATCACTCCCTGAAGTTCAGCTGTACTGTTGGGAATTTCAGCTGAAGAATTGTAGGATGCTTCTTCTCCACTCGGATGAGTAATTAATGGGGGGTCATGTATAGGGCTATGTTAAAAGACTTACCAGGAGAGGGTTTCTCCTAGATATTTGATGAGCCCAAATTCTTCAAAATGGTGCGGTAAAAGTGCCTTCAATCGGCTGCAGGTCTATGGTATGAGATTAGAACTTTACTAGAAATACTATACTAAAGCAAGTTGTCACCAGTATGGGACTCCCCGGGGGCCCCTGAATGCATAGCAGGCCAGTAAGTGATCCCTTTGAGAGAAAGTGGCATAAATAAGTGGAGGAAGGTAGTTGAAGGTGGTAAAGGGCCTTCATGGGACACTTGGGAGGAGATCACCAACAGAACACTATCAGGATTCAAGTATTATCTAATTGTGCCAGATGTCCCATTTTGAGGGGATTCTGGCTAAAAGTGCTTTTAGCAATTATGGGCACGACTGTTGAGGTAAGGCCTACCATGATTCATTTTGGTATCCTGCGCCAAGATGGGGAGAAGTCAATATAATGTCGTACCATTCTAAAGTAATCTTTTTTTTATCCTCCTGGCGAGGAGGGAGATGTGTAAGAAATGGTGTCAGCCAGAACCCCCCAACCTGGCATAAATGGTGGAGATCTGTCATCCTGAGAAGTCGATCTGTGATTGGTTTGGCAGCCTAGAAGTCTCGCTGGGATTGGTGAGATTTCACCCCAGAATCGTGCTGTCAGTGGTTGGTTGTTGTCAAAGCTGCGTTGTGATTGGTTGACATTTAGCACAGCTGGAATTGGTTGTTGTTCGCTAGCTTGTTTTGTGTAGTTTTTGGATAATGTTGTGTTAAAATAATGGGTGCTGTGTTGAAAAAGCCTAATGCTCCTACCAACCTCCTACAGAGGGACAGGAAATACATACAGAGGGTTCGCCCTGCATATGAAATGATGGTGAACATTAGGTTTTATGCTTGTATCTGGATTCAAGACTGGCATGAATGCACCTCTTGTGAGAAGGAGTTGTAGTTTCCATTAGAGGGTACAATGTGCATTAGAAAAGTAGATTTTATGAGACAGACCATGAATGATAGGACGCTGTTATCTAGACCCACACAGTTTGAGGTACTGAATAAATGGGAATGGGTGGCTGCAGATGAGAAGAGAAAAAAATGAAGAGTATGTGAAGGGTTCTATGATTAGACAGTGGTTTGAAGGCAAGTAAGTCAACAAAAAAGATACTGGTGAGAGAAAATGATAGAGGGGGTGAGAGTTGTTCCTATAATAGTCAAAGAAACAACAGACAAAAAGAATACAGATGAGGGATACAGAGAGAAGCAAAGGCGAAAACAAGATCCAGATGAGGACGATGATGTTTTAGATGATCTTTTGAAGTCCAGACTTCCTCCATACACTGATGGGCTCTAGAGAGAGAGGTAAAGTTCTGAGGTACTTTATATGCATGCAGCTGGAATATCCAAGTGTACAAGCACAGGGAATGACTATGCTTGCAGTTGCTGGTGCCTCAGTGAGTTTCCTGGCTAAGAATACTTTGACAATTTTGCAAAGTACTAGCAGAGATACTTCTGTTGTCTCTCTGATTTCAAATGATAAGCCCATTACTACTGTTACTGTTGAGATTCCCAAAGAGAAAGATATTAACACTGGGCTATTAAAAATGTAGTTTGGAGAATTTTTAAAGGGGACAGTTGACACAGATTGATATCATACAATGTGGGGGAAATTAGATATTTGGTTAGAGAAGCAGTAATATGTGAAGCACGACAGTCTTGAGGAATCAGATGATGAGTGTGAGGTTAATATCAGTGGAATGAGAAATATATAGAGAAATTACAAAATGGGTTTGAAGCAATGACAAAATGAAAGAGCTGGACTTGGTAACTTTACAAGCTCATATTAAAGATTGAGTTGAGAAGATAAACGACTGGAGGGATTTGAGGAAGTACAGAGAAAGGTGGAAGAAGAAGGTTACTACTAAAACAAAAGCTCCAGAGACAGTAAAACAATTGAATGGGTCTGAGTTAGAGGCAGTTTCAGAACTTCCCCTGAGAGAAATACATGGAGGAATTATGTTCATGTGCCTTGTAGAATAGATGATCCGTATGCTTTTACAACAAATGTTCAGTATTTGCAAGAGGAACCTGAGAAATGACCCAAAAAGGCTCATAGATTAACAATTTCGAAAATGATGTGGTAAGATTTGGATGCACTGTTTGAGATAGTTTTTTCTAGCAATTTATGGCCTGAGTGTAAGGTTGCCGTTATTTGGCCGACTGATGAACCAGCTAAAGAGTGCCTAATAATGTTCCGTCTGAAGTGGTTTCTGACAAGTACAGAGCAGTGATAGCCTGTTAGACCTAGTCCCCTCTGCAGAATGGCCCCCAACATTTTGCCTTCCCCCCGTTTTCCTGAATTCATTACTAGTGGGCCTGCAGCACTCATTGTGCCACCCACTGAAGTAGCCTTTTAAAACGTGTCTCAGGCCTGCAACTGCAGCCTTTAGTGCAGTTTTAAACTTCCATTTCGACCTGGCAAAATAGCCCTTTTTCAATAACAACAAAACACGAAGGAACCACATCCTGGAACTATTCCGGCTGCACAGCCAAAACCTGGACTGTATGAATCCAATAAATCAAATGTTCCCATGCTTCTTTATGTACTCCTTATTTTTATCATTTTTAATCCTTTTTTCACATTTTGCTTAATCAATTTATTTTACTCATGCGTCTCTCATGCTGTGACTAATGACTCAAACACAAATGGAGCGTGCGTTTCCACAAATCACGATTTTATTGGCGTCACCCAATGCATTTCGGGATTGAAAATTCCCTTCGTCAGGGGTATCTACAAGGCAAAAAGAGTATTCAAACACTACCATCCGTGTACTGTATTTTTGCTCACTACATTCAAAAGTTACATTTAAAAAGTACATTGTAATCCATGCTTTCTACAAATTTACAAACTTCTAGCAGTTGTTAGTAGACATTACTCATTTATACGTGCCTTAACCCCACATCTACAACCCCATTGCTGTTTTACTCACTCTGTTCACCCCTCTCCTGATCTTAGGTTCAACCAACTGACCTGAAACCCTTCATAACGTAACCTATTCTCACGTTGTTATCCCACCATTGTACTAATCAGCCTTATTCTCTCTGCATATTTCCCTCCACTCACCGTGATGTGCGTATGGAATTTATTTTAAAAGAACGGCATCCCAAGCTGACACTTCACTTCCATTCATCTCTCAACTGCTGCCATACCGCTCCTTGTTGACAGTGTGCCGAGGCACATTACTCTAATTAAACAAAAGCCTCATTATGTGCTACGAAGTTATCCAAGCTTCATGTATGCTTAATAATTGCCAACAGATGGATAGTCACGTGTGCTCCAGTGATACCTAAACTCTGGTGCAGAACTCCATGGCTTCAATTCCCGTAGTTAAATTGCTTAGAACTACATATTCCAGCATGCCATTCATCATACGCTTGCCCATTCAAAACAACTCCTACTCAAAACCAGTCATGCAAAAAGGTGAAATCACCTCACTAAACTCACACGATAAATAACCAGCTGCACATACACGCACATGATTACAGATGCAATGCTTAAACTAAAATAAACTAAGCCTGGGCGTAGTGTGCGGAGTGGGGCTCCGCGGAGCTACGCGAAGTGGGAGAGAAGCTACGCCCACTCCCGCACTCCGCGTAGCCCCACTACGCACCTCCCTCCCGCTCTCCCCTAGATACATTATTTAAGCAACTACCCTGAAAAATACAATTATAAAGCACTTACCTTGTCCGGGGCTCGTCCGGGGCTCCCTCTTTGAATAGCGTCCTTTCCTGGGAATGCGCATGCGCAGGCGGCCGCGCATGCGCATTTCTCCCGAGAAATGCGCATGCGCGGCCGCCCGCGCATGCGCATTTGTTTCCAGGAAAGGACGCTATTCAAAGAGGGAGCCCCGGACGAGCCCCGGACAAGGTAAGTGCTTTATAATTGTATTTTTCAGGGTAGTTGCTTAAATAATGTTTCTAGGGGAGGGCGGGAGGGAGGCGGGTGGCGGCCGACTCGGCTACGCACACGGAGTGGGCGTAGTGTTGCCGGCTACGCTGTCTACGCAAAATGCGTAGAAGGCAACACTACGCCTACTCCGTGGGCGTAGCCGAATCGGACGCCCAGGGTTAAAATAAACACACTTTACCCTGCATCTAAAATGCAACTTTAAGGTCTCTTTTTTTCTTTTTAAATCAACGTTAATTGTCCCCTGTTCTGCCGATATCATTTCCATGTGAATCTTTTCATCATCAAGTTATCGAATATTATTGGGTGCAATCTCTCCGTGGGACAAAAACTATTGTGCAAAACATTGAAAGATGGTGAGATGCACACCTTTTTTCTTCTTTAATCATCCTAATGTTCATCGGATTTCTCTGTTAGAGCTTTTAAAGGCGTGCAAGCACGGTACGCGCCCTGTCCCATTGCGCTTCTGTTAGAAAGTTGCCATTTTCTTGTCCTAACCATTTGGTGCCTGCAGCCTATGTCCTAGGTCACAAGCCTGGGTGTAGTTGGCGGGTGACCTTTGTACATTCCTCCAACACAGTGAGACAAAGACTGTTCCCTGCCCAGATTGCAATTTCAAATGGGCTACCTCCACACACACACACAAAGGAACTTGACACCAGCCTATTGTCATTCCAGACCACTTGGAGCCCGGGCAGGGGAAGGAAGGACCTTCCCAGGACCAGATGTGGGGTGGTCTAGAAGTTTCTCCCACTTGAAAGTGTGGCACTAGGTGTAAGTACTGGACCTGTTAAACCACTCATCAGATCACATCTGGATCTGTGAAAGACTGAGGAGAAGGAATGCCCTGCTGCTGGGAGGGCTGCCCGAGGAAAGCCTGGATCTGCTATTTGAATCCAGGATCACCAGAGTGACTCCAAGGGTTACCTTCTGGACTCCTGCTCTGACCTACAAGGGCACAGCTGGCTCCAGAGGCCTTCCTGCAGCTGCCCAGCTACACTGCTGCACTGTCCAGTCAGGACCTGCAAATGGACCTCCCTGAGCTATGCTGGCCTCTGCTTGAGTAAGTCCCTGATCCCATAGAAGTGTCTTGGTCCAGGAACCTTGGCTGGCATCAGAGAGAACTGCTCCTGGCCCAACTGAAGTTTCCACCAATTCTAGTGTGAAACAACACAAAGAAGCACGAAGCCTCGCCACACAGCTGCGAGCTCATCGGAACCAATCGCAAGTGGCACAACGCCTCGCGGCATAGCTGAAAGCTTCATCAGAAACAACACTGAGTGACGCAAATCCTCGCCCCACATCTACAAGCTTCACTGGAACGGACACTGAGTGATGCAAAACCCCACAAAGCCTCGTCGTACAGCTGAAAGCTTCATGGGAACTGACGCTGAGTGATGTAAAACTCCTCACCGCCTCATTGAAACCTAAGCTGGACAACGTAAAGCCTCGTAAAGCAACACCATACAGACTTTGCACCAAGGACATAAGGTATTTTACCCAGTGGGCCAAACTTAGTCCTGTGCCCGGCCTGAGCTCTATTGTGGTAGGCCTGAACTTGTGACTTTGGCCCAATCCAGCGCAACCAGGTACCCAAGGTTAGCGGTTTCTGCTTCTTAGCGCTCTTTTCACTTAAGCCTTTAAAATTTAAAATCTCCAGTTTGACTGCTTGGATTTTTGTTGTCTAGTATCATTTTATTTATTACATTTGACTTTGTTTTCCTAACTTGGTGTGTGATTTTTCTCATGTTGTATTTTCACTTTATTACTGTTTGGGTGCTACATACATACTTTACACATTGCCTCTAACTGTTTGGGTGCTACATACATACTTTACACATTGCCTCTAAGTTAAGCCTAACTACTTTTGTGCAGTTACCAGAAGGTTAAGCACTGGTTGATTTAGTAACTTTTGTCTTTTACCCTGACATGGATTGTGGTTGTTGCTTGAGAAGGGTCTCCCCACCCCAATCAAAAAACCTAAATTCCTACATAGGGCATTTGAAAAAGAAGGTGCAGGAGAAGGAAAATAACTGGTCAAAGATTTTGAGATTCATTCAAGAGCTGAAAGAGGCAGTGCATGAGTATTATGAGTGGCTAAGAAGATATTTTAAGAAGCATAGCAGAGTTGAAGATCCCGAAAAAGAGGGTGCTAGTGGTTTTGTACCTGCTTTTGGTATGGGTTTGCGTCCTGAGCTTAGTTCTCATATTCAACAGAGTTTGACATGCTGGCAGATTAAGGGTATTGAAATATGCCAAGTATTGTAGTGATTGGTTTGATGCAAAGCAGAAAAATACCAAGGTGAAGCTGATGATTGTAAAGACAAAGCAGTTTCAGAGAAATGGCAAGAACCAGATGATGGGTTCTGATGTGGGTTTTTTGTTGGCTGACAATTCTGGAATGAATGGGATGCAACCAATGCAAATTGTCAGAATGAGAAATGACAAGGTTGTGGAAGAGAAGTTGTGAATAACTCTGGATTGAATGCCAACATTGATTTTGCTAAGCAAGAGCACTGCTTGTAATTTCTGTAGTAAAATTGCCCATTGAAAGTGGGAATGTAGGCATAATCCAGATCAAATCCAGAATTATTTTGTTTTTAGATGCAGCGTAGTATGATTCAGGTTCAAACACAATGTAGCCCCACCCAATCGGGGTCTCTGCAGAGTGTGCAAAATCAAGGGCTTTTCCATATGAATATGCCTGCAGCTCAGGTTTTGCATCAAATCATTAGAAACAAAATGGGTACCAACAGAATCCATTGATTCTGAATAATTATTTCCCTCTGTATTCCCCAAAAGCTAACTCCCAATGACGTTGCCTGAGGAGGATTGCCTACTTGGAGCAGTCCCGGAGGTAGACCAAAGTGTAGATGGTGAGGTAAATGGTCTTTTTTGATAGATACAGGAGCCACCCACTGTAAAGTTCATTCTGTAGAGGTCCCAAACCTACCCCTCTTGGGACGAGAAGTCTAAGTTGTAGGCATTAGCAATAAAAAGATTGTTAACCAGGTTACAGAAGATGTCCCTGTTAAAATAGGATCATTGGAAAATAATCACCAGTTCATATTTTGTGATTTGAGTCCTGTCAGTTTGTTGGGCGGAGACTTGCTTTGCAAAATGAACTGTCTGATTTATTATACACTGGATGGTATTTCAATTGGAGCCCAAGATGAAGATTTGTTGTTCAAAATTAAATCACAAGATTTAAGAGTACAGTGTTTCCCCGTTTTTACTAAAGATGATTTGCCTCTGGATTGAAGACATGCTGTCAAGAAAAAGGTGTAGAATTTCACTGGACAAAAAATAGGACTGATAAAAATTGCCAAACCTATCAAGATAAATGGAAAACCAAATGCAGTTTTCCCTTGAATTAGACAATCCAAACTTTTAAAGAGGCAGAAGAAGGAAATAAAGTTGTCATTGAAAAGTTGACTGAACAAGGAATTCGGAGGGAAGTGCCTGGTACTCCTTGCAATTCTCCTGTGATTGGCATTAAAAAAACAAGTGGTAACTAAAGAATTGTGTAGGACTTTAAAAGTGTGTATTAATTAGTGGTTCCATATTGTCCGGTGGTACTGAATCCTGCAGTAATTTTGTTCCAGATTCCAACAGATGCAGCCTGGTACACAGCCAATGACTTAAGCCAAGCGTTATTCTCCATTTCTCTAAGTGAGGATAGTAAATTCCTTTTTGCGTTCCAATTCCATAATAAAGTTCTCATTTGGTGTTGACTTTAACAGGGATATAATGAAAATCCTTTCTTTTTTAGTCAGATTTTAAAGAAGATTGGGAAAGTTTGCAGTTGCCCTGTAACTCAGTTGTGGTTCAACATATAGATGACCTATTGGTGGTATCTAAGACAAAAGAAGATTGTAAACTTGATATGATTGCACTCTTGAATCATTTAGCTGACAATTGTAACAAGATTTACCCCACAAAGATGCATTACTGTAAAAAAGAAGTGATTTATCCTGGACATCACACTGAGAAAGAGGCAAGAAAAGTCTCAAAAGAACCTGCAATTCCGAAGATGGTTCGCCTTATAACCAGATGGTGGGGAGGATGTTTCTTGGAATTGTTGGCTCCTGTTCTCAGTGGATTTCAAAATGTTTCTTTGATTGCAAAGTGAAGCTGACCAGAGTGACATGAGAGACCCTGTACCACTCGATAAGAAATGTTTAGAGGCCTTTTGAGTTTTGAGAAAAAAATAGTGTAATGTACTCACCCTTGGATTTTCTGGCTACAATATGGAATTTTATCCTTATTTCCATGAGAGAGGCGGTGTACAGTTTCAGTCCTTACTCAAAAACATGGTGGAATCATGAGGCCTGAGGCCTACCTGTCAACTATGTTAGATCCAGTAGCTGTAAGTCTTCCAAGTTGTCTGAAAGCGGTTGCAGCTCTTTGTATTGCAATTGAGCATAGTGAATGAATTGTGACGGGACTGACATTAATTGCATTTGCTCGACATTATGTTGAGATTGTGCTGACCCGTATTCAGACTCAATACATGGCGACGAGTTATGAACAAGTCATATTGACAGTTGTAAATATCTCTAGCAAAAAAATTAATTTGTTAATCCTACAACGCTGCTTCTTGTTCCAGACATTAATGAAGACAAAGACAAGAGTTCTGATAATGACTATGAACTGGAACATGACTGGATCTATGTTACAGAGTTATGTACCAAGCAGAGACCAGACATTAAAGAAATTCACCATGAAATGATCTATACCAGGATTCTCCAAAGCCGGTCCAGGAGGGCCGGATCCATGTCAGAATTTAAGCATATTCCCATTCAGAAATAATGTACTTATCTTAAAAATCTGACATGGATACGTCCCTTCAGGACCGACTTTGGAGAACTTTGATCTATACAGACAGACAGTATGGTTTTAGAATGACCGTGACTTTGGACAGTTGTCGTCACAAAGGGGTTTTATGGACTTCTTCAGTGTATTATCTGCAGATTATTTTTTTCTCCAATTTCCAATATTGCAAATTCCCATCCTTATGTTTATTCATGAGACGGTCCTTCAGGATCTATCATTTTATGGATTTTCTTTTTTCCCGCAGTTTTATATAGCGCAAACTCGACCCGAAGGTATCACAGCACTTTACCTGAGCTCCAGTTGCATTACAAACAGACACATTCGTTTTTTTAGGCACGGGGAGATTAAGTGATTTGCCAAGAATCACAGGATGTTTGAGCCTCCCACTAGACATGAACCTGGTTCCCCAGCTCCAAAGTCAGCCGCTCTAGCTGTTAAGCAACATCCTATCCCATAGAATGTGAAGATTAAGTTGGAACAACTATTGTTTCTTTGAATGTAGGTTTTTGGGATGGAATCTCTTGCACCACCTTGCTGCTGTAATAAGGTGCAATGAGACAACATCCATCTTCCTGCAGGTATGTGCCCACTATACAGAACTTTGAAATAGATGGTGCAATCAGTATAGGTTGAGGCAGAAGTTAAAGAAATAAAAGACTATATTTATGTATGGGTGGTGTTGCTTGTGCACCATGCAAAGGGGTGTATGCGCGACGCAACCCTAAAATGCAATTTATCAAGCCACGCAAGGTCACCTTCCATTGCCCTGAGTGGCTTGATAAATCCAGAGTAATGCAATGCAGCGCAAATCAAATCGCTGTGTTGCGTTACTCTTCCCCAGGGAGTCAAGCGTTCCAAAGGTGGTGCGCAAGTGTTTCCACGCAACTCCCATATATACTAATGCAATTCCCAGATTTCCCATTACTGGTAGACCTGGGAATGTGCCAAAATGCTACGACTTCCCAGGGCAGGAGTAATCAGAAGAAATATCTTTATTTCTTCTCATTTTTTTCTCTTTCTATGTGTGTTGCATTCTGCAGCACACATAGAAAGAGGAAAATGCCTGGGAGGATTGCTTTTGTGTGCAGAAAAGTGTCTCTTCATGCACAAAAACAATCCTGCTTACAACACAGGCCCTCTTGCGCCATGGTGCAAGGGTGCCTGTCTCAGCGCTAGCCAGCACATTGTGCACAGGCAGAACTGTGTTGTGTTGTACATTTTTTATTAGTTTATGCATAGCAAACCATTGAGAACCACATTACAAAGGCCGCCATTTCACAGATGGCTCATGCTGCCGCTGGATAATGAGCAAATATGAAATAGTCCTCCGTCCCCCCTAAACCCCAAACCCCCCCCCCTCCCCTACTGTTGTGTTGTGTTAAATACGGCACGTTCCTGCCCTTACCCTGTCATGCAGCGCAGCAAGGTGACTTGCTGCGCTGTGTGACTTCTACATGAATATGCCCCTAAATGTTTGGAGTAAATGTCTGTAATCAATATCTCAGCCTAAGATTGAGGGAATTTAGATATTAAATACTGGAAATACTGAAAACCATTTCATCAGCTTGATACCGATGCTCCCACCTTTTGAGGAAGAAATGTAAAGGGCAGGAATTACAACAAACCATAAGAGATGTATTGACCCAAATGAAAACGCACATGAAAACGCAAATATGATATTTGACCCCAAAATTATAATATTCGAAGGAATAAAATCATTATTCCCTATCTATGTTGAACATTTCAAATCCTTAGAATTAAACAGACACATTACCATTGAAACACTAGGTGAAGCACACTAAATGAATGGGTTGTGGAATATTAATAAAACAAATGAGTATTGTTTATTTATTCAAGTTGAAGATCTACATCAGGCAATAGAATGAATTTAGTTCCATTGGATTCTTCACAAGTTTTTGTTCAGTTTATAAATGTAAATCAGATGTTTATTTTCTGCTTCAAGCCGCCTTTCTTGTCTATTTCCTAACATGGTGTGTAGAGGTGGCAGGACTGCACGTGATTGGATGGTAGGTCCTATCCATGAGCTGTGTGTGTTATAAGGAGAAAAAAAGTCAATAGGTGCGGTGCATAGCTGATTATGGTTATGCTTTTGAGTGTTTTTGAAAGTTAATCATATATGGGCGCTCCTGCAGGTAGCGTAACCGTCCATTTACGCTGACAATCGTCAAATAAGTGTGTTCATGTAATATGTGCACATCCCTGCGTTGGGCTCTCCACTGGGGTTCGTCATGAAAGACAGACTCCGCTATGCTTTAAAGGGTATTTGTTTATTGTTCATTCAATGTTAACGTCGTTTGTTCAATTCATTTATTGATATCTCATTTTCAACAATGTAGCGATTTCCAAAAAATGTAGCTCCGATGCATTTCGGGCAAGAGATGCCCTTTCTCAAGGAGCCCTAGAATTCAAAACAATAATAGTTTGCTATATAGCCCATCATCATAACGAATTACATGCAAAATAAATGAATATATCCAACATTTCACAAATTCCGTGAAATTTAAACCAAAGTGACTAATGTTGACAAGTCATTCTCATTTATGGTGTGCAATTTTGCCATTGTTTAAATAATGTCAGTACAAAAAAGTGCTCGCCCAAAGAGTGAAGTGCCTTTTCATCTAACGCTGGTGCAAGCATACGGTGGAGGGATGGGGAATGCCTAACGCTTAACTAAAAATATAATAAAAAACGAGGCTCACATGGTCTTGGAGTTCAGGTAGGTTCGATAAAGCTGCAAATAAAACCAAAGTCAGAATCAGCTTGAATCCCAACAGTTGCCGTGCTGTTGAAATAGGTTCATAACCTTAACGTGTGGGAGAACCCGACTTACTGAGATAATTGAAGGTTCGGGACGAGTTCGGTTTTCATCCATCCGATCGAGGTCGGGATACAGAAGTTTAACTCAGCGTTCAAATGCTGAGAAACTATTTAACGCGGTGACGCTTTGATGACATCGAAAGCGGACTTATGGAAGTTGTTCGGCCATCTTGGGTGAATGGTCAATGTACGGCGTGTCTGCGCGCCGATAACAGTGAAAAAGGACTTACAGCCAAATGTGTTGGCCATCTTAGGAGAATGGCTAGGGGTGATGTTGCAGAAAAAAAGGAACGCTAACCAAGGCATGAAACAAATGAGCATAATGCAGCATTGAAACACACTGTATGAGAATATCATTATTAATATCACATTTAAAAGTTGGTTGCATATACACACAGATGAATGTTAGCAGTTGCACAAAAGAAATGCGTGTCCATTTGTACCCCAGGTACTTATAAGAAACAACTAAGTTCAATACGGTCGTTCAGACCAAAAGGTTTCAAAGATTGCAAACGATATATCCACGCAGTTTCTTTCTGTAAAAGGACTTTGTTGTTGTCCTTGCCTTCTTTCTTTTCAATCAGCTCTAATATCATGAATTTTAATTGCGCCACACTATGGTTGTGTTCCACAAAATGCATGGCTACACTGGATCTCTCTTGCTTAGTCCGTATGTTCGACTTGTGTTCGTTTAGGCGAACTTTTATTTTTCTTTCCGTTTTTCCAATGTAGATTTTCCCGCAAGGACATTTGAGCAGGTAAATTAAATTGGAGGAGTCACATGTCGCATTTACATTAACTTTGATCTCAGTACCCTTCATAGGATGGTTTATTTTGTTGCCCTTAATGATGTTATTACAACTGTTGCAGTTGAGACAGGGTCTCATTCCTTTGTATTCAATTCGTTGAGCAGTGTCTTTAGTTAGGATCTCTCTCATGTTATTTGCTCTGGTATATGCGAATATCGGTGGATGTTTGAACAACTCTTTGAAATCGGGTTCAGATGATAAGATTCGCCAATGGTTCAATATGATCTTTTTGTATCTTCCACTCAATGTGGAATACTTAGACACTAACACCATCGTAGTGTCTTCACTTTTGGTTACTCGCGTGAGTGCTTTCTCTCGGGTGGTGTTTGATGCTTTGTTCATGGCTTCATTGACTATTTCTTGTGGGTATCCTCGCTCTATGAATCTTATGTACATCTCATTCATGCGTTTTGCGCAGATTTCTGGGTTAGAAACGATGTGTTTGACTCGCAGCATTTGACTGTAAGGCAAGTGGCGTTTTAGCGAGTTCTGATGAAAGCTGGAATGATGCAACGTATTGTTGCGGTCTGTCTCTTTCCTAAATAGGTCAGTTTCCAATCCTTTGTTGGTCCTTGTGATGGATACATCCAAAAAAGTTATGGTATGCTCACTCATGTTCCAAGTAAGTTGGACTCTGCTGTCTTTGGTGTTGAGTTCAATTAGAGCCTTCTCTAAGTTCTCCTTTGTGTCATTCCACATGAAGAATAGGTCGTCTATGTAACGGACATACATCCGCAAATTCTTCATCCAGTTTGGGTTGCCATATATGTTTGTGGATTCAAACTCTGCCATGTATATATTGGCGTATGTTGGTGCAGCGCAGTTGCCCATAGACATTCCAGACAATTGTTGGTACCATTGTTTTTCATGGGTGAAATAGCTGTGATATAACGTATATATCAACCTTCCTCATGGAACTATAGCGGAGTCTGTCTTTCATGACGAACCCCAGTGGAGAGCCCAACGCAGGGATGTGTGTTATAAGGAGAGCAGGTCATTTGTCAGAATGTGTGACACGGTGATTGCAGAGTTAATAACCAAAAATGCTCAGGTAATTAAAATCATGAAGCTCACAACTGGGAGTTGGGATTAGAAAGAGAGAAGATGTGGCAAAAAAAAACTAAGAAAGCTTGGTAGTCTGACCCAAACTTTAGGGGATGTAGTCAGGGCCTCTCTCTCATGGAGAGGGTGTTAACACCATTTGCATTGCCTATTTACTAGGGCACAACCAGTCCCCCACAAATAGATGGCACATATGACACAAGAGTGATCTGCATTTTATAGTTTCCACAGTCTTCAAATGTGCACAAAAATGTTCTTGCCCAGAATTTCTGAATTGGGACACATGGGGAGAGTTGCTCCTTATTTGGCAATTTTTCTGCACTTGAGTCACACCTACAGGTGTTTTACATTTCTTAATTGGGTCCATGTAATCTTCACTACATTGTTTCCTTTTATTATGAAGTGCAATATAACGTAAACCTTTATACATTGCATACAATAAACTGGAACCACCATTTTATATAAAGATGCATGACGATTGGGGTTTGTTTGCCTATTTAGAAGTTTGTTGATGCATATTATTTACTCTCATGAGCAAACAAATGGATGCTTTGCTGAAAAGAAAATAGTTACAGTTGGTGTTGGCCAGTAGTGACAGCGCAATTCTTGTTTTGAGCTGAAAAGTAATCCTAAAATAACACTAAGTAGTACTATGCACTACTTTGCGTCAAGTGGCCATTCCATGGGTGGTATATGGGTTTTTTCCATACAAGGACCTGTTGTTGCAATGCCACAGCTACTAAACATTGAAGACAGGGGTTTGTGAAAACACCTCTTGAAGGCCGGCATAACGTGTAAGAAAATGTTTCTTTTCTTTAACATTTTCTAAGTATGCATGTGTGTTGTAATATACAGCACCCACCTTAAGTAGAACACTTATGAACTATTTCTTATGCATAGTATTTTGTAATGGCAGGAAACCCTTCTACAAAACCTATTTTTTACATCATACATGCTCCCTTGCATTGTGGTGCACAGCTTTATGGGTTGGCATAAAGCAGCCTAAAGTACACAACTGCAGTGGGAAAAGCAGGACTCAATCTCAGTAGATATGGCACTGTTCTACTCTCTCCATTTCACCTAACACAGTACAGCAACTAAATTGATTGGCCCTTAGACTCATGCATGAAAATCTATGTAGACTACATGAATTCCCATGCAATAGGGAAACTATCTTCTAGAATGTCTTTTGATCAGAAGAAGCTAGGTTCTTCAGTCAAAGACAATTATATTTGTGGAAATATTGAGGATCACCAATATTTCATGTGTATATCTACCTTATGGGAAAATGTGAAACTAATCACTCAAATGAATGAGAATGTTCAAGGGCATGAGGTTGCTTTGGGAGTGGAGGGGTTTAGGCTAGAGAGGGACATTAGTGGGATCCATTTTATTAACACATATATTAAGCATGTATTAGTGTTAGCTTATCAAAACAAAGTAACACTAGGGGTGGGGTTCCATGTTGAGCAGAATACAACCCAATAGTCGCGCTCATGAAAATACTATGGCATTTACAATAGGGAATCAGTGCTTCTGTTCTGATTCCTGCATGTTTTACCCTGTATTTAACTGAGCAAGTTCTGCTGCTTTTAGCAGCCTGGTTCTCTGTGTAAAACAACTCAATTTGTTTTGCAAGCGGTTTCGTTAACTACAGTTACCAGCTCCATTGGAATTTATTGGACCACTCATAATGATGGCCTTAAGAGTGATGGATAGCTGAGCAGAATTTATTGATAATTGACTGGACTGGATAACCAGCTGTTAGACCTGGCATCCTTGGTGTGGTTTTCTACCTAACTTTTTGCCTTCAACCCTCCTGTTTGCTGACTTTGCTTTTGCTGACCATATGACTCTTCATACGTTACCACTATTAACCGGTGTTCGGTTATTCTTTCACTTATCCATCCTCCCTTTCACCCATCCATACTCCCTTTTACTAATCTATCCTTTCTTTCACTCATCCACCCTTACATCCATCCTTTCACTCATACATCTATCCATCCATATACCCTTTCACTCATCCATCTGTCCTTTCATTCAGTCAACCCTTTCACGTTATGTATGAGCCTTTGTCTCCTGAGTTGCAGACAGAAGAGGCTCATCAAGAACTTCACCCCTGCTGTAGCTGCTAAAGCGGGTGGTTGATGATGCCTCTACCCTGAACAACCCAAGGAGTGGGGTAAAGTGTATTAAAAAAGTTGGACATGTACCTTTAAGTTCACTTGTCCTTGTAGTGGAAAACTCCTAAATTAATTTTTCACTGCTGAAAGGCCTACCTCTCTCATAGGATAACATTTGAGTTATCTTATTACATTTAATACGCTGTAACTTCCAGTTGGTCCCAGGTACACAGGCTGAGTTTGGTGTCTAAAAAATTGTCTTTACAAGCCCTCTTTAATGGTAAGGTCAGATTGTAAAATACAATTCTGGAAATACCACTTTTAAAAAGTTGGCATATTCCTCCCTTAGCCATTTAGTGCCTCTATCCTGTCTCTAGGTCACATGACTGGGTATAGCTGACAGTTGGGCTCTGTGTATTACTCTAAGACAGTAAAAAAAAATAGAGGGTTGATGTGGCCTGGATGGGCCAACACTGGTACAATGGGAAGGCAGAGCTAGGCACAACCCTACTTACACTTAAACAAGCTGTGTCCTGCCTCCACACAAAGGACTGCATAACCTCTTGTAGTTAGTCTTGAGCCAGAGCAGGGAAGGCAGGAAGCCTGTGTACTTCAATGGGAAACCTCAAGAAGCTGCACTCACTTCAAGGGAAGTCCCAGGTATAAACATTGGACCTTAGACACCAACTCTTCAGTACACTTCTGGACCTGGGGACTCTGCCAGGAAGAAAGACTGCTGTATTGCTGAAAGGACTCCCACTCTGCTGGCCTTCTGCTCGTAAGGACTGTTGCCTTGCTGTGCTGACCTGCTGCATGCTGCCCTCGTGCCTGAGTGAGAAGTACTGGACCTTGATCTGTTGAACACAGGACCCCAGAGTGACTCCAAGGACTAGTGGGCTGTCCTCCGAACTAGAGCATCAGGGACAGAAGGCTCCAACAACCTTGAACCCACCACCTGGACTCTGCCATCTATGAGTTCTACCCTACCAAGTGCTGCCACTCCAGTCCTGAACCCTTAGAAGTGTTCTGCTAGCCCATCTGTGTATCCAGCTGAACCGACACATCTCCTCTGCTGTGTGGCACAACACCGAGCTGAACCAATGTTTCTCCTCTGCTGGGAAGATTCTCCCTGCGCAAGTACTTTGCGTCGACCTCGTAGTTTTCATCCGCACCGCCGATGTACGACACCTTCCTGCAGTAGGGTCGTCGTATTGCAAATCTCTCATTGGCCGCAGTCTTGATGACGATGCAGGTTCTTGCATCGCAGCCTCACACCTCCGCAGAATCGACACATCACCTTGGCTGCCCGACGCATCCTCAATGACAGAGTTCGCAACACAAGCTCTTATTGATGGGACCCTCCACAATGACGCAGGACTCGCATTGCAGCCTCGTAGCTCCTCAGAACAATGCATTTCCTCCGCTGCATGATGTGGGACCTCACCAAACTCCGCAACCAGGATTTAAGGTACTCTTGTTCAACGGACCTAACTGGGTCCCTTTAGCCAGCTCACACTCTTTCACGGTCAGCATAAAATTGTGGCTTTGTCCCAATCCAGCGTAACCAGATATCCACAGTTGGCACTTTGTTCTTTTTGGCGCTATTGCCACGGAAATCTTTAAACTTGCATATCTCTGGGTCTACTGATTTGAATTTTGTCTTTTTGGTCTTGTTTTACTTATTGATCATTGTTCTACTTTTCTTAAATGGTGTGGGATTTTCCTTGTGTTGTGTTTCCATGCTATTACTGTTTGAAGTACTGCATAAATACTTTACACTGTGCATCTAAGTTAAGCCTGACTGTGCAAGGCTACCAGAAGAGTTGAGCACAGGTTAATTTGGGGGTTTGCTTGTGCATCACCCTGACAAGGATTGTGATTGCTGTTTGAGTAAGGTGTGCCAGGCCCCCATACACCGCATGAGGGTGAGTCACCCCTTCTACAGGCCTTACAGTCCTAAGGCAGGGTGCACTATATCCCTTGTGTGGCCATATCTGCATAAGCAGATATGACCCTGCAATATATGAGCCATTCTCGGATAATGTAAGTGCACAGGTAGGCCATAGAGAGTACATGGGTTGGACACTTGGAATCATAACTTTCCTAGCTCCATAATGGCCTCACTGTCCCCTAAGATTTTTGGTACCAAACATCTTGTCTTAATAAATCCTCACTGATGCCAGTGTTAGAATTATTAATAAATGCACACATGAAACCCTTTAGGAGGTCCCCTACACACCTTCCAAGCACTGATGTGGTCTCTGACTAGTATTAGCAAGCCTTCCACCACCAGACATCTTTCTAACCTCATGTGGTGAGAGCCCGAACTCTTGGAGGCCAGGGACAAAGTCTGCTCTGAGCAGAGGTGCTACACACCTCCCCAGGACAGGATGGCCTTCCAAGGTGGGAAGCTTCAAATGCAATTCCAACTTTGAAATGTGATTGAAGTAGCTACAGCTAGTGAAGGATGCCAACCCCCCTTTCCTGCTCCACATTTGATGGGAGAACCTGCGGGAAAATTAGGTAAAGTAGGCGGTGGGTCCCCATTCAGCCAGCACCATCCCTAAGAGGGGGCAGATGATGTGAAGCCCACTTTTCATTTCCCTCCCTCTTGGTTTGAGAGGGAATTAGCCAGTTAGGGTCAGTGTAGTGCCCATTCCCACAGGAAGTGGTCACTTAGAGGGTGCAGACATCCTAAAGGTAGGTAGCCTACGACCCTAAATTGTGTATTTAGGTGGTATCCCTGAACTTAGATTTGATGGACACAAAGAAGAAAAGGACAAAGAAGAGTAGCTGACCAGAGGACTGAAGCCCTGCTGCAGACAATTGGTGCCAAAGCCGCCCTGCTGCAGACAATTGGTGCCAAAGCCTTCCTGCTGCCTTAAGGACTCAACAATTGTGGTGTGCTGTTTCGTCCTTAAATTGTGAGGCCTCCAAGAACCCTGGAGCTCCTCCATTCTTCTACAAATTGCCAAATAACTCCCTTGGAGTGGAGGTTCTATACCCCTGCAGACCGCAGGCACAGAACAGCAGAATCCAGTTTTCCCGACTCGGTACTCACCAGTGACTTCAACAGAGCACCCAAACCAAAAGTAGCACACCATCTCTGGAGGGTCAGGTCTGTCTCCCCAACAAGTTTGAAGACACCAGGACCTACCAGAGCCGTGCTGCACCAATACCCGGGGTAATGGAACCTCTGCAACATTCACTGAGACAAAGAGTCCAATCCGGACTCCAATTGCCCAGGAAGCAAGCACCCATTAAGGGACATTGAGACCCCTGCGACCCACTTTGTGAGTGGCCCAGTTTTCCCTAAATCGCCTCTCTCAGCTGCCTGTTCCTGACCACGAGGAAATCTTGATGCGCTCCGCCCGGCTGACCTATCTACTCTGCACCCAGCTGACCCATCCTAGGTACAGACAAATGAGCTGTGGGCCTGAGGCCCTTGCGACCTGCTCTCTCGAATGGGACCCTTCAGACTTACCTGTAAGTCCCCTTGTGAGGTAATGGTATGTGTCCAATTCAAATCCTATGCTAGACAGTGCACACTCACCTCTGCACCATCGTGTGCGACTGTGCATTGTGCAACACACATGAATAGAGTTCAGGGCAGAGGGTGACAACAGCAGCAGTGCGATCTTGGCTCTGAGCTGTGTTCTCCCTTGTACAATGCAGCAAAGCAAATGTTGTTCCTGTGCTGTGTGGTATGAATAATTAGTAAACCTAAACCTTGGTGTGGCTGACCTTGATTATGCTGCAGCCTATACACCATTTACCTCATAGATAGTACCCTTAGTATTAGTCAGTATTTGTTGTTTTATTTGAGCCCTCAATACAGTTGTATGTTGCTTTAGATGTTGTTGATTCTTCCTGTTTTACCTGACCAAGCTAAATGGTTGGACCTAACTACAAGTAATGTCAAGGGGGATTTCAAAGTGAGGGTCAATTTTACTTTATTTCATGTGTTTCTTTTGTACTCTAGGTTCTTGCACTCTGTTAAAACATATTTTGCCCCATGTGTAATGGTAATTTATTGGGAACTTGTCAATACTGCATTGAATCTTATCCTTCTGTTTAGTGCAACAACAACTGCATTGGTAGCAGGACGCAATTTAAATTTTTTTTAGAAATCTTAGAATTGTTAAATTTGTTAGGATTTTTACCTGGATTAATATAGACTGTAATTAGGCTTTCCTGTTTTCAGTTTCTATTTTTTGTAAGTTCTGGTGGGGTTTTTCAGTGTTTTCAATACCTTTAAAAAACAGTGGTTACACATGTTTGCGCCATTAAAAACAACAGAAACAGTGTTTTTCCGGGGTATATGGAAGGTTGTGCTTTTATTGTTGCTTTCTTTCTGCACTGATAGTGCATGGCATATAGACAGTGTACGTACATGTATATGAGGTCCAAATACATTTTTACAAATCACACTTATTGTAGTACACCATCCAGTATTTCTTCTGTGAGTCTTTGGTCATGGATCGGCGCTCAGCCAGGGACACAAGCTGTAATGCAGCCTGCCTGGAAAACATGCAAAGTGCACATTACTGTTTTGGACGGCCCCAGAGAGCTGGTCAAAAAGTTATTGCACACTTGGAGTGGGCAAACAACTTCTCCTCTGCTCTTAAAACAGAGCAGCCTGCCCACCCCGCAAAGCTGCGCAGCAGCATGAACAAACACAATGATAATACCCTTGAGTTATTATCATTGCATTTGTTCTTTCTTTCTCTGCTTTGCAGTAGTGGGGAGACGCTCCTCCGCCTTAGCAGAGGAGCCGCCACTGTTAATTAAGTGATACAAAAGGGGGTGGTGATGGACGGAGCATCTGAACCAATCAAATACTCACACCCAGTCAACAGATCTGCGTTTAATCCATCACCGTTCTTTAGCCCACTCTGCCACCCCAGTTCAGACATGGTCATATGCAAATCAGTCTGACCCTGTGCCGCATGGGAACAGTCCAGCCCGAACTGCCAAGCCATGCCTTCCCTGGACCGGAAACAAGCTTCAGAGGACCGGTTTCTGGCATTTCAGCCGTCTTCAGCCCGGCTTGCTTAAATCCAGTGGCAAAGTGAGCAAGGGACTCACGTCTGAGCATACCCTGCCAACTTATGGCGAACAAAGTGATACAAAAGGGGGTGGTGATGGACGGAGCATTTGAACCAATCAAATACTCACACCCAGTCAACAGATCTGGGTTTAATCCATCACCGTTCTGTAAGCATGCGTTTCTGTAGGATGAACAGCTGCCATCAGTTTTATTTATGTTTTCTCATTTTTACAACTGCTTTGCTGGTATCTGAAAGGCAACGTGGCTTTTAAGTTCATTTGATGCCACATAGCAATAATACACATAAATACTCTCCACATCATACCACATAATTCTAACCAGTATGATTTCACTCAACACCACACAGTTCCACGCAGCACAGTTCCACTCCACACATTATCATTACACACATTATCATTCCACACAATTCAGCAAACACCACTTAATTTAACTCAACAACACATTTACACAACAAACCACATACATCCAATCCACACCACACAATACCACATGATGCCACAACATTCAACAACACACCACATAATTAAACTACATAACATACCACTACACAACACAAAATATCATTCCATATAATTACACTGCTTGACACACAATCCCACTCTACATAATTCCAGTATTACTATCCACATAATTCCACTGCACACCAGGCCACATAATTCTACGCCACACCATTCCACAACTAACAAGTCCAATCCAAACCACATAATTCCACTACACACTACATACTGCTACTCTACTCTACTCCATAGCACACACGTAAAACACATTGTCATTTACAGCCCCAATAGCTCAAATTCTTGGAAATGCAAGACCTATTTGCATTGTCAATGCTTGTTTTTTATTGTTGTTCTTCCTTTTGACAGTTTTATATAGTGTGAACTCAGCCCAAGGCTATTTGAGCACTATTCATGAGCACCAATTACAGTCCCCAAGATCAGATTTTGTATTTAAGGGCCTGGGAGATGAAGTGATTTGCCTAGAATCACAGGATGTTGAGAGCAGGCGCTGGGACTCAAACCTGATCCCCCATCCCTGCAACTCTGACCTTCAAGCCTCATATGCCTATGAGCATGCAAGGCATGAAAGTGGGAGGATACTGTTCTTGTGAAGGACACTGGGACCAAGGTAACAGTGGCCCACACCCTGAGCATAGAACAACAGAGAGGCCTCTTAGTTTACTTAATTGGTCAACCCCTCCCCAGCCCGCCATTACCTGAGCAACAGAACAACTGCCAGTCCCTCTTGTATTACTAAATTACTCAAGCCCTCCCCAATCCTCCACTACCTTATGACAATGGCCTGACAGGCGAGGGGATTAGGCAACATAAAACACAGCTGCTGGGCCGACCATAAGGGCAGGAGGGGGCTGAGGTTGAGGTGAAGATGACCCAAGTCCATAACATCACCTGGCCCCCACAGTGAGGCCCCAGCATAAACCCACCCTTCCCCACCCACTGTGCCCTGAATGAGAAGGGCTGTGGGCAAGGTGTAAAATACAACTCTGAACACAGTTTCTGAGCTGCATGGGCCTGGGGATGCGAAGTGAGAATGGCTTAATGGCCTGGCCCACAGGTAGGCAGATTCCCCCACTCACCTGATCCGCACCGCACCATCAGGGCAATAGACTGGCAAGTCAAGGAGAGGCCACAGATGATCGTGGCCCTCCAGCGGGGCTGCTTTATAATCCTAGTCCAGTATCATTTCATTTCATGAAGCTTTATTCGGTTCATATTATACAATGACCATAAAAGCACATAAGCAAAATGCATAATATAATACAATACAGTTAAAAGGATGCATGCTAAAAACAATACAGGTTAAAAAGAATAAATATTTAAAATAACATGCTATTTCTCATCTGAATTGATTTAGAAATAAAAATGGCGATATAAAAACATCTGTCCGGAGAATTCATATTATAAATTAACTTCATCGCATCCTCCACATTTCCGACACCATATTTTACAAAAATCGGTTTCAGGTAGGCCACCCTAACATTCAAAAAGAGAGTACAAATTAACATAAAGTGCAAGGTACTTTGCTTGGAATGCCCATCGCATGGGCACGTCCCAACAGATTGCTTCTTCGGTTGGGGAAAGGCAACCAAAACGTGAGCCGTACCAAATCTTAGTCTGGTTAGGACAAACCTATGAGCAGGTCTAGTTACCATGCTCAAATATAGCTGTGATAGATCACCTTCAATGTATTTATTGTAAAGACGGACTGTGGTAAGGCGACAGTTAACTTCCAGACGTTAAAAACTACTTTAGGGATATTCCCTGCAGAACATGGTTCTGCCAGTACATTGAGCCCAAAAATATCCCTGAAGCTGTCTAGAACATACTTAAGCCAGGGTATCTTGGTATAGTTGTCTAGATCAAGGCAATCCTTAATGACGCTTTGATTAAAGGCCGTTTCGTCCTTCCCCCAAATCGCACGCCATATCATCAGGGGTCTCAATGAAATGAGGTCGCCTTAATAGGCGACACCCAGTTCTCTATGAATCAATTCGTTTGGGGCTGAGGTAGGTAGGCAAAGAAGTTTTTTGAGGAAGTTGTTTTCTTCTCTTTGCACAACATCTACATTAGTATAACCCCATATCCCAGCACCGTATAATGCAATTGAGACACTCCTGGCCTTGTAAATTGACATCATATCTCTAATCCGTCTATCGCCGATCTTAGATGCGAACTTAAAGATACCGTGGGCACTCTTTACCATTTTTGTCCTAACATTTGAAAGTTCTTGTGACCAGCTATTATTGTGCGTAAAGGTGACACCCACGTAACAAAACGTTTCCACCTGCTGCACTTTTACCCCTTCATTAAAAATGGCGTTCCTTTGGTTACATTTAGCCCCACAAGTCATAACAAGAGTTTTACTCTTATTAATCAACAACTTTCTTTCACTAATAAAATCAGAGAACCTATCCATCAGGCGTTGTAGACCTATAGGGGTCCTTGAGAGAAGCACAGCGTCATCTGCATAAAGCAGTACTGGCACGCCTAATCCGTTGACCCGTGGGACATCTGCTTGGACTTTTTTCAGAACAGCATCCATGGCATTAACAAAAAGGGTAAACAACAGGGGAGCAAGGACGCAACCCTGCCGAATACCACGTTTTACGTTAAAATTAGGGGTGCACTCTCTGTTTACCCAGTAGCTCACGCACGTTTGCATCTTTTCATAAAGTCTAGCTAAGAAAAAGATAATGGGTTACGGTGCACCCATTACTAATAAGACTGGCCACAGGATTGAATGGTCAACTAGGTCAAATGCACTACTCAAGTCGGCAAAGCAGAGGTACAAAGTACCCTGCTTTGCCGAAGTGTACTTGCCAATTAGGAGTTCTAAATTCAGGCACTGATCTAGTGTCCCTCGGCCCTTTCTAAAGCCATACTGTGAGCTTGCAAGAATCCCTTCATCCTCAGCCCAGGCTTCCAACCTGGACAGTAAAACTCTACTCATAACCTTCACCGATGAGTCTAACAGACTGATCGGGCGATAGTTACTTGCTGCAGACCTGTCTCCCTTTTTATAGGGACAATAATAGAGTCTGCCCAGGTGGGCGGAATCATAGTTACCACAGCCGCGTTAAGAACCAGAGTGAGGATAGGTCCCCACATTTGCGGAACGGCCCTAAACACATCGATGGGCACTCCATCAGGCCCTTGTGCCTTGCCCCCCTTGCTGGCCCCGATACTACCTTTAACTTCTCCCAATGAGATATCTAATGGGAGTATAGGCCAATGGCTTTGTTCTTCCACAATAGAGCCTTTAGCATTAAATATAGCCGAAAAGTGAGACACCCAGGCCTCACTACTGACATTAGATGCAAGCTGTGGGGCTTTGTCGTCCTTTAGAAAGGGTGAATTAACCGTTGACCAAAACAGGCAGCTATCAGAGGTTTCTGCAGCACGGGATATATTATCCCATGCTTCCTGTTGCAGCTCCCTCTTCCTATTGGAAAGTACCATTTTATAATCCTTTCTCAGGAGTGAAACTTCATTTTGATCCCTCGGTCTTAATGATAAGGCACGTTTGAGTTGTACATGGAGTGCTGCAGTGGCGGATCCTCCATGGGGGCGTTTGAGCGCCGCCCCACTGCTTTCTCGCTGTGCGAGAAGGCAGAAACAAATAGTAGAGAACTACCATTTGTTTCTGCCTTCTTGCCCGGCGAGAAAGCAGAAGTTCCTGCTTGAGAGAGTGGGAGGGGTTACTCGAGGGCAGGGGGGAGTGGCTTTCCCCACTGTTGTTAATACTGTCTGTTTGGGCACCCTGAGAGGCTGTCCAAACAGACAGTATTAACTGTATTAATAACAGCAGGCAAGCCGCTCCCCCCTGCCCTCGGGTAACCCCTCCCACTCTTCCTGTTCTCTGTATGCTGCAGCATACAGAGAAATGACGTGGTGTTGGGGCAGCCGGCCGCACCAATCACAGCGCTGTGCTGTGGTGGAGGGGAGGGAGGCTGCCTGGCTTCCTGCGTGACGACGAATTCAACAGGACATCTGGAGTCGGAGCTAACTTGAAGGCGGGAAGCGGAAGGTAAGGTAAGTTAAGTTTATTGACTTTGCAGGTGACTGACATCTTTTATTCTTACGTTACCCGGCTTGTACAGTTGAGTGGGAGCAGTTGCACGTCTGTGCTATGAAGGGGGGTGGTGGCAGGTGTACTCTAGGCTTGTGCGCCGATATGTACAATTAGGTGGTGCGGCCGGCCCTTGCTGCAGACTGGCAGCGGTTGCACTTTTTGGGCCTGTAATTCACACGGGAGTCGGGCTGTGAGAGGTGTCTCATGTACTGCGTGAGGCTGAGGCCCAGGGGCGGCTCTTGTCATTCAGGGCAGCACAGGGCCCCGAAGACCAGCTCTGCTGAGAGAGTCGAGCACTGAATACTGGCAAACCCACCCACCACTGGAGGAGTTCTTCTGCGTCGCACCTGAGGGCTGAAAGCGGAGAGATGGTAAGCTTTCAAACGGCAGGAATGATCCACAGCCATTAAAACAAAGTGTTACTCTTGCCTTCCTTTCCAAAGGGGCTACTTCCAAGCCAGGAAGTTCATTGCTCTGTTTTATAATGCGTGCAGGTCTTAGGCCCTGGAGTGCTAGGCAAAGGAAATAATAATAGAACTTGCCGCGTTTATCTGCTGCCACAGCAGTGCCAGATATCCACGGAAGCGGAGACAGCGGAATGAGTTAGGGTCGCATTTGCAACATAATCTAGAGCGTGTTTTTTGCCAGTCTTGGAAATCTGTCATTTTTTGACTGAACTCTTGGAGCCCTGGTTAACTGGGCTCCAACATTTAGATGTAGGGGAAAGACGGGCAGGAAAGCGCCTTATAAATTTGCGTGCTGAATTTATTCTAGTACATGAACTTCTACATTTACAGAAAGAACAGATGATGCCTGTGAGTCTAAAAGGTTAGAAGATGGGTATTAGGCTAACACTAGAACTGTCACGAAGTACGGGAGTACTTTAATGTAGTGCTCTATCTGCAGTGATTGCACTCTCCTAAACTCCGTCCCTCCGTGCGTCTAGGCAGATTCTGCTGTTCTGAGGGCAGGAGGAGGCTGTGTTTATCTTTACATGTCATATGCTACGACACAAATAATTTCTGACAATGTGATTGTTTGTGTGCTGGCAAACCGTATCGTAGTCCATTAAATTCCGTTTCAGGCCTTTGCCTGCACGAGTTTATTCCAGCAGGAGCTGAGCTCTGCAGTCTGCACTCAACTCAAGAAGGGAGGAAGTTTCATCAGCTGCTCACCTTTGCACAGAAAGAAAGATGTGAGCCTTAAGGCAGTTCAGGTAGACTGGCTTCCCTCCCCTCAACTGGGTAGTAAAGGACAGCCATAACTGGGAAAATAATGCCCCCCCACCCTTTTCGACCCTGGGCCCTGATCCTATTGTATGTGCTACACTATTGCTTGCCAATGCACTGCTCCCACCCTAATCCCATGGGTGGGTTACACGGTTTGGTGCTGTAGTGAATTCCATGTTACATTCCTTCTTATTTTATGGTTTATTATCAATTCATGTCATTCTATTCTCTTTTCAAGTATTTCTATTTTATTTTATGAGTTCTCATACTATAGCAATATTGTTACATTCCTGGACCCCATATTTGTTCATTAAGTTTGCTCACTTCGCTTGCTACATAAGTCATGCCCAAATTTTACGCCCTACCACTTTCAATTGTCACCAGCCGCCACTGGAGTGCTGTACATACATGATCAAACCAGCCCTTATTGCGTGTGGTGTTATTTGTTCTACGTCCTGTAAATATAGTATTAATAATTTTACTGATATTAACAAAATTATTTATAATGGCAACAGGCGCACTACCTGCTGCCAAAATATCCTCAATATCTGTCAAAGATTTAGAAATAATTACAGGTAAGACTACACTGGATTTTTCGCCTCTCCATCTCAACCTTCTCCCGTTGAATCTATGCGGCTCAATGCTAACTAGAGTTCTTAGCACATCCTGACTTCTGCACTGAAAGGATTCAATTCTCAATACAATGCAATTATGGTCGCTTAAACTAGAATTCTCAGTTACCAGGGATCTACAATGTGGTATGATGTTTGAAGAGGCCATAACATGGTCTATGTTGGAATTAGAGTTCCTTCCGGTAAAAGTAGGTATATTGTGGCCACTATTATTCAATACTGACTCTAGTAGCTCTATGTCAGGATTCGGCAATGGATAAGCTGAGCGGGTCCGTAGTACGGAGCGAGCAGCCAGAGAACTACAAGTCCCGGCATGCCTTGGGGCGCGTTCCGTTTCCGATGTCGGAAACGCGACGCGGAAATAAATGCACTGCGGGACTTATCGCGATGCCGATTTATTATGGACCAACATCCTGGATTTACATGCTGGTTGCTGTGAAGCAGTACTCGTGATAAGGATATTCTGGAGGGAGAGACGTGTCTTTGGGAAACAGCAAAGAACACGCCAGCACGGTAAAAACGGTCCGTTTCTTACGCATGGGCATGAGCATTCTGGAAACCGGACTGAAGCTTTCTCGGCTGAGAAAGCATTTATACTCGCGGGATTCCAAGTCCGTGAGAGAGATTCTGGAGAAGTGAATCCAGGGGTATTGTGAGTAATGTAACTCTGGGATTTGGAGTTCTATTTCTAAGTGCTTGGCCCGGAGGTGGATCTATGAAACAATAGACACTCACAAAAAGGTCTAGGTGTTCTAGACGTCAGGGAGAGAACATTACTCTCTATCAGACTCAAGTTAAGCACTAATTAACATTGTCTGTATCGTTTTGGTTATGATTTAAACACGAGTTGTTTCTTCTTTTCTTCACATAGGAGATAAGACAGAGGGGTACCGTAACTATTGGGGATATCAATACAAATACATGCTAGAACGTGAAATGGTATGTTTAAGTACTGATATGATCTTGTTTATGGTATAATGTGGTCATGTGATTATTCCAACTGCTTCTTGTTCTTTTTCTTGCAGTCATAGAAATATCCCAGGTACAACATTAAGGTCTATCTTCTATTTACAAAACTACATTACTTTCTTCACAGGTAAAGAGGTGGAGGGTTAGATGCTAGGTGTATAGATAACATCTGAGTTTATAGGGAAAGGAGTGTGATAATCTGTATTGTGTTTTGTCATTGCAGCTCTCCCTCCCCGCCGTCCCTATCCTTTCCTTCCTTTTCTTCCCGAGTCGAATCTTTTCTCATTGTCTGTAGTAGTATTTCAGACGTGGGGAGGATTCTATCAGGGAGGTTATAGGACCTTCAGCACAGCCCCGAGGAGACGGACCGTGGAAGCCTGACAGAATAATCGGCCCACGAATTGTACTCTCGTCTTGGCTGTGCTGAGGGTACTATGGCTACACTCGATGATGTGCTGGCGGCATTGGCTTTAGTTCAAACCGAGCTTGCCGCTTCCAACAGGGAGGTAGCGGCCTCTAGGGCAGAAAATGCGCAGTTGAAGGCCAGGATGGATAGGTTCACCATTCCTCCGATAACGTCAGGGGGGAGAAGTCAGGTTCCCACTACCTCTGTTACAGTAGAAATGCCCGCACAAATACCTTTAGCTCCTCCTGAAAGATTCTATGGGGACAATAGGAAAGTGCAGGTGTTTATGACCCAGATCCTGCTACACTTCATGTGCAAGCCGAAAATGTTTGCCACCAATCAAGCCAGGGTGGCCTTTTTGATTTCATACTTGGGGGGTGAGGCAGCTCAATGGGCCGTCCCTGTGGTTCGGAGGGATGACCCGTTACTCTATGCATGGGATGACTTTCGGCTTGAATTTGAAAAAACATTTGACAGAAGGGCTGAAACATTCACAGCGGACAGAGAACTTCTGAAATTGAAGCAAGGCAACTCTGATTTAGTTTCTTATTTGAACAACTTTCGCCGTCTGGTGGCTGAAACGGATTGGCCGGAGGCTAAACAAACAGCTCTCTTTTACCAGGGATTGAGCGAAGATCTCAAGGATGTTTTGTCTCACATCGATCCACAGCCCCGTACTTGTTCTGCTCTCATAGATCTTACCTTGCGATTGGATCATTGTATAAGGGAAAGGGAGAACACCGGATGAAAGATCGTGCTGTTCTACCGTATGATAATACTGGGCATGGAGATAGGTCGTCATCAGGGCCTGAACCGATGGATATTGGAGCAGTGCGGGCTTCCCTAACAATGAGCGAAAAGGAACATCGGCGCAAACAAGGGTTGTGCCTTTATTATGGCAAGAAAGGCCACTTTCTGCGGGAGTGTCCTGTGAAACCAAAATCTAACAAATTTAGGCAGGGGCAAACCGCGGCCGGACTTTCTGATACGGATCAGGAAAACTCCAAATCTTGAAGGTGGGCGAAGGGGAGCCATCAAGCAGAGTTATTATCCCTTCTATTACCCCTGGCCGGAGCGTAGATATGAGCCATTTGTTCCTGGAAATGTGTTTGGAGGTGGCAACGTAAGTGAAGGATGTTCGTGCAATGGTGGACTCTGGTGCCACTGGTTGTTTTATGGATGCCAAGGAAGCCAGAAGACTGGGAGTGGACCTGGTTAGGAAATCTCACCCGGAAACGGTCTATGCGGTGGATGGTAAGGAGCTTCAAGCGGGGCCTATTCGATATCAGACCCAAGATTATGTCATCTGAGGGATTACATCGGGAGACGTTATCATTCAATATCATTGAAGCTCCTCAGTATGGGATCATACTGGGGCTTCCCTGGTTGCAACTGCACGAACCCAATATACATTGGACCACTGGGAAGGTGTTGTTCGATTCTGTTTATTGTACCGAACATTGTGGCATGGAGTGGTCCAGTCCGGCCAAGTCGCTAGCCTCTGTGCTGCACATTGCTACGGCAGCAGAGAAAGAGGTGTCCCTACCCTTGTGTTACGCAGCGTTTGAAAATGTGTTCAGCGATTTGGAGGCGGAAACGCTTCCACCACACAGGGCATTTGATTGTCGGATCGACCTTCTTCCTGGAGCGGTGATTCCTAACAGCAGAATATACGCTCTCACACTACCAGAGAATGAAACCTTGCGGGCTTATTTGGACAAATATCTCGCCCTTGGATACATAAGGCTCTCCAGATCACCGGCTGCGTCCCCATTATTCTTCATTCCGAAGGCCAATGGTGAGAAGAGGTGTTGTATAGACTATCGTGCCCTTAATGCTATTACAATCAAGAACCAGTATCCACTGCCCCTTATTCCGGTGTTGCTGGAGCAAGTACGATCGGCTCGAGTATATACCAAATTGGACCTGAGCAGGGCCGGACTGGCAATGCCGGGCACCGGGCAATCCCCCGGTAGGCTGCCAGGGGTGGGGGCCGGTTTTATTGGCAGGGGGCCGGTTTTGTTGCTGGGGCGATTCTTGGTCTGGCGTTAGTCAGATAAAATGATTCTGAGAAGTTCACTCGCTCCGCGCTCTGTGCATAGCCAAAAAAAACCACAATCTCTGGATTCTCTTTCTCAACCATTATCATCTGTAAAATAATGTATTGAGAGCATGTCTGTGCACCATTTAATAGGGGATGGGTCACGCGCAGAGCGCACATGTCTCTGCCGCCGAGTCTGTCTGCAAGGTCTTAGTTCACCCACCTTAGGGAGGGGCGGCTGGTGAGGGTGACATGCGCATTGGAGTTCACACACTAAAAAGTGCGTGTGACGTGGGCCAGGTCGAGAGGAGCATTCAGGGCCGGACTGGCAATTCCGGGCACCGGGCAATCCCCCGGTAGGCTGCCAGGGGTGGGGGCCGGTTTTATTGGCAGGGGGCCGGTTTTGTTGCTGGGGCGATTCTTGGTCTGGCGTTAGTCAGATAAAATAAATCTGAGAAGTTCACTCGCTCCGCGCTCTGTGCATAGCCAAAAAAAACCACAATCTCTGGATTCTCTTTCTCAACCATTATCATCTGTAAAATAATGTATTGAGAGCATGTCGGTGCACCATTTAATAGGGGGTGGGTCACGCGCAGAGCGCACATGTCTCTGCCGCCGAGTCTGTCTGCAAGGTCTCAGTTCACCCACCTTAGGGAGGGGCGGCTGGTGAGGGTGACATGCGCATTGGAGTTCACACACTGAAAAGTGCGTGTGACGTGGGCCAGGTCGAGAGGAGCATTCCAGAACAACTGAACCAGAGACTAAGTGAGGCACAGGCACCCCATAGTCTAATTATTTCTAGCACCTGCCTGCCTGTCCCTCCCTGCTGTTGACTGTCTCCTGCCCGCCGCCCGCCGCCGAGTCACTAATGTCGTTTGTATTTTTTAAAATTGCATTTGCAATCACCAGATTCATCGGCATTGGCACTCTGGGCTGGGCCGGGCTGGGATTAAACAAACGGAATAGGCGGCAGCGACCTCCTGACATGTCTGGGGCACTTCAAAATATTCACACTGAAACGTTTCTAATGTAAGACGAAAACATTTCAATAAAACAAATAAAAGACAGTTGCAGGCGGCAGCACTATACCCCGCCTGCTTAGGTGTTTGCGTCCTGGGGAATTTGTATTTTTCTAAACTTTTTTCTTTATTGGATTTTCGGTACCAACAAAACATTATCTGCCTCACAGTATTTTACTGATCCATATGACAAAAAAAATCAGCCAGAAATCACACATTCGAGAAGGTGCATTAGAGCATCGCTGTTGGAGTTCTGCACGTGCTCTCTACCTACATCCTGGTCACTCCCAGGTCTCACACACAGTGTGAGGTCTGAGGTGGTGGGTGGCAGGGCAGCCTTGTTTTAGCAGCAACAGACCGATCCCTGTAGGCTCTAAAGTAAGGCAGCCTGGACTCACTCTCTGTGCAATATTCAGCACAGAATCTGGGTTGGAAGTACCTAGTCTGGAAGCCCTTTTGTTGAGCTTGGGTGTTGTTACCCTAGTTAAAGGCACTTTTGTTTTTAGGTACGGGGTGTTGTAGTTTGGGTCTGGGCTGCCAGTCATGATAATGCTGAGAGAACTAGTAAGTATCGGGGTCATCCTGCATTCTTTGCTTCATTCTTTCTCCTTGGCAGCGATATCAGAGGAGAAGGACAAAGAACAGCAGGTGGTGGGGTATGAGATACAGTATACAACACCAGCGCAATGCCTTAAAAGGACAACTCACCCATAAAATACAAAAACATCAAAACCGGGTTCAAACCCAATCAACCATCAAAAGTGATGGACCCATATGTATGAAGACATCAGGCCATATGCATCCTGAATGGGAGCAATTTTACTCTAAGGACTGTCGTCAAAAGCACTTCTTTCAGCAACTGTAGCTGCTGTATATGTTTTACAATCAATGCCTCTCGTTCCATCCAAGTCAGTGAAATACGGTTTTTAATCTCAAAGCTGGCAAGGGGGTGGTAAATGGGTTATTTACTTTATAGCGCTTAATGGCCCCAACTCCTGTTGGACGAATTTGAAAGTCCACAGTACAGCATAGATCTCATGGTGAGGCGCTGTTGCTTTCAGGTGCATCTTCAACAGATTACTAGTGTGAGGTCAAGCACAGTGATCTCAACGTGCTGGAAGAGGCTAACTAGTGCTTGGGCATTCATGTGCATCATGGCAACGCACTGGATTTTCCAAAATCAGGAGGACAGGTCAATTGACTAGTTTTCAGCAGCACAAACCCAAAGTCCCACATCCTGACGGAGGCTCGAGGGGCAGGGTTCTTCTTGAGGACAGTGGTTATCAGGATGAGAGATGGTAAGTGCTATGCTCTGAGGCATCTATTCAAGCAGCTGAAGGCAGGCAAGGCTGGGTCTCAAAGCAATAACTTCAAAAATAAAAATGCATTTAGCCCGTTCTCTGATCACTGCATTCACAAACTCCCGTGCACTGAGCAAAAACACACAGTAGGTGGAGGGTGGGTCAGGGTGGTGAGAATCAGACAGTGGGAGCAAAATACAAACACAACAATAACTTCAAAATAAAAATGCATTAAGCCTGAAAAAAAATATTTCAGCACAGAAGAGCACCGTCCGGTGGCCCCCAGCCCGGCCCAATGAGGACACGCTGACGCTCATCCTGGCAGTTAGGCAATGAGGGGCACTTGTCACCGGTGAGGTGTGCAGTGAATGGGATAAGGTGGTGAGGGATAGACCAGTACGGCTGCCACCTTACCCAGGGAATAATACCGGCACTTTCTAATGTTGGAAGATTCTCCAAAAGCCTAGACATGATAAACAGGACTCTATACAAATAGTTCGTATTCTTTTTTAACACTGACTTTCTGCCTTTTATTACTTTATTAGTCACGGACCATCAAAGCAGCTCCTCCTCACATTTTAAAGTGCTTTTACTCGTATGTTTGCTGTTTTAAATGTGCACTCAAAAAATGCAAACTTTTGGTGATTTGTGTGCTGAGACATTAAAATTGTAATCAGCCAGATCTAAAAACAGCTAGGTACCAACTCTGGTTCTGGTTGCTGGTTCTGGGGCCAGATTTGCTTAAACTGACTGGGTTGCATAGATATGGTGTTTGCATGCACCGGGCAGGGCTGACTAAATCATACTGGGAAAAGGCTACTAGATGAGACTGGGCAGGACCAGGATGGTTTTGTTGAGGGTTAAACGGTTTAGAATGCACTGGGCAGGGTCACACTAGTTCTGGTGGATACGAATGAGCTAGAATGAAATTCAGCTGGCTGGGGTGGCTCTGATGGAGGTAAGGGGGTTAGTGTGCATTGAGCAGGGGTCGATCTGCTGGAAGTGTGCAGGGTTCCAACACACTGGGCTGTTCCTGGCTGTTTCTGATCCGGGCAATGAAGTTAGGATGCACTGAGTGGGTCAGGCTACTTCTGATTGGCTGTTAAAGGTGTTAAAAGGGACAATATTGTCTGGTAAGTGCTCCTCATTGCCCAAAAGGTGAGTCATATGTGATATTTAACTCTCAATATGGACTTCATTGCTTATTTCTACTGTGGAGAAAGTGCCACTGATTTTGCCACTTATTAGGCGGTAGAATGTCTCTCACAGGTACACTACAACCATGGAAATCTCACATATAAGCAATCTGAAAATGTGACTGCTATGCTATGAAATTCAGCTTTTAGGCTAGTGTGTGGCTATGAATGATCAGATCAATGAGATCATCTTCTGAGCTGCTGCAGTGCCTTCCTGCCCTCTGTTACTGTGAACTGCAGGCATGCAGTCTGTCTCTGGTTAGTGCTCTTCCATTTCTGGTGCTTTGCAGCAGTTTTAACATCTTCTTAGAGTTTCTTGTTGCTCAAATGGGTGTAATATCTGATATTTATGTTTCCCTCGTCTACATTGCTTAATTTAGCTTGCGATAAAGTGTCACTCATAGTTGTTGAAATGTCACTCATAATTACACTGATTTTAAGAAAATGTCACTCATAAGAAATATAAAACCTTGGCAGCTATGCGAAAGAGGTCTGGCGTAAGCACGTAAACACAAACCACAGTGCCACCAGTTGCTGTTAGCTTTTTGCCTGAACTTCTTGTACTGCCCTGCCTCACATTGATGTTTTATTTAGAATTAATATTTCACATAACGATTATGATACACTTTTATTGACTGTAAATATTTGTGAACTTTTTATAGCGCTGTACTGGAAGCTAAAATGCATCTGGGCACTATTCAGCCCACTTCAGAAGTGAAATCCTGGAAATTTGACAAACCATTGGTCTGCATAGCTTTACAGAGCTCCACTAACTATAACCGCTATCATACAAGCTCTAATTGTCTGTATTTTCAGACCACTGCCATTTTTTTTATATTCTGTCCTTTTGAGACCACTAGAGCAGTGGGTCGGTTGCTTGGTGCAATCGCAGTCTCACGCAGAGCCAGTTACAGATGGAATTTCCCAGAAGCACTAGTGCAACAGTTTTAGATCTTAGAGTTTCTGGTTGCTCAAGTAGGTGCAATTTCAGATATTTATATGTTTCCCTCATTTTCATTGCTCGATTTTTGCTCACGAGAACGTGTCACTCATAGTCATTGAATATCACACATAATTACACTCAATTTATGAAAATGTCACACATAGCAATCTGAAACCTTGGCAGCTATGCACAGTGCAGTGTGCACTCCTGCCTCTGCTCTGCAGAGAAAAAGCACAACTGCCATTGGTGAGGTGACCTCTCACTCATAAATGGCAGTGGTGCTTTTTACCCGCACAGACAGACAGAGATGCTGCGGTGCGGTAGTTGGGTTGAATGTAGTAGTGCATGTGCCTCACACACGCACTACTAAATTCAACCCAAGTTACCATACCAATCCACCCAGCTACTGCACTGTGCGTGTAGGCTGTGGCCCGCATACACTTACTTTCAGCGCCACACCACTGTCTACCACCACCCCCCCCTCATGACCGGGCAGGCACTGAGGACCTTGACCTACCTTAATTGTAGTCATAATGACTGGATAACCAGGTGCTCTTTAAGGCCATCATGTACTATTTACTGTGCTTTAAAAGTGAGTACACTTAAAGTTGGAATGGAAAAATGTGCTGTAAAATGCACTATTTTGATCTGTCTTTTTCCAAAGTTTTCCCCCCAAACCCTCATAGTAGTGGCCAGGCTTGTCTGCCAGATGGGGGCTGCTCTGGAAAAATTTGCCAGGGCTGCTTTCAGTTCCCAGTCCGGCCCTGGACCTGAGGGGGGCTTATCACCTTGTACGCATTCGTCAAGGTGACGAGTGGAAAACAGCCTTCAAGACGCGGTATGAGCTCTATGAGTACCTAGTGATGCCCTTCGGCTTATGTAATGCCCCAGCAGCATTTCAGTTCTTTCTTAATGAAATTCTCAGAGACCTTCTTGACCATCATGCTGTCGTATACATAGACGATATATTGATCTATTCGGACACAAATGAAGATCATGTGGAACACGTGAAACAGGTGTTGCAAGTCTTGTTACATCACAACTTTTATTGTAAAATCACGAAATGTGAATTTCACGTGGAGACTGTGGAATTTCTGGGTGTAATGCTGACACCATCTGGGCAAGTGATGGCGGAGAGAAAAGTAAAAGCAGTGATGGAGTGGCCCCGCCCAAGCAATGTTAAAGACATTCAGTGCCTACTGGGATTTTCCAATTTCTATAGACGCTTCATTCGTGGATTTTCGGAACTGGTGGCTCCACTGACACGACTTACTAGGAAAAGCGTCCCTTTTTTGTGGGGTGTTTTGGAGCAGGAGGCGTTCGATCGATTGAAGACTTCTTTTGCCACAGCTCCGGTGCTTGTACATGCCGACCCGAGTGAGCCATTTATAGTGGAGGCTGACACATCCGAGGTTGCTTTAGGGGCAGTATTGCCCAGAGGAATGCAGATACTGGAGTGTTACATCCCATCGCTTTTATGTCCCGAAAATTAAGCCCGGCGGAAACCAACTATACAATCGCGGAAAAAGAACTGTTGGCGATACGTGATGCATTCTTGGAGTGGCGTCATAGGCTGTTGGGAGCAGAACATCTGGTTACAGTTTATACCGACCATCGGAACCTCCAGTTCATGTGGGCGGCTAGACATCTTAGGCCCCGCCAACTGCGTTGGATGTTGTTCTTCGAAGAATATCAGTTTCTGGTTACCTTTCGATCTGGTGCGGATAATAAGAAGGCAGATGCTTTAACCAGACAAACCCATCCTTCGTTGCATGCTGAGGAGCCTGTCAGGGCCATCATTCCGCCCTCTCAAGTGGTCGGTGTTACGAGATCTGATGACCTTCTGATGGGTGTGAGGAGGGGTGTGCTGACTTGTGTGTGGCGTACTTGGCTCCGTCATCATCCAGAATGGTGTTTGAAACAAGGAATTCCGATGAAAGGAACTCAGGTTCTGCTCCCTACTGTTTCCTTGCGAAAGATGGCGTTTTCTTGGTGTCATGAGGCCCCTAGTGCGGGGCATATGGGATATGTCAAGACGCTTGAGAAGGTGCTGAGGCAGTTTTGGTGGCCGTCTATAAGACCCGACATCCAACGATGGGTGATGGCTTGTGTAAGGTGTGCGCAAACTAAGTCTGACCGACAAAGACCTCAAGGGCTCCTTCAACCAATGCCTACACCTGAAAATCCGTGGGAAAGGTTCTCAGTGGACTTTATTGTGGGCCTCCCTAAAGATCAAGGGAACACCGCTATTATAGTGGTGGTGGACTATCTAACAAAGATGGGGCACTTCCTAGCATGTAAACAAGTCCCTACGGCGGGTCAGTTGGCGCATCTCCTGTTGGTAAACATTGTTAGACTACATGGACTTCCTAGAGTTATAGTGTCTCATCGTGGGGCGCAGTTTACTGCGCGTTTTTGGAAGACCTGGTGCTCGGAACTACATATATCATCTTCTTTGTCTACCAGCTTCCATCCTCAGTCCGATGGTCAGACGGAAAGACTGAATCAGTCCTTGAAACAGTATCTACGCTGTTATGTACAAGAGAACACCGATGCTTGGGTAGATTGGTTGTGGGTTGCTGAAATAGCATACAATAATTCACAACACTCATCAACTATGCATTCTCCCTTTTTCTGCTCATAGGGTCACCACCCCAGGTGTACCCCTATGTTACTTCCTAGCGCTACGGTTAAAATACCAGAGGTTAGGGAGAGATTGTTGCGGGTTCGTAGGGTGCTCACTGATGCGTGTAAATATCTCATACAGGCTAAGCGCAGGTATAAGATACAAGCTGCAAATGGGGGTGGGGTCGCACACTTCTCACACACCGGCGGTGTCACCCCTAAGGACTCTGGTCAATTTAGTAAAGTGTTCGCGAGGCATCATCTTTCGATCTTCTGCTATCTTCGCTGTCTTCGCCATCATAAGATACAAGCTGACAAACATCGTAGACGAAATCTTGTGTATAAGAAGGGTGATTTGGTGTGGCTGTCCACAAAACACATCAAATTTAAGAGGTATCGTTTTTTCCATCCCAGGTTTATTGGACCGTATAACGTGTTGAAACACGTCAATCCTGTTGCTGTGCGATTGCATTTACCTGCTCATTTCAGAATACACCCTGTATTTCATGTTTCCTTGTTGAAGCCCTCTCGTTGCCCTGTGCGCAGGTTGCCGCAGCCCCTTTGGGTTCAGGGGAATAGAGAGTATGAGGTTAGGGCAGTTCTGGATTCAAAGTTTGTGAGGGGGAGGGTGCATTACCTGATCTCATGCAAGGGATTTGGGCCGGAGGAAAACTCATGGGAACCAGCTGGGGCTGTGCATGCACCCCGCTTAGTGGCTCAGTTTCATCGTTTACATCCATCCAGTCCTGCTGGTGGCCAAGGCCCCTTGTGAGGGGGGGTGTACTGTCAGGATTCGGCAATGGATAAGCTGAGCGGGTCCGTAGTACGGAGCGAGCAGCCAGAGAACTACAAGTCCCGGCATGCCTTGGGGCGCGTTCCGTTTCCGACGTCGGAAACGCGACGCGGAAATAAATGCATTGCCGGACTTATCGGCGATGCCGATTATTATGGACCAACATCCTGGATTTACATGCTGGTTGCTGTGAAGCAGTACTCGTGATAAGGATATTCTGGAGGGAGAGACATGTCTTTGGGAAACAGCAAAGAACACGCTTGCACGGTAAAAACGGTCCGTTTCTTTGGCATGGGCGTGAGCATTCTGGAAACCGGACCGAAGCTTTCTCGGCTGAGAAAGCATTTATACTCGCAGGATTCCAAGTCCGTGAGAGAGATTCTGGAGAAGTGAATCCAGGGGTATTGTTAGTAACGTAACTCTGGGATTTGGAGTTCTATTTCTAAGTGCTTGGCCCGGAGGTGGATCTATGAAACAATAGACACTCACAAAAAGGTCTAGGTGTTCTAGACGTCAGGGAGAGAACATTACTCTCTATCAGACTCAAGTTAAGCACTAATGATCATTGTCTGTATCGTTTTGGTTATGATTTAAACACGAGTTGTTTCTTCTTTTCTTCACATAGGAGATAAGACAGAGGGGTACCGTAACTATTGGGGATATCAATACAAATACATGCTAGAACGTGAAATGGTATGTTTAAGTACTGATATGATCTTGTCTATGGTATAATGTGGTCATGTGATTATTCCAACTGCTTCTTGTTCTTTTTCTTGTAGTCATAGAAATATCCCAGGTACCTCATTAAGGTCTATCTTCTATTTACAAAACTACATTACTTTCTTCACAGGTAAAGAGGTGGGAGGTTAGATGCTAGGTGTATAGATAACATCTGAGTTTATAGGGATCGGAGTGTGATAATCTGTATTGTGTTTTGTCATTGCAGCTCTCCCGCCCCGCCGTCCCTATCCTTTCCTTCCTTTTCTTCCCGAGTCGAATCGTTTCTCATTTTCTGTAGTAGTATTTCAGACGTGGGGAGGATTCTATCAGGGAGGTTATAGGACCTTCAGCACAGCCCCGAGGAGACGGACCGTGGAAGCCTGACACTCTAAATCAAAGGTCGCCATAATATTGTTAATGGCCGCCCATAGGTATTGTGTGGGAAGTGATATGTATTTTCGCCATTATTATTTAACATCCCACATGCCCTGGTGGACGATAGTGGACAGGTAGGGGAATTAAAATCACCTAACCAGATGTAGGTAAAAATGCATTTGGCTTCGTTTACAAGCTTCATGAGAGTATTGCCCAGGTCCTCGATAACCTTGTGCCGTGAGTTATCAAAAATGTTATTATAAAAATTAATCAAAAGCAGATATAGGCCTTCTTTTTGATGTACCTATAAAATTTGGGAATGACTTCCTACGGTTATGTGTTTAACAACAGTCAACAATATGTCCACAGATAGTAGTAGGAGCAAGCCACCCTTTGCCCGACCATGCCGTGACTCCAAAGCCTCTAAGCTATAACACACATAGCCATCTAGGCTAGGTTTAGTAGTACACCAGGTTTCTTGGAAGCATAATATATCGTATGACCTGATCAAGTCCAACCAACCCAACCTTTCATCTTTAGAGGCCCAACCGGCTATGTTCCAACTAATAATAGATGTACCCTCAATAGAACAGCTAATAGGTTGATCCAAAACATTACCAAGATTGTCAGCAACTGGACGGGGTACAGCCTCTTAGGTACAGTTTCAGGTCTTTTCTTATGAAAAGTCCCCCCCTCGCTTGGACTGTGCCTTTCTGCAGGTCCTTACAGCTCTCTTAGCTGGAGAACTTTGTGTTGAAGTATCAGAGGGGACATCAAGCAAATCCATAGTTGGTACGTCCTGGAGTGGGGCCAATACAACCGGTAAATCCTCTGCTAAAACGTCAGTTAAGCAAGGGGTGTCCAGAGACGATACAGTACAATCAACAGGGTGCGTAAGGAGTGGTAGCGGAGGGCTATCCAGGCCCAATGACTTCCTTCGATCATTGTTAATTTTACTTACAAATTTGACAAGGTAATTGTCCATAGTGGATTTCTTTTTGGACATTGTTAAAGTTCTTCGGGTAATAACAGAGGGAAAAGGTACAAGCAACTAGCTCAAGGCTCGTTGATTAATCTGAGCACAAGGCATACGTCACCCTGGTAACTTAAACGTTAAAAACATATATAGTCAAAATAGCTCACTCAGGGGGTAGTATGGCGGCAATCAAGGGGGGTTGCCCATCCCGTCCCTTGTCGTCCCCGGACGGCCACAGACAATCCGCCCTCTGCCCGGGCTCAGCCCGGCGCTGCCCGCGCGCGTCCCGCGGGGCGGGAGGCGTTCGATGTTCTTATGGCGCCTCCGGGCGCGTGGTGAGGTGTCACGCCCTCCCCGGGGCTGCTGGGAGCGGTAGTCCGCTGGCCAGGACTGCTACAGGCGGTGGGCTGTAGAGGGTGAGTAGAAGCTTTCGCCTGGTGCCGTTTCCCTCGCGGCGGCGTCAGGCTCAGAGAGTGTCCTTTGTGGACTGGGGAGAAAAAGAAAAAGGGCGCAGTGCCAATCCATCTCCGGGCAGGACCAAGCTGTTTGAGAAAATAGTGCTCGGAGGCTGTAATTAAAGCCTACTAAGCAACAACACACGTAACAGGGGATGTCACCATGGGAGGTTACAAAATGAGACAAGGTGGTACTAAGGCAGGACGACTAAGCTTTTGACCAATGAACAGCCACAGTTTACAGTGGACAGTGACCAAGCCAATGAAAAATGTGGGTGGAGAGTGGACGGAGCTTCAAGTCCCTACCTCGATGCAGCATGCCTCGAGAGCAGTGCATGCGCTGCCCAGGCTCGACCTAAAAACATAGGATTTCAATGAAATCGAGGCTTTTTTAGACAGTTCATTACCATGCCTGCATTTCGTTTCTTACAATCCACCATTAAAAGTGCATCAAGGGGCTTCTACCAATAAACTGCAATAGATACAAAATAAAATCTGTAAATGTGTGGAACAACTTGGAGAAAGTCTTGTGTAGGTAGTAAAAGTTGGCAACAATTTACTTCCTACACAAGCCTTACATATACTTCCTCCTTGCGGTTTAGCCACTACTGCCGGCTCCTTTCTCAAGTACTCCATTCTCCGGTGTTCCTGGCAGACCGTACCTCTGCCTGTACCTGGAACCGGGACAGAAGTATAACCGGTTTAGAGGTGAGATGCCTCGACACCCATCGCTTCCCACAGTCTCAATCTACTCCTCATTACTTCTAAAATGCACAATTTCTGTCTTACAATGAAGCCCCTATACTCAATCCTCCGTGGTTCTTACTCCGGATCACACCGATACGTTAAGAAATACTCACCCTTAAGCCAGCCGGGACGGAAATGCAACCGGCAGAGAGGTGCGATTCCTTCCTCATCTTGCAATAATACTTCATGCACTGAACCTTTCTATTAAATCCTGACACTATGGGGCCCATTAGGATGTCGGCCGGCCTGGCGGGGGCAATCCGCCCGACATCCGCAAGTGAATTCCCCCCGCCATATTAGTATGGCGGGGGGACCGCGGCGGACGGAAAGACCGTCCGCCGCATTTCCGCCCCGGTCGCCTTGCGGCCGGGGCGGAAAAGGATTAATATGGTTGCGGTGTCTAATAGACACAGCCAGCCATATTATGATGGGCCAATTCAGATGCCTTTCCGTGGCGGCGATGCCGCCACGGATAGGCATGCGGTCTTCATTCTGGGGGCCCCCTGCGGGCCCCCAGAGAAAAGGAGGGGTGGGGGGTGCACACAGGGGGTACCTGTGGTACCCCCCCAACATTTGCATACACGAAGCAGCAGGCACCGCGCGGTGTCTGCCACTTTGTGTATGCAAATGCATGCATGCATTTCTGACATTGTGGCGGGCAGTGCAGTGAGCACCGCCCGCCACAATGTTAGAAATGAGGGATGCGCCCGCCTCTGTGGCGGGCGCATCCTAATGCTAACCTCGGGACCCCCGCCCTTAAGGCGGGCGGTCCCTTTTTCAGCAAGGGTGGCGGGCGGGCAAAGTCCGCCCGCCATCCTAATGGGGGCCTATGTCTCCTTATTTGTCATCACGCTTAGATCCATGATCTTCTTCTCATTGCCATAAGGTAGGATCTCGCCGTATGGCTAGGTGCTTGTCACCCAATGACCTCACCATAGACTTAAGCATCAAGTCACTTTTGGTCGGAATAGCAAAGCATGTGCTCACCGACCCTCGCTATAGTCTCACCCTGCGTTAATTGAGACTTTCCACCGCATCCACCTCGATTATTAATATTAATTTTAAATCTAATTTAAATTTTATTTTAAATCTTCCTCTCACCATGCATCCCATACTTCACCTTCCTCCTAAGACCTCTGGCCTGTAACTCAGGGGGTTCAGGGTTAACCCCTTCCTGTTGGCACCGTCCCACAAAACCATCAGACGCATATACGTACACTTGCTGCAGGCGCCACATCCTACCACATACTTCAAAACCCTTTCCTTTCAATCAAGAACTTTATTTTGGTTCACAGAACCATAAAAGTACATTATAGATACATACAAAAATATTATAAAACATACAGCTCTAAAATACGAAATTCATTACAGAACTAGTCAAATCAGAGCAGTTTACAACTCTAGTACATTCATTCGGAAAAACACAATATACTGAACTTCAGTGCTGAGCCGATTGCCGGATAAACAAAGACCTAAAGAAAAGTCCTCAGAAAGGGTCCACGCTGCCAGGGCTCAATAGTATTAGGTAATAACTTACGAAAGACACTTGTCCGGTTCATAATGACTAAAGTGCATCAGTACTCTTGGAAGGATTACTTTTTCCAGGTCTGGCACAAAAGCCAAATGGAGATACCACTCCGCCTGACTCATGGCAGGGCCCAAGATGTGACACAACTACACGCTGCTACAGTATTTCTTTACACTGCACACACAGTCAATGTCTGTTGTCGCTAATTTCACTTATGATATCTTTTTTCTAAAATTGTGATTTTTTTATTCTATTTTAATCTTTAACATTTAATTTATTTTTTACCTAAACCTTAATGCAGGAATGGGTTGTACTTTATTGTTGTTTATCTTATTATAATGAACAATATTTGATAGCTTGATTCAGTTAAGGATTGTATTCTGCATGGCCTTATTATGAAAAAGAAGGGAGCTTAGTTCAGCCTGTCGGCAATGTGAAGCAGACCAGAAGGACAAGGCGGCTGATGAACACTTCAAGGGATGTGCATCAGGGTACTCAGACAAAATATTGAGTTTTAAATATCGATATACAATAATGTCGATGTTTACATATCGAAGGGACATTATATAGAAGGTAAGTTATATCGATATGTTTAATATCGATGTTAGTAATATCTATGTTACTAATATCAATGTTAGTAATATCGATGTTACTAATATCGATTTTTGTATGATTTTTATGTATATTATTATGCATTTATTATGTATTTAATTTTTATTTATGTAATTTAAGTTACATTTTGTATTTTAGTACTGTAGCGGGTTCTGGGTTTATAAGGGAATAGGGTGGGAAGTAATTTAATTATAGTAAATTAATTATTATTAGGAATTATAAATTAATTTTAAATAATTGGTAATTAATTTGTATTCATTGGTAATTCATTTGAATTAATTGATTAATTGATAATTATGTTCTGTAGCGGGTTATGGGTTTATAGGGGAATAGGGTGGAAAGTAATTTAATTATACTAAATTGATTATTAATTTTTAGGAAATATAAATTAATGTTAATTAATTGGTATTTAATTTTTATTAATTGGTAATTAATTGATTAATTGATAATTATGTTCTTTAGCGGGTTATGGGTTTATAGGGGAATAGGGTGGGAAGTAATTTAAATGTAATTAAGTCATAATTTATTTTAATTCATTGTTTTGTTAAATATATTATTGTTAATAATTAATTTGTAATTTATTATTATTAATTGGTATTTATTATTATTCTACTTAATTTATTGCTAAGCATGTTTTTAATAATTATGTATTGGTATTTGTAAATAGTTTATATTTATTTAATAATTAATTTTTTTATTATTTTAAATTATTAATTTTTTTATAAGTATGTTATTTTTACCTTCTACGCTATCCAATACTTTCCCTACTGTTGCACTCTCTGGAGTGGGAATAGTAATTTTTACCCTTACGCTATCCAACACTTTACCTACTGTTGCACTCTCTGGAGTGGGAATAGTAATTTTTACTCCTACGCTATCCAACACTTTCCCTACTGTTGCACTCTCTGGAGTGGGAATAGTAATTTTTACCCCTACGCTATCCAACACTTTCCCCACTGTTGCACTCTCTGGAGTGTGAATAGTCATTTTTACCCCTACGCTATCCAACACTTTCTCTACTGTTGCACTCTCTGGAGTGGGAATAGTAATGTTTACCCCTATGCTATCCAACACTTTCCCTACTGTTGCACTCTCTGGAGTGGGAATAGTAATTTTTACTCTTTTTTTTTTAATTTTACAACAATTATCGTACACAGCCATTGCCTACAACCCGAAGGCCGGTGGCGTTCAGTTCCCTTCCAGGAGCTCCCACTTTCTCCAGTTACACAGCCTTGAAGCCGACAGCCCGGGGGCCCGGCGGCGAGTCGTTTACAGACATTCCAGTAGTTGGTAGCATATATTGCAAGGCTAAGTGTATCCAAACATTCTCGTAGGCTGGACTGCTGGACCTCATCGATACTTCTGGAGCGATGCCCCACATGATATCTATACAGCTGTATACTCCCTGTACTATGTGGATCAAATTGAGTAAACAAACTCCCAACTCCCCCCCACCCTCACTCCTATGCACACAACTGTTTCTGTTCCTAGACTCTCGAGACTGTATATGCCTGCCATGTTGTTGACTCTTCCTCTTCCCTGAGTCCTATTAGCTGCACCAATAGCCATTCCAAGTGTGACCGACTGTATGTCCCATAACCCCGCTATCCTGCTCAGAGAGGACCCCGAAGGGGTGTATCATATGCCTATATAATGTCTTCACGTGCCCTCCCCATCCTACTCTGTCTGCGCCCGGCGCTAGCTCCTGTTCCACTTGTCAATCTATTATGTTCCTCTGTTTATTCCTCCTCTGTGGGTTCACAAATTTCTGGCACTGCGTCTACCTCACCAGTCGCCTCAACAGCGTCCCCCCCGATATCTCTAGTTCGAAGGTGCGTTTGGTATAGACCCCAGAAGTTCTTCGGGCGACTCGTGGGGGGCAGCAATTCGCTGTAGTGTTCTGACTGCGTACAGCAGTATAGCATGTCATGAGCCCTTCGCTTTGCCGTCGGCAGTGGACCTTTCATCCAGCAAAGAGCCACCACTCGTCGTGCTATTAGCAATCCCATGTCTGCCAGTCGTCGCATCGCCTTTGGCAGTCCTCGTGAGTGACCAAGCAGAGCCAGTGCCGGGTCCGGTGTCAGTTCAATCTCCAGTATTTCGCTCAGTTTCAAGAATATGTTGACCCAGAATCTCTGTATGCCCGGGCACAGCCACGCAAGGTGTATGAAGTCCGCTGTTGGCTCGTGGCAGCGATCACATGCAGATGACTGTCGTAGACCGTATCGTTGGAGCTTCTCCGGGGTGTAGTACACTCTCTGCAAATACTTAAAATGTATCAGCCTGTGTCTGCTATTCAATGACAAAGTCTTAGTGTTTGTGCAGCAATAACGCCACATACCATCATCTATTGTTATCTGCAGATCCCTCTGCCAGGCTATTCTAGCAGCCGAGAGTTGCTAGAGCTGCTGTCTGTGCGACATAGCAATCTTGTACAATATCGTAATCAATTTCCGTGGGGAGCTCGTTTTGATCACGTATGTGAGTTCCCTAATCTCTGGCGGCTCCGCCATGTCCGGGCCAAGTAGCTCCAGGAAAGCACTGCGCACCCTATGGAATTGGAATCGGGCAAGTAGCGGAGTAGCGTCTGGGTCGGCAGCCTCTTTGTCCCAGGATTTCACTTTGCCCTCCTCAAACAGGTCACCAGCACAAGCGATGCCCACCTTATGTAATGCCTGCGTGACACCCCGTTCTGCGCGCGGCGACAGCCATAGCATCCATTCAATAGGCATGTTGGGGGAGTATAATAAATTACAATCCTGAACGCGTAATAGGTGATGCCATGCATGATTTGTTGCGGTGAGGGAGTCCAGTAATTTTTACTCCTACGCTGCCCAACACTTTCCCTACTGTTGCACTCTCTGGAGTGGGAATAGTAATTTGTACCCCTACGCTGTCCAACACTTTTCCTACTGTTGCACTCTCTGGAGTGGGAATAGTAATTTTTACCCCTACGCTGTCCAACACTTTCCCTACTGTTGCACTCTCTGGAGTGGGAATAGTATTTTTTACCCCTATGCTATCCAACACTTTCCCTACTGTTGCACTCTCTGGAGTGGGAATAGTAATTTTTACCCCTACGCTATCCAACATTTACTTACTTTTTTCAATTTTTTTTCAATTTTTAATAATTTTTATTTGTATTATTATCTTATGTGTATGCATTTATTTGTAATTTATAATATTTTTATTTATTTATAAGTTATTAAAATTATTTTTAAAAGTTAGTATCAAGGAGGTATATACTATGTATTATATTTATATTATTAATTATTTTTTGATTAAATCATGTATTATTTATTAATTTTAAATATTATAATAGTTTTAACTGTTTATTACATTTATACGTTTTATTTTATTTATATTACATATTTTTTTATTTAAAAAAACGATAATTTTTTATAATGATATTTTTGACATCGATTTTTTTAAAATATATTTTTGTACTTATCTTGTTAGAGATAGCATGTCGATATTTTTGTAATCAATATTTTTGTTGCGATATTTTTGTAGGTAGATATTTTTGTAAACAATATTTTGTCAGAGATTCGTGAATCAGATTTCGACCCACTTGGTCATGACAATGCCCATGAAAACAAAAGGTCCGACTAAGAAGGTAATTTTTAAACCGAGAATTGACAAAGACAGTGGTAGTTTTCTTATAAAAATGACGGTATTGATCATTTGAGAAAAGATAAGTTATAGTTATATTAAAGTTCTTGCGCTCTGGAATAGCAGCAACTTTTTTTAGTTACCCAATAGAGATGATGCACGTTTTACACTTTATCCTGGACTTTACCAAGATGTGGTAACCAGAAGGTACCTGTATCAGCCTAAATAGGTTTGACTGCTTCTGTAGGATTTCGGCGACTGTGTATGGAAACATTTTGGGCCAGATGCACAATACACGATTGCAGTTTCAAACCACTCGATGTGCAAAATCAAAGGCTTCGTGACTGCAAAATGTTTTTTTTACTACTTACCAAACCCCTTTTACGAGCCGGTAAATCATTCTGACTTGTAAAAAAAAATGTTTTGTTACTTGTTCCGATTGGAAAACAGGCGAGGGTATGAAAGGGGTGTCATCCTCTTATTTCAGAGTAGCAGTGGGATTTATCAATGGTATATGACTGTAATTGCGGGTGCAAACCATTGATCAGATACTGCCACCTGAGGTGTCACCTTGGGAGGGGGAGGAGGAACATGGGCGGAAAAGTGAAGGGAGGAGCTTGCTCCTTCTGATTGGTTCCCAGACACCTTGGAGTCTCTTTGGGGTGATGGACACAGGATGCTTAGTGGAAACAAGTTAGGGGCAGATAAGGGTTTACCTGGATTTGGAAAAATGGCCTATCCTCTGTTCTACTTGAGCTACCTTCTTGTGAACGTTTGTTTCAAATGCCGTTCTGATGAGCCCTCTTTTTGGATGTTTTCTGAACTGTGGTTGGATTCTGACCTCAATATGGATTTAACTTGTTCTAGAGTGTCAGAGTCTTTGCTCCCACCGACCAGCTGCTTGTTTTGAATTCTATTAGCTAATTCTGGTTAGAGGTGGCTGTAGAAGATTTCTGGCTTGGGTATGTTGAGGTGGAAGTTTTTGTAGGCATCTTGGGTCTTTGCCCAGTAGGTCTTGGTTGTGATTGACAGAACTTTGCTTTTAACTATTGACTCCACTGGAATCCAGTGGGTGATCCCAAGGCTGCTTTCCAATGGGTTTGATCCTGAGATGGAGTCACAGTCTAAGAGCATGAGTCTGCACTTCCTGCAACCTACTCATGCTTTTCTCAGGAAGTCAATGATGGCGTAGTCAAGGCAACGCCTTGTCAAGGCTCGAGCTAGCTTCACTCTGTGCCAGGTTGCCAGAAAGGGAGAATTTATTATCTGTAAAGCTTAAATATTAAGCTTTTAGTCACTGCATTAATCTGGAGGACGAAGGTGGAATCTTCATCAGCATGACTCATGGAGGCTTTATACTTACTGAGCAGCCTTGGGTGTGATCCAAACTTTCAAGCCATTCAGGCAACATGCTTTGGGAGTATCCCACACACTGTTTAGATGTTAGCTGTTGCTCCATGCAGAGGAAGCTCCCTTCATCTATCAGAGTATGTGCTTGAGGCTTATTGCTGTGCTCATTAAGTACCTAAATCACCGGTCAGACTAACTGTGATGTAGTTTGATGTAATCTGTAAATATTTGAGAAGGTACTTGGTAATGTGATAATTCCACTGCCCTTGCGTGAATGGAACCTCATCGACTTTGACTCAGGATTTTGGGAGACAGGAGCCACAAACTCAGGCTCCTGACAAGCTCGTCGACTTTGACTCAGGATTTTGGGAGACAAGAGCCACAAACTCAACCTCCTGACAGAAGCTTGTTGACTTTGACCCATGATTTCAGGAGACAGGCGCCCCAAAATCAGGCTCCTGACAGAAGCTCGCCGACTTTGACTCATGAATTTGGGAGACAGGAGCCCAATGGGGTGCCGCGTGCCACATGTCACCTTGTGTGTGAATAAAACTCGAGACACTATCTTACCTTGTGGACTACAATAGATGAGAAATTGATTCAATTCACAGCAGTATTAGTTACCTCTACCCTCTCGTCAAGTGGTTTGAGAATATTGCGATCTGCCACTAACAGATCGCTGAGTATGAGGGCAGTTCACTTTCCTTCACTGAGGGAAGTAAGGAATTCTGTGGTGTCCCCTAGAGTGCTTTTGGGGCCTTTCTTCAACACGGAGCCCTGAAATCTGATCATATATAACCTCACTCTTTTATAAGTGTTCTTGTAACTGCCTTGTTATAAATTGTGCTAGGCTAAGGTACATTGGAAAATGGCTGGGATTTTTTTTAGGATGTTTGGGTCTTCGACAAGTGTCTGCAATTCATCGTCTTTTAAAATACCTTACTGTGCACCTTTATTATATTTGAGATAAAGAGTCGCTGATTAAATATATGCTTTGCAATAAAAGAGTAAAACACAGGAGTAAATGTGTTAAGCAAAACATACTTCATCGTCTTATACATTGTCAGACAGATTGTTTGCAATAATTAAGATAGATATGAGTACACTGAATAGAACAATACAAAACGTCCTCATAAAAGTCATTTTCTTTACCTTTGGCTGCCTTTAGAGAAAGTATAAATAGGTGAATGAGCAGCTCTAGATACCAAGTTGTTATACATTTATGGCTTCTGTTGATATAAAAATGCAGAGAAAGTGAAGGTTTCTCATAGTGTGCTGTCAACAGAGCCTATGAGATCATCTCAACCATATACACATTATTTCCAGTTGTCTTCATAAACGATGCACAGCATAGTTTTTGAATTGCCCATGAAGCATCCCTTGTTCCTTGTCTTCTCAGATAGTCAATCTCCCAGCTGACCTGCAGTACTACTGTTATGTCCTTAAAATGTCACCTATGCTGCATATGTTTCCTACCTTCTCACCTATGTGTCCGACTTTTATTCAGTGTTGGTATTTCCTTTGTGCTCAGTAAGGGTGGTCTGAATTCCCTTTTTTCCTTTGAAAAAGGCTACGGATGATGCATTCCTTTGATGCCCCTGGCTTGTTGCTGATCCACCGAAAACAGCAGTTCTGTAAACTAGAAAACATTTGTGCAGAAGCTCACAATGAGGCTGTATGTAAGAATTCGAGGCTACAAACATCTGCCTAAAAAATGATTAACTCCCTTATATCGACTACCACTATATTGTCAAGGTAAGTACACATGTACTATTCTTGGCTTCATGTTTCATGAATTCGGCGCCGCTGTGAGGCACGGGGCTACCTGAGCCAGGAGCAATGATATCGGTGGGAGTGGACCAATAAGGTAGCCGGCGTCCGCTGGAGGAGAGACTGCGACGCGGTGAACAGGTGGCGAAATCTCGACGGGACAAGGAGAGCAGCCCGGACTTCGCCGTTGCGGTGGGCGGCAGCCCCTACTCCTGAACGCCGGCGCCGCCAGAGGCCGAGGAGTGCTGGGAGGCCAGCGCCCTACTGCCGGGGCCTGGCGGTGAAGATCGTGGGGACCCTCCCGATGCTAGCGGGAAGTCTGAGATAGATGGGCCTTTGCGGACTGGCCGTGAGGCAGGGAGACCTGGCTGGGCGGCGGCGGAGACACCCTGGCACCGTGGGCATTGCGGGTGCCCTTCTCGCGCCGGGGAACCCCCCCCTTGCGCCCTCGCTCACTGGGTGACTGCTCTGTGAGGGGCCTTGGCCACGGCGGTGCGACGCCGAATGAGGCGGCCTTTACTGTTTCTGCAATCTGGACATTGGAGGCCCGGGCCGCCGATAGTTGGTAGTGTTGGAGACACCCCGGAGTGCCAGCAGCAGCAGTACGGTGGAAGGGTGAGCGCTGTGGAGACGGCGCTTCCTCCTCCATACCCCGCGACATAGGGCACCTTCTCTGGTACCGACCTCATTCAGCAGAGTGGGGACTGGCTGATCCGCCTAGAGGTGGGTGCGAACCCCCAGCAGGGATGGACTTGGCGCGTCTGGCGCAGAAGTTGGAGAAGGAGTGGGCGCAGTGGTGGTAGCTGTAATGTTTAAAGACTGCCGGTGGCAGTCTAGTTGTTACGCACGCAGCCGTGCGTTAGTGCGGTCGTGATACGTCACGACCGCGTGATGTATAAATAAAGAAATTGCAAAAAACACAGTTGATGGACAGAATGTAGAACAATGTCATACATTAACCCCAGTACAAGGATCTGGGCCTAAATCCATCGTTTTTTTGCACTCCACACCACCCTGGGTTAGACACTGGCTATATGCAAATCAGCTCTGACCCTGTGCCTCATGGGAACAGTCCAGTCCGAACTACCAAGCCATGTCTTTCCCAGACCGGAATCAAGCATCCAAGGACCGGTTTCTGGCTATCAGCCTTCATCAGCCTGGATAGCTTGACTCCAGTGGTGTGGAGAGCCTAGGACTCACGTCTGAGCATCCCCAGCCCACTAGGGTGAAATTGCAAAAAACACAGTTGATGGACAGAATGTAGAACAAAGTCATACATTAACCCCAGTACAAGGATCTGGGCCTAAATCCATCGTTTTTTTGCACTCCACACCACCCTGGGTTAGACACTGGCTATATGCAAATCAGCTCTGACCCTGTGCCTCATGGGAACAGTCCAGTCCGAACTACCAAGCCATGTCTTTCCCAGACCGGAATCAAGCATCCAAGGACCGGTTTCTGGCTATCAGCCTTCATCAGCCTGGATAGCTTGACTCCAGTGGTGTGGAGACTGGACTGTTCCCATGAGGCACAGGGTCAGAGCTGATTTGCATATAGCCAGTGTCTAACCCAGGGTGGTGTGGAGTGCAAAAAAACGATGGATTTAGGCCCAGATCCTTGTACTGGGGTGAATGTATGACATTGTTCTACATTCTGTCCATCAACTGTGTTTTTTGCAATTTCACCCCAAGTGTGCTGGGATGCTCAGACGTGAGTCCCAGGCTCTCCACACCACTGGAGTCAAGCTATCCAGGCTGATGAAGGCTGATAGCCAGAAACCGGTCCTTGGATGCTTGATTCCGGTCTGGGAAAGACATGGCTTGGTAGTTCGGACTGGACTGTTCCCATGAGGCACAGGGTCAGAGCTGATTTGCATATAGCCAGTGTCTAACCCAGGGTGGTGTGGAGTGCAAAAAAACGATGGATTTAGGCCCAGATCCTTGTACTGGGGTGAATGTATGACATTGTTCTACATTCTGTCCATCAACTGTGTTTTTTGCAATTTCACCCCAAGTGTGCTGGGGATGCTCAGACGTGAGTCCCAGGCTCTCCACACCACTGGAGTCAAGCTATCCAGGCTGATGAAGGCTGATAGCCAGAAACCGGTCCTTGGATGCTTGATTCCGGTCTGGGAAAGACATGGCTTGGTAGTTCGGACTGGACTGTTCCCATGAGGCACAGGGTCAGAGCTGATTTGCATATAGCCATGGTCTAACCCAGGGTGGTGTGGAGTGCAAAAAAACGATGGATTTAGGCCCAGATCCTTGTACTGGGGTGAATGTATGACATTGTTCTACATTCTGTCCATCAACTGTGTTTTTTGCAATTTCACCCCAAGTGTGCTGGGGATGCTCAGACGTGAGTCCCAGGCTCTCCACACCACTGGAGTCAAGCTATCCAGGCTGATGAAGGCTGATAGCCAGAAACCGGTCCTTGGATGCTTGATTCCGGTCTGGGAAAGACATGGCTTGGTAGTTCGGACTGGACTGTTCCCATGAGGCACAGGGTCAGAGCTGATTTGCATATAGCCAGTGTCTAACCCAGGGTGGTGTGGAGTGCAAAAAAACGATGGATTTAGGCCCAGATCCTTGTACTGGGGTGAATGTATGACATTGTTCTACATTCTGTCCATCAACTGTGTTTTTGCAATTTCACCCCAAGTGTGCTGGGGATGCTCAAACGTGAGTCCCAGGCTCTCCACACCACTGGAGTCAAGCTATCCAGGCTGATGAAGGCTGATAGCCAGAAACCGGTCCTTGGATGCTTGATTCCGGTCTGGGAAAGACATGGCTTGGTAGTTCGGACTGGACTGTTCCCATGAGGCACAGGGTCAGAGCTGATTTGCATATAGCCAGTGTCTAACCCAGGGTGGTGTGGAGTGCAAAAAAACGATGGATTTAGGCCCAGATCCTTGTACTGGGGTGAATGTATGACATTGTTCTACATTCTGTCCATCAACTGTGTTTTTTGCAATTTCACCCCAAGTGTGCTGGGGATGCTCAGACGTGAGTCCCAGGCTCTCCACACCACTGGAGTCAAGCTATCCAGGCTGATGAAGGCTGATAGCCAGAAACCGGTCCTTGGATGCTTGATTCCGGTCTGGGAAAGACATGGCTTGGTAGTTCGGACTGGACTGTTCCCATGAGGCACAGGGTCAGAGCTGATTTGCATATAGCCAGTGTCTAACCCAGGGTGGTGTGGAGTGCAAAAAAACGATGGATTTAGGCCCAGATCCTTGTACTGGGGTGAATGTATGACATTGTTCTACATTCTGTCCATCAACTGTGTTTTTTGCAATTTCACCCCAAGTGTGCTGGGGATGCTCAGACGTGAGTCCCAGGCTCTCCACACCACTGGAGTCAAGCTATCCAGGCTGATGAAGGCTGATAGCCAGAAACCGGTCCTTGGATGCTTGATTCCGGTCTGGGAAAGACATGGCTTGGTAGTTCGGACTGGACTGTTCCCATGAGGCACAGGGTCAGAGCTGATTTGCATATAGCCAGTGTCTAACCCAGGGTGGTGTGGAGTGCAAAAAAACGATGGATCTAGGCCCAGATCCTTGTACTGGGGTGAATGTATGACATTGTTCTACATTCTGTCCATCAACTGTGTTTTTTGCAATTTCACCCCAAGTGTGCTGGGGATGCTCAGACGTGAGTCCCAGGCTCTCCACACCACTGGAGTCAAGCTATCCAGGCTGATAAAGGCTGATAGCCAGAAACCGGTCCTTGGATGCTTGATTCCGGTCTGGGAAAGACATGGCTTGGTAGTTCGGACTGGACTGTTCCCATGAGGCACAGGGTCAGAGCTGATTTGCATATAGTCAGTGTCTAACTCAGGGTGGTGTGGAGTGCAAAAAAACGATGGATTTAGGCCCAGATCCTTGTACTGGGGTGAATGTATGACATTGTTCTACATTCTGTCCATCAACTGTGTTTTTTGCAATTTCACCCCAAGTGTGCTGGGGATGCTCAGACGTGAGTCCCAGGCTCTCCACACCACTGGAGTCAAGCTATCCAGGCTGATGAAGGCTGATAGCCAGAAACCGGTCCTTGGATGCTTGATTCCGGTCTGGGAAAGACATGGCTTGGTAGTTCGGACTGGACTGTTCCCATGAGGCACAGGGTCAGAGCTGATTTGCATATAGCCAGTGTCTAACCCAGGGTGGTGTGGAGTGCAAAAAAACGATGGATTTAGGCCCAGATCCTTGTACTGGGGTGAATGTATGACATTGTTCTACATTCTGTCCATCAACTGTGTTTTTTGCAATTTCACCCCAAGTGTGCTGGGGATGCTCAGACGTGAGTCCCAGGCTCTCCACACCACTGGAGTCAAGCTATCCAGGCTGATGAAGGCTGATAGCCAGAAACCGGTCCTTGGATGCTTGATTCCGGTCTGGGAAAGACATGGCTTGGTAGTTCGGACTGGACTGTTCCCATGAGGCACAGGGTCAGAGCTGATTTGCATATAGCCAGTGTCTAACCCAGGGTGGTGTGGAGTGCAAAAAAACGATGGATCTAGGCCCAGATCCTTGCACTGGGGTGAATGTATGACATTGTTCTACATTCTGTCCATCAACTGTGTTTTTTGCAATTTCACCCCAAGTGTGCTGGGGATGCTCAGACGTGAGTCCCGGGCTCTCCACACCACTGGAGTCAAGCTATCCAGGCTGATGAAGGCTGATAGCCAGAAACCGGTCCTTGGATGCTTGATTCCGGTCTGGGAAAGACATGGCTTGGTAGTTCGGACTGGACTGTTCCCATGAGGCACAGGGTCAGAGCTGATTTGCATATAGCCAGTGTCTAACCCAGGGTGGTGTGGAGTGCAAAAAAACGATGGATTTAGGCCCAGATCCTTGTACTGGGGTGAATGTATGACATTGTTCTACATTCTGTCCATCAACTGTGTTTTTTGCAATTTCACCCCAAGTGTGCTGGGGATGCTCAGACGTGAGTCCCAGGCTCTCCACACCACTGGAGTCAAGCTATCCAGGCTGATGAAGGCTGATAGCCAGAAACCGGTCCTTGGATGCTTGAATCCGGTCTGGGAAAGACATGGCTTGGTAGTTCGGACTGGACTGTTCCCATGAGGCACAGGGTCAGAGCTGATTTGCATATAGCCAGTGTCTAACCCAGGGTGGTGTGGAGTGCAAAAAAACGATGGATTTAGGCCCAGATCCTTGTACTGGGGTGAATGTATGACATTGTTCTACATTCTGTCCATCAACTGTGTTTTTTGCAATTTCACCCCAAGTGTGCTGGGGATGCTCAGACGTGAGTCCCAGGCTCTCCACACCACTGGAGTCAAGCTATCCAGGCTGATGAAGGCTGATAGCCAGAAACCGGTCCTTGGATGCTTGATTCCGGTCTGGGAAAGACATGGCTTGGTAGTTCGGACTGGACTGTTCCCATGAGGCACAGGGTCAGAGCTGATTTGCATATAGCCAGTGTCTAACCCAGGGTGGTGTGGAGTGCAAAAAAACGATGGATCTAGGCCCAGATCCTTGTACTGGGGTGAATGTATGACATTGTTCTACATTCTGTCCATCAACTGTGTTTTTTGCAATTTCACCCCAAGTGTGCTGGGGATGCTCAGACGTGAGTCCCAGGCTCTCCACACCACTGGAGTCAAGCTATCCAGGCTGATGAAGGCTGATAGCCAGAAACCGGTCCTTGGATGCTTGATTCCGGTCTGGGAAAGACATGGCTTGGTAGTTCGGACTGGACTGTTCCCATGAGGCACAGGGTCAGAGCTGATTTGCATATAGCCAGTGTCTAACCCAGGGTGGTGTGGAGTGCAAAAAAACGATGGATTTAGGCCCAGATCCTTGTACTGGGGTGAATGTATGACATTGTTCTACATTCTGTCCATCAACTGTGTTTTTTGCAATTTCACCCCAAGTGTGCTGGGGATGCTCAGACGTGAGTCCCAGGCTCTCCACACCACTGGAGTCAAGCTATCCAGGCTGATGAAGGCTGATAGCCAGAAACCGGTCCTTGGATGCTTGATTCCGGTCTGGGAAAGACATGGCTTGGTAGTTCAGACTGGACTGTTCCCATGAGGCACCACAGGGTCAGAGCTGATTTGCATATAGCCAGTGTCTAACCCAGGGTGGTGTGGAGTGCAAAAAAACGATGGATCTAGGCCCAGATCCTTGTACTGGGGTGAATGTATGACATTGTTCTACATTCTGTCCATCAACTGTGTTTTTTGCAATTTCACCCCAAGTGTGCTGGGGATGCTCAGACGTGAGTCCCAGGCTCTCCACACCACTGGAGTCAAGCTATCCAGGCTGATGAAGGCTGATAGCCAGAAACCGGTCCTTGGATGCTTGATTCCGGTCTGGGAAAGACATGGCTTGGTAGTTCGGACTGGACTGTTCCCATGAGGCACAGGGTCAGAGCTGATTTGCATATAGCCAGTGTCTAACCCAGGGTGGTGTGGAGTGCAAAAAAATGATGGATCTAGGCCCAGATCCTTGTACTGGGGTGAATGTATGACATTGTTCTACATCCTGTCCATCAACTGTGTTTTTTGCAATTTCACCCCAAGTGTGCTGGGGATGCTCAGACGTGAGTCCCAGGCTCTCCACACCACTGGAGTCAAGCTATCCAGGCTGATGAAGGCTGATAGCCAGAAACCGGTCCTTGGATGCTTGATTCCGGTCTGGGAAAGACATGTCTTGGTAGTTCGGACTGGACTGTTCCCATGAGGCACAGGGTCAGAGCTGATTTGCATATAGCCAGTGTCTAACCCAGGGTGGTGTGGAGTGCAAAAAAACGATGGATTTAGGCCCAGATCCTTGTACTGGGGTGAATGTATGACATTGTTCTACATTCTGTCCATCAACTGTGTTTTTTGCAATTTCACCCCAAGTGTGCTGGGGATGCTCAGACGTGAGTCCCAGGCTCTCCACACCACTGGAGTCAAGCTATCCAGGCTGATGAAGGCTGATAGCCAGAAACCGGTCCTTGGATGCTTGATTCCGGTCTGGGAAAGACATGGCTTGGTAGTTCGGACTGGACTGTTCCCATGAGGCACAGGGTCAGAGCTGATTTACATATAGCCAGTGTCTAACCCAGGGTGGTGTGGAGTGCAAAAAAACGATGGATTTAGGCCCAGATCCGTGTACTGGGGTGAATGTATGACATTGTTCTACATTCTGTCCATCAACTGTGTTTTTTGCAATTTCACCCCAAGTGTGCTGGGGATGCTCAGACGTGAGTCCCAGGCTCTCCACACCACTGGAGTCAAGCTATCCAGGCTGATGAAGGCTGATAGCCAGAAACCGGTCCTTGGATGCTTGATTCCGGTCTGGGAAAGACATGGCTTGGTAGTTCGGACTGGACTGTTCCCATGAGGCACAGGGTCAGAGCTGATTTGCATATAGCCAGTGTCTAACCCAGGGTGGTGTGGAGTGCAAAAAAACGATGGATTTAGGCCCAGATCCTTGTACTGGGGTGAATGTATGACATTGTTCTACATTCTGTCCATCAACTGTGTTTTTTGCAATTTCACCCCAAGTGTGCTGGGGATGCTCAGACGTGAGTCCCAGGCTCTCCACACCACTGGAGTCAAGCTATCCAGGCTGATGAAGGCTGATAGCCAGAAACCGGTCCTTGGATGCTTGAATCCGGTCTGGGAAAGACATGGCTTGGTAGTTCGGACTGGACTGTTCCCATGAGGCACAGGGTCAGAGCTGATTTGCATATAGCCAGTGTCTAACCCAGGGTGGTGTGGAGTGCAAAAAAACGATGGATTTAGGCCCAGATCCTTGTACTGGGGTGAATGTATGACATTGTTCTACATTCTGTCCATCAACTGTGTTTTTTGCAATTTCACCCCAAGTGTGCTGGGGATGCTCAGACGTGAGTCCCAGGCTCTCCACACCACTGGAGTCAAGCTATCCAGGCTGATGAAGGCTGATAGCCAGAAACCGGTCCTTGGATGCTTGATTCCGGTCTGGGAAAGACATGGCTTGGTAGTTCGGACTGGACTGTTCCCATGAGGCACAGGGTCAGAGCTGATTTGCATATAGCCAGTGTCTAACCCAGGGTGGTGTGGAGTGCAAAAAAACGATGGATCTAGGCCCAGATCCTTGTACTGGGGTGAATGTATGACATTGTTCTACATTCTGTCCATCAACTGTGTTTTTTGCAATTTCACCCCAAGTGTGCTGGGGATGCTCAGACGTGAGTCCCAGGCTCTCCACACCACTGGAGTCAAGCTATCCAGGCTGATGAAGGCTGATAGCCAGAAACCGGTCCTTGGATGCTTGATTCCGGTCTGGGAAAGACATGGCTTGGTAGTTCGGACTGGACTGTTCCCATGAGGCACAGGGTCAGAGCTGATTTGCATATAGCCAGTGTCTAACCCAGGGTGGTGTGGAGTGCAAAAAAACGATGGATTTAGGCCCAGATCCTTGTACTGGGGTGAATGTATGACATTGTTCTACATTCTGTCCATCAACTGTGTTTTTTGCAATTTCACCCCAAGTGTGCTGGGGATGCTCAGACGTGAGTCCCAGGCTCTCCACACCACTGGAGTCAAGCTATCCAGGCTGATGAAGGCTGATAGCCAGAAACCGGTCCTTGGATGCTTGATTCCGGTCTGGGAAAGACATGGCTTGGTAGTTCGGACTGGACTGTTCCCATGAGGCACCACAGGGTCAGAGCTGATTTGCATATAGCCAGTGTCTAACCCAGGGTGGTGTGGAGTGCAAAAAAACGATGGATCTAGGCCCAGATCCTTGTACTGGGGTGAATGTATGACATTGTTCTACATTCTGTCCATCAACTGTGTTTTTTGCAATTTCACCCCAAGTGTGCTGGGGATGCTCAGACGTGAGTCCCAGGCTCTCCACACCACTGGAGTCAAGCTATCCAGGCTGATGAAGGCTGATAGCCAGAAACCGGTCCTTGGATGCTTGATTCCGGTCTGGGAAAGACATGGCTTGGTAGTTCGGACTGGACTGTTCCCATGAGGCACAGGGTCAGAGCTGATTTGCATATAGCCAGTGTCTAACCCAGGGTGGTGTGGAGTGCAAAAAAATGATGGATCTAGGCCCAGATCCTTGTACTGGGGTGAATGTATGACATTGTTCTACATCCTGTCCATCAACTGTGTTTTTTGCAATTTCACCCCAAGTGTGCTGGGGATGCTCAGACGTGAGTCCCAGGCTCTCCACACCACTGGAGTCAAGCTATCCAGGCTGATGAAGGCTGATAGCCAGAAACCGGTCCTTGGATGCTTGATTCCGGTCTGGGAAAGACATGTCTTGGTAGTTCGGACTGGACTGTTCCCATGAGGCACAGGGTCAGAGCTGATTTGCATATAGCCAGTGTCTAACCCAGGGTGGTGTGGAGTGCAAAAAAACGATGGATTTAGGCCCAGATCCTTGTACTGGGGTGAATGTATGACATTGTTCTACATTCTGTCCATCAACTGTGTTTTTTGCAATTTCACCCCAAGTGTGCTGGGGATGCTCAGACGTGAGTCCCAGGCTCTCCACACCACTGGAGTCAAGCTATCCAGGCTGATGAAGGCTGATAGCCAGAAACCGGTCCTTGGATGCTTGATTCCGGTCTGGGAAAGACATGGCTTGGTAGTTCGGACTGGACTGTTCCCATGAGGCACAGGGTCAGAGCTGATTTGCATATAGCCAGTGTCTAACCCAGGGTGGTGTGGAGTGCAAAAAAACGATGGATTTAGGCCCAGATCCTTGTACTGGGGTGAATGTATGACATTGTTCTACATTCTGTCCATCAACTGTGTTTTTTGCAATTTCACCCCAAGTGTGCTGGGGATGCTCAGACGTGAGTCCCAGGCTCTCCACACCACTGGAGTCAAGCTATCCAGGCTGATGAAGGCTGATAGCCAGAAACCGGTCCTTGGATGCTTGATTCCGGTCTGGGAAAGACATGGCTTGGTAGTTCGGACTGGACTGTTCCCATGAGGCACAGGGTCAGAGCTGATTTGCATATAGCCAGTGTCTAACCCAGGGTGGTGTGGAGTGCAAAAAAATGATGGATCTAGGCCCAGATCCTTGTACTGGGGTGAATGTATGACATTGTTCTACATCCTGTCCATCAACTGTGTTTTTTGCAATTTCACCCCAAGTGTGCTGGGGATGCTCAGACGTGAGTCCCAGGCTCTCCACACCACTGGAGTCAAGCTATCCAGGCTGATGAAGGCTGATAGCCAGAAACCGGTCCTTGGATGCTTGATTCCGGTCTGGGAAAGACATGTCTTGGTAGTTCGGACTGGACTGTTCCCATGAGGCACAGGGTCAGAGCTGATTTGCATATAGCCAGTGTCTAACCCAGGGTGGTGTGGAGTGCAAAAAAACGATGGATTTAGGCCCAGATCCTTGTACTGGGGTGAATGTATGACATTGTTCTACATTCTGTCCATCAACTGTGTTTTTTGCAATTTCACCCCAAGTGTGCTGGGGATGCTCAGACGTGAGTCCCAGGCTCTCCACACCACTGGAGTCAAGCTATCCAGGCTGATGAAGGCTGATAGCCAGAAACCGGTCCTTGGATGCTTGATTCCGGTCTGGGAAAGACATGGCTTGGTAGTTCGGACTGGACTGTTCCCATGAGGCACAGGGTCAGAGCTGATTTACATATAGCCAGTGTCTAACCCAGGGTGGTGTGGAGTGCAAAAAAACGATGGATTTAGGCCCAGATCCTTGTACTGGGGTGAATGTATGACATTGTTCTACATTCTGTCCATCAACTGTGTTTTTTGCAATTTCACCCCAAGTGTGCTGGGGATGCTCAGACGTGAGTCCCAGGCTCTCCACACCACTGGAGTCAAGCTATCCAGGCTGATGAAGGCTGATAGCCAGAAACCGGTCCTTGGATGCTTGATTCCGGTCTGGGAAAGACATGGCTTGGTAGTTCGGACTGGACTGTTCCCATGAGGCACAGGGTCAGAGCTGATTTGCATATAGCCAGTGTCTAACCCAGGGTGGTGTGGAGTGCAAAAAAACGATGGATTTAGGCCCAGATCCTTGTACTGGGGTGAATGTATGACATTGTTCTACATTCTGTCCATCAACTGTGTTTTTTGCAATTTCACCCCAAGTGTGCTGGGGATGCTCAGACGTGAGTCCCAGGCTCTCCACACCACTGGAGTCAAGCTATCCAGGCTGATGAAGGCTGATAGCCAGAAACCGGTCCTTGGATGCTTGAATCCGGTCTGGGAAAGACATGGCTTGGTAGTTCGGACTGGACTGTTCCCATGAGGCACAGGGTCAGAGCTGATTTGCATATAGCCAGTGTCTAACCCAGGGTGGTGTGGAGTGCAAAAAAACGATGGATTTAGGCCCAGATCCTTGTACTGGGGTGAATGTATGACATTGTTCTACATTCTGTCCATCAACTGTGTTTTTTGCAATTTCACCCCAAGTGTGCTGGGGATGCTCAGACGTGAGTCCCAGGCTCTCCACACCACTGGAGTCAAGCTATCCAGGCTGATGAAGGCTGATAGCCAGAAACCGGTCCTTGGATGCTTGATTCCGGTCTGGGAAAGACATGGCTTGGTAGTTCGGACTGGACTGTTCCCATGAGGCACAGGGTCAGAGCTGATTTGCATATAGCCAGTGTCTAACCCAGGGTGGTGTGGAGTGCAAAAAAACGATGGATCTAGGCCCAGATCCTTGTACTGGGGTGAATGTATGACATTGTTCTACATTCTGTCCATCAACTGTGTTTTTTGCAATTTCACCCCAAGTGTGCTGGGGATGCTCAGACGTGAGTCCCAGGCTCTCCACACCACTGGAGTCAAGCTATCCAGGCTGATGAAGGCTGATAGCCAGAAACCGGTCCTTGGATGCTTGATTCCGGTCTGGGAAAGACATGGCTTGGTAGTTCGGACTGGACTGTTCCCATGAGGCACAGGGTCAGAGCTGATTTGCATATAGCCAGTGTCTAACCCAGGGTGGTGTGGAGTGCAAAAAAACGATGGATTTAGGCCCAGATCCTTGTACTGGGGTGAATGTATGACATTGTTCTACATTCTGTCCATCAACTGTGTTTTTTGCAATTTCACCCCAAGTGTGCTGGGGATGCTCAGACGTGAGTCCCAGGCTCTCCACACCACTGGAGTCAAGCTATCCAGGCTGATGAAGGCTGATAGCCAGAAACCGGTCCTTGGATGCTTGATTCCGGTCTGGGAAAGACATGGCTTGGTAGTTCGGACTGGACTGTTCCCATGAGGCACCACAGGGTCAGAGCTGATTTGCATATAGCCAGTGTCTAACCCAGGGTGGTGTGGAGTGCAAAAAAACGATGGATCTAGGCCCAGATCCTTGTACTGGGGTGAATGTATGACATTGTTCTACATTCTGTCCATCAACTGTGTTTTTTGCAATTTCACCCCAAGTGTGCTGGGGATGCTCAGACGTGAGTCCCAGGCTCTCCACACCACTGGAGTCAAGCTATCCAGGCTGATGAAGGCTGATAGCCAGAAACCGGTCCTTGGATGCTTGATTCCGGTCTGGGAAAGACATGGCTTGGTAGTTCGGACTGGACTGTTCCCATGAGGCACAGGGTTAGAGCTGATTTGCATATAGCCAGTGTCTAACCCAGGGTGGTGTGGAGTGCAAAAAAATGATGGATCTAGGCCCAGATCCTTGTACTGGGGTGAATGTATGACATTGTTCTACATCCTGTCCATCAACTGTGTTTTTTGCAATTTCACCCCAAGTGTGCTGGGGATGCTCAGACGTGAGTCCCAGGCTCTCCACACCACTGGAGTCAAGCTATCCAGGCTGATGAAGGCTGATAGCCAGAAACCGGTCCTTGGATGCTTGATTCCGGTCTGGGAAAGACATGTCTTGGTAGTTCGGACTGGACTGTTCCCATGAGGCACAGGGTCAGAGCTGATTTGCATATAGCCAGTGTCTAACCCAGGGTGGTGTGGAGTGCAAAAAAACGATGGATTTAGGCCCAGATCCTTGTACTGGGGTGAATGTATGACATTGTTCTACATTCTGTCCATCAACTGTGTTTTTTGCAATTTCACCCCAAGTGTGCTGGGGATGCTCAGACGTGAGTCCCAGGCTCTCCACACCACTGGAGTCAAGCTATCCAGGCTGATGAAGGCTGATAGCCAGAAACCGGTCCTTGGATGCTTGATTCCGGTCTGGGAAAGACATGGCTTGGTAGTTCGGACTGGACTGTTCCCATGAGGCACAGGGTCAGAGCTGATTTGCATATAGCCAGTGTCTAACCCAGGGTGGTGTGGAGTGCAAAAAAACGATGGATTTAGGCCCAGATCCTTGTACTGGGGTGAATGTATGACATTGTTCTACATTCTGTCCATCAACTGTGTTTTTTGCAATTTCACCCCAAGTGTGCTGGGGATGCTCAGACGTGAGTCCCAGGCTCTCCACACCACTGGAGTCAAGCTATCCAGGCTGATGAAGGCTGATAGCCAGAAACCGGTCCTTGGATGCTTGATTCCGGTCTGGGAAAGACATGGCTTGGTAGTTCGGACTGGACTGTTCCCATGAGGCACAGGGTCAGAGCTGATTTGCATATAGCCAGTGTCTAACCCAGGGTGGTGTGGAGTGCAAAAAAACGATGGATTTAGGCCCAGATCCTTGTACTGGGGTGAATGTATGACATTGTTCTACATTCTGTCCATCAACTGTGTTTTTTGCAATTTCACCCCAAGTGTGCTGGGGATGCTCAGACGTGAGTCCCAGGCTCTCCACACCACTGGAGTCAAGCTATCCAGGCTGATGAAGGCTGATAGCCAGAAACCGGTCCTTGGATGCTTGATTCCGGTCTGGGAAAGACATGGCTTGGTAGTTCGGACTGGACTGTTCCCATGAGGCACAGGGTCAGAGCTGATTTGCATATAGCCAGTGTCTAACCCAGGGTGGTGTGGAGTGCAAAAAAACGATGGATTTAGGCCCAGATCCTTGTACTGGGGTGAATGTATGACATTGTTCTACATTCTGTCCATCAACTGTGTTTTTTGTATAAATAAAGAAGGCGTGGTCACGGAGCGAGTCCGGACCACGCGGAGACCACGCAGTGTGTCCTTGGGTCCCGTTATTTATGCGCGGCGACGGAGGCGCTGCGCAACCAGTAACGAGGCCTGACAATGGCGACGAGGGCCTGACGAGCACAGGCAGTGCCTCGGAGCACTCTCTGCCACGCTCCGCCACCCTCCCTTCGGCGATCCCGTCCCAGGCAGATCACGCGGCCCGCGCCTCATGGTGCACCTGTCCTCGCCACTTTTAAGCGGCAACACGCGCCAGGCAGCCTGGCAGTCCGACCTCACAGGGGACGATTTTGAGCCTGCTCAACAAGGGCTAATCAGTGCGTGATCCCAGTCCTAGAGGAGCCCAGACTCGGGATTCAGGTACTGGCGCTGCCCTGCGCCCTGTGGACTTACTCCTCCTATACCGCCACGTCAGCTCGGCGGGTTGAGAGGGTGCATTCCCATGAGGCCAGACACGTCTGCCCTTCTGACAGCGGCCGTCCAAAGCACAGCCAGCACGGGGGGACAGCCGTTCCTGGGAAGAGCAGCAAGCCTACCTTTGATCCTCCCTGTGGGTCCACAGCGTCACTGAGCCACCCCTCTTTTCACTATGGCGACCATTCCGCCAATAGAGCCCTTCACTGTCGATGGAGCACCTGCGTCCCTAGCCCCGAGATGATGGACTGGGTTGAAAGGCTGCAATTTTTAATTTGGAGGGGCAGGTACGGCGAGAGAAAGGCGCAGGGCGCTTCTCCTGCATCTTGGTGGGAAGGATATTTACCGGATCTACAAAACCCTGGTGGAAGCCACCCCCCACACCTATGTCACGCTTCTCAACGTGCTCAATGCCCATTTTGAGCCAATGCAAAGTAAAGACTACGAGCGTTTCATTTTCAGACAGGCGCGACAGGAAGCGGAGGAATCCCTCGACGCCTTCCATGGTCGCCTGAAGGAGCTAGCGAGCACGTGCGGGTTCCGCGATGAACAAGAAGAAATTCGCGGCCAGATCATTCAAGGCTGCTACTCCTCCGACCTGAGGGTGAAGATCCTCCAAGAGGATGGCAAACCATTGGCAGACATTCTTAAGCTAGGCCGCTCGAAAGAATTATCCCAGGCGAGGGCGTCTCATATGGAAGCAGCACTCCACAGACCGGTCAAGATGGAGCAGGTCCACGTAGCGGAGCACGTCGATGTGGTGCGGCCGAAGCAACGCCCTGCTGGGAGAGGAAGGCCGCCAGACCGCCGGAAAGAATGCGGATACTGTGGGGGCACGCCGCATAGGGCACAAGACTGCCCAGCGCGCGGGAGAAAATGCGGGTCCTGCGGCCGCATGAACCATTTCGCATCAGTGTGCAGGTCGTCCAAGCCCAGGCCTGAAGCCGCTCATGCCATAAGGGAAGACCCAGAGAGTGAGGATATGGACGACGACGCTCACAGCTATCCGGTACACTACGTGTTTGCCCTAGACCAGCCGCTGGGGAAGAAACGTCGACTCCCGAAGTGCAGGATAAAGATACTGAACCAAGAGGTGAGAGCAACCATCGACACAGGGGCCTCGATCGAACTTATGGCGGCAAACGTCTACAATCAACTGCGAGACAAGCCGACTCTGAAAACAGCCAAGATCAGAGGTTTTGCTTACGGACAAAAGACGCCAATACCATTAATAGGGTGTTTCCAGACAGAGATACAACACCAGGAACAGAAGACACCGTCAACCATCTACGTCACCAAAGAAGGTAGCGGAATGCTACTCAGCGGCCAAACGGCTGAAGAACTTCACCTGATATCCTTCGCTATGGCGGTATTGGAGGAAGAACTGGACACAATCCTTGAAGAATTTGAAGACGCCTTCAAGGGTATAGGATGTCTCCGGGGAAAGGAAGTGTCTTTACACATCGACAGGTCTATCCAGCCGGTGGCCCTTCGTCATCGACGAATAGCATTTCACCTAAGAAAGAAAGTGGAACAAGAGTTGGAGACCCTTGAAAGACAGGGGATAATCGAGAAGGTCAGTGGGCCCACCCCATGGGTGTCGCTGATCGTGGTGGCGCGGAAACCCAAACAGCCAGGGCAGGTTCGCATCTGCGTCGACATGCGCCTGCCCAACGCAGCCGTGAAGAGGGAATGGCACCTGACACCCACAATAGACGACATCCTGGGAGAGCTAAATGGACCGAAGTGGTTCTCCAAAATGGACTTGAGGTCAGGATATCATCAACTGCCCCTGCACCCGGACTCCAGGTACATCACCACTTTCTCCACTCACATAGGACTCCGGCGCTATCGAAGACTCAACTTTGGGATCTCAAGCGCCGCCGAAGTCTTCCAAAATACGATCCGAGAAGTACTGAGCGGGATCACAGGGGTCCTAAATGTCAGCGACGATCTGCTGATATACGCTGACACAGTGGAAGAACATCACCGGAGGCTCAGAAGCGTACTACAAAGGATTAAAGACTCGGGCCTTACACTACATCGAGAAAAGTGTCAATTTCTACAGAACACAATCTGCTTCTTTGGATACACTTTCTCCGACAAGGGAGTGGCCCCTGACCCTGAAAAAGTAAGAGATGTGCAAGCAGCCCAACGCCGAACAACACGTCAGAGGTTCGGAGTTTCCTCGGGATGGTGAATTTCTGCGGGCGATTCATCCCAGACCTCTCCAATCTCACCAGGCCACTGAGAGAGCTCACAAAGTCTACCACCCCATGGCAGTGGGGAGAAGAGCAGGAGCAGGCATTTCAGAACACCAAGGCGGCCCTGTCAGCTAACACGACCTTATCATACTTCGACCCTACCAAGGCAACTAACATAGCGGTAGACGCCAGCCCGTATGGACTCGGAGCGGTACTGACACAGAGCCAAGGTGGTGACGACTGGGCACCCATAGCCTATGCAAGCCGGTCACTCACGGAAACAGAACAACGCTACTCACAAATTGAGAGGGAGGCCATCGCAATCCACTGGGCCTGCAGGCACTTCCATGTGTACGTCTACGGACATCCGTTCACTGTCTCCACCGATCATAAGCCTCTGCTCCCTTTATTCCGAGGATCAGTCTCTAAGCCGCCCCCCAGAATTGAAAAGTGGATTCTACAACTCCAAGAATATGATTACAAGCTGGAGTTCAAGCCCGGTGCAACTAACCCGGCCGACTACCTCTCCAGGCATCCCCGAGCGGCAACCACCCAGGAAAAGGAAGATGCAGAAGAAACGGAGGAGTACGTGAAGATCATCCTGGAGCGATCACGACCGCTGCCCATGAGCATCAATATGATTGTGGATGCGACCCGAAATGATGAAGTTCTACAGCTGGTGATAACCGCCCTGAGACAAAATGACTGGAGAACACTCCAGGCATCACTAAGTCAGAGAACCCCCGAAGCTAAGTGGGCGCTGGACACCATCCTCAAGGTAAAGGACGAACTGTCAGTGGACAGCCAAGGATGCGTCCTCCGTGGACCAAGAATTGTGATGCCAGCGAGCCTGACACAACAGGCAATCGAATTAGCGCACCGTGGCCACCAGGGAATGGTGAAAACGAAGAGCAGACTCAGGGCAAAAGTGTGGTTCCCGGAAATGGACACGAGAGTCGAGCAATTGGTCAAGGAGTGCCGCTGGTGCCAAGCGGCAGGTCCACCCAAACCACCTCCTCCAGTAGTCACCGACGAGAACCCGGAAAGGCCCTGGGAGCGAGTGAGTGCCGACTTCGGGCATCTCCCGGATGGACGCTACATGCTCGTTGTCATTGACGACCTGACCATGTACCCAGAGGTAGAAATACTAACATCGCTTACTGCCAAAGAAGTAACTGCAAAGTTCGAGAAAATCATCGCCACCCACGGCATTTTCGAACTGGTCAAGACCGACAACGGACCGCCGTTCCAAAGTCAGGAGTTTGCCGACTATCTCCAGGAGTGGGGGATCCAGCACAAGAAAGTCACCCCCAAATGGCCTCAAGCCAACGGCGAGGCAGAGAGATTCATGAGGACCCTCAATAAGGTAATTCGGATTGCCCATGCGGAAGAAGTACCCCTGGAAAAAGCCATCTATACGTTCCTGAGGGAATACCGGCTCACGCCTCATCGCACTACCGCAGCCGCCCCGGGGCCGTCAGCCATGGGTAGAATAGTCCGAGACACCATTCCTCACCATCACACCTGGACCCCAACTGAAGCGGACTCCCGGCAAACTCTGCTCAACAGGAAACGCTCAAACGAATACGCCAGCTTCAGACGTCGAGCCAAGGAATCATCCATCTGGGAAAGAGATCGTGTCTATGTAAGAGACCGATACCCAGGAAGTAAGTTCAGGCTCCCGTTCGAACCCCGACCCTGGACAGTCACACGCCGATCAGGTACAATGGTAACGGCGCAACGAGACGGAGAAACTGTCACACGAAATGTGTCCTTCTTCAAGCGGGCCTCTGGCCCACCCGGAGATCAGCCCAGTCAGGAACCGAGCATAGCAACACCAAGTACTGCAGCACCCGGTACCATCTCCCCGGCGAGTGGGCATGGAAACACTGAGGAACAATCCATGGGAAGCCCGCCGAATCCTGAGAGGCCCAGTGAGGAGCACTCTCTCCCCTCTGAAGGCAGGCCGTCACCCACTCGAGCCAGACAAGACACCCCACGAAGAATCCTGTTCCGAGGAGAGGCTGCCGGTTACGGACTGAGGAGGAACCCAGCCCCCTCCTCGCAGCTGGCAGACTTTGCTGTAGGGTGAACCTGCGGAACCTGATCATCAGACTGGTAACAGGCCTGCCGGCAAATTTTGTTTTTGTTCACATGTCCAGGTGAAGCAAGTGTTTTTTTTTTAATAGACTGTGGACTCAAGTTTTCTTTTGCTTTAATAAAGGTTGAAAGGAGTGTAATGTTTAAAGACTGCCGGTGGCAGTCTAGTTGTTATGCATGCAGCCGTGCGTTAGTGCGGTCGTGATACGTCACGACCGCGTGATGTATAAATAAAGAAGGTGTGGTCACGGAGTGAGTCCGGACCACGCGGAGACCACGCAGTGTGTCTTTGGGTCCCGTTATTTATGCGCGGCGACGGAGGCGCTGCGCAACCAGTAACGAGGCCTGACAGTAGAAGCCGGGTGAGGTTTGCCCTGGTTGGGAAGCAGACGGCCACCGTGACCGGGACGCCGGTGCAACAGGGGGACATCACACCTTGAGGTACCCCGGACGATGACTAGTGGGGTCACGACCCTGGCCAATGGTGACGGGCAGCTCTAGCTCGCATTTTGCACCCAGCGGGCTGGGGGATCATCCTGTGGGGACGTCGATCGTCCACGACTGCGGAGCCAGCTGAGGGCACTCGGCGCAACTATCCTTGTACCTGTAGAACGGGACTGGAGGTGCCTAAATCTTGCTCTTAGTGCTGGAGGCCTGCCTTGGGTCTGGACTATGGGGAAACCACGCCAGAAACCGGGGGTGACACCACCTGACCCGGCTGAGGACTCGCTCGAGAAACTGGAGCAGGGCACGACTGAGGGTGCGCCCTCCGGGCTGCAACAACAACAGCTGGACCTGATCCTACAAGCCATCTCAGACACAAAAGAGGCACTGCGCAACGATATCGCACAAGTGTCGACGAGTCTAGGATTACTGCGGGCGTATCATGGCAAGCTCGCCGACCGTGTCAAAAGCGCGGAGCTGGCACTTGAGGAGCTAGGACCGGCCCAAAAGGCGACGGATGCCACGGTGGGCGACCTATTGCGCAGAATGCAGCAGCTGGAAAAGAGGGCCGAAGATGCGGAAGGACGCAATAGGCGCAACAACATACGGGTAGTGGGCCTATCCGAAAAAATCGAGGGGGACAATATGGTCTCTTATTTGGAAACATGGCTGCGCGATGTGGTTGCCCCCGAAGGACTGACATCATAGTGCCCACACCGTCACCCGCTCCCCCCCCTGCAACAAAAAACCATTTACCCATGAATGACACCACAGTCACAGTTCTGGGCATCCCTACAACCTAAGGTGCCTCTGTAGGGTTTCTTGAACCCGTCTATAAAGCCATCCGCCAGAAGCACCCTATCTTTGTCTGGGGGGGGTACCGTCTGATCAATGGCAGTATGTTCTGTAGAACGATGGGCGAAGGGACCCTACTGATCACCATAGTCTGCTCACACCTAGCCTGCGCAGTGGGGGGGAAGGACTGTCTGAAGGGGCGCCTTGAGTACTGTCCATTACTAATGTTCCCCAGCTCGCCCTGAGCCTTTTGCGCCGTCTCCTTCCATTCGCTAGTAGTCCTGCACATGTGCTGGATCCAGGGTTGTATCTCCTTTTGGACCCACCTCAGCTCTGGGCATATGGCCATCCTCTTACGGAAGTCTTGGTCATAGTAAAACCAATATATAATTAACAAAACGATAATGGAGGGCTAGAGGGACATTTAAAGACCAGTCTAAGTTATATCCCCTGAAAGAACAACATGTCCAACAAACAAACTTAGAGGTCTAAGCTAGAAACCCATTTTGGATCTCTTTCGAGCTACCTTTATGTCTAGTTAAGTACATTAAGATAAAGCAATGGCTACCATTTATAGCTAACAGCCCAGATCACCAAGAGATGGGCCACCTGTGATTGCTGATCAACCTCATTGAGGATTCCCATCAATGACTTGAATAGATCAATATTTTCATCTGGTAATCCTGCCTTGGGGTAATGACCTACAATCACTGGATAGAACCAAATGATGCTGATCTGATGAGAAAGTGCAGTGCAAAAAATATAAAGATGAGTGTGATGATTAAAATAGGATAGGGAGCTCATCAAAAAACTATTTATTTATTATTATTATTATAATACTCTTTATATTTTTTGCACTGCACTTTCTCATCAGATCAGCATCATTTGGTTCTATCCAGTGATTGTAGGTCATTACCCCAAGCCAATCATGGGGGTATGCCAGATGTCTCAATGATCAAGAGACACAATACCCTGGCAGGATTACCAGATGAAAATATTGATCTATACAAGTCATTGATGGGAATCCTCAATGAGGTTGATCAGCAATCACAGGTGGCCCATCTCTTGGTGATCTGGTCTGTTAGCTATAAATGGTAGCCATTGCTTTATCTTAATGTACTTAACTAGACATCAAGGTAGCTCGAAAGAGATCCCAAATGGGTTTCTAGCTTAGACCTCTAAGTTTGTTTGTTGGACACATAGTAAAACCAACCCATGCCTTTGCCATGTCTAGCCTCATGCGTATTGTGCTAGCATACTCTATCATCGCCTCGCCTTGCTCGGGATATTTCTGCGCTACTACTGCAACTCAGATGTTAAAGGCATTGGTCCAATTTTCTATGGTTTTTTCTGGCCAGCGCTGGTACCTGGTCTTCTTCTCGTCCTCTTTGCCCCCCATTTTCCTAGTGTCTGCGCCTGCCGTACCCTGCATCAACAAGGTTAAAATATCTATATATTTCCTCCTCCATATGCCTTCTTTCGCTGCCTGGGGAACCTGCCATGCAAGAGAGCAGCTGCCCTTAGACCCCTTTTAAGACAAACCTTTCTTTCCATTGTCCATCCCACTAGCATTTGTCCCGTCCAGGGCAGCTCTATCAACCATGGCGGTCCTGGACAGGTAAAATCTTAACTGCCTCACACTCTGAGAGAAAACTTATAGCATGTGGAGGGGATTAAACTCCACATTGAGGGTGCATGCCTGGTGACAAATAAAATGTGGCTAGGCAGTCGTGACTTGGGTGATGGAGAGGGAACCTTCATCACTTGAGCCGTACTGCAACGACGTGTAGAATGTTAAATGAAATTATATTCCAGCAAGACTTGGGTATGTCTCGAAACCTAAAACTGGCTGAGACAAAAGCAGACTGACACCCAGTGAGATTTTTGATCTATTCAGAGTGTGTCTCAGGCAAAGAAGCAGACTGAGCCTAAAACATATTTTTGAAAATGTTTGTGTGTGGGTCTGGAGCAGACCGACCCGCGGAAAGGCGAGCGAAACTTTAGTGCCCGCGTCAGGAGCTCCGAGCTTACTCATGATGGACATGTGAAGCACTGACCGAGTGCGGCAGGCACACAGCCTGATAGCCAAACAATCTTCTTAGCCTCATAATCTTCGAGACAGAGGCACTGACAGTCCTAAGCAAATGATGTTTCAACCCCTCCTGATAAGACAGAGGAACAGGCTGACCTAAGACAGACAGTACCTTTTGCTACTTCTAAAAGAGCAACAGGCTAAGTAAGAGTTAATACATACTGACGTCTGTATCTGAGAAAGAGACAAAGTGACCTAGCAGACGTGCAGGCCATCACGTCAACGATAAGAAAAATCTGAGCTCCTAGAAGGGGAATCCACTCATACCTGAGGCAGCGAGATGGGCTGTACTCTCAGAAAGACGCAGATGTCTTGCTGCACATGATCACGACTCGGGCGTGTCAATGGTGTGCTCCTAAAGGAGACAGAACAACATGACTACAGGCCCCATTTGGGTCATATTCGTCAAGCCTGCGGCAGCGTCCCGCTCTATCGCCGGTGAACCAGTCATCTCGGGGGACTGAGCTCTGGGGGGTGCCATCGCCGGCGGCGCCCTATCCGAAACGTTTTTCACCTTTGCTTTCACTTTCGCCGGCGGTGCCCTGGCCGCAACGTCTTTCCGAGTCGTCTTCGCTTTTGCCGGCGGGCTGAGATGGCAAATCCTTGCATGTCTTTTTACGGTTGCGTACCGGCCTCCCTTACGCGGAGGGGCCAGCCGTCTCCTCCGGTGTTGTGTCCGATACGACTCCAGAGTCCACCTGCCTACGCGCTTCAATAAATCCTCTAGCCCACTCAGGGCCCTTAGATTTGGCTAAGGACATGAATTCTGTCACAAATTGTCTTGCGGTTCGCCCGGGTGTGAGTCCACTACGCCCGAGCCCTGGGTGAACAAGAAAAAAAAAGGGCGGGGGTCCCGGGATCGGTCATCGTATGAATTGGCCTCTGCCCTTGCGGGTCCCTATGGGGGAAAGAGCAATCAATATGTGCGTTGCTCCCGACCTAAGCCCCCACCGGGCCGGCAAACTCACGCAACGTGCCCCCACCCGCAGCTCCCCTCCCGCGCCTACGTCACACACAGCATTCTATATCTCACTCTACTCCTATCTCTGTGGTGAAGACCGAGCGCTCGTTGATCCCGACATTGTGTCCTGGCAACCTGAAATGACACAAAACGGGGGGGGGGGGGTCGTCTTATTATCAATGTACATGGTGACCCGCACCGGCTGTACCCTCCTTCCCTACCTACTAGGTGGGTACCGCCTCTATCATAATGCTTAATTGCATTCTCTGTTGAAACGTGACTGTTTCTATGTTAACTTCGCCTTTGGTTTTGTGATCTGTTCTCGGGTAATGCGCATCGCTTGACACATTACAACCTATTGTGAAGCGCTCTGTCGCCTGTGGGTAAAGTCCCCGCTATATAAACATGCGAGCGCACTGGCGCCTCCAATTAACGTCCGCGCTATGTAACCTCGCCTCACTGATTGAGTAGATGTTATGCTAGTCGCATTACTGTTTATATTGTGAAGCGCTCAGACGGCAACGTCCCCCTTATGCAAACTTGTCTGCGCTCGCCCGCCCCAGGTCCACACTATCTAAGGTCGCATTCTGATCATATTGTGAAGCGCTCTGCGCATTCCGGGTAAAAGTCCCCGCTATGTGAAATTGTTCGCGCTCCGACGCCTCCAGATAAAATCCGCGCTATATAACAGGTCACTTTTGCTGTTCATATTGTGCCGCTCAGCCTATTGTGAGGCGCTCTGACGCCTTAGGGATAAAGCCTCGCTAACCATCATTGTTCGCGCTCTGACGCCTTCGGATAACGTCCGCGCTATAAAAAAAGTCACATTGCTGATCATATTGTGACGTGTTCCATATTGTGAGGCGCTCTGACGCCTGACGGGTAAAGTCCCCGCTATAATTCTTTGCACTCTGCCGCCTTTAAATAAAGTCTGCGCCTGCCCGAGGCCACGCAGTGGCCATAAGGAGGGCGGGCTCCTAGTCACGGAGGGCTGTCCCGCCCCCGTATGACTCAGCAGTTTCCTCACACGAGGCAGTCTCCCCTGGTTGGTGGAGGCTGGTAAGTGATGCACGTCCGGGGCGGCTGGGAGGTGCCTTCTGGAGTACTTCAGAACTCTGCCCCTTTGGGGAGGCCTCTTTGCCGCTCCGGACGTCGCGGTACAATGTTGGGACACTCTTTTCCCGCCCTTCCTCGAACCCAGAGTGTCTGCGTGAGGGGGCTCCAGGGGGGAGTTTTAATGTGTTCCTTTTTCGTTGCAGCGGAGTTACTGGGCGATCCGGAAGAAGAGAGGTGCAAACGCTGGACGTCAGCGGGCACACAGGGGTGCCAGAGCATAACCTCAGAGCCTAACCTGTAACCTCATGGGAGGTGCAGGAATTCGTGTCGGCGCCCCAGTAGTCCTTCGGGCGGTTGTGGGCCTGTGCAACCGGGGGTTTGCCTAGTCACGCCCAGCAATGGGCGTGTCAGTATAATTATGGTAATTGTGCAACAGTTGGGTGGTTCGCCACTGTGTTGTTTGGCTCAACAGGCGGGCAGGTGGCGAGAATGCGGCCTGCCCTAGGATCGCCCGTAAGTTAACCCACCGTCATTACATATGTTGTATGTAATAAACCTGCAGCAATTTTTCCCAAACCTAACACTTGTGTCTTTGTGTTATTTGCGGGTTTGGGCATTGAGGGGCGGGGGTTCATGTGGCCCTGATGTGACTATGCGCTACTAACAGTGTTTTACAGGAAAACAACAAAGACCACGCTACTGTTCATATTGTCAAGCGCTCCATATTGTGAAGTGCTCTGACGCCTTCAAGTAAAGTCCGCGCTAAAAGGTGCTTGACTCAATAACTAATAGCGAGCCACTCCACTGCTCTTCTTGTGAAGCGCTCCATCTTGCGAAGCCCTCTGACGCCATACGGGTAAAATCCCCACTGTATACATTGTTTGCGCTCTGACGCCTTCGAGTAAAGTCTGCGCTGCTAAAAGTGCTTAACTGACTAATAATAAAGACCGCGCTACTGTTCATATTGTAAAGCGCTCCATATTGTGAAGCGCTCTGACGCCTTACGGGTAAAGTCCCCGCTGCATAAATTGTTTGCGCTCCGACCCCTTCGAGCAAAGTCCGCGCTACCTAACAGTGCTTAACTGGATAAACCTTAAAGATCCTTGGGCTGTTATCTTCGCTACACACCGGGCGGTCACCCTATGACCATGCAGCTGTGGCCGCCGACACCTTATCTGGCCATTCTGCCCCCATCGCCTCACTTTTTCTAACGCCTACTATCTTTGGGGCGCTTACTTGAGCTGCCATTTTTCCACCACCGGCCATTTTATCCCTACTCGCCTCGCCTGGGCTAGCGCCCAAGAAGGCGTCGAGGCGCTTTTCCACACCGCCATTTTGCCAGCCGGACCTTCCGCATTTAACGTTCATCATAGCCCTCGGATAGGCCTCCGGGCGCTATGAGAGCGAAGGATCCTCATGCATTCTACTCGCCTCGCCTGGGCTAGCGCCCAGGAAGGCGTTGAGGCGCTTTTCCTGACCGCCATCTCCCCATGTTATTCCTAGGCTCGATGTCCTGTCCCTCCCTCCAAACGCGACCTGCAGTTCCGCGCAACTTACGTCCGCCATGGCCGCAACCGTGAGCTCGGTGCTTGCCCTCGTCGATCTACCTAAGGGACAATGTTGTACCCGCGGCTGACTGCGGAGCGGCAAGACACTTCAAATTGCTCGTGTACAACCCTAATTCCCGACCTCTTGGGCCACTACATGCTGCACCCTATGCAAAAAACGGTACACGACCGCTGGCCACCTCTTCCTCCCCCGTGGTCGCCTGCCACGGGGCCCCGTGCGACCTGGATCATGACCAGGGACGGGGCCGGGGGGAGGTTAGAGAAAGGCACGTACCTGCTAACGCCGAGACGAGACGACGAGCGACACTGAGGGATGCAGCACACGCGGGGAGACGACGCGACCCAGGAAGGTGGCCGAGCACCAAGGAGCACAGGAAGCAGAGGACGCAGCAATGGCGGGCCAGGCCTATTATACCTGGCCTGCCCCCCAGTAAGACCCTCCCCACGCAAGCTGGCATGCAGGTAAGGGGCGTGGCGAGGGGAAGGAGGTTCCCTGAGTCCTAGCTGCATATGCGCACTAGTGACCGACAAAAAGGGGGGAGGGGCTGGACAAATGGCCACTAAGGGAGCTGCCCTGCTAATGTCCCCCTGCGCGGGACGCGGGCAGCGACATTCTACACGTTGGAGAGGGCCCACCGGGTGCCTGCCGACCTCCAGTGTTGGGTCGTCCCCCCCGCCCAGTGGTTGCACGTCTGCTGCACTTCAGGGACCGTGACCTTATCCTACGGAATGCCCGGGCGTCTGGCCCGAATCGAGTGGACAATGCCTCAGTCTCCCTTTACCCTGACTACTCGCAGTAGGTCCAGAGGAGCCGCTTTTCATTTCTGGCCGTCAAGAAGGCCCTTCGAGAGGAGGGAGTGCAGTACTCTCTTCTATTTCCGGCACGCTTGAAGGTGATGGTGGATGGGACCACGACCTTTTTCGACACACCGGAGGATGCATGGCACTGGCTTGAAACATATCGTACTGGCACGGACGGTGCTGGGAAGTGGGAAAAGACGGTCGAAACTCAACCGAGACCTCGCAGGAACCGTCGCACCCGGAAACGCACACTGAACAACAGATCACCATCGACGGGACAGATGGAGCTGGAGAGACAGGCAGCTTTGCAGGCGGTCTCCGCCATATCGGGGGCTGTGAGCACGGCCTCGCCGGCGGACTCTGGAACTCCACAGGGATCGGAAGAAGGGGTGTCAGAGGGTTCTGAAGAGGACTCCGGACACTTACATCAGGTTACCCCACGAACTGCCGATGGCCTAATGGACGAGTGAACGTGGTGGACTCCGGGCTGTACACAGTAAGGGGGCATATAAGTAGCACTGTGTTGGACTGGCGAGGGTTATGGCGATGGTTTTGTTGATGATGTTGGGTGGCTTCATTTCTGACCGAGGTGGGGGGGTGATGGACTGGTAGGGTGGGGCCCCTGTGGTGCGGGACGCTGCTAGGGAGGGGGGAAAGCTGTGTGCGAGGCTTAACCGACACGCAGAGATGCTGAGATTGTTGTTCGGCTTGGTTGGTGTAGAGCCACCTCCTCTACCTCACAATAACTGTGAGACTCTGGTTGCTACCAGGGTGTTCCCCGTTAGTGGGGATTGGGATTTGGATGGGTAACAATGGTTTGGCGCCTGTTCTGGGGGAAGGGTGGGTTGAGGGTCTGTTGGGGATGTTTTGAATGTTTTGCTTGGGGACGTATCGGATCTGGGAGCACTGCCAGCGTGCCTACTTGGAGGAGGGGACGATTGTGTCTTTGTGGATTCACATATGGGGACCCGCCTTGAACTGAAATGCATCACCTGGAACGTGCGGGGGCTGAACTCCATGAAGAAGCGATACAAGGTCCATGCGTATTTGGTGAGCAGAGGGGTTCAGGTGGCCTTTTTGCAAGAGACCCATATTGTTCAGGCTGAGGGGCGGGCGTTGCAGCATAGATGGAGGGGTCAATTGTTTTATACTACTTATTCTGCATACGCGGGAGGTGTTTTAATCTGGGTACGGGCGGGTGTTCCTTTCCAGCATTTGACTACAATGATTGATCCAGAGGGACGATTTGTGGCGGTGCAGGGGAGATTGGATGGAAGAGATGTGTCCCTGTGCCGTGTGTATACCCCGAATGTGGAACAACCGGCCTTTTTCTCGCGTTTGTCTGGAAAGCTGGCGTCCCTCCTGACTGGCACAGTGTTCTTGGGGGGTGATTTCAACTCTGTCACCGATGTGGATTTAGACCGTTCGCACCCTCCGTTGGCCCAATCGGCGGTATGTCATCTTGCGCAGTTGAGGAAAGATTGGCAGACCTCCTGGGGCCTGGTTGATACTTGGCGGTCGCACCATCCGACTGATAGGGACTACTCGTTTTATTCCGTACCACATGATCTGCATGTGCGTATTGATAGTATCCTCTGTTCCCCGGAAGCCCAGGGGATGTCCTACCATAGTGAATATCTAGCAAGATCTCGGACCACAACCCTTGTCTGATTGCGGTGCGGTGGACGGCGCAGCGTCAGGTGATCCCCACATAGCGTTTGAACCCTCTGACTCTGGAGGACCCCGTCTTTGGCACCGAGGTCCAAGATAGTATAGAACACTACTTCACTGAAAATGCGGGCACGGCGTCCAGTAGGGCCCATGAGTGGGACGCATTCAAAGCCGTGGTGAGAGGCGTGTGTATCTCCTCTAAGACGGGCGTCCGCAAGACTTTACTGCGGGATATTGTCCGGGAGGAGGATCGGTTACGTCAGGCGGAGAAGGCGTGCCATGCCGATGCAGCGGACCACAGAGCGGTCGCGGAAGCGCGTGAGGCTGTGGCTACTCAGGTTGAGCGGTTACCCTGTCTTGATTATAAGGAGTATTTGGTGCGGGCTCACGCGGAGAGGGACAAGGTGGGGTCTTTTCTAGCGTGGCTGGCGAACCCGGCGGCCTGGGGCACCCCGATCTTATCTCTGAACACAGCGACCGGGGGCCTAGTGTATTCCCAGAAGGAGATTAATAAGCAATTCCTTCATTATTATACGTCACTGTACCAGAGCACGATGCCGGACCTGCCGGAGGGGCTTCATGATTTCCTTTCGGCACCCCAGCTTCACCACTTCGACCGGCACAGAGAGACAAGTTATGCGAGGATGTCTCACTGAATGAAATTATGGCCGCGATTAAAACCATGGCGCGACTTAAGACGCCGGGAGCCGATGGTTTCCCGGTAGAGTTTTATGCGAAGTACGTCGATCTCCTAGCGCCGCGGCCGCAATTGATATACCAGGAGGCATGGGAATTGTGCAGGCTGCCTACAACTACCAGAGAAGCGATTATTATACCGCTGTTGAAGAGGGGTGGGGATGCCTGCTTACGATCCGCGTACCAGCCGCTCTCGATGCTTACGGTAGACTACAAGGTTCTCAGTAAGATCCTTGCAACCCGGCTCTTAGAACATATGACGACCCTGGTGCATCCGGACCAGGCGGGCTTCATTCCCACTAGGAACACGGCGATGTGCATACGACGGCTGCTCAGGGTTATAGAGGGAGGCTGCGATACTGCCCCGAACGCGGCTGTGCTCTCGGTTAACATAGAAAAGGCCTTTGATAGCGTGGATTGGCCCTATCTGTTCCGGGTCCTGAAGGAGTTCGGCCTGGGAGACCGGTTTATACAATGGACCACGCTGTTGTATAGCTCTGTTACCGCCAGGGTCAGGACGGGACCGACCATATCAACGGCATATCCGGTGGGGAGGGGTACCCGGCAGGGCTGTTCTCTATCCCCATTGTTGTTTGCTCTGGCGATTGAGCCGCTGGCCGCACATGCTCGACTGGGGAGGTCGTACAAGGGGCTGTCTCTGTGGGGAGAGATCCATTATATTTCTCTGTATGCTGATGATCTACTGATGTTCTTATCGGGAGTGGGCGAGTCACTGCGAGGTGCCAGAGCGCTGCTTCAGAGGTTTGGGGACTTGTCGGGCTTGCGCGTCAATTGGAGTAAAACTTGCCTATTCCCATTGGCCCCAGACAACCGGGAACCTCCAGAGGAAGACGGTTTCCGATGGGAACCCCATTGTCTACCTTATTTGGGCATGCGCATTTACCACACACAGTCTCATCTTTTGGAGGGTAACGTGGGCAAGGCGATAAGAGGCCTCCGGGGGAACATGGATTTTTGGAGTGCCCTCCCCTTGTCGGTTGCTGGACGGGTAGCTCTTCTGAAAATGGTGGCGCTGCCGCGCTTGCTTTACTACTTCCGTACTTTACCGGTGTAGATTCCAACCTCGGTCTTCCGGACGCTCAGGACCTTGATCACAGGTTTTATCTGGAGCTCGGGCAGGTGGCGAGTGGCACTGAACACCCTGACGCGATCGCGGGCGGATGGGGGGGTTGGCGGTACCTGACTTCGAGCGGTATTATTTGGCAGAGCAGCTGCAATGGCTCACACAGGCAATAGCTCGGTAGTTCCGAGGTCCCGAAGGTCCATGTGGCAGGGCGATTCCTCGACATGTCTTGTCATTTATAGTCCTTCAGCAGACACTCGATCTTAATTAACTCACCCTTTAAGAGCGCACTCTTCGCTTGTGCTGGAATCGGAGTCAGAAGCGGGTGGGTTGCTCTCACCCGTACACCCCGGGGATACCTCTAGGCATGTGCACGGCAGAGATTGGTCCCCGCTAATGGTTTGGGAGGATCTCGGACTCCATATGGTGGGAGATTTGTACAGAGATGGTTCCTTGTTGTCCTTTCGAGAATTGCAGGATCTATTTGAGCTCCCGCGGGGAGATTATTTATTGCACGCCGCGTTGGTGGGGGGGCTGCAGCGCCACTGGAGGATGGGACTGCAGGAGCCGCCAACTTCGCCGGGTTGTCAATATATCACTATGGCGGCGGGCACCTTTAAGGCTGTTACGTGCCTCTATCGACGCCTGTCGAGTGTACAGCTTCCGCCCCTGGATACCCTGAAAAGCAAATGGGAGGCGGACATTGGCAGACCCATACCGGAGACGACATGCCCTCAACTGTTGTGGTGCGCCTGGAAAGGTACGCGTAATGCCCGGTTCCAGTCGGTACAGTTTTTTACGCTACATAGGGCGTACTTGACCCCGGCCTAGGTCTCGCAGTATTTTGGTGTTTCCCACTCAACGTGCCCGCGGTGTGCCAAAGACGGCGCTGATTTTATGCACATGTTCTGGTCGTGTACTGGGTTGGGATCCTACTGGGAGGAGGTGGTGACGTGCCTGAATCAAGCGGCAGGGCGGACATTAGAGGTGGAGATGGCGACTTGCCTGTTGCTCTGGTTCCCGCACACTCCAGCAACTTAGTTCACTAGTAAGTTCTACGACCTGGGGCTAATCATGGCAAAAAGGGAACTTGCCATGCATTGGAAATCCAAATCGGGGCCTAGCTATCGGAGGTGGCGGACGAGTTTTTTGACCTGGGCGAGCAGCGAAGGGACGCTCCGCCTGCAACTTGCTAGGCGCGCCGCTAATGAACAAGCACTGGAAACAGCTAGGGCATAGAAAGCTCTGGTGGTCGAGCGCTCCACGCTCCTTCTGCAGAGTCTGAGGAGGAGGAGGGGGGAGAGCACACGGAGCCTAGTCAGGGGGACCAAGCGCCAGCACCAAACGGATAGGGAATGTATGATGCAAGGCTGTGACGTACAGATGAGTGGATAGGACATTCTGCCACGAACCAGGGCTGGTGCTGTTTGTGGATTGCACTGTGAATTTGTGGACCCATCTGTCTTCACGGAGACACGCCGATTTGTTTCTGCACCTGCATCTTCTTTGAGTAGCGGGATAGTCGGCTGCCCTTATTGAGATCGACCGAAGGGGGGCACGTTGGCAGGGGGTGGGGTGGGGGAAGGGATTATTGGCTAAGGGGAGGGAGGGCCAATCCTTTGATATTAGTTTATTATCCTATGACAGCATGAGCCATCTGCGAAATGGCGGTCCTGGGACACCTACTTCAATTGGTTTAACTGTGAAGAAAACTAATAAAAACGTTTAAAAAAAAAAAAAGATCATCGATATTGCTTCCCGTCCCGGGAGTCCCATTAGAATCTTGGTCTCAAGGGACCTATATTCAGGGAGTTGAATATCCCAGGAAAGGTGTGACCTCAAGGCGTGTCGCAGCTGAAGGAAGTTGAAAAACTGTGCGTTGACCAGAGCGTATTGACCTTTCAAGTCGTGGAAGGTCATCAAGTTGCCTCCTTTGTAAAGATCCCCTAGGTATGCAATTCCAATGTGGTTCTATTGGGTGAAGCCCTCAAGGGTGGAGAGTTGTTGAAGCCACGTGCCCTGCTACAGAGGGGTCAAACCTGTCAAGCGTCTGTCTTACTGGATAAGACGCAAGGCCACTCTCCAGAAAAGCATCGCCCCCAGAGTACATGATGGTGTCGCCTGGTGTAGCCGAGCCCAATAATGTGAGCTAAGGAGTCCTTTCAAAGCCCATTAGGTGGAGTTCCAAGTGGAAGGCGGGATCATTTCAGCCCCCAGTAAACCGATCATTAATAGAGACCAGCTGTGCCGCCAGGTATTACAAGTAGATGTTGGACACCCCAAAGGGTGATTTGCATGCTAATTTGAATGCCACTCTGTGGCGCTTGCTGGTCCATATAAAGGCTGTAAGTCTGGAGGTCAGGGACTGAAACCACTTTCGGGGAATGGGATGTGGGAAGTTTGCCCATAGCAACGGGTGCCAGGAGCGCCATGCGTCCCATAGGCCCATGGAGTCAGCCCAGGTCAGTAGGTATGCTGAGCGGGTGCGCTGGCCCATATGAGGGGTAGCCGAGGTGTCCTGCTCAGGATCGGAAGCTGCAATAACGTCTTCCCTACATGGGTGGTCCCCAGGAGAAGAGCAACTATCAGGGATCAGAGTGCCTGGAGGCTGGGCTGCAGCAGATGTAGGGGATAGAGCAGGATATGAAGTAGTAATGCCTGGCAGCCATACATCCTTCAGTCTCCACATACCTCCCCTGGGGATCCTCGTGGACATTGGTTACTGTCAGTGGAAGAGATATGTGCAGTAGTAGGGTCACTCTGTTAGAGCCTCTAATGAAGCCCGAGAGGAAGACTCTATGGCGGCCAGATTTATGTTACTCTAGCAGTTTGCTTAGAGCCTTCCTACGTTCTACTTGTCCTTGTATTTTGACCATAGAGGACCTTTCGTATCTGGCACATTGCCCTATGTGTTTTCATGTCACTCCTCCTAATTGTCCTCCCATTAGCCTCCTCACATGCATCACTCTGATCCTGCAGTCATCTCATTAGTAGGTGGCAGTCAAAAGAAGGAGCTGTCTGATCTTCTCATCATTGTCTGTTCTCTACATAAACATGCCCTCCACGCAGAGCTTAATTTGAGCCGGTGCTTTCCGTTGCTGAGCACCGGCACTTAATTGGTTTCACGTTTTTGATCTTTTGAGTGCTGGGGGCCTGGATGTGCTTTTTTATGACAAAGACATGGATGAATAAGTCTTCTGCGCTGGATATTGCTATGGCTATTCTGGAGGGGTATTCCCTGGTCCAGTATGATAGATGCCACAAGCGAGGCGGAGGGGTGGCAATAGCTTTTAAACAGCCTCTTACATGCTCTACTTTTAAGCTCAGTGACTTTACGCAAGAGGAGAGTCTTGGTTATCACCTCACACACTCTGCCCAAACCTCTTTCTCAGGGACACTTATCTATCATTCCCCAGAAACCGCAGGGATATTATCGATTCTGTTGAAGAAACGCTGGCCCCCACCTCCTTAAATGGGCCAATTTTACTGTATTAGAGGATTTTAATGTACATACTGATGACCCTCAGGCCCAGTCAGCCTACTCGTGGTCTGAACGCATGCATGCATTAAATGTGCCCTAGTTGGTTATGGGACATACGCATTTGGCAGGTCGCACTATCGATCTAATTTTCTCAAACTGCTTGTTATATATGTGTCCTCCAAAACCTTCCCTCTGGTCTGATCACCACCTGATTTTTTTTAACTGGACCTCTACTGTCTCTGGTCAGCAGAATAGGCTATCAGACCACACTACATGTAGGGCATGGAAGGGAGAGAAGCCTTTGGAATGGGTAGACTTCCTTGCCAATACATGCCCCCATCTTGCCTATGATGTCAACCTTAATGTTGAGGCCATCAATGGATGGCTTCTCGGGGCAGCCGACGTGCTAGACCCTTTACTGTCCCCCGTTAATCGGATACGGAAGAAGACGGCGTGAAAGAATGAAGGATCTCATCGACTGAGAAACGCGGGAATTCAACTTCCCTTGCCTTCCAACTTCGCTCGGTGGACATTACACACGCCAACCCCAAAATTTCGCACTCTCCATTCTTTCACGAATCTAATTGCGGTTTGAAAGCGGCGAATAGCCAACACCGAAGGGATCTGAGCATCCTGGTGGAGCTACGTGGTCCTGATGAGATCTCCCTTCAACAAAGGGATTTCAAAACGTGTAGACCCTGTTTCTTACAGCGTTAGGAGTATTTTTGTGAAAACACAAACGGCTTACAATAGAAACGCTTCCCAATGCGGTTATTTTGAAATGATGTTTGTATATAATATGTAATAATTGATGAAAATTCATTGTATGTTTTGTATGGTATGTATGCTCGAATGAATGATTAAGTGTTTGTTAGATTTGTGCTTATCACTTATGGTAGAGTGAAGAGCAATGTTCTTAATTATGTGAATCTTTTTAAAATGTCTTGTTGAATTTAAAATTAAAATAATTGATTTATTCAGGCAAAATTCTGTCCGGTGACTTACTGTTTAGTTCAGTTAGTCGTGAGGCAAAAACAGCCCCAGGTTTAAACGAGTTGGCAATATTGGTGTTCTTTTTGGTTTTTCCAGTAAGTGAGGCTTGGCCTTATTGCCCGTGAGCCCAGACCTAGTTTTGGTTACCAGACCCTTTACTGGAGCAGAAGAAGGGCAAAGTCAGATCCTCGGCCTTATGGTTCACTTCACACTTGGCTGAGGAACGTAAAGCCTGTTAAAAGCTTGAAGTATTTGGCGTAAAGACTACTTTTCCGATAGCAAGGCCGTATACAAAGTAGCGCTTAGAGCTGATCATGTTTCTCTTAAACAGGTTCAAAACAGTAGCGTTACAAAACAAATTAAATGCATGTGAGAGAGGGCCTATGGAGAGAGGGGGCACTGTTGGAGAGTGGTAGTGAGGCAATCCATGCTGCTGGAGGTCACAGTAGAGGGGGGGAGGGCACCAAAAAAGTCTGTCGCATCAGGCAGCACCAGTGCTAAAGCTGACACTGGTGAACATGGTATTATGAGCAGAAGTTCCTTTCACCAAACACCCTTGCCGTCAGCAGTTTGTTTTGTTGCTCAGCTGGAACAGGTAGAAGTGGTTGATATTCCCGCCCACCTTTTCCTCCCTGATGCAGTTCAGGGGTGTGCACAATACACCATCCCCTGACTGTGTACCAGACTGCGGAGATAGTGGGAGCTGCAGGGCTGCAGCTCTATTGCCCCACTGAGGTGCACAATGATGTGACACTGAAGTGAGGGTTGTGGAGGAGAGAGGAAGAATGTGTGTAAGGAAAAAGGTGCTGCAGTCCCAGCCAAGAGCAGGACCTTACATTTTGATGGTACTGCACGTTGTACATTCTCCTCAATTATTTCTGCAAGCAGCCATAAGGACATGGCCGAATGCAGAACTCAAGTTCCATGCCTGAGCAGCTCATCCAGTTCAGGTTGTTTTTTTTACTTGCATTCTTAAATTTTATAGTTCAATAAGGTAGCCCATTATAAAATTGGGACTTCAACTCCCAGAATCCTAAGTAAATATCTGGTCTCAATAAGCTATTCATGCATAGGCTGTGATTTCTCGTGGAGGCAAATTTAGTAACTGGTTTTACGTCCCACTCACTTTGAAGTTCACCATTTGCCCCTGAGTGGACACAAGAAGAGTCAATGTGGCCGTGCACAGTTTCAGGTAAGGATCCACTTCACGGGTGCCTGACGAGGCCCATACAACATATCCCCCTGTATATGGGAGTGTTCTGAGCTGCTTGGTGGGGCCTTGAATCAGTAGGTGGTTTCAGTGTTTGGAAAGCCAGTTTATTCATCTGCCCCGCAGCTCTTCAGGCCTTCAGGGTCTCGCAGCGGACCCCCATGAGCCAACCAACAGGCCTGGTAGTATTGTGCAGGTGGTCAGGGCTGCCACCAATGCCTTGGGTGGCAGGGCGGAGGGAGCAAGGCCCTCAGAAGGACTCAGCATATAGAGTGTGCCCTACCTGCACCCGAGGGGGGAGGGCACTCCGCCATGTCAGTCGCGGCCCGCCTCAGGGCCAGGTGAGCTTCAAGGCAGTTGCCGATTCAGGCACAGCACAGAGTCTCCAGATGGGACTGCCAGGCAGGCCCCCAGTTACGGGACTCCTCGGCTGGGCAAGGCCGCCCATAAGCTGCTGTTCAGGCCTCTGATGATTGGAGTGTGCAGGTCCTGGACTCCGGTGGGGGCTGCGTCCGCCAGCACCTCGGACTCCGGAAGTCCATGCAACACAGTCACCATCTTGCCCTCAGCCTGGCCGTCGGTCGGTTCCAAAGCATGGGTCAGGGTATCCCTCCCCCACTCTAAAGGTGTTAAGGAGAATTTTAGGGGGCCCCTCCGTGCTCGGAGCTTGACAGGGGGAGTTTATTCTGTCACTGTCAGGCAGGATGGAGGTGAATAGAATTTGGGCAATGGGAGCCTCGTTAGAGCTCGACCGCCACCTTGGCCGCCTCGGCCACGCCCCCTCTTGACTTCATTGTATTGTATTGTATTGTAATTGCATTTATATAGCGCTTACTACCCCTGACGAGGCGTCAAAGCGCTTTTTCGGCGGGTAGCACGCTACTCTGGGACCCACAGAGGATTAGTGTTGAATTAGTATAGTGAAACATGTAAGTACATTTTAAGTGGTGGATAGGATAGTCAGTTATTTGGATTTGGAATGATAGCAGAAGGATAGAGTAGGACAAAGGTTTGTATTTATTTATCGCTCGCTTGTTGACGCATGCTATTAAGGGAGCATATAAAGGATTAGTGGTGAATTAATATGGTGAAATATGAGGTAATTTTAGTGGTGGATATTAGTCTGTTACTTGTAGTGAGAAGGATAGCGGATGGATAAAAGGGGAAGAAAGATTTGCATTCATATAGCACTTGTTACCCCTGATGGGTGTTGAAGCGCTTTTCTGGCGAGTAGCACGCCACTCCGGAACCCATAAAGGATTAGTGTTGAAAATTAGTATAGTATAAATATGAAGTAATTTGACTAGTAGATATGTTATTCAGTTATTTGGGCAGTATATTAGTATAGTTGAATATGGAATATGGAATTTGAGAAGTGAAACATGTTAGTCTTAATTTTGATTGAAAAAGGATAGTGGAGGGATAAAAGAGTGAAGGATTTTTTTTTTAAGTCTTAGCAGTAGGAAGAGGCTTTTGGAGGAGTAAAAAGGAGTTTTGGAGGGAAGGAGTCAGAGGGGAGAGTTTAGAAATGTTTGTTTTAGGGGATCTGTGTAGTAAAAGAGGTGTCAGATGATGCAAGGAGGGGTAGAGCAGGAGAGAGTCTAGAAAAGGTTATTTTGGCGATCATAGTAGTGGTATGGGGTTTGGGATAAATGAGAGAGTGGATGTAGAGGATATATTGATAGATCTATAGGATGAGAGATAGGGTAGTGCATTAGAAGGAGTAGTAGTAAGAAGTTTGAGATGAGTCAGAAGGTTGGGCTAGAAGATATATTGAGCGAAGTATAGGCTGAGAAATGGGCTAGTGCATTGGCAATGCTAAATTAGAAGAAAGTGATAAATATATAGATCCATAAGTACATTGAAAGTATATAGATATATAAAAGAAGTAAGTATATTTAGATTAAATATATTGATAGAGGCACAGGATGAGAAATAGGGTAGTGCATTGGATATGCTTTTTCAGGAGAAAAGTAACAGACACACAGATCCAAGTACATGGAAGGTACATAGATGTACAATGGAAGTATGTACATGTAGACCAAAAATGATTTTTATTTATTGATGAATATTATTATTTATTTATTTATTTATTTTATTTTTTCTCTTAACAACATAATTGTTTTACATGTTTTATAAAGTAATACACAAAGATAGGTACATATCTATAGTGAAAACAAATGCTTATATACAGAGGGATATGCTGTAAATTTCTATTTCCGTATGGTGCTTATGTGGGGAAGAGCCAGCTCTTGAGTAGTTTTCTGAAGATAAGGTGGTTGTCGGTGGATCTTATGCTGGGGTAAAGAGTTCCATAGTTTGGCTGCTTGAAAAGAGAAGGATGTGCCACCCATTGTTTTTTTCTTGTATGGTGGGATTTTGAGGCAAGATACTCATTTGGAGCGTAGGTTCCTTTGTTGAATGTGTTTGGTGATTTTATTCCTGATGAAGAGTGGTCCTATTCCATGTATTGCTTTGTGGGTAATACAAAGCAGCTTGAACGTGGATCTTCTGGCAACCGGTATCCAATGCAGGGCTTTCAAGGCAGGGGAGATGTGGTCTCGTGGTTTGATATGCAAGAGTACTCTAGCAGGCGAGTTCTGAATCCGTTGTAGTCTTTTCATGGTGATTAAAGGTGATCCGTGGTAGAGGCTATTGGCGTAATCGAGTTTGGATAGAACAAGGGAGATGGTAGCTTGGACCTTGTGTGGCAATCCCAAATGAGGGAAAATTCGTTGCAGCGTTTTTATAGTAGCAAAGCTTGATCTTGCTAGTTTATTCACTTGAACATTCATCGACAGCTTGGAGTCCATGGTCATTCCGAGGTTTCTTACTTCCTTCGATACTTTAGGCAGTGATCCCAGTTCATCAGGCCATGCGGCAAGCGGGTTGTAATTTTTCCAATCGCCACACGTGAGTATTTCAGTTTTTGAAACATTCAATTTGAGATGGCTCCAAGTCATCCACTGATCCATGGCTCTGAGATAGCTGAAAATTGGCGATTTTCCAATTTCTTTGGGGCATTCCAGTTGAAGGAGTATTTGCGTGTCATCTGCATAGTTGTGGCACGTGAGGTGAAATTTATTGATCAGTACTAGTAAAGACTTCATGTAGATGTTGAAAAGCATGGGCGAGATGATAGAACCTTGAGGGACCCCTGCTTTTGTGGAGTATGGTTTGGACGAGAAAGGTGGGGTGTGGATGACATTAGTTCTGTTTCGAAGGTAGGACGCGATCCAGTCTAGAGCAGTTCCCTCTATGCCTCCTTCATAAAGTCTTTGTTTCAGAGTGTCATGGTCAACCGTGTCAAAAGCAGCTGAGAGGTCCAAGATAAGTAGCGCAGCAACCCCATTGCGGTCAACTGTATTCTTTAGGTCATCCCAGATGACAAGGAGGGCAGATTCAGTGCCTCTTCCCGGACGGAATCCTGTTTGGAAATCTGAAAGTATGTCATTCTCTTCAATGAATTGTGACATCTGGGCGAACTTTGCTCTTTCTATCAGTTTGCCCAGGAAAGGTCCATTTGTAATGGGTCTGTAGTTGTCGGGGTTCAGCGGGTCCAAGTTTGTTTTCTTCAGTAAAGGGCGTATGTATGACTTTTTGAGTTCTTCTGGAAATATTCCAGTAGTTAAGGAATCGTTGATGATTCTTCTTACTGGAATGGCAGCAGAGGTTGTTAAAAGAATTGTCTTGAAAGTTTGTGGCGGACAGGGGTCAGAAGGGCTGCCGGCAGGCCTGCTTGCTTTGACCAGGTCCATAAATTTATCGTGTGAGATGTGTTGGAAGGAACGGAGAGGCTTGATTAGAGCATTCTTGGATAGTTGTTTTGTACAAGGGTTACTGCTGGTGCTTTGTTTCTGTTGTAAGTACGAGTCCAACGTGTCCTCTTTGTCCGTGTAATGATTTGCCAGTTTGTCTGTGAAATCTTGAGTAACAGGATGAGTTCCTTCTAGGCAATTTGGTTTTCAAAATTCATTGAGTATTTTATAGAATTCTTTATTTGCACATTTAGCGTTTTGAATTCTGTCTGAATAGTACCTTTTCTTAGCTTTTTTGATAGGCGACTTATATAATCTGTTAATTTTTTGTAGGTGAAGTTTGTCTTGTTTGGCGTTTGTTTTGAGCTAGGTACGTTGCAGCTTTCTAATTTGTTGTTTTATGTCTTTTATTTCTATGTTTCTCCAAGGCGCTTTTTTCCTTTTGTTCTGTTGTGTGTTTTTGAGTGGTATCAGGTTGTCAAAAGCTTCATGTAGCCACTCATATAGATTCTGAACAAAATTTATGGTTTCCAGATTTATAGTGGATGTTAGTTGTGTTTCCAAGTGTTCCAAATTGAGTTTGTTCCACGGCCGATAGGTGGATGGATGTAAGGTAGTTTTAGGTGAGTCGCTTAGTGTTGTTTTATGTTGGAAAGCAAGCAAGTGGTGGTCTGACCATGTGATTGTAGTTATAGTTTGAAAGGTAACTAGTACAGTATTAGCAAAAATGACAACTAGGATATGTCCAGCGATGTGTGTTGGATTGGGGACAATCTGATGCAGGTTCAATGCGTCTAGGCCAGTGATTATTGTTTTTGGATGGGTCATATTGGTTTTATCAAACCAAATTTTAAGGACACCCAGAATGCACAGGTTGGAGTGTATTGTTATCAGGTTTGAAACTGTGTCTAGAAGTGCGTCTGGGAACATTGCCTTGCTAGGTGGAGGTCTGTAAAGGAGCAGGAAGTTACAGGTGGAAGACGGTGTAGGAGTGCATCTTGTTAGAAGAGCCTCACAATTCTTTAAGGAGATGTTGTCAACTTTAGTGATATGTATTGTTTGCCTGAATACAACAGCTAGACCACCTCCTTTTTTGGCTGTACGATTTTGGGTGATTATTTGATAGCCTAGAGGAATGGCTTCATGCAGGACTGGAGCCATATCCTCTCCCAACCATGATTCGGTTATGAATAGTATGTCTGGTTTTGCATCGGTGAGAAGGTCGTAGATGTGATGCTTGTTTTTAGAGAGGGATCAAGCATTTATTAGTTGACAGTGTAGATAGTGGTGATAGTGGGACTTTGTTTTGTAGAAGAGTGATCAGTATTGTGCAGGTGTGTTTTTAGTGCTGGTATTAGCTGTATTAGGATAGCAATTGTGTAGCTGTTCTTTATCGTGTTCCTCATCCAGCATGCTAAGAAGACATTTTAATGGGTCTGCATGTGTATGTGTTGGAGATGGTGTTTGAGAATGAGTTGGAGTGCTGTGTTGCTTTTATGGTGTAACATTGTTGTGCGGTAGACTTGGGGAAGCAAAGTTGTGAGGTGTGGCATGTTGCTTACATTTTTTGCGTGTGTTAAAGGCGGAAGGTGTATGAGTCAGGGGAGGTGGTGCAGCATGTGGGTCATGTCGTAATGTTCTAAATTGTCCAATGGATGAGAGGCGGTTAGAAGAGAGGTGCTGTATTGCTGTATCTGTGTTAGGTGTGGTGGAAGAGTGAAAGCTTGGCATTGGAGTTTGTTCCTTTGTGTGCTTTGAAAGGTGGGTATATGTATGTATTTTGTGATGGTAAGTATTATGAGGTGTTGCGCTCTGAAGATCTTGTTGTGCTGGTGTGTGTGATATGTTTTGCTTTTGAGGTGTGGTGAAAAGGGGTGCTGATGTATATGTTTCATGCACCTGATTTGGTTGTGTAGTATTGTTTGTGAGAGGAGGTTGTGACGTAGAGGGGGTGGTGATGTGTTTATGTGTAAAGTGTATGTTGTGTGTAGGAGGGAATGAAGTAGTGGTGAGAGTGTTTATCTTAGACTGGTTTGTTTCAAGAGGTAGAAAGTGTGGTGGTGTGCAGTGTGTGTGTTGTGTGTTAGTGTTATTATGGTAGAAGGGAGAGGAGGGTGTTTGTTGGACAACTGATGGAAGGATCATTATATATTTGTTACTGATAAAAGGTGGACTGTTAGGTGTAATTACAGTAGGGAGAGTGTGTCTGAGTGGGATGTAGTTATTTATGTTGTTGATTGACGTTGTGTTAGTAATGAGTGTATTGGTTAGTGGTATAGGATAGAGTTGTGTACTGTTTGTGGGTGATGGTGGATATGTGTGGTAGTTGGGATAGTAGGGTGTGTAGATGTGGTTTGGTTGGGTTTGTAGTGCAGGCTGGTACATTAATATGTTCATAGTGTTGCGCGTGATGTATATTTGGTGTGAGTGTGTTGCTCTGTTTGTGGTTGTGGATGGTGTGGGCTGGGTATTGTTAAATGAGAAAAAGGGCAGCATTTCTGGCCCTAATCCCGACCAGTCTCTAACAGGCCCAAACAGGCAACTACCCTTGTCCTCTCCACCCTTAGCCTCGATGCCCGGGCTGAGACGCCCTAAGCCTGGCCTTTTATGTAGCCCTAGTAATCAGGTGACCCCTTCAGCCAATGGGAACCCTAGCCCTAACACTATCCAATCACAACACTAACCCTAACATCTAGTTTAGATACACCACTGGGTATAACATCCCTTTATTTGGCATTAGCGTGTCTCACAGCCTTTTGTGTCTCATCCCCTATCCTACTTTCTTACAACAAGACCCTACTGTGATGCAGCAACAAATACAACCATTAATTGCATGTGAACATAAACATAATGACAAGCACAAACAAAGTTAAGAAAAAGGCCTCCAATGCCACAAAGGATGTGTGTACATTTTACTCATCCTTCGATACAAGAAAAAAGGGTAAACATCACTTACAACGAAACTTTTACAACGCACTACCATTACAACGCGGTCATTACAACGCAAACTATTACAACGCATTGCGCTGGGGGGCGCTCTAGGATAGGGAATAGGTTAATTTACTATCCAATAACCTTCCCTAGTGTCCACGGGGACTGGAGTTGGAATAGTAAATTAAACTATTCACTATCCAACACCCAAAAGCGCTATGCGTTGTAATGGTATGCGATGTAAAAACCGCGTTGTAAAGACAGGCGTTGTAATAGCCTGCGTGGTAACGTCATATATCCAGAAAAAAGCTATAAACATTCTCCAGGATCCATCACTTTCAGATTATAAAGGATGCATGGCCCATCACAGCGCTGAGAAGTGTCAGATTAGTTCATGTTTTTGTAAATACCCAATCATGTGCAAAAACAGTAATACAACTTTGCAAGGAATAAAAATATTGTGCTAGCTATGAAAACGAACTTTAACACCAAATTTGTAGTTTTGCATTAAAGCAAGATAATTTTGTCCTGAATGAGGGTGGGGCATGGAGTGAAGAGAAGGCATGGGTAATATTATTCCTCCATTACAAGAGCCTTTACTGAATGTTAATGTTCACTTACATACTAGAGCTGTAGCTCGGCAAACATTCCCATGTTCTTCAGAATGCTTGTGCAGTGTGCCTTTTTGTGCACATAACCTTTGAGATACCACAGACCTTTCTAGCTGCTGCAGCTGACCGCATTTTTCGCTCTGCAGAGCCCTCCCTACACAAGGAGCCTGAGAGGCAAAGCATCAATAAGCCAGGCCCAATCATGCGGATTTAACAGATTCCTTTTCTAGATGTGGGGGAGGCGGTGGTCCTTGTGGGAGCCAACGGTGCGCATCACCTCTGGCTATCGAGGGAAAGGATACAGAAGAGAGGGTCGTTCTGCGGGAAGCCTCGAATGAATATTTGATCCCATTGCCAAGGGCCTGATGGAATGGCTGCCCCTCGATTGCCAGTGGAAGCAGGACATTAGTGCCAGGGTTTGGAAGGAGGGGTCCAGATTGATGCAGTTGCACTTGGGTCATGTAGCTGTGGGCCACTTAAAAGAGCCTTTAATCCTGCCCCTCGCTGATTAAACAAGTTTAATCGAGCTTGACAGCAACAGCCGTACATAAATTATCAATAACAATGATAATAACAGTAATACCACTGATGATGAAAGTGGAAAAATAGTATTAGTATTATTCTTATTATTATTCTTATTATTGTTATTAATAATAACAATAACAATAATATTAATAACAACAATAATATTAATAGCCCATAATTATTAATATTCCTATTATTAATAAATAAAGCTTGTTTTTAAGTGACTTGAGACTACAGGTATTGCAGCTTCATAGCACAGAATGTTGCCGGGGGTTACTATTACTGACGCCATTTTGTTCCAATTTTATTGAAGGATGAAAGGCAGGGTTAGACCCACTGGCATTCAAGGTTGTAACATGCAGGCTGCCCATCGTTGGTTCTTTATGAAGTATTTTTTCCTATATGTCTTATCGTCACTTTGTGCTGTACTAGTTTATGAATCTTCAGATATTATTATATGTATTTCTACTAATAGCACTATATTTAATAATTTTGGGGCAGATTTACGAGTTCTGGCGCATCTCTGCAAATCAGCAGGGATGCGCCAGAACAGTTGCGACTCACAATTCCCTCCCTACGCCACCACAAATGCGCCGCATTTACAATGCAGTGTATCGTGGCGCAAGGATAGGGCGATGCGTGTCGCATCCTGTGGTGTAAGGCCGGCGCATTGCTGGAGTCGTGTCGCAACCGCGATGCGGCTCCAGCAATGCTCAGGGGCGCCCTATGCTTAACATGCTACGTCACTCCTTACGCCTGCTTGAAGCAGACGCAGGGTATTGACGCATCTTGGAAGTAAAAGTGACGCAGTGAAATCTACAAGATGCGACGGAACGCCCACCCTGTGCCGGAACGCCCACATGAAACCTACCGCAGGTTTAATTGGCGTGGGGCTTTACAAGATGATGCATCTCCTGAGATGCTTCATGTTGTAAATAAGGCGCAACATGTCGCATGGTTTATGCCCCCGCTGCGTCACAGAAGTGACGCAACAGCAGCGTAAATGTGGCGCAACAGGAGCGTAAATGTGGCGCAAGGGGCTTGTAAATCTGCCCCTTTGTGTGTAGAGGCAAGAATGGCATCACTGCACAGGAATGAAGCGAAGGACTTGCAAAAATGTAGACTATGTAAAAAGTTGAATTGTGCAGCAGGTGGCACTGAAGAGGTCTGTCCAAACAAAACCTCATTAAGCCAACCTGTCTGTTGTAAATATTGTAAAAGGATACCTCCTGACAGGTCATGAAGCACTGTCACAGGCCGTGTGACAATCTTTGCTGGAGTCTACAGATGTGTTAAGGCATGGGGACCCAGCCTTTCAGGGGCCCCCTGAAAGAGCCTGCTCCGTTCTGCAGTGAGGCTTGGCCAGATGACCTTGAATAATGTTTAAACAGATTGTTTTAAATACTGTTTTCCTTTAAATTATGTTTACTGTGGGTGATGCGTGAGAGTCTGATATAGACATTTTGGGGAGAAATGTTTTTATGTTTCATGCAACATTCGTTTCTTTTAGATCAAAACAGAACCTCACATATGAGAAATGGCAAGGTGTCACAGATATTGTTTACAGTGACATTAGTAAGCTGCTGCTGTGTTACAATATTTAAAACACGTCACTATCCCTGAATATTCGATGTAAACACATATCAAATTTGAACGGGTATGCCTGTGCTCTGTCAGTGACCTGGCCAAAGAGGGCATGAAAGAGCTCAATTTGGATCTTTGGATCAAATCATTTTCGAACAGGGGCCCCCAAAATCCTTAAGATGCCCCTGTTCCCCCCACAATGACCCCTTCTTGATAGACTCCCTCACTACCACCCTCCGAGGGTGCCCCTCATCTCTCCATAGCCCCTCTCTCACATGCATTTCATTTGTTTTATAGGGCTACTCATATCAGTGTAGGGTGTCAGAGCACTTTACATCACACATTATAAAGAGACAATGAACCATAAGGGTGTAAATGTTACATAAAACATAGAGGATTACAAGGTGTAGGAATCACGTCTTCCACACTGATAGGATGTATATATTTTAAAAGTGCTTGGTCTGGAGAAGCACAAACTCAGGATTTAAAACATAACACTGTTGTTTGGGTTGGCTTTATTAATAAAAATTTCTTTCTACCCAAATGAGCCCTTTTTAGCAACATTAGGAAAATTAAAGACTGAGGAAAAAAATGTACTGACCTTTACCTTGCAGTTTGCCTGCAGCTCTTTGATGCCAGTCCATAGCTCAGTGTGCTAGCTATGTACAATTGCATCAATTTATGCCCCAATACTAACCAGGCGGCGTTCATAAACCCTACGTTGACTCTGTTGGGGGATTTGCAGCGGGAGACATAATCATGATGGGGGACCTCACCTGGCATTAAGGGACCGACAGCACACACCCACACAGATCCCCCACAGGTAGCTTCCCGAAAAATCTGAAGAAAGCGAATTGAGAAATAGGTCTCATCGCTGCCTGGAGGGAGGCCCACCATCTTCTCCCACATCCATCTTACTTACTCCAGACTAGATTATGTATTCTTGAGTCAGGCCCTGAGTAAATACACCAGAGTAGCTATAATACACCACATCCTCATCTCGGACCACACCCCAGTATCTGTCTCCCTGGAATGGAACAACCTCACGTCCCAATTTATGCGAAAGTTCTTCCCTAACGCGTTGGCCCATGACAAAGAGCTTCGGGACACACTAAGAACGACCATCAGGGAATACTTCCAACTAAACCCCCAAGACACCTCACTTGCCAACAATTGGGATGCATTGAAGGCGGTTGTAAGGGGTCAATGCTTGAACTTGCGGGCTGCCCTCAACAAACAGAAAACCACAGAATGGCTGACACTAGAAGGGGAACTGAGAACCCTAGAACAAGCCTATAAAACTAACCCCACTCTAACCCTCCAAAGAAAAGTCACGGCCATTAAAGGGAAATTAAACGCAATTTACACTAATAGTCAGAACTGACTTTACTACGCCTCAAGCAGAAATCTTATAAGCAAGGCAACCAGGTGGGATTGCATCTACCGCGACAATTAAGAATCAGAAGAGAGAAGGACTATATTGGGAACATACAAGAGCTCTCAGTGGCTCTGATGTGGGAAGACCTAAGGAAAGCGTACATTTTATGGAATTCTACAGTACACTCTACTCAGCAGACCAACCCAACGCACAGACACAACTAGATTATCTTAGCTCAGTGGATCTCCCACAGGTCAATCCATCCCAGAATGAACAAATGGGAGAACCTATAACCGAATAGGAAGTACGTCAGGCAATAGGGACCCTGAAACTACACAAATCCCCTGGCCCAGATGGCCTGACACCACAATTCTACAAAACCGTCAGCGCAGAATGAATCCCCCACTTGACCAGCCTCTTTAACCACATCGTGGACACGAAACAGGTGACTCATACCATGCATGAAGCCTTTATCACAGTGATCCCTAAACAAGGGAAAGATCCACATCACTGCAGTTCCCAATACCCAATAGCACTACTCAATTAAGATGCAAAGTTAAACTTCAAAATACTGGGCACCTGATTAGAGAACATGATGCCGGGTTTTGATCCATCTGGATCAATCCAGCTTCATCAAGGGCAGACAAACCCACAATAATGTATGAAGAGTAATCCTCTTAATAGAGAAGGCTACCACAAAGAAGATTCCCACAGTACCACTTGGCTTAGACGTCGAGAAGGCGTTTGATCGAGTGGATTGATCCTTTTTATTCCAGACCCTCCAGAGATTCGGCTTCTATGAAAAATGTATAGCTATGATCAGTGGCGGCTGGTGACATTTGAAAGTGGTAGGGCGTAAAGGTTTGGGATGTTACCAAACTACCCTAAACTGTCACGAATTAACACGCAATCAAAGTGTGAACAAGCACACCTGCAGGCATGCTGATACAGTCAGTTTACCGCATGCCATTACTCCTCTCAATGGTACCCATTTTATCGACCTCAGAAGAATGAAAGGTTGAGTGGACCCGCCAGGATTTGAACGTGTGACCATGAGGTCAAACAGAGGCCGCATTAGGTCTCTAAGCCAGCAGACCCAGCATAAACATAATGGGGGCTTAGGGGGGCGATTTACAAGTTCGCAATACCGCTCTCAGATGCTACCAGGAAACCCACAATCAAGAAGTAGCAGATTACCCGCATCAGCTACCGCCTCACAATCACTCCACAAGACCGGCAACTCCTGTTCTCCTGATGCACTGGGGGTGCAGCCCTCAGCCTGCAATGCAACCCAAACTCCTGCTGGGTACAAGATGGCATGGCCTCCACCCGCACCTCCCTCTACCCGCAGACAATGCAGCAGCACACCCTGATGCACAGCACACACGTGTGCAGGCCAAGGAGAGAGAAAAGCTTTAAAACCCCACATACGCCACACAGGTGATTTAAAATATGTAAAGCCGGAAACTACATCTCACCCAAGTACCTCATGGGCCCTGCGCCTGAACGCGAGTGCAGCGCCTAGTGGCAAAGCCAATCCATTTTACCCGCTATTTGTCCGAGTATTGGCTTCATTTCAGACAGTAGAGCAGAGGTGTTTTAAGGCATGGGCAAAGAGGGCTCTGCCCCAGGGCCCCAGCATTTCAGAGGGCCCTTCGGTTGCCTCATTAACTGTCTGCTCGAGCAAGCTCTGTTCTGCAAACAGCCCTGCCAACATTGAATGATCCTGAAACATAGAATATTGTAAATACCGTTTTTTCAATGCATTTTTGAAGTCGTTACAGGCATTTTACAGAGAACTGCCGTGTTTATGTTGTTCAACACCATGCAATATCCATGAAAAATTATTTTTAATCGAAACAGGACGTAACACATGAGAAATGTTAGGGGGCAACAAAGATTACATTCATATTAGTGCGCTGCTGCTGCATTACAAGGTCAGAACATAAAGCAGGCCGGGGTACAAGCTTAGACTCAGAATAATAAAATAAATATAAAAAACTTACCTTGGCTTCCCGCGCTGACTCCCGACTCGAGTCCCGAGACTGCTCCCGCCGTCATGGATTTTGAATGACGCCGCTGCGTCTGACGTGGTGTGGGCTCTCGTCACTGAAGGCTGCAGGCAGCCTCCCTCCCCTCCATGGCAGCCGGCGCTGATTGGTTCGGCCGGCTGCCCTAACCGCGTCATTTCTGCTAGTCTGCATCCTGCAGAACGGAGAGTGGGAGGTGGCTTGGGGGAGCGGCTTGCCCACTGTTGCTAATACTGTCTGTTTGGACGCCTCTCAGGCCGTAAAAAAACAGTCAGTATTAACAACAGTGGGCATGCCACTCCCCCAAGCCACTCCCCCCTGCCCTGAGGCTCGAGTAACCAGGAAGCTGACTGCTTTCTCGCCGTGCGAGAAGAGCAGGCAGAAACAAATGGTAGTTATAAATAAATAACTACCATTTGTTTCTGCCTTCTTCTCGCGTGGCGAGAAAGCAGGGGGGGCGGTGCCCAAACGCCCCCATGGAAGAACCGCCACTGGCTATGATTCAGGCTAACTTTGCTGCTCCCAACGCTAGAATATTAATCAATGGGGTGAGCGTGGATTCCTTCTTGCTGGGTAGGGGGACAAGACAGGGGTGCCCGCTCTCCCCACTCATCTTTGTGCTTAGTATTGAACCCTTAGCCGCAAAGAGAAGAGAGAACCTGACGATCAGTGGTATTGACTTTGGTCTTGATGAGCATAAGATCTCACTGTTCGCTGATGACATCTTACTGACACATACCGACCCGCAGCAATCTCTGCCAACTCTTCAGGAGAAGCTGAGATGATTCAAAGAGGTGGCCAGCCTATGCATCAACCTACCCAAGTCCTTTCTCCTTAACCTAACACTATCAGATGCAGAGATGGGAGCCCTAGTGGCTACAATTCCATTCCAGTGGGCAAAGAAAGAACTAATGTACCTAAAATTGACCCCCAGGATCTCAGGACTGTTTGCAGCCAATCACCACCTCTCCTACGTCAATCAAAGGTTAACCTTAAGAGATGCGCGCCTATGTACCTGTCCTGGATTGGTAGAATTAACATTAAAATGGTAGTACTACCAACATTTCTACATCTTTTCCAGAGCTTACCCATCGACCTGGAGCAAGACTTTATACAGGGTGTCCACACACTCCTAAAAGAAATGTATTTGGCAAATTAAAAGACGATGCCTACCCTTTAATCTCCTCCAGAAATCGAAGGATGAGGGGGTACTGGCGCTTCCTGACCTGGCTCTTTATTATAAGGCAGCCCAGCTCCGAGTTATCACCGAGTGGTCCCAACGTGACTCAGACAAACACTGGCTACACATGGACAGGGCAATAACGGGAAGGTTCACATGGAATGTCCTTTGGAAACCGAAGTCGGACCGCCCCGCTAACACCTACATAAGCACCCCCACAAGAACGACCCTTAAAACCTGGGATAACATAGTAAGACAGACTGCATGGATGACATTTCCCTCGCCGTTTACTCCCTTATACTACAACCCGGCCTCTCCACTAGCATTACAGCCAGGGTCCTTTGATGCATGGAGGGAGGGGGGTATGCCTAACTCTATCAGACATTTTTCATTACTGGAATATTCTAAGTTTTGAACATTGTTAATGAGACTTCCACCTTCCTTCCGAACAAAGAATATTTCCAATACCTTCAGCGACACCATTGGGTATTACAACTCGAGATTTGGGAAGCGGCGACCAGGGAACTGACGCCACTAGAATGCTTCGTGAAGGGGGCTGGGACTATCAAGGTGGCTATATCCTTTATATATTCTCTCCTGTTACACACACTACCCTCACGACGACCATGCCACCTTAAATTCTGGGACCGCATACTAGGACATGACATCAAGGATGCACAACTGAAGGCACTATAGAAAGATATAAGGCAGCAGAATCACTCTGTAGGGCAACATGACGCTCACTATAAGATACTCTACAGCTAGTACTTATACCCCACCAAATTAAAAAAGATATTTCCCAACACATCATATCTCTGTTGGAGAGGGTGTGGGCTACTAGGCGATTTTTGTCATATAGTGTGGGATTGCCTGACAATTTTTCCCTTCTGTATCGAAATCCTTGCCCAAATTAAAGAGATTCTGGGTTACCCTATACCAGACACCCCTGACTCTGAACTTCTGGGTCTGCGAGATACATGCCTGAAATAACAAACAGCAGCAGACCGGACCATATTGTGGCTTTGCCTGGGGGTGGCAAAGATGGCAATTGCCACATCCTGGAAAAAGAAAGATGCCCCGGCCCACGCCACAATGGCATGCACGACTGTGGCAAGCAATAACTATGGAACAAATGAGTGACATTTTTAGAGACAACTTTAAAAACTTTTAATATGCTTGGGGGCCCCTGATCAGTTATCTATCTTGAGGACCCCCACTGATTGCCTACCACTCGAGGGTGATAGCACTGCACTTCTTCTAGTCTAACCAGTGAAACTATCCCCACTAGAGTACAAATCATGAGACACATCTCACCACCACATCACCCGAGTCTCCTGTCAGGCCCAGTATTTTCTATCTCTTGTGTCTATCTTGCCTCTTTTTATTTTTATTTTTTCTCCCACTAGCTGTATTACAATGTTAAAGTGTTTTTTCGATTGGATTTCGTTTTACAGGAGGGAGAGGGATAGAGGATGAGGGGAGGGTTCAGTTTGGGGGGAATGTTTCATTAGCATCCCGGTAATACTTGAATACGTACCCAAGGGAGAGAATACCCTGACTATCCGACAAACGCTGTACAAGTATATAGATAACCAGAAGCTATAAAGGGAGATTTTTATTGAATGTATTGCCATGCTTAATGCTTTAAAAATCAATAAAAACAGGTTTGATAAAAAATATATATATATATGTATACATGTATTAAAAAACATATATATATATAGATATCAAACATTGAGCATCTTTAAACAAAGTCATTGTTTGTGGTTTTTCACCTCCTACAGTCACAGTTCTTAATTGAAATCAATGGGCTCCATTAAAGGTTTAATTGAACCTGAAGAAAAGTGTCCAGCACACTGTGGTCATAGAGCGCCATGTTATTCTGAAAATTGTAGGGGTGCATCATAATCATGGGTAGTCAGCACCCGCATATTTAAAGGATTACATTAACGAGTGGCTATTAGAAATGTAGTATTAAAATAGTATATATTAGAGTAATTAGAAATGTATTCATATCATGTTATAGACCAATGTAGTCTTTAATCAGAGTTTGTGCTTTAGGTAATGCATAATGAATTAGTTTACGTATAAGGTGATGCACTAGGATTAAAACGTGCATCATATTAAAGTTGCACGTGTAGGTTTGCTTATTTATGTAACAAATGTAATGCGTTAGATGACTATGAATGTAATACTTATAATACGATTTTAGAAAGGTATGTTTAAATGTGTATAGGCCTGGTCGCGTATAAGTACCAGAAAAGGCCTATTTGTGATCTCTTATGTTAGCTGAATATTGTAGGTCTGAAATGTATTTTTCTTGGGAAGGCTCTTTTTCTTAGTCAAAATGTAGACTGTAGAATTGTGTGCGTGCAAGGTCGATTTCCTCATAGGCTTTCTGTTGCAGGTGCAAGGACACATGTCTCGTTAGGCAGAATAACTCTTTGTTTTAGGAATTAGGATGGTAGGAGAAGGCACCATGGGAGTGAACTGGAATGCAGATATGATACTTTAAGCGGAGAAGGTGCCTGGGACCCGAGGACACTTCAATGGTTTTTGGATGGAGTCAGAGTTTCGATGGAAAATCACTGGAAGGGACAGTACCCCCAAGGGTGGGACAGATGAGGACTAGAGGGGAAGTGAGAAGGAGCATCTGAGAACGAGCTCTTTAGCAATGGCTACTTACCTATGCAAAGTGAGGGTACTTCTGAGGAAGTCTTCACTGCTGACGCCTCTATTCTCTTGCCTGAGAATGATGCTAAGTAGAGACGCCACTTTAGGGTTAGAGTAGGGATAGATTAATAATCTTTTCTTTCTTTTAGGCCAATGCAATCAAAGATTCAAATAGGTACTGTTATTGTTTGCCTAATGCTTTTAGAAATAACTCTGATCATTATTCTGAGTCGTATGAGACTCCTGCGTAGGATTATGTTTGTATTAGTGCCCGTTTATTTTCTTAACCTCTTGCTGAGGTGCTTGTGCGTTCATTTGTTTTTGGCTTTGTAATAAATCTTTAAACCTTACTTCAGTAGTCAGTGCTTCCTTTAAGTCGACTTGATTTGGTCATTGATAAAAATTGGTAATGGAAAGAGTTTCTCCCCTTTACACTTCCTAGCAGATAAAAATGATCCAGTCGTACCGAGGATTCTTAAAGTTGGTAAGCAGGGGTAGAAGATGTATCTAAGAATCCGGCGTTAACTATTGGTAGCAGAGGATGGTTATCTCTAGAGTAAGGGTAGATCTAGATTAGGATAAGAGTTTCCCGAGCCCCATAGAATTCAGGTGATAATTGTCCAGTGGATTGTCGGTGGAGGACGGCTGCATTTCATGGAAACTGACGGAGAGTGACGGTGCGGTGAAAGCAGCAGTTTGTGGGGAAGTGAGTATGAACAGGGTTATGTGTTGTTAGATTGCGGTGTTGTTTAATGTTGTGATGTCTTGCGGAGTTGTAGTACGTGTTGAGTGATTGTGAGATCAGGCTGTGAGCGTGCGCAGCCTTCGAATCTTAGGCTCGACGAGTAGTCTAAGAGACTGTGGTGGAGAAGACACCCAGAGAGTAATTGTCGAACATTGAGAATGGAGTCATGAGGTACCGTTGACTACCTGGACCGAGATAGGGGGAGCGAATGTGTGAGTGCGTGAGTAACTGACGGTGGTCGTAGGTTGCAGTATGTGGAATACTGAGCATTTGTAACCTATCAGCTGAGGTGATTGTACAGTCGCTTCGCGAACAGACAGTTTGTAGATTGAGGTAGACAATTACATGAGACTGTGGATGTACAGTCAGAGAAGTAACTGCTTGAACGTTTGTGGACAAAAAGTTATTTCAGCATATGAATGGGATGCGTGAGTGAGTAAGAGACCAATTGTAAAAGAGGGGAACTGCTGCAAGTGGAGGAAAAGTGACGTTAGAAGGTGCCGCGCTGCGATAGGGCGGTTGGTGTGAAGCCGTGCTGTATTGGTGGATTGTCATCAGAAAGTAAGGGAACGCAGCGAAAGGAAGAAAGTCAACTTCATCATGAAATGTTTTTAAGTTTTACGAGATTTGTGTAGATGAGAAAAAAGGGTGTTTACTCAAGGAGGAGAAGAGGCTCCTCCCGAGGATACCCCAGCTCATTATATGGCTACGAATGTGGGTTTGCATACTATACTTTGGCTCGAAAATTGGTGCAAAATGACAGCAGGAAATGAGGAACTGACCTTTCCCCGGTATGGGACTGTAAGGCTGTCAGAGTGTCTAGTGAAATAAGGGATGGGGTCGTTGTAGCTTTTGTCATAAAGTACCTCTTTATTTCAGGACTTCTTTTGTGTCTGCCTTGTAAGAGGCGTATATACAGGTAAATTAGGGAACAAGAAAAACAACAAAAAATAATGAGAGGTAGGTGCTGTTCGTCAGAGCAGAGCGTCTACTTCTCTTCCTGGGTGTTCTGGATCTGTGGTTCCTGTGACTTCTCCCCCTCGTCAAGCTCCATGGAAGGGCAGAGGTGAAAAGAAGAATGGGACCAGGTTAATCAAACCTGTGCTATTGAAGGACTATAGTGCTACCGTCACCATACGCAGCGTGCGGGGAAAAAAGGGGAGGGTGTGCGGGAAGAGAGGCCGGCAACATCAGTGTTTACCCCTTTTCACCCCACCCACCCCACCAGAATTCTCCCCGTAGTGGCACTTGCCTTGGGCCACGACCTGTCAACAGGGCTGCGGCTTCTGGACCCGGGGCGTCCTCTCCCTTCCTTGGGCCACCGGGTTTGTGCGTCTCGTAGGCTCTTGGGTGGTTCTCCTCCGGGTTTCGCTCCCTCCGCGGCTCCCCTCCTCCTGGAGGCGCCTCCAGTAGCTGGTCCCCTCCTCCGCTCAGCACCTCCAGCAGCTGAACTCCTCCTCCGGTCGGCTCCTCCCACAGATGGTCTTCTCCTCCGCTCGGCTCCTCTGTCAACTGGTCTCCTCCTCCGTTCGTCTCCTCGTCTCCCGCTGATCTCCTGGGCATGTCCTTACAACTCCGCCGCCGTTCTGCCCTCGGTGTTCCGTTTTTATTGCTCGTTTGCCGATCCTGCGCGTCGACGTCAGCACGGAGAGCTAGACCGCTGGCAACTTCCGGTCTGGTTTGGACATCCCGGTTTTCCCCACTTCCGGTTGTCGGCTTCCCGGTCCTTCTCACAGGGACCTTAAGATTGGAAGTGTTGTATCAGTTGAAAATAATCATGGCTTCTTGGCGACCTTTGCCTAGACCAATACAGTTTGAAGCGCTACATGCATGGATTAGGGCGGCACACAAAAGAAAAAGGAACAGGAGTCAGGAAAGAGTGAGAAGGTTGGTCAGAGCATTCCAAGATGCGAAATGGGATGCATTGGAGAAAAGGTAGAGAGTACAAACCATCGAAGAAGACAAGTTGTTCCCACTGATAGTTAAGGAAGGGAACACCCAGAAGAAGAGTAGCGACGAAGATGATAGTGACACAGATGATAGTCTGATAGAAAGGTTATTATCAGAGAGACAACCTCCATACAACCCAGATTCAGTAGGGGAGAAATCAGCACCGACAGAAGGAGCTAGAGTATGGCAAGTCCCACCTAGTGCAGGAATTGTTGGGAGAATTACAACCGGAGGGATGGGAACGCAGGCTCCAGTGAATGTGGAAGCTAGAAGGTTGCCGGATGCCCTTACGGTACCGGTTACCATTGGTCCTATAGTGTCAATGTAAGATCCAAATCAGGTGAGGAATGGAAGTTCATCGCAGTCAGTAGTGGCAGAGGGAACTAGTTCTGGAGGGAATGGTACAGTGAGCGGAATGGTTCACGTACCGAGACCTATAGGATCGAGTACATCATTGCCAGTTACAGCAGACTCGTCAAGGGGACCGATGGATGTGAGGGGGCCGAGGCCAAAATCTTTTGCAGAGTTAAGATCAGATTTGAGAACGTGAGACCAGCCTGCGGAGAATCAGAGTGACAGGATGAAAGGAAGTTGGGACAATGGAAGTACAGAGAGCAGACCAGTCTTTAGGGATACCGTTGAACGGAATAGATGCAGAGAACAGGACAGTGATTGCAGAGAGTCAAGTGGTGCGTCTAGTCGAGGTACTCTGAAAGTGGCCATAAGGGCAAAGATGTTAGATGTAATGAGGTTAAAGGCAGAAGTGGATCGGATAGTTCTGGGAAACTTGCCTTTGGAAAGAGTGGCACTTTATGAACCAGACGAGTTGCTGTTTGTAGCGAAGGATGTGACTCGGAAGGCAAGGTCGGCAAATGAGAAACTAACTGAATTGGCAAACAGATATGAGGTGGATTTGTCAAAAACAAAAATGTTACAGGGGAACCAGAGATCACAGTATAGTGACCAGGATCTGGAAGAGAAGAGGGTTATTGGACGGAAGACTCACAGTTGAGAATTGATCATAGCGATACAAGCATGGAACAGGCTCGACAAGTGGGAAGAAAGATGGTCCAAGAAGAAGAGTACCAGAAGGAGTGTAGCTGAGACACCACCTCCAGGAGGGGGAACGTTAGGAGTAGGGAATTACCCTTTGCGAGAGGTATCTAGTGGAGGGTATGTGCATGTGTCTTGGAGTAGGAGTGATCTAGCAACATTCACAAACACTTTCCCTAATCTGAGGGAGAGGCTAGTTGAGTGGTACAAACAGGTTGATCGTTTTGTTAAGATCTCGAAGGTGTTGTAGATTGACCTGAACACATTGTTTGATATTGTGGTTCAGAGTGATTTGTGGACAGCTTGTAAAGTTGCAATCGAGTGGCCTACTTCTGAGCCAGATAGGGATGCTGTCACGCATGGTCCTTCAGCAATTATCATGAAACAGTATGAATAGGTGATCACATGGCTGAAGTCCAAGATATCGCCACAGGATATTGATTGGGTCAAGATAGATCGAACGGTTTAGGAACCAAAGAAGACGGTGCATGAATACTATGAGAGGCTTTTGCACGTTTTTAAACAGTACAGTCGGCTGGATACTCTAGACCCCAAAGATATGGGACAGTTTCTTTCCAAGTTCATTTTGGGTCTGAGACCTGAGATTTGCCTCATGATCCAACAGCATTTGATCTGCTGGCAAAACAAGCCGGTAGATGAAATATTGCAGTATGCTAGGTATTGCAGCGATGAGGTAGACTCGAAACATAGAAAGCTTAAAGATAAACTGATGTTAGTCCAGATGCAAGTGGCTGAGAAGGGAATCCAGATGCAGATGAATGGAGGAACACTAGGGAGAAAACAGAATGGTCAATACCAAGGAAAGGGAAATTGAGGGGACCCCAAGGTGAGAGTGGATGTGGCGACATTGAAAAAGACCACTGCGTGTCACCTTTGTCACCAGGTCGGATATTGGAGGGGTGAGTGTCCCTTGAACCCAGTATACTGCATTTGCCATTTTACACGTGCTAAATTACATGTTGACCTCGATTCCATGCAATGCTCTGATCTTCGGATCACTGAAAGAATATCGACTGAAAGAATATCGACCATCAAAAATATCGTTGAGAAAATATCGACAGTCAAAATATCGAGTTTCTATCTACAAACAGGTAAGTACAAAAATATCGAGTTAAAAATATCGTTTACAAAAATATAGTTGTAAAAAATATCGTATTTACTAAAAACAGTGTTAAATTAAATTAATATTAATAATTAATTACTAAAATATACTTAAAATTACTTAAATTACCTTATAATAATTAAATAATTAATGAAAGTTAAATAAATATTTTTTTATTTCATATTTATTAAACATATATATATAGTAATAAAATATAATAAAATAATACCCAAAAACTGAAAACTGACCCTGAACCCTAAAAATACCCCTTTATCCAAAAACTGAAAACTGACCCTGAACCCTAAAAATACCCCTTTACCCAAAAACTGAAAACTGACCCTGAACCCTAAAAATACCCCTTTACCCAAAAACTGAAAACTGGCCCTGAACCCTAAAAATACCCCTTTACCCAAAAACTGAAAACTGACCCTGAACCCTAAAAATACCCCTTTACCCAAAAACCCAAAACTGACCCTGAACCCTAAAAATACCCCTTTACCCAAAAACCCAAAACTAACCCTGAACCCTAAAAATACCCCTTTACCCAAAAACCCAAAACTGACCCTGAACCCTAAAAATAAAAACGATATTACTTCACTTACCTTAAAAACGATATTACTTCACTTACCTTAAAAACGATATTTTGGCTCTCGATATTCTGTCCTGTCGATATTTTCTCCAAACGATATTTTGGAGTCGATATTATGTCCAAACGATATTTTGGAGTCGATATTATGTCTGTGTACCCTGATCTTCCATTATGTTGCATCGCACTTCCATTTTGTGCTGCCTTGCCCTGTAGTTACACTTTAGCAGTAACATAAACATGTTTTTCACGAAAACCAGTACAAGTGGGTGCGAGGCATCTTGTGAGGATGCCTCGTGAGGTTATGTTGTACCTTCAGAGTGTTTTTCATGCATTCCATACTTATCTCTAGGACAGAGGGAGGATGGCCGTGCAAATCTCCGAGGCCGGAGATAGGGAAAGGAATGTCTCGTGCCTCAGCACAGCCCAAAGAGAATCTGGCCAGGTGATTCTGGGTGGGGTTGATGCAGAGATGGGGCCGATGCAGAGATGGGGCCAGCACCTGTGAATAGATGGCCTGCTAGAGGCTTCTCGAACAGGTTGATTTAAACTATAAAAAGCGGTGTCTGTGGGGTGGAGCTCAGGAACTCAGTCTTGGAGTGGATGCACTCGCGGGACTACTTTGGTGCCCGAAGAGATTACTCCCTGAGCCCCGATGTACGGGTTCCCGACTTGGTGTTCAGTGCTTGGCCAGGGATGTTGAAGTCTCCGGTGCTGCAAATGAATCTGGTGAGGTGCTTTGTACATTAACTGTTTATATACCTGTATTCACAGTTTCATATTTATGTATATAGTGTGGTGTATTCATTGTTTATTGCCTTTCACTCGGTGCCTAAGAATTTATTAGCTTCAGTGACTTATTGCCTTTGCCTACAATATTAATAAAGCTCATTTTTCACCTCCACAGGAGTGTTGGAGTTTCTGTGTGAGTAAGTGGTGTGCGTAAGTTCAGATTACGCAAGTGGGCAAAGCAATACACCCAGCGAACAAGCTGCAGCTGGAGGGAGAGACAGTGCAGGTGCCTGAAGTGGCAAGCACTGTATTGAGACCAAGATCGATGAAAGGGGTGATGCAGAAACCACAGGTACAAGTTCCCTAGCCACCGAATATCCCGCAAGGGACTCGGACTGACCAGCAGATGCCTCTGTATGATGGGAGCGATGAGTACTATTCAGACCCATTGGCATGTCGGTGCCTGAGGGGGGAGGAAGACTGTAGTCTTGGGGCAGTCTGGGAGGTAGACCAGAGGGGACCATTTGTAGAAGCTGATGTTAATGGTCACCCTACCACCTTTTTGGTTGACACTGATGCTACCCGTTCTACTGTGAGATCTGGAGTAGTCCCCAACCTACCCTTCTCGGGACAATCAATCCAAGTTGTAGGTGTCGCAAACAAGAGAATGACAAACCCATTGACAGAGCCGATTCCTGTGAGAATAGGAACATTCAGAGATAGACATCAGTTTGTGTTGTGCGATTCAAGCCTAGTCTGCCTGCTAGGAAGGGATCATTTGTGCAAGCTCAACTGCACTATCTATTGCACCCCCCAAGGGAGTGGAATTGCAGACTAATGATGATGATGCCACCTTTAAGGGTGCAAATCAGCATTTGTACGTGGAAATGTATCCCGTTGTGACCGTGGAACAACTTCCACTTGATTTGAGAGACTCGGTTACGCAGAAGGTGTGGGACTTCACAGGAGAGGACATTGGACTGATCAAAGGAGTTGAGCCAGTAAAAATTCAGGTTAAGCAAAATGTTGAGTTTCCAAGAACACCCCAGTATAATCTGTCACCATAAACGATTGCAGGGATAAAACCTGTAATTGACTCTATGATTAAGCAGGGAATACTGAAAGAGATAATGGACAGTCCATGCAACTCGCCCATAATGGAATTGCAGAAACCGAGTGGAAAATTTAGGATCATGCAAGACCTGCGCAAGGCCAACAACATAGTTGTTCTATGTTGTCCAGTGGTACCAAATCCATCAGTGATATTGTTTCAGATTCCATGCAAAGCAGAGTGGTTCACTGTGAGTGACCTGTGTCAAGCATTCTTTTCGATACCACTCCATGAAGACAGTCAATTTCTTTTTGCGTTTAAGCCGGAAAACCGTGTGTTAACATGGTGTCGTATTCCTCAAGGGTATACGGAGAGTCCATAGATCTTTATTCAGATTTTGAAGAAGAATCTTGAGAGTCTTGTAATGCCACAGAACTCCGTTCTTGTGTGGTACATAGACGATCTCCGTATTGCGTCTGAAACTGAGGATGCATGCAGGATTGACACCATCGCCCTAATGAATCATTTGGCAGAGAACGGACACAAGGTGTCCCCAAACAAGCTACAGTACTCTCTGAATGAGGTGCAATATTTGGGTCACCGAATAGAGAAATGCAAAAGAAAGGTGTCACCCAATCAGATTGAGGCAATTATGAGTATGGCTGTGCCTACCACACAGAGGGAAGTTAGAATGTTCATAGGGTTGGTTGGCTACTGACGTCAGTGGGTTCCCAACTTCTCTCTGAAAGGAAAGCCTTTACAGAGGCTAACGCACAAGGATGTGAGTGATCCGGTACCATGGGACAACAACTGTATGAAGCTGTTTTTAGAGGTGCGAGATTACCTTTGTTGTGCTCCGCCACTGGGAATGCCTGACTACAACAAGCCTTTCTCATTATTGGGTTGGGAATGAGAAGGTTGTGCATTATCAGTTCTGACTCAAGATCATGGAGGTGTCCGTAGGCCAGTTTCCTATTTCTCAGCTACTTTAGATCCAGTAGCTTCAGTTATGCCCGGATGTCTCAAATCTGTTGCTGCAACAGGTGTCAGCATTGAAAGATGTGAAAGCATTGTTATGGGACATTCTTTAACTGTGTATGTTCCGCATTTTGTTGAACTTTTGATGACAAGGACCAAGACACTACATAAAGGGGGGTTGAACCCATGCAGTCGCGGGGACCTGGGCGTACTATGGTATGTGTATAAAGTGGTCCCCGCAAGGAGAAGGTGTTGAGTACACACACAACCAACCGTAGTTGGTTAACACTTTTCACAAATTCAAAAATTCAAATAGATATGCGTATTGTCATTTATTTTACAATACCACTTTGGAAATATATCCACACAATTTCAAAAAGCCCCAAGGAAGGGAAGTGAAGGACAGGGTGTGCTCAAAGCCGTGTGCAGTCAAGGAAAAATAGACATAATCATAAGAAATGAAAACAATCATATACAATAATGGCATATAACTCAGGCCAAATCTAACAAAAAGAAGCCTCTGTCTTCAAGAACGATTGCAGGGAGGGAGACAGAGGCTTCTTTTTGTTAGATTTGGCCTGAGTTATATGCCATTATTGTATATGATTGTTTTCATTTCTTATGATTATGTCTATTTTTCCTTGACTGCACACGGCTTTGAGCACACCCTGTCCTTCACTTCCCTTCCTTGGGGCTTTTTGAAATTGTGTGGATATATTTCCAAAGTGGTATTGTAAAATAAATGACAATACGCATATCTATTTGAATTTTTGAATTTGTGAAAAGTGTTAACCAACTACGGTTGGTTGTGTGTGTACTCAACACCTTCTCCTTGCGGGGACCCCTTTATACACATACCAAAGGACCAAGACACAGCACCTGACCAATAATAGACTCCCACGCAATGAGCAAGTCATTCTTGCTGCGGAAAATGTGACTCTGAGGAGGTGTTCTGTTTTGAATCCTGCAACGTTGATGCCGTTGCCAAACACATTTGATGAAGATTGTGCGGACCATGACTGTCTCAATGTGACTGAACTTTGCACCAAGCTTAGACCTGACATTGTTGATGAACCCTTGTTTGACCCTGATGAGATTTTCTTTGTTGATGGTTCATGCTTAAGAGACTGTGTCGGTCAGTTGAGAGCAGCGTTTGCTGTATGTACCATTACGGGAGTGGTTGAAGCTGCCTGCCTAGAAGGAGAATACTCGGCTCAGGTAGCTGCAATCATTGCCTTGACTCATGCCTGTTTAGCCGCTGATCAAATTCAAATCACCATTTACACCAACAGCCAGCACGGTTTTGGTGTGGTTTACGACTTTGGACAGCTATGATCACAGAGGGGCTCCATGACATCGTCTGGATCTCCTATTAGAAACGGAGTGTTTGTGAGACTACTATTGGAGGCCTTACAGCGCCCGAGGGAGATTGCTGTTGTGAAATGTACAGCTCATGCGAGGGGAATGGATTTTGTTTCTCTTGGAAATAAATATACTGATGAAGTTACAAGTTTCTGTTCTGAACAAGGTTGCATTTTCACTGGAATGAACTCAAGTGCCTGCAGGAACAGGTTTCAGAACAGGAAAAAAGTGTGTGGATCAAGTCAGGATGTGTGAAAGGGGATGTGGATATTTGGGTTTCGAGTGACGGAAGAGTAGTGTTGCCAGATGACTTGCTGAATTCATGGTGCAGTATATCTAGGAAGAGATGCGAGTGTTCAGACAGATGTGGTACAATCCACGATTTTGCGCAGTGGCTGAAGCTGTATGTCAGAGTTGTGTCACTTGTCAACAAATTAATTGTCGTGCCTGCGTACGAGGACGTGGTTGGCAATCCTCACCTCCAGTTGGTTGGCAGAATCAATGCGCATGCGCGAAGGGCCGAGCATGCGCAGATACATCATTCCCGACATTTAACCACCCCCTTCCCGGCATTGAATGTTTCGCGTTCCGTTCCGGTTCAGAGGTCGTTTGTAGTTCGTGTCCGGGTCACGGTGGTGGCGAGCAGCGGGATCCGTCGGGACTTCGGCGGGCGTCGGGTCGTCTCCTGGCAAGTAAGGTCTATTGAATCGATATCGATGTTGTACGCACCTTTTCATAGAGTGTGAGGTGCGTTTGTCTATTGTCACTCGCGAGTACTTTCACATTGTTTATTAAGCCTCGGCAGCAGTTCCCTGAGCTTCTAAGGGATTGGTTAAGATTGTTTTTTGCAGTTTAGTTGGAGTAGTTTATTTCCACGCAGAGCGTGTTAGATTTAAGGTGATTTTGGAAGACTGTGTTCTTCCCTGTATACTGACCGGGACTAGTGGAGCATTGATACTAGTCCCTGCGTTTAGTTATAGTCCACCTGGAACTAGAGGAGTATTGATTCTAGTTCCAGTCTTTGAGGCTTTCTTTAATCGCATACACAGGTAGGCAGAAAGTTGTATTCTCCTCAATTACATGTGTAGCACAGAGATAGGACATTCACGGTACAATATATTACAGGATACAGAGACTACCATTCCTGGCTACCAGATCTTACAACCCTAAGTACATGTTGCCAGCTCTATTATCTCACCCCCGTAGGTAACTTTCTCGCAATCCTTAACTTTCCTACTACTACACTTAGTAAGCACTACACTAACCATTGTTCTTTGTATTCACATAGGATTCCAGTATTCAGAGAGTTGGTGGCTCCCCAGGAATAACAGCTACTCCTCCGGTGTATGAAGAAACCTGTGTTTTCTTTTTTCCCCCCACTTTCCTTGTTTTGTCTCCCTGTGTTCCCTTGACGGGCATCACTATCCTTGCTCAGTGATATTATTCTGGCAGGTGGTGAATCAATCAGGGGAGGCAGTGGAAAGAGCATCACCTTCCTGGTACTTCTGAGGCAACATTCGTGTCAAGCATTACATTAATGCTGGAAAGAAGACTGTGGTTGCACTTAGTCACATTGGGAGGTCGGGGGAACCTTTCAACAGAATGCAGATGGATTTCATTGAGATGCCTAGGTGCAACAGGTTAAGGTACATTTTGGTGGTGGTATGTGTGCTCTCAAGGTGGGTGGAGGCTTACCCAACACGGAGGTGTAACACACTCACTGTAGCTAAGTTACTATTGAGGGAACTCATATCTAGGTTTGGTTTTCCGAACTCTTTGGAATCGGACAGAGGAACACACTTCCATAGTGAGATCATGAAGATGCTTTGTACTGCATTGAATGTTGACCAGAGACTCTACTGTAGCTACAGACCAGAGGCTTCTGGAATAGTGGAGCAGGTTAATGGGACTTTGAAAGCCTGAATGGCGAAAGTGTGTTCATCCACGTCTTTGAAGTGGTCTTATGCCCTGCCTTATGCCCTGCCTCTGGTGCTTATGAGCATCCACAGTACACCAGATAGGAGAACAGGTCTTTCACCTCATGAGGTTTTGATGGGGGCTGCTATGAGGTTACCAGCAGTGCCATTGACAGCTTTAATAAGATTCACAGATGATCTAATCCTTGACTATTGCAAGGGACTCGCTGATGTGGTCCGTTCTGTGTCTCATCAGGTGCAGGCTCCTGCTGTTCCAGCTTCAAGTGATCTCTGCCACGACCTGAGTCCAGGTGATTGGGTGCTTGTCCGAAAGCATGTGAGAAAGAGCTGCTTGGATGCTCGCTGGAGAGGCCCTACCAGATTATATCGGTAACTAACACTGCAGTGAATTGCGGAGGATTGCCAAATTAGGTGCATGCTTCTCACACCCGCAGAGTTTCAGCACCTTTGGAAGAAACAGCTCCTCTCCCGAATAAAAATCCAGCTGTGGTGGCCGTGCCACAGGAGGGGACACGTCAAGCTGTGAGGGTGGCTGACGAAGCTGGTGGCTCACCAGATCAAGCTGAGGAGGGTCACAACAATAGCGGCACTAAGACTGCATCAGAAGGAGGAAGTTGCTGTGAAGGTGGTCCGGAATCAGACTCAGCAGAAGGAAGTTGTGAGCAGGGTGAGTGAGAAGAGAGCAGAAGAACAAGAAGCACAGAGGAAGCGTGGCCTGAGAGGCAGAGGGGATTGAATCTGCGACTGGTTTCATAGAGAGATCTTGCTCCTGTGTCTGAAGACTCTGAATCAGAAGAAGGTGAAGAAGGGCAAGCTCGTGGAGGTCTGAGAAGATCAAGACGGACTAGAGTGCCTTGTCAGAGATACGCAACTCCAGAGTGGTCATACGTTGTGACTGATGCCATGAGTGCTGAGTTCCGGGAGGCTGAGGGCAGTGACAGTGATCAGTAATAGTCCTAACGTGAAAATAGACGTGGTGTTGTTGGTGCCAGGACTTGAAATCGAAGGAATACTGACCATCACGGTTCCGAATCCCCCGGTGCTCAGCAGAATTCGTAATCTGATTTTGAATAGACTGGTATTTCCTACGTTTGGCTTTGAAGCTCCGTCTCACGAAATAATTGTTCTTCGTCTTGAACTTTTGCAGCATGTTCTAGAGGCAATTGGAGCAAATCTTATTTTGGATTAAAGAGACTTTGTTGTAAAAAAAACTAAAGTAGATAACCTAGGTCCGAATGGAAGAAGAAGAAACTTAGGGACTTCTCGTAGAGAAAGGAGAAGGGTTAAGGATGTCTTTTGTACTGTGTAAATAAGGAACTGAAATAGAAAAAAAGGTGACTTCCAGCTTTCCAAAGTGTTGTTCGAACTGGTTCACAAGCAACCGAAGGAAGAGAAAAGAGACTTTTGAGTGTACGTTGCTGAACTGAGAACGTTGAGAACTTTCCTGAGACCATGTAGGCTGGAAATCCAAATCGTAAATCTAAATGTATAGTAGGTACACTTGTAGGTGGAGTGATAGTTTTCATAATCCTAGTAGTTGTAGTTTCGTATTTAGTACCACATGAGCAGGCAGTGGAGGTACAGGGAACACCTACACCTACCACTCCTAGCCAGAAAGAGGTCAAAATAGGAGATGAAAGAGCTTTGCTGTTAGAGGAGAGTCCTAGGTTTCACATAGATCTTTCTAGAAGTGACTTCAAACTTAATGCGTATGCTAAGTTGTTATATGAATATATTGATGCAATGAATGCGAAACACTGTTATGTGTGTATGCAGTTGCCTGCTGCAGTGGACGAGGGTATTCGATATCATCATCTTCCACTGACATATGGTATTTCATGTAGTTTGTTGCTTAGCATCTTTTATGGACGAGGCCAGTTTGAGTATTTCTTTTCCAATTATGATGCAGTGCTTCCTGAGATACCAGCTTATAAGCATTTGAATAAGTATGATTATTATAAAACGGAAGCTAGGCTTGGAAAGTATTTTATACCGTCTTTAGAGTTAAATACAGCGTATGCCCACCGACATAACTTGATGTATTTATTATCAGATGTAGAGAAAAAGTTTGTAGATCAGGTAGAAGATAGATACAGAAAACAAACACACTTATGAGATTCAGGAGAAGGTAGGGTGGATTGGACAGATGAAGAGAAGTTACACAAAATGAAAGGGAACTATGGTCTAATAGCATTTGACAAGGAGCAGAGAGGGAAGTTGTGTATAAGGCGTCACCAAACTTATTATAAGAATGTTCCCGTGGGTCAGACCACATGTGATCATGTCTTCACTTTAGAAGATTCCACAAAGGACTTTTTGCCTTTTTGAGGTTCTGTGCAAGTGATACCGACTGTGTATTAAGTGTGTGGAAAGAATGCTTATATGAGATTGCCTGCAAAGTGGTATGGAACGTGTTATTTAGCAATCATTTTTCCTAAAATTTATCATGCCGAAGATTTGGAGCTTCTAGAAGGAGGAAAGCATTCAAGAGTAAAAAGAAGTGAGAGTGCAGGAGCAGTAGTTGGAGATATTTTTGGAGCAGTAATACCAGGTTTATGAGTGATTCTGAATGATATGAAAATTAGAAGGCTGGCGACTGTGGTTGATGAGTTGTCAATGAATACAGCTAAGTCCCTGGTACTGGTCGAAGGTGAGATGTTGTCGATAAGGACTATGGTTTTGCAGAATCGTCATGCATTAGATGTCCTTTTAGCAAAAGAGGGCGTAGTCTGTAAACTTTTGAAAGTTCAAGAGTGTTGTACTTATATACCAGATAACAGCAAGGTTCTTGGGAAATATATAGGGATCTGACTGAAGAAGCCGTTTGGGAAAAAGTGGGCAAAGGATTTAGTCAGGTGGGAGGTTGGTTTCCCAATTTGGGAAAGGGTTTCCTTGGCTATGTGACAAAACCTCTCAATATAGTTGTGGTTTGTGTGAATCTTCATTGAGAGAGCAAGAGAGGAGGACAGTTAATATGAGAATCTTAAAAACATGGAGAGGCTCAGACGAGGTAGAATGGCAACAAGTTCTGTTTAGGTCGGTTCTTTCTCCAAGGAAGGTGTGATTTTGGTGATGACACTAGTCATCAAAGGGGGGGAACTGATAGAGCGCCATGTTATTCTGAAATTTGTAGGGGTGCATCATAATCATGGGTAGTCAGCACCCGCATATTTATAGGATTACATTAACCTGTGGCTATTAGAAATGTTGTATTAAAATAGTATATATCAGAGTAATTAGAAATGTATTCATATCATGTTAAAGACTAATGTAGTGTTTAATCAGAGTATGTGCTTTAGGTAATGCATAATGGATTAGTTCACGTATAAGGTGATGCACTAGGATTAAAACATGCGCCATATTAAAGTTGCACGTGTTGGTTTGCTTATTTATGTAACAAATGTAATGCGTTAGATGACTATGAATGTAATACTTATAATACGATTTTAGAAATGTATGCTTAAACGTGTAAAGGCCTGGTCGTGTATAAGTACCAGAAAAGGCCTATTTGTGATTTCTTATGTTAGCTAAATATTGTAGGTCTGAAATGTATTTTCCTTGGGAAGGCTCTTTTTCTTAGTCGAAATGTAGACTGTAGAATTGTGTGCGTGCAAGGTCGATTTGCTCATAGGCTTTCTGTTGCAGGTGCAAGGACACATGTCTCGTTAGGCAGAATAACTCTTTGTTTTAGGAGTTAGGATGGTTGGAGAAGGCGCCATGGGAGTGAACTGGAATGCAGATATAAGTGGAGAAGGTGCCTGGGCCCCAAGGACACTTCAACGGTTTTTGGATGGAGTCAGAGTTCCGATGAAAAATCAGTGGAAGAAGACCTGCCCGAAGGAGGTGTGTGAAGGGCGTGTTTTACTGTGTTAGGATTTTGTATTAGGGACTGTACTCTCGAGGGTGGGGCAGATGAGGACTAGAGGGGACGCGAGAAGGAGCATCTTAGAACGAGCTCTGTAGCATTGGCTACTTACCTATGCAAAGTGAGTGTACTTCTGTGGAAGTCTTCACTGCTGACACCTCTATTCTCTTGCCTGAGAACGATGCTAAGTAGGGATGCCATTTTAGGGTTAGAGTAGGGATAGATTAATCATCTTTTCTTTCTTTCTTTTAGGCCAATGCAATCAAAGATTCAAATAGGTACTGTTATCGTTTGCCTAATGCTTTTAGAAATAACTCCGATCATTATTCTGAGTCTTATGAGACTCCTGCGTAGGATTATGTTTGTATTAGTGCCCGTTTATTTTCTTATCCTCTTGCTGAGGTGCTTGTACTCTCAGTTGTTTTTGGCTTTGTAATAAATCTTTAAATCTTACTTTAGTAGTCAGTAATTCCTTTAAGTCCACTGGATTTGGTAATTGATAAAAATTGTTAATAGAAAGAGTTTCTCCCCTTTACACTTCTTAGCAAATAAAAATGATCCAGTCGGCCAAGGATTCTTAAAGTTGGTAAGCAAGGGTTAGAAAATGTAGGTAAGAATCGGGCGTTAATAGTGGTGATGGGTGTAATGATGAGTCATAAGTAACTGGTTACAAGGGTTGGAAAGCAAGAGCATGAGCTAGAGATTCCCCCTAACTACCACAGTAAATCTCCCTTTTGAAGTGTCCTATAAGGAACTGGTATTTGGGACGCCCTTAACACCCCCCTTTCAAATACCAATTCTTAATAGTTTCCTAAACCAATTCAGCGATTCCCAAAACCTTATCCATAGCGTTGAGTGGGCATTGTACATTTTAAAAAGAGTTTTCGCGATTGCAAACCTGCTGATTTACCAAATAAGAGGGTTTGTAAATGAGGTTAGTAAACGAGGCTCATTGTCTCAGAGAGGTTTTGCCAAATATTTGACCTATGAGTGGGATAAAGATATTCTTGCAAGAGGTGTGGAAAAGCAAGAAGATAAACATTGTCTATTAAAGACTATGGCCATGATCAGGAACTCGGCTAGTAAGGGCAGAGCTGGTAAACCATCCCCAGCAGGCATTAGGCTCACACTTTCTTTAACCTGTCTCTAGCAGCAAAAAGTTGCTGAAGGTATCTTCAATTAATACCAGGAAGTGTGTGGTATCATTTGCTCATATCTCTTCTTCATTGATGGAGTTCCTGGTAATAACCAAAGAAACAGATTAACTGATATTTTTTCTGATCCTATCAGTTCCCCAAAAGATACAATTAGGCTTAAATGCAAACCTTGATTTATTTTTTTGTGTCTTGTCTGTGCAAATGACAGAGTGTGTGGTATTCTGTGCATGTGTCTTGGAAGGAGTGACCCTTAAGACTGTTGAATGTATGATGCAGATGGGGTGTGCTGTAGAGATGTTCTGAAACAACTGAAGTTTAAACTTGTAGAATAAATTCAGAGAAAGCATAGAGTGGACGTGTTGTGATGAATTATCATACTGTATTTATTTATACCGAAACATACTCTTGTTCCATTTCATCTTACGTTCTTGGACGTCGTTTCTGACAACTTCCTGTAGGTCACACCCAGGCACACTAGGTTTTCATGCGGGCAGATAAAATGACAGTCAATTTTGTTAAACATACTATTTTTCAACTAGAGCTGAAACAAACTAGGTCAAACAAGCATTGACAAAGCCAATAGTGTTCGTTTTAGTGTGGTAATCCTTGCAAACACAGGCATCCACGAATGTGTTGGTGGTGGTGATGGCAATGCGATGCTGGCTGTAATTGTGATCATCGTGCGGGTGAGAATGGTGATGTTGGTAAGTGTGGTTCTGGGTGTAATGCTGGTAATGTGGAATGTGGTAATGATGGCAGTGCTAATAATGGTAATGGTTTTAATGTCAATTCAATGGTGCTGGTGATATTCGTAGTTGTGGTAGTAATGGCGGTGGTGGTAATTGTGGTGGTTATGATAATGGTGGTTATGGTGGCGGCGGCAATGGTGTAGTAGTAGAGAGACAGAGAGAAGAGAGCCATCCCTTCTGAGACTGCTTGAGGGGACAAAGTCAGAGAACACATAGGAATGCCTGCAAAAGCAAGCATCTGGGTGTGAGTCCACGAAGAGGACCCAGGCTGGGTGCTGATTTGTACCCAAGGGCCCGGAAAGAGTGGAATGCGCCACCATCATGGGACCTGCCAGACATGCTAAAGGTGTAAGCTGTGGCCCAGCATTAGAAGAGCTGTCCTCACATTAACGAAGAGGGTGGGATGGCCACCTTGGTGTCAGGCTGGCCCCATGAGGAAACACAGAAAAAATTAGGTGGCTGTCCCAAGGGCGCCGGGGTAACAGGGCCTTCGGTAACGGTAGGGGGACCAACGGGGAGCTTTGGAGTGAACAGAAACACCGGCTCCTTGAGTAAGGGTTTAAGAGAGGGTTTTATTGGAATGTAAGTCTTTCTTTGTAGGGCCGCCGCTCGTTCCCTTGAATGAGCTGCAGGATCTGACTGGACGGTGACCAGCTCCAGCGTGCTGTCTGTGCTTTCCAGTACAGGGCTGTGGCTGTTGCACTCCGGCCTGAGGACATCTTTCTCCCAGCTGTCCTTGCTCCGGGGCAGAAAGAAAAGGAAAACCGGATCAGTGGAGGGTAGGACCGACAGACAGGTAGAGAGGGCCAGGGGTGAGGGAAACCAGTGACAGTGCCGTTCCAACAGTGCTCTGCACAACTCGTGAGGGTAGAGTGCACGTGAAGGAAAGTACGGGGTAGCTATACAAGGGGGCTTTACACTTTATACACGGGGCTCGTTCTTCCTCCCCACCCAGCCCGCCATAAGGCCCCGTACCTCTTGTAGCCACGCTCCTCCCGTGGGAACGTGGCGGGGCGAAACGCGGACACGTTGGCCTCCTGGCTTCTGGACGTTCGGCTCTCCGTCCTCCTCGGTCTCCTCGCGGTCTCGTCCTCCTCGCACTCCGTCTCCTTCTCCCACCTTCTCCTGGGAAACGCCGTCCGACGCCTCTCTCCAGCTTCCTCCTTTTTGCGTCCCGCCGCTGTTGAGGGGCGTGGTCTCTTCCTCACTGTCCGGATCCTTAAAGGGACCGTGTGTGGGGATGGTCGCCGGCCATCCGGACTCCGGGTCTTCCACCCACAGGCACTCTGGTAGCTGTAGGGACAAGGGGCAAGGTGAGAGGGGGTGGCGGACCACCAGTCTGTTGTCCCATTTGTGTCCAGTCCGCACACCCTGTCACAGTGGCCATAAGACGACTAAGCTTGCACACAAGTCCTAACAAAACATTAAAAAAAAGTTTTTGCAAAACCAATAGGTCTGTGGTCTGGTTTCAATGTGACAATGTAGTTAAAGAGCCATTGACACATGCTGTTCATTGAATTACACTCTAAAATGCTCATTATCGACGCAGTGGGCAGCCATGAAGGCGGTGATCCGAGGGGAATTTATAGCCCTCTCTTCGGCAGAGAATAGAGACAGACAACGTAAACGGAACGAGCTTACGCAGAGGGTGCAGGAGCTAGAGCAAATGCATCAGCGAACAGGGGCACCTAGAATATGGAAACAACTTAAAGTAGCCAGACACCTCCTGACAGCACTAGATGTGGATCGGGCGGAATACGCAGCCCTTCGGCTGCAACATGCCTATTACACGGGAGGGGACAGATGTGGCCGGTTATTGGCAAGCAGGCTCCGAGTCATGCACCAACAACAGATAGTGAAAGAACTCTCCTGCCCCGACGTGTCTACGGTCACGGATGACGCAGAGATCGCGGAAACGTTTCGAGAATTTTATGCGACTCTTTATACCAGTGACCCTCTGGAAAGCCAGGCAGCGGCCGAATATCTGCACTCTGTCACACTTCCCTCTCTAGCACCCTCGCAAACAGAATACCTCGACAGGGATATCCGCATTGAGGAAGTGATCTCTGCCATAGCCAAACTTAAGCCGGGGAAAGCCCCGGGACCGGATGGCTTTACGGCCCTTTTTTACAAAACATTCTGCACCACATTAGCGCCGATTCTCACCCATCTTTTTAACACCTTCTCGGAACCCGGTGCCATCCCCCATGACCTTCTGCGTGCGTCCCTCTCAGTCATCCCAAAACCTGGGAAAGACAGAACCAAATGCAGATCATACAGGCCCATCTCATTACTTAACGTAGACCTCAAATTGTACACGAGCATCCTAGCGGCTCGACTGGGCCCCCACCTACCAGGACTAATAGACCCAGATCAAGCGGGATTCATCCCAGACCGCCAAACGGTGGATCACACCAAGAGGGTTACCCACCTCATAGAAAAGACTTCCCGAATCCCCAGAGAATGTATGATGCTGGCGGTAGACGCCGAGAAGGCGTTCGATCGGGTTCACTGGCCATACCTAGAGATGGTCCTGAAGAAAATCGGCATCGGGGAGAAATTCTGCACCTTCATTTTTAATTGCTATAAATTCCCTACGGAAGTGGTCCGAGTAAACGGCTATAGCTCACGGAGCTTTGACATCGAGAGAGGCACGAGGCAGGGATGCCCGCTGTCGCCCCTGCTCTTTGCTTTATATATGGAGCCGTTCGCTCAGAGGATTCGACAAAACAAAACAGCGACGGGGATAAAGTTTGGTGGCTACACGCACACCATTAGCCTCTACGCAGACGACGTCTTGCTTACGCTTGACAATCCACAGACGGCCCTGCCTGCATGCATGGCGGAAATAGATGCCTTTGCGGCGGTGGCCGGATTCAAAATGAATACGGACAAATCGATGGCCCTCGATCTCTCCCTGAGACCCCCTACAAAGACATACCTGCAGACCCTCTTTCCCCTCCAGTGGTCGGCGGATGCGGTGCCTTATCTGGGGATCCAGTTGACCCCCGCACTCCCCACTATGACAGCAATCAACTATAATACACTTCAAAAGAAAATACGCAAGGAGCTGGGCCGATGGAAAAGCCTCCCCCTCTCTTGGCTGGGCAGAATAGCGGCGGTCAAAATGACCGTTTTGCCCCAAATCCTGTACCTCTTTAGGGCACTACCGCTCCAGCCTCCAGCAGGTTGGATTCGGCAAACACAGACTGACCTCGCCCGCTTCATTTGGCAAGGTCGGAAGCCGAGAATGAAGGGGGCACTGACCACTTTGGCTCCTGAAGCAGGGGGACTGGGAATACCGGACCTGCACAAATACTTCCAGGCAGCGCAACTACGCTATCTGGTGGAATGGAGCAAGTGGGAGTCAGAAAAACACTGGCTATTCCAGGATCAAGCAGTGGCAGGGTGCCCGCTTCAGGAAATCCCCTTCCTCAGTAAAGCCTCCCGACCGGCTAATCTTTACGCTTCATTCGTCACGCGGGTCCCACTAAAAGTGTGGGATGCCACTAACATTGTACATGAACTCACCACCTTTCCCTCCCCGCTTACGCCCCTGGTCGATAACCCGGACTTCACCCCGGGCATGGCCAAGGGAGCCTACGCCCATTGGCGACAGGCGGGATGTCGCTGCCTCTGTCACATCTATGGCCCAGATGGTGTGCTCCCCTTTCCACTCTTCAGACAGGAATATAACTTCCCCGAGACGGAGCGGATGCGCTACCTCCAAGTCCGCCACTGGGCGCTCCAGCCACAGGTGAGGGAGACAGCAGACAGGAACTTTCAGCCATACGAGAGATGGCTCCTATCCCGCACCTCAGACACCAAATTAATATCTGATCTTTACAAATTCCTACAACCACAAACAGCTCATCTTTATCATCCGGGCAGGGAACGTTGGGAGCGAGAGCTGGGCAGGACACTGAGCCACAAAGAATGGGACCAGATCTCCTATAGGGCGCGCCACTCGGCATACCACACCGGACTTACAGAGACATTAACTAAGGTATCCACATACTGGTACTACACCCTGGAGCGGATACATGAGATGGACCACAGTAAAGATAAAAATTGCTGGAGGGGCTGCGGACACACAGGCACGCTACTGCACATCTTGTGGGACTGTCCTCTGATACAACCGTACTGGACACAGGTGATAGACGACATTGACACGCACTTCCACACAGAATTGCCTCGCTTTCCTGCCCACACCATCCTAGGGCTCCCTAACCCCCTGACGTACCCTCTGCGCTCACGCAGGGGACGCCAAATGGCCATCGTCCTAGGCTCTGCGATACAGAATATCCTAGTGCACTGGCGCACCACAACGGTCCCTTCCACTATGGGATGGCTTCATAGGCTGTGGTGTGTGTTGGGGATGGAGAAGATGTCACTTATTTTAGCCGGGGACATAGATCGATACGATGGGCTTTGGCAGCCCTTCCGCTCACTATTGGTTACTGAATTCAGAGAACTTACCTGCCCAAGGTATCTCCGCTTGTTGAGACTCACCGGACCCGAGGGGGAGGCCTCCTGAGGGGGGGACGGAGGATGTATACATCAAGATCTGGCGAGAGGAAACTGGGAGGGACAGATTCGAGCACTGGACGGGGGGGCGAGGGGAGGGAAGGGCAAGGGGGGTTTGGGGAGTGGGAGGGGGGTTTCCATTTGGTTGGCACTATGTAGCACCCCTTGTATGTCAATGTCGCCATGAGTTGGAAGGGGATTGGACTGATATGCTTACCCTATTAAGGGTTCTCTTTGCCTTTCAAACGTTAATGATTGCTGTTGGCTGTACAACATTCGCGCTGACTAACTTGTTTTCCAGGTGCAGAATTCAAATAAAAAGATTTAAACCTAAAATGCTCATTATAACATTAAAGAATTCTTTTTAGATTTGCAAATGCTGGTAATAATTATCAAAAAATGACTGCTTTCTCTATAGCATGAATATAGAAGACTAAGGGCCTGATTACGATGGCGGACAGACCGCAACTGACTACTCGTCGGTTGCGGTCTGACCGCCATCTGCTGCTGCAGTCTGACCGACACATTACAATGCGTGCGGTCGGAGGCAGCTGGCGTAGGGACCATCCTACGCTTACCCTTTTCCCTTTCTTTTTTTCGGAAACTATTCATAATCCCTTACTGCCGCCGGGATTATGATGTTGGTTTCCGAGAGTCATTCCATGTCGGTCTTTCCAACATGGAAAGGCTGTCAGAAAGCGACATTGGGGGCACCTAGCAGGGTCTCCTTCCCTCCTGGCCCCCCACATTTGGGCCTGGAGGTCACTTAAGGTGCCCCCTAAACATCTGAGCACCGTGAGGCAGGCTCCGTAAGGGACCTGCCACACGGTGCAGTCATGTTTGAAAAAATCTATTTTTCAATGGAACTTGGGCTGCGGGCCTTTTCCGCCCGACACACAAGCTTCAATTGAAAAATGGATGTTTCCGACCGCCCTATGGGCGGTTACATTCCAATTGGTATGTCGGAACCGCCAACCTCGTAATAAGCCCCTAAAAATTAAATGAGGCTAACAGGGTGATTTTTGAGTGACTATTTCAAATATAACATAGTCCTCCAACAATGCCAACAGAAGAACCTCATACAAGACAGAATGATACACCACACAGCCAACACCCTGAGATGAGAGAGAATAGCCCTCTGGGCACAGCCAAGGCCCACTGTATTTATATTTGAAAGAAATGGTAACAGATAGCTGCACTGTCAAGCCAGACCTAAAACTACTAATACCATACAATAAAATACAAAAATGTATTGTTTTCTGTAAATAATGTTAGCATTACATGAAGAAATGAATGGGTGATAATTGAGTCCCATCGGGGGTAAATATCCAACATATATGAGAGAGAACTTGGACGTTGTAATACATTGACTTTGTATGTTTCAAAGAATTAGCAGCAAAACGTCTGTCTGCCAGACAGCTAAACTGTCTGTGGGCAGACTTAAGAAAAAATGGCAGCCAGATGGAGAGTGAATAATGCTTATTTGCTTTCTGCACTAACCCAAGACATACTCAGCGACAATCAGATCATCCAAGGAGGTGAAAGAAAAATCAAACGTGTAGCCTGTTTTGACAGGGAGTTAATTTTGATAACATGCTTGCGTTTGCCCAGCGGTGGATGGATGGTTTGCTCACAGCGGGAAGCAAGCGCCTGGGGAAATGATTTATCTTGGCTAGATTTGCATCCGATGGCCTGGCACTCGGCTGGCAATCATGACGCAGGAAGAATAGATGGCAGCAGCCAGGTAATTGCTTTCTGCACTATGGTTTTGACCTGCCCTGTAAAAAACACGGGGTGGACACGTCCGTGGAGAATCGAAGGAGCCGGTAATTATTATTTTTTGGGGGGGGGGGGGGGGGGGGGGGGGGGTCTGGGAAGATGTAAACTCTGGGCTGGTATGAGTAAAGTATCTTTGCCACCTGAATATAGTTCTGCCCGCGGGCCTACAGAATGTCAACATCGAATAATCCATAAAGTGGTAAGCCTGAGGAGTTGATGCAGATAAATAAAGACATCTCGTTCTGGAAGCCCGAGTATTGTATTGTATGGATGAATGGAATTAATTTGAGGGAACGGAAACATCTGAGCAACTCCACTAAATATCACTTTAAGGGGGTACTACATAGAAATATTAAGGAAAGATTCATCTCCCATTATGATCCACACTTGCACACCGCCCCCCGATGCCTTTTATAAAAGACATGTGTTCGCTCTCTCAAAGATGCCCAATAAAATAAACACAGACTATGTTGCCCTTTCTGAAGTTTATTAGTGTTACGACTTTCACAATTTTTTTAAATTAATCAACTAAATGGCTGATATCAAACATCCCCAAAATAAGGCAACGAAGAAAGAGGTGGTATTATGCTGTAGAAAAGATCAGACATTTCGTATATATATATATATATATATATATATATATATATATATAACTGCACACAGCAAAGCCTCCTGTAACCCTTTATCATGATGTTTTACACCGGATCCAAGGCAAATGCAAGGACTGAATCTATATGCTGTTGGGGGGAAAAAACCTACTCCCTTTGCATTTCCCAATATCACCGTTACTGGGCTGCTGTTTGCCAGCGGGGACTACAGGTCCCAGACACCTTTGCTGCCCCAGAGGCGGGGCCAGGATACAGTGCAGCGCTACAGGGCGCCTTCAGTTTTCCTGTGGCGCCGGACGCGGCTGGATGAAGCGTGGCCAACCCCCTAATAAGTAACCTCCAGCTGGGGTGAGTGCACCTCCGTTAAAATCCATATTCTAATGTCCGGTACCCAATCATTTGGTATTGTTTCCGGTTTGGCCAGTATGCACGTTTGGTAAGGCTGTATTACTAGATGAGTTGTACTGTGGGAATGCCTGGAAAGTTTTTTCTGTCGTTTCGTCGTAATTTAACCAGCACGCCATTAAGTTGTTGGACGTAAGGCCTTGGCCTTTTCTAGCAGTTTTTTTTACTAAGGTTATGGGGTCATTGACTCATTTTATCATTTTCTGCGAAAAAGCCATAGGCAAAAGGAAAGGGGCTGGGTATTCTTTAGCTGTTTCCCCTCAACCACCTCAAACGATCGGATGTTGCAGAGAGCTATATTATATATTCTCTACTTAAATCCAACTCTCAGAGAGGCGACTGTCCCTGGGAACCAGATCTGGTTTGCCTTTGCCCCTATTGTCCAACACTCATGACGTAAACCCTTTTACCACCATAGTTAAGGCAGGCTCTCCTGACCTGGGAAGTGGTAATTTAGGAGCACAAAGTCCATTCAATTCCATGCGTCCCCCTGTGGGGAGCCAGGAGGTGTATTGTAAGACCCCGGTTAACACCAAGAGGTCTAAATGACTGGTCGGAGCAAAGTCTTTGAGTATGGCACACAAGTTTGGTTCATCCCTGATTGCTACATTTCGCGAGCAGCCCATTGGACCAGGATTGACACTGAGTGCTGACTTACACCCTCCCTGGACGGCTCAGATTCTAGCAGAGCTGTTGGTTAATGTCAAGGACCTTTTGACTCAGGACTTGGCCCTATCGTGTTGCGTCTTACAGCGATAGAGAAAAGTCTTGATACTAGATAGGTTAAAACCGGTTCTCTGTGCTTGAAGCGGTTGATTGATTTATGAATCCCGGGGGCACGACAGTCATATCGGGCCTGATGTAACTACGCTTGGATGTTGTTTGGAAGAATCACTGCGTGAGGGAGAGGGGTGCATGGTACTTTCAGTATCAGAGATTGATGATGCTAGGAGTCAAGTTGGTAGCATCCTTGATCTCCTGAACTATGATGGGGGTGCAATAAAGTCAACACAGGGTTTCTCCACTGGATTTCTCCTGCCCTTTTGATGGGGCAAGACCACCACATAGCCTAGCTGGTAGATGTAGTGGGGGACCAAAGCAATCTCATAATTATATGTTCATGTGTCTATATGAACCCCACCATAGTAACAGTGACGGAGGGGGAGGGACTTTAGAGAGGGTATCACCTACTGATTACTCTCCTTACAATTCTGGAACAAGTATAAGGGAAGGGTCTACTGAGGGGGTAGGCACTATTGAACCTACTGTGCCGATTAGGATACTCTAATGGAACATAGCAAGGTTGGGTTCCAAGCTTTACTGTACAGACTGGGCCCTTTTTATAGATAAGCAAGACCTTTGTCTCTTCCAGGAGACATGGCTCCTCAAATCCGCTCACTGACTGATTATGCTAATTTTACCAAGGCTGCAATTAATAAGGGCAAAGGTAGGCCATCCAGGGGTCTTATGACGTGAGTGAGTTCCACACTTGGGTGTATAGCCAATGATGTCACAATCAACTCTAGTGATATTTGTTAAACTTACATTCTCACTGTCATTGGTTGTGTCCATCTATAATGTTTAGTCCAGGTTTGTGGGAAATAAAAGGGGATCCCCAACCATTGACGTATTGTCCACACATTTAGCTTCCTTATCATAAGAAGTGTATACAATTGTGGGTGGCGATTTGAATTGTCAATTTGAGCCCCTTGACAAAAGCATTATTAATCTTGCTGAAAAGGAGGATGGAGTTCTATTCCAGAATTATATATTCCCCAATAAAAAAAATGGTCCCCCCCGCCCTAAAATTAAACGCCCTAGTCTTAAAACACAGTATTTGTGCTTGTAATGGTAGAACCCCCTCTGATAAAGATGCAAACCACATATATAATCACACTCATCGTACCAGTCTAATTGATTATTTGTTGTGAGATGTAGGACTGTGAAATACCTTATGGGCCTGGTAGTTAGATCTAGGCATGATAGTGACCACAATGCCCTAAATCTCACTATGGATCTCCCGAAGTGTAGGGGTTAAATGCGGTACTTTGGCGCAGTCCCAAGAGCTGGTTGGTTCAATCTACAAACTGGTGGAGGCAGCTCTGAGGCATTTGCTTAGTCTGGATTTGACCTTTGTATCTGGTGTGTACCCTCTGGTGTTGATAGGGGAATCCCACAGAATTTTGTTTGAGGGCTTCAGGAATTTATTTACTAAGGAAGTGAAGCCTGTGGTTGGTAGAAGTAATCAACCCACCTATTTTAATTGATCAGGTAGAGTTGCAAAATCAGATCTTATTATTTCGATAAAACAACAGGACAGAAGTCTGATTTCATTAAGGAGGGTGACGTTTAAGAATAACATCGCAGAAGCTAAAAGGGAATGGAACAAAAGGAAGTGGGAAGACTTATTCTGCAAAAGAGGGTGACCAACTTACTTTTTGGAAGATAGTAGGTTCTGGGAATAAGGCGGGCTATTGTCCCATCCAGCTGCTGACTGGATAGAGCATTTCTCTGGTTTGTACCTGGGGGCGGTGCGGTGAGCGATGATTTTCATACACTTGTTGAGCTGGGCTTTAAAACTCACGGCTTCCAAAAGACCAAAGCCTGTCTAGAGTCTCTGATCATTATGATCCAGGAATTAAGTGCTGTGATTAGGAAAGTAGCGCCCACCAAAGCGCCAAGGATTGATAAAATCCCAGGCAATTTGTTTCTATTTGAGATTGAAGTCTGGGGCTCAAATGTTACTCTATAATTTAACGCCATTATGGCTGGCATCCCATGATAGAGCTCATTTATGCCCTTTCATTTGTAGGGGTGCATTATAATCACAAGTTGGTTGCACCTGCATTTATTCTTGGTCATGTTAACATTTGACTATTGGGACGTGAAATGTAATAACGTGTAAGGTGAAGTGATAGTTTCTTCACATTATATGAAATATTTCAAACATGCAAATTGTACTTTAGATGATGAAAATTCTAACGTTTGTTTATAAATGATTAATGAGATTCCATTAATCGTTATGTAAAGTATTGATTTAGATGTGCATCATACTAGTGTTATATGCATAATGGTGTTTAATGAAGTTCATGATGATTCTTATGTTCGCTCTGGCAACATGCAATGTGACGCGCACAAAATGTGGTGGGAGGCTGCTTGAAATAAGTCTAACTATTGGCAGTAGCTCTGGGTAGGAATCCAAACCAACGTTCTTATGGTCACCATGCCACCTCAGACGTTCTCCTTGCTCACCATGCCACCTCAGGTTGGACCCAGACATCTGCAAATCAGTCTTGGCCCTGCTCCTCATGGGAGCAGTCCAGCCCGAACTGCCAAGTCAAGTCCTAGCTGAACACAAGCAACCAGGGCTTATGGGCTCATCAGTCAGGTACAGCTTGGTTCCAGTGACACAGGGAGCATGGGACCCATGTCTGGGTATACCCATGCCACTTAGGGACGTACATAAAACACCCATAAGGTGATGGGAAGCTGCTTGCAATAAGTCTAACCACTGGCAAAAGCTCAGGTTAGAACGCCAACCCATCGTTCTTTTGCTCACTATGCCACCTCAGTTTGGACCCAGCCATATGCAAATTAGTCTTGACCCTGTTGTTAATGGGGGCAGTCCGACCCGAACTGCCAAGCTAGGTCCTCTCTGAACCAGGACAGGGTTCTTGCAGAGATCCAGTTGTATAATATAGAACCTTATATTGAGTAAAATGACCTTACTACGACTCTAGCTAATAGGTAAGGCTTGCCCACGCTATTCAGAGCACCTTGGGTTAGATCTGTTAAAGATTCTAGATATGAAGTATATCTGCCTCGTGGACATGGAGTTCAACTCACCTCTGAAATTGTTAGATATACAGAGAGAGCACTCGTGTAATTCAACAGTAGCTGACTATGTACATTAAATATTAACACAGCTGTTTTGTACAATGCTAATCATAGCAACTTCCCTGGGGATTATGTAGCAACTCTTACCATTCCCTTGGAAGTTATTGGAGTGCACAAAGGCATGGCCCATTTCATGAGTAGGATGGCTATGCCTGGGTTGTAAGGAATGATTGGAATTGTGCACAGACGTTGCAATGTTCTGTCCTGCTGTTGGAGGACTCTAAAAAGTATAATATATCCTGTGCAAGAACAGATTTAAGTGGTACAAAAATGAAATTGGTGTTAGGCCAGGATTTATAAGGCTTTTTAGGGAGTCAAAGAAATTTGAATGAAGGACAGGCTACATTGATCTGCACAGATCTATACCATCTTTGTGGGGAACTGATGCAAAAGAGTTGTGTTCTTCACAATCGGTTCTATGTCACAATATTGTACACAGAAATACTGTCTGACAGTATCAAACATTCATTAAAAAATAGTGTCCCAGTAGGTGCAGATTTTAGTACATTATATTTATTTTCAGGTGACATGGTGACAATCATATTCAGGTACCACTTCCCACTAACTCTGAGCTGTGCAGGTGACTCGGTGCAAATGACTGCACGTTTTATAGAAATTTATGACAGCAGCAATAACCTTGATGAAATCCGAATATATCTCTTAATTTCAATGCTGCCTGCACACCAATTCCGGGCACTTTTCTAAAATATTGAGATTTTCACTTATGTTTGTTGTGATGAGTAGGACTACAAAGTGTTTGTAAGGCAAAATCAGTTTTTTATTTATATAGTGTTTTTTTAAATGCAATCAATTGCAATGATTTTAAGTAATTGTACAATAATGTCTGTCTATCCATCTATCTATCTATCCTGCGCACAAAACCCTGCTGTGCTGAACTAAACTTCACCTTGAGGATGCACAATGCACATGGTCACTTTTCTCTTTTTAACCACATGCGCGCTAGCGGGTTTTTCTGCTGCGCGCTGAGATTTTGAAAATCGCGCGTTACGTGACAAAGTCAGCTCGTCATGCGCGTAGCGCAGGTAACGCCCATGACGAGCTGGCTTTGTCATGCGCGTCGAAGGGGTTAAAAGACACAAAAATGGCATAAGAGGTTTTGCTTATAAATACGCTAAGTGATGGAGATCAAAACCTATGTGAAGGAGTAGAGGGGTTGAGGATATATTGCTGTGCATTACTTTGCCCTATAGAACATCTTGCATAAGAAAGGCATATTAGATACCGCTGCAAGGGCGGGGTTAAATGCATCAGTGGTAACTAATCTTCATGCTTATATATATATATATATATATATAATAATTGCTGAGTTATTTATAATATTTTCAGTCAGTCTAAGGCACATGACGAACAGTGTAAAATAAGTACTGGTATAATGTAAAATACCTACTACATGTATGTTGGTGTTTATGCACCACCTGCGGATGAGAGATTCTTTAACAGATTGTTTCTGCCTCTTAGCACTCTCACCTATCTGAGAATAACTCACACATGTTAGTTTTCCTTTTCTCCAAAAAGTTCATACTTCCTTTTGGGGATTTGGAAATCTATTGTACGTGACCCCCAATAATTTGAGGGTAACAGCACTAGGAATAAGAAAAAGATATTGACTTTAGTTCTCAGAAAGGCAGTCAGGTGTCCTATTGACCAGCCATTATGACTCAACGTGCAACATTTCAGAACGTTAGATTGTGCCACCATTAATCTTGCCAAGTCTCAGTATATGGAATTTTGGTAGGCTGTGAAGTGAGAAGCAAATAAACGCAGGGATTGGTGGAAAATCTGGTCCCTTGTAACTTGTGGCTCTTCAGTTTGGACTTCCTGAGAACTTATAACAACACCATTAAAACGATAGGGTAGGAGCATATTACATCATTGTACGGATCAAAGTTTGAAACTAGGAGATGGATTTTATTGCAGATTTAAGTTGTAAAGCCCAGAACACCAGGTCTTATTGGTATTTCAATTTAATTCGATCATGCATTCTAGTCTCAATAACTTTCCTGGGTTATCAAAGTTGCATGTCAGTCGCGGAAGGTAAATTTAGCAGGGAAGGGGGCGGGCAGGCCGCACGCCGACACACGCAGTCACTCAAACCCATTCATTCATGCACCACCACACCCATTCACAACACTCGCTCACAAACACACATACACGCAAGCGCCAAACAGAAATCGTAAACCTTTCCTTCACTGCAGAACTCTAGTTGGGAAACCTCGCAGGTCCCTGGAGGGTTTGGACAGCTGCCTTCTCTCATTGGCAGACCTCAGGTCAGCCAGTGAGGGAAGATAGCAGTTCCTCACTTTTCACAGAGTGAGATGAGGTCAGTGAGACTGCTGACCTCACCCCAATCTATGAGAGGTGCGTGTCACTGATTGGCAGTTAGCCCTGGGTTCTTCAGGGCTGAAAACTGAAGCGCCCAGGTCTGAGGCAATCAGTGATTCTCCCCCTGATCACAAGGGGGCGGGGCTCGAGGCACTTTTGCCAGGCTGAGGAGGTCACAACCAGAGGGCTGTGAAATCCTCAGCTTGGCAAAGTTCAGTTCAGGCAGCCAAACGCTCCTGGCTGCCTGACCTGAAAATCTACAATTTTATGGCTACGAGTTTTGTATTGGAATCTACGATCTTATGGCTACGAGTTTTGTATTGGCTACGAGTTTTGTATTGGCTACGATCTCATGGCTACGAGTTTTGTATTGGCTACGATCATATGGCTACGAGTTTTGTATTGGAATCTACGATCTTATGGCTATGAGTTTTGTATTGGAATCTACGATCTTATGGCTACGAGTTAGTATTGGAATCTACGATCTTATGGCTATGAGTTTTGTATTGGAATCTACGATCTTATGGCTACGAGTTTTGTATTGGAATCAACGATCTTATGGCTACGAGTTTTGTATTGGCTACGATCTTATGGCTACGAGTTTTGTATTGGAATCTACGATCTTATGGCTACGAGTTTTGTATTGGAATCTACGATCTTATGGCTATGAGTTTTGCATTGGAATCTACGATCTTATGGCTATGAGTTTTGTATTGGCTACGATCTTATGGCTACGAGTTTTGTTTTACAATTTTGCTGAATCCACATGAAGATTGAATTGAAAATAAAGAGAAACCAATGATTACAACGTTACAGGGACTATTAACTCTCTGGATATTTCCTTGGTGCTCAGGACCTTTTATTTTTAATTACATTTTGAGGGCATCTTTGACCTTATACTTGGAAGGGGTCAGTTGCTTGTTCTGGTTCTTGGAGCACCACTGTGAGCACGCTATTTTGGTTATGCGCAGGCTTTATCCTCCCACAACTTGTCTCTGTATACTGAACAATAAGAGTGTCTGTCAGACTGACTTTTGCGCATTCTGACAGTGACTCTTTTTGTTGTGGAAAAAGATGGGGGGGTGACCCCTCTGCCCGTATGGACGGGCCTCGTTGTTGCATTTACAACATTAGTTATTCCTGAGGCATGCAGAGGTACCATAATGATATGCATTCATAACCAGCTTTAGAAAAGTCAATAGGTCTGGGCTCTTACATGCTATTGCCTTTAGCAACACTTTTTTCACTGGCATTAACATGCCAAGTTTGCCACTAGAGTGTCACAATGCATGCATCATTACGCATGCGCATGCATGCAGGTACATGGCCGTCCATTTAGGAATGGGTTTTAATTGGAGAAAAGACACTTCAAGATTGCTGCTGATGCTTTCACATGCATTGACACACTGAGGCTTTCACATCCATGAGGATGGCATTTTCCCATGTTTTAATGTATTGTTCTAACATGTCGGAAGGCCATTCAAAAATGCTAAATGAAAAAGGATAAAAGTATGCAACAGTGCAAAAAAGTAGGCAAGCAGGCTCGTAGCACTTTATGGAGGCCAGCTCTCCTTAAATAAATGGAACTGAGGAGTGTGGGAGTAGCTAGGCAGCACCATTGGGGAACAAGAACAGAAATCTCCAGGAGAGAGACAAGAGACATAGTAAACACGTGTACACCCATGTAGTTTAGAAAGCTTTAAAAACAGATGTAGGAGAGTAGGATCTGCTTCTTATAGTTACCCCCACTTTTTGCTGATGTTTCACTGTTTTTTGACTTTAGTCTGGCTGGGGCCCTGCTATCCATGACCCCGCCTAGCTGCTTCCTCTCTAAAACGTGTGCATGTACTTTAGGTACATCACAGATTGGATTCTGGGGTACCCTTATAAGTCCCTAGTATGTGGTATCCTATAAACCCAGGGCATAGGTACCCCACAGGCCTCTCAGGGGTTGCAGCATGTAGTATGCCACCCCTGGGACACCATGCAAAATGATACAACAGGTCTGCTACAGCAGCCTTTGTAAGGTGGTATATGCACCCCTTACTCAGATATAGGTTTCCTATATCTACCTTATCACTACACATATGAACCTATCAGTCACCCCTATGGCAGGCCTTATCAATCCTGAAGGCAGGGTGCTGTGTTTTGTGTGAGAAGGTGCCCATGCATGAGCAGAGCCCCTCTGCAGCCTTCGGAATCTCTCCTCCGGGGTTGTTAGTGATGCAGCCTAGACCATGTACAATTAAGTGCATTATCACCTCGCAGTTAATAATAACTTTAAAACGGCTGCACAGAACTGTGTTGTGTTTGGTGTCAAACACCTTGGAATTATACCTCCACACCAGCAACTGATATGGGAGGTATGATTCCTCCATGGTAGAACCACTAGTGTGGGGCACCGGGCTACCCAGTACCAGCTTTCCTTAATACTGGCACCCCAAAATGGATGCTGCAGCCACAGACACGAGTCTGGTCTCCTGCTGCTGGACGAAACTTTGGCAGGAGAGGCCTGGACAATAGGTTTCCTGTCACAGAGAGGTGTAACCACCTCCCGGACAGGCTTTAGAGTATTGGGGCTGGGTGGGTGCACTCCAAGAGTGCTTTGAATTCTGCACTGGGGGCACATTTGATGTCCCTGTGCATATCCCAGTTCAAACTGGTTGCAGGGGCTACCAGCCCCTGCTCTGATGTGAAACTGGACAAAGGAAATGGGTGTAGCCACCCCTCATTCCAATCCCTCCCATTGGTGGGTCCCCAGAGTTTGTCCCACCCCGTCCTTGGGTATAAAGTAGGAACCCCTGACTACAGGACTTTAGATTTACCTGGATGAAACTCTGATACAGAATCCTGGAATTTCGGCGATCTACACAATGCTAGATGACTGAAGAATTTCCCTTGGGGTAAAGGAGTTACTCGCCTGCGTGGCAGGCACCAAAGATGCATCTGACCGGTTTGCATCTCCGAAGCTCCTGCCGGACTCCGAAGAAATTACAACACAGGAGGTGGGTTCCCAGACTTCCCAGAGGCTGACCCGAGCTCCCAGGAAAGCTGAGACCCGTAGCCCTCGTGGGGCCCATGGAACCGGAACCCCTGGACACCGTGCACATTTGCAAGTGCACATGCTTCTTGGCAATCCTTGAGGCTGTGCTTTGGGTTACTTATAGCCCAGATCCCGAGCAGCATTTCCACCAAAGATTGTTGGCCTACACTCCACGAGTGTTCCGTGAGCCGACCCTTTGTGTTTTCTCTCAAGGTACCTTTGCGATCCCTGGTCCATTGACCTGTGGGTCCCTGAGAAGTCAACTTTAACTTTCCTTGAGCTTCCCTGGTTGCTACAGACGTGCCCGAGACCCTCCATTGCTTGGTGAGTCCCATGGACCTTGCTAGTCCTCTCCGAAGCATCTTTTCTCCTTCTGCATGGTTGCTGTTGCCAAGGCTTGTTGTGTTTAATCAGAGCACCGACGCTGCAGCACTCAACATCCTTCATGGGACAGCTTGAATCCAGCTCCTGGTTGTCGTCGACGCCTTTTGGTCCTCGTGGCTGCAGAGTTCAGCTTCACCTCTTCGCACCTGAAGCACCCAACATCGGTGGGCATTCGTCAATCATGCCCCTGGTCACTGGCAAGTGACCCACACTCTGCCCCCTCTGCTTTCAGGTTATTCACATCTTTGTTCCAGGCTTGGATCACACCGGACACTTTTCTTCTCCATGGCAGCAGCACTTTGCAGCAGGTTGCCATTGAAAACTATGACGATTCCCGACACCATTTGGCACCTATGCATCCGGCTTCCCTGGGTGAGGTAACTCGAGTACTCTGGTGCTCTTGTAGATGTTGGCACTAAAACCCCCTAAGTCTAAAGGGCTTTGCTTAAAGTCCTCTCCAAAGTGTCCTTAAACTTTAAAATTCCAACCGCGACTTTCCCCATAGACGCTAACGGCCCAGCGATTCTACAGGCTGTAGGCCTTGTCTAGTCCAGTCGTGGTTCCTATATCACTTTCTTAATATATGGTTTGGTCTCCCCATGGGGTCCATTGTATATTGTGCCATTTACTTAAGTTATATTGTGTTTATATTGTGTACCTGGCTCTGTAATCTCATAGAGAGATTACTAGAGAGTGTTTAGTAATAAATACATATATTTTATATATATACCTTGTGTTGTTCTTCTTTCATAGGCATTCAAGAGGTTATGATCTGGTAAACCAAGCTGCTTTACACTCCTTTCAGACTTACCCTGAAGGCTGCTCTCCATAGCTACCACAAGGATAGCTTTCAATAAAGGTTGTCTTAGCCTATCATCAATAAGGGTTGTTTGGACTTGTGCAAGGTGCCCACTTTAACTACTGGACAGCATATGCCAGGCCAACCTCTCACAGCAGGCATTAGTCAAGCCAATTGGTTTCGGTATAACACTGGCGTGGAGACCTAATGATTTTGCCAATGCTTTTACCCTCACTCCCTAGAATGCCGTCTTGCATACCTATGTGTGGATACCTATCTTCGAATATCTTTTCATAAAGTTTAAGACAAAGGTATTCCGTGTTTTTGACGTACCTGCTCCTAGGACAATGTGGGGCGAGGGTCTTCAGGGAGAATTGGTGTGAAGCTGGGTACCATGTTAATGTTTATGTACAACGTGGGGTGAGCATCCTCCAGCGATATTCATATGAAGTAGGATGAGCACCTGCTGTCTTTCAGAGTCCTGGATGACACTGAGTATTCTCAAAATTACTTGGGTTTCAGATCCATTACCCACAGCGTCTGAGCTTTTGCATGTTTGAAATCTTATATGCTGAATATCGATTGATAGTCATCAATTCCATATGCATTAGGATCTTATAGGATAAACCAATCTTCTGTGCGAGCTCTATTGATCACTTTCTGTGCTTCCTCCACTCTCCTGGATATTTTACAAGAGAAGGCAGGAGTAAACCAGGTGTGGATTGTCCAATATTAGTGTCCAGATGAGGGTGAGCAGTCAGGGGACCACTGTGCACCGTAATACACTGTGCAGGGTAAGTAACATTTTCCAATTGTGGCATAGGCAGTTGTAGATACACATGCTGTGCATAGATTGTAAAGCAGTTCTCCCCTAAGTGGTGGCTAGCTTGAGGGTGTTGCAGAGGATTGGAAAAGTGTACAGAGTACAGCCTGGCTAAAATTCTCTTGCTGGCATGCAAAGACGCTTGGTGAAAGTGTGTGGAGTTGACCAGGTAGATGCCTTGCAGATGTCAGCTATAAGGATAATAGCTAAGAAAGCAATAGTGGCCTGCGTTTTGTGGGCAGACTGGGGTCTAAGAGTGACAGTCAAAGCTTTTTTGGCTTTGGCATAACGGGTCTGGATACATTTGACCAACTATTGTGCTGTTTCCACATCAGAGAGTTCACGGCCCTTGTATGGTTTGGCAAAAAAAAAGAGGTGCTGTGTCTTACAGAATGGTTTTGTCCTGTCAATGTAATACACGAGGGCCCTTTTGATATCTAGTTTATGAAGAGCTCCCTCTGCCACTGACTCTGGATGTGGGAAGAACACCTGGAGTTTGATAGTCTGATTGAGGTGGCGAGGAGGGACCACCTTGGGGGAGAAATTTGAGGTTCGTCCTAATGACTACTCTATCTTTGTGAATTTGGACAAAAGGTTCTTTCAGGGTAAGAGCCTGAAGTTCACTCTCGCACCAGAGGGAGGTGATGACCACTAGGAAGGCTACCTTTCAGGAAAGGAACCGCAAAGGGCATGAGTGAAGTGATTCAAACGGAGGGTCTATAAGTCTGGTGAGAACTATGTTGAGATTTCACTCCGGGGCAGGTGATATCCTGCGTGGAACAACTCTTTTAATTCCTTCCATAAAGGCCTGAATGACTGAAACCCTGAAGAGTGAAGTTTGTTTTCTGTTCTGAAGGTAAGCAGCAACTGCAGCTAAATTAAGTCTAACGGAAGTATAAGCAAGGCCTGACTTTTGAAAGTGAAGCAGATAACAGACAATGTCTTGGGCTGCTGCTTTGAGAGAGTGGATGTGCTTAGCAATACAGTAGCGCACAAACCTCTTCCATTTGACTGAAGAGCAGACTCTTGTTGTAGGCCTGTGGGCTTCCTTATGGATGGTCATGCACTTTGGAGGTAATTTGAGGTAGCCAAATTTTTAGATCCCAGGTGCTAAATCACAAGATCACAAGAACGTCTGGCTAGTTGGGTAGCTTCTCGTGAGGCATTCGGGATATTTCAAGGAGGGTCTTGAACCAGGATTGTCTGGCCCAGGTGGAAGCCACTAACCTCCCACCTGGGAGATTGAGAAATGTTTGTCAAGTCAAGTTAATTTATTGGATTTAGTTCTCCACTGAGAACCACAAATATTCAGTACATGATATAACATTTTAAACAGTTTTGTTAAAAAAGAAAGGTTTTCATTCTAATACAAAGTTAAAATAGGTTTTAAAAATTTGTATAAATTGTAGCAGACAAACTCATTTGGCGGAGCCTTACATAGTATGATCAATTCCTGTACCGAGTTAATTCTACATTTTGTATAAATTAGTTGTAAAAACCTTTTGCTTGTGTCTACCACAGTCGCATTTGGGCAAGTGAACAACAAATGTTCCAAGTCCTGCTCTCCACCATTACACAAATTACAGATAATACTTGATTTTTCTTTTGGCAGCACAATCGTTATCCTGATCCCATGCTTTAAATTAAAATTAATATACTGGCATGTTTTCTTAAAGACTATAGTTTCTGCAAAATTTTTACATAAAGACAATTTAGTGCAGTGTTGAGAGTCAAGATCAAAGCTGAGTCTTGGAGTAAAATGTTTTAAAAAGAGCTTCAGCTGGGCAGGTGTCCATGACTGTAACAAATTAATATTAACATTAAATAACTTAAAAGCAGTTAAAACATTCCTTGAGTATACATGTTTCGAAGATTCTTTTTCAAATGTTTCTATTTTAAGTAGAGATCGAAGCGTTCCTTCTTCCACATGGAGGAGGATGTATATCCAACTAATGATATTAGTAATTCCTCTGGCATAGGAGCTGGTTAATGAGAACTCGAGGTGGAGAGCTTGTACCGGTACAGCTTGAGACACATTTGTTAGCTTCCGTAAGATATTCCCTTCTTTTAGGTCTAGAAAGTTCCATTGGCTTATTGGGATGTATTCAAGAGACAGCACTGGTGGAATCTTGGCGCTGTATACCTGAAGCAGAGAAGAAAAGTGCCTTTGTCCTGTTGACGCACATAAACGTGAAAGTGCCCCCACATGAACGTAAGATTTACAAGTCAAATTCTGAGTACAGAGCATATTTTGTAGAGACTTGGTGAAGATTCGACCTAAATAGGTATATTCATTTGCCATTTCCAGCATTTTCCCCCTAGAGTCCAGTTGAATTTGGCACTCTGTTTCCTTCCTGAAAAGTTTTGTTTTCGCGATGTTCGGTATTAAATAGTTTTCCTCCGTAAAGTGTTGGAGTGCTTGGAGGATTGGAGGAATGTTTGCCAAATCCTCAGACCCACAAATGGAAGTAGTGGGAGAGGTGGGAATGGGTACTATGTGTGTGGGTATCTGGAAGCAAAGCTTGGCAGTTTCCATTTTCGGTGGTGGCAAAGAGGTCTACATGGGGGAATGTCGAACGACGGAAGTACCAGAGTTGGACTTGCAGGTGGAGTTCCCACTCATGGACTTGTTACTGCATCCTGCTGAGCGGGTCTGCATACTCCACTCCTGGTAATTACTCTGCTAGTAGATGGAATTTGTGATGGAGTGCCCACCACCAAATGCCTTGAGCTAACGAAGACAACTGTGGAAAGTGAGTACCACCCTGCTGCTTTAGGTAGTACATGTCTGTCATGTTATCTGTGTGAATGAGGACCACTTTCTACTGAATGTGACAGAGGAATGACTAGAGTGCTAGCTGGATGGCCAGCAGCTCTAGGAAGTTGACATGAAGTCCCTGTTGACGGGGTGCCCACAGAACCTGAATGGTCAAGCCCTGAAAGTCCCCCCCCCCCCCCCTCCCACCCCTTCAGTGAGGGAAGCGCCTGTTGTATTGGTCACTTGCAGAACTGGGTGGAGAAAAGGCTGGCCCTTCCATGAGGTTGTTGCTGTTCCACCACTGCAAAGAGTGATACGTGCGGCCCCCAGATCACACTTCTTCCCAGTGACCCTCCTCTTGTGACTACTGTGTATCTAGGCACTCCTGCAATGGATGCATGTGTAATCTGCCATGGGGAACTATGGCAATAAAAGAGGCCATTATGCTGAGGTGACGCATGACTGTTCTGACATTAGTTCGTTTTGCAGCTGAGAAAGGTGGGAGCAACGACTGGAAAAACTAAACCCGCACAGGTTGGGATAGATATTTCTGGTGACAGAATTCAGTAGCGTTCCTAAGAAGGACTGGAGCTGAAGAGGTTAGAGGTGGGACTTTGTGATATTGATAGTAAATCTTAGAACATATAGTAGGTCTATGGTAGCCTGTGTGTGTGCCAGGCACTGCTGTTTTGTTGCGCTCTTGATCAGCCATTCACCCAAGAGAAGACATGGATGCCATTTTTCTTTAAATTAGTGGCTACCACAGCAAGAAGCTTTGTGAAGACCTTAGTGACAGTGACAACCCCAAAGGTCAGCACTTTGAATTGGAAATGGTGGCAACTTACCCCGAACCAGAGGTCCTTACGATGTGCAGGGTGGATCAGGATGCAAAAGTAGGCGTCTTTCAGGTCGAAGGTGGTCATGAAGTCACCTTGCTGCAGCAGAGGGATGACATCCTGGAGTGTCACCAAGTGGAAGTGTTCTGACAGCATGTATTTGTTGAGGAGCCTGAGGTCAAGTATGGACTGAGAAAGTATAGGGAGTACACTCCCTTGGCGTGGTGGTGGAGCAGTACAGGTTCCACAGCCGCCTTGCAAATGTGTGCCTTTACTTCCTCTTGAAAGAGGCACTGAGGTTCTGGGGAGAGGGTGTGTCTGCGGGGAGGAATGTTTTGTGGGGTGATTGTGAACTCTAAGCAGTACCCCTGGCCTGTGATGCTGAGGACCCACTGATCTGAGGTGATTTCTGCCCACCTTGGACGAAATCCGTGTAATCGTTCCCCAACAGTTGTATTGTGATCTGGGGAGAGTGTAAGGGAGTAACTGGTTGGTGAGGGCAGTGCTCTTGGCGCCCTGTCCTCTTCCTTTGGAGTTGTTAACCTTGTAACCTCCCCTAGAATGGTCCCTTGATTTGCTGGCTCTGCTGCCTCTGAAAGGAGAACGAGGCTTCAGGAGCAGTGGATTAGGTACCTTCGCGGTACTGGGACCTGCAAAAGGAACCTTATTTAACTGGAACTTGAAGCGTCCCCTTGGACTTCGCAATATCCGTGTCCTTTTTATTTTTTCGAGCAGTTGGCGAACTTGTAGTCCAAAAAGGTGTTCGCCATCAAAGGGAAGGTTGAGCAGATGCTGCTGTACTTCAGGCTTTTTCGTCTGAAACACGCAGCCTGGAGTGGTGGCAAATCAGGACACTTGATTTAAGAATGTGCGCTGCGGTGTCAGCAGCGTCAAAGGCAAACTTGACAGTGGTGTTAGATATTATTTTACCCTCTGCAATGAGGTCTTTGCCTCGTTTTCTGTACTGTTCTGGAAGATGTTGGGTGAGCTGCTCCCATATGTCTTAGTGCACCCAGTCTGTGCTTGACAGCAGGCCTACAGAACTGGAGATGTGCCAATGTGTCGCTGATTGAACAGCGACACGCTTACCTGCTACAACTATCTTTTTGTTCTCTTTGTCAGGTGGTGGTATATCACCAGCACCTTGGGTGTTGGCATGCTTGTGGGCTATGTATACTACCAAGTTGTGCCCTAATGTATGCAGGGTCTGAAGGTGAGGCCTTGTCTTTCTTGTCCATCCTCGTGGAGATTACCCTGGCCTTAACCAGCTCTTTGAAGACCTCTGGAGTGGTTTTTAACATCCCCTTTAGCATAGCATAGTGCAATGTTGTGTGTGTGTGATGTCTAGCATATGTTTGCAAATGAGAGGTACCATTCCAGGAGAAAATACTATGCTTAGACAAACACTAAAACGTTTCCCACTTTAGACACTTTTGAAGTGTGCTGTAAAGCTTTGCACACAAACAAAGTTGCTAACGTTTTGAGAAATAAATGCATTTCTACAACTTAATTCCACTCCGCTCTCAAAAAAGTGTTACTTATTTTTTGGCACAAAACCCTTTCTACTAGTAGGAAGGGCTGTGCGTGGCGGGCTGTCTGTGGTGATGGGGCGCATGGTCTGGCCACAGGAAAGACCCTGCAGCCAACCCCATGTGGCATACAGCCAAAGGCCGTGCACACCAACCCCATGTGGCGTACAGCCAAAGGCCGTGCACAGTGGGGGTTGGCTGCGCATGTGGGGTTGGGGGAAAGGGCTGTATGTGGCAGGGGTTAGCATAGTTATTTATAAGTTTATAAAAAAAATTGAAATTCACAGAAAAAAACTGAGGCTAAAGTGATGTTATAGTTAAGTATGGTAATAATATGTTACTTTGCATTACAAATTTTCACAAATTCACTGAAAAAACTAAGGTTAAAATAAATGACATTGCAGTTAGGTCAAAATCTCATTTAAAACATGTCATTTTAAACAAAAAAAAACACTGAAATTCACCAAGTGTAATAATTTCAAGAAACTATAACTCATGCCCATGCAATGCAGTGCGTATGACCTCACATATTACATCACTTATGACATGTCCCTTGACATCATTGATAACTTTACTCATGACAAGTTCTATGGCATCACTGAAGACAACAATTTGCCTGGTGAAAGCCTGAATTATAATTACTTGAAAAAACTATAGCTAGCGACTTCCAGTTTTTTTGAGGTTTGACATGCAATGTTTTAACTGACATTTTCACCTAATGTCACTTTAAACTTTTTTTCAGGGGATATATACTTACCATGAGTGGTGAAGGCATCTGCGTGGTAAGGGCATGCATAGAAAAGACTGGGTGGTAATGGATTTCCCCCCCCTCCAGTGACAGGTACGTCTATTGCAATATATGCTTTTTGAGAGCAAAACTTATTTTTGATTTTAGCCAATGTTTTTCTTAGATTGACTTGGGACCAGCAGGTTCCCTAACCATGCAGTTATGCAAAAACCATAACAAAACAAGCAATATAGAAGTTGAAAGCTGGCAGCCAACACCTGACCTGTTTTCTCTGCCAATGCCTGTTTAACTAGTTTGGAGTTTGATGATTTTATATTGCTTATGTAAATAGCATTTTATGGGTTGTGCTACCTGAAGGCTGATAAACTTGACAATACGCATATGTTGTTTTCCATAGAACAAAATTAAATGTAAGGCAACAGAACATTGTCTGTTGTCCTCTATGACTTCCCCTGACACCCTCCACCTAACAAACATAGAAACTAAGGAATGTTGTTAGGGAGGGGAATGGAGGATGGAGTGGGTTAAGGATGGGAATTGGTGAAAGGGAAAATAGGGAAGGGAAAATAGTTGGGACTCTTGGAAAGGGAAAATAGTTGGGACTCTTGGAAATTGGAACAAGGGTGCTAGAGCACAGGGAGGGAGAGATGGAATTGGAGCATGGGGAAAGAGAAAGGCTAGTAGAGGATGTGAAGAGGGTTGCATGATTGGGAGGAGGCTGGAAGTTGGAGTGTAAAGGCAACAAAGGAATAGGAGAGAGACTGAGGAGTGGCAGGAAGGATGGGAGGGTGGGTTGATAGTGTTTGGTGAATGGAGGGTGCACTGAAGGACAGGAAGGGAGGGGATTTGAAGGACAGGAAAATAAGAGGTTGTACGACACCCTAAAGGTCTTTTTGAACTGAAAGGAGAGGGGAACTTGAATACAATCCATTTAAATGGATTTGGATGATAGGAGCTAAGGTGATGAGGAAGAGAGGACAGTTTCACCATAGTTGAGGACGAATTTGGATGCTGGGATAGGAGAGGATTGAGAATTTGTAAAACTGTGTTGGAAAATAGTGGGGGAATTGAAGCAGAGTATAGGGGAAGGGATAGGTGGATTTATGAGGGGTGGGAAGGCTCGGCAGAAGTGGGTTGGAGTTTGCAGATGAGGCTGGGAGGAGAAGATTTAGAGATTTGGCAGTGGAGGAAGTCCTGAGGAAGGGGCAGTCGGAAAGGCTGGGATTTTGGAAGGAAGAGTAGTGGCTCGAGGAGGTAAGTAAGAGATTATGGAGAAAGATGCTGGAGAAGGGAAAGGGGTTGGAGGATGGGAAAGAATATTCGTGGATGCGTGAGGAGAGCAGAGGCTGAAAGAGGGAGTTGAGTACCGGAGGACCAATGGGGCTAGAGGATGGGAATACTGTTGAGGAATGGGATGGGCGTGGGGGTGGATGGTGCATAGTGGACAAGAGATGAAGTAAGAGCCAGAAGGGTTCAAACATTACAAGATGAGGATATGTGCAAGAGCGAAATTTAGAGTAGGATGGAGGTGTTTGGAGGATGTAGTGAGAGGAGGGGATAAATCAATTGTTGGAGGATGGGGCAGTAGAATTAGGAGGGATGCGATAATGAAGGGCTTGAAGGATGGAAGTGTGCAGGGGTTTATTATGCGGCTGAGAGAGTCATAGGAGGAGGGACATGTACTAGAATATGGGATATTTTGTGTTATGAAGTCAGACCTTGAATTTGTGCATGTGGTGTTGGAATTTAAAGGGGTGAACGTATAAAATGGAGACTGGCATAGGGGAGGTATATGGAAAATGGGTTACAAAAGAATGGAGTAGTACCATACTGGAAGTATTTTGTCGAAGGTGAAAGTGGAAAATGTATATATTTAGGCGGCTGCATGCACAACCCATTGCTAATAGAACGTAAACAAAGGAGGGAGCTAGGGAATAGAGCTAAGCTCCTGAGGAGAATTTGTGTTAGTAAAAGAGAGACGTTGGAGAGCGGAAGGGAGACTGAAGACTTGCATAGTAGAAAGATTTTAAGACTGGGTTGGAGGGTTTTGAGGAGATGTTTAATTGGACATTTTCACTCACCTTTGCCCCTTTACACCAACGCTGTGTACAACATAAAGTCCTGGAAAGCAATTTGAGATCCCACTCTCGCTGTGTCCCCTTCTCCAGCTGCAGTCCTCCTTCGGCAGGGTTCATGTCTTCAATGCCGCAGTTTCATGGTAACCAGCCACTTATAATAGGGACTTGTCATAAGGAAGCCCTTATGACACAACATTAACATTGACATCACAATAGTGTGGATGATACCACTTGATTCCAATCTAAAGGGGTAGTAGAGTTATGCTTGGAAGACATTCAGCTTCATGAAAAAGGCAACTACTAAATTACTAACTCCATATCCAGCCATGAACCTTGATCGAGGCTTCATGGTTACTGGGGTACTGCCTGCGTGGCTGTCTCCCTATATCGCTGCCGCAGTAGGCGCGTCCTTTCTTACTGCCCATGCTGCAGTCTCACCTATTCTAGGTTGCGGGGAAGGCCTCCCCTGTATATACTCACTGGTCTGCGTGGAACGTTGTGAGATTACTGTGTACTCCCTGTGACATCATCGGTGTTCTCAAACGGCTTCCATTTCTGATGCGGCTGGGTTGAGGACCTTGGAAGAACAAGATAGTTTTTTCTTTGATTTCTTTAAAACTAATAGTACATTTCAACGGCAGGTGTAGTAAGCGCTAATTAAATACAATTACAGTTGCATCCCTCATATGTCCCATCATCACAATTATTGTGCGCGCATTCGTCCCTATTAGGATGCTAACTGCCTCGATTAAATGAAATAAAGATTTATGACGCGCACTAATACGCGAGGGTGTCTAGGCGCGGGATACCATCTCCGTTCTCTCTGTGGTGTTTCATGTGTCCTCATTGGTTATCTCAGTTCTCCTACTAACCAATGTTTTCGGCAACTTGACAAAAATTCAACTGCAGGGATGACAATGAGCTCTGAGCTACCTAAAATCATAGTTTCAAAGTATCACTATAAGATAAGAGAGTTCAGTGTTATGCTACAGATGGAATTATTCCTCAGTGTGTGATTGGCACCTATTCTCTTTCAGGCACTGTCATTTTACCACACAATATTGCATATTGTCCTTGGTTCTAGTCTCCCTTTTGCAACTGGCAGTGAGCCACAGATTTTCAATGTTGTGATTCAATGCAATTGCATTAGTGGTGCATTACTGCATTTGTTGTTTTGTTAATCCCTCTCGAGGTGGAATTACTTCAAGTTCTCGCACTAAGAACAAACCAGCATCAACCATTCCGCTCCACGATTCCAAAATGACTGCACTTTTGTATCCGAACTCACATGTAAAACATTTTACTTGTAATTAAGTCCTGTCTCAACATTTAATTTATTATGTGTTACAAAAGAGTTACAGAGTTTTGTAATTTCTTAACCTACGCCACCTCCTAAACAAAGCCTTGCTATTCGAGAGAGTCAAGGGCTAAAAGTTGCAGTGGACTAGTAGAGTTGCTTCAGAAAAATAGTGGTATATGACAACAACCCTATCAGGCATTGCCCAATTACCAATAACCTCTTACTGGCCCAAAAAAAGCTCTATTGAGAAAAAACATTATCTGGTGAAGTCCACAAAGCAGCTAGTGTCACTTTGTCAGGTGAGTTTCTCAACTTTAAAACCTCATGCACCAATGAGCAGTTCTGGGACATTATTATAGTGCTGATGGATCGAAAGCTGTATTTTCAGTTTAGAGTGGGCCCATACCATTGAAATCGTTTACTTCTAAATGGCTGCCTTCTGAATCCATGGTTTGCCCTGTGTGCAACCAGGGCCAGACTGGCCGTGGTGGGCACTGGGCGTTTCCCCAGTGGGCCAGAAGGGTGGGGGCCAGTTTTGTACCGGTGGGGGCTGTTTTTGTTTTTGGGAGCCGGTTTTGCAGCAGTGTTGCAAAATCGGCCCCTTGTAACAAAAGAACAGCAGCAGTGTTCCAGCCCTAGCAATTACGTCCGACTGATTCACCCACCCCGCTCCCCTGGGGCCTGGTCGGACGTAATTAATAGGGCTGGTTTGCGATCCCAGTCCGGCCCTATGTGCAACCCTTTGAAGGAAACTGTCCCCCTTATTTTTAGGTCTCGCTGAGCCAGCGCATGTGGTGCTCTGAGACATTTAGCAATCAGGGTTTTCAAAGTGCTGCCTGGTGGCCTAGCGCTTGCGTTCACGCGAGCAGCCGCCATCTTCCTCCCTTGCAGCGCAGCCGCCATCTTTCTTTCCTCCGCCACACAACTTGATCGCGATCACTTTCACTTTCGCGCCGCGCGGGCGTGTCACTTTCACGGCCGTGCGTCCAATGCTTGTTAACCTAATCCCCCGGATAACTGCATTCGGCCTTCCACAGACACTCGTTTGCACTTACCCACCCTAGTCTCTTTCTTACATTTCCTCCTAGTATTGTAGGTTCACATCTCCTTTGTTTGTCTGTGTGCCTTCATATATGCCCACGGGATAGAGTTTTCTTTGCTTCATTTTATTTTTTGTGTTTCGATTTTGTCCCAATGCCCCCAAACTCCCTCTAACACCAATGTACTATCACTGACCTCAATGTGACCTCCTTCTATACTCTATGGCCCACCCTCCGTACTCTCTATGCCCCATATTCCACTTCTCTCCTCTATGTTCCTTGGTCCCGGTCTCCCCTGTTTAGCTTCAGTCTGCACTCTGTTCTCCGTCCTTCGGGCTCTATGGTCCTATGCCCATAGACTCCTTACTACACTCCAGTTCTCCCCTCTCTGTTCCCTAGTCCCCTATGCGCGCTGTTCTCTGTCCTCCAGTCTCTCTATGCACCCAGACTCCTTTCTACACTCCAGTTCTCTCCCCTCTGTCCCATAGTTCCCATCTCCCCTCTATGGCATCATTCTATTCCCGATCTCCTCTCTATGGCATCAGTTTTCACTCTATGCTCCGACCTCCAGTTTCTCTATGACCCTAGTCTACTGTTCATGTAACATGTCTTGGTGCTCCTAATCGACGCTCCGTGCCTGCTGTGTTAGTTACCATGATTTCTTTCGGTTCGCAGCATCGCTTCTGCCACTTCAGTCTACACACCTCTAGGTTGTGTTTACCATACTCCTGTTTCTTCTGTGCTCACACTCATCCCTTTGTCCTCAGCCTCTTTCAATTGCCCCGGTTTCTTTCCACGCCACAGTGTCGTTCCTTCAATCCCCTATACGTACCATGGAGTGTAGCCATCTCTTAATACTCACTGCATTCCTACCGCTAACCCTTCCCAGGTCATACAACTAAATTTAATCACCATTTATTCGCAAAACCTTTCATTTCCCGCATCGATTGCGATTATGGGCTTGTAAGAGTGCCATGAATGCCTTTGCAGAAGCGTCAGGGCACTAGAACTAAGGTTGATCTCGAGGAGAGCCAAAGGGCAAACAACATCTGTTAAAAACATCTGCTACAGGACAGTTTGCCCCAGTCTACCGCCATCTCAACCCATAGACATCATAGGGACTGCAGAGGGTCATTTCGGCTCTCAGCATCAAACTAAAACAAACAAACATTGGCATAGCCAATAGGTCTCACTTTTGGGACCATATAAGTATTTAGTTATGCAGCACAATATCTTTGGTGCAACATCATTAACTGCTGCATGGTTAAACACTTATAAGGCCCCAAATGCGAGACCTATTGGCTATGCCAATGCTTGTTTTTGTTTGTCTTGCTTATGCCCGTGCTTGTTCCTTCTGGCTTTCGCCTCTTTGCAGACAGTTAGGTACCAGAAGCCATAGCTTAGATCTGACTGTCAGCCATTATATGCTTGTGCGGGTGCCAAATTTCTGGGTGCTATGTCGCTTGTTCGTAGGAAGGTTTAATACTCCTTGACATGATGTGTCTGTTTTTATATTTATCCTGCGTATTAACCTTTTTACCTGTAACTGTTTTTCTTTTTATATACAAAAACAACAATTGATGGACAGAATGCAGAACAGCGTCATACATTCACCCCAGTATAGAGATCTGGGCCTAAATCCATCGGTTTTTTGCTCACCATTCCAGTTTGAACCCAGCCATATGCAAATCAGTCTTGACCCTGTGCCCATTGGGAACAGTCCAGCCCGAACTTCCAGGCCAGGTCCTCCCGGGACTGGAAACAAGCATCCTAGGGCCGGTTTTGGGGTTTCACCCCTCTTCAGCCAGGATAGCTTGACTCCAGTGGCATGGAGAGCACGGGACCCACATCTGGGCATACCCGTCCCACTCTGGTGACAAATGCAAAAATAACAATTGATGGGCAGAATGCAGAACAATGTCATACATTCACCCAGGTACAGAGATCTGGGCCTAAATCCATCGTTGTTTTTGCTTACCATGCCATTCCAGTTTGAACCCAGCCATATGCAAATCAGTCTTGACCCTGTGCCCAATGGGAACAGTCCAGCCCGAACTGCCAGGCCTTTCCTGGACTGGAAGCAAGCATCCTAGGACCAGTTTCAGGGTTTCACCCCTCTTCAGCCAGGATAGCTTGACTCGAGTGGCTTGGAGAGCACGGGTCCCATTATTTCAGCATTCCGTCCATCATTTGTTTGCGTAGCACTTTTCACCCTAAGTGGGATGGGTATGCCCAAACGTGGGTCCCCTGCTCACTGTGCCACTGGATTCAAGCTAGCCTGGCTGAAGAAGGGTGAAATACCCTGAAACCGGTCCCAGGATGCCTGTTTCCTGTCCAGGGAGAACCTGGCTTGGCAGTTTGGTCTGGGCTGTTCACATGAGGCACAGGGTCAAGACTGATTTGCATATGGCTGGGGTGGGATGGTGAGCAAAAGAAGATGGATGTAACCTAGATCTCTTGACTGGGGGTGAATGCATGATTCATTCAGCATTCCGTCCATCATTTGTTTGCGTATTTCTTTTTATATTCCCATTGATGTGCCTTTTTATATGCATCTTGTATGCATCGCTGCTCTTATGTGTTGATTACCTTATAATATTACCTTTTTTATTCATTACTTTATATTGTATGTACTATTATGTCTTCATAGCCGAAATAAGGTTTATGAATTGAATTGAATAACGTCTGACTGCCCAAGGGTTCCCTAGGAATCAAATCACTTCATTAAATCGTGGTCCAGAAAGACGATGTTCTAGTAGTTGTGGGCAAAATGCATAACCCTCGTGCAAACATCCCTCAGCCTGTCACATAATGTATACAGGTCCAAGCACATTATGTTTTGGTAAATGTGAATACATGCACTGTTTGCATGGCAACATCCGAGGTGTAGGGGGAATAGGTGGTTTGCACATTTGCTTTAAGCTTGAGGTTGGATGCCTTGCAGTTATTGGACAGGAGATCATTACAGAGGCTATGAATGGGAATGAGAAGTGTATGTTTCCTGTACCTTTGCACCAGGATCTGGGGCGCTGTTGGCCTGTCAAATCAGAGCGAGCAGGTGGGTTAAGAGCAAGTGATTCATTTTTTTCTTTTCTAAAGGGAGGTGGGGGCCTGAGCCATCTAAACTTTAGAAAGTGAGGCTGGGAGTTCTGAGTGTGATTCTAATCTACAGGAGTTGCCAGGAGGAGCTTATGGAGATGGTGTGGTTGAATGGCATTCTTGCAGGCCACAGACAAGCCAAACTTCAGTGTTTTGTGCTTTTTATCGTCTGGCTTGACAGCACAACTGTTGCCAGACAGTTTGTTGGGAGGCAGGAGTACAGATTTTGATTTGGCAGAAGTTGTGTGCTTCCATAAAAAGTGCCTGAGCGCCACTCAGCTGTGATCATTTTGTTATTTATCCACCTGCCTGAGCTTGAACTTTCAGGGGCACACACAAGACATTGTAATGCTATTAAAGCGTCTTGGATGAGTAGATAATTTATGGCATTCTTTCCTGGCAGTAGCACGGATTGGCGAATGGCAGTCATTATCCTAAATGGATGTTTAGGTTTGGCTTGATAGTTCAACTGTCACTTGGCCTTTTAACCTACACCAATATAATTTCAAAGTTCTTTGCTTCCACTCAAATACATATCCATTCCAATGCTATTTATGTGTATAGCTTCACCTTATTGTGCAATATCCCTTTAAAGTCACACCTATCTGCAGTGTCAGTGCTTGTTGAATCTTCCTTATTTGGTAGTGGAAAGAACATTTTATAATTAAATGTTTTAGTCAAAGCACAGGTTACCTAGTGCACTGGGTGTGTAGCCCTATCATCTTGTATGATGAATGGTACATTGTTTTAGTAGTTTCAACTTGAAAAACGGTTGCTCTGGTGTACTGGGCAAAAGAACGATGGATTTAACCCAGATCCTTTGACTGGAGGAGAATGTTTGCATTGTCAGCATTCCTTCCATCATTTGTTTGCTGGAACACTTTTCACCCTAAGTGAGATTGGTATGCCCAGTCTTGAGTCCCTTGCTCACTGTGCCACTGGATTCAAGCTAGCCTTGCTGATGAAGGGTGACACACCCTGAAACCGGTCCCAGGATGCTTGTTTCCGGTCCAGGGATGACCTGGCCTTGCAGTTCGGTCTGGACTGTGATGGCGCGGAATTACCAGTCCAGCTGATCATACTCACCTGGGCCCATAAACATTCACACTTTGAACCGATAATCCTGCTTCCACTTCCTGCCTATCAGAATTGTATTCACTTTAGGGCTTATACCTCTACACCATGACTTACCAAATCCTTGTCACCTGTGCTCAAAGTCCTAAGGGTCAAGGGAATTAGAATAATAGGTAGTGCTCTTGACATTTACCTTTATGGAAATAACCACAGACTCAGGAGAAGTTTTCAACACTTTATCTATGCAATATTCTGTGAGTCAAAGGCTTCAATAGAGTGATCAGAAACTTTGCAAGTAAGAAAATAACTATTAAAACATAAATCTTGCAGGATTTTAGAAAAATGCCTTTAAACATTGGTACCTGGGAAGGGTGAGAAAGGGGAACGGCACAAAGACATACCACATGGATTATATTTACCTAGAATGGTGGGAAGACCAACCCTGGCCACGGGCTGGGACAAAGATGTGGGCTCCCGACTAATCAGGTGCCAACGGGACAGGACAGGGGCAGAACAGGACAGGTAACCTACGCTAAGTGCAACGCCAAATCCCCCTCTCTACGGCTATTCTCGGTCCCCAACTCTTCAGAGTACTCGACCAGCACTCTCCTTTTGATTCTCCTTCAGCATACATTGGGTCAGTGACAGGTCTGTGACAAGTCGGACAAATTAACTAAGCCTACCTTAGTTATACCATTTCAATGTGTGTACCACCCCCTTAATGTTGCAAATTCTATGTGTTCCCTTCATTTGATTGGTCAGAAAGACGAGGAGTGGTCATCACACCATACTAAGATGAGATAATTTCCATCCGATATAGTTGATCAATGTTCCCGCCCATAATTCACTTTCCCATGCACTATTATTCCACCCAGTAATATTTGTTTCAAATCATATACTTTGTATTTAATACAGTTCATATTTCTTCCTCTTATGGGGTCAGACGGTCAGTTTCCCAGGAACATAACAGGTAAGACGGGTTTTGGCAGCTATTCAATTACATGGTTTCCAAGGCTCTTTGTGCTTGATCGCGCATGCCCAGGAATTTTCAAAATGGAGTTTGTAGCACCCTTCCGGCCCAAATACAAGCTCTCAGCAAATTTAAAGAAAGACACATTAGAATACAAAAATAAATGAATGCACTGTATACCACTTATTTCTACTCTAACCCCATTACTTTATTTTAACTATAGCTTTAATAGTTAAGCAGAACATACAAGATTTAGTTCAAGCAAGGCAGATGCGTTAGCATGTGAAGTTTGAAGCGGCCATCTTTGGCACTACTGCGCAGCTGTAAGAAATTCCCACCAGAAGCATAGATACGTCACACCACGTAGATGTGGCAGACGCCTGCGCATAAAAGTTCCCGCGTTTTAGGCAGCCATTTAAGGACACTCTGGTTACTGTTAGTAAAAGCACATAGTCAAGCTTCCCCTTGATACTAAAAAGTTCGTGAAATGCAATTATTAGTAAAACAAAACATGTTGATTAATAAGTTACTTGTTATTTCAAGAGGATGGAATACAAGCAAGTTTCTGTACTCATGAAACCTTGCTCCATCCATCCCCTCTTTGATGGTATTCCATTCCATCACTAATTACGGAACTAGATGCCAACTTTAGCATTCTCCCAATTCAATTTCTTCTATTAATTTAGGATTTCCTTTTTCTCTTTTCTTTTGGAAACCCTTCATTCTTTTGTAAATATCCCCTTTCATCTCCTCGAGTTGAATTTCATCATACTTTCGCTTTTTTCTTTTCTCATTTACTGCATACCGCTTTCTGTTTCTACAGCATTTGCATCAAAAATCATTATCACCAAAATAAGTAGTGATATTCCGATTATTGGCATCAGTACTTTACCTACAATACTTTTTCCTACATTAGAAAGCCAACTACCTACAGAGGAGAGACCATAAGTTTTTTTTTTTTTTTTTAAATCTCTTTATTAGCATCAGATTGGTTCGTGCAAGCATACAATCACACAGTAAACTGCTCACAATGAAAACATAAGTGGTCATTATACAAAGTTAGTAAGTGGAGGACTAAACCAATAATATTACAAGCATTGTAACACAGTCTAGAGTCTTATTTTCGGTTTTCCAGATCGTAAGGAGAATAGCACATGTGGAAAGTTGATGCAAAGAGACATAACCTGTTTCAAACATAACAAAAACGAATGAGCCTTCGTGACAGAGAGAGCGGCAAGCAACACAGCAATTACGAGCAAGATGGCATCAGCAGTGGCATAGGCATACGAGGGTAGATAGAACGACAAATGAAAAGACTTGGGTAAAGCAACCCTTCCACTCGGGGCAAAACATGCAAGGAAACGGGGGAGGGAAAACTCCTGGCCCCAACCAGCATATACACTAAAATCAGCAGCTCACGCATACCCCTCTCCAATAGTGTGCAGATGCTAAGTCCTTTAGAACGCTATAGGCAGCGCACGACTGTCCCACCAAAACCACCTAGCCCACCCCTTCCGGGACAATAGAACTAGCAGCTTGGGAGAGGGTATCCCGCGTGATCTTGCTAACATACTGTCGATATGGGCCCCAGATGTCGATCGGGCGTGAGGCAGTTGGGACCTGCGTGGAGTATTCCACACTATTGGTATTGCATTGGGCAAGGCTGCGCAGCCACGTCTTGGAATCGGGGATTCGTCTGGACCCCCAGAGTAAAGCAATTTCCCGTTTTGCCAGCAAGAAACCTATGGCAGCAAGCTTACGCGTGGCGCGGGGGAACTCAGCGACATACCCAAGCAGTGCAATCTCCGGCCTGTGTTGCAGTTTGCATTCTAAAATGTCGCCCAAGATGCGGTGTACCTGTAGCCAGTAGGTGTGTAGTTTTGGACAAGTCCATGTGAGGTGTGCGAAATCGGCATGTGGAGCCGTGCATTTAGGGCAGTGATGAGGTCTGGCCGGGTCAATTCTGTGGGCCAGCGCCGGCGTGAAGTATAGGCGCCTCAAAAATTTAAAATGTATTAGCTTATGCCTACTGTTGACTGATACCTCTTTAGTGACGCGGCAACAGGCAGTCCATTTAGGAGAGACCATAAGTTAGTCTATTCCATGCACTATCAACCTCCAGTGGTTTCAATTCTTCTTCAAAATGAGGAATATTTCTGACATACCTTCCAATTTCAATACTTTTATCAGGGATGTTAGTGAAACAATGTTGCACCTTTAGCATTCTACAGACTTTGCCCTCTTTTGCCAATAATCTGTCAAGAGCAAGTCGATTTTGCAAAACCCTTGATCTTATCGCAACTAATTCAGTATTGATCAATAGGAATCATCCAGCAGTGTCAGTCGATAAGCGATCCACCACTGTAGATAATTTACAAATTCTTTGAGTGTTCATAATTACTCCCACCGAAGGTATCAATGCACTAAATATATCACCTACAATTTCTGAAAAACAAGCTCTTTTATGTCATGTTAGTTCATTACTGTCTTCATTGCTTCCAGTGATTCTTTTTACATGGTATACTTTTGGGAATACTATTCCGAAATAGCAACTCCCATACCAATGATCAGGCAGCTTAAAATAAGCTTTGTTCCCACAAATATAATAGAGTCCAGGAAAGACTGGCTCAGTTCCCCCTTTTAATCCCCAACCCCCAAATATCCGGAAATTGTGTTCACATTCACTGGAACCTATGAAAACATTGTTATATTCTGTTTTCAACCTATGGAGACATATTTTCCCCTTGTTTTTAAAGCCCAGCAGCTTTGTCTTGCCAGTTGCAATAAATTCTTCCCTTTCAGCCCATTTGGGTATCTGGGGTTTCGGTTCAGTAACCCTTTTATGGAAATCCTGTCTCCTTTTCTCTACTAAATTCAAAAATATCTTTTCTTCTTCATGTAACCTACATGTTAAGTTGTCTTTATGTGCTTCAGCTATATCTATCGTTTTCATTGTTCGAAAATATTCACCTATAAACTGTGAATCTCTTCTGTTAAGGACAGGGTTCATGTTTCTGCGTATAGGAATTTCAGAAAAAATCACATCTGTATTAGAATAATAATATTCTAACATTCCAGTTCCATAAAACAAACTAGCTAAAATACTACATGAAATACCATATGTCAGTAGTAAATGATGATATGTCACTCCTTCTGCTACTGATGCCTGTAATTTCATACAGACGTAGCAATCACTAACTTCCATTGTTTCTACATAATACACTAACAGATTAGCAAATACATTCAAATCCGTCTCATTTCTATTTCTACTATGATGTAATTCTATCTCATTTGATGCTTTTAAATCTACTCTGTCTTGTTTAAGGTTAGCTATCTTTCCATGTGCACTAATGTCATTCTGTTTATTAGCAGCCATCAAGTATGGTATTGCTATTGTCAGTCCTAGCCATGCTATTAGCACTATCAATACACTACATATGCATATTCTCTAGCATGTCTTTATACAATTTTTTTTCGAGTTTCCAGTAACTCTATTATCAGCCATTTCTGTTTAAGCAGACCTCACCCCTCTTTGTAACTTTACACAGGATATAAACCGTGAATTTATCTCACGATAGTCTCACTTCTTCAATAATTTGATCAACAATTAATTCTTCATCACTTTCATCACTGATTTCCAGATTCTCAAAGTCCTCGAGAATTATATAGGTCCATTCAGGACCATTGACTTTATTATTCAGTCTTTTCCACCGTGGACTTCTCCTTCTGGGTTTCTCTGAAGATGGTCCAGACTGACTTGTAATTTCATCTACTTGGTCTGGTTCTTCATTTATTGTCAGCATAACGATTATCGGCAGTCACTTTGTAATTTCATGATTGGTGAGCAGCACACTTGACCACGGCCACTTCTTTTGGCAATTGAATTGCTTCAAGTAATTCTTTTACAAAATGTCCATTTTTAATAGGGGTTCCTGAAGAAGTCATGAACTCCCTTTGCATCCACAACTGGCCAAAGTCATGCACAACCCCGTAACCATACTGACTATCAGTGTAAATGGTTACTTTTCATTTTTTCCCAATTTTGCACGTTTTTATTAAAGCAATCAATTCGGCCACTTGTGCAGACTGGATTCCTGGTAAATAGGATGATTCTACGATACCAGAAAATGTACATACAGCGTAAGCAGCACTCAATCCTCCTTCCTGATGACGCATGCATGAGCCATCTACAAATAGCTCATGTTCCTGATTTTTCAATGATTCAGTACTATATTCAGTAAGGTAGATACAATCATGTTCGACTTCATTTTTTCACTTCCTCCCAAAAATGGGAGTTTGGTAGCAGTGTTGCAGGATTAAGACAGTACATCTAACTATTGTCACATTTTCTGCACCTAGAATAACTCTTTCATACTTAGCCGACTAGGAGTTAGGTACTGAGTGCATGTTCTGGTTAACAGAATTACGACTGCATGTGGGACATACACGGTTACAGGGTGTCCCATGACAATGGATTTGCTTTTTTCAAGACTCATGCAAGTTGCAGCTACAGAATTTAGGCACCCTGGCAGTTCTGATGCCATTGGGTCCAATGTGGCAGAAAAATATGCCACAGGACGTTGCATTAGACCATGAATCTGGGTTAGGACTGAAAGAGCACAATTGTCTCTAGTGTCACAAAACAGTGCAAATTCCTTTGAGTAATCAGGCATCCCTAATGCTGGAGCCTCGCACAGGCAGTTTCGTAATTTTAAGAAAGCAGTCATGCTTTCATCATACCATTCGACTGGATCCTTTGCCCGTTTCTTTATCAGTTGAATCAATGGTTTTGCTAGTACTGCAAATCCCACAATCCACTGCCTGCAGTAACCAACAACTCCGAGAAACATGCTGATTTCTTTATTAATGTTAATGTTAGTGAAACTTCTAAAGCGAGCAAATACCCTGAGGTGTCTTGACGCTGGACCAGAGTAGTACCTAAAGACAACAAAGACAAAAAATGCGACTAGTTTAAGAATAGCCAGGTTTTTAATTGTTTTCTAAAGGAGGAGAGGGAGTTCAGCCCTCGCAAAGATGCAGGGAGAGCATTCCAAAGTTTTGCTGCACAATAGGCCGTGCTCCGACCTCTCCAGCTAGCAGTACGAATCTTGGGAACCAGCATTCATCTGGCATTTGTCGATCTTAACTGCCTGCCTGGGTGGTACCATGAGAAAAGATGTTTCAAAGGTACCTGTCCTGCCCCATTAAAGGATTTATGGGCAAGGCAGAGTGCCTTAAATTTAGAGCGTTGCACCACAGGCAACCAGTGGAGATTCCATATCTATTCTTTAATCGATTGATACTTGGGAATTTTCAGTAGAAGCCTGGCTGCAGCGTTCTGCACCATCTGGAGCTTCTTTAGATGTTGTTTCTGTAACCCAAGATATAGACTGTTACAGTAATCCAACTTAGGCAACACCAAGTTGGCCACCACTGTTTTTCTAAGATCCAGAGGAATAAATGGTAGGACTTTTTTTTTTTTTTTAAAACCTTTATTGCGCAGTATCATAAAACAAATACGGGCCTACAACCATCCGGCCGGCCTAGACATCTTGATGAGCATTGTAGCAAGCTATACCGCAACTCAGTAGCACAGAGTACAAAAGAATAATCAACCAGAGTTACATTAGATATGGAGGTACTACCGAGAATACAGGAGAATTTAAGGTTCATTTTTAAAGGTTTTTGTAAGTAAATTTATAAGAAAGCATACAAAACGAGAAGGATCAGAGTACATACAGTCCACCGAGGACATAAATGGGCAGCGTTCACCAGAAGAATTCCGAGCAAGCAGTAGGAAAAAATCAAAATGGCTGCATAAGAACAGAACAAAAGGATAAACAGGCACAAAACACGTTGCACGCCAATCGCTACCCACCTAATCCCAACCGATCCCACTGACCCAGGAAAAAGGAGAGAGAAAAAGATAAGCACGTAAAGAGAAATAAGGCCCATAGAAACAAAAACTGACAAAATAAAGCCCTTCCCCTACCCCCCACCCTACACACATGCAGAGGCTATGGCCTACCCCCCCCCCCTAACAGTGTGTCTGTCGCCCCAAAAAGAGTACCCGAAATATAGAAGAAAAATAAAGAAAGAAGAAAAAGAGGAATGATATTGAACCGGAGGAGGGCCAAACGCATATATTCAGAACAATCAACATGTGCAATCACGGCCGCCATCCCCGGACCCCCAAACCGACATAGAATCAACGTGTTGCTACCCCGTGTGTACATTATAGTCCCAGCAATGCGAGCGTCAGCAATCAAAAGGAGAAAACTTCTTCAACCTTGCCCCTTACGGTCCGATGTGTTGACAAAGTCCAGCCGGATAGTGGCCATCATGAACGGAGCGGGCAGACAGGATGACCACAGCAGAGTAGGAGACCGTCCACCAAAGTTTGTACAACTCGAAACCAAGTGTGCTACGTTAACACAAAAGGAAACAACACATAGTAACAATCCTCCGAGATAGGCCGGCCAAAGCAGTAATAGCAGTCCCAGGAGAAGATAGTGAGTCACGCCAACAGACCACAAAGGAGCTGCCAGACATGATGTCCGGAGACGATTCCCCAGCCAACGCAGAAGTCCACGAACATCAGGGCTCTCCCCAACCGCTACAGTTAATTCCGCGGCAGAATCAGGATCCTGAACCTTCAGTGCCTCCGTGTACATCTGGATAGGCAATCCACGGCAGTCGATTACAGGGTGTGGCACAGTGCCCCGCACTCGAAAGCAGACGTGGCCAGTCGAGGGCATAGTGGACAGAAGGGCATCCAATCGGTTCCCCAGCTCTCGGGTATTTTCACGTAAGACAGCTCGCAATTCACCTAAAGCCCCCAAAACATCGCCAATCCGCAATGGTTCCTCGGGAAAAGGGGATGCAGCAGCTCCCTGCACGCCAGGCACACAGACATGGAGGAAACCTCGAGACTGGCCGCCGACATCCCCTGCGGACAGCCGATCAACTCGCCGCCACTCCGTACAGTAGAGCCGGGCCGGGGGCACAGGGGCAGCACACTCCATTCCAACACCCACACGAGTCCAGTGTAGCGACGGGGTCCGATCGTATACTCGGGAACAACCCGGGGTCGCCAATTCCAAATGTTGAGTGTTCGATACAAAATGGCACCCACCACAGCGCTGGGCATCGAGAAAGCTGGGAAAATCTCCTACGAGCTGGGGAAAGGATACTGTGTATCACTCACAGCCGCATTGACCTCGGAGCGTGAAGAATTGCGGAGCAGACGGGATAACCGCGGCGGAAAGCACAGCGCAGCAGCTACTATCCACCGGTCCGCTCCAACACATTTGCAATGGCCGCTGGTGTTGTAATCAGGGTCGACCGTCTCCAAGGAAGAGAGACCCGGTCGCCGCCATTGAACACAAAGAAGGAAGCAAGGGCGCCGCTTCGCTTCCCCCGCTGGGAGCACACCGGGAAGCACAGCGTTGAGATCGGAGTCACCTCCCGGATCCGAAAAATCGATTGAGGAGCAGGGTGGCTTGCAGGATGAGTAGCGACACGGGAGGAAAGCGAGAGGGTCGGCGGAGCCGAGGGTTCAGGCGGCCATCATGGTTGCGGGCTAGGCTCCTCTCTGGTAGGACCTTTTTAAGTTTCTTCAGCAGATAAAGAGGCTGAAACTATAGCGTTAATTTGATGTGCATAAGTGAGACCTTTAGCTATCAGAACTCCGAGATTTTTAGCCTTCACCACTGGTTCAGGAGTCTGTCCCAGTTTAGCCGGCCACCATAGCCCATCCCATTTTGGCTGTAAATTACCGAAGGTATCTACTTGGGTTTTATTCGAATTAAGTTTTAGACAGGGTCTTCCCATCCAGAGGCTGATTTCCCTCATGCAGCGTTGAAACTGTACTGCTGGTGATAGTGTTTTTATAGACCGCAACGACGATCTGGGTGTCGTCGGCATAAGATGTCAATTTGAAGCCAAACTGCTGTATTAAAGGTGCAAATTCGGATAAACATTGAACAACATGGGGCTCAGTGATGAGCCCTGGGGGACCCCGCAAGGAAGTACATAGTGGGTTGCCTGATAGTTGTCAATGGAAACTCTCTGCCTTCTATTCTTCAGAAAGGATACAAGTAATGAGAGGGCAAGGTCCCTAATCCCCAGATGTTCGAGGCGTGCAAGTTGGATGTCGTGGTGCACGGTATCAAAGGCCGCTGATAAATTGAGGAGAATCAGAACTGCGGCACCACCCTTGTTCATCACTGCCCTGATCTCCTCAGTGGCCTTGATGAGAGCTGTCTCCGTGCTATACCCAGAACAGAAACCGAACTGGGACGGGTCAAGTGATTCATTCTCCTGGATGAATTGCGTGAGTTGGCTATTCATGATTTTCTCAACCATCTTGGCGGGGAAAGGGAGCCTTGCAATCGGACGATAATTGCTAGTTGTGGACAGATCTAGATTAGATTTTTTTAGCAGAGGAAGAATGATTGCGTCTTTCCCGACGGCAGGAAAAATTCCTGATAAAAACATATTGTTGAAGATGTTGGTTAAAATAGGGCTTACCTCCCCTGCAATGCTTTTCAGAACTGCCGGGGGGCAAGGATCAATGGGTGTTCCAGATCTGGTATCCTGAATGAGTTTTTCCACTAGCTCATTGGATACCTGTGTGAAAGTGCACAGCTCATTTTTTTCTGTGGGACCCTACAGAGGGATGCAGCTCAGCTGCCTTATTGGAAGTACTGGTGAAGATACTATACATATCGTTGACTTTATTCCTGAATGTGCTAGCTATACTATCACATAACGATTGGCTGCTCTCTGATAGTCGGCTATTGAGAGGAGTTTTGAGCTTCTTCACAACCTGAAACAGTTTTTTTGCTGAATTTTTAGATGACTATCTGTTTAGTAAAGTAAGTCTTTTTCTCCACAGTTAGCAGATTTTTGTAGTTAGCTAGGGCATGTTTATGACTCTCTTTTTTCTTGTCTTCGTAGTTCTCTCTCCAGCGCCTTTCCAGCCTACGGCATGTTTGTTTCTCTAGACGCAGAGCTTCCGTGAACCAAGGGGCCGAGGGTTGGACACGATTCCCAGTGCTTTTGCCATTTGACACGGTCGCCGCAAAGGCATTGTTCAGCCAATCATTGTAACTCTCAACTGCTTGTTCTAACTGTTGACTCATCCTCGGGCATGTCTGATTAAGTTGGAGTTCAAGTAAATTAGTATCTATTTTATTCCATGCTTTAAAACATTTTCCCGGATCTCTATTAACACAGACTTCTGATATCATTTGAGCAGGGTAGTCAAATAAAATCAAAGAGTGATCTGACCAGGCCATAGGGAGTGTGTTTTTTACTATCACTCCAGTGACTGAGGAAAAGATACCATCCAGGGTGTGCCCTGCCTGGTGAATGGGTTTATGAATCAGCTGAGTGAGCCCCATCGTGTCCATCAATTCAGAGAGCATCAATGTATCTTTATCTGACAGCAAATCAAGGTGTACATTAAAGTCCCCCAGGATAGTAAACCCTTTTGTCGGGGTTCCAGCAGTGTGTCCAGATTAGCCACAAAGTTAGTCCTTGATCCCGGAGGGCGGTACAGTAAGGTTCCTCTGAAGGTATTTTTAGAGTTTAATTCTATAGCAAAATTCAATGCTTCGCATACAGGATTAACCACTGAAGAAAAGGTGGCTCCAAGGTGTTTGCGATAAATGACGGCAAGACCGCCCCCCCCCGCTTTAAGGGTCTGTCAAGTCTTGATGCAACAAAGCCCTGAGGCACAGCGACCGAAAAATCAGGGTCGGACGATGGATCTGTCCAAGTTTCTGTGAGAAATAACATATCCAAGTTATGTTGCAAGATGATGTCTGCAATTTCCACTTTGTGTTTCGCAAGAGACCTTACATTGATCAGTCCACAGTGACTCTCTGTTTGTCTAAGGGTCTGTGTAGGAATTGTTTTTGGGGCAGCTATCAATCTGAACTCGGTCTGATAGAAGTCAGGAAGAGAGAAACCACAAGAACAGATAAACTGATAGGGCCTAGGTTCCTTATCCAGCATACATCTGGTACAGCTTTGGTTATGATCGTGGTTATTAAGGCTACGCAACTCTAAACTAGAGTATTGCAAGGCACCGGAACCTGAACGGCCAGGGAGTATGGCCCTAGGCCCGGTCCAGGCGCGGACGGGCGCAGACGGGCTTTCCTTTGGCGTGCCACTGGCGCGCCCGCTGCGATTCCTTTCCATGTGTGATTTAAAATATGGTGGTGGCGGAGAACTAGACTACGCACCACCGGAAGTAGGGGATCCTAACCCGGCTCTGTCCGCCGGAACTTACTACGTGATCCAGTGCCCTCCGCACAAACAGCACACAGCTGCGGCGGACCGGGGCGAGATCGCACCAATCAGGTAGGTGGTTTTAAAGAATGTAGTAGTATTAATCGTAGCCCCCATCCCAGTGTGCAACAACGCGAAAAGAATAGGCAGCAGCACTAAGGTAACATGAACAAATGATTTAAAAACAGTAAAAGAGGGCCGAGCCTCCGAACGCCTGCAGGATCTACTCTTGTCCGCCAAGCGTCCTTTTCTGTGCGCTTACATATGGTGGTGGTGGAGAACTAGACCGCGCACCACCGGAAGTAGGGGATCCTAACCCGGCTCTGTCCGTCTGCGTCTGAGGTAATTTCATGTTTCTAATTATTTTGATTCTCTCTGAAGTCACTCTTCTGACCTCTCTTTCTATCTGATGTCCCAGATATTTAAATGAGGTTGTACAATACTGCTATTGTTCAGGGGACACTTTATGCCCGCCTTTAGCCAAATGATTAAATAATGCAATTGAATCAATAATGCAGTCATTTCTGGTTTTCGATGCTACTAATAAGTCATCGATATACTGAAACAAAACCGACTGTCCAGGCAGCACCAGTGATCCAAGACACTTTTTCAAAATCTGATTAAAAATCGATGGACTTTCCGTGTACCCCTGAGGAACACGATTCCAAACATAAACATGCTTGTCAAACTTAAACAAAAATACAAATTTGCTGTCTGGATGCAATGGAATGGAAAAGAAGGCATGGCATAAATCAATTACAGTAAACCATCCTGCACTCCATGGTATCTGATACAGAATTTCTGCTGGGGTTGGTACTGCTGGGCAACATGGGACGACAATTTTATTTATTTTTCGCAAATCCTGAACTACCCTATATTTTCCACTTGGTTTCTTTATGCCAATTATAGGTGAATTGCAAGGACTGCTCATTATTTCTTTTAATATGCCTTGTTCAACCAAACGTTCAATTTCTGTTGCAACACCTGCTTTTATTTCTGGACTCGTTTTGTACTGTTGAGTAGTTGGGTAAACTGCACCTTCCTTTACTGTCACTTTGATAGGATTGACATTTGCTATTAATCCTACTTCCTTTCCAGAAAAATCCCACAGTGTGGCTCACTGGTTAGAGCAGGCAGACCCTGAAGCAGAGGTCAGACCCGGGACCAGGGTTCAATTCCCGACGCGGCAGGGTCTCGAGCTCAAATGTCCACGGACTCGATAATTCTCGCTTCGGTGCCTGACCTAATCATGGGTTCACACTCTGCAACTCTGGGCATTAAGCTTGCTTAATCTCCACAGCGGCCCCCCGCGGCGGGATGCCTGGCTTTCACCTTGGGGATGCCCTGTAGGGGCTATCTCACAGGGAAAAGCCAGGACGGGTTCCCAAGGCAAAGCGCTTAGAGACCCCTGGGTTATAAGCGCTATATAAATCCAAACATACATACATACATACACCTCAGGATTTACATAGGTTTGGAGCTCTTCTGGTAAATCTTTCAGGGTCATCTTTTTAACTTCTGTTTCCTGTTTAGCTAACATAATTTTGTATATTCCATCTTTATCAGGAGTCAGAATTTCAACACCATTTGGTGTGCAAAAGATTGTGCGATTCATTTTACACAGTAGATCCCTGCCTAATAGATTCACAGGGCTCGAGTCACAGACTGCGAACTTGAGCATTTCTTTTAAATTTCCAATTTGTACTTCTTTGGTTCTGTAATAGGGATCCTAATCTGCTTATTAGAAACGCCCACTACTTGGTTCGCTTCACCCGAGAGGGGTAGGTTTGGGATGTCTGTGTCTGCTGTTCTCACAGTAGAACGGGTAGCACCAGTGTCCAACAAAAAGGTAACCTCATTTCCCTCAACTTTTCCCGCAATGTAAGGACCTGACTGATCTACCGGTAAGGATGCGCCAAGTACGCATTCCCCCCCCCCCGCCCCCTTCAGGCACCGTCAATATGCATCCTCAAAAAATGTGTCCTGCAAAAGAAATTGTGATGTTACCTTATTTTTCTTACCAGTTCCCTCCCGAAATCCGGTGTCCACACTGTATTTGGCTTGACTCACAAAATCTGGCATAGGGGCAGGTGGTAACTGACTTTGTATTACCTGTTGCGGTTGCCTCATTGACACTTCATTCTGCGTCTGCGGATTTAAATTTTGATTTTGGACATTATTATTCTTTATTAATTTACACTCGTTTGGCCAATGCTCCAATTTTCTGCACCCGTGACAGGGAAACTTTTTCTTTGCCTCTTCTTTGCTCATTCTGTTTCTAGGCTTGCCCCCATTACCTTCAGCTTGACCATCCCTTTTTGTTTGCTGACTTAACTGGAGTTCCTGCTGTTCTGCCAATTTTGGTCCAATCTGTCTCTTTTCCTTTCAAATAGGTTATTACCTGATTATATTTTTTAATTACTTCATGTGATAGGGCTCCTGTTTTTGGATCTCTAGGATATTCATCATTTGGCCAATCTACTGTAATTGTACATTCTGTCCATAAATCTACAGGGACAACTATATCAAACAAACCATCTAAATCTTTTAGCAGTACTTTTGAAACTTTCACAAACCTTTCGACTTGCCTGTACCATTCTATGGGTTTTTCTCAGAGTTTTGGGAAGTCATTAGTAAATGATAAAATATCTTGCCGGGACCATGGGACATGTACATAACCTCCTCCTGGCACTTCTCTCATCGGACACAACCTTTCAACTTTTTCTCTTTCTTTCATTAGATACTCAGATGCAGTTTGATTTACCTGTGCTTCCTCCTTTTTTTTGTCCAGCTAGCTTTCGATCTGTCTCCCCATTTTTGTAACAATGACAATAATTCTTTTGTCTGCAGTTTTCGTCCTGACACATTCATCTTTTCCAAAACTGTGTCAGAAAATTCAGCTCTGTTAAGGTTTCTGTAATACTTTTGATTTACCTATGTCAATTCCCATTTCTGAGGCTAAATTCATAATGCTTCTGCATATGAACAATAACTCTTCTTCATTAAAATAATTAAATCTTTCTAATCCTACATTTCCAGCTACCATTTCCTCCAATTCTACCCTTAATTTAAACATTTCTAATACCTTTGACTGTGATTTTGGCTTTTCTATATCTCGTGTCCATCTTTCTATTTCTTCAGGGGTTACTACGGTAGCACTTCTCGTTCATGTGGAGGTTTCAAGCAGTACTTCCTTTGAGCATCCAGGAGTAATTTTCCTGATTGAGTCACCCACTTGTTGTCTTATAGGTGAATCCATCAAGGAAATTACTGATTTGCATTCACTTGCCTGGTCATCAACTATTATATTTTCTTTCCTGGGCTGTACTATGAGTGTAGTCAGAATGGGAGTTTTAGGATTGGGTTACTTTTCTCCATATAAGGGAACAACGGGACCAATAGTTACTGGTATCGTTAGGGCTTCAGTACTTGGATTTAGCTGGGTTATTTTCTGATTTAATTCCTTATGCTGTTTGTTTATTGCTTCAGTTTCCCTTTCTTGTAATACCACTTCCTGTGTGGTCTCAAGTACAATTTGTGGAACCAAAGGTGGTGTTAAGAACGGAGCACTAGGGGTAACTCTATTTGTTTCTTCGTGATAAGGCGGTGGATTTTTCATTAATAAATCCTCAAAATAATCATCTTCTGAATCACCATTACTAGTCATTAAATGTTTTGTTTTCTCTGTACTTTTACTTCCGGTTGGTTCTTCAGTAAATATAGGATATAATCCTTCCACTAACATAGACTGTCTCCATTGTTTCATCTGCTTATCTCTTTGGGAAATCTAGGGTAAAATGTACTAAAATTCCTCTCACAGCGAGGTCTGTCTCGTTCAAAAGCCTTAGTCTCCCACTCTTCTAAAGCTTCATACTGCATTAATCTTGGTCTAGGGTCTAATTCATTCATGTGAGTTTGTAAATTGTGAAATATTCTACCATTAAACGTACCATATTCTGGAAATACCTATATAGCATCATCTTTCGTATACTTTATCCAATTTTCTAGTCATACACAAGTGTGGTAGCCTCTTTCTACCATCATATATGATGCAGGCGTTTTCGGTGGTGGAATAATAATTATTTCTCTTGTTTTAACTGGTTTATCTTTTTTGAAATAATTCTTTATTTTCTGCATAAAAGACATTTTTCTATTTTGTCCATACATGATATATGATCTCCCTTTAATACTCTGTTCTCGAGCAAAGCCTAAGTATTGTCTATCTGGGCGATTTCCTATAAATGCTGGATCTAAATGCCACATATAATTACTGCTGTCTATTAACACTGAAAATTTTCAGTTATTACAATTTAATTAATTGTTTACTTAACTTAAATGCTTTTCCAATACCAGCGCGTGTTTTATTTTCAGTGACCAATCAATAATTAACTTACAAAATTAGTTAACCAATGCTTGCGCGGCTTTTCTGTGACGTGAGTTTCTCTCTCTGCACTCGCCCCTCCTTTATAATTTTCTCACGACTACACACACGCTGTTTCAACCAATCTCTGCACTAATCTTAGTGACGTCAGCGTAGCACCCGCAACTGACTCCCTCCTTTGCAAAGTAATACGACAATTCAATTTATTTTCACTTTAAATGCACATTTCATTAATTAAATAAAAACATAAAAACATTCGCTACTGTGCCTGATTGACTAAATAAAAAAAAGACAGTTTCTTTCACGGGAGGAAAACCTTTCCGTTTACCCTTTACACACTACGAGTAAAACCTCTTCCGTATACTCTTCACGCAAGCAAAAAAAGAACCTGCTACTCCTTCAGACTTATTCTTTTTAGGTGATATAAGACCAAAGTTTCACCAGCGAACTCCTTTGCTATCAATTACTCTAACTTTTATATGAAATATAATCCCTAACTAGTGCTTCAAGTTTTACCTAACTATCTGCACTTACTTCATCAGGCCAGTAACCAGTGTGGCTTCCATATACCACGCGGTATTCAGTATCCCTGGTGATTTGCGGACAAACAGGAAACAATACAAACCGGTTTTTGGTTAATAGATAAAATTTTAAAAAAAGCAATATGCCACGAACTTCTTATCTTAACTGAACCCTAACCATCTTGCTGCTACCAAAGAAATACTGATGGCGCGGCATTACTAGTCCAGTTAATCATACTCACCTGGGCCCATAAACATTCACACTTTGAACCGGTAATCCTGCCTCAACTTCTGCCTATCAGAATTTTATTCACTTTAGGACTTATACCTGTACACCATGACTTACCAAATCCTTGTCATGTGTGCTCTAAGTCCTAAGGATCAAGGGAGTTAGAATAATAGGTAGCGATTTTGACATTTACCTTTATGGAAATAACCACGGACTCAGGAGAAGTTTTAAACACTTTATCTATGCAATATTCTGTGAGTCAAAGGCTTCAATAGAGTGATCAGAAACTTTGCAAGTAAGAAAATAACTATTAAAACATAAATCTTGCAGGATTTTAGAAAAATGCCTTTAAACATTGGTACCTGGGAAGGGTGAGAAAGGGGAACGGCACAAAGACATACCACATGGATTATATTTACCTAGAATGGTGTGAAGATCAACCCTGGCCACGGGCTAGGACAAAGATATCGGCTCCCAACTAATCAGGTTCCAACGGGACAGGACAGGTGCAGAACAGGACAGGTAACCTCCGCTAAGTGCAATACAGCATCACACCCCTCTCTACGGCTATTCTTGGACTCAGACTCTTCCTCAGCAAACTCTCGATTCTTCTGTTAGAGTACTCGACCGGCACTCTGCTCTCGATTCTTCTTTAGCATACGTTGGGTCAGTGACAGGTCTGTGACAAGTCGGACAAATTAACTAAATAAGCCTACCTTAGTTATACCATTTCAATGTGTGTACCACCCCCTTAATGTTGCAAATTCTATGTGTTCCCTTCATTTGATTGGTCAGAAAGACTAGAAGAGGTAATCACACAATACTAAGATGAGATCATTTCCATTCGATATAGTTGATCAATGTTACCGCCCATAATTTACTTTCCCATGCACTTTGAATCCACCCAGTAATATTTGTTTCAAATCATATACTTTGTATTTAATACCGTTCATATTTCTTCCTCTTATGGGGTCGGACAGTCAGTTTCCCAGGATTATCACCGGTAAGGCTGGTTTTGGCAGCTATTCAATGACATGGATTCCAAGGCTCTTTGTGCTTGATCACGCATGCCCAAGAATTTTCAAAATGGAGTTTGTAGCACCCATCAGGCCCAAATACTAGCTATCAGCAAATTTAAAGAAAGACACATTAGAATACAAAAATAAATGAATTCACTGTATACCACGTATTTCTACTCTAACCCCATTACTTTATTTTGACTATAGCATTAATAGTTAATCAGAACACACAAGATTTAGTTCAAGCAGGGCAGATCCTTTAGCATGTGAAGTTTGAAGCGGCCATCTTTGACACTAATGCGCAACTGTAAGAAATTCCCACCAGAAGCATAGATACGTCACACCACGTAGATGTGGCAGACGCATGCGCAGAAAAGTTCCCGCGTTTTCCGCGGCCATTTTAGAACACTCGTGTTACTGTTAGTAAAAGCACATAGTCAAGCTTCCCCTTGATACTAAAAATGTTGTGAAATGCAATTATTAGTAAAACAAAACATGTTGATTAATAAGTTACATGTTATTATGAGAGGATGGAATACAAGCAAGTTTCTGTACTTATGAAATCTTGCTCCATCAACTGTTCCTATGGGGCACAGGGTCAAGACTGATTTGCATATGGCTGGGTCCAAACTGGGGTGGCGCAGTGGGCAAAAGAATGATGGATTTAACCCAGATCTTTTGACTGGGGAGAATGTTTGCATTGTCAGCATTCCGTCCATCATTTGTTTGCTGTAACACTTTTCGCCCTAAGTGGGATGGGTATGCCCAGACGTGGGTCCCCTGCTCACGGGCCCCACTGGAGTCAAGCTAGCCTGGCTGATGAAGGGTGACATACCCTGAAACCGGTTCCAGGATGCTTGTTCCCGGTCCAGGGAGGACCTGGCCTGGCAGTTCAGTCTGGACTGTTCCCATGGGGCACAGAGTCAAGACAGATTTGCATATGGCTGGGTCCAAACTGGGGTGACATAGTGGGAAAAAGAACGATGGATTTAATCCAGATCTTTTGACTGGGGGAGAATGTTTGCATTGTCAACATTCCGTCCATCATTTGTTTGCTGTAACACATATTGAGACAAGGTCGGCATCCCAGATTACCACAAGGTTTCTGATGTTAGTTTTCATGAGAACAGTGTCTCTTGAGCAGGCGCCCCCATCGCCTAGGAGAGGGGCGGCCTTAGTCGCGCCTCGGAGCCGAGCTTCCTCCGGTGGGGGGACTGGTTGAAAGAGGGGATTCATTGGTGATGTTATGTTATGTTATGTTATGTTATGTTATCAGGCATTTTTATAGCGCTCGGCTACTCTAAAAGAGTGTCCCGGCGCTTTTCACAGGCAACTTACAGTGTAAGATCAACATAACAGGTAAAAGCAGACCCCGAAAGAAAAAGAAAACCGTCTAAGCAGAGAGATTAAAAAGCCACGTCTTCAAATTCTTCCTAAATTGAAGCAGGTTGGGGGTGCTACGCTGTCTCTGGTACGTTATGAAACTGAAACTTGCCATTAAGCTATTTAAGGCGGCGTCCCAGGGGTCTCGTCCTCATTGTCTTCTTGGACCCCAGGGAAGCCGCAGGAGCATCGGAAAAACGTCAGAAACGAGACAAGGCGTGGCTCGCGGGTTTAAGGAGGCCTGGTGTAGCATTAAATTACAAACAACGGTCCTTAAAAAACAATATAACACAATAATAAATATAGACTAGGATCAGTACTTTATTTGCAGGATGTCCAGTCAGATACACAATTTTAAAAGTCATGGAAATGTTAGACAAATTCAGGAGCTAGCAAAAAATGGAGTGGGACACAGTCCTGCGTCCTACACACAAACAAAAGATAATTACATTTGGACATTTAGTATTTCAGGCGAAAGACAGAGGAGGCTTAAAATCAATGATGATAAATGACAAGCTTTCCATAAACAATATTCACACTGGTTTTACCGCAATGGTTTAACGCAGTGGTTCCCAAACTTTTTTGACCCGTGGCTCCCCCGACCGGGTTGGCGGCTGGCTGCGGCTCCCCACCATTTTTTTGCCGGTGGGTCAGGCAGCGCACTTTGCTAGGCACGGATGTTTGGCTTGAGTGTTCTAGGCCACGCTCCCTGTTGCATCGGCCATGCCCCTTTGAAACCCCCCCCCCCCAATCTCCCGGCTCCCTTCATGCCACTTGGGGCCCTGCATTTGCATGGATGTAGGAGTGCTTCACCCGTCGTGCTATTAGCTGCATGGGTCTGTGTTTTGAAAAGCGCCGCTGGAGTGGTGTGATTCTGCTGAAGCTGCCCCTCTGCAGGATTGGGGATGAGCTGCATGGCTCGCCATCTTCTGCATAGTCTGCAGATGTTGACGGAGGGGTTGTCTCTAGCTCAGACAGATCAAGGGGCACTGGGGATGTGGCGATGTGTGTTCCCACGTGTGGAGAGACACTTGGCAGAGGTCCCTCTGTGGCTTGTTTGTGCATTTGGCTGTTTGGCCGGTGGTGATGAGGTGGAATGTCTGTCCAGACAGAATTGGTATGTGTAGAAATGACAGGGCGATGGGGCTTGGGACACGTTGATTGTGGCATGGGCCGGCACCCGCCGGGACTGCAGCCGGTGACGGAGGGGATGCGTACAGAGCCGGAAGGGGGGGGGGCCCACCACTTTTCTCTTGTAACACAGTGTTTGCTACCTCTCACATTTTGTTTGCTTTTGATACTTGCACAAGTGCCATCATTGCCTACGTAACGTTTGTTCTTGTGCTAGAGTGTCTGCCATAGATTGCAGTATTATACCTCTACTTTTACTTTGTACGCTTTTGTAACCTGCACACATGTCACTTTTTCCTCCTGTAATGTACCATTTGCTACCTCGTGTATTTTGTTTGCTCACATTTGTCACTTTTGCCTCATGTAACTTAACGTTTGCAGTTGTAATTTGTTCACTTGTGTTTTCTCCTCATGTATCATTACTGTTCCTATTGTGAAGCGCTCTGACATCTACGGTTAAAGTCCGCGCTATATAAAAACGCATAAATAAATAAATAAAGTCTGGTTGGGCGCTCCCGAAGAGTGTGTGTGGTGGGGGTGAGCCCGTCGCAGCCCGTGACCACAGACAAACAAGCGGAGGGGCGACCTCCCCCATGCGGCGGGCACCTGGAGGGCCGGAGCAGAGACGGGCCCATGGTAACAGAATGGCAGGCCTCAAACGCAAAATGGAGCCCGACCAGATGTGAGCCCCTGGGAATGGAGGGCAGACCCCCACCCCACAAGGTACAGCCCCGGGGCAGCCCCATACAAGTAGGTGCCGCACCCCTCCCGCCTGCACCACCAGCACTCGCAACACACAGCACCTGGACCCCCTCGCCCTCATGTGCCCCGCCCAGACCCGTGGGGGACTGCACACCCACTTCCAGGAGGCAGGAACCAGTGGGACCACCGCAGCAGGACCCCAAGGGGAGAAATGTCCAGGCCCCGATGGATCCCCAGAGGATGTGCGGAGGGTCACACAGTGCCGCTGCGGCCTCCACCAGGCGGCCGGGCGGCGAAGGCTGGGTCTGTGCGGCAATGGAGTGCCGGCCCGAGTCTGGTCATTCATACACACCATACATGTAGTGAGGTGGCACAAGCACGCCGGCCCGCCAGGCTCGCAGGCACCGCCGTTCGGGGTACTCCACTGCCCGCTGATTTTTGTCCCTGTTCACTGTTGTTTATTTCAAAGGGGGCACTCAAACCACAATGAGATGCACCACACCTTAGACCCCAGAAGACACGTCCTGCGCCGCGGCGCCCCTGACCTCTCATCACGGCGCACCGGGGTGCTGCGTTGCACACTTTGGGAACCACTGGTTTAACGTGTAAATATGTTTCATAGGTCAACGACGTTTCGATCCCTTTTAGAAGGATAATGGGATCATCATCAGGACGGTATAATTACATGCCTGAGTCGAACAAATTGCCTGTAAGGGAAAGGGGAAAAATAGAGAGGCAGAAAAACATATTGAGACGAGGAGATGAGAGTAAACTCCTTTAAAAGAAACCTAGACTTATTACTCTTAAGATGTTGTTGCACCATGCAAGGCCGTGAGGGTGGTGCTACGGCGAAAAGCTCTCTGCTGTGAACCATGTGTGAAGCATGGTTTGGGTGGGGCAGCAGTATGGCTGGAGGTGAGTAAATTCCAGGTGGAGTGGGGGTTTTTTGGGGGGTGCGTGAGACAGAATATGGCCTTTCGAGAAGGATCCAACTGGTAAACATGCCGTGAGTGAGCAGCTTGTGCTGTGTTTCAATGCGGACTGAGGCCTATGGTGATAATAAAGCCTGAGAGGTGATGGGCACGTGATGCTGAGCGGACCTACTGTCTGTGATAAAGGTGGACGGACACGGACTAGGTGCTTAGAGTGAAAGGGAAACAGTGACTCTATCCGGACGTGATTATGAAGAGAATACTGGTCGTTGATGTGCCCGAAATCAGTGCTAGACGGGCGCTTCAGAGACTTACGGCGTACGACGGAGGCCAAGGGTGGAAGTTAATTGTAATGTCTTACTGCTGTTTTGAGATGCTGACGGCCGGTGTGGTGTTAAAAAACGCATGATGATAGCGCAGGAACACTATCCTTGTAAATAAAGGACAGATTCATCAATGCTGATTGTCCGTTGGGGAATTTAGGTAAACCGCGTTGGCACGGTGCAGAAGCGAGGATACTATGGAGAAAAAAAATACGGGGTATGGTGAGGGCGGGTCCTAGTGTGCATTGTAATAAAACCGTGAAGGTGGTCAAGACTTTACCTGCGCGGGCTGGCTCACGATAGAGTCGTATTGGGAAGTTATAAGCTGGGCGACAATGCGGTCCTGTGAAATGAATTAAGACAGCCCTTAGGAAAGAGCACAATCCGCTCTGAAAGCAAATAAACTTTAGGAGGAAGGACGCTTACCAGTCCGAGGGGCTAGGGTTTCCGGATAATGGGAGTTCAGAAGCACGGTGGCTGTGATGCATCAAGATAGGATGGATCATGAATGATTTGCGGCGAACCACGGCTGCCATATTGGGTGAGGGAAACAGTAAACATAATAAACAGACTGTATTAGGTCATGGAACCGGAGTAAAACCGGTGCGAGGCGGGTCAGAGTCAGAAAAATAGAGTAAAGAGCATCTGATGAGGATATTGTAAATGAGTTTGAATCAGGCTTGTCATTCACATTATGCTCTGGACAACAATTTCATACAACTTAATACATTCCATAGAAGACAGCAGCCTTCTATGCAGAGAGAACATCTGCACATGTAGGAACAAAGAAACCTTACATAATTTTCAAAAAAATGAAAGTGGTGACTGTATACATTATATCAACATTAGAGATTTGCATTTGGTACAAGTGGTCAATTATTTGGATTTTGAACCATTTAGTATACTCAAGTGTTCAAGGGGACGGGCTGAGCGTCAGAAAAGTTCAGTGTTTAAAATGATTTAGAGTAGTGAGGTCCAGTCTTCGGTCCTGTTCAGACCATTCCTGATGCTGTCCATGCGAATTATCATTTTCAATTCCTCTTTGTTAAGTAGTAGAGCCATATCTTCTCCTCTTTGAGGGACTTTCAAAGCATTCAGAGCTGTCCATTTAATGTTGTCCTCATTGTGTTCAACCAGATTGAAATGTTCAACTAGCAGCGCATTGGGTGTTTTGCATCTCACCCTACCGCGATGTTGGCCAATTCGGGTCTTTATCTTCTGTGCAGTCTGCCCAATGTAGATCTTTGGACAGGGACATTGAATAAGGTAGATAACATTGCTTGTATTGCAATTAGAAAAAGTGCGACATTTCACTACAATATTGTTCAAATTGAATGATTTGCCTTCCATTGTAAAATCAGATACATTGTAATTACCACATTTTGAGTGACCGATCAATGATTCCAATACCCAATGCGCATCAAGACTAGCGTGTGGTCTTACCACACGCTACTCTTGATGCGCATTACCACACGCTACTCTTGATGCGCATTGGGGATTGGAACCATTGATCGGTCACTCAAAATGTGGTAATTGCAATGTATGTAATGTTACAGCTGCGGTGGTTCAGCGCCAAGTGGGGTAGAGGCCCTGCCGGAAGGGCCGCCACGCCCTGAGGAGTAGGGGGTGTGGCTCAAGTTCCAGCCTCTATGTTGGCAGGATGCGGGTATATCTACAAGTGTAAGTCGGTTTTGGCAAACGGAATTATGCTGGCGATATAGGGGTAGCGGTGATATTTGTAAAGGCACGTTGGGATGGTTTCTTATTCTTTGCGCGGTGTTGCAAGATTTAATGGGAATTCACTTTGACGACATTCTTGTACTTTTCACATTGGTTCCCCAATATACTGTTTATTTGGTGGCAATGGCGTTTAGCAAATTCTACAGTAGTGGCATTATTAGTCAATATTATCTGACATGGGTGCTGCCTACCCTGTATGGACCATGCTGTTGGTATATATCTTCATATATTTGTTCTTTACTTTGTAAATTAAGCTCATGCCTTCATTCATACCTGTGTTGGAAAGCCTCTGGGATATTGTCTCCATGTTAAAAATAATTAACAGTGCGTTGAAAAAACAAAGGCGTAGTCCTGTCAGTAAATAAATAAACTTCTCTTAGTTGTTTTGTCCCCCCCTGGACTCCATCAAGGAACGTGGAGTTTGGAGGCTTTCCCCGCACCCTTGCTTCCAGCGCCACTCCTTGGCATGGGAGTCTATAGCACACCACAATAACCACTTCTGGTGCACCCAACACTGTTTTTCTTTGTTTCTTTCCGCCTCCACGCTTGCGCTAAATAAGAGGCACTTTGCTATGATGGCGGCCCCTGACTAGTGTGAAGGAGGACAGCATGTCTGAAGGGGTGTGGCCAGCAGCGGTGTGGTCGTCGTTAAGAGCGTTCACGGAGGCTGTCCCGGTATGTATATGCTTAGAAGGCCACTTGGCTTTGCTGGGAATTGGCTCTCATGCCGGGCCTGTGCGGTCAGGCGGTCGGCACCGGTGACTAGTTTTTAAGTGGGTCACATAATCTGGCTACTCACCAGAGTATATAAAAAAAAATTAATAATAGTAACTAAATAATAAACAATTACATTCTCCAGCTACCGCCAGCCGCGAACAAAGGCAACACAATTTTTCTTAATGTTGGGTACATAGGTTAAATAAAAAGTAATAGGCACTTAGGTTAAATGCAAATAATAAGCTTAGTTACTGAATGAGTGTCACCAGTCCAATGTAATGCACTATTCCGTGGCAGGCAAAGGGAAGATTTTAGCGACACTTAAGCCAAGCCACTTACCTGGGGACACTATAGCAGGAGGTAGTGTATTAGTTGGATTAGACAACAGGTCCAGCTTCCCTAGAGGCTGCCTGGTAGAGGTGGTGCTATGGTACCATATTCATAGGCTTCACCTCGGGTGCGGAGAATTACGCATCATACGATATAATATCATTAATGAATCATCTATTTATGCCCTCAGGTCTTAACTGTGTAGGGACAAGCACCAAATGTCCTATTGCGTAGCAAGGTAAGGAACAATTTGACGTGACCTAAGCTGACCCACATAGCCGGGGACACAATAATAGAACGTGACGTATCAGGGTAGTACTACATAGGTCCGGCCGTTTGTTAAAGGTGGGAATAAGGTACCATCTTTATAGGCTTCATCTCATGTCCTCTTAATTAAGCATCATGCGGTATATTGTTAAAATTAAATCTGCCATTTATACCCTTCAGGAGGACATCTAGCAAAGATCTTAACCTTGGTATCAAAGCGCGCACTTTGTGCTCACATTGTTAAGCCAAAGAAGGGGGCGATTGGACCGGATGGCTCCTCATCGTTGGGGACAGTAAATTCACTAGCCTAGTTCTGCCTGGTGGGGTATTACAGTTTATAGTAGGGAACTGTACATAGACTATCCTATGCCAATTGGTTGCCGGAAACAGTGTGCTTATTAAGGTATTCCAATACAATGGTCCATCCAGCAGAAGGTGCGATACATTGTCTGCAGGTGGGTTATTACGGTTTCCAGGTGGCTGTCCAGAGAAGGGGTGGATGGGCTGCACTGCAACTAATGGTTGGTTCGCTGTAGGGCAGTGCAAATTCAATGTCAATCAATATCCAGCAGTGATCCTGGGCTACTGCTTATTTTAGCCTCTTCATGGAAATGGATTTAGCTCAGTTGGTTCAGTATGCAGGAAGGTGCCACAGTTTTCAGCTGCATTAGGAAATTAATTATGGCTAACCTCAGCTGGTATCGTTATTTCGTATTGGGGCTAGTTGGAGGAAAAGAGGATGGTCCTGCTAGAACCTTTTTAGGGCTTAAGGTGGTCGAGTGGAGCTCATTTTCAGTAGGAACTGTCGAAGGGTGATCACGGCAAAGGCAGTGGGGACACCTCAGGTGGCACCCAGGAGGCATCGGCAAAGTGCCCATGGCTGCTCCGGGCAGCCGAGACAAGTGGCGGACCTGCCAGTAGTTCAGGACTTTCTAGCCTCATCCGGGATGCTCAGTGGGGGTTGGTTTAGGGTAAACGGGGAGCCCCCGGCTCAACAAGCACATGAGTTGTATTCCACAACAACATGCCATTTCCTGAGTCTGTTGTTGCAAAAAAAAAAAAAGCTAAACTTATTTAGGGGAGGGTTCTTGGCCCAGGTAATTTATCACATAACATTAATATGTTTAGCCGTGGTAACGCAATAAAAAAAAAAAAAAAGCAATTGCGTGAGCCACAGATATTGTCAGTCTGATCTTTATCCAGGCAATACTGGGGCTATTGTGGAGCAAAGTCCGCGTCAGGGGGTGGGGGGAAAGTGCGCTAGGGAGCTTCTCACCCTGTGGCGGAGCGCTGACAGATAACAGCAAATGGGCATGTACAGCAATGGAGGATCAGCGACTGGATGGACCCCAGGAGGGGGTAAGATGAAAGTGTGCAGAGGGTAGGCGGGGACGGGACTAAGCTGCTGGTGATCCTGGACTCTACTGCCCTAACAAGCAACATATGGACTGAGTAGAATCTTGGGGTGGTTGCCTGGGTTCAGGTACTCCGGTGGGCCGATGCGCTATGTGGTGCCCTGGATTTCAAGTAATGCAACTGTTTGCTGTAGTGCGTTGGGGCCTGCTTGCACAATGTGCGCAGCTGAATGGATCGGCCGAGTCTGCCAAACTCAAATTCAAGTGTAAGCCTAAGCTGAGGTTCAAGTGTAATGTCGTGTCTAATTTCCTTTCGGCCTTTTTACATGTGGATGTCGCGAAAGTCTGAAGATGTGAACAATGATATATCCAAGTAGTTGAATACTTTACTCTCGTAATATGCAACCGTTTGCTGTAGCGCGTTGGGGCCTGTTGGCACAATGTGCGCAGCTGAGTGGATCGGCAGAGTCGGCCAAATTCAAATTCAAGTGTAAGGGCAAGCTGAAGTTCAAAAGTAATGTCATGCCTAATTTCCTTACTGCCTTTGACATGTGAATGTCACTAAACTTTGATGCTGTGAATAATGATATATATCCAAGTAGAATACTTTTACTCTTGCAATGGTTTGTGGTGAATCATCTGATTTGATGTGAATAAAAAGTCTACGCCTTGGACAATAGGGTGACCAACCGTCCGTAAATTTCACGGACAGTCCGTAATTTCGGCCGTCTGTCCGTTGTCTGTGAAGGATTCTTTAACGGACGCCATTTGTCTGTAATTTTAACCGGGCACAGGTCCCATCACCCTAACGCCAGCACCGCTTGCACCTCCCTTCTTGACTACGATGCTGTACCAAAGCTCCTCAGATACCCCGCAGCATTGGAGAGGCACAGCGTGATGGCAACCCTCACACCTCCAGCCCTTGATGACCTGTTAAGAGGTGCTTGAAGGTGATGGAGAGGGAGGGGCTGCAGCTTCAGGAGCAGGGGCATCTATTCAGATGCAGACAGCCCTGAATGCGTCGGTCTCTGCAATTTAGAGGGGGCCTCACACATTCCATTTCTACCCAGGGCCCCAAACATCCTAGAACCGGCCCCGATTACACCGGTCACAGTGCTTAATTACTGTCACTAAATTGTAAGCAAACCTTGGCTCTTCAAACATGCAGTCTATAATGTAATAAAATAAAGAAATGGCATAATCGCACCCACACTGATTAACAAAGTGTGGAGGACAATCAGTTAAATCAGTTCTCTTGGAGTATCTCCTGTAAGTACTGTACATCACAGTGGGGGATGGCATTTTGGACAGAGAGCCTGTCTTCTCGTTGTCTTGGGCAGGAGGGGGCGAGGAGCCCAAGATGATACTAGAATACTGCATGCCCACCCCTGTGCCCACCATGGTGGATCCTGTTCCCTCTCCTGTGATGGCTCCTGCCCTCCCCGCCTGTGATGACTCTTGTCCCCCCCTGTGGTGGATCCTGTCTCCGCCTTGGGTGGCTTCTGTCCCAGTCCTGTAACGGCTCCTGCAGCGAGGGTGACATTCTTGATGGGCCTCTTCTCAAAAGGGCTCAGCTCAAAATTAATATGAAAAGGTGGGCGAGTGAGTAAGTGAAGGGATGGGTGAATGGCTGGATGAATTAGTGAAAGGGTGAATGGATGAATGAAAGATTGAATAAATGGATAATGAGAGAGGATGGATGGATTGATGAGTGAGGGGAAGGATGGATGAGAGAAAATGTAAATAGCTGGATGTATGGGTGGAAGGGTACCTGGATGATGGATGAGGGGAAGGTTGGATAAGGGGATGGATGGATGAGGGGAAGGATGGATGAGGGGAAGGATGGATGAGGGGAAGGATGGATGGATGAGGGGAAGGATGGATGAGGGGATGGATGGATGGATGAGGGGATGGATGGATGGATGAGGGGATGGATGGGTGGGTGAAAGAATGGATGGATGGATGAATGGATGGATGGGTGGGTGAATGGATGGATGATGGGGGAAAAGGATGGATGGATGATGGGGGAAAAGGATGGATGGATGATGAGGGGAAGGATGGATGGATGATGAGGGGAAGGATGGATGGAAGGATGAATGGATGAGGGGAAGGATGGATGAGGGGAAGGAAGGGTGGATGGATGCGGGGATGGATGGATGGATGATGAGGGGAAGGATGGATGGATGGATGGATGGATGATGAGGGGAAGGATGGATGGAAGGATGAATGGATGAGGGGAAGGATGGATGGATGAGGGGAAGGATGGATGAGGGGAAGGATGGATGGATGAGGGGATGGGTGGGTGAAAGAATGGATGGATGAATGGATGAAAGGATGGATGGGTGGATGATGAGGGGAAGGATAGATGGATGGATGATGAGGGGAAGGATGGATGGATGGATGAGGGGATGGATGGATGAGGGGATGGATGGATGGATGGATGAGGGGAAGGATGGATGGATGAGGGGAAGGATGGATGAGGGGATGGATGGGTGGGTGAAAGAATGGATGGATGGATGGGTGGGTGAAAGAATGGATGGATGAATGGATGGATGGGTGGGTGAAAGGATGGATGGATGATGAGGGGAAGGATGGATGGATGGATGATGAGGGAATGGATGGATGATGAGGGGGTGGGTGAAAGGATGGATGGATGATGAGGGGAAGGATGGATGATGAGGGGAAGGATGGATGGATGGATGGATGATGGGTGGGTGGATGGATGGATGAAGGGTGGGTGGATGGATGGATGGATGATGAGTGGATGGGTGAAAGGATAGATGGATGAGTGGGTGGGTGGATGGTGGGTGGGTGAAAGGGTGGATGAGTGGATTGGATGGTGGGTGGGTGAAAAGATGGATGAGTGGGTGGGTGGATGGTGGGTGGATGGATGGGTGGATGAGTGGATGATGGGTGGGTGGGTGGATGAGTGAAATGATGGATGGATTGATAAGTGCAAGGGTGAATGAATGGACATATGAGTGAAAGGGTGGATATAAGGATGGATGAGTGAGTGAAAGGGAAGGTAGATGGACAAAATGATGAATAGATGTGTGAATGAGTGAAATGATAGATGGATGAGTGATAGGGTCAATGGATGGATTTATGAGTGGATGAGTAGATGGATGGGTGGGTAGATCGATGGAAGGAAGGATGGCTAAGTGAAAGGGTCGATGGAGAGCGAAAGGGAGGATGGATGGATGACTAAAAGAGTGGATGGGTGGAAGGATTAGTAAGTGAAAGGATGGCTGGATTGGTGAAAGGGTAAATGGCTGGATGGATGAGTGAATGGATGGATGGGATGAAGAGTGGATGGATAAGTGTACAGATGGATAGGGTGAAAGGGTGGATGGATGGATAATGGAGGATGAGTGAAAGGATTGATGAAGGGATGGATGAAGGGATGGATGAGTGAAATGATAGATGGAAGGATACATGATGGATATGTTTGCAAATGGTTAAATATGTTTGGAAATGGCTGGGCTTACTTATATACTATTGCGCGACCTCTGATGTGTCTGTAAAACTTACCTATTGTCCTGAAGTTTTGTCCTGAATTTTGACCTCCTGTCCTGAATTTGTGTCCTGAATTTTGACCCTTTGTCCTGAATTTTTACACTCACTGTCCTGAATTTGCACCAATGCCAGTTGGTCACCCTATTGGACAATATAACCCGACATGGTCAGCGACTAGCTGCCGCCTCCCCCCCAAACCGGCACCCAACACCCAGAGAAACGTGGACACGAGACGTCTTTACTTTTTGGAAGGCGGGCGCTAGTCGCCCTGCCGTATTTATTAAAATATGAAATTAAAAAAGGTTTTAATTGCATGATCAACAATTTATACAAAAATCAGCCGGACATTAGATACAAAATTATTGTCAACAAGTTTGAGAGCCTGACCTTAACAAAACTCTAATACATGTTGTTTCCTAACCGAGTCTAACATCCTAATCTTGATTTTTGTACATTTCTGGCCATATGGCAAGGTCACTACCGGTGTCAGGTCCTTCAAGCTGCGCCTCCCCATGAGACGTGCGCATGCGCAGTGTTACCCCGGGAATTGCCCGGTCTACGCCCTGAACTCCATTTACCCACTAAAGGAGGGCCCTTACTCTGCGCCAGCCGGTGACGTCATGAGTATACGCGCGCGGGGTGGCTACCAGCCTAAGGAAAGCGTGAACTACTCCTACCCGCGCTCCTTTGCAGCATCAATTACCTTGCCCCTGGAGTTCTAGGAGTGGCCCGCAGGCCCCTCCCCCTGGGCGGGAACCTCCATAGGATGATGCCCGCCCCCTCAGACCTCAAATATGTGCTCACCGATAATGACCTTACCGCATGCCCCATACCTAATAAATACGACGACCTATGGGAAAAAATTCTAAAGGACAGCTACACTGGCTAATAAATAACATCATCACCGTACCGCTACAAAGGGAAAAAAGGCCTAAAAGACACTTGGCATCAAAGAAAAAAGTACTTCACCCACAGTTTGCTAAAAGGGGAAAAAATTCCTAAACAAAGCATCATCAAAATATACAAACAGATCCATATCTACTACCATGTAAGACATGTGGACAGTACTTTCGCAAACTTACCATTAAACCGACATAATGAATGCCGCAAGACTTTGTTCCAAGGGATGGTGGGTGGGAAAACAAAGAAGCCCCGAGCGCGGGGCACACCGTGCTGTGAGGGAGCATCCAGGGACAAGGGGGTCTCCTGGGCGCTCCCCACCTCTTTATTCTCTAGGGGCCAGGCGGGGGGGGCACGCCCCCCCCGGCCCGCCCCTCCTGTAGCCCGCCCTCCCTGACCCAGACCTTCTACCTGGTATCCGGGCCAGGGAGGCCGCCGGCCAATCGGTGGTGGGTCGCGCCCCCCAGGGCCCGCCCCCACCACCGAGAGACAACAATGGAGAAAGGGGGGGAGACGGTCGCCGCGCCGCCATGCGTGCGGGGGGCCGAGGGCCCCCCCTTTTCATTCTGAATGTTCTTGGGCCCAGCGGGGCAGACAGGTGTCAGAAGTGGGGGAGGAGTGAGTGTCACGTTGTGAGCGTACTATAGGAAAATGGCTGCTGCAGCGGGTGCAAAGCAAGTACATTAATCTGTGCGCATGCGCCATACTTCAGGCATAGCCCATTACTGTCCATCTGCTTCTCAGAAATAAAGCGCTGTAATATTTCACTTCATTAATGCATTTCTTTTCAGGTAACTGTAGCAAAAATGCTTTTAACCAAATAAAAATCTCCCAGCACAGAAAGAGGTTTCGAAATGTAGAAAAGTAACACTGCCGCTCTTCGCTTCTCACTTGTCAGTATTCATTACCTCTCATATCTAATCAATTTGAGAGCTGTTCGTGCAGATGTTGCGTTGATTTGCATTTCATGAACTCTTAGAAACATCAGGGAGGGAGCGCCGGGGAGGCGACATCACAGATTTTTGCTTTGCGAGACTTGTTGACCGAACCGCTGCGTGTCAACCACGGAGAGGTTATTTGAGATTTAGCAGAAAGCTCGCAGCCTGTGTTTTTGCTAATCTAACGTATGGCAGGAAGAGAACAGACACTAATCAAATTAAACTTGGAATGAGATTTCCAGCACCAGTGTCGAGGCAATTAAATTATTAACATCCCAGGGCTTCCTCACACATTCAGTGTGATGACAGTACATTGTTTTCTGCCCATAGCTGTTTCCTCAGTTATTGCATATGGATGAACCATTAACAAATTCCGGTTTTGTTTTAATGTTGAAGCACCATACCAACTAATGCTTCGCTGCTGACACAACACAAATATTCAGAGGGATCTGGGAGCAGAGATGGGACACCATTAGAAATCTTGCTTCATAGAGTAGTGCCGTGTGCTTTTGGTAATCATAAAGACAGTAAAATCAGGCAGTAAGATGGTTTTCCGGCAGCACAATAATCTTGTTCAGACTAGAAATAATGTATGTTTGAAGTCTACAATAATATATGCTGCAATTCATAGGCGCCCGCCATTATCTGCCATGTTGTGAATCTGCCACAAAAGTAGGCAAGGCCTATTTTTATAATATACTAGCTTACCCGTCGCGCGCTGCTGTGATCTCCGAAGAAAGGAAATTCAAGGAAACTCGTTATGATAACATTCAATTTACATTGTGTCATTTTTATTGAAACTTATTCCTTTTAATATAGAAAACATTTCAAAGTGTCGTTTTAATTCTATTTATTTATTCGAGTGCTTGTGGATACACTATTTTTTGTTTTTCCGTCTGGTGCGTACATCAGTATTCGAAAGATTATGAGGGCCATGGGGGGCCGATATTTAAAAAGGATTTATGCCAGAAACCTTCCCGGGAGTGTACTCAACAACTTCCCAAAGTTTCCTGGCGATCGGATGAATGCTGTTTTAATTCTATTTATTTATTCGAGTGCTTGTGGATACACGATTATTTGTTTTTCCGTCTTGTGCGTACATCAGTATTCGAAAGATTATGAGGGCCCTGGGGGGCCGATATTTAAAAAAAAAGATGCCAGAAACCTTCGCGGGAGTGTACTCAACAACTTCCCAAAGTTTCATGGCGATCGGATGAATGGTGTTTTAATTCTATTTATTTATTCGAGTGCTTGTGGATACACGATTTGTTGTTTTTCCTTCTGGTGCGTACATCAGTATTCGAAAGATTATGAGGGCCCTGAGGGCCCGATATTTAAAAAAAATGTACGCCAGAAACCTTCGCGGGAGTGTACTCAACAACTTCCCCAAGGTTTCATGGCGATCGGATGAATGGTGTAGTAACGCATAAAGGACAAACAGACAGACAGACAGACATACATTTGTTTTTATATATATATAGATACATTTGAAGCAGCAACGAACGGCCTTGAAAACTACAGTGCCCAAATCAAAAGCCCTGCCTACTCCGTCTGTCTGACAGCCCTGGGTAAAATGCATGCTGTCTCTTTAAATAAGTGTCCTTTTTCCTTTTATGTTTTTCTATTATATGTTATCCCTAATTTGAGGCTGGCGCTTCCCTAATGGTAGCTAAGGTATCAGTTTTAAGGTGCCGCAAAAAGCAACAGATGTCACACAAAATTGCAATTTTCTATCTCTAAGGAGCCCTCCTGGGGCAAAATAACATTTTGTTTGGAGCGTTAAAAATCCCTACACAGTTCTATCTCTGAATACAGGAAATGCAGAAACAATCGGTGCAGTTCATGCTTGTAATGAAGCAATCTGACGTTTATTGCATGGTACACACTAAAGCAGAGGTCATGGAGAGCCGGATCCATCACCACAGATTCAAAATATCTAAAGTATGTAAATGAGTGCCATTTAGATTAATTCTATGGACATTTATCTTTTCCTGAAAATCTGGCGTGGATTCGGCCCTCCTGGAACTATGCTGGACACCTCTCCAATATGGCCAGATGCTGTGCTGACTTCACATTTAGGCCCTTTGGAGGCCCTGCTTAGCAAATGCCCCCAACACTCACAACAGTCAGTTAAATACAGATTGCCAGCCAACACTCACACAGAACAGTCAGTTGAATACACATGTATAGCAAATGCTTAGTAGAGACAAGAACACTTAAGAAGTCATTCACCCAGCCCCTTATCAAGGTTTACAAACATCCATAAGATTATTCTCAGAAGCTGATCAAAAGCAGACTCTGAATATAGCAATAGCAGACAACAGGAACTGGTGCAAGACCCACAAATACTTTTGCACAGCACCAAAATCAATACACCTCTGAAACAATGAATACTTATTAGAGGCCCTTTCAGCCTACCTATTTTTCTCATGGTGCGCAAAGGACAAACAGGCATTACACACAAATATTAAAACGAAATTCATTATTTTAGATGTAGAAACGTGAAACAAATAAAGATGACCTCCCAACAAACACTTGAAAAGCCAATATATTTGACTTTAATATCCCAACTCATAAAACAGCATTTAAGTAAGGCTGGGTCTGCATATGTTATTAGATTAAATTCAGACCTACTGATTTTGCCAATTCTTGTTTTCTTAATTTTTTTTTAGTGATGACAATATGATAATATCCACATTTGGAACAAATAATACATAAGCAGGTGCCTCATGCAGAACGACCTTTGCTATGACATTGCTTATATTGAAGATATATTCTCATACAAATACATGTTCTGCTGTGTTTTTGTTCTAACTTCCATGTACATGACAAAACGTATGCATCTCACAGGTGACAAATGTAAGGGTGATCTACAGTAGTGGTGAAACAATTTTTAGAGTGGGGGTGCTGCCATCAATGTTACTTCGCTTAAGTGTTGGGAATTGTGAAAAATCCAAGCGTCACACAAAGAACAAGTGTAGCAAATGAGCCTTGTCCATTCAGTGGGAGAGTGGTATGGGTGTGGTATGTAGCTCGTAGTGCATATTCGAGCACAGTGTCGCAAATATTGTACTAACGTATAGTGTGGTATTACACTGCCATTTACAGGCTGCACATTTTCCGTTCAAATGACCAATAACTGGCCCAGATGTCGTTTTACTGTTAAAACAATATAGTGCACATACGACAATATCTGGAAATCGGGTTTTAGTAAATATCATTTGTGCAGCATCACAAAAAGTGTCTTGATATGTTTTGGTCCTATTAAAATCTTTGTTTCCATCACAACTCAGAATTACAAAAAGAGTTCCTCATATGTGCTTTACTGATTGCTGATTTATTTTGAAATATTTGTACAGTTCATTTACAGGTATTTAAATGTTGTTGTTATGTTAGAATAAAATGGACATCTTCAGGCCATCCTTTCACACTCCTTGTCCCCCAGCACGATTGTCACATAGTTCATATACAAACTCGTCTCACTTTGCAGTCAGAAAAAGAAAAGTAAACACCAACCTCCATGTTCAAAGAATATGCCGCCATTTTTCAGAAGACGTAGCCTGATATTTGACCTATGTCTTCGAACACACAACAAATGTGACACGATAAAAACACAATTAAAAGGCCTCTTTATTGCTAATTCACTTTCTGAACTCCAGCATAGTTATCTTGGGGGTGCTGCGGCACTTCCCGCACCCCTGTTTCCAGCGCCTATGGTGATGCATTTGACATGGCACACTAACTGAGGAGTAAGGTATTGTGATTTAAGTGATGGCCACTGTATAGGACCTAAGTGGTACTGATAAACAAAGTCTGACTTATGCATGGGAGACAAAACCCGTTGACCAATGTGGCATAAAAAACTTTGGGGCACATTTACAAGCCCTTATCGTCACAGGAATGTGACTTTTTATGACGTTCCTGTGGTTATAAACGCTTCACCTTATTTACAAGGCGGAGTTAACGTGGCTTAATGCTGCCCTGTAAATAAGGCCCCTTTCATGCTATACTTAGTGTGAAAGGGGCATGGAATGGGTGTTGCGTTCCGCCACAGCACCCATTGATTGTGACACTGCCCCCTATTTACAAGGGTGGCGTAAATAGGAGGCAGCGCCAAAAATAAGACCAGAGAAAACCTGGTCTTGACATGGTGAAACAAGGAGAAATGCTTAATGTCTCCTCATTTTTGCTGTTTCTATGTGGCGCTGCATTGTGCAGCACACATAGAAACAGCGACTCGCCGTGATTGATTGTTCATGTGCAGGAAGGTGCCCCTTACTGCACATAAACAATCCAGAATGGCGAATTGTAAATTCTATGTACAGATAAACATTCATTCCCTCAATGCAGGCACCCATGCACTATGGTGCAAGGGTGCCAGCATTGGTGCAAGGCAACTGAGTTTAGCGCCAGCGCTAGGTGAAACGCAGGGATGTGCTATACTGTTGTAAATATAGCGCATCCCTGCATTTTCAGAATGGCGGAGGGTCGCATTAGCAATGTTTGCTTAACGCATCGCTTCGTCATTCCCTTGTAAAAATGCTCCTTTTTCCTTAACCACCAGTGATTTTTAACTTGTGGAGAGTCACCAAAAACCTAAAGCGGTTATTGAGAAGACTACTCATGCAATGTTAGGTGAAGAGAAAAGTCCATTCTTGAAAACACACCCTCTTTCATTGAGGGATAACATTGTCAGGGATAGAATCCACGGTGGCAAGACCGGTGTGACTTTGACTTATAGGGGCAGTGGTTGCAGGTCTTAGCAACAGGGGCAACATAATAAATAATATTTAAAACGTTTTTAATTCATGCTGCATGACATTAGTTGATTTTGTTTAATTTCCTTGGTTAGACTGCCAAGAATACTGGTGGGCACAGGATAGTGTCCTTGGTTCCTAGGCCCTTCAAGTATAATGGAACCATTGGAAGCAAGCTGCACCCGACTGAAGAGCCCCAACTAGGGATAAACTGGTCTTCAGTTGCTTGTGTTCCGGTTCGAAGGACCTAGCTTGGCAGTTCGGGCTAGACTGCTTTCACTGGAGCAAGACAAAGCTGATTTCCTTATGGTTGGGTCTAATCTGCGGTGGCATGGTGGGAAAAAAACTATGGACTGAGTTGCGGTATTGAGTAATTGCCAAGGGGAGAGATTAATTCAAGCATTCCACCCATCACTTTCTTATTGACTTCAGTGCATCATTGTGAGTTTGATGGGAATGCCCAGACATGGGTCACATGCTCACTGTGCCACTAGAACTAAGCTGTACCCAACTGAAGTGTGCCAACTAGGGCGAAACTGGTCTTGGGCTGCTTGTGTTCCTGCTCTGATAGGACCTTGCTTGGCTGTTCAAACTAGGCTGTTCCTAGGGAAGCAGGACCAAAGATGATTTGTATATGGTGAAGACTAATCTGAGGTGGTCAAAAGAGAGAGGTACTGGGATGTGGCCTGAGTAATTACCAGAGGCTGAGATTAATTCAAGGATTTTACCGAGCACTTTTTCCTTTACTTCAAGTAGACTAGACATTAGATCCGTGAATGGGTGCTTGGTCCCCTTGACGCATGTGAAGAAATCTTCTTTTGTTTAATATGGCTAACAGCACTGGAAGATGCAAGATATTGTGAATCATCACATGGCCGACTCCAAACAACTTCTACTATGTACCATCATTCTTCATACATGTCTCTTCTGTTATGAGACAGTGATCCAGTGATAGACATCTGCTATGTCAGACATTAAGACATTAATGATGCACTTCCCTATCGCCACACAATCTCGCATGCCTCGTACCACATGATTCCTCCCATGTTGTACACCAGGCGTGCTGGTCAGATCTGTGCCACGTTTTTAGGCTATAGACAACATTAAAAAAATCATACAATTCATCTTTAAGGAACTCACTTAATTTGGGAGTGGTAATATAAAAAATATGGCAGTGATCCAGCCTCCTCAAGCTAAGCTGGAGATCCTTGCTGAACATAATTCCAGCATGTTGCTGTTTCCGCGCTCATCACAAAAGACAACGGTAGAGCTAATGCGTTTGTCACTGTTTGACAAATGAGATCTCTTCCTAACTTTCCTTAAAACCTCAACAAATTATAACATACGTCATAGTGAGTCTCTATTCCAAAAGGCACCAGTTTTACACTGTAGGCAAGTGTCCCTTGTTGAATGGTTAACCCCCACGTTTTTCTCCAAATGCTGATGGTTATGACTCTGATAGTGCACTGGGGTTTGTTACCCAGAACCCAGTACCTATGCTCTCTCCTAAACTGCTCTGTTCGATTGGGCGATCCGAAACTGGCAAAAGATTTACCCCCTTATAAGTGCCTAATTTATGGTACCAGGGGTTCCCAGGGCACTGGTGGTAAAGGGGTCCCAAGGGCTGCAGCATGAGTTTGTGCCACTCTGGGTGACTCATTTACCCTACTGATAGCAGGTCTACCATTGCAGACTTTAGGAGCAGTGCAAACTGCTCGAACTGAACTGCCTTTAATGTATGTAAGGCTTCCCTAAGGAAGGCCCCCTCAGCCCAGGAGGCAGGGTGTATTATGTGTAAGGTGTGGATATGTAAGTGCAAGCATATATGTCCCTATAGTGATACTCCTCCTTGCAAACCGCTATATGTTTTAGTGGTACATAGGATAACATGTGCTGCCTACCGGGAACCCTCGAGATTAACAGCTCCGTGATGGTACCACTAAAATTAGTCATGCCTGGTGTTAGAAATGGGGGTTTTCAGTTTTCAGTGGTATGCACCCTGTCCAAGTAGGGACCCTACGTTCTAGTCAGGGTAAGGGAGTATTGCACCCAAGACAACCCCTGCCCACCCCCTCAGTAATTTGGCACAAGCAGTCACGCCTAGCTCAGAGGCAATGTGTAAAGTATTTGTACATAACATACATAGTAACACAGTGAAAACACTACAATGGGCACCAGGTTAGAAAAATAAACGATCTTTATCTGAACCAAACAAGACCAAAATGACAAAGATCCAACATATACAACTCAAAATATCTCTCTTAACAGGTTTATGCAACTTTGTCCATAGAACTCAATATATGCAGTGATTTTACACAAAGTACCTTAGATATGTCAAAATGCACAGAGGAGGGGAGCGTCTGAACGCACAGCGATGCGTTAATTCCTGAGTCCCTGGGGAGGAGATGTGTCAGTTCTGGTGCATGCAGGAAAAGTGTTGTCTCAAATCCGAACTGTAAGCGTCTAAATCCACGATAGTTCTAGTCTGCGGGTGATGCAGTGGAAAACTTGGCACACAGGTGCGATGCATGGAAATTCGAACATGGCAAAAGCCACCAACAGCCACTCACGCAGAAGATGTCGAAGGCGCCAACCCGCACTCTGGCCCAGGAGCAGACAGCAGAGGTGGTGCGGATGCGGACCCGGTCAGGTACGTTTTTTACTTTATTTTTAATCCCACCCGACCCCCCTGCTCCACCCCTCCCGCGTGTTTTGCGAGCAGAGCCGCTACTGTTATGGCTTCCTCTCCGAAATAAGGTTTTTGAATTGAATTGAATTGAATAATCCCCTGACAGCCCAAGGGTTCCCTAGGAATCAAATAACTTCTTCAAATCGTGGTCCAGGAAGATGATGTTCTAGTAGTTGTGGGCAAAATCCATAACCCACGCCCAAACATCCCTCAGCCCGTCATATCATTTATACAGGTCCAAGCACATTATGTTTTAGTGAATGTGAGAACATACTCCGTTTGCATGGCATCATCCGAGGTGTACGGGGATTATGTGGTTTGCACATTTGCTTTAAGCTTGAGGTTGGATACCTTGCAGTTAATGGGCAGGAGATCATTCCTGAGGCTATAAATGGGAATCAGAAGTGTATGTTTCCTGTACCTTTGCACCAGGATCTGGGGCGCTAAGAGGTTGGCATGTCAAATCAGAGCGAGTAGGTGGGTTAAGAGCAAGTGATTTTTATTTCCTCTAAAGGGAGGTGGGGCCTGAGCCATCTAAACTTTAGAAAGTGAGGCTGGAAGTTCTGAGTGTGATTCTAGTCTACAGGAGATACTAGGATGAGCTTATGGATGTGGTGTAGTTGAATCCACTCTTGCAGGCCACAGGCAAGCCAAACTTCAGTGTTTTGTGCTTTTTATGGTCTGGCTTGACAGCACAACTGTTGCCTGACAATTTATTGGGAGCTGGGAGTACATGTTTTGATATAACAGAAGTTATGTGCTTCGATTAAATAAAAAATAAAAAAAAAAGCCTGTGTGCCACTCAACTATGATCAATTTGCTTATTTATCCATCGCCTGAGCTTGAACTTTCAGGGGCACACGCAAGACATTGTAATGCTATTTACGCGTCTTAGATAAGTAGATAATTTATGGTGTTCTTCACTGGCAGCAGCACTGATTGGAGAATGGCAGTCATTAACCAACATGGATGTTTAGGTCTGGCTTGAGAGTTCAACTGTCACTTGGCCTTTTAACCTACACCAATATTATTCTGAAGTTCTTTCCTTCCACACAAATACATATCAATCAATCAATAGAAACTTTATTTGGATACAAATACATATCCCTAAAAGTACAGACAGACAACAGCATATTCAGAAAAGATTAAAATTAGTCCTCCAGTGATACAATACACAAATAATAAAAGAGAACAAAATTCATTAGGACACATATAACTTACAGTTTAAAAACAACAAATAAAGTGCCTTATTCAGCAATGGCACATAGTTACGAGGGCGCACCGCCGCCTTCAAATAAGAGCCAACCCAAAAGGTTAATTCATCATCTTTCAGAGCAATGACCTTCCCATATGCTGCCTTGTAATCAATCTCAGGTAAGGCTTTAAAGTACGGAATCAAAAACCTTTTAGTGATTGTTGAATAATAACAGAAAAATAAAAAGTGCAGCATCGATTGTTTATGTTGGCTGGTACATGGACAAGGCAGAAGATCAAGATTAGGGGTGAACCCCGCGGGAAATGAGAGCATACATTTCATGGTATCAGTCCTCAGCCGGAAAAGTAAACCCCTTTCCCAACGACCAATCGGTTTTAACAAATAGCTAGAAGGTGCGCATGAAACATTCTCAATACGCATATATCTAGCAACAGACGTTTTCTTATACTCTTTGTCAAATGCACCATTCCTATAGGGTGCATAAAGTCCAGTCTGAAGGGATTTGTTACTAATGGTACCATGATCTAAGGGATTTAGAAATAAGTATTCATGATTCACACTGATTAAACTTTTATGTACAGCGGCCAGCCAAGGTATGTCCATCCCCTTATCGCATTTCAGACAATCTGATATTATCGCTCTAGGAAGTTGGGCCGCAGGGTTTCTCCAGACTCTCAGCCAAAATAGAGCTGGGCGAGCCTTAATATAATCTTTGGTATATGGCAAGTTGAGTTCACAATGACTAGCATATTTAGAGGAGGAAATGGGTGCGCCCAGGATTTTACGGCAGAATCTATTCTCTTCGTCCTGGATGTTGCCACTATTAGTATAGCCCCAAACTTCAGCACCATAGGTGGCGATTGGTATGCATTGGAGTCTAAAAATTTTAAGAGTGACAGATACAACCTCCGTCTTCCTCAGCTTTGGCAGCCCGATATATCAATTCTGATGCTATTTACTTGTATTGCTTCTCTTTACTGTACAATATCCCTTTGAAGCCATACCTATCTGCAGTGTCAGTGCTTGTTGATTCTTGCTTATTTGGTAGTGAAAAAAACAAACATTTTATAATTCAATGTTTTAGTCAAGGCATTGGTTACCTAGTGCACTGGGTAGTGTAGCCCTATCAATCAATCAATATGGGGAATTGTAAGCGCGCTACTCACCTGTGAGGGTCTCAAAGCACTGGGGGAGGGGTATGGGGGTAGTGGGGTAAGCAGCTCTATTCAAGTCGAAGAGCCAGGTCTTGAGGATCTTCCTGAAGATGTTCAGGGAGGGGGCGCGTCTGATGTTGAGTGGGAGCTCGTTCCAGGTCTTGGCTGTGATGTAGGAAAAGGTTCTACCACCTGTTCTAGCTCTGTGGATGCAGGGGATTTCAGCAATGGCGAGGTCGGCGGATCGGAGGTTTCTTTTGGGTATGAGGAAGGAGTTTCTTTTGTTGAGGTATTGGGGTCCAGTGTTGTGGAGGAATTTGTAGGCTTGGGTGAGTATCTTGAAAGTGACTCTCTTCTCTACAGGGAGCCAGTGGAGGTTCCTTAGGTGTTGGTTTGGTGTGTTTGTGTCGAGGAATGTTGAGGATGAGTTTGGCTGCGGTGTTCTGTATGGTCTGGAGTTTGCGGAGCAGAGACTTGTTGATCCCGGAGTAGAGGGCGTTTCCGTAGTCCAGTCTGCTGGTTATGAGTGCGTGGGTGACGGCTTTCCTTGATTTGGGGGGGATCGACTCGAAGGTCTTTCGGAGGATTCAGAGGGTGTTGAAACAGCAGAAGCCGACGGCGTTGACCTGTCGGATCATGGCGAGGGAGGAGTCGAGTATGATGCCGAGGTCTTGGGCATGGTTCTTGGGTGTGGGGGGCTGCCGAGGGCAGTAGGCCACCAGGTGTTGTCCCATGATGAGGGGGAGGGTTCCGAGGACGAGGACTTCTGTCTTCTCGGTGTTGAGCATCTTATGTGATGACTGGTACATTGTTTAAGTAGTTTCAACTTGGAAAAGGGTTTCTCTGACTATTGAGACAAGATCGGCATCCCAGATTACCCCAAGGTTTCTGACCTTGGGTTTGATGGGAACAGTGTCTCCTAGGAAAATGGCTGCGGCAGCGCGTGTAAACCATGTACATCTGTGCGCAGGCGCCATACAAAAAAACAGACAAACCTCTTTACTTCGTCAGTGTCCATTACTGTGAATTTGCTACTCAGAAAGAAAGCGCTGTAATATATCACTACATTAATGTATTTTTTTTAGGTAGCTGTAGCAAAAACGTTTTAACCAAATAAAAATCTCAGAGCACTGAAAGAGGTTTCAAAATGTAGAAAAGTAACACTGCTGCTCTTCGCTTCACACTTGTCAGTATTAGTTACCTCTCAAATCTAATCAATTTGAGAGATGTTCGTGCAGATGTTTTGTTGATTTGCATTTCATGAACTCTCTTAGAAACATCAGGGAGGGAGCGCCGGGGTGGCGACATCACAGATTCCTGCTTTGCGAGACTCGTTGACCAAACCGCTGCGTGTCAACCACTGAGAGGTTATTTGAGATTTAGCAGAAAGCTCACAGCCTGTGTGATTTGCTAATCTAACGCATGACAGAAAGAGGACAGACACTAATCAAATTAACCCGTTCAGTGCTGCCAATGGCCGACGGCAGCACTACCTCCCCAGTGCTGCCAAGGCTGACGCAGCCCCGCCCATTTTGCGGAAGTGCCGCATTTCCGCAAAATCGCGGCCGCCGTTAAGGCGTTAAACTTGGAATGAGATTTCCAGCACCAGTGTCGAGGCAATTAAATTATTAACATCCCAGGGCATCCTCACACATGCAGTGTGATGACAGTAAATAGTTTTCTGCTCAGAACTGTTTGCTCAGATACTGCATATGGATGTAACATTACCAAATTCTGGTTGTAGTGGTTTTGTTTTATGTTGAAGCACCATACCAACTAACGTGTCCAACGCAATTATGCAGAGTGTTCTGGGAGCAGAAATGGGACTCAATGACAAAGAAATCTTCTTTCACAGAGGAGTGCTGTGTGCTTTAGGTAATCATAAAGATGGTAATTCAGGCAGTCAGATTTTGTGCTGCTTGTGTCACCAACTTCTTGCGGGCCCCTCTGGTTTTCCGGCAGCACAATCATCTTGTTCAGACTAGAAATAATGTATGTTTGAAGTCTACACTCTTATATGCTGCTATTTATAGGCGCCCGCCATTATCTGCCATGTTGTGAATATGCCAAAAAAGCAGGCAAGACCTGTTTTTGTAATATATAAAATAATTTTGAAGCATCAACGAAGGGCCTTGAAAAATAAATCGGTTACCAAATCAAAAGCCCTGCCCACTCATTGTGTCTGATAGCCCCTGGTAAAATGCATGCTGGCTCTTTAAATCTCTTTCAATTGTGTTCTGCTATTGGGCTTTATCCCTTATTTGAGGCTGATGATTCCCTAACAGTAGCTAAGGTATCAGTTTTAGGGTGCCGCAAAAAGCAACAAACGTCAAACAAAATTGAAATTTTCTATCTCTAAGGAGCCCTTCTGAGGTAAAATAAAATTTTGTGTGGAGCGTTAAGTATGTAAATGAGTGCCATTTAGATTCATGCTATGGACATGTATCTTATCCTGAAAATCTGGCATGGATTCGGCCCTTCTGGACCTATGTTGGACACCTCTCCAGTATGGCCAGATACTCTGCTGACTTCACATTTAAGCCCTCTGGAAGCCCTGCTTAGTATATGCCACCAGCACTCCCACAACACGGTCAGTTGAATACAGATTGCCACACAACACTCACAATACATTCGGTTAAATACAGATTGCCACACAGCACTCACACAGCAGTCAGTTGAATACAGATTGCCACACAGCACTCACACAGCAGTCAGTTGAATACAGATTGCCACCCAGCACTTGCACAACACAGTCAGTTGAATGCAGATTGTCACCCAGCACTTACACAACACAGTCTGTTGAATACAGATTTCCCCCCGAACTCACACAATCAGTCAGTTGAATACAGATTGTCACCCACCAATCACACTATACATTCAGTTAAATACAGATTGCCACCCAGCACTTGCACAACACATTCAGTTGAATACAGATTTCCCCCTGAACTCACACAATTGTCAGTTGAATACAGATTGCCACCCAGCACTCACACAACAATCAGTTGAATACAGATTGCCACCCAGCACTCCCACAACACGGTGAGTTGAATACAGATTTCCCCCCAGCACTCCCACAACACAGTCAGTTGAATACAGATTGCCACCCAGCACTCCCACAACACAGTCAGTTGAATACAGATTGCCACCCAGCACTCCCACAACACGGTGAGTTGAATACTGATTTCCCCCCAGCACTCCCACAACACAGTCAGTTGAATACAGATTGTCACCCAGCACTCACACAATACATTCAGTTTAACACAAATGTACAACCAATGCTTAGTGGAGACAAAAAGACTTAAGAAGTCATTCACCCAGCCCCTTATCAAGGTTCACAAACAGCCATCAGATTATTCTCAGATGTTGATTAAAAGCAGACTCTGAATACAGCAATAGCAGACAACAGGAACTGGTGCAAGACCCACAAACACATTTGCACAAGCACCACAATCAGTACACCTCTGAAACAATTACTACTTATTCGAGGGCCATATATATCAGCCTGCCTGTTTTTCCATGTGGTGCAATATGTTCCAGGGGATAAACACGCATTACACGCAAATATTCACACGGAATCCATCGTTTTAGACGTGGAAACGTGAAGCTAATAAAGCAGGCTCCCCAACAAACACTGGCAAAGTCAATATATCTGGCTTTATTGTCCCAACACATAAAACAGCATTTATGTAAGGCTGGGTCTCAATATGTTATTAGATTAAATCCAGACCTACTTATTTTGCCATTACTTGTTTTTTGTTTGTTCTTTGTTGGTGACAACGTGATAATATCCACGTTTGGAACAAAGAATACATAAGCAGATGCCTCATTCAGAACGACCTTTGTTATGACCTTCTTTATATTAAAGATCTATTCTCATACAAATACATGTTCTGCTGTATTTTTGTTCTAACTGCCATTGTACTTGACAAAACACATATCTCACAGGTGACAAATGTAAGGGTTATCTACAGTGGTGCTGAAATAATTTTCAGAGTGGGGGAGCTGCCCTCAATATTACTTCACTTTAGTATTGGAAATTGTGAAAAATCCAAGCGTCACACAAAGAACAAGTATAGCAAATGAGCATTGTCCATTCAGTGGGAGAGTGGTAAGGGTGTGGTATGTAGCTCGTAGTGCATATTCGAACGCAGCTTTGCAAATATATTACAAACTTATAGTGTGGTAGTGCACTGTCATTTACAGGCTGCGCATTTTACGTTGAAATGGCCAATAATTTGCAGAGATATTGTTTTACTGTTAAAACAATATAGTGCACATATGACAATATCTGGAAATCGGGTTTCAGTAAATATTTAACATTTGTGCATCATAACAAAAAGTGTATTGATATGTTTGGATCCTATTAAAATCTTAGGGGGTCAATAGGATGGTGGGCGGACTTTGTCTGCCCGCCATCCTATCATGAAATGGGACCGTTCGCCATAAGGGTGGGCGCATCCTGCATTCCTGACATTGTGGCAGGTGGTGCACTCAGCACTGCCCGCCACAATGCCAGGAAGGCATGTCGTGCACTTCCATGCACAACATGGCAGGCACAGCGCGGTGCCTGCCATGTTGTGCATGTAACTGCACCCCCCATGTGCACCCCCTAGAGTCCCTGGGGGCCCGCAACGGGCCCACAAGCAATTCCCGCATGCCGGAAAGTCATGTTTCCGCTCCCATAGTAATATGGCTGGCGGTGTCTAACAGACACTGCCACCATATTAAACTCTTTTCCGACCAGTCGACTTGTCGACCGGGTGGAAAAGCGGTGGACAGTCTTTCCGTCCGCCGTGGTCCCTCCCCCCCCGCCATAGTAATATGGCCGGGGGAAAATGGGTGGCGGGTGTGGTCGGATCATCACAACTCAGAATTACAAAAAGACTGCCTCATATGTGCTTTACTGAATGCTGATTTCTTTCGAAATATTTCTACAGTTCATTTACAGGTATTTAAATGTTGTTGTTGTGCTATAATATGATTGACATCTACAGCCCATCCTTTCACACGCCATGAAACACAATTTATAGGCCTCTGTTTTGCTAATGCACCTTCTGAACTCCAGCATAGTTATCTTGGGGGTGCTGCAGCACTCCTGCACCCAGCACCTATGGTGATGCATATGACATGGCACACTACCTGAGGAGTAAGGTACTGTGATTTAAAGTGATGGCCACTGTATTGGACCTAAGTGGTACTGATGAAAAAAGTCAGACATATGCATGGGAGGTGGAATAAAAAACTTTGGGGTATATTTGCAAGCCTTTATCGTCACAGGAATGTGACTTTTTATGATGTTCCTGTGGAGATAAACGCTTCACCTTATTCACAAGGCGGCGTTATGCCACTTAACGTGGGTTAATGCCGCCTTGTAAATAAGGCCCCTTTCATGCCATACTTAGTGTGAAAGGGGCATGGAATGGGTGTTGCGTTGGGCCATCCGCCGCAACACCCATTGATTTTGAAGCTGCCCACTATTTTCAAGGGTGTCGTAAATAGGAGGCAGCGCCAAAATTAAGACCTGAGAAAAACTGGTCTTTACATGGTGAAGCGAGGAGAAATGCTTAATTTCTCCTCATTTTTGCTGTTTCAATTTGGCGCGGCATTGTGCAGCACACATAGAAACAGCGAATCACCATGAATGATCATGTCCAGGAAGGTACCCCTTCTTGCACATAAACACTCCAGAATGGCGAATTTACAATTCTATGTGCAGGAAGGGACACCTTCCTGCACATAAAAAATAATTCCCTCAATGCAGTCACCCTTGCACTATGGTGCAAGGGTGCCAGCTTTGGTGCAAGGCAACTGAGTTTAGCGCCAGCGCTAGGTGAAACGCAGGGATGTGCTGTACTATTGTAAATATAGCGCATCCCTGCATTTTCAGAATGGCGGAGCGTCACGTTAGCAATGTTTGCTTAACGCATCGCTTCGTCATTCCCTTGTAAAAATGCTCCTTTTTCCTTAAACACCAGTGATTTTTAACTTGTGGAGAGTCACCAAAAACATAAAGCTGTTATTGAGAAGACTATTCAAACACACCCTCTTTCATTGAGGGACAACATTGTCAGAGATAGAATACAAGGTGGCAAGACCGGTGTGACTTTGACTTATAGGGGCAGTGGTTGCAGGGCTTAGCAACAGGGGCAACATAATAAATAATATTTACAAAGTTTTTAATTCATGCTGCATGACAATAGTTGATTTTGTTTAATTTCCTTGGTTAGACTGGCAAGAATACTGGTGGGCACAGGATAGTGTCCTTGGTTCCTAGGCCCTTCAAGTATAATGGAACCATTGGAAGCAAGCTGCACCCAACTGAAGAGCCCCAACTAGGGGAAAACTGGTCTTCAGTTGCTTGTGTTCCGGTTCGAAGGACCTAGCTTGGCAGTTCGGGCTAGACTGCTTTTACTGGAGCAAGACAAAGCTGATTTGCTTCTGGTTGGGTCTAATCTGTGGTGGCATGATGGGAAAAAAACTATGGACTGGATTGCGGTATTGAGTAATTGTCAAGGGGAGAGATTAATTCAAGCATTACACCCATCACTTTTTTATTGACTTCAGTGCATCATCGCGAGTTTGATGGGAATGCCCAGACATGGGTCCTATGCTCACTGTGCCACTAGAACCAAGCCAATTGAAGTGTGCCAACTAGGGCGAAACTGGTCTTGGGCTGCTTGTGTTCCTGCTCTGAGATGACCTTGCTTGGCTGTTCAAAATAGGCTGTTCCTAGGGAAGCAGGGCCAAAGATGATTTGTATATGGTGAAGACTAATCTGAGGTGGTCAAAAAAGAGAGTTGCTGGGATGTGGCCTGAGTAACTACCAGAGACTGAGATTAATTCAAGGATTTCACCAAGCACTTTTTCGTTTACTTCAAGTAGACTAGGCATTAGATCCGTGAATGGGTGCTTGGTCCCCTTGACGCATGTGAAGAAATCTTCTTTTGTTTAATATGGCAAACAGCACTGGAAGATGCAAGATTTTGAGAATCATCACATGGCCGTCTCCAACCAACTTCTACTATGTACTATCATTATCCATACACGTCTCTTCTGTTATGAGACAGTGATCCAGTGATAGACATCTGCTCTGTCAGACATTAAGACATTAATGATGCATTTACCTCTCACCACACAATCTCGCATGCCTCGTACCACATGATTCCTCCCATGTTGTACACCAGGCGTGCAGGCCAGATCTGTGCCACGTTTTCAGGCTATACACAACATTAAAAAAATCATACAATTCATTTTTAAGGAACTCACTTAATTTGGGAGTGGTAATATAAAAAATATGGCCGTGATCCAGCCTCCTCAAGCTAAGCTGGAGATCCTTGCTGAACATAATTCCAGCATGTTGCTGTTTCCGCGCTCATCACAAAAGACAACGGTAGAGCTAATGCGTTTGTCACTGTGTTGACAAATGAGATCTCTTCCTAACTTTCCTTAAAACCTCAACAAATTATAACATACGTCATAGTGAGTCTCTATTCCAAAAGGCACCAGTTTTGCACTGTAGGCAAGTGTCCCTTGTTGTATGGTTACCCCACACGTTTTTCTCCAAATGCTGATGGTTATGACTCTGATAGTGCACTGAGGTTTGTTACCCAGAACCCAGTGCCTATGCTCCCACCTAAACTGCCCTGTTTGATTTGGCAATCCGAAACTGGCAAAAGCTTTACCCCCTTATAAGTGCCTAATTTATGGTACCAGGGGTACCCAGGACATTGGTGGTAAAAGGGTCCCAAGGGCTGCAGCATGAGTTTGTGCCACTCTGCAATGGGCCTGCTATCAGTAGGTTAAATGAGTCACCCAGACTTTAGGAGCAGTGCAAACTGCTCGAACTCAGCTGCCTTTAATGTATGTAAGGCATCCCTAAGGAAGGCCTCCTCAGCCCAGGAGGCAGGGTGTATTATGTGTAAGGTGTGGACATGTAAGTGCAAGCATATATGTTCCTATAGTGATACTCCTCCTTGCAAACCGCTATATGTTTTAGTGGTACATAGGATAACATGTGCTGCCTACCGGGAACCCTCGAGATTAACAGCTCTGTGATGGTACCACTAAAATTACTCATGCCTGGTTTTAGAAATGGGGGTCTTCGGGGGGCGTGGCCACGGTGGCAACCGTAATGGCCGCTCCGCTGTGAGGCTCCTCCGAGCGGGCTCCCACTACGGACGAGAAAAGATGTAAGCTGCTCCCCTGCCGACGCCAAACGCCACGTCCTGCCTACCGATGGACCGGGGCTGCCAGCGAGAAGTTGCTGAGCCGCGGGAGCGGCTGGTCGCGATGACTACGGCGGAGGGGATCTGAGGCCTCCGAGCCTCGGCGCCATCTTCCTGCTGCGCTGGTGCGCCGGGTGAGTGCGGCTCAGCCGATTGCGGCCACGGCACCGCTCCTCTATGCTCCTGCCCCGGCGACCTCGCACGTTACCCCCCTCTGCCGCTTGGTCCCGTCTTCTCCCTGGTTTTCCGGGCTCTCGGGCGTGGCTGAGGCCTTCGGCCCGGTGAAGTGCGGGAGCCGGGGACTGGATTTAGTACTCGTGCGGACTTGGGGGACTTGCTGCGGGTGCTTGCGGGGGGCCGGGGAGGGGCGGTCCGCGTGACTGCTGGGCGGCCTGGGGGCACTCCCTGGTAATATACAGCGGCCCCGCCGTGCGATCAAGAAGCGCGCCACCCTACACTGCTGCCACGAGACCTCTGCTTGCTACGCCACGATTGGGGTGGCTCCTTCCTGTCTTCCGTGGCACTCCATTGCGCTGTCTGTTCCGAGCTGGTCGCCCCTGCTCACGCTTCTTAGGCTGAGGCCTGACCACTTGGCTGTCGCGCTACCCACAATATCCGGGCTCTGGTGGTCTACAGATCGGCCTGCTTTACCATTGATACCTGCTCTCCGCCTCTGTTGCTGCGTCTGCGGCCCCGCCATACTTCCTCCACAATGGGGAAAAAGGATCCTGCCCAGAGGACCCTCAACTTCGACAAGACTCCTCTCCCTGCGGCCGACCCCCCTCCGGGGACCGCCTCGGGAGCTCCAGTGGCACAGGACAACGGCGAGGCGACGTCCATGATGGCCGCCATGATGGGGGAGATGCGGGCTGGCTTCAAGGCCCTTGATACCAGATTCGACAGTCTGGAGCAAAAGCTGTCTGCCATCAACTCCACTGTACAAGCCCACGATCGGCGCCTGGACCTGGCTGAGTCTAGAATATCTGACCTGGAGGACGGGTCCTCCAAGACTCTAAAGCGGCTGGAGAGGGTAGAAAAGATTCTTAAAGATGTCGCCATCAAGAACGAGGATTTGGAAGCGCGCAGCCGGCGGAATAACATCAGAATCCTTGGCGTGGCGGAGACTACAGCCACTGGCCGGTTCGACACTTTCGTGGAAAACCTTCTCATTGAACTTTTCGGAAAAGACCCTTTCACGGCTGGCTTTGTTGTGGAAAGAGCGCACAGGTCCTTGGGGCCCAAGCCACGCATTGGACAGCTGCCCCAACCCATCATTGCCAGAATAATGAACTTTCGTGACCGAGATGCCGCACGTCGGGCGGCGCGAGAGATGGGGGAGGTAAGGTGGCAGGGGAGCAAGTTGTCCTTCTTTCCGGACTATACAGTTATGGTGCAAGAGGCTCGAAGGAAGTACACCAGCGTCAAGGCGGCGCTTCGAATCTTGGTCTCAAATACAGCATGCTCTACCCAGCCCGGCTGAAGGTGGACGTCCATGGCCGGTTTCGCATCTTTGACTCTCCAGCCGAGGTCCAGGACTTCTGCCACACGTACAAAAAAGGGTCGGGATCGGCCTCTGGTTCCAGACCCACCTCTCCCCTGCAGCCGGACACACAGGCCAGCGCTGACTTGTTCACTGAAGCTGGTCTGGGCTGACTGTCCATGACGCTCTGGTTCTGGTTCTTATTTCCACTTGCAGGGATGGCTAACAATCCTTTGGTTCCTATTCGTTAATGACATTCTCCTCGTTCCGTTGGGTTGCCGGCTCGGGGGCTAGCGTTGCTTCCCCCCATGGCGCGGGCCGATATGTTCTGCTCCCTTTCTTGGGGTTTCTTTGATTTCGTTATGCAGCTACTTTTATGTGCTTTTACTACTTTGCATTTACTGTCCTGCATTGCTGCTTTGAAACTAGTGGGGTTCTGCCTCTCATGGGGTGCTGGGAGGCTGGGTGGTGGGTGGGGGTGGGGGTGTTTGTATTTTTCATGTTTTTTCTTTTTTTTGGTATCTGATTGCGAGACACAGGGCACTGGTTTGTGCATTGACCACTTCTTGCCCACGATTCTTGATTTGACTCTATGGCCCGGATAGGTTTGCAGACTGGCCCTTCTAGTCTAACATTGATGACATGGAATGTCCGTGGCTTGAATTCCACCCGAAAACGGAAACAAGTTCTACAGTATGCAGAGAGACATAATGTCGATTTACTTGTTTTACAGGAGACGCACATGGTTCAATCAGACACTACTTCCTTTGCACGGGGTTGGGGCGCCCACAGAGTGTTTTCATGCTTCAGTAGATATGCACGTGGTGTGGCAGTTTTAATACACAAACGAATACCCTTTGTCCTGACGGGTAGCAAAATTGATGGGGAAGGCAGATATGTGATACTCCATGGGCTGCTGTTTGGTTATAAGATTACCATGGTTGGGGTATATGGTCCTAATGTTGATTCCCCGGCCTGCCTCGAGGAGCTACACCTGTCACTATTACACGCAGACATTGACTTACTGGCGATGGGGGGCGGCTTCAACTTACTGATGGACCCCGGTAGAGACAGCACATCCCCCTCCCCTGACTGCAAACCGCTTTCCCGCGCTGCGATGACGGACATTTGCTCACACTTCTCACTTCAGGACATAGAGGCCACACGACACCCTGCCTCCCCTTCCTTCACGCACCATTCCGGCTACCACAACACGAGTACTAGAATTGACTACTGGCTCCTTTCTCCAGGCCTGGCGGGTTGGGTCACTGATTTGCGCACCCTGCCTCGCACCCTTTCAGATCACTCTCCGGTGATTCTGGTGCTTGCGGTCCCCAGATTGGGTGGATATGAGCGGCAGTGGCGATTTCCTGGACGAGCGCTTGCGGACCCAGTCTTCACAGAGGAGATTCGCTCAGCAATCGAAGACTATTTCAACCTTAACACTGGCTCGGTGACCGCGTGGGCCACACTGTGGGAGGGATTCAAGGCTACCATAAGGGGGGTGTGCATCACCAAACATGTTGGCGCGCTGCGCGAAATTCATGCCACCCTGTCCCGCCTAGAGACCGACCTATTGGCTATTGAATCCCAGATCCTTGCCGACCCATCCCCGGTCAACGAAACACGATGCATTGAGCTCCTTTTGAAGTTTAGGGATGCTGCGGACAGGGAACTGAAGTATCAGGGCAGGTACCATTCGGCGCGCCAGTATGGCGAGGGAGACAGACCGGGCAAGCTACTGGCCCAATTGCTGCGCCCACCTCGACAGGCTGCGTACATTACACAAATAGCTGATGCCGATGGCACACCACACTTCACTACTCCCGCCATTTGCAACACTTTCTTGACTTACTATAAGCACCTTTACAAGTCTGCCCTTACTGACGAACGCCGTGACCCCGGCCCATATATTAATGAAATTGCCATGGTCTTCTTGGAAAAGTACATGCAAGATTTCTTGGCGCATCCCATCACGCCCGAGTTGATCGCAGAGGCGATAGACTCACTGAAAGGGTCCTCGGCTCCGGGCCTGGATGGCTTCACGGCCGATTTCTATCAAGAATACAAAGAGGAACTGGTGCCCATTCTGGTTGAGGTCTATGCCGAGGCCCTGGAGTCCGGTATTCTCCCCCCAACGCTCCGTGAGGCGGTTATAGTATTGTTGCCCAAACCAGGCTGCGACCCAACGGTTTGCAGCTCATACCGCCCGCTGTCGCTCCTGAACCTGGACTATAAAATCCTGGCCAAAGTGCTCGCAATGCGGCTTGCGCTGCTGGTAAACTCTATTATTTCGCCGGTGCAATCTGGCTTTGTCCCTCAAAGGTCGACATCCCTGAACCTTCGCACGGTCTTCTCGTCCTGCACAGAATTGATCCCGCCATCCCGGCTGCCGCGGTCTTTCTGGACACCGAAAAAGCTTTTGACACTCTGGAGTGGCCGTTTTTTTGGATGTGATGCGTAGGATGGGCATGCCCGCTATGTTTGTGGCGACTGTTGAATTGCTGTACACGGCACCCACGGCACGTATTCGCCTTAACGGCACTATCACCGACAGGTTCACCCTCTCTAGAGGTACGCGACAGGGGTGCCCCCTATCCCCCTTACTTTTTATTTTGGCAATGGATCCTCTGGTCCGACACTTTCAAGAGAAGCATCTACATAGGGGACTCCAGTTCCGCACCGGGCCTCTTTTGGTATCACTCTACGCGGATGACATGGTTTTATACGTCCGCACCCCTGAGTCCAATCTGCAGCCCCTACTATCTGAAATTACGCGCTTTGGCGAATATTCGGGCCTTAGGGTTAATTGGCACAAATCACAATTGTTTCCTCTCACCCTCGCCACTGCGAGATGGCCTTGCTCCCTCCCGTTGGAATGGTGCGAGGACTCCGTTAAATACCTTGGGATACATATCCACCTAGATGCCGTGTCCATAATCCGCCTGAACTATGGACGCGCCCTGGATTTTTTGGAGGATAACACTGACTGGTGGCTCCGCCTCCCTTTATCGATGGCTGGGCGCATTGCTATAGTGAAAATGGTGGTTCTGCCCCGGTGTTTATATCTCTTCAACAACATTCCCATCCCTCTCACAAAGGTTTTTTTCACCCAATTGCGCACTGCCCTGCTGAGACCGGTGTGGGGGGGGAAGCGCCCTCGCCTTGCCTGGTGCACACTGACACTGCCTTACGAGAAGGGCGGATTTGGGGTCCCAGACTTCCACCTTTACTACTTGGTGGCTCAATGCTCATATGCCCACCCCTGGTACCATCCTGATGCCAGGATCCAGCATTTGAAACCCGAAGCGGACGCTTCGCTCCCGGTGTCTCTGGATGCCGTTCTTCCTAGAGGCCTCCCCCGCGACCCACACGACATACTCCCTCTCACCACGACGACTTGGGCTTGGGACAAACTTAGACGCTTGCTGCGTGTTGACACTCTGTACTCTCCTGCCCTCCCACTGCCCAACCCACATTGGCTCCCTATAACAGGCGAAACAGTGATTAGTCGAACACTCTCTAAATACCAACTGAACACGATCGGTGATCTATTTCCCAATGGCCATGCTATTTCTATAACCGAAGACCCCCGCTTCACCGAACGCACTTTTATGGATACTTTTGTGTTCGCAAGACTTAGGGCGCTGATGCGGGCTACATTTCCCTCCTTCCCGTTGCCACCTGATGACACTCAGGCACTCACATCCATCATCCAGAACTCTTCGGGGCCCACGTGGTGTCCAAACTCTACAAACTTTGCCTGTTCTCACTCCCATCGTCCGACGAGGCGGTTCGTGCCGCATGGGAATTGGATCTGGGCGCTCAGATCTCTGACGACCAATGGGAGGCGTGCTGTGCCATGACCAGGGAGGTTTCAATGAATAGCAGGCACAAACTTATACACTTTAAATTCCTGCGACGACTCTACCACACTCCAGCGTTGGCCCACAGAATCGACCCAGCCCGTCCCCACACTTGTCCTAAATGTAACGCCCCTCAGGCCGACTTTGCCCATCTTTCCTGGACCTGCCCGAAATTACACTCCTATTGGGTTGACATGCACGACACACTGGGTGCGATATTGGGCCTGTCGCTTTCTGTCCTACCGTAGATTGCCCTGATGGGATATGTGTCCAATTTTCCCCGCAAAATTCGCAAGTTAGCATCGATCTGCTTCCTTCTGGCCAAGAGAGAGGTCGCACTGCACTGGTGCTCAAGACGTGCTCCCTCTGTTGCAGCGTGGCTAAGGAGTGTGGCATACTGCAATGTAAACAGTGTGGAATATTCTGACCAACTCCCGGCCTCTTCCCGCCCTACAGATATTTGGGGTCCGTACCGCCAATACATTTCAGGGAAGGCACTTGAAGCGCCCTCTCAGTCCCTACATCCCAATACACCGACTGGGGTGGGCTAGACCATGGGACGCCCACCATACACCCACTCTGGCGCTGCTTTTGCTATTACTTGCCGCCGCCTCTTGGGTGTGGGTGCAGGGCCTGGTTTTGTGGGGGCCCCGATACCGTCCCCGACTCAGGGGTCTTCATGCCAACGATGGAGGTTGTTTTTTTCACACTCATGCGGCCCAACTCTGGGCCCTTCACGACAATTTTGAACTGCGCGAACTCCTGCTCTTAGTCCAGCACGTTGTTGGGTGGAAGGGTTCAGTAATGGCTTTTACTGTGATGTGGTTATTGTCAACGGTGCAACTTGACGTGATACCGATCAATTTACTGTGCTGGTCTTGCAATCTGATTCACATGATTCCTGTCCCTTTTATCCTTTCTTTGCTTTTTGACCCAATGGTTATGTTTAGTTTGTATTTAAGTTGCTTTATCAGAAAATGTTCCTATTGTAACATTTACAGTGCTCTATGGTGCGGCCAGATTGTACGTTCCACTGTACTCATTGTTCTGCTGCCTGAGTCACTTGACGGCCATGAGTACAAGCCTGGTTACAGTGTTTGTTTTACTGCTGTGGATTGCACCATCTGCCTTAATAAAGTGTTTATAAAAAAAAAAAGAAAAAAAAAAAAAAGAAATGGGGTCTTCAGTTGTCAGTGGTATGCACCCTGTCCAAGTAGGGACCCTATGTTCTAGTCAGGGTAAGGGAGTTATGCATACAAGACAACCCCTGCTCACCCCCTCGGTAGTTTGGCACAAGCAGTCATGCCTAGCTCAGAGGCAACGTGTAAAGTGTTTGTACATAACATACATAGTAACACAGTGAAAACGCTACAATGGGTTTCAGGTTAGAGAAATAAACAATCTTTATCTGAACCAAACAAGACCAAAACGACAAAGATCCAACATATACAACACAAAATAACACTCTTAACAGGTTTAAGCAATTTTGTCCATAGAACTCAATGGATGCAGTGATTTTACACAAAGTACCTTAGATATGTCAAAGTCCACAAAGAAAAACAGCCACAGAGGAGGGAAGCATCTGAACGCACAGCGATGCGTTAATTCCTGAGTCCCTGGGGAGGTGATGCATCAGTTCTGGTTCATGCAGGAAAAGCGTTGTCTCAAATCCGAACTGTAAGCGTCTAAATCCACGATAGTTCTGGTCCGCGGGTGATGCAGTGGAAAACTTGGCACACAGGTGCGATGCATGGAAATTCGAAAATGGCAACAGCCACCAACAGGCACTCACGCAGAAGACGTCGAAGGCGCCAACCCGGACTCTGGCCCAGGAGCAGACAGCAGAGGCGGTGCGGATGCGGACCCGGTCAGGTAAGTTTTGTACTTTATTTTTATCATTCCTGAGGCTATGAATGGGAATCAGAAGTGTATGTTTCCTGTACCTTTGCACCAGGATCTGGGGCGCTAAGAGGTTTGCATGTCAAATCAGAGCGAGCAGGTGGGTTAAGAGCAAGTGATTTCTTTTTTCTCTAAAGGAAGGTGGGGCCTGAGCCATCTAAACTTTAGAAAGTGAGGCTGGAAGTTCTGAGTGTGATTCTAGTATACAGGAGATACTAGGATGAGCGTATGGATGTGGTGTAGTTGAATACCACTCTTGCAGGCCACAGGCAAGCCAAACTTCAGTGTTTTGTGTTTTTTATGGTCTGGCTTGACAGCACAACTGTTGCCAGACAATTTATTGGGAGCTGGGAGTACATGTTTTGATATAACAGAAGTTATGTGCTTCGATTAAAAAAATAAAATAAAAAAAAAGCCTGTGTGCCACTCAACTGTGATCAATTTGCTTATTTATCCACCGCCTGAGCTTGAAATTTCAGGGGCACACGCAAGGCATTGTAATGCTTTTTACGCGTCTTAGATAAGTAGATCATTTATGGCGTTCTTCACTGGCAGCAGCACTGATTGGAGAATGGCAGTCATTAACCAACATGGATGTTTAGGTCTGGCTTGATAGTTGAATTGTCACTTGGCCTTTTAACCTACACCAATATTATTCTGAAGTTCTTTGCTTCCACTCAAATACATATCAATCAATCAATAGAAACTTTATTTGGATTCAAATACATATCCATAAAAGTACAGGCAGACAACAGCATATTCAGAAAAGATTAAAATTAGTCCTCCAGTGATACAATACACAAATAATAAAAAAGAACAAAATTCATTAGGACACATATAACTTACAGTTTAAAAACAACAAATAAAGTGCTATGATTCAGCAATGGCACATAGTTACGAGTGCGCACCGCCGCCTTAAAAAAAAGAAGAGCCAACCCAAAAGGTTAGTTCATCATCTTTCAGAGCAATGACCTTCCCATATGCTGCCTTGTAATCAATCTCAGGTAAGACTTTAAAGTACGGAATCAAAAACCTTTTAGTGAGTGTTGAATAATAACAGAAAAATAAAAAGTTCAGCATTGATTGTTTATGTTGGCTGTTACATGGACAAGGCAGAAGATCAAGATTAGGGGTGAACCCCGCGGGAAATGAGAGCATACATTTCATGGTATCAGTCCTCAGCCGGAAAAATAAACCCCTTTCCCAACGACCAATCGGTTTTAACAAATAGCTAGATGGTGCGCATGTAACATTCTCAATACGCATATATCTAGCAACAGACGTTTTCTTACACTCTTTGTCAAATGTACCATTCCTATAGGATGCATAAAGGCCTGTCTGAAGGGATTTGTTACTAATGGTACCATGATCTAAGGGATTTAGAAATAAGTATTCATGATTCACACTGATTAAACTTTTATGTACAGCGGCCAGCCAAGGTATGTCCATCCCCTTATCGCATTTCAGACAATCTGATATTATCTCTCTAGGAAGTTGGGCCGCAGGGTTTCTCCAGACTCTCAGCCAAAATAGAGCTGGACGAGCCTTAATATAATCTTTGGTATATGGCAAGTTGAGTTCACAATGACTAGCATATTTAGAGGAGGAAATGGGTGCGCCCAGGATTTTACGGCAGAATCTATTCTCTTCGTCCTGGATGCTGCCACTATTAGTATGGCCCCAAACTTCAGCACCATAGGTGGCGATTGGTATGCATTGGAGTCTAAAAATGTTAAGAGTGGCAGATACAACCTCCGTCTTCCTCGGCTGTGGCAGCCTTATGTATCAATTCTGATGCTATTTACTTGTATTGCTTCTCTTTACTGTACAATATCCCTTTGAAGCCATACCTATCTGCAGTGTCAGTGCTTGTTGATTCTTGCTTATTTGGTAGTGAAAAAAACATTTTATAATTCAATGTTTTAGTCAAGGCATTGGTTACCTAGTGCACTGGGTAGTGTAGCCCTATCAATCAATCAATCAATATGGGGAATTGTAAGCGCGCTACTCACCTGTGAGGGTCTCAAAGCACTGGGGGAGGGGTATGGGGGTAGTGGGGTAAGCAGCTCTATTCAGTCGAAGAGCCAGGTCTTGAGGATCTTCCTGAAGGTGTTTAGGGAGGGGGCGACTCTGATGTTGAGCGGGAGCTCCTTCCAGGTCTTGGCTGTGATGTAGGAAAAGGTTCGACCACCTGTTCTAGCTCTGTGGATGCAGGGGATTTCAGCAATGACGAGGTCGGCGGATCGGAGGTTTCATTTGGGTATGTGGAAGGAGATTCTTTCGTTGAGGTATTGGGTCCAGTGTTGTGGAGGAATTTGTAGACTTGGGTGAGTATCTTGAAAGTGACTCTCTTCTCTACAGGGAGCCAGTGGAGGTTCCGTAGGTGTTGGGTGGTGTGTTTGTGTCAAGGAATGTTGAGAATGAGTCTGGCTGCGGTGTTCTGTATGGTCTGGAGTTTGCGGATCAGAGACTTGTTGATCCCGGAGTAGAGGGCGTTTCCGTAGTCCAGTCTGCTGGTTATGAGTGCATGGGTGACGGCCTTCCTTGATTTGGGGGGGATCGATTCGAAGGTCTTTCGGAGGATTCAGAGGGTGTTGAAACGGCTGGAGCTGACGGCGTTGACCTGTCGGATCATGGCGAGGGAGGAGTCGAGTATGATGCCGAGGTCTTGGGCATGGTTCTTGGGTGTGGGGGGCTGCCGAGGGCAGTAGGCCACCAGGTGTTGTCTCATGCCGAGGGGGAGGGTTCAGAGGACGAGGACTTCTGTCTTCTCCGAGTTGATCATCTTGTGTGATGAATGGTACATTGTTTAAGTAGTTTCAACTTGGAAAAGGGTTTCTCTGACTATTGAGACAAGGTCGGCATCCCAGATTACCCTAAGGTTTCTGACGTTGGGTTTGATGGTAACAGTGTCTCCTAGGAAAATGGCTGCGGCAGCGCGTGTAAACCATGTACATCTGTGCGCTGGCACCATACAAAAAAAACCAGACAAACCTCTTTACTTCGTCAGTGTCCATTACTGTGAATTTGCTACTCAGAAAGAAAGCGCTGTAATATATCACTACATTAATGCATTTTTTTCAGGTAACTGTAGCAAAAACGCTTTAACCCAAATAAAAATCTCAGAGCACTGAAAGAGGTTTCAAAATGTAGAAAAGTAACACTGCTGCTCTTCGCTTCACACTTGTCAGTATTCGTTACCTCTCAAATCTAATCAATTTTAGAGATGTTCGTGCAGATTTTTTGTTGATTTGCATTTCATGAACTCTCTTAGAATCATCAGGAAGGGAGCGCCGGGGAGGCGACAACACAGATTTCTGCTTTGCGAGACTCGTTGACCAAACCGCTGCGTGTCAACCACGAAGAGTTTATTTGAGATTTAGCAGAAAGCTCACAGCCTGTGTTATTTGCTAATCTAACGCATGGCAGGAAGAGGACAGACACTAATCAAATTAACCCGTTCTGTGCTGCCGTCGGCCACGACGGCAGCACTACCTTCCCAGTGCTGCCAACGGCCGACGCGGCCCCGCCCATTTTGCAGAAGTGCCGCACTTCCGCAAAATCGTGGCCGCCGTTAAGGCGTTAAACTTGGAATGAGATTTCCAGCACCAGTGTCGAGGCAATTAAATTATTAACATCCCAGGGCATCCTCACACATCCAGTGTGATGAATACTTTTCTGCCCAGAACTGTTCGCTCAGATACTGCATATGGATGTAACATTACCAAATTCTGGTTGTAGTGGTTTTGTTTTATGTTGAAGCACCATACCAACTAACGTGTCCAACACAAATATGCAGAGTGTTCTGGGAGCAGAAATGGGACTCAATGACAAAGAAATCTTCCTCCACAGAGGAGTGCCGTGTGCTTTTGGTATTCATAAAGACGGTAATTCAGGCAGTCCGATTTTGTGCTGTTAGTGTCACCAACTTCTTTCGGGGCCCTTCTGGTTTTCCGGCAGCACAATCATCTTGTTCAGACTAGAAATAATGTATGTTTGAAGTCTACACTAATATATGCTGCTATTTATAGGTGCCCGCCATTATCTGCCATGTTGTGATTATGCCAAAAAAGCAGGCAAGACCTGTTTTTGTAATATATAAAATAATTTTGAAGCAGCAACGAAGGGCCTTGGAAAAAAAAATCGGTGACCAAATCAAAAGCCCTGCCCACTCATTGTGTCTGATAGCCCCATGTAAAATGCATGCTGTCTCTTTAAATCTCTTTCAATTGTGTTCTGCTATTGGGCTTTATCCCTGATTGGAGGCTGGTGATTCCCTAACAGTAACTAAGGTATCAGTTTTAGGGTGCCACAAAAGGCAACAAACATCATACAAAATTGACATTTTCTATCACTAAGGAGCCCTTTTGAGGCAAAATAAAATTTTGTCTGGAGCGCTAACAATCCCTACACAGTTGTATCTCTAAACAAGCATTGGAAATGCAATAGGTCTCGCAGCATTAGAGTTAGTGCTTTTAGAATTGTTTATGGTTTTTTTTTGTAAATCTTTAGCTTTTTTGTTTCCTGTAGCCAATGCTAAAGAATTACAAAAAAAAAAAGCCATAAACATAAACAAGAAGACTTTGTTGGTTGCGTGAAAAATCACTTGGCAGGTAGCTCTACTGCCTTATCAATAAGGAGACCTAAATATGGATGGCAGATCTCAATAGGGCGCTGATTGCAGAACACGTGCTGCTACAAGACGACACACAAAAGAACCCCACACGTATTAACTCTCCAGACCAGGGCGAAAAGCACAGTCTTGCTATACCTGCTCACCGAAATAGCTACACCACAGACTAACTCTTCCCATGCACAAAGAACAGTGACTAGAGTCCAGAGCCCACTACCCGACAACATGCTGAATACATCGACGTAATCTGCGACAGAGGCCTGTTTATCAAAATCACGGCACTTAATGATCGTAAGCAGGGTTCGAACTCAAGTTTGCAAAGTTCGCAATGTTTAAGAATGTTACATGACTGTCAACAGGTTCATATATGTGACGTATGTGGCCAATTTAATACTGCTTAAGCTGTAGTGCATAATATGTATATATTGCACTGCCTAACAGGCCACGAGTGTTAAAGGTAAACAAATCAAACACGATTTTAATTAAAAAAATAAAATAAAAAAAAATTAGGAGTTGTCGTGGTTCTCCCAAACATTCAACCGGTTACACCTTCAAAGCAGCTGCATTTTAACTCAGCAGTCTGTGCAATGGTCACTGCCCTATTTCACATACTTGAGGTACTTTAACCTTTTTTTGGGGGGTGCTCTGTAATATACGACATGCAGCGGTACGTAATTGATTTGGGGGACTAATAATTATCATGCGTTATTTTTAATAAGCACCGCATACCGCGCGGTCCCTTCTTCTTCCCCAGGCTTACACCTAACGGGCTCTGTTTGCACTTTTGAGCCAGTCCGAAAGGCAGCCACATTGCACAGGCCCCCACCGAGTGCACCGCAATTGAAATGGTGACCCTTACCAACATCCGCGAAGTACGGTCCTATACACGGCTGTAGGGCCTGCACAAATGACCGGGCATTTAGTCTGAAACACGTGGCTACGACGCCGGGGCATTTAAGCCCTTTATTCACATCACGAGAATCATACCTTCCCATACGTATGGTAGACTGACCCTCCACGTGGCCACTCGGTTAAGGAATTAAACCCAGAATCCCACAACTACAGGTTATTACATAGTAGTGATTTGAGTACATTACCAATCCAGTCTTGATAAGACGACATATTTGGACAAGGCTGTTGACCCGAGTACACTGAGACTTTCCCTAGCTAACTAGCCTAGCGTGAGTACAAGATCACAAGGTAGTACAGTGAACTCAGTTTTACAACTCCGTTGTTACCCCTTTTTGTCATGTCCAGCCTGAAAATACAGAGGTTATAACCCGATGCACTACTCGCCGGGTGCTGTTGTTGTCCACCACTGAACGGATAGGTGAGTGAGAAGTATCCCAATATACGATGAGAATGCGGTTGTGTATGCTTTTTTTTTTTTAAAAAGGGGAGGGGGCGGAGCGTGGAGAGGGAACAGACGGAGGGAAGGCCAGATAAGGGGAGGGGGGAGGAGAGTAGGAGGAGGAGAGTAGGGGAGGCACGGCCTAGCGGCCGTGCAATCAAGAAGTGAGGGGGCGGGAGAGTAGGCAAGGCAGGCGGCTGGGGGGAGGGGGGAGGAGAAATGCGACGCGACATGGCAGGCAGAGAAAATGGGGAGGGGGCGGATCCGGAGGTGCGTCGTGACACTCGTGAGGGGGAGTGGAGAAGGAGGGGGGAGTAGAGTAGGGGAGGCACGGCCTAACGGCCGTGCAATCAAAAAGTGAGGAGGCGGAGCTGGGGGAGGCTGTGACAGAGAGAGCAGGCAATGCAGGCGGCTGGGGGCTTGTGCACGCGCTTTGAAGCTCATTGCGCATGCGCATTGAGCTTCAATTTCTCGTGCACTGCAAGGAATCGCCTGGCGATTCCTTGCAAGTTGGATAAAGAGTGGATAAGCCCCCATAGTCTCGCAAGCTCGATGCGCATGCGCATCGACAGGCGAGACCTAATAAACGACATTCAGAAACAATCGGTGCTGTTCATGCTTGTAATGAAGCAATCTGACGGCTATTGCATGGTACACACTAAAGCAGGGGTCCAGGAGAGCCAGAGCCATCACCACAGATTCTAAATATCTAATAAGTATGTAAATGAGTGCCATTTAGATTAATTCTATGGACATGTATCTTATCCTGAAAATCTGGTGTGGATTCGGCCCTTTTGGACCTATGTTGGACACCTCTCCAGTATGGCCAGATACTCTGCTGACTTCACATTTAAGCCCTCTGGAGGCCCTGCTTAGCATATGCCACCAGCACTCCCACAACACGGTCAGTTGAATACAGATTTCCCCCCGAACTCACACAATACAGTCAGTTGAATACAGATTGCCACCCACCAAACACACAATACATTCAGTTAAATACAGATTTCCACCCAGCACTCGCACAACACAGTCAGTTGAATACAGATTGCCACCCAGTACTCCCACAACACAGTCAGTTGAATACAAATTTCCCCCCGAACTCACACAATACAGTCAGTTGAATACAGATTGCCACCCAGCACTCCCACAACACAGTCAGTTGAATACAGACTTCCCCCCGAACTCACACAATACAGTCAGTTGAATACAGATTGCGACCCAGCACTCCGACAACAGTCAGTTGCATACAGGTTTCCCCCAGCACTCAAACAACAGTCAGTTGAATACAGATTTCCACCCAGCACTCCCACAACACAGTCAGTTGAATACAGATTGCCACCCAGCACTCCCACAACACGGTGAGTTGAATACAGATTTCCCCCCAGCACTCCCACAACACAGTCAGTTGAATACAGATTGCCACCCAGCACTCCCACAATACAGTCAGTTGAATACAGATTGCCACCCAGCACTCCCACAACACGGTGAGTTGAATACTGATTTCCCCCCAGCACTCCCACAACACAGTCAGTTGAATACAGATTGCCACCCAGCACTCCCACAATACATTCAGTTTAACACAAATGTACAACCAATGCTTAGTGGAGACAAAAAGACTTAAGAAGTCATTCACCCAGCCCCTTATCAAGGTTCACAAACAGCCATCAGATTATTCTCAGATGTTGATTAAAAGCAGACTCTGAATACAGCAATAGCAGACAACAGGAACTGGTGCAAGACCCACAAACACATTTGCACAAGCACCACAATCAGTACACCTCTGAAACAATTACTACTTATTCGAGGGCCATATATATCAGCCTGCCTGTTTTTCCATGTGGTGCAATATGTTCCAGGGGATAAACACGCATTACACGCAAATATTCACACGGAATCCATCGTTTTAGACGTGGAAACGTGAAACTAATAAAGCAGGCTCCCCAACAAACACTGGCAAAGTCAATATATCTGGCTTTATTGTCCCAACACATAAAACAGCATTTATGTAAGGCTGGGTCTCAATATGTTATTAGATTAAATCCAGACCTACTTATTTTGCCAATACTTGTTTTTTGTTTGTTCTTTGTTGGTGACAACGTGATAATATCCACGTTTGGAACAAAGAATACATAAGCAGATGCCTCATTCAGAACGACCTTTGTTATGACCTTCTTTATATTAAAGATCTATTCTCATACAAATACATGTTCTGCTGTATTTTTGTTCTAACTGCCATTGTACTTGACAAAACACATATCTCACAGGTGACAAATGTAAGGGTTATCTACAGTGGTGCTGAAATAATTTTCAGAGTGGGGGAGCTGCCCTCAATATTACTTCACTTTAGTATTGGAAATTGTGAAAAATCCAAGCGTCACACAAAGAACAAGTATAGCAAATGAGCATTGTCCATTCAGTGGGAGAGTGGTAAGGGTGTGGTATGTAGCTCGTAGTGCATATTCGAACGCAGCTTTGCAAATATATTACAAACTTATAGTGTGGTAGTGCACTGTCATTTACAGGCTGCGCATTTTACGTTGAAATGGCCAATAATTTGCAGAGATGTCGTTTTACTGTTAAAACAATATAGTGCACATATGACAATATCTGGAAATCAGGTTTCAGTAAATATTTAACATTTGTGCATCATCACAAAAAATGTCTTGATATGTTTTGATCCTATTAAAATCTTAGGGGGTCATTAGGATGGCGGGCGGACTTCGTCTTCCCGCCATCCTATCGTGAAATGGGACCGCCCACCATAAGGGTGGGCGCATCCTGCATTCCTGACATTGTGGCAGGTGGTGCACTCAGCACCGCCCGCCACAATGCCAGGAAGGCATGTCGTGCACTTCCATGCACAACATGGCAGGCACAGCGCAGTGCCTGACATGTTGTGCATGTAACTGCAGGGCGGTACCATAAGTACCCCCAATGTGCGCCCCCCAGAGTCCCTGGCGGCCCGCAACGGGCCCACAAGCAATTCCCGCATGCCGGAAAGGCATGTTTCTGCCCCCATAGTAATATGGCTGGCGGTGTCTAACAGACACTGCCACCATATTAAACTCTTTTCCGTCCAGTCGACTTGTCGACCGGGTGGAAAAGCAGTGGACAGTCTTTCCGTCTGCCGTGGTCCCCCCACGGCATAGTAATATGGCCGGGGGGAAATGGGTGGCGGGTGTGGTCGGATCCCGGGCGGATTGCCACCGCCATGCGGGTGATGGCACACAGCCCGAGATCCTAATGGGCCCCTTAGTTTCCATCACAACTCAGAATTACAAAAAGACTGCCTCATATGTGCTTTACTGATTGCTAATTTCTTTTTTTTTCTTTTTTTTTTAAGAACCTTTATTTTTACCTCAAGTAAATACAAGCATGGGCCTACAACCATCCCGGCCGGCCGCTAGTCAAGTCGTAAGTACAGCAAAGCAATATAGAAAGATACAGCAGCCCGAAAATCGGGGTCTGAGAAGTGTCCAGGATATAACTTGTAGTCAAGCGTACTGCGAGAGATTCAGGATTTGAGAAGGTTGATTTTACAATAAAGAAAAAAGGAAAAAAAAATATCAGAATCAATGCCATACAGTCATACATGGTCCTACAATAGCAAGCATGAAGCAGGAATCCGCAAAGAGTGCGAATACTTTGAAGAAACGGGGGTACAGCATACGAGTCAGGGTAAATGTAAAAAACACGTACTTTTCATGGCGAACTGCACCCCACCCATCAAAACGAAACAGACTGTAGGAAACATGAAAAACGACGACACAAAAAAGGAAGAAAGACAAAGGACCATAGAGACAAAGAAAGAACAAATTAACAAATCCCATCCCCCTAGCCCCCACCCTGCACCCCTGCAGAAGGCTACGGCCTACCCCCCCCCAGCAGCGTGCCTATCGCCCTAAATGAGAGACCCGAAATATAGAAAAAGAGAAAAAAGAAAAAGAAGAAAAAATGTGGAGAAGGGCCATCGATCTAGCTACCCGGCCCCCCCATCACCCACCGCGCACAATAAACATCCTAAAAGCAAGATCAGAACAGCCACAGTAAACAATAATCATCAATAGCACAATCAATAACATCCCCGCTGAGTGTCCCCCTAATCACCGTCAGCCAACAATGAGTTCCACTATGTCCTAGACGGTCTCACCCCTGGCCTCTTCTATCAATAGTACCAACATACGTCCATTTATCAATCGGCATACAGAGCAGTGTGAAGGGTCCAACCGATCCAGGCGGACCAGGCAGCGCCGTTACTCCATGGGACTGTAGCCCCCAAAACCCAGCCGAGTAGGTATGGCGGAAATCCGTCCGTGTCACTACCGACACCGGATACATCCTCCAGTCCGAACACAGTCTCACCAGCCAGGAAAAGAGAGTCACACAATCCGGTAAGCGTTGAAACGCCGCCGGGGCAGCCCAAACCACAGATCGATGTTGTTTCTTCAGCCGCCGAACAGATAAGGGCCCCGACGAGTCACTCACATATACAACAGATCTATCCAAAGCGGTATCATGGACCAGGTCTATCGGCGTCCTCACGAACGTAGGCGTAGCTGGAGCAGCCATAACTGACGCAGAGGCGGGCACATCGGCGCCTCCTTGAGATCGGACCAGGCCCATGTGGAGCAGTGGGACAACAATGGCGGCCATCCTTCTTCCCAGATCCCGGGCGTCCCGGATCAGGGTCATTTGCAGGGTTGTTAACGCAGCCAGTATATCTCTGGACGTGGGCTCTTTCTCGTGTCCCCAGACCCCAGGACTCTCCCACACAGTGGCTTCTCTTCCCGGATGAGGTGTGCGTAAGAGGGTGCAATCCGCCATCTTAGCTGATCCGGCCTCGTCCTTCTCCACCTCACCTCGGGACCGGGCCCCACACCAGGGAGGAACAGGATTCACTACGGGGATCCCGAAAGTCAAGGCAGGTTTCTCAGCGGAGGGTCACCAAAAGGCTAAACAAAATCTCCGCCGCTCCCTGGGAGCCGCCCGCCGACTCCGGGAAAAGTCGTTAGGGTGCCCGGACACAACACTGGAATGGGGGGCCAAGTATCGTGCACTCCCCTTGACTCTGCTGTATCGCACTTCCCACAAGGCTCTCCGCTAGTTGGGCTGGGTCGGCACTGTCGCCATCGGCCATCAGATCTTCAGTTCCCTCCCACCGACTCCTCACCATCACCAGAGGCCGCTGTTGTCGCAGTCGCGGCCGGCCACTCTCCTCACTCGAGACCCCGGTCGAAGCTCCGTGAAGGCCGCAAAACAGTCGGGGACATTTCAACGGGTTTGCCGCACGTAGAACCCTTGGGAGCAAACGGTAAGTGAAAGCTGTCCTTCGCCTACCTAAACATGCCGTTGCGGCTCAGGATGGCTGCCAGGATGTATGCGCGGGGTGAGAAGGCTCACGGAGCCGAGCGTTTACGCAGCCATCTCGGTCGCCATCTTGGCTCCTCCGCTGATTTCTTTTGAAATATTTGCACAGTTCATTTCCAGGTATTTAAATGTTGTTGTTGTGCTAGAATATAATTGACATCTACAGCCCATCCTTTCACACGCCATGAAAGACAATTTATAGGCCTCTTTGTTGCTAATGCACCTTCTGAACTCCAGCATAGTTATCTTGGGGGTGCTGCAGCACTCCTGCACCCCTGCTTCCACCAGCTATGGTGATGCATATGACATGGCACACTACCTGAGGAGTAAGGTACTGTGATTTAAAGTGATGGCCACTGTATTGGACCTAAGTGGTACTGATGAAAAAAGTCTGACATATGCATGGGAGCCAAAACCTGTTGACCAAGGAGGCATAAAAAACTTCGGGTCATATTTGCAAGCCTTTATCGTCACAGGAATGTGACTTTTTATGATGTTCCTGTGGAGATAAACGCTTCACCTTATTTATTAACGTGGCTTAATGCTGCCTTGTAAATAAGGCCCCTTTCATGCCATACTTAGTGTGAAAGGGGCATTGAATGGGTGTTGCGTTGGGCCATCCGCCGCAACACCCATTAATTTTGAAGCTGCCCGCTATTTTCAAGGGTGTCGTAAATAGGAGGCAGCGCCAAAATTAAGACCTGAGAAAACCTGGTCTTTACATGGTAAAACGAGGAGAAATGCTTAATTTCTCCTCATTTTTGCTGTTTTGATTTGGCGCTGCATTGTGCAGCACACATAGAAACAGCGAATCACCATGAATGATCATGTCCATGAAGGTACCCCTTCTTGCACATAAACACTCCAGAATGCGAATTTACAATTCTATGTGCAGGAATGGACACCTTCCTGCACATAAAAAATAATTCCCTCAATGCAGGCACCCTTGCACTATGGTGCAAGGGTGCCAGCGTTGGTGCAAGGCAACTATGTTTAGCGCCAGTGGTAGATGAAACGCAGGGATGTGCTGTTCTATTGTAAATATAGCGCATCCCTGCATTTTCAGAATGGCGGAGCGTCGCGTTAGCAATGTTTGCTTAACGCATCGCTTTGTCATTCCCTTGTAAAAATGCTCCTTTTTCCTTAACCACCAGTGATTTTTAACTTGTGGAGAGTCACCAAAAACATAAAGCTGTTATTGAGAAGACTATTCACGCAATGCTAGGTGAAGAGAAAATTCCATTCTTTAAAACACACCCTCTTTCATTGAGGGACAACATTGTCAGGGATAGAATACAAGGTGGCAAGACCGGTGTGACTTTGACTTATAGGGGCAGTGGTTGCAGGACTTAGCAACAGGGTCAACATAATAAATACTATTTAAAACGTTTTTAATTCATGCTGCATGACAATAGTTGATTTTGTTTAATTTCCTTGGTTAGACTGGCAAGAATACTGGTGGGCACAGGATAGTGTCCTTGGTTCCTAGGCCCTTCAAGTATAATGGAACCATTGGAAGCAAGCTGCACCCGACTGAAGAGCCCCAACTAGGGCGAAACTGGTCTTCAGTTGCTTGTGTTCCGGTTCGAAGGACCTAGCTTGGCAGTTCGGGCTAGACTGCTTTTACTGGAGCAAGACAAAGCTGATTTGCTTATGGTTGGGTCTAATCTGCGGTGGCATGGTGGGAAAAATACTATGGACTGGATTGCGTATTGAGTAATTGCGAAGGGGAGAGATTCATTCAAGCAATCTACCCATCACTTTTTTATTGACTTAAGTGCATCATCGCGAGTTTGATGGGAATGCCCAGACATGGGTCCCGTGCTCACTGTGCCACTAGAACCAAGCCAATTGAAGTGTGCCAACTAGGGCGAAACTGGTCTTGGGCTGCTTGTGTTCCTGCTCTGAGAGGACCTTGCTTGGCTGTTCAAATTAGGCTGTTCCTAGGGAAGCAGGACCAAAGATGATTTGTATATTGTGAAGACTAATCTGAAGTGGTCAAAAAAGAGAGGTACTGGGATGTGGCCTGAGTAATTACCAGGGCTGAGATTAATCCAGGATTTCACCAAGCACTTTTTCGTTTACTTCAAGTAGACTAGGCATTAGATCCGTGAATGGGTGCTTGGTCCCCTTGACGCATGTGAAGAAATCTTCTTTTGTTTAATATGGCTAACAGCACTGGAAGATGCAAGATATTGTGAATCTTCACATGGCCGACTCCAACCAACTTCTACTATGTACTATCATTCTTCATACATGTCTCTTCTGTTATGAGACAGTGATCCAGTGATAGGCATCTGCTCTGTCAGACATTAAGACATTAATGATGCACTTACCTCTCACCACACAATCTCGCATGCCTTGCACCACATGATTCCTTCCTATGTTGTACACCAGGCGTGCAGGCCAGATCTGTGCGAGGTTTTCAGGCTATACACAACATTAAAAACATCATACAATTCATCTTTAGGAAACTCACTTAATTTGGGAGTGGTAATATAAAAAATATGGCAGTGATCCAGCCTCCTCAAGCTAAGCTGGAGATCCTTGCTGAACATAATTCCTGCCTGTTGCTGTTTCCGCGCCAATCACAAAAGACAACGGTAGAGCTAATGCTTTTGTCACCATGTTGACAAATGAGATCTCTTCCTAACTTTCATTAAAACCTCAACAAATTATAACATACGTCATAGTGAGTCTCTATTCCCAAAGGCACCAGTTTTGCACTGTAGACAAGTGTCCCTTGTTGTATGGTTACCCCCACTTTTTGGTCCAAATGCTGATGGTTTTGACTCTGAGAGTGCACTGGAGTTTGTTACCCCGACCCAGTGCCTATGTTCTCTCCTAAACTGTTATGTTCGATTTGGCAATCATAAACTGGCAAAAGCTTTACCCCCTAATAAGTCCCAAATTTATGGTACCAGGGGTACCCAGGGCATTGGTGGTAAAGTGGGCCCCAGGGCTGCAACATGAGTTTGTGCCACTCTGGGTCACTCGTTTAACCTACTGATAGCAGGCCTACCTTTGCAGAGTTTAGGAGCAGTGCAAACTGCTTGAACTTGACTGCCTTTAATGTATGTAAAGCATCCCTAAGGAAGGCCTCCTCAGCCCAGGAGGCAGGATGTATTATATGTAAGGTGTGGACATGTAAGTGCAAGCATAAATGTCCCTATAGTGGTGCTCCTCCTCGGAAACCGCTATATGAGTTAGTGGTACATAGGAGAACATGTGCTGTCTACCGGGCACCTTCGAGATTGGCAGCTCCGTGATGGTACCATTAAAATAAGTCATGCCTGGTGTTAGAAATGGGGGTCTTCCGTTGGCAGTGGTATGCACCCTATCCAAGTAGGGACCCTACGTTCTAGTCAGGGTAAAGGAGTTATGCTCACAAGACAAACCCTGCTCACCCCCTCGGTAGTTTGGCACAAGCAGTCATGCCTATCTCAGAGGCAATGTGTAAAGTATTTGTACATAACATACACAGTAAAACAGTAACACAGTGAAAACACTACAATGGGCACCACACTAGTTAAAAAAAATAAACAATCTTTATCTGAACCAAACAAGACCAAAACAACACAAATCTAACATATACAACTCAAAATATCACTCTTAACAGGTTTAAGCAATTTTGTCTATAGAACTCAATGGATGCTGTGATTTTACACAAAGTACCTTAGATGTGTCAAAATCCACAAAGAAAACCAGCCACAGAGGAGGTAAGCGTCTGAAAGCACAGCGATGCGTCGATTCCTGAGTCCCTGGGGAGATGATGCGTGAGTTCTGGTGCCTTCAGGAAAAGTGTTGTCTCAAATCAGAACTGTAAGCGTCGAAATCCACGATAGTTCTGGTCTGCGGGTGATGCGGTGGCACACAAACTTGGCACACAGGTGCGATGCATCGAAATTCGAACATGGCAAACAGGCACTACGTCAATTTCATTGTCCTTGGGCAGGCACTGTGTCGATGTCTTCAGCCGCACAGCAGCGGTATGAGGAAGCCTTTCCCGCAGGGGGGGTGCTGCGTTAGAAAAACAGGTGCTGGAAAGGCAAAGCATCGATTTTCAAGTTGTTTTGTAGCTTTTTGCGGCAGGAACCAATTCCAAGGGCCCCAAACTGGAATTGGCACCACTTGGCAGGTCAGAACTCCCAGCAGTGGAGTTCAGGGATGCTGCAGGTGAAGTCTTTGATGGCCCTGAGACTTCTTAACAGGAGGCAAGCACACAAAAGCTATTGGAAAAACTTCACAAGCAGGTTACAGAGCAAAGTCCAGTCCCTTTCCTCTCCAAAGCTGAAACAGCAACTGCAGACCAACCCAGGAAAATAACACACAACAAAGGGGCAGTACTCCTCCTTACAGCTCCTCAGCTCTTCTCCTTGGCAGTCTCCTCTTGATCCAGAAGTGTTCTAAAAGTCTGAGGTTTTAGGTCCAATACTGATACCCCTTTTGACCGTTGAAGTAGGCCTACTTCAAAGGATTGTCTTTGTAGTGCACATGTTCTTGCCTTGCCTTGCCTGGTCTTGGCTCCAGACACACTCCAGGGGGGTAGAGACAGCATTGTGAGAGGCCAGGTACAGCCGTATTCAGGTGTCAGTGACCACTACTCCCACCACTCTAGCTCAGGAAGGGCTATCAGCCTGATGATGGGCCTTCAGGATATGCAGGACACACCTTGGCTTCCTTTGTGGGACTGTCTAGAGTGAATGCACAAGCAGGCACCTGTCAGTCTAAACCAGATGTTGATTTTACAGGCAGGCAGAGGCACAGGATGGTTAAACAAGGAAATGCCCGTTTTCTAAAAGGGGTATTTTGACACATGCAACCTAAAAACCACCTTTACTATAATGTGTTTCTAAATTCTGAGCTCAGAGAGCCTAAATTCAAAATCTCTAGCTCTTCTCAATTGAAAGGTACACTTGTAAGATGTTAAAAGGCAGTTCCAATGAAAGCCTATGGGAGAGCAAATCCTTGCAATAGTGAAAAACAAAATTGGCAGCATTTCACTATTAGGACATGTAAAACACACCATTAAAAAAAAATTCAAAATTCAAATTCCTTTATTCGGCATTTAAAAAATACCATAAAAGTGCATAAAAACAATTAAGAACATTAAAAGCAATTCAATTCATGACGTTTCATTTTTCAAGGATGACTTAATTAACAAAGATAAAAGTCAGCTCCTCCCACGCAAATTCCTAATCCTGACCGCCATTTTAATAAAGTTCATAATACAAAACAGGGTATATGCATCATTAGCCTTTTGTAGGACCAATAAAGCTACCTTGGCGTGTTTGAGCTTTACTCTTTTCAAGATTCCCACAAGATATTTACGCCTCGGTAGTCTATAAAATGGACATAATAGTACGAAATGAAGGGTATCCTGCGAAGACCTATTGTGGCAGCCGCAGGTACCCTTCTGTTCAACCGTTAATGTAAAACCTGGGGGGTCCACCCGTAAATGATGTGAAAGGTTGAACCTAAAACGGGTCATAAAAAATCTGTCCTGTGCATTGTGGGTCAGTGAGAGATAGGGTTCCATTCCACCCTCGCTTTTCACCACATCATAAGCAGCGACTGTAGGTTTGCTTTCTTCAGTTATCGCCCTACTTAGAGTTATCCATTCCCCATACATCTTCTTAACTCTCATTTTGTCCTGAGATGTGATTGTTTCGGGGTTAGTAAAAAGGTTCTTGCAACCAATGCCCTCTAATGTGTCCTTTACATATTTTAACCAGGGGATACATCTCCCTTTATCCCTTTTCAGACAATCTGTGATAATTTGTCTGCTGAGGTCGGCCTCTGGATTAGACCAGATCTCCACCCATGGCAAGAGTGGCCTGACCTTGATTTTGTCTTCAATGTAGGCTTCTCCAAGTTCTTTGTGTGTGATATAGGCAGGAGTGCTGTGTGGGACTTTAAGGATCCTTCTAAAACATTTATTTTCCTCCGCCTGCATCTGTTGGCTATTTACAAAGCCCCAAACTTCTGCCCCGTAGGTTGTTTTGGCACAGCAAATTGATCTGTACAAATTCATAACCTGCTCTGGGGACCATCTGCCCAACCTGCGACCATAGCCCATTATAGCTCCAGTTGAGGCCACCAGTTTTGAGCAGTGTTTTTCCACAAGAAGTCTGAACTTTAACAGCCCATCAAACAAATAAACCTAGATAGGAAAAGGACTGAACCTGTCCTATTTTGTGGGTGCCTATCTTGTAGGAGAACATCTTGTGTGGTCTGGCCCCTGCCAGCATGACATAGGATTTGTCCAGATTAGCAGATAGGTCAAGCGTGTTCATGAAGGTGACAAATCCATCAATCAGCTTCTGAAGCCCCCTCGATGTTCGGGCTAACAGCACCGCATCGTCCGCATAGAGCAGGATGGGGACTGGACAGCTGCCTACTTGCGGGGAGTCTACTCCTAGTTTACATAATTCACTATTTAGATTATTAATGTAAAGGGAAAATAAAAAAGGCGCTAGGATGCAGCCCTGCCGCACGCCACTATTACATGGGAATGGAGAGTTCCTGCCTCCCTCTGGGTTGTAACGAACCGAGGCAGTGGTGTTCCAGTGTAAGGCTTTGAGGATGTTAACTAGGTCCTGGTCCACCCCAAGTCCTATCATCAGGGCCTATAGCTTCTCTCTGTTCACGTGATCGAATGCCGCAGAGAGGTCCATGAACCCCAAGTAGACCGCCTCCTTGCTGGCTATGGTGTACTTGGCAATCAGCAAGTAGAGGTTCAGGCATTGGTCCGTGGTAGACCTTCCCTCCCTAAACCCATATTGGGTGTCCGTTATTATCTCGTGGGTATCTGCCCATTCTGTAAGGCGATTTAGGATGACATGCCCCAACACCTTCGCCGTAACATCAATCAGGGATATCGGGCGGTAGCATTGGGGGTCATCCCTGTTCCCTTTTTTGTATATCAGGACTATTGTCGCAGAGGACCAGGAGCGTGGCAGACCAGATTCCACTGCCGCGTTCAGAACCCTCGCGAGAATAGGAGCCCACAACTCTACTTTGCTGAGATATAGATCGGGAGGTATGCCATCAGGGCAGGGCGCTTTATTTTTGGTTAGGCCTAAAATAGCCCCTTCCACTTCTCCCAAGGTGATCTCAATCCTTGCTGTGCAGCTAAGCCCATACCCCTCGTCATTGTTGGTTTCACCCGTATGGTTATAAAGGTTTTTAAAGTGGGAATACCATTGCTCAGGCAAAATGGTGCTAGAAATCTGTGGGGTGTTTGAGTCCTGGAAACATGGTTTATTTATAATTTTCCAAAACTCAGTCGAATCCCTTCTGTCCGCCGCCTCCCTTAGGTCCTCCCAGGCCTGGGTTTGAAGGCTAAATTTATGTTTTTTTAGTGTCTTCTTGTATACCAGTCTACATTGGGCAATGTGTGACTTATCTCTAGGTGTTAATTTTAGGCTAGCTTTCAGCTCTTTGTGTGCCTGTGAACACTGTCAAACCATCTAGGGGTGGGGATGAAACTCCCATTCTTAGGGGACTGTAATAATCTTTCGATGAGGTGTGCCATCTCCTCGAAGGCGACTACCACAGCGGCCCCCTCGATAGTGGGGTCGAGGCATACATTAAGTGCGTCTGCCCCTGTGGTTATTAAAGATTTATTAAAGGTGTCCCCATCTATTTTGGCCCATCTAAGTCTCCTCCCCTGGTCTGTTGCGTTCTCTACAAAACCAACACCTCGTGGGACATTTTTGATGGTTGGTCCTGTTAGGTCTAACACATGAGGGTTATGGTCACTGTACATGCTCCATTCTATGTCTGCTCGTTTGACCCATATTTTAAGTATACTATATACCATGATGTAATCGATATGGGATTGATTTCCCCTCCACTTCCCAACTCCAGTAAATCCATGGTGTGGGCCAGATTGTGACCTTTCAACACCCTGTCTAGATCTATCCCTTCGGGTGAATGTGAAAAGTGTGGCCCTTTCTCCACTGTGCAGCGAGACCAGTCCTTGTTAAGTGGTCTTAGGTTCGCGCACAGATGACAGTTAAATTCACCCACTAGGACTAGGGACGGTGCTGCTGCTGACTTCACAACCATCGGCTGGGTGTTTAGGCGAGAGTTTAATTCCTTTAATGAGTTTCCCTTCCCATTAACTCCCACAGCGTTATACCAGTTAATCAGGGTGATATTTAGACCTTTGGAGTGGAAGCCCAAGGCCTGCATGTTGTGTGATGGCCAGTTAAGGTTGGACCAAACCCCTTTTATCTTAAGGTCCACATATATGATAAGCCTACCCATAGCTCTCCCTGATGCTGATTTTTGGGCAGGGACTGAGAAACACTTATACCCCTCCAAGAAGAGAAGATTGGAGTCAATCGCCCAGGTCTCCTGGAGACATATCATGTGAAACCCTGTAATGTATTGTCTCCATTCCTCCTCCTCGTGTTTGGCTGCTAATCCTGCTATGCTCCAGGAAATCAGTTTTAACCCATTCTGCCTATCGGGCCTCTTTGCACAGGATATGATGCATTCATTACTTACAGTCCTGTCAATTGCCGCGGTGTTATTCAATTTGGCTAGGCTATATGATTTTATTGGTTCGGTACTTACAGCTCTACTGTCAGGCCCCGTTATTTCTATTTCTACTACGGGCATGGCTTGTGGGCTTTCAGCTGTAATTACCCGCTGGTCGGCCACTCTCTGTGCTGACTCGCACCCCCATTGTCGGGTTAGAGATATAATATCTTGTACAGAGCTATTATCCCTGCCCTAATTCTGCTCAGTGCTTGTGTCTGACCATAGTCAGTCCAGTTCTTCTACGGACGACAAAGGGTCAAAACTGTTCTGAAAGTCAATCACTCCCCGGTTCCTCATAGCTACATATTGGGGTCTTCGAGAATGCCCAACCAGGTTTCATTCCCTGCAGCTTTGTCCATCTGAGGTGCGCCCCCAGTTATAATTCCCCCTAGGATAAAAAAAGCTCAGGGGCATAGATCTGATGTTGCTTGCATCTGCAGTTGGGCCCCACCTTAGTATCTAGTCAACAACCTGCTTATTACGAAAATTCACCACCACACAGTCCCTGATGTGGTCCTTGGGCCTGCTTCCCACCCAATTCACCCTACGTACCATTAGTATTTCCCCCTGCTTGTTGCCCGCCAAGGGTCCACACTTGTTTAACCAGAACATGGTCTTATTTTTGAGCTCACCATATGGCTCTATCTGATCTGGTTTCAACTCCGGGACTCCTGTTAGGATGATTGCATAAGGGGCTGCGTCGGGAGGTAGATTGAGGGTTACTGAAGTGTTGGAATTTGCCCTGTTGTTGAGTTTTTCTGGTTGGCACTTAGTCAGGGGCGGGGGCAAAGATTGTCTGTGGACCATGACTTGATGGATGCCTTTTGGGGCTCCCTGGATGACTCCACCAGTAATGGCGGGGAGACCCAGGGGAACCTGTGTCGAGCCTGATGACTGTGTACTCAAAGGGGTCGGGGGTGTTTAACAGTGGTGTTTTGTTCGTTTTGGGCAAGGCTTGTTGGTGGCGTATCTGGGCTGCTGCTGGTGGCCTCCCCCCTATGGTGTTATTTGCGGGTGGATGGCTGGGTCCACCAGCCAACCCCTTTGTTTTATCAGGGTAACCACCTTGTCCAACCTGCTAAGGATTAGCTTGGTTTGGTTGGCGACAAGTTGTTCTATGTGGTTCTGTAAATTGGATATAAGTAGAGCTACCCACTTTGGGGGCACTTGTGTATTTAATTCATCCACTCCATGAGCTCTTACTTCAGTGAGAGAGTTATCAAACATAGCCTTGTTTGGGGTGACCCTCTTCCGCCTAGTTTTTTTACCAATAGTTTTCCTAGTCTTGCCCGTTTGCGGTGTTTCCCCCCTTGTTGATGTCTCCTGTACGAGAGAGGACCCCTCTTGAGCACAGGGGATGTCAAATAACCCAGGGTCTGGTGAGGCATGTAATAGGGGTGCTTGCGCTTCTGAGTCCTGTTGTTGGGTAGTAAGATCAACCTGGGGGGTTAGTGAATAGCGTCTCTCCGTACACTCGATCTCATTTGCTACCTCCCCTAGTGCTTTGCGCAACATTCTATCAATGGCAGTTGGTTTATCCCGAGTAGGAGGCGGGGCTCCTTTATGCTTGCTATTTTTTGCTGGGTCTGGGGGGTGCACTTAGAGTGCCTGGAGGACCTGGTTTGGCCGCACAAGCCATACTGTTAAAGACAACCAATCTATGTGTCTCTAAAGAGCGGTCCAAGGTACCAGAGCACTACCCCCACCAAAGGTCAAACAATCGCAGCCACCGACTGCCACTCCCAAGCGTCTCTAGTCCCAGATGCAGTTCGCAATACACCCCTCAAAGATGAATAGACAAAATCCCTCCCTGTACTGACCAGGTTTGATGACTCAGTGTTCTCTGGTCAATTGCTGGGCAGCAGGTGTTAGGGGGTGGGGCCCGGCCCGGCCTCTACCGGCCGCAGTCGGTCACAGGCGGTCCCGCCCTTGTCCCGGGCTTCTACCGGCACCGCGCCCCGCAATGCGGGAGGTGGGTCTGGGATTTAAGCGCCACTGGGCGTGAAAGGGGCGTGTCCCAGAGCGTTGGTGCCGGGGCTTCTGGGAAATGTAGTCTCCCCTGGCCGCGGCCGCGCCTGGATGGTTGTAGGCAGCGCCGGCGGGGGAGACAGCTGGCTCAACACACCCGTTCCCAACAGGAAGCAAACAGCGGCAGCTTCACCCACCACGTAGCGGCAAACCCGTGGTGAGTGTATTCCCCTTCTTGTCAGCACTCTGGATTCCCGCTCAGCCGAAGGTGGGTCTGGGATTTAAGTGCCACCGGGCGCATAAGGGGCGTGTCCCAGAGCGTTGGTGCCAGGGCTTCTGGGAAATGTAGTCTCCCCTGGCCACGGCCGCGCCTGGATGGTTGTAGGCAGCGGCGGCGGGGGAGACAGCTGGCTCAACACACCCGTTCCCAACAGGAAGCAAACAGCGGCAGCTTCACCCACCACGTAGCGGCAAACCCATGGTGAGTGTATTCCCCTTCTTGTCAGCACTCGGGATTCCCGCTCAGCCGAAGGTGGGTCTGGGATTTAAGCGCCACTGGGCACGAAAGGGGCGTGTCCCAGAGCGTTGGTGCCGGGGCTTCTGGGAAATGTAGTCTCCCCTGGCCGCGGCTGCGCCTGGATGGTTGTAGGCAGCGGCGGCGGGGGAGACAGCTGGCTCAACACACCCGTTCCCAACAGGAAGCAAACAGCGGCAGCGGCAGCTTCACCCACCACGTAGCGGCAAACCCGTGGTGAGTGTATTCCCCTTCTTGTCAGCACTCGGGATTCCCGCTCAGCCGAAGGTGGGTCTGGGATTTAAGCGCCACCGGGCGCGAAAGGGTGTGTCCCAGAGCGTTGGTGCCGGGGCTTCTGGGAAATGTAGTCTCCCCTGGCCGCGGCCACGCCTGGATGGTTGTAGGCAGCGGTGGCGGGGGAGACAGCTGGCTCAACACACCCGTTCCCAACAGGAAGCAAACAGCGGCAGCTTCACCCACCACGTAGCGGCAAACCCGTGGTGAGTGTATTCCCCTTCTTGTCAGCACTCGGGATTCCGAGTCAACACACCATTATATGTCCTACCTTTCGCATACACTGCACCCAGCCCATGGGGGTACCCTGGGCCTACTTTAGGGGTGCATTACATGCAGTAAATGGTAAAGATAGGCCCTGGCAAATGGTCGACATGTCAGTTTAAAACTGCACTCGCAGACACTGCAATGGCGGGCCTGAGATAAGTCTACAAGGCTACTCATGTGGGTGGCACAATCCAGTGCTACAGGCCCATTGTTAGCATTTGATTTATAGGCTCAGCAGTGGCAAAGTGCCCTGAGTACATACACCAGCAAAAAAAAAAAGCCCAGAATAACATAGAAAATACAGGAGGTAGAGGCAAAAAGACAGGGGAAACCACGCCATGGATGCCTAACATCTGAAATCAAACAATGTGCCTTCCCACACCTGGCATGATTCTTGTGCACTGGGTGACGTGGTATGCACCCAGAAGGCACCCTAGAGGTTACTCCTGGTTACCCCCAGCTTTACTGTGTTCTGGCTCACCAGCCCTGCGCTTTCCTCCACCTGCTGCCACCAAGATAAGTTTAAGACCTCCTGCCAGGCAGTGTGATCACTCTCAGGAGTCAGAGACAAAGACTGGGCAGGAATAAGGTCACACCTCCCTCCTCTCCAGATAGCTAGTGAATTGGTATATCAGAGCAGTGAACTTCAAAGGATAAACTGCCTCTGATATGCATCTGGGCTGTCCCCCTGAGGGGAAACAGCCCTCCCCTTGCCCCAGACACGTTTGCACCCAGACAAGGTGAGAAATTAGCTATACAGGAAGTGCACACCTCCAGGTAGGCTGGCCACACCTCTAGGTTGGGCAGCTTGGTCTGTACTCCTAAAATTGAATTCTGTCATCTTTAGAAGGGCAGAAATACTGGGCTCTGGTACGATAAATTCGGGTCTGGCTAGCGCAATATAAAACTCATAAAATAAAAAATAAAATAAAAAAATAAAAAATAAAAAGGTGACCTACACCTTCGGATGTGGACACCTCAGGGGCAGACTACCTGCAGGGAGTAGCTGCTCTTTGGCTACTAGCTCCCACACCCCTACTTCCCCTCTATCTATGATTTAAGGCACCCACTTGACACCAGAACCTCAGATCTGAACAACTTACTTCAAGGAAGGACCAAGAGGAGACCTGTGACGCCAACAACAGGACTTGGCCCACCAACACATAGCAAAAGAAGAATACTTCGTCCCTGAGGCAATCGACGTGGAACTGAGTGAAAGACCCTTGTCCTTGGCTAAATTCACACTCCTCAAGAGAGAGACCCTTGTGGAATCCAGAAACACCCTAAGTCTCCCCTGGACTAGTGGCTCTAGTCACCTGGAAACTGTAGGTAAAAACACTCACCAGATAAAAAGAATTACTGGCCTTCGGGCCCTCAGAGGGATCGCCCAAATCCAGGTGGTCCAGTTCATTGTTGGAGTTGGAGTCTCATCTGCCCCAAAGTCTCAGACTGCTACGTTACAACCCTATTCCCAGTGAAGTTTCCAAAGCCTTTTGTTGTGCTTACCTCTGCCAAGGCTTGCTGGTTGCCAGTTTGGTAACCGAAGTCCACATTTGACACTGCAGCTACAGAGAACGTCACCGGACATCAGCAGCTGTGTACTTGTTGTATTTTTGCATTTTGTTTCTTAAAGCACTCCGAAAGCGATAAAAACAGCACCACCTGCGGCTCCCTTTCAGCACCAAGGATGGCCTGAACAACTCTGCCCCAGGACTCCTCGTGGTAGGTAAAATTGACCTAACTGTTGTGGCCTGGTACTGGGGCCTTCATGACTTTAATCCTATAAAGGTTTCAAGTAATTCGACCTGCAAGTGACGATTGTCACTAATGGATTTTGCCATTGACTCCAATGTTACTTTGTCTATGTATTTTACTGCACTGAATTAATATTGCTTCAAAAATCTACAACTCCAATTATATATACAATATCTCGTTCATTTTGGTGTCTGAAATAAGCTAAAAAAACACTCTGTTTTTATAAACTGATGTTGGATTTCTCTCAAGTCATGTCAATTACTTATTATACTTGTTGATACTCTGAGTGCTTAACACATGTTCCTTCTAGGAACCCCTGACTGCTCTTTGACACTCTACCAGGAATGAGCTAAGGATTTATTAGTTTGAAGGACCTTCTTTGGGTTGTTGTGGTAATATTACATGGTATGGCCAGCCAGCCATACCACATAATATTCCACCTTCCTACATAGTGTTACAGATGTGGGGATCCTGAATCTGTGTTTTGTAGTACCAATTGGTCATCAGTGATTCTGCGCAAGAAATCCACATAATTGTCTTTAGCTTCAAACATTTCTTTTTCTAATTGGATTGTTAGGGCCTTGTGCAGACCCCCATTCCATTTCATACATTTTATAAGACTTAGGGGCACATGCATCACGCATTTTACCGGTCGCAAAGGCCTGTTTACAACTGGAAAATGCCTTTTCCGATGCATGTACCTTTTTACATTCGCAATATAGGTAATTGCAATTTTTGGTGATTACTTAAATTGCAAATGCTTTTAGGGAATCACAATTTGCGAATCCTTATTTGAGATGTATGTAGCATTTCCTAAATGCGAGTTTACTTTTAGGAAACGCTAATTACCTTCGACTTCAAGTTGATGGTAATTTGTGCCTGCATTGAAAAATGCACAAAAAATGCATTTTCCATTGCACTATGTAGCGCACACATTCCCTTAGGGAATTTGTGTGCTACACACGTGCACATTAACCTTTTATGGGGGTGATCAGGGGGGCTTTAGGCCCCTAGGCACCCTATGGTTTGCATTCGCAAATTGTGATTACCAATTTGGTAATCGCAAATTAAGAATAATTTCCTATTCATTCATATGGGCTTGTAGGCCCATAGGAATGAATAGGAAGGCATTCCCTAATAGCGATTCGCATATTTCGAATCGCTATTAGGGAATTTTAAGGATTCCCAAGAATATTTGTGAATCCTTCATGCATAGGCATTTGCGATTACCAAATAGCGAATCCTTAAAATTTGCTCTTTGGTAATTGCAAAAGATTTCCTTGATGCATGTGCCCCTTAGTAAGTTAGGAAAAGATTTTAAAGTGTTTCCTAAATTTGTATTTAGGTCCCAGCTACTAAATATAATTTAGGCACAATGGAGTCTGGTCAGAATCTCGACCTGGCAGTCATCCAAAGCCAGAAAAACATGGATCTAGGTGTACTGTGCAAAGCAAGGGGCATTAGCTACAAAGGGGTAGCTAACAAGGAGGACCTGGAGAGGCGCCTCAACTCCTATGAGAAAGAGAGGATAGAGAGGGAGGGCCATGCTTCAGAAGATGATGATGAAGCCCAGGCCCAGATGAATAATTTTTTGGGGAAAAAATGAAGACCTCAACTGTCCACCCTTCCGCAGACCCCATGCACCAATGCAAAGTGACAGAAGTCACTCTAGCAGACCCCCCACTGGAAGGGTGGTAAGACACCTTGAGGATGTGCTTGACCACATCTCCATGGAGGAGAGAAAGTTTGAACTTGAAGAGAAGCGACTAGCACTTAGAGAGAAGGGTTACGATAGGCCTTAGGCCCGAAGATGGTGGCAGCAATAATAATACTAGGGGCAATGAGAAATCCTTTGACCCAAAGATCCACAAAGGGATTGACCTCAAGATTATTCATAGTGATGATATTGACAAATTTGTTGCAGACTTTTGAGAGGGCCTGTAGAATGAGGAGGATAGCACACCAGCACTGGGTGTCTCTACTGTATGAGTTATTTTCAGTGAACAGCAGATATAGGCATCCGACCCTTAATGAGGAGGTATATCAGCATATGAAGGAGACCTTGATAGAAGGAGTTGGACTCGCTATTGATGAGCACAGGTTCAAGTTCAGACACCCATAAAGTTGTGGACTCTTCAGATAAACACCAGAAAGCTGAATCAAGGGCAATGAGGAGGACACTTCTGATGGGCTATATAATTTAATTATGAAGGAGCACAAGTTATCTAATTTTGCCACTGAGAAATTGCATCAGCATTTGGTGGATTCCAAGTTGTCCTCTGTCAGAAAGCTGGATAAGGTAGCTGATAAATGGGTCACAACCAGGGTGTCCAGGAAGGCTCATGGTGGTAGTGACCAGAAAAAGGGTTCACCGACCTCCCAGCAGGGGAATGAGGTGAACAATAAACAAGATAAAAAGGCGTTCTCTAAAGGCCCCAAAAACACTTCTCAGGAGGGAGGGCCTGAGACTTCTCCCAGTCCAGAGGCAAGGGGTACCTGGGTAAAAACTGGGATACAGCGAAGGCCTCTGGGTTATATCATGACTGTCATAAGAAAGGAGATGTAGCATGCTACAAAAAGTTTACCAACAGAGGACAGCCCAAGGAATTGGCTAACATAGGAATGGGGTTATAGGTGTACTCTGGAGAGGGCAGAGGTTACACAGAGACACAGAGCTTACTTTAGTTTCCATGGGTGGGATGGATATTGATACCTTCAAGCTTAGAGAAGTATAGACAAGACAGAGGCTCTGAGGGGTGCAGGTGCCAGTGTCACTATGGTGGCAGCTAGACTGGTTCCCCAGATCAAATATTGCCTGGTCAGTCACCAGGTTATCATTGCTGACAATGAGACTAAGCTCCATCCAATAGCTTTGGTAAGCTTCGAATGGGGAAGCGCTACTGGCCCTAAGAAGGTAGTTGTGTCCCCTGTCATCCCAGTGGAGTGCCTGTTGGGAAATGATCTTGAGACTTCTGCATGGGCAGAGGTAGAGAGACATGAGTGTGTGTGTGTTACTACAAGAGCGCAGGCAGCACATCAGGGAAGTCATGGAGCATTGGATCCCGAAACAGTGGACCAAGTGACAGCAGCCAAGAGAAAGGGCAGGAAGTCTGCTAAGGCAGCTTCCAAGAGGTCACAGGACCAGGGGAGAGTTCTCATGAGGAAGATGCCCTGGTGCCTGAGGAGGGAACTGTAGCTTATAGCTGGTGGAGTCTGGTCTGACCTGACAGAACTCTTACGTGCAGCGGGAACCTCCGGAAAGGACCTATGCCAAGGGCAAATGCAGTACTCCTCTCTTGAAGGCCTTAGCCAGCAAGCTGCAATGCAAAAACGAGGGTGATGTCAGTGGTACCTACAGGGTCTACTGTGCGGATAGACTGCTGTAAACTGAGGCCAGGAACCCCAAACCAGGGAAGGCCTGGAGAGTCCCCCAAAGGTACTGGGAGTTCATCCCTACTTTGGTCCATGACATCCCCCTAGCTGGACATCTGGTACAAAACAAAACATGGGACCAGTTGGTTGCCCATGTTTATTGGCCCCAGATATCTGAAGGTGTTTGTAGCTCCTGTTTGACCTGTCAAGCCAGTTGTAATACAGGCTCACAACCAAAGGCTCCTAGTGGTTAGGACTCCTTTTGAGAGGATAGTTATTGACATTGTTGGCCCCCTTGACCCTCAAACTGCATCTGGGAATAGATTTATCCCAGTGGTGGCAGACGATGCCACTGGATACCCAGAGGCAATTCCCCTCAGGATTGCAACTGCTCCTGCAGAGGCAAAGTCCCTCCATGGAATCTTCACCAGGGTTGGGTTTTCTAAAGAGGTAGCCTCAGATAGAGGGAATAACTTGATGTCTACATACCTAATTGCTAGGCGGTATAAATGTGGTGTGAGTTACACGTTCTCTACCACCTATCACCCTCAGACAAATGGTTGAGTTGAAAGGTTCAACAAAACCATGGAAATCATGATAATGGGCCTGCCTGACAAGCTCAGAAGGAGATGGGCTGTCCCTTGCATAATGTTTGCATACAGAGAGCTGCCACAGAAAGGGGTTGGATGCAGCCCATTTGACCTTTTGTTTGGCCATCTTGTAAGGGGTCCATTGAGTGTTGTAAGGGAAGGATGGGAGAGACCTCTCAAAGAGCCCAAACAGGACATAGCCAACTATGTGCTAGGCCTACGTTCATGTATGGCAGAGACCATGAAGAGGGCAAACAGGAACCTATAGGCCAACCAGGAGCTTATGAAGCACTGGTATGACCAGATGTCAGCACTGGTGGAGCACCAACCAGGTCAGCTGGTGTGGGTGTGGGAACTTGCGGCTCCCAGGGCCCTCCAGGATAAGTGAACAGGGCCCTATCCAATCTTAGAGAAGGAGGATGTCACCTCCTTGGTTGACATAGGCACCCCAAGGAGTCCTCACAGTTCTCCATGTAAAATCCCCTAAAACCCTAACAGGGGAGAGCGGTCATCACTATGCTCATGGTCACTGATGGAGGCCCGGAGGAGGAAAGTGAACTCCTGTCTGACATTCTATCAAACAACCCCCAAGATGGGTCGGTTGATGGTGTTGTATTGTCTGACACCCTCACTGCAAAACAGAAATCTGACTGCAGGCAAGTCTTAGGACAGATTGCTGAGGTATTTTCCTTAACCCCTGGACAGACAACCTGGTGTACCCATGATGTGGACACTGGTAACTGCCTCCCTGTCAAAAACAAGATTTACAGGTTATCAGACCAAGGTAAGGCTTGCATTAAGACTGAGGTCAGCAAGATGGTACAGCTTGGGCTTATTGAACCTTCTGAAAGTCCCTGTGCTAGCCCAGTGGTACTTGTCCCCGAACCTCACTCCAAAGGTCGAAACCAGAGATGGGGTTCTGTGTGGATTACAGGGGTCTCAATGCAGTTACCAAAACTGATGTTCACCCCATACCAAGAGCAAATGAATTGATTGACAAGCTGAGTACATCCAAATTCTTGAGTACATTCAATTTAATATCAGGGCACTGGCAGATTAGACTCAGACCAGGCAGCTAAAGAGAGTTCAGCTTTTTCGCCCCAGAAGGCCATTACCAGTTCAAAGTGATGTAATTTGGATAAAAGATGCACCTTCCACTTTCAAGAGGTTGTGGATAGAGTTCTTTCAGGATTGGATGACTTCAGTGCAGCATATCTAGATGATGTAGCTGTCTTTAGCTCCACCTGTGAGGATCACCCAGTCCACTTCAAGGAAGTGGTACAGGACCTGCATCAGGCAGGCCTAACTATCAAGGCCAGCAAGTGCCAGTTAGGGCAGAGTTCTGTAGTTTATTTGGGCCACCTTGTAGGTGGACTCCATTCGCAACCCTTACAACCCGAAATTCACACGATTCTAAACTGGGAAGCTCCCAAAACTCAGACTCCAGTCTGGTTGTGCCTTGGCTCGACTACTACAGGAAGTTTGCAAAGGGGTATGGGACCATTGTGTCCCCACTCACTGAATATACCTTCTAAAAGAAGCCTAAGAAGGTCATCATCTCCTTGTGTTTGCTTTGTTTGTCCTAATTTGGCAGGGTATGCCCAGACGTGGGTCCCTTGCTCACTTTGCCACTGGATTCAAGCTAGCCTGGCTGATGAGGGCTGTTAGCCCAAAACCGGTCCCAGGATGCTTGTTTCCGGTCCAGGGAAGACATGGCTTGGCAGGTCGGGCTGGACTGTTCCCATGAGGCAGAGGGTCAAGACTGATTTGCATATAGCTGTGTCTGAATGGGGGTGGCGAAGTGAGCTAAAGAATGATGATGGATTCATCCCAGATCTGTGACTGGGGGTGAGTGTCTGAAAAGTTTCAGCGCTCAGTCCATCATCTCCTTGTGTTTGCTGCGCTATGTTACTCACCCAGACCTAGTGAAGTTCCAAAGCTTTTTGTTGTGCTTACCGCTGCCAAGGCTTGTTGGTCATCAGCCCAGTAACTGACCCCCATGCTCGACGCTGCAGCTACAGAGAACATTGTGCAACCATCATCCGATGTCAGCAGCTGTGTTACCTGTTGTGTTTTTGCATTTTGTTTATTTCAGCACCAAGGATAGCCAGAACAACTCTGCAACAAGACTCCGTAAAATTGATCCGACTTTTGTGGCCTGGTCCTGAGTCCCGCATGATCTTAAACCTATAAAAGTTCCAAGTAACTCAACCTGTATGTGCCCGATTGTTACTAGTGGATTTTGCCATTAACTGAAATGTTATCTTGTCTATGTATTTTACTGTATTGATTTAATATTGCTTCAAAAATCTATTACTCCGCTTATATGTATGATATCCCATTTATTTTGGTGTCTAAAATAAGATAAACATACACTCTTTTTTTAGAAATTTGTGTCGGATTTCTCTCGAGTCATGTCAATTACTCATTGTCCATGTTAGTACCCTGAAATGTGTAACACATGTTCCTCTAGTAAAGCCTGGGTATTCTTTGAAACTCTACCAGGGCTGAGATAAGGATTTATTAGTGTGAATCCAAGGACCAACTTTGGGGTGTTGTGATAATATTACATGGTAAGGCCACCCAGTCATACCACATAATATTCCACTTTCCTACGTACCCATTTCAGCGAAAACTAAAATCTTTGTGTATTAGCTTGAGTTTTGTTTTTCTTTGTGCCCCTCGGATTCTGGGCAAATAACAGAGCCATAGCTGAGGTGCCATGGGGCCTACTGCAAGCAAGGAAACAAGCATTGACAAAGCCAATAGGTTTTGGCATTGGCAGATGTCCGAGCTACTGGCGTTGTCAATGGTGCAGGTCGCATAGGATTGAATACAAACATATCTTGTATGGCGGTCCACACAGAAATTTAGTCTATGGATGTTGGACTTTGCCCCTTTGGCAGGTTCACCCCGAAACATTTTGCATTCTCCTAGCCTTTTTTTAGGTTTCGGCTACCGTCGCACTGCGTAAGCAGTGGGCGGAGCCGAAATCTTTTGTTTGTAATATGGGGGCCTGAACACGCCCCTCTTCTTCATTGGCTGGCCTCGTAAATGCTGGCCAGCCATTGGAGGAGAGGAGCGTCACTCAGTTCAGGGCCCGCCTTGACGCGATTCGGGGGCGTTTCTGGGTCTTTTTTTAAGTCCCGCCCTCTCCTCTTCCCATTGGCTGGAATTTTACCTTCCAGCCAATGGGAAGGGGAGAGGGCGAAAAACACGCCCACAAGGAGTTATTGTGCCGTTGTCCGTGCCTTCGCCGTTGTGGGGCAGAATCGAGTGCGTTTTGGAATTGTTACTGACCCAGCCATTGGGATATGGCTGCTATATTCGGTATTTATGTCTTTCTATTCTTGTTCGTTATATTTTTATTGTGGCATTATTTCGGTCGTGATTACATGGCCGCGGTTATCTTCACTTTTTTCTGATTGGGTGGATGTTCATTCTTTATAATTTTGGCTTGCTATTCGTTTTTGATATTATGACATGGCCGCCGCACATTTTGACTTGGGTGTACACTACAACATGGCTGCCATATGTAGGGAAATGAGCCCGTTTCAATATGACCGTCACTTTCGAGTCGTCCGTTTTTTGTTGCAGTAGTACACTCTCGTCCTGTTAGATGGTAGGCATTCGCTTACGTCTTCCTTACGTGTCTAATTAGCACTTTTCAAATGCGGGAATCCCATCGGCTTTAAAAATGTGTGGCTTCAGGATCTCTCCGTTCGCTCTTACCCAGTTACCATGCCGGGAGTCGCTGCTTAGGATCCAGGTAAGAAGGGGGCTTGATTTTCCTCTTTAAAAAGATTTGTGATAGGTACCCTTAACGGAGTATCGCCTATTTAATGTCTATCGGGCTCGGGGGAAGGCTGACTTGGCTTTTGCCCCGATAAAAGCCTCACGACCCACTCGTTGTTGGTCGGTACGACATCTCATTTACGTGCTTTTAAGTTCCTCTAGACCAGTGATCGATCATTGTCAATGTATAATTTTACATGGCACACAATTATCTTGGATTTGGCTTTGAATCACGCTTGAGATTGTATCGGCACTCACGTAGTTCATCTCCTATCACTGAATCCGTGTATTTTTTTCACTTATTTCTTGGCAGCTTATATTGCTTCCCAGGAGCTGAATAAAGTGCTTCTTTTTTCCATTTACTCACTGGATCTTGGATTCATGTGCTTGCAAGGTGAGGTTAACAGTCCCATTACCTATATGGGCGAGTATGTTGTTTGTATATCATGGGGTGCTCCTCTGTTTTATGGCCATCCCCCGCCTCTGGTTCTTTAATACGATTTTTTCTTAAATAATTCCTGCTATTTCCCCCATATCCTTTTACGAGTGGGAGAACGGCCTATACTCCCGGTCATCTATATATTGGGTTTCCTGTTCTGATCGACATTTTGATTTCACAAATCCTAAGGCCGCCTCTCGCTGTTTTCATTGATGTGTACATTATGGTTTTTTGTGTTGCAGTTTACACTTATTGTCCTTGCAAACTGTGTTTTCCCTGAAACCACTGGGAACAAGTGTCACCTGCTTTTGTGACATTATAACAGGAGGTGAGTTTGTCCTTGCCTGTTTTATTTACAATCCTAGGCCAACACATAATAATGTTATTTATTATTGGTTTTGTGTTTATTCCTTTTGCCACAGTACCATTTTCATCTTTTGCACTGATCACTTCTCAAGCTTCTATGCCAATTGGACACATACCTGTTAGAGGTGAGTGACTACATGTCCCATTTGCATCAGCATGTCTTCCGAATTAAACAACCGGTACGAGTTTATTACTAGCGTCACTCTCCATCTACCTCCCCATTTTCTCCTCACTCTCTATCCTGCACTCCTTAGCTTTTCTTTTCGCACTCTCTCGCTCCTGCCCTCCTTCTTGCTCTCCTTCTTTCCTGTCCTCCCTATCCCTTCTGCCTTCTCTCACTCTATTCCCTCCGCCCTCCTTCTTGCTCTCTCTCTCTTCTGCCATCCCTCTTTTCTGCCTTCTTACTCCCTCCTGCCCTCCCTTTCCACCTCTCTCTTCTGCTCTCTTTCACCTTCTTGTCCTCCATCTCTCTTGTTCTCTCTCTTTCCTGTCCTCTCCTCCTCTAGCCCTCCTTCTCCTTCCCGCCCTCCCTCTCCTACCTGCCGCCCTCTCCTTTCTGCCCTCTCTCACACACTCCTACCTTCCCTCCTGTCCTCCCACTCCTTCTTGCCCTCCCTCTCCCTTCTGCCTCTTTTCCTTCTTGCCTTCCCTCTCTCTCCTGCCCTCTCTTCCTTTTGACCTCTCTTCCTTCTTCCTTCTTACTCCTGCCCTCCCTTTCCCTTCTGTCCTCTCTCTTGCTCTCCCACTATTTTCTGACCTCCCACTCCTCCTTGCATTTTCGCCCTCCTACCCTACCTCTGTATCCTCCCCACTCTTCTTTGCATATGCCTTCTCAACATGCGCTATCACTGCACACAGCCTCTCAACACACAGCCTCTCTGCACATGCCTCTCTCCATATAATCTCTCTGCACAGGGCCATGTGTAGAGAGGGCAAGTGAAGATAAGGCATGTGTAAAGAGGGCGTGTGCAGAGGGTGTTTTCCAGAGAGGCACTCCATATTTCTGTGTAAAGTAAAACACACCAACGTTTTACACATAATTCAAAGAAGTTAGAAAAGACCATTCGTCAAAAGCAATACCAAAAGCTCAAACTTTAACAAAGGCGAAACCATTGCATTGTAAATGCTTGTTTGACATGGTGTTGGTGGTTTTAGGCCTCTCGGCACTTTAGCACTGTGGTCCAGTGTAAAGTGCATACGCTTTCTCAGTTACATTGATAAGGTTGGCCCGTCTTCCCATAGGAATGCATTGGGGATTCCCTGATCAGTGTGTGTCAGTGGTAATTCATGGTACAGGAGGGGCAGCGTGGTCGAATTTAGTATGTATGAAATTGTGAGAATAAATGCTGCGCAATGGTGTGCGCAGATTTATTATGACTATGGGAGTAATGCCACTTTTAGAAGTTGGCATTTCTGTGTGCTATGTGTCTGCCTGCCTGATGTGAATTGCATGTCTGGCTTGTGAGTGATAGGGGCTGGGAGGTGTGTGTGGTTCCAGGAGGGGCAGGGTGAGTCAGCGCTGGGCTGAATAGGACATCTATGCTGGGAGTAGTGGGAGGAGTAATCCCCTGACTCTGAATAGGAGGGTGCCTGCCCTGTAGAATGCTGGCGCAGCCCCCTGTGGTGTGTCGGATCACCTAGCCCCCACTTAACAAAGGGGAAGAGGAGCTTGCAAAACAAAGTTCTCCAAATCCCCCCTGAACCAGTTGCATCTGGTTCCCTCATGCGCTGCACTACAGACAAACAGATTGGTGGAATAAATATAGGGTCTGTGACCCCATGAAGATGTTCAGTTCTTGTTCCTGAATTCTGCTGGGGCGTGCTGCTGCTGGGGCCCAGGAGGGGCTGCCAGAAGGGGCTGCTAGAAGGGCCTGCTAGAAGGGCTTTCCTCCCTGCATTGCCCTCTTGATCTCTGAGAACCTTAAAGACCTTTTTGCTGAGGAGCTGTGGCTCCAAGCGCCCTGTGAGCTCTTTTATCTTAATTTACTGGCCTCTAAATGGAGGGGAGAGCGTGGGTTTCGCAGCGCGGTGCTGCAGCCCCTTTTGAGAGGGATTCCCCTGTGATGTGGATTGCAGGTGCCCACCCCGCTTTTTCTTTTCTTATATTGCGGGTGCCCACCTTGCGTTTTTGCTGATTTACCTAGCGGAAGCCTACTCCGCTTATGAGTTACAATTGAAGCGGGAACCAACCCCGCGTTTCGCCGCCACAGCTCAATCGAGTTTTAATTCCGGCCGCAGATGGGATTAAGGCCGCAGCAGCGTTACCTGGAGTTTAGGCACATCTGCCTGGCCTGGGGTGGAGCCGATGGTGGGAAGGAGGGAGTCCCCCGCTGAGGAAGCCTCGCAGTCTTCACAGTGAAGTCCCAGGTCTCAGAAGGGGGGCCCGGGTGAAGGCAGAGGAGATGCCCGAGTGGCGGGTCAGAGCAGGGCTCCCATGAGCAGTTGGGAGCCCTGGCGGCGAAGAGGAGAGCCCGGAGGAGTCCAGCAGGAGGAGAGCCTCCCCAGCATAGCCCGGGGAGTGGGGCTGAGGCTGGTCTTGATGTTGTTGGTGCCACAGGGCACCCGGGCAGTAATGTAATCTCCTGAGCGGCCCCACCTGGCAGCGGGCCGCTCCAACGTTGGGGGCCACTTCTTTTTCAGAGCCCCAGAGCGGGCCCCAGAGAGCCTGAGCCCCATTTGCCCCTCAGCTGCGCTGCCGTAGCGGGCAACTGCACCGAGGGGCATAGTATGTTCTGCAGGCCCCAGTGGGGGCCCAAGTCCAACGAGGGGGCATGCTTGTTTTAGAGGCCCATAAAAGCCCAGAGGGCCAGTAGTGCCCGTGCCCTCCAGTTTTGGCGATGATCCCAGCTGTCCTGCGAAAGCGCAGGCAGCTGCAACGATGGGAGCAGAGTTTTTCAGAGAACCCAGTGGGGCCCAGAGGGCACAGTTGTGCCAGGGCCCATTTGTCTTGTCCCCAGCTGCACCGCACCGTCACGGGCAGCTGCAGCGTTTTTGCCCATTTGCTCAGAAGGCACAGTTAGTGCCAGAGGCCTTATTTGATTCACTGCTGCACGGCAACTAGCGTCAGCTGCTATGTTTAGGCCACAGTTCTTTGGGGGCATTTTGAAGGAGACAGGAGTGAGATACACTCCTACGCCCCAGCACAATGGCGCACTTGGATTCCGCTGCCTTGGCTTGTGAGTGATAGGGGCTGGGAGGTGTGTGTGGTTCCAGGAGGGGCAGGGTGAGTCAGCGCTGGGCTGAATAGGACATCTGTGCTGGGAGTAGTGGGAGGAGTAATCCCCTGACTCTGAATAGGAGGGTGCCTGCCCTGTACAATGCTGGCTCCGCCCCCTGTGGTGTCTGATCACCTAGCCCCCCACCTAACAAAGGGGAAGAGGAGCTTTTAAAACAAAGTTCTCCAAATCCCCCCTGAACCAGTTGCATCTGGTTCCCTCATGCGCTGCTGCACGGCAATTAGCTAGATATACTTTTAGGATAATTATCGGCCACAATCTGCGCTATAATGAACAGGAAGTCCAGCCGGACCCCAAAATTTAATGGATAATACAATAAAGGAATATCAAAGCGACATATTTACAGTGGGACACAATCCTGTATCCAACAAGGCTAAACAAACAAATTACAATATACACAGGGTAGGAAGTTTCTCAGGCAATTTACACTTTGTGAGCAGCTAGAAAATTTAGACTGAATCAAATTAGCTTAGCTCATGTAGAAAAAACGCAATTAAGGCACATACTAGTAAACTAGTGTTTAGACTACATAGACTTTTCGACGGCGTTTCGATCCTGTTAAAATAAAGGATCAACATCAGGACAACCAATGTATTGCCTGAATATGCAAGTCTATAAGTGAAGGTCCAAGGAGGTCAAGGTCCAGTATCCTCGAGGGACCACGGAAGTGATTCTAAGTTGAAGAGCGCAGGAGGTCCGGACTCTGGTGCCTAATAGGTGCAGGACAAAGCTGCAGCAGTTGCCGCTACGATTGAATCGGGGGACGATCGTGGTGAGGGTGACCACGTTTGTTGGGGGATCCCAATCGAGGGTCGATATTTGAAGAGAAGGGTTATGCCAAATGGTGGTTCATGCCTGCGATGAGGCGACCTGGGAGTTCAAGGTGGAACTGCGGCAACCGTCTGGAGGGCCGAATCGCACCGGTCAGACGCTGAGTAATGTGCACGCCCATTACTCAGCGTCTGACCGGTGCGATTCGGCCCTCCATTGGGATCCCCCAACAAGAGTGGTCACCCTCACCACGATCGTCCCCCGATTCAATCGTAGCGGAAACTGCTGCAGCTTTGTCCTGCGCCTATTCGGCACCAGAGCCCGGACCTCCTGCGCTCTTCTACTTAGAATCACTTCCGTGGTCCCCCGAGGATACTGGACCTTGTCTTCCTTGGACCTTCACCTATAGGCTTGCATATTCAGGCAATACATTGGTTGTCCTGATGTTGATCCTTTATTTTAACAGGATCGAAACGCTGTCGAAAAGTTTATGTAGTCTAAACACTAGTTCACTAGTATGTGCCTTAATTGCGTTTTTTCTACATGAGCTAAGCTAATTTGATTCAGTCTAAATTTTCTAGCTGCTCACAAAGTGTAAATTGCCTGAGAAACTTCCTACCCTGTGTATATTGTCATTTGTTTGTTTAGCTTTGTTGGATACAGGATTGTGTCCCACTGTAAATATGTCGCTTTGATATTCCTTTATTGCATTATCAATTAAATGTTGGGGTCCGGCTGGACTTCCTGTTCATTATAGCGCAGATTGTGGCCTATAATTATCCTAAAAGTATATCTCCCCTTTGTCAAGGACCATTGTTGCTTAAGTATACTAATACCCTTGGTCCTTGCTTACCAAGTGGGTTCCCTTGTTCTTCTCAATAGCACTGCAATTAGCGTCAGCTGCTATGTTTAGGCCACAGTTCTTTGGGGGCATTTTGAAGGAGACAGGAGTAAGATACACTCCTACACCCCAGCACAATGGCGCACTTTGGATTCCGCTGCCTTGGCAGCAGCCCTGACATTTTGGACAGAGGGCATTTGAGCCCCACTGAGAAGGCCAGTTGGCCAGGGGGACTGTTTGGTCTGTAGGGCAACAGGCCCTAATGTACTTTATGTGGTGCTAGGAAAGGTGATTCCTGTGCTTTGATTTACGCACCCTGTTTTATGCCACTACTGTGGTTTATGTTATGAGGTACTGCATAATGTAGTTATGCGGGTGAGAATATTGTCCAATGCGTTTAGACTTATGAGATGATTGCATAATGTGTTTATGCTGGTGAGGTTGGCGCAGAATGTATTTCATGCCTAAATGTGATACTGTTGTTGTAACGAACTACAGAAGTATAACCCTTAAACCACGTTGAGATTGGGGTTGGTAATTGAGAATCAACAAACAATATCTCAACTGGTATTATTGTGGGAGACAATTAAACATGTATTCATCAAGCATTACGTAAACAGAGACAAGGAAACTCAAAAAGTAGTTTTAGAAGTGTGCTTGAGGTATCATATAATTAAAGTAAACATTATAAACAGTTGTAGCAGCACTGTATATAACCAATTATAAAACAACCCGAAATTGGACTTGGTGCTGTAGGTGTGTAAGTGACACAAGAAGTGGCGACACAAGTGACAATTGTGATCAGCAAGGATGGCGCAAAGTGACAAGGTGTTTGTATATTTACAGTGTATTAAATAAACAATGTGGCTCAGAACAATGGTTTGTAATGTGTTTTTCCAAGGATTTGTCGGAAGAATTTAGTAGAGCCACATTATGGATTGCGCATTCAATTGCGCTGAGCGGTCGACGAAGTTTCGATCCTCTTTGGCCAGGATCATCTTTAGGACCGGGTTGACAATAAAAACGGTGCTGTACAGGAAGGAAAGGAAAGGGTAAGGATGGGAAGGGAAGGGACTACGCAATGAATCCGGCAACATGGGAGGGAAAGGCAGGCCGAACAAGGGAACACAAATGGTGGACCCAGAGGGAAGGGACGGCTGCGTGAGTGGAGAAGAGATGGCAATGGGGGTGACCGGGGGGGGGGGGAAGCCAAGATCCTGGTGACCGAGAAAGGATGCAAGGTGCGGCTGGTACTGCATGGAGTGAGCCTAGAAAGTTATCAGGGTAGAGTACCGTGAAGGGTTGAAGTCGGAGGGTGAAAACAATCTGAGGCCCACGAGGCCGTGGTGAGATTCGTGAAGTCTGGGGAACGAAACGAGCGAAATGGCAGATGGTGTGGCCGGTGTCATAATTAGTGAGCGGCAGTGAATTGGTAGGCGGTGAGTGCCGAGGTGGAAGTAAGGCACAGGCGTAAGGACACACGATGAAAACCAGGCACTATCAAGGGTGAGTGAGTGGGGAGCGGGGGGGGGCAGCTGGCTGATGGCAGAAATGGGCAGGAGCAAGGTGCGGGATACCTGGTAGGTGCCAGGACGGCCGGAGCTGATGCGGTCAGCGTTTGTGGAATTGGGACCTAACGGGACGGGCGATAAAATGATGAGTAAATGCATGAAGGTTAGGCGGTGCATAAAGAAAAGGGAAGAAACTGTGTTACCTGGCTGCAGCGAACGATTAATCAACAGTTGACAGCGGAGGTCAGTAGAGCCGGGGACTGGTTCAAGCGGTCATCGGCGGGGGCAACAGTCAGTTGTCGGCTCCGTTTAAGGAAGCCTGTAAAGGAACAAGAAGGCTCAGTGAAGTCGCCACAGTGGGCGGAACGGGGGATAATCATCGCAATACCGATCACTACAAAGCGATTGGTATTGCGATGATTATAAGTCGGCAGCTGCTTTAGTGAGCGGTGGTGCAAGGCAGCTGAGTACACGGGATCTGAGGGCTTCTAGGCAGTGTGGAGTGTCTCAGTGATTCAAAGGCGAGAAAGTAGCCTAAAATACAATTTTTTTAGTGCCAATATCGGCAACATTCCCCATCCCTCCCACAGCAATATCCTGGAGAAATAAACAGACAAGACACCTTCTTTGTGGAGAAAATTGCTACAGGTTTATTTGCATAACAAATATACCAACGTGGTGGGTTATCTTATGGGTGATCCCAGGGCAGGCAGCCCCTCGCCGCCTGCCCCCTGATGAGCCAAGTTACACAGTGGCCCTAGCTAACCAGCGTTTGCCAGATTTGGGGGAAGGGGTAGCCCCTCCCTCCAGTGGACCACCAGTCCACCCCCTCACTCATGCCCCAAGAAAGGGGTAAGAACGTTGCAGGCATCCCCTGGTTGCTCAGGTCCACAACCGCCCATAGGACTAACGGGGCACCGTTGTTCCTCCAGGGTCCAATGCGAGGACCTCCCTGGGGATATTTGGCCTTTGCACTGTTGTGGTGCTCGTGCAGAGGGTACCCCTCTGTACCTTACAGCCTCTGGATCGCCCTGTAACTTCGCCTGCAATACAAAATAATAAGTTAGACAAACACAACCCCACCCCCTGCCTGTGCGCCGGGTAAGCGGTGGGGAGGGAAACGGTGCAGGGCAGCAGAAAAAGAGGGTGACCAGTGGGCGGAAGCGGTATAAGTACCTTGCCCCCTGTCCCCCTCCTGCCTGGAAATGACACGGGCATGTGGACCCTTGAGGGTCCCAAACGTTGGGCGGCTAACTCGTGTGCCATCGTGTGGCACTAAGGGGGGCCGCCCTCTGAAGAGGGCCCCCTTCGTGGACCCGGGGCAGCCCTGCAAATTTACAAGTCGATGGTGTCCAGAAGTAAGCCTGCCATGTAAGTTAGACTCCCACAAATGACATTGGTAACTGTGCGATGCATTGCGCTGTTCTTTTGGAAGCGAGTACCCAAAGCAGTAAAGGGGATGGGTTCATTTTTTCACATGCATAACTATTCTAACATACATATTTATGCGCGGTTTGGCAGCATGCAACACGCTGCTTGTTAGTATGGAAAGTTGTCTTCTTTTACAATGTGGGATACGTTTTCAATCACAGAATGTCCCAAATAGGCTTATAAGTGGAACCAGACCCAAGTTGGCTCCGAGCCATTCAGTTTCTTTCATCAGCCCTTCTCCCTTTTTTTTTAACTGTTTCTGAACATAAAATTTGGGTTTAAATTCTATGACAGGAGACCTGACGTGTTGGGGAGTACTGTTGATTACATTATTCTGTTCCCCTCTGTCAATGCAAAATTGTAGTCCTACATGTTTTATGTGCTTAACGCAACATGACATGAAGCCAGCATTAGTTGCCTCCTGGTTTCCTGTTATTGTATCTAGAAATAGCACTCAAAAATGAATATATACACCTAAAACAACCCAGACCTGTTGGTTTTGCAGATACTTTTAGCAATATCAGATGAATGAGAAACAATATTATATTAGTAGTTTGTGAAATTACTATTCAAGTTAGTTAACAATGAGAATTGCAAATGTATCAATTCTGAAATCATGAGACTCAAACAGTGGTAGAGTCAGAAATAGGTAGTGGACCTCGTATTATCTCAATCAGTTATTTTCTCCCCTTCAGACTAATATCCTCTGCAATCACTATTAGACAACTTCATCCTTTGTCTCTCTACAAGCACTGTAGGTGTCTAGAAATACCACCCAACAGAGACTGCATTAGGAAGTTCAAACATGAATGGCAAAATACCCTAGTTTGCAAATGTTTTACACATAATTATAGCTCTGCCATATTTGCCACATAATACATCATCAGTTGCTTAATCTGATGGTTCTAACGAAAAAATTGTTTGTAGCTCAAACGGATCAAAACACGTGACTTGTGTTGCTGTGAAGTAGGAGGCCCTTTACAAAGGTTCACTGGTCACTGTTGTCACTGCTGCACTTGTATGTTAAACTGGTATTAATGAGGCAAAAGCTTTGCAGAGACTGTTAGCACGTGTAAAAAAGTCAAAATAATAAAGTATCCGAAAATGTACCACACATTACGCTGCAGCCTTTCTTTGCTGCATAATTTAGTCAACACTGCAACATAATTTTGTACTCTATTGCTGCATAATTGCAGTTGCCCCTAAGCAGGCAGCACGTGTTAAAAGTGATTGTGCAAGAAGCAGAGAGACAGTGAAGTTTGCGCACTAAGAGGCATATGTACGGGAATGGTGGTGCAGGACAGCACAGCAAGTTATTTTGCTGTGCTGCCCTGTGTCACAGGGAAATGGCAGAATGCACTGTATTTATCCAATATAGTCAATTTCTGTCTTTTCCCCCTGCACTGGTGCTGTTTTGTCAGCCTAGCGCCAATGCAGGCACCCTGTTGCATGTAGGATTGTTTTTGTGCAGGAAGGGGCACCTTCCTGCACAAAAACAATCCTGAGAGATTTTTTCCTCTCTAAGTGTGCTGCACATATAGATAGAGAAAAAAAACAGGGATAAATAGATATATTTCTCCTTGTTGTGCCTCCCTTGGGGAGGCATAAGATTATGATACATTCTCAAGTCCTTGTAGGAATGCATCAAAAACCATGGGAGTTGCATGGGAACACCCACCACAAAACGTCCCTTGTGCAGAGGAAGGCAAAGCGGCAATTTGTGCCGTGTCTCATTACTCCATATTTATGAAACCATTCAACTGCAGGCAAAGTTGCTATGAGTGGCTTCATAATTATTACTTGGAGATTTTTGTCGTGCATTTAACACGTTCCGTGGTGCAAACATGATGCATTGTCCTTGTAAATTTGCCCCTTAGTTTTATGTGCTTGCAAATCCTGCATTGTCGATCCCTAGTGAGTTTCACTACTACTGCTGGAACAAAGCCAATGTAGGCACCAATGGGTGAGACGGACTGGCCTCAAGGGTCCTGTGACCTCCATGACAAAGTCTCTGTTTATCTAGGGTGTGCTACTTTGCAGGCCTGCCTGCAGGACTGTAGGTGAAGTTCAGTATGGATTGTGGTGGACAGGGCTTCAAGGTTAACCCACCCTGGCCACCGGAAGGGTCCTCCTGCTGGTGCTAAGAGACTCGGGCTTCTATGGCCTAGCGAGGCCTTCTATGGTCTAGTAGGGGAATGTGCTTCCTGAGGAGAGTGTTCTGGTCATGAAGCCTGTTCCTGGTTCCCCAGTTTCAAATTTGGTAGCTCTGGCCATAGTGCTACATCTCCACCCCCACCCCGCAACACCTTTCTGCCCCTCTGAGATAAACTTGCACTGCCTTCAGCTACAACCCAATTTCTCCCAGTTATAAACACCTGGACGTGACTCCATTTTTTAATGTGAGAAGTAAGTCATTGTGCTGGATGGTCCTGATGGTTTTGTTACCGAGGGCCGGTTTGCAGCCCCCGTAACAAAACCAGTCTCTCACCCCTCCAGCCTCCTGCCTCCCACCTGATGCCCATTACGCCAGCCTTGCCTTGGTGCTTGGGCCTATTTGTTTTCACAGTCCGGCCCTGGATGGGGTACACAAGTGGCTCAGGTGCTCTGGTGTCACAGAACTAGACACCCAGGGCTGCTTTTTATTTCATATCCTTAGAAAAGGTATAGAGTATTTTTGAAAAGACCACATCCCTGAACACAGACAGGGCAGCACAAAACATTTTATAAAATAAAATAATGAAAACAGCTGATAAGTCATTAAATGTTTTCTACAGTTATTGTTAGGTTTTGGCTAGGAAGCGATTGCGCTGTCTCTTCAAGACATGCTGTTGTGAGGTATAGATTTGAAGCTGCAGCCACTCTTCACCCCTATTTTGTATTGGCTTTTGTGACTGTCCTTTGAAAATGTTGTGCTTTGATTTGTTAATAGGCTTATTAGTCCCTCCTTAGTACCTCCCTGTCTCCTGTTGTTACCTACCATCAGGACTGCCCCTCTTACATGTGTCCCTGCATTCTACCTTTTCATTAAGAGGCTGGTAGCACTATTTACTTAATTCCAGTCTTGCTGAAGCAGGAAGATCAGAGGGCATAAAAATGGCACCATTCTTGTTTGTTTTTGCAGCAGCGCACCAGGCGCGCTTTCACTTTAATAATGCCTGCAACATACTTTAAATACACTTGTGGGACATAAGCTTCGAAGCCAGTGGTTGTTTTGCACTCCCACTGCCGGCTTTGGCAATGACAGCCGTGTGTTTATTTTTGTATCACACTTTCACTTTATTTAATTTTAAAGCTAAGGATAGTTATTTGCATAGCTGCCAGTAGTAAAATAATGGTTTTGAGGAGTTGCATCATTGCATGTTCATGCATATGAATAATGATTATGCACTTACTGCTATATACTATATATACATATTTATATTTAAGGACTGGGCTAGTGGTGGGAGGTTGAAGGTCGGGTTAGGGCTCGCTTGAGTGAGGTGAGTTATTTATTTATTTGAATTATGTAAGGAAAAGCATGCCCCTGATGTGATTTGGAAGACATTTACTTCCATGGAAGAATGCTGAGTAGTCGAAAGAGTTAGAACTTTGAGTGAGCACATAGTGTAGTGTCATTACGCCAGTACAAAGGACGCAGACACTAGGTTATGTGTGGGGAGCTTTATTCACGTTGTTATGTGGCGTTTTAGGCTCCGAGTGAATTTTCCCGATTCATGTCCTTATATAGGCACAATTCACATTGCCCTAATATAGGCATAGAAATCAAGCCCTTAGTTAGACATAGCCCATGCAGACCAAATACAGGCATGGGTACTTCCACCCGTACCAAACGTCACAACGATTTCTTTGAAAATCGGCTTGAGCAGTTAGGGAACTTCCCCTTGCCCGAATATTGATTTGCCCAAGAAATCATGTACTTTGCAAAGAACTACTATTCCCTAGGGGTTCTTTCCTGACGTTATCATGGCCGACTTTACGTCAAACTAGACACCTTCAAGGTATAAATATGTCTTCACTTGCTCTAGCAAGACACGGTGGTTTGGAGCAGTTCCACTATCTACATGCCCGACGCAGCTCGCTACAGCAAGAGCCGATGGAAGTCGACCCTCCAGCTGACGCACTGATCAAGAGGCTGCCCTTCTCCTGCCGAGAATCCAGCTCCAGTGTTTCCAAGCTCGCCTTGCGGGGTGTTGGGAAATCGAGTCCCGAGACAGAGATACCAGACCTCCTTCATTCTAAACTAAGGTATGGAGCTGATTAGAAGCTAAGAGAAATCTTGGATAGATTCTTGGCAAAGAAAACCAAACCTATGCTACATAATACTTACTTTTTCCCTCGTACTAGACTTAGGTTAGGTACATTGGGGTAGGCGTATTTTAGAAACACCAGTTGAGTATTTTAGTCTATGTATGTATTTATGTATTTTTTATATGGCTTAAACCATACAATGCTCTTACAGTATTATTTTATAATATTGTTCTCTCTGTACGCATTATACTTTGCAGTCTGCCTAACAATTGTAGCAGTTCACTTCTCTTGCATGAGAAAGAAGACTGTTCAATAAACCTTTTTATTGAAAACGCCCGCCTCGCTACTTCTCTGCAACTCTGTAGAAACAAAGCATGCACGATTGACTGAGTGAAATACTTATCTATTGTTTCCACGACTCTAGATAGAGATATATTTCTTATTCTTGGGAAACAAAGTTGTCATGTTTAATTGTTTATGCGGTTGTCAGAAACTAATCCCTTCTTGTGAATTCGAGAAAGTTTCTAGTGACCTCTGAGCTTGCTGGCACTTACTATTAAGTTTAATATATTCGATGGAGACCTAGTTTATTGTACTCCTATGTCTAATCTATAGGATATATTATTCCAATGCGTAGAGCCTATTGGGAATATAGGAACTGCCCTACAACGTGCTTCCATCTCCACACCATATCATATCTTTCCTGCCTAACTTCCCTCGCTCCTCCTCTTCCGCCACCCCAGCTCTCCTCCCATCTCTTAATCTCATGTGCTGGTCCTAGCACCCAGCACATGTTCCAACATTACATCTTCCCCCTTCTTAAACAATTTCAACTATTTTAGATGTGTCCGTGCATGTCCGGTTAACTATAATACAACACAATATAGTTATAGCTCTTCAATTAGGCGAGTTGGTCTTCGATGAGTTTGTTGCGGCCGGAGATAGGCTTCTAGAGCCGCCCGTTCCCTTTCATCAGGAGCCATGGAAAGTCGATGATCACTTGCTGACTCAGATGCATCTCCTGTTGCCACACTGAGGGGTGCAGTTAATGCTTCTCGGACATTGGGCGAGCATTTCTGAAAATGCTTCACATTCCTTGTGACCCTCTTGTTCTCCGACTCGGCTGTAATCCTAGTCCCTTTTTGTTTTGTCACCAGCAGTGGGCATGCTTGATATCGACAGTCTGTTTTTCCCTGTTGTTCTTGTCGCACCAATACCCAGTCCCTTTCATGGATGGATGGCTGTGTAGCTTTTCTCCATCGGTCTGCATAGGCCTTCATTTTCTCCTTTTTAGGTCTCGTCATCGAGACCTATTGTCGCCGAGTTCGCTCTCAACGGAGACAGACCGGGGCACGCGCGCCGATTCTGGTGTGGACGCGCACGTCCAGCCACGCGCACATCTCCTGTCCCGAGGCAAAAGCATGCAGTTTAACTTTCGCGCAGACACTGTACTTACACCAGGCTTTTAGTGGACCCGTAAACAACACAGCATTCAACATACCCCACTTACCAGCAATTGTGGTGACTTTGCGCTGGTCTCGTGTCTTCATCAGCAAACTCCGTCTTGATCACGAGCCCCGTAAAGTCTGCATCGCCGCCACTGTGCACGAGCCGGAACAGCGCATGTGCGAGCAGCCCTCGCGCTCCAATCCCCCGCCCCCTGTCTCCTCCCCGGCCCGGATTTGGAGCACAGGTGCCGCGATGCTTGTTTTTAATACATTTCATAGGGGCTGGCTTTTCTCTAGACTAACCAATTACAGACGTTGTGGGCCAGGACAGCCACCCAATCCCTGTCAGACACTCTTCGTCCCCTATTGGTCATTTCTATTCCGATTGGTTCGAGCGGATTAAGAGGCGGCGGCTGCCTCTGGAAGCGGGAGCTGTGCGGGTGTTTGGGTTAGAGCGTTTTCCTGTGTTGTTTTGCATTGGCATCCAGTGGGCGACCGCACAAGATAGTGCATAGTCTTCGCACAGGGCGTCTGCATGCAACAAAGCACGCAAACTCAGGTGAAGCGTGAAAGAAGCTAACAGTTTTTTAAAAATGTATTTATTTTATTTTATGCGTTTTTATATAGCGCGGACTTTACCCGAAGGTGTCAGAGCACTTCACAATAGGAACGAACAGTAATGATACATGAGGAGAAAATTACAAGTGAACAAAATACAAAAGCAAACGTAAAGTTACAAGATGGTCCCGTGAGCCCCCTTCTTCGCCGATCTTTACACGCCCCCCTCCCCATCACTGTCCCTGCTTGCCTCTGAGGCTCCCCCTGCACCCCTCTCTTCTTTCTGTTCCTCGTCTCTCTTGATTACTCGCAGCCCAGGGTCTCTTCATTTCATCTGGGATGCCCTCTTTCCCGGTGAGCTGCGACCCCTCGTTCCCTTCCCATCTCATCCCAGCACATGCCCTCATCCCTCCTCCCCCTCTCTGTCGCCGCCCCCCCCTCTTTCCCAGGGATGCTGCCTCTGTTGGCCATCCTGCTCTCCTTTTCTGCCGTTCAGCAGATTCCAGCCCTCTCGCCCCTCCCTCCCTCCCCAGCACACCCCGTGCACACTCACGAAGGCAGGGAGACCCCGAGCAGGGAGACCCCCGGCGCCGGACCCCCGATTCCCTGCCCAGCCTTGCCGGGGGGCAGCCGGCTGCCGCATGAGGCTGATGTTGCTCTGCTGCACCTGGAGGGAAGAGCTGATGGGCGAGGAGGAAGGTGGGTGTCCGCCTGCGGGGAGCGGCTACAAGGGAGGGTCCCAGGGTCCGACGGGGGGTGAAAGTCAATTAGAGAGGCGAGGAAGTGTGGGTGAGAAGAGGAATGCAGGGCAGAGGGAAGATGGGCACCGAAGGGCAACGAGGGTGTGCCCTGGGGTGGCGCATCGCAGGATGGGGTATGCGTAGGGCTTTGAATTTATTTATGCATTTTTATATAGCGCGGACTTTACCCGAAGGTGTCAGAGCGCTTCACAATAGGAACAGATCTGATACATGAGAACATTACAAGTGAGCACATTAAAAAAGCAAACGTTACATTATATGAGGCAAAAGTGACAATCGTGAGCCAACAAAATACAAGAGGTAGCAAACGGTGCATTACAGGAGGAAAAAAGTGACGTGTGCAGGTTACAAAAGCGTCAATAAATGGAGGACACTCAAACACAAAAACAAACATTACGTAGGCAATGGTGGCACGTGTGCAAGAATTGAAGGCAAACAAAATGTAAGAGGTAGCTGTGCCTTCGCAGTGCACTTTGTTTTTTGACTCCCAGTTTCTTTGCGCAGCCTCCTTTGTGGTTGGTACATGTTGCGAGTAGCCCCCTCTTCTCAAGTTAGGGGATACAGTGACTTCTGGGGTGCAGGTCCAGTAGCGGATAAGCTTTACCCATAGGGAATGAGAATGTACTTAACCAAGTTATGTCTCTGGTGCATGCCCAACCTCTGATGCATATGTGAGGAAGCAGATTGTACTTCACTTGTACCTGTGGCCTCAAGAATGTGTTCACCCATGAGCTTCTGTATAGCCGCCTTTGGGGTTCTGGATCAGCCCGTCGGGGCACCCATGTTTTTCAAAAGGCTGTGCCTGCATTAACCCTGGTAATGGGTCAGTCTCTTGTATCGGCGTGACGATTTCTCCCAAGCAAGTCTTTCTTCATCCATCTTCTGAGTGCCTACACACATTTATAGACCTCTTCCATACGTGTCCATACAGTCAAGTTTCAATTGAGGACGTAGTTTCGGGTATACCCCATGTTGTATGCTCTCTGCCTCATCACTGCAGCACATAGGGAGGTGGGGCTCTGTAGCAGGCTGGGGCAGTCACATTTTAAAGTCCACATTCAAGTGGTCGAGTGCGACCTTGGCTTTAGTCCACTGAAGTTTGTTCAACCTTTTGTATTTTTTTTATGTCAGTGACCATGATGTTTGAGAGGGAGAAGGAGGTGCAGGTGCAGTGTGAGTGGGGCCAGTGTAAGTACATCACCAGTCACATGGATGACTTCTGTGGACACGCGTGGGAGCATCTACAGCAGCACTTTGCGAACGTGGAAGACATGGAGGCCCACGGTAAGTTATGTAGGAGCTAGACTTTACCATAAAATTGAAGGGATGTGGAGGACCAGGCACCTCCAGCGAAGCTTGTGTAGTTAAATCTACAGTTAAATATGTGACTTCTTTTAGGATCCTACTATGATATGTGCGTCTAAATCTTTTTACAGTTGTAGAAGTGAGCTATGTTTTGGACTGATGGCTGCTGCCTCTGGTTCTTTAGATTCACTCCCTAGTAAGCTGTTCATTAGACTGCTCTAGAGTTATTCAGTCAATGGGGTACTTTTTAAAGATACTTGTAGAGCATGGTCCATTTGTTTCTGGCATTGTGTTAGCAACTGTTGAGGAACTAAGTCTCCATTTATATAGTTTGTGAGGTTGGATTGGCCAAGCTGAGTGTAGATAAGTAGTCCTTACTCCATAGCCACATTTTACAGACTTTTCCGGGGGTCAGAGCCACCCAACCAGAAATTAGTTTCAGCACACTGACGTCTAACAAACTTTTGCTTCCTTCACCGCACATTTAGACAATGGCAAGTGCCAAACACACACACATTTGATTTTGGACATAGTTGCTCATAACCAGTACAGACTGGAAAGAGACAGTTTGTCATCTGCATACACACACAATTACATAACACATTTGTGACCAGCATCCTTGCAACCACTACAACCCTTTTGTTTCTCAATGAGCCCATTCCATTTATTAAGCTGTGCTTATTAAAGTTTGGATGTGCTGAACTACAACATCGGCATGACTTTGTGAGCCGTAATCTGTGATGCATGTTAAGTAAAGAAACCTTGTTCTTACTAGACCTTACTTTGACACTAGAAGAGCCATATCTTCTGGGGCCACTGTCGACCTACAAGCGTTTTTTATTGTTTATTGTCCAGGTTCCGATTGGATTTCTTCCATTTATTACTTGCTGTTCCAAAAGGGAGCTGTAGAGGTCAGGTGTTAGCATCCTGTGGCTGCGACGGCCTGTCTCCACAGGATTTGCTACACTTTGTTTTTTTTGTACATTTTATGCAGTACCTCGCAGACATTTTTTAACAACGCTTTTAAAAAGTTTGAATTTTAACCAGGTTCGTCCAGCCCTTTTTAGGTCTCGGACCGACGGCTGGCTTGCCAGCCGGAAGTCGGAGAATTATTGTCTTTCAGTGAGGGGGCTTAAACCCGCCTCTCTCCTGGTCTCTCCTCCATTGGCTGGCTTCCTAAACGGAGGCCAGCCATTGGAGGAGAGAGGCGTCCCTCCAAAGAAGCTTCGTCTCTTTCGGATTCGGGGGCGTGTTCGTGCTGTTCTTTCCACTTTTTAGCCACGCCCCTTTTTAGAACGCCGAACACGCCCCAGAATCCGAAATTTGCAGAGCTTTGCGGCCTGGAGAGGAGCTGGTATCACCCCCGTGGCGCCGAGCGCGCGCTTTTACCTTGGGATACTCGGGGCAGCAGCTCGCAGGTATTTCCAGCGTAGGTCTCCGCAATCTGGCCTCCGGTCACTCGTGATCGGTTTCCTTCCGATGTCCCGATCCGACGATCCTTCGTGGGGGCTCATGCTGCAACAGCCAATCGGAGCTCGAGCCAGCCCAGCAGCCTATCAGGGCACGAGTTGACTATGACGCGGCGCTGCGGGCTCCAATCAGCGTTCTAGATGGCCGATGACGCGTTGTCCTGCGGACCAATCGCAGCGCGGCTCTGACGGGCCCATCCTCGGTGCTGCTGAGGGGGCTCGTCTCCGTCGACCAATCCGGGTGCAGCTCCTTCGATGCTGAAGCGGAGCCCTCGAGCTGCGGCGGTGATGCAGGTGAAGGGATCTGGACGGCTGTACGCTTCTGGGATCCCGGCCTCGGGGCTTAAATAAAGGATGGAGCGGCCGCTGGAGACCCCTCCGACCTGCACTTGTCTCCTATTACTGCAAGCCACCGCTACGGTCTGCCTGCACGTCCATGGTCAGACCCGTCAAATGCAAAGAGTAACTCATCTTTGAGCAGTGGCATCAGTGCTATTTCAAGTCCAAGTGCACTACCCGCCTTCATTCACTACACGACCAGGTGCAATGATCTGCAATCCTGTTGTGCGAGTGGCCTCTTAGTGCTACTGTACAGCCACGGTGACAAAAATCCTTAACTTTAAATCATTGCTTCCCGCTCGCGGAGAGAAAGCGAGCAATACCCAGCGTGTTACTTTTCAAGTTCCACCGTTGCTTAGGTTCTTTCATCAAAGGCATCAAGCCTCTCCCCTACAGGCGGGGCATACCGACTTTGAAAGTAAAGAAGGCCTACAGTAGACGCACTTATCTGCGGCAATGCTAGGAAAAGCTGCGTTTACCCATTTTGAAGTGGAGTGCTCTTTAGATTGATTGAGGGTGCGAACAAACATAAAATGCAAAAGCATGGATGCTTCTTCAAATAATGTATTACTTGAGAACACTATATTATAATGCTAAAGCGGGCGTCTAATTGTTTATACATTGTGAATGTTAAATATTCTACTCAGTCGTATTGGGCAATAATTTTCAGCCGCTTTTTACTTTTCGTTAAACGCGTTTTGCCTCCGGTAATTCGTTGTAAGCCTGGGAGAGCTATGTCTTTCGTTTCAGACGATCGTAAAGCTAGCAACACTTCCCTTTTATGGTGCTTGCTTCCCGGCCCCCTGGCTGTGCTTGCACCCCTGCCCCCTGGCTGTGCTTGCTCCCCTGCCCCCTGGCTGTGCTTGCTCCCCTGCCCCCTGGCTGTGCTTGCTCCCCTGCTCCCTGGCTGTGCTTGCTTCCCTGCTCCCTGGCTGTGCTTGCTCCACTGCTCCCTGGCTGTGCTTGCTCCCCTGCTCCCTGGCTGTGCTTGCTCCCCTGCTCCCTGGCTGTGCTTGCTCCTTTGTCCCCTCGCTATGCTTGCTTCCCTGCACCCTCGATGTGCTTGCTTCCCTCCCCCCTGGCTGTGCTTGCTTCCCTGCCCCCTGGCTGTGCTTGCTTCCCTGCCCCCTGGCTGTGCTTGCTCCCCTGCCCCCTGGCTGTGCTTGCTCCCCTGCCCCCTGGCTGTGCTTGCTCCCCTGCCCCCTGGCTGTGCTTGCTCCCCTGCCCCCTGGCTGTGCTTGCTCCTCTGCCCCCCTGCCCCCTGGCTGTGCTTGCTCCCCTGCCTTCTCGCTGTGCTTGCTTCCCTGCCCCCTCGCTGTGCTTCCTCTCCTGGGTGTGTATGTGGCTCTATGTGTGTATGTGGCTCTGTGTGTGTATGTGGCTCTGGGTGTGTGTGGGGCTCTGGGTGTGTGTGGGGCTCTGGGTGTGTGTGGGGCTCTGGGTGTGTGTGGGGCTGTGGGTGTGTGTGGGGTAAGCATGGGCGGATTTTGCGAATCTGGCGTACACGAACTAGCGTATTTACGGATTCGCAATCCGCAAACTCTCGCGAATTTGCGGATTTTTGTGTTTTTTTGTGTTCGCAAGGGTTTCTGCCAGTTCGCGAGGTTTGTTTACCAGTTCGCAATTGCGAACTTACTTTTCGGCTCGCAACGGCCGCGACTATGTTGTTTCTACGTCTGGTTCATCATCACAGGTTCACAGCACCCTCTGTTTCACCACTGCCACCCTCTGGTACACCCATGCCACCCTCTGGTACATCCTCACTGCCACCCTCTGGTTGGTTTATCACTGTAGATTATGGGGGTGAAAAAAAGCAAGCACACCTGCCCTGCTTCAACTGCCATGAATTAATTTGGGTTTGATTAATGTGTCACTGATATTTAAACTTCCAGTCTGGCTGGCACCTGCTTCCTTCCTTATCTGTAATTTGCTTTCTGTTGCAGTGCAATTTTTTTTCACAGGACCTTTATGGCCTACTTGTAGCTATTCTATGAGCCTGCTGTGAGGGTCAGAGCAGGGTCATAGAATAGTTGCAAATAGGCAACTGAACTCTGGAGGGGCCCCTCAGGAAGCACTAGAGTGAATGGTTACTAATGTTAAGATTGAACTTTTGCACCTGCTGATTGCTTTCAGTTTTGCAAAAATCGTTTTTCTGCAATTTCGCGCGATTTGCGGGGCGCGAATCCGTGCGAGATCGATTTCGGAAGCCGCGAATTTGTGTGAATGCACGATTTGGTTTTCGCTGCGTGTTTGTTCGCGTGATTTTTTGCATGTTCGCAAGCCGCTTGTAGCGCAACGTTTGCGAAGTTACCCTAGCGGTCGTACATGGGCGCGGCCATCTTGTTTGCGTGACGTAATTCCGTTTCCGGGCGCTATGTGTAATCTCGCAAAGTGTGCGGCTCGCTCGTACATGTTCGCGTGTGATCGCGAGGAAAATCTCGTGCGAACTTACCCACGCGGTCGTGAACGGGCGCGGCCATCTTGTTTCTCATTCATTGCTATGGTTCTGGGCATGCTCTCTGTATCCTTTCTTAATCTCTGCCATCCTTTGCTTGTTTGAAGTTTTTTTTTAATCTATTTTACTTATTATCTATCCCTCTATTTTTCTAGCTCTATATTTTTGTGTTTTCTGCTACTTTTTGTTAATTTTAAACTACTTTTTTAAACGCTTTTCTTTTCTTCTTCCCTGTTCTATTTCTTCTTTCTTATTTTGCTTCCTTTCTGCCCAGACCATGGCAAAGGGAGCCGGGAAGAAGCCCGCAAAGGGGAAGGGTCCCGCACCCCGTGCCCGGCTCCCGTGCAGGCGTTTGAGGGGGGAAGACAGTTGTAGCTCGGGAGATTTTTAGTGCGGAGGAGGTGGCCGCACTAGTCTTTCACGTCCAGCGCCGCCTCCCCAAGACCATCATGGGAGGCGGAAGGATCGCTACCGGCTACGGTATCCGGGAGCGCCGGAAGCGGTGGGAGAAGGTGTGCCGGGCCATGTTTGAACACTCTGGGGTCCGGCGCACCTATAACCAGGCCACCCACCGCTGGACGGATCTCATGGACCGGGAACGTGACTTGCTGGACGTGCTCGGCGTAGAGATCCCCAGGCTTGGTGAGTAGTAGTAGCTATTTCTATCTATTTCATCACTACTCTGTTTTATCCCGCTCTGTGTGTTATTATATTGCAAATTTTTGTTTTTACCAAGAGCAATAATGCTGCTGATTACATTGTAGGTAAATTATATTTCAAAATCTTCTATGCATTTCAGGTGCACTGCTCTCCTTCTCAGTAGCCTTGCTGCTATGCTTATTTGTTTTCTATTTTGTGTTCATTTCATTGGCCTGAGAAATTATGTATGAGTGTAGTGTAAAGAACTGCGTAATGCTAGACACTAAGGGTCAGATTTTCAATTACCGGCGCATCCCTGCAAAGTAGCAGGGATGCGCCAGTAATTGTGCGCCATGCCACCACCACCCATGGTGCGCCGTATTTACAATGTGGCGCACCATGGGCCCAAAACGTCACAGAAGCCTTACGCATCTGTGCTGTAAAGGCAGCGCATTGCTGGAGTTGCGTGCAAACGATGGCGCAGCTCCAGCAATGCTCTGGGGTGCCCTATCTCCCCAATGCTGCATCAAGCCGTACGTCGGCTTCAAGCAGGCGCAGGGTCTGAGTCACGCATCATTGTCCTAAAAGTGACTGATTGATATCTTGTAGATTTCCCTCAGCCACTTTTAGGATGCGTTCCTGCGCAGGAACGCCCTCCCTTGCGCCGGAACGCCCCCTGATGGCGCAGGGCTTTACAACGTGATGCATCTCCCATATGCGTCACTTTGTCAATATACGCCGCACCATGGCGCCTCTTTTGTTCTGCCGCTGCGTCACAAAAGTCACGCAACAATGGAGCAAAAGAGCCGCAAGGGGCTTCTAAATCAGCCCCTACAGACTCAAGTCCAGTCCTTCCTTTAGACACATGGCTATAAGAAGAAATAGTGGTGGTGGTCGGTGGATTGATAGTTTGAGTATTCACTGATCTGCAAGCACGATGGACTTTGTCTGTCACTTTGCGTGCTGCGGACTGCTGCCTGCCAGGCCTAGGCAAACCTTTTTAGTAGTTTGTTTACTGAGTTACATAGGAACTTTCCAAGTCAACGGTCCGCAAATCAAGCAATGCTACTAACGTAGTAGACCACATGAGATCGGTCAATATATCCCGTGGAATAGTTGTCTATTTGCTATTTTGCCAAAATATTTTGTTATTGTTCTTTTGAAATGTTTGATTTGGTTGACAAATATCATCCATGTTTTCTGGTCTTTCTTTCTTTCATGTTGTACATCAGCTCCCCCCAGGGGCAAGAGGACACAGGAAGAGGAGGAGGGTGCTGTTCAGGATGCAGGCCAGGATCGGGCAGGCGAGGGCTCCTTTGCTGGCCCCAGTAAGTTTTAATTTTAATATAGAGTACCTATTTTTTCCTAGCGTTCCTCATTCGATTTTTTCTAAATCGTTTTTGATCTTCTTGTAGACTGGATCTTAATTCTTATTCTGCCTCGACTATGACTCCCTGTGGTATTACTAGATTATTCTTATTAGTCTGTCTGTGTAGCTAACTAAGATTGCACATTTGGCAATTCCATTGGACTCCCATTCTAGTCAGCAATAGCTCTATGCACTGAGTGCAGTCCTCTGGGATTGTCCATAATGTCTTTTCAAGTCTTCTAAATGTTTATGCTTTGACAATTGCCAACAATAAAAAGGTGAATGACCACCAAGAAAGAATAAGATACTACTTTACTTTGGGTTTGGATAGTAGGACAATCCATTCTACTACTGTTGCAGGGACAAATCTGCACAAACAGAACTATGGACACTAAATAATGCATTGCTTAGCTTATCAATTATAATAGGTGCTGTTAGACTTTCCACATACCTCAGTGATAACAGACTTTGTAGTTGAACCCCCAATCTCCTTACTGACTAGATAGTGTGGCAGAGTCATTTAGCTCCCAAAGTCACCGATGATTGATCCCCAATGATGATTAGATTATCCAACGCAGGACAAGAGTACGGAGTCAGAGTCAAGAAGTGTCAGAGGCACGGACTCATGCTTGCAAAAATTCCAAAACCTTTAGCTCATCCACTCTAGTCTGGAGGACCAAAAACCACAGAGTCTATTTAAGTTTAAAAGCGTTATTAAAAGTAAACACATTTATTAAAATCAACTTTGTCATAAAACTAAACGTTTAACTGAAAATGGAAAAGTGCTTAGTGCTGACGATTCATTGGATACATTTCTTGTGGTCGAGCCGAGCTCTCACCTGGTTTGAACTTGATCCTGCTCGTGTTCTTAGAAGTCAAGCTTCTGTCTGTTAGGAGAAAAAGTGGTGCGTGTTAAAAATAAAAAGCAAGCATTCATCAGTTGTGCCAAAAAGTGCAGCAAGACAACAGCCTTCCCTGGAAAAAGGGACATTTTTACTTTAGAGTAGACAGTCACAAATTATTACATTGTATTCTGTTTTTTTCACATTCCTTTATTCCTCCTAGACCAAATATTATATAGTAGTGAGTGGTGTATTCTAACATTCTTAAATGTACTTTGTAGGTGGAACATCTGGTGGCGGGGCCAGCGCGGAGGTGGTGGTATTGGACGAGGGGACCAACTCTGGGGAGGAGGCGGTGCAAGTGCCGGACGTGCCTGTGAGGGTTCACACGGTGGTGGCGGGCAGAGGTAAGCTATATATTCCTTACTTATTGAGATTGAAGACTGCATAGTGTGCTTTCTGCACGGGTGTAATATAAATCAACCAGGTAGTAGCCTCCTCTAAATGTACTTCGACTTAGCTGTGAAGTTTTTGGCGAGAAGAATCCCAATAAGATCTGAGATGAACTTGATGGATGGGATGAACGAAAAGCGAAAGAAGGGTGTAAGTAAGTGTGGAAGGACGAGAAATTTAATGATGACTGGCAAAGAAGAAAGATATGTGTTTGCTTGGTCCCCGAGGTGGCTGGGAAGGAAAGAATATGGTATGGTGCATGGCTGGGTGAATGATGAAGCAAGGATGGGTGGAAGGAGAACAGCCTGGGTGGGTGAAACAGAAACTGTATGTGTGCATATACTTTGAATGGATGGATGCCTGGATCATGGTATTATCTGACTCTTAGATAGCATATGTGTATCTAGAGAGAGTAGACGGTCACTGGATGAACTAAGTATAACTTTGAAGAGCATGTAACACCGCACCCGCACGTCCGTTCCAGTGTAGGAAAGGCAAGGAAAAGAAGTTGTAATTTTGTCCAAATACTACCATGAATAGTAGCAGTAGTTTGTATTGCAATTGCAAGCACAGCATATATCCGGTTATTACGGTGGACATTCCCTACCTCTCTTAATAACTTTAGTTTAGTAGTAGTACGTCATTCATGTGTGGGTGTATCACTGTTCACTCAATAATAAGCAAAGCAGCTAAAGTCATCCCATATGTCATCAAATACATCCCATGTGAAGTGATAGATAATCAGATTATTTAGCTTCTTCATTTTCCTTTTCTAGTACTCATTTGCACTGTAGGGTGAAAGCTAAATTAATTAAGCAGTAGCCCTTTTAACAGAGTATTCTCAGTGCCACCCGTAATAGAAAAGTAAGAGCTTCACCACCTGCATGTACTGGACCGGTACAGTAACGCAAGTCTGTCTCACTCATCATGGTGTGCGTCTGTTTTTCTCGGGTGCAAGTTCACTGCGCTGGCATTATGCCGGCTTGCATAAGATAACGTACCAATTTTCCTAAACAAGAGAGAAGAAGAATAAGACTGGTGTACTGTCATAGTCGACTGTAATGGAAGTCCATAGTGCTCGTAGAATTTGTTCCTTAAACTCTCACTAATGTTAGAGCAAGGATAAAGAAGTGGGAGGTTAGATAGATACTGTCCTCAATAGTTATGTACTGTGCTTTCAATTTGCTACTTGTACTGTGACACAACTTTCTGCTCAATCATTTTGTGTTAATCTTAAGGAGCATTGGTTACAGACTATGTCTTTCTTTCTTCATATAGTTGCTCCTTCCAAATCAAACAGACCATCAAGGAGGGAGCTGGCTCAAGTGGCCTGGCAACGGAGGCTGGATGCCACTGTCGCCGAATATCGGCGGCTGGTGGCCCTGGAGGAGGAGGACACGCAGTCTACCGGTACAACAACAACCTCCACTGGGACAGCTGCATCCTCCTCCGTGCCCCCACGGGCTGCCAGCCAGCGCAGTGCTCCAGCGGTACGGAGCCGGGCTACCAAAGCCAACCGCCACCGCCAAGCAGCAAAGACAGCAGCTGCCCCCCACAGGAGTTGCAAGGCACGCCAGCGCCGCTTATCCCTCAGAGTGTCCTACCTGGAGCAGGAGGTCTTAACCTATAAGAACTTGGTGGAGGGCCTCCGCTTCGACCATGCCACCCTCCGCAAGGAGTATGATGCCCTGGCCGCTGCAGTCAACAGCATCCTACAGTAGTGTCCCTTGCCCCTTTTTTAGAGACTTTTGGGGGGTGGGAATTGGGAGTTGGGTTCTTTTTGGGACTTTTGAAAGACAATCGTTGGGGTTAGGGAGGGTCTTGAGGGAGATTATTTTGTTAGGGCTACAAAAATATACTTTTTGAAACTTTATCTCACCATACCCGTTTTTTACTGCTTTTGAGTCTGGTGGGTGGGGGTTTAACAGTAAGTTTGTTTTCCTGAAGAGTCCTAGGACTTTAGTAGTACTACAGTCAATCTCTCATCTAGTCCTAATACTCCATTATACTACCTCCCACCAAACGCTTATCTTACCTGTAATTTGTGTTTGAAAGTAGGGCTAGGCCCAGGGCTGGCTCCACGGGAAATGGCGATTAAGGTTGGCAATCCTGGGCGGATGAAATGTCCTCATTGCGGTGGTACTAGTGGTGTGACACAGTGGCAGTTGCATGCCTATGGAAAAAAAGAAAATGAAACCTGGTTTGTCCTTACTGTAGCATTACAACGGTACGATAGAGAATATAGCAGGTGACAGTACACTAGAACAGTGCCACACAGAGCCTAACAAATGGTAAAGTATTGACAGTATAACTAGTACTTGCGTTGAATTTCTTTGACATTGGCTACTACTACAAGAAATAGTACTGAAGCTGAGTAAGTCTAGAATATAACCTCGGATTCCTTCACCAGCCTGTTGCTATGACCTTATCCTCCCCAGCAAGTGGGTGGAATTATTGATGTCATTTAGTCACACATCAAGCAAAACCACACAGCCCGGGGGAAGAGGGTTAGGGTTTGGAAAATGGATGGGAATGGGGGTTTCTTTTTGGGTAGGTTTTGTTGAGAGAAAAAAAAAGCACAGCATGGACAAACAATAATTGAAGATTAAGAAATCTTTGGGTACAAAGCTAACCATAAATCTTTTAAGTGACATAAAGGAAGTGCATGCCCTACTGCATGCATTGTTACTGAAAAGTAAGTAGTACTAGAATGCCACAGTACAGGGCTGCAGCGTTTTCACTTGCCTATCTCTGCACTCAGAGAAACACTTCTTACATTAATTTAGGTTTAAAAATTAGCCGAAGTAAAACCTATAGAATGGCTGTAGGGATCAATTTAGAAGCAGAGAGAGATCCAAGAAATGCAGTCACACTCATAGAAGAAAACAATGGATACTGTATCTGTATGTTGTTGTAGTTGTCCTGTTGAATTTGGTAAGTAAGTTGCATGCAGGAAACAATTCCTCTTATTAGCGGCACTCCTCCATTCCAGCTGACACTTCGTCCATCAATGTTGGTGACCAGAAGACACCCTGTCCACTGCCTGCCTGGTGGATGCTGAATTGCGGCTCGCTAATGTGAAGCCTGACTCCATCCTTTTTTCCCCATTGCACAGACTGAAACCCGGCCTGTAATTATTGAACGATTACAGATTACATGACTAACGCGCGCTGAAGGAATCTGCTGCTGCATTGCCTACTTGCTTTTAATCGTTTTTAAAATTACCTGCTCCTTTGCACGCTCGCGCTGAAGACTGGGGTGCCAGGCGCAATATTCTCTCGGCTTTACATTGGGAGAATACATTAGAACTTTAGGTCTTACCTGCATTTAAATCGTGACCTCACCCGCTCTTTGTGGGATTTAGAGCGCTTCAGGGCATCTCGCTCTTGGGACATCGCGCTGCGGTGAGTGATACCGCCATCTTGGTGAGGGAACCAGGGAGTGCCGAACAGCAGGCGCCATCTTGGTTGGGGGGCTAGTTGTTAGCTTTGCAGGGCTCTCGCGTTTGGAAGGGCTTAAAAGCGGAACTTCTTGCCAACAGGTCAGATTACATGACTAACACGCGCTGAAGGAATCTGCTGCTGCATTGCCTACTTGCTTTTAATCGTTTTTAAAATTACCTGCTCCTTTGCACGCTTGCGCTGAAGACTGGGGTGCCAGGCGCAATATTCTCTCGGCTTTACATTGGGGGAATACATTAGAACTTTAGGTCTTACCTGCATTTAAATCGTGACCTCACCCGCTCTTTGTGGGATTTAGAGCGCTTCAGGGCATCTCGCTCTTGGGACATCGCGCTGCGGTGAGTGATACCGCCATCTTGGTGAGGGAACCAGGGAGTGCCGAACAGCAGGCGCCATCTTGGTTGGGGGGCTAGTTGTTAGCTTTGCAGGGCTCTCGCGTTTACGGCCATATAAATGGCTGTCCCCAAAGCGCGCAGCGCCGGCGCGCAGCGGGTGCGCCAGTGGAGCGCCGGAGGTGCGCCAGAGGTAAGCCCGTTTGCGCCCGTTCGCGCACAGGACGCGCCGGGCGCCGGAACCTCTGTCCCATCTCGCCGAGTCGCACTCTCTTACTCCCGCAACGAACTGCTATGTGTGAATCCCGGCACTCTTCCACTAGGCGAGCGGAGATCCATCGACAGGCACTCAGATGTCCTGGCCTGTGGCCTGCTGAACGTGAGGTCTCTCATCAAGCATTGCGAGGAAATCGCACTGAAGATAGAATCTCATGGTCTAGATGTACTCTTCATGACTGAGACGTGGACCACCTCAACCAGCTCGGTGGAATTGGGAATAGCCTGTCCTCCCGGTTATAAACTTATTCACAATCCACGGTTGGGAGCTAGAGGGGGTGGAACTGGTCTTATATTTAGGGAGACACTGGACTTCTCTCAGCTTCCAATTAAGGCTATTTCTGGATGTGAACTCCTAGGTTTTTCTATTAAAGACCAGCGAGGGGTGCTATACACCGGGCTGCTGTGTTATAGACCCCCGGCTAGTTCGCTATCGTCGGTCCCGGAGCTTATTGACTTAATTTATGACCTCTCCCACTCCCATACTAAGTTGATAGTGCTAGGGGATTTTAACCTCTGGCCTGAGGGTCCAACGAACTCTGCCTTCGTAGAGCTGGCCCAAGCCTGTTGTAATATCGAGCTGCAACAGCTTGTTCTCACTCAGACTCATTCCAAAGGTCATATCCTGGACTTGCTCTTCGTTGATGCACGCCTAGCAACCCTGAAGACCGTACTACCTCAGTGCTGGACGGACCACGCTCTTGTCCTCTTCTCTCTCCGGTGTACAGCCGCTGCCACTAAGAAGGGCAGGACGGGTGGCACTAGGATGGGCAGACAATGGTCCAAAATTCTCGCACGCTCTACACTGCCCACTCTGCTCCCAGACGGCTTCACTATGGGTATTAGCGTGGACGCGAGTTATGAGAACCTTTGTCAGCGAATTTTATCTTCCCTTGACTCCTTGGCTCCAATGCGTACTATCAGAGCTAGGACTCACTTGGCGATGCCTTGGTACTCTGAAGAACTCCGGCAGCTTAAGTTGCAGTGTAAACAAGCTGAGAGGGCATGGAGGAAACAGTACTTAGAACCGCAACGTATCCTCTTCAAGCAGGCATTGGCAAACTACAAAGTTCAGATCAAGCAGGCTAAGTGTCGGTTTTTAGAGGAGTCGTTGAAGGCGGCTGCGAACAAATCACAGGCTCTTTTCAGAATCGTGAAGGATTTAGCCCATCCAGCCTGCACCAAAAATGCTATCCCGGCCTCTCAGGCTCTCTGTGACTCGTTGGCACAAGCCTTTGAGGACAAAATTGCCTCCATTTTAAATAATCTTACCCCGTCCACTGATAACATGGCGGATAACTCCTCCTTGAGCGAAATCAGAAAGGAGAGCGCCATATCTACAGGGCTGAACAATTTCCCACTACCATCCTTCGAGGAATTCTGCGCTCTGGCGGAGGGGGTGTCCTCTGGATCCCCATCCGATCCGCTCCCACCGAAGTTCTGGAAACTGTTTCGAGCTGAGATATTTCCCCCACTCTTCTCGATTTGTTGCCAGTCCTTGGGCTCCGCTCGAGTGCCAGACTGCTGGAAATTGGCAGTGGTTTCCCCACTGCTGAAAAAAGAAAGTCTGGACCCTATGTGTCCAACCAACTACAGGCCGATCTCCCTGTTGCCTTTTCCAATCAAAATCCTGGAGAAAGTGGCCACAAAGCATCTTTCTAACTTTCTTGAGTCCACCGGGTGCTTGGATATGGTCCAGTTTGGCTTCAGACCAGCACATGGGAGGGAGTCGGCACTGGTGACTGTTCTTGATGACCTTCGGACGCGGGCCGACCAGGGTCAAGCAGCCTTTTTAGTGCTGCTTGACATGTCGGCCTCGTTCGATACGGTCAGCCATACAATCTTGATTAGGAGGCTGACGGAGGTTGGAGTGTCTGGGCTGGCCCTACAGTGGCTGGTATCGTATCTCGATCACAGGTACCAGGTGGTATCCCTGCCTCCTTTCAAATCTGTGACTAGGAGGGTGGGGCAGGGTGTACCACAGGGGTCGTCCATTAGTCCCATCTTATTTAATCTCTACCTCCGTCCCCTGATCTCGTTGATAACATCCTTTGGCTTAACAGTCACCAATTACGCAGACGACACCCAGCTTGTCTTCTCGTTTGAAGGCAAGAAGGCGGTATCCCAGGAGGTCTTCCACCGATGCATGAGCACCACGGCAGCATGGCTAGGTAACAACTCCCTGCAATTTAACAGCATGAAAACCGAGGTGCTACATTGCTCGATGGACCGTACCCCTAGGCCTCTCCCATTGGATTTCTGGCCTCCTGATTTCCAAGGGACTGATTCTTCTGCTGAATCAGTGTGGAATCTGGGTGTGATGTTCAGCTCCAGTCTGCAATTAGATGTAGCAGTGAACAAAACGGTAGCCACCTGCATGGCACTGCTCTGCTCGCTGCGTAAGATTCTACCCTTGCTCCCTCCACAGGCCAGGCCAGAGGTAGTGCGGAGCATTATTTTAAGTCGCCTCGATTATTGCAACGCACTGCTTCTGGGGGCGCCTGCCACCTTACTGGGGAAATTGCAGCGAGTGCAGAACTTTGCTGCGAAATTGGGACTTTCGTGCCGTCGTCTGGACTCCTCTGCTGAGGCTCTCAGGGATCTCCATTGGCTGCCAATTTCGCAGCGAATTGATTTTAAAGCCCTGTGCCTGGTGTTCAAGGCTCTTCATGCGCAAGGTCCACTCCCACTGCAGAATCTCTTCTCCTGGTATACCCCGGGCAGACCACTTCGATCAGCCTCAGCCTATCTGGTAGTAGTGCCTAAGATCCGACGCTCCCGGATGGGAGGCCGGGCTTTCAGGTTCACCGCAGCAAGACTGTGGAACTCTCTTCCTTTGGACCTGAGGGGTTTGGCAGATCTCCTCTCCTTCAAGAAAAACTTGAAGACCCACTTATTCCCTAGGCCGCTGTAATAGAGTTTTCGGATGCTGGTAACATCTTGTATGTCATGTTTAAGCGCCAGAATGCCCGTCGGGTGACAGCTAATGCGCTATATAAGAATACCTATACATACATACATACATACATACAACGAAAAACAGGAAGTGCTATTACAACACCACTGATAAATAAATATAAGGTGTGTACGCTGTGTAGTGCAAAAAGTCACACTTTGATTTTCCTAATAGACAGTACAATATTTTTGAAAGTGCGTACTCTGTCTGAGTCACCTTTTGAAGGATAAATAAGTATGGGCAAATTAATTTAGCGGATCTTTCCCCTCAAGCTAGCTGTACTGTAAACTGTGTTTTAGAACAAAATGAGACCTTCCCAGCAGTGCTCCCACCCAGACCCTTACTAAAGCCAGTCGCAAAAATGTAGAAGACCCCCAATCAGATCTCAAAAAACGAGGCCTAGCAGAAAACTGGTGACAAAACGTACTTTGAAAGTAAAAGTAGACCCAAATACCCCCTTACCCACCGTGGATTGTATTCAAACCACTTGCAAGCAAGCAAAAGTATCCATAGCCAGCATCGCTCCAAGACTCGAAACCCCCCCCACCCAAACACATGCAATAGAAATACTGCTAACCCTAACGAGCCCTAAGTTAAGAATAGTGGCAAAGGCTTTCTTTAACTATGCCAAATCCCCCCTTTCCCACCATACTACTGCTTTTGAGTCTGGTGGGTGGTGCTTTAACAGTAAGTTTATTTTCCTGAAACTTAAGTCTGTGTCATTTTCTTCCTTTAAGTCTAAATGGCTAAATGTTTTCAACACTAAGTGCCTCTCACAGAGTAAGTGATCCCCCCCTTTCCCACCATGGATTTTCTTCAAATCACTTGCAACAAAAATTACACATTCCCACGAGTGCTCTAAAACCCCAGAACTCAGTTGCAAAAATCAAGAACACCCCGAAACACATGCAATCCTGCTGCTAGGGCTAACCCTAACCAACCCAAAGTTACAAAAAGTGCCAAAACCTTTTTCCTCATGGATGTTGTTTAAACCAGTTTTATCCGGTATTAGACCTTCCCAGCAATGGCCCCAGAGCCGTCAACCCAGGCGAAAACAAGTAGAAGACCCCCAAACAGCCAAAAAGCAAAAGTGCAAAAATGTGGACTTAATCACTTTTCTGAAAATTTCCAAAATCACTCAGCGCGCGCTCTGCAGCTAGGCCCTAACTCCCCTCTGCCTCCATGGATTTCCTTCAATCCTCTTGCTATCTAAACTATCCATACCCAGTAGTGCTCCCAGACCCCGAAACCCACCCACAAACACCAGGAAGCCCCCCAAACAGGCCCCCGAAAACGCTACATTGAGCGAATAGTCAGAAAAGCCAAAACCTTTTTCCGCATGGATGTTGTTTAAACCAGTTTTATCCGGTATTAGACCTTCCCAGCAATGGCCCCAGAGCCGTCAACCCAGGCGAAAACAAGTAGAAGACCCCCAAACAGCCAAAAAGCAAAAGTACAAAAATTTGGACTTAGTCACTTTTCTGAAAATGTCCAAAATCACTCACGCGCGCTCTGCAGCTAGGCCCTAACTCCCCTCTGCCTCCATGGATTTCCTTCAAACCTCTTGCTATCTAAACTATCCATACCCAGTAGTGCTCCCAGACCCCGAAACCCACCCACAAACACCAGGAAGCCCCCCAAACAGGCCCCCGAAAACGCTACATTGAGCGAAAAGTCAAAAAAGCCAAAACCTTTTTCCTCATGGATGTTGTTTAAACCAGTTTTATCCGGTATTAGACCTTCCCAGCAATGGCCCCAGAGCCGTCAACCCAGGCGAAAACAAGTAGAAGACCCCCAAACAGCCAAAAAGCAAAAGTACAAAAATGTGGTTAAAGTTTTAATTATATTAACTTGTGCAAAACAAAGAAAGACAGAAACACAGGAATAAAAGTGAATAAGTACGAAAAAGAAAATTTCTGAATTCATTGGCTCATTTTCAGGCCTCGGTGTCAGGGAAGAAGAGTTCGTCCTCATACTCTGCGAATTCAGGCAGGAGTAGGTCAGTGTCACCTAACACAGAAGAAATTCCCTCATCTAAGTTGCTGTCCTCCTCGTCTTCTTCAGTCGTGCGATCTGGTACTTTGAAATCTGGTGGTATGAGGTGCTCATTCATCTTGATCATTGTCAATATCTCCACATTTTTGGGCGAGAGGCGGGTCCGTTTGCAAGTTACAATGCCACCAGCAGCACTGAAAACACGTTCAGAAGACACGCTTGCGAGTGGGCAAGACAAGTAATGCATAGCCAGGCGGGTGATCTCTGGCCACAATTCTTTTTTCCCATGCCAATACGCCAATGGGTCAGCATTAACATAGACCTCTGTTGAGTCATTCAGATAGTCCTGCACCATCGACTCAAAGTTCTCCACGGTTCCTCCACTTTGCTGAATTTTTGCTCGGACCTTTTGAGAACCATAACCAATCTCAGCTAGCCAATCCTCTTCATCACCCGATATTTCTGTTGTGTCTGGTGCAGATGATGCGGTTGCCGGTGTGTTTAACGGCTGAGAGGTCACTTCTGCCACAGCCACAGGTGCAGAAGTGGAGTCTTTTGACTGGGGATGGCCTGCTGATGCTGATGTGCTGCCTTTTCCTTCAATTTGCTTCCGTTCTCTTTCAAACCTGATGGCTGACCAGGCTATCCAACGTTTGTACTTTTTAACATCTTCATCACCAAAAGGAAATAATGCACAGCCTGCCAGCGCCTTTTTGTAGCGTGGATGCAGAATAGTAGCACAAATGTAATGCTGTTCTGAGTGGATCTTTTGAAGACGTTCATCGCCAAGTAGACGCTCTAATAATTTCTCCGCCAAAACAAAAGCTTCTTGCTTTTCTTCATCTTTTTGAAACTTTGAAGACACCGCCTTCAGTTTGTGCTCCAGCATGCGCAACAATGGGATAGCTTTTCCCAAATTACAGTCCTCCCTGCTGACTGCACGCGTGAAGACCTCAAAAGGACGAAGCATGTCTGTCAGGCTTTTAACTAGCTCCCATTGCGCCGCATTTAACCTCAGGTCCTCCTTCACAGCTGTACCCATTGTTAAGAAATACTGATCGAGTACCGTAAACTGCTCATACAGACGCTCAAGCATGTAGAAGGTTGAGTTCCAACGTGTTAGCACCTCCTGGATGAGTGCTTTCACTGGCATTCGACGTTCATGTAGCAGGCTCCTCAGATGCTTCCGGGCCTTAAAAGAATGGCTGAAATGGTTGCACATTTTTCGGCAGGTGACCACTAACTGGCATGCTGGACTGTCTTTCTCCAAGAATTTTTTCACAACCAGGTTTATACAGTGCGCCAAACACGGCACTCTGAAATAGTCACCCAGTTCCATGGCCTTAACTACATTGGCGCCATTATCCGTGGAAACATAACCAATGCCGCGTTTTTTTGGAGACAGCCAGTGAAAGACCTTTGTGTTGAACTCATTCAAAATGTTTTCTGCTGTATGACATAGCTCCAAGCCAAACATGGCTAGTGTTGCATGTTTCCGAGAAGCTTTAAAAACTTGGTCCAGGTCAGCACCTGCGGTTAGCTTTGCTTTAACCCCTGAAAAAGAGACCCAGTGTGCAGTGATGCACATGTAATCAGTGCCTGCGCCACTGGTCCACATGTCTGTTGTCAGATGTATAGTGTGAACAGCACTCTTCTGCAAAGCTGCCCCAATCACCTCCAGCACATCTTCATGTAGTGCTGGAACCGCAACTCGGGCAAAATAGTACCGGCTAGGAACCTTCCATTTAGGGCAGAGCGCTGCCACTAATTCGAGAAAACCAACCCCTTCTACAAAAGAAAAAGGGAGAAGATCCAGCGCTAGCATTTTAGCCAGCTTAGTGTTATACAGACGCACCATTGGGTGGTTGCGGTCATATGGCGCGTCTGAAAACAACATTGTTTTAATGTTGCCCTGGACCATTTTACGGGATGATGATGATGACTTCTTCGACCCAGTTACGCTCGCTGATGAACTTTTTCGCATTGGTGTCTCACTCTGTCCCACACTCTTAGTGTGGCTCACAGGGGGTGTGCTGACAGGGGTACTGGGTGTAAGTGAAGTGTGTCACACTTCTTCCTCCTCGTCATCATCAGATGTTACATCAACGTTTTCTCGACTTGCAATTCGGGCTTCCTTGATCTCCTTTAGGTGCGCCAACCATTGGACAGTGTGCTGTCTCTTAAGATGACCTCTCTGGCCTCCAGTCCCATAGTTGGTACCAAGCTTACCACGACTAACTGCAAGCTTACAAATGCTACAAATGGCTATGTTTTCCCTTTTTGGGCAAACACTAAAGAAGTCCCAAACTGCGGACTTGAAATGTCTGTGGGGGCCGGAGGAGGCGATACTGGTGGTGGTCGTGCTGCTAATGCCAGATGAAGTGGAGGATGTGTATTGCTGAACTTTACTACGTTGTGCACTTTCACCACCACTAATTGAGGTCGAGGTGGATGGAGGTCCCTTCTGGCGAGTAAGAAATATGGAAGCGGTAGGTTGTGGTGTACTAGTTAACATCAATGATTGTGGTGTTCCCATTGCCTCCTCGTCGGCTTCATCATCACGCTCAGCAGCTTGTCGGGCTAGGGTCACAATGTCTGTTTGCTGCATGCCCGCTGGGGCTTCAGTGACGTTAGTGATGATGACTGCGTTGTCGTCGTGAGAGTCTTCAGCAGCAGGAGTATACGCCACTTCTTGTTGAGCGTCATCACACTCCATAACTATGAGAGTTTCGACGACCTTCCTTTTACGCTTAGCTACCTTTGTCAGATCATGGTGTGCCTCCTCAACCTCACTCTCAGACGGCAGTGGTGCTGGTTCCCAAGTAAGATCCATATCATCAGAAGGAGGTGGGCTTGAAGAAGATGTAGACACCAACACCCTTGATCTTTTCCTTGCTGGGGATGTGGAAGACAATGAATGATCATCAGGAGGAGTGGCTTCCTCGAATGATACCTCGGCTTGATTGTCGATTTCCAGATGTGCCCCTACTTCTGGAGCAACAACTATTGTGGCCACTTGTTGTGCCCCTCCATGCACCTCTGCTTGCTCCTCTCCTTGCGCCGCCTCTCCTTCCACATGTACTTGGGCTTGTACTTGCACATGTGATTGTTGTTGCGGCTGTGGTTGTTCAACACTCGTCAGATGAGTTACAACAACCTGTGTTGATTGAAGGACATTGCTGCTACTTTCTTGCGATGAGCCAACATCACTGGTCGATGGTGATTGAACAACTATACTGGCTGCCTCTGCAGCACTCAAGGACTTGGACCTAAGTTGGCGTGGTGGTGGTGGTGGCACTGAGCCCAATGGAGCGGAGGTGCTGCTCCCAGCTTGGTGGTCGTCATCACACCAGTCTCCTTGGTAAGTGGCGCCACTTGCTTCTTCTGCTCCTTACTGGCAACTTTCTTGCTAGAGGAGCTACGGGCAACTTTTTTTGGGGCCATCTTCTTCAGATGTCACTCTGAACAGCAGGCCGCAGTTGCACAAGTTGCAGAGTTGTCTGTGGCCACACGCACACGTGACGTTGTGCTGCACACACCGCAGCAGGACTTCTTCCTGGCACTGGTGGTTCTCTTGTGCACCTACAAGCAATGGAAGACAGAGGAACATCAGTTATACACCCCAAAAAGTCGAAACAACACACAAAAATCAGCACAATCCCATTCCCAGCCCATCCATGGCCTCAATGGTGTTTAAATTCAAGAAGACACCCCACAGAAAGACTAGGCCCATGCACCACTCACTACCCCTGGGCAAAAGGCCCCACCAGCAGCCCCAAAAAAACGACAAAAAACACAAAATTGAGCACAATCCCAGCCCATCCATGGCCTCAATGGTGTTTAAATTCAAGAAGACACCCCACAGAAAGACTAGGCCCATGCACCACTCACTACCCCTGGGCAAAAGGCCCCACCAGCAGCCCCAAAAAAACGACAAACAACACACAAAATTGAGCACAATCCCAGCCCATCCATGGCCTCAATGGTGTTTAAATTCAAGAAGACACCCCACAGAAAGACTAGGCCCATGCACCACTCACTACCCCTGGGCAAAAGGCCCCACCAGCAGCCCCCAAAAAACGACAAAAAACGCACAAAATTGAGCACAATCCCAGCCCATCCATGGCCTCAATGGTGTTTAAATTCAAGAAGACACCCCACAGAAAGACTAGGCCCGTGCACCACTCACACTACCCCTGGGCAAAAGGCCCCACCAGCAGCCCCAAAAAAACGACAAAAAACACAAAATTCAGCACAAGCCCAGCCCATCCATGGCCTCAATGGTGTTTAAATTCAAGACACCCCACAGAACGACTAGGCCCATGCACCACTCACTACCCCTAGGCATAATGGATGAAAGCTAGGCAAAATAAGTGCAGGCCTCAGACACTGCCTCTCTTCAAAATGGCCCCTTGCACCCCAAGCACATGTTGCCTGTACCAGCACTCAAGATGGCCACCACCACCACCCACATGGCCAGTTCACATCAACAGTACACCCCAAAAAGAAACGAAAAACACACAAAAATCACCAGAATCCAATGCCATCCAGGATGTTTACATTAAAAAGACCCCACAGACAGACTCAGTCCATGCACCACTACCCCTGGGCAAAAGGCCCCACCAGCAGCCCCAAAAAAACGACAAAAACCACACAAAATTCAGCACAATCCCAGCCCATCCATGGCCTCAATGGTGTTTAAATTCAAGAAGACACCCCACAGAAAGACTAGGCCCATGCACCACTCACACTACCCCTGGGCAAAAGGCCCCACCAGCAGCCCCAAAAAAACGACAAAAAACACAAAATTCAGCACAAGCCCAGCCCATCCATGGCCTCAATGGTGTTTAAATTTAAGACACCCCACAGAAAGACTAGGCCCATGCACCACTCACTACCCCTAGGCATAATGGATGAAAGCTAGGCAAAATAAGTGCAGGCCTCAGACACTGCCTCTCTTCAAAATGGCCCCTTGCACCCCAAGCACATGTTGCCTGTACCAGCACTCAAGATGGCCACCACCACCACCCACATGGCCAGTCCACATCAACAGTACACCCCAAAAAGAAACGAAAAACACACAAAAATCACCAGAACCCAATGCCATCCAGGATGTTTACATTAAAAAGACCCCACAGGCAGACTCAGTCCATGCACCACTACCCCTGGTCAAAAGGCCCCACCAGCAGCCCCCAAAAAACGACAAAAAACACAAAATGCAGCACAATCCCAGCCCATCCATGGCCTCAATGGTGTTTAAATTCAAGAAGACACCCCACAGAAAGACTAGGCCCATGCACCACTCACACTACCCCTGGGCAAAAGGCCCCACCAGCAGCCCCAAAAAACAGACAAAAAACACAAAATTCAGCACAATCCCAGCCCATCCATGGCCTCAATGGTGTTTAAATTCAAGAAGACACCCCACAGAAAGACTAGGCCCATGCACCACTCACTACCCCTGGGCAAAAGGCCCCACCAGCAGCCCCAAAAAAACGACAAAAAACACACAAAATTGAGCACAATCCCAGCCCATCCATGGCCTCAATGGTGTTTAAATTCAAGAAGACACCCCACAGAAAGACTAGGCCCATGCACCACTCACACTACCCCTGGGCAAAAGGCCCCACCAGCAGCCCCCAAAAAACGACAAAAAACACAAAATTCAGCACAAGCCCAGCCCATCCATGGCCTCAATGGTGTTTAAATTCAAGACACCCCACAGAAAGACTAGGCCCATGCACCACTCACTACCCCTAGGCATAATGGATGAAAGCTAGGCAAAATAAGTGCAGGCCTCAGACACTGCCTCTCTTCAAAATGGCCCCTTGCACCCCAAGCACATGTTGCCTGTACCAGCACTCAAGATGGCCACCACCACCACCCACATGGCCAGTCCACATCAACAGTACACCCCAAAAAGAAACGAAAAACACACAAAAATCCAATGCCATCCAGGATGTTTACATTAAAAAGACCCCACAGGCAGACTCAGTCCATGCACCACTACCCCTGGTCAAAAGGCCCCACCAGCAGCCCCCAAAAAACGACAAAAAACACAAAATGCAGCACAATCCCAGCCCATCCATGGCCTCAATGGTGTTTAAATTCAAGAAGACACCCCACAGAAAGACTAGGCCCATGCACCACTCACACTACCCCTGGGCAAAAGGCCCCACCAGCAGCCCCAAAAAAACGACAAAAAACACAAAATTCAGCACAATCCCAGCTCATCCATGGCCTCAATGGTGTTTAAATTCAAGAAGACACCCCACAGAAAGACTAGGCCCATGCACCACTCACTACCCCTGGGCATAATGGATGAAAGCTAGGCACAATAAGTGCAGGCCTCAGACACTGCCTCTCTTCAAAATGGCCCCTTGTACCCCAAGCACATGTTGCCTGTACCAGCACTCAAGATGGCCACCACCACCACCCACATGGCCAGTCCACATCAACAGTACACCCCAAAAAGAAACGAAAAACACACAAAAATCACCAGAATCCAATGCCATCCAGGATGTTTACATTAAAAAGACCCCACAGGCAGACTCAGTCCATGCACCACTACCCCTGGGCAAAAGGCCCCACCAGCAGCCCCAAAAAAACGACAAAAAACACACAAAATTCAGCACAATCCCAGCCCATCCATGGCCTCAATGGTGTTTAAATTCAAGAAGACACCCCACAGAAAGACTAGGCCCATGCACCACTCACACTACCCCTGGGCAAAAGGCCCCACCAGCAGCCCCAAAAAAACGACAAAAAACACACAAAATTCAGCACAATCCCAGCCCATCCATGGCCTCAATGGTGTTTAAATTCAAGAAGACACCCCACAGAAAGACTAGGCCCACGCACCACTCACTACCCCTGGGCATAATGGATGAAAGCTAGGCAAAATAAGTGCAGGCCTCAGACACTGCCTCTCTTCAAAATGGCCCCTTGCACCCCAAGCACATGTTGCCGGTACCAGCACTCAAGATGGCCACCACCACCACCCACATGGCCAGTCGAAATCAACAGTGCACCCCAAAAAAAACGAAAAACACACAAAAATCACCAGAATCCAATGCCATCCAGGATGTTTACAATAAAAAGACCCCACAGGCAGACTCAGTCCATGCACCACTCACTACCCCTGGGCAAAAGGCCCCAACAGCAGCCCCAAAAAATCGACAAAAAACACAAAATTAAGCACAATCCCAGCCCATCCATGGCCTCAATGATGTTTAAATTCAACAAAACAGTTGAATCATGCACCCATAACCAACCCTGGTCCTACTGGATACTGTGGTTACCCACAATATATTTTATTTAATGTTCTGAAAAAGTTCCAAAATTGTAGTTGCAGCAACTGTAATGCCCCAAACAAACTTACTTGTGAAAGTTGATTTCTAATTCAAAGGTGATCCAAAGAAAGTCAAAAAGGCCTCAAATCCAAATATCCAGCAGCACCCACAAAAAGTAATCCTTCCAGGTCAAGGTCCAAATGAAAGTGACCAGCACATGAAGAAAGCACTGGGAGGAGCCTGCTGGACAGGAACAGGAAGTTGGAGACTGGGGGGCACTTCCTTCCTCCCCCCCCCCAAAATGGACTCCTTGCAAAACAAAATGCAGGCAAATGTCAACCTGAGGAGTGATTCTGATAAAAATCATCATTTTCTGAAGGTTTATGCTGTTTGCTGGTGGATTTCTTGTGCAGAATTGCAAAATCTCTATTTCGCGAGTGCGAGATTGTTCCTGCCCGCCGCACCTACGTGTTCGCAATTGCGAACTCTCGCGATGCGTGCTGTGCAAGGTAAGGTGGCAAGCCGCGATTACGTATTCGCGGGCGCCAACTCCCTTGGGATCCCGCAGCAAGATCCAAAATGGCGCAGCACTCGCAAAATATCGAGAAAAACAACTCGGCAAACGCTGAATGACGGAAAGTGAACGCCGTGCGCCACGCCGCGCGCCGCAATATTGTATCACCAAGCAAAAAAATCCACCGCGTGCGAATTGACGGATTTTCGGCAAATTCGCTAGAGTTCGCGGATTGCGAATTTACAGAAAATCCGCAAATTCCGCGAGCGGAACGGATTTTACGCCCATGCTTAGTGTGGGGCTCTGGGTGTGTGTGGGGCTCTGGGTGTGTGTGGGGCTCTGTGTGTGTGGGGCTGTGTGTGTGTGGGGCTGTGTGTGTGTCTCTCTGTGGCTCTGTGTGTGTGTGGCTCTGTGTGTGTGTGGCTCTGTGTGGATAGCTTTGTTTGTAGGTGGCTCTATGTGTGGGTGGCTCTGTCTGTGTGAGGGTAGCTCTGTGTAGGGGGCTCTATGTGAATGACTCTGTGTGAGTGGCTCTGTGTGGGTGGCTCTGTATGTGTGTGTGGGTGGCTTTGTGTGTGGCTCTGTGTGGGTGTAAATGCAATAGGTCATGCATTTGCGAGCGATTAATCTATTGGCATTGTAAATGACAATGCCATTTATTTATGATTTTAAAAAAAAAAATGTCATGAGCAATGCCAATAGCTCTACCTTTAATGATGCCGAGACCATTGCATTGTAAATGCTTGTTCAGTTTGTCTGTGGCTGTTAATTCTTCATGCTCAGAGTCTTGAGACAAACCACTAGCTGCCTCTTCCCAAGTTGGAATTTTGGTGCGCTCAGTGCGACCCAACATTAAGGTTGCTGGACATTTGCCTGTGGTAGTATTCGGTGTGGTTCGTTAGTCGCGTAATACTTCATTTAGAGCCACTTGTACATCACGCTTTGAAAGTTCTGCTTGTTGGATGGTCTTCTTTAGAGTGACCATACACCTTTCCACCGTTCCATCGGCCTGGGGCCACAAAGGAGCGATCTTCCGGTGTCTGAAATTGAGGTGCTTGGCGAATTCAGCAAAGTCTTGTCCATTGAATGGGGGGCAGTTATTTATTTTCACTGCCCTCGGTGTGCCCCATGCTGCGAACACCTCATCAAGTACCGGTGAGGTGGTGGAGGCTTTGGTTGACGCTATGAGGTGCGCAATAGGGAAGCGTGAGTATTCGTCCATTATGACTAGGACATACTTGCCAGATTGTAGCGGTCCAAAGAAGTCCACTGCAACATAATGCCAGACGCCACCCGTCAGTTCAGACATTTGAAGCAGCGCAGGAGGATCCTCTCGACTTACTAGCTGACACTGTGGGCAATCTTTCAGTGTAATTTCCACCATCTGATCCAGCATGGGGAACCAGACCCGTTCCCGCAGTGCTCTCTTCGTGGCTACAATGCCTCTGTGCCCTTCATGCGCTAGGTTGATGACTCCTTGGTGCAGCTGTTTCGGGATGATGATCCGCTTGTCCCTTAGTACAAGACCATCTGCGGTGATAGACAGTTCCTCCTTCACATGTTTGAAAGAGGACAGTTCCTGATTGTCAATCTGTTCACTCTGTCCGAATTCTTCCAAGTGCCTCCAACTGTTTGTCCAAATGCGATGTTTTACATTTTGAAGTGTGCCATCTTCATTAACAGCGTAGAGGGTGGCCTCTAAGGGAACTGCGGGTGGTTTGGCTTGAGCCACTACGAAGTGGATGTATTCCTCAGCTAGTGATGGGTTGGATTTGGATGTTGCCTTGGGATGTCGTGACATATAATCAGCAGGATTTTCAGCTTTTCCCGGCTTGTGGATGGTAGCATACGTGTATTCCTGAAGGCGGATGCCCCAACACTCTATTCAGGGTGGCATTTTGTCTCAGGGATTTCCAAAGATGGTTATCAGGGCCTGGTGATCCGTGATAAGTGTGAAGTGTTTCCCATAGATGAAAATGTGAAAATGCTCGCAGGCCCAGACTACCGCCAGGCTTTCCTTTTCCGTCTGAGAGTAGGCTCTCTCTGTGTCCGTGAGGCTCCGACTGGCATATGCTACAATATACCGTTGATCACTTTCTTTGTCATATTGAGCTAGTATCGCTCCCAGTTCCTACGGGACTTGCATCCACAGTGATTTCAGTCTTTCTTCTCGGATTGAAATGTGCAAGATTGTTGGCAGATTCAACCACAGTTTGATTTCATGAAAAGCTTGATCAAATCTAGTGATCCATTGAAATGGATGTCCTTGTTTGGTCAGCTTTCTCAGGGGGTAGCTAATTGTGGCGTAGTCCTTGATATAGTGTGCACAGTAACTGGCCATGCCTAGGAAGGAACGTACATCCCCTGCGTCGCGCGGCCTGGGGGTGTCATTCAGAGTGGCAATCTTTTCTGGATCTGGTTTCATTCCCTCGGCTGAGAAGATGTGTCCAAAGAATTTCAAGGTGGATTTGTGGAATTCACATTTGTCTTTATTTAAAGTCAGGGTCTGGTTCCGCAAGCATGGAAGCAGGCAATGGTCATCCCCCTGCTGAAGAAGCCTGGTCTCGACCCTGCGGCATTGGTCAATTACAGACCGATCTCTCTCTTGCCAGCCCTTATGAAAATCCTGGAGAAGCACATACAAACGGTGCTCTCCAATTTTCTGGAATCGCACGAGATTCTGCATGCCACTCAATCGGGCTTTCGTCCAAACCTCAGCACAGAGACAGCGCTCCTGGAGGTGTCGGAAGACATTAAAGGGGTACTGGACTCTGGGGGCAAGGCCATGCTGGTCATGTTAGACTTGTCGGCGGCCTTTGACACCGTTCCCCATGAGGGCCTCCTCTCTAGACTCTATGAGATTGGCCTAAGGGGGACGGTGCTCAGCTGGTTTTCATCATTTCTAGCTGACCGCCGACAAACGGTCTGGGCCTCCCCGGACTCTGCTGTGATGCCGCCATTGGGTGTCGGGGTCCCGCAGGGCTCTCTTTTGAGCCCGACCCTCTTTAACATCTTTATGACCCCTCTGGCGGCATTGGCGGAGTCTTTCGGGTCCCGGATCGTGTCCTATGCTGACGACACTCAGCTCCTCTTCTCTTGTAAGAGTGGAGGAGATTTTAATGGAGAGAGCATCCGGGATTGCCTTGAGGCTGTCTTTAGATGGTTTCATCTGAGTGGCCTTAAATGCAATTCTGAGAAGTCTGAAGTTCTCTTCTTCGGGTGTGCGTCGGATCCTGACTGGCAAACTTGGTGGCCTACCAACAAGTTTCCACCATCCCGTCCATCTTTAGTTGCTAAGAACTTGGGGGTCAAGTTGGACAAGGGCCTGACGATGAGAGCCCAGATCTTGGGGGTGACGGGTACCTGCTTTGGCCTCCTCAAGGTGCTGAGGAAGTTTCTACCCCTTTTATCGGAAGAACATCGGAAACTGACCGTGCAGGCTTTGATCGGGTCCAGGCTGGATTATGCTAACGTCCTCTACCTGGGCCTGCCAGAGTATTTGCTGCAGCGGCTCCAGGTCGCGCAGAACGCTGCGGCGAGAGCCATCTATGGCTTAAATAGGCGAGCCAGTGTTGCGGGTCTCTTGCAGGCCTTACATTGGCTGCCTATCCGCAAGCGGATCATCTTTAAAGCGCTGACTCTGGCTTATAAAGCCCTCCATGCCGGGGGCGCGAAGTACCTCCAAAGGAGACTGGCCTTTTATCATCCTGCCCGCGCTCTCAGATCGGAGTCACAGTTCTTGGCGGTGGTGCCACGTGTGAAAAGAGCTCGCATTGGAGGTCGCTCCTTTGGACTGCTGGCACCACAGCTGTGGAACTCTCTGCCGCTGACACTTCGGGGTGCCACCAGTCTACTTGCTTTTAGGAAGGGTCTAAAGACCTGGTTATTTACTTTATAGGCTCTGCCCCTTTTTTTCTGAGCTCCCCTTCTTTGTTTTACTGCTGTGTTATGTTATCTCGTCTTAGGTCTCGCTGCTAAAGCACCGGGATACTCTTTTTGAGTCGCCGCGCGCTATATAAAAATAAATATAACATAACATAACATAACAAGTGAGATTGGCCTCCAACGGGGCATGGCAGACTCTATCCAGCGATGCGTCATGTTCTTGTATTATTGCTCCATCGACCAAGATGTCATCACTGTAGTTTAGAGTGTTGGGAATGTGATGAATTACCTTTCTGGTGGCCTCCTGAAAAATCTCAGCGGCAGAAGAGACCCCAAAGCTGCGTCTTTTGTATTGAAACAGGCCTTGATGAGTCGAGAAGGTGGTAATATATCTCGATTTTTCATGAAGTTCCAATTGGTGATAATCCTTGTTGAGGCCTAGCTTAGAAAATATTTGCGCACCATTGAGTGACACAATCATGTCGCTAATATGAGGTCCGCGATGTCTTTCTCTTTCAATGGCGGTGTTGGGTGCCCTCATATTGACAGAGAGGCGCACTGTGTCGGGTGAGCCCTTCTTAGGCACGACGACCACTGGAGAGACCCAGGGCATGGGTTCTGACGTTCTCTCAATGATGTCAGCCTGGAGAAGATCCTGCAGTTCCTTCTCTACAGACTGTTGAAGGTGAAATGCAATTTTCCTGTGATTTTGCGCTATAGGAGTCACTCGTTTGTTTGTGTGCAATCGAACTTGGCAGTGAGCCCTCTTTCCAAGTCCGGTGAATAATTTTGGAAACTTATGAACTATGTCCGGTTCATCATCAACTTTATACAAAATGTTTACTAGTTGAAGTCGTTCCGCCGTGGGCAAGCTAAGAAGACAATCCGCTTCAGTACCATCAATGACGTGAATGTGGGCTGGAATAGTTCTGTCCTTGTACGTGAGATTAGTCGGGAATTGTCCCAAACACGGAAGACGTTTCTTTGACATCCAAGTGTATACTCGCACGTTGGCTTTATGCAAGTGCCGTGGTGGACTCATTTTTCTGTACTCTGCAACTGAAATGTAGTTGAGAGATGCTCCACTGTCCAGAACAAATTTAGCCCAGTGTGTGTCCATTTAAATATCCAGTCGCAGGTATTTTTTCAGCCGGACCGGGTCCGCAACCATGCAGACATACTCATCACTGTCTTGCGATATTGGTGACAGCGACCATGACTCACAAGATTGTGACCGACGAGATAGATATGTCCCATGAGACTGACGACTGGACTGTGAAGAACCCGCGGAAGAATCTCGGTAGTCCCACACTGCTTTGGCATGGTGGTGAGTGTTAGACGGTCTGGATTGTCTGTAACTGTCTCTGTGGGTGTCTTTGCGAGGGACTTCGCAAACGTTCTCGAAGTGGTTGTCTCGACCACACTTCCTGCACTTTTGGCCTAATGCAGGGCATGTCTCCGTATGAGGAAAGTCATATCCAAAGCCATAGTATTTAAGTTGACGCTCCTGTCGTTTTTCGGTACGGCTAGAACTGCGACGCCGACGACTTGTATAGTGGGACTGAACTTTGGATCTGGATGATCTTTGCTTTGCAGGGGATGACCTGTTGGTATTACGGGATTGGAGCCGAAATGCTTGTTCGCGTTTTTCGCCTCATCCAGCTTCCATTTTCTTGGCATGTTCTTCTGCCTGATCATGTACTCGCATAATTTCTTCAATCTCATCCAGAGAGTAGCTCTTCTTTAGTAGACGTCTGCGTAACGACTCAGACTGGCATCCTTCTATGATTCGCAGGCGAAGGGCGTCTTCCGTCGAGAAAGAATCAAATTCACAGTAGCAGGCCAAACGTCTAAATCGCGTAATGAAAGTATTCATGGGCTCATCTTTTTCTTGAGAAGCCAAATTGAATGTATATCTTTCGTAGTCAACGTTCCTTTTGTGAAGACATTTTCTGTTTAGTGCGTCACGCACATTGGCATAGGATGAAGCAGCGTCGACCGGAAGCGCCTTTATAATCTGACCAACATCTTTTCCAAATAAATTGCATGATGCAATCAGTTGCTGCTCCTCCTTGGTCAGATGAGACCCTTTCATGAAGTCTTCAAAGTCTTCTTTGCACTCCTGCCTGCGAAGTGCCATACCTCCCACTGATATGAGGACCAAGGGTTCCAGCGGGCGTAGAAATGGAACTCTGATCAAGCCGAGTCTGTGTCCACCCATTTGCCCTGTGGACGTAGGCGATTCCAGCCTGGTGCTGGCGCTGACAGAGGCATGACTTTGTTGTGACGTTGGTGATCCAGACATCGCGTATGAAGATGTTGAAGCAGATGCTTTGTGACAGAAAGTCGAGTCACCGAGACCCACTCAGCGCCTGCCACACAGTTCAAAATGTCACCGTCAGCACCACTCTTTTAATTCCTGTCAGATCCCATCGGCGCTGCGCCGCGCCCGAGTGAACTCTGCCATCGGTAAGCTCTGAACTACACTTCACATCTTGCAAGTGGGCGGAGGTGTTTGCGTCAATTACGCGTGCTGCCCTTCCTAATGCATATACTGTTTCCGGGGCAGAGAACACTGCCGAGTATTCGCCTGGTTCCTATGGCGGTTCTGGTGAGCTGGTCCGGTAAGGGTGTCCCTGCCATCGTGTTGATTTCTCGTTTCCTTTCGAGAGGGAAAACTTGCATTTTGTTTCCTTTACGAAGCTTGTTGGCTGTTCGTTCTTCCAACTGTTGGTGGGCTACTTGCTGGTCCTTGCAGTCGGGAAGCATTATTCCTTTGACCTGTGCTTTCCTCTGTTGGGTGGTCTCGGCTGAGACCTTGCAGAGGAGAGAATTGTTTATTTGCGGATTGCAATTCATTGGATGCATTTTAAAGGAACAGTACATTAAAAAACTTCGTTGTTCTGGATATTTATGAGATTCCTGAGTATAACTATGTGATGGTATTTCCTCATGGCAATAGTACTAACCTTTGGATTGCATTGCTAACACTACTAAGAACCTGCCATCATATTACTTTAGTGGAGTACTGTACTGCAGTAGGATTTAAAGAATGCTGCTCTTTCTACTATACCTTCATACCCTTTATTTCTGCTTGTGCTTTAGTTATACTGTAACAGGGGTTCTGCAGTGGGAATACGAGTGAATTCTTGAACACCACCCCTGTGATGCATGGTGTAACAAAGAATGGGTATGTGTGTAGTTATTTGAGATTCATTCGCAAATCTCCCCATGGGTCAATAGTATATTTATGTTCTTTCTCTTTTTTCCTGTACTTATCCTTATCACTTCTATGTTAGAATCAAGGGTGAAGTAACAACCTACATTTTCTTACAGTTATTTTTATTTACAGGTAGGAGTTATACTCACTAGATCAAAACAAGTTTGTTGTACTTAGCAATCTTATAACGGATGAGACCAGTTCACTAATGGTGTGTTTTCTTCACAGATCTCCCTCCCTGCTGATCCCATCCTTTCCTTCCCCCGCTTAATCACTTCAACAGTCTACGATATTATATCTGTTGGACTTGAAGCAAATGGGAGGTGGACCCCTTAGTGCATCAAACCAACCCTGAGGACGGCCTGTGGATTACAATTCCGCTATTATGTAGGGTCAATAGCAGGGCTCTTATGAAACGAAACGCAGTCCACCAACTACATGAAAATGTTTGTATGGCCTATTGCATTACTAGATATCAAGGGCTGATGACTAGATGAACAGGCAGTCCCAGAAGTCTCTTTAAATAACCTTGAAATGCACTATCATACACCTGAAGTCTTCTCCCACTATCTTTTACCAATGCTTGATGATATTTGCATCAGACGCCTGACCTTAAAATGGCCGCCGAGCACTCCTCGCAGGCGATTGGGTTAGGCACCTGACTTCAAGATGGCCGCCGGTGAGATCTCACTCCTCGCGAGATTTCGGGCTTGAATCTGCTGATGAGAGCAACAATGCAGGAGTTGGCCCACCGGGCAGCAGGAATTCATGCCCACCAGGCACAGCACGCGACCGGGGTGGGCTCCCGGATCGCGACCAGAAAGCAGCAGCCTCCTCCTCACACGCGACCGGGGTGGGCTCCCGGATCGCGATAAATGCAGCAGCCTCCTTCTCACACGCGACCGGGGTGGGCTCCCGGATCGCAACAAGTGCAGCAGCCTCCTCCTCACACGCAACTGGGGTAGGCTCCCGCATCGCGATAAATGCAGCTCCTCACCAGGAACACACACAGATGGGGTGACCTCACAAGGCGTGTTAGCGGACCCTCCAGCTCCGAGGCAGCGGAGCGAGGCAGCAGCACAGCGGGCACAATGCGGCCGGGATGGGCACCCGGTCCGTGACACAGCACAGCTCCGAGGCAGCGGAGCGCAGGCACGACAGGAGACAGGTAAGCACAGCATGCACAGGTTGCTACCACCGTCGTCGCCAGTTGTAGTGTCGCTACGCCAGCACAAAGGACGCAGACACTAGGTTATGTGTGGGGAACTTTATTCATGTGCTTCTATCTCCACACAATATCATATATTTCCTGCCTAACTACCCTCGCTCCTCCTCTTCCGCCACCCTAGCTCTCCTCCCATCTCTTAATCTCATGTGCTGGTCCTAGCACCCAGCACATGTCCCAACATTACACAAAGGAGGGCACGAAAAGGCTTTTTGCTGTGAGAGGATAATGGTTAGCTGATCTCAAGGAACGAATAGGGGTGTTCAAAGCCACTACCCGTTCGGCGAGGTAGAAGGAAATGACTCTGAGTTGCTTCGTAGGCTAGGGTTGAAAGACTCTTGTTATTCACCCTATGTGTGGCTGATGGCTCACTACTTTGTGTGGGTTTCCTGAGGCAGGGGGGCGGTCAGACCTTGTGTGCTGTATACCATGCCAGAGTGGTCACCACAGGAAACAAATACTTTATTATTTCATACAGTAGTTCTGTGAATTGGCAGACCTTGTTTCAAAACAATCTTTGTTAAGCTTTAAATTGTTAGTTTGTGGTCAGGTGACTGTGGTGAAAATTCTACTTGAACAATTATAAATGGTTATACCTGAACAGTTATGAAGTGGTTTAAACTGGATCCATTTACTTCTTATCAGTTGTTTATTGTGAAGAACCTTGTTTTAAAAGATAGAAAATCTGGAAGTTGTCTACACTACGTGATTCCTTTGGATTAAGAAGTTGTGTCTTTGCGTGCTAAATGCACATGGATAAAAGAGACTATATATGATGTGCACTGATGTGGGTTTTTTTGATACCTGAACAGTTATGAAGTGGTTTAAACTGGATCCATTTACATCCTATCAGTTGTTTATTGTGTATTATTGTACATATGATAAATACAAAATGTATAAAATAAAGAATGTATGTAATTAAGAAGGGAATTTTACTGGCTAAACACAAATACTAGTTTAAATCAATATAGACTAATAGATCCCAATTCTAAGGTGTAGCTGCAGTGAACTTAGATGTACTCCATTTTGTTTTCAGCCTATTCAAAAATCCAGCTGGACAACGCTCATTTTTCTTTTTGTTGTCACCTTTTCATCCTTTTTCTTTGCAGTTAACAACTGCGTTGCCTAATGCTTCTAACCGGGTCCCAGTGAAACTAGTTGTAAGTAATAGAAGTTTAGTGAGGCAGTTCAGTTCAATAACCGCTGATCCATGTGTCTGTAATAGTTTTTTCAGGGCAGATTTTGTACATTGCTTCATGAGTAGGTTTATAAGGGTCGGTGTAGTTGGAAAGAGATCATAATAATTTGTATGGAAACCCCTCGTGTTCTCTGTACATTTTAAATTCTTGCTTTGTTTGTTGTTTTTACTTATATATTGTGATTTTCTTTGTAAGTGATTTTTTTTAACTTTGAATTTACTAAACAGCGCTCAGTATACAAGTTTGTCAAAGTTTGCTCTTCACAAACATAATCAAGCATTAACAGTGGAATAGGTCTCAAATTTGCGAGACTTTGAGCTACTGGCATTGTAAATGATAAACCTTTAATCTGTGTTGGTTTTGAAAACAGATAAATAAAAGGCATTGTCATTAACAATGCCAATAGCTCAAAATTTCATAAATGCGGGACCTATTGCATTGCAAATGCTTATTTTTAAAAGCGGCAAGGTTTGGGCACAGTCTGTCACAAATTCTACATCAGGACTGCTCTTCCTTTCCTTGTGGTGTCATCAGCCTGATGTGACCATTGTGTTGTTCACAGTGGGGGCAGGCAGGGAGACTTGTCACTAAATGAGGTGTAAATCACTGCAGCAGCAGGGCCACCAAAGGAAGCCATTTTCGCTGCTGATTGAATACTCCTACAGTGGAACACTTCTCCTACGTTGTTGTTGAGCAGGCTCCTGGCCCCAGATACAGAGGGGAAGGGGGAGGAGGTCTTCCCCAATCTGCATCACACAGGGCTGGACCAGCACGCACTACTTTTTACATTCAGACCATCCCTGCCGTCCTGGGACGTATTTTTAATATACAGAACGTGGGGAATGGACTATGTTAAATTTAAAAAGTAAGGGCACGCCATGCCCTTCCGATCCCGCCGACTTCTACCACTGCGTGTTTCTGAAAATGACTATACACAATCAACAACGCAGTCAAAACAAAACCTGTGCAGGGAGAGTCAAGTCTTGTCTTTCGTCCAGACAATATGAAGACAACTCTGGCAAATCACACCAGCGATAAATCGACAACGGGGAACAAGCAAGGACACAGGTATCCAGCAAGATATGTATAGAGGCATGCAACACTGGAGCATGACCAGTGCTTTAAATGGGCAGGTATTGAGTACCTGCATTTCTTTAATTTGAAATGGAGAGTCCCTGCACATCTCAGCACTGCTGTAATTCATTTATTGGGAGAGTACCAGCACTTCTCAGGAGCAAACAGGCACTCTGAATAGTGAGTACCAGCACTAATTTATTCCTATTTGAGGTACTGCACATGACAAGGGCTAATTAACTGCACCTCTTCGAAACAGCAATGACACGTGTGCGCAGCAGTTTTTTAATCCATACGAGCTGCGTCACGCCATCAGTGGCGTAGCAAAAGTATCACTTGTGTGTCCTAATGCACTCATGCAGCTTGGGCCCCCTCAACCCCTGGGTCCTTAGTAAAAGATGCACCTCTGGGCACCATTTGAACTGCACTCACTGCACTAATATAGTTATGCATCTGCTTATGCGTTTTCTGCTTTGGGTGTCTGAGTTATATGCTGTCAGTCAATGACAAAATTATGTGCCAGACATGGCAAAATTATGCAGCAAGAATTAGCAACCTCTAAAAGAATTATTTTATTTTGTCATTTAAATGGCTATTAACAATGTATGGGTAAAGTTGAGCTTCATAGTACCATTTTAGAACCTGTATATTGCAATCAGCAACTGAAAGATGAATAGTTAACGTTTGCAACGGTATGGAACCATGTCCGGTGCTTTTTCTGTAGTAGCTTTTGATCCATGTACTCTGCTCATTTTTCTTTTGTAAAATCTGCAAATTATGCAGCAGATGGTGGATTATGTGACGGATCCATAATTATGCAAAATAAACTGCAGACATAGAATCACATAATTTCCGTAGCCCTGTCTACTCATGTACATTGTCTTTTTTTTCCAATTTCCTTTTCACTCGTTCTATCTTGTTCTATTGTCCTTCTGTCCTTTTCTCGTCTCCCTTTCTACATCACGTTTACAACACATGTTAACAGGGACATCATAAGGATTTTGGGGGCCGAGGACCAAATAAACTTTGTGGGGGCCCTGTTCAGAACAGCTTTGAATGTATGATCCAATTTCAGCTCTTTCATGACCTCTTTGGCCAGGTCCCTGACAGTGCACAAGCACAGTGGTCCAAATTCTAGATCTGTTTATATATAATAATCAGGGGTAGTCATGTATGTTTTCAATTGTGTAACACAGCTGCAGCTCACTAATAATATTGCAAATAATCTCTGTGACCCCCTCTCATTTCTCATATGTGAGGCCCTGCTTTTATCCCAAAGAAATATTTTTTTATGAATATTGCATGAAACATAAACACAACATTTCTTATGATAATGGCTCTAATCTCCCTTTCTCAGTTTGTCCTACTCATTTCTGCCTTTTCTTTTACTAGATTCAAATCTTTCTCTCTGCCTTGCTCTTTCTCCTTATTTTCTTCCTTCCTTCTCGCTTTCCCATCCTTTCTTATTTTATTTCTGTCCATCCGATCTCTTCTCCCTTCCTCTCCAATCCCTTCTCTTTTTCCCCCTTCTCTGTTCTCCTCTTTTTCTCTACCTTCCCTTATCCCTATGTCCTAACCTCCTTATCCCACTCATTAACTTATGAGATGATCCCACCTCTCTACAGGACTAAAACAAGGACGGTGGAGGGGACATGAGTCATACTCCTCCATGTGTGGTGGGAGCAGTGGCCACCAGGGAGCATGCACAGTGGAGAAGCAGCCTTCTGCGCATGTTTTTGCTTTCACTTTCCAGTCCTCCTCGCTTCTGGGTTTCTAAGGGATGATATATGAGACCATTTCTCTGTTTGTCATCAGATCCTGGTTTCTGTCCATGCTGCATCTGCACGGGAAAGTCTAATAGGAAGTACACACACCTAGACTCTTCTGTTGTGAGTGATTCGCCTTCCAGATCCCCTCCAAGGAAGAGATAAAGAGGTTCTCGACATGATGACGCTTTTGAGAAAAGAGTTCAAAAAATTCTCCTGGACACTTTGAGACAGATGAAAGATGCCCCCAAGAAGTCTGATAAACAGACTCCTAATCCTACCTCATCAGGTAGTGAGGATGAGGAAGAAGAGGAGTTGGTGCAAACAGCTGACCTCAAAGACAAATACATGGATAGAATTATTTTTCCTGATATTCTCTCTCGAGTCCGGATGAACGTGGGGTTTCTTTCTGCAGACTTGCCTTCTTCTTCTCCTGAACCTCTATTAAGGCAGTTTGTGAAGGTTCATACACCAGCTTTGCCTATTCACTAGCACGTCTGTGATGTGGTTCTTAGGGAATGGAGAGAGCCAGATAAAATTATAATGTCCAAACTATACCCCTTAGAAGACATTGAGAAAAAAATTCCAGATTCAGTATCAGTAGATTCCTTACTTGCTAGTCTTGTGGGACGCATGTTTATGTCAGAAGAAAATATGATTAAAGATTCTACAGAAACAAAAACTAGTTCTGCTTTTAAAAAAAGCATATGCATGTTCCAACTTGGCAATGCCAGCAGGGATTTATGGAGCTTATTTCAGCCAGTCCATGCTAACAGACTTTAAGAGTTATTTAAGGTGATCCAAGATGGTGACTGCGCAGCAATCTTTAAGAATCTGGAAAAACAAGATGAATTTATTTCTGATATCTCATTTGATGTAGTAAGAGCAACAGCCTTGTCTGAAGAGTGATAATTGAGGCTCAGAGAAATATTTTTCTTAGAGACTGTCATACAGATTATGCTCAGAAGAATGCTCTTTTTAGAATTCCTTTTGAGGGGTTTAGGCTATTTGGTCCTGAATTGGATGAGAAATTACATAGAGTTTTCAAGGAGATAAAGCATTACTCCTCTTTTCGACAATCCCGTCTACAGTTCTTTCATCGAAAGGAATCAAATCAAATAAGTCTTTCAGGCAACCCTCAAGGAGGCAATATAATCAGGGTTCAAGACAACAAATGGGAAAAACTTTGAAGCAACCTGATCCAAAGAGCAGATCTCCGTCAGGTGGAAAGTCACAGAGGTTCTAACTATCTAGGAATTGGCCCAGATTGGACTGTAGGAGGGAGGATTGCACACTTTCTGAGGGCTTGGAAGCGATCCACTTTAGACTCCTGGGTCCTTCAAATTGTGGAGAGGGGTTACAAAATAGAATTTCAGTCTATTTCTCCAGAAATTAGGACCATTCATACTTGAAGTCCTTCGGCCAAAGACAAGTGGGAAGCACTGAATTCGTCCATAGAGTCCCTACTCCACAACTCTTCAAGTTCAATCTTACCAACAAGGAAGGGAGCTTTATCAACAATATTTCTTGTTCCGAAGGTGACGAGGTGTTTTGCTTAGTCATGGACCTAAAATATGTCAACAAGTGGCTCAAGAAAATTTGTTTCAAAATGGAGACCTTCCAATAGATAATTCCAATGGTTTCCCCAGGAAGCTATATGGTGACTATGGATCTAAAGAACACATACTTTCAAATCGCAATAGCAGTAGAACATCAGCTGTTTTTTAAGTTTCTGTGTTTTTGAAATGCACTATCAATTCCAGGTCATGCCCTTTGGAATCAAGTCTGCCCCCAGGGTCTTCACAAACATGATGGCTCCTCTAGTGGCTTTACTACATTTACATGTATCTGAGTCTTTACGTATTTGGAAGATTGGCTGCTGGTGGCCAGATCAGAACAAGAGACTCTGGAGTGGTTAAAGATCATTGAACATTATTTACAGACACATGGGCTCATCCTAAATTATGTGGAATGCCAACTGGTTCCCTACCAGCAGAGAGTTTTCAATGGAGCCCTCTTCAATACGGTCAAACGCATGGTCTAACACCCTCAGAACAGAGCAGAGATTTTGAGACAGACTTTGAAGTACTTACTCAAACAGAACAAGGCATCAGCAAGACTATGGTTGAAGGTACAGGGGCGCATGGCCTCTTGTGTCTTACTGGGTCCATGGGCAAGGATACATATGAGATCTTCAGTGCATCTATCTCCTGAAGTTCTGGAAACCGTTATCAGCTGAGTACGAGAGGACAAATCCTGTTACAAAAGAAATCTTGTTGAAACTCCTTTGGTGGTGGAAAACACCATCTGTGAGCAAAGGATTCCAGTTGAATCCCAACACTCCTCTCATCCTCACTACAGACGCCAGCCTGATGGGCTGGGGAGCAGCCCTGGGCAATCACACAGCACAGAGGAGATAGTGGGCCAAGAAAAAACCTCTTATGCCTATCTGTCCAGCAAATCAGGGGAGGGCAATGTTCAAGCAGATACTGGGTCGAAGATTTGTATCCTCTTTAGGTATGTCCCTGACTGCTCAGATATTCATGGGGATTTGTTGTAGATTCGGTTATCCATATGTTTGCTTCTCGCACCAGTGCTGAGCTAAAGAGGGTTTGCATTTGAAATCCGACTCCGGGGGATGAAGGGTGGATGCCGTAACTACCCAGTGACCCCAGAAATTCCTGTTGCCTTTCCACTCCTTCTCAAGCTATTACTCCAGGTTCAGAGGAAATAAGCAGAGATAGTGATCCTTTTTTGGCCAAGGAAATCCAGGTAGGTTCCCTCTACTTATGTTGATATCCATTTTTTATCATTGGGCGATCCCAATGTATCCGTCTCCTTTGGTGAAACAAGATCCCCTACCACATTTGTCGCTTCCAATGTGGAAGTTGAAAAGGAGAGTTTAAGAAAGAAGGGGTTCAAGACCATTTAGCTGAAATAATTTTGTAGTCTAGGTGTCCTTGCACTTTGTCTTCTTACTCCAGACACTGGAAGAATTTCCAGAAGTGGTGGCTTGAAAGACAATATTCTGTCACTACTTATGAAAGTGGTACAGTTCCTGTTTAATGGTTTCAATAAGGCGTTAATGGTTGCTAAATTAAAGACCCATTGGACCGCGATTTGAAGGAGAGGGAGGTTTCTCAGACAGATTGTTAAAGGAAAATTCTACCTCCAGGTCAGTGGTACATCCTTTCTTCCCTCCTTGGGATCTACCTTTGGTCCACAAAACCATTCAATCTATTCCCTTTGAACCTCTGTTCATGGTTGACCATATGTAGCTTACGCTTAAGGTAGTTTTCCTAGTAGCTATATCATCAGCTAGAAGGATTGGAGAACTGGGGGCTCTAGTGAGTAAAATCCCAGGATTATGGATTTTGGAAGCTGGAATTATTCTTCGAAATGGCCCAGGTTTTTCAAGACCAAGGTTTCTTTATCTCACAGAGAGCAAGAGCTTTTTTTTCCTTAATCCAATTTCTCAGGAGGAGAGCCTACTTCATTCTTTAGATGTCAAAAAAAGCACTTTTGGTGTCCCTAGATCATACGAAAGCATTCAGGAAAACTAACACACTGTTTGTTAGTTGTGGTGAAGTTAGCCAGGAATCTAAGGCATCTAGCATTTCTATAAGTAGGAGGATTAGAGAAACTGTTTCACTAACCTATGAATCTACCACTATGCCACCACCCGTGAATAATCACTGCAGGCCAATAAGAGGTGTTTCAGCCTCCTGTGCTGATTTTAAGGGCATGTCTCTAGCAGACATTTGTTGGGCAACTCTACACACCATTCTTAAACATTAGAAGATTCAGGGAATGGGTTTGTAAGGAGATTGTTTTGGTCACAAAGTTTTGGAATCAGTGATCTTCACCCAGTGCTATTCATTTCTGGTTTCCTTTATTTTTTTTCTTCATGAATAAAAGGAAATTTGTGTTGCAATACAGTGACTCCTGTTCTTCGGCCAGTTCAGCTTTGGTATTCCTCATAAGTAAATGACTGGGGCGAGAACGTTAGGACGTAGGGATAATGCCCTGGTTACTTACTGGTAATCTTCTTTATCCTTAGTATGTCGGTCCTTGCCACACACATTACACCTTCCCTCTCTCCCTTCAGCTGCTGACTTCAGAGGGCTTGGTAGTTCAAAAAGAAGCGTGCACCTGACCATGTATTATACCACCCCTTATGGCAGATGTCTTCAAACTGTGGGGCGCGACCCCCAGGGGGGTCGTGGAGTTCTAGGAAGGGGGTCGCAGGTTCCTCAGCTTTACTTGTCCCTGCAAAAAGACAGCCGGGATCGCTAATTGAGATCGTTATCAGCTGCTTGCCTGAATGAAAGGCAAATGCGCCTTATCAGTTAATCTGCAAGTGTAAGGGATGCTTGGGAGCAGTTCTGTTTCTTTGTGAAGACGAAGGTGTGTTGTTTTTGAGTGGAAGTGCACAGAGTTAACAACTGGGCTGGGAAGTTCTTGCTTTTAATTTTAATACATTTGTACAGCCCTAGTATCCCTAAAAAGGTGTTGAAGGGACAGTTATATAAAAAAAGAAAACTGCATTACATACACTCTGGGATTATTAAAACCTACATTTTGAAAGCACAATTTTTTCTTAAAACTATTTGCATGTTTTGCAGCATTCTATCTTACCCTGTGTGTAATGCAAGTATAAAAAATTGACTTGCATATTCACAGTGCTGTCCGTCACAGGCTGTGACTTCATACCACTAAAAATACACATCACTATTCTCCACTGCACCAATCAAGATTTAATTCTATGGTTCTCTGGTTACACACAGACCTCTGCAGTGTATTAACTATTAGAACTGTTATAATGTACTACAGTGCATTTTCCACTGAGCAATAACTTTTTTATATTTATTTTTGATTAACGCTGTCCATTATTTTATATGTAGATACCTGAAGGTGAAGACCTAAAAAACATACAGAATATTTTGGGCTTATGTATGAGAGACTTGCATTGCCAAAGCAGCACTTTTTTTGATGCTCCGGTGGCGCAAGCATCTCAACCATATCTATGAGGCAGTGCAAAGTCACCCTGCATGGCTTTGCATTGCCTCATAGATATGGAGTAAGACATAGCAGCGCAAGTCACTGCATTGCCGTACTCTGCATCAAGGAGGTGTTCCATGGGCTTTGCGTGGGGTTCCCACACAAAGCCCATATATTTTGATGCTGCCCCCTATTTACACAATCATGTAAACCTGGGGCAGCTCCAAAAACTGATGCCTCTCCAGTGGAAGCGTCATGAGCAGAAATGTTTTCATTTCTCCTCGCTTTTTCATCTTCCATGTGTTCTGCATTCTGCAGCTCACATAGAAATAGGAAAACACCCCTCAGGATTGTTTTGGTGAAGGAAGGTGCCTCTTCCCGTACAAAAACAATGCTGCTACGTTGGTGCTAGGCAGCAATTTATGAAGGGAAAATGACTGGAATGCACCATATTTCATAAGAAGGTCAGAAAGGAAAAAAAAACACGGGAAACATGCCCAAGGATGCCAGGTCTAACAGGGGCATTTCTGGTTGTCGACAGATGCTGATGATGAGGAGAACCAGTTTCTAGAAAATTTTGCAAGGAGGGGTCCTTACGCCAACAAAAGTTGGACAAGGGGGTCTCAACATCAAAAAGTTTGAAGACCACTGCCTTATGGGGTGGAACTGGATCATGTCCACTTCTAGTTCTTGGTTTCAGTCCTGTCGAGAGGTGGGATCACCTCATGAGTAAATTACCATGACTATGACTAACAGACAGGATAACCTCTACCTCCATCTGCTGAGGCTAACACAGAAGACAGCATGCATCGAAACAAGCACCAACAACACCAAAGAACTTTTCAACATTGTTAAGGAAATCTCCAACCCAGCTTCCAGCGAAAACAACCTCACACCCTCACAGGAGGTGTGCGACAACCTCAGCCACTTTTTCCACAACAAGATCACAACCATATACAGAAACTTTGAGCCCCAACCCACACCCAGGGACTTTCTTGACAGATACGCTACCACCGTAACTGTCATGAACCACACACTGGCCACCTGGACCATCCTCTCCACCCAGGACACTGCCTCCAACATGAAATCCACCTATTCCGGAGCACCCACATACCCATGCCGGCACAACCTCTAAACCAAAGGATCAGCCAGGAACTAGCCACCCTACATAGCACCTCTATCACCGCTGCAACATTTACTGACCCCTGGAAACACACCGAAGTCAGACCATTACTCCAAAAATCCTCTGCCGATGCAGGCAATCTAAAAAATTATGGCAAATCTCCCTGCTCCCATTCCCAGCAAAAGTACTGGAAACAATCAACAATCAGCTCATGACGCACCTGGAGCATAACCAGCTGCTCGACGCCTCCCAATCCGGCTTCAGCAGCAATCAGAACACCAAAATCACCCTGATCTCAGCCATTAACGTCATATGAACCCTCCTCGACTGAGGAGAAACAGCAGCTTTGACCCTCCTCGACTTCTCGGCAGCCTTCGACATCGTACCCCACCACACACTGATCGAAAGACCTCACCAACTCAGTATCTAAGGGAATACGCGTTCAGAAGGATCACCTCCATCCTCACCCTAAGAACCCAGAGGATCCGCCTCAAGGAGATCACGTGTGGTGTCACCCAGTGCTCACCCCTCAGCCACACGCTCTTCAAAGCATATATGACCCTGCTGGCCAACATAGTCAGATCCCACGTTCTCAACATAATTTCCTATGCAAACGACACCCAACTCATCCTCTAACTCACCAACAAACCCACCTTCCACAGATGCATGACAAACATCGCTGACTGGATGAAGAACAACGGCCTGCAGCTGAACACAGACAAGAAGAAAGTACTGATCTTTGGCAACAACATCAACACATGAAACGACTCCTGTTGACCATCAGACCTAGGACCGCACCTACTTTTTTCAACCATGCTAGAAACCTCAGAATGATCATTAAAAACAAGCTGACCATGAAACGACATATCAACTCTCCTCTGCCTGATTTCTCACTCTGCGCATGCTATGTAAGATCTTCAAGTGGCTACCCCTACACACGAGATGCACTGTGACACAAGCCCTCCTCACCAGCTGACTTGACTATGGCAATACCCTCTATGTAGTAACCGCCGCACACCTTCTACCAACTTCAGACCATACAGAACGCCGCAGCCAGACTCATCCTCGTCCTTCCCTGATGAATCCACAAAACACCCCACCTCAGGAAATTCCACTGTCTCAATACAGAAGAGATGCCAGTTCAAGCTGCTAACCCACGCACACAAGGCTTTACACAACCAAGGACCTGCCTACATTAACCACCGACTGACCTTTAACCACCCATCCATAAGACTACGCTCCTCGTTCCTTTTACTTGCCCATATGCCCCCAATCTACCGAAGCTGAAGTGGAGGACACTTCTTCTCCCACATCGCAGCAAAGACCTGGATCAGCCTCCCCACGCACCTCTGGACCATCACCTCACTTCAAGAATTCTGAATAGCCCTCAAGACCTGGCTGTTCGAATAACCCTCCGGAGGCCTACAAGTGCCTGGATACCCTATCGGGTGATTAGCCACACTTTATAAACCTTGATTGGTAATACAGATTACCAGTAAGTAACAAAGGCATTTCTGTGTTTCCATTATCCATCTCTTCCATACCCTTTGCCATATTCCTCCCTGTTTCTACTCTGCCTTTCTACTGCTTCCTTTGTATTCTTTTGGTCCATTTTTTCATCTTCCACTGGCCGCCGGGTGAGGAGCTCCGGCCGGGAGCTCCTCCGACTGGGAACCTGACTCTGGCACTTGCCCCGGGTCCCTCTCCCTCTCCTACCTCCTAATCCACGGTGGATCTTGTGCCTGCACTCCGGTGCCTTCCTTTCCCCCTGGAGTTCTCCGGCTGGCCTGCTATAGCCTCCGAGGGAGCGACCACAGAGCCTTTGCCATCATGGCTGCTGGCTCGGCGGTGAAGCCTCACTGCTGCGGAGTTTGAGCGGGCAGCTCTACCCCCTCTGATGGCCAGCCTCTGCCAGGATTTTTCCTCTTGTTCCTCTTGTTCCGCGCTTTCTGGGTGCCATTGAGTTTGACGGGCCGATGGGGAATGCAGTAATGAGGACCCCGATGGCGAGATCCGATGGCCTAATATGGCAGAAGGGGTCATTCAAAAAATGGAGGGATCTATTGGCTTGTCCGAGCCCCTGATTGTTCCGCCGAGCACTGCATTTGCGAGTTCATGGCACACTCGATGAGGTACTTTCATCTTTTTCTCATCTTTTTGGGGACTTTGGCGGTGCGTGTTTGGTGAATGCTGCCTGATTGTAAAATGGCAGCCACACGCATTACGCGGAGCTTCTTTTACCGGCCTCGCACTTCGATAGTATGCCAGTGAAGTGGTGACCAAGCGAAAAACTGTTGGTTGCGGTTGAGGATTAATTATATCAATGGGGTTTGCTGCGGACTCGTGATGACCCCCAACGGAGCTGTGCCTGACCCTAAAATGGCGGCCAATTTAGATGAAGCAATCCGCTTTAGCTACTCGATCTTTAGCATCTTTGTAAGAGCGTGAGTATTGAGGGGAGCATCGCCTTCATTTCCTGAAGTGTGCTCATTGTGCATACTGCATAGCTGATTTGGCTCCTACATCGGTTTCTTGTCCTCACGCTGAGCTTATATGGGGCCAGTTCAAGGGCCTCCCCCCGCCCCCCCTCCCCCGAAGACTCGACCACTCCTTCTGCTCTCTACGGACCCTGCCCGAATGACCCATGACGCACTTCAGATTTGCAGCCCGAAATCTACCATCTGGACTAAGCCTCCACGCTTTGTCTACTGCGGACCCCTCCAGGATCAAAGATGGCTACTTCAGTGGTCCCTTCCTCCCTGTACTTCTACTCTGGGTCTAAATCTGGACTTCAAACATAACTCGAATCATAGCCTCCATCTGGCCTACCCATCTAGTCACTGAACCTGCAAGCGACCGAGGAGACCTTACTTTTTGGCCGATGCCCGGTGGAGCTACATGATGGCAATAGAGGAGATGGGCCGCAGACTTCCCCTCGGCCTCCACCTACCCAACCGGATTTTGGGCAGACTTTCCCCCGTCTCCCTGTCGTTCTCTCCCTCGTACCTCTTGACCCTGCCTTTTTCCCTCTTCACTCCTCTTACCCTGTTCGCTTTGCTCTTTTAATAGTTTTCCCACAGAGACCTAGCGTTCTGGCCCTTGCTCAGTGGAGCTACTTGATAGCCAGAGAGGAGATGGGCTTTGGACTTCCCCCTCTGCCGTCACCTACCCAGCTGGTCTTCGGGCAGATATTTCTTTGTCTTGTCTCCCTGTCCTACCTTCCCCTACCCCACCTTCCCTGCCCCCTTACCCCTCCTCACATCCATGCTCTTGAAATGTCTTTCTAGCAACTGATGTTACCCGAATCTAATGTACTGTGTAATTTTGTGTAACCTTATGTAAGCGCTCTGATACCTTCGGGTCTAGCCTGCGCTATATAAAACCCTTTAAATAAGTTAATAAATAAAACTCTCAAGTTCTATCTCTCCTTTATACCTTCATCCTCTTATCACTATGGCCCTCCTACCTGGGCTCTTCTTGCTATCACTTCAACTCACCTTCTTCCCTTCTTGCTATACTTCTTTTCTCCTTATTCACTGCAGTACTTATTTTTGCTTTCTACTCCATCCCCTCATCCCCCCTTCTTCCCCTCTTTACTTTATAAACAACTGTCCTTTCTTTTTAAAGAGCACCGTGTACACAGCCTCTTAATGCTTGGCTGCGTCTCTGTTTTCCTGGGGACTGGGTGTCGCACTGACCGACAGTTTTCCTAACACCTCAAAGAGGAGTCAACAGAGCAAGGCCCAAGAAAATGGTGAATCAAACATTCTGAACGGGACGGGGGATCTGAAATTACAGCCGGTGCAAAGCCCACTAGGCTTCCTTCTTGGCCTCTGAACCCCAGTGCCAGTGCAATGGCTGCATTACTGATAACTACACCCCTGCATGCCATCCAGTAAAATGACTCCATCCTCATATTCCTATGGATGCAGATATAGAGGGTGTTCTAGGACCAGATGTCGAGAAAGAGGAGAGTGACATAACACTCACGTTGGGGAAAGCTCACGAGCAGGAGTATGACGTGAGATCCTATTTGATGAATATACCCCATTAATGACCACTTTTAAGAACCATATTGTAGAGCAACAATATGGGCTGGGTTTGCAAGTGCACTCCCTATTTTTCAAGGACTCTGCTGGCATCATAACAAAATGACCTTAAATAAATCAATGTACTGATTTTTTAAGGGTGGATTAGGGATGGGAGTACATTAATTATAGTGCAGCGCACGCTTCCGTTTTCACCCTTCCTCTCCTTACACCAGGTACAGAAGTATTTGGTTGAAGAGTCGTCTGATTCACATTGTAATTGTATTTGCATTTATATAGCGCTTACTACCGCCTGACAAGGCGTTGAAGCGCTTTTCTGCGAATAGAACGCTACTCCAGAACCCAAAAAGGATTAGGGATGAATTACTATAGGGAAATGTGAATTTGAGCGGTGTACATGTGAGTCTCTTACTTGGTTTGAAAAGGTTAATGGAGGGATAGAAGTGGGAAGGGTCTAATAAATGTTTATTTAGAGATCTTACCAGTAGGAGGAGGTTTGGAATGATTAAAGGAGAGATGGAAGGGGGAAGAGTCTCTAGAAGTGGATTAGGGAGAAAGATGAGGTAACGGATGAGTCTAGGAGGAATGCATGAGGGAAGGGTTTAGAAAGGCTTGTTTGAGAGATCTGAGTAGTAAATAGAGGTTTGAGATAATGCAAGGTGGGATAGAGGAGGCAAGAGCTTAGAAAGGGTTATTTGGGGTCATAGTATTAGAATGGGGTTTGGGATGAGTCAGAGGATAAAGTAAGAGATGTATACGGTGTGATATAGTTCAGTTCAGAGAAGTCTTTATTCGATATTTCATCATAAAAGACATGCTACACAGCGTACACGACCAATAATGTATCAAAATTACAGATAAAAAGAATCAAGTAAAAAGTTGTGAGCAATATGTTAAGACAATAAGTTAATATACAGTTAAGAACAAGCTAAGAATAGAATTAAATCACAAACATCAAGACTTCATTAGACAATAAAAAAAAGACAGTTATAAAACCAGTCCAATAAAAAGACTATTACATTCATTGGCACAACAAACTAGAATTCCAGCTAGCAATTTACACAGCAGTCAAAAGAGATTTAATTAACCTTGCCCGTAGGATCCATGCCCAGCCCAAGAATTTTGCAACCCCAATTACAACCAGTGAAGATGTATTTGTTTTTAAAATTCTACTGGCTGTCTTAGCTGAGCGTGTGCCCAGTATTTTACATACTGGGCGTAACCACTTATGTCTCAGTGCGTGGTACAGAGGGCAGACAAAAAGAAAGTGCTCTACTGTTTCACCCAGCTCTAGACATAGAGGGCAATGACCTGACCCATCGTGGCCCCAGGACCTGGTTAGGCCCCTAAGCGGAAGTGACCCTACTCTAAATTGATGGAATAACTTGCGGTCCATAGGTTTAGTAATGATATCCCAATAGTTTTCCAACTGACTGACGTCCTTCACTACCACAAAGGACGCCGTGAGTGATCCATCTATCATATGGAATGTCTATTACAAACAACCCTCTCCCAATATATGCCTCTCAACACTTTTTTGTGGGAAAAGTAGCTTTGTCTGGGTTAGACCACAAGTCCCCCAGCCCCATATCATGCAGGGCAATACTTAGGTCTCTCAACCAGCCTATCTTATGAGAGCCCTGAAGATTCTTAACTTCCAGACACGCTTTCGCATAAAGTGAGAGTTCTGGCGTAGTCCACAAGCGCCGCCAGAACGCTATGGGTCTGTATCTAGCTATATCCTCCACTGGTTGACACCCTAAATCATAAAGAAGGGGTATGCGTGGTGTGGATTGTGGTAATCCTACTGCCGCCCTGAGAAATTTATTTTGGGCCACTTTTAAGGGGTCTAAATTACTAAGGCCTCATAGCTCCGCACCATACAAAACTGAAGGTAGTATTTTGGATCCATAGATCTTCATAAGTGGAGATATAGGCCTTGTATATGAGCTTCTGTGTTCTTTTAGTAGAGCTCCACCAATTTGGGCATGTTTTAAGGCTAGAAGATCAATCTGCGGGGCCAAACTAAGGTTCTCACTGAAAGTTACGCCGAGGTATGTAAATAGGGAGGTCTGTTCAAGGGTGGTTCCACCCATTGTTACCCTGGCTGATACTGACTTCTTCCCTCGTAAAACCATAAACTTGGTTTTGGATACATTTACCTCTAACTCATGTTCACGGCAAAACAATTCAAACCTAGACAGGGCCAACTGTAGGCCCTGTCTCGTTTTTGATATTAACAGCGTATCGTCCGCGAACATGAGCAGAGGCATTTTAATCCCTGCCAGGGTTAGGGCGTCTGTAGGGTAGTTAGAGAAGTAATCTGTGACCCCATTAATAAATAGCGAAAAAAGGGTAGGGGCCAATACACACCCTTGTCTTACACCTTTTGCTACTGCAAATCTATCCGTCACCTCTCCAGGTTTACCCCAGCATACTTGTGCGAATGTATGGGCGTGGAGATTTATCAAAAGCCTCACCAGTTCAACTGGCATCCCTAGTTTTAGTAGACATTCCCACAGCTTTGCCCTGGGGACGAGGTCGAAAGCAGACCTAAGGTCCACAAAGGCCGCATATAGTTTGCCCCCCCCAATAAACACTGACTTCCAATAAAGCAACACAAACCTGAATGCTTGGTCTATGGTGCCTACATGGCTGCGAAAACCCGCCTGTAGTGGTGTTAGAATATCATGTTCAGTAATCCATAACTGAATACGTCCCAAAACTAGGCGGGCAGTTATTTTTTGCACCGCATCTATTAGGCTGATCGGCCGATAATTGGACGGGACAGAACGATCACCCTTTTTGTAAATTGGTAAAATTTCTGCCCCGAACCAAGAGTCGGGGACCTGCGCACCAGATGCTAGGGCATTAGCCAGGATAGTAATATAAGGCACCCAAAGGTCCTGTTCCTGCAGAAAAAGATCAGCAGGAATGCAGTCAGGGCCTGGAGCTTTCCCACTCGGAATGGATTTCATAATATTCTTAACTTCAGAGTGGGTAAATATAAGCGGGTCATCCGAGTTTGGGGGGGTGGAACAATCATATCATCATTATTCTTCCTAAACTGATTTTCAAAAAAGGTTACCCATTGCTGTTGGTCCACAGATGTAGAACTAGGTCGATCATCTTGGCATTTACCCCATTTAAGGAGATGCCAGAAATGATGTGATATAGGTTAGTGCAATGGAGAGGCTGATTGGTTTTTCTTAACAGTAGGAGAAAAGTAATACATCTATACTACTATTATAAAGTGAGAACTGGAAACCTTTGAGGCGGGTAAACTCGGGAACCACAACGCCAATCCAAACACCCAATACATCATTGGAATTGTCAGGGTAAACAGATGGACATAGGCTATATATATATAAAAAAATATGTTATAAGGGCAAAGTAACTTTTTGGGAAAAGTAGTCCCTTCAAAGAAGCGCCAGCTAACGACGTGCGAGCTGACATCACGGGTCGGCGGCCAGGAGCGAGGGGAGGAGCGGCCAGGACCGCGGAAGCCGGAAGCAACACCCTGCGAGGGCCGGAGCGATCACGCCATGCTCAGCGGGGGCCCGTCGAGAGTTGGCAGAAATGTAAGTAAGAATCTGTTGACATGGAAAAGAGAGGAAATAATGTTGCGCAAATAGCAATGCAGCCCCAGAGAGGAACAGGAAGCGCGCTGCCTTTCCTTCTTCTGTCTTGGTGGGTGACTGTCGAGAACCTATTTTGCCTGTTATGATACTCGCCTCAGCAGAAGGAAAACTAAAAGTCTCGCGTGTCGAGTGAGGCCTGCCATGATGCGATCGATGCTGCCCCGAGGCGAGCTGCAGGCGATGTTCCAGCGTGCCCACAACACATGGGCAGAGGAGGTGAAAGCAGGAAGTGAGCCGGCCACTGACTTCTTTAAATAGAAGGTAAAACAGCACTAGCTATGCATTCTTCCATGCCATAACCTGTCGGCTGCCCGACACCCTGCGAGGTCCAATTCACATGGGGTAAGAGTGGCCAGCAGCGCGGGGAGGAGCGTCGACATCGACATGCCCAGGGGAGCGTGATGCTGGTGAGTGCCTTTCACCGAGCAAAGCCTACCCGGACAACGTCGGGACGGGCTGCTAGTGTATAGATAAATAAGTACATGGATGGTATATATGTATAAGGAAGGTAATATATCAATTTATTGTTTTAAAGACCTTTATTATCATACTCACATTTTACACAGCTTCTGGAGCCTACAACCCGAAGGCCGGCAGCACAGGTATTCAAACCATTCGTCAATGTTAACACATCCATTGTGCCAACAACTTACACGGTCCGGCGGCGATCAAATACTGATCTAATATATAACCATCATTTGTGAGAGAACACCCACGATTGCTGAGCAGCAGTTCTCTGAAAGGTCACCATACACAAACAACAAACCCCATACCCCAGCCCGCCTGCTAAACACCTCACTGCAAGTATAACACTACCGTATCTACACACCTAGTCCTCTCTACGGTCACTCACCCTATTGTCAATCACCTACAGTCGTGTCCTTCCCCATACACCCAGCCCCCAAACAGTCATCCATGGTCCACAACCCCACATCATACACTACCACATACATCCGTCCACCAAATACCTCCGTTTGAATCAATATCCTCACGATTCCGTACCACCTTGCTCCAACCATGATTTAAAGGGTCCCCAAATATCCACAGGCCGCGACCTGCTTAGCATAAGGACCCAATAGTTAGTTAATTGGTCTCTGCAGTATACTGCCGACCGTGTCCAGCCCGCCACCGTAGGGGGAGCAGCTTTTTTCCAATGCAACGCTATCTGACGCTTAGCCAGCAGCAGCAATTAGGCGGTTAGCTTTCGCGAGCCACGTGGTATCTCCATAACAAAACCCAGCAGTGCCATTAGCGGGTTCGAGCATAGTTCCGCCCCAACAATTCGCCCTATGTGTCCCATAACTTCCTCCCAATATAGCCACCTGCCTACACTCCCAAGTCAAATGAAAGAAATCTGCCTCACTGGCCCCGCATCACCAACAGTTCGCATCAGTCTGAAGGCCCATACGACAGAGCTGCTTGGGCGTCCGATATGTTCTATGCAGGTAATTGAAATGTATGATCCCCAACCTATAATTAGGAGATAGATTCTCTAGCTGTGCACAGCAAAATGTCCACTGTTTATCAGTAATTACCACGCTTGCTTCCCTTTCCCACTCAGCTTTGGACGTACTCAACAGTATAGGAGAATGTTCCTGCGTGATGCTATAAATACGAGTAATCAGTTTACGGGGGAGCCTTTAGAAAGCAAGTCCTCCAGCGCCATTAGCGGGGGGGGGGGGAGCCCTCGGGAACCCAGCGTAACGAGCCTTGCATGCCGCTCTCAGCTGGTAAAAAAGCAACATATCAGATGCCGTAGGCACCTCCGGTGCACTCAGCTGCTGCAGTGTCAAAAATTTGTCGGCTGGGTATAGATCCCCAGCCACCTTCAACCCATGTTTACACGCCCGCTCCGTCACTGCTTTGTCCGTCAGCGGCCCTATCAGTGGATTACCTCCCAACGGCATCGACGGCGCAATGAGTTCCGCGATTCCTGCCCTTTTAGCTATTTGCAGCCCATCTCGTCGCCTCGACTGTATTTATTTCCGACGAGGATCTCTTCTATGGGTAGTACACAGTCGTATTGAGAGGTGCTGAGGCGGCAATATCAATCGACACTTGCGGCTGGTATGGAATTGGATGTTGCCAGAAGTGTAAAAACTGAGCTTGCGCACTAAACGCATAGAGTTCAAAATCAGGAGCTGCCAGGCCACCTTGGCTAAAAGGAAGAGTCAATAGTTTCCACGACACCCTAGGTTGTTTTCCTGCCCAGACCAGGTCCAAGAACGCTGTCCTCAGTCGTGCAAAAAAATGCTTATTAAGGGGCATAGGAATGTTCACAAATAAATAAAGCAATTTAGGCAGAATTATCATTTTACCTAAAGCTATACGTCCCGTTAGGGAAAGAGGCAATTTCCACCATCTCTGCACCTTAGCCTCCACCCAGTCTACCACTCTGCCATAGTTTTCTAGCCAAAGCCATCGATCTGCTGAACCATACACCCAAATACTTAACACTGTCATCCGTCCAGGCTATTGGGAATTCTGTGTCACACCTCGCAGTACCGTCAGTTAGCGGCCTCATCATTGATTTGGTTCAATTGACCTGTATACCTGTTAGGCCTCCATACTTGATAAATTCCCACATGATCAGGTCACAATTTTCCGCCGGGTTAGTCATGTAAATTGTCATATCATCTGCGTACATCGAGACTAGCGGTACTCTAGAGGTGAAGCCAATGCTTCGATGAGTGTGATGCTGTCTCAGGGGTTCCGTAGCAATAGCAAATAGGAGCAGCGACAAGGGGCAGCCCTGCCTCGTGCCCCTCGTTATGTCAAACAGCCCCGATATCTGTCCATTCACCTTCACTCTCGCCGTAGGGTTCGTATATAGGACCCTAATCTGTTGAACAAACAGTGGACTAAAGCCCATAGGGGTGAACAACGCAAATAGGAACTTCCACTCAAGGGAATCGAATACCTTAGTGGCATCCGGAAGAGCTGCCACTGCCTGTACACCTGGGTCCAAATAATGAAGGGGACCAAAGAGCACTCTGAGGTTATGCGACGTCGCAGGACCCGGGACAAACCCCGATTGATCAGATAGGGCTATCTGCAGGAGCATGGGCTTCAGTCGCTGCGGCAATAGTTTAGCATGTATTCTCGTGTCCTGGTTACTTGAGGAAAGGGGGAGGTAGGAGTAGGGGCTCGAAGGGTCTTTGTCCGGCTTTAGAATAGTTATTATCATGGCCTCCCTAAGTGTAGGCGGCAGCGTACCCGTGTCCATGGCCTCTGAGTACACGTGATGCAATCTGGGAGCTACTATGTTTATGTATTCTTTGTAAAATGCAGCCGTTAGGCCATCTGGGCCTGGGGCCTTATCAGATGGCATGCCCGCAATTACACCTCTCACATCCTCCACAGTGACAGGCAAAGCCATGTATTGCCTCACGCCATCATTGAACTAAGCCAACGCAATGGTGTCAAAATAGTCTTCAATATCTGCCCCGCTGGGGTCCGTGCGTGACGTATAAAGCAATCTGTAATATTCCGTCATTGTGCTAAGGATGGACTGAGGCTCACGCACCATCTCACCATCCCTACCTTGCAATTCCATGATATACTCTGTCCCCCTTGCCGTGCACGTATCAGTGACGCTAGTTTCTTATCTGCTCTGTCACCCTCGCCATATCTCCTAGCTTGCACATATTTGTTAAGGTACGCCGTTTCCCTCTCCGCTTCTTCTTGGAATACTGTTAGTTTGGCTCTAATTTCAGCCTGGGTGGAAGGGGAAGGGCTTTCCCTATTATTCTGCTCTAGTCTAGCAATGTCCCCCTCTAGGCTACTCAGTGTATCCCTTATGGACCTCAGCACCCCTGTCTTAAGCGCCATGCAACTACCACGCGTCACCACTTTGAAGGCCTCCCACAGGACACCCGGTGAGTCCACAGTTCCCTCATTCAGCTAAAAATATTCAGTCAATTTTCCCCTCAGCTCTTCCCTGAATACTTGGTCTAGCAACGCTCTCGAAGGAAACCTCCAGCTAAAGGGTTGTACATATTGCGGTGGAATTGCCAACTGCACTCGCACAGGCACATGATCAGAAAATGACCTCGGCAAATGTTCCGCCGCCGTCACCCGTGGGTGCATATCCCTGGACAGCAGCCAGTAATCTATCCTAGACCAGGCATTTTTATGCGCAGACATACACGTGCCCTCCCTTTTCTCTGAATGTAAAGCCCTTCAAGTATCCACCAGACACTCTTCGACCAGTAAATCTCTCAAAGTTGTCGCTGCACTAGGGTGATGCTCAAGAGCCACTCCCCGTCTGTCAGCTGTAGGGGACAGTACGACATTAAAGTCACCCCCCCAAATATCGCCACTCTTCCAAAGGATTGAATTTTGTGCCACACATCCTGAAAAAAACTTGGGCTGTCCACGTTCGGTCCATACACATTCACAATCAGCACGGGGGTATCACACAGCACACCCAACAGCAAAGAATATCTGCCCTCCTTATCTAGAAGTGATGTATGCGTTTTCCAATGTAGACTCCTGCGTATAAGAATAGCAACCTCTCTGGCATAGTTGGAAAATGGCGCTTCAACTCTCTCTCCCCATCGGTGATGTTTAAGCATGTTGGTGTCAGCAGAGGCTAAGTGCGTCTCCCGCAATAGGCAAATATCTACCTCACGGCGCATCAGGTAGGAGTGGATTAACCTCGCCTTCCTTCGATCATTCAAGTCTCTGATATTCTAGGAAAAGCAAGTGACTACCTTCACAGGGACCCCCATTTTGAACTAGGCACAAACACAATCTGCCCCACCATCCCAATCCACCAAAATTGCAGACACAAATTTGCATGGGCATACTCTTCCATAGGGCACATATATACACATCCACGAGGGCCAGAACGTGGCATCACGGACAGTCTATGACGTTGAATCAAAGTAATTTGTAGGTGTAGCAGGCCACTACAATAAGCAAACATCTTGAACCCCCCACCCGCTCCAACCCCCCAACTTGGTTGTGCATGACCCCCTACCCCAACAGACTCTCTGAGACTCTCAACTGCGCATTCCCAACCCCTCCACCCACCCAACCCCCCAAACAGGTTGTGTTATCCCTCCCCCATCCCCCGCAAACATACACCCCAATAAAACAATGTCCAGACAATGGGAATCATTCCAAGGGGTACGCAGGGTGTCCACCACACTACCCCGTACTTGTGACAGGGTGGCCGAGCTGCCTATGCCACACCGTCCTCTCCAGGACCCACCTGCTCTTGGAGCGAGCTATTGAACACTATGTGTCAGCCAAGCGCTGTAGTATACAAAGATTATCTACAGGTGGACATAAAAACAAATCCCATTAGTACCGAAGTGAGCATAGCAAAAAGGGGTCTCGCCTGCATTATACAGTCTTTCCACCATAACGCAGAAATTTATACAAGTCATTCAACATCACTTAGCCTTTCAGTCGACTCCTACTCCTCCGGTGTCTACTGCTGTCTCTGGTCTTTTGCCAATTGCCTGGCATAGTTCAGTGCCGCCTTAGCATCCACAAAGAAAGTAGGCCTGCCAGGGCCCTGCACTCGCAATTTAGCCGGGTATATCAGAGCATTGTTGGTCCCAGTTTGCTGAAAAATCTTTTTGGCCGGTATGAATTCCCTCCAGGCAGCTTGTACCTGCAGGGTGAAATCCGGATACAGCGCTATGTTATTTCCGCGGTATTGTATCTTGTCTTTTTCCCTGGCAAGGCGTAGGATCGCGTCCCGATCCCTATAGTTTAGCACTCTGGCCAATATCGGTCTAGGCGGAGCGCCCGGCTTGGGCCTAGAACCCAGGGATCTGTGAGCTCTTTCAATCATGAACATAGAAGACAATCCATCGCCGAAAAGGTCCTTCATCATAGTCTCAATGTATCGTTCCATATTGGGTATGTCCGTCGATTCAGCAACACCTGTAATGCGTACGTTATTACGTCGCGATCTCGCTTCCAAATCCTCATTCTTCTGCTGGATCAGAGCTAGTACTTTATCCATGCCTTTCACTTTCTTTTCAATATCAGTTTGCCCTTCCTCCGTCTCAGTGACACGTGTTTCCAACACACTTACTCTACCTTTCTGCTTATCCATCCGCTGTGTAATGCTGTCCATTCGTGCCGCCAAACTGTCCATTTTGGAATCAATACCCTGCAGGCTCGTCTTCATCTCTTGAAACATTGACCTAATATCAGCCGCTGGCAGTTCACTCGCGCCGTCGTCTGCCACCTCCAGCAGCCGTCTGTGCGATTAGCCTGCACGTTGTGTCCAAATATCCACAATGCCACCAGATAACCACTCGACCCGCTTCACTATCTGGCAGCCTCTTTGCACGTGTCAATGATCCAGCGGCCTATAGGAAATATGTCATAAGCTACGCTACCTAACTCCACAATATTCACTATTAATCATAAATCAATCACAAGGCCCATAATCTAACATGACATATTTTGACCAACTGAATCATGTGACCTAATTAACCTATTCACAATTTATATACATTTATATACAACCGCGGTAAATGAATTTCATCACACTTTACAAATCCTACAAATAATTAAGCCACTGTGGCGATTAGATCTTGCTAATGGTAACCTAAACTCATGAAATAACAAGGCCAGCTTGTTTTTCCAAAGTAAATTATTTATTAACTATTTGTTTAGAAAATACATTTGCACACACTTGCACAATAATAGTGCCCCTCACCGCGTTTTGAGCGGATTGGTGATCTCTTGGCTAGCGTTTTTGGCGCGTGGCGGCCATCTTGGGGTGGCTAGTGGCGAGTGTGCCATTGGTTGAGCGCTCTAGCGCTTTTTTCTTCCTCAGCTGTGCCCTACTTAAGGAGAGCACTCTTTGTAGCTCGCCCTCGGACAAGGTAACAGCATGCGCGTTCTGCTGCGGTAATGTAGGCTGCAGCGCTGTCATTTTTAAAATTTACAGTTTTTTCTATTTTATTTGCATTTCATTTGTATTTTGCCCTGATTTTAATTATCTATATAGCGCCCACACACTTGCACAATAATAGTGCCCCTCACCGCGTTTTGAGCGGATTGGTGATCTCTTGGCTAGCGTTTTTGGCGCGTGGCGGCCATCTTGGGGTGGCTAGTGGCGAGTGTGCCATTGGTTGAGCGCTCTAGCGCTTTTTTCTTCCTCAGCTGTGCCCTACTTAATGCTCGCGTGACCAGCGCAGCGGTGACGCGCAGCGGTAGCGCCTGATCGGCGCCTGAGTCGTGCCAGAGTCCTGACCGTCTGCGCCCGTCAGCGTTCCGGAGGCTTCCGAGGCGACGGGTAGGACTGGCCTTTTGTGTGCACTGTGTTTGAACAGCGGTGCATTATGCTCCATTACTCGAGCTTGGAGCTCCGCTCCTGGCAACAGACTTTTGGTTCCTGTCGTACGGTATTTCCCGCACGCCACAGGGGTAAGAGGTGTTGCCCTGAGTGTGGTTGGCGCCCTCAGAAACATCTGGCCGGCGCTCTGCAGAAGGCGGCAGTTAGTGTTAAACATACATGCCTACTGCTTAATACTCGATCTCTCGGCCGGCATGCTCTGGATATTTTTGACCTGCTGGAGTCAGAGAAACCATTGTTTCTGATGCTCACCGAGACATGGCTCGGCGAGTCATCCAACCCAGATATTGCCACAGCTATCCGGCCTGATTACAATATCGTCAGGCAGGATAGACTGAAGGGGCGCGGAGGTGGGGTGGCATTGATAGTAAACAAAAGTGCCACTTGCATCATCATTCCCTCTGATGCGATTAAGGATTGTGAATCCCTCGCTTTTTCCATTGTCCTTTCACCACACCAATCTGTGAAAGGCCTCCTGGTTTATCGACCCCCAGGGCCCACGGGCTCCTTTTTTGAAGAGCTCCAGTCGGTAACCTCATCGTTGTTACTTACGTCAGAGCATTGCATTGTCGCCGGGGATTTTAACGTCCATATGGACGTTGAAACAGATGCCGACGCAATTAAAATGCTGGATGTTACAGCCCCTCTGGGCCTGGTGCCTTATCATGTCGGGCCGACTCACGAGAAAGGACACACCTTGGACCTGACTTTCTCTACGACCCCTATAGAGATGCTTGCTCCTATTCAGGTGCTTTGGTCTGATCATAGGTTGGTTAAATTTTTTCTTTTGGAAGTCAGGAAGCCCTCCGGTGCCCCCCGGAAAGCCTCCCAGGGATTTAGGGGATTTCACCGGGTCACTCCGGAACTACTCGCACAGTCGTGCGCGGACCACCCCTATGCTCCGATGGGGGATTTAGATGAGGATGTGGGGCGTTTTCAGACCTGGCTCTCAGAAAGGTTAAATGATCTTGCCCCTCTGAGGCCTTCGCGCCAACCTGATAAAGGTGCATCCGCCCCATGGTTTACGGAAGCGTTGGCGGCTTCACGTCGACAATGCAAGGTAGCGGAAAGAGCATGGCGCGCGAAATACGACCCTTCAGCGAAGCTTGCTTACAGGTCCTTGGCGAAAGCTTACCATCGAGACATCCTTTCTGCGAAGAAGGCTTACTTCGCGAGAAAAATCGAAGCTGCCTCCAATTCCTGTAAGGAGCTTTTTGCTATTGTGCGAGAGTTTACGACTTCACGGAGTGCACCGACGCAGACCCCCCCTCCTGCCCCTTGGGTCAGAGCGATCGCGGATTTTTTCACCTCTAAGATCCAATCGATCCAAGACTCTTTCCCTGTGCAGGGACCCGTGGCGCCCTGTTGGGTGGAGAATGTTGCTGCCACCTCGCCTAGTGCAGGTGTGGCTTTGTCAACTTTTCCTCCCCTTTCTATGACCGCCTCATTCGATCTGATGGCTTGTCTCAAATCTGGTTCTCCCCGGGACGCCTGCCCTGCCAAGTTTTTGGCAAAAATGGCAGCTATCATTAATCCATATGTGAACCCTCTGTTGAATTGTTCTCTTGTACAGGGTGTGGTTCCCCAGTCCTGGAAGCAGGCAATGATTATCCCCCTGCTCAAAAAACCCGGTTTGGATGCGGAGGTGTTGGCAAATTACAGGCCTATCTCACTCTTGCCTGCTTTCGCGAAGATCATTGAAAAGCATGTGCACAGGGTGCTGGCCGACTATCTGGAGTCCCATGGTCTACTGCACCCCACTCAATCGGGTTTCCGCACCAATCTTAGCACCGAGACTGCTCTCCTGGAGATTTCGGAGGCGATTAAGGAGGTGCTGGACTCGGGTGGCAGGGCGATGCTGGTGTTGTTAGATCTGTCGGCGGCCTTTGACACCGTCCCCCATGAGGGCCTCCTTGCAAGACTCTCAGAGATTGGTCTCAGGGGGACGGTGCTCCAGTGGTTTCGATCATTCCTGGCAGGCCGTCGACAAACGGTCTGGGCCTCCGCCTGCTCCGCCGAGATGTCGCCATTGGGTGTCGGAGTTCCCCAGGGCTCAGTATTGAGCCCAACTCTATTTAACATCTTCATGACCCCTCTGGCGGCTCTGGCGGAGTCTTTCGGGGCTCAGATCGTTTCCTACGCTGATGACACCCAGCTCCTCTTCACCTGCGAGAGGGGTGCGGATTTCGATGGAGGTAGGATCCAGGGTTGCCTTGAGGCTGTATTTCAGTGGTTTCAACATCACAGCCTCAAGTGCAACTCGGATAAATCTGAGGTCCTCTTTTTCGGGTGCAGTTCGGATTCGGACTGGAAAGTGTGGTGGCCTGAGAACATGTTTCCACCAGCAAGTTCGTCCCAGGTGGCGAAAAACCTTGGGATTAAGATTGACAACGGCCTCACACTGCGCTCACAGATAATTGGTCTCACGGGCACCTGTTTCGGCTTGCTCCGGATGTTGCGTAAGTTCCTCCCTTTGTTATCGCAGGAACACAGGAAGACCACCGTGCAGGCGATAATTGGCTCGAGAATTGACTATGCCAACGCTCTCTATCTCGGCCTGCCGGAATATCTGCTTCAACGGTTACAGGTGGTCCAGAACTCAGCAGCTCGGGCCATCTTTGGACTATCTCGCCGTACTAGAGCCTCGGGTCTCCTGGAGGCACTGCACTGGCTTCCTGTCCGGAAGCGGATAATTTTTAAGACCCTGACTCTGGCGCACAAAGCCCTGCACGCCTCCGGTGCGAAATATCTCCAAAAAAGACTGACCTTCTACCATCCAGTCAGGTCGCTGAGGTCAGAATCCTTGTCTCTTGTTGTAGTGCCTCGTGTGAAGAGGGCACGCATCGGTGGCCGCTCTTTTAGACTACTGGCGCCCCAGTTATGGAATAAGCTGCCAATTGCCCTGCGCAGTATTCCAAACTTGCTGGCCTTCAGGAAGGGGCTCAAAACTTGGCTTTTCACCTCTTAGTTTTTCTCTGAGCTTCGTTGGTCTCCTTTCTGTTTTTATCGGTTTTCCTCTTGTTGTGTTGTAGATAGCTTGCAAAACAAAGCGCCGGGACACTCTTTGAGTAGCCGTGCGCTATATAAAACCCCAGTATAACATAACATAACATCTTTATTAGAGCATTTTTATTAAAGTATTTGTAAAAAGTAACGATAGTTTTAAGTAAAATTCAGAAGCATAATTCAATTAGAAATTAACAGTTTGGCATTGTTCAAATCCTAAGTCTCTAACTACACTTGCTAATATAGAGTATAAAGAATAAAAAGTCTTTTGGGTCTCTTACGTGCTCCAAGAGAGGTTCGTCTGCACGACACACCCATCCAAAGGTCAGCATAAAGGCAGCGTTCTCTTCCCAGGGGAAGAGTTTTTATACCCTTTCTACGCTAAACTAATCTAAGTAAAAGTATATTTTTCTGCTCAAAACGAGTTCTCATTGGCTGTCAAGTGACAGGCCATCGTGTCATTCCAAAATTTGAACATCAGTTCCGTCACTTTCTTAGAGTCCATTGTTTTTAGCTTTCGAACTGCGAAGCTTCCTCCAGTTTGCAACATTTACTGAAAGAAAATCATAACTTCCTCTGTCTGTCAAACTCCTCTGCCGGTTCCTGGCCTTGGCCTTGCTTGACTAAAGAACAGTCAGCTCATCACGTTTCATTTTACATCACGACAAAATGTTTCAGCAGAAGGAACTTTTCCATGATGGACTCTTGTTTTTCTCCAAGCAGAATTTTGCCAAACACGATTGCACTAGGCCCAGAACCACTTTTTTTTACGAAAACTATTATATAAACAAACACAAAGAGTAATTAATGCAAGAAATACAGTTTGTTCTGTTACCCACCCTCCATTACTAATGATTAACCCATTAGTCTAAATTACCTAGCAAAAAGCAAACAATTAAAGCAGCATTTATATCTACCATTCTTCATTAAGTCCAGCAGGATTCTCCATGCACCTATAAAGAGTATAATGACACCACGTGGACAAAAGCATACATAAAATAGCCACATGCCACTAATTAAACAGCCGCAATTAATCAAGACATGACAATATACAAAATTAATTTATTATTTCCACAAACATGAAGATGCAACATATTGCACGTTTATGAGCACATATGTTAATTTCCCGCGTGTTCTGTGTAAATGCAATTTTAAACTAGGTTGAATTAATACACACATAGCATAGATCATTAGTATTATTAATTCAGTTATGAAAGTATGACTTCACGAGTCGAAATGAATACATTTCTGAAACTCGCTTCATCAACTCCCTCATCTGGTGATTTCCAAATCACCACACCACACCCAAAATTTTGCAAATTGTTTCTAGAATGAATATGATTTGATTTCACTGTTAGTATTTCTAAAGATTTGTTTCAGCTGTGTCTTTGCAACTATCATATTGAGCTCTACGAAATTCCTCCAGCTCTATCTCTCTCTCTTGTTCCTTTCTAATTTTATAAATTCTTCTCTTTTCTTTCATGTACTTCTTTCTCTTGTGTAACATACAACTGACCTTTATCAAAACTATTATAAAAATTATTACAAACAAAGGTGTTAAAATTTTGCCAAGAGGGGGGAGGAGCCTAGCTCGCGACTGAGATGGCCGCGCTTTAGCTCGGCTCCGTTCGCCCGCCTGTGTTTTTCACATTTATCCTGCATTTATCCTGCCCCGGGAAGCCCTCCTTGCTGTGTGGTACTACTACGACGCACTGCAGGCACTTACCACTTGTTCCGGTTGTCCTGGCTGCTGTGGGTCCGGTGCAGTGCCCCCGACCATTCCCGGGACTCGAGAGCGGACTGGCCTGGTTCTTCGTCCCGGCTCCTGGGCCGGATGCAGCCTGCGGGCTTGCCCTTCGGGGCGCGCTGGAGGTGATTGGAGGGCCGCTGTTCGTGTGAGCCGGAGGTTCCTGGCTGAGAGACTCCTGTGTGGCGGCAGCCTTGGATGGTGACGCTGCCCTTCCTTATTGGGGTTCCTCGTGTGTTCAGCTTCCTCCCCCTTTGTTCTCCGGTCCGGCCATTTTGTTCTTTGCCGCCGGACTCGGAAAACGGGACTGGCGACATTGGGGGGCCGGTGAATCCCCTTCTTCTGGTGGCCCCCCTTCCTGTCCGGGGTGTTCTTCTGCCTGTCGGCGGGACTTCATCTGCTTGACTGCCGCCCCGGCGGAGGTTGTTGGCCGCGCGGCCTGTTCGGGCTCTCAAGATGGCGACCAACCCCATTTGTTTGGGCCGGGCCCGGACGAGCACTGGGGGCCCGCCGCAAGGCCCGGGTGTCGGATACTGTGAAGGTTTTCCTGCACTTAAGGGGATTTTGAACATCCTGCTATCCTGGCGGCTCTCGGTGGCCGCGCCACTCCTGGCTCTGGAGACGGTTCCTCACTGCGGGCCTCCCAGGCCCCCACGACCGGATGAGGCATTGATATCGCGGGGTGTGGCTGGTACTCTCCTGGCGGACTCGGCCCCGGCTGCCGCCCCGGAGGTGCGCAACCTGATGGCGCCTTCTCCTCCTGTGCTGCCTCCTCTGCCCTTGGCCCGGGAGCTGGATTTTGTTTTGCCGGACTTTCATGATTCTCCTGGTCCCTCTCAATCACCACTGCCCGATGACGTCTCCTGTGCCGGCCCGGATGGGTCGGTTTTTATGGATATATCCTTGGAACTGTGCCTGCATCGTTTGCTACATTCTGTGCTTTTCCTGGATCTTCCGTGCTTTTCTTCCTGTGACTTTTTTGGACTCCCGTTGGACTCTCCTGCTGCCTGCCTTCTGTTCTTTCTGGCAGGGTCCTCGTTGGATCGGACCCTTACTGCTTTGGATAAAAAGGGTCAGGGCTGATGAAAACTGACTCTTATATGCGGTAGCTCATGAACGGTTTGGAAGATCTCTGTGTCCTGATATGGTTCTGTGTAATTGGTTAGTGTTCCTGGACTTTGGCCTGATACTCTTTGGCTTCCCGAGGACTTGGACCTTTAACCCGGGCGGGTGGATGGGTGCGTTTACTCCTGTCTTTGGCCCTCCCCCGTGTATATGTTTGTATGTCTTTACTTCCTTCTTTCCTTCCCTTCCTTCCCCCCCCCCCTTTTTTTTTTTTTTTGTCTTTTAATTCCAACTTTTCTTGCTCCACTATATTTCGGGTTCTATTTAGGGCGACAGGCACGCTGCGGGGGGGGTAGGCCGTAGCCTTCTGCAGGGGTGCAGGGTGGGCTTAGGGGTGGGTGGGGGGGGTCTGTTTGTGTCGGGGGGTCTTTTTCCCCCCTTATTTTCCCCTTTTTTTGTTCTATGGCTCTTGTGTATTCACTTTTTCGGGACTCTGTCACCTCGTGTCTCCCCCGGGGGTTTTCTGTCCTTCTTCCGGTGCGTGGCTGATTGTGGTTCGCTGCCTATTCTGGTATCGTGTTTCTGTTACATCACATGCCGGTTTTATTGTCCTGTTTTTCCCCCTGGGGGTGCATGGTCTGGCGGGTGTTCCTTTTGTTGTCATTTTCTCCCTCTTTCCCTTCCTCCTTTATGGAGGTCCCCCTTTTCCGTTGGGGTGCGTATTGCATAGTCTTTGTGATGGGGCTTTTTGATCACGTCTTCTTTGTTCGGGTAGGGGCGGAGGTGAGTGAGCGCGATTGACTGTTGCCACTGTCGCTATTTGATGGTCTGATTTTGTTTCTGTCCTTTGCTAGATTTGATTATATGGAGTCATTTTCTTACGTTGTGTTTATAAAATGGCGGCTTGCCGCGGTCCCTCCCTTGTATTCTCATAAACGGCCCGTTATTCCTTTGGTCCCCTCCCCGTGCTAGAAAATTAACCTTTATTATCCTGCTCTTGCTGAACGCTCGATGGTTTTTATTGCTTCACCAGTGCTCCTGATGTTGTATCCTGTGCAGATCTTCTTTTTGTATGCTGGTTATTCGACCATTCTGTTCTGGCCAGCCCGGCGGGTTGTAGGCCAGTATTTGTGAGCTTTCATTGTTCAATAAAGGTTTTAAAAAAAAAAAAAAAAATGTTGCCAAGAAGTGAACCACCAATCTCTTGAAACCAGGTTTTGCTGCCTGAAATCTTTTTGAAAGACGTTCTGAAAAATCATTCTCTTCTAATGGGGCTATTTCCGAATGCATCTCTGTGATGTTCTTAATGTACATTTCAATGTTTTTACTTTCATCTGGGATATATGTACAGCAGTGCTGGACATGCAAAATGCCACAGACTCCTCCCTCTTGTGCTAGGAGTATATCCAAGGCAAGGCGATCTTGCATTACCATTGATCTGATTGCAATGACCTCAGTATCTACTAATTGGAAGCTACCAGCTGTATTAGTTGATAACCTGTCAACTATTGTGGACAATTTTCTGATTCTACCTGCATTCAAGGTAATACCTACTAAAGGTATCACTGCTTCAAAAATGTCTCCTAAAATCTCTGAGAAACTTTCTCTTTTGTATCTGTTCACATGATTATTGATTTTAAATGAACCTTCTGCATTTCTGTCAACATGAAAAATCTTTGGGAACACAAGACCAACAAAACACGTCCCATACCAATGATCCGGGAGATTATAATAGGCTTTGTCTCCGCAAACAAAATAAATTCCAGGAAAAATTGGGTCTTTGCCACCTTTGAATCCCCAACCCCCCATGATCTGATAAGTGTCTTCACAATTGCTAGCTCCTACAAAATAATTATCAATAATTATCAAAAAGTGTGTTATCTCTTCTAATGCAAAGCTTTCCACTAATTGGTTTGTCTATGTGAATTGCAACATTATCAAAAGATTTGCCATTAAACTTTTCATCCTCCTTCTGCCAGAATTTGGATTTAGTCTGTTTGACCATCTCATTTCTTTTATAGATTGCCCTTCTCTCTTCTCTCTTCAGTAAGTTCATTAGTAACTAAAAAGAATTCCCTCATCTGTTTAGCTTGTTTGTGTTTATTTAAAGTCTTCTCAACTTTCAGGTTAGCAAAAATCTCATCGTAGTTGGAATAGTAATACTCCAGACCACCAGTTTGATAAAATAAGCTAGCTATCACACTGCAGGTTATGCCATAAGTAAGAGGAAGCATATTGTATGTCACTCCCTCAGAAACAGAAGCAGGTAACTTTACACAGATGTAACAATCTTTGACACCCATAATCTTAACATACTCTCCCAAAAGCCTCAAACGTATTGCTTGAAAAATCACTAACAGACCTATCTTGATGAGCCTCTGGTCTGTGATCAATAACTTTGTTAGCTTTGTTTGTTTCACTATGTTTATCTTGACTAACTGAAGCTTTGCTTGTCATATTGACTTTGTACATCTCCTTATCGATCCCGAAAGGAAAGATGACAGCTAAAACTAACCAGAGCAGAATTAATATGAGCATACATATCAGAGTCATCTTACAGCATTTTTCAAGGATGGAACACTTTGAAGTACTACGCTTCAAAACAAAAGGCATCTTTACTAGCCTTATCACAGGAAAAAGAAAACAACATTTTAAAATATATTTAACATAAACCTAAATTTTTAATCACCCCCCCTTTTTAAATTTTTTTTTGAACCTTTCTAACAGCTTTTCTTCGACCTTGTGTCACAAGTTATTTTCCAGCTAAACACAAATTCTTCAACCTTGTGTCACCTAACACAATTTCTTCAGCCTTATGCCAAAAACAGAAACCTAAATTCTAACAAATTAGTATTTCAATCATTGTCACTATTGTCTTCAACTTCTTCCTGACTGCTACTATTTATCTCAATTACAGGCGGGATAATAATGTAAGCCCACTCAGGAGACTTATATTTTTGGTTTGGCTTTAAAACTCTCTTTGTTTTTCTAGAGATAACTTCTATTTTCTTTCCTTTCTCTACTTTCTCTTCAGGATCCTCTTGACTAGTTATCTCATTCACCTGCTCCTTTGATCTCTTAATTAACCTGACTCTCAGTCCACCGTTTTCACTTGTCCAGGTTTCACCTTTTCTTAGTAACTTTCTTTTGGGTTCAGTCACATTACATTCTGTTTTCCAAGATCTTTTTCTGAATTTTCTTTCTTGAGATTCGTCATCACTTTCATCAATTTCACTATCAAAAATTTCAATTCTTGACTCAGGATCTTCTCTAATCGGCAGCCTCACTCCGTTAGGAACATTACTTTTTCTACCATCACTGGTACTTGGCAATTCGTCTTCCTCCACTTCTTCAATCACCTTCAACTTCCCAGTTCCGGGCTTCTTGTTCCTGTATTCAGAGCTTCTCTTCTGCTTTTCGATACTTTCCTGGTCTTGTTTCTGAACTTGATCAGACTCTTCTGTGTTTTCAACTTCTTTTTCTTTATCTTGATCAGATTCTTTTGTCTCTCCCACTTCTTTGACAGAATCTTTTGCTGATTCTTTTCCTAGCAGATCTTCATCATCTTCAGAATCTACTACAATAATTTCCAAATCTTTTTCAATCAAATCTCCATTTACGAACACATTTTCCAGATGTCGACCTCCCTGTCGATTTTCAGGATCTGGATTTTCTCTAACTTCTTCTTCAGAATCTGAATCAGCTGTTGTATCACTCTCTTCATCCGAGTTCTCAGGTGTAGGTATAGGAATAGTGTGACTGGGATGAATCCACCTTTTTATTCCTCTACACTTTACTGCATTCGTTGTCACTAGTATCACCTGTCTCGGTTTCTGCCACCTCGGCACCAGACAATTTCTTCTTCGGTGAACTTTTGTCCTCACCCAATCTCCAGGTCTCAGATCATGCGTTTGCACTTTTTCTTTTGACTGTACTTCAGTTCCCACCTGATTAGACTGTGACGTGTGGGAAATGCTTCTACCCATCTTGAAAACAAACAGACAATCACCAAAACATATTGTAGCCTGTTGTGTTTGGGCATTTCAATGAAATCCATCTGTAACCTGGTGAAAGGACCACCCTCCCTACCTATGATCCCCGTCCCCACAACCGACTTCCTGTTTGGGTTCATTTGTTGGCAAACTAAACATCTTTGGCAGAATGATTCGGCAATTGTTCTGAACTTGGTATTAAACCATGTTTCCTTGAAAAGCCTAATCATTGAATCTCTTCCAATATGACCTGGGCCATGATACATTCTGGCCATATTAGCAATCATGCAATTTGGTAAAACTACTCTGCCATCTTTGTAAGTCCAAACTCCATCCTGATCTCGCTGTCTACATTCTGCTCTCAACCATGAATTTTTCTCCTCATCATCAGCTTCATCTTGCAAATCTTTAATTTCCTGCCATGTTTCAACTATTGATGTTAGCATTAGTGAATTCAAAACATACTCATTACTTTTCTCCTGATTAAGTGCAAAATTGTTTCTTGCACAATATTTTGCAATTTCATCTGCGTAAGCATTCCCTTTGGTGATGAAATCCTCACCTTTCTTGTGAGCTGCACACTTTACCACAGCAATTTCTTTTGGCATCTGTATGCTATCAATCAATCTTTTGATAAACTTTGATTGGCAAACCTGCTGATGTCATATAGCCTCTCTGAGACCAGAGCTGTCCATAATCATGCACAACTCCATACCCATATTGGCTATCAGTAATTATGGTGACTCTCAAATCTTTTGCTATTTCACAAACACGAATTAAAGCAATCAATTCAGCCACTTGTGCTGAACGAATTCCCTCAAGACATGATGCTTCTTCAAAATCTGCAACTGTACAAACTGAATAAGCTGCTCTCAAAATGCCTCCTTCTGATCTCAGACAAGAACCATCCACAAAATAAACATGATCTGATTCAGGCAATGGTACATCTTTAATGTCCTGCCTTGGCTTGGTACAATATTCCATGACATCCAAGGACTCATGCTCCACATCATTTTCATCACTAATTTCAGTATCAGATAGCAACGTGGAAGGATTTAAATTCACACATCTTGCTATAGACACATTATCTGATCCTAAAATTATTTTCTCATACTTCGTGAGTCTATTGTTTGTCAGGTGCTGCGTTTTACTCCTTGTAAGGAGAATCTCAACTGAATGGGGAACATAGACTTTTACAGGAAATCCCATTATGATTCCTTCACTCTGCTCAAGGCTAATACTAGTTGCAGCAACTGCCTTTAAACAACCTGGTAAGGCTTTTGCAACTGGATCAAGAACTGCTGAGAAGTAAGCAATAGGTTTTCTCATGTTTCCATGTCTCTGTATTAACACAGACAAAGCACATCCTTCTCTTTCGCTACAGTACAGCTCAAAATCTTTCTCGTAATCTGGCATGCCTAGAGCTGGAGCTTCACACAGACTTTTCTTTAGTTTTTCAAAAGCTTCCAACTCAGTTTCAGTAAGGACAATTGGATCCTTTATGTCTGATTTTGTCAGTCTCTGTAGTGGCTTCGCAATTACTGAAAATCCACTGATCCATTGACGACAGTAACCAACCATTCCTAGAAACATTCTGACCTGTCTTTGTGTTTTTGGAGGATGCATTCCCTGAATCATTTTAATTCTCTCAATTGTCACTTGTCTCATTCCCTTTGCAATTCTATGGCCAAGATATTTTACCTCTTGTTTACAAAACTGCAATTTTGCAGGAGACACTTTATGTCCTTCATCTGCCAAATGATTCAATAGAATAATTGTATCCGACACACAGTTGTCTCTTGTTTTTGCTGATATCAACAGATCGTCAATGTATTGGACTAATGTCGATCTGCCAGGTAAATTTAGATCTTCCAATGATTTCTTTAACAGCTCATTAAAGATAGAAGGACTCTCTGTATACCCCATAGGAATTCTACACCATGCGAGGGTCCTACTCTGGAATCTGAAAGCAAAGATTTCCTGACTCTCTGGATGCAATGGACCAGTAAAGAATGCATTGCAAAGATCAATGACAGTATACCATTCTGCATCATGCGGAATTTGGTAAAGAATGACTGCTGGGTTTGGAACAACTGGACAACAAGGAACAACAATTTGGTTAACCTATCTCAAATCCTGAACGATTCTATACGTTCCATTTGGCTTTTTAATCCCCATAGTCGGTGAGTTACAAGGACTGCTCTCAATTTCTTTCAAAACACCTTGCTTAATGAATTTCTCAATCACAGGAATAACACCTTCATTTGTTTCAGTTTTCATTTTGTACTGAGGAATATTTGGAAATTCTATTCCCTGCTTCACTGTAATTTTGACTGAATCTACATGTTTCATCAGACCCATTTCATTTCCTGTTAAATCCCAAATTTCAGCTTTGACTGTTTCTTTCAATTCTTCTAGTAAATTCTCCTTATCAAATACAGCAAATGATTTTGTTTCTTCTGCTTCAACCAATAATATTGTTAATTTGTACAACCCATCTTCCTCCATGGTTTGTAATTCAATTCCTTCCGGTGAGCAATATATTCTGCAATTCATCTTGCACAATATATCTCTCCCCAACAAGTTCACAGGACTGCTGTTGCAAACCACAAACCTGTGTTTGTCTTTAAAATTTCCAAACTCTACTTTCACAGGCTCAGTCAGATCTGTTTTAATTTGTTGATTACTTACACCGACTACTTGGATGGTATCCCCAGAGAGAGGTAGGTTTTCAATTTCCACTGATCTAACAGTAGAACGGGTAGCACCAGTGTCCACAAGAAAAGTGATTTCTACATCATTCACTTTCCCATTCACATATGGACCAGACTGGTCAACCTCAAGAGTGGCTCCAATTACACACTCTTCCCCCTCTCTCGGGCACCGTCAAAAGCAGTCATCAGAATCGCTTCCTTGATTTCCTGTCAACAAAAATTGTCCTGATCCATTTTGCACATTTGATCTTTGAACTCTTATTACCTGATCACCTCAATTGGAAGTGGAGGCTGTGGAATCTGATTCTGCTGTTGTGCTAACTGTCGCTGCAGCTGTTGCTGAAGACTCAGATCATTTAATTGTCACTGTAGCTGTAGCTGTTGCTGCAGATCAACACCGTTCTTCATCTGTGAATTTAATGATGCATTTTTAAAATTTCTGGGCGGGTTTTTACACTCGCGCTTCCAGTGTCCAATTTCCCCGCAATTAAAACAAGGCAATTTCTGTTTTAACTCTTCAATATTAACATTAAACTTTGGCTTATTAAAATTATTTTTAAACTTTCCTTGACCCTGACTTTGGTTCTGATTCTGAACAAAGTTTATATTTTTATTTTCAAGATTTGCAATCTGTTGCTCAGCCACTTTCACCTGTGCCCACATTGCTTTCTCTTTTAATTTCTTTTGCCTTACTTCCAATTCATCACTGCAGTATTTTGCTTTTCTCAAGATATCATCAACTGAATTTGATTGCCATCCGACAATATTATTCCTAATCATTTCTCCAATTTCTGGTCTAAGACCATAAACAAATCTGTAAATAAAGTGGCTCATATCTTTTTCATCTAATTCTTCATAGCCACTGTACTGTTTAAAAATCAATAATAACCTTTCATAAAATGAATGAACTGATTCCTTTGGTTCCTGATTTGTTCTGTCTATTTTTACCCAATCAACTTCCTTTGGGGCAATTTTCTTTTTCAACCAGTAAATCACTTTGTCATACAAATCCATGACCTCTGGTGCTGGAGCACCTGTTTCCTTGATACGATCTGGCTCTGCTTTGGGCCAACTTACAGCAATTTTACATTCTGTCCAAAGATCTGATGGAACAACTATGTCAAAGAATCCATCCAGATCAATCCACAAAACTTTTGACACTTTGATAAATCTATCCACCTGTCGATACCATTCCACAGGCTTTTCTCTCAGCCGAGGAAAATCATTTGTGAAAAGCAAAATATCCTGTCTCGACCATGGGACATGAACATATCCTCCACCTGCAATTTCTCTCATTGGAAACTGTTTAGACAGTTTATCCAACCTTTCGTCTTCTCTCTTTTTGGTCCATTTCACTCTCCATTTACTCAAGTCACCCAACTTTTTAATGTATACAATCAATTCCTTTATATGCATAATTCTTCCCATTGTATTGAAGTTCCCAATGTCTTTTTCTGTAAAGTCTAATCTGTAATGTTTTCCCAAATGTTTCTGTCTGCTCAAATCAATTTCTAATTCAGCTGCCAGTTCTTCTAAATGCTCATATTTATTTTTTGTTTTCCATTGAATGCTTTTGCTGATGAACAGTAGTTCATCATCTCGATAATTCTTCAAACTGTCAGGACCAATTGTGCCAATTATTAATTCTTCCAAGTCTGTTTTTAATTTTGCTACATCAAGTTTTGAATTAGACTCAGTTTTCTCAGGAGTCTCAGCATCTGACTCTGCACCCATTGGTGTCTGGTTAAAAGAACCTGGATTACAAGTTAAATTAGGCAATTTTGTTTTCTCACGATGTATTTCAGATAAATCTGAATACAATTTTTCAGCTACTTTCTGTATTTCTGCATTTAATGGAATTGTCAAACCGGACTGTTTAATTTCCTTTTGATCGAAAACAGGTTGAACAGGACCAATAGTTACTGGAACTGTCACTGCTTCCATGCATTTGGTTAACTGCCAAATTAATTCCTCTTCTGATCGTAAGTATTCTCAAGTATTTGCAACTTCCTCATCTCTGGCAGCTCTCGTTAAATTTCTAGGGGCTTCCCTTTCCATTGAAATTTCAGAAAAATTTCTGCTTCCATTATAAACACTAGAATTTGTTCTCATCCCGTATTTTTCTGGAGTTTCAAAAGATTCAGAATTATCTGGGTAAGATTTGGGTTATTCATTTAATTGAGGTGCACTTGGGGCCAGATGTAGGTAGAACTTATTTACCGATTCTTAATTACCGAATTTTACCGATTCGGTAATTAAGAATCGGTAAATAAGAAGGGGGGGGTATGTAGGAACATCCAGATGTTCCATTTACCGAATCGGTAAATATCTGTATTTACCGATTCGGTAAATACCGACCGGTAATGCTCCATTCATTCCTATGGGCTTTGAAGCCCATAGGAATGAATGGGGCATTACCGGTCGGTATTTACCGAATCGGTAAATACCGATTTTGACAAGGGTGCAGGGGGTGTCACTTTGACACCCTCTAGCACCCCCAAAAAAGGTTCGGGGGCCATGTGGCAGGCATACCTGCCCTAAGGGCAGGTCTGCCTGTCATATGGCACAGGTGTGCATGCACACATGTGCATGCACACCTGAATCGGTATTTTACCATCAAACAAAGTCAAAAAACACTTTATTCGATTAAATTAAAATCACACAAGTATGCTATACATTCATAGTTGATTATTGGAGTATATAAAAAATTTTATGTATATAACTTAAAAACAAAACACATTATATACAAAACCAAGTTTCATATTTACAAATTTCATATTTACAAGAATTAAAAAATTAAAATGTTTGCCCTCCTACTGCACTGTCTGTGGTTTACTACAGAATTTCATTGCACTTATACGGTTTGTAATATGGAGTATATTCGATGATCTATTTACAATGATATTTACAAACCTATAATACAATCATTTACAGTGCTACCCCAACTGGGCGTACAGTTTTTAACAAAGGCTAGGACAATTAATCAATAACTTCGCTCTATTTTGACGAGACCTGATGGACATAGTGAGAAAATTTGCTACCCCATACATGATTAGGGGTGTTTCCATTAATTGTAAAAACAGAAAGGCAGGTTTCACTTGGGTAAACTTATGATCATTCAATATGGGCTTAATATATTTGTCTCTTGCAATTCTATAAAAAGGACAAAAAAAGAGGAAATGAAGAGAATCCTGGTCTGAAAAGTCGTCACACTTACAGGGGGCGTTCTCATGCGGTTTACACCATTTATTGTATTCACCCAACAGGAAGTGAGACTGATCAAAGCGAAATTTAGTGAGAAGCCACCGGTGGAAAGGTTTGTTTACTACCGCCAAATATGGTTCGATAGCTAAAGATGTTATTGTCAAAAAATGTGACCTCACGGTTGGCTTCATAATCTCGCGAGTTTCTCTATCAGCTTCTCTTTTCTTTATATATTCCAGTTTTACCCAACTAATGTCCTCTTTTTGTAGGCCTTCAGGGTTGGTATATAAATCAGGGCGGCCCAGATATTGTGCTATTTTCTTAATATGTGAAAGCCACTCAATTTCAGCCACACGATCCCGCCCCATACAGTCTTTAATGATCGTGTGGTTCAATATTAAATTGGGATTAAGCCAAGTTTTAATCCATGCCCCTAGTGGTGCAAGGGACAACATATCTTCAATGTAACCCATCCCTAGTTCCATATGGACTGAGTGAGCAGGTGTGGATTTTGATAAGCCCAGAACAGTTCGCAGAAATATGTTCTCTGCCCTTTGGATTTGGGTTGTGTTCTTATATCCCCAAATGGAGGCTCCATATCTTGCTATTGCTATGGTTTTAGCTTTGTATATGGATAATATAGCCTCTGGTGGTTTGCCGCCAAGACGTTTGGCGAACCCCAATATAGCTGCAGATGATCTTTTTACTGCTGCGGTCTTGTTCTGGATTTGTGGTGCCCATGTCCCTTTTGCATCGAACACCACACCTAGATATGTAAAGGTTTTAACCTTACTAAGTGCGGCACCATTACAGGTCAGGGTTCTGGTATTACTTTTAGAGTTACCCACAGCCATGACATGCGACTTTCCTGCGTTAATCACTAGATCCAGGTCTTGCATAAAAGCCCCAAAGGTGTTAAGTAGATGTTGAAGACCCCTCGGGGTCCTTGACATCAGCACCGTGTCGTCGGCATATAAAAGTACCGGCGTCACGGCACCACCCATGCAGGGCACATCTGCAGAGGCAGTTTTTAGCAACTCACCAAGGGAGTTAATATAAAGAGAGAAAAGCATAGGCGCCAAGATGCACCCTTGGCGCACTCCCCTTCCCGATTTAAAAAAAGAGGTGCAGTTCCCTTCTTGGGTCATACGGATGGTTGCCTTTAAATCACTGTGGAGTCGCGCTAAAAAATCCACAAGTGCCCGATCCAGTCCCATTTCTAGGAGAATTGTCCACAGCTTTGATCTATTAACTAGATCAAAAGCTGTGGACAAGTCCATAAAGGCCAAGTACATCATTCCCCTTGAAGCTACAGTGTATTTGCTCAGTATAAGGTGCAAATTGAGGCATTGATCTTCTGTACCTCTGGCAGATCTAAACCCATACTGTGCATCACACAAGATGTTTTTATCGGTAGTCCAAGCTGAGATTCTCTCTAGTATTATTTTACCCAGGATTTTAAATGAGGAATCTAGCAGGGATATGGGTCTGTAGCATCTAGGGTCCCCCCTTTGACCCTTCTTGAATATGGGGATGATGACAGCCTGTGACCAGGTAGTTGGAGGTCTTCTTTTATCTATACCAACTACATTAAAGACATTCGTAAGAACAACTGACCACATTGCTGAGTTTATTTTGTACATATCAGCGGGTACGCCATCTGGCCCGGGGGCCTTCTGAGATGACATGCCCTCGATAGCACTCTGTACCTCTTTAATAGTAAAGCTTAGAAGGGGGGCTTGAGTGTCGATCGATGTTAGATTAGAAGGTCCAAAATCGATGTTGCTGCCATAGATTTTTTGGAAATGGTCCAGCCAATCCTTCTCAGGGATATTTAGCTCCAGTGGCGCATTTTCTTTCCCATTGAACAAGGGTGTGTTAACAATGGTCCAGAACTTTGCGCTGTCCCTCAGGGTAGCTTTTTCATACAGATTATCCCACGCCTGTTTCTTGATTTCCTTTTTCCTAGCTAGGATATCCTGATTGTATTGTTTTCTAAGCCTCGCCACCTCTACTCTATCACGGGGTACCTTTTTCAGTGCTTTACGAAGCGCTCGATGTGATTTGGAGCATGCATTATTGAACCACCCCTCAGCCTTTCTCTCTCTATTAGTGGGTTTACACTTTAAGTCATCTGCCACCTGACGACAGATGGTTTCAAAGGACCCAATGATATTCCCTTTGAATCTCAATGGGTCTCTACAAACATTTATATCGCTGCCCACTTTCTCGTTAAGGGAGTAAAGGAACTCTTCAGGTATAACTTTGCTCCATTTCACCCGTCTCCCTTGGTCCTTTACGGCGATATCAACAGCGATATCTACTTCTGGGTTTTTATTGAACATTGATAAAATATTATCCTCCATAATCAACACAACCGGGTTATGATCACTATGTGCGGTATGTATAGCATTGTAAAAAGTAACATTCTGCAACATAACTGGTGAAATAAATATATAATCAATAACACTGTTGCAATCCCTGGCTCTGTAGGTTGGGACCCTTTCTTTACTATCAAAAAACTCTGGTTCGTAGAGTTCGTTTTCAAGAAGCAAATCTTCTAGGGTCGACCCTTTAACAGAATGTTCAAAATGTGGGAGTTGGAACATGTCTAGATTCACATTATCTAAGAAATGACAGTTTTGTTGACAGAGATGTACATTAAAATCACCTAACAAAATAAAATATATCGGCGCGGTTTGACTCTCTTTAAAATTACACAGAAAATTATTCAAAGAAATGAGGTTTTCGATATCACCAGTGCCTTGGATAGCGTTATAGAAATTAATGTAGACGCATTTGGAATGATTAGTCAGTGTGACTTCCAAGGCTAGAAAGTTTTGAGTTCGAGTGTTTATTACTTTCACAGTTCCATTCATTTTAACTGAGATTAAAAATTGTAAACCTCCTTTGTTTCGACCAGAATTTGATGGTTGTGCAGCAAGAAAGTAGGATATATACCCATCTATCCAAAAATCACAATCCATATCCCATGTCTCCTGCAACGCTATCACATCATACTTTTTCAATATATTCAACCAGTTAATATCTTCCCTTTTAGAGCGGAGTCCTGCAATATTCCAACTCATTATGTTAACTATAGAACCCCTTGCATTGCTATCATTAGCTGTAGACAATGGGTCAGTAACACAGTCAACAGGAACTAGTCAATCAATTTCCTCCAAATTTGATAATGCTGAAAACATATTTGATAGCTCCAAACCATTACTCAATTCACGGCCCTGGTTTGCATGGGATTTAGGTGACATACCAATTGTTTGTGTTGCCCAAGAGTTAATACGATGAGTTTTGGTTGGGGGAGCAATACGACTTGCCCTTTCAGGGAGCTTTTTTGGGAGTACAGGTGGGGGGTAGAAAAAACCTAAGGGTACTGCTCTTATTCTACCCTCTCTAATCTCAGTTGCATCCCAAAATAGGCGGGATGCCTCATGGGGTCGGTTAAAGTTAACAATTAGGCAATCCCCAGAGAATTTCTTCTTAGTATATCCCACCCAATCCACACGTCTGCCTGTTTGGATGTATTCAGAAATATTGTTAGGGCCAGTACAGTTTGCATTGCACCATGTTTTTATATTGTCCAGTACTGAGTCATTTGACTCAGTTTCCCCAGGTTTTAAGACTGGAATGTTCACCAAGATTGCGACAAAAGGTGTAGCTTCTGGTGGAAGGTGAACTGGTGGCCTCGGACGAGGTCTTCTAGACCCTGTTGTGATGAGCCCCTCTTGGTTAGAGGGCAGGGCCAGTATCTGTAGAGGGCAGGGTTTGGGTGCGGTGTGCAACTTTGTGCTATTTTTGCTGTCCCTTTGCCCCATTCCATGACCAATTAACCCTTGTAATGGTGCAGGTGGAACCTGAGGGTTGACTAGTACGATATTTCCCTGCTCCATAGGGGATTGGGATTGCCTCTGTGGGTTAGTAGGGGAGTGTGGGATAATGTTGGGTGGTGGGCACCGATGATCTTTCTCGAAAGAGGTTACAAATTTATTAATCCTGTCACATTTATTTAAAATATCGGAAACACATTCCCTTAAAGTTTCAATAATATCTGTGGAGATTTGTATAAGTACCCCTTCAAGTTTGTCAACCAGGACCTTCTCCACCATCTCCTTGATTGATGATTCTAGGGCACTCAATGGGGTGTTTTGTTGCTTACATCGCTGTGCACCATGTGTCCATTGTTTGTTAATGGGCTTGCTACTTTGGAGTTCAGGCTCAGGTTCCTGGGTGCAGTCAAGTGAAGGGTGTACAATTTGGCAATCAGTCACTTCACCCTCCGCACCTTCTTGTACCAGTATATTATCTATGTTTGCGTCTGGTGACCTAGTAATGGGTGCTTTTTCAATCACAATTACCGGGTTCAAGGGGGTTGGGTGTCTAGACGAAATGGGCAAAATTTGACTACCCGATGATATGGGATCCAAGCCAAGTTCGCGCTCTTTGTCTGCAATTTCCTGGTTCAGCTTACCGACAGCTGTGGTCAGGAACGACATAATGTTAGATGATGCAGGGGTTTTTCGCGCCACTTTTGCCTTGATTGTTCCCCCATTAACAGATGTTTGGAGTTTACGCTTACCCATTGTCCGGTGTGCAGGTCACAGGGGGGATGCCCGTCCCGTCCCCGGACGGCCACAGACGGCCCGCCCTCTGCCCGGGCTCAGCCCGGCGTCGCCCGCGCGCGTCCCGCGACGCGGGAGGAAGGGCTCGCTTTTCACCGCCTCCCTACGGGAGCCCCAGCAGTCAGTCGGCGTCCCCGCCCAGCAGGGGACGCTGGGAGATGTAGTTTAGCAGAGACGCCCCACTCGGCGGCCGCGTGTGTCCTGCGGCGGCGGAGGCGCTGGGAAACCCTGGTGAACCCTGGTGAACTGCCGGTAGGTGTCTTGTTGCAGCCGGTATGGCCCTGATGCAATTTTGAACCCCCGCTCCACCGGAGGAAGGGCTCGCTTTTCACCGCCTCCCTACGGGAGCCCCAGCAGTCAGTCGGCGTCCCCGCCCAGCAGGGGACGCTGGGAGATGTAGTTTAGCAGAGACGCCCCACTCGGCGGCCGCGTGTGTCCTGCGGCGGCGGAGGCGCTGGGAAACCCTGGTGAACCCTGGTGAACTGCCGGTAGGTGTCTTGTTGCAGCCGGTATGGCCCTGATGCAATTTTGATGGTAAAATACCGAATTTGTAGGTCTTGTGGGACTCAGAAGAGTCCCACCTACATCTCAATTTTACCGATTCTGTAAAAATACCGGTCGGTAAATTTACCGACCGGTATATTTACCGAATCGGTAAAATTACCGAAATGGCCTGTTGCAATCCCCCTACATCTCAAAAGCCAAATACCGGTCGGTAACGGCCGAAATCGGCCGTTACCGACCGGTATTTGGCTACCTACATCTGGGCCCTGGTGTGGTTCCTGTAGAAACCATCGGAGTGGACCCATGAACAAGGCGGTCTCAGTGGAGTTTGCTTTTTATTCGTGTTGTAAATTTCTTCTAATACTGCATCTTCTGATTCACTTTCTACAACAATATTATTTTTCTTTTCTGTATTATTTTCACCTGGAGTTCCTAAAACCATTTCTTTTATTAAATAGAGACCTTCACACATGTCTGCCTGTCTCCACATACGCATTCTATCTTCATGCGTTTCTCTTTTGTAAATCGATGTTTTAGGAGATCTTTTTAGCCCATTTGCTTCTTTCTGAAGTTGTAACATCTCATCCTCCCATTCAACTAAAGCTTCGAATTGTGTTGGTCTAGGCCTTGGTACAAGAGCTGACATCTTTTCTCTCAAATTTCTTAAAATTCTCATGTTAAATGAACCATCATTCGGCCAGGCCAAATCACCGTCATCTTTAGTATAATGTTTCCAAACATCAAACCATAGGCAAGTATGATAACCATATTCACCTTCCATATACCCTGCAGGTGTCTTGTATTTATGAAGAAATTTACGACCTCGCGTTTCAATTTTCTTATCCGGTGAAATAAAAATTTAAAATTTTTGAAGTATTGTAAGCTTTTTCTCAACGTTCTTATAGAAATAACTCATTTTAAAACCAAATCCACTTAGTTAGAAATGATTGTAAATATTTCCTGGTTATTCCGCAACACCAACCAATCTGTGCGCGAAACACACCAACAAGCCAATCAGGTTCGAGCTACGTCACTACTTTGCTCGACCAATAAAAATAGAGCTTCTCACAAAAGCCAATTTGTGTCTAGCTCGATAATGTCACGTGAGCCAATTAGAATACAGTCTGTAATGTATGGTACCCAATCACTGCGCGGAACGTGTGACGTACACAGCTGCTGCGGTTTCTCGCGTCTCACTCTCAGCGCTCACCCCTCCTTCACAAAAACTTATCACAGCGCCATTTTAAGAACGTTTTTCTCAATGAAATTCGATTAACAACAACAAAAAGGACAAACCATTTGTCTGTTTCTCTAAAATAAAGTGATAGTTTTTACAGATATGCAAGAAATTCTTTGTGTGGAATAGACGACGCTATTCTCACAGAATATACATCCGCCGATAAAGTAAATTTTTACTCTACCCTTCAAACAGGTAATAACGAACTCATTTCCCTCTGAATGTACATATAGTAGCAATTCAAAGTTTGACTCGAACGGAATTACAAATTCATTTACGCACTTTCAAATGGTAAGTATCCCTAACCATACATACACGAAATCTTGGCAGGACTTTAACCAGCCACAGATAACCTGAATCATCAGTAAGATAAACAATGTTACCTTACCCTACACACAAGCTCGAATATATTCTACTACTCTCAACGCAGTGAATTTTAGAACGGGCTCTTTGTCCCTATATTCAAAGTTATGATTTTATAGTAAATCCTCACTATCAAATATTCATTTTATCTAGCACACCTATATCCCTAACGCGTATTGTACGACCACAATACTTGTGATATACATTAATATCACTATTCTGAAACAGATCAAATGCACTGTGTAACTTCACTCTTGTTACACCACTCTGTACCGGTACAACTAGGATTTTTCACACTGCAGGAAAAAACCCTTTCGACTACACGTAACAAAAGTGAACGAACTCAACATATGTTAGACATCGATCCTATGTAACTACTATGTAGCATGTTGATTACCATAGCAACCATCAAGTCTGCTACCAGGAAATTGATCCAGCGGCCTATAGGAAATATGTCATAAGCTACGCTACCTAACTCCACAATATTCACTATTAATCATAAATCAATCACAAGGCCCATTATCTAACATGACATATTTTGACCAACTGAATCATGTGACCTAATTAACCTATTCACAATTTATATACATTTATATACAACCGCGGTAAATGAATTTCATCACACTTTACAAATCCTACAAATAATTAAGCCACTGTGGCGATTAGATCTTGCTAATGGTAACCTAAACTCATGAAATAACAAGGCCAGCTTGTTTTTCCAAAGTAAATTATTTATTAACTATTTGTTTAGAAAATACATTAGAAATCTTTATTAGAGCATTTTTATTAAAGTATTTGTAAAAAGTAACGATAGTTTTAAGTAAAATTCAGAAGCATAATTCAATTAGAAATTAACAGTTTGGCATCGTTCAAATCCTAATTCTCTAACTACACTTGCTAATATAGAGTATAAAGAATAAAAAGTCTTTTGGGTCTCTTACGTGCTCCAAGAGAGGTTCGTCTGCACGACACACCCATCCAAAGGTCAGCAAAAAGGCAGCGTTCTCTTCCCAGGGGAAGAGCTTTTATACCCTTTCTACGCTAAACTAATCTAAGTAAAAGTATATTTTTCTGTTTAAAACGAGTTCTCATTGGCTGTCAAGTGACAGGCCATCGTGTCATTCCAAAATTTGAACATCAGTTCCGTCACTTTCTTAGAGTCCATTGTTTTTAGCTTTCGAATTGCAAAGCTTCCTTCAGTTTGCAACATTTACTGAAAGAAAATCATAACTTCCTCTGTCTGTCAAACTCCTCTGCCGGTTCCTGGCCTTGGCCTTGCTTGACTAAAGAACAGTCAGCTCATCACGTTTCATTTTACATCACGACAAAATGTTTCAGCAGAAGGAACTTTTCCATGATGGACTCTTGTTTTTGTCCGAGCAGAATTTTGCCAAACACGATTGCACTAGGCCCAGAACCACTTTTACGAAAACTATTATATAAACAAACACAAAGAGTAATTAATGCAAGAAATACAGTTTGTTCTGTTACCCACCCTCCATTACTAATGATTAACCCATTAGTCTAAATTACCTAGCAAAAATCAAACAATTAAAGCAGCATTTATATCTACCATTCTTCATTAAGTCCAGCAGGATTCTCCATGCACCTATAAAGAGTATAATGACACCACGTGGACAAAAGAATACATAAAATAACTACATGCCACTAATTAAACAGCCGCAATTATTTAAGACATGACAATAGACAAAATTAATTTATTATTTCCACAAACATGAAGATGCAACATATTGCACGTTTATGAGCACATATGTTAATTTCCCGCGTGTTCTGTGTAAATGCAATTTTAAACTAGGTTGAATTAATACACACATAGCATAGATCATTAGTATTATTAATTCAGTTATGAAAGTATGACTTCACGAGTCGAAATGAATACATTTCTGAAACTCGCTTCATCATCAACAGCTATTCACTGCAAGCGGCAGCCTTCCCCTCATATCTCACTGACGCCGTAGAGAAGGCCGCACCGCCATCGGCTTTCGGTTCCACAGGGCCGGTAGCAGACGCTACGTCGATTTTCCCCTCAGATCTGCCCGAGTCCAGCGCCGTCCGTTGTTGAGGTCCCTGCCCAGCCGGGCGCAGCTCCGATCTCCTTCAGGTCTCAGCCTCCTCCGATCCCGATGCAAGCGCTACGCGAGTCCCCGGCCGCGCTCTCTCCCGCAGGCCTCTCCGTGCCGTATTCTGGACCTATGCCGCAGCTCCGGCTCCCCATGCGCTACGCCACCGATTTCACATCAAACCGGACCGGAGGGTGCTAACGAGCTCTGTCCCCCAAGCAGGTCCGAGAAACGGCATGCAATTCACGAATAATTAACGGATTTTGGGCTCGGCCAGCGGAGCTGCGAGCTTAGGCAGCTATTCCGCTCAGCAGCCAAGCCACGCCCTAATATATCAATATTTAAGTTGTATTTAATAAACTGACTTTCAAGTTCTGCTGTTCTTTAAGCTAATTTATTTGTGTTTTATTTATTTAAATGTTGTTTTTAGGTAATAATTCAAGTCAACGGATAGCTTTATTTCGGTTCAGAGAACCATAAAAATTTTTTACAGATTCAGAGAATAAAAATACAGTTCATACAAGATTTACAATAAAAGTTAAAAAACACTTTATTAAATTGCAACTATATTATGTTAAGCTTTTGCAGAAGGTCAATTTAAGCATCAAACTGTTACCTTAATGGTCTTTGTACAGATTTACTCATAGTACTTTCTAATCGCGATAGAACCCCTTATGTAATTAGCTACTGCAATGCAATAATTCAATGTTCAATATTGAGGCAATTGTAGATAAATAGTTATGATAAAAATGTACACATGGTGATAGATAAATTAATGGGAGACCATAAGCATTTAATCAAATAACTTATATGAAAACTATTTAGTGACCTCTATACATTTTAAGCATAGATTAATAGAACTACAAGGGATATGTACATTTGTTCAGCATACTTAGCGAATGTCTTTATAAACATAACTAGCAGCCCGTCCCGACGTTGTCCGGGGATGAAATGTTATGTGTGTAATGTTTGTAATGCTAAATTGTAATTTATTGTAAGATTTCACGGTATACTACATTTTTGGTTTCATTTGAATGTGGCCGTAGAATACATTGATTTAGCACATTGCCGGACCTAGAGAGTGCTACATATAACTGTCTATGAGTGAAGCAGTCTTCTCGTAAGTCTACGCCTCTGACTTTGTATGTTTGACCTTGAGATTTGTTAATGATAGAAGCAAAGGCAATGTTAATAGGGAACTGCAAGTGTTTAAATTGAAATGGTAGATCAGTAGGGATCATGGGGATGCGGGGAATGTGAGCTAACTTCCCTGCTGCAGGGCCAGAGAGAATAGTTGCTTTAATTACATATGGCAAAATATTTGTAACTTGTAGGCGTGTCCCATTACATAGATTGGGCAGATGTAGGTTCCGTAATAACATAATAGGAATGCCAACTTTAATTTGTAGTAAATGAGGTGGAAGTCCGGAAGGGTTAAGTGAGTGTAGGAATTCTTGAGGATACTGTACGGCGTCTTGAGTATCTAATACTGTGTCAATGGATTAATAGACTTTTGCCTCCCCTGGGATTTGTAGTAGTATGTGTTCATTAATATGGTTGACAGTGGTGTTTCTGGGTGCAACTATAGCTCTTTCGCAAATCCATCGGTAGTGTTTAGTAAGAATATGTTCAATGTCGGAGTATACATGGTGTATGAGTTCATCTAAGTTAGAGACAGGCGTACCTAAGTTTTGAATATTAATATTGCCATTACTGTTAGGTAGTTCTCCATTACCAACTTGTAGTAGAAGATCTGCAAAGTAAGTATCTCCACCTCCCAAATGTGTCCTCAAGTTAGTGCATAAGGTGAGAGTTTGTACTGAGTCCCAGAGGTGTGATGCTTTTAAACATGCTTTTAGTATATCAGCACGTGTTCCTCTTGGAACAACAGGAAAAGTTTGTCTGAAGTCACCAAACACAAAAGTGACACCACCCATTATTAGAGTTGAACTTCTAATATCTTTTAGAGTTGTGTTCACGGCGTCTATATGTGCGCGGTGTGTCATAGTACATTCGTCCCACTTGATAAGAGACACCCTTTGAAGCAGCATGCCTAAAGGGCTGTTTTTGCGTACAGAGCATGTAGACTCCTTTTCAAGTTAAACACTTAAAGGTAGTTTAAAAGTAGAATGTGCAGTTTTGCCTCCAGTAAGCAAAGTAGCTGCTATTCCTAACGATGCAACAGCAAGAGCCAATAGTCCTAAAGAGCGGATTTTTGCTAGTATAAGGTTGATTAAGTAAGTTTTTCCAGTTCCTCCTGGTGCGTCTAAGAAGAATAGTTTTCCTTGTTTTGTTTCTACACTCTGAACAATGCTGTTGTAGGCGACTGTCTGATCAGGAACTAAGTTTGGCAAATGTTGCGCAAGGTATTCATGTAGGTTGTGTATTGAATCTCCGATTTCTGTGTGGTTGTATGGTGTATGGATTGTCCTCTCTGTTGCCGGCAGTTTGAAATCTGTTAATGATTTCTCACTTAGAACATAGAGCGAGTCTTCTATTTCTATTAGTCCCTGGTTAAAAATGTAATTAGTCATTGGCATTGAGTTATCATGTGTTTGTTGACGCTTAGTGTGTAGTATATCTTCACATAAATGATGTTTGTATTCGTCCCATAAAGTCATAGGATCAGATGGGTTACAAAACAACAGAATAGTAACAAACAACTGACGTAGTTTTGATGGTGAATGGGAAAGTGCAGCATCACCTAATGTATGTTTCCAATGTTCGTCGTCTTCAATGAGTCCGAGTATTTTACACGCTGCCTGATAGGTAGGCAATAATTTGTCATTAACGGTTAAAAGACTGTTAAACCCTGTAGGTCCACGAACATGTTGTAAAAGAATGCGTAAGTGGAAGCACTCTGATTGGTTTGGGTGAATACTGTACATTCTACCAAGAGCTGAGTCTCTCTTTACCCCAGGGTGTCCTAATACGTCCTGGCCACTTTTCCTATGTGTAAATGTTGAAATAGCCCACGTATAGTATTGCGGTACTTCTTGGTATAGCAAGATTTTAGCAAAAGTGTCTGTGTCACACAATTTGAAGAATGCAAAAAACACAGTTGATGGACAGAATGTAGAACAATGTCATACATTCACCCCAGTACAAGGATCTGGGCCTAAATCCATCGTTTTTTTGCACTCCACACCACTCTGGGTTAGACACTGGCTATATGCAAATCAGCTCTGACCCTGTGCCTCATGGGTCCAGTCCGAACTACCAAGCCATGTCTTTCCCAGACCGGAATCAAGCATCCAAGGACCGGTTTCTGGCTATCAGCCTTCATCAGCCTGGATAGCTTGACTCCAGTGGTGTGGAGAGCCTGGGACTCACGTCTGAGCATACCCAGCCCACTCGGGGTGAAAATTGCAAAAAACACAGTTGATGGACAGAATGTAGAACAATGTCATACATTCACCCCAGTACAAGGATCTGGGCCTAAATCCATCGTTTTTTTGCACTCCACACCACCCTGGTTTAGACACTGGCTATATGCAAATCAGCTCTGACCCTGTGCCTCATGGGAACAGTCCAGTCCGAACTACCAAGCCATGTCTTTCCCAGACCGGAATCAAGCATCCAAGGACCGGTTTCTGGCTATCAGCCTTCATTCAGCCTGGATAGCTTGACTCCAGTGGTGTGGAGAGCCTGGGACAAACGTCGGAGCATACCCAGCCCACTCGGTGTGAAAATTGCTAAAAACACAGTTGATGGACAGAATGTAGAACAATATCATACATTCACCCAGTACAAGGATCTGGGCCTAAATCCATCGTTTTTTTTTGCACTCCACACCACCCTGGGTTAGACACTGGCTATATGCAAATCAGCTCTGACCCTGTGCCTCATGGGAACAGTCCAGTCCGAACTACCAAGCCATGTCTTTCCCAGACCGGAATCAAGCATGCAAGGACCGGTTTCTGGCTATCTGCATTCATTCAGCCTGGATAGCTTGACTCCAGTGGTGTGGAGAGCCTGGGACTCACGTCTGAGCATACCCAGTATTTTTTTATTGGTTCTGATGCTCCGTCCATCACCACCCCCTTTTGTACCGCTTTGGCCGCCATAAGTGTGGCAGGGTATGCTCAGACGTGAGTCCCTTGCTCACTTTGCCACTGGATTCAAGCAAGCCGGGCTGAAGACGGCTGGAATGCCAGAAACCGGTCCTCGGAAGCTTGTTTCCGGTCCAGGGAAGGCATGGCTTGGCAGTTCGGGCTGGACTGTTCCCATGAGGCACAGGGTCAGACTGATTTGCATATAGCCATGTCTGAACTGGGGTGGCAGAGTGGGCTAAAGAACGGTGATGGATCAAACCCAGATCTTTTGACTGGGTGTGAGTGTTTGATTGGTTCTGATGCTCAGTCCATCACCACCCCCTTTTGTACCGCTTTGGCCGCCATAAGTGTGGCAGGGTATGCTCAGACGTGAGTCCCTTGCTCACTTGGCCACTGGATTTAAGCAAGCCGTGCTGAAGACGGCTGGAATGCCAGAAACCGGTCCTCGGAAGCTTGTTTCCGGTCCAGGGAAGGCATGGCTTGGCAGTTCGGGCTGGACTGTTCCCATGAGGCACAGGGTCAGACTGATTTGCATATAGCAATGTCTGAACTGGGGTGGCAGAGTGGGCTAAAGAACGGTGATGGATCAAACCCAGATCTTTTGACTGGGTGTGAGTGTTTGATTTGTTCTGATGCTCCGTCCATCACCACCCCCTTTTGTACCGCTTTGGCCGCCATAAGTGTGGCAGGGTATGCTCAGACGTGAGTCCCTTGCTCACTTTGCCACTGGATTCAAGCAAGCCGGGCTGAAGACGGCTGGAATGCCAGAAACCGGTCCTCGGAAGCTTGTTTCCGGTCCAGGGAAGGCATGGCTTGACAGTTCGGGCTGGACTGTTCCCATGAGGCACAGGGTCAGACTGATTTGCATATAGCCATGTCTGAACTGGGGTGGCAGAGTGGGCTAAAGAACGGTGATGGATCAAACCCAGATCTTATGACTGGGTGTGAGTGTTTGATTGGTTCTGATGCTCCGTCCATCACCACCCCCTTTTGTACCGCTTTGGCCGCCATAAGTGTGGCAGGGTATGCTCAGACGTGAGTCCCTTGCTCACTTTGCCACTGGATTCAAGCAAGCCAGGCTGAAGACGGCTGGAATGCCAGAAACCGGTCCTCGGAAGCTTGTTTCCGGTCCAGGGAAGGCATGGCTTGGCAGTTCGGGCTGGACTGTTCCCATGAGGCACAGGGTCAGACTGATTTGCATATAGCCATGTCTGAACTGGGGTGGCAGAGTGGGCTAAAGAACGGTGATGGATCAAACCCAGATCTTTTGACTGGGTGTGAGTGTTTGATTGGTTCTGATGCTCCGTCCATCACCACCCCCTCTTGTACCGCTTTGGCCGCCATAAGTGTGGCAGGGTATGCTCAGACGTGAGTCCCTTGCTCACTTTGCCACTGGATTCAAGCAAGCCGGGCTGAAGACGGCTGGAATGCCAGAAACCGGTCCTTGGAAGCTTGTTTCCGGTCCAGGGAAGGCATGGCTTGGCAGTTCGGGCTGGACTGTTACCATGAGGCACAGGGTCAGACTGATTTGCATATAGCCATGTCTGAACTGGGGTGGCAGAGTGGGCTAAAGAACGGTGATGGATCAAACCCAGATCTTTTGACTGGGTGTGAGTGTTTGATTGGTTCTGATGCTCCGTCGATCACCACCCCCTTTTGTAACACAATTTGAAGAAGGCAGTAAGTGCTGTGGGTGTTGGGTTTTGTGCTACGTGTTTAATGTTTTTTTCATGAAAGTATACTCTTTGTCCATTTGGTAGATGAACAGCTAGATGTGTGACAGTGGGATGCCTTTCATGAATGTGAAACTCTAGAATGCGCCACACTGCCTCAGAAGTGCTAATATACCGTCCATTGAGATATGTTTCTATCTCATTGTGGTTGTTTTCAATAGTAGCAGTTGCTTGATCTGATCCTTTGTTAATATATTTTCAAATATATTTTATAGCTTTAACTGATTGGCAGTATTCAATATTAATGTGAGCATTAAAAGTGCGAGACAGTACAGGTGAATATGGAACCACCCACTGATTATTGACAGTGACTTCCTGTCCTCTAACAGTCATTGTGACTGTATGTCCACCATGTTCGGGGCTCCTCCTACGGTAAATGGGATAACCATTAACACCAGTTTCCGTTTCATTAGAGAGGGCGTGGGTATTTCTTAGTACAAATCCCGTTTTTCATACATGGCGAAAGAATGTTGTGTTCACCAAATGGACCATGTAACATGTTTTTTTTACGATCATAAAGAGTTGTTGATCGTTGATAGGATGAGGCAGCTCAGCGGATATAATGAGATCAACCTCGTCAGGCTGTATTTTTGGTTCAAGCCGCAATAAGATGTGTACGTGAGGCAGTCCTCTTTTTTGCCATTCGATAGCAAATATGTAAGCTTTAGCAGATCCAAATGTAGCTTTTTGTGTTATTATTTTCATGAGTGCTTTCATCTTTAAATTGAAAACACGTGCGACGATGTCATGTCTATCGCATGATTTTTGTTTTGGGAATAATTGATCTTTAATTTCTGGCCATTCAGGATTGCATGTGAAAGTGATGAACAAATCTGGTCTTCCATACTGCCTGACGTATGTCATAGCATCTTGTGTCTTTTTGTGCATGTACCTTGGTGAGCCAGTGAAGGTAGCTGGTAAAATAACGTGTTGTCCAATATCTAAAGTATGAACGGTTTGATCTTGATTAAGGGCATCTTTTAAATTGATGTAGTTGTCTGCGCGTAATTGTGTTTAATTGCGGCGGAAAAAGTTGAATCTTTCCGTGATCATCTTTGCCATCATATCCACAATGTATTGATTAAAGAGATTGCGGAACCAATGCAAGGCATTGAAACTTGTGGATCTAACCATGAGAGTATAGGCATAGTACTGCATGCATGTTACTGTTTTGTTAGTAACAGAGTGCGCTTGTGGTATATTGAGACAATAACCATCTTCCCCTCTAGTGAATAGAATGGGGTATTGTAAATGATCATATGATCTATGGAATTCAGACACTTTACGTAATTGTCCGTCTCGGGTATGTAAGACAATGTCGCGTGGGCCTTTGTTTTCGTTGACTAAAAGAACTGCAACCTCATCCGTTGTTGGTGCATTATATCTTCCAGGAAGTGTATTTGCAGGACTTTGATCTGCGTGTATAATAATTTTCAAATCTTCCTGATGGAAATGTATCTCATAGTTGTATTTCAGTGACTGAATGTAGGTGTTATGATTGTGCAATGTGTCTTGTAGTTCTTGAATAAGCTGTCTGTTTAAATTTGGCAGCATGTGTGACCGGGCGTCTATTTGTTGCTGTTGAGATAGGAAATATATTTGTAGAAACTGTGGAGGCTTGCCTTGTTGTGAAAGCAGACTGCCAATTAAGTGGTATAACTGGCCATGTATTTTAAAAGTAGGCATGAAATTTCCTTCCCTTACTTCATTTGCCCCAAAGGATGTCATTTGGAATAGAGTATTGTAACGGCGTGTGTTTGTTAAGAAATTATTTGAAAGTGGGTGGGTGCCATCAAGTAATTGTCTGATGAGTAGAGGTGGACCTTTAATGTTGTTGATAACTACCTTTCCTGAGGAGCTGCAAAGGCCTTAAGGTTCAGCTTTCCATTTAAGTGCGTAGAACTTCTTACAGACATTGTCCATATTCCCAATGTTTACATGTGGATTGTTGATGTAGTCAGTAAGTGGGTTGTACTGGAATGGAGATCTGAGAGTGTGTACAGTCTGCGGTTGTTGTAGTAAATGGAGTTGTGTTAGTTCTGTTTCAGGTTGCAGTGTTGTAAAGTTTGTGTTTGAGGTATGTTGTGTGTGTTGTGCTGGTGAGTATGACTGAAAGTCTGAGGTATGTGCTTTGTAATGTTGTTTGTGTCTGTAGTGGTGGATGTGGTGGCGTCTGCACTCCTGTGAGCAAGACGTTCTGAGCGGCGCATAGTTTGTTAATTTGAAACAGCATAGGTTGAGGGAGCAGAGATGTTTGTTAACATTTGTTCATTTGTTTGCTGTGTTTCGCTTATTCCTCTGTGCCCGTGTTTTATATGTTGTCCTTGAAAGTTGTGTCTTCCTCTTCACCATTTTAATTTGTCCCTTGCAGTAGAGTTGATAAAAAAGATATGAATGATACTGCGGCTGACCTTAAGTGTTCTGTAATAGTTATTGTTGTGCTAATGTGTGTATGATACAGAAAAGGGGGTGGTGATGAACAGAGTGTCTGAATTAAGCAGACCACTCTTACCCAGTCCAAAGATCAGGGCTTGATCCATCACCGTTATTTATCTCACTGCCCCATCCCAGCTCAGAACCTGGCTATATGCAAATCAGTCTGTCCCTGGCCCAGTGCATCATGGGAACAGGGCAGACCAAACTACCAAGCAAATTCTTCACCAGAAAGGAGACAAGCTACCGGGGACCGGTTTCTGGCATTTCAGCCTCTTCGGCCCGGCTTGCTTGAATCCTGATGGAGCAGTGAGAAAGGGACTCATGTCTGAGTATACCCTGCCACACCTATAGTGGCCAAAAACGATACAGAAAAGGGGGTGGTGATGAACAGAGTGTCTGAATTAAGCAGACCACTCTTACCCAGTCCAAAGATCAGGGCTTGATCCATCACCGTTATTTATCTCACTGCCCCATCCCAGCTCAGAACCTGGCTATATGCAAATCAGTCTGTCCCTGGCCCAGTGCATCATGGGAACAGGGCAGACCAAACTACCAAGCCAATTCTTCACCAGAAAGGAGACAAGCTACCGGGGACCGGTTTCTGGCATTTCAGCCTCTTCGGCCCGGCTTGCTTGAATCCTGATGGAGCAGTGAGAAAGGGACTCATGTCTGAGTATACCCTGCCACACCTATAGTGGCCAAAAACGATACAGAAAAGGGGGTGGTGATGAACAGAGTGTCTGAATTAAGCAGACCACTCTTACCCAGTCCAAAGATCAGGGCTTGATCCATCACCGTTATTTATCTCACTGCCCCATCCCAGCTCAGATGGCAGAAACCGGTCCCCGGAAGCTTGTTTCCTTCCCAGTACAAGAATTGGCTTGGTAGTTTGGTTTGCCCTGTTCCCATCATGCACTGGGACAGGAACAGACTAATTTGCATATAGCCAAGTTCTGAGCTGGGATGGTGCAGTGAGCTAAAAAACGGTGATGGATCAAGCCCTGATCTTTGGACTGGGTAAGAGTGGTCTGCTTAATTCAGGCACTCTGTTCATCACCACCCCCTTTTCTGAATCAATGTGTGTGTGAGGCAGCGTAGCAAGCGATCCCTGCGCTATACGTAATTCATAATGAGCGTCTGAGCAAGTGTGTGTTTAAATAAAATTTGTTTCTACTAATTCCATAAACCCAAAGTGCGATTTACGCAGCATTACGTCAGTATGGCAAAATGGCAGAGTCATTTTATGTGTATTTTAACCTTGATGTTCCACGTGCTGTTTTACATCTTTGTTAGAAACGGGACCCCCGGCCGGCCAAGGCTCACGCCAAAGTCAGTCAGGGATCACTATTTCTAAGTCCGGGCAAGGGAGTCACACACCAAGACAACCCCTGCTCACCCTCTAGGTAACGTGACGCGAGCAGCAAGGCTAATCTCAGAGGCGATGTGTAAAGCGTTTGCGCGTGCACCCCAGCGACAACACCCTAGGCCCACCACAAAGGAAACTCCACACAAGGTTATATCAAAAATAGCCTTTGTATTATAATAATAAAAACACATTAGATAACACACACACTTTACAATGTGCCAACAGGCACGGGCAAGATTTACAAGGGATTATGTACAGGACAGGCCCACCTGGACCACTGTCAGGGGTATGCACTTTTTAGAAATAATACTTGTAGGTATAACACTTAGCACATAAACATATAATGACTGTAACACAGAAAATAGTTAATGTAGCATACAACCAGTAACTACTGGTAAAGGGTAAATACCTCCTACGCCACCCTAAACACTGTAGGGAAATCACGCAGGGAACTAGGACCGTATCATCAGGACCTATGGAAGGAAAACCTATCACCTAAGCAAGTCACATTTAGCAAAGGGAAGGAAACCTAAAATAATCACCTAAGCAAGTCACATTTAGCAAAGGCAATAAAACATCAACAATCCTCTAAGCAGGTCACTTTTAGCGAAGGGGATAAAACCATAAACAATTACCTAAGCAGGTCACTTTTAGCAAAGGTAAGACAAACATTCCTCTAAGCAGGTCACTTTTAGCAAAGGGAAATAAACCATAAACAATTACCTAAGCAGGTCACTTTTAGCAAAGGTAAAACAAACATTCCTCTAAGCAGGTCACTTTTAGCAAAGGGGAATAAAAACATAAAGAATCACCTAAGCAGGTCACTTTTAGCAAAGGCAATAACATAGACAATTGCACATGAAAACATTAAAACACATTCAGAGGTGCAGGTAGAACATTTGCGCAGGAATCACATAAGCAGTAAATCATAAATTGCGCAGGGTGCATGTAGCACAACACTAGAAATGTCCCTCAGGCCAACTGGCCTCGAAAGGGGCTGAAATGCCCTGAGTCTTAATGTCAGGGGAGGCTGCGCAGGCAGCACAGCACACAAAGCCTAAACGTAGCAACTGTCCACTAAGTGCTGGACAGTTGTAAATACAGATGGGCACACGTTGGAGCCTCGTGGGCTCAAGAACACAGGTGGGGGAACACAGCGTGGGAGCCACGGGGCTCTGACCAACTGACTGCCTGTGTCCCCCAAGAGCCTCTCTCAGGGCTCTACAACAATCCAAATGGCACTTACGAGCTCAGCGCTCTAAAACAATGAGGGGCTGTGAGCCTCTCAGGCTCTGTAGACAACTGCCCCCTCGTTGGAGCCTCGACAGGCTCTGAATCAATGTAGCCGGGAGCCTCGTGGGCTCAAAGACAATGTGGGCTGGGGCGGGAGCCTTCTCGTGGCTCAACAAACAAATTGCCCCCAGGAGCCTCGGGGCTCCAAGCACCAAAAATGCGGGTCGTTAGAGTCCCTCACGGGGGACTCAGAAACAGATAATGCCCCCAGAGCCTCAGGCGGCTCTACTCACTTGGGCTGCTCTCAGGCCCGGCCCGCACACGGAAGGGGAGGGGCGGGCACCGACAATGTGCCCAGACGCCCTTCTCCCTTCCCTCGCTCTCCCGGCCCCACTGCGCACTCACCGTCTGTCTCGCTGGGGGGACGGCTCCTCTGCTGGGCAGCGCGGGGCTCCTCTTCACTCGGGGAGCCTCGAGGACACGGCCGGCTGCTTCCTCCGTCTCCCGCCTGGCCTTGTCTCTCTGCACTCCGCCTGACTTCCGCTGGGGCCGTCAATGGCAGCGCGGCCCTGGGGGTCAGGAGGCGGGACTTCCGGGTCGCAGTAGGCAGCGGCCCGGCAACAGTTTTCTAGGCTCCGGGGCTGCGGCGGTGATCACGGGGCAATGCCGGGTGGGCACCGGCTCGTAAATAACAAAACACCACGGGGCAATGCCGGGTAGGCACCGGCCTTTAAATAGAAGATAAAGCGAGGTGGGCAATCGCGATGCGCCGCAATTCGGGCAAATGCCGGGTGGGCACCGGCGGCACAAAAAGCGCTCCCAAGCGCTATGAGCAAAGTGGAAAGCGCTCCCAGCGCTGGGAATACGAATAAAGCGCTTGAAGCGCTAGCAGGAAAGATAAAGCGCTCCCAGCGCTAGGCAGCACCAAGGAAGCGCTCTTCAGCGCTAGGGGCAAAAGAAAAGCTCCAGCAAGGTCTGGAGGCAGGCAGGGGGGCAAGGCTGGGCCAGAGCCAGCACACTGGGTCTCCAGGCAGGGAGACAGTCCAAGTGGCGGTCCTCCTGGCCCCAGCAGCAGCAACAGCCCCCTCTGGCAAGGATCCAAAAGTAGAACAAATTGTAAGGGGACACAGCCCCTTCTTATACTGTGAAATCCTTTGTTTCAGGGTGCAGGGTGGGGGGAAACCAGTTGCAGCTGGCTTGGGAGTACCCTTGATGGCCCAACCACCCCTTTCATTCACTGGGGAGACTTGGGTCGTTAGACAAACCACATGGGGGCGGAGCCAGCATTGTGTGGGGAAAACCCCAGCCCATCCAGGACCCAGGTGCACTCCTCCCACACATCACTCATGCTGATCTCACACTCACCACCGGGCAGACCCATCCAGACTTCCTGGAGCCTGGCATGCCAGCCAGCTCCAGCCAATCACGCTCCAGTATCCTCACTGCACACATACATCAATGTCCAGAAGTAGCACTTCCCTTCTAGACACATACAAGCTGCACATACCATTGCGCAGCATTCATTCTCACGAGTTCATACATACTAAACTCGAGCCTACACTCCCCACGCATCAGGAACTAACATGGACACACACATTCCCCATGCATTCCTATGGGAGGGCAGGCCAGCCATACTACACGCACGCACTTTACTCTGGGGCACAGGGAAAAAGTGCGCAGAGACCCAAAAATCACTAACTCTGGGTCACAAACAAAAGCAAAAAGATTAGGGGTGAACCTGCCCTAAGGCCCAAGTCCAACACAACCCCCTTCCAGCCAAAACGCAGGGCAGACCAATCACCACCGTGATGGACTTCCCTGCTTGGGGCGATAAAACACGGACGCGGGCCCACAACTGCAGGGACACCCTCCTGTTTTACGCCACGGTGAACCCCTGGGGTTCCTTCTAAAACTACTGTAGGGACTAACTGGGGTACCCCACTGATACTCTCCAGCTGCCCTCGGCCAGGACCAGGCCCTAGGCCATCCAGGTACCACTGGATCCTGCCTACTCACAAAGTGGGGGGTAGTAACCCCTGGCACATAATAGCCATTCTCCACCCTTCCTGTCTGCAAGACAGGGCTAGACTGCCACTGGTTCTCCAACCTAGGGTCTACAACCTTAGGTGGACCAGGAGTCTCAGGGAAGGCTCTCCTCCCCCTACCTCTTCTTCTAGGGTTCCTCCTCCTCCTGCGAGGGGTTCCCTCTAAACAACATTCTCCCAACCTAGGGTTTAACCCCTCAGGTTGCACCGGGGTCAGAGGTGGGCTCTCCCATCCTCTGCACCCCCTTCCAGAGTCCTGCTCCCTCCCAACCGGGGCGGTACCTCTGGAAAAAGAACTGGTCAGGACACTGATTACAGTAGTCCCACCCTTCAGGTCAGGCGGATCCTGAACCTGGCCTTCCAACCTCCGGTCTAGAACCTTTGGTGGAACCAATGCCTGGCACTCCAGGACTTCTGGGGACTCACATACTATTCCCCAATCACTCCTTTCGCTGAACTCCTGTACCCTCCCCACTGGAGCGGTACTGCCAGACTCTAGAACCATAGAAGCTCCGCTTACAGATGCTCCAGGTCCTCTACACACTAGGAGATCTCCCTCAAGTGAACTAACAGGCAAGCCTAGGTTCCCATCCTGGTGTTCCCTAAAGAAACCATCCAGGCTCTGTGACAGGGCTTCGGGCGTCTGGGGACTCTCGGTCACACACTCACTCCTGCTCCACTGAGACAGGCAGTCAGCCCCTACACCCTCCTCACTAACCTGGGACCTAGCTGGGCTACTCTCACCCTCCTCCACCACACTGGGCTGGAGGACACCTGACCCACTACTGTTGGAATCACTCACTAGTGACTCTAAAGAACCTCTCGCGCTTTCCCATCGGTCGGCTTCCTCTGCCAGCTCATATGGTTCAGACAATCCACACCCTAACAGGTGTTGGCGCAATTCTGGATAAACAACACTGAGCAACTGCTCTTTGGCAATCACATCAAACAAGATGTCCCAATCACATTTTGTGGGACCCCGTAACCAATCACACTGTGCTACACAACAGTCATCCTGAAAATCTTCCCAAGACTGGTGAGGTGGTTTCCTAAGGTTCCGGAACTTCAACCTACACTCCTCTTCTCGGGAAACAGGTACCATACTCGGGGAACTGGGAGTGGGACTGTCTACACTAACACTTAAATAGCTGCCACCACTGGACTCAACCCTCCCTGGGGAATCCAGAAAATCAAAATTGCACTCAGGGTATAACCTACCCTCTAGGGTTACCTTCTCCCTGAACAAGGCCCTTTCAGCCTCTAGCTTGGCGTGCTCCAACCTGAGCTGTTCCATCGCTAGCTGATGCTCCCGCTCTTCCCTCCTATCCAACCACTCCTCTGGGGACAGGACAAGGGATGGGGCGCTGGTACTGACACTGGACCCAGCAAGGGACTCCCTATCTATGGGGTCCTCACTATCTGCTGGTGCCCAATCACTGTCATCCTCATTCACTTCACATTTTTCAGGGCTCACCACAGACTCACCACCCTCATGGCGTGCGGCCCGGGCCCTCTCCTCACTGCGCTCAAGATCCCTTTGTACCTTACACCATTGGACCAGGTAGTTCCTAAGTTCGTACTTAGTATCTGACCCATCCACCCCTATGTCTCTCTCTCTACAGAACCCTTCCAACTCCTGCGTATTGTACCAAACTAGATCACTGAGATCAAAGACAAGCTCCATCTTGGCAGGACGTTCTCAAGAAGAGTTTGACACAGGGAACCTGGGGGTCTGAGCTTACACAGGAGTACACAATTACAAAAATCAGCAAGATTCCTATCTCAGAGAACTTGCACTCCACTGTCCAGTGTAACACAACACTCATTCACACACAACCCTCCCCTCGGACCGGTAAGGCAATTTCTACCACCCCTGATTTTCTCAACCTGACCACAAGTGACACAGGTACCAAACTCTGGGAGCAGGGCGGGGAACAGGGTACTGGACAAAATACAAAATGACACCTTTCAGGAGAAGCAAAACTGAACTTCCCTAAAAAACAACAATCCCCAAAATGTGGTTATCTAAAATTGCAGAGTTTTGTAGTGTGGCCTGTCGCCACTGTGGTACAGCGCAAACGCAAGTCCAATCCGCACCGCTAGCCACCAATGTTAGAAACGGGACCCCCGGCCGGCCAAGGCTCACGCCAAAGTCAGTCAGGGATCACTATTTCTAAGTCAGGGCAAGGGAGTCACACACCAAGACAACCCCTGCTCACCCTCTAGGTAATGTGACACGAGCAGCAAGGCTAATCTCAGAGGCGATGTGTAAAGCGTTTGCGCGCGCACCCCAGCGACAACACCCTAGGCCCACCACAAAGGAAACTCCACACAAGGTTATATCAAAAATAGCCTTTGTATTATAATAATAAAAACACATTAGATAACACACACACTTTACAATGTGCCAACAGGCACGGGCAAGATGTACAAGGGATTATGTACAGGACAGGGCCACCTGGACCACTGTCAGGGGTATGCACTTTTTAGAAATAATACTTGTAGGTATAACACTTAGCACATAAACATATAATGACTGTAACACAGAAAATAGTTAATGTAGCATACAACCAGTAACTACTGGTAAAGGGTAAATACCTCCTACGCCACCCTAAACACTGTAGGGAAATCACGCAGGGAACTAGGACCTTATCATCAGGACCTATGGAAGGAAAACCTATCACCTAAGCAAGTCACATTTAGCAATGGGAAGGAAACCTAAAATAATCACCTAAGCAAGTCACATTTAGCAAAGGCAATAAAACATCAACAATCCTCTAAGCAGGTCACTTTTAGCGAAGGGGATAAAACCATAAACAATTACCTAAGCAGGTCACTTTTAGCAAAGGTAAGACAAACATTCCTCTAAGCAGGTCACTTTTAGCAAAGGGAAATAAACCATAAACAATTACCTAAGCAGGTCACTTTTAGCAAAGGTAAAACAAACATTCCTCTAAGCAGGTCACTTTTAGCAAAGGGGAATAAAAACATAAAGAATCACCTAAGCAGGTCACTTTTAGCAAAGGCAATAACATAGACAATTGCACATGAAAACATTAAAACACATTCAGAGGTGCAGGTAGAACATTTGCGCAGGAATCACATAAGCAGTAAATCATAAATTGCGCAGGGTGCATGTAGCACAACACTAGAAATGTCCCTCAGGCCAACTGGCCTCGAAAGGGACTGAAATGCCCTGAGTCTTAATGTCAGGGGAGGCTGCGCAGGCAGCACAGCACACAAAGCCTAAACGTAGCAACTGTCCACTAAGTGCTGGACAGTTGTAAATACAGATGGGCACACGTTGGAGCCTCGTGGGCTCAAGAACACAGGTGGGGGAACACAGCGTGGGAGCCACGGGGCTCTGACCAACTGACTGCCTGTGTCCCCCAAGAGCCTCTCTCAGGGCTCTACAACAATCCAAATGGCACTTACGAGCTCAGCGCTCTAAAACAATGAGGGGCTGTGAGCCTCTCAGGCTCTGTAGACAACTTCCCCCTCGTTGGAGCCTCGACAGGCTCTGAATCAATGTAGCCGGGAGCCTCGTGGGCTCAAAGACAATGTGGGCTGGGGCGGGAGCCTTCTCGTGGCTCAACAAACAAATTGCCCCCAGGAGCCTCGGGGCTCCAAGCACCAAAAATGCGGGTCGTTAGAGTCCCTCACGGGGGACTCAGAAACAGATAATGCCCCCAGAGCCTCAGGCGGCTCTACTCACTTGGGCCGCTCTCAGGCCCGGCCCGCACACGGAAGGGGAGGGGCGGGCACCGACAATGTGCCCCGACGCCCTCCTCCCTTCCCTCGCTCTCCCGGCCCCACTGCGCACTCACCGTCTGTCTCGCTGGGGGGACGGCTCCTCTGCTGGGCAGCGCGGGGCTCCTCTTCACTCGGGGAGCCTCGAGGACACGGCCGGCTGCTTCCTCCGTCTCCCGCCTGGCCTTGTCTCTCTGCACTCCGCCTGACTTCCGCTGGGGCCGTCAATGGCAGCGCGGCCCTGGGGGTCAGGAGGCGGGACTTCCGGGTCGCAGTAGGCAGCGGCCCGGCAACAGTTTTCTAGGCTCCGGGGCTGCGGCGGTGATCACGGGGCAATGCCGGGTGGGCACCGGCTCGTAAATAACAAAACACCACGGGGCAATGCCGGGTAGGCACCGGCCTTTAAATAGAAGATAAAGCGAGGTGGGCACTCGCGATGCGCCGCAATTCGGGCAAATGCCGGGTGGGCACCGGCTGCACAAAAAGCGCTCCCAAGCGCTATGAGCAAAGGGGAAAGCGCTCCCAGCGCTGGGAATACGAATAAAGCGCTTGAAGCGCTAGCAGGAAAGATAAAGCGCTCCCAGCGCTAGGCAGCACCAAGGAAGCGCTCTTCAGCGCTAGGGGCAAAAGAAAAGCTCCAGCAAGGTCTGGAGGCAGGCAGGGGGGCAAGGCTGGGCCAGAGCCAGCACACTGGGTCTCCAGGCAGGGAGACAGTCCAAGTGGCGGTCCTCCTGGCTCCAGCAGCAGCAACAGCCCCCTCTGGCAAGGATCCAAAAGTAGAACAAATTGTAAGGGGACACAGCCCCTTCTTATACTGTGAAATCCTTTGTTTCAGGGTGCAGGGTGGGGGGAAACCAGTTGCAGCTGGCTTGGGAGTACCCTTGATGGCCCAACCACCCCTTTCATTCACTGGGGAGACTTGGGTCGTTAGACAAACCACAGGGGGGCGGAGCCAGCATTGTGTGGGGAAAACCCCAGCCCATCCAGGACCCAGGTGCACTCCTCCCACACATCACTCATGCTGATCTCACACTCACCACCGGGCAGACCCATCCAGACTTCCTGGAGCCTGGCATGCCAGCCAGCTCCAGCCAATCACGCTCCAGTATCCTCACTGCACACATACATCAATGTCCAGAAGTAGCACTTCCCTTCTAGACACATACAAGCCGCACATACCATTGCGCAGCATTCATTCTCACGAGTTCATACATACTAAACTCGAGCCTACACTCCCCACGCATCAGGAACTAACATGGACACACACATTCCCCATGCATTCCTATGGGAGGGCAGGCCAGCCATACTACACGCACGCACTTTACTCTGGGGCACAGGGAAAAAGTGCGCAGAGACCCAAAAATCACTAACTCTGGGTCACAAACAAAAGCAAAAAGATTAGGGGTGAACCTGCCCTAAGGCCCAAGTCCAACAATCTTCCTATAGGCTAAGGTGAGTTTGTAATTTTTTTGGAAGGTCTTTGTCCGCTTGTGCATGCAGTGTTAGTAACAGCGTTTTTTATATGTGTCTCCTTAGCTGTCCCGTATTTGCATCTCCTTAGTTCTGTGTGCGTCCTCAGCTTTAAGTTTTTAAGCTTTTGTGTGTGTAAGTGCGTTGTGTTTGATGTTAATGTGACTGTGCCCCTTCACTTTTTAATGTTTTTGGAAGGTGTTCGTCTGGTTCTGCATGCAGTGTTAGTAAGGGCGTTGTTTATATGTGGCTTGTTAGGTGGGCCGTATTTGCAGCTCCTTCGTTGTGTGTGCGTCGTCAGCTTTAAGCAGTGTCCGGCGTGATTCCGTGCTTGCGAGGGCTGGTTTGAGGCCCGCGCGTTGTCTTTCACGTTAACGTGTGTACGCTGAGTGTGTCCTGCGTGATCCCGTGCTTGCGAGGGCTGTTTTGAGGCCCCGTCTGAGCCCTGGAGTCCAAGTAAATTGTGAAGTGTCTTTGATCGTATTGTACGCTGCCTGTCTTCAGTGTCCGCTGGAGCCGTTGGAGCGTGAAAGTCGCGGTCAGTGAATGTTGCGCTTGTGCGGGCCTTTATTATTTTTCTTCCTGCAGCCACTTGTGAGAAATGTAACGTAACAAAATGAGTGACGGTTTATTTTGTCAGTGTAAATTGTAGGCAGTATGTGAAGGATCTGTGAATGTGTCGCAGTTTGTTGTTTGGAGAGGTACGTGTGAGAAGTGATCAGAACGGCAAGGCAGAGGGTGAATGTTTCCGCAAGCTGCGCCCCTTTTTTTTACTTAATTGTAGTGTAACCCCCTATGACAACGCTGACGCCTAAAAAGTTAGCGGCGCACTATATATCAGTAATGTCCTGTCATGAGAAGGGCAAGGTGGAGCGTGAATGTGCACGCACATTGCTAGCGCAAGACGTGCCCTTTTTTATTATAACTTTGTTTTTTCCCCGTGTGACAACGCTAACGCTTATTCCCACAAAGGTTGGTTCGCACTATATATGATTAACGGCTCCTGATGCGGCGCAGCTTGTTTTGAAGTTGGAGCGTGAATGGGCTTGCACATTGCTTCTGAAAGGTGCGCTAGTGAAGTACGCGGCCATTTTTTTTTTATTTGTGGCACGCCCCTCTGACAACGCTGTTCTGCCATGCCCCTCTGAGAACGGTGCACGCCCACAAACTAATAATATGAAGTGTAGTTTGACACGACCACACCCACGACACGCCCACGCCAACGCCCAAGTGGAGTTTGACACACCCATGCCAACGCCCACAAGGGACTACTTTACCCCTGAGGTTCTTTGACCTTTCTAATGTATATGGTGGCCAGCTGTATAGCCTATGTCTATCTGCTGCAACTACCCTTTACAAGGGTTTATTGGGTGTTGTGATTGGTGCTGTACTTCTTGAGTTTACCCGCCTCAAAGGTTTCAGCTCTCTCTTTATAATAGTAGTATAGATTATCCCCTTCGATGCGCCCATCGGCCAACGGCGGTCGCGAGCACTAGCTCCGCAATGCTGGACACATCCGTTGGCCGACGCGGCCCCGCCCACTAAATAAAACCGCCGCACCGCGGCGGAATTGCCGCCGCGGTTAAGTGGTTATACACATTTATACAAAGGAATACACAAATCTAGATACATACATAGAATAAAAGGAAATGCTTCTATACACAGGGGTATATAACCACCATTTGTGTTTGAATATGGTGGGTATGTAAGGAAGAGCCAACTCTTGCATAGTCTTCTGAAGATAAGATAGTTATCCATGGAATTGCTTTAATTCTAGCCAGGCGCCAAGTAGCCATGAGTTAGAAGAGCGGCCCAGAACTACAGAGACGGAGAGACGGAGAAAAGAACTCACGGTGAGAGTGTGTCACTTAAGCACAAAGAGAGTAGAGGGTTGAGACGACATCATATATCATACCCTTAGGATGTGATCATGGATCATTTCGGGTCCCTTTGTCTTACAGAGACTAACGCCCCCACCCTAGAATGCTAAAGTGATTAGATCAAATTTGCAAGATAACATGTTTCAAATCTATTGCTATAAATGATGCTCGGATTCAAACGAGTCTACCACTCCAGGGATATAGTTTGGTTACAATGCATCGGTAGAGCTAGTAATGAGATGTGCTGTGTAACATGGCTCTGTGAACTGGCTTAATATATTCCAGATAAGTTGTAACATAACTGTGCATAATGCATCATAGATATGTGGTGCTGTAATGCTATTATATTACTTTGTGTACCCCAGACCAAAGCCAATATTATGTTAAGCGAATAGATCTTGTTACATTCAATGCATTTTAGGATTGTTAAAACAATAAAAAATGCGAGTGTGCATGTATGGGTTTAGGTTTGTATGGATGTACTTGCATACGTGTGTGTGTAGGTATATGTACAGATGTATATATAACAAATTATTGTATAAAATGAATGTCCTAGGTTGCAGTTACCATATATGCACATGAGTGTCTTCAGATGGGTTTATGTTTCTTTGTATTTCAAAAAATATATTTTAAGCTATGTAAATATGGGGTTGGGTATTCCTACTTACACATATGGTTTTCTATGCTATTTTATAAGGGTTTAACAATATATTTAGACAGTAAAAAATTAAAAAGAAAAAAAATCGCTGCATATATTTAAACATGACAAACTATGTCTGGTTATGTAGATGAGATTGTATATATACATGTACATATGTATATGGCTTTATTCTTCTGTTTATAAGGATGACCATATCTTAAAATAAAAACAACAGCAGTCTAAATATGTTTATACATTACGCATGTGTATGTCTGGTCATGTAAATATTATTACATGTATGGGCATATGGGTATAGTTATATAGGTCTATGGCTCATATTAAGATATAACTATGTATAATAGGTATACGTTTATATGCATGTATGTATACACATATGTACATATTTAAATGTGCCTGTTTCTGTCTGTCTGTATGAACGTTTATATGTTAAAAAAAAAACTCCCACCTCAGCTTTTTCCTCCTCTCTCTCGGACTCATCCCTTTCATTTCTGACTGCAATGTACTCCCAAATATGCTTTCCAACCTCCTGTCTATTTCTACATCAACATCCCACATCTTTCTTTTACTAATCCACTTCAATTAATCTATCCTTATTCAAAATATGCAGTAATTGTATGAGATTTCAAGAGCACTAACTTAACACAACTCATCCTACAAGGAAAAGCAAGCACATATTACCAGTCTACTACCTATTTACAGGGTCAGACTGGCCATAGCGGGCACTGGGCGTTTCCCTGGTGGGCCGGGAGGAAGGGGGCCAGTTTTGGACAGGTGGGGGGTGTTTTTGTTACTGGGGGGCGTCCGGACCTACTTGCCAGGGCTTGTTTGCTATCCCAGTCCTGCCCTTACGATTTACCTCTAACCACAGGTTTGGGGACTAGCATGCTACTAACCTCAAAGCCCGTCAACGCCTCATGAGGGGTAGTAAGCACTACATAAATACAATTATAAGTTAAATTAATATATTCAAAGTAAGTAGATGTAGAAGTTAGAATGGTAAAGCTGCGCTTAACTATTTAAAACATTAAGATTAATTGGCTACTCTGCTCTAATTTTCCGGGTCTCCATGCGGGCATGATCACTTTACTTCCAGGCACAAAAATGCTACTTTCTTTTATTCTTTCACTTAAGTTGAAAGTCCATTACAGAAAGACATTTTTGCATATATCAGTAGTGCTAAGTGAAAAAACTAATGCCCAAGTGCAAAAAGGTGCATCATTTAGCCTGACTTACATTGTCTGGCACTCCAGCCTTCATATAAGGAATCCTTATCTGACATTTTCTACGCCATGGCTATGTGGCGAATAAACAAACACCTGTGCCTCCTCCCTCCAGGACTGGTTAATTAGAAAAAACAAACTGGAATAAAGTTATGTATCAGGTGTGTATCAGTATATATTTGTTTTTAATAAATCTTGTATCATTATAAAAATTTATTTGATTCATATGGCAAATAAAAGAATAACATTTCTTGGTTCAACACTTATAATCTATATTCTGCGGCTCATATTCTTGAAGTATGATATTTTTGACCTTGAAATTCTGAGATACAACAGTCATTGTTGCTCACTGATGCTTCAGCATGCCACAGCTGGTCACCATGCATGGGTCTGCCAGGATGCCAGGGCTATTGTAGATTCCACAGGCTACTCATCTTACTGGCATAGACCTGTGACAGTGGATGTGTCCATCATATTCCAGAAGGTGCCAAGATGTCACTGTCCATTTTGTCCTAATTCAGCCTATTAAAACCATGTAGACATCCCAGGATCCACAACCAGCTTCACATGTAAAATGTATAGTCATTCAATATCCATGGTAACATCCCAGTGATGCACACTGATCCAGTTTTATCCTATACTACCTCAGTCCTATCCCCATCATTAACGGCCCGACAGGGCATGCGTGGCAGGGGTTCTCTTAGTGTGGGGGGGATGGGAGGTGGCTGTGCATGAGACATCATCCAATAGTGGATGGAACTGACCTTGACCTGATGATGTCTCATTCACTGCTTATTTTGTTCTGGTGGTGCTTTCCCGTGCACTCATTTTTGTGGACTGGGGCTTATTTTTCATCATCACTCTTTAACCCAGGTCAAGAGGGAGAAAGCCTCTGCTGCTGGCTCAGATGAGCCCGAGGGGCCAGGCTGAGGGAATGTGGCTGCCAGAAGGATGATTGACAGCACAGCTTCTCTCGCAGCTCTGCCACCACCCTCCAGATCCGTCAGCCTTCAGTGCTTCTCAAGGCAGTAAGGGGCAAATGTACAACAAAATGACAGAACATTGCGTTAAGCAAAACCTGCGAATGCCAAGCACTGCCATTTTGAAAACACAGGGATGTACCGTATTTAAAAGATACAGTGCACCCCTGCGTTTCCCCCAGTGCTGGTGCTAAATTAAGCTGCCTAGCGCCAACGGAGGCCCCCGTGCACCATAGTGCAAGGGTGCCTGTGTTGGGAGGAATGATCGTTTATGTGCAGTAAAGTTTCCCGTGGTGATTTGTAACTCCTAAGTGTGGTGCATTGAGTGGCACACATAGAAGTTTCAAATCGTAATTTTTTTAATGATTGTTTATGTGCAGGAACGCCCACCGCAACACCCATTGCCCACCCCTTTGACGTGAAGTATAGCATGAAAGAGTGCCTTATTTACAAAGTGGCGTTTAAGCCACATTAGGTGGTTTAGCACCACCGTGTAAATAAGGTGAAGCCCCTATCACCACAGGGACGTCGTAAAAAGTGATGTTCCTGTGGCCATTGGGCCTTGTAAATATGCCCCTAAGTACAGCCATTTTAACCCTAGATACCGCCTTAAAGCAGTAGTAAGAACAATTTGTTATCTGAGAGTTTTCCTTTTTAGCAGCCAAGGAGGACTATTACAATGCTCACAGTGACCTTCTGGGAAAGTAAAGACCACTTTACTTTACCAATGTAAAAAGATTCTTCAGTTTCCTATTTGATGGGTGGAAGAATGGACAGGAGTTGCTTTATATTACACTAATTTTCAACTCGCACCTGTGTTCCCCACTGTTGCTCCTCTAAAGAGGAAAAACAGGACTTGGTGTCATAATGGTTTACGGCATCTTCGAAGTACACTGTGCACATCGGCAGCTGATACATACTGCATAACAAGCAGGTTGGTTAATAATAAACCGTCTCAGCAAGGAGGCCTGTTGGCCTGTGTGACAATTACCCTGCTATCTGTTTTTCCACTGAAAAGTACCATATTGACCGTGCTGTTTGCAGAGGGCAGCTTTTCTATTCAACAAACATGAACAAGGGCCCACAACAATTAAATGATTCCGCACAAACAGTATACTGTTTGTTTAGAAGAAGAAATACTGTTTGCATGCAGAAAAACTAAATATGAATGATCTTATGGCCACCCAGCACAGTGCAGAAGAGGCTGCCGTGGGATTTCTTGCTGTTTAGTTTTGGTTCACTGACTATTGACGACATTTTCAATGTAAAGTGTTTATCTTTGCTCGGGGACTGAAGGAGCTGATCCCCCGTCATTTATTCATGCTAACTGCTGGAGGCATACCGGGAGATAATCTGTTTTGGATGGCTCCTTCAAGAACCAGGAATTTCAAGAAGGCAGACAAGTCAGGCACAAAACACAGAACTTGCATCTCTCTAACGGCAGTACTCTAACAGGCCGCTAGTCTGCACTGGTACTCCATATTAGAGCGGTATTTAACAAGGGATTCAAAGCCGATGTTGTGCGTCAGCAAATGTCCACAGATAATTGGACGGTACAAACGGGGGTGGTGATGGACGGAGCATCAGAACCAATCAAACACTCACACCCAGTCAAAAGATCTGGGTTTGATCCATCACCGTTCTTTAGCCCACTCTGCCACCCCAGTTCAGACATGACATGACAGATAATTGGACGCAGAATGTGCCCAGACTTGACAAATCACTTAGTGTTCGCCAGAGACCAGAGGGGGAAGAGGTTCTTGATCACCTCTCAGAGTTAGGCATTGCCATCCAAGAAAGAGTCACCCGCCCTGGCGACGAGGGTCATCTTCACACAGCGACCTCAACACGCTACTGAAGTCAAGTTTTCGGTATAGGAGATAAATATTGCAAGCGGCAATAGCAGACTGAAGGGCTGCGAATGACCGAGGAAAGAGCGGTGGCAGGTTGACACTAGCGGCGATAGCTGGCTCACGTGAGAACCAACTAATGACGGAGAAGTGTTGCACCGTGAGTAGAGTCAACTGTGTGTGCGAGGACTGTGCCGTCACCTATGCGTGAAGGAGTTAGAGTGTATGACCTGGTGGCGGACAACACGAGAAATACTGGCGTGGATGTGGAAAGTAGCGATGGCGTCACGTCTCATCAGGAAGGAGCGCCGGTCATACATGTCGTAAGAAGGGTGGCGGACTAGAGTGCCTGAAGTGTCTGTCAGTGTATCAGGACCTACCGGCATCGCGACTGGCGGAGGTGCTGGCAGCGTGTGGCGTAAAGTAATCTAAAGAACTTGTCGGGGCATTAGTTCCCCCCCCCCCTGAGACTGTGCTAACCCCGACAGCGTGTAGCGGAGCAAGCCCTGCACGGCGCTCCAGTCCAGGCCGTTCTGGGTGCAACGGAGGTGTCGAGTAGTGCCAGCGTGTTTTATCCCTTTGTACCTCATTGACTAACTGTATTACCGGGATGATCATATCACCGGAGGAAGTGTCCTGATCTTAGCGTGTAGCGCTGGACCTCACCTGTGTTCTCCCCTTTGATCCTCGCCATCTGCTAACAAGGGTGTAAGGAGAATATCGGCTTGGTATCCTCCTCAGACTGGGAATATCCGGGTTTTGAGCAACAACTGGGCTAATTTCAAGTTCGCATTCACCTCAAGGAGAACAGACTTGCAAGCCACAGTGCCACCCAGTGGTTGATATTGGGATCCGTTGAATTATCTGTGAGAGTGCAGCAACTGTGTTCTGTTCAGAGAAACTATCTTTTTATGTGCATGTACTGCGTTGGTTTATGGTAGCCAGTCACTCTATTACTAAGTTTTTGTTCCCAGTACCCAGGGGAGGTTATTAGTAAAACTGTAAGCATGCAGAGCGTAACGCCCCCACCCTTCTTCTTGACCAACCCAGGGGAACCTGCTATTCAGTGGAAAAAGTGGAAAAAGGTGTTCTTAAATTATGCTACTGTGTGTGGCCCAAATCTTGGGTTAGAGAGGAAAGTACCACTTTTGGCGTATTACCTGGGAGCAGAGGGGGAAGAGGTTCTTGATCACCTCCCAGAGTTAGGTGTGCAAGAAGTGAGAGGTCTAAATGAACTGGAGATAAGCTTAAAAAAACTAGATCTGCACTATCTCCCGAAGATTAGCACCATAATGGAGAGATATCACTTTGGGAAAAGGGTACAGAAGGAAGGGGAATCTATAGAGGATTTTGTCTCAGACCTTAGGAAACTTGCTGCAACATGCAAATTTGGTGGCGCAAGTGAGGAAAGGATCAGAGATCAGTTCGTATTAGCTTGCAGGATGGAGCGGGTACGGGAGGAATTGTGGCTTAAGGATGACCCACCCCTAAGAGAGGTCTTAATAATAGCCAAGCAGGTAGAACACATGCTGCAGTGCGTCAGCGAAATAAAACAGGACAGTGGGGAGAAGAGAAGCGAAAACAAACCCAAAGTAAGCGAGGTTGTGACTGAGTTGGAGGCTGTGTCTGTGATCAAGGGCCAGAAGATGGCGAATAAAGAACAGAAAGAAGACAAATCGGGATGGTCATTCAAGGGTGCCTGTTACAGGTGCGGGAAGCAAGGGCATATGGCCAATGATAAAGAGTGTCCTGCCCTCAAGTTCACATGCAACGTGTGCGGGAAGAGGGGCCATTTCAGGCAGTATTGCAAAAGCGAACAGGGATTCAGTAGACAGGGTAAGGACAGGACAAACACGGTTTGTGATGAAATAGTTGTGCAAGTGAAGGAAGGTCTGGTCTGCAGCCCTAAGGACACTATAAAAGTAAAAGGCACCGAGTTGGAAGCACTATTCGATTCCTGTTCAAGGATAACAATAATCAGTGCGAAAGAGTTTTCACGTGTATCCAAGGGGAAGATAATCTTAAAGAAAATGGATGTGAGGCCCGGAGGATATGCGGGTCGCCCAATCTCAATGAAAGGATACTTTTGGGACATAATCGAATACAAAGACAGAACAACAATGTCCAAAGTGTATGTGTCCACTGTCGGTGACAACATCTTGGGCTGGCAAGCACAGAAGGAGTTGGGGGTATGAATCCCAACAGCAATCCCCAGATTTTGATACAAGAGGTACAAGAGCCGGAAGAGGGTCTAGTGACAGAGTTCAAAGAAGTATTCAAGGAAGAGCTGGGATGTTTGAAGAACTACTGCCACAAGATCAAATTGAAAGAAAATGCGAAGCCCGTAGTAGCCAAGGTCAGGAAGTTACCCATTGCCATCCAAGAAGCGGTGAAGACAGAACTCGAGAAATTGTGCAAGGCCGGAGTTATTGAACCGGTGGAAGCGACAGAGTGGTTGGCACCCATCGTGGCCGCTCAGAAAAAGGATGGGTCGGTTCGGCTGTGCATCGACCTTAGGGCCTTGAACAAGGAGGTTGTGGTCGACCGCTTCCCGCTGCCCAATATCACCCAGATGATGAGCATGCTAGAGGGCCCGAGGGCATTCTCCACGCTTGACCTTACCTCAGCCTACTTTCAAATCAAACTTCATGAAGAGTCGCAAGAACTCACGGCGTTTGTGACACCCATGGGTGCATACAAGTTCAAAAGGATGCCGTTCGGCTTGGTTTCTGCGGCAGCCGTGTTTCAGAGGCTAATGGGAAACATTTTGAAGGAGATTCCAGGTGTTGTATGCTACCAGGACGACGTTCTAGTGTTCGCCAGAGACCATGAAGAGCATGATAAGAGACTGAGACAAGTGCTATCCAGGTTTAGGTCGCAAGGACTGACAGTGAGGAGAGAAAAGTGCGTGTTCAGGTGTGCTGAACTAGACTTCTTGGGGCACAAAGTAACGGCAGAGGGAATCCGTCCCAAAGCAGAGCTCCAGAACACCATTGTAAATTGGGCGGCCCCGAAGAGCAAGGAAGAGATCAGGTCTTTCATGGGAATGCAAGAGTTCTACGGAAAATTTATACGGAACCTCGCAGGGAGAACACATGCCATCAGGCTGTTGTTGAAAAAGGAGGCTGTGTTTGATTGGAGTCGAGAGTGTCAGAGTGAGTTCGAGGATGTGAGAAATGCTCTTGCAGAAGCACCCAGTTTGAAGTCTTACATACCTAATCGTACAACAATAGTCACCACGGACGCAAGTGCCAAAGGGCTAGGTGCGGTGCTCACACAAAACAAGCAAAGACGGAGAAGAAACGATAGCCTTCGCCTCAAGATCCCTTCAGAAGTCAGAAGACAACTACTCCGTGATCGAAAAGGAAGCTTTAGCTGTATTCTGGGCATTGAGCAAGTTCAGAGATTTCCTGTGGGGCACAACGTTCACCCTTCGTACTGACCACAAGCCATTGGTGGAGGTTTTCAATAAGAAGGGGCTGGATGCGATCTCCAGTAGGATCAGGCGTTGGGTGGTTGGCCTCCAAGAGTACACTTTCAATGTCGAGTACGTCCCTGGAACCCGGAATCTGGCGGCAGACTGCTTATCAATGCTGGTGAAAGAAAGTGATGAGAATGAGGCGCATGACAGAATGGAAGATGATTTGGATGGTCACCAAATGGAAAATGTTTGTGCCATCCAGAGAGCGATAGGTGAAGAAACTTGGAAGTGTGCACTAAAAGATGACGGAGTCTTGGATGAGGTGTGCAGGAGAGTAAAGGACAGATGGAAACATGAAGATAAACGTGTGGAGGCCCTTAGGCCATTCTGGATTGTAAAGGATGAATTGTCCGTGGTCGATGAATGTCTGTTCAGGGGGACGAGGTTAGTACCTCCTGTGACGGTGAGAGAGAATCTTATTGACATGGCTCACGATGGCCACCTGGGCATCACCAAGACCAAACAAAGGCTGAGAGAAGACTATTGGTGGCCGAGCATGGACCTTGCGATTGAAAGGAAGGTGAGAGACTGCATTCCGTGTATCATCAGCGACAAAGTGCTGAGGCAATTGACACCTCCAATGGTGTGCAGACCACCGCCATCAGGACCCTGGGAAGAGTTGGCGTTGGATATCGTTGGTCCATTGACAGGAGAGGTGCGCATGCCATATATTCTGGTGCTCATGGATCTGTACTCCAGATGGCCAGAAGTGAAGTATGTGAGCGAAATCACAACTAAGATCGTCATCGAGTTCCTTCAAGGGCTGTTTGAAAAGGAAGGATTACCTAGCAGTCTACTCACAGATAATGGGGTACAACTGTGTTCGAAAGAGATGGAGGATTTCCTTGGGGAGAGAGGAATCACACACAAGCGTTGTGCCCTGTACCACCCAGAGACAAATGGCATGGTAGAGCGTTTTAACAAGACCCTCAAGGAGAGTATCCAGTTAGCCAAGGCCAGCGGCATGAATTGGAAGGAAGAAGTATGGAGACGCATAGAAGCATATAGGTTCACCCCGCACCAGACGACGGGAGTCACCCCGTTCAAAATGCTCCGGGGAAGGATACCCAACACCAAACTGTCACCAGGGTGGATGGGGTGGCGTAGGAGTTGGTCAGACCACTCCAAAGAAGCGAAAGGATTAGTGAGGCAGGAAAAAGCAATGGGGGAGAGAAAAGAGAGATTCGACAGGCTTAACTCTACACGGGAGGCCGGTTTCAAAGTAGGTGATGACATTAAGATCAGGACACCCACTGGCAGGGCAAGTTGGTCAGGATACAGTAGGCCCACGAAGATCACAATATTGTTCAAGAATGCTGTAAAGACCCAGGAAGGGAAGATTTGGAACCTGGGGAGAGTAGTGAAATTTTGCCCACCTGGTCAAGGCTCAGGTAGAGGCAGTGAGAGGGAGGGCGACTCCGAGGGAAACAGTGGTCTCCTTCCCAAGAAACGGTGGTCTGACCCCCAACCTGGTGGAAGGACTAGCCAGAGAATGACCAGACCACCCAGACATTTTGAACAGTATGTGATGATGTAATTTTTCTGCAATACTTGGTTGTTATGTTCTATGCTCATGTTTCTTTCTGCAGGGGAGGGGGATGTGTGGTATCTTCCACTCTTTCTCTCCCCCGGCAGCTCAGCTGACATTGGAGCGGCTCGCGGTGACGTCATTCCGAATGTCACCGCGACCAGCGTTCTAAGTTGAGCGCCTGAGGGAGTTCGAAGAGTCACCCGCCGGGGCCATTGCTGTGGCTGGGGTCGCTGATGTTCCTGTTTACTTGAACCCCAATAAATGGCCATTTGAACATTAAGCCTTGTGTCTGGTCACTTATACTGGATTTTACAGGAATCTCCTGCATTGGTCAATAGTTTATGATGTCACCTGCTACCATTCATTTACAGTAAACAGATCTAATTATATTGTACAATGTGAAATTATTATAATTATACTATGTCCAAGTTACCTGAAACTCACTGAAATATATGAAAGAGAAATTTTGTATAAAATGTCTTTCGAAAAAGGTTTGGGATTTTTAGGTCAAGCCCGGGCAGCACATGCGCTGCTCTGCGAGGCATGCTGTATTCAGGTATGGACTTGAAGCTCTGCCCATTTTCCGCCTGTCTTGTCAGTTGTCTATTTCTACATCAACATCTAGCATCTTCATTTTAATAATCCACCGTAATTAATCTATCCTTATTCAAAATTCTGTAGTAAATGTACGAGACCTCAAGAGCACTAACTCAACACAACTCATCCTAGTAGGAAAAGGAAGGGCATATTACTAATCTACTACCTATTTACCTCCAACCTCAGGTTTGGGGACTAGAATACTACTAGCCGCAAAGCCTGTAAATGTCTCATGAGGGGTAGTAAGCACTACATAAATACAATTTACAAGTAAAATGAATGTATTCAAAGTAGGTAGATGTGGAGGTAAGAACAGCAAACCTGCACTTAACTATTTAAAACATTAGGATTCAGTGACTACACAACTCCAGTGCTCGGGTCTCCATGCAGGCATGATCACAGCGAGACACTGCATACAGAGAGACACTTTCCTTCCAGGTACAAAAATACAACTATGTTTTATTTTTTCACTTAATTTGAAAACCCGTTACAGGAAGACAGGTGCAAAAGGGTGCATACATTTGTCTGACTTACTTTGGCACTCCAGCCTTCATCTAGGGAATTCCTAGCTGACATTTTCTACGCCTTGAATATGTGTTGACCAAATAAACACCTGTGCCTCCTCCCTCCAGGAGTGGTTAATTACAAAAAGCAAACTGGAATAACGTTAAGTACCAGGTGTGTATCAATATACATGTTTTTAAAAAAAATAATCTTGTATTATTATCAAACTTATTTTGATCTATACGGAAATGCAAGAAAAACATTTCTTGGTTCAACACTTATAATCTATATTCTGCAGTCCATATTCTTGAAATATGATATGTTTGACCTCGATATTCTGAGATACAACCGTCAGCGGTGCTCACTGATGCTTCAGTGTGCCATAACTGGTCACTGTCCCTGGGTCTGCAGGGGCTATTGCAGATTACAAGCTCTCCACAGGTTTCTCATTTTACTGGCATAGACCTGTGACAGTAGATGTGTCTATCATGTTCCAGAAACTGACAAGATATCACAGTCAATATTGCCCTCACTCCTGCCTGTTAAAGCCCTGCAGACATCCCAGGATCTACGATTAGCCCCACATATTAAGTCCATAGACAACCAATACCCAAAACGGCCACAGCAAATGGAGCACCAAAGCATTAACAGTAGCCACAACTGCACCAAGAAGAGCAAGCACAATTGCTGTCCTCTTATCGACAATACCCGTTTGTCCATAAAGAACCAGAGCCACCCCAGTAGTCACAAAAGCCGTCATCATGTAAACATTTATAGGTAACCCCGTATGCACAATAACATCCCAGTGATGCACACTGGTCCAGTCCTATCCTTTATTACCTCAGTCCTTTCCCCATCATTAACGGCCCGGCAGGGCGTGGGTGGTGGGGGTGTTCTTCCATGGTGGTGGCTGTGCAGGAGACCACATGATTTTGATGAATGGAATTGGCCTTGACTTGGTGATATCTCACCTGCTGCCTATTTTGTTCTAGTGGTATTTTCCCATGCACACATTTTTGGGGACTGGGGCTTATTTTTAATCAGCACTCTTTTAACCCAGATCAAGGAAGAGAAAGCCAGAAAAGGAATGAGGAAAAAAGAAAACAAAACAGTAATAAAGGAGGAGCAGAGGTGACCAAGAAACAGGAAGAGTGAGATAGAGGCCTGTGGACAGAAAAGCCATCAGGCTCAAGACTAGGGCAGCCTTGGTATTCGGCATCCCGACAACGGCAGAGCCAGTCACGGGCACCTTAGTAAGACTTTGGCCCCTTCCCTTTTTTGCTTTCACAAATAAGCACTGGCCTCACTATTTATTTATTTGTCAATCCACAATTATAAAAAAAACATTGAATACAAGCATGCATAAAACATTTCATAGTGGCAGTAAGGGGCATATGTACAACAGAATGACGGAGCATGGCATTAAGTATGCACCGCCATTCTGTAACACAGGGATGCACCCTATTCTCAAAGATAGGGTGCACCCCTGTATTTCCCCTAGTACTGGTGCTAAACGCAGGTCCCCTTGCACCATAGTGCGTTAGTAGGAATAATTGCTTATGAGATGGAAGGTGTCCCATGGCAATTGGTAACTCTTATGTGTGGGCTCTGTTTCTCTTGTTATGTTGTTATACACTGTAGCTGCCTGTGGAAAGCGCCGGGACACTCTTTTAGAGTAGCCGAGCGCTATATAAACGCTTTTTAACATAACATAACATAACATTGTCATTTTATTAATGATTGTTTATGTGCAGGAAGGAACACCTTACTGCACATAAACAATTGTTAATAGCATTTTGCTGTTTCTATGTGTGCTGCACAATGCAACACATATAGAAACAGCTACAATGAGGAGTAATAAAGTATTTCTTGTTTCGCCATGTTAAGATCAGGTTTTCCTTGGTCTTAAATTTGGCGCTGCCTCATATTTATGCCACCCTTGTCAAAATCAATGGGGCTGTGGCAGAACGGCCACTGCAACACCCATTGCCCACCCCTTTCACGTGAAGTATAGCATGCAAGAGTGCCTTATTTACAAGGCAGCGTTATGCCACGTTAAGTGGCTTAGCGCCGCCTTGTAAATAAGGCAAAGCCCTATTGTTACAGGAACGTCGTAAAAAGTGACTTTCCTGTGGCCATAGGGGCTTGTAAATATGCTCCTAAGTACAGCCATTGGAGTGCTAAATACAGCCTTAAGCAGTAGTAAGAACAATCAAGAGTTTTCCTTTTTAGCAGCCAAGGAGGACGTCTTCAATGCTCACAGTGGCCTTCTGGGAAAGTAAAGACAGCTTCCCTTTGCCAAAGGAAAAAAAAAATCGTCAGTTTCCTATTTGATGGGTGGAAGAATGGACAGTAGTTGCTTTATATTACACTAATTTCCCACTCGCACCTGTGTTCCCTAATGTTGCTCCTCTAAGATGAAAAACAGGACTTAGTGTCAGAATGGCTTGCGGCATCTTCGAAGTACACTGTGCACATCGGCAGCTGATACATACTGCATAACAAGCAGATTCGTTATTAATAAACCGTCTCAGCAAGGAGGCCTGTTGGCCTGTGTGACAATTACCCTGTTATCTGTTTTTCCACTGAAAAGTACCATATTGACCGTGCTGTTTGCAGAGGGCAGCTTTTCTATTCAGCAAACATGAACAAGGGCCCACAACAATTAAATGATTCCGCACCAACAGTATACTGTTTGTTTACAAGAAGAAATACTGTTTGCATGCAGAAAAACTAAATATGAATTATCTTATGGCTACCCAGCACAGTGCAGAAGAGGCTGGCGTGGGATTCCTTGCTGTTTAGTTTTGGTTCACTGACTATTGACTACATTTTCAATGTAAAGTGTTTATCTTGGCTCGGGGACTGAAGGAGCTGATCCCCCGTCATTTATTCATGCTAACTGCTGGAGGCATACCGGGATGTAATCTGTTTTGGATAGCTCCTTCAAGAACCAGGAATTTCAAGAAGGCAGACAAGTCAGGCACAAAACACAGAACTTTCATCTCTCTAACAGCAGTACTCTAACAGGCCGCTAGTCTGCACTGGTACTCCATATTAGAGAGGTATTTAACAAGGGATTCAAAGCCGATGTTGTGCGTCAGCAAATGTCCACAGATAATTGGACGCAGAACGTGCCCAGACTTGACAAATCACTTTGACCTGGAAGGAATCTCCTGCATTGGTCAACAGTTTATGATGTCACCTGTGACCATTCATTTACAGTAAACAGATCTAATTATTTTTTACGTACCGAAACTATTATAACTATACGATGTACAAATTACCTGAAACCCACTTAAAATATATGAAATAGAATGTTTGTATAAAATGTCTTATGAAAAACGTTTTTTATGTTTTTAACATAGTCTGCTAGAAATACCATTTCCAAACTTGAGCGGTCTGTGCTCAATTGATTCAATATTCATTAACTATTTGATTGTGCTTTTAAAGGCTCCTAAATGTCTTTGCATTTTTTGTTTGTAGATCTCTGTCAGGTACTAGCTAAAGAATATATATTATCGTAGTAAGACAAAAGTGAAATGAGAACAGCACGTTTTACTGCCTCACACATTGCATGGACCAATTGCTTTGCACAGGAAAACGTTCTTAATAATCGCGATATCTCTTCAACGTGATTTTGCCATACTGCACAAATATAATCCCTTGCATCCTCATTTAGGTTAAATACCTTTTACTAAACCAATGTGTGAGAAGGTGGCTTGGTATATGCTGTCCACTAAATAAAGTGGGCACTCTGTACCAATCCAAACAACCCTTATAATGTATGAGGTCAAAGATAACCTTATTGAAAGCTATCCTAGTGGTAGTTATGGATAGCAGCCTTCAGCCTTAATCTTTAAGGAATGTAAAGCAGCTTGTTGTACCAGAATATCACATCCTGAATTACTAAATGAAGGAGAGCCACCAAGTAGTTATATAAAAATATGGATTTATTAATAAAAACACTCTCTACTATCCTCTACACGAGGATAGAACACAAAGCACACAATACTGGATCAATAGAACAGTTGTAAGTAGCACAATAGACAGCAGGCTCCAGGGGGAGACCAAACCATATACTAAAATAGTGGTATAACAATCACGACTTGACTAGACACAGTGCCTAGTGCATGTAGAATCGCTGGGACCTCAAGGAACCACCCAAGGTGATGACACAGGAGACCCACGGAGGACGCATGCTGTGAGGAAACACGACTGCGTGCTCCATACAACTCTATGGGAAAGTCCTTGTTCCAAATTTAAAGTTTAAGGACCCTTCTAGGATGACTTTGAGCAAATACACAACAAATACTTGGTGGAGGGTCTCAGGGCGGGTTTAGCGACCAACCAGGTACAGGCCCCAAACATTACTATCACAACACGAAATACCTGGGGGTCAAAATCATAAGTCAAACAGAGAGGATCACAACACCGATATTACACCAATAACACCCGTGAGGACATTTTGTTTGTTAAGGATGCCGGCCAAGTCAAGGCTCAAGAGCATATGGAGAAAATGATTCCCATCAGAAGCCACACTGTACCGCCCTCTTTCTCATCATTTGGGTTCTCCTTACCCAGGAGACAAAAACGGCTGGTCAGTTGTTACCGTAGCCGATAAATGTGACAAGGGGGAGGTATATTGTGCAGAAATTAAAGAGGCTCCTGAATAAAGCAGTGTATAGTGATAATAGTGAGAAGTGAAAGGTAATCATAAAATTAGGTGAATTGGGTAGAGAAACAGAATTTATTAGTATCTCCCAATCCCTAAGGTTAAAAAGCAAGTGTAAGTGCGGGTTTGAAATAATAACCGTACTTAATAGTGGTCAACATGTTTCTGCATGTAAGTGGAACAAAGTTTCCAATGCATTCGTCAGGACCTATTGGTGGTAAACACTACTGCTTGTAATAAATAATGAAAAAAATATCACCTGAAAGTCCCAGGTGTGTACTCAACCATGTACTGTTATTGCGTTGCATCACACGGTATTGGATCCAAACAGAAAGACAAAGACACAAAAACAGAAAAACATGAATAAATCATATTCTCAGGGTTTTTTTGCAATACAAACCCAGTATGATGGAGACCCATTCACAACTATTCGGACATCACATTCCAAATTACACTCACCCATAGATGTTGGTTGAGAGGCTTCACCCCACCTGGCTGCAGCTCAGGTTGAAGGAGCACCGCTCTAAAAGTAATGTTATTTTGCTTTTAGAGTTGATTAAACAACAATATGAAAGAATTTAAAAGGTTTAGGCAGAGGTCAGATGTGGCTGTTATCACTCCATCACTATTTTCCGTGGGCGCCCCACCACCACAATCACCCAGCAATCGTATCAGAGTGGAGTATTCCACCGAAGTACCCATACAGGCAGAATCAAATGGCAGCTTGCAAAAGTGATAACAGTGCGGCGAGCGAGAATGCTCTCAAGGTTAGGCACTGTTGTTTTAATTTTTGTTTTAATTTTTAGCGCGTGTAGCTACTGCTCTTTCAAGCGCGTATTGTACATCTAGCTGGACATGCGTTATTAAAAGCAAAGCGCGCTGTCAGGTCAAAGCAGAACGCCCGCCGCCCGCGATGCACAGAGCGAACTGTCAGGTCAAAGCAGAACGCCCGCCGCCCGCGATGCACAGAGCGAAGCCATTACCGCTCCCTAGCATACGCGGGTTTGTAAACAACAAACGCATGTCCAGCTAGATGTACAATACGCGCTTGAAAGAGCAGTAGCTACACGCGCTAAAAATTAAAACAAAAATTAAAACAACAGTGCCTAACCTTGAGAGCATTCTCGCTCGCCGCACTGTTATCACTTTTGCAAGCTGCCATTTGATTCTGCCTGTATGGGTACTTCGGTGGAATACTCCACTCTGATACGATTGCTGGGTGATTGTGGTGGTGGGGCGCCCACGGAAAATAGTGATGGAGTGATAACAGCCACATCTGACCTCTGCCTAAACCTTTTAAATTCTTTCATATTGTTGTTTAATCAACTCTAAAAGCAAAATAACATTACTTTTAGAGCGGTGCTCCTTCAACCTGAGCTGCAGCCAGGTGGGGTGAAGCCTCTCAACCAACATCTATGGGTGAGTGTAATTTGGAATGTGATGTCCGAATAGTTGTGAATGGGTCTCCATCATACTGGGTTTGTATTGCAAAAAAACCCTGAGAATATGATTTATTCATGTTTTTCTGTTTTTGTGTCTTTGTCTTTCTGTTTGGATCCAATACCGTGTGATGCAACGCAATAACAGTACATGGTTGAGTACACACCTGGGACTTTCAGGTGATATTTTTTTCATTATTTATTACAAGCAGTAGTGTTTACCACCAATAGGTCCTGACGAATGCATTGGAAACTTTGTTCCACTTACATGCAGAAACATGTTGACCACTATTAAGTACTGTTATTATTTCAAACCCGCACTTACACTTGCTTTTTAACCTTAGGGATTGGGAGATACTAATAAATTCTGTTTCTCTACCCAATTCACCTAATTTTATGATTACCTTTCACTTCTCACTATTATCACTATACACTGCTTTATTCAGGAGCCTCTTTAATTTCTGCACAATATACCTCCCCCTTGTCACATTTATCGGCTACGGTAACAACTGACCAGCCGTTTTTGTCTCCTGGGTAAGGAGAACCCAAATGATGAGAAAGAGGGCGGTACAGTGTGGCTTCTGATGGGAATCATTTTCTCCATATGCTCTTGAGCCTTGACTTGGCCGGCATCCTTAACAAACAAAATGTCCTCACTGGTGTTATTGGTGTAATATCGGTGTTGTGATCCTCTCTGTTTGACTTATGATTTTGACCCCCAGGTATTTCGTGTTGTGATATGACTTTGAGCAAACCCTTTGGAACTTCAGAGTTTAAAGAGCCAACCCACCCGTGGGTATTGTAGTAGCAGAGTTACCTATCCAAGGGGAGCTGGGTGCATAGGTCTGAATAGGCGTCGGAAACTCTTGTCGTTCTCTATGGAGGGAAGGGAAGAAGTACTGCTGCTGTGAAGGTAAAATTCACTTCAGAGTGACCAGGGGCTCAGTAGACGAATGCCCACCGATGTCAGGTGCTTCAGGTGCAAAGAAGGGATGTTTGACTCTGCAGCAACGAGGCCTGGAGGCTTCAAGGATGACCAGGAGCCGGAGGTGAGCTGTCCCACAAAGGATGTCAAGTGCTGGGGGTCGGTGTTTGGCTGGAGGACCAGCAAGCTTTGGCAACAGCAACCCACCTAGGAAGGATAAACAGGTTACGGTGGGGACCAGCAAGGTCCAGGGGACTCTCCAAGCAATGGAAAGTCCGGGCACATCTGGAACAACCAGGAAAGCCCAAGAACAATCAAGATGACCCTCGGGGGAACCCACAGGCTGAAGGACCAGGAGTCGCGAGGGGACCTCAAGCAAGTTTGAAAAGTACCAGCCCACGGAGCACTCCATGCAAGGAGGCCGGAGTTCTTTGGTGCAAATACTGCTCAGGGTCAGGACTACAATTCACAAGCTCCGGAATCGCTAACAAGCATATGCACTTGCAAATGGACGCTGTGCACTGGGGTTTGGGTTACGCAGCCCCCACAAGAGATACTGGCCTCAAACTCGGTGAAAGGGCAGATCAACCACAGGGACCTTCAGAAACCCACTTCCTATAATGCTGAAATCTTTGGAGTACGCAGGAGCTCAGGAGCAGCTACCGCTCAGTTGCACTTTAGGTGCCTGTGAAGCAGGGGAGTGACTCCTTCACTCCAAGGGAGATTCTTCTGTTGTCTTAAGTGTCCCACAGTTCCAACACAGAGCCTGTATGGAGTCCTGGCACAAACTAAGCTTCGGATGGAAAGGGGGACGAAGTCAAGCCCAGTCGAGGTCCAACAAAGTCCAAGTGTCCAAACGGTCGAAGGTCAGTGGTTTCTTCTTCGTATAATCTTGTTCACGTAAAATCTAATGTCCTGTAGCCAGGTAACCCATCTTATACCCACAGGGGAGGTTTGGACAGATTCAGAGGATCCTCCTAGGGGAGAGGCAGGACAGAGGGGTGGCTACACCCATGTCCTTTGTCCAGTTTCGCACCAGAGCAGGAGCCAATGGCTCCAAGAACTGGTTTGAGTTGGACTATGCAGAGGAACACCAACTGTGCCCTCAGTGCAGACTTTCAGGCACTCTGAGTGCACCTGCCCAGCCCCACTACACTAAACCCTGTCTGGGAGGTGGCCACACCTCCCCATGACAGGTTGCCTATTGTGCTGCCTTCCTCTGCTCGAGCTTGGCTCAGCAGCAGAAACACAGAAATGTGTCTCTGGTTAGCAGCATCCATTTTGTGCTGTCTGGGTCGGGAAGGCTGGCACCGGGTAGACCGGTGACCCCACGAAGCTCTCTACTGAAGGGTGCAATCATACCTCCCACACCAGTAACTTGTGGTGGAGGTATGATTCCAAGGTGTTTGATACCAAACATGATATGTTTCTATGCAGTGGTTTTTGGGATAGCATTTACCGCGAGGTTATAATGCACCTCTACCTATATGTCCTGCTGAGTCACAGACAACCTGGGAGAATGATCTCCGAAGGCTGCAGAGGGGCCCTGCTCATGCAGGGGCACCCTCTCACCTAAAACCCATCACCCTGCCTTCAGCATTGATAAGGCCTGCTATAGGGGTGACTTACAAGTTTTAAGTGTAGTGACCATTCGATATAGTGAACCTATATATAAAGTAAGTGGTGTAAGCACTATCTTACACAGGCTGCAGTAGCAGACCCAGAATTCCATTTTGCATGGCCTCTCATGGGTGGCATAATACATGCTTCAGTCCAAGGGAGGCCTCTGGGGTACCTATGCCCTCGGTATATGGTGTACCATACACTAGGGACTGATAAGGGTACCCCAGTATCCAATCTGGAATGTACCAAAGTACATGTATGTCAAGTTAAGGGAGAAAGTAGATAGGCTGGGGTCCTGATTAACAAGATACCAGCCAGACTATTCAAAAACGGTGAGAAATTAAGCAAAAAGTGGGGGTAACCATAATAATCAGATCCTACTTTCCTACACAATGCATGCGAAAAACTCCCAAGGCATAAACCATCTACGAGGATATCTAGATCGTACCATTCTATTACCATTGATGAGAAAAGGGAGGGCCTTAAAACCCACTGAAATCTACCAGTTCTACTTTACTAAGTAACAGTAACTTGCACCCTCACCATGCACTTCTTGTGACCTTACATGTTAGATCATTCATGACATGTTAAATGACAATATTTATGATGCCACTGATGACATCTCAATTTACATTATCCATGGCATCACTGATGACATCATCAAATGAATGTTACAGTTTGGTATATGCTTATCATACTGTGAGGTATTCAGCAAAGTACATCTAGACCTACTTTTCTATAGCCTCTTTACTGATAATGAGTGTAACATTTTGCAGCAAGCTTAGGGTCTAGGGTTTGTGAAGGGAATGACATTTCCATGAATGATTGTGCACAGGGCAAACACCATGTGAAGCAGACACTTGCCAACCCATGTCTCGATTGCCCACAAGAGGTGGGCTATCTGTTAAAGCTTTGCTACAGGGCAAAGGTTGTATGTAGTAGGTGCTTACTCTCCTAAGGGGCCTTGAGTGTCTGGAGGGAGTGGGCTCTGCATCAGAAGTTGTGCATAAGAGTAAAGACTTTACGCACCAGGTACATGCCCACCCATGTGTGCTTGATTGCATCAAAGAGGTCGGCTATCTGTAATTTGTTAGGTACAGGATGAATACCGTGTATAGGAAGGAGGGCCTTCATCACCTAAGGAGCCTTGGGTGTCTAGAGGCAGGGGGTCCATGGAGGGGTTCTGCACAGGGGAAGAGTGTTTACAGTAGGAAACTTTCTACTCATGTGTGATTCATTGCCCAGGAGATGTTGGCTATCCACAAAAGGTTTGGTACACAGTGAAGGCTGTGATTGGAGGTTCTTGGTTCACCTAAAGGGGTTGAAGGGTAAATTATGCTTTACATCATTCTTTTCCATTTAGTACTTACTTCCATATATGAAATGCTGTACTGGTTTATATAATTATTTGAATAGCAGTAGGTTGAATGATATCAGTGATGTCATTGAACATGTCATGAGTGATGTGATATGTGAGGTCAGAAAAAGTGCGTTATTGGGCACAAGTTTTGGTTAGCTCAGTAAATTATAAATGGTAAATTCCAGTGTCTTTTTAGATTTAAGCATGCTGTTATGACTGACATTTTTACCTAACTATATAGTGACTTTAACCCGTTTTTTTCAGTGCATTTCTTAGTTTCTTTGAACATAAAGTTAGATATTATTACCATACTTAACTATAATATCAATTTAACTTTTGTTTATTTCATTTAATTTTTTTAATGTAAATTAAGGTTGTATTACTATACCTAACTATACTATCACTTTAAACTTAGTTTCTTTCAGTGTATTTCAGTTCTTTTTAATGTTAAGTAAAATCCTGTTACCATACCGAAGTATAACATAAGTTTAACCTTTGTGTTTTTCAATGAATTTCGGTTTTTCCACCCTACTCATCCTTTCACTAACTATACCTTTTGACTATATGCAGTAGAAGTTTGGACACAGCAGTCTAGACCTTGGCCTAATCCCCAGGCGATGGCTAACTTCTGGCCATGCACAGCTTTGGGCCATTCTTGGCATGAAGTTGAGCCATTTTTCAAAACTTTGCGTAAGGGAGCAGTTACGGTCAGTTACCGCCACCAGCAAGGACCTCAAGTCCCAACCTGCCAAGCGGCTGCTAAGCCACCAACGTGTTGAGGACGCGCCTGGAGGAGCTTAAAAAACCCGCAGGGCTCCCGCAGTGCGGCAGCTGTTTTTCAAAACTTTTCGGAAGGGAGCAGTTACCGCCAGTTAATCCCACCAGTCAGGACCTCAAGTCCCAGCCTGCCAAGCGGCTGCTACACCGCCAAAGTGTTGGGGACTCGCCTGGAGGAGCTTAAACCTGCAGGGCTCTCGCAGTGTGGCAGCTGTTTTTCAAAACTTTGTGGAAGGGAGCAGTTACCGTGAGTTACTCCCACCAGTAAGGGCCACAAGTACCAGCCTGCCAAGTGGCCGCTGCATCGCCAACATCTTGGGACACGCCTGAGGCACTTAAGAAGCCTGCAGCTTTGCGGAAGGGAGCTGTTACTGCCACCAGTTCTCTTTTTTACCCTCTTCAAACTGCAGCACCTTGTCACAGTAAGATTGACCAACTTCCAGCTCCAGCGGCAGTGGAGCAGGTAGGGAGGCATCTACCTTTATTTTCATCATCATAGACATCTGTAAATTGTTCATTGGTTACAGGGCAGGAATATTAGATAATCAAGGACCTTTTATCCTGAGCACCAAGGCTTAACCACCTGTGTATGCATCAGTGGACCCTGAGTCTGGTTGTTCTTGTGTTGAAGCCCGTCACTTAGCTCATAGACCTGGTGATACCATGGGGAAATGTAAGGTGACTACAGATCCCGGAAGGGCCACGGCACGCACTGTAGTGACTATGGACTATGTTAGACGGGGACCCAGAGGGTCGGCCGAATACTGGGGGAGAGGCCTCCGATGAGGGCCGTCTCCGGCGATCGTACAGACAAGTCACTTCCCTCCCCACAGATAGACACCACACAAGGATGAGATCAACACTCTTTATATAGGGTTCTTGCGGCAAGGTTATCAGCGGTACAGGAGATTCAGGACTCGAGGGTCCTCTCAATTCTAGTCTCTGTAGGGAAAGGGGTAGCGGGACAGTCTTGGTACCGGGTCGGTACAGAGGGTGGTAAGAGAGAAGCTCACAATCCTCCAGCTTAGGAGTCTGCAAGGTTGGGCCGCGGCAGCGCCAGCCGGCTAAGATGAAGGTCGACAACGAAGGGGCCGCGGCAGCGCCAGCAGGCCAAGGTGATGGTTCAAGTACAGAGGGCCGCGGCAGCGCCAGCAGGCCAAGACGAAGTGTTCACAGGGCAGGGCTGCAGCAGCGCCAACAGGCCAAGATGATGGTTTCACGAGGGTGGGCCGCGGCAGCGCCAGCAGGCCAAGACGAAGTGTTCACAGGGCAGGGCTGCGGCAGCGCCAGCAGTCCGTCAAGGATGAGTTCTTCTCGGTGTCTCTCGACTCCAGGATACAACTGCCCTCCTGGTCTGGGGCTTCCCCAGTTATAGGTCTGGATCCCTTTGATGCCCGAACCCTCGCGCCTTGAGGTCGGGAGGTCCGGAATGAGGGGGTCCCGACACCCAGCAGGGGGTTGGAGCCAGCGCCCAGGGAGGCCGGGGGTGATCGACACCCGGCGGAGGAGAGCCGTTGACGCCTTCTTCTTTCATTGACCTGCCAAGTGGTCTCTTTACCTCCTGTGTGGAGGGTGGTGCCGCGATGTCGGGGCCGGGCCAGGCCCAGGGTTGGGGTCGAGTCGAGGCCATGCGGCCTCGTGCTGTAGTGTCCAAAGATGGCGGCTGGGCCGGGGCCATGGTGCTGACGGGGACCAGGGCCAGCCGGTACGGGAGGGTTCAGGAGCTGGCGTCCCGTTGTGGACGGGTTGTGGGTTGCCTCGGGGGGATGCCGGGGTGGCTCTTGCTGGGGATTCAGGGAGAGCCGGGGTCCGGGCCCCGTTGTGCGGAGGGGGGACGGCCCAGCCACGCGGCCTGTCCAACAGACTAGTTTCTACAGTGGGCTGCAGCAGTGCTCGGCAAGGAGATAGAGCTGGTGAACCAGCGTCTTTCTAGGTCTCCCGTAAATGGTCCTCCACCCATGTACACAGGTATGCAAATGCCTGTGGATAGTGCTGATGGATCATCAAATAACTGGGTTGCAAGAACCAGTCGGACTGAACAGTTGCTCAAGTGGTCAGCAGTTACCCCTTACACCCACTATTGTGGTCAATAATTCTAGGGAGGACAATGCACCTTTAAGTCAGGGGCATGAGGTGGAAACTCCTATTAATCATCCTGTTAAACCAATAGCTGCCGGATTTGCTTCGCGAGGGAGACCGGGAGGTGTTGAGTCAGTCAGTCAAGGGTCGGATATGAAAAGAAAGGGCCACATGTCTGGGGGAAAGGCAAAAAGACCAAAAGCCGATTTGAAATCCCAGAAGTCCCCAATCGATCAAGCCCTGACAAAGGTAGATCTGATGTGCATATTAGAATTCTTCCAGGACTCTTTGAAGGCTATGATAGACTCAAAATTGGGTTCCTTATTACAACGTTTGACCTTCATTGGAAAGGGACTTTCTGACCTCAAATACTGTGCACCCTTAAGTGGTGAAGCCGTCAACCTGGGATCAAGGCCATTAATAGCTACCCCAGCAATGGATTGTCCCACCCTGGCAGCCCCACACTCAAACACTAGGGAGTATCCACCTTTCCCCTTAAGGTCAACGAGGGGCCATGCACACTCAAGACGGGTTTTGCCCTCCTCTTTGATCCACACAGTGTCAAAACCGGGTGCAAACCTTGGGCTGGTGGAAAGGTTTTCTACACTGGATCAACCCACTGCTAGGAGTAACATAGCTGGAGAGACATCTCAAGGGGAAGGGCTTTACGCAGAACCTACCTGTTATACATCTGCCAGCAGAATCAACACCATATATTGTGATCCTTGGGAATATACCAACCTCCCTCAGGGTGCTAAGGAGGATTACTCTCAACTGAAGAATAAAGTCATATATTGGTTATCCTGTAATACTGCTCTAGGAATGAGGGTAGAGAAAAACATTTCGTTTGGAAATAACCCAAAAATGTATATTGCACATGCAGTTTATGCTCTGTCTTTCAAGATGACTGATATCTGGACTTGCTGCTCCAGTGCGTGGAATGGAGATCTTTTATTATTGCCTTCTTTTTTGTTTGCATTTTATTGTATTTTAAATTGCTATTTTAAACTGTGCTTTTATGGCCAAATGTGCAGAAATAAAGTTTTCTTTATGATGGAAAAACATTAACATGGTGCGAAGGGTCAGGTGGGTAGGCAGTTCTCATAAATTCTGTAAGGGCAATTGTCAATAGATCCCACATTGCGAAAGGATTTTGGTTACAACTCCAAATAATGCCCCTCTTGGTCCAAAGTCATCCATCCTGGCTCTTCCTCTTGAAACTTATTTTTTATAAACCTGAGATATTCAGGCAGAATTACATGACTAATATTTCCAGGGCTCCATTCAACAGGCAGTTGCCACCATAGCCACCTCTCAGGAACTCAAATTCAAATTTAACTCCTAATCCAAATTATATGTATTGGCCAGCACAAAGTGGGCAGCCGTCAGTTCTACCCGTTATGGAGCTAAGAAACCATTTTGCATCCTTGGCTACTACGGATGCTTGTAATTGACTTAGTGGGCCTACTCTCATGGATCCAGTGACACTTACTACCCAGCAGAAAACATCATGGCAAAATAATGGGACTCCGGGTGAAATTTATCATCATTTCATATCATGGAACATTGCCGGCTTAGCCAACAACTTCTTTGACTGTTCTAGGATTGTATTTATAAAAGAGTTCAGTGTGATTTGCTTGCAGGAAACATGGCTGTCTGAAAGTAGTTTGCCACTGGAGGGTTATAAGTTCTTTTTTGTTCCGGCTACTCCCTCACCGTAGGAAGATCAAGAAGTGGCCTTTCAATTTATATTTCTCTGGCAGTAGAATGTAAGATATTGGCTCTGCCTATAGAGAGTCCATGTATACAGTCCATGGTACTTTGCAAGGGGTCCCATGAATTGGGTTTTAATAATTTTTATAATTCAATATCCTGTGCCAAGGGTGTGTGCAATATTACCATGTTGGGCTCCTTTTTAAGGAAACATCCTAATGCTGCTTTCCAAAATTTGATGATTGCCGGGGATTTTAATATCCACTCATGTGGTGACCCCAGGGTCTCTAGCCTGGCTGATCTGGGTTGCCCACGTGTGAGGAGAATTCATTTTGAACATTCTCTACAGGGGATACATTGAATGGTTTCATTCATGAATTTGACTTATTGTTCCTCATGTGTTCAACCAACCCCTGCAGTAAGGCTGCTGTTCCATCTTTTAATGGGAGGGGTGGTGGCACATTTATTTATTTTATACTGGTATCATCGCCTTTACTTGAATTATTCGTAGGATTCTTCATTCAAGACAATGTACACAGTGACCATAACCCTTTGTGTGTTAATTTTCATGGACCAATCCTGTTGCACAGAGGATGTACTGGGCGGTGTGGGGTGGTGAGACCAACAGATGGTGGAAGACGGCTAAAATGGACCCAGTTATCCCCAGATGCATTTTCTGAATCGATATCGGTCTTCTTTGCTAATGAGTTAGCCCTGTGCAGCAGCCCGTCCATGGCTCCGGGTAAGGTTTTTAGTGCTTTTAAAAGTATTTCAGTTAAAATAAGTGACTTTTTAAGTGACCCAGCTCAGCAAACTGTTCCAAGAGATCTCTAGATGGTTCGATTCCCTTTGCTCTCGGGCAGCAAGGAAACTGGGGGAAGCTTTAAATAGGAGCCCAAGAGATTCCACATTAGTTAGATCCTGCCAAAGAGAGTATAAAACAAAACTGGCAAGACGTAAGCCCACTTTACAGGTGGAAGCCTGGAGGGAGTTAATTGAGGCTAGCATGCTGAGTGACAGTTCTTGGTACTGAAGCATAATCAATAGCCCCTTCTTAAATCATGAGGAAGGAAGTGCAGTGGGTGCCCATATTACTCAGGAGGAGAGGGTGCTCCATTTTGAACTTATGTTCCAGTATGTCCCCCCGAGTCAAACTGCCCCTCTAGCCATGAGGTAGGTATCCCTGATTTGGTTTTTAACATAGAAGAGGTGAAGGATGGTATCGTCAGGTTGTCAAGTAACAAAGCCTCGTGCCCGGATGGCATTCCGTCTGACCTTTTTAAAATCAGAGCCTACTTTTTGGGCGCCGGTTCTTATGGCAGTCATGAATGCAGCAGCAAAATCCGGCTGTCCGGAGTGTTGGGCTACTTCCACTATAGTGCCTGTTTTAAAAAAAAAAGGCAATCGAGAGCGCCCTAACTGCTATAGACCGATTTCTTTGTTGACTCAGTGGTTAAGTTGGTGGGTCGAGTACTTCTAGATAGGTTGACTAGCTGGGCAGATGAACATGCTATTCTATCAGACGTCCAGTATGGGTTCTGCCCACGGCGGTCCACCGTGGCCCAGTGCCTTAACCTATCTATGCTTCTCAATAAATATTATGGTTGCCTGCCCTGGTACTATTTATTTAGCCTTCATAGATCTGTCTGAACAGGGCTAAACTTTGGCAGGACATGCTGGCTATCAGGGTTGATGGCAACATTGTCTATTTTTTGGAAAACTTCCACCAAGCAACCAAGGCGCAGGTTAGATTCTCGCAAGATTTAAGAGTTTACCTCAATTTTGCCATAAAGAGAGGAGTACACCAATGGTGTAGTTTAGCCCTCCTTCCTGTTTAAGTTGTATATTAATGATCTTGATATAGTTTTATTGATGACAAGGGTTGATTATACGCAGGTAAGTTGGCGGGGTCTGTCGGTTTTATTATACGCGGATGACGCAGTCCTTATATCTAGGACCGCTAGGGGGTTACAAACACTGCTTGACTCCTCCACCTTTATGATGGATTCATCAATGATCTACTCCAAATCTAATGTGATTCAGGTGGGAAAACGTTTTTTCAATTTAGGGTAGGATCTGCTCAGGTCCCCTGCACTGATGTCTTCTCGTATCTGGGGGTCATATTGGATGAGCAGATGAAAGGGGGCCCACTAAAACCGAGAAAGAGGGAAGACTTAGTGTGGGCAAATACGGCCCTTTTTAATTTTGCTTCTAAATTAGGCAAGAGACCGGTTGCGGCACTTTTAAAGATATATCAGGTTAAGTGTGTCTCAAAAGCATCATATGGCAGTGAAATATGGGGGCATGTCACTATGGATGAGTTAAAAGTGGCTGAGAATACGTTTTTGAAGCGTCTGTTAGGTGTGCCCTGTGAAATGACCAGTATGGTGGTACATGAAGAATTGGGGGTGCCCTATCTGTGTGACCCATTGGCTCTCCGCCCACTAATATTTTGGTTGAAAATCTGGCTGAATGACGGATCGTGTTTGAGTCGATTGATATTGGAAGAGTGTATGATGTAAATGTATGTGTCTTGTAAATGTATGTGTCTTGTAAAGCGCACTGCTGCCCTGAGGCGTCGTGGCGCTGTAGACCTCTGGGGAACCCGTCCTGGCTATCCCTGTGAGATTGTCCCTACTGGGTATCTCCAAGGTGAAACCAGGCATCCCCGGCAAATGTGGGGGGCCGTTGTGGAGATGAGGCAAGCTAATGCCCAAGGTTTCCTGGTGTGATCCCTGGTTAGAGTAGGCACCAAGGCTAGAATTATCGAGTCCGCTGACCCTGGTCCACGACCCTGCCGCGTCGGGAATTGAACCCTGGTCCCGGGCCATTCTCTGCTTCTGGGTCTGCCGCCTCTAACCAGTGAGCCACACCATTCCACTATCACATACCCTGGCTCAGTTGCATGAGTAGCTTTAAAAGATTAGGAAGAGTAGAATTGTATACAAACCCTGAATCTGTAACTAAAAAGGATCTCGGGTGGACAAGGGAGTCCTTCTGCAGTCTAAGGAAATGAGAGAGAGAAGAGCTGGAATTAAGGACACCTAGTGTTTGAAAAATTGTAATATTGAAAACAACACTATCGACTGAGCCATATCTCCTGGCATCTTTTAGCACTTACAAATGCTTTTTATTGAACAGGTTTCGCTTGGATCTTCTTCACCTCTTGTTGGCCTTGCCACAGTGGAGTAGTAGAAGGACAGATTCTAGCATCCTGTGGCTGCGATGGTGAGTCTCCACAGGACTTGCTTCATTTTCTATTATTTTGTAAGTAATATGCAATCCCCGGAAAGTTTTTTTTACCCCTACTTTAAGGAGGTTGGAATTTAAGCAGGCGTGTCCAGCTCTTATCTATTTACAACTGTTGCATGGAGATTCTATTCTATTTGACCTTAATTTCCTAAAATTTGCGGTGAAGTTTAGAGCCTGCCTTGATTAAATGACAGTATCTGTTAAGGTTTGTTCTTATTCCAGTCACCCTGATGACACATATAGATCAAATAAGGCCTTGGGACTTATCCTTCCAATGGTTTACTTTTACTTTTATGTTCAAGGGAATATGCACTTAATATTGTATTTTGGCCATGTATCATAAGAGATTTTCAGGGACTATGGTCCATCATGTGATGAATTGTGTAATTATTTTATGTCATGCATTGTATTTTAAATATCAGAGTACTTTTATGGTTTTATATGTGAAAACTGAATAAAGTTGGTTTGATTTATTGATTGACCATTTGCAGTAGATGTTTGGACACAGCACCTAGCCCTTGGCTGGCCCTAAGCCTAATCCCCAGACGATGGCTAACCCTTGGCCATGCACAGCTTTTCAACATTCTTAGCATGAAGTTGACGACAGGGCTTGGCCTGCAGCAAGGCACTGCGTCCAACCTACTGTGGGTGGCCAACCCAGTTCACACACAGCCTTTGTATGTGCACCGTGTGTGTGTAGCTGTGCGGCCAGCCCACCCATAGTTGAGCAACCTCCTGTGAGCTGCCAGCCTACCACAGACTCCCACCCCACATTTTCCTTTTTTGAAGAAATAAAATTGTATTGTGTCCGTGTGAGTCTTGCAGGACCAAATCTGAGGGCTATGCCGAGTCTTGCAGGACCTTATAGGCAGCCTTGCTAGTTCCTATAAGTGTAACAGAGGACTAGTTGACAGATTCTTTTTTATTTTCACCCTCAGAAGGGAGTGGTTTAGGTCAGGGTACCCCTACCATGCCCCCTATATATGTTCTTTTTTTAACATCTGAAACACAGCGAACGAGTACCTGTGTACTCTAATGGTGGCTACAACATTTACCCTTCTGTTGCAGATAGCAAATTAGATTCCTTGGTACCACAGAACTGCTGGGACATGCGGTACAGAGAAGGCTGGCATAAACAAAAAACCTGTGGCCCATCAAAATGATCTATTTTTTTTAATTTGCAGTCAACTGTCAATATATCACTAACATTTGAAAATGTATTTCTCAAAAAACTGCTTAACAGATTTCCACTAAATCACTAAAAGCACACTTTCTGAGTAAAGATCTGTCTTTCAGCCAAATTTGCTGTTCCGCAGTATTTTCCAAATAACGTCCTAAAAATCCCTATGTATATTTTATTGGAAAAATAGTTTTGAACCCCCCCCCCTTTTTTTGTGTCCTGCTTGAGTGATCACATTTCCAGGAACGGAGCTGAGGTGGTGTCAGGATTCTCATCCTCCCATGGAACAGCCCGGGGACTCACCTCCCGCGAACCCCTTTTCTCATTTTCAGCTTCCAGATGCCGAGGTTGCCATTAGCAATCCTGTGACTCCGGACATCCCGGGATTCTTTCCCTTTAACTCAGGAGCCAACCTGCGGCAAATCCCCACCCCTGAAGACAGCGCAGGAAGAGATTTGCCCATACTTAAAGGCTGGACCACCAACCAGGAAAAGGAGGAGAGAAGCGGTGAAGGAGATGATCGTCGGAACCCGGAATCAGCGGAACGCAGAGGATGGAGGATGACTGCTGTGGAGCCGATCTCCGAAGCCGGACAAAGCAACGAGGAGCCAGGAGGCATTCTTCGCCAAGCGCCCAGCCACGGACCCGGAGGTTCGTGGCATCAACAGGTTCGTGACCGACTCCGGGGGCCTGGGAGATGGGAGGGTACCTCATACCCGGGTGGCAGTTAAACGTGGGTGGTATCCATAGCCTTGCATACCAAGGTCTCCTCGTGTCTCGGTGTTGGTTCCCCCTTGCCCTTTACATCCCCGACATACTGGTGCTCCCTCACAAATCCCTTCCCTTATCTTAGACCAACCGCCTGATATTAAGGCTTGTGTTTTCCTATTCTTTACGCATACCGCAACCCAGGAGAGTCCGTGAAGAGCAACGCACCCTCAGAGGAGCAAGGAGGCGATTCCCCAACCAAAAGAGTGTGAACTGTGGTTACATGGACTTTGTGTCGGGCCGTATTGAATAGCTGCCCACCCACCGAAGTTGCTGCCTAGGGGCTCTGACAACGTTGCTGTTCTCCCCCGCTGCCGCTGCTGGTTTCCACGGCCGGCGAGAGGGGAGAAGGGAGACTACAGCTCCCAGCATTCCCTGCTTGCCGGGGGACGCCTGCCACCACCCACTTCCGTGCCCAGAGGCGCCTAAAAGAGAGCTGCTCCTGCGGTGGAGCGGGGGCTCTTGCACGCCAGGGCCATTTTCAAGCTGCCCACCCGCCAAAGTTGCTGCCCAGGGGCTCTGACAACGTCACTGTTTTCCCCCGCTGCCGCTGCTGGTTTCCGCGGCCGCCGAGAGGGCAGAAGGGAGACTACAGCTCCCAGCATTCCCTGCTTGCCGGGGGACGCCGGCCACCACCCACTTCCACGCCCGGAGGCGCCTAAAAGAGAGCTGCTCCTGCGGTGGAGCGGGGGCTCTTGCACGCCGGGGCCGTTTTGAATAGCTGCCCACCCGCCGAAGTTGCTGCCCAGGGGCTCTGACAAAGTCGCTGTTCTCCCCCGCTGCTGCTGCTGGTTTCCGCGGCCGCCAAGAGGGGAGAAGGAAGACTACAGCTCCCAGCATTCCCTGTTTGCCGGGGGACGCCTGCCACCACCCACTTCCGTGCCCGGAGACGCCTAAAAGAGAGCTGCTCCTCCCGCGTCGCGGGACGCGCGTGGTTGACGCCGGGAGAAGCCCGGGACAAGGGCGGAACCATCTGTGGCCATCAGGGGCCAGAAGAGGCTGGGCTGGGCCACCCCCCTAAAAAACATTGCAAGAAAAACTGTGAGTAGCTACAGACGCACCCTGCTTAATGACATTTTGTTAAGAAGAATTGACTGGACGTTCCCCTGGATTGCGCTAAATGACAGTTATTCAACACTGAGTGAACTATTTTTGGACGGTCTTCAAAGGCATAAAGAGTCCACATTTATCTCTTATAGCTAATAACATCTCATTGTTTAGCAGGATCCATAACCAATCAGGCAACTGTGTGGACTCAATCAGATGGTGCAAATGACAATGTGATTAACATTTTGGCTTGTTTTTCTAGTTTTATGATTTGACCTTTCTTAAATAGGACTTTTTAATTCACCGTGGTGTACATAATGGCACCACGCAAAGATAAAGATATTGGTACTACAGGGATGATTAGGACCCTAGACGCCTACTTGACTAGGGCCGAGTCAGCCGTTAATAAAGAAATTATCTTGGCTGAACGTAGGCTCTCCATGGATCCCCTATTTGGTAGACTAACAGCTTCTCCAGCCCTATCAAGTAACGCGATATTAACAACCCCCCCTCCCTGGTCAACTAGTGGTGACCCAGTCAGAGGGTGACAGTTCCTCATTAAATGATAGTCTAATCCCCGGGCCACAAGAACTGGCTCCTAGCCCGGTAAAATCTAGACTAAGGGCGAGAGGTCAAAAAGAAAAGCCAGTCTTGAATCACCGAAAAAACCCATTACTCCAAAAAAGGCTAGGGCGCCTAAATAGAATTGTGTACCTATGGGTAGTAAGGCCGTGACTGTTGTAGAAATACACGACACCGGGGAAAAAGTTGTTAGTGGTATAATCCGCAACGCCCAGAGTGACGGAGCAACAATGAGTTGTAATCTGGTCGGGGGAGACTTTTGGGGGAAACTAGAAGGCATGATGCAAACGTTGTTGAATCCGATTATGCTGAAACTTACTGGGGTAGAATCCAGGCTTACGCTCCTGGAATCTTCCATGGGGAATGGCAAGCAAACATCAGCTACAGCTCCTACTAATACAGTAAATACACCTTCCACTAGTGGGAAGATTAAGCCACCCAGTATTAGCTCGAACCTGATTGTCCCTGTAATAAATACATTAAGTCCCCCAGTTCTTGATGGTGCCACCAAAACTACTTTACATCAGCCAAGTACAAGGAGGGAAACGCCTACATCTGACTCTCAGCCAAGACTGGGCGAGGGCATTAGTGTAGCTCCTTGTCCCATAGTCATTGAGTTACCCCCGGAAGTGACCCCATATGTGGTCATACTGGGGCATGCTCCTGTTCTCCCTCTTGGGGAGACTGAGAGCTATGAGCAACTATGGAACAAAACAACATATTGGCTCAATCAAAACACTTTAGGGAAGATGAGTGTTGCTAACAATATATTAATGATACGTAGGGTTAGCTGGATTGGCAGTTCAAATAAAACAGGGAGTGGGGACTGCATTATTGTTAATTTTGATAACCCTTCTACTGCTGGCCAGTTACTATCTAATGGACAATATCATCAGCGACTGACTGGAACGGCAATTGAATTACTTCCACTGGGTTTCTTCTACAGGCCCGCTTATGGGAGGGGCCTGTCACGACCCAACCAGGAAGGCAATTGGCGTACAAGAGATAATTCAAGGGCAAGATTCCTCACCAGCTACCCGCCTCCTAGGTTACAATATAATAATTTTAGTAACCTAGGTATGAACGGGTTCGGACTCCCAGTCCAAAACAGATTTGAACCTCTATCGGGCCTAGAGGCCTGTGATTGACTTAAGGCCCCAGAAGATCAGGGAGGGGGGAGACCGAATGACCTGGGAGTCAAAGAAGTTAGTTTGTATAAGAGGAGTTCTAACAATGTTATTTCCTGGAATATTGCAGGCTTAGCTGCCAAGATGCAGGATTGTAACTGGATCACTTATATTAGGCAGTACCTGATCATTTGTCTACAGGAAACTTGGTCTGTTGAATGTAACCATTTATTAGAAGGGTATAAGGCATACTTTGTTCCAGCCACTGCAACCACCAGGGGAAGACCTAAGGGGGGACTGGTTATGTATATCTCTGTAGTGCTAACTTGCAAAGTGCGTAGAGTATCATCTGCCAACCCTGGCATTCTTGGTTTAACTTTAAAAGGAGAAAACTGTTTAGCTGGTCTGGTACATTTTTATAATTCAGTTAATTCATGCTCAGATTCTAGCCACTTATCTGCTTTGAATGTTTTTATCAGCATGTCAATGAATCATAGCCTGCACAATCTCATGGTCATGGGAGATTTCAATGTACACCCCTGTGGTGACCCCCTATTTTAATGTATTCTAGATCTAAACTGTTCACGATCTCACGGCTTGCATTTTGAACACTCGATTGAGGGGGAGCTCTTTAATGATATGTTGAATGAACATGATGTGACACCCACCATGGCACTGATGGACCCTTCCAAAAGATTTGAGATACCCACTTGTAAGGGTCATGGGAAGGGAACATTTATTGATTATGTGTTAATTTCATTATCTATGCAGACTTTTGTAGACTCTTTTTTAATCGAGGAGAGTGAATTTAGCGATCACAATCCTCTTACTTTGCGACTACTGGGACCATGGATAGCTAAGGAAGGGCTGAACCCCAGCCAGGGAAGACTATGCACAACTGATAGAAGGCGCAGACTGAAATGGTCTAAAATTACCCCTGATCTGCTGTACAAAGATATTAAAGTAATGTGTGCAGACGAAATTATCACCTGCACCCAAGGAGGCATACAGCATATGAAGGTGCTTGGAGCATTTCAGTCACTCTCAAACAAGGTCAAGAAGCTGCTGTCTGCACCAGCTAAAAACCAAGCAAATGTGGGCCCTAAGTGGTTTGACCATGACTGCTCTAAAGCAGCCAGCAATCTAAGGGTGGCTTTAGCAGCTAAACCTAGAGAACAGGCTAATGTACAATTGTGTCGGAAGGCTTGGAACGAGTTATTGGGCCCTAAAATTCTTAAGAATAGCTCTAAATTTTGGGGTGTAATGAAAAAGCCTTTTCTTGTCCAGGAGACCGGTGACGGTCTTGAATGCCACATACCCAAGGAGGACTGGGAAGCACATTTCGAGCAATTGTACGATTGTCCTCTGGTAGAAACTTCCAGCCCGGCACCTGCCAATAATGGAAACACAATTAGAATTGACAGGGGTGAAATCCTTGAGGGTATCATGGGACTAACAGCCAGGAAAGCACCTGGACCAGATGGGATTCCTCCGGATTTAATAAATTCTGCACCTTCTTTCTGGGCTCCCATTTTGGAGTCTGTTTTCAGTGCTGCAGTACAATGTGGATGCCCCCAATCTTGGGGGGTCTCCACAATTGTCCCTGTCTTTAAAAAAGGGGATAAATGTAGCCCACATTGCTATAGACCCATTTCACTTATTGATTCCATGGTGACAATAATAGGAAGGATACTACTGCAGAGACTTACATCTTGGGTGGAGGAAAATAACATCATGTCCATCTCCCAGTATGGATTCTGCAGTGTTTGCTCAACAACAACCCAATGCCTTAACCTTTTCTTAATCTTAAGTAAATACACAGTGGCTCACAGGGGTACCATCCACCTCTCCTTCATGGACCTGTCCTCGGCTTTTGACTGTGTGAACAGGCGGAAGCTGTGGCAGTCCATGAGGGCAAAGGGGATGGACAGTGGTATTGTTGACTTCCTAGTAGACCGTCACAGCAATACTAGAGCTAATGTTAGAGTTTCTCAAGATCTGAGCGTGACAAATAATTTTAACATTAGAAAAGGAGTCCGACAAGGATGTATTTTGGCTCTTTTTCTTTTTAATTTTTATATTAATGACCTGGATAGCATTTTACAGGAGGTGGCGGCTGATTGTCCTAGAGTCGGTCGCCGGGGTATTCCAGTCCTATTATATACAGATGATGCAGTACTCGTATCGAGGACTGAAAGGGGCCTCCAAGCTCTTTTAAATGCTTTTAAGTCCTTCATAACAGATAGGGTTTTAATGATTAACAATTCCAAATCATTTGTCATGCAAGTAGGTCAACAACCCAGTAGGAACTTTTTATTTAAAGTAGATGAAGCAGTAATCCCCACATCAAAGACGTTCTCCTATCTCGGGGTCCTTTTTGATAGTAAATTAAACTGGGGCCCGCATCTTCTTAAAAAGAAAGGAGAGCTGGTCAGGGTGAATGCATCTATTTTTAATTGTGCATCCAAATTGGGGAAAAAACCAACTGGTGCCATGCTGCAATTATATAATGCCAAATCAGTGGCCACGGTTGTATATGGCAGTGAAATATGGGGGTATGTTGCAGGAGAGCAGCTCCTGATTGTGGAGAATTCTTTTATGAAGCGTCTCCTGTGTGTCCCCTCGGGCACGTCCAATCTAGCAGTCCATGAAGAATTAGGGACACAACATGTAAGCGATATTTTCTCCCTACGTCCACTGACCTGTTGGATAAAACTTTGGCTGAATCCTGATATTCCATTGACGCACTTAATTGTGAAAGATTGTTTGTCTCAGGATAATGCATTGGCTATCCCATGAATGAAATATTTGAAGTCTAGTTTTTTCAGATTGGGGCGCTCTGAATTGTTTGAAAACCCTAGTAGCATTGTTAAGGGGGACCTGGAGGCAACGAAACTGGCCTACCTCATGGATAGGAAGACCCAGAGGGAAGCCATTGAGATCCAGAAGACGAGTGTCAGAAAATACGTTATGCTAAAAACATCTGCATCTATCGAGGCCTATTTAATGGGCTCTCTGACCTCTTATGAAACATTTTTATTGACTAGATTCAGGCTCACACTATTTGGTAACTATGGTTTGTGTTCAATAACGTGCTGCAGCAGCTTTGCAGATTTTCAGTAATCCAACAGTTGGGCTAGGCACATGGGTTAACACTTATACTGCTGTGTTAATAATGCAATGATGTTTTGGTTCAGTTTATTACCACAACTTGGCTTGTCCACCGAGAAATTCATACCATGTATAGTGTTACCACAACACCATATATCATCGTTTACGCTGTAAACCATTAAGTGTAATATACATGGGAACCATTTCCGACAGGTGCCGAATATGAGCACTTCTAATATAGATCGCCACTTGATCTCGAAGATTGCACTGTAATGACTAAGTGACTTTTCCCTACATCCTACAAGCTAGTCCAATCGAAATAACCAAACGCTTTGCTCTTTACTCTTATCCCCGTTTGCGGTTTGACCCTAGGAGAAGCAAGCGATACTCTTTTTCCTTGCTCCCTGAGACAACTCCGCTCTGATTGGCTACGCACTGCCGAGCCCCCGAGCAGCACTTAGCGCCGGCACCTCGAGGCGGCTCAGATTGTCGCTGACAGCCGGAGGAGTTAGGTGATACAGGCATGTCCTGCAAATGAACAGGTAAGACATGGACGCCTATCCCATGCCTCTTGCGTGTGGACAGAGTTATACTATTACGCACGACCGCCTTAAGCAGCGTCTTTACATTTTTACATTCTGATTGCCACGGAGGTATGAGTGATTCAGCCTTTTGTCACTCCGCTTCTTTGAAATGGTCGGGACTTCTATATACAGCCCAAACCATTTTTTCAGGAGTCGTATTTACCTGATATTACCTACAGTGACGCCTTAAACAAGTTGTGATTTGTATACCGGTTGTTACCGTTTAACTGCATCGGATGCCTGAGTGCTGCCGCGTCTATGCCCAGCACCTAGGGCGCGCCTGGGCATTTTCTTTAACGTCTAATATTTATACTGCCCCGCATATTACCTCATGCTAGCGACAAACAAGCTGAGATTTTCCATACCGGTTTCCCCGGTCCACCACATCTGATGCATGCCTACTGCTACGCACTTGCCCAGCACCTAGAGTGTGTCTTTGGCATTTTAATAATTCAATTTCCTATACTTAGACTGACCCGTGTATACCATTTCACTTTTAGAAAATAACGGATTTCTCCATGGACCGGCCCCTCCAGCTGGCCACAGACTCGAATTATACCTAATCGGAAAATGCTAACCTCCCAGTAAGTGCTCCCTTGGTTTTATTTTGTCTTTCTTTTACACTGGTGACTTGTCCACATTCTGGACAGCCCATTGTAACTATGATTCCTTTACACAATTACAGGCCACAATATACAACATAGGAACCCTGGAAGGTCCCAACCTCAAGGCCCACACCGGGCCCCACACAAAGTATGTAATTTTTCACTTCAGTCCTAGTGCACAAATTATATTCGGTAGTGACAGATACATTCATTGCTATTATATTGATTATAGGCGCTCCAGCTTTTCTACGTGTCCTGATGAAGACCCCAGCCTGAGGTTATGAACAACCCATCTCTTCAGGGGTCGAAACGTTGACAACCAACATTCTGTACTTCTCTAAGCATAGGATTAAATAATGGATGATTACAGATCTTGTGCTTAAGAGCCTTTTGGAACCTATTGATCTATATATAGACTGTAAAGGCTGCATTTTGACTCTCACTGTGATTATAACATAGTCACACCACCTTTACCCGGTCCCCACTTCTACCCCAACACACCCATCCCGTCTAAATACTTTCCTTTCTGTGCACCGTGAGCGCGTTGACATACTTGAATGTATTTACTTTATTCTAATGTGCTTTCTTCAATTAAATTCTTTTGCCAATGAAGTAATTGCAATGTTTTCAATTCTAATGTTTTGAATTTGAATTTGATCAATTTATATTTATATTGAATCCTTTCAAGAAGTGCTAAAAATAAAAATATGCACTGGATGTATGAACCATCTTTATTTTGAGTGACATTCATGGATTATATACAAGTGAAGTTACCTCCCAAAGAATTGTGATTTTTTGAGATATTTGTTACTCTGAAAATATTAGACTCCGACCACTTCTATATGTACCGAATCTCTTTCATCGTTTGCTTATTAGGCCAAGAACTTTTATTTTTAGTAAAGTTGCATCTCCCTGCGGCTGCGAAGGAAAGTCTCCGCAGGATATGCTGCATTTTATATTTTTATGTAGCTTTTATGAATACCCCCGCAAACGCTATCTGGTGACACTTTTAAGAAATCTTAATTTTACTCAGATCAGACCAGCCCTGATGTATTTACAACTTTTGCACAATTACAGTATTCTCCATGTCCTTGAATTTCTAAAACCAACTGTTAAATATAGAAAATGCATTGATTTGTAATGGTCTTTACTCAATGAAATTTTCTATGAAATTGCAGGCACAACTTGATTTATATATTTCTTTGGTTTTTATGAAACGATGAATTTATATTGTGCACCTCTGTATCCTGTTATGATATGTATTTTTAAGAACTATGAATTTTCTGTATCATTGTACTTGTACTTTTGTGGTTTATGAACAAAAACCGAAATAAAGTTGTATATATATATATATAGTGTTAAACAAACTCCGAACGCTGTTGGCTGAATAAATCCCCCTGCATCATACTTACCTGCCTCGTGCCTTCACTTGTCCCGCTACAGGTGGATAAAGTTTTTTTTCTAAAGTTTTGTGAAGTTTCATCTAATAGCACAATGTTATTAGCACAACCAAAACACTCAGCCTATGGGAAGTGTGACCTACTAATAACTAACTACACTATATATATATATATATATATATATATATATATATATATATATATATATATATATAATATATGGATATATATATATATTTATATGGATATATATATATATATATATATATATATATATATATATATATATATATATATATATATATATATGGATGAAAATGTAACAACTTGATATAACATGCCTCCTTTGGTTGAATTACAAACTTTTTTCAGAAATGGACTTAGACCAACATGAATTATGGTGAAAAATACGACTAAACATTGACATGTTTTTGTAAATTTAATGCTATTTATACATTGACCACATTTTGGTTTAGAACATCTCTATAATTATGATGAGTTGAGTTATAGGGTTTGGCTTATGTATTGCACTTTTGATTTCATTGTTTTATGTATTTTTGTGATGAATTGGCGCCATGCCTGATGATAACATGGCACTTAGTGGTGACTGTAATCACACACAAGGGGTATATAGAGTACATAAACACAACAAAGGGAAATTCCCAAATTTGGAAAAACTGCCCTCCCTCCCATACCGAAGTATGTGACATGCTTCATCATAGGACGATTCAGAAAGGGGGTGGTGATGAACAGAGTGTCTGAATTAAGCAGACCACTCTTACCCAGTCCAAAGATCAGGGCTTGATCCATCACCGTTATTTAGCTCACTGCCCCATCCCAGCTCAGAACCTGGCTATATGCAAATTAGTCTGGCCCTGGCCCAGTGCATCATGGGAACAGGGCAGACCAAACTACCAAGCCAATTCTTCACCAGAAAGGAGACAAGCTTCCGGGGACCGGTTTCTGGCATTTCAGCCGTCGTCGGCTCGGCTTGCTTGAATCCTGATGGAGCAGTGAGCAAGGGACTCATGTCTGAGTATACCCTGCCACACCTATAGTGGCCAAAAACGATTCAGAAAGGGGGGTGGTGATGAACAGAGTGTCTGAATTAAGCAGACCACTCTTACCCAGTCCAAAGATCAGGGCTTGATCCATCACCGTTATTTAGCTCACTGCCCCATCCCAGCTCAGAACCTGGCTATATGCAAATTAGTCTGTCTCTGGCCCAGTGCATCATGGGAACAGGGCAGACCAAACTACCAAGCCAATTCTTCACCAGAAAGGAGACAAGCTTCCGGGGACCGGTTTCTGGCATTTCAGCCGTCGTCGGCCCGGCTTGCTTGAATCCTGATGGAGCAGTGAGCAAGGGACTCATGTCTAAGTATACCCTGCCACACCTATAGTGGCCAAAAACGATTCAGAAAGGGGTGTGGTGATGAACAGAGTGTCTGAATTAAGCAGACCACTCTTACATAGTCCAAAGATTAGGGCTTGATCCATCACCGTTATTTAGCTCACTGCCCCATCCCAGCTCAGAACCTGGCTATATGCAAATTAGTCTGTCCCTGGCCCAGTGCATCATGGGAACAGGGCAGACCAAACTACCAAGCCAATTCTTCACCAGAAAGGAGACAAGCTTCCGGGGACCGGTTTCTGGCATTTCAGCCGTCGTCGGCCCGGCTTGCTTGAATCCTGATGGAGCAGTGAGAAAGGGACTCATGTCTGAGTATACCCTGCCACACCTATAGTGGCCAAAAACGATTCAGAAAGGGGGGTGGTGATGAACAGAGTGTCTGAATTAAGCAGACCACTCTTACCCAGTCCAAAGATCAGGGCTTGATCCATCACCGTTATTTAGCTCACTGCCCCATCCCAGCTCAGAACCTGGCTATATGCAAATTAGTCTGTCCCTGGCCCAGTGCATCATGGGAACAGGGCAGACCAAACTACCAAGCCAATTCTTCACCAGAAAGGAGACAAGCTTCCGGGGACCGGTTTCTGGCATTTCAGCCGTCGTCGGCCCGGCTTGCTTGAATCCTGATGGAGCAGTGAGCAAGGGACTCATGTCTGAGTATACCCTGCCACACCTATAGTGGCCAAAAATGATTCAGAAAGGGGGGTGGTGATGAACAGAGTGTCTGAATTAAGTAGACCACTCTTACCCAGTCCAAAGATCAGGGCTTGATCCATCACCGTTATTTAGCTCACTGCCCCATCCCAGCTCAGAACCTGGCTATATGCAAATTAGTCTGTCCCTGGCCCAGTGCATCATGGGAACAGGGCAGACCAAACACCACACCATTTCTGTGTTCTTTATTACAAGAAGACAATAGCCATTTTTTGTCCTATTACGCTTCCTTAAAGAATGTGTCTTTTATTAAGGGGTCCATTTGATCGATACCACCCCCGTATTATTGGGGAAGATGTCTCTGCCCGGGTGAAGCAACTTCATCGTGATGGATAGATACCACTCTTTATATAATTTTTTTTATAATGAACGAGTGGTCTTTGATGATTTATAGTATTTTTTGATTTCAAAGCATTTTATTTTATAAAGAAGTAAACAAGAATAGGAAGTACATAATATAATAAAAGTGATACAGTTGATCCAAGATAAACAAACAATCAGAGGCTAAACTTGAAGCGTAAGTATAGGAAATGCATTCCTAGATAAAAGTAGCCTGGTAATTTTACAAAAAAATTTTTTACAAAAAAAAAGTAGCCTGGTAAATGAACTAATTAGGTAAAGGCTAATATCAAATCAATAAACAAATGTATCACTCTCAGTTGTTATAATCGGGGGCAGGGAAGGATATAGAGCTAAAGAAAGAAGAAAGAAAGAGAGAACAAGAGAAAAGATGGAAGGGGACAGAAGACAGGAAAGAAAAAGAAGAAGAAGAAAAAGAAAAAGAAGGTTTCCCAACGGACTAACCTAACACGCAGAACACAAGACGCCACTCAAACAGACACATCAAAAGGAAACTGAGCAACCAACCCTTTTGATGACAAATCCATATAATCATCCAAAGCTTTCCAGACCCTACTAGAGATAGATGGAGAAAGGTGAGCTTGATCAACCGAGGTGTGAGCACTACACAAAAAGGAGACCCAAGCCCACCAAGTATGATAGGAAACAGAGGAAAAGGATTTCCATTCCATAAGTATGACTTTCACCGCAACAGTCAAAAGGAGATCCAGCAACTGTAAGTCCATTGGATCCAAGGGGAGAGGAACAGGGGCAGGCAATGGACCCAATAATATTAATGGAAAAGAGAGATGGAACTCAATACCAAAGATGAGAGAGATATGTTTATGAATGAGGTTCCAAAAAGGCTGAAGAAGGGAACAGTCAAAAAACATATGCTGAAAATCGCCCATCAACAATCCACAGCTCCAGCATAAATTGTCATCTTTGAGATTGAGCGAATGTAGACGAACAGGCGTCCAATGAAGGAGGTTGACAGAGAAAAATTTAGATTGCATTAATGATGGGGCAATTTTATTTCGAAGAGAAAGTTTACTAATCAATTGCCAAGTGTCTGAAGAAATGTGATCCGTAACTCCATGATCAAAATGATGTAACCATTTTTGTTGAGCAACCGTATGTGCGGGCAGTGAAACAGAAGATACAAAATTATAGATTTTGGAGGCTACGTGACCAGATGTAGTCCAGATATGAAAAAGAGAAATGGTAGAAGAGGTAGGATGAAGAAGTACCTTAGCGAGTGCCACTTTAATTTTAAGAAAAGTATAAAAATCTAAGTTAGTTAAAGAATGCTTGTGAGCCAAGGTGGAAAAGGGTAATGGCTCATCATTAGCACCATAAAGATGGTTAACAAGGGAAATCCCTTTAGCCGCCCAATAGGACATGAGAGTGGGAGTAATAGTAAGTTTAATTTTAGAATTCCGCCAAATAGACGACCACCTAGTTTTATGTAATGGGATTGCCACTTTCTTGTCTACACTCCGGACCGCAGCAATTGTATCAAGAATTATAGAACGAGAAAACAGGATATGCAAAGTAGATGTGGTGCAAAAAGAGGCAGTCGGCAAAGGAGATGCTAATTCCTGTTCTATTAACAACCAAGAGGGAACAGGAAGAGGTGGAGGAGAGAACAATAGAGCACCTTGAGAAGCCAAAAAGGCAGTTTGGTACTTTCCCCAATCAGGAAAATTGCAACCTCCCATATCACAAGGTCGTCTCAAGAATTTGTAAGCAATTCTAGCACGTTTGTCATTCCACAAAAATTTAGAGGTCAAAACATCAAGTTCACGAAAAAAGGAATCTGATAACTTAACCGGAAGCATGGATGTTACAAAATTAATAATAGGTGTTATCATCATTTTAAGAGTCTGAAGGCGACCCCACCAGGAAATGTGTTTCGGAGACCATGTATCCAAAAGACGACGCACTTTAAGAAGAGTCTGGGATTCGTTATAGGCAGTAGTGGCGTATAAGGTAGAACAGAAATAAATACCTAAGTATTTTCAATGTGTAGACTGCCATTTAAAACCCGCAGAGCCCATATGTGAAGGGAAACAATAGGCATTCAAAGGGAACATTTCCGTCTTATCTTTGTTTAAGGTATAGCCTGAAACCTTTGAGAAGAAGGAGATGGTATTTGAAATAGCAGGGAGTGCCAAGGTGATATCGTCTGAGAAAATAAGAACATCGTCCGCGTAGGCAGCAGTTTTAATACAGTGAGGCCCAAAAGAAAAACCTTTAATGTCTGGGTGTAACTCAATCAATCTGAGAAGAGGATCAATAGATAGTAAAAACAAAAGCGGAGATAAAGGACAACCTTGTCTAGTGCCCTGACGAAGATTAAAAAAGGACGACGTAGCACCATTAACTCTGATGTTAGCTCTAGGTTGAGAATATAAGGACATTACCATATTAATAAAGGAGTCACCAAGGTTATGTGCATACAAGACAGCACGAAGAAACGGCCAAGAGACCTTGTCAAAGGCCTTTTCAGCGTCAAGGGCCAAGGCCGCGGCAGGGAGTTGAGATCGTTTAGCTGATCCAAGAATATGACAAAAAGTGCGTATATTATAGTGCGCAAGACAACCCATCACAAAACCGGTTTGAGAGGGATGGACAAGTTGGGGAATAAAGGATTCCAGTCGTTTGGCCAGGATTTTGGCAAAAATCTTAGCTTCCATGTTGAGAAGAGAAATAGGGCGGAAATTTTTGGGATCTGAATGATCTTTCCCTTCTTTTGGAATCACTACAATAGTAGCGTCAGCTGCAGTACCAGAGACAGACCCATCTTTGACAAAAGAATCAAAGACAGATTGCAATTTGGGAACAAGCGCAGGGAGAAAAGTTTTATAAAACAGAATAGGGTAACCATCAGGGCCCGGGGCTTTGCCAGAACGAGTAGCTTTAATTGCGGTAACAATTTCCTCAGGGGAAATCGGGGCATTTAAAAAAGTGCGAACACCCTCAGAAACCGTCTGAACTGGAACAGATTTTAAAAAATCTTGACAATGCTCAAAAGAGGTTTGATTAGAAGGAGTGTATAAGTTATTATAAAAATCACGAAAAACTTCAAGAATTTCCCCAGTCTGAAATTTTTTAGAGCCCGAGTGGTCCGTAATAGAAGAAATTTGAGAGGACTTAAATGAGAAATCTTGAAATTTTAATGTAGCTGCAAGAATCTTCCCAGCTCGATTCTTCAACAGTAATCTTTTGGATTTCTGCGCTTGTACTCCAATATGGGCTCTTTTGGTAACTATAGTATTATATTTGTATTTTAATTGTTTTATTAATTGTACACAGGATGCATCTCTAGATTGTCTAAAGGTAGATTCCAAAGTTTTAATTTCAGTTGATAAATCTGTAAGCTCTTTTTTAATATCAGAATTCCGTTTGGACATACATTTAATAACCTGACCACGGAAAGTGCATTTAAACGAATCCCAGAGGACAATTTGGGAAGAGACTGAACCTTCATTCTCATGGAAAAAAGTTTCTATTGCATTAGAGAATTCATTAACCTGAGCAGTATCATGCAAAACTTCTGTATTTAATCTCCAGGAGCGAGCACGGGATTTAGGAGCAAAGGACAACAAAGTAAAAGTAACCGCCGCGTGATCAGAAATCAAAATAGGATGAATAAGCGGAGAAGAGGAGGACGAAACAAGAGAAGAGTGAACAAGTAGATAGTCAATACGAGAAAAGGAAGAGTGAGGTGAAGAAAAGAAAAAAAGTCACTACCAGTGGGATTGTGAAGACGCCATATATCTTGAAGCTGAGTGAGGGAACACATGTTAAGCATTTGTTTATGGGATTTTGGAGGACGAAACTGAAAAGCTGAATTCCTATTCAAAATGGGATCCATCGGTAAATTAAAATCACCGGCAACAATAAGATTCCCAGCATGTGGGGTATCATGTAATTTTTTGGTAATCGATTTCCAAAAGGTCGGATCGTCAATGTTAGGGGCATAGATATTCATCACATAAAGATCGTTATGTCCATCAGACAATTTAGTTAACAGCCAACGACCTTCAGAATCGTGATCAGAAGAAATTATAGATAAACCTGAAGTCTTGGAAATTAATGTAATGACTCCATTTCGTTTGCCAGAGGCATCAGAACAGCAGACATCAGAAACCCATTCTTTTTTAAAAAATAACGCCTCTCTGGTAGAGACCTTGGTCTCTTGAAAAAGGATCAGGTCCGAGGAAAGAGATTTACAATAATCTAAGACTTTTGACCTCTTCACCGGATGATTTAAACCCTTAACATTAAGGGATAATATATTCAAACCCGGCATGGAAGTACATAGAAAAAAAAGAGAAAAGACACCCTAGATGACAGAGAAACAACCAACTGCACAGAGACAAGCAACCAAATATCAAACATAAAGAACGAAGACGGAGAATCCATGTGAGAAATCCGAAAGAAGAAAAAAGACAGAGAAGAAGAAAAGAGAAGGAAGAGAAGAAATAGCAGGGGAGGCCTGAAAAAGACCAAATTCATACTAGGGAGAACGTGGAAAGGCGAGCAAGGGACCCGTACAAGGAGGGATAATAATAATATCAATAGCCCCAATAGATTACCTAGTTGATGACAATAAAATAGGAAAAGGGAACAATCAAAATATAAACAAATATCAGCATAATAGTATAAAGAAGAACAATGCAACAAATAAATCTGTAAAGTCACACTGAGTTAATAATCTAATATCAAGTGTCATACAAATAATATGTAATAATACTAGTCATTTTGATACTGAAAAATACAATGTGGTAAAGTAAAAAAGAATACACAATTCTATGAAGATAACTATGTGTATCCTAAAAAGAAACATTCAATGAATGAATAATCCTTAACTGCAAAAAACTTACAATATGTAATTGAAATGGAAAATGCACGAACATATGAAAAATATAAGAAAAGAAAGGAAGAGAATAGGAGAATAGAAAACGAAAAAGAAAGAGAAGAGATGATACATATCAGAGAAAGGCAACTGTTATTAATAGACAAGCATCAAACAATGAAAACTGACCTGAGATGAATATTGACATAAAATATAAACCACTAGAGCAGAGGACAAGAAAATGAGACTAAAATAGTGACCAACTAAGAAGCAAGCAATAGAGACAGAGTAGTAAAGAGCACAAGGAGGAAAAGTGATATAGGTAAATAGAGTAAACAACAAGACTCAGAAAGAAGGAAAGAATACAGAAAAAAGATATACTAAGGAGAGGAGTAAAATAGAGCACAGAGACATAAAAAAGAAAAGTAAACAACAACAATAGTAAGAAAGAGAAGCAGTCAAGAAATCTAAAAGGAGAAATTAATTAAAGGGGAAACAAAGAGAAGACAGTGCAGACATGAAGCAGAACGGAAAAACTCCAGTAACGGAATTAGAAATCAATAATGTAATATACGATCAGCAGGAAAGAGATGAGGAACAGAGGAATACAGAAAACCACCATAAAGGAGACAAAAGGAGACATTTCAAGTGCCCGAGGCACCAGGATCCTGCGAAGTCGCTCTTTGAATCTCCATCTGTATCTCCATCTGGTTGTCTAGGAAGGTAGCTAAATCAGCCGGTTCATCGAAAATTCTGGAACGACCCTTGTAAGTAATGCGGAATTTCGATGGACCAGAAAAGGAAAAGGGAATGTTCATCTCAGAAAGACGTTTCCGAAGATTAAGGAAGCCCTTCCTCCTTATGACTGTATCCCTGGCGTAGTCCTGAGAGATTGAAATTCGATGTCCTTCCCAGACAACATTTTTAGCCTTCCGCATATGAGAAAGAATTTGTTCTGTATGTTGATGACGCAGTGGCTTAAAAATTATTGCTCTTGGCTGGGTTGCAGATTTAGAACTAAAAGTTGGAACACGATGTGCTCTTTCTATCTCAAATTCTCTCTGGAATGAGATTTGTAGAGTGTCAGGAAGCCAATGATATAAAAAATCAATCATAGACGACGACGATTTCTCTGCGTCTTCCGGCAGACCAAAAATGCGTAGATTAGATCTACGATTGCGGTCTTCCTGCTCAGTGAGATCTTTTCGCAATGCCGCCATTGAACGCTCCAAGTGGCTGAGGGACCTGGACTGTTTCTGCCCATTATCCTCTGTGCAACTGATACGTGATTCCGTGGCCGACACACGAAGAGAAAGGGCTTTGAAATCATTCCTAATAGCGGACACCTCCACTTGTAGTAAATCCGTATTAGTCTTTGTTGACTGCGCAATATCATGCACTTCATTAAGGCGCGTTAATATTGTGTCAAGAGTAGAGTTGGTGTCTGATTGAGCAGACTCAGGCGTAGGAGACAACGGTTTAAGTCTTTTAAGCAAAGTGCCAGCATCTTTTGAGTCTTTATTAGTTGAGGAACGGCCCATAATTGCAGCCATGAAGTAACAGTCCCAAAGAAGAAAAAAAAAATGCACAGCCACTTGAGGAAAAAAGAGGACAGAAACTGCGTAGTCCACACCAAAAAAAGTGAAATACAGCACACTGAGCGTAAGGAGCGCCAAATAAATGACAGCGGCGGACTTATATGAAGGGCAGGCACAAAATTGTATAGTCGAGCCTCATATACATCAAGAGGTCACAGCAAAGACATCATGAGAGAAAAAAAAAGCGCTAGCCACAGAGACCTGCACTTAGGAAATCAGAGCGTGGGCAACATAATATCCAGCCAAGCAGCACAAAGAGCAGAAAAGAGAAAAAAATATTACCAACTGCAGTCTCCGGAGGTAAAATGTCCTGGATATCACCCACAGCCGGCAAGAATGTATCCAACGCGGCACTTCTGAAGAGAAATGCCGGCTCCGTCAGAAGCGGCAAAATGGCAGCCGCCCGTGAGGAAACCGAGCGTCCCAGCAGCTGGACAGGGAAGACATGCAGTCGTCGGGAGAATTCACCGAAAATGCCGTCAAACAACTCCCTGCAGATTCCGACACATAGAAATGCCGTTTCGTTGAGAAGGGGCAGTCAGGAAGCGGAGGATACTCTCCAACGGGACACACTCGCCTTGGAGCTCAAGCGCGATACGCCATGCTGCAGCGGCGCGCAAGCCACGCCCCCGGTGATTTATAGTATTAAACAAAACAATACCATACTTGATACTAATGTAGTCTCAGGCCTGAATGTGATTAACGATCTATAATACCAGAATTGATTTTAGGCTTATAACCTACTATTCATTCTATCGTGAACTAGCTGTGGGCACAGCGATAATTAAACTGGTGCCGATCGCCATAACACATTGTGGGCAGCTCCTCCAAGGGTCCTCGGGGTAGGAACACACCATACGCCTACAACCCTTCATAATTCGAAATGGGCTGATCCGCAGTCTATTGACCTTATCAAAGGTCTGTAAGTCAGAATTCTAGTGGTTTTTAAATGTGGCTATGTTATTCCCTCTCAGTTAGGATCAGTGTTGTATTGAATGTGGACGGGAGTGATGACTATTACTACAACTCCCGAAGGTCATGCCGTATAGTTACGATGACGCCTTGACGTCATGACGTTTGTGAGGTCAGACGGCGCTGACGGCAGCGATCGGTAAATACAGGAAGGGACACCGCGTCTTTCATCTACGCAGTGTCACTTGGTCCAGACTCATTGGGGGCAGGTCGAGCCGTACTGACCGGTAAGGTGAACGAGGGTAGCTTTGTTAAATCGTGGCGCCTTATCTAGCAGATGGGACGCCGATGCTACAGCCAAAGGGGATGCGCCCATTTACTACGCATGCTTTATCCCTTTCAGATTGTGTTCACGGGCAGACCTCCCGGACGGACACCAGTTCGAGTTTATGTAGTCCATAAACTTGGTAAGTGTGTTTTTATGGAAACTTACAAGTCTCATTTGAGAATGTTTCTTTTATGCGCCTAAGATATTGATGGTTTACGGGTGGAGTGCACGCGGGCTCAGGGGGTCCTAGGCTGGGCTGAGATCTCGTGAATGTGGTGTTTAATTTATGATCTTATCGACTATTAGACTCTCCAATTAGTAATTGAAGTAAGTCTTGGGGATGGCTGATTGGGACCATCCTAACTCTAATGACATATGTATGAGTGGGAGGCGGAACCGTGTTGAAACAATTAGCTCACTTGGAGAAAGACCCGAGTGAATTATTAATCTCAGGGTGGAATTGGGTAGTCTGTTGAGGGACATCCTCCTGTTCCCATCTTCATTTTCCTTATTTTTTTCAGTGAATGTTCTCCCCTGTCTGTGGGGACACCTTGTCCACTGAATAATTAAAAGACCCAGAAGAGTATGGATCCATGAGACCTACTCCATTCGGGAAAACCCATCGGCCATATTACGGCATGGGAAACTAGTGGATTTGACTGCGACAGTCCTGAGGAAGACCGAAGTGACCTTACGGGGCATAAGGAAAACGGTCAAAACATGTTGACTCGAGCAGTGGTAGGAGGGAAGTCTTGAGGAACTTCATTTTCTCAATAAGACATTTCCCCATCCTTTCTAATTTTTAATCCTGATAAGGGTACCATAATTGGGTTTAATAAAGTATTTCTTTCTATTGGCACCCCTAATCAGTTTTAACATTTATCCTTACTGCACTAGATTTTTTGTCGCACTCTAATCAGATCCACGAGGTGTTCTTTTGCACGTCATATCACTCATGCTTGTTGTTCGTTGTACGTATTTACTGATTATGTTGTACGTCTTGTAACGTGGAATTTATTATTTTCTTCCCCTCCCTAATGCTCCGCCCTGGATGTGGCTACACCAGGGCGTTTGTAGCAGGCCCTATGATGAAGCATGTCACATACTTCGGTATGGGAGTGAGGGCAGTTTTTCCAAATTTGGGAATTTCCCTTCATTGTGTTTATGTACTCTATATACCCCTTGTGTGTGATTACAGTACTGTAGGGGGTCTGGGGTATTGGAGTTTAAATTATTTTGGCCCTCTCCCCTTTTGTGTGTGTATCTCTTAGTGGTGACTACCACTCACGTGACTGCAGTATTGACGTTTTTTGTGTATTTATTTAGTCGCGTCATGGCGGCCGCCTTACAACTGACGAAGGCGTCCCGCCGAAACGCGTTTGTGTTTCATTTTCCTGTGCTTAATAAATCCGATCTGGATTTGACCCCCGTAGGTGCTGTTTACTGTTTCGTAGCATATATATGTATATATACACGAAGGTTTCCCCGTACAGATTAATCCACCTGGAAAAACAAGACTCGCACTCCACGTTGCTGCTGAATCAAGCAGTTTTTATTCCGGCTTATATAGCTTTCGGCTATATAGATATATATATATATATATATATATATATATATATATATATATATATATATATATATATATATATTGCCGCTCCTGGTACACCAGAACAGCGAGTCACTCTGCAGACGGGTGCTGCCACGCGTTGGTGTACCGTGTAATATTAAAGCTCCGAAAATTCTCCCACTTGACAGGAAAAAGAGGCAGCACTCACGGGAATATTCAACAAAGCGGTGTTCTTTATTTCACTGACAGCCGCGTTTCGGTAATTCCCTTCTTCTGTGTCAATGCGTAACGCACAGTGCGGCGCCATTTGTAGTTCTTACATTAAACAGTAGAATGTTTTGTTAAAAAGCCGTGGTGCATACATACATGATTTTTGACTGCATAAATGCAAAGCTAATATTGTTAGGTTCTATAACATTGATATGGCTGATTGACATTTACAAGGGTGTATTATTTCAATAAATATTCAGAAAAATACGGGACACAATATATATAAAAAGGGATTTTTATTCCCAATTGAATATGTAATGCTAAAACAATAAATACATCTCAATTATTTAAAAATCATTCATTGATAATTGCATGTGCAAAATAAGCAAAACTGTCCCCCTCTGGCCATATCTTTTTTGTTTCTGAATGAATTCATAACATATACTGTCAAACATACAATATTAATATAAAAAAAACTTTAAAATTGTGCAAATTCAGCAAAGATGTAATCATGTTAACAATTAGATAGCAACTTTTTGATATTGGTTATGGTGTGCAAAGCGCTAGTTGTGAAATGTTCTGTTTGTGTGCAAAAGTGCAAAGTGTGATAATTAATCCCTCACCATTGGATGTTAAAATATCAAAAGAGAATTTGAATATATAAGAGAACGGGAAGGGTAGGTTACAGCTGGGGAAAAAACATTTTTTTTAAACTTATTATTTAGTGCTTGTAGAGTGATATAACTTGTTGTTCTATGCATTACAGAAAGTTATGAAGATCTTCAGTATTGTTAAGACCCGTTGGATGTTTGCTATCTAGCTCTAGGATAATTTTTGATTCATGTTGTCTCAGAGTTCGTTCCCAATTTCCTCGGCGAAGGGAAATGGGCACTGCTGCGATAACAAAATAACTGAGGCACTTGAGATTGTTGCCATGCACTGCTTTGAAGTGCCTGGCTACCGGGTATGCTGTGTCATTATTGACAATTGCCCGTAGATGTTGGAGGATCCTGACATGCACCTGTAGCGTACACGGCATACTCAGTTTTGCAATTGTAGCTGCCTTTGATCCTGTATTCATTAGAGCTGAAGGGAGTCTTATATTTTGTGGTGTTTATACCAAATCTGCATGCTCTACATGAGGAGCACTTATGGAAACCTTGTCTTGGTTGTAGCCAAGTAGATTTTTTGACAACGGTTTCTGGACTTCTTTTGACTATTTGCGTCCTCATTGAGATGCCTTTTCTAAAGGTAATGGTAGGGCAGTTAGGTGGATCTTGTGCCAAGACTGCATCTGTTAAAATAATTGGCCAATTGCGTTTTATGATGGTTCTGATTTGGCACTCTTGTTGGTTAAATGTCAAGATGAGTCTGGGTATATTCTCTTGCATATCATTTGTTTGGTCAGCATTAGGTTTGCAAGGTTCTGGCAGGGAATCTCTAGGTCTATTTTTAACTTTAGTAACTGCCTGGTTAAGGGTAGATGTTTTGTATCCCCTCTCGGGAAATCTTTGAAGTGCTTTATTGGTGCACCTGTCTTGTTCTTCACTAGTACTACAGATTCTTTTGGATTCTTAAAAGCTCTCCATATGGGATGCTTTGTACTAGGTGTTGTGGGTGTGCACTGGAAGCGTGGAGTTGTTTTTCTATGTAGTGTGGTTTGTATGTTCCCTTCATGTACGTACACCTTAACATGTAGGAAAACCACTTCCTGATCACTAATATATGAAGTGAACTTTAAATTTGCTGAATTGTCCTTGATATCATGTACAAATGAATTAGCACTTTCTATGCCGCCCTGCCACACCACAAAAACATCGTCGATGTAACGGAACCATGTAGAGTAATAAATTGCATATTAGTACCCCACTTGACATCTTTGATTTTCGTAAGGACGTCACCAATATCTTTGATATATGATGGTAAAGTTTTCACGAGATCTTGCAAATAGTAATCTACATATTGTGAAATATGTTCTCCCATACTGTCAATTGCTGAGATAATGAGACGTCCAGGGATTGGGCTGAACTTTTTATGCATCTTTGGTACAGAGTATATTGATGGAATTGTTGGATGCTCCACCCAAAGAAATTTGAATTCATCCAGGGATATGGTTCCGTCACGTTTAAATTGGTGCAGTTGTTTGACCAACATATCTTTTGCCTTGGTATATTCACTCATAGAAGTTTGTTTGTAGCAGATTGAGTCTGCCAATTGTCGCTGTGCTTCTTTGATGTAAACTTGTTGGGGCCAGAGCACAATATTGCCGCCTTTGTCCGATTACCACATCATGGTTTCTGCTCAGTTTTATATATTCAATTTGTTTGTTGTTTTTTTGTTGTTTATTGCGATTGGCTCGATGGTACAGTTATTTTATGTCCTCTGTAATCCTTTCATGAAAGATGTCTATGGAATCCTTTGTCATTTGTGGTACAAATGTAGATTTTTTTCTTGAAGGGGCTGCTTCCTGCTCCCTTTTGAAGGATATCCGCTTGTATTAATTGTTGTTGTGTGGAAAGGGTAGCAGTGTGCACTTCTCCTCTAGATTCCAGCATGATGGTTTGTACAGTAAGGTGAGTTGGGACATCTGAGACCAGAAGTCCACTTTTTTGATTGCCAGCCTGTTCAACTCGATTACTTTCCAATCCTTGCTTTATTGTAAAAAACTTCATTGATTTGAGTTTGCGAATGAAACTGAAGATATCAATACGAATCTGAGCATAATTAAAATCATTAGGTGGACAAAAACGAGAGGCCAAGCAGGAGTATTTGTTTTTCTCTCTCTGTTAATTTGAATTGTTGAGAGGTTTATGATTGTTTTGTCATTTTTAATTTCAGTTGTCATTTGTGCCAATATTTTCTTTTTGGCTTGAAATTTGCTTTTTTTGCGTCTGTCTCTTCTTTTTGCGTTTCTTTTTTTGTGGGAGGCTGTATGTGCTTCCGCGGCCTCACCGTGTTTCGCCGGTCCTCCACTAAAAAATCTATTTCTTCACCCAAATCCATTCTTCTTGTTTCCATCATGTCATCATTTGTGCCTCTGTAGCTAGAGTCAGAGCTAGTGTCATTGACTACTGAACTGTCATCAGTTGCTAGATCAGTTGAAGGTCCTGCTAATTGTTGTTGACCTGTATTTTTGGCGGCCAGCTAACTATAACACCCCTGAAACCTATGTTTTTTTCTGTGAATTTCTAAGGTTTTTTAAATGCTAATTTCTAACTTTAACGTCTCTGAAACCTATGGTTTTTTAGTGAATTTCAAAGCTTTTTTAAACGCTAATTTCTAACTATAACGTCTCTGAAACCTATGTTTTTTTCAGTGAATTTCAAAGGTTTTTTAAATGTTAATTTTTAAGTGTGATAGTAGTTATACCTATTTTTTGTACTCATTTTCCACAGTTTTTTAAATGTTTATTTATAAATATTTTATTCATTAAATAACATTATATATTTTTCTGAAAATTGCAAAAAAATTCTTTAAAAAAAATGAAAACTGGAATATTGATTAATTTTTCTGTTTTTATTTGAATATATTCATATTATTTTCTTTAAAAAAATCCCAATTTTGTTTTTGGAGTCGGGCACTCAAAGTGTACACATCACGGTGGGTGCGCGGATTCTAGCCGCCATTTTAGAAAAGTCGTGAAGGATCCGCGTACGGTGTGTGAGGGCTGCGTGTTTTTCAGTGACATCATACACATTTAATATTATGTGATGTGCGCGATTGGTAGGCGACCAGACGGCGACTCCTGCTCCCGCGCATTCGCAACACATGCACTTTACGGTACGAGACGCTTGTGCGGTGGCGGGTCCCGCGTGACCTCATATACGTGCTGGGGCGCGCTGGGTGCGCGACACCTGCAAAAAAAATTTACGTTCCAAAATGATATGTATGTGTCTTTAATATACATATTAGGGCAAGAGATTATCTAAGATATTCATAAAAATAATACATTTGTACTTAAAATAAACTTATTATTTTTAAATATATTTTCGCGAAGTCGGGTGTGTGCATCGTGAGCATAGAGAACCAGGTCAGCAGAGCTGCTGTAGAGCCAGAGAAACCAGGTCAGCAGAGCCTTTGTAGAGCCAGAGAACCAGGTCAGCAGAGCTGCTCTAGGAACAGAGACCCAAGTCAGCAAAGCTGCTTTAGAGCCATAGAACCAGGTCAGCAGACCTGCTGTAGAGCCAGATAAAACATGTCAGCAGAGCTGCTTTGGAGGGAGAGAACCAGGTCAGCAGAGCTGCTTTAGAGCCAGAGAACCAGGTCAGCAGAGCTGCTGTAGAGCCAGAGAAACCAGGTCATTAGAGCTGCTTTAGAGGGAGAGAACCAGGTCAGCAGAGCCGCTCCATAGGGAGAGAACCAGGTCAGCAGAGCTGCTCTAGAGCCAGAGAACCATGTCAGCAGAACTGCTTTAGAGCCATAGAACCGGGGCAGCAGAGCTGCTTTAAAGCCAGAGAACCAGGTCAGCAGAGCTGTTGTACAGACGGAGAACCACATCAGCAGAGCTGCTCTGTAGTCTAAAAACTAGGGCAGCAGAGCTGCTCTAGAGCCAGAGAACCAGGTCAGAAGACCTGCTGTAGAGCCAGATAAACCATGTCAGCAGAGCTGCTTTGGAGGGAGAGAACCAGGTCAGCAGAGCTGCTTTAGAGCCAGAGAACTAGGTATGCAGAGCAGTTTTAGAGCCATAGAACCAGGTCAGCAGAGCTGCTCTAGCTGACACTGACTGACTGGCTGACACTGACTGACTGGCTGACACTGACTGACTGGCTGACACCGACTGACTGACACTGACTGATTGACACTGACTGTCACTGATTGACTGACACTGACTGACACTGATTGACTGACACTGATTGACTGACACTGATTGACTGACACTGATTGACTGACACTGACTGACTGACTGCCACTGACTGACTGCCACTGACTGATTACTCTCTACTACCCACCCTCTACTACTCTCAACTACTCATTCTTTACTACTCACTCACTCTCTACTACTCACTCTCTACTACTCACTCTCTACTACTCTCTCTACTACTCTCTCTACTACTCTCTCTACTACTCTCTCTACTACTCTCTACTACTCTCTCTTCTACTCACTCTCTACTACTCACTCTCTACTACTCACTCTCTACTCTCTCCTACTACTCTCTACTACTCACTCTCTACTACTCTCTCTACTACTCACTCTCTACTACTCGCTACTACTCTCTCTACTACGCACTCTCTACTACTCGCTACTACTCACTCTCTACTACTCACTCTCTACTACTCTACTACTCTCTCTCTCTCTACTACTCTTTCTACTACTCATGCTCTACTACTCACTCTCTACTACTCTCTACTACTCACTCTTTACTACTCCTCTTTACTACTCTCTACTACTCACTCTTTACTACTCTACTACTCTCTCTACTTCTCACTCTCTACTGCTCACGCTCTCCTACTCACTCTCTACTACTCTCTACTACACACACTCTACTACTCGCTATCTACTACTCCTCTCTACTACTCTCTACTACTCACTCTTTACTACTCTACTACTCTCTCTACTTCTCACTCTCTACTACTCTCTACTACTCACTCTCTACTACTTGCTCTCTACTACTCCCTCTACTACTCACTCTCTATTACGCTCTACTACTCACTCTACTACTCCACTACTCTCTACTACTCACTCTCTTCTACTCTACTACTCTCGCTCTTCTACTCTCTCTCTACTACTCTCTCTCTACTACTCACTCTACAGTCCCATGGGGTACCCTGACCCCATGGGACTGTTGGAGGGGTCTGTGAGGGACCCCGAAAGGGCAAGAAATTGTCCAAAAATGTTTTTGAGCGCATGAGCGACCATGGATCCACTGTGGTGCTAAGCATGCCCCACCGTGTGCTCCGCAGCAGATGCAGACCGCAAATAAACACACCCATACTGCCACTCACACAACCACTCACACACCCACACAACCACTCACACACTGGTACAACCACTCGCACACCCACAAAACCACTCACTTACCTGCTTACAGACCCACACAGCCACTTGTACACGCACTCGCACACCTACTCAGACACTCACTTACAAACCCACACAAACATTCCTAAACCCACTCACACACCCACAGACCCACACAACCACTCACACATGCACTTACTCACACACCCACTCACATATTGTTACACCCACTTACAGACTCACACAACCACTCACACACCTAGTCATGCACCCATACAGGCACTCACACACCCACTCACAGATCCACAAACCACACACACACACCTACTTATATATCCACACAACCAGTCACACCTCCACTTGCATAGATATAAACCCGCTCACAGACCCACAAATCCACTCACACACCCACAATGGTGTTTGGACAAAATATAAAGACAAATATTGAGATGCAAAAACATTGAGTTTTTTATATTGTGATAAACAAATATCATGATGTAGGAATTTCGTTGACAAAAATATCGATTTTCTAATGTAATATTTATGTGAAAAATAGCTATGTTAATATTGTTTACACAAATATCTGTTGTTAATATTGTTTACAAAAATATGTTGCTAGGGTGCGGCCATGCAAGATGGCCGAGTGGATGTAATCCACAGAGGATCCACCACTATTGACTACAGACGACAGGCCACACACCTAAAAAGGGCCAATTATGGTAGTGTGACGGCCTCGCTGACTGCCAGCAACTAATGCTGTAGAAAAATTGATACCCCAGGGATTCAACTGCTGATCATCCGGGATCCTGGCGGCAGAGTCAGGACAAGTTGTGCAAGCCTGCCGCATCAGCAGTTTTCTGCGCCACCAATGTCTAGAGAAAGCCAAATTTAGGACTCTAAAGGACACTGCACTAATCAGTGTCTACAACACCTGCTGGTACACGTTGCCACACATTGCTGACCCTAATTGGGTGATGTTTTAGATCTACGGGTACCACTTTTTAGGGTGCTGTATGGGTGGTCACTAATTTTCATTATTTTAGACGACCACCAAAAAGTTTAGATAGATCTTACATCGGTCCTGAAGAATTGCCGTCCAATTGACCCAGAGCAAGAAACATGTTGGCCTGATTCTGAAGCGCAATACCATGTAACCGTAGAGCAGGGGTGCGGGCATTGTTTTTAATCAAGATAGTGGCCACATTCATTGAAGTTGTGCTAAGTGGACCTGTAATTCCTGTTTTAGCCTCACAATTTTCACATCTACACTCACTAGGACCCTCACACGTACTGCACCCAACGGCCAGGAAAAAAGATCTCCCCTAAAAGGCCCCATCATGGGTGCCGATCGGGTATTGCAGCGCCGACCCGACGAGGAGCAGATCCAATGATGAAGCAAGACACCTACCTGACTAGGTGTGTGAGGGTCTTTTTCCGAAAGGAGGATATTTTTCTCCTTCCCTAAGTGAGCACATCAGTGCTCTCTACATATACATCAACCTGTACCACTTAGTAGGAACAGCATACCACTCTGTTTTGTATTGAGTTTAGGCCTGTATGCTGGACCAAGTCAAATTGGCCCAGAGTCCCCCCGCCTTTCTTGAAAATATATAAAACTGCTGATGACATCGGATTGTTGCCTCCTTGGTGACAGGCAAAATAGTGGCGATTGTGGCAACCCGAGATTTATGATACCCAGGAGCTGAGGACGACTACTGAGGCAGCGGAAACACTGGCTGAAGCATCGGAGTGGTAGTTGAAGTAGCAGGGACAAGATGGAGCACGGACGACTGCATTGTGGTCCAGTGAGTGTGGCATGTTAACTCACATGACAACTATTTTGGACAAGCCGTGGGGTCCCCAGGGATTGGCGGGGCAGCCTACCAGGCTTCCCCATGAGTGGAGGGTAGAGAAGTGGCCCTGGGAAGGTGAAGGAAGCGGAGTTGGGGATAAGAAGGGTGACGCCATGTGCCCCTGGACAACACGGAGAGATCTTGCCTGACTAGGGTATGGCGGCAGCTCAACAGGAGTTATGCAGCAGCAATATACAAGGGAAGCACCAGAGTCAGGAAGACCTCTCCATGGGATGGTAGAGATTACCTGACTGGCATAGGGGATCGGGCGACGCAGCGTAGCTACGTGGACTGTTCTGTGGGACGGGTGCCAACGGCTTAATGCCTGACCCTAAGGTGGCGATGCTGGAAGGCTTCCAGGGAGACTATGGGAAGTGTGAAGGTTTCTGGCAGCCTCCAAATAAACAAATTAATCTTCTGTGCTGGGAGACCCACACAAGCCCACCTTTGAACGGTGGGTGACAGGGGAGCGCTCCCTGTGAAGTCGATGTTGCACCCTATCTCCCCAGGGAAGCACTGGGGAAAGGGAGTGAGGCATATCATTGAGCAAGACTGAAGGGGCCCCATTTCTACTGGCGACATTGTGAAAAAGCAAAGCACCAACTAGAGAGGGGTAATTTCTTGTTGGTGCCATCCCCGGGAGCAGGCTTAAAGGCGGTGGGCTGGACAAAGAATTTGCCATTCACTGCAGAACTTCCGATGGATTGTCTCCCACTCCACGTGCATACATCTTGATGCCGTCAAAAAGTCTCAACCACAATCCAATAGGATTTTGAGCTTTTTTCCAAAACAGACACACAGGAGAAGTTGGGGGTGCTGGGTATGGAAGAGACCATGGTGCTGACAAAGGACGACCTACTAACCTCCCTATGATATTCCAAAAGAGAACTCAGGGATGAACTCAAGACAGATCTGATTTCATCCCGGGACGCCTTCAAAAAGCTTGAGCACGTCCAACAGAATATTGTCTCAGTCCGCTGGAGAATAATGGACTTCGAAACTAAAGCAACAGACTGAGAGTAACGTACGCAGTGTGCAGAGGATCATATACAAGCTCTGAATACTCAGCTACAAGATGAAGATTTAGAAAACAGATCACGATGCAACAATATCAGAATAAAGGACTTGGAGGAAGGAGTAGATTGTACCGACCCGAGGCCTTTGTGGTGGGACTATTTGAGGAAATTCTCAGAGCACCACACTTGAAAATCGAGGTGGAGAGAGTACATAGAATGGGGAGGCCTTTGACAGGAGACATAAGACATCCACGTGATGTCTTGGTGAAACTACGCTTGTTCAAGGTCAAAGAAGCTATCCTTCAAGCAGCAAAAAAAAGAGGCAAAGTGTAATTTCAGGGCCCCTCGTCCTCCTTATATCAAGACTTAGCTCAAGCAACGCTAGCGCTACATCAGATGTTTTGCCCAGTCACGGAAAAACTTAACAAAAAGCGCATCAGGTATCGCTGGACATGCTCCGTTTGCTTAGCATTTGAATACCCCAATAAAGTCCACCATGTGTCGGACCTGACGGAGGTACGTTTATGGCACCGATCAGCCATAAGATTTTTGACTCTTACGAAACTATCAGTATGAACGAAATGTAGGATTTGTTTAAAAAATCTAACCCAAAAGGCACTCACCTCAGCATCAAAGAAAAACAAGCCATTATCCAAATAACCAACAACCAAGATATTCGATGCTGTAAAGCAGACAAGGGTGGTGCATTCGTTGTTTTGGATTCTGCATTTTACAACCAAAGTGTTAATGACCATGTCCATGACACTAATTTATACATGAAGCTACCTACGAATCAGACTGAAGAGTTTGCGAAAATTTTGAAAACTATTGTTGACAACGCATGTATAAATGGCGTTATTATTGAGAAAGACAGGAAATATCTCATTCAGGACCACCCCTAGATCCCTCATTTATACATGTTGCCGAAGATTCACAAAAATCTACACGAACCACCATTCCGTCCAATTGTTTCAACAAAAAATTCCATTCACGAACCCACCGGCAAATACTTAGACCGGTATTTACAACTGATCGTCAAACAGAGGACAACAGATTTACGTGACACAACAGATTTTTTAAACAAACTAAACAATGTGTTTTTGGACGCTGAAATGGTGATTACATTGTGTAGCATCGATGTGTGCTCACTATACACGTCAATTCCTCATGACAGAGGTATGGAATCGATAGAATCATTTTTGATTGACCATGACATGAAACAAGACCAAAAATCATTTTGCTACAACTTCTTTAATACACCTTATATCACAGTTACTTTCGATGGAACAATGAGTTTTTCTACATCTGTTCGGCACTTCTATAGGCAATTGCGCAGTCACCAGCTACGCAAACCTGTTCATGTACCGGCTCGAGAACAACAACATTTTATCTAACCCTCGATGGTCAGACAAAATTTTGAAATATTGGCATTACATCAACAACATTTTTCTCATTTGGAAGGGTCTTCCTGATGAAATACAAGAATTTATTGAATTTATCAACAACATCGATGACCATATTCAGTTTACCTACTCTACAAGCACAGAAAGGATCACATATCTAGATGTTCTTGTTACCTGCTAGGATAATATAATTGAGACTGACGTGTTCACCAAAAGTACAGACAGGAATAACACACTGCATTTTAACAGTTGTCCCCAGATGGCTTTAAAAGACATTTACCTAATTCACCACTGTTGAGAAACAAAAGAATCTCCTCGAAGCCTGACTTGTATGAAACCAACAAAGACAAGACTTTAACAAGGTTCAAAGAGAGGAAATATCCAGTTCAAATTCTTAAAACAGCAGCTGAGAGAGCGGACAAAATTGATCGCAAGGATTGACTGATCCCACAAAAAAAGATAAAACCAGCAACAGACCAGTGTTTGTGTCTAAATTACTAAAAGCTACAAGATTAAAAATGTTTTACTTAAACAATGGCCTATGATATAAAAGAAACCTGATTTTAAAGGTATTTTTGACTACTCACCACTGTTTGCGTATCAACGCATGAGAAATATTAAAGAACTGTTAGACACAGTACCACAGTCGAAAGGAACCATTCATAAAGGAACTGTACCTTGTTTGAACTGTGGACACTGCAATAATATTATTCGAGGTACCAGTATGACTCATCCCACCATGGGTACCCCCATCAAGTTATTCACTACTGCTACTTGTGATTCAAAAAATTTGATTTACCTGCTTAAGTGCTCATGCGGGCCTATTTATGTAGGGAAAACTGAACAGAAAATTAAAACTCGATTAACCGAACACAAAAGCACTATACGAAAAAGCTCCAGTGCTGCTCACTTTTCTACATATAAAAACAATGTGAGTCAATTGAGATTCTTGGTTTTGGAAATTGTTCCTGTAAAGGAGGGCACAGATAACAGAAAAAAATTGCTGCAACGTGAAATGTACTGGATAAAAAAATTGGACTCTTGCCACCCGAAGGGGCTTAATGAACGTTTAGAATTCAGTTTTCTGTAATTTTGTTTATATCTACTCTTGTGAGCACTGATTTGGTTGTTGTTTTAAAAAAAATCAGATAATCCTTTTTAGTCTGTTCATTGTCGAATGAACATGCTCACTATTTTATTTGCCTATACTTTCCCACTTTGATCTTTTCCCTGATATACGCATTCATTTTTACTATTCTACACCGCTGTAAGATGGCCGCTACAGGGATGTATTTTTTTATTCACTTTCTTTATCCCGAGTAGTTTTTTCTACCAGGATCACACTTGCGGTTTTCTTCTTCCGCTTTAAATATGGCGCAGACTCACTGGGTTGATACTTCTTTATTGACAATGCATGCCGATTTCATTACGATGTGACTGGGACACGCAGGAAACTTTTGTATTCAAAACCTTCGGCTATTATTTCACAGCTTGATAGCGTTGCTACGGTTTACGAACCCGCTAAATGTTATATAGTATTTCATTCAGAAGAGTTCATTTTGCATCCCTCCGTTTTGATTTGATACCCGAACGTATCCGTCATTTCACATTTGGTGCACTGGGTAGCACAACCGATCATTTACTTAATTGAGCACAGTTGCTTTGACTTTCTCATGTTTGTTTCTTTTGTTGTACACTGAAAGCACATTTACTTTTGACAAACTCGGTGGGTTTGACCTCCCGCTTATGTGACACGTTCGTTTCACATTTGGCTTTGCTGTTTCACATTTTCACTCGATACGTGGTTTCAACCGTTCTGACGTGTTTCACCTTTCTTTAAACTGGAGAATCTTATGTTTACGTTAGTTAATTTACTGCTTATGCTAACTTGTGGAGGCTATGACACTCTCGTATTTTACTTTATTCTACAGATGAAGGACTTGGTCCCGAAATGCATTGGGAATAATAACCTATAAATACATGTGGATTCTAAATTTATTTTATCCATGCATTGAAGATGAAATTGGAACGTATTGAATAGTAACTGCATTGATGATGAAGTCTTGGAGAAACCATTGTGACGTAACAAGGTTTAAAAATTAATTTTTGAGAAAAACTCAATTTACAGTCTACGAACTTTGTTTTACCTGTGAAAAAAACGAGGATATCATCCCAGTGAAGTGCTAGATGGGGACACTGTTATAACTCTAACAGTGCTACCTTATTTGGACCTGATGGATGCCCATATTCTCCTATATATGCCTCCCCAGAGGGGCAAGGAGTGGGTCCGGGCTCGTCAATGCAGAGACCTCTGGGATCCCAGGGAGAGACTCTGTGGCTTTCCCAGAGACACACAAGGACCCACAGGAAACGTTAATGACCTGGAGATAGACACAGCAGGCCTGAATCCCTCTCAGAGTTCCATGTCAGAAGTGACTATGATACCAAGAGGCGTTTCGCTTTGATCAACGACCACAGGGTTCTAAATCTTGAATTTGTAATGGCCTAACACTTAGCATTACAGCTAAGCGATGGGGGCGGTCCCAGATCGACTTGCCTCATACAATGTATTCTTCTTTACACACTTACACATATTGGGACCTGTTTGGTCCGAGGTCTTTTGGTTTGGGGTTTGTTTCCTTTTTCTTTTTACTTAGGTGCCATTTGGAGCTCTGCTGGGTGACTTACGAGAGGCAGGCAATATCGTACCACACATGAGGGAGCTACATGGCAGCATAAGGGGGTGAAGAAGATGGGGAGGGGGGCTATGGGCAGAGCATGTGCAAAGGCAGGAAGGTACCTTGACAAGACTAGGGGGTGATTACCACTTTATCATGGAATGTGCAGGGACCTATTTCCCCACTTAAATGTCACAATATTTGGAAATACTTATTAGACTCCCACTTTGATGTAGTGGCCATACAAGAGACTCATCTCAAAAGGTCAGAGGATCATATGCTTAAACATAAGCTTTCTCCCCTGTTCTATTGCTCCTCAGCATCAACCAAGCATAACAAGGTGTCATTGTTATTTTATTCCATCCTAAAATTCCAGCATTGGGCTATAAGATGGACAATGAGGGTAGATGGGTAATGGCCAAAGGATGTCTCAGAGGGAAACGGTGTTTCAGTCTATGTCCCTAACACCAATCAGGTCAACTTTCTCCATTCACTTTTGACGGAATTGGGAGGTTTTGCAGAAGGGGAAATTATGTTAATAGGAGACTTCAATTTGACATGGCATTCAGGTGTAGATAGTACGCACTCACATACATTTTCTACCAGTAGTTTCCCAAAGGTTTTTAAGCTAGCAGTGCAGGACTTGGGGCTGGTAGATGCATGGAAGTCTCTGCACCCCACCGTTGAAGATTTTACTTTCTATTTGCACACCCACTGCACATTTCAAGATTAGACTACACCTTTCTTTCTTTGAGGCCTTTTATAAAAGTGTTTATACTAAGGTACAAGCAGATGCAACAGCAAAACTCACTTTTTTCCGCTCATTAGATCTCTATCAGGTATCGGTAGCTCAGAGTCAGTACTTGGGTGAACCGATCACAGATGACGAAGTACGACAGGCAGTAGGGGGCCTGAAACGTAATAAATCACCAGGTCCTGAATGACTAATGGCCCAGTTTTATAAAACTATTGTGCTGAATAAGTCCCCCATTTGACCCTTCTCTTTAACCACATAGCAACAGAGCAAGCGGTCACGCACTCTATGCGCGAGACCCTAGTAAGAGTAATACCCAAACCCAGAAAGGATTTTCCGTTCTGCAGTTCAAATAGACCAATATCCCTCCTCAATCTAGATGCTAAGTTATACTAAAAAATCTTAGTCATGCGCTTAGAAGATTTGATGGCAGACTTGATCCACACGGATCAGTTGGGATTTATCAAGGGCCAGCAAACCCATGACAAAATCAAGAGAGTGCTCCACCTGATGGAGAAATCCACTAAGAGGCACATTCCAAAGTCGTATTGGGGCTTGACACAGAGAAGGCGTTCGATCAAGTGGACCGATCCTTTATGTTTCATGCACTAAAAATATTTGACTTTTGTGATACCTTTATTGCAATGGTCCGAGCAAATTATGCGGTACACCAATCTTAGGTTACTGTCAATGAAGTGCAAACCAGGTATTTTAAGTTGGATAGAGGTACCAGACAGGATTTCCCCCTCTCCCCATTACTTTTCACATTAAGTATAGAATCCCTAGCTGTTAAAATACAAACTACACCAGAGATTAAAGGCATCTTCCTAGGTAATGTAGAACATAACATCTCACTCTTTGCTAATGACATTTGCTGATGACATTTTTCTTACCCTCCCCAAACTGCAGAGCTCATTAGAAGCTTTGCAGAGAGTGTTTCAAGCTTTTGAAGCACTCGTGGGCTTTCATATCAATCAAACAAAGTCCTATCTGCTGAACCTGACCCTGCCTGAGGTGGAAATGTCTAGGATAGTAGAGGGTACTCCCTATCAGGAGGTGAAGAAAGAAATCACTTAACTAGGGATAAAAATCACACCTAAATTATCGGCATTATATCAGGCTAACTAAAACAACTGAAGATTGATCTTAAGAGTTAGTCTCAGATGTTTCTTTAATGGATTGGGAGACTACATGCACTTAAGTTGTCGGTTCTGCAGAAGTTTTTATACCTGTTTCAAGCACTGCCCATAGATGATAGAAAACATCCTTTGAGCCAGAGATAAGGATTTCCGAAAACTTGATTCTGGGATATCCAGTCGCTCTTGCCATTTCATGGAGTGTTTTTCCACAGCGTCCTTCACTTGTTTATTAAGAAGGGAGTAAATAAAACCAATGGAGGATTTATGCCAACCTATCAATACATCAGGCAGAAAACTGATGGGGCCCCCACCCTTGCGGTATAAAAAGTCCCTGACCTGGAGGTATTTAAAAAATCTTTCTGGGAGATGTCAAATTCATTCCTGATGTCGTGAAGTGGCCTAAAACCCATGGGGGACAAAAAGTAACCCAACTTGTTTAGGCCACCATTCACCCATCGGAGGATATATTGATCCCTGAAGATTTCTGGGAGAGGCGTATTGTTGTCTAACGGGGTGTAAAAATGTAGTCTCCCCAAACCCATTACTTTTCGAACTGAAGACCAAACTCTAAAAGTGTTTGATAAAACCGTAAAACAAACTTTCTTGAAATAGTTGTAGTTGATTTGCCTCCAGAGGTTCCCCCACACCCTTTCACCTATAAGTAACTCGAATGGAGAGGGGAGGTGCTCACCTCCTAACTGTGCTGATGGTTTTTCTTGAAGCAGAGGTCCTAGATTCGGTAATATTGTGGCCCAATAATACAACTTAAGCTTTGGCAACCCCAATCCTCCTCTATCCTTAGGAAGGGTAAGGAACTTTAACGCTCTCCTTGGTTTGCCGTATTCCCAAAGAAATCGGGAAATCAAATCCTCAAGTTTCCTATCTCTAAAGGGATAACCAAAAATAAATAAAGAATTTTGGGGAAAAAATCATATTAATTACATTACATCGGCCAACTGAAGACAAATGTAGATTGTTTAATCTATGTCAATTTATTTTTGATTTATCAATAAAGGGGCCAAGATTTTCTTTAATAATCCTGTCTAAGTCCGGAATGAGGGTGATTCCAGGATCAACTGCCCTTAAGGCTACTCGGGTGTCAACCAGGAAAATCTTATTATTAACCAAAATTACAGTTTTTTCCCTGTTTAATGAGTAGCCAGAGATGCGCTCAAACCTATCCGCTTCCTTTTCTATCTCAAGTAATGCTGACTCAGGTTTGGGTGTAACCAGGGCTATAGCGTCTGCATACGCAAGTACTTTTGTCTTCCAACTACTACAGACCAGCGAGGAGATATTATCATTAAGCGCTACCCTGCGGATAAAAGGTTTGATGTAGAGGGCGAATAGAAGAGGGGAACAGGGACACCCTTGTCTTGTTGCCCTTGAGACCTCGAAAGCAGTCGACATCTCTCTGGCCACTGACACCTTTGTTACGGGTTTAACATATAGGGCCCTGATAGCTAGCCAAAACACCTGCCCTATATTTACCCTCTCTAATACAGACCACAGATGGTTCCCAGAGACCCAATCAAAAGCTTTCTCAGCATCCAGCAAGATCAGGGCTATAGGGTCTCCTGTACCTGGGCTGCATCAAATAGGGTTTTTAGCTGCCTGATGTGGTCCGTTGTACTCCTCCCGGGTATAAACATGTGTTGCCACTTGGTTACCACATTACTGATCACAGGGGACAGTCAAGAAGCATGTTTTTTATAATATATTTTAGAATCGCCATTAATCAGAGTGATTGGTCTATATGACCCGAGTTCAGTGGCAAGTTTATTTATTTTTTTTAAACTACAATCTTAGCTTTTGACCATAAAGGCAGAGGATTATTACCTTCAAAGATATGGGTAAAAAGCTCAGTTAAGCAATCTTTTAATTCAGGCGCAAATACCTTGTAAAAATCTACGAGGGTAACATCAACCCTGCAGCCTTCCCAGCAGACAGCGAGGAGATGGCTGCTAAGATCTCTTACAAAAAAGGTCGGTGGTGTGGCACTCCGTGATTTTAAATACGTGGTTTGAGAGATGAGTAGTCCTAGAAGTTTGTGTGGGAACCCCCCACACCCCCACATTACTATTGCTAAGATCTCTTCCTATCCATGGCTTCCTTCTAGCCCTTCCTGCTCTTCTTCACTAAATTTCTGGAGTTGATTTAACTCCAGAAAATTACTTATATATTTGTCCTCCAATTTGCTGGTTTCACAATACAGTGCCTGATAAAAGCTTTTAAATGCCAGCCTAATTCCTGCCGGATCAGTGATACTCCCTTGTGCTGTGTCCCGTAGTTCTCTCACTTTGGTTTAGCTGCTCTCTTCGTTCGCCCTTATGGCAAGCATGTGCCCCACTTGCTCACTGCATTTGTAGGCTTGTTCCCTCCAGACTTTAAATTTATCTGCAATTTTAACTGCTGAGATCTCATTAATAGCTGCCTTTGCGATCATGACCCCCAACTGAGCCTCCTGTGAGTTTCCCCCATGTTGGGTAGCAATTATCAGATTCTTCTCTTTCACTGCTAGCATGGTATATAACTCCTGCTATCTGTTTTTCAATCTTCCCCCTCCTAAAAGTAAACTGGACGGTTTAACCCCGGATCCGCGCTTTCACTGCCTCCCACACAAACTCAATAGAGGTGCTGCCTAGATTTTCCCTCAGAAATAATGGTATCCAGTTCCTTATATGATATAAATAGTTGTTGCTGACCAGCAGAGCTCACTCGAAGGTTCAGTCATTGCTTTTTTTTAAATGCCTTTTGATTAGTAATACAAGCACATTATGGTCATACATGACTAGGGGGTACATCTCGATATTGCAGTATTGAACTATAGACCATGATGGAAAAAAAAGTCCAATTGTGCATGTGACTGGTGTGGATTAGAGAAAAACGTGTAGCCCAGTTCGTTCAGTTTCTTAACTTGCCATACATCCATTAGGGTGTGATCCCTACAAGGCCTGAAAAACTTTGGGCTTCCTTCCAAGATATTTAAACTGTTCTTCGTAGGACCAGCTGATAGGTAGGTTAATATTTAAGTCCCCACACACCCCTTTCGGAGTAGACTGAGATACCAAAACATTAGTCAGCCAATCGAGTAGATCCATATATTGAACAGAGTGAAAATACTAGCAGGTGAGCAGAATTCAGTTTTGACTCATCTTCCAAGTTGAACTACATGTCTGTGTGAAAAACTGAAGGAGATTCTTTTTGGCTAATACTGCCACCCACATGTACGTGTACCTTCAATCAATCAATCATGCCATTTGTATAGCGCACTACTCACCCGGGAGGGTCTCAAGGCGTTTGGGGGGAGGGGTATGCTACTGCTCGAACAGCCAGGTCTTGAGTTGTTTCCTGAAGGCGAGATGGTCCTGGGTCAGCCGAAGGTGGATGGGGAGGGAGTTCCAAGTCTTGGCAGCCAGGTAAGAGAAGGATCTTCCTCCGGCGGTGGCTCTCGGATGCGTGGTACGGCTGCGAGGGCGAGGCTGGTGGACCGTAGCTGGCGGGTGGGCGTGTAGAAGGTCAGGCGGTCGTTAAGGTACTTGGGGCCCAGGTCGTGGAGAGACTTGTGTGCGTGGGTGAGGAGCCGGAACGTGATCCTCTTGTCGACGGGGAGCCAGTGCAGGTTCCTCAGGTGGCTGGAGATGTGGCTGCGTCGGGGGACATCCAGGATGAGTCGGGCGGAGGTGTTCTGGATGCGCTGGAGTCTTTTCTGTAGCTTGGCTGTGGTTCCGGCGTAGAGGGCGTTTCCGTAGTCCAGTCGGCTGGTGACGAGTGCCTGGGTGACAGTCTTCCTGGTCTCGGTCGGGATCCAGCGGAAGATCTTGCGAAGCATACGCAGGGTGTTGAAGCACAATGAGGAGACGGCGTTGACTTCAAGGGTTCTTTCACCAATTTGAATCCCAATGCATCTAATAACGAAAATTGAGCACCCTTTATATGAGTTTCCTTGAGACAGATAATGTAAGCTTCTAAGACTTATATGGGTAGATGCATCATTGTTGCCGTTTGCGATTCCTAAATTGCGAAAATTAAGGAATAGCAATTTAGAACTCACAAACGGCAATGCATGAACAATTCGCATTTATTTTTGCGATTCGGTATTTTTCCTTAATTGCGATTCACAATTTGCGAATCGCAATTAAGGAAAACCCTTCCTATTGATTCCTATGGGCCAAAAGGCCCATAGGAATGAAAGGGAAGGCAATCCCATTTTGCGAATTTCAAATTGCAATTCGCAAAATGTGAATGCAATTTCAAGGGTGCAGGGGGGGGTCCAAAGAACCCCTCCCTGCACCCCTGAAATGTAACTTTAAATGCAATTTACACACACACATGCCCCAAGAGCATGTGTGTGTGTAAATTTTATCTTCCAAAAAAGGCATATTTGATAGTTTTAGGTAAATTAGCATGAAATTCAATTTCATGCTATTTTACTCCTTCCAAACTGCGAATTCGCAATTTAAAATTAATCATGCATTGCATTTAAGAAATCTCTAATTGCGATTTCTTAAATGCAATCGCAATTTTAGAAATCGGAACATGGTTGCGATTCATAAAATTGCGAAATGCATTCCAAATTAGTCAATTGCATTCGCAAACGGCCGAAAAATACGATTCGCACCGTTTGCAAATGCAATTCTGTTTGATGCATCTAGGCAATAGTTCCTGATCGACTTTGGCCCTCTTTCTATTATCAGTAAGACCGCAGATATTTACAGAGGCAATTCTTAAATCACTCATCGTCTCCCTCCTTTAAAATCCCTCTCTGTGGCTTTGATTCCTCCATATTGACACTGGCTCCCTGAAAGGGACAGCCCTACCTCCAGACCCCTTACCTCTTTCATGTATCTGTACAAGGTATCCTTCTGTGTAGCATCCACCCAACCAGACCACCAGTGACCCCCTCCCCCTTGTCCGCCCCCCAACCCCCTCTAAATGAGCAATCAGGCAACACACCTGAGTGACGACACAGTGAGAGCAAGCAGCCCCCCGTCACTCTCTGACCATGACCCCTATACACATTACCTTAAAAAAATAGCCATAGTGCCCCCAACAGTAACAACAACTATCTTCCCAAAGAGGAAAAATACCCAGTAGGACAGAGAGACAGGAAAAGAGAAAAAATAGAGACAAAAAAGAGGGTGAAAACCCCATGCTTCAACAGGCTTGACAAAATGTTTTCCTTGCCTACAACCCACCACAAGAGTCCTTTTAACAGTCATAACTTTAATAGCTACAGCATTCCTTAAGGAGCCCCCACTGATTTCTTTTAGGTACTCCTGGGCCCCAATCTCAGATGTAAAACTTTGGGTGCACCCTTTATATATCACTTTCAGACAAGCAGGGTTCTACAGCAGACTTCGGCCCCAATTTGATTAAAAGGATTAATCAATTGCCGTAGCCGCCATCATCTCTCTACTGTTGAATGTGCAAAATCAGGTCTAATGAAAAAGGTAATGCCATCAAACTCTTTTCTTGCGTTAGGGTGAGCTTGATCAAATATTTCTTTGACATATAGGAAATTCTCGAGATAAATCAGGATGACCCTAGGTCTTTCCACGACATTTGGCCGAGCTTTTTTAAGCATTAAGGGGGATCTCTGGGCACGTTGTATCTCTGCCTCCCTGTTAGACCTGGCAACATTGGCATGGGTCTCCCTTCCATTTTTGCTGCTGCCTCATGTGTTTTTCTGGTGTTAGATGCTTTGGGCACTGTGCCACTGCTGTCCAGTGCCACAGTGCGAGTGCTCCCTACTGTAAATTGATGTATTGATTAGTGGTTCCATGATTGGATATTGGGTTTACTTGTCAGACCCTAGTACAGTGCACGGAGTGTGCCCGGGGTGTATAAATCCAAATGTTGCTAGTGGGCCTGCTGCACTGGTTGGGCCACCCACAGAAGCGGCCTTGTAAAATGTGTCTAAGGTCTGCCAATGCAGAGCCTGCATGCAGTCTTGCACTGTCATGCTGACTGGGCAAGTGCACCCACTTGCCAGTCCCTAAACCTACCCTTTTCTTCATATTAGTCACCCCTATTGTAGGCCCAAGGGCAGGGTGCATTGTAAGTATAAGGTAGGACAAGCCCTGATGTGTGTGGCATGTCCTAGTGGTGAATTACAGCCAGTTTCGTTTTTCACTATTGCAAGGCTACCTGTTCTCCATAGGCTAGAATGGGCTGCAGGATTGTTACATGTTTATAATCCTAGCAGACTCAGAGAACATGGTAGAAATTCGAGTTTAGTATGCCTGGACTCAGAATTATAAAATACATCTTTTAGTAAAGTTTATTTTAATATTCTGTGTTTGCAAATACCACTTTTAGAAAGTAGGTATTTGCTTGCCTAACCATTTGAGCCCGCCTCTGCGAGTTGTGTATTCCTTGTCTGGGTTTGTGTGTGAGAGGACTGGGGGATTCCTGGAGACAGGCTGGGGCTGCCCGGTGGTGAATAGGGAGATCTGCATCTAAGATGGGAGGGAGAAGTTGCACCTGGGACCTGAGTAGGGCTGGGCCTTCCCTCAACAATGCTGGCTCCACCCCCTGTGGTGTGTCTGATGTCTCTGCCCTGCACACTGAAAGAAGAGAACGAAGACTGTCACCAAAGTGCTCCTGGACTGTACTTGCCTTCCACAATGCTGGCTCCACCTCCTGTGGGGTGTCTGATGTGCCTGCCCTGTGCTGTGAAAGGAAAGGAGAAGTCTGGTAAACAGAGTGCTTCAGAACTGGCTCGAACTGGACACAGGCCCCTCTCCCCTCAGAGAACAAAGGATTTGGGGGTATAAGTATTGGGACCCTGAGCCCATGAAATTAGATCACTCCTGGAACTGACAAGATGAAACCTCTGCTGAGGAGAAGGAACCTGAAGAAACTGAGGCGAGACTATCCCCAAGCTGAAGTGCTGCTTGGGGGATTGGACTGCAGTGGTTGCCTGAACTGCCTAGAGAGGAGGAAAGACTTTGTGGACTTTACCTTTATTTTCAACTTGTGCAAAAGATCTCCAAGGGCTTGGAAGAGAACTTTCCCCCTGACCAAAGTCCCAGGACCAGTGGACTTCACCAGCCTTTATGAATTGCTGCTGGAAACAAGTGGCTATCGAGGTAGGGAGCTGTGATCGACTCTCCTGACCAGCCCGGTGTCCTGATGGCACCGCACTGAGCACCTCGAACAATGCAAGCTCAGCGGTCACCGACTCCGTCAATGAGCCGTAGCCTGCACCGCGACTGGAAGGACACCGCAACGTGCAACGCCTCGCTACACTGAATTGAACTGGTCTGACCGACACGTCACGGCTGCTGACTTTGAGTCCTGTGACCGCACCGGAGTTGGGCACCACCTGGGATGCTTTGCGACGCACCACACGACTTGCATCCCTGTCCGGACTGATCGAAGCCAGCTCCCGAACTCCGGCTCGAACGCCGCACCGTAAAGCTGGAAGCACCGCAACGAATAACGTCCGCCCCGAACAATGCAAGCTCTGAGCTCACCGACGTCGTCAACAAGCCGTAGCCTGCACCGCAACGGAAGGGACACCGTGACCTGCAACGTTTTCTTTTTGTACACCGTGACGATCCCCGGAACCGGCTCGCACATCTGTGCCAGCCGCCCCAAGGACCGCCGTGGTCCACTGGATTTGTTAGACTACATTCTTTCAGCAAGCTGTAGCCGGACGAGGCTACCGACCCGCACAGATTTTTGATTTACACCTTTTTAACCAGAACTCTTGAAGTCTACTAGTACTGTGGATTCTTTTTTCGTTTATTGGTCTTGTGGTAACTCTATACAAAGTATACGTATTTTTGATCTAAAACCTTGTGTGGTGTCCATTTATAGTGTTGTCACTGGGTTACTGTATGTGGTCACAACTGCTTAACTTACATCGCCTCTGAAATAAGCCTTGACTGCTCGCCCCACGCAACCTAGAGGGTGAGCAGGGGTTATTTTGAGAGGGTAATTCCCTTGCCCTGACTAGAGGAGAGGGTCCGTGCTTGTCACAAACACCTACCTGTGCCAACCAGAAACCCCCGAGTCTAACATTGATAGGCAGCGGAAGGGATCCGAATTTGCATTTGTGACTCACATACAGTGATTGGTGAACACTACTTGTGAGTGCAGACCATAACGCAACCACGTACTTTTGATACTTGCTTTTGCCAGGGATCTCCATTTTTTATCACGCCTGGTTTAGTCAGAGTGGAGGAGACAGCCTCTGTTGCATCTTATGACTGTGTTTGGGAGGAAGAGAAATTAGAAAGCTACGCCAACAAGCAGCTCAAGAGCTTCTGCAAAAAGTTTAAATTTCCACATCAGGAATCACCAGGAAGGAGCAATTCCACAAGGCGCTGAGGGCCTGGAAGGAGGCAAGAAATGCCACTGGTGATTTAGTGGAGTTTGAGGATACAGAGCAGCGGCTTGATGGGCCACTGGTTCTTGAGAGGAGGGGCACGCCTTCCCCAGTGGGTAGCAGTGTTTCTGCCCGAGGTCTGTCCCCAGAAGAGTTGGCAGTCAGGAAAGAAAAGAGGATGCATGAAATGGAGATGGCCAAGCTCAAATTGAATTGGCAACTGGAGCTAGAAAGCAAGAAGATGGCTCTAGAGGAAAAGAGATTACAGCTGGAGCATGACAAAGTTTTGAGGGAGTTGGACCTGAAAGCCAGGAGCCTAGAGATTACTCCCTCTGGTGGCAGCATACTGTCAGTGCCTGTGGAAGGTAGAATGTACATCCCCAAAGATGTGGTGAAGTAGTTGTTTAAGAATGATGATATTGGGCAGTGGTACAGAGCCTATGAGGTAGCCAAGTCTTCCCACCGGGTCCCTGAGAGAGATTGGGGAGCGGGGTTGTGGGGAAGGTTCCTGTCACGTTGGTCAAGAAGGGACGAGGCTGGATGGGGTATAGAAAAACTGGTTTTATTTCCTTGACAACAAAATGTGGGCTCGTAAGTCTCTTTTCCCGGGTATTGTGATCTGATGTTCTCTCTCTCTCTCTCTCGGCCGTCTCTTCCTCTGGGTAGTGGTTCCAGCGGGCGGGTCCTCGGTAAAAGAAAAAACAGAGACGGTTACCCCTCCATCCAGATCTCCCTTCGAGCATTGCTATCCTGGCGCTAGACTCAGAAAGTGGCCCCACTCCCTGAGGACATTACCCCCTTATCACGGGTTTAAAGAAAACAAAGGATTTTTGTAGGGAAAAGCGGACCAACACTCTTTCACTATCCTCTGTGGACCTTTCCTGCATGGATATGCCCGGCGGATAGTTTGGCTGGTTTCCCCGCTTTCTTAACTCCCGTTTGGATACAACCCGACCACGTTGCTCCTCTCCCCTATATTCCGGCGAAACTGGCTTGAACTCCCCACCAGCCCACCACCGTTTTCCCGGCCCGTCTAAGCACTTGCCTGAGGCCGTGACCCGCCCCTGTGGTCCCGGCGATACCGTTCGTAGCGCCTTCCTCGGACCTCGTCCCGTCTTCTCCTCGAGCTCCTGCGGCTTCCGACAGCTGTGGTCCCGTCTCTCCGTCCGTGACTCGTTAGGGTTCAGACTGTCTCCGGTCTCCTGCTCCGCCGTCCTCTCTTCTCCTTTCCGTGCCGGTTCCAGCCTGTTTCCTTCTCCACGCTTTGCCTCGACACGCCCCTCAGCTGTTTCCAGTTCTTTGTTATGGGAGGAGCTCCGCCCCGGACTAGAGATTAGTGTTCCCACAAGAAGGGTTTGGTGAGCGCCCCCAGGGCACTCAGGAGTGTTCCTTTCGCCGTCTCGGTTAGTTGGTCCATCACAGTTCTTTAGTGAGGGGCAGGACACACTGTTGGACTTGCCTTCTGAAGTCCATAATTCCTATAGCCACATGAAAGAGGCACTCATGACTAGGTATGGTTTGACTCCTGAGCTCTATAGGCTGAGATCCAGGAAGTGCAAGAAAATAGAAGGTAGTACCTGGATAGAGTATGTCACTTTCTTTTGCAGAGCATTGGATGGTTGGGTAAAGGGCAGCAAAGTTAATGATTTTCAAGGTCTCTTGGATTTGATTGCATGGGAGCACTTGTCTGATAAATGTTTTCCAGAGCTGCGCCAGTACCTGATTGATAGCAAGCTGACTAACCCTAGGAAGCTTGCTGAGGAGGCGGACCGCTGGGTCAGTACCAGGGTCCACAAGGGTCACATGGGAGACTCAGCCAAAGGTGGGCAGGGTCCCCAGCAGAAGAGTGGGGGGGACAAGGGTAAACAGATGGAATTCCGCAGAGGGCCCCAAAGTAATTCCCAAGGGAGCCAAGGGAAAGGTTCCTAGCCTCCTCCTGAGAGGAAGCCAGTGGTCCCGACAGGTATTCCTGTTCAACAGGGACCCCTGAAATGTTACCAATGTGGGGACCTGGGTCATAAGGTGACTGATACCAGGTGCCGCCTGTTTGGTAAACCAGCACCCACCGGTGCTCTGCCCCGGCAGATGGCTAGTGTAGCCTTTGTGGAGGAGGTAGAAGTCCAAGGTGGGTGGGGCCCGCAGAAATGTCCCTTGTCTCTTTAGGAGACTGTGAGGTGGTCCTAGAGAACCAACTGCCCAACAACACTAAGAAATATGGGCAGTGGGTGACCATCAATGGCCAAAAGGTGGAGACTCTTAGAGACACAGGAGCCAGTGTGACAGCTGTCAGGTGTCACCTGGTGTCTCAAGAGCAGGTTGTCCCACATGCATTCTGCCGAGTTGTTAACGCCGACAACACAGTCATTGTCCAATGGCTCAGGTTCCCTTTGAGTGGGAGGGAGTCTCTGGTACTCTTCAGGTAGCTGTGAGGCCCGCCATGCCTGTTGACTGTTTGTTGGGGAACGATTTGGAGAACTCACCTTGGGAGAAGGTGGAGAAGAGTACTCATCTAAGGATGGTGGGTCTGCCTGACTGGGTGTGCGTAACCACCCGGTCAATGGCAGCCAGTAGGGGTGCTCAAGAAGACCTGGAGCCTGAGAGGGAAGCCCACAAACCTGCCTTGGAGAGAAGTGGCAGGGGGCGTGAAAAACCGGCCCCTGAAGTCCTCATGGCCCAGGAGGAGGTAGACCCCCGAGGGGGATGCCTTGGAGCCTACCGGGGAACAAGTAGCTGAACTGGAGAACCTGCCTGAGCTGACCCATTGGCAGCAAGAAGGAGGCCTCTTCAGGGAGGAATTCTGCAGGGAGCAGAAAGAATGCCCTTCTCTTGAGGGCTTGCGGCAGCAGGCTGCAAGCCAGGCAGCAGTTGATCAGTCTGGATCACAATGGATCTATTGGGAGAATGGTATCCTGTATAGCGAGCCTAAGGTTGCTGAGCCTGGGTCAGCCCGTGTGCTGGTGGTACCCCAGCGCTTCAGAGCCTTCCTACTGGGATTGGCTCATGATGTGCCATTGGCAGGACATTTGGGGCAGGACAAGACCTTTGGGCGGTTTGTCACCCACTTTCATTGGCCCCAAATGTGCAAGAGTTCAGACACTCATTGCAGGTCCTGTCAGACTTGCCAGGCAAGTGGAAAGAGTGGGAGGAAGCAGAAGGCTCCTTTCCAGCCATTCCCTGTGGTCAGTACCCCCTTTGAGCGGGTGGGGATTGACATTGTGGGGCCATTGGACCCCAAGACAGCCATGGGCAACAGGTTCATCCTGGTCTTGGTGGACCATGCCACCCGCTACCCAGAAGCCATACCTCTGAGGACAGTGACGGCCCGTGGTGAAACGAGCACTGATGGGAATTTTCTCACGAGTAGGATTCCCTCAAGAGGTTGTGTCTGACCGGGGCACCAACTTAATTTTCAAGTACATGAAGTCCCTGTGGCAGGAGTGTGGGGTAACCTACAAGTTCACCACTCCTTACCACCCCCAAGGAAATGGGTTGGTTGAAAGGTTCAACAGAACCCTGAAGGGCATGATTATGGGTCTTGAGGAACCCATGAGGCATAAGTGGGATGTCCTCTTACCATGCCTGTTGTTTGCATACTGGGATGTGCCACAGAAACCTCTAGGGTTCAGTCCCTTTGAGCTTCTCTATGGACACCCGGTCAGAGGACCTCTGAGTCTGGTCAAAGAAGGCTGGGAGCAATCTCCCAGGAAAACTCCCCAGAATGTATATAGCTACATGCTGGCCTTAGGGAACCAGACTAGGCTTTTCAGGCAACTCGCAGAGGCGAATCTGGAAGCCAGCCAGGAGGAGATGAAGCGGTGGTACGACCAGAATGCCACTCTGGTGGAGCTTCAACCTGGCCAGAAAATGTGGGTCATGGCCCCAGTGGAGTCCTGTGCGCTCCAAGATAAGTGGACCAGACCATTTGAGGTTGTGGAGCGCAAGAGTCCAGTTACCTACTTGGTGGACTTGCGGTCTCCCAGGAACCCCTTGAGGGTCCTGCATGTCAACCGCCTTAAGCCTCACTTATAAAGGTCTGAAGTGGGCATGCTCTTGGCGACAGATGCTGGAATGGAGGAGGAGACTGAGCCTCTTCCTGACCTCCTGACAGCTTCAGAGCAAGATGGGTCAGTGGATGATGTTAATCTCTCTTCCACCTTGACCCCTGAGCAACAGAATGATTGCCGCCAGTTGCTGGGACAGTTTTCTGATCTGTTCTCCCTGGTTCCTAGTATCACAGATTGGTACGTCCATGATGTGGATACAGGAGACAGCTTACCTGTGAAGCACAAGTCTTACAGGGTAACTGACAGGGTAAGGGCTTGCATCAAAGAGGAGGTCTCAAAGATGCTTGCACTTGGGGTGATTGAGTCCTCCAGCAGTCCTTGGGCCAGCCCAGTGGTCTTGGTCCCAAAGGCTGCAGCGCCGGGTGCCACACCCGAACTCCGGTTCTGTGTGGACTACTGAGGGCTCAATTCGGTCACGAAGACTGACGCGCACCCCATCCCCAGAGCTGATAAGCTCATTGATCGGTTAGGGGCTGCACGGTACCTCAGCAAGTTTGACTTGACGTCTGGGTACTGGCAGATCGCCTTGACTGATGGGGCAAAGGAGAGTTCAGCATTCTCCACACCAGATGGGCATTTACCAGTTCCGGGATGCCCTTTGGGATGAAGAATGCCCCTGCCACCTTTCAGAGGTTGCTCAACCAGGTGTTGGTTGGACTGGATGAGTTCAGTGCCGCCTACCTGGATGACATTAGTGTTCAGTGTCACTTGGGAAGAACATCTGCGCCACTTCTGGGAAGTGTTGTTGGCACTGCAGAAGGCAGGCCTCACGATCAAGGCGAGTAAGTGCCAGATCGGGCAGGGTTCTGTGGTGTACTTGGGACACCAAGTTGGGAGCGGCCAGGTGGCGCCCCTGCAACCCAAGATTGAAACCATCCTGCTTGGGAACCCCCCAAAACCCAGACGGAGATGAGGGACTTCTTAGAACTCACCGGGTACTACAGGAGGTTTGTCAAGGGGTATGGCAACATGGTTGCACCCTTGACAGAGCTGACTTCCAAGAAACAGCCCAAGAAAGTGATTTGGACTGACACCTGTCAGAAAGCTTTTGAGGCCCTGAAAGCTGCCATGTGCACGGCGCCCATGCTCCTGGCACCCAACTTCTCCGAAGAGTTAATCGTTCAGACAGACGCTTCAGAACATGGTGTGGGGGCTGTTTCGTCACAGATGAATGAGGAGGGCCTAGATCAACCTGTAGCCTTCATCAGTAGGAGGTTACTTCCACAGGAACAGAGGTGGAGTGCTATTGAGCGTGAGGCATTTGCTGTGGTTTGGGCACTGAAGAAGGTGAGACCATACCTGTTTGGGACTCACTTCCGGGTTCAGACAGACCACAGGCCCCTCAGATGGTTGATGCAGATGAGGGGTGGGAATCCAAAGCTGTTGAGGTGGTCCATTTCCCTACAGGGTATGGACTTTACGGTGGAACACCGCCCTGGTACAGAACAAGCCGACGCTGATGGTCTGTCCAGATTATTCTGCCTTAGTGATGAGAACTCCCAGGAGGTAGGGTAGTTCTCCCCACTTTTCAGCTGGAGGGGACACGTGTTAGACCTGTCACCATTGGCGTGGGTCTCCCTTCCATTTTTGCTGCTGCCTCATGTGTTTTTCTGGTGTTAGATGCTTTGGACACTGTGCCACTGCTGTCCAGTGCCACAGTGTGAGTGCTCCCTACTGTAAATTGATGTATTGATTAGTGGTTCCATGATTGGATATTTGGTTTACTTGTCAGACCCTAGTACAGTGCACAGAGTGTGCCCGGGGCGTGTAAATCCAAATGCTGCTAGTGGGCCTGCAGCACTGGTTGTGCCACCCACAGAAGTGGCCTTGTAAAATGTGTTTAAGGTCTGCCATTGCAGAGCCTGCGTGCAGTCTCGCACTGTCATGCTGACTGGGCAAGTGCACCCACTTGCCAGTCCCTAAACCTTCCCATTTCTTCATATTGGTCACCCCTATGGTAGGCCCAAGGGCAGGGTGCATTGTAAGTATAAGGTAGGACAAGCCCTGATGTGTGTGGCTTGTCCTGATAGTGAATTACAGCCATCTTCGTTTTTCACTATTGCAAGGCTACCTGTTCTCCATAGGCTAGAATGGGCTGCGGGATTGTTACATGTTTATAATCCTAGCAGACTCAGAGAACATGGTAGAAATTCGAGTTTAGTATGCCTGGACTCAGAATGATAAAATACATCTTTTAGTAAAGTTAATATTCTGTGTTTGCAAATACCACTTTTAGAAAGTAGGTATTTGCTTGCCTAACCATTTGAGCCCGCCTCTGCGAGGTTGTGTATTCCTTGTCTGGGTTTTTGTGTGACAGGACTGTGGAATTCCCGGAGACAGGCTGGGACTGCCCGGTGGTGAATAGGGAGATCTGCATCTAAGATGAGAGGGAGGAGTTGCACCTGGGACCTGAATAGGGCTGGGCCTTCCCTCTACAATGTTGGCTCCACCCCCTGTGGTGTGTCTGAAGTCTCTGCCCTGCACACTGAAAGAATAGAAGGAAGACTGTCAACAAAGTGCTCCTGGACTGTACTTGCCTTCCACAATGCTGGCTCCACCTCATGTGGGGGGTCTGATGTGCCTGCCCTGTGCTGTGAAGGGCAAGGAGAAGTCTGGTAAACAGAGTGCTTCAGAACTGGCTCGAACTGGGCACAGGCCCCTCTCCCCTCAGAGAACAAAGGATTTTGGGGTATAAGTGTTGGCACCCTGAGCCCATGAAATTAGATCACTCTTGGAACTGACAAGACGAAACCTCTGTTGAGGAGAAGGAACCTGAAGAAACTGAGGAGAGACTATTCCCAAGCTAAGTGCTGCTTGGGGGATTGGCCTGCAGTGGTTGCCTGAACTGCCTAGAGAGGAGGAAAGACTTTGTGGACTTTACCTTTATTTTCAACTTGTGCAAAAGATCTCCAAGGGCTTGGAAGAGAGCTTGCCCCCTGACCGAAGTCCCAGGACCAGTGAACTTCACCAGCCTTTGTGAATTGCTGCTGGAAACAAGTGGCTACAGAGGTAGGGAGCTGTGACCGACTCTCCCGACCGCCCCGGTGTCCTGTTGGCACCGCACTGAGCAACGTCCGCCTTGAACAACGCAAGCTCTGCACTCACCGACGCCGTCAACGAGCTGTAGCCTGCACCGTGACTGGAAGGACACCTCAACGTGCAACGCCTCGCTATACCAAATCGATCTGGTCTGATCGACGCATCACTGCTGCTGACTTAGAGTCCTGTGACCGCACCGGAGTTGGGTACCGCCTCGCACGCTTTGCGATGCACCGCCCGACTCGCACCGCTGTCCGGACTGATCGACACCAGCTCCCGAGCTCCGGCTTGAACACCGCACAGTAAAGCTGGAAGCACCGCAACGAGCAACGTCCGCCCCGAACAACACAAGCTCACCGACGTCGTCAACGAGCTGTAGCCTGCACCCCGACAGAAGGAACATCGTGACCTGCAATGCTTTCTTTTTGTACACTGCGACGATCCCCGGAACCACTCGCACATCCGTGCCGGCTGCCCCAAGGAAAAAAAGGTACTGTGTTTAAGTCTGTCGACATTTGAATGGGCCCGGACCGCCGCGGTCCCCTGGATTTGTTAGACTCCGTTCTTTCAGCACGCTGTAGCCAGACGAGGCTACCGACTCACACAGAACTTTGATTTACACCCTTTTAACCAGAACTCTTGAAGTTTACTAGTACTGTGGATTCTTTTTCCGTTTATTGGTCTTGGGTAACTCTGTATAAAGTATACGTATTTTTGATATAAAACCTTGTGTGATGTCCATTTGTAGTGTTGTCACTGGGTTACTGTATGTGGTCACAACTGCTTAACTTACATCGCCTCTGAAATAAACCTTGACTGCTCGAACCACACAACCTAGAGGGTGAGCAGGGGTTATTTTGAGAGGGTAATTCCCTTGCCCTACTAGAGGAGAGGGTCCCTGCTTGTCACAAGTACCTACCTGTGCCAACCAGAGACCCCCTAGTCTAAGTTTCCCAGTCCCATTTTCCTTTATCTACTAAGGCAACGTAAACAGCTTGATGATATATTCCCTGGTGTCTGCGCCTTCCACTTTCCCGGGAACTCCCAGGACTCTCAGGTTGTTACGCCTTTGTCAACGAATGTTGGCCATGGCTGCTTCATTCGAAGATTCCTGCTGTTTCAAGGTGTTCACCTCTGTTTTCAGATTCTTTGTTCGTTCCTCCACCATTGCAATCCCTCCGGCGATGTCTGAGCAGGTCTTGTTGATCTTGTTGATGGTTCCATGTGATTTTTTTGTGGCTATTCTGGCACATCGGCTTGAACTTCTAGCTTCTTCCCGAACCTGTTTAACTGCTTGGAGGATTACAGCTAATGATCCCTCAATGGTGGAAGGTTAGGGTGTCATGGCGACCTCTGTACCATCCTAATATTTTAGAGAGTTCCCAGGATCTTCCCCTGAAAGGGTGAACTGTGTTGCTGAATAGTCCCAATGCAGGTTTTCCGTTGAGGTCTCTTTCCTGCTGATGTTAGAATCCTCACATCTGGGACCCTCTCGTTCCTCCTCTTTTTCTTCCTCCACTCACTCTTTGTCACAATTCTATGTTGAGTTAAACAGGTATTGGTATACAGGGCCTGCCTGGAGGATGAGCATGAAACTAGCTCATCTAGAAAAGAGGACGATGAATCTGGTAGTGTAGTTCCTATATTCCCAATAGCCTCTGCGCATTGGAATAATATATCCTATAGATTGGACGTACGACTGAGGTCGACTAGGTCTCTATCGAATATACTAGACTTAATTGTGTGTGCCAGCTAGCTCAGAGGTCACTAGAAACGTTCTCGAATTCACAAGAAGGAATTAGTTGCTGACAACCGCATAAACATGACAACTTTGTTTCCCCAAGATAAATGTATCTTCAGAGTCGTGGAAACAATAGATAGATATTTCACTCAGTCAATCAAGCATGCTTCGTTTCACCAGAGGTGCAGAGAAAGTAGAAAGACGGGCGTTTTCAATAAAAGGATTTATTGAACAGTCTTCTTTCTCAAGCATAAGAAATGAACTGCTACAATCGTAACACTGATTGCAAAATATAATGCATACAGTAGAAATAGTATAATAAAATAATACTGTAAGAGCATTGTATGGTTCCTAAACCATAGATAAATACATACATAAATAACAGAGGCTAAAAGTACTCAACTGGTGCTTCTAAAATACGCATACCCCAATGTACCTAACCTAAGTTTAGTACGAGGGAAGAAGTAAGTGAGGTGTAGCATAAATGTAGTATTCTTTTTGCCAAGAATCTGTCCAAGATTTCTCTAAGGGTCTAATCACCTCCGTACCTTAGTTTAGAATGAAGAAGGCTGGTACCGGGACTCGATTTCCCAACAACCCGCAAGGGTAGCTTGGAAACACTGGAGCTGGATTTCTCGGCTGGAGAAAAGACATCGTCTCTCTCAGTGCGTCTGCTAGAGGGTCGGCATCCTTCGGCACTTGCTGTAGCAGGGCACGTCGGGCAAGTAGATAGTCGAACAGCTCCAAACCACCGTGTGTTTGCGTGGGCAAGTGTGGGCATATTTATACCTTGAAGGTGCCGGGTTTGACGTATGGTTGGACATTATAACTTCATCAAAGAGTCTCAGTTCTTTGAAAACTCCATGAGTTCTTGGACAAATCAATATTCAAGCAAGGGGAAGTCCCTGACTGCTGAAGGCGGGTTTTTCCAAGAAATCGTTGTGGATTTTCAGAACTAGTGGAAGTAGCCCAGCCGTATTTGGACTGCATGAGCTATGCCTAAATATGGTTATGATTTCTATGCCTATATAAGGATAAGGTGATTTATACCTATATAAGGGCATGAATCGGGGTACTTACAATAGAGTCCTAAAATAATACATAACACCCACTCCATGCTATTATGTCTAAAACATATAATCTAGAGTATGTGTTTACAACCCCAAAAAAATCATATAAAATGCATTTAGAAATGGTTGCACACGAGAAAATAAGCATTTTGTATAGTACATATGTAAAGGAAATTACTTCATTGTAAGCATATGATATGATAGTAGCAATGCTAACTGAATGAAACACGAAAATTACATTTATGAAAAGGCTCTTAGTTACTGAAGAAAAATGTCGAAACCATCCCATAGCAGAATATACAATCTGTTTTGGTTTGTGGATTAGGCTAATATTGTTTCTAGGAAGTGTTCAAGGAATTCTTGTTCTCTAAGAATAGTTATACTTTAAGCAGATTACTTTGTGTGCCAAAGTTCAGTTTGTTTTTTTGAAAAAAGTCAAATAAATCTGTCGTAAAAATAGAGTTCCAAACTTGGTAGCTTTTGTTTTGAAAAAAGTGAAGGTCGAATTTCAGGGTTCGAAAGAACGCTGTGTGCTTATTTCAAAAGTTATTCTCGGTGTCAGGAGAAAACATTAAGTCATCAAGGCTGGCAAAGAAATAGTCTACCACAGTAGATGAAAGTTCAACCACTTCATTAAGAAGGTTAATTGTGCACAGATGTGAATCATCGCAGTCAGCGTAAGTTGCCGCGTTAGCAATGTTCACATCAGATGGTACCTGTGTGCCTGTTGGTCCGCGTATCTCACCTCCAGTTGGATTTGCTGGTGAGATCTCAATGAATGCCGTCATCAGGATTGGCAGCCGTTGGTGGTAACACAACACATGAGCCGTTACCGGAAGCAGTAATGCGTCAGCATCCGTTGGCATAACCGATGGTAGTGTTAGACAGACATCTAACACGCATTCCTCTCCACAAAGCAGGCATCGTAGAACAGGTATGATGCAATCTTGCCAGATTGGTCTGAATGACAGGAACCATGTGGTATTCAGATCTCTCAAACGAGCCAAGCCAAGTATCTGTGTTATTCTGTCATGGTACCTCATAGCCTGCAGCGCATTTTCCATGCTGGCTTGGGTATCGCTGGTGGCCGAATTTGCCATAACAGAGCAGGAGGAATAAAAATAAGATCCCTGCTCCGAGTCCCAAAATGAGTGGCAGGCCGCCGAACACAGAGTGGACGAAGTTAGGAAAAATGCCCAGGACTGCTTCCAAGGACATTTCCAACCTGCAAGGTAGAATTGGTACTTTTATTTGGGCTACAAAATCCCCCAGAATATCTTGGAAGAAGCTCAGAAGAGGATTAAAACTTGGTGGATTGGCACTTCCGGATTTACTTTCTTATTGCTATGCTTTCCAATTTAAGAACTTTAGACTTTTAGCCAACAAGTTGGACTCTACTTCACACGGCAGACTGTTTCAAGCTATGCTATCAGACCTTCCATACAGGGCAGATTTTTTCTTGTTTAAGTTTGGCGATCAAAAGTTTTTTTTTTAAATTCGACTAAAGCTTCTACGGACTGCTTTAGATAATTGGCGATGGATACTAAAAATTATAGGTATTCCTTACTATCATTCTCAAGCCCCAATTTGGGACTCTCCTGGTACTCCAGAATGCTTATTGGACCAACTAGCTCTCCCTCTGAAGAAAGCTGGTCTTAAAAAATGGGGGGATCTCCGTGACGATTCAAGATTATTAAGTTGGGAAACATTATCACGCTTAACAGAGGGTACCATCACAAGGTTTAAGTTCTACCAATTGTCCGCATGGTGGGGAAGCCAGAATTGGAACATGGAAGAGGAGAGCCTCCCGCTTGATTTAATAACTAGGCAGAAGGGATGGAAGGGTGAGACTGCTGAATGGTATAAAATGATAGTGGGTAGTAAAGATAAAGAAAATTTGGAGGCTGAAATAATTAAACTATGGGATACCCCTGCAGTACAGATCTCAGATGATATAATAAAAGTCTGGTCAGATTCTTTTACAATATCTCAGAAAGTTATTAAACCATCGAACCTGAGAAGAAATCACCTATTCACAATGTATAGGGCCTATTGGACACCGGCGAAACTATCCAAAATATCAACAGTACAGTATTTCTGTCCAAGATGCAAGTCTTCAGCAGCAGATGATACAGGTGAGTGGTTTTTTGGAAGAGGTATTGTTATTTCCTGTCATATGTACTCCCAGACTAGTTCTTTTCGGTCTCCCATCTGACTATAACATAAATAGCTGTATATCACAGTTTATCTTTTATGTAGTTGTCATCGCTAGAAGAGAGATCTGCAAAGAATGGAAATCAGAACTCCCTCCAAAATTTGCGGACTGTCTTAAGAATATTATGGCGGTGAGTAGATTGGATTTACTATGTGGAAGAGTTAAGTCTGTTAAGTTGTGGTCTGCCTTAAAAGTATGGTGTGAAAAATAACAACAATAAGTCCAATGATTATGCCAGAGGTTAAGTGGTCTCGTCCTCCCTGAGTAACAAGTAACATCGGGAAAGGGAGTTGGACTGGAATTAACCTTACCTCTGGGCGATCTACAATGGCTATCCGCAAACACAAGGGCGGTTAAGGAGGTTTGTGTCAGTGGCCTGAAGTACGTCTATCTAGAGCTAACATCTACTGGTGGCATTTATGAGGACAAAAAAAAAAGGACTGCTTCCAAGGGTGCTAAGTCCCGAAAAAATCGTCTTAAATACATGTACAATACTGCTAGTATCAGACATGTTAAAGATACGGCCTAACATTTCTGTGAAATGTACTGGGCAGTTTGTTGATAATAATGCATGTATCTCTTCAGAGAACCTTGCAACTTTCAGATCATACGTCTCTGTGGACGAGGTCAGTGGCACAGTTTTTTGCAAAAGAATGGCTTTCATTCTGCTTAAAGTATCAATTCGTATAGAAGAGTTGTTCAATGAAGGCCATAGTGGCGACTCCCCGTCTGTCTTGGTTTTAGGAAACAATACTTGAATACAACAAGTGACCCTGGCTGACACAGTAACGAGATAGCTTGTTCCTGGCATTATTCCACAACAGCTGTGGTAATTTAACGTAACGTAGCTACCATTGGAAAGCTGCCTGAAAATTGGATCAATCACTGCTGTGGGCGAACCCTGCAGGTGGGAAGAAAGGTTATTGGAAGAACCCTTGCAGGCTCCGTATAAATTAATACCTTGACACAACAGTTTACCGCTTAGTGAGTTTTCACAATTTTTACCACGAAGAAATACTTCCTTTCCCCCACTCCAACATTTGTGTGTGTATGGTAAATCCCAGGTCGACTTAATATATTCTTTACCCATCCTTTCATACAGACCTACTGGTTTGTGTTTTAAGCAATACTGAAACTGGAAAGTCGTCACTGGTATCGTGATGGTGCCATGTATTATCCATTCAACTGATGGTTTCTCAGAAACGGTCAATGATAATCTCTCCAGTTTTTCAATGCTCAGCACCGTATAGTCTGCCCCCCCTCTGTGCCAACGAGATTTGTTTATCTGTAAGGTTAAATACAGTAAACAGTGACGAAGAGTTGATTAGACGCCAAGGCACATAGCCAGAACGAAGGTTTTGCAACGTCCAGCCTAATAGCATTATAGAAAGTAATTGAGACTGGCCACGTTGTAACATTAGCAAGTCCTGTTCCATTATGTCTATGGCAGATGATACAATGCTGTCCGAAGAATACATTCTGGAAGACAGAGTTGTTAACCCATTGTCAACTACAGAGAGTGATTTCTCAAAATTAATACGATCAATTTCTCGTATTCTTTCAGCTGTTTCCATTTGCATGACTTTCCAAGTTTCATTGTAAGCAGCGTATATACCGGTGTATATTAAACGTTTATGACGTGGATTACGAGTTCCTAGTAAGAATTCTTTTAAATCAACGCCATCTTTAAGCAAAGATAAGTGTTGTTTTATTTCTGGAAGTGTGGATTTCTGCAGCCATTCAAGGCATAGTTTTCCTACACTATGTGGTTATTATCCCTGGATATTGTCTTTGGATATATCTTGGATCTGGCCGAGTTACTGTGAACCCTTGTGTCTTGTTCAGGAATCTATCTTGACAGTTATTCGTGTCTGTGGGCAAGATTAACCATTTTTTCCATTCAGGACTTGTTCTGTTCTGTTGTAAAATATAATGTATGTCTACCTCCTCATCTGAAGTTAAATTGCTATCAGGTGTGGGCTTAGGTATGGAAGGTTTGTTTAAATCTTTTATCTTAGCCAGGCCTAGACAAGATGTCTGTTGAACAGTGTCATTTAGGAACATCATTTGTTCTGGGATGATGCAGGCTCTGAACAATGCTTCTAAACCTTGTACCTGCCAGTCTTTTGGTGCCCCAAACAGTTTATGTTGTCTTTCCAAAAGTCAAAGCCTAAGGTGGACAATTGAGCAAAAAAGGTAGCAGAATAAATTTGTTTAGTATTTGTCAACATACTTTTCATGCCTGTCTTATTCACATTTGTAAAGTAAAAACATTCTGGGTTTGTGACATTAAAACCTTTAAAATATGGAAATTTTCTAAGAACCGTTTTAGAACTACCTTTTGGAGGTGTTGGACAATGTTCCCATTGATTATAACTTAAAACATTTCTAGGGTTTGCAGATTTATGCAAGTAATGATGGCCAAAATGATTAAAACAATACATTTCTTCATAATTTGATGAACCTTTTAAGTATTCATGTTTTGAAAAATTTGCTGACATTTCTAAGTCTGCCATCATGTTATTAACAGTCTCAAAGTCCCAATCATCAGAAAATGTGCTAGGTGAGACGAAATCACTCAAGGAAACCTTAAATTGATGAGGAATCTTTAGCAGCTCAACAGAGCCATGAATGTCATAATCAGCTGTATCCCATGGTATTCCATCAGGTATTGGGACCGCTGTGATGTTCACTGATGACAGATCTCGTTCACGATGACATGATTTGTGTGGCTTCAGGAGCAAGTTGATGTTCTTACTTGCTGTGTCCATTTTAATGTGCTTTCCATCTATCAGCTTTCCCAAACTTAAAACAAGAATGCGCCATAGCAGGAGATAAAGTTCACCTAACACAATCCAAAGTTCAACCCATGGTGAAACCAGATATGTATTTGTAAGCTCTTTCCCAAGTTCCTTTACTTTTTCCTTGAAAGATTTGTTTGCTGGCATAGTTTCAGGTTCACTGGGATCCTCAGAAAAGTTATCGAAGTTGATAAAATAGCCAGAGGCAGTTCTGTCAATTGTTGGTATCGCATCCGGATTATTTGAAATTGCTGGGGTTGTTTGTTCTTTTGACATGTTTCTATAGTCAGATGCTACATCATTGTAGACGGGATTTTCTTGACTAACTGTTATTTGGGTTTCAAGAGGCACAAGTTCTATGGCTTTGTTGCATAGTCCTTCTATTCTCACTTTAGAATCTTCAAAGGTGATGAGTCTTTCAGTTTGAACCTCTTGGATAGTAGCAAGATTTGGTCGTCAGCTACATCTTGGGAGTCCACTGGTAACTAATACAAGGAAGGGCCCCCTGGGACAGATGCAAGGCAGACTAGCAGGGGAAAAAATGACCAAAGACCACAGAAAATAAGGCTGCCCTATATATTTTGATTAAAGGCTCATAAAGAGTAAAAACATTTTTTATAAACACCACTTTGAGCTCACTGATATTCAATATCATTGAGCTCAAAGTGGTGTTTATAAAAAATGTTGGACTCTTTATGAGCCTTTAATCAAAATATATAGGGCAGACTTATCTTCTGTGGTCTTTGGGAATCCACTGGGCTACTACTTATTATCGGCCACATGATGTGGTTTTACCAGGTCAATTGACACAGACCGGTTCTCCTTTTTTCCAGCAAGGGGAGGCAGTAGTACTGTTCTTGATCCATGGATTGCTAGTACAGGGTACTGGTTTTCTGTATGAAGGCCCAAATTCCTTCTTGTCCACTATTTTCTCCCTGACCAGATCCCCAATCTTTGGAATCCAGACAGGTCTTGCTGGGACAGGTGGTTTTTCTTCCGTGGTCATTTGTTTTTCGCTGGTATTGCTTAGGCTTCTTCTTGTTTCATTTAAGTTCTATAAAACAGCCAAACGATCTTTGATATCAAAGGGTTTTTGTTCCATCACTGAAGTGTGACGATCGAGGTCTTCAACCAACAATCTAGTACCAAAAAGGATTTCATATGGAGTGATTCCACCCAGAGAATTTCTTGTCAGGTTATTAAGACTACATTGGACATTTATTAGATGTTTGACCCACCCATCACCCGAACCTAATACCCTAGCTGTTATAGATTGCTTTATGTCACGTTTTTTCTTTCCACAACCGAATTTCCCTCAGGATGGAATGGACTTGAAAATCGCAATGCAACGCCCAAGCTGGCCATGGCCTCCTTGTAAGCCCTAGAGCTAAACGCAGGACCCTGGTCAGAATGTAGCGTGCCAATTGCGTATGTGCCGATAAAGAATTGCAAATCTTTTATAACAGTTCGGGCGTCAGCTGAGCGATGAGGCCACATCCAAATGAATCTCGAGCATGAATCCACTGCGACCATGATATATTTATAGTTGCCATCCCTTTGTAAGGGACCACAGTGGTTCAGGTGAACACACGCTAGTGGTTTATCTGAAATCAGAAGGGGCGTCTGCGCCTGGCGTTTCACCGTTCATTTTCTGGCATATTCCACATTCTAAAACATAGTTTCTGGTTTGTTTCCTCATGCGTGGCCACCAGTATCGCTGTTTTAATAATGAAACTGTGGCGGAAACACATGCATGTGCAGAGGCAAGCCCTTCATGTGCCGCTAAAATTAGTCCTAACCTGTGTTCCATGTTTGGGATTACTCTATCCCCCACTCCAGGGATTAGAGCAACAGGAACATTATTCGCATCAGTTATGCATGAGTACTTGAGTGGAAAGCCCTTAGGTAGTGTTTTACCGCTGTCCTTTATTGAAGCAGTGACTGCTTGCATTATTTTGCTGTCTATTTTCATTTCTGAACGAGTAATAGCAGCTACGGAAGCCGTTTGCACATCTGCCTTCGCGGCTTCATCAGCCAATGAATTCCCTTTAACGTGAACGCCATCACGTTGATGACTCAGTGTATGAATCACGTGAGTCTTTTGTAGTTCTTTCTGCAAAAGAACTACTTGTTCCCAAAGCATTTTATGCTTGATTGTGCCACCTTTTGCGTCTTTAAAACCATTTTGAATCCAGGTCTGCAGATATTCATTGTAAGACGGGACGCAGAAATACGAATCACACACTATGAGTGTGGGTAATTCGCGATCGGTATTTTCCAGCGCCATCTTGAAAGCCTGTAGGTCAGCTCGCTGAGCTGTACAGTCTCCAAGAGATTGAGTTTGTGACCATAGGTCTAAATTTACTATTGTGCCAGCTACCTTTAACAATCGTGCATGCAGCACTATAAGCTTGTTTACCCCCAGTTGCGGGCTGTGCTGATCCGTCTGTATATATTATACAGCCGTAATGTTCTAGAGGTAGAATTTCAGTAGGTAGAGGACATTTTTGTTCGTATTGGAGAAATTCTTGTGTCTTCAAGTAAGGGTCAAAAACGTATTCAACGTCTGTTGCAGCAAGAGAATTAACCCATTGTATGCATCTTGGATGTAGAGCTTTTGCATTTGGAATGCTTGCCTTTGTCACTGCCTCCAAGGCAGGTACAGGTGTAACGACTTTAATGCGTTTACCCTGTGCGAGGACTCTCTCCTTTGCTACAGCAGTCTGAACCGCTGTCAGAATTTTTTCTGTTGAAGAGAATTTCATTTCAGCTTATGTGTACAAGTGTGATTTGTAAGCTATTGGTACCTTTTCAAGGTTGCATACCTTGTCACGTGTTTGTAAGTGTGTTGTTGCCAACATGTCTGTTTGTACTGAACGCAAAATTTCTGTGTGTTTTTGAGTCCAATTAGTTGGTTTGAAATCAGGTTGGATTATTTGTAGAGAGGTTTAACCCTTTCTGCGTAGTTTAGAATGTAAGTTCTTCCAAAGTTTAGGAATCCTAGAATTGACTGTAAGTTTTTCAGCGTTTTTGGAGTTTTGGAGCAGCGCGCATTTTTCTAAAAAGTTTGCTGCCAGGCTTTTGCCTTCACTTGAAAATTCGTATCCAAAGAATAGGACGTTGAAGTGGGCAATTCTTGATTTCTTAAAATTGAATTTATACCCTTCAGAGGCGAATCCAAGTATTACGGTGTTCACCCTGTTCAAGTGCCTGTCCAAATCATCATCTGTAAGATAGATGTCATCGACATAAGATAATGCCTCATCATCATACGTTTGTATTAACTCTGTTACTCTGGCTGAAAATAATCCAGGACTGTTCTTGAATCTCTGGGGGAGACGACGGAAGTGTCGTTGTGTCCCCATTATTGAGAAAGCGGTCAAATACCTGCTTTCAGGTGCAATGTTTTGACAGAAGAAACCGTTTGAAATATCTAATGTAGTTTAATATTTCTTGCGAACGATGTTATTTATCTGTGATGCACTGTGTGAATTTTGTACTGCAAAAGTTTTGCAACAAGAGTTTAAATGTCTGTAGTCCAAAACTAGACGATATGTTTTGTCTGGTTTGGACACAGGAAACAAAGGATTGTTCATTGACGAGGTGCATGTTTCAATCACCCCTTGGTATTCAAGTTGATCCAAGATCTCCCTGACTTGTTTTTTAGCTTCCTGCTTTACTGGATACTGCCTCTGAGCAGTAGGTTGATTTTTTAACTGGATTTTATGGTGAGGAGAGTCCTCATCCCATCCCACATGATTTTTATATAAAACTGGAACCTGGGCCACAGCCCATTTTCTGGCATAGGTGTATTTTTTATGAATAGGAATATGATTAGAGAAGGCTGGCATAATGATTTCTTCGCCATGTGGGCACTCCCTGACAAATTCAGGTGGCCAGTCTTTTTCGGCTACAATGATGTCATAAGCCTTAGATAGTTTTTCAAAAAAGAGTGCTTTTATTTTCCTAGTTATATCCCCCTCTATTCGGAGCGTTACTTCATATAACTTATGGGGTACACTAACCCTGGTGTCGGCAGTTTCAACCTGAATATATTCATTCAGATCCACTCGCTCCAGATGATCTTTCAGGATTCTGCGAGCTATGGTGACCTCTGCTGCACCGTACAGTATTGTCTGGGCCCACTCCCCGTTCTTAAGTTGTGTCCTCAAGATCCTTGACATGTCTGATTTTAATACTTGCTACCTTCTTTTTGGAGAATTGAGTTGTTGATCGTCTTTGGACTTCACGCGTTCTTCTTTTTGTTCTGATCGTCCTCTTCTTTCGGATTTCTAGAAGGAAGTCTGAAAGGTACGAGAGGAACGTGTATCATTATCTTGATATCTATCAGGAATTCTTATATTATCCCTATTTCTAAGGTTATATCTCTTCTCAGAGTGCTCCTTTTGAGGAGATCTACCTATGGACTGAGAGTGTTTCTCTTTAGGAAGTGGCTGTCTACTATTTTCCCATTTCTTTTTAGGAGTAGTTAGATTGTTTTTGATAAAAACTTTTTCAGGATTTTCTATTAGTTCAGGTTTTACTGGTTTCCCTCCCAAACTATCTCTTCCTAGTTCTTCATAGGATTTTTCAATAATTCTGGCAAGCTCATACGGTTGCTCAGTAATATCGAGTTCTTTCAATTTTTGGCGGATTTCCACGGATGCTGCTTCACCTTTAATGTTAGCTATTAAAATAGCTGAGACCTGTTTGAAATCTTTCAGTAATTTCATACCAAGATTTAAGGCCGGTTCTGGACCGTATTCATTTTGAAACTGTCTCAGAACGTCTGGTATTACCGCCATAGACGGGACACCATGTGTTTTTGTGTAGATTGAAGCAAAGACTGTACCCCAAGTGTCACAGTTGTGTGGTGCAATCCCCATTGGTAAACAGATTGTTAGAATCCTGTGTTTCTCATGAAGTGTACTATCGGGAAATACTGCCTCTATTTGAGTAATTGTCTGGGCTAACCAGAATGACATTTGTTTCCATTTTGCGGGCAATATACCAATGAATGATTGTATAGTCTGTGGTGTAATTTTGTTTGTGTTCCCCTGATGAGGGGTGTGCTATGGAATTCTTACAGCAGGTTGGACTGTTAAAGTCCGCATGACATATTGTACCAATTGTCTATGTATTTTAATTAATTGTTTTAGCTGAGCTAACAGTTCTACATCTGACATTCTTTCAATTTTAGGATGTGGTGTATAGCTGGCTAGTACCGGCCATGTTGCTCCTGGTCTACCTAGTGGACCGAGCCTAGTAATGTGATTTTGATGTTGTAGGGCACCATTAAACCAGAGCTGATGCTCTTGGTAAGTTAATGGAATTTCAACGTCCTCGAAAGGAACTTATTCCGCTGGATGTTCCTCCATTTTATAGTAGTGGAACTCATGTGTTACTGGTTTTGCTTGTGGAAAGACAATCCATGAATAGAATACCTCTGTCTGGCAATAGTCATGTGCCTCTATTACAAATATTACTTTACCACCTCTCGATGATACTCCATTATTTATGAGTTTGTAGGTTATAATTTTTCTTACATTTGCCGGGATGTGTATAACATCGGGGTCATTTTCATTAAAACCTGTATTATCTAGGTTTTGTGCAAGTGCTGCTGCTGCAACTCTAGCCAATTTTTTGTCACTCTCCATCATTTTTTATGAAGGTTTGCAGAGCAAGTTTCAAGGAAACCAAAGATAAGGTGCACAATATTTTGGAACACTGTATCCTTCAATGTTGCACAAAACCAAAAACTAATACATAGGATTTTTCGTCCTACTCAGTTTAAGGCGGATATTTTATCCTTTAACCCACTCCAGGCGTCTATTGGAGTATTTTATGGGAAAAAGGGGTATCTGTGAAAAGCACGACCGAGTTACTCTAGTATCTAGCGTTAAATTAGTGCCTTACCGAACGGTGGGCACCATGTAGTGTAGTTCCTATATTCCCAATAGGCTCTGCGCTTTGGAATAATATATTGGATAGATTGGACATAGGACTGAGGTCGACTAGGTCTCTATCAAATATACTAGACTTAATTGTGTGTGCCAGCTAGCTCAGAGGTCACTAGAAACTTTCTCAAATTCACAAGAAGCGATTAGTTTCTGACAACCGCATAAACATGACAACTTTCTTTCCCCAAGATAAAACGTATCTTCAGAGTCATGGAAACAATAGATAGATATTTCACTCAGTCAATCGTGCATGCTTTGTTTCACCAGAGGTGAAGAGAAAGTAGAAAAACGGGCGTTTTCAAGAAAAGGATTTATTGAACAGTCTTCTTTCTCAAGCATAAGAAATGAACTGCTACAATCGTAACACTGGTTGTAAAATATAATGCATACAGTAGAAATAGTATAACAAAATAATACTGTAAGAGCATTGTATGGTTCCTAAACCATAGATAAATACATACATAAATAACAGAGGCTAAAAGTACTCAACTGGTGCTTCTAAAATACGCCTACCCCAATGTACCTAACCTAAGCTTAGTACGAGGGAAGAAGTAAGTGAGGTGTAGCATAAATGTAGTATTCTTTTAGCCAAGAATCTGTCCAAGATTTCTCTAAGGGTCTAATCAGCTCCGTACCTTAGTTTAGAATGAAGAAGACTAGTCTCGGGATTCGATTTCCCAACAACCCGCAAGGGTAGCTTGGAAACACTGGAGCTGGATTTCTCTGCAGGAGAAAAGACAGCGTCTCTTTCAGTGCATCTGCCGGAGGGTCGGCTTCCTTCGGCACTTGATGTAGCAGGGTGCGTCGGACAAGTAGATTGTTGAACTGCTCCAAACCACCGTGTGTTTGCTTGGGCAAGTGTGGGCATATTTATACCTTGAAGGTGCCGGTTTTGACGTATGGTTGGACATAATAACGTCATCAAAGAGTCTCAGTTCTTTGAAAACTCCATGAGTTCTTGGACAAATCAATAATCAAGCAAGGGGAAGTCCATGACTGCTGAACGTGGATTTTTCCAAGAAATTGTTGTGGATTTTAGGAACTAGTGGAAGTAGCCCTGCCGTATTTGGACTGCAAGAGCTATGCCTAAATATGGTTATGATTTCTATGCCTATATAAGGATATGGTGATTTATACCTCTATAAGGGCATGAATCGGGAAACTTACAATCGAGTCCTAAAATAATACATAACACAGACAGATCTGACTCGTCTGTGAGGCCCAGGAGTGGTTTTGGAATCTCCTGCTGAAGTGCAATTAATAGGCACTTCTTTATGGATGGTTGGCATAATTTGAGTCGCAGATGAGGTTCCTGAGTATTGAGCCTCAGACAGGGGTTCTGATTCTGTATTTTGCTCCTTTGGTAGTGTCTCAGTCTGTACCCCGGGTCATTCCTTTGGTCATTGTCGCAGAGTCCATCTCCCTTAACCCCTTCATAGATAGTCACAGACGGTGGATTGCCACTGTTTGTACGGGAGTCATTATACTCAACAGTAGAGATGGGCACTCCTACATCCAGTATCGCCTCATCCTGGATCATATTAGGGTTGAGTGACACCTCTGTCTTACTGTATGACAGAAAAAAGGAAGCATCCACCCTCTTGGTGTCTGCTCGGGTAACATTACAGGCATTTAATGTCAGTTTCTACCCTTAAGAATCACTGCATACCCTTTTGTTACTGCTAGTGAAGAGAGTGGAAATCAAAGGCTGGGACCCTTTTAAGTCACCTGGCAAACCCATTTTGCCCGGTCGCTTGATATTCCTTGGGTCGATAATACACCTAATGCCGCTATCAAGGCTATCAGATTTTGCCTTGGCACTCTCTTCTAGATTCCCCCCCTCATCACCTTACCGGAGTCCAGAGAGGGGTGAGGTGTACGCTCGTCGTGCTGTCTGCCGCGGCCGTTTTCCTGGCACCATGGCCCGGCATCCTCTGTTTCGGCTTCTGCTCCGCGATGCACCAGCCCCAAAGCAAGATGTGGCAAATCCGCTGATGCAGCCACTGTGTAAGCTCACAGGAGCCGGCAGCAACCTGACACACCTAGCGGGTCCGCGACTTGACACTGAGAGCATGACGCAAACAGCAGCCATGGAAGTAGAAACTGAACTGCATGCTCCGATAAGTGTATCGGGGCCCCAATCAGTTACAGGAGGAGTCACATCAGGGAGCGACGAGAGCCCGCTCCCTACGCCGACGCCATCTTGCTCTGGAACAGGTTCATGAAAAACAATTTTAGTTGTTTAATTGAATTATGGGAATTATGAAATAATATTTTTCTAGGTGTTTGTTTTAGGAGCGGGTTGTGGGATTTATAGGGATACAGGGTGGGAAGTAAACTAATTACAATTAATTATGAATTCTTTTAAATTCATTATTTGATAGATAATTATGTAAATTGTGCAATTAAAATGTGTTTTGAATTATATATGTCAGGTGCAGGTTGTTGGGTTTGTAGGGGTCAGGGTAGGAAGTTAATTAATTATAATTAATACTTAATTTAATTATTATTATTTAATTGATAGTTAATTATATAAATTCTGTAAGATATTGGTTGAAATTACATGTTAGGTACTGTTTGTTGTGCTTTTAGGGTTACAGGGTGGGAAGTTAAGAAATAATTTGATAATTAATTATTACTTTACTGATGTAATTAATATTATATTAATTATGTTAATTGTGAACTTATCATATTTGTTCAACTATATTTTAGCAGTGTGTTTACCTTGTAGAGGAACAGGGGAAGTTATTTAAGAAATAATTAAAAAAACTAGTAATTTATTGTTTTTTATTATTTAATATATTAATTGTGTTATACTTTGTAATGATATTTGTGCCTATTGATCATTATTAAAAAATGTAATCATGTTATTTTTTATTGTTAAATCTGTTTATTGGTATTTGTAACTTAAACAATACAAAATGCACTGCTTAACAATTAGAATTGCTCTACGATTATTCACAGGGATTGGGGTATCAACAGTGTGACTCATCGTGGCATCATGACAGTACAGTTAAAATGGTGTGGAGCAGGGCACCAATGTCCTGGCGTGCCTGCCGAGTAGGAGTCAGGAGTCAGTTCTTCACCCCTCTGTAAGGAGAAGAGCAAGCATTACATAGGCATCCCATCCCTAAATGATTAGCATGTGCAGTAGAACCAAACAACTAACTACGACACTATTGTCAGGTTTCATTACTTTTTGCCCCAGTTCTCAACCCTCCCCAGCCCTGACCTTCCCCCCCCCTTGCTTCGTCCGCTCCCACCCAGTGGGCTCGTGAGGTTCTATACCAGGCTCTGTATCGCCGCCTTGCCACGCATTACACCTAAGGGCATGCCTGCCATGTTGCTGCCTGCTCCCCCGCTCCTCCCGCCTGTGGTGTCAGTTTAGGTCCCCGCCGCCCCTGCCTCCACTGCAGTTCCAGCCTCGAGCATAGTGTTTAGCATGTGTTCCCATCGGCCTGCCATAGGTTCCTTACGGAGACCCATAGTTTCCTCCCTCCGGATGGCCGGCCATTCAGCGCGAGCCCACGATGAGAATGATAGGATCCACGCCCTTGTGGTGGGTGGGTCCCTCGCCTTCCATCTCTTGGTAATGAGGCGGACCGCCGTCACCATTCCTAGGTCAAGGAATCTGGACGGCGCTTTGTCTCTGGGCGGCCTCTTGAAGTGGTGTAAGAGACACTCAGGCCAGTTGCAGGGGATGTTGCGGCCTGTGCTCCGTGTAAGTAGTGCATGAATGTCCCTCCAGTAGGTGCCAAGGCGCGGACAATGCCACAAAACGTGGAGAAGTGCTGCGTTCACTTCCCCGCATCTGGGGCATGATGCGTCTGCCCTGTGGAAGTATGTATTGATTAGGTCTGGGGTGAGGTAGGCTCTGTGCACTATGTATACTTGGATCTGGCGGAACCTCGTGTTTCTAGGGATGCGGACCGGGCTTTGTAGAATCTTTTCCCATTCTCTGTCTGTGAACGCTCGTCCCATGCCCCTCTCCCATTTCACCCACAGTGGGGCTAGATCCTGCTCCGTATGTGCTCGCATGGATGCAGCAAACCATTTGACTAGGTGCCTGCCCCTGCCCATGACGTGCAAATACTGTATTGTCAAATGCTGCATGGGTTCCTCCGTGACATCGCCCCATTTAGCCGCCATGGACGCCACTAGGGACCTGTGCATCAGGAAGCCTCCGGTGGGGAGCCCAGCGTCTGCAACCAGCGACTCGTAGGGTGTCAATACTCCATCCTGGTACAGATCGCCCAGCGTCTGGACGTCCACCGCATGCCATTGCTCTAACATAGAGTGCGTGAGCCGGGCGAACCCTCCAAGGGTATCGCAGGCGCATAAGGGCGCACCCCTCTCGTGAGGTACAGTGCCCTACGGTAGCATTTGAATGCTACCGCTAGCAGTAGTGGGGTGGGGCGCGTCGGCATTGTCAGTGGATGAAACAGTGCAGTCATCCGCTCCAGTGTATACGGTGGGTCAGCTGTAGCGGTATCCTCCCTTCCCCTGTCCGCCAGCCAGCGGGCGACCCATTGGAGCTGTGCCGCCAAGTAGTAGTGCTCGAAGCAGGGAGCCGCTAACCCACTCCTGTCCGTGGGCAAAAACAGTTTCCCAAGCGCGAGGCGGTGCCGAGATGCACCCCAGATAAAGTCTCGTAAAATCTTATTGAGGTTAGAGAAGAAGGACGCGGGCAGGAAGAGCGGGAGGTTCACGAAGTAGTAGAGAAGGCGAGGAAGCATCACCATTTTGGCGAGGGCCACTCTGCCTGTAGGTGACAATGGAAGTGTAGACCAGAAGCTTATCTGGGCCCTGAGCGCCGTCACTGCTCTGCCCAAGTTTCCGTCTAGCAGGTCTGTCTGCTGGCAGTAAATCTGGATCCCCAGATATTTAAATGTAGTCTCCTGCCAGCGGACCCCCGTGCCGTGGAGACTGTACTCTCGGTCCGCCACGCCCTCACTGAACGCATATAGGCACGACTTGCCCGCATTGACTCGGAGCCCCGAGAGGTCGGCGAAGCGACTCAGTAGCGCGGCCAATGAGTCCGGTATGCGGCTCACGTCCCGGACAAAGACCAGCAAGTCATCAGCGTACAGCGACACCTGATGGACCCCGTCGCCCAACGGTATACCATCCGCCAGATGTTGTCTCATGGCCGCGGCTAAGGGCTCGATTGCTAGAGCGAAGAGGAGCGGCGACAGGGGACAACCCTGCCGGGTACCTCTGCCCACCGCCACCGCCTCAGAGACATACGGCCCCATCCGCACACGGACCGTGGGGTTATTATACAGAAGCCCCACCATCCGCAGGAAATTGTCGTCCAACCCGTACGCCACCAACACTGCCGACAGGTATCCCCACTCCAGGCAGTCAAAAGCTTTTGTTAAGTCTAGCACCAGGCATCCTGCCCTGGGCCAGGCCGACGTTGCCTCCGCAGCTACCCGGAAGTACCTCCTGAGGTTCAGGGATGTGGATCTCGCTGGCACGAAACCATTCTGATCTGGGTGCACTAAATGCGGGACCACCGGTACCAGTCGCTCTGCAAGGAGCTTGGCGAATACTTTATAATCGGTATTCAGCATTGCCAACGGGCGATAGGAGCCCAAGGACATGGGATCCCTGTCTGGCTTGGGTAGGGACACTAAAAACGCTTCCCTCAGGGAAGGTGGAAGCCGGCCGGCGTCCACTGACGCCCTATACATCCCGAGGAGCTGAGGCGCCAGGATGTCGCTGTGTGCCTTGTAATATTCAGCCGGGAGACCGTCCGGCCCCAGCGTCTTACTGGACGCCAGCGCTCGGATTGCATCCCCCACCTCTTCCAAGGACAGCGGCGCGCCGAGGTCCTCGTTTTGGCTGTCCGCAATAGTAGGCAGGGTGACCGAGTCCCAAAAATCCGCCAGTTCGTGTGCGCGGCCGGTGCCGCGCGACCTGTAGAGCTCCCGATAGTGGTCCGTCAGCGCCCGGTGGATTTCGCGCTGCGTGTACACTACCGATCCGTCATGAGATCGGAGGGCGCCGATCGGGGTCACGCGATCTGCTTTTCGGACCAGCCAAGCGAGCAGGCGGCCGGCCCTATCCGCCTGTGAGTGCGTTCTGACCGTGTGGGCTGCATAGTTATGGCATCTCAGACGTTCAAGCAGGATCGCATGTTCACCACGAAGCTTCCCCAGTGTATGCGTATGTTCGCCGGCCCCCTCTCCCTCCCGTTCGTAGCGCAGGAGCTCATGTTCAATACGGGCCAGGGACTCCGACACTTGCGCGCGGATATTCCACGTGGCACCCAGGCAATGCCCACGTATAGACACCTTATGGGCGTCCCATTCCACCCCCGGGTCGCTCGCCGTGCCTTCGTTATCTTCGAAATAAGAAAGGATGGCTGTGCCCAGGGATGACCTGAATTCGGCGTCCTCTAACGCCGCAGGCTGCAGGCGCCAGGTGGGCACCGGGGGTCTATCCGCCTCCCAGGTGAGCTGAAAGCAGAGGGGATTATGATCTGAGTGCGTCCTTCCTAAGTATTCAGTCTTGGACAGCAGCGGGAGCAGGGACTGGGAGCCCACTATGCGGTCTAGGCGAACGTGGAGGCCATGCACAGCCGAGTAGTAAGAGTATAGCTTGTCCGCAGGATGCTGTGTGCGCCAGAGGTCGTGTATGTCCCAATGTGCTAACCAGGTCCTAAAGGCATGTGCTGTGGATGTCGCTGCCACTGCGCGCAGGGGTGGGAAGGAGCGGTCTAGGTGCGTGTCCAGAACCATGTTAAAGTCGCCACGCAAGAGCCAGGGGAGGCCGGTATATCTCTGGAGGACAGGATTGAGGGACGCCAGGAATGCGGGCTGGTCCGTGTTGGGGGCATAGATGGAACCCAGTAGTATCTCCTGCCCGTTGAGCCTCCCCCTAACAAAAGAGTACCTCCCGTCAGGGTCAACTTGCGCGTCAGTATATGTAAAAGGGACGCCAGCTCTCACCCATATCAGGGCCCCACGTGCATGCGAAGAGTAAATAGTGCCATGTATCTGCCCCCTCCAGCGTCTGCGGAGCCTGTCCAGTTCCATCTGGGTCATATGCGTTTCCTGAAGGAGCGCGATCCCCACACGGTGCCGCTGCATGTAAGCGAATATTGAGTATCTACGTGACGGGGTGTGCATGCCGCGGACATTCCATGTCATGATGTTGGTGTTTGCCATGGCGTGTGTTGTAATGCGGCCATCTGGGGGGTCTGGGGGGTTGACCTGTCGGGCCGGGGTTCGGGCCTGCGCTGGGTGTTCGCTAAGTGTCGTTCCTGAAATACGTGAACTAATGTAAACATGACCACCTCAAAGGGCGGTTTCCCAACGGGGCAAACGTCCAAACTTAATAGGTAAGTGCTGTTCAAGTCAACGTGCCCTCGATGGGAGTGCCTGCGGGGGAAAGCGCGCAGTCAGTAGCTGAACATACTACGCCCGCGCTCAAGGCCCTGAAACTTGTGGAGATGTGCTTGAAACTATCGATCGGCGGTGTGCGCCGATCGACCCAGGGTAGCCCATGGAGTGATGTGCGCTCCGAGCACCCAGCTCCCCCCTCCGTCGGGCTCGACCAGGCTCCTGCAGTGTGACAATCGCCCAGCATCGAGGGGGCCCGCCACCCACATTAGCAACACAACTGACAGGCAATGAAAGGATACAATATGTAGTGCATTCAGTCCAGACAGTACATCTGGCCAGTTCCAAGTCCGACCCAGTTCACACTATAAAGTCCGCTGTCTGAGGCGTGACCGTAGGCATAAAAAGATCGTCTGACAGCACCGTGGACGGTGACGACGGCCCGCTGATTTGTGCTCCACTCAGCTGGCCAAGGTCTCGCTCGTTGCCTGTATTCCCAGCACCCAGCGTCGCAACCGCCTCTAGGGCCTCCTGCCGCTCCTGTCGCATTTTCTCCGGGCTGGGGGCAGCTTGTCCTAAGCCTGCGCTCCTCCGGGTCCCCTTCTTCCTCCGCCGCCTCCTGGAGCGTTGCTCCTGCCAGCCGCCTTCATCTGGGCCTGTCGGTCGCGGCCCCGACCATTGACCTGTTTCCTCCAGCCAGTCCCAAACCTCTGACGGGGCCTCGAAGAAGCGCGAACCCTCCTTGGTGATCACTCTCAGGCGAGAGGGGAAGAGTAGCGAATAGGGTAGGCCCACCTCCCGCAGATGTTTCTTCACTGCTAGGTACGAGCCACGCCTCTTTTGTACCGTCGCCGTGTAATCCGGGAAGAACAAGACTTGGCTGTTGCCGACTTTGAGGTCTCCCATCTTCCATGTCTCGCGAAGCACCGTGCCGCGGTCGCGGTAGTTGAGGAGTTTAAAGAGGAACGGGCGGGGGCGAGTTCCAGGCCTCTGGGCTTGTGCTGGCACCCTGTGCGCCCTTTCCACCACAAATTGCGGCGATAGCGTGCCATCCGGCAGAAGTGCCCGCAGCCAGTCTTCCACGTAGTGCTCAGGGCTCTTCCCCTCTTCTCCTTCTGGCAGACCCACTACCCAAACGTTGCTGCGCCGGGAGCGCCCTTCCGCGTCCTCTGCATGATCCTCCAGCACGTGAACTCTGTCGATGAGGTCCTGCAAAACAGAGGTATGATCGTGTACCACCGGCTGCAGTTCCTGGACTGCTTGGCGTTGCGCGGCAACTGACTCCGACAGGTTGCGATGGTCCGCATGCAGCAACGTGAAGTCAGAGGTGACCTTATCAAGCCGCGCTTCCAGAGAGGTTTTGGTTTGCACCAGAGTAGTCCCAATGCGCTCCACCGCCGCCAGTACTGTGTCCATCTTGGCTGCCAGAGCCGACACAGGCTCCATCTCCGGCGGCTGTGGAACGTGTGGTGAGTCGGGCCGCCCAGGCCCTGTATCTTCGGCTGCGATTTATATCTTAGTCTGCCCATGGCAAGTTGCTGCGCCGTGGGCATCTACTCCCCCGATGTCGGATCAGCAGCAGCGGAGCGCACGAACCCACCAGTCTCTCTGCGCTCGCCAGAGGGGTCAGTGCGTCAACCAGCGTCGGTCGGGCCCAAGCGCACCCACCTCAGTAAAGCGCGTTGTTGTGTCGTTGGAGGGCGACGCAGCGTAGGTCACAGTTCACGTGTCTCACTTCCAGGCAATATGCAGGCGGTGCTCACAGGCCGCCCGTCGCTGTACCCTGCACAGGGGTTTCCTCCGCTGCCTCCACCTGAGCGCACCGGCGCGGCACACCCTGAGGGGTGTAGTCCGTAAGCGTGGGCCTCACCTCCTATGAGCCCAGGTGGTTCCCGGCGTGTGTTGGTGCGCTCAGCCGCCCGCCTCGACTGCCTCGCCTCTCCACCCCGGTCTGCAGAGCTCCCACCGCGTCTCCGCTGGTCTCAAATGTCCCGCTATGTGGTGGTTGTCGCCAGGAGCCCGTCGTGTGCCCTGTGTTATGGACTACTTCGCGCTCCAGGCAGGGATGTCTTACCGGAGGCCTCCCCCTCCCCGGGGCAGCAGCGCAGGCAGGCTCCGCCGGTCCGCGGTGATCGCTTTATGTCTGACCAGGCCAGCAAGGTCGAGGAGCTCAATGCAGGGTTGATAGGGAGGCGGAGGGGCTCCTCGGTGCGTGGGCTCCCAAGATGGCGTCTGAAAGCGAAATGTCGCCTCTATGGCAGAATCCAGTTGCCGTCTCGCCCCAGCCTCGCCGCCAGCTTGCCTCGTCTCCCAGCCAGTATCGCCGCTCTAGGCACCTCGCAGCTCGCCGGTCCCCGCACCTTGTCAGCGCTGAGCCGCCTCCCGCAGCTCACCGCAAGGATTCGCAGCAGCCTCTCTCACCAGTCCTTCCTCAGGGAAGCGGGACCCTCTCCCTCCGCTACTCGTCCGAGGGGTCCCGTCAGCGGCAAAGCCCGTGCTGTCCAAGCGCTCGCCAGTCCACGGCAATGCCGCCGCTCAGTCGCTCGTCTTCCGGCTCCCTGCGCAGGTTACTCCGGGCCCCTCCTCCCAGCCTGCCAGCGGTCGAGCGGAGCAATCAGTTACTCGGCCTGCAGTACCTCCACCGGGGGCTCCGGATTCCACATCTGCGGTCGGGGTCTCTCCGCTGTTTCGGCGGTTCCTCTGCTGTTGCCGCGGCGTCAGAGTCAGGGGCTCTTTTCTCCTCCGAGGTCCGGGCGCCTTTCGCGCCTTCGTCGCTGTCACCCACGGCGCTCAGACAATGGCGCGCTCTTGGCTCTCCGGCCTCGTCCCAGGGTCGAAGATACACCGATGGGGTCCCCAGGCGATCCCGCAACCACTCCGCCTATCAGTGTTGAGCACAGATCACTTCATCCGGTAAAATGCAGGATAAATTGGGGCCTCGTTGGCAGAGCTCTAACAAGTGGCGTCCGCCATGTTGCCCGGTTGGCCACGCCCCCATTAGGACACACTTTTTATATTTGGAATTTTATATTTTTGAGTATTATAATATTGTTTTTAAAATATATTATCTGGAATTGGAATAGTAAATTGTACTCCTTCTGAGCTCAATGCTTTCCCTGCTGTTGGACTAAGTGCTGTGGGAAAAGTAAATTTTACACCTTCGAAGTCCAACACTTTCCCTACTGTTGCAGAGATTGGAGTGGGATTAGTAAATTTAACCCCACTTGAATCCAACACTTTCTCTGCTGTTGGATTGGATTGTTAATAATATATGTATTATTCATAGAATTTGACAGTTATGTTAATATTCTTTAAAATTATACTATTATATTTTTGTGTATTAAATATTTTTTTATAGAGTAATTTTTGTAATATATAATATGTATTTAGTAAAATGTGTTTTTTGATATATTTTTCACTTTTTATATGTAATTGAATTGGAATTTTTGAAAGAAATGTCCACTTTATTTGTTATGTTTGTTTAATTTATTGTGTGTGTGTGTGTATATATATATATATATATATATATATATATATATATATATATATATATATATTCCACTAGTTAACTTATGTGTTATCCTGGAGAAAGATGTCAACAGAGAGGTTAGTCTGTTGCAGGCCATTACTACACTGAGACATCACCCTAGAGAGAGATTTTAGTGAACAGATACATTTATTGCAAGCTACTACCACACTCATTCATCATAAAGTAGCGTGGTCTAAGCAAAGTGCTCAGTATGTTGTAAAACGCAACTATACTCGCCCATCACTGTGGAGCGTAGTCTCTATGAACCGTCTATCACTGCACTCTCCGCAGTACCGTCGATACTGTCTCTCACCACAACCTATGTGAAAGGCTTCACGACGCCGCCATCCGCGACAAATCCCTGGAGTGGATCCGCTCCTTCCTCACCGGCCAAAGACAGAAAGTCAGCCTACCACCGTTTCGCTCTGATCCCACAGGGATCAGCTTCAGTGTGCCTAAGGGCTCCTCTCTGAACCCCGTTCTCTTCAACATCTACATGGCCCCGCTCGCTGCCATTGTCAGGAACCACCCACTCAACATCATCTCCTGTGCTGGCGACACCCAGCTGATTCTCTCCCTCACTAAAAGACCCACACTCGCCAAGACCAACTTCCACAATGGGATGAAGTTTGTAACCACCTGGATAAAGAACACCTGCTTCAAGCTCAACCCAGCGTAGACCGAAGTCCTCAACATGGGCTCCACCCCTTCTGCCTGTGATGACTCCTGGTGGCCCACAGCACTTGGAACCTCCCACATACCACACATGAAACCTAGGCATCCTCCTGGACTCCTCACTCACCATGAACCTCCAGATCAAAGCTGTCTCATCATCCTGCTTCCACACGCTACACCTGCTCTGAAAGATCTTCAAGTGGATCCCCACAGAGTCCAGACAGATGGGCACCCACTCACTCTTCAGCAGCAGAATTGACTACAGAAACGCACTCTATGCTAGCATCACCCAGAAACTTCACAAGAAACTGCTGAATATTCAGAACATCCTCCATCAGACTCATACTCACCATACCCCTCCGCAGCCACATGACAGGCCACCTGAGAGATATCCACTGGCTCCCAGTCAACAAAAGAATCACCTTCTAGCTCCATATGCACGCCTAATGTCACATTGCGGGACCTTAATTATGCCTCACATTCCATGCACCCACCAGAGACCTCCGCTCCGCCCTACTGGCCCTCGTTACCATCCCACGTATCCGCAAGACCATTTCCAGAGGAAAATCCTTCTCCTATCTCGCAGAAAAGACCTAGAACACCCTGCCTCTCCACCTCAAGCAATCTCCGTCATTGCCTCAATTGAGGAAAGATCTTAAGACCTGGCTCTTAGACTGACCTACAGCACCTCTGGTGAATCAACTGTCCCCCCCTCTTCCCCGGCGCCTTGAGAACCTTACTGATGGGTAGTTGCACTTTCCAAGTAATCTGATTTATTGATTGATTGATTGTTTGATATGAACAGCTTAGACTGTCGCAAAGCACTAATATACATGTATGTCAGCAGGGGACATGTGTCCGCATAGAGGCTAGCTCACTTATAAACAGTACACACGCTTTAAAAACGGGATCGTAGTTCAGATGATGTGTTAGAAATACTAACACTCATTAGTAGTACAGAAAGTATAGTAATTTAACATATGTAGTAACTCAGTAAATAGCTTTCAGTGTCAGAAATATTTACGAAACACTCACTCAATGGATGATGTCATCAGCGAAGTCATCAGTGATGTCATTTAAGATGTCATCAGTGATGTCATCCGTAAGGTCATAAGCAGTGCATTGCGGGGTGCGTAAGCTATAGTTAACTGCTGAATTTCTATGGTTTCGCATGTGTCAAATCTGAATCTAACTATAAAGCTACTGTAACCTTTGTGCTTTTATTTTACTTTCAGAAACCTTCAATGGTATTGCACAGCCACAGAGCAACGCCTTTCGGCTCTGACCAGTGAGCCTGGATCGCGGATGGCCTTAGCCATCCTCCGACCTATTGAAGGGTTCACGTGCATACTTAATAAACAATATAAGCAAAAGACTTGTGTAAAGATGTGTAGTTGTTCTTCTCATAATACTTCCCCGTATTTTCGAAATTCATTCTGGACATACACAATCCTTTAAAGCAAATTATAATATCAGAGTCCAAAGACCCTCCTCTCAGCCAAATAATGATTGAAATTCATACTAGGAACAAATCCTTGGCATATTATCATGAAGTCAAAAGACTACAGTTTCACATGCACATTCTCTATTACAGAATCCATAATGATTATTTAGTGGTACAAAAACTATGAAATAATCATGACGTTCTGTAATTATATTCTACAGAGGATATGATTCTAATATTATAATTAGCTTTTTTGTTTTTATTTCAAAGTGTTTTATTTATTTACATTAGCATTTCTGTTACAAGATTAGCCAGTCGCTTTTTGTACAACAGTGTCGAGGCATTATGACATATTTACTTAGCTAACCCCACATGACGTTATTTATTGGAAATAAGAGAAAAGGTGACAGAAAAAAGCAGGAAAGAAAGGGGTGAAAGAAGAACAAGGAGACCGGCTCTGACAGTTCTACATCCTTTAATCGCCTGTCAAGACTGACATACGCCTGGCTTACTTGTGGAGAGATTGGTAAACATGTTGGCTCACCTACAGACCCCTGGGGTCATAATAGCTAAAGGATTGTGTATCTCCAGAATTTCTAAAATACGAGAGGAGTATTATGAGAAGAAACTTTACCAAAAAGATCTCTTTTTTGCCTAGTTTGTGGATGGAAAGTTTCATGGTGATCCATCAAGTGGGTGACCTAGAAACAAGCATTTGCAATGCAATAGGTCTCATATTTGCGAGAGTTTAAGCTATTGACGTTGTAAATGACAATTCTTTTTATTGATATGTTTTTATAATTAACACATAAATAAAATGCATTCAAACTCTTGTGAATGCGAGACCGATTTCATTTAAAAGAAGCGTCCCTCATTGTACCGGGCTGCTTGGACAGTGAAAGCACGCACGGCACGCTGAATGTTGCACGAAGGCATGTGCTGCCTGCAGTAGGAGAAACTAATGAAAGAAAGATAGTCCTATACAGACTAAATAAGACCTATCTGTAACAAGAGAATTAAAAGGGTCAGTCCTAATGAGAGGTTACAAATGAATACACGGTGGTACTAAGCAGGAACTAACAAGCTTATTAACGAATCAGAAGCCAGGATTTAAGGAGGACAATGACCAATATGGACAGAAAGTGGGAGGGGCTTCATGTACATACTCGAATGCAGCATGCCTCGCAGAGCTGCGCATGTGCTGCCGAGGTTCAACATAAAAATGGGGACTAGTAGTGCAGCAGAAATGTACGACTGCCACGCAGAACAAGTAGCGGCAGCCCCGTACTGCAGTTGGAAGTGCTGCACATCATCTCCTTCCCCTGCTGTTAGGAGTGTTAGGGCAGAACGCAGGAGGTGGACAAGACGACCTGGTGAGTGGTGGACATTTTGACTACCCACTGCTACTCTAGTGACAGCGGATAATCTAGATAAGCCGCAGCACCCTACCTAATGTGTGGTCCTTGTTTGGCAGAAAATGCCTTTGCAAGCATTTGGGGGAGGGGGATGGGGAGGGATAGAAGGAGAGGTAGAAGGAGAGAGAGAGATTGAGATTGAGATTGATTGTCCACCCCATAATTATTAATGTTATGCAGCGCTCTGCCTAGCTCAGCCTTACAATAACTGCTGCTCTTTCCAGCTTCTTGCGTGGCATGAAGCCTTCCGGGTGAGAATATGGCTTTAGCATCCCGAAGATGCGTCAAGTTTGTATTGTATAAGCTACAAAAATGATGCACCAAGAGACAACGTAGTTTACGGCGTGGACTATGTGAATAGAAACATTAGCAGCCTAGGACCATCTGGGAGGGAGGAAAGGGGAACTTTTGGTCGATTTGCAGTACTCTGCGACACATCGCAACATACTGCTCTGTTTTCAGCCCTCTTTACACCACATTGAAGTTCTCCCCACACATGACATGTAAGTAAAAGTTTTCCAGCCCTGTTGACAATAGGAGCTGCACTGTTTAGATATCTGATGTGTCAACTCGCAGCCTTTTCAAGAGTCAGGAAGACTACAGAAGATGTAGGGCCAGATGTATCAAAGGGTTTTACCCATTCTGTGTCTATGGGAAAAAGTGGTCATACATATGGCCCTTAATCCCTTATGAGGTAAGCCTTGGATGCCAGCCTTGGCGAGGCACTGCATTTTTTGAGGACTACCTTCTTCCTAGGTTTTTCCATTCCATAGAAGGCCTGGTTAGGGCAGCATGAACACGAGGCATGAGTTGCATGCGACTGTCGCAATGGTCAGTTACCGATAGACTAAATCTTTCACAGGTGAGAAAGTAAAACTTTGTTTTCTTTGAAACATTGCTCAGTGGGTGGAGCACCTGTAGCGAATGCTTGTTTGCAGTGTGCATTCGACAACCCTGAACGTTTGCAGACTAGCTCAATGGGTGAATGTGCCTGATTCAGAGAACTGTGCGCAGTCTTAAACTCGCAGGGTTCAATCCCCATGAGCGAACTCGCCCTATCATCCTCCAGTGGCTGAAAAAGGAGCACCCTTGATAGTAACAAGAGCTTTATCAGCACCTTCAGTCTTTTTTAGTAAGCAAACTAAAAGTTAACTCCTATAATGGCGATCGTCACCTCAAATTTAATTTCAAGTATAATTATGTGAAATAATACACCACAGCATGAACCTCTCCATATGTAACAAATTGCTCTATAAGGATAAGCAGCCAGCGGGGGACCTAGAAAACCTGGGGTCTAATTCCAGTGCCTCTACCTGACCAAGTTGTGTGATAATGGGCATTTCACTTCATCGCTCTCTTTATTCTCAGGGTACCAGAAGCAGGAGCACCTACAGATAAGCTTCATGACTGTGTTTAGTGTTATAGAACATGTAACACAAACACACTCACAAATGTATTGAAGAAAAAAACACATCATTTAATCAAATCGTCGTTTATATAGCGCCCAAAACTCAAAGTTGCCTAAGCTCTGTATTGGTCAGTAGAGCCAAGATGTGGTTCAACTGGATGATATTTCAGCAGCCTTCTGAACAGTAGTAGTTACACTTGTTTCAAGCCATGAGGGAGGCAGTTCAAGGATGTGCGGGTAGAGGCTTCCAGTCTCCTTCTTTTTTGCTTTTCTTTTGCTTGTCAGTTGGCTAGCCTGCATGCCAAGTTTATTATTTATTTTGGGTATCTGAAAGTTGCCATACATTGATAGAGCTTAAAAGAGTCTATACAAGGGAGAAGAGCCGTGACTCAGGGAAGGGTTGGAGCAGGCATTGAAGACAATTGCTTCTCGTTGGCAGAGCCCTCTTCAAACCAAGGATGTAGATCTGGATGGAGGGGTATCAGCCAAGCTCAGAGACGAGGGACTCCACAGTCTCTGTAATATTTGAGCAGTCAGGTTACAGACCAATTGGGATGTTTTACGTGGTCAAGAGCAGAACATCAATGTTAGCAGCTTTTCTAGACTTGAAGCCAGTGGAGTGCTTTGAGGACCAGAGGCATATTGCCACTGTGAGCTTTACTGTTGACGAGTCGCACTGCAGCATTTTCAAGCGTTGGATTATTTGGTGATGCACGGAGCCCACACCTTGGATCAGTGAGTTGCAGAGATACAGTTTGTTGGTAATGAATGCTTCCATCATCCATTTTGAAATCTGGCAATGAAATTGTTATTGTTGTTATTTTAATTTTATACGGCGCACAGCTACCCTAGGGTTTCCCGGCGTCTCCTGAAGAGTGCAAAGCGACAAGGAGAGCTACATATTAAACAGCCAAGTTGTTATACCTCTCCTAAAGATCTCATAAGAAGATTCACTTTGAAGGCCTGTCGGCAGGGAGTTCCATAAAGAGGGACCCAGATAGGAAAAAGAGCGATCGCCCATACGAACTAGTCGCATCCTATGAATGACCAACTTTGCCTGGGTAGCTGATCGAAGAGAGTGGGAAGGAACAGAAGGGTGAACAAGGGACAACAAGTAGGGAGGAGCCTTGCCTGATTTTATCTTAAACATAAGACTCAAAGCCTTACATTTATTACGAAATTCAATCCTGAGCCAGTGAAGTTCTCGAATTAAACCAGAGATAGACGCAGTTTTGGGGATTTTACAGAGTAGCCGTGCTGCGGCGTTCTGTACTAACTGCTGCTTACGCAGCACTTTCTTAGAGGCACCCAGGTACAAGATGTTACTATAGTCCAGCCTTGAAGTAATAAGTGCCTGGACCATTGTACGTTGGGCGGAAGAAGGTAGCATCCATGAGATTTTTTTTAGCCATCTAAGGATAGTAAAGCCGGTAGAGGCTAAATGAGATACTTCGCACCATGTAGTTCTTGAGGTAGACAGGATCACTATGTGTGCATCAAAATAAAGTAGTGCTCTGGTATTGTGCCAAAGCTCTGTTTTTTCCTACTAGGAGGTTGGCTAAGTAGGGTAGTAGAGTGAATAAAGCTTTGGTGGTGCCTTAGGTCCAACTTGCTCTTTGCCACAGTTCAAAGGAGCATGTTTTCACTCATCCAGTTTTGATTGTTTTTTGAGTGTGCTGGAAGCTGGTTAGACATTTTCTGGTAGTCCTTTGAGTAGCTGACAGTTTTTTCTTTACTTAAGATAACCTACTTATGCTAATAGAACTCCAGGGAGAGGCTAAAGGTTTGACGTTTTATAGTGTTGGCTTTGTTCCCGTCTGTAAAGCACGCAAACGCGACAAGGTGAAGTACTTACAGTTCATGTATACTTGTTATCCGAAATGTTTGACTTTTGTGGCAAACAGTTATGTGTGAAAGCCACTCTCCTCAAAGCTTCTACTCAAAGTATATTCTAATTAACACAGTCAGCCTAAATAAGGAAGGGTCGCTTTAGGGGTCAGTTGTGAGAGGTCCATGTTGTGTCTCATGCTGTCCGATTAGTCTCTTAGTGCTTTCCTCACCCCCGGAACATACTTTTTGAAAAAGCCTTGAGAAGCCATGGGTCAAAGGGGGAGAAACATGTGCCGGCTGCCTGTTATCAATAAGCAGGAACCCATCAAGTACAATCTAATTAATTTAAAAAATACTGAAAGTGAACATGGTCTCCATCCATCTCCAAAAACCTTTGGAAGACTCGTCTTGTAGATATAATAGGATCTTCGAGAATGCCCTGCAGAGTGTTTCTGACTTACCTGAAAAAGGAAATCAGCTGCATTCTGATAGCTGAAAGTGTGGCACTTTATTGAACCTTCTTGCTTCAAACAATAGTTGTGTAAATGTACCCACTGCGAGGGTTAATCTAACCAAATTAAATTGTTGGCCTTAATCTCTTACATAAAAAGAAAGACTAAACTAACATGCATCCTTTGTTTTGTTTACAAACTGATCTCACTGTTAAAAATTATGAAACTAACTACACCAGACAGCGCTTGTGGAGGGCGGGCTTGGTGGCGTCTCCCGACTGTCTTCAGTGCGGGACGGAGGTAGGCACATTACTGCATTCGGTCTGGGCCTGCAGGGCACTGCGGAGATTCTGGGATGGTGTGTTCCAATGCCTCGACGAGGTTCTGGCCTGGGTGCTCCAGAGGGATCCAAGACTGGCCCAGCTACACGTTATGGCTGGGGTAGGGGGCAATAGATACAAGCGTCACCTACTCTTATTGGGGCTCACACTGGCCAAAAGGGACATTGCACAGTCATGGTAGGCCCCCCGGGCTCCCTCGCTTGCGGCCTGGAAGAATGGGCTGGACTTCTGCATGGGGTTAGAACAACCAATATTTATTGCATGGGGCTGCCCTCGAAAGCACTTTAAAATCTGGAAGAGGTGGGTGGACTATCGGGCACTGGAGCTGGACCCACCGCCTAAAGATACGGTCCTCCCGACCCTCTGATATGTGGACAGACGTGATGGTATTGTTGGTGCATTGGTGTACTTGGCATGCTTTATACATGATTTGCATTTTACAGGTGGAGCAGGCAGCGGCACGTGGGGGGAGGGGTTGAGGGAGGGTGGAGGGGGGTGGGGGGGGGTTGTTCTTTCTTGGTTTCTGCATATCTGCAACTATGCGTCAATCTGGAAAAGGGCTGTTTTTGATGTAGTAGCATTGATAAGTGTACTTGCCTCTGGGTTACAGAGCTTTGCGTGGTATGTATTTTTATTTTCTTGCAGCCAATAAAATCTGTTTAAAAAAAAAATTTATGGAACTACATTTAAAGTAAACAGATGACAGATGCACGTGCTCCACACCATATTCTAAACAGGATAAATATACTCTGGGGTTAAAGGCCTGTACTAGTAGTTTATCAAACGTACCTCTGTATCTTGTACTGCAGGGCTCCACCCGGCTCTAAGTAGGGATTTAAAGGACTTGCCGAGGTATCCTGGCCTTTTGTTTACAATACAGTTTTGAGCGGGTCATAGAATAACTTAAAAGGGAAAACTCAACTTATGTAGAAAACGTTTTGCATTGGGCTCTAAGGCCGCAAGATTCGTATTTTTGTGGTAAAAATAGGAACACGAAGTGCAGCTTCGGCACGCAGTCTTAGTGTGAGGTACTTCGGCTGTTGAGTGCTACCAACCAACCGTGCAGGGGACAGACAAAGCCTCATCTCCATCTGTGGCCAGTCCACCCTGGTTAGCTACTCAAACTGGTGGTACATTTAAAGGAATTTACCAGGAGAGATGTTGAAAACAGGCCCTATTCCTGCAAATATTGGACACTAGGTCACCCCAGTGTTCATAGCGCTTCCTGCTTCTGTTGAGGCTGCAAGCCACTCACATTCACATCAAATTACTCTGCTCGTAATGTCAGTGTACCAAAGTGCTCCGAAATACTCCCCTTGCACACATTTCCCTGAAAGTGTTGAACCTCAGGCACTATAAAAGTGTGTCTAGAAGTCTCCTGTGATGGTGTGTCCATGTGCACGACTTTTATTATATGCACCAGTTTCTTTGCCATTTCGATCCAATGTGCCGGACAAACATAGGAGTATGGAGTGCTATGAATCCATAGACATGGGATCAATGTGCTACACTGATAAGCTAACCGCATAGCTCGTAATGCCTAGGGACCAGTGGTCGAAGTGGGGAAAAAAAAGTAGGGGAACTGTGGGTGGAGAAACAGAGGGCGGGAATAACCTGTGGTTTGGATCAGTGGGCGGAGTCAGAGGTGTGGTCAGAATGCGTAAAACATCCCAATTTTTAGTATTTGTTTGGCATTTTACTGACCAGTTACAGCTTATGTTATTTAATTCAGTCAATGGATACCCATAATTATTTAAGGTTTAATATGAGTTATTGACATTAAAATAGATTCACAAAGCGCAACGTTTCCTATCACAGAATATCCCAAATGTGCTTAAAAGTGGAGGCACAAGCCAATTGTCTCTGAGCCATGGAGTTTCTGCCATCAGCACTTCTAATCCCTTTTTCCACAAGAGCAGTTCAAACATAAATGGCAAAATATCCTAATTTGCAAATGTTTTCTAAATAACTATGACTCTGCCACATAATCCAACATCTGATGCATAATCTGTAAATTTTAACATATACATTGTTTTTAGCTCAAATGGATCAAAAGTTACTAAAAATGTGACTTGTGTTGCTGCAAAGTGAACAGCCCTGTGCAAAGGTTGACTGATCATCATTCTCAGTGCTACATTTGTATGTTACACTGGTACTAATAAGGCAAAATCTTTCCAGAGACTGTGAGCATGTGTAAAAATATCAAAATAATAAAGTATCAGAAAATATACTGCATTACGCTCCAGCCTTTTTTTTCTGCATAATGTAGTGAACACTGCAGGATAATGTTGTCCTCTTTTGCTGCATAATTCCAGTAGCCCCAAAGCAGGCAGCACATGTTAAAAGTGCTTGTGGATGAAGCAGAGTGACTGTGAAGTTTGCTAACTTAGTTTGGTGTGCGTGTAAATCCTACATTGAAGATCACTGGTGAGTTGCAGCTACTACTGCTGAAATAAGGCCAATGGAGGTACCAATGGGTGAGGTGAACTGGCCTCAAGGGCAGGGCCAGCTTTAACACTGCTGGTGCCCTATGCAACAATCTTTGTTGGTACCCCCCGAATGATCACCTCGACCACGGATTCCCTCGCAGCCACCTTTTAACAGTGCCCCTTAAGTCTCAAAACCCACACTATCTCGCAGAGGAATTTATTTTCATTTACAGCGCTACTCGTACCAGTGTTGGATGTCAGAGCACTTTACATCTCACACATCACACAGAGACAATCAATTATACACGTGTAAATTACTGTATAGGAAATGTCGCATAAGACAAAGGACTACAAGGTGTAGGAGTCACATGACAACCATACTAGTAGGCAGTATAGTTTAATAGTGATTAGTCTGAAGAAGCACAAGCTCAGAATTTAAAACATAATACCATGGTTGGGGGTTCTCTTTAATAATTAGAATTGTTTTCCATCTGAATGAACACTTTTTGCAACATTAGGATAATCTAAGACTGGGGAAAAAATATAACGCTCTAACTTTTACCTTTCAGTTTGCACATAGCTCCTAGATGAGAGTTAATAGCTCCCTGTTCTATGCTAGGATTTTGACGTATAAACTGCAAGTAACAAAACGATTTCTCTGACAAAAGTAGTAACCCACTAACCTATTTATATTATGTGCACTTTGAGATCTGCATAGTACTTGTTCTTTACAGCTGGCACATTAACCCTCTGCGCTACCTTTCCATGAGTCCTTATTTTCACTAGACAAAACTCTGATCTCTCTCTAGGAAGAATATTAATCACTGGAGTTATCATGGCATTTTTATTGTTGCTGAATTTTGCTAGAGGCCAGGAAGGAGGAGGCAAGATATACTTGCAAACACAACGCCCCCACCCAAAGTCAGCACCCGGTGCGGTCACTCCAGCCGCACCGCCCTAGAGCCGGCCCTTCTTAAGGGTCGTGTGACCTCAGTGACAAGTAACTGTTGCTCTAGGGTGTGATGCTTCATAGGCCTGCCGGTAAGACTGGAGGTGAACTTCAGTATGGTTTGGGTAACTTCAGTATGGTTTGGGGTGGACAGACCTTCAAGGTTAACCCACACTGGCCACCGCTGGGGTCCACTTACTGGTGGCAAGACACCCGGGCTTCTAAGGTCTTGTGGGGCCTTCTACGGTCTAGCATGGTAATGTGCTCCCTCACAGAGTGGTCTGGGGGACTGGTCATGAAGGCTGAACCTGGTTCCCCAGTTCCAAATTCGGCAGCTCTGGCCATAGTGCCAACCCCACCCCCCCCTCCCCCCCCCTCACTGAACACCATACTGCCCCACTGAGAGAAACTCGAGCAGCCTTCAAATGCAACCCAATTGTGCCCCGCTATAAACACCTGTATATGACTCAATTCAAAATACGCACTAGACAAGAGCAATATACTGCCTAAATATCTTGGAAAAAGAAAACTCTCATAAGGAATTAAAGATTAAGTAAAGCATGTGAAACATAGTCAGGAACAACATGGTTACCTTAACCCTTTTACACTCACTATTCAGAAATCAGTGAGTGCTTTTGCCTGAAAAGTTAAGGACATGAATACAGGGCTTGGAAGTGATCCATTTCACTGTCTGTTGCTTATATCCTTACAAAACGTATGCAGCAAGGTTTAAAAAGACTGTGTCAGGGAAATCAGAGTCACGGTACACATTTTGGTCCCCAATCCACCCATCAAATGGTGCACTTCCCCACCTGGGGAAAACAATGCTGTTCAAAGATTCGCAAGAAAACAGAAGTAGTGCTTCACAGTCAAACTCTGTAAAGTGGCGCTAATGTGTTTGGGTGTGAATATAATCAATCTGGCCACTTTGCGATCACTCTGATTTGCTTTATTTAGTTATTTATTTATTTGTTTTTCATATTTTAAACCTTTTATTCCCAAGACTGCTCTTTGGAATAGAAAAATGTCATAAAAATATGACATTTCAAGCAAAAGTGTTTTTCTTTTTTGGATCCATTTCACAGGGGAACTAATAAACCAAAGGACGAAAGAGAAGGCGAGAACTGTTTCTTGAAATCACGTTTTCAGCAAATGAGGAGGAGCGAGACAGAAAGAGAGGAATAAGAGGAAGAACGAGAGAGAGGGGCAGCTGCCAGCAGCAGAGCAGGAGAAGTAAACACTGTCCTTGTCTCATCTGGGCAATAGACAAAGGCCTTTTGCTTCTCTGCCTACCGGCCCGAACGCAAGGACGCATGTTTAAAATAAAACAATAGTAGGGGAACGGAATTAAATGAGTTACAGAAGTAGGGGCACGCTGTGCCCTGCCGATCCCGCCCACTTCGACCACTCCTCGGGACATGGCGCTACCCATGGCGAAATCTCACCAGCGGTATCAGAGCACTATGCAGAGACCCATTTTATGAAACCACTGGCTATTAATATTGGAATGGCTGTAAGCTCCTATTGCAACATGTACCCTCCCCTTCACACCCATACAGATACACAGCAGTCGTCCGTCTGACCCCCTACAGATACAAAATAACAATTCTGTATATTTCTCGTGTACTAATAACAACAATGACGTGTTTATTTGTCACACTTTGACATCTTGTGTGTTTTGCGCACTCTCCCATCCCCCCAGGATCTCGAGGGCGCAAGTACAGATGTCCTGGGAGGGGCCTGTGATCAGACCTCTAGGACCACCACAGCCCAGGAAGGGAAAGGGTGGAAAGGGTAGGTCCTGTCGGGACCAATGAGGGGGGCGGAGTGCTGGTGTAATTTAATGCCAGGGATTCTCTGGCTTTAGAGGCAGCTGTGGAAAGATGTGCCTATGCCCTGGGAACGACAAATGTTTATGTGATGAAGAGGAGGTCGGAGCGCCACACTCTGACCCTTCTCAGAGAGGTGTCTTTGTGTCCACTGCCTTGGAGGCACCAAAGCACGCTGTGCCTGCAGTAGGAGAGCCTCATTAAAGAAAATAGTGCTCGCAGTCTAAATAACAGATACCATGTAACAGCCAAAGTAAAGGGGCCAGTCGCCATGAGAGGTGACAAATGAAGAGGAGGCGGTACTAAGGAGGGACTAATCAGCCTATTTACAAATCAGAAACCAGCATTTAGGACGGACAATTACACAAGCCAATGGCAAATATGGGCGGAGAGTGGGCGGAGCTTCTGTTCATATACTCCTCTACAAAAAATCTCCCAGCGCATGCGCACTGGCTCCAGGCTCGACCTAAAAAGGGGTGTGACAAATCACAAATTCTCCATGCATTTTCCATAGACCTTTTGTGGACAGTGCTACCTAAAAAAGTCTGGGCGTAATTACACTAAATTTGGCAGGAAGCTAGACCTTGGTCCAGAAAGCATGCTTTTTGTGATATGGTCTAAATTTGTTTATTAGTTTTAGAGAAATAAAGGTACAAAAATATTTGTACACCTGGACCATTCTGTCCGAGGGACCAGTTTAAAAAGAGTGTTCTGATTGGTCCAGGAACTATTTTTTTTCCTTGGGCCATCTCACTCCCATGGGACTGCACACTCTGATTGGCTGCCAGCTACATGAGAAAAATGTTGCTTGCAGCCACTACAGGAATTGAGGACTTAGTCCCCTGTCCTGAATAAAAAGAAATCATTATATAAGGGGCAGGGTATCCCCGGGGTCCAAGCTTAAAACAAACATCATATTTTGCTAGGAGTCCTTGAGGGAACGTGGCAAACAAACAACAAAATAGCGACTTGGGCCCACATTCTTTAAGGGGAGTGGGCCTGCGGCCCCCCTCCCAAGCCATTTTCAGTCCTGGGGACCCCATTCCCTCGGGCATAATAATTTAGTTTTTTTAGGATAGGGTGCCAGAGCTGATACACGTAGGTCCCTGGCGGCCTGCCATTCACTGTTGACTGTGAATAAAAAACACTTTGATCTTGCACCAGATTTGGTTGTACGATTTTTTTCTTCTGTGAGGAGTAGGAGAGTGGAGAAAAAATATATATCACTCCTTCTACAGTGCCTCTTCACTTTTTTTACTAGAAGATGGACACATCTTCACAGAACTCCTTTGTTACTGAAAAAATCCAGCTATGAACATAAGAACAACAATGCAAATAAAGTTAAGTAAGCAGAGCTACTGAGTAAATAATACAATATACCTTGCTTAATGGTTTACTTTTTTCCACATAGATATAAAAGATGTTGACTTTGCCTTAGTTTAGCATGGAACACAGTTATTATGCTTTCATCAACTCATTTAATTTTAACAGAGCAAAACTGGTGTGAAATAAGTTGCTTGTATTGCAGAATTGCATTGAGAAGCCAGTGTTGTACGTCTATTCTCTATTGCACAAGTAGCAAAAATTATACATACAGCGCAAAGGTGCCATTAATGTGTCGGGTGCAGTGACACCTGGGCTTCATGGTGTGAGGGCCAGCTTCACTTAAGGCATGTGTGTATTTTAATACTTAATTGGAGTTGAGGGGGCATTTTTCTTGCTTGCATCATGGCTCGTGGCACACTTGCTCTTCCATTTATGCAGATGAATTTACCCTGTTTTCTACCAATACAAAGTGTCTAATGACACAATGGGTTTTAGAATGGCTAGGACTTGTAAGTGATAATACCTTAATTACCAGCTCTTGATTTCCAAGTATAATGACATTTTCTCTTGTAAAGCGTTCATACACCTCGGGGTCTGGTACACACTGTATGAAATTTCAAATACATGTGTTTAACTTTTTTTTAAATGCACTATTTACAATGGTTCCTTGGCCAAGAAATAACATTATCATGTTTTCAAATTCGCAATTTGCCTCTAGAGTTTCTACAATAATGAGAATTGCGAAGTGAATTTTAAATCCTATCAAAGCATTATTTTTCCCTATTTTTATATTTTTGGGAAAATCCTGCTAGGGAATAACCCTGTATTGTCTCCCACACCCAAGGACTGGGTTGGTCACTAGTCCACCTCCTTGTAGTTTTTTCTCTTTCAGGCTCATGTTATAAATTTATATATTTTTTTCTATGCCAAAGAAGCGAGAGAGGGAGCCTGGCCGCTCCTGCAGGCGGCGAATACTGAAAGAAACCTGGGGACAGTGAGGAGAACCTTTAGGTACTGGAAGAGATGTGTAAACCGTTCCTTGGACTGTTCCTGCTATCGACGCATCACTGTGCTCCTAATAGCAGCGGCGCTCCTCAGCAGGGGCCTCTTCACTTTTGCTAATTACTTTTAACCAGAGTTAACTCTTGTTGCATGCAATTATGAAACATGATATCTCCTCCTGCGAGCCCTAATTCCTAATTAATTGACTGCGTGTTTGCCAGTGTAACTTCTCTGCAGTCTAGCCAAGGAATGCCTTGCAGCCCTATCAAGGCTGTAAAGCCGTTTAGAAAACATCAAGCTGCTTGACATGTGGTTCCAACAGTGTAATTCTATCAATATGTCAACACCTGTGAAACTACTCCTTCTCGCTCGCATGTGGTAATTTATGCATGACAGACCTACCTCTCACCATTGAAAACTCTGTGGCAGCATTTGTTTGATAGCTTTTCCTTCCACACCATCTAAACTCTATGGCAGCATTTGTTTGATAGCCTCTCCTTCCACACCATCTAAACTCTATGGCAGCATTTGTTTGATAGCCTCTCCTTCCACACCATCTAAACTCTATGGCAGCATTTGTTTGATAGCCTCTCCTTCCACACCATCTAAACTCTATGACAGCATTTATTTGATAGCCTCTCCTTCCACATCATCTAAACTCTATGACAGCATTTATTTGATAGCCTCTCCTTCCACATCATCTAAACTCTGAGGCAGCATTTGTTTGATAGCCTTTCCTTCTACACCATTCAAACTCTATGACAGCATTTGTTTGATAGCCTCTCCTTCCACATCATCTAAACTCTATGGCAGCAATTGGTTGATAGTCTCTCCTTCCACATCATCTAAACTATATGGCAGCATTTGTTTGATAGCATTTCCTTCAACACCATCTAAACTCTATGACAGCATTTATTTGATAGCCTTTCCTTCCACATCAGCTAATCTCTATGACAGCAATTGTTTGACAGCCTTTCCTTCCGCATTAACTTGACTCTATGGCAGGAATGGTTTGATAGACTCTCCTTCCACATTATCTATGTTTGAGGAGAATGTGTGTTTAGCTTCCCATTTCCATTCTCATTCCTGTCCTCAGTATATGAATTTTGTCACCTTCCGAGACAGTATACCGCTGCGGAAAGCTCTTTGATCAAGTTGACTTGATGTTAGGCATAGTAGTCAGTACACAGGTTACATCAGAAGATCTTCATTTTAATACTGCCCAACTGACAGTTATATCACCTTCACAATATCGACGACCACTATTGTCAAGATCAGCTAATGTGGAGTTAGGAGTAAATCTACACTTTCCTATTTATCCTCATCTTGATGACTCTATTACACTAGGAGCTTCTTGCCAAAAACAAGGGGTTATTCCTCCAATGGATCTTGGTAGTCGTATTGAGGAGTGAGTGTTAAGGTGTCATCTGTTGATTACCCAATGAGGACCAATAAATTGGTAACCAGCTTACAAGTTGTAATGAGGTTCAAATACACCACCCTCAAAACCACACTTTAGAGATGCGATTTGTAAACTCTATTTCGATTTAAGAAAATCACAAAAGTCTGCACATTATAAAATCACAGGGTCTACATGCCTCATCAACAGTTCATTACACTTATTCTAATACCCGTAACAGTGGAACAAACCATTTATACAGTATTAAAACTATAAATAGATAAAACTGAATTAAAACTTATGTGTATGACTAGCCAGAAACAGTTAATTAGTCAAGAAGATAAAAGGACGAAAAAAGATTCCTCTAGAGCAATAAAACATATCACAAAATATACACATAGCAGCAGTAGAAGAATTTTACCATCACCTCCCTTCGGACCAGCGTGCGACCCACACTCGTCCCAGGAACTTGGCTAGAGCAATCGCTAATGGAGCCGTCAGCAGCTGTTTTGAAAAGACTGAACGCCTCACGGTGTTCCCTAGTCCCCATCAAGATGAATATGGGTTTAAGCCAGTATCTCCTTGGAGTAGAATAAGCAGGACATGCAAATAAAATGTGGCCCACCCATTCTTCCTTATTTGGGCAAAATGGGCATTTACTACTGCTTACATGTGAACCAGACCACCTAGAGGTAAAGACCTTGGTCGGTAGGGTACCTACTCTAAATTGGTGGAATAATTTGCGGTCACGGGTTGAGGTGATTAGGTCCCAGTACTGTTCATATTGGGGTTCGGATTTAGTATGGAGAAAAATGCTAGACAATGTGGGCCTAATTGGTGATGCATGTTGGCGTGTGTATATCCAATTCCAGTAAGCTGTTTTTAGCTCTTTTTTTGAGGGAAAGACACTACCCTCTGGGGAGGACCACAACCGAGACAGTCCCAACTCGGTGAGGATGAGTTTGAGACCCCTAAACCACCCTATTGTTTTGTTCAAATCCAGGTCCCGGATTTCCCGGGCCGCAAACGCATAGTTGGTTAGTTCGGGGGTAACCCAAAGTCTTCTCCAATATAGGACTAATCTTAGTTCAGCAACATCTCTGAGGGAGTGGCACCCCAGATCCATGTAGAGAGGATTAAGGGGGGTTGATTGTGGCAAACCCGTTACCAATCTTAGGAATTTGTTTTGCAGTACCACCAGTGCATCCAGATTCGCATACGCCCACAACTCAGATCCATACAAAATGGCAGCACTAACTTTGGAATTATATATCTGTAGTACTGGGGCCATGGGTTTGGTGTAAGAACAACTGAATTCCCTGAGCAACACACCAGCAAGTTGGGCGTGTTTAACCAGGAGGCAGTCAATTTGGGGCTTCCAGCTCATCTTTTTGTCGAGGGTAACCCCAAGGTAGGAAAAGGTCTCAGTTTGTTCCAACACACCTTCCCGCATCCTAACTTCGCCAATATACCTCGTTGAGTTTTGGAGGACTATAAACTTGGTCTTGTCAACATTGACAACAAGGTCAAAGTCCTCACAGAACTCCTCAAATCTAATCCGAGCACGTTGTAAAACCTGTCTTGTTTTTGAAATGACAAGGGTGTCATCGGCAAACATTAGGAGTGGGATCTTTTGTCCACCTAAACTCGGAGCATCAGTTGGGCAATCTTCGAAATATTTCAAAACCCCATTGATATATATGGAGAATAGGGTTGGTGCAAGGACGCACCACTGCCTAACCCCCTTCTCAACCGGAAATTTATCGGTGGTATGACCAGCCGAATCCCACCTGACCTGGGCAAAGTTGTCTGTATGCAATTTAATTACAAAGGACAAACTCTCCCAGGGCATGCCCAACTTTTGCAGGGTGTGCCACAGTTTTGTGCGGGGAACCAGATCGAAGGCAGACCTCAAATCCACGAATGCTGCATAAATAGCCCCTTTCCCAAAGTAACAGTGCCCCAGTAAATAAGTATGAACCTTAGCACCTGGTCCACTGTACTGACACATTGTCTAAATCCAGCTTGGAGGTCAGATAAGATATGACAGTCAACCAACCATGCCTGGATTCTCCCAAGTATCACTCGTGCCACAACCTTCTGAATGCAGTCGATAAGGCTGATAGGTCTATAATTTCCAGGAAGTGACCGATCCCCTTTTTTAAAGATGGGGAGAATAACGGCACCAACCCAGGAACTGGGAACAACTCCCCCCTGATCGATAGCATTCATTAGAAGTTTAATATACTTTCCCCAGGAGGCCTGGTCTTGAATAAAAAGATCTGCAGGAATGCTGTCAAGACCCGGCGCCCTACCTTTAGGGGCTTTGGTAAGTGCTGATTCTACTTCCTTAAGAGTAATACTTAGGGGGGGGGGGGTTAATGGCACTACAAAAATGTCCTGTGAGCCAGGATGGGTTGCAAATGGCCTTTAAAGTGAGAAACCCACAAATCCGGCTCCACATGCATGACTATATCATGGTCCCAACTTCCCCATTTCACCAGGTGCCAAAAGCATATCATGTCCCTTCTAAAGAAGGCTTTAGAGATGCAGTATAACTACAGGAGATCCAAACCTCCTGAAGAAGTTCAAATGGAAGATAATACAGACCAACAACTTAACACAATTCTTGCAATACATTAGAATTTAATCACAGTAGGCACAATCTGTAGAAGGAACATTAATAATTGAAGAAGAATCAGATAATTAGAGAGTGTGGTCAGAATGTGTATTAAAAAGTTAAATCAATAAGTAATAAATCAACATTTCATAAACTCAGTCATGAGTCTCAATTGGATTTCAGAACTAGTATAAAACTATGCATCACAATATTATCCTGCCGACATACAAGATTTCCAGTTTAAAGGTAAATCTCCAACACTTGGTTCAGCTATAAGTTCAAGATACTCATTCAAACAAAGAGTCCTTGCGATCTGTAAAGGCAAGAGAAAGTTCTTAGAATTCTAGCAGTAGGCATACGGTTTTGTCAAGAGCAGCGAAACTGGGAATCAGTAAGCCAGCAAGCTTGCCTGCTTGAGTCCATGGGCAGGAAAGGGCAAACTGGGAAATCAGTAACACCGAGGCAGTCCAATCATCTGGGCTCTCAGTTAAATCTCCTGGACCTGAATCAGCCTGGAAGAGCCTCTGTCTTAAAGGGCAAGAGACAAGAGCCAATGGGAAATGTCCGCCAAGAGGAAAGGTAAAATAAAGAATCTCTCTCCTCTCCTTGGAGGATTCAATAATATAGAGCCACAAGCCCGAAGATGACATCAATTGTCACCCCCACAAACATACGATGATGGTGAGGCAGTCATCTGAACACAAGGTGCAAAAGTAGATACAATGGCATTCTTTCACGACCCGTTACTAGAAATCAATTGTGTGTTTGGGATCACAGGTCAATTCACTAAGGAGCATTCATAAGCAAAAGCCTTCTGTGAGACATCCGGAAGGGATCAGATCCCATGGTAGTGGCCAATTAATATGTACTAAATTATATCAAATCTCACAATTAGTCATGAGAAAGTACAAAAATGGTTACATGTAGAGTGCTGAAACTGAGACGTGTATGCTCACCATTGCAGAAATAAAAACCTAAAGAGAATGAGTTTATTTGAAAGGTTTTATATTCAGAAATTGTAAAAGATATGTGTGTATATATATATATATATATATATATATATATATATATATATATATATCTATATATATAATGCATTTTTATTATAATCAAGATGGATGCAAAATAGTACAATAATTACACAACTGGATGCCATTATTGCATAGACGTTTTGAGTGCTAACTTTGACTCATAACTGCAAAATGTCTAAGTCACAACGTATAAAGTATACACATACATTTACTTATTACAATTGTTTTAGAAAGTCTAAATCATTATGGTTATGAAGGTTTTATGTTCAAGATTTCATCTTTCTATCATAAAATATGAGTGTGTAGCATCACTTTTTCAAGGTCAGTGGGCCTTACAATGAGAATGGATAAAGTAAAGTTCTGAAGTTATTACATGTGCAAAGTCATTAAAATAATCGCCGAATCCTAACAGAAGCTCAATAGTGCATCAATTCATATTCATTTCAATTGCTTCATTTTAGTAAACATTTTCTTGGTAGTTATTCATTTCAGTTTGGCTTCTATTTATATGAAATTTACTGTTAACACATGTTAAACATTCCATATATGGTGCTACTCCTTTTCTTTTTTTTCATTGATATTTCTATAATAGGTGTAAGTGCATTTTATATGTGAGATTTCTATCTAATTCAGTTTGTGTCGTGCAAAGATCAATCAGCTTTCAAGCTGGATCAATTCCCCCCTCTGATGGCGAATCAATCCATGACATCAATTACTTTGTCAGATATCACAAATCACATTGTGGTGGTTTTTATTCTCTTTCGTCTGGAGTCCTTCAGAACTTTCATTTCATCCTAGTATTTACCATGCATGTTTACTAGTTCTACATAATTTCTTTTTCTTTTCACACCTCTCCTTTCGTGTTTGTTTTTGAAAAAAATTAAAGTCACTAGTATCATTAGTATGCACAAAGATATGGCCACTAATGTACTTCCTAAATCTCCCATACATTTGTTGACAGCAGATAATCCTTTCCCTATAGTTTCACAGGCACCATCAGATTTTAACCTGTTAAAGTCTCTGTGAAGTTCATTAATATTTTTTATATATGCTTTCAAGTCTTTACTCGCAACAGGTATAAAGGTACAACATTGTTGAACCTTCAACATCCGGCAGACTGTGCCTTCTTTTGCGAGCAGGATGTCTAACGCAAGTCTATTCTGCTTCAGCACTGAATGTATAGCCATCATCTCAGTATTAACAACCTGAAATCCTCCAGTTTTGTTTGTAGCTTATCTATCAGCTAAAGTGGAACATTTTCAAATTTTATGAGAATTTAACCCCGTCGGTGCTCATGATGGAATGGTTCCGTCATGAGCACCAGTGCTCCTGTGCTCATGACGGAGCCATTCTGTCATGTGCACAAGAACACAAAATGACCTCTGCTGCAGACAGCAGAGGGATTTCCTTTTTTATTTAAATTTTTGCCTCAGGAGGTGGGAAAGAGCTTCCCCAACCTCTCAAGGCTTTTATTTCTCAATTTAACGAAAATCGTACGCATGGTACGCTGATGTCATTACATTGAAAATGAAACTGAAACTTAGGTTCAGTTCATTGTTTCTGTGCTCTTGGCACTATCTCATCCCCCTGAGCACCAAATTACATGGAAGGTAGATTGTTGGAAAGGGGAGAATCTACCCTTTCCAATGGAACCCTTCCATAGTGGATCCCTGCTTGGGGACTGACCCAGGAGGATGATCCCCAAGCAGGGATCCACCCACTAGGCACCGGGGAGAGCCCCCTTGGGCAAAGGCCTTTGCTCTCCCCCTGAAAAAAATACATAATTAGACTTTCTGCCCCCTGGGGGACAGTAGCCCCCAATATCCCCCCCCAAGGAGGGCAGAAAGCACCCTAGACACCAGGAATTCTTTTTTTTTTTTAGGGCAGGGGTTGGGGCTGCCCAGAATGGGTATGCCAGTGCTCCCATCCTCCCCCCCCCCAAAAGGCAAAAGTGTCCGATCTGCCCCCTGGGGGGTCAGACAGCCCATTAGTCACCAGGGATTATTTTAGCTTTTTTATACGTAGGGGAGAGGGCTACCCAGAATGGGCATGCCATTGCCTCCACCCCAAAAACTATTGCCACCATCTTTCTGCCCCCAGGAGACAGATGGGAGCAATAGCACCCTTATCATCCCCCCCGGGGGGTAGAAAGCCCACTAGGCACCTGGGATTTTTTTTCCAAAGTTCACGGGTGGGGGCTGCTCAGAATGGGCATGCTAATGCCCCCACCTCCCAATAAATGCCTGTATTTCTAGGCCCTAGCGCAGCGGGCACCTAGAGAAACCTAGCAAACCTGTAAAAAAAAATTAAACTAGACACCAAGGGGAATCCAGGATGGGATAACTTGTGTGCCTCTCACGAGGTTTGGTTGTCCAGAATCCCTCGCAAACCTCAAACTTAGTAAAAAAAAAACACATTTCCCTCACATTTCTGTGATGGAAAGTTCTGGAATGTAAGAGGAGCAACAAACTTCCAACAACCAAGCATTCCGCCAAGTCTCCCGATAAAAATGGTACCTCACTTGTGTGAGTAGGCCTAGTGCCAGTGACAGGAAACAGCCCAAAACTCAACATATACACATCACATTTTTCCAGTGAAAACTGACCCTTTTTTGGCAATGTGACTAGCTCTGGATTTTAGACCCTAGCTCAGGTGGCACCTAAGTAAACCTATACATTTTTTAAAGATAGACACCCAGGGGAATCTAGGATGTGGTGACTTGTGTGGCTCTCACCAGGTTATGTTACCCGGATCCCTTGCAAACCTCAAACATTGTCAACAAAACTCATTTTCCTTACATTTCCGTGAGAGAAAGTTGTGGAATCTAAGGGAAGCAACTAATTTACAGCAACCCAGCATTTCCTCAAGTCTCCCAATAAAAATGGTATCTCATTTGTGTGGGTAGGCTTAATGCCCGTGACAGGGAACTGCCCAAAATGTACTGTGAGTACTCCAAAATTATCAAATACAAAAAAAACCTTGTTTTGCGAGGGTGTCACCGAGGAAAATGTGGGTTTTGTTTGTCACTAAATTTGAGGTTTGCAGGGGATTCTGGGTAGGAAAATATTGGGGGATCCATGCAAGCCATAACTCCCTGAACTACCCCAGGTGTCTAGTTTTCGGAAATGTATGGATTTGGTAGGTTTCCCTAGATGGCCGCTGAGTCCGGGATGATACGCAGGTGCCCCCACTGCAAAACGTTATAGTTTTGTGATAGATAATTTTGATGTCTCCACAATAGGTTATGGGCCCTTCCATGCCACGGGTACTTAGCCCACCCACACAAGTGAGGTACCATTTCTATCGGGAGACCTTGGGTAACGCTGGGTGGTAGTAAATTTGTGTCAGACAGGCGATCCTACAACTTTCCAACACAAAAATGTGAGAAAAATGCGATTTTTTCAGCTTAATTGTTTCTCACGTTTCTGTGTGGGAAAGTCGTGGGATCACCGGGTTGACACAAATTTCCTTCCACCCAGTGTTCCCATAGGTGTCCCAATAAAAATGGTACCTCACTTGTGTGGGTGGGCTAAGTACCCGTGGCATGAAAGGGCCCAAAACCTATTGTGGAGGTGACTCACTCACAAAACAAGGTCTTTTTGTAATCGATAATTTGGAAGTCTCCACAGCATGTTTTGGGCCAATCCCTGTTGCTGGAAGTAGGCCCACCCACACAAGTGAGGTAGCATTTTTATTGGGAAACTATGGGGAACACAGAATAGTAATACAAATGTTATTACCAATCGACTTTCTTTATTTTACCAAATTAATTGTTATATACCCAGTACACAATGAAAAGCCATTGCAAGACACGGCTCAGTTATTGGCTCTGAGTTCCTTGGGTTCTTGGTGAACCTATAAGCACTATCAATCCCCGCAACCAGAAGGGCCCAGCAGATGTAACAGTATATTGATTTAAAAAATATGTCATACTTAGAATAAGTTACAGGTGATAATGTTGGCACAAATGGCTGTTTTTTTCAACTCAATTTAAATATTTTTTATTTTCAACTGTTAGTTTCTGTAAAATTAACCTTGAAGGATCTGCACAAATGACCCCTTGCTGAATTCAATACTTTTCAGAAATGTATAGCTCTCCGGTATCCATTATTGCTTTCACACCTATTTCTACTATTAACTGGAAGGATGTTGGAAACAAGAAAAATAGTAAAAATAGGCTATGTCCCAGTAAAATGCCTAAACTGTGTAGAAAATATTGGCTTTCTGACAAAAGACTACCTGTCCGTGAAAGCAGAGAAGATGGTAATTTCAGCACCACAAACACTTTGTTGATACCATTTGCCAGGAAAAAAACAGATGCTTTCTTCTGCAGCACTTTTTTCCCACTTTTTCTAAAGAAATTCTGGTTCCCCTCCAGGGGAATCCACAAAGCCTGGTTGCCTTTAGAATCCTCAAGATGTTGGAAGGAAAGGAAGAAAATTTGGCATGAATACCTTATGCTTACAAAATATTACAGGGGCCTAAGCGCGAACTACCCCAAATAGCCAAAAAGAGCCTTAGCACAGGGGGGGTGGGGGGGGGGGGGGATGCCTAGCAGCAAAGTGGGTAATACTGCTACTACGGAAGGTATTAAAGCTCCAAAAATATCTTCCACTATTTCACTAGCACTTGCACCTCGTTTCATTCACTAGTACCTACAAAATGTATTTTAGTAGAAGACCTTTTCTTAAATATACATAGTTTCTCTTTGTGTTGCAGTCTAATGCTAAAACAACTGCATTTCCCACTGTTCGATGCTCTTCTTCTTGGGGCAGTCAAGAGGACTATTTTGCATGATTTGTATTTTTAATAGTTGAATTTTTATGTCTATTTTCTACTGAGTCTATAAATATCTTTTTTACACTTTGTAAAGCACAGGTTAGGTCATTTCTATGTACATAAGCCATATCTAATGACAGAATGGGTCTAAAGATGTAACCCACTGTCTCAGTCAAAGTAGCCGCAAGATGGGGATTTAAGCATTTTATCATAGGTATTTCTGAAAAGATCAAGTCATAGTTCAAGTAATAGTATAAGAAATTATCCGTAATAAACGGCAAGAAACTCCAGACATTAATGTAAGGTGGTGATAAGTTACCCTTTCAGCAAAAGAAGTAGGTAATTGCATACAAATGTAACCACTTCTACATTCATAGTATCTACATACGCGTACAAAAGTATATGTGTTTAGTGAATAGTCTTTTAAAGTGTCTATGGCAAGCTTTTCTCATCAAAGGTAGTAGCAACGGTACTAGTGGACGAAGCCTTGAAGGAATGATTACAATTAGAATTTTCTTGAGGCACATAATGAGGCAAGTTAAAACAAATAAGTAAACTAATACCATTGTAATCATAGCAAAATTCCTGCATATATGTGTTTGCATTTAATAGAAGTTGTATTGGTATTGTTAGATTTGGGGGTCTCTAGTTGGCACAGGTAGGTACTTGTGACAAATAGGGACCCTCTCCTCTAGTCAGCGGTCCGCCTCCTCAGTAAGCTTCCTGGGGTTAGTCAGCTTGCTATCTATCAGATGCTGGCTCAGCTCTGGAAAACAATTATCAGACAAGTGCTCCCATGCAATCAAATCAAAGAGACCGTAAAAATCATTAGCCTTGCTGCCTTTACCCAACCATCCAATGCTCTGCAAAAGAAAGTGACATATTCAACCCAAGTACTGTTTTCTAACTTTTTGCATTTCCTTAACCACTGCCTATAGAGCTCAGGTGTCAAACCATATCTAGACATCAATGCATCTTTCATGTGGCTGTATGAATTGTGGACTTCAGAAGGCAAGACTAACAATGTATCCCGCCCCTCACTAAGGAACCTTCCACACAACCCAGCTCCCCAATCTCTCTCAGGGACCCGGTAGGAAGACATGGCTATTTCATAGGCTCTGAACCACTGACCAATATCATCATTTTTGTAAAACTGTTTCACCACATCCTTGGGAATATACACTCTACTTTCTGTATATACTGACGGTATACTGCTTCCAGAGGGAGTAACTTCTAAACTTTTGGTTTTAAACTCCAACTCCCTCAAAACTTTTTCATTCTCAAACAGCATTTTCTTTTCCTCAAGATCTAACTTTCTATTTTCTAATTCTAGCTGCCTATCCACCTTGAACCTGGTCATCTCTCCATTTCATGTCTTCTTGATCTCTCTCTGTCCTCCAGCTCCTCTGGAGACAGACTTTTGTTAGAAGCATTGCTACCTGCAGGGGAAGGTATTTTCTTCCTTCCCAAGCCCAATGGTTCTTCCTGATGTACTTCTGCATTATCATCCTCCTGAAACTCAGAAGTTTTTCTTGCTTCTACCCAGGCCCTCAGCGCCTTGTAGAATTCTTCTTTCTTGGTGCACCCAACAGTGGAAACCTTGAATTTCTTGCAAAAGTACTTCAGCTGCTTTACTGTGTAGCATTCTAGCCTCTCTTCTTCCCATTCGCAATTAAGGGAGACTACAGATTCTGTTCTCTCCACTGAATTAGGCATCTTTCAAAAATAGAACAAAAATCCAAAAAGGATTCTACCAAAAAGTAAGTGGTATCGTTATGGTCTGCACTCACTAAGTAGTGTTCACCAGTCACTGTACATGAGTCACAAACGCAAATCCAGAATCCTCACCGCTGACTGCCAATGTTAGATTTGGGGGTCTCTAGTTGACACAGGTAGGTAAATGTGACAAATAGGGACCCTCTCCTCTAGTTAGGACAAGGGGATTACACTCCTAAAATAACCCCTGCTCCCCCTCTAGGTTGCGTGGCACGAGCAGTCAAGGCTTATTTCAGAGGCGTTGTAAGTTAAGGAATTGTGACCACATACAGTAACCCAGTGACAACACTACAAATGGACACCACACAGTTTATATAAAAAATAACTAGACTTTATATAGAGTTACCACAAGACTGTAAACGACAAAAATACACACTATGATTACTTTAAGATGGTAGATTTAAGCTTAGTTCAGTTCAGTTCTTAGATGCGACACTCCGCCTCAATGTACCTTAGGTTGCGTTGCGCTTCCACGACAAGCAATGTCGCAGTGATGGGAAATGCGGCAAAGTTCAAATACAAAGAAATAAAGACGTGAAGATCTTCCAGATGCGGCACGCTTCTCGGGGATGTGAGAAGTCCTCGGTTCGATGCGTGGACTGCAGCGGCAACACCCTTACAATGCGACGACAACAACTCCAGTGGTGACGCTCTTCTCCCACAATGCGTGAAGCTTCCGCTCAATACGACAACTACAGCGGCGACATCCAAGATGCGACGGCAGCCGCTCCAAAGGCAGCGCGCTTCTCGGGGACGCGAAGTGCTCTTGATCGATGCGGTGCAGTGCGACAGTTCCAGCGGCGGCACCCTCCTTCGGAGTTGCGACGGCAGGCACAGCAATGGCGGCACGCTCCGACTTCGTTGCGAGATCCTTCTCCTGATGCGGTGCAGTGCCACAACTACAGCGGCAACCGAAGAAGGTTTGGGTCCAGTCTCTGACTAGCTTGGACCACTGCAATATTCTAAACAAAAAGGGGGCTAGTCAGGTATGATTTGTTTATATTTTTCTGTGAACACACCCAGCCTGCAAGTGCTGTATGGTCAGTATTTTCTTTTATATTTATTTTTTATAGTTTCAAAAGATATATTTTACATTTTTCTTTTGTATATCGTGAGAAACAGACAATCATCAAACAATAAAGAATGCATTCAAAAGACAATGTGCACAATATATACAGGTGATCAATATATACATCATCAATACAAAACGATTTCAAGGAAACCAGAACTAGAATGGTATTAAACAAATTAAATAAATATGATGCCTAAGTGAAATTATTTTAATAAAGGTAGGCACCAGTCCTTCTGATTTTGTAACTGAAGACCAGCGGGCAACACATTTCATAGAAACTGCCGGCTAGTCTTACTGAGCCAGTGATTAGACATTGATGTAGTTGCACAACTAGGGACTAGAGGTGTGGCTTTGTTTGGGTCTCTAGTGGCACTCTTCCTCTTTCTCACTGGCTCGTGGTCAACGTGTTTCGAACCACAAGGTGATTGGGGGTTCTCCTCAGGACGTGGACTGGATATAGTCGTGACTGAATGTAGTCTTCACGGTTGAGATGTGTATGGGGGGGGCGCCAGCTTCACATGGTACTCCTGTTCTGCACTTGGTCATTAAGTGGCATCCGTGGTGTAAATCTGGACATGAAAGACGCCGGAGGTAACGCTGGGAGGAGAACGCTCGCATTACGACGCCTTTTGAAATTTCCGCTGGACCGCACGGCCAGACTTTCTTCCTTCGCCAGCGCGAACCATTCAGACAGATACTTCACGTGGCACATGAATCCACTCCCTCTGTCCAGATTTACACCACGGATGCCACTTAATGACCAAGTGCAGAACAGGAGTACCATGTGAAGCTGGCGCCCCCCCATACACATCTCAACCGTGAAGACTACATTCAGTCACGACTATATCCAGTCCACGTCCTGAGGAGAACCCCCAATCACCTTGTGGTTCGAAACGCGTTGACCACGAGCCAGTGAGAAAGAGGAAGAGTGCCACTAGAGACCCAAACAAAGCCACACCTCTAGTCCCTAGTTGTGCAACTACATCAATGTCTAATCACTGGCTCAGTAAGACTAGCCGGCAGTTTCTATGAAATGTGTTGCCCGCTGGTCTTCAGTTACAAAATCAGAAGGACTGGTGCCTACCTTTATTAAAATAATTTCACTTAGGCATCATATTTATTTAATTTGTTTAATACAATTCTAGTTCTGGTTTCCTTGAAATCGTTTTGTATTGATGATGTATATATTGATCACCTGTATATATTGTGCACATTGTCTTTTGAATGCATTCTTTATTGTTTGATGATTGTCTGTTTCTCACGATATACAAAAGAAAAATGTAAAATATATCTTTTGAAACTATAAAAAATAAATATAAAAGAAAATACTGACCATACAGCACTTGCAGGCTGGGTGTGTTCACAGAAAAATATAAACAAATCATACCTGACTAGCCCCCTTTTTGTTTAGAACAACTACAGCGGCGACACCCTCCTTCTTCGGAGTTGCGACGGCAGCAGCAGGGACGGCGACACGCTTCCTCTTCGTTGCGGCACGCTTCTCTCCGATGAGATGCAGTGCGACAGTTCCAGTGGCGACACCCTCCTTCGGAGTTGCGACGGCAGGCACAGCGACGGCGACACCCTTCTTCTTGTTGAGTCGCGCTTCCAGCTTCTTGTGACACGCAGTTCCTCAGAAGGCCCAAAACAGCAGCAGGCACATCCACAAGAACTATGGGGAGCTGGGGGTCTGTGTCCTTGAGACTTCAGCAGGAGGCAAGCTCTTTTCCAAGCCCTTGGAGATCCTTCACAAGTTGAAAGCAAAATACACAAAGTTCCTTTCTCCTTCCTTTGGCAGTAAGGCAACCACTGCAGGCCAATCCCCCAAGCAGCACTTCAGCTTGGGAATAGTCTCTCCTCAGTTTCTTCAGGTTCCTCTCCTCAGTAAAGGTTTCTTCTTGTAGTCCAAAGTGATCTAATTTCATGGGATCAGGGTCCCAATATTTATACCCCAAAATCCTTTGTTCTCTGAGGGGAGAGGGGCCGTTGCCCCGTCCAAACCAGTTCTGAAGCACTCTGTTTACCAGACTTCTCCTTTCCTTTCACAGTGCAGGGCTTGCACATCAGACGCCCCACAGGGGGTGGAGCCAGCATTGTGGAAGGCAAGTACAGTCCTGGACCACTTTGTTTACAGGACTCCTTCTCTTCTTTCAGTGTGCAGGGCAGAGACATCAGGCGCTCCCCAGGGGGTGGAGCCAGCATTGTGGAAGGCAGGCACAGCCCTATTCAAGGATCAGGTGCAACATATTCCTCCCATCTACATGCAGATCTCTCTATTCACCACTGGGTGACTCAGCCTGTCTCCTGGAATTCCCCAGCCCTGTCACTCTCAAAACCAGACATAGGAATACACAGACTAGCAGAGGCAGGTTTGAATGGTTAGACAAGCAAATACCTACTTTCTAAAAGTGGTATTTGCAAACACAGAATATTAAAATAAAGTTCACTAAAAGATGTATTTTATTATTCTGAGTTCAGGCATATTAAACTCTAATTTCTACCATGGTCTCTGAGACAGTTAGGATTGTAAAATGTAATAATTCTAACAGCCCATTCTCGCCTATGGAGAACAGGTAGCCTTGCAATAGTGAAAAACGAAAATGGCTGTAATTCACTATTAAGACATGCCACACACATCAGGGTTTGTCCTACCTTATACTTACAATGCACCCTACCCATGGGCCTACTATAGGGGTGACTGATATGAAGAAAAGGGAAGGTTTAGGGACTGGGAAGTGGGTGCACTTGCCCAGTCAGCACGACAGTACCAGACTGCATGCAGGCTCTGCAATGGCAGACCTTGGACAAATTTTACAAGGCTGCTTCTGTGAGTGGCACAACCAGTGCTGCAGGCCCACCAGCAGCATTTGGATTTACGTGCCCTGGGCACACTCAGTGCACTAGACTAGGGTCTGACAAGTAAACCAAATAGTCAAACATGGAACCACTGATTAGTACATCAATTTACAATAGGGAGCACTTGCACTGTGGCACTAAATAGCAGTGGCACAGTGCCCAAAGCATCTATCATCAGCAAAAATACATGAGGCAACAACAGAAATGGAAGGGAGACCCACTCCAATGGTGCCAGGTCTAACAGGTATACTCCATGATTTCTCAAAAGTCACATCATTTAGCTTTCGAAGATTAGCCAGCAGCAATTGGTTTGTAACAAATCAGCAAGTTCAGCACAAATAGTAAAGCACAGTTGAAGTGATCTTCCTTAAGTAAAAAAGTGCAAGTCAGCTTAGTTGATAAGTATATATTCAGGATAAACTGAGACAGTCTATTCAAAGGCACAGCAAGCTCGACCCTCAACTTTATTTCAAAGTTCAGTTCAAGGACGTTCATGTGGACTCAAATTAATATAGACAAAGGTATGAAACGCTCTCTACCAGTCACTGGTTGCCAAGCAAGTCCATTCAGGAGAAGCATATATTTGACTGGGTACTCTCGATCTTTTTTATCTCCTCACATTTAGACTTTTATCATCACTGTCGCTCTGTTTAGATTGACTTGAGCATTCAGGAAAAGTTGGTGGGACTCGACCTTGCAGTCAGACAGCATCTTAGTATGGCTAGGCCATTGGTCTCTGGGTACAACTGACTTTCTGACTACACTAGGCTCTTTGCTGGGGTCTACATTTCTTGTAGTAAGCTCTACTGGCTGGGATCTCTCTGTACCGACACTAGTTGACTCTCTCCGATGACCCTAAGTCCAAACGGGTGCTTTACCAAAACTTGCCGGTCCCCAACAGCTTGATTAACCTGCTCCCTCTGTCTTACTGTAACCACCAGCAAATCCGTAACAGGTGCTAATATATCATCAAGGAGACATGGGACTCTGCGAGTATGTGCGGTGTGTACCCAGTTCGGGAGACCTCCATATTACATGGACGTAGTGGTGACCAGAGTCACCAGGCAGGACCCATGCCAACGGGGTTCCAAACACGACTTTTGTATGTATTTCTTCACCATAACCCAGTCACCAAAACAGGGGTCATCAACGCTGCTCCTGTTGAGGTTCAGCTGGGGCCTCTCTGACCTGGTGAGACACAGAACATATCACATCAGCAAAAGTCCAAAGTCATGTAATATCTGATGTTCACAAGAACATTTGCTGGCACAGCTGGCTGTCTCATTGCTCTCCCCGTGATGATTTCATAGGGATACCATTCTGTTCTCCTATCTGGAGTACTTAGCAGACTCATCAACACAAAAGGCAACACATCAGGCCACTTCAAAGATGTGGAAGCGCACACCTTTTCCAATCTGGATTCCAACGTGCCATTTATCTGCTCCACGAGTCCAGAAGCCTCTGGACAGTAACTGCAATGGAGCTTCTGCTTAACCTCTAGTGCTGCATATAACATCTTCAGGACTTCATTGTTAAAATGAGTTCCTCTGTCTGACTCAAGAGAAGTTGGTAAGCCAAACCTAGGAATCAACTCTCTGAACAACAGTTTGGCCACTGTAAGACTTTCATTCCTTCTTATGGGGTAAGCTTCAACCCTTCTTGAAAAGATGCACACAATTACTAAGACATATCTCAGACTATTTCAAATGAGCATCTCAATGAAGTTCATCTGCATTCGTTGAAAGAACCTCCTGATCCCCCTATGTGACTCATTGTGACGTGTTTTTGTTACAACTAAAACAAGCATCAGGGGTAAAAGGGACATGAACGCTGAAACAAAGCAAAGCATCTCTGTGGTAGTAGATTTACCAGTAGAGATTACTGGAGAACAGAAGTTATTGTCATTATTTCATAAGCTCACAAGATGGTGGAGTTTATGAGAGAATTCACAGGGCATCACAGAAGCAGAATTCTGGATGGAGACGGTTGGAACTACATGTCCCATGAATCATTGTAGAGGTCAGTTGCTCTATAACCTTTTGCAATTAATGACTCACAATAACCCGGAAGAGCTAAAAAAAGAGCATCCAGATGAGGAAAGAGGCAGATTATTCTGTCTCTGGATCTTATTTGGTACTCCTGCTGGTTTTTCCTGCAAATCCATGTGCTGGTGTGGTGGTAAGGGTGCTTGCACTGATTTCTGTTCATGCATTCTAAAAGTCTAAGTCTAAAAGTCTAAGTCTGTGCCTTCTCCGTGACATTAGAGTAAAGATTTATCTACAGAGTGCTTTAAAATACATTGCTGATTTTCTAAAAAGCTGTATTTAATTATATTTTTTTCAACAGTGTTTTCTTTTACATTTCCAAGTTCCTCAGTTTGAAATCAGATAATGCTATAATTGGTGTGAAGGTCACCATAAGAAGTTGTAAATCTTGGAGGAGTTAAGTATTTGCTGGTTTGCTTAAACTGTGAGGAGACTAAAGTTACGGCTTCATTAAAAATGGGATGAACACTTTGCTTTTGCTTTCAACAAACTTTGTCTTTAAATAATATTGCTTTATCTATTTTTTCGGGTCAAGAGGTCCTATTGGAACAAAAATAGAGAAATAGCTATTTCTTATGTTTATTCATGTATGATGAAATGTACGTGGATTGTTTACCAGAAGTAATTAATTTTTTTGGGAAGAAGAGCAGTGCTTGGAAAAAGTGTTCTCTCCTGAAGATTTTCACATTTGGTTTATTTTGTTTTGTTGTTTTACTAAAATTAACAAAGGGCCAAGTGGAGTCCAGGGATTTTGGTTCTTCCCCTGTGAAGCACAGTTTCTATTTGTTTTTTGTGTTTTTATGTTTCCTCTTATAGAGATACTATGCATTTGAGAGTCAATAGTATAAATAAATGACCTCTACTTCTTATTGTTTAGCTTTGTCATTAGACAAGCATAAGGACACACATTCTTCTTTTGAAACAACCTCTTCCTCATCTTGGAATTACAAGAGCAGAAATATTCTTTTGTTTTGTTACAGGCAAGCTTAAGGTATAGGGAACATATTTATTTTCTTAAACAATGTGTGGCGTGATTAATGTATAGTGTGCTTACTCCAGGACTCCTTCCCAGCTGTTCCCTTCCCTCACTTGATCACCTCAAACTTCTGTGCTATAATAGCAGACGGAATTGAGGCTATCGAGAGGTGGACCCCATTGTGCATCCAACCGATCCTGAGGGCATTGATAGTCATTGTTACAGTTTTACTTCAGGCATCTTGTTGTTTATATACTACACATCTGTGACACAAAGTTTCAGCTACTAATAGGAATCTGGGATTGAACCAGGTCTGCCTAAAGAAGGGTAGCATTGTGTCTCACCCTACATGTTCCATAATAATGTCTAGCCATAGGTGGTAATACAGGTCTTCCATCAGTGTAAATCCACACATTGTCCTCCCTTTTGAAACAGCCAGCTCTAATCCAACTTTGCTGTTCAGCTTCTGGCACTTCTTCCTGTAATCTTTTAACTTCTTCCTATGTATCAACAGCAGTTAACGATAGGTTGCAATTTGTGACATCTGAGGCTTCATTAATTGGGTCTCCATTGAATGTATAAGCATTCAAAGGAAAATACATAGCTATTTCAACAACATTGCAAATGACAGCTGTCACATAATTTGTGCCTTGCCTGTGGGTAACGCACTTCACCACTGAAATTTGAGAGGGCATTTGTAGAAACTAAATTAGGTTCTTTAATCTTTCTCCGTTGCGGACTGGCGAACCGGAGGAAGTCATAAACTCACGACATGACCACAAGCTTGTGTCAAAGCAACCAGCTCAACAACTTGCGCTGAAAACACTCCTTGGAAGCAAGCAGCGGGAAACAGCCATTACTACGCGGTTTGTACCGCGCGTAGCCATTACATCGCATGCATTACAACGCATGCGATGTAACAACGCGTAGCGTTTACTAAGCATACCATTACATCGCATGCGCTTTTATAACGCATGTGATGTAATGGCTATCAACATCGTTGTGTAGAAACTGAGGCTGTTTCCTCACAACAACGTGTACCGCCCCTCAGACGACGCTGGAAGCATGAACCGGGAGCAGAGACTGCGACGCTGGAGAGGTACCACGAGGAAAGAGAGGTAAAGGGGATTGCGCTTGGGGTGGGGGTTAGTTTTGTAGGGTTTAGGGTAGTGTTGTAATGTTTGTGTTGTGTGGGGTTGTGTTTTACGTTTTAGGGTAGTTTTAGGGTGTTAGTGTAGTGTTTTAGGGTATTGTCAGTGTTTTAGGGTTTAGTGTAGTGTTGCAGTGTTTGTGTAGGGTAGTGTTTTAGGGTAGTGTTGTAGTGTTTGTGTAGTGTTTTAGGGTTTAGGGTAGTGTTGTAGTGTTTGTGTAGTGTAGTGTTTCAGGGTTTAGGGTAGTGTAGTGTTTGTGTAGTGTTTTAGGGTAGTGTTGTAGTGTTTGTGTAGTGTTTTAGGGTAGTGTTTGTGTAGTGTAGTGTTTTAGAGTAATGTCGGGGGATGTGCTGGGTAGTGTAGTGTTATTGTATGGAGAGAACTGGGGGACGGGGGAGGGTTGTGCAGGGGTAGGGTAGAGTCACTTACCTTACAAACTTTTACCACGAGTATAGCTTTACCACGCATGCCTTTGCATTGTAATGGCATGCGTGGTAAAGGCATAGTCGTGGTAAAAGTTTGCAATGTAATGGCATGTCGTTGTCATTGACATCTCTGCAGCTTTGATACCTAATTTTTCCTCTTTAGTTTTCGTCGAGTAAGCGCTCAGATGCCCCTGGGTGAGTCATACGCGCTAAAAGAGACCCTTAACATAACATTAACATAACATACCCGCGTTGTAATGGTATTGGTATGTGATGCAATGACATATATCCCCAAGAAGCTTCGACAACATCTGCAACCATACAAACAGCATAGGCCGCTTTCAGATGTCCTTCAGGATCATGTAAAGAAGAGCCATCAACAAATAGCACATGATCTGATTCAGGCACCGATACTTCTTGAATTTCAGATTTGGGTTTGGTACACAAATGAATCACGTCAAGACATTCATGCTCAACTTCATTATTTGAAGTCTCATTTCCAGGAAGGGGCAGTAAGGTTCAAGGATTCAGAATCATACACCTCCTAAAGATGACATTCTCTGAACCCAACAGAATTTCCTCATAAATATTAAGCCGACTATTGGGTAAGTACTCTGTCATAGTACAGGGTAACAGTATCTCAACAGAATGGGGCACACACACTTCTAATGGATGTCCCATGACAATGCTTTCACACTTTTAAAGAGTCACACATGTGCACTTTCAAACATCCAAGCAATGCAGTGGCAGCATGGTCAAGTGTAGCTAAAAAGTAAGCCACAGATCTCTGGGCACTGCCATGCATTTGAGTCAATACTGAGAGAGTGCAGCCTTCTCGTTCACTGAAAAATAGCATAAAGCATTTGTTATAATCAGGCATTCCCAGAGCCGGGGCACGACAGGGGCATTCCTTCAGCTCAGTGAAGGCACTCACACAACTGTCACCCAGGTTACTGGATCAGACATGTCTTTGTGTGTCAACCTCTAGAGAGGTTTACCTGTCAAGGAAAAGTTCAGCTGTCTGCAATATCCATCATTCCCAAAAAACATGCATACTCCTTTCTGCGTAGTGGTGCGGGCTCATGATCAGAATTACAGATTCTTTCTTGGGACACTTTCCTTGCTCCTTTCTCAATGAGATGTCCGAGAGGATTCCTCTTTGACAGAATTGAAATTTTGTGGGGGATACTTTGTCAGTACTCCGCTAAGTATTTTAGTAGAGCAATGGCATAATTTTTACATGCTTCCTAAGTATTTAACCCCACCAGTAGGTCGTCAATATATTGCACCTGAACTGAATGGTGAGGCATCACCAAGGACTCCAGATTCTTTTTGAGAATCTGATTAAATATTGATGGACTTTCCGTATACCTTTGGGGGACTCTGCACCATGCCAAGGCACGACTGCTGAAATGAAAAGCTAAAAGGTACTGACTCTCTTCATGCAAGGGTATAGAAAATAATGCTTGGCATACATCAATAATCGAAAGCCACTCAGCCTCACTTGGCATTTGAAACAGTATTACAGCTGGATTTGGTACCACAGGACAACAAGGGATCACAATAGAATTCACCTTTCTCAGTTCTTGCATTATGCAATACTTGCCATTTGACTTCAAGGCCATGATGAGTGAGTTACACTGACTTTCCATTATATCATTTAATATTCCCTGCTCAATCATTGGGTCGATTACAGAAGTATTTCTGGCGACAGTATCTGGAGTCAAATTGTATTGTGGAATTCTTGGGAACTCTGCATTCGTCTTCACAGCGATTGGGACTGGTTCTACCCCTTTAATAAGTCTGATATCTTTTCCTGAAAAATCCCGGGCGTTTGACAACACAGTTTCTCTCATTTCATGCAGTAAGTCATGTACAGTAAAAAGGGGAAACCTCTCAACACCTGATCTTTGTAGTGCAAGTTGAAAGACAACATGTTCATCGTTTGTGTAACATTCAATACCATCTGGGATACTGTAAATTGAACAGTTTAGTTTACAAAGTAAGGCTCATCTAAGTAAATTCACTGAACTGGATTCACATACCACAAATCTATGTTGATTCTCAAACGACCTTATTTTGACCGATGCTGGTTCTGAGACTGGTGTAAAAACTAATTTATTTGCTACTCCTAACTTAGATTCTTTCTACAGAGAATAGCAGGTTGGGAACCTCTGTTGTTCTCATAGTAGAGCCGGTAGCACCAGTGTCGATGAGGAATGAGACATGATTCCGATTTACCTCTCCGTACACATAGGGACCACTCTGGTCTACCTTTACGGCTACACCAAGCATGAAGTCCTTCTCCCCTCTCAGGCCCTGTCATACTGACTTGTCTGGACCGAAATCATCAGTTTGAGTCACTGAATATTGCTGGGTCATCCCATGATTTCCAAAGGAATTTGGATTACGGGACTGATTTGTATTGTATCTTTGAACAGGTCCAATCTGTAGTGGCTTGAGGTACTTTAGAACTTTGAACTCTTGGCATCTGTTGAGTCTGAAACATGTTATTTCCCTGAGACTGTGCATACCCTCCATCCTGAGCCTGTACTCCATTATTATTATTCACATTAAGTTGACACCCTTATTTTAAATGCGCTAACTTGCCACACACAAGGATTTTTTTTGTTCAAAAGAGACACATCAACACGTGTTCTCAAATTGACTGAAGCACCACGACCTCTGCCCTGCAGCTGCAAATTTGTTAGCTGAAATCCATTAACATCCTACATCATTGGAGTCTGATTATATCCTCCCTGTGACTTAGCCAAATTATCAAAACCATTCTGTCCTTTTTGCACAGCCTTCCTCTGTGCAATCATTAACTCTTTCTTTAGTTTCTTATGTTTCACTTCACTCTCATCTCCAGTACTTTGCTTTTGGCAGAATTTCATCAAGTGGTTTATTCTGCCAGCAAATCAAATGCTGCTAAATCATTGAAAAAAATCTCAAGCCTCAAACCTATAAACAAAATGTCCCATTTATTTTTCAGCTACATTTTCCATTCCACTGTACTGCTAAAAAGCATGTATCAAGCGTTCATACTAGACATGCACTGATTCTTTAGGTTCTTGGGTTGGTCTGTCGATCCTTAACCAATCAATCTCATTAGGAGAGATTTTATTCTTCAGGAAAGTAGTAGCCTGTTGGTATTTCTTCAACACAGGTATTGAAGGAGCACCTGTTTTAGGATTTCTAGCTGGTTCCATAATGGATGGATGGATGTGTATGTGTATGTGTATATATGTATCTAAACCTCCGATTTGGGTGACCGGGATTCCTGAGCCAACCCCCGCCACATTTTCCAGGCTGAGAGGCTGCTGCGTCAATATGTGGAGGACTCGAGGGGGCACTGGACTTTGAAATCGCCTTACCTCCCAACCTGTTCCAGCTGTGCCTGCTCTCGACCGCTACTCTGGCAGTTTTCCCCCGCTGAGTATTTCCTTACCTGGCATGCACCACACAGCGGCATGCTGGGATTTGCGGTCCGTTTCCACAGGACCACACAGGTGCGCTCAATAATTACAGGGGGCGGAGCAAAGCATGTACATCTTCCTCGAGGCAGGGATCGCCTACTGCCACAGCACATGAAGAGGTCGGAGAGGAGCGCAGACGAAGGCTCACACGCCGAAATGCATTCGCTCAAGACTGTTTCTCAATAAAGTGCTCTTTTGAATCCTCTGCATGGGTTACTGCTCTTTTTTTTTGTGAAGGAGGATACCAGGATATATATATATATATATATATTTTCGAAAGGGCTGACAGCTAACATCCGCGCTGCAGTCACACAAGAAGACTCGCACTCCAGGGTCTGTGTTTTTAAAGATGTTTAATGGCGACGCGTTTCGACCAAACGGTCTTCTTCCAAAGCCAACCAAAATCAAATGTGTTCACCATTTTATGCATAAAGTGTTTCACATAATTACCAAGAAATAGAGGTAGGACTGCTCTATTTACAAGAACTACAAATGATAAGAACTACCATGAGGGTAGAAGACAGACTTTACCAAAGTTTACAAAACATGGGTTAAGTACTGTTTTTGACATGTTCGCCGTATACATATGCAAATTCATAAAATTTAAATTAAATTAGATACAATCATTGTAATATAAATTATAGTTATGCACTGTACAGTGTAGAGTGGAAATCCTATTCAAAATTTTTTTTTTTTTTTTTTTTTTGCAAACAGGATCTTCAAGATTTTACATAATACCTTGTCATGTTATCACGGCCAAGTGGCCACATTCTCCACAATGTAAAAGAATTTTGAGAATTTTTATGAATTAAACGTCACGGCCAAGTGGCCAAATCATAATGTCAATATTCCTCATTTGCCTGCCTGGGTAGTTCTTAACATATTAGGCAGCACGACCTACTCCCTAGCTAAGGTAAGAACAGGCAATGTCTCAATAATATAACCGGAGTATCCGACACTATATAAGAGAAGAATGCCACCTCAACTTAACAAGCGAACCAAAATAAAGGGTGAAGGACTGAAATACCTCTTTCAGCCCTGTGGTGATAGTGAAAGTGAACCCTGTGTTGTCTAAAATCTACCTAGCCAGGTATGACATGAACAAGCACAATGGTGTGAGTGTGAGAAAAATTAAAATCATTGGTATTATCATTAGTACCCACATTTGGAAAAGGGACAGATCAATATATATAATGGGTTCGTAACATAATACAGAACCAGACATTTCAGACAGATTGGGATTGGTAAAGGGGCTTTGCGCCCATGAGTTCTAGGGGTACAGATGTTGTTTACCGACCTGTGTCAGAGAGAGCCCTCTCTGAACAGGTTTAGTGAGGGAGGGGAAGACAAACACATGTACCAGAGAAGGGGGAAAAAGACATGGTAACAGGAGGGGGAACAGGATCATTCAAGAACTTGTGCAAAGTAGAAAATGGGCTCAACATATGGTCTTAGCCAATATGCACATGCAGTTCTTCGTCTTCGTTCAGACCAAAGGGGTTCATAGAGTCGAGGTGAATGATATATCGGGATTCCAGGATACGTAGCTGTTTAAGGCGGTTTCCCCCTCTGGGGTTTGCTGGGATCCTGTCAATGCCAAAAAAGGAAAACTGGTTAACATCACTGTTATGAACTCGAAGCCAGTGTCTAGCAGTTGCATAGGATAGATCTACATTTCTGATAGCACGCATGTGCTCAAGGATCCTCTTCTTTATAGGAAAGATGGTACTGCCTACATAGAATTTCGAGCAAGGACACATAATTACATACACACAGTGATCAGTGTTACAGTTCATAAATTTCGTGATACTCTCCGTTCTACCCGTGGGCAGTACATAGGTTTTCACATTGCGACTGGTTGCACAGGCTTTGCATTTTCCACATTTATAAAAGCCTTTTTGCTCTTTGAGCCAGTGTTTACTCTTCCCTGGGCTCTCAAAGTTACTTCTGACCAGCATATTTTGCAGGGAACGTGCCTTCCTGTAAGTAACCTGCGGTGAACTGTTAGTCAATTTCCCAATTACTGGATCACTTTGTACTATGTGCCAATGTTTCTTTAGGATACCTCGTATGCTAGCTGCCTCAACATTGAAAGATGTTATCATCCTGACATTGCTAGAGCCAGAAGACTCAGGTGGTTTGCTAACCTTTTTGGTTAAAAGTGACGCCCTGTTTCTAGTTTTCACCTGATTTTTGGCTTTTATGAGTGTCTGTTCTGAATAGCCCCTGGCTCTGAACCTCTGGATCATGCTCCCTTGTGCCTTTTCAAAGTTTTCATCATTGCTACAATTTCTCCTGGCCCTTAGGATCTCGCCATATGGGATGCTATCCTTTAAACTGTTAGGGTGGTGGCTCTTCGCATGCAAGATGCTATTTCCTGAGGTGGGTTTCCTGTATAGGTCTGTAACGATTTCCCCTTCTTTCACCCTGACTGTGACATCTAGGAAGTCCATCTCCACAGGATCTATCTTGCTCGTAAATCTAAGATTCACGTCATTCTTGTTGTTGTCTAGGAGAAATCTGTTCAGGTCTGTTCTTGACCCATCCCAGATCATAAAGATATCATCTATATATCTGGTGTAGAACACAATGTGACGGGTTGTGTCAACATTGTGTTCAGACCACAGGATCTGTTCCTCCCACCATCCCATTAGCATACAGGCAAAGCTAGGAGCAAAACAACTCCCCATAGCAGTCCCAACTTGTTGTTTGTACCAGATGTTGTCGAACAGAAAGAAATTGTTAGTTAAGCAAAATTTCAACATATCTAAAAGCATTTCAGTTTGGTTCAAATAGAAAATCGACCGGTCCCTCATGTAGTGTCTACAAGCATTGACACCATCACTGTGTTTAATACACGTGTACAGAGAAACCACGTCGATGGTGACCATGCAGTAACTGTCCTCCCATCTGATACCCTCAATCTTAGAGATGAAATCAGTACTATCTCTGCAGTAGGAGGGGAGATTTAACACATAAGGAGAAAGAAACGTGTCAAGAAAAATAGAAGTGTTTTCAAGAAGGCTCCCATTTGCAGATACTATTGGCCTCCCTGGGGGTTCACTTCTGTCCTTGTGGACCTTAGGTAACATGTAAAAACAGGGTGTAATGGGATGAAGTACATGAAGGAATCTAAACTCTGATTCGGACAGCAGGTCTCTGTCCCTCCAGGCCCTCAGCTTATCATGATATGTTGAAATGCTCAGGGTGTATTCCTCCCTATTCGCCTTCCTGTAATTACCTGACAGCTCCAGTTGTTTGCGGGCTTCCTGTTTGTATAGGTTAATGTCCCACAAAACAACATTGCCTCCCTTGTCTGAGGGTTTGATTATATAGCTCTTATCACTGTTTAATGTTTTTAGAGCTTCCCTCTGCTGTGGGCTAAGGTTGTGGGCATGTCTATTCTTGGTTCTCTCCCATAAGATAAGTAAGTCCCTGTTCACCACATCATGAAAGGTTTCCAGGTTGTCATGGGGTGTGATGGGGTTAATATATATATATATATATATAATTCTATTTCAACAATTGTTTTGCACTGTCACTTTAAAGGTTGTATTCACATGGTATCTGCATAAAAAATGTCAAAAATATTTAAACCAATTGTGCTACCATGAGCGCATCATGTGATCAAGTCCCCCAGGAGGGACGAAATGCGTCATGGCTTCTACTACACCTCGCACGGCAATAAAGTAAAATTGCTAAAAGAAGCTATTGTGGTCCGTGCTCTTTCTTCCTCGTGGTATGAGGAGTAGTTTGGAGTTACCTGATATATATATATATCCCCATATCGGCCTCTGAAGAGATGCACAAAAGCATCGAAACGCGTCAGGCCAAAGGATTAAACTGCTGGAGGGGAGACAAATTGCCTGGGAAATAAAAGGTTTTACCAACTTTTCAGCGGAGTGCGGCTTCATTATCTGAGCAATTTTGGGTACATGTTTAACACGGCGGCTCCGGCCGTGGAAGCGACGCACCGCCTGCAGAACAACCAAAGGACCGGCCGGGGGGCAATGTTTCCCTCTGCAACGGCACTGAAAAGTCCAAGGAAGTGAGGTTCTTTGTACCCTTTCTGGGGCCCACTGGAGGGCTATTTTAATTTATCCCGAAAGATGGCATGGGGACTGGACCCACTGGAGGGTTAGAAGTGCCTAAATAAACTACATCCCCCAGCATGCAGTGTAAAAATGGAACGTAATATTATAAGCACACCGAAGGCTACTAGAAATCAATTAACCCCTTCCACACTCATGACGAGCTGGGCTCGTCATGCAGTAGCCTCCCAGCACGCTCATGACGAGCCCAGCTCGTCATGAATAATGGGTTTTTGCATATTCCAGCACAGGGCTGGAACTCATCGAGCATCGATGTGGTTAAGCATTGCAGAAGGGGTGTTTTGGCATCAAAGAACTCTTTCCCCATGTCGGCCTCTGAAGAGATGCACAAAAGCATCGAAACGCGTCAGGCCAAAGGATTAAACTGCTGGAGGGGAGACAAATTGCCTGGGAAATAAAAGGTTTTACCAACTTTTCAGCGGAGTGTGGCTTCATCATCTGAGCAATTTTGGGTATATATATATATATATATATATATATATATATATATATATATATATATATATATATATATATATATATATATATATATATATATATTATAAAATACATCCTCCAGAAGGGAGGGTAAGAGGCACTCCACAGAGTCCCTCAAGGCGTGGGAGAGGACACAAGAAGTGTTCCGAGAACTTAGGGCAGAGCTAGAGGAAAATAAAAATATGCCTACCACAAGCATCAAATTTTCTTGCCTCTCTTTCTGGAGGAACAGGAGGATGAAAGTCAAAATTTTGGGTGGCTAAAGCAGCCTGAACCACAAAACCTCTAGTAGAGGGATGTCTAAGGAGACAGGAGGGATCCCCTGGGGCCGGTTGATGTCTGTGAGAAATAGAGCTATCCACAGGTAGCCTTGTTTCAGGTTTAGCCCAAGCACCCAGCAGGATATCGAAAAGACAGTCACTATAAGGAAGTAAAGGTTCAACCTTCGACCGATCAGGATATAGAACACCAATTAAAGGGTCTGTTGACAATTCCACAGAAAGAAGATGTAAATTGAGTGCGACTGAAACTCGATTGAGCATGTCTGCTAGAGCGGAACTCACTTCCTTAGCCAAACCAGGATGGGAGACTGGAGGCTGGAGAAGATTCTAAGCCACAGTCATCACCCAAGTGAAGTAACCAGCTAGACTGCATAAAGGGTAGAACTGTGTCCGAAATAGGAGGGGGACACACCGTACCGACTGTGGTACTTCCACAACCATGGTCTTCAGAAGGAAAAACCAGAGGAAGGGAGTCTGAGACAGTTGTCTTCATCGGCACAGCACCCAATGCTGTAACTGAAGCAGGTCAATGCTGAGAAGGCTACATCGATATGGTGACACCCCCACACTAGAGGGAGCGTTGATCTGTGTCAGCGGCACCTTTATGGTAGCTGGCAGACAGGAAGACAATGCTGACATTGGAGTCGAATGTGGGAGCCTCGACGGGCTGTGCACCGGCGTCGCTTAAGTGTCAGACACAGGAGGATGACTGGAAGCCGGAGTAGAACCCACTGGTGGAGTCATAGACATGACCTCATGCACTTTCAAGGGCCTGAGGGTGCTCCAGAGGGAGGTGTTATAGTTATCCAGCAGAATTATGGCACGGCGATCACAAAACTGCAAGAGCAGGTAGCGAGATGAATACGGCTTCCCATATGTCATTAGCAGATAGACTAGCGCTTATAAAAAAGTCGTACTCTCTAAATTCCTATATCTGTTTATTAATTTCCCTATACCTGTGACACAGTCCTTCTTTAAAACACTAACATCCTGCATGATAACACTTGCTTAGGCTGGTAGACAGCCTAGAACGAGCTGGCGAATGCTCACTAGACCATTTGAAAAAAGTGGATTTGGTGCCCCGTATTTATACTTATATTATATATGTGCGTCCCCCCATTTTGTGCATTATTAGTACCATTCTCAAAGATATAGCGATCAAAAGCGATGATGCCCACCCTACTCCTTTCCAAGCCATCCGGCGCATTCACGCCATATCTTACAGCCAGTATAAGAGCGGGGAAGACGCCACTATATGCCCGACACTGCCAATATTGCATTTTCCCGACCTATCGCTCACCCAGGAACCCAAGGCACTGTCCTTGCTCAGTGAGGCAGGTTGCAGACAATGGGTGAAATGTGTCCTGGAGGGACCTTTCTTAAATTAGAACCTTTTTTTGCAATCAGAATCACACTTCACTCACAATTGTTATATACTATCAGTTGCGAGAAGCTGTGAGAGCTTTGTACCCATTTTTTCTACAAGAACCACAGACCTTACAATCATTACAGGCTCTAATACCCAACATTATTTTTTTGTTTGTTCTCAAAAACCTTTATTGAAAAAGATTGCACAGTATATATATATATATATATATATATATATAAATATATATATATATATATATATATATATATATATATATATATATATATATTCACTGAAAAAACCATAGGTTATAGACCATATATAGTTAGGAATTAGCATTTACAAAACCTTGAAAATTCACTGAAAAAACCATAGGTTATACACCATATATAGTTAGAAATTAGCATTTAAAAAACCTTATTTTACTCACACAAAACCATTGAAATTCCATATATAGTTAGTTGTACTAACTATATATCGCGCACCCGCAATCCACTGCTGATCATGTCACATATTGCATCATTCATGACATGGTCAGTGACATCACTGATGACATCACTGATGACATCTCAAATGACATCACTGATGACATCACTGATGACATCTCAAATGACATCACTGATGACAACATCCAGTGACTGTATTTTTCTGTAAAGTTAAAATATGTCTTACATATTGAAGATTGAGTGGATGTATAAGTGTCTGGATGAAGGATTTAGTAGGTGCATGACTGACTGTATGAATGAGTGATTAAATGTGTCTCACTGAGTGCATGGGTTAGTGACTAAACTGTCTTAATTTGTGCATCATTATGTCTGTTGTTCTGAAAACTGCTGCATGTGTTGTTCAGTAGCTATATGAGTAACTATATGGGTTATTGATTGGTTGCCCAAGTATTTGTATGGGAGACTGAGTGTGTGTGTGGGTGGCTGGAAGGTGTATGACTCTGTGCATAGATGTGTGAGCAGTTGATTCACTAGATGTATGGGTTCAAAAGTGCATGTGGAAACAGCTGTATGGGCGGTTGACTGTGTGCATCAGTGTATTGGTGAGTGAATGGATATCTCAGTGCTACATGTCAAAGTAAGTACATATGTAAAACACAGTACATGTGAGAGTTGACATATATAAATAACTGTGCAAAAGAGCCAGTGAATGTGTGAGTGGCTGTATGGATCATTGTGAACTTGTATCAGGGATTGTATAAGAGAGTAAATATGTGTTAGTATATGTTTGAATAAGTAAGGTGTGTATAACTGTATAGTTGAGGAAATGGAGGTGTGATTGATTCTTTGCATGACTGACTAGGTGTGTGAGTAACTCCATGGATGAGTGACAGTCTGTGAGTGTCTGTTTACACTGAGTGTATCTAAGGTTATATTAGAGTCTGAAGAGCTTCATCGTATTATCACATGAATGATGTCATCAGTGATGTGATCAGTAATGTCAAATGAGATGTCATCAGTGATGTCATCAGTGATGTCATTTGAGATGTCATCAGTGATGTCATCAGTGATGTCACTGACCATGTCATGAATGATGTAATATGTGACATGATCAGCAGTGGATTGCGGGTGCGCGATATATAGTTAGTACAACTAACTATATATGGAATTTCAATGGTTTTGTGTGAGTAAAATAAGGTTTTTTAAATGCTAATTCCTAACTATATATGGTGTATAACCTATGGTTTTTTCAGTGAATTTTCAAGGTTTTGTAAATGCTAATTCCTAACTATATATGGTCTTTAACCTATGGTTTTTTCAGGGAATTTCATTGATTTTTTAAAAGCTAATATCTATAGCTGTAAAATTTATTCTTCTTTAAATCCAAAAATATATTTTATATGTTTATTAATAATTTTTTTTTTAATATTTTTTTTGTTTCGCTCCCGGTCCGCGAACCGGAAAGCTTTCCGTTAGCTTAAATTGATGCCGCGACCCGGTCCGCGAACCGGTAAACGTTCCGTTTGCGCAACTGCCGCTTTAGAAATCAACATCGTGACGCGTCGCGAAAGCGCGACGTATCGCGTTGCCGCGTAATGCGTCTTATGACGTACCGCGTTAGCGCACCCGAAAGTGCCCCGGGGCGCGGACCGAGGCGCGAAACGCAGCTCCCCGGAAGCGATCCGCGGCGCGTCGCGAAAGCGCGACGTATCGCGTTGCCGCGTAATGCGTCTTATGACGTACCGCGTTAGCGCACCCGGAAGTGCCCCGGGGCGTGGACCGAGGCGCGAAGCGCAGCGACCCGGAAGCTATCCGGGGCGCGGACCGGAGCGCGTAACGTAAGCATAACAGGTCATGTGACTTGTTAATAACACTTTTCATTGGTTCATTTCACTTTTGGTTTCATAATCATGTAAGGCTAGGTCAGGTGACCTAAAAATAACACTTTTCATTGGTTGAGAACTATTGTTTTTCCCAAATGATGAAAACCCCTCCTTCTTTCCTCACTCTGACTTTCATCATTGTGAGAGGAAGACCTTTATTAATACTTGAGAAATGGCTTCAGTAGTTGCTTCAGCTGGTGCACCCCCACCACCACCTCCACCTCCTCATGGGAAGAGAGGACCACCTCCCCAGGTCATGACCAACACAGAGGAGGAAGAAGAAGAAATAGAGGAAGAGGAGAGAGAAGAACCACAGTTCTTGGAAGAGATGCCCCGGGTTTCCCATAGGAAAGCCAGTTTCATCTGGCAGTTTTATTCAATCCCTCCAGGGCAAAAGAAAGTGAATGCGAGGTATGTCATCTGCCTCATCTGCAAAGATAAATTATCAAGAGGGACTGATAAAAAGTATAGTTATGGGAACTATACTATGCATAGGCACATGACCAGGAAGCATCCACTCAATTACAGCCGGGCGGAAATACGGGATATGGAAGAAAATCCAACATCAACTCCTGTGGCCAGGTCAAGATCGTCAATATCATTGACACCAGCAGAGGCACGGGAAACTGTGCCAAACATCCAAGAGAATTTTGGCCACATGAAACATACTTGTATGCACTGTGGTGCGTTGATAGCATGTGGCAACATGAGTATCAATTCAATAAACCTAGCTTACAACAATCATAATTGCCCTAACCGCCCCCAGTAATTTTTTTTTTGCTCCTGTTGAGCCCTTTTCAATGCCTGTTTTTTGTTGTTTCCCCCCCCCAAAAAACCAAAAAAAATATAAAATCGTTCAAAAAATACAAAAAAAACAAAAAACAAAAAAAAATAAAAAATATATAAAACAACAAAAACAAAAAAAAAAAAAGTTATTTTCAGAACTACCTCCCCTTTCAAAAAAAATTGCTAGAATGTTTAGCACTCTGGCAAGCTCTATTTCTTTTGGTTCGCTTCCCGGTTAGCTTCCCGGTACGCGGACCGGGAGCTAACCAAACAATAAAAAAAAAAAAAAAAAAAGAGTAAGTATAAGGAAAGTAAACAGAGAGTGATGTTAAAAGAAAGACAGCTATAGGGAGTAAAGAAGAGATACTGTTTAATAGATCTATTTACCGAAGAAAAGACGGAAGAGGGTATAATTGTGAAAAACAAAATAGATAAGGAAGTGAAAGAAAAAAAAGAGAGTAGAACAATAACAAAGAAGAGTTTCTTGGAGAATGTGAGTGAATGTTCAAAATAAGATTAAAACATGGGGAATAACAGAGAGAAAAAATAGAAAACAGAAAACAAAAAATAACAGAAAAAGATTAATTGAAACAGCAAAGAAATGTAAGTAACATAGAGCCATATCATCAACATAGGCAATAAAAGTTTTGCAGCTTTTATCGGCAGAAATGTGTCGCTAAAGCCGCTTTTGCGGCAGGAAACTGCCGCTAAAACCACTTTTGCACCAGTTTTCTGCCAATAAAAACAGCAATAATTTTATTGGCTGTGTTCATAATATGCCCCTTAGTGTGCTTCAACTACACAGAGAAAGCATTATGAACAAGTAGTGATAGAGTGATCAGTCAAAGACACTAAGAGTAATAGAGACGGAGTGAGTGAACAAGAGTGAGGAACTATGAGAAGAGAGGGACTGAGAAAAAGAGTGGAAGGAGTTGAGTAAGTAGGTAATAGAGAAAGGAATGAGGGAAGTAGCAAAGGCAGGAAACTGAGGGTTAAAGAAATGAAGCAGTGGAACTAATAGAAGTTAAATGTGATAGAAATGTAACGAAAAGAGTACAAAACATTTACCTTATAATTGTCGTTAAATTACTCACTTTTTGTTTTTATACTTTCAATCTGTGAAAGAGAGAACAAACATTTGAAAAATATTAAAACATGTATTTAAAAATTACAAAAAACAAGGGAAAAGATTGAAGGACAAACAGTTTTTCAACAACTTTGACACTTACAGAAGCTTCTGCTTCTCCAGGCCCCCTACACAGTCCTAAAGATATACATTTTAAACTAACAGTATCTTGTTGCAGATGAAGTGAGGCCTATCTTAAAACATGGTGCATCTTTTGCATTGCTGTTGTCTCAGAAAAGTGTCGCAAGACACTAAAATTTTAAATGATTGCTTCAGGATGCCAATAAGATGTGTCCTATCCAGAGGTTTGTTTGAGGTGAGGCCTACTCAGGGTTGTAGATGAAATTTAGAGTTGTTGAAGAGTACAGAGTAGATAATACATTTGCAGGCCTACCAATGAAGTGAGTCATGTCCACTGCACTCTTGAACAAAGGCCAAACCTCCTCTGTTTCCCTGGACAGACCTAAACTTGATCTGCACAATGTGATTCGTAATGATAGGAAACACAGGTGATGTAATTGAAATACGTGCAATTTCTTTTGCTCATTTCACAATCACATCACTTGTGTTTCCTTTGCTTAGGTATCTCATTGTGCAGATGTAGTCCAGCATATGAAAGAGTACGCAGAAGTGCAGCACTGCATGCAACAACTTTGACACTTACAGAAGCCTCACCTTCTCCATGCCTCCTACACAGTTCTACATATACATCATAAATGCAAACAGTACAGAATTAATTATACATGTTAAATGGTTTATTTTTGCTGTTCTCAGAATGTATCAAAATTCACTAAAAACAGTGACTTGAAGGTATTCATCATATAACAGCGGGGAAAAAAAAACACAATCAAAATGATTGTGTTTAAAAAACCCATACAACATAACAAATCAGAATTCAGAACTCCTTAAAGTTAACTTACTTTCCATGACGTCAAAGGATGTCCTATGAACAGCTTACACTCTGTTGTGCTGTTATTACTTTCAGCCCGTCACTTTCTGAAAGAAAACCTCCATCGTTTTTAAAAACATGTTACATGCAATAAATGACTTCTTGCTCTCTACCACAAGTTTCCACAAGGCCAAATCTTGTCAGAGCCATTTATAACTCTTGGATTTCTTGTAAGCCAATCCCGTCATTTGGCATTTCTGCAACTTTCAGAATTAAAATGTTGAAGATCATTTTCACAATCCTGGAATAGTAATATCTTCCCCTTCTTGCTCAGTCATGTTCTACATTTCCTATGACACTGATACTGCTTACTATGAAGCAGACTTACACTACCTCTATGACTACTACAATTATTTAATTCTCTACATCACTTTTAATCACAAAGCAATGTAAAACAGTAGACAGCATTGCAGACTTACATTCCCTCTACTCTATGTTTTGATTGGCTGCTTCAATTAGCTTATAAAAAGAAATAGTTTTTCTGAACTCATTCAAAGTGCACTTATTTCTCCATGACGTCCAGTCTTATGTTTAGAAGTTATGTCTCTGAACTACACTTATCCTCAAGGCCAAATCATGTAGGAGCCATTAGAACTTCTTGAAATTCCACAGAGCACATCCCGAGATTCTTTCCCTAAAATTTTTGTTTTAAAAACACCAGGTAAGAGTTTTTAAGGTCATACGGCAATTTTTTTTTGAAAATTAAAACAGAATCATTGCAAAATGACCAGCCATTTCTAGACTTTAAATAAGCTGTGTAATGTCCTGATGTTATTGAAGGACCGTCATGATATATAATTGCTGCAGTTACAAAAGTCCTTCCTGATATTGACAACTGCGAAGCCACAACATTTTTAATTAAAGTTGTCAATTTTGTTCCATCAGGCCTACATCGTTGGAACATTAAAATGACATACTGGCCATATGTTCGTATAAATAATGTGAACATCATTTCAGATTTACATTGGCTACACTCCATGTTGTGATCAGCTGCTTTTACTAGCTTATTAAAGGAGACTGATTTACTGTCTGGCAAAGTTAAATATATAAATCTTTCTGAGTCTACACTAGTAGTACTTGATACCATACAGTTCTCGCAGTCATGCTGCCATTGATAAGAAAGCCCAAACAGCTGATCTACATCTACACCTTCAGCATGCAATACATCAAGCATATACATTAAAAACTCCTGACAATCTTGCTGAATATTTTGAGAGAATTGTGTTTGGCCTGAACATCTGTCTAACAGATTTCGAATTTCAGACACACTTTCTATGTTTGTTCTATCAGTGCTACATTTCTCTAACACAGAATTTAACAAACTGCAAAATCTTTGATCAGAATTGACCACAATCTCTTCTTTTACATTTTCTAGAGAAAACAAAACATTAACCACTACATTAGCATAGCAGTTGACACCAGAACTGTTTTCAAATTGAAAACCAACAACATCTTCAACAGAATCCTTTTTGTTTCTGCTTATAATTTCAGGTTCATCGACTTTTCGTCTTTTTGCTACAACCTCCCCAGTATTGGTCACATTTCTTCGTTTCCGGCCTACCACACGTTTCTCAAACAAAGGATATTGAGGCAAATGTGGCGCATACTCTCTTCTTAACCTATTGTATTCCTTAACACAATCTAGATCCGCACAAATGCTTGTGACATCACACTCAATCAAGTACAATCCCGATAAAGTTCTAACTCGTGACAATGCCACATATGCCATACCCTCCTTGAACACAGAACTGCCAATATTCACCAATGCACTGTCTACACTTAAACCTTGCGATTTATGGATTGTCACCGCATATGCCAAGCAAACAGGAAACTGCTTACGGCGAACATATAAGTCTTTTACAAGCAAAAATCTAGCAGAACAACGACCAATTAGCTGTACTTCCTCAATGCCATCAAATTTAATTTTTAAAAATTCAATTCCATCTCTATTTCTGTATTTTACAAAATCAACAACATTACCCATTGATCCATTTACCAGACCTCTTTCAACATGTAAATTCCTTCTTAAAATTATACGGCAGTTCAAGCACACATTCAGAGTCTTTTCAAAACCTGCAGTTTTAGATATACTCTTCTCTAATGAATCCAATTTTGTTTTCAGATTCTCAGACAAAATAATTGTTGATCCCATATGCTCTACTCTGTCAATAGCTTCCAGTTTCACAATCTCTTGCTTTTCTAAATGCAACATTTTGTTGTTGAATTTGGCACATTCTGCAAGAGTTGGCATCAAACATATTCCAGATTTCTTCTCAGTAATTTTCTGAAAAATATTCTCAGGCACAACATCTTGTTCTGGATATAAATTTGACAGTAATCGTGCATGTAAAGCTTCTTTCCCATGCTCGGTCACTTTTCCAATTCTAACATCTTGTAGAATAGTCTTGTAAACTTCATCCTTCGCCTGACGCATATTTTCATGCAGTTCAGCATAATTGAAGTTTAACCATATATTGACGTTGCCAATGCTGCCTAGGCACTTCCTGGTATCTTCATGCGTGAGCATTTTGAACACAGGTTGCCCTTTCACTGGTGTCAGCTGCAGAAGATCTCCGAAAACAATGATGTGTTTGCCACCAAATAACACATCATACTCTGTTTTGAGAACTTCTTGCATTCTCAAATGCACAAAGGCAAGCATGACATTGGAAACCATGCTTACTTCGTCAATGATAAGAAGTTTCATTTTCCTCAAGATTCTTGAAACTTCAAAACAAGCATCTCCAGATAGCTTGTGATATTGTAATTTGTTGTCATGCTCCACTGGCAGCATCAGTAAACGATGTAAAGTAATCCCTTTAATGTTATGTGCTGCCAGTCCAGTTGGAGCGGTGACAACACAAGACAGCGATGACTCTGTCCTTTCCTGCAAATAGCATGAAATTGCTTTAATGAGGAAACTTTTTCCAGTTCCCGCTTCTCCACTCACGTACAGTCGGACAGGCTTCAACGACGTACATGAGCACTCTTTCTTGTCATGACTTAATCCATGATCAATTTGCATGGTAACTTCGTCATATATTTTCCTCTGCTCAACGTTGAGTTGTCTTTCCAACTCTTCTAAGTTAACCGCATCCTCCTGAGCATGTGCCATGGCTCTTTCCACTTCATTCATAGCAGTGGCAGCTTCATTTTCGATAACAGGTCCTCCTAGTGGATCCTGACTCAATGAAGCAGAACTCTGACTGTCCTGAGAACGGTCTCTGGCAATCTCGGCTGCAATCATTGCTTCCTGCTCAATTTCCGCATTCAACATTTGTACATATTTGGGAAAAGCAGGACATTCTATGGTCTCCTTGGCGGCATTGAAAGAGTCTTCGTAACAGAGAAAATCTCCAAGCAGTTCCTCTTCTGCACGCCAAGGCTTGAAAAGTTGCAAAAGTGCTAAATAGAAAAACTCCTTTTTTTCAGGAGATTCGCCACTCAATTTTCGATGGTTTACCAAGTGGCATTTTCTTTGCTTGACCAGACATCCCTCACTTCCTATTACAGCATACACTCCTTTCTCAGTATCTTCTTTGATGTTCCTCTTGAATATGTAATTTTGAAGAACCTCATACAGACAAACATTCTCGAGGTGAATGCTTCGATTTGGATAATATGTATCCAACATGTTGGTCTTCAAAATGTCGGTACTGTTTGGCTCCTTTTCCGCCAAATACTCAATTTCCCGCACAGGTTTGAGAACTCGATTACGCGTTGCAGCAAGACCAAGACTCGCCCAAATGATACTCCTGGACTTGGCATAGAGACTTGCTGAAGACAACCGGTCAGAACATTCGTACGCTCCGATTTCTCGATGCGACAACATCTTCAGACTGAAACTGTACAACTTCTTGCTGAGGCTCTTTTCATGGGAAATGTCCTCCCACATATCCTTCAATTCTGTCTTCTCTTTTTTGGTGATGTAAGACGTCACATACCGAGCCACAGCCATACAGTTATCAGCCACAAACTGTATATCCATGTTAGCATTCCACATGGCCAAAATCACCGGGTTGTAGTCGTTGATGTACTTGGAGTCTTCGTTCCTCTTCAAATTGTATGTGTTTTTAGGTGATTTCTTCATCACATTATGTCGCAGCGAAGACATCAAACTGTTTACTCTTCCTTTAGAAATCACCGGTCGTGGAAAGCCGAAACGACATTTGGTGTAGAACTTGTCCTTGTTTCGGAATTTACGACGACAGTACTTTCCACATCGATGGCTTTGGAAACGCAGAACTTTTTCTCTTAGGCTTTTCTTCTCCTTTGCGTTTGGAACAGCACACGTAGAATACTGTTGTATAAAACTCATCACTGAGTCTTCTGGATCCGTTCCAAATTTAGGTGCATCCTTGATCCACAGCAACATATGTATATGAGGAGCACCTCTTGCTTGGTACTCCTTTCTCCAGAAGAAATCCAACACCTCTCCAAGAGGTGGATTCTTCTTATTCATGATGAAAGACATCATAGCTTCAAATCTATGATTGAAGTACCTACATACATTGACTGGATCCAAAGAGCACAGTTCTCCGGGTGTCTTGAATTCGATGTTTTCTACGTTAGCATTTGCCTCTCGTAGAAATTCAAGTAAGTCTTCCCAGCCATACTCGGCACAGCTCAGAGTGAGGAACCATGTGGGAGTACCTAAGTTCCTCAGCATACATTTTAAATCACCATGACGACGGTACCAGTACTCATTAGTACCACGCTGACACGCCATGAGATTAATCAGGTGAGAATCCAAAATAATGTCTTCGACATTGACTTTATCCATAAAGTCACTTGCCGAGATGTTTTGCATGTGTATACCACTTTTCAAGATGTGGTTCACTGCATATGACAGTCCAGACAGATCGCTTTCAAACAGGAGATGAAACAAATAAGGAATGCATTGTCGAAACCTAGCATCTCCTGCATACAATCGCAAAGTCCGGTATTCAGAAGCAGGAATTTGATGAGGTCGCTCATCATATCTTCCTCCCTGACCTGTTGGAAAAAGCTGTGGGAAACACCGAGCTTCCAAACTTTCCTCCCAAACACTAATGGGACTCCCTTTGGCTTGTTTCATTTGAAACAACTCAATAGCATTCCCCATGACTTCCTTGGAATGCAAAGGATGAACACTATAATGTTCATATATTTCTTCACTAGTAGAAGTTTCTACTTTCTCAATTTGACCAGCACACAAATCGCTATCCTCTTCCTCACTTACTTCCTCTTCTGCAACATATACATTCTTATAGTATTTATTATTTTTTTTCAAATACAATGTTGCCTTTTTAACTTTCCTAACATCTACTAAATCTTGCCATATTTTCTTATTCTTTGTCGTAACCCCATTAACTAAGATAACCAGAGGTTCCTCGTCCACTTTTTCTACTCCAATTGTGTTAATGTTTTTCTTCAAATCTAGAGGCAAATAAACAACTCTTCCCTTTAATCCTCTCTGTAAATCTGATGGAGGCAATTTCCCTGTCTTTGGCTCCATTCTTACAATAGCCTGAAAGGGATGGATACTTTGAATCAAAATAGATTCATAAGTATTTAAATCCTTCAATTCAGAAGGAATCTCAACCAATTCCAGATTATTATGAACTGCTCTAGCAGGCATCTGGTTTTGATTTAATTTGCAACAACAATAAGTACACACACGTTGATCCAATCCCAAATCAAAACAATTTTCTACCATCAAGTATGTTGCGAAATCCTTCCATTCACTATTATTTTCCCTTTCACTTTTTGCATATAAATCCACTAACTTAGTCTGATTCTTATAATAAGTGCGTCGACAACACACACATGTGAAATTTGGCCTCTCACTTGATTTGACCTGAAACGTGGCAATTTCCCTCTGGAAATTATCTGTACTGGAAACCTGTACACTATCTTCCACATTACCCGCTTCTTCTTGGTCAATTTCAACATTCTCCTCTTTACTTCCAAAGTAACAAAACTCAATTTCTTCACATATATTCTTCACATCTATTTCAGAACCATGCAAAAGAGCAGCACATAATTTTTTAAGCAGAATTGCTGGACTCTTAGCATAATACAACATTCTAACTAATTTCCTCACTTTATTATGATGCACTGCTAGCATCCTGAAATGATGAAAAACACTCTGGCATACTCTCCTGGAAAGACAAGCCAGTGAATGACCATGCAAACCTGTCACTTCTCTCACTCTGCAAGGATCTAATTCTTGCAACAACCTTATTTTCTGCTTCAAACTTTTCTTATTAAATGACCGTACAAAATCACAAAGCAAATTGATGGAATCCTGTCGCACACTGCAAATACTACTACACTTCCAGGTGTACACAGGACCCTTAGCACGTCTCCCTAAAACCTCATTACCTAACACCTCTTCTGCCTCTGTTGTCACAAGTTTTTCTTTTTCAACTGGACAACCATCTTTCACTTCATAAGCACGACCACTGGTGTCAACTGCATGCACCAAATCATTATCCTGGAAATAACTCTCCTCATTAAAAAATGCCTCACAGCTTGAACTATGCATCCATTCTCCAGAAAAAACTTCACAAAAATTACTACGATTAACTATTCTCTTCCATCTACTATTTCTTTTGAAATCATAAATTGCCTTGTTTAGCTTCCTAATTCTATTGATTATCAAAATAAATAACTTACGTTTAATTTCAAATGCCTGATCAATAACTTTCTCAACTTTTTTTTTCTCTTATAAAAAACCACTTTCTGTTGACCTTTCTTAATATTTTTTAACAAATTGCCAATTATCCTGTTGCGGAACATTCGTTTACGAATGTCCCTAAACTGTTTTTTCCTTCTACTATCTTGCACAGAGTTATCTCTTGCTCTAGCAGTAACATTTTTGATTGGCCTTTCCTTTCCATTTGAATTGCTTCTCTTTTTCTGGACTGAAACATTTTCTGTAGTAATATTTTTTTTTACTGCAAATATTTCTTATGAATGTTTTTGTACTCTTACCCGGTGCTTTCTTGTTGACTTGACAAATCTTTTTGTTAGAGGACTGCTGCTTTTTTTCAATCACCTGCTGTCTTTGACGTTTTGCAGCCTTTCTCAGTCTTTCTTTCGTTGGCATGGTGAAATGTTGAAATGATCTGCAGTTGAATCTGTGGTAAAATATATTAAAAAATGTTATTAACCACTATTACCCAACAGTACATAAATAACAGTAATCAAAAACTTAAAACACTACTTTACATTTTTACATATAAGATTTTTTAGTGCATGGCAATTTTAGAATACAGAAATAGCAGAAAAGAAATGGAATTTATATTCATGTTACCTGTGCTATCTTATATGTGAATCTAATCTAATTTTATGAGCATATTTTAATATTTTATTGAAGACACTACACATAACCTGTTTTTGAAGGTGTCTTTATTTTTAAATTAAACGGTTTACATTTTTACTTTTTATTTATTATAAATTTTAAAAATAAATGTTTATAGTTCCATAGGATCAAGCAGGTCAGCTTCCCACCCTATGTCATATAATTCGGACAAATCTGCATCCTCATCACGTTCTTCTTCATCCTCAGGATTTAAATCATCCAAGGGATCAACATCCACTGATGTTTCAATTACAAGTTCAATGATGAGGTCAAAATCAACTGATTGCAGATTATCGCTCATGTTGATGTTGTCTTTATCTTTAAAGAAAGATAACAACAATGAGATGTTGCAGAGTAAGAGACAAATCTCAGAGATTATAATAGTAAAATTGTTTAACAAGAGTAACATTTTGCAGCTATTATTTAGCCATGTCCAGCGATGCTGAGCAGGTGAAGCCTATGTCTAATTTTTCAGTGAACAGGACTCATCTCTTCTTAACCTTGGATAAGCCTCACCGACTCTGTGTCCCCTGCACATACTTAAATGTAAAGGGGCAGATTTATGTTAAATGGCACATCCCCAGGCATGCACCAGTTAACGTGCACCGCTGCTCTGCCACCCATGGTGTGCCGCATTTACAATCAGATAGGAGAAAGCTGCGTCAAAACCCTGCGCCTGCTTTAAGCAGGCATAGGTCTTGACGCAACATTGTGGAGATGGGGCACCCCTGAGCCTTGCTGGAGCTGCATCGCACTTGCGATACAACTCCAGAAATGCGCCACCTTTACAGCACAGATACGTCACGCATCTGTGCCATTTTTGCCCCATGCTGCGCCGCATTGTAAATGCAGCACACCATGGGTGGCGGAACAGCGGCGCAGGATGACTGGCACATCCCTGGTGATGCGCCAGTCATCATAAATCTATCCCTAAGCTTCTTATCTTGTTACAGATGAACTGCCATATGTATCATCAAACTATTTTGCATTTCCTAAATAGCGAATTTTAAGGAATAAATAGCAATTCTTTACCATTCCTAATTTGCAATGAGCAAATTGCTAATTGCAAATTACCCATTCATTTCCATGGGCTAGGAGGCTCATAGGAATGAAGGTGCAATTTGCGATTAGCAATTAGCTCATCGCAAATTAGGAATTTTTCCAAGGGTGCAGGGGTGTCTCAAGAACACCCTGCTGCACCCCTGAAAAAGAAATTTGGGGGCATATGGCGCACATACATGCCCTAAGGGCATGTATTGGCGTCATATGGCACCTTTTGTTTTTTGGAAAAAAAGCTTTTTGAAAAGAATTAGCAAATTACCACAAACTAGAAGTTGGTGGTAGTTTCCAAATCCTTAATGTCATTTTTTACATATTTTTTGTTTGATACATTGCATTTAAGGAATCGCAAAATTTGCAAATCCTTCAGTGCAATCGCAAAATAAGGAATAGCAAATTTTGAATTAAGGACATTTTAAGTCATTTCCACATGTGCAGTGTTTTCAAATTTTGATTTGAAAATCGTTTTTAGGGAAAAGGAATGGTTTGTAAATTTATGACAAGGACATAATGGTGTATGCTTCTTTATAAGGCATTTCACTGTCTCTGATGTCATTTTTCCCATATTACATTATAAGACCTTTCCCCATGGAGCACATTCCTTGTAAATATGCTCCCACCTGTGCATGGTGAATTTAGATTTTGACTGTTTGAGTCACATAGCCATGTTAAAAGTGACCCCAAAAAATTGCAAAGGCTTTAAAAAAACACTTTCATGTGTCTTAAGGACATTTTAAGTCATTTCCCCATGGGCAGTGTTTTGTAAGTGGCGCAAAAGAGGCATACACCTATCATAAATATGTCCCTAGCATTTTAAATGATTAATTCATGATGACGATAAGGTGTGGCCTATCCAGAGGTTTGTTTAAGGTGAGGCCTACTCAGGATTGCAGATTAAAGTTACGCTTGATGAAGAATACAGAGGAGATAATACATGTAAAGCTCTACCAATGAAGTAAGTGATGTCCACTTCATTGCGCAAGTCATCATAAATGTATCCCTAAGCTTCTTATCTTGTTAGAGATCAACCGCCATATGTATCATCAAACTATTTTGCATTTCCAAAATAGCGAATTTTAAGGAATAAATAGCGATTCTTTACCATTCCTAATTTGCGATGAGCAAATTGCTAATTGCAAATTACCCATTCATTTCCATGGGCCAGGATGCCCATAGGAATGAAGGTGCAATTTGCGATTAGCAATTAGCTCATCGCAAATTAGGAATTTTTCCAAAGGTGCAGGGGTGTCTCAAGAACACCCTGCTGCACCCCTGAAAAAGAAATTTGGGGGCATATGGCGCACATAAATTTTAACAACATTCCTTTACCTAAAAAACGATTTTCAAGTCATAATTTGAAAACACTGCCCACAGGGAAATGACTTAAAATGTCCTTAAGACACACGAAAGTGTTTTTTGAAAGCCTTTGCAATTTTTTGGGGTCACTTTTAACATGGTTATGTAACTCAAACAGTCAAAATCTAAATTTACCATGCACAAGTGTGACCATATTTACAAGGAATGTGCCCCACGGAGAAAGGTCTTTTAATGTAATATGGGAAAAATGACATCAAATGTCCTTAAGACACATAAAAGCGTTTTTTGATTGCCTTTGCAGCATGTTTGTATCACTTTTAACATGGCTATGTAACACAAACATTCAAAATCTAAATTTGCCATGCACAGGTGGGAGCATATTTACAAGCAATTTGCGCCACAGAGAAAGGTCTTACATTGAAATGGGAAAAATAACATCAGAGACAGTCAATTGCCTTATAAAGAAGCATACACCATTATGTCCTTGTCATAAATTTAAAAACAATTCCTTTTCCCCAAAAACGATTTTCAAATCATAATTTCAAAACACTGCACATGGGAAAATGACTTAAAATGTCCTTAAGACACATAAAAGCGTTTTTTGATTGCCTTTGCAGCATGTTTGTATCACTTTTAACATGGCTATGTAACACAAACATTCAAAATCTAAATTTGCCATGCACAGGTGGGAGCATATTTACAAGCAATTTGCGCCACATAGAAAGGTCTTACATTGAAATGGGAAAAATAACATCAGAGACAGTCAATTGCATTATAAAGAAGCATACACCATTATGTCCTTGTCAGAAATATTATAACCATTCATTTTCCTCAAAAACGATTTTCAAGTCATAATTTGAAAAGACTCCACAGCTCCTATGCAGAAAAACACCCTGTCAGTACTAATACTTCACATTTTCTCCAATTACATTTTCTCAAAGAAACAAAATCCATTTGTAAAACACTTGAGACAAAGCAACATTTGAAAAACACAACTTTCTTCATAATTTTCTCCTTCTCTATCTAAATTAAAGAAATATTTTCTCACCTTAGCAAATACTTTGAGTTTGAAAACAGTCTCAGAAACACACCAATTTGTCTTCAGCAGAGCAAAAGGTATGCACTCCAGAGTCTGCAGCTATCAAAAGCACAGAAATGCTGTAATTCTTCACACATATCTCTCATGTCACCCAATCAAAACTCTTCCCTCACTTTTTTTCAAATGAAAACCCTTCCCCCCTCTGCCCTCTTTGCCTTTTTTGCATGGCAAACACCTCTTGGAAGACCTCTGGTGTTTGCAAGTTCACACAACAATGTTGCAATTGAACTCTGAACTCTCAGTGCACCTGCGTATCCACTGCAATCTTTCATTTAATGATTTTTTTATTGACCATTCAAAATACATCTTTCAAAGAACTCATCCATGCACCCCAACTTTCTGTTTTCAGCAATCAAAATCCACCAATCACTGTTACTGCTTCATTAACACAGAAACTCCACAGTTTTTTTCATTTTAAACTCTCATTTTTTCAACTGCCATTTCATTGCCACACTTCATCTGACTGCAGCAGAACCTTCTCTCACCATGTTTTCTGTCTGGATTGTTGGACATAGTTATATCCACTGGGCTCACAGGTATGCTAAGAACAGAAATTTACCTAACCTCAATTTACAAGATGTGGAAATTAAGTGGTTTGGCCACAGAGGATTAAAATGTCACCAATTGATACCATTGGTGAAAACCTTTATGCATTTGCCAAAACCTGACCTGTTAATTGTGCACTGTGGAGGTAATGATTTGGGCACTTTGACTGGGGTAGGTCTGGAAATGCTTTTAAAGGACACCTTTGAGCAATTGATGGCACTTTTTCCTCAAACTGCCTTGGTATATTCAAATATATGCCAAATACAGAAATGGAGGTGGTCAAACCAATTTTGTCCACAAATTGAGAAGTCGAGGAAGCATGTAAACAAATCTGTTTCAGCTTACATGAGAGACCATGGAATGGGCTCCATGTACAACAATAACTTGCGTTACTACATGCAAGATATCTACAGAGGAGATGGAGTTCACTTCTCAGATGAGGGCAACAGAATTTTCATTCTGAATTTAAGACTGTGCATTGGTACCTACTTATAAGTACCTAAATGTACCATAAACCCAAAAACTCTTCTCAGAGCTACCCTACATCTGATCACTCACAATTATTATTTTACTGTAACATTTTTCACTAATTTTCAACAAAGTACGCTCCCTGGGGCGCTACCCGGTACGCGAACCGGGAGCTAACCTCGCGAAATTTTTTTAAAAAATGTTTTTTTTCGCACATATAAGTCTCCTCAGCCACCCTCAGAAAACCTAGGGGGTCAAAATAAGTCTACCGTGCCCCCTTCTACCCATTCTGAACATTATTTGCCCTCCATCTTGTATCTTAATTCGACCGAAACACAAAATGGTGGACTCCCGTAACGCTTAAGGTTCGCGAACCGGGGCGCTCAACAGTTCGCGTACCGAGTCGCTCCCTGGGAAGCGCACCATCAAAAAAGGTGGGAAAGTAGTTTACAGAAAAGCGACTGGAGACAATTTCACCAAATATAGAGTAGCTCATACTACATACCAATCCCTACCATTTTCACAAATTTGATTGGAATTCCATTTAGCCATTTAGCCTGTAGACCTCTCTAAATACCCTGAGGTAAATTACTTCTCAAAACACATCTGAAGTGTTGGAATTGACAACCAATTAAAATGTTACTTTCATTTTCTACTTTTTTTACCTGACATTTGATTGGTTATGTACCTGAATATATATAAAGAAAGAGAGAGAAACACAGCCATTTTGACTACTACTTCCTGAATTACATTGCAAGATCATTTTCACTCACAACTTAAACTTGTTTTTAGAAGGTGAGATATTATTTTATAAATTTGAAAACATTTTCAGATAGTTATATACTATCCCTCTGTAAGAGTTAGACATTGAGAAAGGCTTCTTTATTATAATTATGGATTGATTTAGGTTTCTGTGGTATAATTATGAATTTACTTAGGCTTCTTCACAGGCACTTTTTAATAGTACTACTTCACGCCTGAAACCATACAGTGCCCATAGATTACTTCTCTGTTATAAACTCACAAGTACCTGTCTGAACTTAAACCCAACAGTGCCCTATCACTACTGATATATTTATTTTTTATGCAAATTACAGCAATAAAATGGAAGGTGAGCAGAATGTTTCCTTCGAAATTGTTCTGGACAGCAACAATGAACAAGTTATGGAACCCATTGATGACTTAGAATTCATGGATGAGTCACGGGACTATGAATTACTTCAATGTGTAGAATCTGTTGATCATTTACTCCATTATGATGACGGTCAAATGTGGGAACTTATGTTCACACAACAAGAGGACATATCGGACAGTCAAATGCTAGACGTTCTATTAAATTTTGAAAAACAATCTGAAAAATAAAATTGTATGTAATATTAAAAAATTGTTTGAATCTTTAATCATTTTTATATGTAATTCATAAACTAGTTAAATGTTAGAAATGTTATTAAATTTTGAAACACAATCACAATAATAAATAATTGCTTAAAAAATAAAAAAATTAAAAAATAATCAACAAAACCAACAATCAATTAACATACAGTATTTGAAAAGTCTATCATTAATTTTTCATTATAGTACACTGCCCAGAACGCTTCCCGGTTCGCGAACCGGGCTCTACCCACGCAAAAAAACAAAAATTATTATTTTTTTTTTTGCCCCGCGGGGCCCTTTTAAAGCCTCCACATTAAACCTAGGGGGTCAGGGAGGATATACTATGCCCCCTTATGGTCATTTCCCCCTTTGTTTTGGCCTCCTCTTGTCTCTCAATCCTACCGAGAGACAAGATGGCGGCCGCTCCGGTCTGTTTAGAATGTTGACAGACACCGGAGAGCCAATCAGCTTCGCTACGCGAAGTTCCGGTACGCGTAAAGTCCGCGAACCGGAGCGCTGCCCGGTCCGCTGTTACAGATATATATCTTTTTTTGAACATTAATTTCTCCAAATCCACTGAAGCACATATATTGAGACCTAGCAAAGGCACATCGGGCTACCAGTCCCTACAATTTTGCCAAGTTTCGTGCAAATCCATTCAGCCGTTCGGGCTAAAAGTGAGGCCAACCGCCCTATGGAAAACTCAATGTTAAAAACACGTTTTGGGACCCCCCTTTTTTCTCGGCCCCCCCTTGACGAAACCCCCCCAAATATCCAAGGGCTGCTCAGAAACAAAATGTTCAATTTTCCAGAAAATTTCAGCCAATTCCGTCCACAAACGCCAAAGTTATTAGACATAGAATTTTCAAAAATCCCATAGGGAAAAAATCCTAACTATATATACCTACTGGCGACCGCCAGTAGGTAATATATATATATATATATATATATATATATATATATATATATATATATATATATATATATATATATATATTACCTACTGGCGGTCGCCAGTAGGTATATATAGTTAGGATTTTTTCTCTATGGGATTTTTGAAAATTCTATGTCTAATAACTTTGGCGTTTGTGGACGGAATTGGCTGAAATTTTCAGGAAAATGGCACATTGTGTTTCTGAGCAGCCCTTGAAAATTTGGGGGGAGTTCGTCAAGGGGGGGCCGAGAAAAAAGGGGGGTCCCAAAACGTGTTTTTAACATTGAGTTTTCCATAGGGCGGTTGGCTTCACTTTTAGCCCGAACGGCTGAATGGATTTGCACGAAACTTGGCAAAATTGTAGGGACTGGTAGCCCGATGTGCCTTTTGTAGGTCTCAATATATGTGCTACAGTGGATTTTGAGAAATTAACGTTTAAAAAAAGATATATATCTGTAACAGCGGACCGGGCAGCGCTCCAGGACGCGTACTTTTCGCGCAACGGAGCTTTGTGAAGCGAAACTGATTGGTTCTCCGGCGTCTGTCAACATTCCAAACAGTCCGTAGCGGCCGCCATCTTGTCTCTCGGTAGGATCGAGAGACAAGAGGAGGCCAAAGCGAAGAGGCAAATGACCATAAGGGGGAATAGTAGATCCTCGCTGACCCCCTAGGTTTGATGTGGAGGTTTTAAAAGGGCCCCGTGGGGCAAAAGAAAAAAATAATAATAATAATCGAACGGCTGAATGGATTTGCACGAAACTTGGCAAAATTGTAGGGACTGGTAGCCCGATGTGCCTTTGCTAGGTCTCAATATATGTGCTTCAGTGGATTTTGAGAAATTAACGTTCAAAAAAAGATATATATCTGTAACAGCGCACCGCTTCGCGTACTTTTCGCGTTACGGAGCTTTGCGAAGCGAAGCTGATTGGCTCTCCGGTGTCTGTAAACATTCCAAACAGTCCGTAGCGGCCGCCATCTTGTCTCTCGGTAGGATCGAGAGACAAGAGGAGGCCAAAGCGAAGGGGCAAATGACCATAAGGGGGCATAGTAGATCCTCGCTGACCCCCTAGGTTTGATGTGGAGGTTTTAAAAGGGCCCCGCGGGGCAAAAAAAAAAAAATAATAATAATAATCGAACGGCTGAATGGATTTGCACGAAACTTGGTAAAATATTAGGGACTGGTAGCCCGATGTGCCTTTGCTAGGTCTCAATATATGTGCTTCAGTGCATTTTGAGAAATTAACGTTCAAAAACAAGATATATATCTGTAACAGCGCTCCGCTTCGCGGAGATAAAATTATATCTGTATTACCTAGCTGTTGCTAACACCAGTTAGCGACGGCTAGTAGGAGATAGCGACCATCTTGGGCCCCACTTTGCATGTGAGTGATATTTATCACTAATGACATGCAAAGTGGGCATGCCAAGATGTTAGCGACTGGAAACAGTCGCTACCATCGCTATCTCCTATTATCAACTTTTGGAAATATTCGAGATAAGCGCGAATATCTCCAAAAAGTAACAGCTGCCCTGAGCAGTTCTTAGCCATGTTATCCAATGGGAGGTGGATAACATGGCTAAGAGCATTAGCTCGGTAATGCATGAATATCGCTGAGTTTTCAGCGATATTAATGCATTGCGGTCGTTTTTTATCGTATTTGCGATAAACCTTGATAATAGCAAGGTTTATCTGCGATAATTTCTGACGGTAAAAAAATCTTTGCAATGCATCGTTAGGGATAAATATCGCTTAACTTTGGTAATATGCCCCAACGTCTGTTAACGTTCGATTCGAAGGAAATCAGGAAGTGTTGAAAAACATTGTCTGCGCCATCTTGTCTTTTTTCAAATGCCACACTTTTGTCGTGCACGGCAGCCATTTTAGATGCCTTGACCAGACCCACTCTGTGCACGCTGTCGATCCTTAGCATGGCTCCCCACCCTCGCAAGCATCTCCCCCAGGCAGTGGTCACCCCCGCTCTCTGTCTTATGCATGGGTAATAAACCTCCCCCCATCTGCGCTGCTCTTCCCTGAGAATCACACCCTGTGCCCGCCCGACACCTCCCTTTCGCCCTATTCACTACCGCACCCTCTGACACTCCTTTTCCTCTGTGTCCGATTGTCCAGGCTGGTCCTAGGGTATCAGCTAGCCCTGCAGATGTAGTTTATGGCCACAGCTGTAAAGAATCACCCCTCTTCAAAGGAGTTATAGTAGATCAAGGCCCACACTCGATGAGATCCGTCACAGCAGAAGCGTTGCTATTATCTGAAAACCATCCTGTATTGTGATTGGGGAGGGGACCGAGCGTGAAGCGGAAGATTCCAGGGATGACTCTTTGTACATCAAAGTTTTTACAATTATGTGTCACATTAAAAATATATAGCACTCCGACAAAGTAGTAAGATTATAAAACTTTAATAATTTATAAATATATACAAGAAAACAAAAATAGTAATAACATATAAACATTTTTAGGGAAAAACAACGAAGTAGCGGTCGGCTGTGCGAATAGTCCCAACGCAGCACAACGTCCAGATTTCCGGCGTGGGGCGTCGCGGGGGGTGGGTCATCAGTAGCAAACTGTTGTGCGAATAGTTCCAAGGCAGCAGAACGCGCTGAAATCTAGATGACACGAAAGTGATGTCTAGTAAGTTGCCACCCAGCAAATCACGGCGTGGGGCGTCGCGGGGGGTGGGTCATCAGTAGCAAACTGTTGTGCGAATAGTTCCAAGGCAGCAGAACGATGGCACCAAGGTGATGTCCAGTAAGTTGCCGCACTGGTTTTGGTATCCTACAATGCTGCTCCGAATAACGGCGTGGGGCGCCCCGGGGGAGGTGGCGTGAACGGGCCTCTCCAGGTGGAGTGTCATCTGTTGTAGTGGGGCGCCCCTTTACCGTTTCAGTTGCCATTCCGTCCGTTTTTGGTCCACTGTGTCAAAAGCCGCAATTCAGCTGAGTTGCGCCCACTCTTGCGGTGCAGCGATAGGCGGCTGTCACAGGACTCTCAAAATGGCGGCAGGCTCTTTCCTTTTTGGGCCTGGTCCACTGAAATGGCCCTGGGACACCTTGGAAATCGGACGCTTGTCTGCTAGGTCTTGGACCCCATTCTCGAAAGCGTCCCCTCCGCATTGAGAATTCATCAAAAGTTTTGGGGGCCCCGACTCCTGCAGGCTTCTGGTGGGGAGCGGCTGCCATGATTGCTCGCGGAATGACCACGACGGAGCTACGAGATGGTGGTGCTCTCATGCTGACGCCAGCTTCAGTCTGAAACATCCAGAAACAAGGTGGGGCTTTCATCGTTTGGGAAAAAAAAAAGTTTTCATCCAATGAAAAGTGTTGTTTTTAGGTCATATGATCAAGCCTTCCATCATTAGGAAACCAAAAGTAAAATGAACCAATGAAAAGTTTTATAAACAAGTCACATGACCTGTTATGCGGCATAGGGTATAAAATGCGGAGAAAATACGTTGGCACGTGAGGCGGCGTCAGTAGCGGACCGATGTGCGAATAGGCCGAAGGCAACACAACGCGCCAAGATCCGGATGGCACCGAGGTGGTGTCCAGCAAGTTGCAGCACTGGTGTGGCCATCCTACAATGCTGAAAGTCGGCGTGGGGCGCCCCGTTGGCCTGTGAGTTTGCGTCAGTAGCGGACCGATGTGCGAATAGGCCGAAGGCAGCACAACGCGCCAAGATCCGGATGGCACCGAGGTGGTGTCTAGTAAGTTGCCGCACTGGTGTGGCCATCCTACAATGCTGAAAGTCGGCGTGGGGCGCCCCGTTGGCCTGTGAGATGGCGTCAGTAGCGGACCGATGTGCGAATGGGGCCAAAGGCAGCGCAACAATATATTCTGAATTGAAGACACCACAAGGCGCTGAGATGCCAAGTTCCAGATGGCACCGAGGTGGTGTCTAGCAAGTTGTGGCACTGGTGTGGCCATCCTACAATGCTGAAAGTCGGCGTGGGGCGCCCCGTTGGCCTGTGAGATGGCGTCAGTAGCGGACCGATGTGTGAATGGGGCCGAAGGCAGCGCAACAATATTTTCGGAATAGAAGACACCACTAGGCGCTGAGATGTCAAGATCCGGATGGCACCGAGGTGGTGTGTAGCAAGTTGCCGCACTGGTGTGGCCATCCTACAATGCTGAAAGTCGGCGTGGGGCGCCCCGTTGGCCTGTGAGTTTGCGTCAGTAGCGGACCGATGTGCGAATAGGCCGAAGGCAGCACAACGCGCCAAGATCCGGATGGCACCGAGGTGGTGTCTAGTAAGTTGTCGCACTTCTGTGGCCATCCTACAATGTTGAAAGTCGGCGTGGGGTGCCCCGTTGGCCTGTGAGATGGCGTCAGTAGCGGACCGATGTGCGAATGGGGCCAAAGGCAGCGCAACAATATTTTCTGATTTGAAGACACCACAAGGCGCTGAGATGCCAAGATCCGGATGGCACCGAGGTGGTGTCTAGCAAGTTGTGGCACTGGTGTGGCCATCGTACAATGGTAAAAGTCAGCGTGGGGCGCCCTGTTGGCCTGTGAGATGGTGTCAGTAGCGGACTGATGTGCGAATGGGGCCAAAGGCAGCGCAACAATATTTTCTACAATATTTTCGGAGTAGAAGACACCACAAGGCGCTGAGATGCCAAGATCCGGATGGCACCGAGGTGATGTCTAAGTTGCGGACCGATGTGCGAATGGGGCCAAAGGCAGCGCAACAATATTTTCTGAAGAGAATACACCACAAGGAGCTGAGATGCCAAGATCCGGATGGCACCGAGGTGATGTCTAAGTTGCGGACCGATGTGCGAATGGGGCCAAAGGCAGCGTAACAATATTTTCTGTATGGAAGATACCACTAGGCGTTGAGATGCCAAGATTCGGATGGCACCGAGGTGATGTCTAGCAAGTTGTGCCACTGGTGTGGCCATCGTACAATGGTAAAAGTCGGCGTGGGGCGCCCTGTTGGCCTGTGAGATGGTGTCAGTAGCGGACTGATGTGCGAATGGGGCCAAAGGCAGCGCAACAATATTTTCTGACTGACACCACAAGGCGCTGAGATGCCAAGATCCGGATGGCACCGAGGTGATGTCTAAGTTGCGGACTGATGTGCGAATGGGGCCAAAGGCAGCGTAACAAGATTTTCTGTATGGAAGATACCACTAGGCGTTGAGATGCCAAGATTCGGATGGCACCGAGGTGATGTCCAGCAAGTTGCTGTACTGGTGTGGTCATCCTACAATGCTGAAACTCGGCGTGGGTCGCCCCATTAGCCTGTGAGATGGTGTCAGTAGCGGACCGATGTGCGAATAGGCCGAAGGCAGCACAACGCGCCAAGATCCGGATGTCACCGTGGTGGTTTCATAGTTGAGAGGCACTTCATCTGCAGTGGGGCGCCGAGATCCGGATGGCACCGAGGTGATGTCTAGCAAGTTGCTGTACTGGTGTGGTCATCCTACAATGCTGAAATGTAGTGGGGCGCCCCTTTACCGTTTCAGTTGCCATTCAGCTGAGTTCCGGCTGCTCTTGATGCTACAGCGACAGGCGGCTGCAAGAGGACTCTCAAAATGGCGGCCTGTTCTTTGGATTTGGGCCTGGTCCACTAAAATGGCCCTGGGACACCTTAGAACTCGGACGCTCGATTTTTTTTTTCCTTTCCTGTACATGCAAAAAAAGGTAAATGCCCGGTACGTTACACGCTTCATCTGCCACGATGAACTCTCCAGAGGAACCGAAAAAAAAAAATATAGTTGTGGTAACTATACCATGCATCGTCATATGGAGAGGTGGCACCAATTAATTATAGTGCTGCATAAAAGAGAGATTTGGAGGAGAACCCCTGACCTGCTAGTACATTCATCAAAGAAGTGGCACTGAGAGCTTCAGAGGCAAGGGAAACGGTCCCAAATATTTAGAAGAACTTTGGAAAGATTAAAATGACATGTTTAGATTGTGGCAAATTAATTTCATGTGGACAGATGAGTGTTACTCTAATAAATACAGCATATGAACGTCATCATAGTCGATGGTTGGTAGAGACATTTTGACTATATCCTGGACCTGCCCGTCCTCGCCCAAAATGGCGCCGGAATAAATGGGACTCGTAACTCCTTGTTGTGTACTGGTTGCAGAACCTTGAAATCACGAGATACGTATGCAGTTTTGAAGCACATGGCGGGCGGGGACGAGAATTGATTGAATATTTCGACATCCCTATTGATATTAAGTTCTGATGTGTTATTGATTACTGTACTGTTGAAAGTTCGAATTAACGTCACCCATGGTACTTGCCCGCAAATGTATATCTAGATAATTTTATTGTAACTGGCCCTGTCGTATTTTAATTATAAAATGTACGTCCACCGATTCCGTAACTGTTAGACACCTTAGTTCTTGCAACCTAATGGCCCGCCCGTTACGTTCCTCTACAGTGTAAATGTCTATTCATCATATACGATTACAGTTTGCTCCGTGGCAGGCCCACGTGGTTATAGGCTCGTATTTGTATAATGAAATTTTCACAATAAAGGTTTTTAAAAGAAAACATGGTAGTAGTATATACATTGGTAAAGTTTTTAATAATAGTCACTGTTTTAGAATCATTAAAAGGCAAGTGAAATAAAGCAGACCAATTACATGAAGGGTAAAAGGTATAATACGAAGGAACGCAGTAAAGATAAATGGTCAAGGGCTGTTGTGTTTTCTATTCCTGCAACATAAAGTGATCGATAAGAATCTCATATTCAGGCGTATTGGCGACTAAGACAGCAGGTCGACCCTCTTTTGCTCAACGGCTCCGTCATGGGACGAAGAAACGCTCTTTTTCTCGAAAAAAGAATATATTTTACTTGCAGGACAGTTGTAAAATTTCCGGGAAAGTACATTAGCCTGGAACATTATAACATATATTTAAGAAAAAATAATGTTCGGAAGTAATGAAAAGCGTAATTTTTAGGTCATATGACCAAGCCTTTCATCATTACAATAAGAAAAGTAAAATGAACCAATGAAAAGTTTTATTAACAAGTCACATGACTTGTTATGCTTACGTTACGCGCTGCGCGCCCCGGATGACTTCCGGATGCGCTAAAGCGGCGCGTCATATGACGCATTACGCGACAACGCAGGTCCAGAATATAGTCAAAATGTCTCCACCAACCAGCGGTCGGAACACAACCCCTTTCAGCAGGCTAAATAGTTCTGTTAAATGACAACAGAAGGGACAGGCAACAAGAACCATCAGTCAAAGAGGGGAGGGCTAGTTCTTCTCTACCGGGTTACATTGGGGCGCTACCGGAACTGATCGAATTGGTAGTCTACAGTGTTTCTGGATGTTTCAGACTGAAGCTGGGGTTAGCATGAGAGCAGCATCATTTCGTAGCTCCGTCGTGGCCATTCCGCAACCAATCATGGCAGCCGCTCTTTATCGTTATTTTGGGCGGGGTGGGTGGCGGAGCCGAGCTGTTTTGCAGCCATCATTGTGTGGAGTTCAGTTCATCTCACTAGTTTTGTATTTGTCATGAGGGGTTGTTCCTAATGTTTCTATTTTAGCGAGGTCAAAAAGAGATCCCATTAGTGGCCTACTGATTTTGCTCGATTCCTTTTCTTTTTTTTTACACGATTTTTCGTTATCTGCAAAGACTAAACAGAGTATTGCGACTCTGTGTTTGTTTGTAAATAGAGAATGAACCAAAGAGAACTAATTCTAAAACAGTAAATACTTGGATAACAATCAATCAAATGGAGAGAGAAGCAGGCACGACGGATTACAACGGGGGCAAAGGCCTGCGTTAACTACCCTTCACTATGTGCAAAGAGAGAGTACTCCTAATAGAAATGAGGGGGGGGCACCATTCAAAGCAGATCAGTGTGCATAAACACGAAAATGTTTTCACTTACCACGTACTTGACATTCGACAGCTTATGATATTTGCTATTAAAAAACCATTGAAATTCACTGAAAAAACCATGGGTTATAGACCATATATAGGGGCCGATTAGGATGGAGGATTTTCCGCCTCCTCCGGGCCGGCGGAAGCCACCTCCGGCCCGGAGGAGACGGAAAATCCTCTGCGGAGTCACCAAAGACCCACCGCCAAATTAGGATGGCTGGTGGGTCTGGAATTCCGTCCGCCGCTTTTCCGCTGCGGTCGTCTTCCGACCGCGGCGGAAAAGCTATAACATGGCAGGCGGTGTCTATGAGACACCGTCCGCCATATTATGATGGTTGTGTAAAACTGCTTTTCCACGGCGGCTTTTCCGCCATGGAAAAGCATACGGACATTCACTTTGGGGGCCCGTTGCGGGCCCCCTGGGTGAATGGGGGGTGGGGGGTGCACATGGGGGGTACCTATGGTACCCCCCTGCATTTGCGTGCACAAAGCAGCAGGCACCGTGCCTCTGCAGAGGATTTTCCGTCTCCTCCGGGCCGGAGGTGGCTTCCGGCGGCAATGCAAGGTGGCGGAAAGAGCATGGCGCGTGAAATACGACGCGATGGCGAAACTCGCCTACAGGTCTATGGCGAAAGCTTATCATCGGAACATCCTCGCGGAGAAGAAGGCCTATTTCGCGAGAAAAATTGATGCGGCCTCCAATTCCTGTAAGGAGCTTTTTGCCATTGTGCGGGAGTTTACAACATCTCGCGCAGCACCAACCCAGACCCCCCCCCTCTGCGCCTTGGGTCAGGGCGATTGCGGACTTTTTCACCTCCAAGATCCAGCGGATCCAGGACTCCTTCCATGTGCTGGAGCCTGAGATGCCAGGTCGGGCGGAGAATGCCGTTGTTACCCGACCTAACGCAGGTGTGGCCCTGGCAGCTTTCCCTCCTATCTCGTTGACCTCTTCATTTGACCTGATGGCCGGGCTTAAATCAGGTTCCCCCCGGGACGCCTGCCCCGCAAAATTTGTGGCTAGAATGGCAGCTGTCATTAATCCACTCGTGAACCCCCTGTTGAACTGTTCTCTTGCACAGGGTGTGGTTCCCCAGTCCTGGAAGCAGGCTATGATTATTCCCCTGCTAAAAAAGCCTGGCTTGGATGCGGAGGTGTTGGCGAATTATCGACCTATATCGCTTCTGCCGGCTTTTGCGAAGGTCACTGAAAAGCATGTCCATAAGGTGCTTGCCGATTACCTGGAGTCCCACGACCTACTGCACCCCACCCAGTCGGGTTTCCGCACCAATCTTAGCACCGAGACGGCTCTCCTAGAAGTCTCGGAGGCGATAAAGGAGGTGCTGGATTCGGGCGGGAGAGCGATGCTGGTGATGTTAGATCTGTCGGCGGCCTTCGACACCGTCCCTCATGAGGGTCTTCTTGCAAGACTCTCTGAGATTGGTCTCCAAGGGACGGTGCTCCAGTGGTTTCGATCTTTCCTGGCAGGCCGTCGACAAACGGTCTGGGCTTCGGCTTGCTCCGCCGAGATGTTGCCATTGGGCGTCGGAGTTCCTCAGGGCTCTGTCCTGAGCCCAACTTTATTTAACATCTTCATGACCCCTCTGGCGGCACTGGCGGAGTCTTTCGGGGCCCAGATCGTTTCTTACGCCGATGACACCCAGCTCCTCTTCACCTGTGAGAGGGGTGCGGACTTCGATGGAGGTAGGATCCAGGGTTGCCTTGAGGCTGTGTTCCAATGGTTCCATCATAACAGCCTCAAGTGCAACTCGGATAAATCTGAGGTCCTCTTTTTCGGGTGCAGTACGGATCCGGACTGGAAAGTGTGGTGGCCTGAGAACATGTTTCCACCAGCATGTTCGTCCCTGGTAGCTAAAAACCTTGGGATCAAGATTGACAATGGCCTCACACTACGCTCACAGGTATTCGGTCTCACTGGTACCTGCTTCGGTTTACTCCGGATGCTACGCAAGTTCCTTCCCCTGCTATCGGAGGAACATAGGAAGATCACGGTGCAGGCGATCATAGGCTCGAGAATTGACTATTCCAACGTCCTTTATCTCGGCCTGCCAGAATACCTGCTCCAACGGTTACAGGTTGTCCAGAATTCGGCAGCACGTGCCATCTTTGGACTATCTCGCCGTGCCAGAGCCTCAGGCCTCCTGGAGACCCTGCACTGGCTCCCTGTCCGGAAGCGGATAATTTTTAAGACTCTCACTCTGGCACACAAAGCCTTGCACGCCTCCGGAGCAAAATATCTTCAGAAAAGGTTGACCTTCTACCGTCCTGCCAGGTCGCTTAGGTCTGAAGCCCTGTCCCTTGCGGCGGTTCCTCGCGTGAAGAGAGCCCGCATCGGTGGCCGCTCTTTTAAACTACTAGCGCCTCAGTTGTGGAATAAACTGCCTGTGCCCCTGCGCAGCATTCCTAATCTGTTGGCCTTTAGGAAAGGACTCAAAACCTGGCTTTTTATCTCTTAGTTCTGGCCCCTAGTTTAGGTTTTCTTCCTCTCTGGTCTCTTTTTACTTTATCTCCCTGTTATGTTAGTGTGCAATTCAAAGCGTCGGGACACTCTTTTGAGTAGCCGCACGCTATATAAAACCTTTTATAACATAACATAACATAACATAACATTTGTGCATGTAAATGTAACACATGCTTTTTTAACATTGCTGCGGGTGCAGCTTGAAGCTGCACCCGCCGCAATGTTAAATATAGAGGATGTGACCGCCACCCTGGCGGTCACATCCTAATCAGCACGGAGGGAACGCCGCAGCCCCTGCGGACGTTCCCTCCTCCTCAAGGGTGGCGGACGGACGCAAGTCCGTCCGCCATCCTAATCGGCCCCATAGTTAGGAATTAGCATTTACAAAACCTTGAAAATTCACTGAAAAAACCATAGGTTATAGACCATATATAGTTAGGAATTAGCATTTAAAAAACCTTATTTTACTCACACAAAACCATTGAAATTCCATATATAGTTAGTTGCACTAACTATATATCGCGCACCCGCAATCCACTGCTGATCATGCCACATATTACATCATTCATGACATGGTCAGTGACATCACTGATGACATCTCAAATGACATCACTGATGAGATCACTGATGACATCTCATTTGACATCAATGACCACATCACTGATGATATCATTCATGTGACAATACAATGCATCTCCTCACATTTTAATATAACCTCTGTTTCACCCAGTGTTAAATACAGAGTATAATTTTTGAAACCATTGACACACCAATACTAGTTACTACATACGTACTCACTGATTCCTACGTCTACACACACATTCACTCATACAATCATTCATACATACAATCACTCATCTTTACAACACTATCATATGCACTCATACACCTATACAGACACTCACACTCTGCCACTCATCCATGGAGTTACTCACACACCTAGTCAGTCCTGTAAAGAATCAATCACACTTCCATTTTCTTGTCTATACAGTTAAACATAGAGCACCTTACATTTTCAAACATATACTAACACATACTTACTTTCTTATACAATCATTGATACAAGTACACATTGATCTGCACAGAGTCACACACCTCCCAGCCAGCCACACACACACTCAGTCTCCCATACAAATACTTGGACAATCAATCAATAACCCATATAGTTAATCATATAGCTACTGATCAACACATGCAGCAGTTTACAGAAAAACAGACATAATGATGCACAAATTAAGACAGTTTAGTCACTAACCCATGCACTCAGTGAGACACATTTAATCACTCACTCATACATTCAGTCATGCACCTACTAAATCCTTCGTCCAGACACTTATACATCTACTCATTCTTCAATATGTAAAACATATTTAAACTTTACAGAAACACACAGTCACTGGATGATGTCATCAGTGATCTCATCAGTGATGTCATTTGAGATGTCATCAGTGATGTCATCAGTGATGTCACTGACCATGTCATGAATGATGTAATATGTGACATGATCAGCAGTGGATTGCGGGTGCGCGATATATAGTTAGTGCAACTAACTATATATGGAATTTCAATGGTTTTGTGTGAGTAAAATAAGGTTTTTTAAATGCTAATTCCTAACTATATATGGTCTATAACCTATGGTTTTTTCAGTGAATATATATATATATATATATATATATGTATGTATGTATGTATATATATGTATGTATGTATGTATGTATATATATGTATGTATGTATGTATGTATATATATATATATATATATATATATATATATATATATATATATATATATATTCACTGAAAAAACCATAGGTTATAGACCATATATAGTTAGGAATTAGCATTTACAAAACCTTATTTTACTCAAACAAAACCATTGAAATTCGCATATATAGTTAGTTGCACTAACTATATATCGCGCACCCGCAATCCACTGCTGATCATGTCACATATTACATCATTCATGACATGGTCAGTGACATCACTGATGACATCACTGATGACATCTCAAATGACATCACTGATGACATCACTGATGACAACATCCAGTGACTGTATGTTTCTGTAAAGTTAAAATATGTCTTACATATTGAAGAATGAGTGGATGTATAAGTGTCTGGATGAAGGATTTAGTAGGTGCATGACTGACTGTATGAGTGAGTGATTAAATGTGTCTCAATGAGTGCATGTGTTAGTGACTAAACTGTCTTAATTTGTGCATCATTATGTCTGTTGTTTTGTAAACTGCTGCATGTGTTGATCAGTAGCTATATGAGTAACTATATGGGTTATTGATTGGTTGCCCAAGTATTTGTATGGGAGACTGAGTGTGTGTGTGGGTGGCTGGGAGGTGTATGACTCTGTGCATAGATGAGTGAGCAGTTGATTCACTAGATGTATGGGTTCAAAAGTGCATGTGGAAACAGCTGTATGGGCGGTTGACTGTGTGCATGAGTGTATTGGTGAGTGAATGGATATCTCAGTGCTACATGTCAAAGTAAGTACATATGTAAAACACAGTACATGTGAGAGTTGACATATATAAATAACTGTGCATAAGAGCCAGTGAATGTGTGAGTGGCTGTATGGATCATTGTGAACTTGTATCAGGGATTGTATAAGAGAGTATATATGTGTTAGTATATGTTTGAATAAGTAAGGTGTGTATAACTGTATAGTTGAGGAAATGGAGGTGTGATTGATTCTTTGCATGACTGACTAGGTGTGTGAGTAACTCCATGGATGAGTGACAGTCTGTGAGTGTCTGTTTACACTGAGTGTATCTAAGGTTATATTAGAGTCTGAAGAGGTTCATCGTATTATCACAGGAATGATGTCATCAGTGATGTGATCAGTAATGTCAAATGAGATGTCATCAGTGATGTCATCAGTGATGTCATTTGAGATGTCATCAGTGATGTCATCAGTGATGTCATTTGAGATGTCATCAGTGATGTCATCAGTGATGTCATTTGAGATGTCATCAGTGATGTCATCAGTGATGTGACTGACCATGTCATGAATGATGTAATATGTGACATGATCAGCAGTGGATTGCGGGTGCGCGATATATAGTTAGTGCAACTAACTATATATGCGAATTTCAATGGTTTTGTTTGAGTAAAATAAGGTTTTGTAAATGCTAATTCCTAACTATATATGGTCTATAACCTATGGTTTTTTCAGTGAATTTTCAAGGTTTTGTAAATGCTAATTCCTAACTATATATGGTCTATAACCTATGGTTTTTTCAGTGAATATATATATATATATATATAACATTTCTATGGCAAAATGAAACCCCTTATTTTGTTCCTTTTCAAATTAAATGTATTAAGTGTTACCACTTTATTCCAATCAAGATGACTTCAGGTGTGCCATACTTTTGTCATTAGTAAGACTGTTAGCGTTCTAGTTGTTCTTTAAAACACTCTGGGACATTCTGTCACTGGGCTATAGTTGGGCTACATCTGGCTGATATTTGGGCTACATTTGTTTTTTTTTGTCTCTGGCGGCCATCTTTGGGCTACATTGGGCTTCATTGGGCTTCATTGGGCTACATTGGGCTACATTTGGGCTCCAACATATATATAGCCCAATGTAGCCCAATATATATTTTTCAAAGTTAATTTTCGTAAAAACCACTGGAGCATATATCTTGAGACATAGCAAAGGCACATCGGGCTACCAGTCCCTACAATTTTGCCAAGTTTCGTGGAAATCCATTCAGCCGTTCGAGCTAAAAGTGAGTCCAACCGCCCTATGGAAATGAAGGAAATGAATGGGTAATTTGTAATTAGCAAATAGCTCATCGCAAACTAGGAATGGTAAAGAATCGCTATTTATTCCTTAAAGTTCGCTATTTAGGAAATGCAAAAAACTTTGATGATACATATGGCGGTTCATCTCTAACAAGATAAGAAGCATAGGGATAGATTTATGATGACTGGCGCATCACCAGGGATGTGTTAGTCATTCTGTGCCGCTGTTCCGTCACCTATGGTGTGCTGCATTTACAATGCGGCGCATCATGGGGCAAAAACAGCACAGCGTGACGTATCTGTGCCGTAAAGGTGGCGCATTGCTGGAGTTGTATCGCAAGGGTGAGTGATTACCTAGAGGGGATTTGTATATATATATATATGTATATATATATTACCTACTGGCGGTCGCCAGTAGGTATATATAGTTAGGATTTTTTCCCTATGGGATTTTTGAAAATTCTATGTCTAATAACTTTGGCGTTTGTGGAAGGAATTGGCTGAAATTTTCAGGAAAATGGAACATTTTGTTTCTGAGCAGCCCCTGAAAATTTAGGGGGGGTTCGTCAAGAGGGGGCCGAGAAAAAAGGGGGGTCCCAAAACGCATTTTTCCAATGTTAATTTCCATAGGGCGGTTGGCCTCATTTTTAGCCCGAACGGCTGAATGGATTTGCACGAAACTTGGCAAAATTGTAGGGACTGTTAGCCCGATGTGCCTTTGCTAGGTCTCAATATATGTGCTCCAGTGGATTTTGAGAAATTAACGTTCAAAAAAAGATATATATCTGTAAGCGCGCTCTGGGCAGCGCTCCGGTTCGCGTACTTGACGCGTAACGGAACTTCGCGAAGCGAAGCTGATTGGCTCTCCAGTGTCTGTCAACATTCCAAACAGTCCGGAGCGGCCGCCATCTTGTCTCTCGGTAGGATCGAGAGACAAGAGGAGGCCAAAACAAAGGGGGAAATGACCATAAGGGGGCATAGTAGATCCTCCCTGACCCCCTAGGTTTGATGTGGAGGCTTTAAAAGGGCCCCGGAGGGCAAAAAAAAATAAAAAATTCTTTGCGTGGGGAGCGCCCGGTTCGCGAACCGGGAAGCGTTCTGGGGAGCGTACTATAAGGAAAAAAGAATGATAGACTTTTCAAATACTGTATGTTAATTGATTGTTGGTTTTGTTGATTATTTTTTAATTTCTTTATTTTTTAAGCAATTATTTATTATTGTGATTGTGTTTCAAAATTTAATAAACTTTCTAACATTTCACTGTCTGAAATGTCATTATTTTCATTGAACATAGTTTGTAATCTCTGAGGGTGTAAAATGTCCTCATTTTGAAGGAGGTCATCTACTGCTTGTACACATTGCAGTAGTTCTTGGTCCCAAGTTTCATCCATAAATTCTATATAATTTGGATCAATTATTTCTTGGCTGCTCTCTTGCAGGACAATTTGAAATGAAACTTTGTGTTCGCCTTCCATTTTGCCTGAAATTTGGATAAAAAAAATATATATTAGTAGAGATAGGGCACTGTTGGGAGGTTAGCTTCCGGTTCGCGTACCGGGTAGCGCCCCGGGGAGCGTACTTTGTTGAAAATTAGTGAAAAAAGTTAGAGTAAAATAATAATTGTGAGTGATCAGATGTAGGGTAGCTCTGAGAAGAGCTTTTGGGTTTATGGTACATTTAGGTACTTATAAGTAGGTACCAATGCACAGTCTTAAATTCAGAATGAAAATTCTGTTGCCCTCATCTGAGAAGTGAACTCCATCTCCTCTGTAGAAATCTTGCATGTAGTAACGCAAGTTATTGTTGTACATGGAGCCCATTCCATGGTCTCTCATGTAAGCTGAAACAGATTTGTTTACATGCTTCCTCGACTTCTCAATTTGTGGACAAAATTGGTTTGACCACCTCCATTTCTGTCTTCGGCATATATTTGAATATACCAAGGCAGTTTGAGGAAAAAGTGCCATCAATTGCTCAAAGGTGTCCTTTAAAAGCATTTCCAGACCTACCCCAGTCAAAGTGCCCAAATCATTACCTCCACAGTGCACAATTAACAGGTCAGGTTTTGGCAAATTTATTTATTTATTTATTTTGCATATTTATAGAGCGCTCTAATACCCGGAGGTGTCCTGGCGCTAGAAAGATAGACTGGTGTAACGGAGCGTGCTTACTGAGTGAAGAGCCATGTTTTTAGACCTCTTCTAAAGGCCATCAGATTCTGGGTCTGTCTGAGCGCAAGTGGAAGTTTATTCCAGGCCTCAGCCGCCCCAAGAGAAAAGCTCCTGCCTCCCCAGCGAGCTTTTTTAATTCTGGGGACCTTAACCAGAGCCAGTTGTCCTGACCTCAAAGTTCTTGCTGGTTTATGCCAGCAGAAAAGAGATTTCAAGTGCCTAGGTCCCGAGTCATGGAGGGCCTTGAAGACCATGCATACTGCCTTGAAAGTGATTCTTTTACGAATCGGCAGCCAATGTAGGTTAACCAGCTCCTGAGATACTGAGGCAAATTTGGGTGTGTCAGTAATTAGGCGGGCGGCTGCATTTTGCAGAAGTTGGAGTTTATTCAGTATACTCTGCTGGGCATTTAACATCAGGCTGTTGCAATAGTCTAGGCGTGAGAGCACTAGACCAGTGACTATTGTTTTCCTGTGTTTCTTATCAAGGTAGGGTAAAATTTTCCTGATGGTTTTGAGTATGAAGTGAAGGGAGGAGGAGAGGGCACCCACCTGGGATTTATAGGTCAGGGTGGTGTCCACCAGAATACCGAGATTTTTCACTTTGTCCACCGGTTCTGGGAGAGGTCCCATTTCGTCTGGCCACCATCTCGGGGACCAAAAGTTGTCTCTGTCACCAAAGAGCAGAACCTCGGTCTTTGAGGAATTCAGTTTAAGGCAGCTTTGTGCCATCCAGCGGCCAACTTCGAGCATGCAGTTTCTGAATCTATCGGCGGTGTTTTCTGTGTTGCCGGGAAGGAGGGACACCACAATCTGAGTGTCGTCGGCGTAGGCCGTGAGTTGAAAGCCGAACGATCGAATCACCGGGGCGAGGGTGGACACATATACATTAAAAAGGGTTGGGCTTAACGAGGAGCCCTGGGGGACTCCACAGGGAAGTACAAAGGGTTGAGATTCGTAGCTGCCCAACGCCACTGTCTGGGATCTATCAGATAGGAAGGCTTGTAAGATTTTTAAAGCCTTACCCTGAATTCCACAGGCCCTCAACCGGTCCACCAATAGCTTATGGTGGACCGTATCGAAGGCCGCAGAAAGATCCAATAGGATCAGGGCTGCTCTGCCCCCTGCATCCATCACCTGCCTGATATCTTCCATAGATTTAATCAGGGCGGATTCCGTGCTGTGCCCCTCTCGAAAGCCGTGTTGGGAGGAATCCAGTACATCCGCTGATTTCAGGAAGGCACTAAGTTGTGCGTTCAGGTAACCTTCTATTATTTTGGCCGGGAGGGGGAGTCTGGCTATCGGGCGATAATTGTTCATCTCCGTGATATCAAGATTGGGTTTTTTGAGCAGGGGTAGGATGGAGGCTTGCTTCCAACTAGCGGGATATTCCCCTTTCTCCAACATCTGGTTGAAGAGGGGGGTGAGAACCCTGGCAATCGCATCTGGTGCGAGTTTAGTTATTGTCGTGGGGCAGGGGTCATGAGGGGAGCCTGATTTAATTTTTAGTAGGCGACTGCTCACTTCTTTTTCCGTAATGGGCGGGAAAAATTGAAGCATGGGTTCAGGTCTGGCGGGATCGGGGGCCTCTCTCGGTGAGGAGGTCATCACTATCCTGTCTAGGGGGAGAAAGATGTTTTCCACCTTTTCACGAAAGAAGGTTGCCAAACTTTCGCATAGTGGGAGGCTTGCTGGAATTTCAATGGGTTTGGGGTTTGCTAGGGAAGCGACCGTGAGGAAGAGTTCTTTAGGGGTATTAGTAGCGTCTTCTATCTGACTCGTGAGAAAGGCTTTTTTCGCTTGTAGGATGGATTCCTTGTAGCGTCTTTGTTCCGAGTTAAGCGTTTTTTTGTCCGATTCCCTATAGTGCATACGCCAGATTTTTTCAAGTTTTTTGCACCTGGTTTTGTGTTCCCTTATTTGATTTGTAAACCACGGGGCGGCAGGCTTGGCCCGAGTGGAGTAGATGGTTTTGGGGGGAGCTAAGAGAAGGCAAGCCCGGTCCAGCCAGGTAGTATAAGTCTTAGCAGCTTCCTCCACAGTGTTCGAGAGAAGGGGCAATGTGTTGTTTAATGTGTTGTCTAGAGAGTCCCCAGTGATATTTTTCCATTTTCTCACTAGTTTCGGGTTGTTTCTCTTGTTAACAGATTTTTCATGGGTGGTGAGAGGGATAGAGAAGTGAACTGCTGAGTGGTCGGACCAAGAGACTGGCAGAACAGAGGAGACTTTCAGATGTACTTGATTAGAGAAGATCCCGTCTAGTGTGTGTCCTGCTCTGTGAGTAGGATCAGTTACTAGTTGTAGCATATCGATCCCCGCCAACAGGTCAGTTAGTTCCTGGGTGTCAGGAGATGTCTTGCATTCCAGATGGAAATTAAAATCACCCAGAAGAGTGAATCTTTGGGAGCAGGCTGCTACTTCTAGTAATTTGCTCAAGGCTGCTAGAAATCTAGTTTTCTCGCCCGGGGGCCTATAAACAAGGCATCCTGTAAAGGACTGGTGATTAGAGAGGGTAAAATTGAACAACAGAGATTCGTCTAGTTCAGAGGGACCGGGTTGAAAGGAGCCTCTGATGTCTTTGTGATATATGATGGCTAAGCCGCCCCCTCTCCTCTTATCCCTATTATGGGTGTAGCAGATAAAGTCCTGAGGGGTGGCTTTCACTATATCTGGACCTGATGCTGCATCGGTCCAGGCTTCCGTGATAAATGCAATTTTTATGCCGGCATCCTGAATGTACTCGGCAACTTCTAAGCTGTGCTTAACAAGAGACCTCGTATTGAGGAGAAGGCATTTTGCCAGTGGGTAGTTGGATGTAGAGCAGGAAGACTGGTCTCTTAGTTGAGCAATTGGTAGCCAGAGAGGTTTGAGCAATGGTGACAAGCACTTGGGGCAGTGGGAAGGCATAGAAAGGTGTTTGGTCCCGGGATCCCAGATATTGCCGTCCCTACATGGATGTACGATGTTTATGGCTAGGAGCGTGTCTCTGTTGTAGACAAGCCTGGGTAATGGGTAGGGTGTGGGAGCGACAGGGGGACTGGCCCTGGGCGCGGGTCTGGCGCGGACGAGCGCAGACGGGCTCGCCTTTGGCGAGCCTTCGGCGCGCCGCCGGCGCGCCCGCTGCGCTCGTCCGCTGCGCTTCCTCATGAGGGGGGCCATATAAAGAAGAAAGGGCGGGAGGGGCTCCCAACCCGAAATGGCGGCACCCTCCGGAGCGGATCGCCTCCAGACGAGGGTTCGAGTGCCCAGAACACCAAATACAAAGTTACAAAAGGCACAGATAAACACCAGTGTGCTTAGCTGAATCGCGTCAGAAATAAAATCAATTTTTAAAACAGTGTCAAAACAGTGCCTGATTCGCTATAGTTTTTTTATTCTAAATGTCCCGGCTTCCGCCTCAGGACGCTAGCTCCCCGCACCGAGACTATCAAGTCAGTCTCATGCGAGAAGAGTCACGATTTTAAAGAAGAAAGGGCGGGAGGGGCGGAGCACTGCACTGCTCGGCCGGCTCCCAACCCGAAATGGCGGCACCCTCCGGAGCGGATCGCCTCCAGACGAGGGTTCGAGTGCCCAGAACACCAAATACAAAGTTACAAAAGGCACAGATAAACACCAGTGTGCTTAGCTGAATCGCGTCAGAAATAAAATCAATTTTTAAAACAGTGTCAAAACAGTGCCTGATTCGCTATAGTTTTTTTATTCTAAATGTCCCGGCTTCCGCCTCAGGACGCTAGCTCCCCGCACCGAGACTATCAAGTCAGTCTCATGCGAGAAGAGTCACGATTTTAAAGAAGAAAGGGCGGGAGGGGCGGAGCACTGCACTGCTCGGCCGGCTCCCAACCCGAAATGGCGCCACCCTCCGGAGCGGATCGCCTCCAGACGAGGGTTCGAGTGCCCAGAACACCAAATACAAAGTTACAAAAGGCACAGATAAACACCAGTGTGCTTAGCTGAATCGCGTCAGAAATAAAATCAATTTTTAAAACAGTGTCAAAACAGTGCCTGATTCGCTATAGTTTTTTTATTCTAAATGTCCCGGCTTCCGCCTCAGGACGCTAGCTCCCCGCACCGAGACTATCAAGACTATCAAATGCATAAAGGTTTTCACCAATGGTATCAATTGGTGACATTTTAATCCTCTGTGGCCAAACCACTTAATTTCCACATCTTGTAAATTGAGGTTAGGTAAATTTCTGTTCTCAGCATACCTCTGAGCCCAATAGATGTAACTATGTCCAACAATCCAGACAGAAAACATGGTGAGAGAAGGTTCTGCTGCAGTCAGATGAAGTGTGGCAATGAAATGGCAGTTGAAAAAATAAGAGTTTAAAATGAAAAAAACTGTGGAGTTTCTGTGTTAATGAAGCAGTAACAGTGATTGGTGGATTTTGATTGCTGAAAACAGAAAGTTAGGGTGCATGGATGAGTTCTTTGAAAGATGTATTTTGAATGGTCAATAAAAGATCATGAAATGAAAGATTGCACTGGATATGCAGGTGCACTGAGAGTTCAGAGTTCAATTGAAACATTGTTGTGTGAACTTGCAAACACCAGAGGTCTTCCAAGAGGTGGTTGCTATGCAACAAAGGCAGAGAGGGCAGAGGGGGGAAGGGTTTTGATTTGAAAAAAGTGAGGGAAGAGTTTTGATTGGGTGACATGAGAGATATGTGTGAAGAATTACAGCATTTCTGTGCTTTTGATAGCTGCAGACTCTGGAGTGCATACCTTTTGCTCTGCTGAAGACAAATTGGTGTGTTTCTGAGACTGTTTTGAAACTCATAAAGTATTTGCTAAGGTGAGAAAAGATTTATTTAATTTAGATAGAGAATAGTGTGCCTTAAGGAGAAAATTATGAAGAAAGTTGTGTTTTTAAAATGTTGCTTTGTCTCAAGTGTTTTACAAATAGATTTTGTTTCTTTGAGAAATTGTAATTGGAGAAAGTGTGAAGTATTAGTACTGACAGGGTGTTTTTGTGCATAGGAGCTGTGCAGTGTTTTCCAATTATGACTTGAAAATCGTTTTTGAGGAAAAGGAATGGTTTTAAAATTTATGACAAGGACATAATGGTTTATGCTTCTTTATAAGGCATTTGAGTGTCTCTGATGTTATTTTTCCCATTTTAATGTAAGACCTTTCCCCGTGGTGCAAATTCCTTGTAAATATGCTCCCACCTGTGCATGGCAAATTTAGATTTTGATTGTTTGAGTTACATAGCCATGTTAAAAGTGACCCAAACATGCTGCAAATGCAATCAAAAAACACTTTCATGTGTCTTAAGGACATTTTAAGTCATTTCCCCATGTGCAGTGTTTTCAAATTATGACTTGAAAATCGTTTTTGAGGTAAAGGAATGGTTTTAAAATTTATGACAAGGACATAATGGTGTATGCTTCTTTATAAGGCATTTGAGTGTCTCTGATGTTATTTTTCCCATTTTAATGTAAGACCTTTCCCCGTGGTGCAAATTCCTTGTAAATATGCTCCCACCTGTGCTTGGCAAATTTAGATTTTGATTGTTTGAGTTACATAGCCATGTTAAAAGTGACCCAAACATGCTGCAAAGGCAATCAAAAAACGCTTTCATGTGTCTTAAGGACATTTTAAGTCATTTCCCCATGTGCAGTGTTTTCAAATTATGACTTGAAAATCGTTTTTGAGGTAAAGGAATGGTTTTAAAATTTATGACAAGGACATAATGGTGTATGCTTCTTTATAAGGCATTTGAGTGTCTCTGATGTCATTTTTCCCATTTTAATGTAAGACCTTTCCCCGTGGTGCAAATTCCTTGTAAATATGCTCCCACCTGTGCTTGGCAAATTTAGATTTTGATTGTTTGAGTTACATAGCCATGTTAAAAGTGACCCAAACATGCTGCAAAGGCAATCAAAAAACGCTTTCATGTGTCTTAAGGACATTTTAAGTCATTTCCCCATGTGCAGTGTTTTCAAATTATGACTTGAAAATCGTTTTTGAGGTAAATGAATGGTTTTAAAATTTATGACAAGGACATAATGGTGTATGCTTCTTTATAAGGCATTTGAGTGTCTCTGATGTTATTTTTCCCATTTTAAATTAAAAGACCTTTCCCCGTGGTGCAAATTCCTTGTAAATATGCTCCCACCTGTGCTTGGCAAATTCAGATTTTCATTGTTTGAGTTACATAGCCATGTTAAAAGTGACCCAAACATGCTGCAAAGGCAATCAAAAAACGCTTTCATCACCTGTGTTTCCTAAGTTTACGAATGACATTGTGCAGATGAAGTTTAGGTCTGTCCATGGACACAACAGAGGTCTGGCCTTTGTTCAAGAGTGAAGTGGACATCACTTACTTCATTGGTAGGCCTTTACATGTATTATCTCCTCTGTATTCTTCAACAAGCGTAACTTTGATCTGCAACCCTGAGTAGGCCTCACCTTAAACAAACCTCTGGATAGGCCACACCTTATCGTCATCCTGAATTAATCATTTAAAATGCTAGGGACAGATTTATGATAGGTGTATGCCTCTTTTGCGCCATTGTGCGTCACTTTTGTGACGCAGTGGCGGTGCAAAAGATTTGCTATGTGGCGACAAAATTACAAATTGATGCATTTAGGCAGATGTGTCATGCTGTAAAAAAACCGTGCCTCATGAAACCGATGCAGCAGTGATGCAAAAGATGCACCATGTTGCAAGACAGGCCTCACTTGGGGCCATATGTATCAAGCTAATTAGCATTCGCAAAGGCCGAAATTCTGCGAATTTCGGCCTTTGCGAATGCTAATTAGACAAATGGTATGTATCAAACAAGTTTGATGCAAAATAAGGAATAGCAAAATTTGCTATTCCTTATTTTGCGATTGCACTTAAGGATTTGCAAATTTTGCGATTCCTTAAATGCAATGTATCAAACAAAAAATATGCAAAAAATGCCATTAAGGATTTGCAAATTACCACCAACTTCTAGTTGGTGGTAATTTGCGAATTCTTTTCAAAAAGCTTTTTTTCCAAAAAACCAAAGGTGCCATATGACGCCCATACATGCCCTTAGGGCATGTATGTGCGCCATATGCCCCCAAATTTATTTTTCAGGGGTGCAGCAGGGTGTTCTTGAGACACCCCTGCACCCTTGGAAAAATTCCTAATTTGCGATTAGCTAATTGCTAATCGCAAATTGCACCTTCATTCCTATGGGCCTCCTGGCCCATGGAAATTAATGGGTAATTTGCAATTAGCAATTTGCTCATCGCAAATTAGGAATTGTAAAGAATCGCTATTTAATAGCGATTTTGTACATACATACCGTTTTGCATTTCCTAAATAGCGATTCCTTAAAATTCGCTATTTAGGAAATGCAAAATAGTTTGATGATACATATGGCGGTTCATCTCCAACAAGATAAGAAGCTTAGGGATAGATTTATGATGACTGGCGCAATGAAGTGGTCATCACTTACTTCATTGGTAGGCCTTTACATGTATTATCTCCTCTGTATTCTTCAACAAGCGTAACTTTGATCTGCAACCCTGAGTAGGCCTCACCTTAAACAAACCTCTGGATAGGCCACACCTTATCGTCATCCTGAATTAATCATTTAAAATGCTAGGGACAGATTTATGATAGGTGTATGCCTCTTTTGCCCCACTGTGCGTCACTTTTGTGACGCAGTGGCGGTGCAAAAGATTTGCTATGTGGCGGCAAAATTACAAATTGATGCATTTAGGCAGATGTGTCATGCTGTAAAAAAACCGTGCCACATGAAACCGATGCAGCAGTGATGCAAAAGATGCACCATGTTGCAAGACAGGCCTCACTTGGGGCCATATGTATCAAGCTAATTAGCATTCGCAAAGGCCGAAATTCTGTGAATTTCGGCCTTTGCGAATGCTAATTAGACAAATGGTATGTATCAAACAAGTTTGATGCAAAATAAGGAATAGCAAAATTTGCTATTCCTTATTTTGCGATTGCTCTTAAGGAATTGCAAATTTTGCGATTCCTTAAATGCAATGTATCAAACAAAAAATATGCAAAAAATGCCATTAAGGATTTGCAAATTACCACCAACTTCTAGTTGGTGGTAATTTGCGAATTCTTTTCAAAAAGCTTTTTTTCCAAAAAACCAAAGGTGCCATATGACGCCCATACATGCCCTTAGGGCATGTATGTGCGCCATATGCCCCAAATTTCTTTTTCAGGGGTGCAGCAGGGTGTTCTTGAGACACCCCTGCACCCTTGGAAAAATTCCTAATTTGCGATTAGCTAATTGCTAATCGCAAATTGCACCTTCATTCCTATGGGCCTCCTGGCCCATGGAAATGAATGGGTAATTTGCAATTAGCAATTTGCTCATCACAAATTAGGAATGGTAAAGAATCGCTATTTAATAGCGATTTTGTACATAAATACCGTTTTGCATTTCCTAAATAGTGATTCCTTAAAATTCGCTATTTAGGAAATGCAAAATAGTTTGATGATACATATGGCGGTTCATCTCCAACAAGATAAGAAGCTTAGGGATAGATTTATGATGACTGGCGCATCCCCAGGGATGTGCCAGTCATCCTGCGCCGCTGTTCCGCCACCCATGGTGTGCTGCATTTACAATGCGCCGCACCATGGGGCAAAAACGGCACAGATGCGTGACGCATCTGTGCCGTAAAGGTGGCGCATTGCTGGAGCTGCATCGCAAGTGCGATGCAGCTCCAGCAAGGCTCAGGGGTGCCCCATCTCCACAATGCTGCGTCAAGACCTATGCCTGCTTCAAGCAGGCGCAGGGTTTTGACGCAGCATTGTCCTATCTGATTGTAAATGCGGCACACCATGGGTGGCAGAGCAGCGGTGCACGTTAACTGGTGCATCCCTGGGGATGTGCCAGTTAACATAAATCTGCCCCTTTACATTTAAGTATGTGCAGGGGACACAGAGTCGGTGAGGCTTATCCAAGGTTAAGAAGAGATGAGTCCTGTTCACTGAAAAATTGGACATAGGCTTCACCTCCTCAGCATCGCTGGACATGGCTAAATAATAGCTGCAAAATGTTACTCTTGTTAAACAATTTTACTATTATAATCTTTGAGATTTGTCTCTTACTCTGCAACATCTCATTGTTGTTATCTTTCTTTAAAGATAACGACAACATCAACATGAGCGACAATCAGCAATCAGTTGATTTTGACCTCATCATTGAACTCGTAATTGAAACATCAGTGGATGTTGATCCCTTGGATGATTTAAATCCTGAGGATGAAGAAGAACATGATGAGGATGCAGATTTGTCAGAATTGTATGACATAGGATGGGAAGCTGACGTGCTTGAGCCTATGGAACTATAAACATTTATTTAAAAAATTTATAATAAATGTAAAGTAAAAATGTAAACCGTTTCATTTAAAAATAAAGACACCTTCAAAAACAGGTTATGTGTAGTGTCTTCAATAAAATATTAAAATATGCTGATAAAATTAGATCAGATTCACATATATAAACAGCACAGGTAAAATGAATATGAATTCCATTTCTTTTCTGCTATTTCTGTATTCTAAATTTGCCAAGCACTAAAAAATATTCTATGTAAAAATGTCAAGTAGTGTGTTAAGTTTTTGATGACTGTTATTGATTTACTGTTTGGTAATAGTGGTTAATAACATTTTTTATTATATTTTACCACAGATTCAACTGCAGATCATTTCAAGATTTCAGCATGCCAACCAAAGAAAGACTGAGAAAGGCTGCAAAACGTCAAAGACAGCAGGACCATGAAAAAATGCAGCAGTCCTCTAACAAAAAGATTAGTCAAGTCACCAAGAAAGCACCGGGTAAGAGTACAAAAACATTCATAAGAAATATCTGTAGTAAAAAAAATATTACTACAGAAAATGTTTCAGTCCAGAAAAAGAGAAGCAATTTAAACGAAAGGAAAGGCCAATGAAAAATGTTACTGCTAGAGCAAGAGATAACTCTCTGCATGATAGTAGAAGGAAACAACAGTTTAGGGATATTCGTAAATGAATGTTCCGCAACAGGATAATTGGCAATTTGTTAAAAAATATTAAGAAAGGTCAACAGAAAGTGGTTTTTTATAAGAGAAAAAAAATAGTTGAGAAAGTTATTGATCAGGCATTTGAAATTAAACGTAAGTTATTTATTTTGATAATCAATAGAATTAGGAAGCTAAACAAGGCAATTTATGATTTCAAAAGAAATAGTAGATGGAAGAGAATAGTTAATCGTAGTAATTTTTGTGAAGTTTTTCTGGAGAATGGATGCATAGTTCAAGTTGTGAGGCATTTTTTAATGAGGAGAGTTATTTCCAGGATAATGATTTGGTGCATGCAGTTGACACCAGTGGTCGAGCTTATGAAGTGAAAGATGGTTGTCCAGTTGAAAAAGAAAAACTTGTGACAACAGAGACAGAAGAGGTGTTAGGTAATGAGGTTTTAGGAAGACGTCCTAAGGGTCCTGTGTACACCTGGAAGTGTAGTAGTATTTGCAGTGTGCGACAGGATTCCATCAATTTGCTTTGTGATTTTATACGGACATTTATTAAGAAAAGTTTGAAGCAGAAAATGAAGTTGTTGCAAGAATTAGATCCTTGCAGAGTGAGAGAAGTGACAGGTTTGCATGGTCATTCACTGGCTTGTCTTTCCAGGAGAGTATGCCAGAGTGTTTTTCATCATTTCAGGATGCTAGCAGTGCATCATAATAAAGTGAGGAAATTAGTTAGAATGTTGTATTATGCTAAGAGTCCAGCAATTATGCTTAAACAATTATGCGCTGCTCTTTTGCATGATTCTGAAATAGATGTGAAGAATATATGTGAAGAAATTGAGTTTTGTTACTTTGGAAGTAAAGAGGAGAATGTTGAAATTGACCAAGAAGAAGAGGGTAATGTGGAAGATAGTGTACAGGTTTCCAGTACAGATAAGTTTCAGAGGGAAATTGCGACGTTTCAGGTGAAATCAAGTGAGAGGCCAAATTTCACTTGTGTGTGTTGTCGACGCACTTATTATAAGAATCAGACTAAGTTAGTGGATTTATATGCAAAAAGTGAAAGGGAAAATAATAGTGAATGGAAGGATTTCACAACATACTTGATGGTAGAAAATTGTTTTGATTTGGGATTGGATCAACGTGTGTGTACTTATTGTTGTAACAAATTAAATCAAAACCAGATGCCTGCTAGAGCAGTTCATAATAATCTGGAATTGGTTGAGATTCCTTCTGAATTGAAGGATTTAAATACTTATGAATCTATTTTGATTCAAAGTATCCATCCCTTTCAGGCTATTGTAAGAATGGAGCCAAAGACAGGGAAATTGCCTCCATCAGATTTACAGAGAGGATTAAAGGGAAGAGTTGTTTATTTGCCTCTAGATTTGAAGAAAAACATTAACACAATCGGAGTAGAAAAAGTGGAAGAGGAACCTCTGGTTATCTTAGTTAATGGGGTTCCGACAAAGAATAAGAAAATATGGCAAGATTTAGTGGATGTTAGGAAAGTCAAAAAGGCAACATTGTATTTGAAAAAAAATAATAAATACTATAAGAATGTATATGTTGCAGAAGAGGAAGTAAGTGAGGAAGAGGATAGCGATTTGTGTGCTGGTCAAATTGAGAAAGTAGAACCCTCTACTAGTGAAGAAATATATGAACATTATAGTGTTCATCCTTTGCATTCCAAGGAAGTCATGGGGAATGCTATTGAGTTGTTTCAAATGAAACAAGCCAAAGGGAGTCCCATTAGTGTTTGGGAGGAAAGTTTGGAAGCTCGGTGTTTCCCACAGCTTTTTCCAACAGGTCAGGGAGGAAGATATGATGAGCGACCTCATCAAATTCCTGCTTCTGAATACCGGACTTTGCGATTGTATGCAGGAGATGCTAGGTTTCGACAATGTATTCCCTATTTGTTTCATCTCCTGTTGAAAGCGATCTGTCTGGACTGTCATATGCAGTGAACCACATCTTAAAAAGTGGTATACACATGCAAAACATCTCGGCAAGTGACTTTATGGATAAAGTCAATGTCCAAGACAGTATTTTAGATTGTCACCTGATTAATCTCATGGCGTGTCAGCGTGGTACTAATGAGTACTGGTACCGTCGTCATGGTGATTTAAAATGTATGCCGAGGAACTTAGGAACTCCCACATGGTTCCTCACTCTGAGCTGTGCCGAGTATGGCTGGGAAGACTTACTTGAATTTCTACGAGAGGCAAATGGAAACATCGAAAACATCGAATTCAAGACACCCGGAGAACTGTGCTCTTTGGATCCAGTCAATGTATGCAGGTACTTCAATCATAGATTTGAAGCTATGATGTCTTTCATCATGAATAAGAAGAATCCACCTCTTGGAGAGGTGTTGGATTTCTTCTGGAGAAAGGAGTACCAAGCAAGAGGTGCTCCTCATATACATATGCTGCTGTGGATCAAGGATGCACCTAAATTTGGAACGGATCTAGAAGACTCAGTGATGAGTTTCATACAACAGTATTCTACGTGTGTTGTTCCAAACGCAAAGGAGAAGAAAAGCCTAAGAGAAAAAGTTCTACGTTTCCAAAGCCATCGATGTGGAAAGTACTGTCGTCGTAAATTACGAAACAAAGACAAGTTCTACACCAAATGTCGTTTCGGCTTTCCACGACCGGTGATTTGTAAAGGAAGAGTAAACAGTTTGATGTCTTCGCTGCGACATAATGTGATGAAGAAATCACCTAAAAACACATACAATTTGAAGAGGAACGAAGAGTCCAAGTACATCAACGACTACAACCCGGTGATTTTGTCCATGTGGAATGCTAACATGGATATACAGTTTGTGGCTGATAACTGTATGGCTGTGGCTCGGTATGTGACATCTTACATCACCAAAAAAGAGAAGACAGAATTGAAGGATATGTGGGAGGACATTTCCCATGAAAAGAGCCTCAGTAAGAAGTTGTACAGTTTCAGTCTGAAGATGTTGTCGCATCGAGAAATTGGAACTTACGAATGTTCTGACCGGTTGTCTTCAGCAAGTCTCTATGCCAAATCTAGGAGTATCGTTTGGGCGAGTCTTGGTCTTGCTGCAACGCGTAATCGAGTTCTGAAACCTGTGCGGGAAATTGAGTATTTGGCGGAAAAGGAGCCAAACAGTACCGACATTTTGAAGACCAACATGTTGGATACATATTATCCAAATCCAAGCAGTCACCTCGAGAATGTTTGTCTGTATGAGGTTCTTCAAAATTACATATTCAAGAGGAACATCAAAGAAGATACTGAGAAAGGAGTGTATGCTGTAATTGGAAGTGAGGGATGTCTGGTCAAGCAAAGAAAATGCCACTTGGTAAACCATCGAAAATTGAGTGGCGAATCTCCTGAAAAAAAGGAGTTTTTCTATTTAGCACTTTTGCAACTTTTCAAGCCTTAGCGTGCAGAAGAGGAACTGCTTGGAGATTTCCTCTGTTACGAAGACTCTTTCACTGCCGCCAAGGAGACCATAGAATGTCCTGCTTTTCCCAAATATGTAGAAATGTTGAATGCGTAAATCGAGCAGGAAGCAACGATTGCAGCTGAGATTGCCAGAGGAAGTTCTCAGGACAGTCAGAGTTCTGCTTCATTGAGTCAGGATCCACTAGGAGGACCTGTTATCGAAAATGAAGCTGCCACTGCTATGAATGAAGTGGAAAGAGCCATGGCACATGCTCAGGAGAATGTGGTTAACTTAGGAGAGTTGGAAAGACAACTCAACGTTGAGCAGAGGAAAATATATGACGAAGTTACCATGCAAATTGATCATGGATTAAGTCATGAGAAGAAAGAGTGCTCATGTACGTCGTTGAAGCCTGTCCGACTGTACGTGAGTGGAGAAGCGGGAACTGGAAAAAGTTTCCTTATTAAAGCAATTTCATGTTATTTGCAGGAAAGGACTGAGTCATCGCTGTCTTGTGTTGTCACCGCTCCAACTGGACTGGCAGCACATAACATTAAAGGGATTACTTTACATCGTTTACTGATGCTGCCAGTGGAGCATGACAACAAATTACAATATCACAAGCTATCTGGAGATGCTTGTTGTGAAGTTTCAAGAATCTTGAGGAAAATGAAACTTCTTATCATTGACGAAGTAAGCATGGTTTCCAATGTCATGCTTGCCTTTGTGCATTTGAGAATGCAAGAAGTTCTCAAAACAGAGTATGATGTGTTATTTGGTGGCAAACACATCATTGTTTTCGGAGATCTTCTGCATCTGACACCAGTGAAAGGGCAACCTGTGTTCAAAATGCTCACGCATGAAGATACCAGGAAGTGCCTAGGGAGCATTGGCAACGTCAATATATGGTTAAACTTCAATTATGCTGAACTGCATGAAAATATGCGTCAGGCGAAGGATGAAGTTTACAAGAATATTCTGCAAGATGTTAGAATTGGAAAAGTGACCGAGCATGGGAAAGAAGCTTTACATGCACGATTACTGTCAAATTTATATCCAGAACAAGACGTTGTGCCTGAGAATATTTTTCAGAAAATTACTGAGAAAAAATCTGGAATATGTTTGATGCCAACTCTTGCAGAATGTGCCAAATTCAACAACAAAATGTTGCATTTAGAAAGGCAAGAGATTGTGAAACTGGAAGCTATTGACAGAGTAGAGCATATGGGATCAACAATTATTTTGTCTGAGAATTTGAAAACAAAATTGGATTCATTAGAGAAGACTATATCTAAAACTGCAGGTTTTGAAAAGACTCTGAATGTGTGCTTGAACTGCCGTATAATTTTAAGAAGGAATTTACATGTTGAAAGAGGTCTGGTAAATGGATCAATGGGTAATGTTGTTGATTTTGTGAAATACAGAAATAGAGATGGAATTGAATTTTTAAAAATTAAATTTGATGGCATTGAGGAAGTACAGCTAATTGGTCGTTGCTCTGCTAGATGTTTGCTTGTAAAAGACTTATATGTTCGCCGTAAGCAGTTTCCTGTTTGCTTGGCATATGCGGTGACAATCCATAAATCGCAAGGTTTAAGTGTAGACAGTGCATTGGTGAATATTGGCAGTTCTGTGTTCAAGGAGGGTATGGCATATGTGGCATTGTCACGAGTTAGAACTTTATCGGGATTGTACTTGATTGAGTGTGATGTCACAAACATTTGTGCGGATCTAGATTGTGTTAAGGAATACAATAGGTTGAGAAGAGAGTATGCGCCACATTTGCCTCAATATCCTTTGTTTGAGAAACGTGCGGTAGGCCGGAAACGAAGAAATGTGACCAATACTAGGGAGGTTGCAGCAAAAAGACGAAAAGTCGATGAACCTGAAATTATAAGCAGAAACAAAAAGGATTCTGTTGAAGATGTTGTTGGTTTTCAATTTGAAAACAGTTCTGGTGTCAACTGCTATGCTAATGTAGTGGTTAATGTTTTGTTTTCTCTAGAAAATGTAAAAGAAGAGATTGTGGTCAATTCTGATCAAAGATGTTGCAGTTTGTTAAATTCTGTGTTAGAGAAATGTAGCACAGATAGAACAAAAATAGAAAGTGTGTCTGAAATTCGAAATCTGTTAGACAGATGTTCAGGCCAAACACAATTCTCTCAAAATATTCAGCAAGATTGTCAGGAGTTTTTAATGTATATACTTGATGTATTGCATGCTGAAGGTGTAGATGTACATCACCTGTTTGGGCTTTCTTACCAATGGCAGCATGACTGCGAGAACTGTAGGGTATCAAGTACTACTAGTGTAGACTCAGAAAGATTTATATATTTAACTTTGCCAGACAGTAAATCAGTTTCTTTTAATAAGCTAGTAAAAGCAGCTGATCACAACATGGAGTGTTGCCAATGTAAATCTGAAATGATGTCAACTTTATTTATACGAACATATGGCCAGTATGTCATTTTAATGTTCCAACAATGTAGGCCTGATGGAACAAAATTGACAACTTTAATTAAAAATTTTGTAGCTTCACAGTTGTCAATATCAGGAAGGACTTTTGTAACTGCAGCAATTATATATCATGACGGTCCTTCAATAACATCAGGACATTACACAGCTTATTTAAAGTCTAGAAATGGCTGGTCATTCTGCAACGATTCTGTTTTAATTTTCAAAAAAAAATTGCCGTATGACCTCAAAAATTCTTACCTGGTGTTTTTAAAACCAAAATTTTAGGGAAAGAATCTCGGGATGTGCTCTGAGGAATTTCAAGAAGTTCTAATGGCTCCTACACGATTTGGCCTTGAGGATAAGTGTAGTACAGAGACATAACTTCTTACCATAACACTGGACGTCATGGAAAAATAACTGCACTTTGAATGAGTTCAGAAAAACTGTTTCTTTTTATAAGCAAATTGAAGCAGCCAATCAAAACATGGAGTAGAGGGAATGTAAGTCTGCAATGCTGTCTACTGTTTTATATTGCTTTGTGATTAAAAGTGATGTAGAGAATTAAATAATTGTAGTAGTCATAGAGGTAGTGTAAGTCTGCTTCATAGTAAGCAGTATCAGTGACATAGGAAATGTAGAACATGAGTGAGGAAGAAGGGGAAGATATTACTAGTCCAGGATTGTGAAAATGATCTTCAACATTTTAATTCTGAAAGTTGCGAAAATGCAAAATGACGGGATTGGCTTACAAGAAATCCAAGAGTTATAAATGGCTCTGACATGATTTGGCCTTGTGGAAACGTGTGGTAGAGAGCGAGAAGTCATTTATTGTATGTAACATGTTTTCCAAAACGATGGAGGTTTTCTTTCAGAAAGTGGCGGGCTGAAAGTAATAACAGCACAACAGAGTGTAAGCTGTTCCTAGGACATCCTTCGACGTCATGGAAAGGAAGTTAACTTTAAGGAGTTCTGAATTCTGATTTGTTATGTTGTATGGGTTTTTTAAACGATATCATTTTGATTGTGTTTTATTTTCCCCGCTGTTATATGATGAATACCTTCAAGTCACTGTTTTTAGTGAAATTTGATACATTCTGAGAACAGCAAAAATAAACCATTTAACATGTATAATTAATTCTGTACTGTTTGCATTTATGATGTACATTTAGAACTGTGTAGGAGGCATGGAGAAGGAGAGGCTTCTGTAAGTGTCAAAGTTGTTGCATACAGTGCTCACATTCTACGTAGTCTTTCATATGATAGACTACATTCCCACAATGAGATACTTAAGCAAAGGAAACACAGGTAATATGATTGTGGAATGAGCAAAAAAAATTGCACGTTTTTCAATTATATTACCTGTGTTTCCAAACATTACACATCACATTGTGTAGATGAGGTTTAGGCCTGTTCCAGGAGACAGAGGAGGTCTGACATTTGTTCAAGAGTGCAGTGGACATGACTCCCTTCGTTGGTAGGCCTGCACATGTATTATCTCCTCTGTATTCTTCAACAAACCTAAATTTGATCTGCAACCCTGAGTAGGCCTCACCTTAAACAAACCTCTGGATAGGCCACACCTTATCGTCATCCTGAATTAATCATTTCAAATGCTAGGGACAGATTTATGATAGGTGTTTGCCTCTTTTGCGCCACTGTGCGTCACTTTTGTGACGCAGCGGCGGTGCAAAAGATTTGCTATGTGGCAAAATATTTAAAAATTGATTCATCTAGGCAGATGTGTCATGCTGTAAAAAACCCGTGCCACATGAAACCGATGCAGCAGTGATGCAAAAGATGCACCATGTTGCAAGACAGGCCTGACTTCATCTCCAACAAGATAAGAAGCTAAGTCTTCTGTAAATGTCAAAATTGTTGTATATACTGCTCAACTTCTGTGTACTCTTTGATATGCTAGACTCCATCTGCACTATGAGATACCTAACCAAAGGCAACACAGGTGATGTGATTGTGAAATGAGGAAAAGAAACTCCACATTTTTCAATTACATCACCTGTGTTTCCTAAGTTTACGAATGACATTGTGCAGATGAAGTTTAGGTCTGTCCACAGACACAGAAGAGGTCTGGCCTTTGTTCAAGAGTGAAGTGGACATGACTTAGTTCATTGGTAGGCTTTCACATGTATTATGTCCTCTGTTCTCTTCAACAACTCGAAATTTCATTTGGAACCCTGAGTAGGCCTCACCTCAAACAAACCTCTGGATAGGACACATCTTATTGGCATCCTGAAACAATCATTTAAAATGTTAGTGTCTTGCGACACTTTTGTGAGACAACAGCAGTGCAAAAGATGCACCATGTTTTAAGATAGGCCTCACTTCATCTGCATCAAGATACTGTTAGTTTAAAATGTATATCTTTAGGACTGTGTAGGGGGCCTGGAGAAGCAGAAGCTTCTGTAAGTGTCAAAGTTGTTGAAAAACTGTTTGTCCTTCAATCTTTTCCCTTGTCTTTTCTAATTTTTAAATACATGTTTTAATATTTTTCAAATGTTTGTTCTCTCTTTCACAGATTGAAAGTATAAAAACAAAAAGTGAGTAAGTTAACGACAATTATAAGGTAAATGTTTTGTACTCTTTTCGTTACATTTCTATCACATTCACCTACTAGTAGTTCCACAGCTTCATTTCTTTAACCCTCAGTTTTCTGCCTTTGCTACTTCCCTCATTCCTTTCTCTATTACCTACATACTCTACTCCTTCCACTCCTTTTCTCAGTCCCTCTCTTCTCATAGTTCCTCACTCTTGTTCACTCACTCCGTCTCTATTACTCTTAGTGTCTTTGACTGATCACTCTTTCACTACTTGTTCATTATGCTTTTTCTGTGTAGTTGAAGCACACTAAGGGGCATATTATGAACACAGCCAATAAAATTATTGCTGTTTTTATTGGCAGAAAACTGCTGCTAAAGTGGTTTTAGCGGCAGTTTTCCGCCGCAAAAGCGGCTTTAGCGACACATTTCTGCCGATAAAAGCTGCAAAACTTTTATTGCCTATGTTGATGATATGGCTCTATGTTATTTACATTTCTTTGCTGTTTCAATTAATCTTTTTCTGTTATTTTTTCTTTTCTGTTTTCTGTTTTTTCTCTCTGTTATTCCACATATTTTAATCTTATTTTGAACATTCACTCACATTCTCCAAGAAATTCTTCTTTGTTATTGTTCTACTCTCTTTTTTTTCTTTCACTTCCTTATCTATTTTGTTTTTCACAATTATACCCTCTTCCATCTTTTCTTTGGTAAATAGATCTATTAAACAGTATCTCTGGTTTACTCCCTATAGCTGTCTTTCTTTTAACATTACTCCCTGTTTACTTCCCTTATACTTACTCTTCTTTTTTTAAAAAAAAACTTTTTTGGTTCGCTCCCGGTTCGCGAACCGGGAAGCGAACGGGGAAGCGAACCAAAAGAAATAGAGCTTGCCAGAGTGCTAAACATTCTAGCAATTTTTTTTTAAAGGGGAGGTAGTTCTGAAAAGAACTTTTTTTTAATGTTTTTGTTGTTTTATATATATATATATTTTTTTCTCAACATTTTTTGTTTTTTTTGTATTTTTTGAACAGTTTTATGTTTTTTTTTGTTTTTGATGGAGGGGAAACAACAAAAAACAGGCATTGAAAAGGGCTCAACAGGAGCAAAAAAAAAATTACTGTCTGGGGCGTTTAGGGCAATTGTGATTTTCATAAGCTTGGTTGATTAAGGTAATGCTCATGTTACCACATGACAGCAATGCACCACAATACAAACAGGTAAACTTCATATGAACAAAGTTCTCCTGAATGTTTGGCACGGTTTCCCGTGCCTCTGCTCCTGTCAAAGATATCTGTGATGTTGACCTGGCCACAGGAGTTGTTGTTGGGTTGTCCTGCAGGTCACGCATCTCTGCCCGGCTGTAGTTCAATGGATGCCACCTGCTCATGTGACGATGCATGGTGTAGTTACCGAAGCTATACTTTTTATCAGTGCCTCTAGATAACTAATCTTTACATATGAGGCAGGTGACATACCTAGCATTAACTTTCTTTTGCCCTTCAGGGAGTGAAAAAAACTGCCAAATAAAACTGGTTTTCCGATGAGAAACCCGGGGCACCTCTTCTAAGAACTGTGGTCCTTCTGTCTCCTATCTATCTATCTATCTATCTATCTGGTCATTTATAGAGCGCACTACTCACCCGTAGGGTCTCAAGGCGCTGGGTGGGGGGGGTGCCGTTACTGCTCGAACAGCCAGGTCTTGAGCTTCTTCCTGAAGGAGAGGTGGTCTTGGGTCAGGCGCAGGTCGGTCGGGAGTGAGTTCCAGGTCTTGGCGGCCAGGTAGGAGAAGGACCTTCCTCCTGTTGTCACTCTTCGGATGCGGGGGACGGCGGCGAGGGCGTGGCTGGTTGATCTGAGGAGGCGCTTGGGAGTGTAGAAGTTGATCCGGTTGTTGAGGTAGCTCGGGCCTTGGTCGTGTAGGGCTTTGTGCGCGTGGGTGAGGAGACGGAAGGTGATTCTCTTGTTGACCGGGAGCAATGCAGATCTCTCAGGTGTCCGGAGATGTGGCTGCGTCGGGGGATGTCGAGAATGAGTCTGGCCGAGGCGTTCTGGATCCGCTGGAGTCTCTTCTGGAGCTTGGCGGTGGTTCCGGCGTAGAGGGCGTTGCCGTAGTCCAGTCGGCTGGTGACGAGGGCCTGGGTGACCGTCTTCCTCGTCTCGGTGGGGATCCACCGGAAGATCTTACGTAGCATGCGCAGGATGTTGAAGCAAGACGAGGAGACGGCATTTACTTGTCTGGTCATGGAGAGGGAGGAGTCCAGGATGAAGCCCAAGTTGCGTGCGTGGTCCGTCGGTTTGGGTGCGGTGCCCAGGGCGGGGGGCCACCAGGAGTCGTCCCAGGCGGAGGGCGAGGAGCCCAGGATGAGGACCTCCGTCTTGTCCGAGTTCAGTTTCAGGCGGCTGGTCGTCATCCATTCGGCTACATCTCTCATCCCTTCGTGCAGGTTGGCTCTGGCGGTGGCGGGGTCGTTGGTCAGGGAGAGGATCAGCTGCGTGTCGTCGGCGTAGGAGATTATGTTGAGGTTGTGTTGGCGTGCGATGGCCGCGAGGGGGCTCATGTAGACGTTGAAGAGGGTGGGGCTCAGCGAGGATCCTTGAGGGACGCCGCAGATGACTTTGGTGGCCTCTGACTTGTACGGTGGTAAGCGGACTCCTCTTCCTCTAGTTCATCCTCTTCCTCCTCTGTGTTGCTGATGAACTGGGGAGGTGGTCCTCTCTTCCCATGAGGAGGTGGAGGTGGTGGTGGGGGTCCACCAGCTGAAGCTACTAATGAAGCCATTGCTGAAATAACAAAAAAGGTCTTCCTCTCACAAAGATGAAAGTCAGAGTGAGGAAAGAAGGAGGGGTTTTCATCATTTGGGAAAAACAATAGTTCTAAACCAATGAAAAGTGTTATTTTTAGGTCACCTGACCTAGCCTTACATCATTATGAAACCCAAAGTGAAATGAACCAATGAAAAGTTTTATTAACAAGTCACATGACCTGTTACGCTTATGTTACGCGCTGCGGAACGCGCCCCGGATCGCTTCCGGGTCGCTGCGCTTCGCGCCTCGGTTCGCGCTCCGGAGCACTTCCGGGTGCGCTAACGCGGCGCGTCATAAGACGCATTACGCGGCAACGCGATACGTCGTGCTTTCGCGACGCGCCCCGGATCGCTTCCGGGGAGCTGCGCTTCGCGTCTCAGTTCGCGTACCGGAGCACTTCCGGGTGCGCTAACGCGGCGCGTCATAAGACGCATTACGCGACAACGTGATACGTCGCGCTTCCGCGACGCGTCACGATGTTGATTTCTAACGCGGCAGTTGCGCAAACGGAACGTTTACCGGTTCGCGGACTGGGTCGCGGCATCAAATTGAGCTAACGGGAAGCTTCCCGGTTCGCGAACCGGGAGCGAACAAAAAAATATATTTAAAAAAAAAATTATTAATAAACATATAAAATATATTTTTGGATTTAAAGAAGAATACATTTTACAGCTACAGATATTAGCTTTTAAAAAACCAATGAAATTCACTGAAAAAACCATAGGTTATAGACCATATATAGTTAGGAATTAGCATTTACAAAACCTTGAAAATTCACTGAAAAAACCATAGGTTATAGACCATATATAGTTAGGAATTAGCATTTAAAAAACCTTATTTTACTCACACAAAACCATTGAAATTCCATATATAGTTAGTTGTACTAACTATATATCGCGCACCCGCAATCCACTGCTGATCATGTCACATATTACATCATTCATGACATGGTCAGTGACATCACTGATGACATCTCAAATGACATCACTGATGACATCACTGATGACATCTCAAATGACATCACTGATGACATCACTGATGTCATCTCAAATGACATCACTAATGACATCACTGATGACATCACTGATGACATCTCAAATGACATCTCAAATGACATCACTGATGACATCTCATTTGACATTACTGATCACATCACTGATGACATCATTCATGTGATATTATGATGAACCTCTTCAGACTCTTATATAACCTTAGATACACTCAGTGTAAACATACACTCACAGACTGTCACTCATCCATGGAGTTACTCAGACACCTAGTCAGTCATGCAAAGAATCAATCACACCTCCATTTCCTCAACTATACAGTTATACACACCTTACTTATTCAAACATATACTAAAACATATTTACTCACTTATACAATCCTGGATACAAGTTCACAATGATCCATACAGCCACTCACACATTCACTGGCTCTTATGCACAGTTATTTATATATGTCAACTCTCACATGTACTGTATTTTACATATGTACTTACTTTGACATGTAGCACTGAGATATCCATTCACTCACCAATACACTCATGCACACAGTCAACCGCCCATACAGCTGTTTCCACATGCACTTTTGAACCCATACATCTAGTGAATCAACTGCTCACACATCTATGCACAGAGTCATACACCTCCCAGCCACCCACACACACACTCAGTCTCCCATACAAATGCTTGGGCAACCAATTAATAACCCATATAGTTACTCATATAGCTACTGATCAACACATGCAGCAGTTTACAGAACAACAGACATAATGATGCACAAATTAAGACAGTTTAGTCACTAACCCATGCACTCAGTGAGACACATTTAATCACTCACTCATACAGTCAGTCATGCCTCTACTAAATCCTTCATCCAGACACTTATACATCCACTCATTCTTCAATATGTAAGACATATTTTAACTTTACAGAAAAATACAGTCACTGGATGTTGTCATCAGTGATGTCATCAGTGATGTCATTTGAGATGTCATCAGTGATGTCATCAGTGATGTCATTTGAGATGTCATCAGTGATGTCATCAGTGATGTCACTGACCATGTCATGAATGATGTAATATGTGACATGATCAGCAGTGGATTGCGGGTGCGCGATATATAGTTAGTACAACTAACTATATATGGAATTTCAATGGTTTTGTGTGAGTAAAATAAGGTTTTTTAAATGCTAATTCCTAACTATATATGGTCTATAACCTATGGTTTTTTCAGTGAATTTCAAGGTTTTGTAAATGCTAATTCCTAACTATATATGGTGTATAACCTATGGTTTTTTCAGTGAATATATATATATATATATATACATATATATATATATATATATATATATATAGTTACATAGTTCCACAATAGCAAAGGATTAAGCCCAGCAATACCTTGCATCACAGCAGAGAAAGTCGCAACCTCTTGTCACATTAGAGACAATGCCATGGAGAGTTGTCATAAATCCACAGGTGAGATGAAAACCACTGACCGGAGGAGGCACCATGTGTAGAGGGAGAAGGCAGAGGGAGTGGAGGGGCCAGGAATGAAAAGGAAGCTGCTCATGGACTAACACCGGCGGCTGCTGCGGGCAGGGTGCCGGCGGGGAGCGCTGGAGGAGTCACAGGATACTGGGGGTCATGACTTGAGAAGTAGGTGACGAGTGGGCCCCATATGTCCAGTGGAGGAGACTTGGCTGGTGAAAGGTCCCGTAACTCAGATAGGAGGGTTTGGCAGCTGGACGCATCTTCGAGCCAGAGGGCCACCTTGGGTGCAGGCCTACGACACCAGCACATGGAGACCCTATGCCCTGCGAGGACCAGCAGCATGGCAGTCAAACGACGAGAGGAAGCAGGGCAAAATTTAACGAAGCCTAAGAAGCAGATCACAGGGTCAGGCTGAAGAGGTGTCAAGGTGATATCGGAGATAATTGTGCAAACCTCACACCAATATGCCGAGACCCGGGGGCACAGCCAGGCAAGATGAGAGAAATCAGCCGCAGGCGTGGGGCAACGCAAGCATCTGTCGCTTGCTACAAGACCCAATCTATGAAGTTGGGCAGGAGTACGATACAGCCTATGTATGTATTTGAAGTGTATGAGGCGCAAACAGTAGTTGGGGGAGAGGTGTTTAATCTGAGTATAACAATGCAACCAGTCCACTTGAGAGATCTCAAATCCCAGGTTCTAACCCCATGAAATGCGCGCCTGGTCGGTAGAGATGGAGGGCGCTGCAAGCATGTGAGCATAAATTGCAGTAACCAATTTCTTGGAAGAGGAAGAGGCGTAAAGAAGATCAAGAGTGGCCAACAAGGGAGGAGGCTGGGGAAAGCTGGAGTGGAGCTTCCTACAGACAGCCCGGAGTTGGTAATGTAACAGGGTGTCCATGGGGCCAGAGTCGGTGGCAAGCCAAAAAAAGGTATCCCAGGGATACAGGTCTGATATTGTGGAGAGGCCTAGACAAGCGGTGTGTTTAATCATCCTCGACGACAGGAGCAGAGGAAAGGCAGGGTGATGGGCAATGGGCATTGTGTTTGCGGATAGCGCGTCAAAGCCGTAAATCTTACGCATTCCGTCCCATGCCAAATGCAAGGTTTCGACCGTATCGATTTCGGAGCGTTAAAGTTTTGCCGGGGTGAACAGCGCAGTTGTGAGCGGCCACGGGGCGTCGAGGTCGGCCTCCAGCGCAACATGGGGTTGGAACGGAGTAGAGTGGAGCCAAAAATGGAGAAAGCTGGGCTGAACGCTAAGAGCTCCCAGCCCGCCCTGTGACACTGGAAGGGTCAGGATGTTGTAAGCGATCCTGGGTTGCCGTCTGGCCCAAACAAGGGTAATAAGCAAAGAGTGAATGTTGCGGAAAAAAATGAGCGGTGAGAGGGATGGGGATGTTAATGAAGAGATTTAAGAACTTCGGGAGCACCACCATTTTGGCAATCGCTATACGCCCGGCCAAAGAGAGCGGCAGCCAGTTCCAAAGAGGGATCTTCGACTCTAACTAATCTACTGCGCGGCCGAAGTTAGCTCTCTAGAGTTCATCCACATCTCTGCTTAACCAAACACCCAGATACCTAGTGGGCTCCGAAGCCCAGAGGAAAGGGTAATCAGGATCAAAGGGAGTTATGGCGTCCGTAAGAGGAAATAAAACAGATTTATTCCAGTTAACCTGGATGCCAGAATATCCACCAAAACGTATCACCTCAGGGACTAGACGACTGAGATTCTCCTGGGGGTGGCGAACATAGAGAGAGATATCATCCACATACATGGAAACAAGTAAAGCCCGAGCAGCAAAATCAATTCCTCTCTGGGTATGATGCTGCCGGAGACGAGCTGCGAGAGGTTCCATTGCGACAGCGAAAAGCATGGGTGAGAGCGGGCAGCCCTGTCGGGTACCGCGCTCGATCGATATGGGCTTGGAGATCTGTCCGTTGATGCGGAGACCGGCGGTGGGAAGAGTATACAGAAGTAGCACCTTACGTATGAAGACCTGACTGAAACCCAAGTGGAGAAGGAGGTATAAAAGGAAGGCCCATTCCAAGGTGTTGAAAGCCTAGGTGACATCAAGCAAAGCTGCAACTGCCGGAAGCGACTGATTGATTTAATTAAGGACGGAGAAAATAGTCCGGAGGTTGTGAGAGGTGGCGCGACCAGGAATAAAGCCGGACTGGGCTGGAAGGGCAATGTGTGGCATGAGCGGAAGTAGACGAGAGGCAAGCAGCTTGGCGAAAATGTTGTTGTCTGTATTAATAAGGGAAAGGGGGCAATAGAAATCTCTCTGCTTGGGGGGCTTGTCAGGCTTGAGAAGTAAGGTTCGGAGTACTTCTCGCAGCGATGGGGGGAACTGGCCCATTTCAAAGAACTTGTTATACATGTCAGCTAGATAAGGAATCAAAAGTGGGGCGAAGGACTTGTAAAAGGAGGCTGGCAGGCCATCGGAACCAGGGGCCTTGTCTCTAGGCATGCTGTTTATAGCAGCTAGAATCTCCTCCTTAGAGAAGGGCTCATCCAGGAATTCCTAATGCAAATTATCGAGCCAAAGGAGTTGAAGAGTATCAAAATATTGGTCAAGACCCTCACACGGTGGTACCAATCCGGCCGTGTATAGTTGAGTGTAGAATGCAGAGAAACACGCCTTAATTTCTTCAGGGGAGGTAGTGCGTGAGGGACCACCGTCCTGCAGAGCAGTGATATATGATGCTGCGCTGGGCCGACAAAGGAGATTAGCGCGAGTTTTACCAGGGCGATCGCCCTCACCGAAGCTACGCGCCCATGCCTCTCTACCGAGAAACGCTGATTCTCTTTTCGCCTTGTCGGAAATTCGGTCAGTTTCCCGCAAATCTGAGCAAGCGTATCAGCAAGCGGATTCTGGGCATGAGAAGCATCCAGCAATTTGATCTCCCTTTCAATTCTATCCAGAGTGCTACGGATGGAGCGTAGAACACCAGCCTGCTTCGAGATGCATTCCCCACGGATTACAGTCTTGAAACCCTCCCAGAGCATGGATGGGGAGTCCACAGATCCCTCGTTGACCTCAAAATAATTTACGATTGCAGTCTGTATCTTGCCGCAGAAGACCGAGTTGCGTAGTGCCTTTGGAGGGAGCCGCCATGAGAAGGCACGGCAGGGAGAGTGAGGAAGACGGAGGGATAGGCTGACGGGAGCGTGATCAGAGAGAGTGCGCGCCATATGATCAACCAACGTTAGCCAGACCAATGCGTCCGGAGTAGTGATCCATAGGTCCAGTCGGGACCAGCAGAGATGAGAGCCAGTGACACATGTACCCTCACGCGCCGCAGGGTGAGCATGACGCCACGCGTTGTACAGAGAGTTGTCCAGGAGGATGGAGCCCAGGAGTGAGTCCGCGCACAGGTGGAAGACATGGGAGCCAGAAAGGTCCAAGGTTGCGGACAGAATCACGTTGAAATCGCCTCCCCAGAGGAGAGCAGCTGGGCCAAAGGACGAGATATGGTGCCATACTTGAGCAAAAGAGTCCAGGTCGTCACAATTAGGACCGTATAGCGCAGCTAGTGTCATGGGCTGGGCCTGCAGGGTGCCGTTGAGAAATACAAAGCACCCACCAGGGTCAGTAAGCACTTTAGAGGTCAGCCATGGGACCCCCCTGTGCAGCAGTATGGACACCCCCGAGAGTAGTTGGAGTAGAAGGAGGAATGGATTGCCCCCCAATGTCAGGAAAGGAGTCTAGAGGCAGTGGATTGCATAAGATGAGTCTCTCGTAAAAAACAGATGTCCACTTTATGTCGAGCGAGATGTGCATGGACCAAATGTGCCTTGCGGTAGTCATTGAGCCAGCGGAAATTCCACATCCAAAATGTACTGTCCATCATGGTGCTATAACAAGAGAAAGGGAGATCGGAAGCAGTGGCATAGAGGGCAGGAGCTGTGTGCATCTGTGATAAGCGGTGCAATGGGATGTGAGAGCAGAAGGCGGTGCAATAAACAATGGAACATCTCGGCAAGGTACAATCAAACATACTACCAAATCCCCAGGAAGGGCCAACAGGGCAAGCAAAACAATCCCCTTGACAGGAATCTGATCAGCATGGGAGGGGAACCTCATTACAAAAAGGCCCTGGACAGAGGACTGTGCAGAAAGAAATAACAAGGCCTCATAAGGAGGCCGCGGACCCCAAACTCAAAACAAACAACCCCAGAACCCTCCCCCAAAACAAAAAACCCCAGGAGAACCTCCAATCCTGTACCCACACCAACCCCCCAATCAGGCTGAGGTAACCCCCAAACCCACCCCAGGGACCCACAACTAGGAAGGGAAGAATCTGTGCCCGTGATGGGAATTACCCCGTGGGGGCATGGCGACGCCCAGCATACGCCCCTGCCAGAGAGACAGGGTGGCCAGGTCGTTAGCGTCAGCAAACAGGAATAAACATCAAGGAGTGAAGGAACTTCACGTCAATAGCAGAGAAGTGAGCAAAATTGGTCCAAGGGGCTGCATGAACCCAAATGTCTTAATGAAACCTTACAGGCCTGGAGAACAAACAATACGGAGAATGTAAAATCAAGGCTCTGAGAACAGATCAGTCATTGTCACTGAGGTTATCAGCAGCAGCTGCTTGAGAGTTGGCAGGCGAAGAACGGTGGGACCTGTCAAGTTTTTTAGGGAAAGACAGCGCCTCTCTTGGGTCTGGGAAGGTGAAAGTCTTCGTGCCTTGTTTAACACGCAGTTTGGCCGGGTACGCCAGTGAGTAGGAGATCTCGTGCTTCTGGGGAATCCATTTGGCTGGTAAGAACTTGCGGCGTGCCTTCTGCACTGCGATGGTGTAGTCAGGGTAGAACGAGAGAGGGTTTCCCTGGTGCCAAATGTCCCGTTTTTCCCTGGCTGCCCGGAGGATGGCATCTCTGTCCCTGAAGTTCAAGATTTTAGCTACGATGGGGCAGGCAGGCCAGGGCCTGGGCCAGGATGGGGACCAAGGGAATGTTGAGCCCGCTCAACAATAAAAACAGATGAGAGGACATTGCCATAGAGCATGCGTGCCAGTTGCTTCACATAATTCTCCATGCGAGCGATGTTGGTGGACTCGGGTACTCCAGTAATACAAAGGTTACTCCTACAAGAGCGCGCTTCCAAATCTTCGTTCTTATCTTGGATAACAGCAAGTATCTTGTCCATCTGTAGCAGTTTCTGGCGATCTTGAGTAGCGGCATCCTCCGCATCAGGCACCCTGGTCTCGGCATGAAGGAGTCGGGCATCGTAGGAGTCAACCCGGGCTTTCACCGTGTCCAGGCGGGCTGACAGTAGATCCAGCTTAGCGGCTATGTTGGTAACAGTGGATTTAACATCCAGCATGATGGCCTTCAGATCGTCCTCGCAGAGTTGCGCCATTTCAGAAGGAGACAGGGGTTAGCTTCCGTCCGCACCGGCACCCTCCTGGCGCGTCTGGTGGTGCTGATCAAAGGTGATCTTGGGCTGCTTGGGGTCGGTTCTTCCCATGCCCGGAAGTCGCAGGCACGAGGAGCAGCCAAGCAGCAGGTGAGAGGCAGCCGTGGGGACGCTTAGAGCCAAAACCCAGGTAGGACGGTTGTGGAAAACATTGGAATCCTGCTGGCGATCAGTCCAGCATCAGCAACTGTTACTGACGGCCCACCGAGGGAGAAGCAGCAGAGTCCGGCTCAGGGTGGGCTCGCCAGAGCAATCTGCCAGAGATAGCATCGACATTGAGTAGGGTCACTGGGAAGACAGAGCCAGCACAAGCATAAGCATGAGTGCAGCCAGAGGGACACACACCAATGTGAGAAGCAGCACAGTGGAGACAGGAGACACCAATCGGGGCACAGGCTGCCGGGCCCGCAGAAGGAAAGCAAACCAGTTGAGGTGGGTACTGGGCCGGAATAGAGGCAGGAGGCAGCGTTGAGTAAGATCCACAGGCTGTGTGTGGAAGCAGCAGCAGGGGGCAGCCAAAGGCTGCAGCACGGCGGGCCGTTTCTCAGCTGAAATGAAAGGCAGGGCGGCCTGGGGCAGCAGGACCGGCGTTCCAACTGGCTAAGGCCCGGGAGGAGGGGCCGGCAGAAAGAGGCGTCCCCCGATCACAGCCGCAGGTGGCAAGCGGAGGGGTGGCGAGCAAGTGCACAGTGCTCGAGCCGCTGCTGGGGAAGCGCTGTGTCCGGCGGGCTGGGGTCGCCGTAGAAGTGAGGCCCAGACTCCCCGAAAGCCAATTCAGCAGCTGCAGGGCGTTAGATGCTGGGGAGCCGGAGGCCACAGCAGGAGGGGGCCGCACGCAGAGAGGGAGTCAAGGGGAGCGCGCCGCCCGCTTCGCCAGGCCAAGTAGGAGAGGCCTGATCTGCGGGCGCCAGTATGAGGAAAAAGGCATTCGGGAGTGCGGAGGCCGGGCCAGGCGGTATGACAAGCGCGCCCCAATCCCCGCCGCAGTGTGCCCCTGACAGCCACGGCACCTACCGGCTCTGATGGTCATGTAGTGGAGGTGCTACGCTTGGCAGACAGCTGGTCCCAGTTCAGGATCGCGTGGTCAGCTCCAGGAGGGCCGAGGCGGCCGCGCGCGCGCCGCGAGGCCCAGGCCCAGGGCTCACCCAGCGACAAAACATGGCCCATAAACGTCCCAGGAAGGCATAAATGGGCTCAGGACTTGCCACAAGAACAGGTGAGTTACAATGGCATGGGTTCCGAATGGCGATGGGAGAGATGTCTGCAGGATGATGAAGGATGTTAGGCTTGGTCGGCAGAGCCCACTCAAGGTGCGGCCATTTTGCAGCTGGCTAAGCCACGCCCCTCCTCTAGTCCGTAACATTGGACGCAAGAAACTGGTTATTCAGTTTTACAATACCACCCAGGTGGATATACTAGAAACAACGAACATTGCATTAAATAGATAGAATTCTACATTGGTACAACCCCTAACTGAATGGGAATTCTGTTGCACATTACCTGATGAACTCACATCAAATAGTAATTTGAGAAGGATTCATTTTAAATACCAACAACAGATGTACTATTCCCAGCTCGGTTTAAGCAATATGGATTGCAGGTGGATGCAAACTGTGATAGATGCCAAGACCCTAATGCAGATTTTATGCACCTAGCCTGGATGTGCGAGCTTGTCCATCGCTATTGGATGTAGGTTACACAGGCCCTGTCTGAAAAGGTCTTGGAACAGGTGGATTGCACCCCGCAGATGGGCCTGCTGTTTCTGGTCAAAGACCTGCGTCCCGCTAATCGCAGACTTGTGGCGGTTTCATTACTTCTGGGAAAGAGGCGAGTATCTATTCATTGAGGTGGGAGACATCCCCTGGGTTTGAAATGTGTAAAAGAGACATGGTGTACTGGATAAGGTCCTCAGACATGAAAAGGGTAAGAACAACTGTGTGGTGTGCGAAGTTACACCCCCTTCAGTGATAACAAGGACAGGAGGGTTAGCAGAAGATGCTTTATTCTCTTTATTGAGGGGAGAGCTGCCCGTTTGTCTCCGCGCCGCGATCGAGAATGGCCGACCACGTCACGTCACTCCCACAATGCCTTGTGGTGAGTCATATGACGTCGGAAGGCTAGACTGCGACTCTTCACATCTTACCCCATAACATTTGCTGAGAACTATAACTGGGCAAAAGTGAACAGAGGGAGAGAGAGAAATGGGAAAGAGGGGGAGAGAGAGAAATTTCACAATTGAAATTGACTGAATCTTTTCGGAACGTTCACTGTGCGACCCTTGCGGGTGTGCATGACGGATGCTCGGATCCCTTGCTCTTTTCCTCTATTGGATCCGGCCACCCTCATGCTCTTCTCCAGGTCTCTATCTTGTGTGTCGGAAGTTTCTCGCGAGGTACCCGTACCGCCAGTGTCCTGGCTAGGTGGATTCGGTGTTTGTTGCTTGACTGTCTGTCCTTCCGCATTTGCTGAGGTGCTGGCCTCACTCCTGTTGGTAACTTCCATGTCTTCTCCTGCTGGTTCTGTGGTCAGTGCTTCTATCCCAGTGGCACTGATACTTTCCTCAAGATCACTGTTGCTACTGCCCATGACCCATTGAAGGATTTTGTTGTACTTGGCCATTCTGGATTGTGACCACACCTTGCCGTTGCTCAACAAATGCCGAACGTGTGTATGGCTCCACTACTCGCAGGGGCTCGCTGAATTTACTGACTCCTTTGTGTTCTGGGTGACCTTTTTTGACTCTGACCCAGTCTCCTTTTGTCAGTGTGGTTTCTCGCACATTATGCCTATTGTGTAATGTGCTTTGTAGAGGCAGTGGGCTTTCTCAATGTTGCTCCGGACTACGGCTGGAGACCATTTGCTTTGGAGTCTCATGGTCATCATCCAGGCTGTATTGTCTTTGGTGAATGGTTCCCTGCCTCTCAGGATTTTAAACAAGCTGTAGCCTGTAAGGATGGGCGTGATCCGATACGCTCACACTGTGCTTTTGACTTCGGTCTCTCAGTTCTTCCCGGCACTGATAGCTGCTTGTACTGAGCCCATGATCACCCGGTTAAAGCGTTCCACTTGGCCGTTGCCTGCCGGGTTGTAGACATGTGTGTGTTTAGTCTGGATGCCGTTGCGGTCGGTGAAGGCTGTCCATTTGGCTGATGTAAACGGGGGTCTGTTGTCGCTTGTGATGGTTTTTGGGATGCCTTCCCTCAGGAAGATGTTGGTGGGGAAGGCAATGACTGTGTTGGTGTCCACCGATTTCGGCCTCTGGCCACTTCGATTATCGATCCACCATGACAATGAGGTGTTTGGGGTTGCCCCAAGCATCCAGGATGGGGCCTACGATGTCAATGGATAAGTCCTCCCAAGGGTTGTTGGGTGTGTTGAACTCCCCCTTGAGGGGGGTCTCATGGCGGTGAGTGTTTTGTCAGCTCTGGCCCAATGCTCTCATGCTCTCACGAATCTCTCCACGTGGTTGTCCATGGCCGGACACCAGTATAGTAGTTTCATTCTTCTTTTCGCTTTTACGATGCCCAGGTGGCCTTCATGGTTGATGTGGAGTAAGCGATCGAACAGCTCCATCGGGGGCACCACTCTGTCGCCTCGTAGTAGAAATATTGAGTTGTCGCAAATGAAGAGTTCATCGTGGACTTCCCAGTATTTCCTGAGGTTGTCCTTTGTGTGCTTCTTCTCTGGCCAGCCGTGTGTGACGTACAGGAAGGGCCACCCAGCATTTTGTGGAGTGGGATTGTGGTGGTGTATAGCCACAATCCTGATCAATGGCATAGCAAGGATGGGTGCGGTCCACCCCAGCCTCTCCACCCGCTCCTATTTGCAGCCATTGCGGGGGAATCGCCAGCACCCCCACTCTTTAATTCGCCCGCCATGGGCGGCAAACGCAGGGCTGCCACGGGCGGCAAAAGACCTAGCTACTCTACTGATCTAGCTTTAGTACTCTAGCGAGATTAATACGAAGCAGTATATCAGTCATGTTTTGGTGCACCGCCTCATCTCGGCTCATGTTTAAATTAATAGATGCTTGACTCTGGATCACCTTTTCCTTCAAAGACATAATGTAGAAACTACCCACTTTGGAACTAAATCAAAGTCCTCACTCCCTTGAATGTTTGATGTCTGTCTGTGACATTTACAAGCTTACATATTTCTTGGTGCTCTAATATGTGCTAATGAGGTCATTAACACATATGGGAGACACTAGCCCTACGGTAGCTCAGGATGTGTGCTGTATAAAAGAGCAGAAAGGAGGCTCAGTGAAAGAAACAATTTATTTAAGATCACGCAATTTGGTTAAGCAGGAACCTGGGATTGATCCTCAAATATTTTAGTTTCACGCTGTGCAATTCAGCAACTAGATGGTAATTCAGTGCGTTAAATGGGCAGGTACTGCCCAACACTGCTTTGTCTTTAAGTCTTGGAGGATGGAGTTAGAGTGTGGGTCACAGGCAGTATATTGTTGCGATTAGTAGTGCATACATCAAAGCTTTTTCCTGCTGATTCCCTTTTTTTAGGGCATAAATATCAAATGTCACCAGAATAAGGTACCACAAAAATGCTGCAAATCGCAATAGTGTGCTGCAAAATTTTCTAATCCATGCTGCAATATCGCAGGGGAGCTATCAAATCTAGAACTGAAAGCTCTGCCAGATAAAGTACAAATAATGTATTTGTGTAGCACATATGATTTGCAAGGTTACAGAAATTTGGCAATGTGGGCATGAAGATAAGTCAATCATCATTATATTTTTATCTCGCATTTAGTCAATCAATAGTGCGGCAACGTTGACATTTTTTGTGAGGGGCTGGTCAGGGCTTGCGTTGTGCCACTTTAATTTGAGTCGTAATTGTACAAAAGTATACAATATGTAGAACAGAATAAGCATAAAATAGCTGAAGAATCAATAGTCACAGTAACGATTACATTAACTCACAATATATATACCATCATTGCAGTCTTAGAGTTGGGTATGTGATAAGGAGCTATCATCTTCACTTAGCTTGCACCAAACCTTTCATACCGAGTTTGCAATGCGTGCCAAGCAGCCCTAAACCATGATTTATCATTTATTCATGATAATCCTAATCCAAGAATATAGCGTATTTCCAAGAGAACAGTGTTCTCATCTTTCCGTAAAACTCTCAGAAGATGGGTGTGATTTTTTTCCTTTCACTTCTTGGTGGTGATCCACCTTACTGCCAGTGTCCCAAGGAAGACCGCATGATCGCACCTATTCCAGCAAGGATTTGAGTGGGAGGGCAGGTCTAATAGTGGTCTGGAAAAATATATCCAGGCCTACTCTCATTTCTAGTTGTAAGAAAGTGTCAACTCTAACACAGAAAGCCCCCAGTTAACGGATTTAAATATTACACACGCCCAGGTTCTGATATGGATCTTACACCTATTGCAATCTCCATTAGAATGTGGGAAATAACTATGCATTTTCAAGGTGGCATATGAAGACTGTAATATGGTATAATATAACGATTTACGGGCGTTAGCCTTCAACAACATATGCATCTTAATACACAGTTGTGAAAGTTCTTCCCCAAATTGTATTATTCTCCCTTGTCTCCCCTTAGATACCTGATCCCCAAACTGCCGCTCCGGTGGAGCTCCAACTCCGCACATGCTGTAATAGATTAATATTTTCAGGCTAACTCATATAGCCCTTCTTTTCAAGATTGTTGCGTTATACTTGTTAATTGCATGTTCCCATTTGTGAAGCAGTAAATATTTACAAAACAACATCATTAGTGCAGATCAAATTTAGCTTGTATGGAATTTGGCCCTTTTGCAAAATTTGTGACAGGGCGCTAATGCCCGTGGATACCCAAACCCGCCCTCCCTCAGGGACTTCGGATGGTAGCAGTGGATTGGACCATAGCTGTGTAAATTCTTGCCCAACTGGAATTTTAGATGTTTTTGACACCTAACATAAAATATTTTCTCAAACTTCAATTCACTGGGGCCCCTTTTACTATTGATCGTCCTTATATTTGTACTTCCATTAATGAAACAGTGTAAACAAAAATCAGTTAAAAAAAAAAACTTTACCCAGAATCACGGCATTGGGGAAAATCTATAATTTTAGAGTGGGACAAATTTCCCCGATACCTAACCCCAGATTCTTAGGTACATTTCAAAAAGAAAAATATTTAATTCACTACCAATATTGATTGATTCATTTTTTTTATCAAGTGAAGTAAGTTTTGTACAAACTGAAAATACGCTGTAGCACAGAACGCTATAGCAAAAAGGATTCATACACACCTCGGCACCACTCTGCGCACAACATGGACTTAACGGAGGAGGGAGAACTACTGGCAGGGCCCCTATGGTCCAGAAAAGGCAAAACATCGATAGAAAATGTGATCAATTATGGTCACTTGGTAACCTTTTGCTGCTTTACAACAAGAGTATAGTCTAGACCAGTCTCAATTTCTATGATATCTCCAACTAAATGGGACTATCCTACGGAAGTTGCGGAGGACCTGAAGGCCTTGGGAGACTCCACTCTCCATTGGTACCTGTACAAATGGAGACTATATAAAAATGTCATCACAGGACTTTGAATACTCTTGTTAACCATGTATGTTCTAAACCCACCCTGACTTGCCTCTATCGTTTTTGGTCACCCCATCTTACGGCCCCCACTGACTGAGACAGAATTGGAGGAGTTCCCCTTTCAGCACAACATAAGGTTATGGGAAGCATGACTGAAGTTCAGGCACTTCAAGATCTTACATGACTGATACTGGTCACCATTCAAGTTACACAACTCAAAGATGGCAATCTCCCCCTTCCTGCTGGAGGCGTGGGCAGACTATAGGGGACATGATCCACCTTCTATGGGTAGGTCCGGTTCTGCAACCATGAAGGTCAGAAATATGAGATACTTTCTGGAATGCCACTGACCTACAACTCCGACCTTCCATTGATCATGTGCTTTTATATGTGACGCACAAGATGGAGGACATGGCATTTCATCAAAAGCACTGGGTTGATACCTCTTTGATTGTTGCCACCGTTTGTATACCATTTGTGAGTCCGCCACCCCAACAACCGTGGAAGAATGGGCCACAGCTCTATCTGATAAGCTACACATGAGAAGGTGATTTACAAATTGAATGAACAGCTGGATGCATTCAATAGGGTATGGAGACCATTTATATCCTGAAACTAATGTTAATGAAGTGCTGTGATGACCCCCTCTTTAAACCCACCTCACCCCCCACTCTAGATAGGATGCATGATTGATCTGTTTGTAACTTCCTTGCAGTGTATCAGTCCCGAATAGGACACTTTACATTGCATGCATTTACAGCGCGGTCGTTACAACGACTGCGTTGTTACATCGCAGTATATTACAACACAAGTCGTTACATTAACTTACTATTCCAACTCCAGTGTGCACAACAGTAGGGCAGGTGTTGGAAAAGTAAATTATGCTATTCCTTATGCTAGCGCGCCCCCTACAGCAAGTCGATGTAACGACTTACGTTGTAATGTACTGCGATGTAACAACGCGGTCGTTGTAACAACCGCGTTGTAATCACATGCGTTGTAATGCATGTGATGTAATGGCTGTTTTCCCATCTCTCCCAGCCCCCAAGGACAAGAGCGGAGACCAGACTTGTGTCTCTGGTTATCTTGTTAGTCTTTTCTTTGTCCTTTTAGGACACCGGATTAGGATTTAAATTGAAGTACCGTCCCACTGTAGCCAAGCCCTAAACGCAAACTGTACCTTAGAGAGTACAACAGTTTCCCCAACCCATATAGTTAGTCTTTTCATAATATTACCCTACCTATGTCTATCACAGTAAAGTCTAACTAGCATTAGTAAATGCATTCGGTTTTGCCTATGTGATTAATAATACGCTTTTTTTGTTGTAAATTGTAGCTCGCTGGGTACTTGTACAATATGAGTTACAGTAAGACTGTTAAAGTGTTATGACTTATTTAAGTACAAAAATGCAATATATTGTGCTGTTACTAGTGGTATTATAAAGTGGGGAGATTAGGGAAATAGGACAAAGATAAACCAATATGTACCTGCAAAGTAGGCTTGAATGCGGTGCAGCTATGTGGAGAATAGGTAAAGTGTTGATGAAAAACCATACAAGTACAGTATAAATGCTGCTTCCGCGAATCTAAAAAACAGGATTACAAAACCAGATGAAAAGGTGTTATTTGGTTATTGTCCATGGTTAAGATAAACTAATGAAAATTAACTTTACATTTTTCAAATGAGAATGTGTGCATTATAAGTGAAAGAAGCACACTGAAAGTGAGATTATTGAGATAGGCAAGATTTTTTTTATCACAGATATCTCTTGCAAAGTTTTTTTTATTTTGCACTGCACATTTTATTTTTATTACTGTGAGAAAACATAAACATGAACATACGCTCTGAAACAATGATGAGCATATAGTATATATTTGCACTTTCATTGGCATTGAGGTACTTATGGTTTACAAGTTTTCTTTATTGAATCACTCTGGCCTTTATAATTATTGTGGTTAGGGGAAAACGGTGTTACCGTTTTCAAAGGTGGTGTGCACTGTCGTACCAAGACCAAAAGGTCTTACTCCATTCTATTAATTTTCAATGGAAATTACTCCATATAGATTTGATTTCAAACCATAATATTTATTTCTTGATTATTTTCTCTTTCATTTGATTATTCTTCAAAACTTTCTGTATATGTAACTCATTAATGTGCTAAATCCAGTTAATGAGTTACATGGTATGTACTATGTGTTACATTAATAGGCCGGACGGCTCATAATATTTCCTTGTTTGTTTCAATTTAGACCCCTGAGGAAGGGTCCTATATGACCCGAAATGTATTGGGAAGATATAAAATGTGCATTTTGATGAATTGCAAATCATGTACAGAAAGTTTTGAAGAATAATCAAATGAAAGAGAAAAAAAATCAAGAAATAAATATTATGGTTTGAAATCAAATCTATATGGAGTAATTTTCATTGAAAATGAATAGAATGGAGTAAGAACTTTTGGTCTTGGTACGACAGTGCACACCACCTTTGAAAACGGTAACACCGTTTTCCCCTAACCAAAGTATTCAGAATAGTGTCTCTAGACAAGACACTAGGTAGGATGCGCACGCAAACAAAGCAAAGATAAAAATTTGAGTAATCACAACAAAAGAGAGTGCCGGATGGACTATCCGTAACTTTATAATTATTGTGCCATACACTTTGATATTACTATATTGTAACAAATACTGTTTTTAATGTCAAGCCATTTGTTATAATAAGTTCCAGTGCAACTGCACCTGCTGCACCATTGAACTTATGACCCTAGCCCCTGCTAGATAACTGTACTTTGCCTGTTTTAGGAATGTATAGTTGGTGTTCTTTATATTATATAACAACGAAAATACAGGAGGCTGTTTAAATTACTTTGGAGAACTCAATCCCTTTTCAGCAATTATTAAGCTAAAATACCATGCGTTGAAAGTATGCAAATACATATGAATGCATTTTACATCCATGGAAAAGACGAACGGCAAACTTCTGACTATTAGGAAATAACTCCTACCTTAATTTGCAGAGTATCACTCAATTACCATGTTTCTTATTTATATGACAACAGAAAAAACGATATAACATGTTTTTGGTACTAGAAGAATACAATCTGCACAGTAAATGCCAGTCCGAATAAAATCCAGTCTTACCACCTACCTGCTCAATAAGTTAAATGCTCTGTGTTAAACAAAAGTGGAGAACTCACACCAAAGAAGAAAATAAACAATTTTTTTGTTATTTAAAAGAATTCCAAAATAATAGATACCTTCTGAAAAAATAACAGAAGCACAAATCCCGTGCAGTCACCAAACACACTTGCTCACAAAAACAAGCTTTGCCGCAATGCAACAACAATGCCCAGTAGCTGGAATTTTCAAATTAACTGCTCTTGAAACTAAACAGTTTCCCTTCCCTGCCAGTAGAAGGAACACGCTGTAATCACAAAACTCAAGGAATACTTTTAGAACAGGCACATGACCGTGTTTACAATGCAAGACTCTGCGGCAGTTGTCTGGCTCAGTAATGTTATACAGAGACTGTCCAACGGATAAAGGAGGTTATAACATCCCTTCAGATTACCACAGAGCGTGCTCATGTAAAGCACTCCAATCACTTCGTTTGGGTTTATTCTACAGGCTCTGCTCTCCCAGCACGCAGCTCCGCTTCTGCTCTGAGTGCTAGTGCCCCTGCCTCCCGTGCAGCAGAGCACGGTTTGAGTCCCCAGAACTCCTTTTACCTCAGCATCTCGCCTCGTTTAATTCCCTCTTTTTAGCATTTAATTGTGCTTTTGCATTTTATTGTGCTTTTGCTCTGTGCTTTTTGCCACTTTTCTTTTTTCTTCATTTATTTCACTTATTGTGCCTTTCTTTTTTCCACTATTCCCACCGCTGCTGCCTCCGCGGCCCCTCACGCTCCCACCTGTTCCCGCCCCCCCTACTTAATGGCGGCCACTGCATGGCCACGCCAAAGGCAAACCCGTCTGCGCCCATCCACGACCCACCCAAGAGCAGTGCCAGGAACCCTAGTCCTCCGACCAGCCAGTGCTACGACTCAGCAACACTCCACACACTCAACCCCGAAAGAAATAACAACTGCAAGCTGTCAACACAGAACACCAGCCAAGGCCAGTTCTTCTGCCGGCCCTGCCTCCCTACCTTCACCCATCTTCGGACGCCCACCACCAACACACCAGACACCATTGCACCCAAACCCCTGAGCTGCATCCTTCTCAACGTTCGCTCCCTGCACAGACACGCAGTGGTAATCTGGGACCTCCTCAGCACCCTCCCGCCCAACGTTGCCTTCCTCAGAGACACCTGGATCAAAGCCAGCTCAGCACCTGACATCCCAACCGCTGTCCCTGATGGATACAAGATCCAGAGGAAGGACCGCCCAACCACCCGAGAGGTGGACACGCCATCCTACACAAAAACTCCCTCCGACTCACCACATCCAGCACGAACGGCCCTATGTCCCTCATAGAACACCTGTATTTAAAGATCCAGATAAACCCCAGAACGACTTTATGGGGCACCCTCGCCTACAGATCTCCCGGACATGTTCACCACTACTATCACAGACCTCATCGCTCCCCACTCCATCGCATCCACCGACTACGTATTCCTCGGAGACCTGAACTTCCACCTCATTATCCACTGCGACCCCCAACTCCACCACCCTCTGGGGCAACCTCTCCAACTTCAGACTGAGACAGCTTGTCAACACCCCACCCACAAGGCAGGACAGACCCTCAACCCCATCTTTGAGGGAGGACACAACATTTGCCTCTGCCACACCACGCAACCCATCTGGACGGACCCCACTGTATCCACTTCTTCTCCAAGACCACCACACAAAGGCCCACACCTCACCGCCCACACAGGAACTGGAGCAAGATCACTGAGAAGCACCTCAATTCCACCCTCTACCGCGCGCCTCCCCCTACCACAACCAACGCCAACACCACAGCCAACCTACTCCACAGATGGATCACTGAATGCGCAGACACTCTCGCCCCCCTCCAGAACTCCGACAGACAGCGCACCACGACAGCCATCTGGTTCCCCACCGACCTCCGAGAACCCAAGCACACGTTCCGACACTCGAGAAAGCTTGGAGGAACAGCAAAACCCCTGAAACATGCTCCGCCTACAAGACCGCCATGACAGAACACTACCAACTCATCAGAACCACAAATAAGAACTTCATCCAGAACAGAATACTCCCCAATTTCCGCAACTCTAAGGAACTCTTCAGCATCATTCAAGAATTCACCAAACCGCCCAGCAAATCCTCTGACGTCCCTTCCTCCCAGGACCTCTACAACAAACTTGACTTCTACTTCCATCTCAAGATCAAACCTCTCTACAGCAACTTCGACGAGCAGAACCTAGACACCAACCCTACACCTCCAACCAACAACGCAACCCAGCCTACCATCACCGCCTGGACCGCTGTCACCACAGAAAGCACTGCCAAGACCATAAGAAGTATACACTCAGGAGCACCCACTGACCCCTGCCCACCCCACATTTTCCACAGAGCCGTATCCTCCATCGCACCCAAACTATCAACTGCTCCCTCAAAACAGGCACCTTCCCCAATGACTGGAAACGCACAGAGGTCAAGCCCCTCCTAAAGAAGCCCACTGCAGTCCCAACACACCTCAAGAACTACTGACCCAACTCGCTCCTCTCCTTCGCATCCAATGTCACAGAGAAGATAGTCAACAACCAGCACACTAACTTCATAGAAGCCAACTCGATCCGTGATTCTTCCCAATCCGGATTCCCCAGCAACCACAGCACAAGACCGCCCTCCTAGCCGCCACAGAAGACATCCGCACCCTGCTGGACCAAAGCCACATGGCAGCCCTCATCCTACTAGACCTCTCAGCAGGCTTTGACACTGTCTCCCACCGCACACCAACTGCCAGACTCCATGGCTACGGCATCGGAGGAACCACCTTCGACTGAATTCGCTCCTTCCTCACCGTCCGAACCCAAAGAATCAGACTCCCACCCTTCTTCTCTGAACCCACAGAGATCAGCTGCGGAATACCCCAAAGATCCTTACTCAGAACCACGCTCTTCAACATCTATGTGGCACCTCTAGCCACCATCGTCAGAAAACACGGACTCAGCATAGTATCCTACACCGACGACACCCAGCTCATCCTCTCCCTCACTAATGAACCCTACACCACCAGACACAGCTTCCAGGAAAGTATGAAATACGTCGCCTCCTGGATGAGCAACAGCTACTTAAACTCAACTCAGAGAAAACAGAAGCCCTCGTCCTCGGATCCAGCCCCTCAGCATGGGACAACACTTGGTGACCCACCACTCTTGGCGAACCTCCCAGTCCCACAGACCACGCTCGCAACCTCAGCATCATACTCATCTCCTCCCTCTCCATGCACCGACAGATCAACGCCGTACCCTTCACATGCTTCAACATCCTCCGCAAGACCTTCAAATGGATCCCCCATGAATTTAGAGGGATCGTCACCCACACACTCATCACCAGCAGGCTGGATTACGGGAACGCCCTGTAGGCCTGAATAAACAAATATCTACTCCTCAAACTCCATAAAATCCGGAACGCTGCACCTATACTTGTCCTCGGCATTCTACGACAACACCACATCACCCAACACCTACAAGAACTCCACTGGCACCCCGTCGATAAAAAGACTGACCTTCAAGCTCCTCACCCACAGCTACAAATCCCTCCACAACATCGGACCCCAATACCTCAACAAAAGAATTTCCTTCTACGCACCCAAGAAAAGCCGCCGATCCTCCGAACTCGCCCTAGATGAAATCCCATGCTCCCGCAGAGCCAGAGCGTGGGGGTGATCCTTCTTCTACATAGCAGCCAAGACCTGGAGCATACTCCCACTCCGAATCAGACAACCCCCCACACTGCAAGCTTTCAGGAAGATCCTCAAGACCTCTTTGGATGAGACGAAGCTGCGCGCAAACCCCCCATTGCCTTGAGACCCTAGCGGGTGAGTAGTGTGCTTCACAAATCTCTGATTGATAATGTACCAACAACAAACACATGACACAGGAAAAATATGCAATTGTATTAGCAGGAAAATATCAGAAAGAATGTGAAAATTAGTTAAAAGTTCCACCCACTAAAGCAGAGTTAAACAAGCACGTTTTAAATGCATGCAGCCAGAGAAAGATAAATATCGGTAAACAGTAAACGCTGTGCAGTCTTAATGTCAGAAAAAAAGTTTCACTACTTTTTGGCTCGATACCACAACACCTGCTGCACCATTCAAATCATGACACTAGTGCCTGCAAGATAACTGAACTTGTGACTGTCTGTTTACTTGTAAAATATAGCAATAATCGATGTTTAGTGAGGTGCATAGAGCTTTTAGTACCGTGCCACAGCACATGCTGTCCCATTGAAATTATGACCCTGGTGCCTGCTAGGTAATTGAACTTGTGACTGCCTGTTTAGTAGTAAAATATAGCAATATTAAGTGTTTAGAGAAGTTCTGATAACTGCCTCTGCTCCTGCTTTGCCAATCAATACATGACCCTATTGCATGCAATATAACTGCACTTGTCACTGCCTGTTTAGTAGTAAAATATAGTAATATTTGGTGTTTAGAGGGGTTCCTAGAGCTTTGGGCCACGGTATTACTGCACCTGCTGCACCATTCAACTCATGACGCTAGTGCCTGCAAGGTAACTGAATATGTGACTGCCTGTTTAGTAGTTAAATATCGCTTTATTTGGTGTATTAAGGAGTTATGACAATTTTTGGCCATGGTGCCTCTGCACCTGCTGCATCATTTCAATCATGACCCTATTGCCTGCAAGGTAACTGCACTTGTAAATGCCTGTTTAGTATGAAAAATACAGCAATATTAGGTGTTTAGTGGTGTGCCTAAAGCTTTTGGTCCTGGTGTCACTGCACTTGCTGCACCATTGTAATCCTGAGCCTGCTAGATAACTGCACTTCTGACTGTCTGTATAGTAGTAATATTTTTTTTAAGAATCTGAGTTTAGTGGGGTCCCCAGAGCTTTTGGCCCTGTTGCCACTGCACCTGCTGCACCATTTAAATCTACCCCCTTTTAACTGCAAGGTAATTGCAATTGTGACTGGCAGCTTAGTAGTAAAATCTAGCAACATTAGGTGCTTAGAGGGAAAGATAACCAAATGTAAACGGTATGCTGTGTTAACCAAAGGAAAAAAAGCTCGAACCACCAACACAGATGGGAATAAGTTGATAGGCCACAGGAAACTGATAATAGAGACACAGAAGGGAGAACAGGCTACAGCCAATAAAAATGGAGGAAAGTAAGTTGGCATGCATATAGACCAATAACAAGTGAAGGCGGGATGTAAGTCCCTTTTAAGATACATTAAAAACAATAGAGTTTGCTAACTAAGGCTAAGGCCTGGCAGTTCCCTGTTTCTAACACAGGCACAAAGACCGCTGTTCACTAGGTCTGGAGAAAACCGAGTTTACAAGCAAGATACATATATTTAATAGGAAGTGGCCTACATGTCAGGATTATGTTTATTAAGGCCCTTCAGAGCCCCATACGGCCTGGGGGCTTTGTTCGAGGGGCTGAGATTGATTGCTTCTGCCATCTCGTCCTGTGAAAACTCTATATCGAGAGGAAAGCTGGGCAAAATCTCATCTGTTGCTTCACATAAGTTTACAGCAGAGCAATAGGTCTGCTTAAAGTGAGCCACCCACTGATCCGGTATGTTCATGGTCAGACTTTTGATATTACATTTGGACAGCTTTTTGCTATTAACAGTTTACCAAAACAGCCTGCCATCCGTGGCCGTACAAGAAAAGGCCAGTGTATCCCAAATGTAATTCTGTTAATCCAATTTCCTTTTGCTCTGAGTCTGTTTATACTTTCTTCTGCAATTAGCAATTTGGGATCTATTCCCCAGGTTTGCATGAAGGGCAGTATGTAACTGGGTGCTTTATTTTCTGCAGACACTATCAAACCAGGATTGCTGACCTTTCGTCTGAGGTCTCCCGGGCTTCATTAAAAGAGTCCTAAGAGTATGACCCAGTTGTACAAAAGCCTTGATAGCACCCTTGGGATCTGATCAGAGTGCAAGGCACATGCCAACCAGTGGCAGATGGTCAATACATACCTTGCCCTGGATGTCCTCCATATTGACTGTCCTTCAGAAAACCTTGGGACAATATTCTTTAATGACAAAGTCCCAACTGCCCACTGCTACTTTCTTTAGGCTCCCTATGGGGGTTTCTAGGATAATAATGAGCAGATTGTGATCACTAGAGATACCGGGTTTAATTGTCCACTCTTCTTTTTGATTTAATGAGTGCCTGGAGAGCAAAGTATAATCAATTTCGGACTGACTTCTCCTACTAATGTAAGTGGCAGTTGCATCATATGTGACGTCAGTATATTCTATGACAGTACAGAGGTCAGAGTCAGCAAATGGAGATACAACAGGCAACCCCTATGGCATAGAACCTGCACATTATCTTCCATGTCCCCAAATCTCAAACATACAAGCATTGCTAACTAATGATGTTTTCCCTAGCTTGGAGTTAAAATCCCCGGAAAGTACTACAATAAACCCACTGTCCAAATTGGTGTACTTATTATCAAGCTGAATTATGAAATCAAATAGTAGCAAAAGTCGGGGTTGACACTGGAAGCGAAATTGTCAGGCCAGGTTAAATTCCTGAAACAGGCCACAATTGGCAAGAATTGGGCGTATTTCAGTCTAAAGAAGTCTTATACCAGAAAGTTAAACCTACCCATGCTTGCCCTGCAACTGAAGGGGTGGCTGATAATGTATAGCAGGTAAAATCATCACACAATAGCTCACTAGTGGGCAAAGTTTTCTGAAGCAAAAATGTAATGGAATTTAATGTAGTCAACTCAGTTCTCCAAGCACAGTTTACTTGATATCCCAGTTAGTCAGTTAGTAAACTTTATTCGACTGGCATTCCAACTATAAAAACATAATCACACGTACAATAAAACATGTTAATGTAAATTAAACATCTCAAAACACAGATACCATGTAACAATTGGAGGCAAAAAATGCTATCCTCAGTTATACACAGAGCATACTTGCATAATCACTGTTCTTTATATATCGGTTGCTAGACCATATCTCCTCTTAGTAGCTAAGGACGTTTTAATAAAGATAAGCGCTGCATACTAGATTTGAGGAGTATCTAACTTTTGAAGAAAAACAAGAGCTGTCTTTTACGTCTAATGCTAGGAACACAGAGTACCAGGACCAAGAAGCTCTTCCTATGCGAGGAATACAAAGTGCAGAACAACATAAAGTGCAGAGTGCTTTGCTTTGTCTGACGATCACAGACACAATTGGGAGGATTAGTAAACCAGGCACCTTGCGTGGGATAAGCCACAAGGAAGTGAATAATAATAAAACATAACCTAGTGAGATCAAATCTGTACCTCTCATTTTGGATAAAAGACATGTAAAATTCCAGACCTGCTGAGGATTTCATAGATACATAATTTAAGGCCGTATGTAATCAATAAGAATCCCTCAGGCGACTTTCTTCTCGCCGTTTGTAAAAGAGCTCTCTAACCAGTGCTATAGTATCACTCTTAATAATGTAATAATATTAGATATTTGAAAAAAATTTCAGAGTTTCCCAAAGTGCAAATAACAGATTTAACATCCAGGAAATTGACCATAAAGTGTCTAATCAGAGGCAATCTCGAATTACCTCCCTAGAAAGGTTAGCTTTCCCACCCAGATCCTTAGCCAAAGGAGCAAGGGACTGAGTTTAATTCTATCCTCCGAGAAGTATGCACCAAGCTCTAAATGACATGCATAGGTGGGCAGGGATTGTGGTGCAGTGAGCAGTCTGAGCAAAAAAATATTTTCCACTATCTGAAGAGAATTTTCATTTTTATAGCCCCATACCCCAGTTCCATTGGAAGCAATCACAACACACTTAGTGTTATTGATGGCCATGTGACCCAATCTTCTTGCAAAATTAAATCGTAAGTCAATGGATCTCTGGTATTGGTGTGCGTGTGATCTAAACAAGTGATTCCAACTCAGATTTGGGTCAAACTCAATCCCTAAGCATGTAACATTGTTCATTTTAACAATCTCAGTGCCCCCTAGTTGAAATGTCCTAATTTTTGTGTGTCTAGGCTCCACTATCATAATGAAAGATTTTCTAAGATTTGTTTTTAGCCTAAAGCATCCATAACATTTTTAATGCCATCCAGGAGAGTTTGCAACCCTCTCGCCGTTCATGAAATCCGCACATCATTATCTGGACAAGCAGGACAGGGATTGGAATATCCTTTTTGTTGGCATATCTTTTCCTAACTTATCTTTTCCTCCATGATGCAAGGATTCCTCCGTTTACCCCGTGACGTATTTTGGCCACAGTTTGCAAGTGCATCCTATGTAACAGGTTAATCAGTGATTTATCAAACCCTTGTTTCTCCATAATAGACCACCATATGAGACAATTTACCCTTTGAAATCTGATAGAGAGATCCAGAATTGCTAGATATATGGACCCTTAGCATTGACATATTTACCTAGGAGAAGTTGTAGGTTTAGACACGGATCAATAGTGTCCAAACTTCTACAAAACCAATATTGCACCCTAAAAAGTACCTGCTTCTCCTCTAAGCAAGCCTCCACCTTGGAGGCAATAAGTCTGCCCAGGATCTTACAAGAACTATCCAACATGGCGATTGGATGGTAACAGCAGGGCAATTGTATGTTCCCTTTCTTGAAAATTGGAATCACCACCACCTCCTTCCAGGATGGAATTAATTGGCCAGGTACAGCGTTCCTTAAGACATTCTTTATGAGGGGTGCTCAAAGAACACAATGGGGCAGATTTATGTTGGGAATGCGCCACGTTTGCGTCACGCAACTGCGGCGTAAACGTGGCGCATCCCTACGACCCATTTACAACGTGACGCATCTAGGCAGATGCGTCACGTTGTAAAGCCCTGCGCCACTTGTGGGCGTTCCGGCGCAGGGTGGGCGTTCCGGGGCAGGTGCGCCTCGCAAAAGTGGCTGAGTGAAATCTCTAAGATTTCACTCAGTCACTTTCAGGCCAATGCTGCGTCAAAACCCTGCGCCTGCTTGAAGCAGGCGTAGGTCTTGACGCAGCATTGTAAAGATGGGGCACCCCCGAGCCTTGCTGGAGCTGCGTCACGCTTGCGACGCAACTCCAGCAATGCGCCACCTTTATGGCACAGATGCGTCACACATCTGTGCCGTTTTTGCCCCATGGTGCGCCGCATTGTAAATGCGGCGCACCATGGGTGGCGGAGCAGCGGCGCAAAATAACTGGCGCATCCCTGGGGATGCGCCAGTTATCATAAATCTGCCCCTATTTGTTTTAAACAAATCCATCAGGACACCACTGGGTTCTGGGGCTTTTCCAGGGGGGTTCAGGTTAATAACTGCAAAAACATCCTTGACCTCAATTCAATTGGGGCTTAGGAAAACAACTTCTTCCTGAACTGGCTGTGTAACTTATGTGAAAATTGGCAAGGAGGTGCTATTATCTCAACTGAAGACATCTGAGAAATATTCTACCCTGCAGTGTGCAGTGATATTTGTGTCAATCGTAGGTTTATTATAACCTGAGAAAAATGGTTTGTTCACAATTTTTGAGAAAGCAGCATTACCTTTAAATTACTTGCCCTTTCCAGATCCTCTTATGCTTTCTCCCTAAGCTCCACTTTCCTCCGCTAATAACCTTTTTGTATTCACTTCTACCTAATTTGATTTCTTCCTTATAGTGCAGGCTGTTTGTCAGGGCTATTTTAAGCTGCTTATGGGCTACAGTACGTGCATGATTAAACCAACCTTTTAGAGGTTTACTACTAAGAGGTCTTTTAATTGACATCTTTGAAAAAAAGAATGCACAGAGATCACGAGGAGGCTCTACGATTCTCTTGGACGGGGGTGGGGTGAGCGGGGTCATCAAATGAGGCTAAAATTGAGATAGCTGATTATCCCGAATCAGGTCCTGCATGATTTAATCTTTATCAATCTTTGCCCATTTAAGTCTTATATCAGCATTGCTAGAAAATTCAAATGGTTGTCCCTCATCTTGACGTCCCACCTCATCCAGAATTGGGGAGAAGGTAGCAATAAGCGGATTGTGGTCACTACTACAGCTAGTGACCGCCTTGTAGTCTTGCAACAAAGGGCACAGATCAACCGACATAATTACGTAATCAATGTTACTACATTTCCTTTTACCCCTAAATGTTGGAGGAAGGGGGGGCGTGGCCAGCAGCCAACGATGGCGGCAGTGTAGAAGGCGAGCTCCGTAGTTGAAGCGGCCTCCTCTGAAATCCGAGCAATCATCCGTCTAACACACATCACCTCCGGTAGGGTACTGGAACCCAGGACCGGGCGGCACAAGCGGAAACCAGCCAACGCGAAATCCGACGGTGGGAAAGTCGACCCGAGGAGTGACCAGTCTGGGCCGTTGATAACTGCTGGAGCCGGGGACTCGATTGCGGCACAAGGCTGGCCGGAAGTTCACTGTGCGGGGAGAGACGCCGCCGGAAGTGCCCGCTTGGTGACGGGACCAGGACGTGAAAGGGACGGAGAGACGGACCCGGCATCGCCTCGGACTTTCCCAGGTATAACGGGCGAGGGACAATAGGTCACGACACGGAGAGATCCTGAGGCGCACAAGGCTTCCCTGATCGGACGATCGAGGCGCGGGCGCGGACGCCCAGACGGGCGCAGGAGCCAAAGACACTACCCTGAGAGCCTACCTCGGTGTGACCGAGGACTCGGACAGTCATCCAGCGGCGCGGACCGCTGTGGTCCCCCGCCGCCCCCGAGTCTGTCGCATGGACAGCAGACTCCCCGATGGGGGAGGGGCTTAACGCGGGAGCGCCCACCAGACGGCAACGGCGCTAACTCTGGAGCTAACTCTGGCATAATCACCCGGCGCTCGCGCTCCCCATTCACCACTCGCACTACACTGTCTCCTGAATGCGGGCCCAGTACCACGGAGCCTCGTGTCCCGTCGGGTGTGGTGGATCACAGTGAGGAAACGGGCTGAACGACAAAACTGATGCGACTGAGGCGGCGCTAGTACCCACACGGCTCGAGCCACCGACGACGCCAACCACTGAGGGGTAGAGAGGCCGGAGCTGACTGCGGGCGACGGGGGGACTGAGGCTGGGGTGACACAGCCGGCCTCAGAACGTGCTTAATTTAATTTCCACAACTTATCCCCCCATACTACCAGCAAGCGGCGAGGAGCGAAAATCACGAGCACCATTGGGTCAGCAAAGCAAGGACACCACGACTTCGACCCGAACGTATCCAGGGACAGACACGAGGGTCACATCCCTTTGGGCCCCGCATCATCGGGGACCTTGCACGAGGACAGAAACTATACCCTTCCACAACGCGTCGAGGGAAGGCAAAGAGATGGCTGGCAAGGGCACACGAGGCGGAGCCGCGCAAGCCCGGCTGGAAAAATATGCCTATGACAAAGTACCATCCTCCACACAGGATCCAAAAACACCGCCAGGCAAGACGATGGAGGCGGCGGGAACCAAAAAGGCGACCATAGATGACGTGATGAAGGCCCTCGCCCAGGTACAGGTGACGGTGGGGTCAATATCAACGGAAATCACTCTAATAAGAGCGGACTTCCATAAGATGTCAGAGAAGGTGCAGTCGATGGAAGTAGTGACTAAATCCTTAGTGGAGGATGTCGCGGAACTACAAACAAGCATGGAGCGGATCACAAAGGAGAACAAGGCCCTACGCGACAAGTTGGATGATCAAGAAGGGCGCTCAAGACGCAACAACATACGTATCATCGGGGTTCCGGAATCGGAGGGTACGAGAGCTATGGACCTGTACGTGGAGGAACTCATCAAACAACACCTGCGTCCAAAAGGACTCTCTACCTTTTTCACAGTAGAAAGAGCACACCGGGTTCCTGGAGGCCGCCCGAAACAGGGAGCTCACCCGCGGCCGATCATAGCTCGCCTCTTCAACTTCAGGGACAGGGATGCGATCCTGCAAGCGGCTAGGAACTCCCCGCCGGTCCGGATCCTTAACTCGCAACTGGCATTTTTTCCGGACTATACAGCGGAAGTGGCACGGAGAAGGAGAACCTTTTTTGAAGTCAAGAAAGAACTTAGGGCCAGAGAAATCACCTATTCAATGCTATTCCCTGCTAAGCTCAGAATAGTGGCAGACAATAAAACTTGGTTCTTTGACTCTCCAGAGACAGCGCAGGACTGGCTTGAGGGGTGGAGGTCAGCGACCCGCCCGCGCCGATCTAACGGAACAACTAGGCAAAGCAACGACGAAGCCCGTTCGAGTTCCCAAGCATCCGGGGGAGGACAGGACCTCCACTCACCGCTGCACGACCCTCCGGAAACGGAGGATACAGAAGAATAAAGACTTCTCACCACCCCCTTTGCAGAACACAAGCTACGCTGGCCGGGCGTGCCGCCATGGACACTGGACGAAGGACCCCCGGGACTGAGGAAGGGGGTCGCTGACTGCGGAGGGTCCTTCACCCCAGCGTGCAAGTACTATGTTTGGGGAAGGGTTCAAGCACTCTGCTGAGTTGGGGGGGCGGGCAGTTTCGAGTCCGTTAAGCAGGGGGGCAGGGTGGGGGGGAGTTGGGGGGGAGGTTTTTCGTTATCAAGAAGATTGCACTGATAAATATTGGATCTACATGGCAGACACATTTAACTTCACAGGCATTAGGCACCACAACCGAGCACCATCAAAGCACCGCGATGTTACATTCACGAACGACACCTATGGCGGGACTGACTCAGGATGACACCGAGAGGGTGGACACGGGATTGAGGCGACTATCGCAGTTAGGCATTATGTCATGGAACGTACGAGGGTTAGGGGACAAAGTCAAACGGGGGCTAGTACTGCAGAGTATAAGACGCTTTAGTCCTGCTTTGGTCCTATTGCAAGAAACACACCTAACGGGCACAGCTACGCGGGCCCTAGACAGGAAAGGTTACCGTATGATTACACATGCAGAGTTCACTAAGGGATCCCGGGGGACAGGAATCCTAATGCACCGCTCCTCGGAGTTCATAGTTCAGTCCACGAAAACAGACACGCAGGGTCGTTTTGCGGCCGCACATGGGCAATGGGAAGGGAGGCCACTGAATGTAGTCTCGGTCTATATTCCGCCGGCGCTGCACGCAGTTGCACTCCCTGAGTTGGGAAGCTTTCTGTTGGAACTGCCCGAGGGTGATCTAGTCTTGGGAGGGGACTTTAATGCAGTGGCACATAGTACACGTGATAGATTCCCGATGCGAACACACGACCCTGGACCCTCCCGCTTGCATGGCTTCCTGGAAGCTCAGGGACTGGTGGACCTTTGGAGACACTTTCATCCAGACACTCAACAGTATACATATCATTCGGCAGTCCATGACAGCCTGTCGCGGATTGACTATCTCCTGACACTGGGACACGGCCTCCTCACTATTACTGACGTACAAATTAGACCGCGGGGAGTTTCAGACCATTCACCATTAACACTAACTGTCTCTAACCCCGAACGAACCAGAACACGCGTGTTCCCGATCTTCCCGGGATACCTTAGAGTACCTCTGATAACCAAAAAACTGAGGGAGGGTACAAGAGCCTACTTTACTGAAAACGAGGGAACGGTGGAGTCTCCCACCACCCTATGGGAGGCCTACAAGACGGTCCTCCGAGGGCAGGCCATCTCTATAATAGCGAATCACAAACGTACACAAAAGCAAGACTTAATAGACCTAGAAAATGAATTGGACATAGCCAATACTGCCCATGAGAATAACCCGACAACGGTCACACGACATGCACTACAATTATGCCAACGGCGTCACACTGACTATCTACGCAGCAGGGTGATAGATAGTTTAACAACCACACAACAAAGGATATACGATGTGGGTGACAAGGCCGGCAGACTCCTTGCCTGGTTAGATAGGAAGAAAGACGGACAAAGGGCCATTTTACAGCTGAAAGATGGCGCGGGTATATTACAAACACACCCATCTCTAATAGTCGCGCTTCTGGCTGATCACTTCCAGACAGTGTACACCCCCGACACCGTGGTTACCCAGGAGATAGCGGAGACATCTCTCATGGGGATACCCACCCGCACTCTATCACAGGCCAACAAAGATAACTTGGAGATGGACTTGACCACTGAGGAGATTAAGGTAGCTATAACTGCCCTGCACTCGGGGAAGGCTTTGGGTCCCAACGGGATTCCGATAGAATGGTTCAAGACAATGTCAGACACGCTCTCCACACCCCTACTTAATATGTTTCAGGACAGTTTGGGACAGGGGCAACTGCCGCCCGACCAACGAGCGGCAACTATAGTGACAATACCAAAACCAGGCAAGCCTCCTGAGGATTGCGGTTCATATCGCCCGATTTCGTTGTTAAACGCCGAGAATAAAATATTGGCAAAATTACTGGCCAATCGGCTATTGCCACATCTGGAGCATTTAATACACCCTGACCAGGCAGGATTTATGCCACATAGAAGCACAGCGATGAACCTAAGGCGGTTGCATGGGGTGATGGCGCGAGCATCACTGTTGAGGGAACCGGCGGCGATCCTCTCGCTGGATGCCAAGATGGCATTTGATCTGGTAGAATGGAGATACCTGTTTGCGGTACTGGAACACATGGGCTTTGGCCCGAAATTCGTAGCATGGATCAAGCTACTATACCAGGACCCGGTGGCACGAGTGCTAGCAAACGGCCGTCTCTCCAGAGAAATAACACTGAAGAGGGGTACGAGACAAGGCTGTCCGCTCTCGCCGTTACTATTTGCCCTGGTCCTAGAACCGCTGGCTACTGTCATACGGACCACCAGGTTGCTAAGAGGAGTGCAATGGAGAGACGGATGGGAAGACAGGGTGTCATTGTATGCGGATGACATGCTAATCTACTTGATGGACCTACAGGAGAGTATACCGGCGTTACTAGCGCTGTGCGAAAGGCATGGGACGACGTCGGGTTATAAAATAACCTGGACGAAATCAGTACTATATATGTTACGTGGCGCACCGCCGGACTTGAACACTAACTGTCCATTGCTACTGGAGAAAGTATCCTTCAGGTATTTGGGGATCCGTATTACACGAGCACATGAGACTTTCAGGGCCCTGAATCTTCGACCACTGCTCGAACGATTAAAATCAGACGTGCGACATTGGAGCACCCTCCCCCTGACGTTATTGGGCAGGGCAGCGCTGTTCAAGATGATGGCGCTGCCCCGTTTTCTCTATGTCCTAGAAAACACACCGGCGATAGTCCCACCACAGTTTTTCAAACAAGTCTCTACTCAACTGTCGAGCCTGCTGTGGGGGAACAAGCCAGTGAGAGTGGCGCATTTAAAATTGATCAGGGATTGGTACAGTGGGGGGGATAGCCCTCCCAAACCTGGAACTGTATTACTGGGCAGCACACCTCAAGATAATTAACCGATGGGTGCATGGCCCGCAGGAGGACCCGGCGTTGACGGCGGATAGGAGACAGCTGGGCGTAGCCTCCCTACTGGCCCCTCTCTACAACACTGGACTACTTAAAAAACTGATAGGACCCACCAAGCACACAGTGATACTGTGGCATAAAGCCCAGAAACGATTGAAATGGGAGGGTGTGATCACACGTATGACACCGTTGTGGGACTCCAGGGCGTTGGGTAGTCTGAGACACAGCAAGGGATTTGACCAATGGGACACCATAGGGATCTCAACAGTTGGGGACCTGTGGGTGGGAGGAGAAGTGATGCCATTTGAAACACTCAGGGAACAGTACGACATGAGGGGGACTGAAACGTACCGTTACATACAAATACGGCACGCGTTGATGACAGCTTTAGATCCTGATACCACGGTCCCAGAGTCGGCTCCCCTGGAAGACCGACTGTTGACAGACTACATGGAGAATAGGGCTACCTCCCTCACTTACCGTAAATTAATAAACAACTTGCCAGACCCACTACAGAAACTGAAGGCCACCTGGGAGGAAGAGCTTGGGGAACTAGATGACGATTGTTGGAATGCCGCACTGGCATCCCCCAGGGAGGCCGGAATATCGGCAAGATTTAGACTGGTGCAGTTTAAGATACTGCACCGAGTTTACTATACACGTACTATGCTGCATAAAATACATAGAGCGGAACATCCACACTGCCTGCGCCTGTGCGGAGCACAAGGCACCCTGTTTCATACTCTTTGGGAGTGCCCTAACATCATGATATACTGGCGAAGAGTAACACGCACTATGGCCCAAACCTTACAATTGACCGTTACACCTGACCCGAGGCTGTGCCTACTCAATATTTGGGGCCCAAATGATTTGACGACATATGGGAGGCGATGGGTGGGGATCGGCATGATGTTGGCGAAACGTGACATAGCGCAAAAGTGGGGAGCAGAGGAAACACCTACCTTGGGCCAATGGTGTAAGCACATGGACTTACTTATGGTGACGGAGAGGGCGGTGTATAAACAAAGGTCGAACCCACGCAAATGTAATAAATTATGGCTACCCTGGAATACCTATAGGGGGGACGTATGCACGCCGCTACCAGAAGAAACAGATATTGATAGCTCAGGGGAGGAGGGGGATGAGGACGAAGGATGAAGAGAGGGGAATAGGATCGAGACAATGGGTAAACTATGACAATAGGTGTTCACAGAGCGGAGATACAGTTCACGAAAAACATAGAATGTTCGGACGAAATTACTGCTTAGATCGTTAATAATGTACTGATGATTGCAAGAATTGATGCCAGAAATCCAATCAGTGATGTTTTTAGTTGATAGTTATAAAACAGAAAATGTACGTTGCTATATTGATGGAGGGTGGCTGAATGTTGAGGCCACACTACTAAATGTCGATACGCATGATGATGTCCAATACAATGCAACAATAAAAATATTTATAAAAAAAAAAAAAAATGTTGGAGGAAGGGGGTATCCGAGCTCCTGTAATTGCAGGCAAAACCAAGCCCCTTGAGAACAAAACTATATTAACTACCTCTAGATAAGGAACATGTTTAAAATGAGTTGGTTACATTTCATCCAGGGACCTCATACCACAGGAAATGATTTTGCATCATTGCACAGATGTAAATTAAAATCCCTCACCCAAATGACAAGCAATTACTTTTTGTACCTATACTGTAAGCCTATAATGCATCTTCCAAATCAACAATACCTTCAGTTGAATTACTATAGAAGCATTGCAGTAAACGTTAATCAAAATAATATCACACGAATCAGACCATGTCAATAAAAAGATCTGATAAAAACAGACAGACTTAACCTCCCTGGAAACAAGTTTAGTCAGCTTAATTGCAAAAAAAGTGGGCAGTTCACTTTAGGTCTTCCTGAATGGGAGGAAGTGGCTAGATGATTTATTCAGCAAAACCATTTAAATTTAAATCAGTTAGGATCCAGGTTTCCTATAAACATATTATATCATGGACACTGATAAATTACAATAAATCGGGTTTTGAGGGCTTATAATGAATACCAGCAACATTCCATGACAGTATATTGATGCCAACTCTCTTCATAACATCATTTGCTTGTTGAGTGACCATACAAGTAATTTGAGGGTTAGGATCAATAGAAACTCCACTGTAAACCTCTTTTTGAATGGCATAAGTAACGTGGAGGTGGGCTACACGAATTGGATGAACGTATTTCTTGCGTCTTAACTGCCCTACTAGAGTAAACTCAGTACTTACTGGACATCCAGGGAGGAACAAACTTCAAAATAGTTACCACTGGGGACATCGAAAAGTGTCTGAACAGGAGGGGCCAATGTAGTAATGTTCCAGCTTAATGGACAGTGGTGGTTGGTAAACCTTGAAAGTGGTGGGGTAAATGCGTAAGATGCAATTGTGTCTGATGTCTCAGGAAAGTTTTTTAAATCAATACTAGACTGCAGTTTGCATCTAAAGGATAAAGCTAATGGCTCCTAAAGTTGGACCTCATCTACCATCAATCTAATTAATTAGCGTTTATTTGCCAGTTTCAGTTTGATCTGCGCTGCACTTGAATGGTCTATCCGATGGCATGCATTCTAAACGCTAAAACCAAGAGCAATGCATCTCCTCTGCATAGGTCAGGGCCACTGGAAATATGCATTTTTACAGCAGTTGTGTTTTTCAAATATTTATGGATTTGACGCATAAGCCGTGTAACTGAGCACCTGTGACATAATCTATAGATTTTTACAAAAATACGTTTGTAAAGGTCAACTGGCCACCTTTCTGACGCTTATTGCTTTGGGTGTTCTACTGATACTAACGGGGTGAAACCAATGAACAGGCAGTGTTAGTAAGTGTAATTTTTTTTTAAAATAACAGAGCAATAAATACTATCACAAAATGCGTCCTGTTGCGCGGTAAAGATTTTTCTTTTTTTGACCCATATTCTTCACCCCAGGACCTATGAGGGCAACATGCCATGGCAAAGGTTTCCAACTGATGTCTGGCAGGGAAACAGAAACTAAAGCGCAGCTAATTATTTAAAAGCAAAAGACAAAAACGTAACCCGCCACTGGGGGCCAGTGTTGGGCCTCAGAAGAACAGAAAGGCAAATTCTTCAATTTGCGGCAACGGTGTCAACAATAAGCCATAGTGAGAAACACTTAATCAAACTATGATTCTAATCAATGTCTTGCAGTTTATAGCAGGATTATTGCAGCAGGCACTCGACCTGCTGGTTTTGCCAACTTTTGGTAGTTTGCAGTAAAATCAAAATATTGGGCAGTGCCACCCCCCCACCGTGATCTTAATGTATCTGTCTGTGCACCTCTAACTGGTCCTTGGAAGTGCTCGGCCGGCAAAAATGAAGGGTGTGCAAGCAGTGGCAGCTCCTGCATTATGAAGGAAGAGCCTTGCCCCACCTGCTGCGAGTGCAGCTGGCACACACATTAATAAATCAGTGTGTCCCAGGCTCACAGCGTTATGGCAGGGCTGATTAGTGCAATTTCACTGTAAATGCAGCCCCCTGCCAGTGCGCATGTCAGATTGTCCCGCTGTCTAGAGCCGGCCAATCTGACCTGCACACTTCAGAACCTGCAATCACAAAGGCTGACAAACAGGCAAGCGATTGTAGCTGTAGGCCCCCAGCCTCATGTGAGCACTGGGTTAGCCTGCTCTAACCAATCCTGAAGCTGCGGTGCACACGGGAGGAAGTCCTTCCCTTTCTGCCCGAGTCAGCGCCGAGGAGAGTGCCAGGAGGAAGGAGCAGGCCCGGACTGGCCGTTGCGGGCACCAGGCAATCCTCCGTTGCCGGCACCGGGCAATCCTCCGGTGCGCTGCAAGGGTGGGTGCCGGTTTTGGGCCCTGGGGGCCGTTTTTTGTTACAGGTCCGTTTTTGCAGCATAGAGCTGCAAAATCGGCCCTGTAACAAAATCGGCCGAAAACCGCCCTTGCAAAGAGCTCGGTCGCACCCCCAGGGGACCGGCCGAGCACTTTGCCAGGGCCGGTTTTGGTTCTCAGTCCGGCCCTGGGAAGGAGGCCCCATCCTTAGCCTGCGCTGCAGTGAGGACACGGAAAAGTGTTGGGCGGCAGGCGGAGTAAGTTCTTGTTTTTTAAAATGTTTATTTGTTGTACTTTTCCACTCCCTCCCCACGCCCCCGCCCGCACACCAGGCGCTACTGGTGCAATGTAGTCTGGATTCTTGCACCTTAACTGAAGGGAAGCGTCTTCAGCCTTGCACTCAAGTAATAGGTTGCAGGGGCTGTGTGAGCCCCACCTCTTTCCAAGTTTATTATGGGACAGCAAAAATTACCGAATGCGCACCACCGTTTGACAAGTAGGGAGAGGTACACCCTCACTGACTGACACACAGGCTTGTGGAAAACAGAGCTAACGCCTAAGGTGCCCAGGCTGTGTTCAATCAGGGAGGGTACTGTGAGCAAATGGGTGTGGTCCTACAGCGCTGCAAGGGGCCAAGGCTGACTGGGAACATCCATTATGACGCGGTTGTTACACCGCGCTACCATTACAACCTGGGCAATACAACGCAAGTCGTTACCACGACTTGCGCTGGAGGGCGCTCTAGGCTAAGGAATAGTAGATTTACTATTCCAACACCTTCCCTACTGTACGTAGGCTGGTGTTGGAATAGTACATTTTACTATTCCTAAGTCCAGCACCCTACAGCGCAAGTCGTGGTAACGACTTGCCTTGTAAAGCCCGCGTTGTAATGGTAGTGCGGTGTAACAACCGCGTTGTATTGACATACAACCGGGCTGACAGAGAAAAAGCCCGGCAAAAAAAGTTGCGACGGGGGCACATGTGCACGAGTGCTTGTCCTTTGAAAAGTGCCATGAAAAAGCCTGAACCTTGGGTCAGAGTGATGATGTGGCACGTCTGCCGGTGAAAAAACTTTAGAAAGAATTATGAGCCAGTAAATGGTGCACTGGGGCTCAGCCCTCACGCTCCTTATAAGGAGCTGCTCTTGTGAATTGAACACCCTGGATAGCTGGATAGGCAGCCCTGAGGGGTGGCATTGCTCCTTAGGTGAGGGGGCAGTCTCAGCTATACAATGCTCAGACTTTTAACTCTTGGGCATGAAGGTGTGTTGCAGTGCTACATGATCCTTGGCCCCCACAGGGCTGGTGCACTGATTATCCACCAGGGAGCATATGTTAATCATTCTCTGGCAAGCCTGATAAAGATGAGCACCGGTTATGAGTAGGGACTAAGGTGAACACAAGAGGAGTCAGTCTTAGATCTCTATATAAAAAAAAAAAAAAAAAAGGAGGACCTTTATTGAGCCTGGACCTATTAGACCAGAGTAAGATCACATTGGATCAAATTGCCCACAATATGCAGGTTTCTAAAGTTAACAATGATGCAATCACCTCTGCATTCCTGTACTATGGAGCTCACTCGAACCCCTCACGGCTCCAACAGAATATCTTTAAACACCTTCACCCTACTCTTTAAGTTACCATATAACCAGTGAGTAACCTTGTTGATCGACTGTCCTTTAGTTTCCTCTGCATGATGGGCTAGTCTGAGCACATCGGCCAGAACTAAAACATAAGGACAGGCAGTTGGAAGTAAGTGACATTTGAGCTGTTATTAGACCTTTGTGTCTTTTGACTTGCATCGTGAGGAATTGAAAATACCTGGGTATTCCTCATAACAACCGTCTTTTCAATCGCCACCATGCCAGAGTGAGAGATGTCATCAACGAAGACCTCTATTAGATTCCCCTTCACATACCCTGAAGTCCTACCAGTGGTGGCAGCTACTTAATGGGATCCCGGGGTGGGGGTTGAAAAACAAAAAATTAAAAATCACTTACCTGCAGGCAGGCCACCGCCTCTCCATGCTCTCCGGTCGACTGACTCCCGAAGCAGGAAGCACACAGGCTCCCAGACTCCCCTAACCAATCACAACACTGCTGTCACCAGCAGGCCAGCAGCATCATGATTGGTCTGAGTGCCGTTGTTCGGTGCTCAGACAGGGACTCGGAGCCTGTGCGTGTTCTCCAACCAAGCTGTGCAATACAGCAGCGTGGAGAACATGCTCAGTGCGCATGGCTATTTTGCCGGCCCAAGACAGCCCGCTAAACTGTCATGCGCACTTAAGAGAGTGCTCACCACTCCTCCCCCTGCTCTGGACAGCCCAACCTCATCCCACCCCTAGAACTGAGCCAGTATGGAAAAATAAAATGTTAATAACTTAGTGTTATCATTTTATTATTCCTTTTAGAACTGCTCACAGAACAGTGGGGTGACGCTCCTCCGCCTTAGCAGAGGAGCCGTCACTGAGTCCTACCCTAACATGAGACCGTTTGTGATTAAACTAATATGGTAGGTCTAGAGGCAATCGGAGTTAGACGATGCCCCTCATGAACCCAATACAAACAACTGCCTTTTAACCCGGTCCATGCATCGGACGCCCGTGGGCTGTCTGAACCGCGCCCACGCATTAATTCTCCCGCGCCGCAGAGGAATTCGCGCCGCGGTCAAGGTGTTAATAGAACTGAGACGTTCATCTAAAGGACAAAGACAGTTAGCCAAGATACATTTAAGTTTATCACTAAGCTTCACAACAATCTCATTCTTAAAATGTTCCGAACTATGTTTGTAGGTAGTTTTCTACAGCATTTCCCAGTTATTTTGATTAGGCCTGCGTTGTTTCAGTTTCTCCGTGCAGGGGATATCTAGTGGGGTGCTGTGTCAAGGACTCTATCCAAGATGGAGAAAGAGGGGGCACTTGGATTGTTGTCATTAACTACGTCAGGATCAAAGCCACAATTTTGAGCATAACAGGATGGTTATATTAACTGCCAGGTTGCCAACATTCCAATGTTCTAACTCTTTTTGTATAACCCCTAGTTCTTTCGTCAGACAGGTTTTTTCCCTTTGGGACACCTTAATGTAGAAAATGATTTCTCAAAGACACATTGACAAACCCAGACAGTACCATGACAAAATACTTATAAAACAATGTAAACAACAACTAAATTATGAGAAAATGCTACACAGTTTATTCAATTACAGTACAATGATTAAAAAATAGTTAAAAGAATGGGACAGACAATTACAATAAGGAAACAATGGAGTTCCTATTAATCAAAAGAAGGTACCAAACAGAAAATTAATTCAGCGAAAGCGTCAAAATTATTTACTAATTGCTATATGACATATTCCTTCTTTGTTTCTTGCATCGACGCGTTTCGGCAGACCTTAAAATAAAGCCACCTTCATCAGGAATACATAAAATGTCTTCCCAGTTATTTCTGTAATTAAAAAGAATTTTTTATCAATTAAAAAAAAAATTTAACAGTTTTTACCAACTACATAATGAACATCCTATTAAGCACACTTCTCAGTTTACATTGCATTGCAAGTTGTTATACAGATTGTTTCAAAGTCATAGGTACAAACATTTCACACAAAAAAGTACAATAAACATAAAGCAACATTTCTTAAAACTCACAAAGAACAAACACATGATTTTAATAGAACCAGGCGAGACCCCTTAGTTCCATCCCCACAGAACAATAAACTTGACCTTCTGTTGGGAAAAATAAGGTGCCAGAATTGTTAAATTTCTACCCTTTTTAGGCTCTTTTTGGAAAAGTTAATTCATACACTTATTTAATTTATTGTTAATCAGCCCCATAGCATATGTGGACCAGAACCTAAAGTCCTACAAAGAAGCCCTTTAATCAATTCAGGAGCTATTAGCAGGAATGTCTCTTATAAGATGTATCGGAGATACACAGGTATTTATCCTAGTAGGAGTCAGATATTGGAGCACAATAATATCACCCTACCACACATAGCCTAATGGAGCCACTGTGACTATCACATGCTTAGCACAGCATACCCCAGTCTGTGTCTTTTTGTGCCTACAATTTTAATGAGATATGAATATATAATACAAATAAACATTAAAGAGAAAGAATATGGAAGTAACCTTACCAATGTTGGGGAATATAGATACATCAAGTTGACCTGGGACAGAGTCTCCATATCTGAGTAATAGGCTGGTTTAAACTCCTCGAGACATATGAATCTCAGTTCTCCAATTGTGAAACCATCTGGGGCTATAAAAGAAACAATGAGCGTTTAACTAGTTTTTTTTATCTGTCTTAAGTTATCCACATTTTGTTATTGAGTAAGAGCTTTGAAAAGAAAATGCACACTCATATAAGATTACATTATAACTCTAGCAGCAACAACCCCTTCTATAACCCTTTCGATGCTCATGACGAGCTCAGCTCGTCATGAGTTATACCTCTCGTGTGCTCATGACGAGCTGAGCTTGTCATGGCCACACCCATTTTCATTATGGCCCAGCACAGCAGAGGATCTTCTCAAGCAGCCAAGGTGTTAAAGCACATTTTTACCATGATGGCACTGGGGCAGATCCCTAAATCATAGCAGCAACTTCTATCATAGCGGGTTCAACTTCCCTGCTGCGGTTCCTAGTAAGGTGCAAGGAAAGAAGATGGGAAGCTGAAAGCATGAGAAGGCAATGCGTCATGGGTGCAGAACAACATTTTCCGCACCCAGCGGATAAATAAAGTGCCATGCGCGGACAATATTGTCTACTGCAGCCCCCCCCCCCCATGCTATACTGATAGAGGGATTCAACAGACTGGATGAGCAGCAGTACTATGTGGGACTGCATGACACTTATTGAAAGAGGTAGCTCCCTGGGGTAATTGGAAATAAGACCTTCTCTGCCAAAGAAACTTGCAGTAGAGAAAAGGGAGGCTGTTGAGATGGGATCTCTGTGGGGTTAAAGTAATGTACTGTCCAGAAAAAGACCCTTCCCTCTATTTGTAATTAGATAGCGGCTGAGCCTCCAGGCCACAAGCCTACAGTTATACTACTGGTGTCTCCAGAGAGGAATAAAGGATCATGTGGGGGTGAAGAACAGGTGTGGGACTCAGCCTTTGGCCTAACAGAGACAAGAGTGAAGTTACTGTACAATCAATACCACCCTAATAAATATATTAATAAGGAGAGTGACAGTAATTAAATGTGATAAATGTGGCCATGAAGGAACAACTATACACAGGTGATGTGTTCTAAGACACCCCTCATCCCTGCCAGCATCAGTCTGATCACCCAGGCTAGTTCTGATATGGTGGTCATAAGCCAGAGAACCTTAATTATGAATGCCATGCTATTTACTATTCATTTAACCATCCATTGAACATTTGATCGCTAAACATATGTCTAAACCCAAAGAACGCGGGCAGCTCATTGTCTCAGTGACTATAGCAGGGGTATACAGAAGAACAACTGACCCGTCCCCTCCTGTGACTTTTACCAACATGTCTCAAGTGGCACTGGATACTTTAATTAAAGAACCAATCTCAATTAAAAATCTGTATCAGAAGTGAAACTGATAACAAGAAAATATGGTGGCACATCACTCGAGAATGGATGTCTTGGATAGAAGGTTGGAGGAAGCAGAGCATCAGTTAGGTTCAATTCACAATGGCACAGACTGGGGGAGAGAACTATGGAACATTTAACAAAGTCAATGGACTTAGAAGACAGAAGCAGGAGTAACAACATTTGCTTCACAGGGATTCCGGAACGGCTATTGAAAGGTGATCTTCCTCACTTTATGTTGGCACTACTCTCTGAACTGAACTACTACAAATGGAATTCTTCCTGCCCCTGAAATGTCAGTGGGTTTATAAAATTTGTGTCAGGATGATGAAATAATCTTAAACAACCTAAGACCTATCACCAGCACACCTAGCAATTCATCTCTTTAAAAACACAGCATGGAAGGCCATGCGTGCACCAGGATCAAAGGATTTAGACCTCAGCAGACCCCTCATAAGGCACTCACATGAAAAGATAGAGTATCTGCCACTTTATCCACAGTTGAAAAAATAGCATATCGGATGAGGCCTTTTTGAGCCAGCTACAGTTTTTACCCCACTTGATGGTGGAAATAATAAATTCCAAGAACTGGAGGACCTGTGACATTTTGTAATGACTTCCATTGGCCCCTGTCACCACTGGAAAGGAGGGAGCAATCTAAATACAGAAAGAAAAGGCTCGGAATCTGTCACGAGGTGCTGGGCAGACATAGAAAAGACAGTGGAGGTATGCCATGAGAAAGACAGGAACAAATCGAGATCTCTATTGAAGATATAATGGATGAATACATCCACCAAATGACTCCCCGATGGGAGACCTGCATATGTGCCATGAACTGATGAGTTCTGGTGCTTGACTCCCTATGATGCTCCAGGCCTGAGAAGTTCTTCCTCTTGATGTGGTCTCCCCGATACTATGCTGGATGCAGAACTGAAGGGGTGCAGCGGATCAACCAGAGTTGGAACGATTATGTGCTGGCAAAATGGGTGCTGATGGGATGGATGGTGTGTGTGTCTCATCAGCTTCAACCTCATAGGCTACTTAATGGCAAAAAATAACGGCTGATAGTCTAAATTTACGAGCAGTTGGTGACGTGTCTCCGTACTTGGATTAGAGTCCCTGTGGGGTTGAAGAACATTAGCAATGGGGCACCCACCAGTTAAAAGAAGTGAGCCTCTGGACCATTGAAGAGTGTTTTGGGGTACCCCTCTTCCTTTTACCCCCTTTCCTTTTTTCTTATTCTTCACTCCTTGTCAAGATGATACTTTTTGCTTAATACCCACCCCCAGCTAGTTGGTAAGTACCACTCTACATTGGCTGTATTGATCCCAAATGTACATGTTGGTTGAGCGAAGGTTGGGAGCTAGCATGGCCCCAATAGATCTTGAGGTGTTATCCCTTAAAGTTAACAGCCTTACACTTTACATAAAGAGGACAATGTCCTGCCATGCATGACATCTAAGCACCCAGGCATTGCCCTACTCCTAGAGATGCATCTATTCCCTGTAGAGGTAGACAAATTGAGGCGTGACTGGGTTAGGTAGGTACTCGCTGGACCTTACAGCTGTATATGACATAGTCATCCAATCACACTCAGAGTCTCAAAAGGGATTCACTGGCAATATCATTCACTGGTTCACCTCCTACCTTTTCAAATGAAACTAGTTTGCTCACAAGGGCACCTCTAGGTCCCAAAAGATTTATTTCATCTGTGATGTACCTCCGGGTTCTATTCTGTGTTTTGTCATCTTCACCTGCTTCATAGAGAGGGGCTCTACTCGCAGATATTAGCATCAGGATTCACCAAAATGCCAACAATAGTCAACTCTACCTGAAAGTCTCATCTACTCCAGACTTCCAGAACACCACACCAGAAATGGTACAAACCTGGCTCAATTATATAAATATTGATGGCTGCAAATTACAACTTTCACTGAATGTCCAGTACCTTGTATTCACCTGAGACACCAACCTCACCCTCAAGCAACACATAGCCAAAATAACAAACATGACCTGGCCCTCTCCACTTAAGAAACTGAAATTGTTTCTACCTGAAAGAGTGATCAGAAATACTCTTCAAGCAGTCATACTCTTGCATATGGATGGTGGTAACAACTTGCCCTATGGCCTCCTTGACTCCACACTGGCACCCCTTTGGGCATCCTACATGCCGCAACACATCTTATCTAGGGTTAGAAGAAAAGTGTTAATTTGATTTATCCTGATGGGGCTCCATTGGCTCTCCTTGCTGGCCCACACCATCTTCAAAACCAGCTGCATCACATACAAAGAAATCACACCACACCACTTACCTTGCATACAAGCTCACAGTTTCTGGTAACTCTTGGCCCAACAGCAGCCAGACCACAGTCAGACAGCAGAAGAAGAAATGTAAACAAGAAAAAAAAGGCAGCAGACCTTTCCCAAGACTTTAAAACACACCTCTTTAAAGAACATTACATCGCAATGCAGTAACAATCCAATAACCAGCCACTTCATTTATTACTCATTGACTCTGCATGCTTTCCGTTGATCATGTACAGTGCTCCACTCACTTTACTTTTTGGCTAGGTTCAGGCTATACATATACCATGTACATACATACATACATGCATACAAACATACATGCATACAACACACAGGAATACGTGATGCGTGCAATGAGGGAAGAACCATCCTCTGCAATAGACACACACAGCACAGTTCAAGACAGGAGAAGCAGTAATAATCTTTCTCAGTGTGCCCGCCGTCTGGATTGTAGAATCATGGAGAGAAGATAGAGGTTTACAGCAATTGCCACACAGAGCATCAATGTGGGGATGGACTCATTTTACACACTCCCCACCCCATAGAGTCAAAAACTGAATTTTAATCTGTCTACCTTAAATAGTACTAGCAGTGGCACAATCTAGGGGGCTGAAGGGAGAGGATTGGAGCATAACACTAGACCCTGTTTAAGATAGGTCAGGTAGACCTGATCTTAGTAATGACAAACCAGCGGCATCCTCAAAGATTTTATGGCTGACTTCACTCTGGTTGACACATGAAGACTCAAATAGAATATTGCCTAATTTCCCACACACCTAATGAATGTAACATATTAAAAACTAATCTAGTGCAAAATAAAAATTAATATTCATTATGTTACCATATATACGGGGAACATCCTTTACGACGCAACTATTACCCCGCACTACCATTACAACGCGGGGATTACAACGAAAGTCGTTACAACAACTTTCGCTGGAGGGCGCTGTTGGATAGGGAATAGTTTAATTTTCTATCCAACACCTTCCCTACTATCCACGGGGACTGGAGTTGGAATAGAAAATTAAACTATTCCACTATCCAGCGCCCCCCTTTAGCAAGTCGTTGTAACGACTTGCGTTGTAATCCCCGCGTTGTAATGGCATGCGGGGTAAAAGAATGCGTTGTACTGACATACAACCATATATACACACATCCAAGGAAAACCAGACGATGCACTCTAGGTACTCGAATTAACTCCAAATTTGTAATGTCACACAATCTCATGTCAAACACTGATGAGTTCTGACTATCAAGGCTATCTAATGGTAAGTGAGTCATTTATCTAACTAAAGCACACACCCTTCACCCACTCCCTCACTCACTCCCTCACTCACTCCCTCACTCACTCTCACTCTATGGTGCATTCTAGAAACTGTAATATAGATTTAAAAACAACAAGTTTCTCATAATTTTTCGAGGACACACAGATATATTAAGGCCATTACTATTGCCAATGTTAAATTTCAATGTTGCATTTGTATCTCAGTAACATGCTATTGTGACGGCTGCAAATCACACTATTTCCATCTTAGCATTGATGTTAATGTCATATCAATTTCGTGCTGTCTCAGTATGTGTTTAGCATATTAGGTTTTGGCTCATTGCCTATTTGGCGAGTCATTATTGTCAAAAATCATGTCATGACTAGCAAGTATTTGACAGAATTTCATTCATTAGACTTAGCAGCCCCTGAGAATCAGATTTTACACCCATAGGTATGTGTATGCTTGTGCACATTAACAATCAGTGTCCAGCTGAGAGGTGTTCAGATTTTTTTTACCATCCCTCATTTATATTATTGCAACAGAGTGACATTCTATCCTAATGGTTGCATGTCTTCCTATTTCTATATTAGTATTGATGTTAGTGTCACTTAACTCACACAATGTTTCACTTATTATTGTTCAGTCTCGGCTCAATGCCTAAACGTAACGCGTGTAAAAATCAGGTTTGCAACCACAAATGTATGTCCACAAGTGCATCAATTTTTTTATTGAGAGAACATCACAAGTTTGCGCGGTCCCCTGACCTGAAGTTTGCTAGGAGAGGCTGAAATCATAGAATGAAGGGAATGAACCACGCTTGGAGAAACCTGTACTACTGTTGAGGTACGTAGATGACTTCTTCATAATCTGGAACGAGTGAAGATTTTCTGACATAATTCAACATATTCAACAATATTGAATGTGATTTGAAAATCACACGTATTATAAGTACTATTGATGAGCACTATTAGACATTTAAAAAAATTCTAAATCACTTATAATTACATGCTATATTGAAGAAAAAAATAACATTTATCTAAACAGTGGTTACACAAAATTAATATATCAACTAAAACACATTAAAATAACTAAACTGATATTTTTTTACAACTATATTACTGAAAACAATATTAAAAACATCAATATTTTATTTAGAACAACATCACATACCTCAAAACAAATGATATTCTTGTCACCGATATTCTTGCATCACAGTATTAATGTATCACAATATTTTATTTCCTATAATTCTGTCTCTTGATATATAAAGCTTGATATGTTGTCCAAACTCCTCACAAAGCCAGGCAAGGATTCACTTTTGTATCCAGGATACCAGCTTAAATTGCTATTGACGTCAAGACGGAGGTCCTAGCCAACAGATTAACACGATGCCCATCTCTTATTCTCCTGTCTTAGGTGGGGTTCATTTCAGGCTGCTCCTTTGGGGACCATGAGAACCCTCTCCCATATCCTTGACTAGTACAGGGGTATTCAGACCAGAAAATAGCTCTCTCACTAGATGCCGAGAAGAGAATTTGATTGTGTGAAGTTGGGCTACCAGTTTTGTGTAATGAGAAGCATGGAGCTGGGACCAGTCGTGAAAAGAATGAAGTGGCTATATTACGACCCAGAGGTTTAGATTAATTGTGGAGGGTTTATGTCTAACCCATTTCTCATAATGCAGATCACAAGGCATGGTCACTTCCTTTCCTACCTGTTTATTTTGGCTGCTGAGTTGCTGGCATCAATCATCTGGCAGATAGCAGGAATTGAGGGGATCGAAAGAGAGGAGAAACAACAAAAAGCATTATTTTACGCAACCGACTTCCTTCTAACGTTATGAAATCACATCTCCTCGATCGCGGTATTAGGGGCCACTATTATTAAATTTCTGGCCACCACAGAGGCATAGAGTCAAGTGTGTTCCTTCCTCTCAGAGTCTGTATCAGAAGATACAGTACAGAAATGCATTCATTCCGATGGGTCTCCAAGAACCTCAACTACATAACAGTATTAGTCTACTAGGGAGTAGAAATCGTAGCACAACATAACATTCTTCAATTTCTTCACCAGACCACAAAGGACTTCCACAGATGGGCATCCCTCAAAATATCACTTTGGGGAGGGCAAAAGTCAATTTGTGCTTCATTCTAAAACAGTGGTAAAGATCTATTCGCCTGAAGGAGAGTTTGGCAGGGATTTGAAGTTTCCAATGTAAATCCTGGGTAGATCTATTGAATTTATAATACTTAAGCGCTATCATTACCACTGAACCTTATCATGGACTCGATCCCTACAGTTTCACAATCTTTAAAATCACAGTTTGAACATGGTCAACTACTTCTAACAAGACAAAATGACTAATGAAGTTTACTTAGCCATCTTTAATTCCATATTTTAGTAAATTGCTTAAAAAGTTGTTCCTGCATTTTAGTTGCATGCACAGTAGGCATTTCGCATCACTCTTGACTTCACACATATTTACAGAAAATGCTGAGCTGTTACGTTAGTGGACAGATGTAATGCTTTGTGCACATTAATATATATGAAGACAACCTGAGAAGGTTAGTTTAAACTACTCATCCTCTGAGACTGTTTTCTTCAGGCAGGCAAGGAAGACGAGCTGTGTCCGCTCTTGTCCATTACTTCACTGATGGAAAATATTTCACTAGTGAGGAAATGCCCTTACTGCTTTTTGTGCCTTCGTCACCTGACTTACATTTGACTTCCAGTTTCTGCCAGCAACATTCAATCCAGTCTTTTATCTGTAAAACTATTCAGGCTTTTTATTTTATTCCATCATCTGATTAAAATATGCAAATCAATTACAAGTTTACAAAAAGTTGTTTTTTTACAGCAGAGTGCAAGTGGCTGAAGCATGTTCTGTGGATGACCCACAAACAAACTAACTATAAATAGCAGGTGCGCTAAAAGAACTAGTCCCCATATGTTCCCTTTCTCAGTCTGTGTGCTTTTCATAAAGACTTCACGCTTTACTGCGGATATTGGTCAATGCTAGCACACCTGCATAGAACGTAGCCACAGGCATTATTTCGTTTCTCCCAACATAATCTCGCATAATTTCAGGCCTTTCACATTATGCTTGTTCCACAAAATGTATGACATTATGGCATTATGCTGTGTTGCATAATTGAGATGTTGTTCAGGTAAAAATCCTATTGCAGGGGTACAGAAACAATTCAAACAAACAGAACATGAGCAGCTGTTGTTCACCTATTGTGTGATTTTGTGCTATTATTTTAGCTAGAAATATGTATATGAGGACACATTTCATGATGCAAAATAGGTGCAAGCCAGACTGGAATTTCACATAACTTGGTGTTTTTTGGGCATTTCGTGTTATTTCTACAAAGGGAATTACTCAAATTTCGCAACGTAAAAAACTGAGATCAGCTTGAAGTAGAGAAAACAAAACTGTTGTGATAAAATACAGCATTTTTAGCTGCACTCAAGTGTAACTAGTTTTTTTTTTTTAGGTTGAGCCTAGTTTTGCAGCGCATGCTCTGCTCGCTGTGCGAGGCATGCAGTATTCAGTATGGTGTGGAAGCTCTGTGGAAGCTCCGCCCACTCTCCGCCCATCTTTTTCATTAGCTTTTGTCTTATATGCTGCCTTCTGATTGGTTTGAGGCGTGTTAGTCTCTCCTCATGACGGCCATGTCGTCACTTGTATCCTTCCATGGCTACTGGCCCCTTTACTTTTAACACTATTTTCTCACCCTGCCTCTCTCCCGCAGTCTATGACTTCTCAACCCCCCCGCACTCCCGTTCATGCCTTCTTTCCCACCCACACTTCCGTTTCCAATGCATTAGGTCTCACGTAAATGTGAGTCCTATTGCATTGTCAATGCTTGCTTAGGTCGACCTTTCAAGACCTTTGTATATACTTTAGTATATACTTATATGTGTATGTAGTTTGTGGGCTCTGGAGATCAGCCCCAGTACTTGTCTGCTTCCGCTTAGGGACTTTTCTTTCTGTTCAAATGCCTCTATTTAACTGTCTTGATAGAAAATGACCAGTAGAGGTCAGTAAAATACCAGAATCACTTTAGCATTCTCTAGATCCCAGTCCATAGAAATTGTCTTCCACGAGCACCCGTTGACAATAATATTTTTTTCAAATCTTGTATTTTCAGTGATATGACCCCCGAAGGATCTAATTTTATATTAAAAACAGAGCTTTGGAATATACTATTTCTAAGTATGGGCGAAATTTGCGAATTCGCGAGCCGCGAATTCGCGCGAAAGCAAATTTGCGGTCCGCGAAATCCGCGATCTTGTGAATTTTTTTATTTTGGTGTGTTCGCGGGTTTTTTTTTCCAGTGTGGCTACCGCGAACTTACCCATGCGGTCGTTTTTGGGCATGGCCATCTTGTTCACGGGAGGAAAACAACTCGGCAAACTCAGAATCAAGGTAAGTCAACGCAGCGCGCGCAAGATTGTATTTTTGAAGCACGAACAAGCAAAAAAAATTCACAAACTTGCTAATTGCGGATTGTTTGGCAATTTCGTGCAATTTGTGAATCGCAGAATTGCCAAAAATCCACAAATTTCGCGAGCGGAACGAATTTTCAGCCCATGCTTAACCATTTCCCGCTGAAAGGCACTATTTCTCTCCCTGTGTTCCCATACCTGGCATTTCACGGAGTTTGGTGCTTACTTTCCATTCATGTTAAAGAACAGTTGATGTTTCAGCACCCAGACTGATGTGCTGCATAGCTAAATACATATAAGGTCCCAAAGACAAGACCATTGCATTGCAAATTATGTTTTTATTACTGTTTGTATAAACACCCTTTCATATGTATCGACTTTTCAAGACCAAAATGAGGGAGGTGGTTGCACTGTGCAGCTGAAACCTCCATGTCAAAATTCAGGGGGAAATGATAAATTTTGGAGGGAATTGGACCCAGAATTACAGATTTCCCATTGACACTTTCTAATTTCTAAGGGACTCTCACAGACCAACAAGTTTCAACCCCCATTGTTAGCGTTACCTCTGGTGTCAGTACTGTAACTCTAAGGTTGAACAAAAAATCTGAGCCACTCGTATTAAGGGTTCACTAGACAGAGCATTGGGTGACCTCTCTGAAGACATATTTTGAAAACGTTTTGGTCAAATATTTAAAAGCACACAGTTCCAAGAACAATTATGAAAATTTGATAGAACACAATGATACAACTTTTACTTGGGTTTGAAGCCTTCATCCAAAGGTTATTTTGAAAATGTGTATTTTAACACACATTGAGTCAGTAGCAATGGGCAGAACTTAACATGATTTTGGTTGAAAAGCACATTTACATGCAGCCAGGGAATATGAGATCTCCATATGGAAATGCAGGGGGATTTGCATGGGAATTGGTGTGCTTAATGCACGTTATATATGCAGATGTCCTCTCTCTTTCAATCTTTCCTTTTGAATAGCTCAACCCCCTCAGGCCCTCTATGTAAAGAGGTTTCTGAAAACTGGTCATTGGGCTATGTAAAACTATCACAGCCTAACAAGAGACGATTTCCCTCAAATAGGAACTTTATGTTGAGAAGTTGGATGCCCTAATAGCATGAATGGGCTGTCTTTGTACTTTCATGGTTAAGCAATAGCGGATTAAAAGTAACCCTGGGTGGTGAACTCCGCTCTGCTCGTGGAGTTTGTGGAGTTTTCCGCACTCCACATTACGCGGAGCTCGCAGAGTTCCGAAATACTTCGTTTCACGCAGCGGAACAGAGTTTTTTCACTCGCTTACATTCACAAACCTCAGGTTGGCGAGCGCGATGTTTTTTCTCGTTCACGATCGCTAACATCAAGTTAGAGAGCGCGAGCATGGAAAATAAACCTCCCGGCGAGATTTCTCAACGCAGGCGGGTCAGGTTTGTCATTGTGAGTGATCGCGTATGCTCACGACCGCTCGCGTTGAGAAACTACCCATTCGCGTTGAGAAAGCTGCTGCTCGAGTACAAATCTATTCAAGCGGCAAGGTAAGCTTGCACTATGCATGGTGCTGTTCGCAATGATTGCACAGTGCGGACAAGCATCTGGCACTGTGCAATCACCGTGATTAGCATTTTTCTACCGTACTCCGCCACTTGCAGAGCACCGCGGAGTGCGACAGAGTTTTTTTTGCACTTCGCGTAGCTCCGTGTAGTGCAAATCAGAGAACTGTGCCCAAGGTTAATTAAAAGTTGAGACTATGGGCATGTACAACAGTGACTGCAAAAAACACAACCCTGAGACAGATTGCAATGCTGCGCAACATCTACTCCACACCAACATGAATGTCTCAGGAAATCACAATCCAGTAAGTCTAAGATCAGTGCACAATCAAACCCTCTAAGGATCAAAGTATAACAGTGGACAGAAAGCTCTCAACTTTCCAAGGTGTAGGTGTATGCAGATCATCCAGACCAGCTTTGTTGGCTTTGTATTTTGGAATTTCTAGTCCGGTTCATTCCATTATAGAATCAGGACTGAAAATGCAGACCCAAATCCTGGACTAGATAAGTTACTTATGCCTGGACTTGGGATCTCTACTGATAACAGGTGCTAAACAGCATTCTGGGCTTATTATGAGTCTAGGAATCCACAGACTGCCAGACTTGCAGGGACCCAACAGTGGCAGTCCAGGGTGGTCAGGCGCCCTGGGACCACCTCCACTACCAGGAATTAGAGATCCATGGCGGTGGTGCGGCAGTCTTGAGGCCGCAATATGCTTGGTGTGGCCAGTGCGGCCCGCCAAGCATATTACGAGTTTCCTCAACTCCACACTTTTGACGGCAGTGAGACCAACATGAAAAGTGTGGCAGTGAGGAAACAATGACATGTGGATGCACACATGGGGGCACATGTTGGGCCCCCCTGTGTGCATGCACTGCAGTACCTACATGGCATGTACTGCAACAGTCCCTGCCGTGCAGGAAGTTGCCTCGTTCCCATAGGCATCACCCAGGAAGTGCCATAGAACCGCCTGTCAGAGCAGGAGAAAACTCCTGATCTGGCGGACGGTTCCTATACAGGTTTGGCAGTGAGGGAGATGGGCTGTCCCGCTCCCTCGCTGCCAAACTCACAAAAAGGCCATTAGTCATCCCTCTTAAATTCTCTACCAAGTAGAGTGGTATAAAGAGTGGACATTCTTTACTTGACTAAGTGTTGTGACCTTGGCTGCACCTTTCTAATTCAACCCAGCTCCTCTTTCTAATCTTTTCTACTATTTCTTCTTTCCCTCGTTAAGACCCTACAAGCAGCTCCTGCACTCCCCATCTTTTACTCCAAGATCCCATTCTGTTATTTACTGCAGTCTTTTTTTCAGCCTTCTGTTTTGTTGTAGGGGAGGGAGCAAAAGCAATTTACCACTGATTAGCAGTGATAAAGTGCATAGAGCCCTAAGGCCAACAAAAATAAATGCCGCAAAAATGGAGAATGGATGTGAGGCAAAATATTTGAGGCAAGACCAGCCAAGGTTGACGGGTCTAACACCAGAGATTATTGATTACACACAATTCCGTAGTTTTACTTTAGATAAAAGATTAGCAGCCATATTTAGAGTTTCACATGCAAGGTACTCCAGCACAAACTCCATTACAAATATGGTGAAGTACCCTCTCCACCAAGCTGTCTTCCAAACTGTCATAAACATGATGGTTCGCCCACCTTTAACTGGAGCAGGGGAACCATCATGTTTCATACTGTGGAGCCCCTACTGACTCTGCCAGCAGAAACCTCAGACCAAGGACCTCAAGGACATTAGGCCATCAGTCTAAGTACCTCAGACTGTCAGTGGAGGTCATCAGCTCTACCACTCTGGTGGGACAGTAGGACGCTTGCCAAATTTTAAACAAGGCCCATATATGGCACGGTACCCTGTCCATTAAATACCTTATCATTCTCTCTCTATTTAGAGTTAGGTGAACCATTATGTTTTCCCTGTAGGTGCATCCTCTGCCTCTGGCAACCAAAGCCCCACAGCCCCACAGACAGAGCTCTAAGTGCTTCACACAGTCAAACCCTTATTTATGGCAGACATTCTGATGCACTTTTTTTCTGTTTGTGAAACAAGAAAAAATGAAAATGGCCTCTTTAGCATTGGAGAAAAAACTCCTAGGGCATCAGCGCCATTCGTTTTTAATTTTTCACAAATAAACCGCCGCTTTGGGAGTGTGTTTTTGTGAAACAAAAACGTTTTTTGAGTTGTCGTTCTCAAGGTGAGGTCTGAAAATTTAGAGCAACATCCCACACTCTTTCCACTCTAAATCTTGGCACTATACTTTCAAGAAAGAACTAAATTGCCTTGTCTACAACCATCAACTCCTACGGATTTTGTTTGACCTTTCTGCTGCACACAAGATTAAGAGATGAGCACTGTGCATATTCCAATTAGCGTATGCTTTCTACATGTTCATTCCTTCATTTTCCTTACTGCTCTACAATTATAGGACAAGACTCATTCCTAAAAGCAATGTATTTGATCTTGCTTCTGTAATTGCCTACTTATCCGCAGAATACTATGTTCTTATATTTTTTTATCCTAATTACTGTCTATTTGATAATGTTTTTGCAATGTATATCCTACTTGTTTTTTTCTATAGTTTACATAGTTCCCTAACTCATTGGCGGCCGGCACAATGAAGAGGTGGTGTGGTGGGTGCAGGTGAGCGCGGGAAGGGGGAGCGCAGGGTATGGTTAATAAAAATGACCTGGAGCTGCTGTCCACCTCCCACGTTGTTCCTCATCCTTCCTGGCCCCAGCAAGCACATGTGAGAGCAGCGCGGGGATTGGTCTGAATGGGCTGAAAAGATGCTCCGCACAGACCAGGGAGTCTGTGGGAGTTCCTCCAGCATGACTGCTCAATGCAGCCAGGCTGGCGAAAACCTACCTGCGCATGTGTGTTCTTGCCGGCCTGCGATTGCATGCCAAACACATATGCGCTCTTAGGGAGTGCACATGGCACTCCTCCTCCCCTTGCCCCGCCTTTCCCTGCACAAACTGACTCAGAGTCGGCAAACAAAAAATAAACCGGTGCTGTAGCATCGTTTTATTTTTCATTTGCTGGCTCTGAGCCAGGCAATGGGGCGACGCTCCTCCGCCATTGCGGAGGAGCCGCTGCTGCGCTAACTCCTCACTGGTAGCTTTTTTAGTGGCTTTACTGCTGAGTTAAAGGTCGTCCTATATGTGAGCTTCTCTTCCGAAGTGTTTTTATATTTATTTTTGGGCCACAACAGAAAAGAGACTCATTTATGTGGCTACCTGTAATCATGCAAGCAGTAAAACATCTACAAATACTGCCACAAATGTTCCTAAATTCGAATGCACCCTTTCAAAACCACTGTTTGCCTTTAGGAGAGCTCGCAGCAATAAAGATCACACAATGAGACCCTTACACACCAGTATGAAAAGTACCTACACTTATCTCACAGTGGGGGGCCACTTCAAATCTTGTAATTGCGACGTCTCTTGGTACAATAGCCATGTACCGCAAAATGATGCCCCCCCCCTGAAGACTGTGCTGAGGGGCCCCATTGTAACTTTATCTCTTAGTTGTGGGGGCACCCTGAAGGTTTGGGACCCACCCTGCACTGCAGAGGCAGCAGGGTCCTTTGTTACGCCCGCCTAAGTGTTACACCACAAATATAAGGACATTTGAGCACAGATCGTATGTTAACACTCACTAACTGCGATGATACACCTGTAATCTAAACTGGGGTGGCATGGTGAGCAAAAGAATGATGGATTTAACCCAGATCTCTTGACTGGGGGTGAATGTTTTGATTTGTTCTGCATTCCGTCCATCAACTGTGTGTCTTTTGCTTTCACACCTGTAATCTATGCCACTTGGAGCCCATGTTAGCGGAGACCATCTGAAAATTTAAATTAAGTTGCCTAGGATAGGAGAAGAATTAAATGCCACAGCGCAAATACCCCTTCAGTCCAGTCCCACATAGGCTAGAAACACACCCCAGGCCATCGACAATGGCAGGTCAGTCAAAACATAAAGGCCTCGACTAGTGCTATTAACATATGCTTCATATATGCAGCGAACACCAACACGCTGCATGCTCATTGGCCAGCATGGTTATTCTTCCGCTATATGTAGCTTTAGAACATTGATTATGAATTCTCAATAAGGAAGGGCAACTATTTGTATTCCGAATTATGAGAACAGAGATTACTTGATCTACCACTGTAACCACTACTAGCACGATTTCAAACTATAAATGCCTTCCTATACCAAATTGTTTGCCGTTGTGTATCACTATGCACATGCGCTACTTTTGATAGTACACTTTGGATTTAATTAAAAGAAGATGTATTTCTTTAATTGCACAGTCTGTAAAGATCATATGTGAAGTAACACCAAAGACACCAAACACTACACAAGGATGGCAGAATATCATTCATGTATTTGACTTATCATACCAGTCCATGTCTAACAGACTAGTATCACACTTTTTTTATTTTTTTTGTTCCGCAGGAACAATTGTTTTTTATAGGATGATTACATTTTTAATGTTTTTAGGTGTCCCTTTTTCGGCGAGGTCTGCAGCGGGCTTGCCATGTTGAATAACAGGGGCCTTCTTTGTCTTTGTCTCGGAGACAAACGTACAGCCCTAAACAGGCACAACAGTACGGCTGCACAACGCGCCTTTATTCTCTGTGAGTAAGTGTTGTAATTCAGAATGCACAATAATTTCGAGCATGGACGCTGTTTCGTTTTTTGTTTTTGCCTAGCAATTTATGTTCCTCTTTTTTACTTAATTACTCAATTTATTGGATGGGACAGTGACCAATTCCTTATGATGGTTCAATGGTAAACTCCGAGATGGTATTTGAAAATCGCTATCCTTTAAAAAAAAAAATGCCTATTTTTGATTTTCAGCGTTTCATAAATGATAGAGCAAACACTGCATTAAGACGCAAAACTTGCACCCAAGAATACATATTAAACAATAAAGGAGGCACACACGCACCCACCCTTTCAAGCACAAGTGGGCAATTGCATGCTATTTCCATATACAGAAGAAATCACTATGATGAATGCAATAACGCTCCCACACAGAACACAATAGCACGATTATAAGTAGGGATTCTCAGCTCCCAGTGATAGGTGATTATTTTAGTGTTTCAACTACCCTCCGCACAGCTTGTGGAATTTTGCGCGGACACACCCTGCTTTTGTATGTGACCCCTTTGGCCGCCATATATAAGTCCATTCCTCTCTTCCATTTCAGCAATGTCTGAACTTCAGGCGGCGCCTAATACATGCCACATCTACCGGCACTCCCTTCAGGATGTACCTAGGGTCGAAAGGATTAGCTTCACCCACCACCCTGCTCAGTTCTCTTGTCATCCATGTCAGGGCGCAAGTCCTAAAAAAGAAGTGGGGGGACGACAAAGTTAGGTGGTGTCACCGGAAGTGACGTCAGGAAAGGTGGTTTGCACCATCAGACTCATTGCCTCACCTCGCTCACCCCTTAGATGCGATTGCATCAGAGAAGCCAGCGCGTGAGCAGCATTCTGAATGAGCTCCGATCTCGCCCCAGAGAGGCCAAAAAGTGAATGTGTGGCTCCATTTGCTCCAGTTATCAAGCTCTCAAGTTTTCCACTGTCATGTGGGCGATGTCAGCCAGTCCTGGTTTTGCAACTCTCCTTGCTTTGCGTTATGCATAATATTATAATAGTAATAATGCAGTAAAAATTCCAGTCGCACAGATCACTCGAGTCACTGGGTAAAGGGAAATCGAAGGGGCAGCCGTGCGGGCAAGTAATGCCATAATTGAAAGTCCAGCTTTTGGGCAGGGGGACGGAATCCACCCGGTAAAATAAGTGGGTGGACGCCGTCCACCCACATGGTCCCCGACTCAAGCCCTGATCCATGTCCAATTCATCTGAATAGCCCGGTAGCTCCAGAGCCAATTTATGTAGGAACCCCTGTTGTCTCCACATCTGAGACAGTACAGGTAGGCCACCAATCTCATTCGATGTAGCTGGTCCTTGCCGTAGTATATCCATCCAGTAAAGGATTTTCAGTTGTATCAGACGCAGATGAGGGTTTATTGCCACTTCCCTGGGGTGCATCAGAGCCGCCATCCAGTCCACATCGTCAAGGTCCCCATCTCTAGCCACCACAGTTCCCTCAATCTGTGAGGCACATTGTTATTGAGTGTTTTGTATGTTAGGGATATAGCCTTGGAAGACAATACATCCTGGAGCAGCTGACCCTCCAATGGGGCAAATGCAGGTAAGTCAAGAGTCTCTCTGCCCTCCGCCCGCTAGGCATGCCACAGCTGAGCGTATTTCAAAAATTGATTGCTGTGTATAGATTAATTTCACCGGAGAGATGCATATGATGCCAACTCGCCACCCTCAAGGAGATCCCCTATACGTGAGATCCCACCAGTAAATCCCAGGCTCCAAACTCCCTCCCTCCCCGGATCGCTTCCAACCACACCCCCTACCAGAGAGGCGTTTAACTTGTCAATCATGTACTTTCTTGTGGTGCTCACCGTGGCATTATGAGGCGTGGTGGCGGTCGCATCTTAATGCCTATGTCGGGAACGCTGACAGCTTGTCGGGCGGTCCCCATTTCCGACAGGGTGGCGCACATAAGCCCCTTAGTTCTGTCACTGTGAATAGGCCACCATTTATGTACGCCAGTCTACGCCTGTTATCTGATTGTAGGAAAACTATTATATTTATCTCTATAAATACTTTTGTACTATGACCACTGTAAACATTTTTACCAAATAAAATAATGTACAATTACGAATAAAAATGAAACAATAAAAATACGGAAAATGCACATTCATTTCCAATCAAGATTACTCTATTTTCCTAATGTGTTTAAAGTAAAAGAAACACGGGTATACTTTATTGTACTGATTGTTTAATTATTTTAAATTGCAGTTTTATATAGCGCGAACTCAACCCCAAGGTATTGGAGCGCTTTACGTGAACAACAGTTACGTTACAGAAGGGCACATTATTTGTTGGGAGTTTAAGTGATGTGCCCAGAATCACAGGATGATGTGCTGACACGAAGACTCGAACCCGGTTCCCCAGCTCCAAAGTCAGTGGCTCCATAAACCTTTAAGCGAATTCCATTTACAATTTGTCTGTGAGAGCAGGACACCAAGTACCAGCCTGATTTGCTCACATAGGGGAGGTGGGACCCCCCATGTGCCTGTTCTACTGCTAGAAGGTTCGTTTACACCTGCTGCACGGGACACGCGAAGGACAGGCCAGTGCAGCAAGTACCCTGACGAGCATCTGGCCACCTGTGCAGCTAGAGCCCTGCAAAGACTGTGCTCGGCCACCCCTCCCGGTTTCCCCATTCACCTGTTTCATAAAATAGATAATATGAGGCAGTGAGAGGTTGTTCAGCGGTTGCATCTAGTCCTGGTAAGGAGCGCCCGCTTCATCTGGGAAACGGCCATTACAACGCGGCCGTTTCCACGAATACATTAACCACGCATGCATTACAACTCATGCGTGGTTAACACGAAAGCCTTTACCACGCATACCTTTACTACGAGGTATGTAGTAAAGGCATATGTGGTAAAGGTTCAAAATAAACAAGGGGGGCTTTGGGGGGGTCTCCCCCCCCAAATAAAAACCTCACCTGAAATCACGTCAGAATGGGCAGGCAATCGTCGTCGTTTAAGAGGAAACGGAAAGAAACTTCCTTCCGTTTCTTCTTAACGACGTACGACGTCACCACGCAAGAATTAGAGGAACAAGTTATGCGTTGAAAAACCATTCCGTTGTAACGCATGCGTGGTAAAGGCATGCGTTGCAACAGAATGCGTTGTAAGAACATATAACCGCTTCATCTCAGCTTTTGCTATTTACTTAACAAGCGCGATGGGGGGGAGGGGGCCATTAACAAAAAGACTGTGGGTCCCTCAGCGGGCTTTGACACTCTGACATCTCAAAACACCTTTTGGTCTGCTGGTGCCGGGCCTGGGTTTCGTGTGATCTCCGTGCACGAGCCGGGGCGGTTAAGAACTCTTGTTTATTGCTAGCAGCTGATGACTGACGTAGACCGGCGGCCACCAATGAATGACTGAATGCCTCGGCTCACCCGCTGTGAAACAAAACAAAGACACGTTTTAACATGTTACACGAGGCCAAAGTCCCGCCTAAAACCACTGCTCGTCTAGGATTATCTGTGGTGCTGTGGATACTGGGATTAACACTGAAAATGATTTGTTTTAACAGCCACGTTTTTTTTTCAAGTTAGACCTTCAGCTGGTTAAGAATATTTTTGAGGTGAGAATAAACGCCAAATTAATGGGTGCAGCCGATGGGACATAGATAACGAGGATAATTGTTGTGGGGAATATAAGTACAACAACACTATTAAAGATTAAAAGATGAATTTTATTAATTAAATGTAAGGGCCCACAGGGAGCCAACAGAAGGGACGCAGTCACTGGCAGTGCGGGCACAGCGACTACTAGATGACAGCAGTGACGTCACTTATCTAGTCCCCGAACATTAGGGGATGACAGTGAGTGACGTACCTCCATAGAAATAGAGAACACACTAGTACTATATTAGATGAATACATATTCACCATCTCCCTTTCCCCCCAAACAAATACAGGAAAATGTGCATGAACAAAAACTCAATTACTCCATCACGTAGTCCTCAAAACGTTTAGGCACCCTGACAGCTCTTCCTGACTTAGACTGGACACCGGAGGTACTTGGGCACATACTATCAGTCATTAACTCACCAGGGGATTCACTCCGCTCACAGGACCTTACCGAAACAGAGCTGTCATTGTCAGTTAGTTTGGTACCTGCTACAGTCCGGAAACTCCTTGATCTTTCACCATTGTTCATAGATGAATTGAGGCTATCATCTAATTTAGAATAGCTTTGGTTCTCTGATACATTTTCCCACTCAAGTACACTCTCGTCCAGACTTCTCTCTTCTCCATCCAAATTTCTCATTATTATCTTTTCCTGCCCATTTTTTCGATTTTATATCGTCTTTGCTCCGCCATCCCTTTCCTTCAACAAACACAGCTCCTCCAGTAGCTTCACATACTTTCACTGGATTACTGAACTTTGTTTCTCCTTTGGGTATCATACCAGGTTTCTTTAACAAAACCCAATCACCTGGTTTTACGCTCTTCTCTTTAACTCTGTTTACCATGTCTCAATACCTCTTTGTCTTCTCCTGTTTGTTCGCAATACGTTCTTTCACCTTAAGGTTATTATCATTTATCTCTTCAGAAATGATCTCCTCTTTATTCCATTTGCTGAATTTTGGCGTAAGGATACAGTTACATTTTCTTCCCCATATCAAGTAAAAAGGCGTATATTTTGTTGTTTCATTTGGCGTATTGTTGTACGCATTTATTTTCTCTCGTATGAAATCCTTCACACTAATTTTCGATGCGACAGCCAACTGAATGCCTTCTTTAATGAATTTGTTTACTCTCTCCACCTGACCATTACTGTTGGGGCTGTATAAGGGTGTCTTTTCCTGTTTGATTCCTGCATTTGTTAAAAACTCAGTCATTTGACGAGAAATTAACTGAGTACCATTGTCTGAGACTAAGACTTTTGGCTGTCCTTCGTTTGCAAAAATTTTCTCCCAAAAATTTATCACAACCTCTGTTGTGACCGTATTCACAAATTTGTAGTGTACCCATTTTGAGTAATGATCCGTTAGCACAATTAAGTTTTTACATTCATCTTGCAATATATGAAATGGTCCTGCAAAATCTATTGCCACCTTTGTCCATGGCCCATTAGGTATTTCTACTATTTGCAGTTCATTCTTTGAGACTTTCCAGTGCTTGTCAGATTTTAGGCATTGTTCACACTTGTCAATGTAATCTCTTATTTCATTATCTACTCCTGGCCACCAATAGTACATCCTCAGAATGTTCCTTGTGGCAGTGCTACCTGGATGACCTTTATGTGCCAATGTAATTATTTTCTGTCTTAATCCTGCTGGCGGTACGAACAATTCGCCTCGTTTGAGAAAACCCTTCTCTATGGTCAGTTCATCATTTACTTGCTGGTAACTCTTCAATTCACTGTGCAAATTCCTGATAGGGGGCCATTTTGTTGTCACATTGTTCATTACCTTTAGCAAAGTTGTATCTCTTTTCATGTTTTCTAACCATTCATCCTCTGCAATCGATCCGTCACACATGGCAGTAGCATCTATCCATGCCTCCACGTACTCAGTGTCATCGAGTGACTCCTCAGTTTGAACATTCACTTGTAGGCCGGATAGACAGTCAGCTCTACAGTTCTTACCACCTTTTATATGCTGTATTCCAAAGTTATACTCTTGGAGTTTTGAGAGTAACCTTAACAATCTTGAGCTTGCCATGCCATTACCACGACCTTCACCATCCATCATGTAAACCAAAGGTTTATGATCAGTGATTATAGTGAACCTCTTGCCCCATAAATAGTCTTTTAATTTTTGCACTGCCCAGACACATGCCAGCGTTTCGCGTTCAATGGTACTATAATTTTTTCAGTCTCATTTAATCTTCTACATATAAAGGCGATGGTGTTTTATTTGTTACCTTGAAGCTGACAGAATACCGCTCCTATCCCTTTTGCACTTGCATCAACTGTGATGACATTTTCTAGTTCAGGATTGTAGGGTTTTAGAGCAGAAGCACCTGCTATTTCTTCTTTTACTGCTTTGAACGCTTGCTCTTGTTCATTAGACCAGTTGTATACCACATTTTTTCTAAGCAATTTTCTCAGTGGTTCAACTTTCTCAGCGTATCCTTGAATGAACTTTGCATAATATTCGCTGAGGCCTAAGAATGATTTTAAGCTTTCTTTATCCTTCGGTTCTGGTGCTTCTCTTATTGCCTCTACTAGATCATCTTTTGGTGTTATCCCTTCAGATGACAGAACGTGTCCCAAGTATTCAATTTTGTTTGTCATAAACTTGCATTTGTCTTTTGAGACCGTCATTCCTCTCTTTTTTAGGATGCTTAACACCTTATCTAGTATCACCAGATGATCCTGTGCAGTCTCAGAATGTATAAGGATATCATCCTGGAACGCCTTGACGCCCCTCATTCCGCTGAACAGGATATCCATCAATTTTTGAAAAACCCCTGATGAGGAAGCTAGACCGAATGGTAGGCGGATGTATCTGTATGCCCCAAACGGTGTGATAAACGTAGTCAACCTCTTAGAATTTTCCGTTAAACACACCTGGTGATAAGCTGCTTTCAAGTCTATTAGAGTGAAATACTTCGACCCAGTAACTGATTGCAACATGTCTTGGATCTTTGGGAGAGGATGGCAGTTTACTATGATGTTCTTGTTTAGACTCCTGAGGTCTACACACAACCTTATTTCACCTGTTTTTCTCTTTTTAGTAACAACTATTGCAGAAACCCACTCTGACTCATCGGCTTCTTCAATTACTCCTTCATTGCATAAATTATTCAGAACCTCCTTCAACTCCTTTTTTATCGATAATGGGACGGTTCTCACTTTATGTTTGCTAGGCACAGCACCTTCCTTCAGTTTTATTTCATGTGTGAAACCTTTGACACACCCTATCTCATTTTTGAAAACTTTCTGGTGCTTCTGCATAGTACATTTAATTTCATTCTGATGGTCATCCAAGCATACACTGTTCACCCAATCTTCACTTAACATTATAGGATCCTTTGCTCCTGGCTTCAATATTACTCCTAATTTCGCTAAGTCTCTCCACCCAATTAAAATCCTCCCTTTTTCTGCCACATAGATCTTAGTATTTATCACTCTCCCTCTAAAAGTAACAGTATCACAAAAATATCCTATCATATTTATGTCTTGTTCACCAAATGCTTTTGGGTTCACATCAGACTCCATTAACTCTACGTCATGCCATTTCTCTTCAAATAGTTTATCTGATACTGTAGTGATTGGTGATCCCGAGTCGGCCGTGAATTGCAGCTCAACATCACCAATTTTTACATCACCAATAGGTCCTTTTATTTTCCCATCAACCATTTCAATGTACAAAATTATACTTGCACACATTTCTTCATCATAGTCTACGATAGTATTTACATTTACATTACTATACACCTTTTTAGTTTTACATAAGGTAGAGTAGTGTCCACATTTTTTACATTTTAAACATTTTTTATCTATTGCTGGACATGTTTTGCAGTCTGCCAAATGCTCCTTTGAGCCGCACCTGAAACAACTTAATAGTCTTCCTCCTACCTTTTTCTCACTCCAATTTTTCTCATAGTTTTTGTTATCTCCTTTTCTTTTGTCCTGCAGATAAAATACATTAGTATTACCACTTGCATTTGACAACTCTTTAGTAGATACTAATGATCTTTCTATCCCTTTCGCGATATCTATCACTTCCTGTAGTGTTGGTTTTTTACATGCCAGCAATCTTTCCTGTACCTTTTTTGAGTAGCAATAAAATACAATCTGGTCTCTGATATAAATATTAGTCATGTCCTCAAATTCACATTCCTTTGCTAGAACACGCAAACATGCAATATATTCATCAATTGTTTCCCCTTCTTGTTGCTTCCTTAGCGCAAACTTGTGCCTTCCTACCATTATGTTATTCTCTTCATCAAACTGTATTTCAAGTCTTTTCACTGCTTCCTGGTATTCATCTAATGGTATAAAAACTCCTGGGGGGCTCTCATACTCAGGTAAGCTGTCGAACACTTCTTGCCCAGCTCTCCCTAGAAGGCCATATAATAGCGAACACTTCCTTTCAGCGTCATGGCCTTTCCCATCTATGGACACAATATAGTTCTCAAAAGCCCTTATCCATTTTTTCCATTTCATTATAGGTTTTCCAGGTTCATCAAGGAAGAGTGGTGGCACACATATGTTATTGCCTTGTGCCATATTAATTTAGGATCCTTTTCTTGGTAAGTTATTTCCCTTTTCTTTTATTTAAAGATTTTAAATAGTTTTCCTTAGGTCTTATATTCTTTTCTTCATCACACAATGCGTACTCACTTTGTCGCCTGATGTGCTTCTTATCTGTTGCCACACTTTCTTTTACTTTGCTTCTACCACATTTTAATCATGCATTAGTAGTACTTTTATTTTATTTTGTTGAATAGGTTTAGCGCGTTAAATTTGCACTGCTCACAATCGCCGCTTTTGCCGTGACTCGCGCTATATTTGAAGTATTTCATAGACCGTGTTTGTTTTGAGGAAACATTACTTTCTCAAAATGGCCGCACGTTTATTACGCTCGCTGACGTTTGCATCCAGCCTCCAATGATCACACAGCTGCCAAGCCTTCCGTTCCCAGCATGCCTCACACGATACAGCTGACAGGAATCCACTGAGCGCTTACGCCGGCAGCCTTTTCCTCAAAAGTTAAGTCTCACGATTCCTCTTAGGTTAATCACACGATGCACTTACTTCGGTGTCTTTAATTTCCGCATCCCTTCTCTCTCATTACCGGATACTCCGCAGTATTCTTATTCAATACCGCAATTCTCCTCTTGAGGTTTTCATTACCCGTGGGCCCATCTAGGTAATCCCCGTCCTCGTCGCCAGTTGTTGTGGGGAATATAAGTACAGCAACACTATTAAAGATTAAAAGATGAATTTTATTAATTAAATGTAAGGGCCCACAGGGAGCCAACAGAAGGGACGCAGTCACTGGCAGTGCGGGCACAGCGACTACCAGATGACAGCAGTGACGTCACTTATGTAGTCCCCGAACATTCGGGGATGACAGTGAGTGACGTACCTCCATAGAAATAGAGAACACTAGTACTATATTAGATGAATACATATTCAACAATAATGAACGCATAAAGACGTGAGCGACAGGTACTTATAACAAGCATTGGCTAACACATTTGGTTTCGTCGATGTGATTAATAATAAGCAGTTTTTTGTTGCAAGTTGTAGCTTGGTGAGCAGTTGTGCAATATAAGTTATTGAATGTCTGTTAAAGTGTTATGACTTGTTATCGAGAAAGGCAATGTTTTATATGGCACCTCCTGAAGCGACTCAAAATGCTCAGGGTTATCAATTGTTCCGAGTTGTGGTGTAAGGAACAATCGCTCCACCACAGTGGCTAATGTCTCAAATGTCTGTATCAGCACCTACTTTAAAAGCCCCGTGAAAGACTACCGCCAGGCTTTTGGGCTTTGTCATATACCTTGTGTTAGTATTTTTTGTTTTCTGTAAAACTTAAATGTTTGAGGGGATCTAAAAGCCTAAAACTGTTATTTGTTCACAGAAAGCACACTGACAGTATTCCCTGACATTGAAGGGAGGTACTATGTATGCAGATGTGTCTTTGCAGTCCAAAGGAAAGCAGATGATACAGTGTCAGCAAAAGGATGGCTGGATGGAAGTGTGAAAGCACCGAAGAAATGGTGAGGGATCAGTGAATGCATGGAAAGGTGGTCCAGTGGAATGACAGAATGGTGAAAGGGTGGATGGGTGCATGGAAGAATAGATGGATGAAGGGGAGGTAATCTATGAGTGAACAGATGAATGGATTAGTGAAAGGATGGATGGTGTATGGATGGATGTGTAAATGGATGAAAAGACTGATGAATGGAAGATTGCAAGGGATCATGGATACAAAAGGCAGGATAGAACAGAAAAACGATGGATGAATGGATGAAGGAAAAACTGGTAGATGGGTGAAAGGATGGATTGATAGAACGGCAAAACCATGAATGGTGAAAGGATGGGCGAATGATGAGTAATTGCATAGACAGATAGATGACAGGGCGAGGGGAACTCTTCTAAAGCGAATCAGGCTTGCTCTATATCAAATGGTTCAAAAAGTGTGTTGTGGAGGGTTGGCCAATTCCTTGACCAAGTTTGTGGCAGTTATAATTCACTTTGAAAAATATAGTATTGTTGCCACTTAGGGTGACTAACTATGGGTACAAATTCGGGATGGTCAGGGTAAAAATTCAGGACAGAGGGTCAAAATTCAGGACAAAAATTCAGGACAGAAGGTCAAAGTGCAGGACAAAAATTTGGGAAAAAACATGCGTTTTACAGACATATCAGAGGAGGTCGCATAAAGGTATATAAGTAAGTAGACAACCAAAATGAGTACAAGTCAAAATAGGTTTATATAAGTTTGAGACAATTGTGCACTTTTTTCTGTATGCGCGCAGCTTTGCAAAGTAACATCAGGCCGTTTCTGCAATCAAGATTTGTGCAGGAGAAGGCACACGACATGCTGTCACTACAATAGGGCCCATTGTCATACTATGTGTGATAATCAGTGGCAGTCTCAGAATAGCAATGGGCCAGTCCACAGTCTTCTGCGAGGTCCGGGAGGGGCTTGCAGGCAGTCTCAGTCTACAGACTAAAAGATAAGTGCGAGGGCCCTAGTGAAAACTTTAAAACTCATGGGGCCTCTGGCAGGGGAACAGCATACCTTTCTGAAATGTAATTTGATTTTAGTAGAATGTCTGTAAGGCGTCCATAATTTGGTGACTCCAAATTACGTACACCTTACAGACATTGTTCTAAAATAATGGACGGTCCGTGAAATTTACGGACGGTGCTCACCCTATTCCCACTGTCAATTTGTAAACGGAGCAATGTGCATTCGCAGAATATAGAGCACATAAATGTATATGGTGGGCGCCCACTGTGAGCGGGCAGGGCACATTTCCACTAAAGAAATTTCTGGACTACAGGAGTGTGTTTTTCAGAAGCAGACATGCACATTTATGATTATTACTGGAATGCAGTCGAATAGATTGTACAAAATTTCACAGCAAAACGCCTAGCAAAAAACGCATGCACTGCGACTGAAACGATTGTGTCACGGGCTATGAAATTAAAGATCACTCTTTTCAATGAGGAAGAAAACGAGAAAGCACTTAGGGAGACACTTCTGATTATATCAACAATGCAAAATCAGCGTGTATAGTTGGTTCATGCTAAATGAGAGCAATTTAATAGAGGATGAAGCTATTGCTTCTGCTGAAGTGCAATCAGAGGGCAGCAGAGATACTGAAACTGGAAGTTACCTCAGTCACCATAAACGGACCGGGAAGCCACACCAGTCTGCCTTGGTGCTTCTTTCCAATACATGTCATTCACTGGTCCTCAATTCTCCAGATTCCTTGATTATGTAACCCAACATGATCAATCAAAAGTCACTGAGAATATTGTCTGACATTACTTATTTGCCTGGTAGTTCCTCACAACATTATCTATCTATCTATCTATCTATCTATCTATCTATCTATCTATCTATCTATCTATCTATCTATCTATCTATCTATCTATCTATCTATCCATCTTATCTATCTTATCTATCTTATCTATCTATCTATCTATCTATCTATCTATCTATCTATCTATCTATCTATCTATCTATCTATCCATCTTATCTATCTTATCTATCGCTCTCCTAGTTCAAGTGCGCGTTCAGCCCGCTCATAACTTAACAAAGGAGGGCACCTGGGGTTCTGCCTGCTTATAGCTAGAATGTTATATTAGGAATAGACTATCGGCCAAAGGTAGTAATAGAATGTAAGGGCGAGCGCATCCCAATGCGGGACCCCTCCCACTGCTTAGTTGACATGACATTTGAATATGAGTTCCTTGTGCAATGTACACACAAGGAAACTATTAGTACAAGTAAAGAGCCATGATGACGGGGGGGGGGGGGGAGGGCTAAGTCCAAAAGGCGCCTGGGTTCCAAACTTGCTGTGAAACAATGTCATCACTTATCTCCAACCCGGGGTCTATTATGGCTGATCATGGTGGGTCACCGCGCCACTAAACAAGTCCAAAGACTCCTAAATGCACATACCTAGAAAGTCGCAAGAGTACACGAAAAATGCAGTGGCTGTCATCTTGAAGGGCTGCAGTGACTGAAATGCAGCAGTGGAGGGCAGGGAGAAAGAAAGGTGTACTCTGGGAATTGTGGTCCCTCATAGAAAACGACCGCACCATTAAGGGATAATGTGTATATTATTGCAAGGACAACCCCTTTTATGCCCATGGAGACGACGTTTTTATGTGCCCGTGTTAGGCCCATGTAACGAAGCTGCACATCTTCTTACATTGTTCAAATTTTGCACAATAGCATTTCTGCTGTGACCTTTTGCACATATTCGCATGTGTGACAATGTTGGTTTAGTTTCTCTGAAACTACTTCTGTTTACACATATAGCTTTACATTACATTATCATGATGCCTTGAACACCATGTGCAAGGCCCTTTAACACACAATGTACAAATGTTCTATCTTCATTCACAAGACGATAGGGCTATCTAACTACCCATAACATTGCTAATCTATACGAACATCACAAGGATGCTTTCTATTACAAACAATGAGCATTTCAAAAGATTGGCAGGGGAGTCACTTCAGTGGACACCGAGGGTCCCTCCATGCTGAGACTTCACCAGGCAGCGGTCTGACATCTCGTGGGGGGTGTTGAGTTCATGACCAGACGGGGGTCCTACGTTCTCTCCCACCAGGTAATGGAGCTGGATTGTCCCTTGGGGGATTTTTGGCTTCTCACCTACACACAGTCTAGGTACACACAGAGTCAGGTTTGCATAGTAGGGTTACATCTGATTACTACTGTGTTTTATATGCCTGCACATATACACTGTATAGGAAAGTAGGAACTGCTTCTTATGGTTACCCCCACTTTTTGATAAATGTGATACTGTTTTGAGGCAAGTCTGACTGGGATCCTGCTAACCAGGACCCCAGTCCATCTGCTTTCTCCCTAAACTGTTATGTTATGTACTTAGGTACACTCCAGATTGTATACTAGGGTACCCTTGTCAGTCCCTGGTATATGGTACCCAGGTACCCAGGGCATAGGTACCCCAGAGGCTTCCCATGGGCTGAACCATGTATTATGCCACCTATGAGAGGCAATGCAAAATGGAACTACAGGCCTGCCATTGCAGCCTGTGTACGTTGGTGCATGGACCACTTACTTAAGATATAGTTTTACTATATCTAAGGGTCACTACACTTAAAACCTAGCAGTCACCCCTATAGCATGCCTTAACAATCCTGAAGGCAGGGTGCTTGGTTCTAAGTGAGAGGGTACCACTGCATGAGCAGGACACCCCTGCAGCCTACGGAGTCCATTCTCCTGGGTTGTTAGTGAAGCAGCCATTTACGACATATAGAGTGGCATTACGTGACCGCGTAAATACCACTTCTAAAATGGCTGAAAGTAACCCTATTGTGTTTGGTGTCAAACATTGTGGAATCATACCAGGGGCGTAACAAACACCCCTGCAGCCCCCGCGGTGCGGGGGGTCCCCTCTCTTTGGTAGGTGAAGGGGGCCCCCATAGCTCATCTGCAGAAAGCTGTGTGTCTCTTGCTCTGAAGCAGGTGCAGCCTGCTCCTCTCTCCTCGCAATGTCCGGGACATGGGGGTGGGGGCCCCGGGGAGGGCAGGACTCAGCACAGAGCAGAGCTCACAGAAGATAGGATGGGGGTGGGGGCCCCAGAGTGAGCTTTCATCACAGGACACAGCCTCTGAGCAGGGTTAATATCTCAGAGCATTTAAGACAGGAACTGGGGGCTGTCCCGGGCCTCTCCCGGACTAGTTGTGTGAAGAGTGAACACATCCCTGTTCCTTCGCTGCTTGGTAAACTACAGCAGACTGCGCTGCCTGTTCATGCAAAGGAGCATGAAGCATGAAAGTCACGGCCAGGGGCAAGAAACCCACCCCCTACAGACTGCTCCAAGGCTGTTCTTTTGGTGAGTGACTGAAACACGCTCGGCCCTTATCCTCTCGGTCAGCAGTGGTAAACTGACACATGCTGCTGCCACGAGGTGTTTTAGCTCTTGTGAGGCGGGGGGGAGGGGTGGGGGGGGCACCAGATGCTTTCATTTGCAGTGCAGTGGACGAGCTCACGGGAGGGGTTTCCGGACCTTAAAATTATGTTTTCTGTGCCTGTGGATGATGTGTGTTAGAGCCAGTGGGTCAGTCTTCAGCGTTCCAGAGTCTAAGTAGAGGTGGGCAGTGCCACGCCAACAAATTAAGAGGCAAGAGTCCAAGGGGCATATTTACAAGCCCCCTCCACCACCAGTACATCACTTTTCGTGACGTACCGGTGGAGCTAGGGGCTCCTCCATATTTACAAGGAGAGGAAAAGCCACCCTGCATGACTTTTCCTCTCCTTGTAAATACGGCCCCTTCACACACAGCACTTTGCGTTGAAGGAGCGTTCCATGGGTGTTGTTGTGGGTGTTCCCATGCAACACCCATGGAACAAGACACACCTCCAAATTTACGACAAATTGTAAATCTGGAGATGAGTCTGAATGCTACTCCACCCTAGAGGTGGCGTAGGGAGGCGCAACAAGCAGAAATATTTTCATTTCTCCTCATTTTTCATCTTTCAATGTGTGCTGCATTCCACAGCATGCATTGAAAGAGGAAAAAGCCTTTAGTGATTGTTTTTGTGCAGGAAGGTGCCCCTTCCTGCACAAAAACAATCTCCCCATGGCGCAGGCATCCTTGCACCATGGTGTAAGGGTGCCTGCACCGGCGCTTGGCAGCTGTTTCTGCGCCAGCGCAGGGGAGAGTACAGGAATACAACATATTCTTGTAAATATGTCACAATCCTGTGCTCTGAAGGTGCCCCAGCCAAAGGGCTTGCAGTGCCACGCTGCGGCACTTTCTACTTTCTTGTAGATCTGCTCCCAAGGGTCTGGGTTGGCTCTTAGAGCCCTTGCATGAGCCGAGCCCTGAAAATGTTACGTCATTCAAAATATAGTACATTCTCTTCAAAAATTCAAATAGTGCTTTTCTTTGACATGCGACAGGTTTGACATTAATAAGTTACATTATAGGTTTATATTGAGAATACAGTGTGATTAAGTGGGGAAGCTGAGATTCATCCTGGGCTTCCTGGTTTCACTTTCGACAAGGCAACCACTAAAGGGATATCTGTCTGTCTTTTTTTAACACAACTGTTAGTGCTTTGTTTTAAACTTTGTGAGCGACGGTAGAGCGCAGGTGGCAGACAGAACCATGTGAAAACTAGTCTTATTTGGGCTAGAGCTTCCACGAGAACCTGGAGATGACCCAGAGCCCTGCTCGAGCTATAAGTTGCCCGGCCACCTCTAGGACTCAGTGCTTCAGTGTGAAACACTCCAACACGGTGAGGAGTACCAAGTGCCAAAGTATCAACTGTGAAAAGAGCTCCTCGGCTAGCAGCCTCTCGAGGCTTTTACCAGTTCATTCGGAAAGAGCTCTGGTATTAATTGCTCTGCTTCTTCGTATGTGTTAATTTCTGTAGTGTTAAGGCGCACTGTAGCGGTCAGCACGGCGTCTTGCATAGCTAAATTAATATTTCTATTGTATTTGTTCTTTTTTACATCTCACTCATACCCACTCAGCTTTGTGTAGATAACAGTGGTGTTGATGTATCGCTTCGCCTCGGGTGTAATTCGTATGGCTAATGAATGACCGACCAGACGCATGTATGTCCCGTTTTCGGAAACTCTATCTACCCAGTAAAAGTTGCTTTCTACACCATATTCCCCCAGTTTAACTTTTTGAAACTTGCCTGCCATGTGAATGACACAAAAGGCGCGACTCATTTCCTGACGGTGTTCATTCAAATCTGGGTGGAAACCAGGTTTGTTTGTTATGCAATCTGTTATGAGACCCAAACTTTTCCATCTCTTTCTCATAAAAGCATAGTCACTGTAATTGCACACTGTACAAAGCTCACGCATTACATGGTTTTCTCTTGACTTGCATAATAAGGTACTCGTTGTGGTCGCAGGAAGTAGGAGCAGTGGGACAACCCCATTTGTTTAAACTTTCCACTATCAATGATTTGGAAACACAGCGCTGAGAACTGGAGCATTTCAATTTTGAGGAGAGTGAGTTCACTTCCTTATCTCTGGAAAAAGAAACATGCCACTGAGATAAAGTTCTCACAGAGATGCAATATACAAAATATCAAAAGTCATCGGTCTTATCTGGGCGATGATCTTTGTCGCCAGCTCTGTGAAAAGAAAGTCAAGCCTCCCTTGTGTTCCAACTGAAAGTTGTAAAACATCGGTTCGCCGTGCACGCATTCCAGTCTGATATGGAAGGTTTGTTGGAAGTGTGCATCCTGAAGCAGTTGGACTGTTATATATGTATGATGGTACTGTATTTTTGTATTTACATTTAAATTGCACTTACTACCCCTGAACGAGGCGTAGAAACGCTTTGTGACAAGTATAGATAGTCTAGAGGAGATTAAGTATTTTTAGGTTGCAGGGATATGATTTCAAAGAACGAGAGTGTGGGCTGTGAAATAAGGTGTGACAATTGGCATAGATAGAGTAGTAGAAAATGTGTCAGGCAGACATGAACCTTAAGGGAAGACGAGGGTGGACAGTAAGGAGAGGTAAATAACTTTAACTCAAGGTCAGTTGTTGATGCAGGCTTTTAGGAATATAGTGGGAGGAGTCTTTTCGAGATAGTTTGCGATCTGAGGATATAAAACAGTAGAAGGAACCAACCCCATGTGCATGTTTTTGTAGAGTATTGCCTTGTATTGTGTTATGGGATGCTGCACCTCCGACGAGGCAGCACAATGCTGACAGGGCCTGGAGAATGTTTGCAGCTCCAGGAACAGGATCTGCTGGGACGCATTGGAAGGTAAATAAGCATTTGCAATGCAATTGGTCTCGCCTTTGTGAGAGTTAGAGCTATTGACGTTGTAAAGGACAATGTATTTTACCTATGCGTTTTCTGTTTGGGATTGTGTGTCTTGGAGTGGGATTTTCTGGAATGGTATTTTGTGTTGTGGAGTGGTATGTAGTGGAGTTGACTTATGTGGTGTGCTGATAAATATTGTAGAATGATGTGGAATTTTGTGGGGTAGATTGGATACATGTGGTGTGTTGTGTAATTGTGTTGTTGGTTTGAATTATGAAGTTTGTTGTTGAATTATGTGGTATGGAATGGAAATTTGTAGAGTTGAATTGTGACCTGGAAGTGTGCGGTGTTGAGTGAAAATTATGTTGAGTGGCATTATGAGGCATGGTGTGAAGGGGAGTTATGTGGATTGTCGCTATGTGGCATAGACTGGATTTATGTGGAGTGTATTTATCCAGTATTGAGTAGAGCTTAAATATGTGGAGGTTAATTATGTGGTGCTAAGTGGTATTATGTGGCGTGTAATTATGTTGTGTGATGAATTTTGTGGGGATGAATTGTGGAATTGTGTGATGTGTGGAATCATGTGGCATGTTGGGGTGTATAATTGTGTGGAGTGTAATTATGCAGCATGTTGCAGAGTTGTATTTTGCGGAGGGTAATTATGTGTTGTGGAGTCGAGTGTAAATATGTTGTGTGGAGTGCAATTAAGTGCTTTGGAGTGGTATTAAGTTGTGTGGAATGTTATCTTGTGATGTGGTATTATGTGGTATGAAGTGAAGGGGAAATATGAGTTTTTTTAGATGTTCAAATGTGCTGTGTGTGGTAGAATTTGGTGGCATGGATTTGGACAAGCTGTGCACGCTATGGCTTTTATATCATGGGGTATAAAGTTGACGATTGTCAATTTTTCTTTGTAAAAATAATATGGGCTGTGTCTTTACCTTTCAGGACATTTCTCAACAATTTGTTAAGCTAAATTGTATTGTTTCATGTGTGCGCATGTAGGGAAGAACAAGTGTCTGGCAGACATGCAAAAAAATAATTCTACGTCTCAGTATTAACTTCCACACTTCTAAGCAGTAATTCAAATCCGAGAATGCTCCACCTCTGCTGCCATCCGCCAGCTCTATTGGTAGCCAGTGGCCAGATGTGTGGAGTTCAAGTCCCTGTGCCTCGTGTTTAAAATCTTGAATTCATCTTCCCCTGGCATTCTAGCCACCTTGCTTGCACCCTACATTCCGTCCCGCCAACTCCGTTCTACGGGCCAACATTTGGCGGTGGTTCCGAGGTTGAGGAGAGTACAGGCCGGTGGGTGTGCTTTCCGCACTCGGATAGCCAAATTATGGAATTCTCTCCCTCTGCCTATTCGCAGTTTGAAAAACGACTTGGCGTTCCGTAAGGCAATAAAGACTTATCTTTTCCCGTCACCTTAGCTCCTCGTGCCCTTTCTAGTAGTCTCTCCATTTGGCTGAGATTAGTGCCGGGACGCCCCTTTACTGGGGTAGCTGCGTGCTCTACAAGCTATTTAACATAACAATGAGTTACCTGTTTGCTTTACAACGACAGTTAGTAAAACTTTGCAAGCCTGTATAAGTAGCAATGTTTTAAAGGGACTTGTTTTCGTGCACGAGATTGCTTTTCCCAGTTCACCGAAGGGATAAAAAGCATGTCCAGATAATATTAGGGTTGACAGGAAGGTGCGATAGCAGAATATTGATACATGTGGATCTGGTGAGGACTGCGGGCAGCAAATGCTTGATACGCTATTTGCATAGCCCAGTTACGATATTGGTCCTGCAGGTTGGAATATACCTAGATGGAGTCAGCGAAAGCACCTCTAGTTTTGGAACATCTCTGCCACCAATATAACAACTCACGTCCTTGCGTCGTGCAAGGTGGTTGGAATTTCCCATATTGAGGGTAAGGCAAATGAGGACAAGAAAACCCCCCACAAAAAAACTGAAAAAAAAACTTTTTTATTTATTGTTATCCTCTGTAAATGTAAATGTAGTCTCACGAAGACACAGAATGCTGTGGTCGGTGGTAGATGCCGCCCAGAAGGCATAGGTATATGTATCAGGAGCTGCCAATGAAAGGAAGTGGAAATGTGCTGTAGATGTTGCCGGTATTGATGGCTTTCGTGCAGTTGCAGACTTCGCTGGACTGACAGTGGGTGGGGAAATGCTACGTTGTCACTGGAGATTTAATTACATGAATTGCGCATTCTCTCTGGTGTTTGTCCGTGGGGTACTTGCTGACTGGTGCTACACATGGGCTCAGGTTTGCCTTTGATAGGAGGTATGGTTTAGTGGGGTACATAGTGTGTAAATTAATGTTGGCGTGAGGAAACAAAAATCGGACCCTTTGTACATTTAATATTATTGTCTGCATCACGCAGAGGATGAGAAAAAGCAGGAGCGTCTTTGATGCTGTAGAGGCTAGCAGGCAGAACTGTTTTTTGGTGGTCAGTTGAAGAGATTGTTTAACATGTTTTAAACTTCCACAGTGGCATTGGGGAGGGCAGCAGTTAGATCGGGACCTGTCATCAGTCTTTCTGTCGGTGGTTAGACAGGGGAGCGCCGGTTACGGGATCGCACTGATATATGAGGGGTGGTTTTAAAGGTGGGCTACAAAGCACAACTGCGGGTTTCATAAGGGTGAGAGTAAAGTGTAAAGGATGCATAAGTAGCAGACACCAGGGCAGTGGTCTGTGTTTGGAGGTGGTTAACTGAGCAGGCTTCGCTTGGAGGTGGCTCATCAAGTAGGAGGATGTGTTTGGTAGGCCGGCCGGAGGCAGTGTTCTGTAACTTTGCTGGAGAGCGCAGCAGCAGTATTTACTGATGTATCTAAATTCCCCGATAAGGGAGCGGTGTGACCAATGGAGGAACCTGAATCCTTTTTTGATGGCTGGGGTGAGCCCCTGCGGTATGGCGGGTCGCTGGCCTGAGAACTCTTGATTGGCGCGGAGGATGGGGGGCCCCCTCCATGTACTTTGCAGGGGGGCCCCCTCAAGTTTCGTTACGCCACTGAATCACACCCCCACACCAGTAACCCGTGTGGGAGGTATGATTCCACCCCTCAGAAGCAAGCTTTGTTTGGTCCCTGGTGTTCCCGGTACCAGTCTTCTAGTCCCAGGCAGTACAAAATGGTTTCTGCCAACCAGAGATACATTTCTGCCCTCCTGCTGCTGAGCCAAGCTCAAACAGAGGAAGGTGGATCAATAGGCATCCTGTCACAGGGAGGTGTGACCACCTCCCAGACAGGATTTAGTGTATTAGGGCTGGTTGGGTGCGCTTGCCAGCGACTGAAAGTCTGCACGAGGGGCACATTTGGTGTCCCTGTGCATAGTCCAGTTCAAACCAGTCCTGGGAGCCGTTGGCTCCTGCTCTGGTGCGCAACTGGACAAAGGACATGGTAGTAACCTCCCTACTATCCAGACCCCCCCCTGGATGGGTCCACTCAATCTGTCCAACCCTCTCCTGTGGGAACAAAAGGGCTTACCTGGCTGTAGGACCATAGATTCGACATGGGCAAGATTCTGATCAAGAAACCACTGACCTTTGACCGTCTGGACACTCTGGACTTCGCTGGACTTCGTTTGGGCCAGACGTCATCTCTCTCTCAGTCTGCAGCATTGTCTGTGCTCGTGCACCATACAGGCTCCATGCAGAACCTGTGGCGCATCAAGGACAACCGAAGATATCTCCCTTGGAGTGAAGGAGTCACTCCCCTGCAACCATAGGCACCACATCACGACTGACCGGTCTGCTGCTCCTGAGCACCTACGGACTCCAAAGGCTCCAGCAACTCAGAAGGATGGTTTCTATGTCCCTCGAGGTCCAAGCTGCTCTCTTACCAAGTGTGAGGCCAAAATCCCTCGTGTGGGCTGCAATACCTGAACCCCTGTGTACTGCGTTCAATTGCAAGTGCATATGCTTCTCTGCGTTTCCTGAGCAAGGGCATTGGGCTCCGAGTATCCCAAACCTCTGGCACCATTTCCTACCAAGAACCCTGGCCTCCTCCAACTGAGTGCTCCGAGGGCTGCTGTTTGGTGAAATCGCTCAAGGTCTTCTTGTGACTCCTGTGCCTCCTGCCAGTGAGTCCACTTGAGTGTCAACTTTGCTTTTCCTTATTTCCCCTGGTTGCTCTAGCCTTGCCTTGACTCCTCTTGCTTTGGTGATTCCCCTGAACCTTTCGGGTCAAAACCGTAACCTCCTTTGACCTTCTGTGTGGGTTGCCGTTGCCAAGGTTTGTTGGTGCTCCCGCCAGACACTGACCCCCTCAGCACTCAACATCCTTTGTGGGACAGCTCTTATCCGGCTCCTGGTTGTCTTCGATGTCTCCTGGTCCCCGTGGCTGCAGAGTCAGGAACCCCCTCAACATACCTGAAGCACCCAACATCCATGGGCATTCGTCTACGGAGCCCCTGGTCACTCCTGAGTGACCCAGACTCTGTCCTCTCTGCTTTCAGGTACTCTTCAACAAGAATCCACCTTTGGATTCCAACAGACACTTTTCTTCCTTCCAGCAGTGGCTCTTCTTTGAAGTCCTTCATTGGGTTCGACAGCGGTTTCCGACCCACTTCAGACCTATGCACCCGGCTTTCCTGGGATAGGTAACTCTGATACTATGATATCCACGGGTGGGGTGGCTTTCCAACCTCCTAAGTTCCACTGGGTTTCTTCGAAATCCACTGGGAAGGGCCTTTAAACTTTAAAACTTCAACCGCGACTTCCCCATAGAATTGTACGGAGCACGCAGTCATGTTCCCACACTACACCCGTCCTCCGTGGGGTCCCTACTTACTCACCTTGGGGCCCAGCGATTCTACATCCTCTAGTTACTGTCTTTACTCAAGTCGTTGCTCGTATGCCACTATTTTAGTATATGGTCTGGACTCCCCCTGGAGCCCACTGTGTATTAGTGCTATTTATTATTGTTTCTGTGCTACATCTTTTTGTGTGCTTTGTGAGTATCTTCGTATAGAAGATACTGTGTAATACTAAAGAGTGTTATATTAATAAATACATATTTTTAGAACTACTGTGTGGTTCTCTTTTTATTTAACCAATACTATAAGGTTGCATTCTGGTACAATAAGCTGCTTACCATTCCATCAGGACTAAGCCTGAAGGCTGCTCTCCACAGCTACCACTTGGACAGCTTTCTAAGGTTATCTTTGACCTCTTAAATCACCATAAGGGTTGTTTGGACTGGTGCAAGGTGCCCTCTTTAATTAGTGGACAGCATATACCAGGCCAGCTTCTCACCCACTGTTTTAGAACCATGGTAGCACTGTATCTACTACTTACTCTTTTGATGCTCTTAATCATTCTCGTCTGCTTCTGTCTACTGATTGTCGCAGCATGTGTATTTTAAACAAGAATAACGGTTCAATAAATATATTGAAAATGTCCCTCTGTGTATTCTTCATATATCTCTCTGAGATAAAAAGAGCACAAGTGACTGATCCGTTACCATGATCTCTGAGGGGTCAGGGTTGTCATGTTCAGTGATTGCCAGAAACAATTCCTTCCCTGGTAAGATTAGGGGGGCTTATGGTGGCACTGTGAGCTAGTTGATCTCCAGTCAAATATATCCTGCGGGGGTGCTTGTAATCAGTCTAGGCAACTTACCCAAAGTTTATGTTGTCCAAAAAACGTGCATATCCTACGGATTAGTGGGAAGTACACGACAAGGGTCTATAGTAGTGCTATACTTATATGTACTATAAGTAGTTACATAACAACAGAGTACACCCTGGGACTCTTCTGAAAGATGCCAGCTTCCTGTACATGTCTGGGGATGCCAACAATCAATGTATTATTTCAGAAAGACCAAATGTTATATACACACTTTTGTAGTGTTCCTATAACAAAAAAAGAATAATGAACACAACTTGCTGAGCAAGGTTTCTGTGGAATTTTTTTTGTATTGCTCTTCCATAACTATGCAGATAGTGTAACGACAATTAAAGTAGGTGCAGGTAACGCAGTGCTCCAGTGTGTGAATAAATATAAAATATACACAAGAGACACCCAATACAAAATCACTGGTTATACATATGTACAAATGGATAACGTACATGTAGCATTGCAACATGTAGAATTATTATTAATCAATAACCAAGTGAATCAATGTTTACGTTTCAACCCCTAATTATTATCGGGGTATCCTCAGGGCAATCGTGATTTTACTTATTACCTGCAAGTGGAAGGGAGACAGAAACCCAGACCAAAAATCAATGTCAAACAAATGCACAAGTTTTTTTTTTATAGTAGAGTTATGCCTCAAAGTTCCCATAACTTACCAACAAGTGGTACCAGCTATCCATAGACGAGTCTGCATCTCATAAAAGAAGCAGAGGTCAGTGTATGTCAACCATACTCAGTGGAGGTAATCATTAGAGCATGGCAATTTCAATTTCTCCACCAAATCCACATGACATGTGTCATACAGCCTGTTTGTGATTCTGAAAATTACACAATGTGTATATCACTGCCAATGCTACTAGAACCCACATCAACTTATATGGTCCATACACTGTCCTACTGACCATCACGTATCCATGCAGCCATATGTTTTTTTTTTTGAAAGTATGTTTATTGTCATAGCAAGGTCACCATTACACTTATATTCACTACTTCGCCTTCTAATTACAGAATTTTGTACGGTGCCATCATCATCAATAGTACCACTTTTTCCATTTACTTTGTTAGTGCTGTGCCCCCCATGACATTAAATACCACTACAGATTACTTTTGTTTCAATTTTGCTTCAACTAAACTCCCCCCCCCCCCACCCCGGCACTTACATATGATATAGGGTTTGTTCTTGCGAGCAATATCCATTCCGTTATGTTCCGTGATATAATGTCCGTCTGTCATAACAATCTCTCGTTACAATGCAACTGCAAGGTATGATGTGTTTTAAGTCTGCGACCTGTACTGCGTGTGTGTAACCCACTGCGGATTGTGGCCGGCACCCCGGCAGGAGCCCTCCCATGTCCTCGTCGGCCTACCATCATGTCCGCTATCGGCATAGGTTTTCACTCGCTGTGCGCCTTCGCGCACGTTTCAAACTCCTCTACCATCTAGTTCCAGTCTATGGAAATCGGGTATTTGCGTAGGCCCTTTCGCTCCTCTCTTTGTAGCTCCTGGCCCTCTGCCTTCCCCCATCGTGACACCTCGCTACTCCATGACTCCACACTCGGCGGCTTCACCGACTTCCATTATATTGCTATCGCCCTCTTTGCTAATAACAGCGCCAGGTCCACAAATCTAGTGGCTACACTCCTCTTCTTTTCCTTGTGCCCCAGCCCCAGTATGTTGTATAGTGTTGAGTCATAGGGTCTTCCTGGGGCCTTCTCCGCTAGGATGTGGTGGATTGTGGCCCAGTAGTATCCCAACTTAGGGCAGTCCCAGAACACGTGAAGCATACCCGCGTCAGCGCGGTGGCATCTGGGGCATTTGTTGGACGACTCAGGGAACATCGCGTGTATTCTGTGGGGGGTTAAGTACGCCCTGTGGACGATCATGAGTTGAATGAATTTGAACTTAGGGTTGCGTGACACCTTCTTGGGGAGCTTTAGTATCTTTTCCCAGTCCTTATCACCAATGTCTCCGCCTGTTGTCACCCTCCCAGCGTGTACGAAGTGGCTGCAACGGAACATATTTACTCGCTCTGAAACCCTTAGTGAGCCACTTTGTTAAACGACTGCCCGATCCCATGAGATATTGCATAGTGAGCAGGGCCGTCATTTCCGGTTCCAAGCCTTCTCTCGCCCAATGTGTGGAAATGTAGTGTGTGACTTGTGCGTGTAGTAGAAACAACAACCGCGGCGTCTGGTGCAACTGCATAAATTCTGTATGTGTAAGAAGTCTACCTTCCGAGAAGAAGTCCCCCACTTGTGTTACGCCCAGCCTCGTGCCACGGACTCAGTTTACGTTCTGTGAGCATGCCCGTTCCTAGGGGGATGCCCAAAAGGGGTATCGTGAGTGCGTAAGCCTGTTGACTGCCAGTGTACCTGAGAGCTGCCCTCCACTGCTGGATCGCAAGCTTAAGCAGAGGAGGGGCCGCCGCTGCTATTTTTGCTTTGGGGAGCAACAGTCGGTGTATACTTCCCCCATTCCTATCCGCCTCCGCCATGTTCAATTCGTGCAAGTTATGACCTGCTAGCCAGTAAGCTAACCGCTGGAGCTGGCAAGCGTAGCCATATGCTATCAGATCTGGTACTCCCAGACCTCCACTGTTCGTTGGCAATTGCAGTTTAGCTAAACTTATTCGTCTCCTGCCCATGCCCCAAACCAACTCTGTCAGTAGTGTGTGCAGTTGTTTAAAGAAGGTCATGGGCACCAGCACGGGCACGTTCGTGAAGTAATATAACAGTCTGGGCAGGACCACCATTTTCGAGATCGCCACCCTGCCTGCGACCAACAATGGTAAAGTGTTCCAAAAGCATACTTGCGGCTTTAGCGCATTAAGGGCCTTACCCAGGTTGCCCTCCAGTAAATCCCGTGCTTCCCTGTATATTTGAATACCCAAGTATTTGAATGTTACTGGCGCTATTTGGAACTGGTATGGTGCAAATTGTATGTGCGTTACTGACATTGGCCTGTGAAAACTGTACCCATATGATTTGGACGAGTTAATCGCGAGCCCCGATAACTCTCTAAACACCTCAAACACCTCCGATATCGGCTCTAGTGGGCTTGTCACGTCGTGAAGGAACAGCAATATATTGTCTGTGTACGCAGAGATGATATGGTGGGTGGTAAGTCGAACGATCCCCATGGTATCCGCCAGTGTGCGAATTTTTATCATCAGGGGCTCCAGGGCTATTATAAATAGTAAGGGCGATAATGGGCATCCCTGTCGCGTCCCCTTTGCAATGGCAAGTTGGGCAGAGATGCATCTATTAGTCCTAACTCGTGCTGTAGGTTTGTGGTAAAGTAAAGCGATCCATTTTATGTATGCCTGCGGGATGCCGAATTTGCCCAATACGGCCAGCATATAATCCCATTTTAGGGAATCAAAGGCCTGCTTGAGGTCCAGTGATATACATCCTTCATTATTCTCCCCTTCCTCCCCTTGGGCCATTAGTTGGCTCAGTCTCCTCAGGTTCAATGCGGTACTCCTGCCTGGTACAAATCCGCATTGGTCTGGGTGTATCACATCCGTTATATATTGTGACAGCCGAGTTGCCAATATTTTGCTGAGTATTTTATAATCCGTGTTTAGTAGCGATAGGGGTCTATAATTCTCTACTTGTAGCGCTTCTCTCCCTGGCTTCAGCAGTGATACTATTAGTGCCTGTAGCGTCGATTCCGGCAGTTCGCCACTTTCCAGCGCATCTTTGTAGAGCGCAAGGAGGCGGGGGGCCAGGACGTCAATATAAGTCAAGTAGAATTCCGCCGGTAACCCTTCTGAGCCCGGTGCTTTGTTCCTCGGCAGTGCTTTTATGGCTTGCCTAACTTCTGTCAGGGTGATGGGCTTAGCGAGAACCTGTTGTTGCGGAACTGCCAGTTGTGGGATATAAGTATCCGCCAGGAAGGACTCTAATTCCGGTTCTGAGAGTGGCGCGTGCGGGCCATACAGGTCTGCGTAGTATGCTCGGAACGTATCATTTATATCTAATTGGGTCTGCACTATATCTCCAGCCCGGTCATACACCTCAGTTATAGGGACACTGTCTGGAGCATTGCGTGTCATGCGCACCAGCAGAGCACCCGCTTTGTCAGCCTGCGTATGCATCCTATTCGTGTATTCCCTATAATCTATTAACCGTAGCTCTTCCAATAGTTCAGCATGTTGGATATGAGCCTCTTGCAACTGCGTGAGGTTACCACCAGTGCCCGCCGCCTCACCCTCCAGCACCGCTAGGCTTTCCTCTACTGCCCTCATCTTCTCCAGTACTAGGCGCTTCACTCCTACTTTAGTGCCCATTGCCACTCCGCGTAAAGTCGCCTTGAAGGCGTCCCACTCTATTTGTCTGCTGCTGGCAGTGTTTTCGTTCTCTGTGAAGTACTTCGTGCAGGCGTCTAGCAGTGAGGACTTGAACACTAGGTCCTCCAGTAGACCTGGCGATAGACGCCATGTCGGGATGGGAGTGGGTAGTCTCGCCCACTGTAAGGACAGTTCCACCGGATTATGGTCCGACAGTGTCTTACCCATATGTGATACTGAGGTGATCGACCCCCGCAGTGTCCTAGAGCAAAATACGCGGTCGATTCTGGTGTGTAACCTGTGCAGTGGGTAGTAAAACGTGTACTCCCTGTTGCTTGTGTGTAGGACCCTCCATGCATCGTCCAGTTCCCATCCGTTTGCCCAGTGTGTCAGTCCCTCAGCCTGCTTCCTACTATCCATTGCATGCAGTGGTGGGTGTGATCTGTCTAGCGTAGTGTCCATAACCGCGTTGCAGTCCCCCCCTATCACCCAGTGGTGTCCCACCCGATCCGACAGTACTCCGCTAATGTCATCAAAAAACCTCGACTGCTCAGTATTGGGGGCGTATATACTGCCCAACACTAACAAGTGCCATCCAGCGTTCCCCATATGAACACATAACGCCCATTCTTGTCCACCCGTTTCTCCACTAGCGTAAACGGCACATTATTCCTGATCCAGACAGCCGCCCCCCTTGAGAATGCTGAGTATTCTGTGGCATACAGTTGGCCTTTCCATTTGCGGGCTAGTTTCTCTCCCTCCGCCCTGTTCAGGTGTGTTTCTTGCAGGTATGCTATCTGTTTTTGCCTCCTGTTCAACCCCATACCTCTTACATTCCAGGTGCAGAACTCATAATGGTTAGGTAATGACATGACATGTATCCTCCTTTCTCTCGGACATCGCCCATACTCCCCTTACATATATCAGCCAAATGTATATTGTATGTGCCTTACTTGTGCATAACTCCCCAACCTTAAGGTCCCCACCCCACAACTGTGTGGGACCAAACCTTAATACCCAACTGGGGTATGTACTAAATGCAGTTATGCCCATGCCTGGGGGGCGTGTGCCCAACCGCTCTTTCTCTGTGGTTAACAGTCAAAGTACCTCCGTTGAATTCCCCATTAGCAACATTTGTCCTGGTTCCCTTTCCCCCTCCAAACAGTTTGCCAGTGTCGCATATACATCACCAATCCTCCTCCGTTCCGCCCTTTTCACATGTCCTCTGCCATCAGCGCCATTATGCGTGGGGATCGGTGCAGACTAGCATCCGTGTCTGACGCCACCATACTTGAGCTGTTTTGGCTGTTTGACGCCGTATCAATGTTCTTGTCGTGCTCTGCCAGAGCGGTAGTCGTAAGCAACACCAATTCCGCCGAGTCCCCTCCTCCAGATGTCTGTTTTTGGCCATCCTGTGGTGATCCTGCCTCCGGAGCTCCATTCTGGGTCGAGGTGTTGCCCCCATTTGTGAATTGCTTTTGTCTCCGCGTGTCCGCGACGTTGCCTCTCAATGAGGGCATTGGTAGTGCCACCTCCATCCATTCAGATGCTTCCTCTGGGTCATCAAAAAAATAGGACTTGCCATCATGGATAATTTTCAGTCTCGCTGGGAAAAATAGCGCATAGTTCCGCTCTCTCAAAGCACGTATTGCTTGTGTAAAGTCCGGGTAGATCGAGATTGTCTGGTTGTCGTATTTTAACGCCCCGGTCTCCCTCGCCGTTTTCAAGATCGTATCCCTGTCTTTAAAATGTAGGAGACGCGCTATTAACGGCCGTGGCGGCGCCCCTGGCTTCGGCGGTCTCGATGGTACTCTGTGCGCTCTTTCGACACTATACATCTGTGTGAGCTCCGCAGGGTCCACTATTGTCTTCAGCCAATCTTCCACGAACCGGGTCGGGTTGGCCCCCTCGCTTCGCTCCGGTACGCCTAAAATGCGGATGTTGTTGCGGCGCGAGCGTCCCTCCGCATCGTCCACTCTGTCTCTCAACCCCTTGAGCTGCTTTTCCAGTACCTCCAGGCGTGTGGAATGTTCCATCTGCTGCGGTATGAGGTCAGTCAGGGCTATCTTGTTTTCCGCAACTTTTTCAGCCAATTTCTTATGGTCTTCTTTCAATAGGGAGAGGCCCGTCGACATCGTGTCGATTCTGGCTTCAAGCGCTTCCCTAGAGGCTCTTATTTCTGTTAGGATAAGATCCAGTTTCGCATCCTGTGCACTCATCCCAGTTGGTGGGATTATATAGTCGTTGGTGGACGCCAGCTGGTCATCCGATCTAGAGGAACGTGCCGTACCATTGGGGTCCGGGTCCGGCTGCCGGAGTCTATTTCGTCCCATTGTGCCCTTCTGTTTCTCACCCCGTGGGCTACCTCTGGGTGTCGTCTGCCTTCCTTTCCGGTGGCAACTGCCTCGTTTGAAGGGCTGTCGTTCCTCCACTAGGGGCCTGTCGCGTTATGGGCGCGCTCAAGTTGTGTGTCCTCCTCTAGCGAGCTCCACCACGTTTTCGCCCGTCGCAATCCCAGGCTGTCGCGGGCCAAATAATGTGAGATCGTTCCTGCCCTTGTATCTCCCGGAGTGTTATGTTTCAGGACTTGCGCTCCACTCTACAGCAATCTCCGGCCTCCACTCTTCACTACTTCCGCAAATGTAACAGTAGCCCGAAGTCTCAGTATGTTGTGTCCCAATTCCACCGCCGCAGTGCCACCTGTGATACACAGGCGGGGTTCGCCAGTGGTCCGCGGTGTAGTATTATCCACCATAAAGCACCGCAATTAGTGTATCTCCCGGTCGCAGTGCCCCTCTGCAGTCCGTTTTCATGTAGCAGCGTGTCTTCCTCAGTTAGGGACCCGCCTCGCCTCCTGTATCCACAATCGACCGCCACTTGATCTCGAGGCGGCAGGAGCGTTGTACAACCCTGGTCTCTCGACACCCCAGCGCTATGCTTGTCTCCAGTGCCCTAGCGCGCGACCTCCGTCTCATACAGGGTTGAGGTCTCGTCCCCTGCCCCTCCCGGTATTGGGCCTCCTCTGCGCCCTAGTGCAGGCAGCCTTCCTCCACCTCTCTCCGGGCCGTTAGTCCAGTACAGACCTTCACGGGGTCACCCTCGGTTGGATCCTGTGCGCGGCGCTTTACATCAGCAGTGCCATCTCCTCCTTCATTTCCCTTCCCCCGGGTCGGGCCGGTCTTCCCCGATTATTACTCCTGTAGGATCTGCCTGCCGGGTCTCTCCCTCCGACACCTGTCTAATCTTACGTCGGTTACTTCTGTCCCCCGCAGGCCTCCGGTGTGGGATCTACCAATCTCAGGTCATGTGGGGCCGCTGTAGTTGAGCCGGCACCACCGATCTTGCCCAACAGCCTTATTCGTGCCTTTTAATGGCCGGTTCCGGGGCGTCTCTTCACTCGCCGATCGTGCGCCGCGGGTCCGTCTCTACCTCTGCGGAGAGCGGCTGCTTAGTACATCCACGTCTCGCCCCGCTCACTACTCAGGAGAAGCGTCTGGGTGCAGTCAGTGTTCCGGCATTAACCCGCTGCGTACGGCTGCGCTCCCTCTCTCTCACCGTCAGGCGGCCATTTCCGGTTTGGCACAGTGAAACTTGTAGCATCTTGCTACAATAAACACAGACACCAATACTTGTTAATGCTGGAGCTTTATTCTTATGCATCCAGACTGTCTCCTGTCCCTACTCTAACCAACTTCCCCTCGCCGATCTCCTCCTCTTCCTGTCCACCCCCTAAGCTCCACCCACAACCACTAGCCTGCTAACTTCACAACATCTCCCCCCTTTGTAATAAAACAAATAGACACACTGACTTCTTAGTCCATTTCTTCAATAAGTCTTTTGGGTGGACGTATGTCACGATGAGGTCGTGGTGATCTCGTTCTCAGAGTAGTGTCACTTCGTATTTCAGTTATTGGATCAGCGTTCTCACACCTGACTGAATGTGGTTCTTCCGAACCGGGAGCGTCCATTTCACTCAGTGAGATTTCGGTGGTATCTCATGGCAATTTCTTGAAGTGCGAGATATTTCTCGTGATTCGTCTCTGCTCTGACTCAGCAGTCACCATAGTGCCTTTCCTTTTCGTGACCAGTAATGGTTCATCCTTGAACAGGCAGTCGGTCTTTTTCTGCTGTTCTTGCTTGACAAGCACCCGGTCTCCGTCATGTAACGAGAGTGACCTCGCTCTTCTCCTGTGATCTGCATATAGCTTCATTTTGTCTTTTCTGTGCTGGTCTGTCTTCATCATTTCTTGATGGTCTTGAAGGGGTGTCAACGATGGTCGTAAGGCCCCTTCCCATGTTGGGATACGATTCCTCATTGGACGCCCCAGCATGAGAGTTGCCGGCATTTCCCCGTGGTGGCATGAGGAGTCGTCCGGTAAGCTCGGAGAACCTCGTTGAGGGCGACTTGTAGATCTTTCCCTTCTGTTGCCGCATGTTGAAAAGTCTTTTTGAGCGTGGCCATGAACCTCTCAATTGTTCCATTAGCCTGTGGCCAGAGGGGCGTAATTTTGCGATGATGGAAATCTAGGTGTTTCGCAAATGCTGCAAAGTCTTTTCCATTGAAAGGGGGTCCGTTGTCCGTCTTTACCTTTGAAGGAACTCCCCAGGCCGCAAAGACTTCGTCCAGCACCTTGAGAGTGCTTGCGGCATTCGTAGACGGTACAAAACGTGCAATGGGGTATCGAGAGTGTTCATCAATGATGGCCAGCACGTACTTGCCCGACGCCAGGGGTCCATAGAAATCAATAGCAATTTCTTGCCACACTCCAGGTGGTAGGGGAGTCATGGTTAGTGGTGCTGGAGGGTCACTTTTGCTTGTAAGTTGACAAAGATGACAGTCCTTCAAGGTAGCTTCGACCATTTGGTCGAGATGTGGAAACCACACTCGCTCTCTTAATGCTCGTTTGGTTGACACAATACCTCGATGTCCTTCATGGGCAAGGGCAACCACCCCTTGTCTCAGTTTAGTGGGAATCACGATTCTCTGGTCCCGCAGTATTATGCCATCAGTGGTGACTGACAGTTCACTGCACACATGTCGAAAGGCCTGCATTTCTTGTTTAAGGACCGGATCAGTCTTTTCATCCTGAGAACCAGGCCTCCACCTGTTGTGTCGAATCCTGTGCAGGACCTTCTGCAGGATAACATCTTGTGCGGTGCTTTCTCGGATGGCGTCCAGTGGGATAGCGGGAGGAAGAGCTTGATCAGTTACAAAATGTATGTACTCTTCCGCAATGGACGATTTAGAGACTGACGATGTATCCGGGTGTCTGGACATATAGTCAGCCGGGTTTTCTGACTTCCCCGGCTTGTGGATGATGGTGAAAGTGTACTCCTGTAGCCTTAGGCCCCATCTTTCAATTCTTGGGGGCATCTTGGAACGTGGGTTTCCATAAATGGTGACAAGAGCTTGGTGGTCTGTTATTAAAGTGAAGTGTTTTCCATATATGAAGACATGAAAATGTTCACATGCCCACACAACGGCAAGACTTTCTTTTTCGGGCTGCGAGTATGCCCGCTCTGGGTCGGTCAGGCTACGACTCGCATATGCAATTATTCGACGTGGATCTGAATTGTTGTCATATTGTGCCAAGATGGCACTAAGTCCAACAAGGCTGGCATCCACAGTTATTTCAGTCTTTCTTTGTGGGTTGAAATATGACAAGTGATCCGCAGATGCCACCGCCTTTTTGATCTCTTTGAAGGATTTCTCACTTTGGGGAGTCCACTCAAACGGCTGACCTTGTTTGGTCAGTAGGCGAAGGGGATGGCTGATCGTTGCGTAATCCCTGATGTAGCGAGCGCAATAACTGGCCATTCCGAGAAATGATCTGAGCTCACTGACGTCCTGGGGACTCTTGGTGTTGTTCAGAGTCCCAATCTTGTCGGGGTCGGGTTTCATGCCAGCTCCTGAGAAGATATGACCAAAGAATTTTAGTGTGTTTTGGTGGAATTCGCACTTCTCTTTGTTAAGAGTTAGGTTTGCTTCTAGTAATGCGTGGCACACACGATTGAGTGCGATATCATGCTCTCGTAGATCAGAACCATAGACAAGGATGTCATCACTATAATTGAAGGTATTGGGAATGTTCTGAATGACCTGTCGAATGGCTTCTTGGAATATTTCAGCTGCGGAGGAAACCTCAAAGCTGAGTCTCTTATATCTGAACAACCCTAGATGGGTTGCGAACGTGGTAATGTATCTTGACTTTGCCTCCAATTCAAATTGGTGGTACCCCTTATTTAGGTCCAACTTGGAAAATATCTTCGCTCCGTTTAGAGCCGAGATCATATCACTCAGGTGTGGCCCCGGATGTCGCTCTCTTTCAATTGCGGTGTTGGGCAGGCGCATGTCCACACAGAGTCTGACTTTGTTGGCCGTGCCCTTCTTGGGAACAATAACTACTGGGGACACCCACGGCGTTGGACCTTCAGTGCGCTCGATGATATCAGCCGCTAGCAAGTCCTGAAGTTCTTCCTCCACAGCGGTTTGGAGATGAAATGGTACCCGTCGAGGGTGTTGAGCGACGGGTCTGATTTGCTCATTAATGTGCAGTCGTACTTGGCAGTCTTTTAGTTTGCCTAGTCCTTGAAATAGTCTAGGAAACTGGCGGGTCACATCTTGGTTTCCGCTGACTTTGAAAAGGATCTCCACTAGGTGAAGACGTTCAGCTGTCGGGAGGCTCAGCAGACAGTCCGCTTCCGGGCCTTTAATGACATGGATGACTGCTGGGATAGTTGTGTCCTCATGTTGGAGGGTCGTTGAGAACTTCCCGAGGCAAGGAAGTGGCTTCTTAGCCATCCATGTGAAGACTCTGACTGGTGCAAAGGTCAGCGGAGGACGCGGCCTCATTCTTTCATATTCGGTGACTGGAATATAGTTCAGGGATGCACCCGAGTCTAGTACAAATTGAGTGTCATGATTGCCAACTTTGATGTCCAGCCGGGGATATGTCTTAAGCTGATCTGGATCTGCGGCTAAGTTCAGATATTCAATGGTATATGTTGAGTCTCTGGATGACGGTCTAGATTCCTGAGATGGTGACCTCCGTTCCCACCTGGACAGACGTGACTCTCGGCTGGAGTGTGATGACCCAGAAGACTGTTCAGTTTGGTCTCGGACAGCTCGTGCATGGTGTCTTCGGGTGCCGGATCGGGACGTTCGCTGGGTACTTCTTCGTGAGTCAGGCTGAACTATCTTTGTGGTACCACTTCGTTTTTCCTTATTGTATTCCCCGCACATCACTTCAAAATGATTCGTTCGACCACACTTCCGACATCTTTGACCCATGGCAGGGCAGCTGTCTACATGGGGGTAGTCATACCCGCACCGGTAACATTTCCTCACGTTATCTGATCTCCTTTCCTTCTTCCACGGCTCTCGCCGCTGATGTCTTGATTGTTCGCGACGTGGTGACGGGCGTGACCTCCAGCGTTTGTCTCTCGAGCTCCTTTGATACTCGTTCTTGGCGTGCACGCGTCGTACTTGTTCGCGGCTCCCTTTGTGTCCTGTTTCGATATCTGCTGCATATTCTTCAGCTTGGTCAAATATTCGTGTCATCTCCTCTATATCATCGAGGCTGTGTTCTTTTCTCAATAAACGTCTCCTCAATTGGTCGGAGTGACACCCATCAATTATTTGTGATTTAATTGCAGCATCTGTTGAGAAATTATCAAATGCACAATGCTTGGCTAGTCTCCTCAGGCGCATCATGAAAGCGCTCATTGGTTCCTCCTTCCCTTGACGAGCCGAGTGAAAGGTATGGCGTTCATAGTCGACATTCTTTTTATGAAGAAATCTTTTGTTTAGAGCGTCACGCACCTTGTCATAGGTGTCCGCCTCTGCGTCAGGAAGGTCTTTGATTATTTTAACTATCTCCTGCCCCGCCAAGTTGCGCAAGGCAATCAACTTCTTCTTATCTTAAGTCACTTCTGAGCCTTCGATGTAATCTTCAAATTCTTCGAACCATTCCTGCCACTTGGGGCCCATGGTTCCCCCAGTGGTCACCTTGAGGGGTTCGGGCGCTCGCAGGTGCGACCCACCTGGAACCTTGGGCTTGACATCAGCCAGTGGCGGCGGATTTCTATCAACGTCGGACATCTTTGTAGTTCTTGTTCCTCTCAGATATCAATGCTTGTTTCTTTGCCAATGCTTGATTATTCTCGGGTACCAATGCTTGTTTGTTTTCGGGTACCAATGCTTGTTTATTCGCCAATGCTTGTTTATTTTTGGGTACCAATGCTTGTTTGTTTTCGGGTACCAATGCTTGTTTCTCCGCCAATGCTTGTTTATTTCTGGGTACCAATGCTTGTTTCTTTACCAATGCTTGTTTCTTTTCCCTAGTGCCTGACTTCAAAATGGCCGCTCTTTGAAAGCTAAGGGGTCTGTCCTGACTAGCGCCTGACTCAAAGATGGCCGCCGTCAATGCAGTCACACGAGGCTTTCTCTCTCTGGATTCAATCACTCCAGACTCACCGGCCAGCAGCTGCAGGACAGCACAGGGGCAGCGCGCTCCAGGTATCACTCTTCCTTGGCCACCACAGTGATCAGGTGAGGTTGGGGTGGGCTCCCGCCTTGCTCTGCACTTTCCCGCTTTTCTTTCCGCGGCGTCTTGCCGATTTACACGCATCAAGCGTGAGGATTTCACCGTCGGCGGGATTTCAGGCCCGGACCTCCCGGCGCTCAGTCGCTCTCGCTGGGCGGTCGTGGCGAGCGTCGTCCTCGACGCTGGGGACACTTCTCCCTCAATCTAGGGGTGCGCAGCAGGGTCGGAGTGGGCTCCCGATCTCTGCACTGCTGATGCTCACGCTTCTGGCGGGGTCGCGTGTCGGCGCGCTCTGCTTCTTCCGATTCGAGCCGTTCAGCGCTCGACTGCACAGCCCCTCTCAGCTCCCTCAAGAGGGGGGGGGGGGGGGGGCTGGGTTGCCTGCTGCTTGCTTCTTCTCCTGGGGCAGCAGCAGCTTGCAATTCTCGGCGGCGTTTTTTCTTTTTCTTCTGTACCGCCGGGGACAGGGTGCCTCAGTCTGGGTCAGCAGGCAGTGGGCTTGGTCATCCCATCCTCGTCGCCAGTTGTAGCATCTTGCTACAATAAACACAGACACCAATACTTGTTAATGCTGGAGCTTTATTCTTATGCATCCAGACTGTCTCCTGTCCCTACTCTAACCAACTTCCCCTCGCCGATCTCCTCCTCTTCCTGTCCACCCCCTAAGCTCCACCCACAACCACTAGCCTGCTAACTTCACAACAAAACTGTGGGTCTCGGCTTTCCCCTGCTCTCTAGGCCTCTCCGCAGCTCCGATTCAAACCGTCTGTTGGGACGTCCCGGTTGCACCCACGGCTTTCCTGCGCCTCGAACAGCCTTACTGCGTCTCGGGTGCACTGGAAGTAGGGTTTTTTAGCCAGATTCAGGATAATTTATCAGTATTTTAGGGGTTTCTCGGCCGGAGCTAACTCAGCCTACATCTGGCATGCTCGGCTGCTAGCCACGCCCCCCCATGCAGCCATATGTATAAGGTGTATTTGATGCAATTGCGTTCCATGTCATTCTTGTAATAGCTAGTGTATATCAAATACATTGTGCTCAACCTTGTGCATATTTTCTACAGGGTCACCTGTTGTACATCGGAAAATGCTAGCCATCATAGCACCAACATACATCCCCATGCACTAGATTCCACTGTGCAGTGTGTGTCTCATGCACTGGGTGCTGTACTCATTCGAACATATACATAAAAGGTGGCTTATATAGGGCTATAGGTCCCCAGGCTCATCCATGTTGTGGTCCACGTGGAGAGATGTGCAGATGGAGAGGTGGGGGGTGTTCTCCTATTCTCATAATATGCCCCTATCTCAGGTACCATGATAGGGGGCACAACTAGCAGCTCTCCCTGGTATGTCTGACATCAATTGAAAAATAAGAGTACCTATTGGCACGGCAGACATGCGGTGATATTTGCCATCTTCATGAAGATATTATTATGGTTAGAAGGGTACCTTGGGCTGACAATGGATGTAAGCAGAATGTGGGTGAGTGTATAGTCACCAACTTGAGGGATTCTTCGGTTGTTCAAAATTTATTGTACAGACTGAATTGATTCCTGCAGAGCGACAATAAGATAAGGGCGCTTGGCTTTGGCTTTTCTTACCAACCAATGAACTGTATTAGGCAGTGCTTAATTTGTAAAAGAAAAGGTGCCGATGCTCAAAACTCAGCTCAGATGCCCAAGGCTAGTGCAGTTAAATGTTGGCGCGCCACATTCCCCATATTGAAAAGTTGATACCTAATATAAAATTACTGTTCGGAGCGATCCAGACACATACTAAGTATTTGGCAAGTGCTTATTTACGTGTTTCTCCAGTAGTTTGCTTTGCAGAGGAAGTAGTGCGATGGGGCGATAATAATAACATCAGGGGGTAGTTTGGCATTTTTCCTAATGGGCAAGATCTGTGCTGCTTTCCATTCCTTAGGGATCCTACCTTCTTTTAAGGAGCTATTTAGAATGGAACAAATGGGAGTAGCAAGCTGACTGGCTAGTGAGCCTGAGATCTTGGTGGGGATCAGGTCTAGAGGGGAGCCATATTTGGTTATTTTTAATAATGTTTCAGTTTCCACTGGGGTGAGTGTCTAAATTCTTTCAGTTTAATATTGCTAGCCGAGATAAAGGGGGGTCAGATATGTGGCTTAAACGGGAGCTCTTGTTCGCCGTTATTTTGTTGTTGATATTGTCTATTTTTAGTGTGAGATGTTCTGCTATGTTATCGCAGAGCGTTTGAGATGGCGCCTCTTCTGAATTGCATGCTTTTTGATTGGTGAATGTTTTGAGGACCTGGAATAAAGCTTTGGGAATGTTATCTACCTGATCAAGTAGATTTGCTATATGCATTTTGCGTGCGGTTTTCAAACCGCTGTGGTATTTGGTCTGGGCGATTTTAAATCGTTCTCTATCTTGGGGTTTATGAGTGAGTCGCCACTGTCTCTTTAATTTCTTGCACTCACTTTTTTTGCTTCGGCGATTGGGGGTGTATCAAGGGGACTGAGGGCTTTTAGGGACTGCGGGGGTCATTTTTAGGGGTGCCAACTTGTCTATAGTGGTCTTCATGCTAGACTGAAAGGCTGTAAGACGTTTTTCTATCATGTCGGAGTTGGAATGGTGATGTGAGGCAAAGGTGTCACTAAAGAGAGTGGGCGTCAATTTGTGCCACACTCTGTAACTCCTCATAATTTGTGTTTTGGGGGCTTTATGTTCTATTGATCACACAATTCTGAAGTCAATATTTGAGTGGTCAGACAATATAAGGGGGCTAGTTGTTCCGCAAACAATATTGGGTGAGTTTGAAAGGATTAAGTCTAGCGTGTGTCCTGCTATGTGTGAAGGTTCATTATTGATTTTTGTCAGCTCAAGCTCAGATAGCTCTGTCAGAAGGGAGGAGGCATCAGGGTCGTTAGGGTTTTCGCTATGAACATTCAGATCGCAGAGAAGCAAAAAACCATTAGTGGAAATAACTTAAGGGGAAATCTGTTCCATAAGTATGTTGACGGCATCGAGGAGTGGTCCTGGAGGGTGATATACCAGGGCTCCTTTCCAGCTTAGTTGAGCGTGTAGGTCTATTCTAAACACCAGAATTTCAATCTTTTCATTGTTTACGTGATCTAGCACTGTAACCTTTATGGGATCTTTGTAATGATAGCTACCCCTCCCAAGCCCTACGTGGCCTATCCAGCTTTTGGATGTGGTAGCCATCGGGTAGTGCAAGGGCAATAGCTGGGTTGGATGAAGGCTTAATCCATGTTTTTGTCAGGAAACCGATGTGGGGATGGGAAGAGGAAAACCTGTCCCATATATTGATGGCATGCTTGGTTAGTGATCTAACATTTGCTAGAAAACATTTCCAGCTAGCGGTCTTATCAGCTAGATGTAGCTGACTTGATTGTTTGCTGGGGCCGTCTGTATCCCTAATTCTTGAGTTGGGTCTTTTATTGTCAAGTGTGGCCATTATCAAGTGATCAAGTGTTTATTTGATGATGGCTGCATGATCACAATCCTGATGCGTTTCAGCTGTCTTATCTCAGCCTTGACAGGTGAGCAAAGTTGGTAATGAGAGATGCCCACATGCTTTTAAATTCAACTTGTTACGTGACTCTATAGCATCCGACTATCAGAATGCACTTATAGGTAATCATCTACTCTTCGTGCTGCAGTGCTAATGTTCAATAGTGCTTAATGGCATCTGACAAGCCACTGTAGTCATGTAAAGGTAATTATATTACTTATGGTGCACGTTGTTCCATAAAAATAAAGTGGCCACAAGCATATTAAAAATTATAACTTGCAATCTTCTCAAAGTCATTGCTCATTGTTAATGCTGCCACAATAACACAATATCTTTAATATCACAAGAAGTCAGGAGTCGTTAAGAGGAGATAGTTAACTCCTCTCTTCTCCCATTGTCACCTCCGTGTTCTAAATGTCAGGTTAAATCCATGATCAAGCACCAAAGGTGAACGGATCATGCCCCCCTCATAAGTCCCCATAAGTCAGTCGGGCACACCATCTCCATCGACAGGGGCCCCTGACCCTAAAGGGCGGCTTCAGTGGCAGGAGAACAAATCATTTGTAACAGCTTTATAGAAGTATCATTTTCAAAATACTAATAAAAAATCAGGCTTTACCATTAAGTTGAATTTTGAATGACTATTAAAATAAATCCTTGTATAATTTTTCTGGCTGCTCCCAAACTGAAATTAAGCAGTATAAGTTATTTTAATGTAGCCCAGTGTTTTCCTATGAGTGAGCCAGCCTTGCTGCCGTGAAAAATGACTGTGGAGGTTTTTCACGGCTAGGAAATGTAAACGTTAAATGTAAATCTCCTACTTTTAAGTACAATGCACCTTGCTCTACGGCAATTAGGGCCTACCTTTGAGCTAACTTGTATGTATTAAAAACAAAGGTCTAGGCCTGGCAAAAGTCTTGCACCTAATTCGGGATGTGTGCCGAAAACATCTTTTAATATCCTCCTAACCTTTCATGCCCCCATAAGGGTTGTATGATACAACAATGCATGCCTAAACCATGCATGCCTACACAACGTGGTCTGAATCATGACCGTGTCTTTACCATGCATGCCTTTACAACAAATTTTGTTGTAAAGGCATGATTGTTTAAGGGATATGCCTGGTAAAGATCACACCCCAGCCCTGCAATCCACCCAACACCAGCCCTAAAAACGACCCTGACTCTCCACCCTGCGCCCTAAAACCAAGCCCCCTGCCCAAAAAACTACCCCAATACCTCCCACCGCACTGAGCCTTAAAACTGACCCCCAGCCCTGATAACCACCCCTTACTCCCGCCCTGAGCCCTAAAACCCATCCCCATCCCTAAAAACAACCCTGATCCCTCCCTAAAGCTGGCCCCAGACCTAGAAAACTACCACCCCTCCAAAGAAAAACCAGCCCCACTTAGCAAGCCGGGTCCTGGTCCTTCCTCTCCTGATCTACACTGTTCCTCTCCCCACCCATCCGCACTGCATCTAGACCCCTGACTGCCATAACCATTCATATGCGTAGTGAGGGCATATTTGTGGTTTAGGCAAGTGTTGTTCGGCTTGTGTTGAAACAGCACGCGTGGCTCAGACCAGGTTGTAAAAGCCGCTTCCCCCGTAAGCAAAGATACAAGAGCAAAGAATCATATACATCATGTTTTTAGGTCGAGCTCCAGCGTGCATGCGCTGTCTGCAAGACCTGCTGTAATCAATAATCCTACTTTTTTTCTCTCCTGCTACTTACCCTTACCATTAGTTCACTCCACTGTCCTCCTTCTTTGCTACCTCCCAATTCTCAGGCTGAGGTGCACCAGTAAAGTACAGTTTCCATACGCTTTGGTTCTTCAGCTGTTGTGTGTGCAAACTCCTTTTTAGGTCTCGCCTGGCGTTAACGCACATGCACTGCTCTTGCCATGCGAGGACTTTTTGGAATCAATATGATTTCAGAAGCTTGCTTTCTGCTCCGCATGCATTTTTCATTGGTGTGTGTCATTTTGCGTCCCCAATTATGCTAAACCTGGTGTCATGATTGTCCCGGAGGCTTTTTAGTCCCTCCTGGTTACCACCTTGTCAACTTTTTTTCCCCGCCCAGGTGGACTGGATCTTTTACTGACGGCGTGACACTTTCTCCTTCATTAGACATTCTAGGCACTTTGTTTTTTTCATTGAGAAAGCCTTTCCACAATGGCGACAGCTTGTTTTTTTTGCATTGCACTTTCACTCCGATGCAAATGTAACAAGCATTTACAATGCAATGGTCTCGGCATTATTAAAGCTAGAGCTTTTGGCATTGCTCATGACATTTTTTTTTTTTTTTAAATCATAAATAAATGGCATTGTCATTTACATTGCCAATAGCTTAATCGCTCGCAAATCCCTCACACAGACAGAGCCACACACACTTAGAGCCACCTACAAAAAAAGCTATCCACACAGAGCCACACACACACAGAGCCACACACACACACACACACAGAGCCACACACACATAGAGCCACACACACATAGAGCCACACACACACAGACACACACACACACACAGACACACACACACACAGAGCCACACACACACAGATTAGCGAATCAGATTGCTTAAAAAAGTGGCCAACATTTGCAAATCGCAGCAATATTGAACGTGGGTAGTTTTTAACTTGCGAAGACATGTATAGGTGTTTTACAAGGCAAGGGGGCTTTATATATCGGTGCTTGCTACAAGCAAGGTCTGTGGTAATATCATGGAAATTGAGAGTGAAAACGGACCTACTAGACCTGTCAGTCCATCCCTCCCAGAGTGCCCTATAGGAGAGGCCTGCCCTAACAACGTGAAGGAAACAGCAGGTTGAGAGTAGATTATGCCCTGCATTTGCATAGAGATGGCACCCTTTCCTCGGCTACACAAGGCTCCATTCACTGAATAAATGCCCTGCCCAAGTCAAGTCAAGTCAAAAGTTTTTATTTGCTTTGGTACTCAACTGAGGACCACAAATTTAAAAACAGTTTACATAAAGAAATCAATAGAGATTATTATAGTATTAAAAAAGACTTTAGAAATTTATAAAAATTAAAGCAAACCCATTCACTGGGTGGTTGTTTACCTACTGATAACAGATTATCTACTGTAGTAATCTTACATTTCCGATATATCGGGTTAAGATATCTTGCCCGTGCTTTTACTATATTTGGATGGGGACAGACAAATAAAATATGCTCAATGTCCTGATCACCTCCTTGACAGAATTTACATATCGGGGAATCTGCTAGTGACCATCTGGAAGTAAAAGTAGATACAGGTAAAATACCTAAGCGTAACATTATTATGGCCCTTCTAGCTCCGTGCGTAAGGCAAAACCCCAAATATGGCCGCATTTGCTTATATTCCAATGTCTCGGTAAAGGGTTTGTATGTAGATAACTTACTACAATATGCAAGATCAAGATCAAAGCTTAGTCTTGGTGTAAAGCATTTCAAAAAGAGTTTCAATTGGGAGTTTGACCAGGTTAGCAAAATGTCTTTGGTAAGATTAGCAATTTTAAATGCCACTGACATATTCCTGAAAAAATTAAGTTTTAAGGGTTCTGATTCGAATGTCTCGGTCTTTAACAAAAAACGCAATGTTCCTTCCTTTGCGTGCAGAATATTATAAGCCCATCTGATGACATTGGCCACAGCTGTAGCATAGGTGCTTGTTAATGAAAATTCCAATCTGAGAGCTTGTACAGATGTTGATCTAGAAACTTTTAATATTTTTTTCAAGATTTTTCCTTCAGTTATGTCCATATAGGACCATTGCTTTGTTGGTATGTGCTCAGTAGCATAAGCTAAGACAGGGGGAATTTTTACTCTGTACACTTTTAATAATGAAGAGAAGTGCCTATTTCCGGTGGCAGTATACAATCTAGAGAGAGCCCCGGCATGTATTTCTGATTTTCTCTTTAGGTTGTTTATTTGTTTTAGGTTTTGCAAGTTCTTTGTGAAAATCCTGCCAAGGTAAGTGTATTCATCTACTTCCTCTACTCTGATCCCGTCAAGATTCCAACGGTATTTGACACTTTTTTTTCTACCTGAAAAAGCTACCACTTTGGTTTTTGTTAGGTTTGGGATTAAAAAATGATCCTTAGAATAGACATTTAAAGAGTCCAGTAACTTTTGAAGACCAAAAGGAGTAAGGTCCAGCATTACTATGTCATCTGCGTATAACAGAGCGTGAATGCTCTGAAAAGCAATCTTTGGAGGCAAACTAGAGCATTGTTGCAGATGGTACGGTAAGTCACTCAGATATAATGAAAATAAAATTGGTGCGAGAAGGCACCCTTGTTTAAGGCCATTAGAAGTTTTAATCGGTTTAGACAATCCTTTTTCACTCCCCATTTGTACCTGGGACCAAGTATTAGTATGGAGCTGAATTACAATCTGCAGTAGATTTTCGGAAATCCCCAACCTCCTCAATTTTTTCCATAATGTAGGTCTGTCTACGCGATCAAACGCTGTAGAATAGTCAATAAACGCAGCGTACACTGGTTGTGATTTCTGCCCGATGTATTTATCTAAAATACTCTGGAGAATTGATATAATTGAAAGCCAGGACGGGTTCCCCAGTGGCATACAGCGCCAGGACGCCGGCTTTGAAGACCTTTTTATTTCCTCAGGCTCTTCCTTAGGTTATTGTTTAGCTTCCAGCCATTGCTTCAGTGACTGTCCCCGTTCAGTGGGTTGTTCCCCTACTCTAGCGCCAAGAAACCGTCTAGGTGTATGTCGCGCTCAATAAATATTTTAAACTTAAACATAAACTTATTAGACCCTGCGAGAAGGACCAGTCCTTTAGTCTATCCAAGACCTCCGCAGCGAAAAATTTTCCTGTGGCGTCCATCAACGCTATTTGGCGATAGTTGCCAGCGAGATTTTGACTCCCTTTTTTGTATATCGGAATTAGAATGCTCCCCTGCCACGACTTTGGTAGTCGTCCAGTACAGAAGATATAGTTAAAAAGTGGTGATAACATCTGACTCCATTCTTTAGGATATGACTGCAGAACCTTAATGGGTATTTGATCAGGACCTGATGCTGAAGTACTTCTAGCTTTTCTAATATGCATTTCTATAGAAAATGCTGTAGTTTTTACTATCGAATTTGATTTATTTTCCGAAGTAATATCAGTATCCTTTCTGTCTGATTCAATTACATTTTCTTTGTATAGGTCAGTTAGATAAATTTCCCAATCCTGCGGTGGAACTGGTATAGCATGCAGTTTCTTTTTTGTTCCAGTCATTTTAGCAATCAGAGACCAGTATTTTCTTTGGTTATATTTTTTCGCCGCCTCTTGAATATCCACCCAGTTTTTATCCTGCAGCATTCTTTTTGGCTGTTCTTCTCTCTTCTTAATTGATTTTTTTATTTATTTATTTCTTGCTGGATTACAGGTAAAAAGTTCAGGTATTGCCCTCGAATGAGTTTATTGAGCTTCCTCCTAGTTGTATTTTTGTTAGACATCTTGTAGTTTCTCTTTTTATCATGTTTTATCCTACTTAGGAGTGCTCTTTTGAGGTTGATAATAATACATTCAAAGTTTATTATTTGGTCTTCAGAGTATATACTGGTTAAGAGTTGATTTTGTGAGATCATTTCAGTAATGTGATCTAAGGTCTCCGAATTCCAAAAGATTCGTCTCCGTTTGTTATTAGTTTCAATATTGCTTTTATGGAACATAATTCGGTTCGACGAGGAGGACTTTACTAACCAACCAGTGGTTAAGTATAATAAAGCATGATCGCTATCATCTGTAAAGTTAATACTCAAGTGTATAACTGTATCCACTAGCTCCATACCACATATTAAATAGTCAATAATTGATAAAGATCCATTCCCTCTTCTTGTAAAAGACGCTGGTCTATCACCATCCACATTACCATTCAGGATTGACCCATTTAAATTTGGCAAACATGCTAATAACAGTTTGCCTCTTTTGTCAGAAGCTTTCCCTTTAGGGAATATTGGGATAGATAGTTCCAGCGTTTCATCTTCATATAATTTTACCCATTTTCCGATCTCGGCATTAGAGATTTTTCCATTCAGATCACCCATGATTATATATGACGTATTTGCTCGATCTTCAATTATCTGTGCAATTGTATCCATAGTTTCCACAAAAGTGACGTCCTGGTTGGTGCCAGGAGGGATGTACACATTAAAAAGTAGCAAGGCCTTTTTTTGGTCAAGGATATGAGTCTTCAACAAGACCTTGATACATTGGAAATTGTCAGATTTGGACTCGATAACTTCTTGGAACCATGAATGCTCCTCACTCAATAAAATTGCCAATCCGCCCTTAGCATGGCCTCTATTTGTTGCTATAGCCGGAATATCGTAAACATAATAGCCCGTCTGATTGAAAGATTTTATTGCCCATGTTTCCTGGATAGCTAAAATATCCGGATAATTATTAAGTGCTTCATTCATTTTATTATTTGTTTTTCCGGCTATGTTCCATGAGGTAATCTTTAAACCTTTTGTTAAACAGTATGTTGTTGTTGATAGATTAATTTGTTGCTATTTATGGTCTCCGAGACCCAAGCCCAAGACTTTGATGTTTTTTTGACCTCATTTTCTTCTTGGTCTTGGCTCCACACTTTCCTTTCACCTTTATTTACCTGAATTTTCAAAATGTCCTTCCTTAAACTACTTAGACCTGAGTCAACATGATTAGAGTTATTGGTATACCAATTATCAATTGGGATATTCAAGTTAGTTCCTAGAAGGCCAGTAGACTTGTTTTTGATTTTAATGTTCTTTGGTGGAGATCTTTCGATGACATCGTAGCCGCATTTATGTAATGTTTCTTGTTCCTTTATGATAATCCCAGGAAGAACTGATGACCAGAATACTACTTCCGCTATTTTACGATTTTCTTTTATGGGAAAGGTCACCAAATCTATTTCTTTACTAGTTATAGTTTGTAAAGAATGTATTTGCTGTAGCAAATTGATTTTCCTTCCTCTATTTAATGGTAGATTATCAATAGGAAAAAGTTCTTCAAACTGTAAACGATTAGTCACGGTTAGTTCACCGCCTAAAGACAGCTTCTTATTCTTCTCAGTTGTTTCCTTGTTTATTTGACCTGCTCTATCAGTTACTTTGGAAGGTATATATTCAATTGCTTTGTGGTTTAATAACTTTATTGATAGTGTATTTGTTATATCACTAGTTGTCTCTTCCGAGGATTGATCGAGTATTATTTTGTCGTTTTGACCCTCTTTATTATCTTGAGGGGTGATTGCATTTTTAAAATGGAGCTTTCGGGATTTCTCTTTATTTATTCTTCTTAACGGTTTCCTATTTCTATTTTTTCCCTTTATTACTTTTTTAAGTTTTGTTTGGGGAATCTTGTCATCTCCAACTTCATCAGGTGAAAGTATAGTGGGGGTTGCTTGTTCTTCTTCATCGGTTCCTTTTTGCAAATGTTGTTTTTTGGCAACCGAAAAAATGGGATACTCTTTAGCTGTGGATAAAGGCTCTTCTCTAAAAAGATTCTTCAAGGAATATATTTTAACATCCTTAGGCTTTTTCCGGATCTTTTTCTTGGATTGATCTCGTATTTTTAGATCAGATGTCTGGGTACCAATATCACATTTGAATTGAGATACAGGGCTTAAGATATTCTTAGAAGAAGTATTATTGATATCCTGCTTCGCCTCAGTTATCTGTTTGTTGTTTGTTACATCAGCAAGATCTTTTTTCCTCTTTTGTTCTACTAAAAATTTTAATATACCAATTTGAACATCCAAAGTTTGATCGGAATTTTCCAGAATATTACCTAAAAAAGATAGAACCGATTCCAATATTTCCTGTAAGGTATAAAGAGCCTTTGAAATAGGTGTCACAGTATTAGTTGAATTAATGTCATTAGGAAGAAATGGATCCAGTGATGTGTCCAGGTCTATTTTATGTTCTAAGGATTGATCCTGGGACCTGGTAAATAGATTATCTGGATTTAACTGAAAATCTAAGATATTTTCCATCTGCTTTATGTCATTTTGAAAAAGATCCTCGGTGCCAGAGAGGCTACCTAGCCGTTTTATGGGTGTTAAAGGTGTTAGATGTGAGGACTCGTGAATCGGGATTTGTGATTCCTGTGTTGAAAATAAGATCTTCTGGTTGAATTCGAAACCCGAAACACTTGAGATTTGAGTAGTTTGTGAGTCTAGAAGAGGCAGCTCTGTTGCCTCATTTGATGTTGTTATTTCAATTTTTAAAGGAATTTCTTGGATGTGGGAAGGAGTTTGCTTTTTTGGTGATAGGGCTAAAAAATAGTTGCTAATTGCAGGTGTTCCAGTTATCTTACCTTGTTTTATTGCAATGTCAGAAGATTTTCTGACTGCTTCCTCGGTGCCCATTCTCTTCATAAATATAGTGCGAGATCTGAGTTTTTTGAAGGCCATAAAATTTTCCTTAGTCAAATTTGTGACGATTTTAGATGATATTTACCGCTCTAATTTTTGATTAGTATGTTGACAACTCTGAGGGTCGTCTATCTGGTAGACAGAAGATACACTTACCGCACTGATGCCGGAAGTTACTCGATCCAAAATCCCTGTAGTAACATAGTCCTAATGGATGAGGTAGAAAATGAAATGCAAATATAAATAAGGTGGCCCGTCCCGTCCTTGTACGTCCCCGGACGGCCACAGACGGCCCTCCCTTTGCCCGGGCTTCACCCCGTGCTCCGACCCGCGCGCGTCCTGCGATGCGCGTTGCAGGATTTAGTTAAGTAGAGAGTCAGGTTGTGAGGGCGTGGCACTGGGAGGGGGCGCGGCTCTCGCGGGAAGAGGACCAGCTGAAGGTGTTTGATGCTGGTCCTCGCAGTCCCGGGGCCGGCGCCTCACTCTCCTCTGCGGCCACAAGAGTCTTTTTCAAATAACCAGCAGCAAGTTTGAAGATAGGTACTACTCCTGTAGCAGATACAAAACGAGGGGGTCAGCAACAGCGTCTTTTCCACGAGCGGCGCCCGTGAAGCGGGAGGCGCGAGAAGTTATTGCACTTGGCTGGGGGCGTGGCACTGGGAGGGGGCGCGGCTCTCGCGGGAAGAGGACCAGCTGAAGGTGTTGGATGCTGGTCCTCGCAGTCCCGGGGCCGGCGCCTCACTCTCCTCTACGGCCACAAGAGTCTTTTTCAAATAACCAGCAGCAAGTTTGAATATAGGTACTTCTCCTGTAGCAGATACAAAACGAGGGGGTCAGCAACAGCGTCTTTTCCACGAGCGGCGCCCGCGAAGCGGGAGCCGCGAGAAGTTATTGCACTTGGCTGGGGGCGTGGCACTGGGAGGGGGCGCGGCTCTCGCGGGAAGAGGACCAGCTGAAGGTGTTGGATGCTGGTCCTCGCAGTCCCGGGGCCGGCGCCTCACTCTCCTCTGCGGCCACAAGAGTCTTTTTCAAATAACCAGCAGCAAGTTTGAAGATAGGTACTACTCCTGTAGCAGATACAAAACGAGGGGGTCAGCAACAGCGTCTTTTCCACGAGCGGCGCCCGCGAAGCGGGAGCCGCGAGAAGTTATTGCACTTGGCTGGGGGCGTGGCACTGGGAGGGGGCGCGGCTCTCGCGGGAAGAGGACCAGCTGAAGGTGTTGGATGCTGGTCCTCGCAGTCCAGGGGCCGGCGCCTCACTCTCCTCTGCGGCCACAAGAGTCTTTTTCAAATAACCAGCAGCAAGTTTGAAGATAGGTACTACTCCTGTAGCAGATACAAAACGAGGGGGTCAGCAACAGCGTCTTTTCCACGAGCGGCGCCCGCGAAGCGGGAGCCGCGAGAAGTTATTGCACTTGGCTGGGGGCGTGGCACTGGGAGGGGGCGCGGCTCTCGCGGGAAGAGGACCAGCTGAAGGTGTTGGATGCTGGTCCTCGCAGTCCCGGGTCCGGCGCCTCACTCTCCTCTGCGGCCACAAGAGTCTTTTTCAAATAACCAGCAGCAAGTTTGAAGATAGGTACTACTCCTGTAGCAGATACAAAACGAGGGGGTCAGCAACAGCGTCTTTTCCACGAGCGGCCTGCCCTTATCTCGCATCCCAAGCTGAGTTCGACATCTGGAGAAGCTTAGGAAACTCGATGCATCAAATTACCCGGCTCAAACCGTTGTTTATAGTGGACCATTTTGTCCTGTCATCCCCCTAACAGAATGTCAAAGCTTTTCTTGCCTTCGCCTTCAGCTTCCAGCGTCTGCAGGGATCTGACACGCGGCTGCTGCATTACACTGGGGAGAGCCGTCAAATGAGTGCCATTAAGGCAGCAGACGCAGCGGCAGGCTCTGGGAACGTCTGCTGCTTAACTGCAGATGTCTCATGCTAGGATAGCTCCTCGGCCCTCGCTCCCGCACAAAGCTCCCATTCAGCACGGGCTTCGAAACGCCCCTCCGAACCCTCGCAAGAATATCTGCATATAGCGGCCCAAAGTAATCAAGGCAGGAAATACTGGCCTTCTGATCAGGACGCCTCCCCGCGCAGCATATCGGCGCGCAGATGTGCTTTGATTCTTAAACTATGCACAGCTTTCTGACGTGACAGATTGTTATGTTACGAAGCTTGACGGCCTCACCACCGGGGCGTAGCTAGGTGCAGTGGCACCAAGGACCGGAGTTTTAAGGATCCATGTGGACCATGATTGTTGTGTTTTAATACCCATGCAGCTTTCTGGAGAGGATGTGGCGGTACGACCAAAGCTGCAGATTTTGGAAACTGGGAAACCAGACTTGCGCCTTGGCGTCTGCACAGCGACTTGTGATTGTAGGCAAATCACGTTATCTCATAGTTGCCATGTTTCAGATTGCTTATGTGCGACTTTGCCATTGTTTGTGTGACATTCCATGTTTCATTTGTGACACTGTGCGAAACCTAATTGTGATTCAACCAGTGGAAAAAATGCCTGTAGGTCGCATAAGTTTGAAAACGACTATTCAAATTTAACTTAAAATGAATTTATCTTGGAGCTTAAAGTTCTTCTGGGGAGAATGGCCAACGAAGCAAGCGGATGGAGCGGTCGGGCAGAAATGGCTGCCGCAAAGCACCAACATTTTCGGAATCGGGGGCGTGTTTTTTGTTGAGTGACGGATGACGTCACAGTGAGAAAGAACGCAAAAAACACCCCCCCGAATCCAAAAAAGACGGGGCTTAAAGGGAGTGACGCCCCTCTCCTCCAATGGCTGGCCAGCATTTACGAGGCCAGCCAATGGAGAAGAGGGGCGGGTTCAAGCCCCCTAACCAAAAACATTAAATCTTCGGACTGAACTGCGCAAGCGCAGCCTACAGTCCTCGACCTAAAAAAGCGTTTGCCTTTGCGTTATGTCGAGAGCTTGTTTTTTTTGGTAGGCACGGAGAGATTAAGTGATTCGCCCAGAATCACTGGATGTGGAATCGACCCGAGGCTCGAACCTATGTCCACCTCCATCGAGTCTGAAAATCAATGGGGCTGGCACGTCGTAGGATTGGCACCGAATATTATGGCGAATGCCAGATCCTACCCTTCTATTCATGTGTTCGATGGGGTTTGCTTCAAGGGTGGCGTGATTATACCAAGAAGATTACCGTGACTTTTACCATTCAGCCAGTGAAGCGATTCCATCGGTCCCTTGACACGGTGGGGTTGTTCAGAGGGTAGGGAGCAGCAGGCTGGTTTCGGTATTACAAAAGCAGTGTGATTGACCTCTCTCAGCACCAACCGTGTGCCTGCTCTCCCGCTGTGGGTGCCTGGTGTGAATGCCCCTGTGCTAGCTGTGCTACAATTGACTGTCGCCAATGCCCAGGTTCCCTTCCGTTGCTAGACACCGAAGTGGAAGGCAGTACGTTGTGGTGTTAGTAGCTGAAAATGTTGTTTAATGAGCCCCTTGTCATTTAAAATTCATTTCACGTCTCCTGTTATTCCTTTTAACACATAGTAATTCGCGTTAACATAGATGGATGATTTTGTTTTATAACAATATGCATACCAAAGTTAGGAAGTTAATAACTTTGGCAGTACGGAGTAAGCAGGATTAACATGATTTTGTACTTTCAATGCTTCACATTGCTCCGATGAAGCACTGAGTGCAGCTGAAAGACTTTAGTATTTAATTAAATATTTAATTTAGCTTGTCAGAAAATGTCTATGTAGTTCAACATCCTCGTGTGTTAAGTGCACCACCTAGGGAAATATCTGACGATGTGTTTTCTTATTGTATCCTAACCACTTTTCGGTCACTGTTCAAATTTGTTTGGAAACATTAATTCTCCTTTACTATTATAGTGTTCCTTGTACTACGGTAGTCTCTGACCCACCGAAATCCACTATATTTTTGTCTTAGGTTTTTGGCCTTCTGTCATGGTGTGAGACACATTGGAGTCTCACAAGTGGTCAGGGTCTGAGGGGCCCGACGTGCCCACACATTTTCAGTTTAAGAGAATCCGTTCTCCTTCTTTTTTGTGAAAAAGACAACTGTCCCGGAACAGTTAACTTGGACAGCTGAATTGCCTCAGCGAAAGTTTCAGATAGGTAGTCTCCGGTAGCTGTGAAATTGAGGGAGGGACAGACCGCTAAACAAGCCTTCTTACTGGGGTTCCTGCTCAAGGGAAAGAAACGTAAATATGCCCCATTGGTTAACCTGCAAATGTAAAGGGTGCTTAGAAGCACGCTTTGGATTTGATTGATTGAATCACTTGAAGCTTGCTGGTGGAATATATTTAGTCTTTTGGGGTGGTATAGCAAGGGAGATACCAGCAGAGCTGTGAAGCAAGTGCTTTTAAAGGACAGTTATACAAATATTTCACCACATACGATCTGGGTATTACTCTAATCTATATTTTGGATGCATGTTTTTTTTTATCTTAACCCTTTTTGCGCATTTTGTAGCCACCTATCTTATGCTGTGTGTAATGCAAGTTTCAAATAATTTCTGTATTCACAGTGCTTTCTGTCACACACTTGGACCTCGTAATACTAAACATACACAAGTCATTATAATCCACTGACCAACCAGGATTCAATTCTGTTGCACTCTGGTTACAGACACAGAACTCCGCAGTGCATTAGCTTATAGAAGTTTCATAATGCACAGTAGAGCATTTCCCACTGATTAACTTGCATTCATTTTTAGGTTGAGCATTCAAGACCTCTTATTTATACTTGAGTATATACTTACATGTGTATGTACTTTATGGGCTATGGAGATCAGCCCTAGGACTTGTCTGCTTCTGCTTAGGGACTTTTTTTCTGTTCAACTGCCTCTATTTAACTGTCTTGATAGGAAACGACCAGTAGAGGTCAGTAAAATAGAAGAATTGCTTTCTGCTGAGAGAATTTTAATTTTTAATTTTTATGGAAATCAATCAATCAGGGGACTGTAAGCACGCTCCTCACCAGTGAGGGTCTCAAGATGCTGGGGCGTTGCAGATCTGCTTAGTCGAATAGCCAGGTCTTGAGGGTTTTTCTGAAGGTGTTCAGGGAGGGGGCGCACCTGATGACTACCGGTAGCTCACTCCATGTTTTGGCTGCAATATGGGAGAAGGATCTTCTGCCTGCTCTGGCTCTGTGGAGGCACGGGTTTCGGCAACTGCCTCTATTTAACTTTCTTGATAGAAAGCAACCAGCAGAGGTCAGTAAAATACCAGAATCACTTTAGCATTCTCTAGCTTCCATTCCATAGAAATTGTCTTTCAGGAGCACCCGTAGACAATAATATTTGTATCAAATCTTGTATTTTCAGTGATATGGCCATCGAAGGCCCTGATTTTATATAATAAAACAGAGCTTTGGTCTATACCATTTCCCGCTGAAAGGCAATATTTCTCTCCATGTGTTCCCATACCTGGCATGTCATGCAGTTTGGTTCCTACTTTCCCTTCATGTTAAAGAATCGTGAATCTTTCAGCACCCAGGCTAATATGCTGCACAGCTAAATATATATAAGATCACAAAGGCGAGACAGATTGCATTGCAAATGCTTGTTTATTTTGACTTTCCGCCGCTGCTCGTGAGTGCTTGTTTGGATTCACATGCTTTTTGTAGAGCCGAGGCAGAGATGCGAACCTGGTTCCCCAGGCACTAGGTTGGCAGCTCTATAAGTTACACCATCAGTAGCTTCAAAAGCAAACTTTTTTTTTTAGTAAATGCATTTTTCTGAGCCACTTTTTTCATGTTTGTTTTTTAAAGCAGCCTGCCTTGATCTTGTTGCATCAAATGTTTCGGTAATGTGTTCGCTGCACCCCGCTTCCCCTTTCATCCCTGCATTACTGCTTTTCAGTCCCACACACTGAAAGCAGCAACAGAAATTCTGGTAACTTGCCTGCTTTCCCGCGTTCGTCCAAAGCCATTCTTTAAAATACACAAATTGAGAGGGAAATCCTGTGGCCATTAATTTAAGCTGCAGTGTTTATTCAGCAGCTGGGAAGCTGGGAATCTGGTTTCGAACAGGTAGGATGCAAAGGTACATTGATGCAGATGAGACATACACAAGGTTCCCTAGCACAATGTGCAGGCGAAAGACAGAATAGCGGTACAGAATTCCTTCCTTCTGTGTGAATGTATGACGTTACAACGCATACATTTACAATGCATGCACTTACAACACAGTTTTTACATCGCAACACCCACTACAACGCATTCCATTACATCGCATGACACTACAGCGCATATTAGAAAACTACCTTCACAACGCATTCCATTACATCGCATACTCCCTTTACAACGCATACTCCCTTTACAACGCATACCATTACAACCCATTATTATTAAAGAAAATGTATATGCAGAGAGCGCGACTAAGCCCGGAGGCATCAAGGCGCTGAGGATGGAATCCAGAGAGCTCAAAAATCAACCAGGGAGGAATTAGAGATAGGCTTCTTGGAATAGCCAAGTCTTAAGTGCCTTCCGGAAATGTATGTGGGAAGAGATCCCCTTGAGGTCATTAGGGAGCGTATTCCAGAGTCTGGGCGCAAGGAAGCGAAACGACCTTCCACCCCATCTGGCCTTGGCGATACGGGGGACAGTGAGTAGACATTTGCTGGATGAGCGCAGTGTTCTCCCAGGGACATAATGGGCCACAAGGGCACGGATTGCCTCCGGTCCAGATTGATTCAGGGCACGATGAGTAAGGCATAAAGCCTTAAAGTTGATCCTTGCCTGCATAGGAAGCCAGTGCAGGTCTTTTCTGATGGAGGTACCCGAGGAACGTTTAGGGGCACCTACAACAAACCGGGCCGCCGCATTCTGAACGGTCTGGAGGCGCTGGATAAGACCACTGCTAATGCCGAGATAAAGGGCATTGCAGTAGTCGAGTCTGGAGGCAATGACTGCTATTGCCACCTGTTTGCGTGCCCCCGGGGAAAGATAATGAGTGATCTTTCTAAGAATCCTCAGGGCATTGCAACAGGTGGACACAGTCCTGCTAACCTGCTTGTCCAGAGAAAGGGAGGTGTCCAGAATGATCCCAAGATTGCGGGCGGAAAACGTCGGCACAGGACAAGCCCCAAGAACAGACGGCCACCAATCCAAGGACCAGATCTCACTTTTGCCCCCAAAGACAAGGACCTCCGTTTTCTCGCCATTCAGTTTAAGGAAGTTCTTGCCATCCAACCGGCGACCGACTCCATGCAGTTTTTGAAATTATGCGCAGTGGAGCTCACAGATTGGGAGATGGAGGACATAATCTGCGTGTCGTCGGCGTAGGAGAGCACTTCCAGCCCAAAGGATCTTATAAGCTTGGCGAGAGGAGCGACATAAATGTTAAAAAGCGTCGGGCTCAGTGAGGAGCCCTGGGGGACCCCACACTTCACGGCCTTAACAGATGACATGTGCTCGCCTAGCTTGACCCTTTGCTTCCGTTGGTCGAGGAAGGAGGCAAGAAGATTAAGTGCAGAACCCTTTACTCCCAGCTCGCTCAGTCGGCTAACAAGAATGGAGGGAGACAGGGTGTCGAAAGCCGCCGTAAGGTCAAGTAATACCAGTAAGGTGGTTTGACCGGTGTCGACCTTAGAGCGAATACTATCGACCACCACTGTAAGTGCCGACTCAGTGCTGTGGGTCCTCCGGAAGCCATGCTGAGAGGGATCAAGAGAGTTGGTACTGTCAAGGAACGCACTTAAATGGAGGTTGAGATGAGACTCCAAAAGTTTAGCAGGGGCAGGGAGGAGGGAGATGGGACGAAAGTTCTTTAATGTCCCGGGGTCCAGTGTAGATTTTTTGAGTAAGGGCTTTACAATGGCCAATTTCCAGGGGAGGGGGTAAATCCCCTCTGAGATGGCCATATTCATCACATCCATCAAAGGGGGAAGGATAGTGTGTCTGCAGTCTTTGAGGACCTTTAGGGGGCATGGGTCCAGAGGTGATCCGGACTTTAGCTTGTCCAGCAAAGAGTTCAAATGGGTAAGAGTGATAGCAGGGAACTGGGAAAAAGAGTAGGAGGGGGTAGGGACAGGGACATCCGGAAGGGTCAGGGAAGAGGCAGAGAGAGGACTGGAGTTACATGATTCCAGGTCTGTGTAAATATTCATGATCTTCTCATGAAAGAAAGTGGAGATCTGATCACATAGAGCCTGTGAAGGTGTTATAGGGTCAGGCATCTGAATGAGAGAGAGATTATCCACAATCTTAAATAGATCACTGGGTGATTTGAGGGAGGCATACCATTACCTGAATTTAAGGTAAGGAATGGATAGTATAGGGGTAAAAATTACTATTCTAACTCCGGGGGGGGTGCAACAGTAGGGTATGTGTTGGATAGTGTAGGGGTAAAAATTACTATTCTAATTCCAGGGGTTGCAACAGTAGGATAAGTGTTGGATAGTGTAGGAGTTAAAATTACTATTCTAACTCCAGGGGGTGCAACTGTAGGGTAAGTGTTGGATAGTGTAGGGGTACTATGCGTTGTAATGGTATGCGTTGTAATGCCTGCGTTGTAGTGACATGCGATGTAGTGTCATGCTTTGTAATGGTATGCGTTGTAATGCCAGCATTGTAGTGACGTGCATTGTAAAGGATGTTGCGATGTAATGACTGCGTTGTAAGTGTAGTGCAATGTAATGACTGCGTTGTAAGGTTGTTTCCCTACTGGGTGCATGAACAGCTGCTGCACATGTAGCAGTTATGCATGCTTTGCACACATGCATCAGCAACATAAGATATGTAGTGCACTTTTATAGGAAAGCTATGGGCTAGAAGTCACTTGCAACAATTGAACCTAGGAGGCACATTTTTGGAAGCATTTGTGCTATATATTTATTGGTTGTAAGGTGATATATGTTTGGGAAGTACAATTGCTGAAATCATGACTACAACAAACGGCCCGTACCCTCTCCTTACTCGATTTGTTTCTCCGTGAAATGGATCTAAAAAAAGAAACACTTTGGCTGCAAATATTATCTTCTTCTTACATTTTTGTATTCCAAAAATGCAGCCTCATATCTGAGACAAAAAGATAATAAATACAAAAAGTGGGCAGAGTGGTTTTATACACAACCAAATATATTTTTAGCTCCACTTTACAGAGTTTCACAGTGAAACACTGCTTTCGTTTTATCACCTTTCTTTAAACAACAGAGTTCCCTTCTCCCGCTCTGCCGCTGCTCCTCCCCTTCTCTCTTATTCCCTCTTTGTCTGACTCACTCCTCCTCCCTTGTTGAAAACCATTACTTCAACCAACGGCTCTTACCTCCTCTTTCCTCTCCTTGATTTGTTCCTATGTGAAATGGATCTAAAAAACAACACTCGCATCTCCTGCTGCTCCATGTGTTGGGCAGAGGCATATTTTTACCCACAACACTGACCAAGTGCACAACAGTGCATCGCTGAGTACACAGCTCTAGAAAGAACAGCGGCTGGTGAAGTTTGAGAGTGGTGAGGCTGGACTGCACACGGATGGGGAAGGGATGAGGGGAGGCAGCTGTGGGGTTCACTTTAGGGAGACAGCATTTTTTGGGAGGCCGGGCGCCATTTCCCATGAAAATCTTTTCAATGAATTGCATTTCTCACTGTGTCATCTACATAGCAAGCAAAGTACATGGCTAACTGATCAATTATGGGGCACCATATTATTTTAAGTTTGCATTGCAGAGTTCATTTAGTGTGATTTAAAACTGTAAGCCACACAGAAAAATAAAGGTTAAAATGCATTAAGTGATTAAGAAAACCTGAATGCAATATGGTATAATATTGGGACATGTAGAGAATAAATAGTTATGTTTCATTGCTAGCTAGAACACCGAAAACACTTGGCTGTTTCTCTTAAATCGCATTTATAGAAACTGTGTGGTGTGTGATGTAAATCATCTACAACAAATTCATTTATCGGGAGATGCTGTGGCGGGGCTGTAGATTGGCAAAGTATTTAATGCATTTTTATAAAGCGCGGACTTTACCCGAAGGTGTCAGAGCACTGTACAATAGAACCCGTTACGTTACATGAGAGAACTGTTGCAGGAATAGAGCAAACAAAAATAGCATGAACAGACTGTATAAGCAAAAGTAAGAATAAATATGACAAATTTTACATTGACTAAAGAACTTCCTGGCGAACAATAGCAGGCCATAGAATCAAATTAACAACGCAGGCAAAAGGAACACAATTTCAAACACAGCAAGCACAGGATGTATAAGGAAAAATATAAACATTGCGTGGATCCTCCAACGTCCCTTTACCCAGAATCCCTTGCAAACCTCAATTTTAGCTGAAAAAAATCAGTTTTTTCACACATTTTTGTGTGGAAAAGCGTGGCATCTCTGGGCTCACACAAATTTCCTCCCACCCAGCGTTCCCCCAGGTCTCCCGAAAAAAATGGTACCTCACTTGCGTGGGTAGGCATAGTGGCTGCAACAGGAAAAGGCCCAAATTATACGGTGGAGACTTAAAAATTACTTTTTTTTTGTTGTTAAATGTTTTTATTGTTGCATCATAGAACATGGGCACAAGGCGGATCATCTACTGGCGTGGCGTCAACATTCAGCCACGGTCAGTCATGCGCGCAACTTTTCTATATATAAACTGGTGTAATCAGGCTCTTCCTCCATTAAACAGTACAGATCAATCTCATAGGATTTCAGGCAGGAATACAGTGAACGTGCTTCGCAGGGGGGTACGAAGAATAACAGTGGGTGTGTGAATTCCCGCCTCTAGGGCAAAGGGTCGGGGTCTGTACCGTTCGCACAGCGGCGTTACCAGGTAACGGGGGGGACAGAACTGTGGGGGGAAAGCATAAAGGCGTTAGCAAGAGCATAGTGAGATAAAACAGGCTTCAGGTGTCGGAAGGCAGGGGGATCCCCAGTATGTACTCATAATGAGGTTGGGCGATCGGGAGGTGGGGGCCTCCCACTCATGTGAGTAGCAGGACAGGTGACATGGTAGCGGGGCGGTGACGAGGGAGTGTGGAGCACCGGGGTTCGATACTGGGATGGTGGGCAGCAGTCCAGGATTAAGGGCTCTCTCGGATGGGGGGGGTGTAGGTGGGTCTACTGTGTGCACGGACTGCCGGAAGCTATGAAGGAGCATGGCCCATTCCATAGAGATGGGATCTTTCCGCGCACCTCGAGCCTCCTCCTCCCTAAGGGCATCCTCCTCCGCCGCCGCCCACTTGCAGACCGTCCATGTCGCTATGAGGGGACCCTCTGGGGACCGCCAGTGCATGGCTATGCATCTTTTCGCCAGTAGCAGCGCTAAGGACACAAAGCGTCTGTGTACCGGTGCTCGCTTAGGGACGTGAAAAATGCCTAGCGCGCAGGATTCCCAGGAGGCTAGTGTTGTGAGGCCTGTGATATCTGCCAGTGTGTCGTGCGCCGTTTGCCATAGGGAGTGCAGGTCGGGACAGCTCCAGAACATGTGACGAAAATTCGCGTCAGGGGAGCGACATCTGGGGCATAGGAATTGTGTCGACGGGTAGAACCTTTGCAGGCGTGCTGGGGTGAGGTATGCCCTGTGTAGAATATAGTATTGAATGTTTTTGAAGCGGGCATTCCTGGAGACGCGTTTTGGGGCTTCAAGTGCTCTGGTCCACTCTGAGTCGTGTAGTGCACGTCCGATGTCTTCCTCCCATGTGGCCCGTAGGGTTGTCAGTGGCGCGTGCGAGAGTTCCCGGATCGACTTATATAGCCAGGTGACCAAGTGGCGCCCCACTCCCATGTGGAGGATAGTGTGTATTACTGGATGCGGATCAGGTTCGCCGGCCTGGAGATTATAGTAGGGACGGAGTCCCTCGAGCAACTGTCGATATCGGAGGAATTGACCCGGGGGGAGTGCGTACTCAGCGACCAGTCAGTCGATTGGTTTCAGCTGACCCCCCTCAAATAGCGACTCCATGTCCGTGATGGCACATTGCGTCCATGCAGTTAGCATTGGAGCCGTGAAATAAGAGTCCCGACTGGGGCAGCCTATCAATGGCAGTAGTGGGGAGTATGGGGGTCTACTTGGGGACATCCGGTGGATCCGCATCATACACCGGCGTGCTATTGTGACTTGCAGGGGGTATGTTCGCCGGGGCTTGGTGCCCGGGAGGAGAAGTCGGGTGAGTTCCGGGGTTGTGACTCTGCCAGTCGAAGTAAATGTCTCTCGGGTGTGACGGTCCGCCGTCCAATACGATAGCCATTGGAGCTGCGCCGCCAGGAAATAGGATTCAAAGGAGGGAGCTCCGAGTCCACCTTGTGTTGTAGGAAGTTGGAGGGTTTTCAGGGCCACCCTATGTCGGCCGGCTCCCCAAATAAGGGTACCCAAGAGGGAGTCGAGGTCCCGGAAAAAGGACCTGGGTGGCACCACCGGTAAGTTAGTGAAGTGGTAGAGGAGTCGGGGAAGCATCACCATTTTCGCCAGGGCTATCCGCCCTATGGGGGCCAACGGGAGTTTATTCCAGAAGGTGTCCGTCGGGCGTAGGCTAGCGAGTGTTCTACGGTGATTACCCTCAAAGATATCCGTTGGAGAGTGGTACAGGCGGACACCAAGGTACCGGCGGGCTTCCGAGGACCATGAGAGTTTATGGATCCCCAGTTCCACGTCCCGGGGAGGTAGACTCTGATGGAAGGGATAAATCGTGGACTTGTCCCAGTTCACCTGGAGTCCCGAGGCGTCCGCGAATTCAGCGAGCGCCACCCCTATGGGGGTTAGGTCAGTCTCGATGTCCCGGACGTAAATGAGGAGGTCATCCGCGTACATAGAGACGCAATGAGTACCGTCCGCGAGCGGGATGCCCCAATATATTCCCTCCTGGCGTAGTCTAACCGCCAGCGGTTCGACGGCCAGGGCAAATAAAAGAGGTGCTAGGGGGCACCCCTGTCTCGTGGAACCTCAAATGCCAATGAGATGTGTTTCCCTATCCGCACTCGCGTGGTCAGATCGGTGTACAGGAGGCGTGTGTACGCCATGAGTGTCGGGCCTACGTTGAGGCGACGCAGGACCGAGAAGAGGAATGGCCAGGTGAGAGTGTCAAACGCCTTTTCCAGATCCATAATGAGGCAGGCGGCGTGGGGGAATCTGTCGCATACCTGATCCTGGACATGGAAGACTCGGCGGAGATTTTGTGAAGTGTTCCGCCCCGGAACAAAGCCACATTGGTCCGGGTGGACCAATGGGCGTATGACCTGGGCATATCTGTCAGCTAGGATCTTCCCTAGTATTTTACAGTCTGCTGACAGAAGAGTGATCAGGCGGTACGATCCCATGTGGAGTGGGTCCCTGTGGAGTTTGGGAAAGGTAACAATCACGGACTCTCGTAGTGACTGGGGCAGCCGTCCCAAATGAAGGGACGCCTTAAACATCCGAACCAATCGGGGGACCACCAGGGGAGAAAACGTCGAGTAGTATTCTAGTGGGAAGCCGTCGAGTCCTGGTGCTTTATTCCGAGACAGGGCACGCATCGCTTGTGTGATATCTGAGGGTACTATCTTAGTGTTGAGCGCATGCCTATCTGCATCCGATATCGTGGGCAACGTCAGTGGGTCTAGGAAGTGATCCACGAGCGATGGGGAGTGTCGGGTCGGGGCTCCGTATACTTGTGCGTAATAGCATTGGAACGCCCGGAGGATCTCGACTTGAGATCGCACCAGCACACCCTCCGAGTTGATAATATCCGTGATTGGCTTGATTTCGGTGTCCTGCTTCGCCATCCAGGCGAGCATCGCTCCCGTTTTGTCCCTGTCCTTGTGAACTCTGGAGGCATAGGCCCTGAAATTGTATTTCCGAAGATCGGCACAGGCGGTCTGATAGATTGCCTTCGCCTCGGCCGTGAGTACGGTGTGTTCTTCCGAGTCATCGGTGCGCATAGTGAGTGCAGCTAGACGCCGTTCCGAGGTCAGGAGTATTTGTTCCAATGTGCGGCGAACCCCTGCAATCTGTTTAATGCATTCCCCCCGTGCCACTACTTTAAATGCATCCCACTCCACCAGTGCCGACGACGCCGTGTCCGTGTTGTGTGAAAAGTAATCTCGAATGCTAGTTTTGTGTGTGTCTCTAAAGACCGGGTCTGACAGGCAGTCTCTACTGAGACGCCAAGTGGGGACTGGTGGGTGTGGGGGGCGCCAGGTCAGACGCAAGATGTGAGTGTCATGATCCGAAAGGATCCGGCCCAGGTAGTCCGAAGATGTGACCTTAGGGAGGATCGGTGCGGAGCATAAGAATCTGTCTAGGCGGATGTAGGGGGGGCGTGGCCAGCAGCATGAGAGACTAGACGTGTCTCCCGGGAGCTCCCGGCCGACGTCTAAAGATCCGACATACTTTACACCTACACGAACGAAAAATCGCCCAAATTCTGTGGGGGATCACCTGGAGAGGGACGAGAGGTCCGATCCACACATACGGAGCCGCTGGAGTGAGTAGCGCCGAGTTGTATGCGGCACTCATGTGAGAGGGGAGGACGCCGAACAAGATGGCGGCGCGGTGAATAGACGGGGAGGAAGAACACCGCCTTACTGGGCGATTACACCCGCAGTGGCGGAGAACGGCAGGTGAACCCGGGAGGGGCTGAGGTAACACCGGGAGTGGCCGGACGTCCCGACGGTTCCTGATCCGTCGTGAGCTAGAGGTGCACCGGCGGGAACAACTGTCCCTCGGAAGTGGGGTACACGGTGCCCAGAACCGGAAGGCACCATAAGCAGGCGCCCAGAAGAGGGAGTGAGCAGGACACCGGACCACCGACTGGGGTGCCCGGGGCGGAGGATAACGCCGGGGCGCGAGACGCCCTTTCTCAAGATGGCGGGCGCTGCAACTTGCTGACGAGCGGAGGACAGCCCGGAGGCGCTAGCGGCAAGAGTACCTGCTTTCCTGTCCATCGCCAGTGAAGAGTCGGACCAGAGGAGGTACCTGGGGGCAGCCGGTGCGGGAGAGTCGCAGGAGCAGAGACTGCGGAGGCGCCCGTACTTTACCAAGATGGCGGCCACTGTTCCGGCGAGCTCCGGTGCGTGAGGAGGGCGGCCTACCAGGAGACAGGCGAAGCGGAGGGAGCAAGGCAGCGCAGTGGGGTGTACGTGGCAGGCTGATACACCGGAGGGGGAGACTGGGACAGAACCCTCGCAACTACACCCGGAGCGGAGGCCTGGACGCAAGGGACCCAGCGGTACAAACCAGACAGAGCTGAGCCCCAGGAGCGGAACTGCGGAACAGAATCCCCGTACCGACACGCAGAACTTTGGGGGAAGACACCACTCACACAGATGACACTGGGAGACGACACCCGATGAGCTACGCGGCCCACGTTTGGTAGCTCTGGGGTGGTGAGTTTGAAGCGATAGCCGCAGCAAGGGCACGGTGGTGAGTGGGGGCACCAGGCGGCAATGGGGACACCGGACGCAGCGCTGCCAACACCGCGCCATTGGAGCCTGACCCTCGCCCATTGGGGTGCAGGGGACGCGGACCACAGAGCGGCACAGGTGTCCAGAAGGGGCATTGACGGACCGATCAGAAGGGGACGGGACGCCAGGCGAGTCCACAACTCGGGTCGGTTATCAAGGGAAGTGAGAAGTGGGGCCAACCAAAGCAGAGAGCCGGTCTCGGCGAATGGACAAAAGGTAGACACCCCCCGGCGCAAGCGGCGCACTGTGAGGGGCACTACAAGGGGGCAACCAAGTCGGACCGGCATATACGCCTAGGCGAAGGGCGCACCAATAACTCAGCAAAGATGGTGAAGAAAGATCGCCCCCCAAACAGGGCACGCTGGACACCTTCACAGCACCGAAAACATCCAAAGACAACGCGGGTGCCGCGGCAGAGGGAGCCACCGACACGGACAGGCTACTAGCAGCGATCCAGGCGTCTAGAACTGACATACTGGACTCCAGAGCGGCATTGGAGGTTAAAATCGGGGAGGTAGGCTCGGAGGTCACGCTCCTGCGGCAGGATTTCAAGAACCTCTCCGCCAGAGTGACCGAGACTGAAACACGCATTGGTGAGGCGGAAGACTCGATCACGACACTCAAGAAAGATATGGCGGAGCTTCAGGCGTCACACAGACAGCTCCTCTGGAAGGTGGATGATGCGGAAAATAGGGCCAGGCGCAATAACCTCCGCTTTGTGGGATTTAGAGAGGGGATCGAGGGGAACAATATGGCGGCATTCCTGCATACATGGCTTACGGACACCTTCACAAACACCCCCTTCTCGTCATGCTTTGTGATCGAAAGGGCGCACAGGGCGCTCCTTGCGAAACCTCCGGAGGGCGCCAGGCCCAGACCTGTGATCGCCCGCTTCCTGAACTTCGCTGACAGAGACTTGATCTTACGTGAAGCGAGAAAGATGGGCAACATCCGACTGGAGAACACCAACATATTGATCTTCCCGGACTATAGCCAAGAGGTCCAGAGACTGCGGCGCTCCTTCGACGCAGTGAAAGTTAAATTGAGATCATTGAACATGACGTACATGTTGCTCTTCCCGGCAAAGCTCAAGATCATATACAAAGACAAAGCGCACTTTTTCACCCACCCGGACGATGCCTGGGAATGGCTGGAGGAGCGACCGATTCTTAACAGTCGGGAAACGGCGGGGAGAGAGGAACTAGCGAAAGCAGCACAAGCAAAGGCGCGGTGGGGCTCACCTCAACGGCAGAGGAGGAAATCTAGGAGAATACACTCGAGATACACGGGGACCCCGTACCAGCCACGGCCGTCGGCAGGCACTAGGAGAGGGAGATCGGAGTCACCGGGGACGTCGAGCAGGGCACACAAGTCACCGTTGAGGCACCAGGACCAGGCCTGTTCGGAGGGGGAAAGAGAGTGCATCAGGGACTCGGACAGGAATGATGAGATGTCGGACAGTGACCAACACTCCTTGCATCCACTGGAAGCAGAGATACGGCAGTTAGAACGGGACATACCTGATAAGAACTGCATCACGGTACCGACCACGCAAGACTCACACTCCTGTCCAGGGAAGAGGTGGACGGCTGAATGGTCGGTCGGGACACGGACATGACACGCAAGTGGCCACAACCTTTTTTCGTTGTTGTTTTCTGTTCCCTTGTTACCCTTTCCTGTTTCCGGGAACAGCGTATTTGTTGGTTTACCAGTTGTTCCGTGGCATTGAAGCAAGCACAGGGAGTGGTGTATACCTCGGCCGGGGATCCGTCCGGCGTGGGGGATACATCACGAGCTGCTTTAGGCAGAGTCTGTGGGACATAGTTGAATAGAGGGAGGGAAAGGGGGGGTGACAGACCGACTTCTGCCGACAGCTTGCACCTTGATGAGGTCGAGTCTGGAGGGGGAGGGCGGTGGGGAGGGGGGCGGGAGAAGGGTGCGAGGAGTTGTTACCAGTTGGGGAAGTTGGGGGGGGCAGTGGGGAAGGGTCCTTGGGGGGGAACGCGGTCAGACACTTAAGAATCAAATTGGTCCCACACAGTGGCGAGGATCTCCTACAGAACTCCAGAAGTGTTGCACAGTATGGCAGGTACATTAACGGCCACAGAAAGATTGCACAGGGGGATTTCCATTTTATCATGGAATGTTAATGGACTGGGGGCCAAAATAAAGCGAGGGTTGGTTAATGCATACATTAAGAGGCTCGCACCAGACATGATACTCCTACAGGAAACGCACTTGAGGAAGGGGACATGCACATTTATAGCGAGGGGAAGATACAAAGTCTTGACACATGCGGGATACACGTCCGGCGCCAGGGGAGTCGCAATACTAATTGACAAAACACATCCCTTCACAGTGACGCGCTCCTGGAGTGACCCACAAGGTACATTCGTGGGGATACAGGGGACATGGAATAGACTACACATGACAATCGTCTCGGTGTATGCCCCACCGAAACTACAATCACGCACACTTAGAGAGGTGGCGGCGATCCTGCTGGAAACGGCAGACACAATGCAAATAGTGGGGGGGACTTCAATGACGTAATGTCGGAGGAGCTGGATCGTTCAGGACCTGCACGTAGAGGGGGGACACAGACAGCACTGGCGAAATATATGGCTGAAATGGGGCTCACTGACACATGGCGCTGGCGACACCCAACACAGGAGGGGTACTCCTTCTATTCAGGGGCACATAAGACCTTCTCCAGGCTAGACTACATTTTCGTAGCACGGCAGTACATGTCAGAGGGAGATGAATTCACGTACAAGGCGAGGGGGATATCGGATCACTCCCCCCTGTTTGCGAAACTGGGGAAGTCCGCGGAACGCCGGGAGACGGAATGGCGCCTGGCAGCATGGGACATACAAAACCCAGAGATACTACGTGGTTTGAGGGCGGACATAAAAGTGTACGTAGCCGAAAACGAGGGTTTAGTAGACTCCAAGATTACCTTTTGGGAAGCCATGAAGCCGGTGTTGAGAGACAGGATTAAAGGAAGCCTGAGAGATGAGCGGCGCAGGCAGCACAGGGAGGCTTCAGCGTTAGAAACTGACATCCTGACTCTGGAGAGAGAATACCATGTGAACAAGGGGGTGGATATACTGAGGCAGCTGCAGGACAAACAGAGGGAATACCGGGAACTAATGTCCAATGAGGCAAAGACGCAAGCGTTAGCAACGTTACACCGCCTATACGATGTAGGCGACAAATCGGGCAAACTGTTGGCATGGTTAAGCAAAAAAGAAAGAGCGGAGCGGTGGGTGGCCCAAATCGGGAGGGACGAGGGAGGAGTGGAAACGAACGATAAGGGCATTGCAGACGCATTCGCACAGCACTATGAGTCCTTCTATAGAGGTAGAGACCTCGGGACAGTGGACGAGGCATTGCAATATATGGTAAATGTGGAGGTTCCATCACTGGAGGTAGAACACAGTGCCCCGCTAGAGGAGGGAATTACTCGGGAAGAGATAACCACGGCCATTAATAAACTGAAAACTGGGAAAACACCGGGACCCAACGGGTTCCCGGCGGAATTCTTTAAAAAAACGGCCGACCTGTTGACCCGTCACCTCTTGGGCCTATATGCCGAAGCCTACGAGACAGGAAGTCTCCCACGAGATTTAGCGTTGGCAACCATAGTACCAATTTACAAACGGGGTAAACCGGTGGAGGACTGTGCGTCGTACCGCCCCATTTCGCTCCTGAATATGGAGGTGAAAGTACTAGCTCTGATTCTGGCGGCGCGCCTACGAACGGTCATCCCTGACCTTATTCACACGGACCAATCGGGGTTTTTGCCGGATAGAGCAACAAAACTCAACCTCAGACGGACGCACAACTGGCTCCAGGAGGTAAGGGATAGGGCGGAGCCGCATTGGTTCTTGTCATTAGACGCTGAAAAAGCGTTTGATGCGGTTCACTGGCCATTTCTTATGGCAGTACTGGAAAGGTTTGGCTTTGGACCCCACTTTCGGAGATGGATAGGGCTGCTGTACACGGCACCGAAGGCACGGGTACGAGTGAATGGATATCTCTCGCGAGAATTTCGAATAGAGCGAGGCACACGACAGGGGTGCCCGCTGTCCCCTCTGCTCTTCACACTCATGATAGAAATATTGGCAACCAAAATTCGACAGAAGCCCGAGATTCATGGTTTTATGTGGGGTGCACTGGGGGGGCCTCAGGAAAAAATCTCACTCTATGCGGACGATGTCCTACTTTACATTACGAACCCCGAGATCACGGTGGGGGCGCTGTTCAAAGAATTAGAGGACTTCGGGGCAGTCGCGGGCCATACCATCAACTGGCATAAATCTATACTATACACACCGCAGGGAGCAATACGGGGGATAGCGCTACCAGACCGCCTGCTCACCACGGTGGAGGGGTTCCAATACCTTGGGGTCTATATCACAGCGGACGAGAGACTCTCATTCCAGAGGAATGTGGGTCGAATAATACAGGAGGCGGTGGAAGACATGTCAAGATGGAGGCAGTTGCCGCTCACCCTCTTGGGGAGAGCGGCTATGTACAAAATTATCACATTACCCAAATTCCTCTACGCGCTTCAAAATGAATATTATCCGCTCCCGGCCACCACTATCTCCAGAATTCACGCAGATCTGCGATCATTCATATGGCTAGGCAAACAACCACGCATCGCACTCCAGACGCTCCAACGACACCAATATAGTGGAGGGATTTCGCTGCCGAACCTCGAAGCTTATTACTGGGCGGAACACCTGACCCCCATAAATGACTGGCTGCATGCACCAGCAGACCACCCAACGTATGCTTTGGAAAGGCATACACTGTCAAAACACAATATCCTTCACTATCTATATGGTGGGAAGACAGGGAATGCGCTCTTGCCCGCTACGGTGATTACACTCCGGGCATGGACGCGGGCCATGAGAGCCACGGGTTGGGAGAGGCGGCTAACGCGTCAGACTCCACTATGGCACTGCCAGTGGCTCACGGAACTGCAAAAATTGAGGGGCTTCACCAGGTGGGATGACATAGGGATATCCACTGTAGGGGATGTGATCAGGAATGGTGAGTTGAAGTCATTCACGATGTTGCAGGCGGAGTTTGGATTGCACCACACACAACAATACAAACACGTACAGTTAGCACACGCGTGGAAGGCGCAGAAGATATCATTACAAGACATACCAGAATACTCACCGCTAGAAGGGAGACTCCTACAGGAACAGATGGTACATCAGGCTGTGTCCCTCACGTACAAAACACTCACAAATAATATGCTGGGGACACTGGCGAAACTCAGAGGGGTGTGGGAGGCGGAAGTAGGGGAATTGGAAGACCTAGACTGGGAGCTAATACTGATGCACCCCCGAGAAGTGGCCATTAAATCACGGTTAAGGCTGATCCAACTGAACGTGTTACATAGGACATATTTCGATAGGAGGCGCCTCCTCAGGATGGGCAGGATAGCGGATGCCTCATGTCTTCGATGTAGATCAGAACAGGGAGACTTTCACCACACCATCTGGTCATGCGCAGTGATACAGGAATATTGGGCCCTCATTTTCGCGGAGCTGGGGGAGGTACTGGGGATAGAGTTAACACTGGACCTGAAACTAGCGCTCCTGGGAATGGTAACGGAAGTAGACTTGCCGCGCCCGCATGTCACTTTCCTGGTGCTGGCTTTGGTAGTGGCCAAAAGAGATATTGCGAAATACTGGGGGGTGGCAGAGAGCCCGGAAATAGAAGAGTGGAGGAGAGGGCTGGACCTCTATATGGCAGCAGAACGAGTGACATACAAGGCTAGAGGCTGTCCCAAAAAATTCAGGAAGGTGTGGAACAAGTGGAGACAATATCACGGCCTAGAAGTGGGGTGATAGGGGGAAACACACAGAGGGGTGGAGGGAGGAGTGGGGCGGTGGGGACCACGGGATAGCGCTAAGGGCTGGAGGAAAGGCTGTGACAACGAGAACCTGAACTCGCCACACGTATGGGGTGGTATGCACAGTAAGGAGTAGGGAGACCAACTGCTGCACGTTGTGTACGAAATGGCACCGAGGAGTATATGACTCATGGACAGAGGAAAAGTTGATCTGACTGTCTTCCCTTTTGGGAGACGCAGCTGCCCGTTTATTGATATGTACTGGGGTGGGGGGAGGGGGGGGAGTTGTTGGGTAGAAAACGAAAAGCAGGATTGGAGGATTGCGGGGGGGGCGCGTTAGCCCTACCACGATTGTACATTAATTGATGTGTCTGAAGTTGCCGCCCAGTCTCAGGGATGTGGGCATGAAGGCTGTGGAATGGTGACATGGGGTATATTTGCTGTGATGCCCGGGGCGGGTTACCCATGTATACTTTCATTCCTGCACAAAAATAAAGTTTAAAAAAAAAAAAAAAAAAAAAAAAAGAATCTGTCTAGGCGGACCCAAAGGTTGTGAGGTATCGAGTGAAATGAGTAGATGCGGGTCAGTGGATGCAAGTGTCGCCATGCGTCCGTAAGCGCCCAATGTGTGGCCCAAGCTCTAAAGAGTTCCGCTTGTCGAGGGACTGGGGAGTGTGCGGGGGGGGGGGTGATTGGTCCAGAATGGGGTCCAGCGTGCAATTGTAGTCACCTCCCAACACCCATGGGACCGTGGTGAATTGGGCTAAGACTCCTGTGAGGTGGTCCCAGAATTTATCCTGCTCTGTGTTAGGGGTGTAAATGCTGCCTAGGAGGATCCCTTGTAAGCATGGGCGTAAAATCCGCTCCGCTCGCGGATTTTTCGGATTTTCGGCAAATCCGCAATCCGCGAACGCTCGCGAATTTGTCGAAAATCCGTGAATCCGCTCGCGGCGGATTTTTTGCTTGGTTGCGGCGCGCGGCGTGGTGCACGGCGTTCACTTTCCGTCATTTTAGCGTTTGCCGAGTTGTTTTTCTTTGCGAGTGACGCGCCATTTTAGATCTTGCTGCGTGTTCCCGCGGGAGTTTGTCGCCCGCGAATACGTACTCGCGGCTTGCCACCTTGCACAGCACACCTCGCGAGAGTTCGCAATTGCGAACACGTAGTTGCGGCGGAAAGGAACAATCTCGCACTTGCGAAATAGAGATTTTGCCATTTCGCACAAGAAAATCACCAGCAAACAGGATAAACCTTCTGAAAATTATGATTTTTATCAGAATCACTCCTCAGGTTGACATTTGCATGGCTTTTTTTTTTTGCAAGGAGTCCATTTTGGGGGGGGGGGAGGAAGGAAGTGCCCCACAGTCTCCAACTTCCTGTTCCTGTCCAGCAGGCTCCTCCCAGTGCTTTGTCCATCTCCTGGTCACTTTCATTTGGATCTGGAGCTGGAAGGATTACTTTTTGTGGGTGCTGCTGGATATTTGGATTTGAGGCCTTTTTGACTGTCTTTGGATCACTTTTGGATTAGAAATCAACTTTCACAAGTAAGTTTGTTTGGGGCATTACAGTTGCTGCAAGTAAAATTTTGGAACTTTTTCAGAACATTAAATAAATTATATTGTGGGTAGCCACAGTATCCAGTAGGACCAGGGTTGGTTAGGGGTGCATGATACAACTGTTTTGTTGAATTTAAACACAATTGAGGCCATGGATGGGCTGGGATTGTGCTTATTTTATTGTTTTTTGTCGTTTTTGGGGGGCTGCTGGTGTGGCCTTTTGCCCAGGGGTGGTGGGTGGTGCATGGACTGAGTGTGCCTGTGGTGTGGTCTCACTCTCTTTAATGTAAACATCATGGATGGCATTGGATTGTGGTGATTTCTGGCTGTTTTTCTGTTTTTTGGGGGTGTACTGTTGATGTGGACTGGTCATGTGGGTGGTGGTGGTGGCCATCTTGAGTGCTGGCTGGTACAGGCAACATGTGCCTGGGGTGTAAGGGGCCATTTTGAGGAGAGGCAGTGTCTGAGGCCTGCACTTATTTTGCCTACTTTTCATCCATTATGCCCAGGGGTAGTGAGTGTTGCATGGGCCTAGTGTTTCTGAGGGGTGTCTTCTTGAATTTAAACACCATTGAGGCCATGGATGGGCTGGGATTGTGCTGATTTTATTGTTTTTTGTCGTTTTTGGGGGGCTGCTGGTGTGGCCTTTTGCCCAGGGGTGGTGGTGCATGGACTGAGTGTGCCTGTGGTGTGGTCTCACTCTCTTTAATGTAAACATCATGGATGGCATTGGATTGTGGTGATTTCTGGCTGTTTTTCTGTTTTTTGGGGGTGTACTGTTGATGTGGACTGGTCATGTGGGTGGTGGTGGTGGCCATCTTGAGTGCTGGCTGGTACAGGCAACATGTGCCTGGGGTGTAAGGGGCCATTTTGAGGAGAGGCAGTGTCTGAGGCCTGCACTTATTTTGCCTACTTTTCATCCATTATGCCCAGGGGTAGTGAGTGTTGCATGGGCCTAGTGTTTCTGAGGGGTGTCTTCTTGAATTTAAACACCATTGAGGCCATGGATGGGCTGGGATTGTGCTGATTTTATTGTTTTTTGTCGTTTTTTTGGGCCTGCTGGTGGGGCCCTTTGCCCAGGGGTGGTGAGTGTTGCATGGGCCTAGTCTTTCTGTGGGGTGTCTTCTTGAATTTAAACATAATAGAGGCCATGGATGGGCTGGGATTGTGCTTATTTTATTGTTTTTTGTCGTTTTTGGGGGGCTGCTGGTGTGGCCTTTTGCCCAGGGGTGGTGGGTGGTGCATGGACTGAGTGTGCCTGTGGTGTGGTCTCACTCTCTTTAATGTAAACATCATGGATGGCATTGGATTGTGGTGATTTCTGGCTGTTTTTCTGTTTTTTGGGGGTGTACTGTTGATGTGGACTGGTCATGTGGGTGGTGGTGGTGGCCATCTTGAGTGCTGGCTGGTACAGGCAACATGTGCCTGGGGTGTAAGGGGCCATTTTGAGGAGAGGCAGTGTCTGAGGCCTGCACTTATTTTGCCTACTTTTCATCCATTATGCCCAGGGGTAGTGAGTGTTGCATGGGCCTAGTGTTTCTGAGGGGTGTCTTCTTGAATTTAAACACCATTGAGGCCATGGATGGGCTGGGATTGTGCTGATTTTATTGTTTTTTGTCGTTTTTTTGGGCCTGCTGGTGGGGCCCTTTGCCCAGGGGTGGTGAGTGTTGCATGGGCCTAGTCTTTCTGTGGGGTGTCTTCTTGAATTTAAACATAATAGAGGCCATGGATGGGCTGGGATTGTGCTTATTTTATTGTTTTTTGTCGTTTTTGGGGGGCTGCTGGTGTGGCCTTTTGCCCAGGGGTGGTGGTGCATGGACTGAGTGTGCCTGTGGTGTGGTCTCACTCTCTTTAATGTAAACATCATGGATGGCGTTGGATTGTGGTGATTTCTGGCTGTTTTTCTGTTTTTTGGGGGTGTACTGTTGATGTGGACTGGTCATGTGGGTGGTGGTGGTGGCCATCTTGAGTGCTGGCTGGTACAGGCAACATGTGCCTGGGGTGTAAGGGGCCATTTTGAGGAGAGGCAGTGTGCCTGCACTTATTTTGCCTACTTTTCATCCATTATGCCCAGGGGTAGTGAGTGTTGCATACTTGCATGTCCGTAGTCTTTCTGTGGGGTGTCTTCAATGTAAACATCATGGATGGCATGGGATTGTGCTCATTTTTCTGTGTTTTGTCGATTTTTTGGGGTGTATAACTGAACTGATGTTCCTCTGTCTTCCATTGCTTTTAGGTGCACAAGAAGACTCAAGAGAACCACCAGTGCCAGGAAGAAGTCCTGCAGCGGTGTGTGTGTGCAGCATAACGTCACGCGACGTCACGTCTGGACACAGAACCCTCTGCAACTCGTGCAACTGCTGCCCGCTGACCTGCTCTGAAGAAGATGGCCCCAAAAAAAGTAACCCGTAGCTCCTCTAGCAAGAAAGGTGCCAGTAAGGAGCAGAAGAAGCAAGTTACCAAGGACACTGGTGTGCCGCCCGCCCCTTTTTTTGGGAGTAAAAAAAAAAGTATGCCTGCAGCAGCAGCGGGATCTGCTGGGGACCAAGCTGGCAGCAGCACCCCCGCTCCATTGGGCTCAGTGCCACCACCACCACCACGCCAACTTAAGTCCAAGCCCTTGAGTGCTGCAGAGGCAGCCAGTATAGTTCTTCAATCACCATCGACCAGTGATGTTGGCTCATCGCAAGAAAGCAGCAGCAATGTCCCTCAATCAACACAGGTTGTTGTAGCTCATCTGACGAGTGTTGAACAACCACAGCCGCAACAACAATCACATGTGCAAGTACAAGCCCAAGTACATGTGGAAGGAGAGGCAGCGCAAGGAGATGCGCAAGCAGAGGTGCATGGAGGGTCACAAGTGCCCACAATAGTTGTTCCTCCCGAAGTAGGGGCACATCAGGAAATCGACAATCAAGGCGAGGTATCATTTGAGGAAGCCACTCCTCCTGATGATCCTTCATTGTCTTCCACACCCCTAGCAAGGAAGAGATCAAGGGTGGTGTCTACATCTTCTTCAAGCACACCTCCTTCTGATGATACGGATCAAACTTGGGAACCAGCACCACAGCCGTCTGAGAGTGAGGCACACCATGATCCAACAAAGGTACTTAAGCGTAAAAGGAAGCTCGTCCAAAGTCTCAGACTTATGGAGTGTGATGAGGCTCAACAAGAAGTGGCGGATACTGCTGCTGATGAAGACTCTGCCAACGACGACCCAGTCATCATAAAGGTCACTGCAGCCCCAGCGGGCATGCAGCAAACAGACATTTTGACCCTAGCCCGAAGAGCTGCTGCGCGTGATGATGATGATGATGATGTTGTCGATGAGGAGGCAGTGGAAACACCACAATCATTGGAGTTAAGTAGTACACCAACTCGTCCCGCTTCCATATTTCTTTCTGGCAAGAAGAGACCTGCGTCAACCTCGACCTTAATTAGTGGCGGTGAAAGTGGAAAACGTACAAAAGTTGGCCAATCCAGATCCTCCACTTCATCTGGCATTAGCTTCATGACCACCACCACCAGTATCGCCGCCTCCTCCAGGTCCCACAGACACTTCAAGTCCCCAGTTTGGGACTTCTTTACTGTTTGTCCCAAAAATCCAAAGTTTGCCATTTGTACCCTTTGTAAGCTTGCAGTTAGTCGTGGTAAGCCAGGTAGCAACTATGGTACCGGCGGCCAGAGTGGTCATCTTGAGAGAAAGCACGCTGTCCAATGGTTTGCGCACCTAGCTGCGATCAAGAAAGGCCAAAATCAAGGAAACGTTGATGTTTCATCTGATGTTGACGAGCAGGAAGAAGACGTGTCAAACACTTCCCTTACACCCAGTACCCCTCTCAGCAGCACACCCAATGTGAGGCACACTAAGAGTGTTGGAGCGAGTGAGACACCAACGCACAAAAGTTCACCAGCGAGCAAAATTGGGTCAACGAAGTCATTATCAGCCCGTAAATGCTTGGTCCAGGGCAACATTAGAACAATGCTTACTTCAGAGGTGCCATATGAACGCAACCACCCACTGACGCGTCTGTATAACACTAAGCTGGCTAAAATGCTAGCTGTGGACCTTCTACCTTTTTCTTTTGTAGAAGCGGTAGGTTTTCTTGAATTAGTTGCAACGCTCTGCCCTAAATGGAAGGTTCCGAGCCGGTTCTATTTTGCCAGAGTTGCGGTTCCAGCACTACATGAAGATGTGCTGCAGGCGATTGGGGCAGCTTTGCAGAAGAGTGCTGTTCACACAATACATCTGACAACAGACATGTGGACCAGTGGCCCAGGCGATGATTACATGTGCATCACTGCACACTGGGTCTCTTTTTCAGGTGTTATAGCAAAGCTAAACGCAGGTGTTGACCCGGACCAAGTTTTCAAAGCTGCTCGGAAACATGCAACACTAGCCATGTTTGGCTTGGAGAAAAGTCACACAGCAGAAAACCTTTTGCAAGAGTTTAACAAAAAGGTCTTGACAATGCTATCCCCCCTAAAACGCAAGATTGGTTATGTTTCCACGGATAATGGCGCCAATGTAGTTAAGGCCATGTCGGAGGGTGGCTATGTTAGAGTGCCGTGTTTGGCGCACTGTATCAACCTGGTAGTTCAAAAATTCTTGAGTGATAAAGAGAGTCCAGCGTTCGAGGTAATGGCCACCTGCCGCAAAATGTGCAACCATTTCAGCCATTCTTTTAAGGCCCGGAAGCATCTGCGGAGACTGCTACTTCAACGTGGAATGCCAGTGAAAGCACTCATCCAGGAGGTGGCAACACGTTGGAACTCAACCTTCTACATGCTTGAGCGTCTGCATGAGCAGTATACGGTACTCGATCACTATTTCTTGACAGAGGCTACATCTCAGAAGGAGGACCTGCGGATGAGTAAGGCGCAATGGGCCATAGTTAAAAGCCTGACAGACATGCTTCGTCCTTTTGAGTTCTTCACGCGTGCAGTCAGCCAGGAGGACTGTAATTTGGGAAAAGCTATCCCATTGTTGTGCATACTGGAGCACCAACTGATGGCGGTTTCTTCTGAGTTTGAAAAAGATGAAAAAAAAAAAAACCATTTCATTTTGTCTGAGAAATTATTACATCGCCTACGTGGTGATGAACGTCTTAAAAACATCAACTCAGATCAGCATTACATTTGTGCTACTATTCTGGATCCACGCTACAAAAAGGCGCTGGCAGACAACGCATTCTTTCCTTTCGCTGATGCAGATGTTCAAAAGTACAAACATTGGTTAGCCTGGTCAGCCAAGAGGTTTGAAAAAGAACGGCAGGTTATTGAAGGAGAAGCCAGTACATCAGCATCAGCAGGCCATCCGCAGTCACAAGAATCCACTTCTGCACCTGTGGCTGGGGCACAAGTGACCTCTCAGCCGTTAAAGACACCGGCAACTGGATCATCTGCACCACACACAATGACAACACTAACAGTGGCTGGGGAGGAGGATTGGCTAAGTTTGATGGGGTATGGTTCTCGAAAAAATGTCACAGGCACAGCAAAAAGTAAGCAAAGTGGAGGAACAGTTGATGACCTTGAGTCGATGGTGCAGGACTATCTGAATGACTCAACAGTGGTCTTTCTTAATGAGGAGCCATTGCAGTATTGGCATGGCAAAAAACAATTGTGGCCACAGCTCTACAACCTGGCTATAAACTATTTGTCTTGCCCACTCGCAAGTGTGTCTTCTGAACGTGTTTTCAGTGCTGCTGGTGGCATTGTAACTCCCAAACGGAGCCGCCTATCGCCCAAAAATGTGGAGCGGCTGACAATGATCAAGATGAATCAGCACCTCATACCACCAGATTACAAAGTGCGAGAAAGCACGCCACATGAAGACGAGGAGGACAGCAACGTAGATGAGGGGATTTTTTCTCTGTTCGGTGCCACTGACCTCATCCAGCCTGAATTCGCAGAGTACGATGACGAAATCTTGTTCTTATTCCCTGACACCGAGCCCTGAAAATGAGACAATCAATCAAGAACTTTCTTTTTCGTCCTTATTCACTTTTATTCCTGTGTGCTTTGTGTCTCTCTTTCTTTGTTTTGCACAGTTAATTTAATTCAAACTTTAATCACCTAATCCCAAAAACAAGACCATCATCAGAACTGTCTTCACTTGTTTGCTTATTGATTTGAAGGTGCCGCAGTCTACATTCCTCAGGTTCACAAGTTCTGAAGAACATGCTCCTCTATCCTCCTCCTCCAGACTGCGATTTACCTCCAAGCAGAGTGCTGGATTACGCACAATGAAGAAAGACTCAGCACTTGTGGGGGTGTTGTACTTCTTTGCGGGTGAGTTGACGGTTTTGGGCCCATTGCTGTGAAGCTCTAATAATGGACAAAAGTGTTTTGGACCAAATATGAGGTGGAAATTTCTTGCCGTTTTTGCTGACTTGCTTGCCTTTGAGGTGCCCTTCGGCGGGGTTCCGGGGGTTTGTGTGTAATTTTTGGTGTCTGTCGAAGCACTGCTGCGACAGTCTAATCTTGATTGCATTTGCTTTTCAGGAAATCTGTGGTGGAAAACAGGAGTTATGATGATTGATGATGATGACCTAGCTGAACAGCGCGGCATTTGGAACGAAGGCCGAGAGATATTGTAACTTGTAAGTATGAGATTTAGCTTTTTCGCTGTTTGGGGGTGTTGTCGGGTGTTTTTTTGCGGGTGGGTTGGCGCCGGCGGGTCTTGCCTGGGGCATTCCTGGGAAGGTCTAATACCGGATACAAGTGTTTTGGACAAAATCCATAAGGAACAGCCTTTTTTTTGCCATTTCTTCAGACATCTTGCTCAATGTAGCGTTTTGGGGGGCTTCCTGCTGTTCGTGGGTGGGTTGCGGCCGGGGTCTCTGTCGAAGCACTGCTGCGACAGTCTAATCTTGATTGCATTTGCTTTTCAGGAAATCCGTGGTGGAAAACAGGAGTTATGATGATTGATGATGATGACGACCTAGCTGCACAGCGCCGCGTTTGGACCGAAGGCCGAGAGACATTGTAAGTATGAGATTTAGCTTTTTCGCTGTTTGGTGGTGTTGTGTCGGGTGTTTTTTTGCGGGTGGGTTGGCGCCGGCGGGTCTTGCCTGGGGCATTCCTGGGAAGGTCTAATACCGGATACAAGTGTTTTGGACAAAATCCATAAGGAACAGCCTTTTTTTTGCCATTTCTTCAGACATCTTGCTCAATGTAGCGTTTTGGGGGGCTTCCTGCTGTTCGTGGGTGGGTTGCGGCCGGGGTCTCTGTCGAAGCACTGCTGCGACAGTCTAATCTTGATTGCATTTGCTTTTCAGGAAATCCGTGGTGGAAAACAGGAGTTATGATGATTGATGATGATGATGACGACCTAGCTGCACAGCGCCGCGTTTGGACCGAAGGCCGAGAGACATTGTAAGTATGAGATTTAGCTTTTTCGCTGTTTGGTGGTGTTGTGTCGGGTGTTTTTTTGCGGGTGGGTTGGCGCCGGCGGGTCTTGCCTGGGGCATTCCTGGGAAGGTCTAATACCGGATACAAGTGTTTTGGACAAAATCCATAAGGAACAGCCTTTTTTTGCCATTTCTTCAGACATCTTGCTCAATGTAGCGTTTTGGGGGCCTCCTGCTGTTCGTGGGTGGGTTGCGGCCGGGGTCTCTGTCGAAGCACTGCTGCGACAGTCTAATCTTGATTGCATTTGCTTTTCAGGAAATCCGTGGTGGAAAACAGGAGTTATGATGAGTGATGATGATGACGACCTAGCTGCACAGCGCCGCGTTTGGACCGAAGGCCGAGAGACATTGTAAGTATGAGATTTAGCTTTTTCGCTGTTTGGTGGTGTTGTGTCGGGTGTTTTTTTGCGGGTGGGTTGGCGGGTCTTGCCTGGGGCATTCCTGGGAAGGTCTAATACCGGCTAGAAGTTAGTTGGACAAAATCCATAAGGAAACACCAGTTTTGGCACTTTTTGTAAGTTAGGGTTCGTTAGGGTTAGCCCTAGCAGCAGGATTGCATGTGTTTAGGGGGGTTCGATTGCAACGCGGTTCTGTTGTTGTAGAGCACTGTTGGAGCGATGCTGGCTATGGATACTTTTGCTTGCAGGCAAGTGGTTTGAATACAATCCACGGTCTGTATTTGGGTCTACTGTTACTTTCAAAGTACGTTTTGTAACCATTTTTCTGCTAGGCATCGTTTTTGGAGATATGATTGGGTTCTTCTACATTTTTGCGACTGGCTTTAGTAAGGGTCTTGGTGGGAGCATTGCTGGGAAGGTCAAATTTTGTTCTAAAACACAGTAGTACACCCACCTTGAGGGGAAAGATCCGCTATAATATTTTGGCCATACTTATTGATCCTTAAAAAGGTGACTCAGACAGAGCACGCAATTTCAAAAATATTGTACTGTCTATTAGGGAAATCAAAGTGTCACTTTTTGAACCACACAGCGTACATACCTTTTATTTATTTATCAGTGGTATTGTAATAGCACTTCCTGTTTTCCGTTCAATAATTACAGGCCGGGTTTCAGTCAACATCCGCCAGGCAGGCAGTGGACAGGGTGTCTCTTCTGTCAGTGGTCACCACCACATTGATGGACGAAGCGTCAGCTGGAATGGAGGAGTGCCGCCAATAAGAGGAATTGTTTGCTGCATGCAACTTACTTACCAATTTCAACAGGACAACTCCAACAACATACGCAATACAGATACAGTATCCATTGTTGTCTTTTATTCTATGAGTGTGACTGCATGTGCTTACCTTTAGTTTGTAACCAAAGATTGTCTGTAAACTCTGTATCTTCAATTATTGTTTGTCCATGCTCTGCTTTTTTTTTCTTCTCTCAACAAAACCTACCCAAAAAGAAACCCCCATTCCCATCCATTTTACAAACCCTAACCCTCTTCCCCCGGGCTGTGTTGTTTTGCTTGATGTCTGACTAAAATGACATCAATAATTCCACACACTTGCTGGGGAGGATAAGGTGATAGCAGCAACAGGCTGGTGAAGGAATACGAGGATATCTTCTAGACTTACTCAGCTTCAGTACTATATCTTCTAGTAGTAGTAGCCAATGTCAAATAAATTCAACGCAAGTACTAGTTATACTTGCAATACTTTACCATTTGTTAGGCTACATTATGGCACTGTTCTAGTGTACTGTCACCTGCTATTTTCTCGATCGTACCGTAACCGTTGTAATGCTACAGTAAGGAGTACAAACAAGGTTTCGTTTTCTTTTTTTCCATAGGCATGCAACTGCCACTGTGTCACACCACTAGTAACACCGCAATGAGGAAATGTCACCCGCCCAGGAATGACAACGTTAATCCCCATTTCACCTGGAGCCAGCCCTGGGCCTAGCCCTAATTTCTAACACAAATTACAGGTAAGATAAGCGTTTGGTGGGAGGTAGTATAATGGAGTATTATTTCGGAGTAGACAAGAGATTGACGGTTGTACTACTAAAGTCCTACGACTGTTCAGGAAAACAAAGTTACTGTTACACCCCCGCCCCCCACCCACCAGACTGAAAAGCAGTAAAAAACGGGTATGGTCAGATAAAGTTGAAAAATATATTTATTTATCCCTAACAAAATAATCTCCCTCACCCACCCTAACCCCAACGATTGTCTCTGAAACGTCCCAAAACGATCCCAACTCCCAAATCCCACCCCCCAAAAGTCTATAAAAAAAGGGCAAGGGACACTCCACTACTGGAGGGTGCTGGTGCTGGTGCATGATGCGGCATGGGCATCATACTCCTTGCGGAGGGTGGCAAGCTCGGAGCGGAGGCCCTTAACCAAGGTCTTATACCTCAGGACCTCCTGCTCCAGGTTGGACATGCGGACTCGTAGGCGGCGTTGGCGTTCCTTGCAGCTCCTGTGGGGGGCAGCTGGTATTTCGGGTGCTTGGCGGTGGCGGTCGGCTTTCTTAGCCCGGCTCGGTCCCGCTGGTTTAGTCACGGAGGAGGATGCAGTGGTCACAGTCGAAGATGTTGCCCCGCTCGACTGCGTGTCCTCCTCCTCCTCCAGGGCCACCAGCCGCCGATACTCGGCGACTGTGGCCTCCAGCCTCCGTTGCCGGGCCAATCTAGCCTGCTCCCTCCTTGTTGTTGATTTGGAAGGAGCAACTATATGAAGAAAGAAAGACATAGTCTGTAACCAATGCTCCTTATTAATAACACAAAGTGATTGAGCCGAAAGTTGGGTCACAGAGTACAAGTAGCAAATTGAAAGCACAGTACATAACTATTGAGGACAGTATCTATGTAACCTCCCACTTCTGCATCCTTGCTCTAACAGTAGTGGTAGTTTAATGAACTAATTCTACGACCACTATGGACTTCCATTACAGTCGACTATGACAGTACACCAGTCTTATTCTTCTTCTTCTCTCTTGTTTAGGGAAATGGGTACGTTATCTTATGCAAGCCGGCAGAATGACATGGACACAGCACAGTGAAGTTGCACCCGAGAAAAAAAGTTGCACACCATGATGATGGAGACAGACTTGCGTTACTGTACCGGTCCAGTACATGCAGGTGGTGAAGCTATTACTTTTCTATTACGGGTGGCACTGAGAATACTCTGTTACAAGGGCTACTGCTTAATTAATTTACCTTTCACCCTACAGTGCAAATGAGTACTAGAAAAGGAAACTGAAGAAGCTAACTAATTTGATTATCTATCACTTCACATGGGACGTATTTAATGACAGATGAGATGACTTTAGGTGCTTTGCTTAATATTGAGTGAACACAGTGATACACCCACACATGAATGACGTACTACAAGTAAACTAAAGTTATTAAGAGAGGTACGGAGTGTCCACCGTAATAACCAGATATATGCTGTGAATGCAAACGCAATACAAAGTACTGCTACTATTCATGGTAGTATTGGACACATTTACAATTTCTTTTCCTTGCCTTCCCTGCACTGGGACGGACGTGCGGGTGCGGTGGTACATGCTCTTCAAGGTAACACTTACTTCACCTGGCGACCATCTACTCTCTCTAGATACACATTTGCTATGTAAGAGTCAGAGAATACCATGCTCCAGGCATCCATTCATTCAAAGTATACGCACACATACAGTTTCTGTTTCACCCACCCAGGCTGCTGTCCTTCCACCCATCCTTGCTTCATCATTGACCCAGCCATGCACCATACCATATTCTTTCCTTCCCAGCCACCTCTGGGTCCAAGCAAACACATATCGTTCTTCTTTGCCAGCCATCATACAAGTTCGCGTCCCACTTACTTACACCCTTCTTTCGCTTTTCGTTCATCCCATCCATCACGTTCGTCTAAGAACTTATTGGGATTCTTCTCACCAAAAACTTCACAGCTAAGTCGAAGTACATTTCGAGGAGGCTACTACCTGGTTGATTTGTAATTGTAATACACCCGTGCAGAAAGCACACTATGCAGTCTTCAATCTCAATAAGTAAGGAATATATAGCTTACCTGTTTCCGCCACCACCGTTTGATCCCCCACAGGAACGGCCACCAGCTCTTCTAACGCCGCATCCTCCCCAGAGGCCTCCGAGTCCAAGTCCAACACAGCCACCTCCGCGCTGGCCCCGTCACCAGATGTTACACCTACAAAGTACATTTAAGAAAGTTAGAATACACCACTCACTACTATATAATATTTGGTCTAGGAGAAATGTTAAAAAAACAGAATACAATGTAATAATTTGTGACTGTCTACTCCATAGTAAAAATGTCCCATTTTCCAGGGAAGGCTGTTGTCTTGCTGCACTTTTATGCACAACTGATGAATGCTTGCTTTTGATTTTTAACACGCACCACTTTTTCTCCTAACAGACAGAAGCTTGACTCCTGAGTCCTAAGAACACGACCAGGATCAAGTTCAAAGTAGGTGAGAGTTCGGCTCGACCACAAGAAATGTGTCCAATTAATCGTCAGCACTAACCACTTTTCCGTTTACAGTTAAATAGTTTTATGACAAAGTAGATTTTAATAAATGTGTTTACTTTTAATAAAGCTTTTACACTTAAATAGACTCTGTGGTTTTTGTTCCTCTAGACTAGAGTGGATGAGCTAAAGGTTTTGGAATTTTTGCAAGCATGAGTGCCTCTGACACTTCTTGACTGTGCTGTGACTCCGTACTACTCTCTTGTCCTGCGTACGATAATCTAGAGATCATTGGGGATCTATAATCGGTGACTTCGGGAGCTGAATGACTCTGCCACACTATCTAGTCAGTAAGGAGACAGTGCATAGAGGTATTGCTGAATATAATGGGAGTCCAATGGAATTGCCAAATGTCCAATCTTAGTTAGCTACACAGACAGACTAATAAGAATAGTCTAGTAATACCACAGGGAGTCATATTCGAGGCAGGATAAGAATTTATATCCAGTCTACAAGAAGATCAAAGACGATTTAGAAAAAATCGAATGAGGAACGCTAGGAAAAAATAGGTACTGTTTAGTAAAATGTAAACTTACTGGGGCCAGCAAAGGAGCCCTCGCCTGCCCGATCCTGGCCTGCATCCTCAGCACCCTCCTCCTGTGTCCTCTTGCCCTTGGGGGGAGCTGATGTACAACATGAAAGAAAGAAAAACCATAAAACATGGATGAGATTTTTCAACCAAATCAAACATTTCAAAAGAACAATAACAACATATTTTGGAAAAATAGCAAATAGATAGACAACTATTCCACGGGATCTATCTCATGTGGTATACTACGTTATTCGTATTGCCTGATTTGCGGAACGTTGACTTAGAAAGTTCCTATGTAACTCAATAAACAGACTACTAAAGAGGTTTGCCTAGGCCTGGCACTGCAGGCAGTAGTGCGCAACACGTGACAGACAAAGTCCATCCTGCTTGCAGATCAGTGAATACTCAAACTATCAATCCACCCGCCACCACCGCCACTATTTCTTCTGATAGCCATGTGACTGTCTAAAGGAAGGACACTGGACTTCAGTCTGTTGGGGCTGATTTATAAGTCCCTTGCGGAAGTTGCGGCTGATTTTCCTCCATTGTTGCGTGCCTTTTCTGACGCAGCGGCAGAACAAAAGACTCGCCATGGTGTTGGTGCGGCGTATATATTAAAAAAACAAACACATATGGGCATATGGGCGATGCATCACGTTGTAAAGCCCTGCGCCATCAGGGGGCGTTCCGGCGCAAGGGAGGGCGTACCTGCGCAGGAACGAATCCTAAAAGTGGCTGAGGGAAATCTACAAGATGTCAATCAGTCATTTTTAGGACAATGATGCATGACTCAAACCCTGCGCGCTTGAAGCCGACGTACGGCTTGATGCAGCATTGGGGAGATAGGGTACCCCAGAGCATTGCTGGAGCTGCGCCATCGTTGGCACGCAACTCCAGCAATGCGCTGCCTTTACGGCACAGATGCGTAAGGCTTCTGTGACGTTTTGGGCCAATGGGTGGTGGTGGCATGGCACACAATTACTGCCGCATCCCTGCTACTTTGCAGGGATGCGCCGGTAATTGAAAATATGACCCTTACTGTCTAGCATTACGCAGTTCTTTTCTTTACAGTACACTCATACATAATTTCTCAGGCCAATGAAATGCTTCTGAACACAACATACAAAACAAAGAAGCATAGTAGCAAGCAAGGCTACTGAGAAGGAGAGCAGTGCACCTGAAAATGAAATGCATAGAAGATTTTGAAATATAATTTACCTCAATGTAATCGGCAGCATTATTGCTCTTGGTAAAGAACAAAGATTTGCAAATAACAGAGCAGGATAAAACAGAGTAGTAAATGTACTACTACTACTACTCACCAAGCCCGGGGACCTCTACGCCGAGCGCGTCCAGCAAGTCCCGCTCCCGGTCCATGACATCGGTCCAGCGGTGGGTGGCCTGGTTATATGTGCGCCGGACCCCAGAGATCTTGTACATGGCCCGGCACACCTTCTCCCACCGCTGGCGGCGCTCCCGGATGCCATAGCCGGTCGCGATCTTGCCGCCTCCCAGGATCGTCTTGGGGAGGCGGCGCTGGACATGGAAGATCAGTGCCGCCACTTCCTCCGCGCTGAAGATCTCCCTCGGGACCACTTGCTCCCCCCTTAAACGCCCGCACGGGAGCCGGGCACGGGGTGCGGGACCCTTCCCCTTCTCAGGGTGCTTCCCGGCTCCCTTTACCATGGTCTGGGCAGAAATAAACTTAAATGATAAAGAAGAAATAGAATAGTGAAGAAGAAAAGAAAAGAGTTTAAAAAAGTAGTTTAAAAGTAAATAAAAGCTGCAGAAAACACAAAAATATAGAGCTAGAAAAATAGAGGGTTAGATAATAAGTAAAATTAGATCAAAAAAACTTCAAACAAGCAAAGGATGGCAGAGATTGAGAGAGGATACAGAAAGCATGCCCAGAACCATAGCAATGAATGAGAAACAAGATGGCCGCGCCCGTTCACGACCGCGTGGGTAAGTTCGCGCGAGATTTTCCTTGCGAGTACGCGCGAAATTGTACTCGCGAGCAGCACACTTTGCGAGATTACACATAGCGGGCGGAAACGGAATTACGTCACGCCAACAAGATGGCCGCGCCCGTGTACGACCGATAGGGTAACTTGGCAAACGAATAGCTAGAAGCGCCTCGCGAACACGCGCAAGATCACGCGAACATACACGTCGCAACAAAAACAATTTTGTATTCGCACGTATTCGCGGCTTCCGAAATCGATCTCGCACGGATTCGCGCCCCAAATAACGCGCGAAATTGCAAAAAAAACGATTTTAGCTAAAATGAAAGCAATGAGCAGGTGCAAAAGTTCAAACTTAACATTAGTAACATTCAAGGTAGTGCTTCCTGATGGGCCCCTCCAGAGTTTGCAACAATTCTATGACCCTGCTATGACCCAAACAGCAGGCTCATAGAATAGCACCATAAAGGTCCTGTAAAAAAAAAATTTCACTGCAACAAAAAGCAAATTACAGATAAGGAAGGAAGCAGGTGCCAGCCAGACTGGAACTTTCAAAATTACTGACACATTAATGAAACACAAATTAATTGATGGCAGTTGAAGAAGGGCAGGTGTGCTAGCTTTTTTCAACCACCATAATCTACAGTAATAAATAAACCTAATAGGTGCCTGTGAGGATGTACTAGAGGGTGGCATGGGTGTCCCAGAGGGTGGCAGTGGTGAAACAGAGGGTGCTGTGAACCTGTGATGATAAACCAGACGTAGAAACAACATAGTCGCGGCCGTTGCAAGCCGAAAAGTAAGTTCGCAATTGCGAACTTGTCCCAAAATCGGCGCGAACACGCGCCAACACAAAAAACGGAAAAATCCGCAAATCCGCTAGAGTTCGCGGATCTTCGCGGATTGCGAATCCGTAAATACGCAAGTTCGCGGATTGCCAATCCGCAAAATCCGCCCATCACTAATCCCTTGTCCGTCTAATATTCCCTCCAGAAGTGCATATCTGCCCTTTCTGTCTACCACCCGTCTGAGCACTCGGAAGGGGGTGCCTGGTCTAACCCATATTAAGGCGCCGCGTGCAAATGCTGAGTATTGTGTGGCACAAAAGGTCCCCCGCCACTTGGTCTGTAGCCGGCCTAGTTCGGTAGCGTTAATATGTGTCTCCTGCAGAAGTGCAATACTGGCCGACATGCGCTTAATGTAGGAGTAAACAGAGTAGCGTTTGTTGGGAGTTCATGTTCTCCCGAGTAAAATGATACCTCACTTTTGTGGGTGGGCCAAAGGCCTGTAACTAGGATGACCCCAAAACAGTAGAATTCTCTGTGATTAATTTGTCAATCCCGAACGCTACAATTTCTTAAAAATACATTTTTGGCCTGTTCTGCTTTGGCCCACCCACACAAGTGAGGTATCATTTTACTCGGGAGAACAAGGGGAACGCTGGGTGGTAGGACATTTGTGCCGGCACGGAGATCCCACGAAAAAAATTATGGAAACGTGATTTTTTAACCTAATTTTAAGGTTTGCAGGGAATTCTGGGTAGGAAAACATTGGGGGACCCAAGCATGCCATACCTCCCTGGACTCCCCCGGGTGTCTAGTTTTTAGAACTGTTTGGGTTTTGTAGTTTCTCAAGTTTTCTGCCGAGCCCCGGGCCAAAAACTCAGGTGCCCCCCCCCCCCAAAACAAGGTAGTTTTGCAAAAGGTAATTTTTAAGTATCCAACCGTATGATTTGGGCCTTTTCCTGTTGCAGCCACTATGCCTACCCACGCATGTGAGGTACCATTTTTTTCGGGAGACCTGGGGGAATGCTGGGTGGGTGGCAAATTGGTGATCCACGCAGATTCCAGAACTTTCCACCACAGATATGTGAGGAAAATGCACTTTTTGTGTGAATTTTTTAGCTTTGCAAGGGATTCTGGGTAACAGAACCTGGTGGGAGGCAGTGAAGTCACCCCATCCTGAATTACCCTGGGTGTCTAGTTTTCAAAAATGTATAGGTTTGCTAGGTTTCCCTAGGTGCCGGCAGTGCTAGGGTTAAAAAACGAAAGGAAGGCACTTTGCCAAAAAAGGGACAGTTTTCACTGCGAAATTGAGGTGCGAACATGTTGAGTTTTGCGCTGTTTCCTGTTGCAGGAACTAAGCAGACCCAGGCAAGTGAGGTACCATTTGTTTCAGGAGACCTGGGGGAACGCTGGGTGGGTGAAAATTTGTGTGAGCCCAGTGATGCCACACTTTTACACACAAAAATGTTTGAAAAAACAAATTTTTTCAGCTACATTTAAAGTTTGCTAGGGAATCTGAGAAAAGGAACGTTGGAGGATCCATGCAAGCCATACCCCCTTGAAAGCCCCCGGATGTCTACTTTCCAAAAATGTGTGGGTTTGCTAGGTTTTCCTAGATGGCAACCGAGGAAGGAGTGAAAAACCCATGTGACCCCCTTAGCTAAACCAATTAGTTTTGACAAAGTTAGTTGTTTACTTGTGCAGCGTGACAATGGCGCACTATTGCAAGGAAAATATGACGGACATTGTGAGTTTTGCAGGATATTGTGGATAAAATTAATTGTTAGATTTCACCAGAGAGACATCACCATGTAGTCCCATGGGTTTTCAACAATATCTACAATTGGCAGGTTATTCGTAGGCGGAATGTACACCTTGGCACAGAGACTAAGAAAAACAAGATCCCTACACAGCCATCTATTCCTCAAACACACACACATACTGGTTGGATTTGGCACGAGGGCGAGTGATGGTTCAGTATATAAAATTTTATTAATGAGGGATTTCACAAAAATGAAATGCACTGTCAATTACATGGACAAAAAAACTGAACCAATGACTCGCAGCTCGTGAGCTGTGAAGCCACTTCAAGGCACCTACCGCTTTACAGGCCATTCACCCACCTTTCATACCTGACACACAGAAGACCATTCACACCACCAGGCACAAAAGCAACACATCACAACATTTACAAAAGGTGCGTCCTGCTTCAAACAAAAAAAAGAAAAAAAAAAACTACACAGACATCAAGTTTTCAAACACACACACATACTGGTTGGATTTAGCATGAGGGTGAGTGATGGTTCAGTATATACCATTGTATTATCAAGTGATTTCACAAAAAATGAAATACACTTAATAATGGAAAGGACAAGAAACTGAACCATTGGCTCACAGCTCGTGAGCTGTAAAGTCACGACAAGGCACCAACCTCTTTACAGGCCATTCATACACCTTTCATACATGTGACACATACAAAACATTCACACCGCCAGCCGCGGACCCATCACATTACTACACTTCCACCAGCAGACAACGCCAATCAAGGGCCCATCACTTTCACACGCCCACATTCCTGACACAGCAACTACATAAACTCAAGGATTACATGGAGTGGCGCTCAACTAGCACTGTGTGTAGTAACCAGCATTAAGTCACTTCCCACACACTGCCAGCCAAGCACCAGTCCACGCACACCACCAGCCAAGCACCAGTCCACGCACACCACCAGCCAAGCACCAGACCACACACACCGCCAGTCAAGCACCAGACTACGCACACCGCCAGCCAAGTACCAGTCCACACACACACCGCCAGGAAAGCACCAGTCCACAGACACCGCCAGCCAAGCACCAGTCCAGGCACACCACCAGCCAAGTACCAATCCAAACACAACACCAGGCAAGCGCAAGAGCATGCACACCGCCAACCAAACACCAGACCACACACACCGCCAGGCAAGCACCAGTCCACACACACCGCCAGGACAGCACCACTACACACACACCGCCAGCCAAGCTCCAGCCCAGCACACCACCAGCCAAGCACCAATCCCAACACACCACCAGGCAAGCGCAAGACCACGCACACTGCCAACCAAGCACCAGACCACGCACACCGCCAGCCAAGCACCAGTCCACAGACACCGCCAGCCAAGCACCAGTGCACAGACACCGCCAGCCAAGCGCCAAACCATGCACACAGTCAGACAATGGACACTACACGCAAACCAACATCATACTTTAGTTTTTTTTTCAAAACAAATGAAAAACAAAAACAAATTGCAAATTGATACAAATCTACTAACACAACAACAAAATCTAAATACACTACACAAATGCCAACTTTGAAACTGAACAATAAGTTTTAAAGAATAGAGATCAGCCAGTTTACTTTACCACTCATGGATGCTCCCAAAAATTATTTTGCGTGTGGTACATTCTAAAACAAGCAGGTACACGCAGCCCAGGGTTTGAAGGACAGTCGGGGCAGTACATACGAACCTCCTTCCGCAAACATCTTCTCCAACAGACTCTACATCTCCGACTGGGAAAGTCTTTTGAGGTTGTAGGAGGAATTTGATCAGGAAAGTGGCGATCTTTCAATCTGGCAACATCCTCCACCACTCCAACTCTAAGAACACTTGCCTGTTCCACTAAAACAAGGCTGCCTATTACAGACTCCTGAAACTTTACAAAAGTCATCTTTGACTGCGGACAAGATTTCTGGAACACAACAAAAGCATTAAAGGTTGCCAAGTGGAAAAGATGGATAGCCAACTTCTTGTACCAAATGTAAGCCTTATGAAGAACAGCATACGGTTTCAACCTCTGATCTACTCTGTCAACACCACCCATGTGCCTATTATAGTCTAAAATGCACACAGGTTTACGCACTTCTGCAACCTGACCCCAAACAGTCACCGGTTCAGTGCTTTCATCATGTATGGAAATCAACATGTAGACATCTCTCCTGTCTGAAAACTTCACAGCTAGAAGCTCCTCACAACGCAATGCACTGCACTGTCCCCAAGCAAGCTTTTGACAAACAAGCTCTTTTGGGAAACCTTTACGGTTTGAGCGGATTGTGCCACAAGCAACAGTGTCTACTTTGGCCAATTTCCTGAACAACCGCACACCAGTGTAGAAGTTATCTACATATAAATGATGGCCTTTGTTAAAAAATCCTCGACCAAGTTCCCACACAATTTTTCACAGTCACTCCAAAAGTCGACGAACAACCAGGGGGGTTAATCCTGGATTCCATACCGGTGTACACCCTGAAATTAGAGACATATCCAGTCAGACTGTCACACAGCATATAAAGCTTAATTCCATAGCGTGCCCTCTTACTAGGAATGTATTGCCGAAATACCAAGCGGCCCTTGAACAACAGCAGAGACTCATCCACTGCAATTTCTTTCCCAGGAGCAAAGATCTCAGGAAATCGATCAACAAAATGATCAAGAACAGGCCGAATCTTGAAAAGACGGTCACAATCAGGGTGATCTAGTGGCAAAGCAGAACCATTGTCAACAAAATGCATCATCCGAAGCAGAAGCAAATACCTATCACGACTCATGACTGCCGAAAATATAGCTGTTGCCATCAAGGGACTAGTAGACCAATATGAAGCCATTGATGGTTTCCTAAGCAAGCCCATCAAAAAAGTTAAACCCAAAAACTTTTTCATCTCCTCCAAATTTGTGGGAGTCCACCGAGTAGCTCTAGCGTGGGGCTTAAGGCTGGCACTGTTCTCCCTCAAAAACTGTTCTGCATACAAATTAGTCTGCTCTACAATCTCTGCCAAAAACACATCATCCATAAACAACTTGAAAAAATCAATTGGCAAAAAGTTTTCAGTGTTCACCCTACACCCTGGAACACCAGTAAATTCAGGCAATGCCGGCTGCACCATGTCTGGTGCAACCCAGAGGTCGGAACTTTCAACATCAAGTCTTGCAGCCGCAAGCTGCCGCCCAGCTGCCTCTTGTCTTACTACACCAACTGGAAGTCTAGCAGGCGCAGGCTGCAGCCCAGATGCCTCTTGCCGCACTATCGGCACAGCAATGTCCTCCGCAGCCACAGGCACTTCATCCACACCAAAAGTAGCTTCATCAGCACTTGCTGAGCAGTAATCCGGCGGCTAGCCATTATCCTTACTAAGAAAGGAGTCTGCACAAACAACTCAATAACCCCAACACTGTGCAAAGTCAGTAAAAAAATGTAAGCCTTTATCACAAAGATCTATATACTGAAAAAATATACATTTCACTTACAAAAGACAGCTACACTCACCAACACCTACTCTGCAAAGACACAGCAAATAGGCAACGATATCCCACTAGAAAGAAGAAAAAAAACTTACATCTACAGAAGTACACATCAAGAACCAATGCAAAACATGTTTTACAATCACAAAAGACAGAAACCAAACATACTTGTATTATTACACACTTTCCAAAAAAAACAACCACCAGTAACGGAACCGCACAGTGCAACAATCTAAAGAGAAAATAAAACAATACACATTAGAAGAAAAAAAAACAATACACATTACAACAGGCAATGTCACAGGGTATGTCACAAATGGGGTGTCTGTCCCCATGGGGGGCAGAATATAAATCTTTTTAAATTTGGGGCCCCTGGAAGCAACCCTTTCCCAAGGGATTGCATTCAATTTTTAAAAAAGATTTCCCTGGTGTCTAGTGTTTTTTTTTGCTCCCTCCAGAGGGCAGAAAGGCAAAATTAAGACAAAAATCTGCCCCCAGAGGGGGCAGAATATATTTTAAAAAATATGGGCCCAAGGAAGCGCCCCTTGGCCAAGGGGTCGCTTCCTATACAAAAAAAACAATCCCTGGTGTCTAGTGGGCTTTTCTACCCCCCGGGTCCACATTGAGAAAAAAAAACAGTCGATCTGCCCCCAGGGGGGGCGGAAAAGCCTAAAATATTTTTTAAGCCCCCTGGAAGCGACCCTTGCCCAAGGGGTCGCATCCTATACAAAAAAAAAACAATCCCTGGTGTCTAGTGGGCTTTTCTACCCCCCCTGGGTCCAGATTTGGCCCAAAAAACGGCCGATCTGCCCCTGGGGGGGGGGGGGAGGGGGGAGAAAAGACTAAAAAAAAAATGTGGCCCCTTGGAAGCGACCCTTGCCCAAGGGGTCGCTTCCTTTGCACTAAAAACATAATCCCTGGTATCTATTGGACTTTTCTGCCCCCCCGGGTCGAGATTCGGAAAAAATTTACCCGATCTGCGCCCAGGGGGGGGGGGGGGGGCAGAAGAGTCTGAAAAATATTTAGCCCCCAAGGAAGCGACCCTTGCCCAAGGGGTCGCGTCCTAAAATTTGCAGGAAAGGATCCCTGGTGTCTAGTGGGGGCATTTCTGGTGCAGGATCGCGATGCTGTGCGCGATCCTGCACCAGGAATGCCCTGCTTTGGGACATCAGGGGAGAGGAAACCCTGTTTCCTCTCCCCCAATGCCTCAAGGCACCAAGAAACGGCCTCCCCGCCCTACCGGAGACCAAAAACCTACCTTGTAGCTGGACGCGCTGGAAAGAAATGGATTCCAGCGCGTCCAGTGCTTCCTGATGACGTCCAGCGCGCAACAGCGCGCTGACGTCACCAGGAAACGCGGGGGGCCGGGGGTTGTAGCGGAAAGTCTACCTCTGCCACCCCTGCTGAAAACCTCAGGATCGATGCCCCAGGGCGGGGAGCACCAGCGCTCCCCCCAAGAGCTGTGCCGATGACGGAGCGGTTCCGTCATCAGCACAGCCCAACCGATGCTGATGACGGAACCGCTCCGTCATCAGCGTCGAAGGGGTTAAATAAGAATTCTCTACAGCTCTCACAGCCGAGCATATTGATTGTGCCGGCACAGTGTTGGCACACTGCACCAGAAGATAGCTGAGATGATTCACTGGAGGTAGCTTATAATTCGGATTCAGCTCAAGAATAGCTGTTGGAACTGGAGCTGCCTGGGTGCCACTCTAATCAAGCACTGATGAATGCCACAAACATTGCCAGAAGTGGGGTAATGTACTACTCGCAGAATGGGCTGCATGTTCTTACATTTAGAACTTGTCCAGTGACAGTTCAACAGCAGATAGCATGCACTTCAGTGGAGTAAATGTATTACCAACCAGCATTCAGCTTTTCATCCCTGCCTGCTTTCTTCGGGCCTGATTAGTGAATGGGATACTCCGTAGCAAATTTGACAGATATCCTGTCTCCCTATTACAAATTCCATAGGATACAATGGAACTTGTAATACAGCGGACGGGATATAATCATGTGTGTGACGGTGTATCCCCTCCGCCAAGATCTTAATCAGGTTCTTAGAGGGAAGCAGGGCCACGGTGCTCTGCACAATGATGGAGCCCCATGCAGGATGTGAGGAAGGACCCCTGAGTCTCCCATATCCTAGAGAGATTTATTTGTATTGGCCTGAATGGGGGCCTCCTGATATGCTGCACTGTAGCAGGGTGCAGTTGTCTTACCTTAGTCACCTCACCTCACCTTGTAGCATAACTCAGTGAGTTGAACGGTCAGTATTGGAACATGCCGTGATGTGCAAGTCAAAATCCCAAAAAGGCTGACTGCAACATACATCCTTCCAAGGTTGATACATTGAGATCCGTTAAATTGGTAAACAATAATGCCTGTTATTTGTGTGATTGAAAACTGGCCTAAATGCAGTAATACTTGATAGACCCATTGTGGGCGTGGGAGTAGGAACGACCGCGACACCAAGTAGTGGGGTCAAAGATGGTTTTATTTTTATAGGTCTCAGGGGTTTTGACATAAACGTCCTTCGGTTCCGCAGGGTCAATCTCTCCTGGGCAAAAGCACTTTGGTCCGTGGCGGTGGTCTTCTCCCGTCTCTCGATGGGGTTGGGGGGTCGTCACTCCTGATACCGCCGGCTCCTTACCATGCAAGAGACCAACAAAGAGGGAAGCCGTTAGATCAATGTCCTCTATGGGAGGTGCACCAAAGGGGGTCCGGGTGATGTGAGGGCAAACCCAGTGAAACGTGCTCAATCAGTGTACAGTGCTCAGTGAACAAAGAAAAAGGGAGGGGTTTGAGGTGAGGTACCGGGGAGGAAAAAGGTAATGGAAGGGAAGGAAAATACAAAGGGCAAGGACAAACCGGGACTTTTACACTATTCACACTCGAGCACTCCGGCTCCCCACCCAGGCTGCCCAACGCCGCCGTACCTGTGACAGCCACACTCCTCCCTCGGGAGTGTGGCACGGCGGTTCACGGGGTCGTTGGCCTCCTGGCTTTCCTCTGGTCTTGGTCCCTCCGTCTTCTCCGCGATGTTCCTTCAGGTTGCCTCTATCCTCGTCTCCTCCGCTTCCTCCGCTCTCCTCCGTGCAACTTGCTTCCGCCTTTCGCTCCTCCGGGGTGATCACACACCCTGTGTACATCACTTCCCGTCTTTTGTCCAATCCTGTCTCCCTGACTTCTTTCGGGGACGGTTCTTCCTCCTCAGATGCGAACGCCCAATTAAAGGAGCCGCTAATGTCTTCCTCGTCGTCCGGACCGATCAGCCCGTCCTTCCACGGTTCAGTCTGTAAAGAAGGAGGCGGTGTATGGTCAGCAGGGCAAGGACTCCACCATTCACGAGGGGTACGCATCCCTACAGTGTTACACCCAAAAGGTGTACCAATATGGATTTATCCTGTGTGTTGTACACGACCAGAAGAAGCCTAAAAAAATGGCCAGTGCTCTCCAGGAACTATTGTTAGGCTGCAAAACTATCTCCGGTAGACTGAAGGCCTTATTTCGAGATGGTTGCCAGTACAAAATAATGAGCAAATGGTGTTTGTCGTGGTTTGCCCTTGTGCTTATAAAGATATGAGATTAGGAACAGCTTAGGCCTAGGTTTTGTGTGTTACCACCAAGTTCTACAGGGAGGAAATTGCCTGTGTGAAACTAAATGTTAGTGGCATGAGCAAAAAATAAGTTTGCACCCTTTTTTTCTTAGACACACCCACATGCACAATTCAAGTTCTAGGATTTTTGGGGCCCTGGGCCGAAAGGGAATGTGCGAGGCTCCTCTAATTTGCACAAGTGACACCTTTGGGCTCTGGAAGCTTTTTTGTGGAAACTTCCTGGGCTGCAGCTCCTCCTCTCAGCCACCTACAAGCACCTCTTTTACAGCCCATTGTGGGCTGAAGGTGTGAGAATTGCTTGGGGGCTGAGAGTTAAAGCTGTGGAGCGATAAAGTGCTGACAATGGGCTTTCCGCAGTGTCTCTGAATGGGCAGCCGGGCAGATGGCCTAATTGCAGGACAAACGAATAAGGCAGGGGCCGGTATCGGACACGCTGCATGTATGGCGGTCCTGCCGGCCCCCGATGACACCACAGGGAGGCGGGCCAGGTCGCCACAAAGGTGACACGGCGGGCGCGCCTCCCTTGGGATTGGTTTGCCGGTTCGCGGCCTGGAAGGGAAACATCATTTACCACGAAGGCATTACCACTACTAACATTTACCACGTGACACTTACCACGCAGGGTGCCTTCCACGCAGGGTGCCTTCCACGACGTCTTTACCACGGGCTGGGGGGGAGATGTGGTATTCCTTCGAGTCGTTCTGCGTGGGCTTGGGGGGCAGAGGGGGGCTGGGGGGGGGTCTCCCCCCCCAAAAATAACAAGCGGGGGGCAGAAAAATAACAAGCAGTTTACTTTAAAAAAAAAAACGAACATAATTTTAAAAGAAAAAGGAAAGAGCCTCCCCCAAAGACGTGCCGTGTACGTCAAAAAAACAGTCCTTTTTTTATTTTGGTATACGTGTTTTGACGCTTGTTTCAATGGAGGATGGAAGTAAGGGCTCGTAGAGAAAGACGTGCAGGTAAGACGTTTCTAGTCGTAGTAAAATCCTACGTTGTAAATACCAGCGTGGTAAAGCCACTTGCGATGTAAAATTCGCGTGGTAAAGCCATGCGTGGTAATTGAAATCGTGGTATAATCATATATTCGAGACTGGAAGTGATAAAAGATCACTTCCGGTGCGCGCGTCGTCCAAACGACGGGGGCTGGTTAGAACCGACTCCCGGCTGGAGTGGTAAATAAAAGGCTGGGGAGTGGCGAGAATTGCCTCTTTGCTCGCTGACCCCCACAGCTGCCTACACAAGGAGCTCCTCAGCCTCGCTAGGAGGCTTCATTCAATTTGCGTCTCTTTGCAACGGAGACACCATCCCTAAGAGGCCTAGGGAAGGCCCCCTCTCCTCCCTCTCATGGGCCCAGTTGCAAAGAGACTCCTTTCTTTCAATTGAATCGGCAGGAGCACAAGAGGGCCCGTGGTGTGTTAAACTGGTGGGATGAGTGCGATGCCCTGGGCAGCTGCCCACACTGCCAATTCCTAGCACTGGCCCTACACACGCATTCCACCCGCCCCAAGCCAATACACACGACAAAAACACATAGTGGCCATTCTCACACGCATATACTTATCTGTACCAGATCGAGCCTTCTTAAAAACTTTTTATTTACATAATATTTACATCCAAAATATAGCACTCTTTACAAAGAAACGAAAACAGCTGCACTGTCTTAGTAAAGTGAGGGAGGAATGTGTGTTCTTCTGGTACTCAGACACCATATATTCAGTTTTCAAATTTATCACGTCAATAGCATATGCCACCGAGGGGAACATTGGAAGATTATTCCTGTTAATTTGATGCCGCACCTATGCTGGCCTGCTGCGACATCAACATAATGCCCCACAGCCCTGGCATCTGAAAAGATTTATCGCCCGGGCCCTTCTGTAGCTGCAGCCTCTTTCCTGCTCACAGCTGCAATTTGTGAGCCTCTGATCCATCCTGATGTATTCCCGCTTCATAATAGGGACGTCAATGCGAGAGGCGAAAAGTCATTATCTGATAGCGGCTAGACGTGATGAAAGGCAGTTAGATCCATATCTGGATGGGCCTCGGTTCTTGCTGTGCTCGAGTTACCCAAGGTCACAGCAGCTTTTATGCAGAAAAGAAAGAATGAAGCGCCCTTGAGGAGCTATCCACCGTGCATAATAACATGATAATATTGATAGTGTAGAGGTATAATATGGGAGCATTACTGGGGCTGGACGTGTATGTGCGAGGATCGCCAGATCTGGATCGGTTTCTGAAATTTACTCCAGCCCAGAGGAAGCAAGATGCTTCATGTTTATATCTGACTCCAGTCATTATTCATGCATATAAAGGTGACCAATCCGATCTCGGGCGCTCTGATGGCACCCCTGTGCGTCATTCGTGCCTCTGTAAAGGCTTATTATAAGCAGTGCTTGAAATGGAAAAATAGCAGTGCAGGTACTCTAGAACAGAGAAGTGCCAGTACTCGCCAACTAAAAGTATTGCGTCACTCTTGAGAAGTGCCGGTACACTCCCGCTTAAAATAAAAAAGTGCTGGTACTCAGTGCCAGACAGTACTGGCCCATTTAAAGCACTGCTTATAAGGGCATTTAAAAATCACACTACGAATGAAACTGCTTCTAGGCTTGGAAAGAAGAAACACATCTTTGACGTAGGCAGACGTTCATAAGAATAGATTTTAGCCACTGCCCCTTGCCTTATACCAATCTCTAGGATAGTTGTCTGAGTGCGTTCAGCTAATCCACCAAGGTGAGATTAGTCCCCGTCTTTCTCACTCTGGCAGATAGGTTTTCATCCATGCTTTCTCCCTTTGTCACTGTTTTCTCATCTTTCTTCTTTCTTCCTGTTCTGCCTTTCTCGCTTGGGTTGCAGGTCACTGTACTGAGTTAGATAATATTAACCAACAATAATGTCACGTCCATGACGTTGCCTATTACTGCCTCCCCAGGTACATGTATAAGTTACTATTCTTTAAACGTGACTGACCTTGGTTAGCCCGTTATTTTATTTTATTTATTTTGCAGACGTGCAATAAGCGTTAAACATGTGTCCCTCACGTTTAAGACAGGAATACCTTCACTCAAACTGGAATCGCACTGAGTAAGTAATACATTCATTCTCTATTGAACGCTGTGTGAGTGCCTGTCACTGAGAACTGGCAGAAGCAGGTAAGAGTGGTAGGGCGAGGTAGGGGGTAGGGGGTGGGGGCTCAACAGACTACCACAAGGGAAAATTAAATACATAATTAATTTTCCCTTGTCGTATGTCGAGTCAAACCCCACACACTCTGCCTCACCGCTCTTACCTGCATGGGACGCTCCTGCTGTCACTGCATGTCTTTAATAGGAGGATATGTGTCTTGAGGACATTCTGAAGCTTTCAGTCTCCATGATCACCAAGGTAGGCATCAGGAATACATTAACAGCTTCATCACTTCAGGAAATGGGATAGCTCGCTCTCATTTCAATCACGATTTTCTTTAGATATTGGCACAGGCCACATATTATTGACATATTGAACACAATTCTTGGTCAAAAGTAAAGTGTCATTTACTTTACTCATCTGACATCCACAATCACTAAGGTAAGTCAGTTATAGGAGATTCTCTATCAATCTCTATCAGAGAGCACTAACCTCGTAGCCCAGAACCAACAGCAGTCTCTGAACCCACTGCCAACCATACACTAAAAGAGTTGTTGGTTAGACCTGGGGTAAGGGACCCGGGACAAGCCCGACTCTGCCTGGTCATACAGCTGGGTGTCATATCGTTATGCCTGACCTCTGTCTAGGGACAGGGCAGGCAAGTAGGAAGGGGCGGGGGAACAGGAAACAGGAACCGGAACCAGGGGAAACCAAGTTAGTTGTAAGCTGGTAGCAAGGCAATAAAGAAGCACTACTGCAACGCTCCGACTCCCGTGTCTTATTTGCAAGGGGCACGCGACAATGGCGACAAGGGTGGGATCCCTGCATACCCACTGAAACAAATTGCAGTCCCAGCCGTCCGTGCACGGCCTTGACCAGCGAGTCTGCAGCCCGCCACCCGACGGCGCGAAAGACGAAGATCGACGTCGGGAGCTGCCGAAAGCGAGCGAGCCGGCGAGGAAAGTGCCATAAATATGAAGACTGCAGTGGAGACAAGCAGCTTCAACTTCTCCCCATCAGGCGTGATTACGGAGGATTTCAGGCACCAGAAACGGCGCGGAAAGGACGCAGATGCCGAAAACGACCCCTGCCGCGAGTGAACGCAAGGGTACAGAGAACACTGGGGTGAGTCCCGCATTGGCAAGCGAGGAAAGTTACAGACTTTGGCAGTGAAGCAGAGCTAAAAATAGAACAAAAGTGGGAAACAAGGCCCAACAGTGCAGCGTCCCGATAGGCGGCCAATTTGAGGTCAGGCGCAGGCCATAGATACCCCACGACTTTGACATGGCAGCCATTTTGAGGTCAGGCGCCACCACATTCTCAGTTCACGAGCCACAATAAAAAGAGCGGGAAGCTCCCTACCACTGAAAGTCAAGTCACGAGAGCCCACGAAGGACAAGGATAAACCAGAATGTCCTTTCCCAGCTACACAAGTACCTCTGGAGGAGCGGCGGCTCCGACCAACCCACCAGGCCAGCTTACATCCACGTCTTACTGATAGAGCGCGCAGGTCACCCAACCAACAATTTCACCACATATGTATCGGGCCCATACACTTCAATTTATCTTATACATTAATCAGGTGACCTTGCACTCTGCTACCAGTAACCCTAGTTCCTTCCTATTTACTTCCTAGTTACCGAACTCCCCAGTAAAGTGCTCCGCCAGCACTTAGGGTTTCTTTAGCAAAATCCCCAAAGTCTATGGGAATTTCGGACAGAGTGCTCCGCAGCCCTCTGTATCAAGTCACCTATTGAGTGCGTTGGGTCAGTGACAGGTCAGCTATTCGGACAAGTCGGACAATTTCTCTAGCTAAACCTAGGCTAGTTATACTGTTTTCGGGTCAGTGTACCACCCCCCAAATGTTGCAAGTGTCAGAATCCCCAATTTCGATTGGTCCCCAAGGTCAATACACCAATCACATTTTACTTCTACAAGCTCACATTTACATATTCTGGGACCGCCTAGTGAATTTGGGGTTCCCATGACAGGCTCTACAGAATACAATGGAAATATTACAAATGTATCGTTTGCAGTACAGTTCAGCTCCATCCTGCTGGGTCGCAGGTCACTTTCTCAGGAGGATCTTGACTGTGGCTGCCAGCTGGCTGTGTTCCACTGTTCAAGGTTGTCTTCCCTCTGCCAGGGTGACATGCGCAGTAGGGATTTTCAAGATGGGGGTTTTCTTCCCTCCCAGGCCCATGAGTTGCGACACATGAAAAGTAAGCGAAAACAAGTTAGAACGCATGAAATAAATGAATACACTGTATACCATGAATAGCTACTCTATACCCCTTTACTTAAAAATATACTATGGCATTACGGTTTAGTGCAACAGACAATGACATGCAAGCATCAGTACAAGCTTCACCATGTGAGGACATACAGCAGCCATTTTAAAGCCAAATGCGCAAGCGCAAAGATTCCCACCAGAACTGCGAGTACGTCACGTCACATGAGTATGACTAACGCATGCGCAGAAGGAAAACCCCGCCAAGCAGCGGCCATTTTAGTTACGAGCGTTATTGAGTTAGAAAACACATAGGCAAGCGTCACTAGGACACCCCAATGTCAGAATAAAGGCAAATTAGTAAGACAAACAGGTTGGATTACGTGGTTACATATTATTCGAGGTTCATGAATTCAAGCAAGTCGCGTAGTGTGCGAATCCTTGCTCAATCAATCCCCTCTTTGATGATATTTACTATCATCACAAAACTAATGGAATCAGATGCCAACTTTTTCTCTCACACTTTGTTCATTTCAATTTCTTCTAACATTCGATTCATCTTCTCTTTAACTTCTTTGTTTGGGTGAGAATTTTTCACCCTTTTATAAATCTGATTATTCAGTTCCTCTAATTCAAGTTCATCCACATTCCGTTTCACACCTCTTTTATTCACAGTATATTTCTTTTGGTGTTTGCGACATTTGCAACAGACAAATGTAAGGAATATCATAAACCCTATTATGACAATTGGCATCAGTACTTTAAACAACAAACCTCTACCTAACTGTGCGAACCAATGACCTACAGCAGAGAGACCATCAGTAAGTCTTTTCCAGGCACTGTCAACCTCCAGTGGTTTAAGTTCTTTTCCCAAATTTGTAATGTTCCTTACATACCTTTGGATCCCTACACTTTTGTCAGGTATGTAAGTGCAACAATGTTGCGCTTTCAACATTCTGCAGACTCCGCCCTCTTTCGCTAATAGAGTATCAAGGGCAAGTCGGTTCTGTAAAACCATTGATCTGATCGCAACCATTTCGGTATTGACCATCAGGAACCCTCCAGCAGTGTCGGTAGATAACCGATCTACTACTGTTGACAATTTGCAAATTTTGTTTGAGTTCAGAACCACTCCCACTGCAGGTATTATTGCGCTAAAAATATCTCCTGCAATTTCGCCAGCAGTTTCTCTTCTATTGCGTACTACTTTGTTAGTTTCTTCATTGCTTCCAGTGATTTTCCCCACATGGTATATCTTTGGGAAGACAATACCAAAATAGCAACTCCCGTACCAATGGTCGGGCAATTTGAAGTAAGCCTTGTTCCCACAAATAAAATAAATCCCAGGAAACACCGGCTCTGTCCCATCTTTGAAACCCCAACCCCCAATTACCTTATAATTATGCTCACATTCACTGGAACCGATGAAAACATTGTTATAATAACTAGTCATTTCCCTTTTAAGACAGAGCTTTCCCTTCTTTTAGAAATCAAGGAGCATAGCAGCAGTAGCTCCACCATTTGAGGTGCTCCCTATACTTTCTGCCCATTTAGGAACTTTATGGTTCCTATCTTTGGCTTTCTTTTGGAAACTCTCTCTTCTTTTCTCTACCATATCCAGAAATTCTTTTTCCTTTTCATGTAAAGAACAAGTCAGGTTATTTTTATGTGCATCATCTATATTAATTTTTCCTACAGTTAGAAAATAATCACTCATGTAATTAGCTACATCTCTAGTCGTCTGTACAGGGTTTAGGTTTCTTCGAACAGGAAGTTCAGAAAATGTCATGTCATAGTTTGAATAGTAATACTGTAAAGGTCCTCTTTTGTAAAATAAGCTAGTCAGTACACTACAGGAAATTCCATAGGTTAAGGGCAAGTGATGATAAGTCACGCCTTCAGCTACAGAAGTAGGTAGCTTCATGTAGACATAGCAGTCGTCTATCTCCATAGTTTCTACATAATGCAATAACAGGTTTTCGAAAACGTTTAAATGAGTCTTGTTGTTAATCTTGTTAAGGTGTAATGCTTCCTCATCTGGTGCTTCTAAATTTAATTGTCTCCGTTTCAGGCTCAGTGGTTTGTCCAATGTGTCTACTCTGTGTGGTGTAACCCTAGTGTGTGTTTCTACAGTGTCGTCAGGTAAATTATTATTCGGGTACAGGCTTGGATTTTTACTTATCAGAGAAGGAAGGGTTACAGTCAGTCCTATCCAAAGGATCAGTACTATTGCTACACTACATAAACATACTTGGCAGCATGTTTTACAACAACTACGTCTAGGTCTTCCGTTCACATTTGAATCAGACATTTCTGCTTAACAGAAGTCTTCCAACCCCTCTTTATAACTTTGCACAGATAGCTTATACTGAGCAACTTCAGGTTGGTTTGTCTTCTTCGGCAGACTGATCAGCTGTCTGTTCTTCGTCACTTTCGTCAGTTATATCAAGATTCTCAAATTCCTTCAACACCAAGTAGGTCCACTCAGGATCTTGATACTTTTTGTTCAGTCTTTTTATTCGGTCACTCCTTCGTTTGGAGCTCTCCCCAGTTTGTTTTGCTATACGGGAACTTTGTCTTCTTTGCTCAAGTTTTTCTTCTACTGTTTTTAGTCTCAGTCTTAGTCTTTTGATGAACCTTGGTTCAGTATTTTTCTTTTTCTTGAGTCTTTTAACTGGCACTGTCGTTTGGCTTTCTTCTAAGGCTCTTTTATTTTCATTTGGTTGTGGCACTTCTGCTTCTGCTTCTTCCCTTCCTGTCTGACTAGTCCCAGGTCTTACTTCTTTTTCTTCTGCCTGGTCACTAAGCTGGCCTTGTTCAGGTGTAAACTGAGTTTGACTTTTGGGTGTTTCACTTTCGGTGTCCTGAACACACTCGTCTAGTTCTATCTGATCCTGTTCAAGCACTTCGAACCTTTGATTTTCTTCCTCTTGAACTTTCGCCCTAATTTCTGTCTGTCCCTTTTCGATTTCAGGTGTTCTTGGAGGTGTGTCGATCACCTGTTCTGTCCTTATCTGATGTTCTTCTTCTTCAGATTTTACATGGATTTCGATAATCTGATTGTCTTCTTCTATTCCTGTCTCATCCTCACTATTCCACTCTCTGTCTGCGTAGGTTTGACTTCTTGTTCTGATTGGGTCCTCGGTCAGGTCGATTATGGGTATCCACTCATCTCGACTGGTGCTTGGTTGTTCTTCATTAGCTACTTTGGAACTCACGTCTGGAGACTCCTCAGCTGGGCAACCTTCGGCGTCAGTCTTCTTTTCGTCTCTTATTACCTTCTTGGTGTGGCTGGCATGGATCCACTTTGGAACGCCGGCACACTTCACCGCTGTCGTGGTCACCAGTATCACTTGGCGTTGTTTTCCCCACTTTGGTGCAAGGCAATTTGACCGAGTATGTTTCTTGAGTACAACCCAGTCACCTGGAACCAATTTATGGACTGGAGTTGTTGGACTGGCGACGGCGTCTTCCCCAATCTGGCGAGAGATAGAACGCACTTGGTCACCCAGTTGCTTGCAGTACTCAAGTACCAAATCATCAGAAATGCTTATCAGTTTATATCCTGGTACCCATGCTTGTCTCATCACTCTTCCCATTAGAATCTCATGGCGACTCAGGCCTGTACTTCGGTCTGGAATACTTCGGATTCCCATCAGAACAAGAGGTAAATCCTCTATCCAGTTCATGCCAGTAGATTCACACATCTTTCCTAATCTTGACTTGATAGTGCCATTTACTTGTTCCACCACTCCAGACGCCTCTGGAGGGTATGCACAGTGCAGCTTTTGGGTAATCTTGAAAGCTTTACAGAGCTGATCAATTACTTCATTCTAGAAATGCCCATCTCTATCTGATTCAATTGTGACTGGAACCCCGTACCGAGGTATTAGTTCTCGTAGTAACAACTTGGCTAAAGTGATGGCGTCATTCTTTTTGGCTGGGTAAGCTTCCACCCATTTTGAAAACAGGCAGACAATGACAAGGACATATCTCATTCCTTTACAAAGAGGCAACTGAATGAAGTCAATCTGCAATATTACAAAGGGACCTCCTGACTTCCCAATTTTTCCCATTTCAACTACTGTTCTCTTCCCAGCGAACTGCTGACATGTCAAACACCTCTGGCAGAGGGACTCTGCTACCTTCCTGAATTTCGGGTTGTACCATGTCTGTTGGAAAACACAAATCATGGCATCCCTACCAACGTGTGTGTCTCCATGTATCAGTCTGGCCATGGAAGCAAGCAATCGTCTAGGCAATACAGGCATACTGTCAGGGCCCACAATGATACCATCCTCACTTCTCTGTCGACACCCAAGCTTTCTCCATTTTTCCTTTTCCTTTGGTGGTGCAGCATACTGCCAATCTCTCAATTCATCCCATGTAGGCACATCTTCAAACACCATAAGTTGGCAGCTGTTTCCATATCCCCCCAACTTGATATTTACCGACATTCGATGTCTGGCACAATGTTGGGCCACTTCATCAGCATATCTATTTCCTACTGTCACATGGTCAGTGCCAGATTTGTGAGCAGCACACTTGACCACTGCCAATTCCTTTGGTAACTGTGTTGCGTCCAGTAATTCTTGTACAAATTTCCCATTTCTGATAGGAGTACCTGAAGAGGTCAGAAACTCCCTTTGCAGCCACAACTGGCCAAAGTCGTGCACAACCCCATAACCGTACTGACTGTCAGTATATACGATTATTCTTTTGTTTTTCCCAATTTTACAGGCTCTGGCCAATGCAACCAATTCAGCTACTTGTGCAGACTTTACTCCAAATAGACAGGATGCTTCTATAGTGCGTCATACCGTGACTACAGCATAAGCAGCACTTAGGCCTACAAGTTCGTGTCTCAGACATGAGCCATCTACAAACAGCTCGCAATCTTCTACAGGCAGGGGCACTTCTTTGATATCTGGGCGTGGTTTAGTACTGAACTCAGTCAGGTCAATGCAGTCATGCTCGACCTCTCCCTTTGCTTCTGCAATCAGTGACTCAGGCAACAAGGTTGCTGGGTTCAATATGTTACACCGAGTAATGACTACATTTGCAGCGCCTACTAGGATCCTTTCGTACTTAGTCAGCCGACTAGGTGTGAGATACTGGGTTTTCGTTCTGGTCAGTAGGATTACAACTGCATGTGGAACATACACAGTTACCGGATGTCCCATAACAATGGACTCGCTTTGCTCAAGACTTGTGCAAGTTGCAGCTACAGATTTCAGACATCCGGGTAATCCAGCAGCCACTGGATCTAAAGTGGCAGAAAAATATGCCACTGGGGGTCTAGTCAACCCATGGGCTTGGGTTAGGACTGACAGTGCGCAATTGTCTCGTGTATCACAAAACAGAGAAAATTCTTTAGAATAATCAGGCATGCCTAAGGCAGGGGCTGTACACAGACATTCTCGTAATTTAGTAAAGGCTGTCAGGCTCTCCTCATCCCACTCCTTTGCTCCTTTCTTTGTCATTTTGATCAAGGGTTTGGCTAGGACTGCAAATCCCACAATCCACTGCCTGCAATAACCTACAACTCCAAGGAACATTCTGACTTCTTTCTGAGTATTGGGTAACTGCATATTTCGAATTATCCTGATTCTTTCTGAAGTAACTTTCCTGATGCCCTTCTCTATCTGGTGCCCCAGATATTTTACTGATTTGGTACAGAACTGTAGTTTGTCAGGTGACACTTTATGTCCTCCTTCACCGAGATGGTTCAGTAGGGTAATGGTGTCAATAACACAGTCTTTCTGACTCTCAGATGCCACCAAGAGGTCGTCTATATATTGCACACAAGAGTTTCCAGGTAAGGTTAAAGATTCAAGGCATTTTTTCAAAATCTGGTTAAAGATTGAGGGGCTTTCTGTGTACCCCTGAGGGACCCGATTCCAAACGAACACGTGACTGTCGAAGGCAAATGAGAAAAGAAATTTGCTGTCTGGATGCAATGGGATCGAAAAGAATGCATGACATAGGTCAATCACGGTGAACCATTCAGCATCCCAGGGGATCTGATACAGAATCACTGCTGGGTTCGGAACAATAGGACAGCAAGGAACAAAGATTTTGTTCACCTTTCTCAGGTCCTGTACTACTCTGTACTTGCCACTAGGTTTCTTGATTCCAATTATGGGTGAGTTACACGGGCTACTCATCACTTCTTGTATGATGTTTGCTTCTAATAATCTTTTTATTTCAATGGCAACTCCTGCTCTTACTTCTGCACTCATTTTGTAAGGCTTAGTATTGGGGTAAACTGCATTTTCTTTCATGGCTATTTTGATGGGGTCAACGTTTGCCATCAAGCCTACATCCTTTCCAGTAAAGTCCCATACTTCTGGTTTCACTGTCTGTTGGAGTTCTTCAGGTAAGTCTTGTATAGTCAGTGGTTTAATTTCTGAGTCAGGTCTTATTAACATTAACTTGTATATTCCATCTTCGTCTGGGGTTTGAATTTCGACGCCCTTTGGTGTGCAAAAGATGGTGCAGTTCATTTTACACAACACATCGCGTCCTAATAAGTTTACAGGACTAGTGTCACAAACTACAAATCTATGCATTTATTTGACGTTCCCTATTGTAATCTCCATGGGCTCAGTAACTGGGGTACTAATCAATTGATTAGATACACCCACTACTTGGATTGCTTCTCCCGAGAGGGGTAGGTTTGGAACGTCTGCTGTTCTCACAGTAGAACGGGTAGCACCAGTGTCCAACAGAAAGGTGACATCATTGCCTTCAACCTTTCCTTCGATGTATGGCCCTGACTGGTCTACCGGCAAGGAGGCGCCAAGCACGCACTCCTCGTCCTCCCCCCTCAGGCCCCGTCAGTATTGGTCATCACAGAAAAAAGTGTCATTCAACAGAAATTGCGAAGTTGCTGCATTTCTATCCTCCTGTCCTCCCCAGATTTCTATGTCTTCACCCTGCGGTGCCTTTCCTTTATAATTTGGTTTAGGTGCACGAGGCAACTGACTCGCCTTTACCTGTTGCTGGGTCTTTCTTGGTCTTTCATTCTGCGTCTGTGGATTTAAATTAGGGGTTTGAGGGTTATTATGCTGTGCGTATGGACACTCGTCTCTACAGTGCCCTATTTCTCCGCACTGGTGACAGGGGAACTTCTTTTTGGCTTCCTCCCGACTCATTTTCATCTTGGGCTTCCCTACTCCCCCAGAACCTTGATTTTGGGAATTCTTATTTAATTTACCCAATTGCTTTTCCTGCTGTTCCGCTAGTTTTACTTGTGCCCACATGACCTTTTCTTTCAGAGCCTTTCGCTTATCAGCCATCTCGTCTTCACAGTACTTTGAGTACCGTAAGACCTCACCAATCTTCTTTGCCTGCCAACAGATTTTATTATCTTTTATCCACTGGCAAATTTCAGGTCTTAAACCGTTTACAAACCTGTAAATGAAGTGGGTCATATCCTTCATCTCGATGTTATCTATACCGCTGTACGTTTTAAACACCTGTAACAGTCTTTCATAAAAGGAATGCACAGTCTCATCTCTTTCCTGCGTAGTTCTATCTATTCTGGTCCAATCAGTTTCCTTTGCAGGCACCTTTCCCTTCAAGTGTAACATCACTTGCTGGTAATTTTTCATTACTTCATCAGAAGGTGCTCCCGTATTATCATCCCTCGGGTATTCTTCACTAGGCCAACCAATGGCAATTTTACAATCTGTCCATAAATCTACGGGAACGACTATGTCGAAAAACCCATCCAGGTCTTTCCACAGGCATTTTTGTACTTTCACGAACCTTTCCACCTGCCTGTACCATTCCACTGGTTTCTCTCGCAGTTTTGGAAAGTCATTAGTAAAAGACACAATATTCTGTCTGGACCATGGAACGTGCACATACTTCCCACCTGGCACTTCTCGCATGGGGTATAACTGTTCGGGCTTGTCTGCTTCCCTTAAAGCAAACTCAGAAGTCGTCTGTCTGGACCTAACCTCTTCCTTTTTCTTTGCCCACCTGGCCTTCCACTTGTCTACATCTCCCCATTTTTGCAACACGGTCAACAATTCTTTGATCTGAACCTTCTTTCCTGACACATCTTTGTCTGAGAAATCTGCTCTGTAGGGTTTTTGTAATGGCTTTGATTTTGACATATCTATTCCCATACTGGCTGTAGTGTCTGTCAGTTTCTCATGGAGCACTTTGGTATTACGGGTAAGACTCTTGCAGATAAACAGTAGTTCTTCCTCGGAAAAGGTATTTAATCTGTCTAACCCCACATTTCAGGCCATCAGTTCTTCCATTTCAATTCTCAATTTGTAAATATCCAATGGTTTTGTCTGAGGAGTTTGTCTCTCTAATTCTCGACTCCATCTCTCAATCTCTTCAGGAGTCACCAAGGTGACACTCTTGGTACCTGAAGTCGATTCCATTTGAATCTCTCTCGTATTGAAAGGATTATGCCTTTTCTGCAAACTCCTTCCTGAGTTCCTAATCGGCAAATCCATTAAAGAAGCTTCAGACTCACACTCACTCGTCTGATCATCTACAATTAAGGGCTATTTTCTTGGCTGCACTACAGTTGGGGTAATAATTGGGGCTCTTGGACTCCCTTGTCTAATCCCAAACAAAGGAACAACTGGTCCAATAGTTACTGGGATTGTCAAGGCTTCGGGGCTGGTATTTAACTGGGAGAGTTTCTGAATTATTTCGGTTCTTTGTTTGGCTAGAGCCTCTCGCTCTTTTTCCTGCAGCATTCTTTCCAGGCTTATTTCAGGTACTATTTGCGGACTTAATGTTGGGGCAGTTGGATGCGTCATACTTGGTCCTTCACCATAATTAGGTTTTGGGAAACAGCTTCCTGTGTTTACGGATCTCGGTCCTTCCTCATAAGGAGGTCTTGAACCAAAGTCTCCTTCACCTGAATATCTTGATTCTCCACTAAATGGTGGTCTTAGACAGGTGTCTCCGGCACCTATGAGTCCCAGGCCCTCGCTATAGGAAGGTATTTGACAGCTATTTCTTGTGTTTACCGATCTATTTCCTTCCTGACACGGGGGTCGTTGGGAAGCATCCTCTACACTAGACGATCGGGGACTTTCATTATAAGGAGGCGGACTTTTCATAAACATGTCATCTAATAAATCATCATCCGAATCCCCAGTGGGCACCCAATGTTTGCACTTTTCTGTCTTTTTCTCTCCCGCAGGACCACCCATTGCCATCATTGGAAACAGTCCTTCTACAATCATATTCTGTCTCCATTGTTTCATTTTTTTATCTCGGGTTTCTTGCTTTAATTTCGGATAACATTTTGTTAACCCTTTGTCCAAACGGGGCTTGTCTCTCTCAAAAGCCTCGATCTCCCATTCCTCTAATGCTTCGTACTGCGTTAATCTAGGTCTGGGATGTAAATCATCCATTCGGGTTCTCAAATTAAATAGAATCCTGCCATTAAATGTTCCTTCTAACGGGAAAGCCAAAATTCCGTCATCTTTTATGTATTCCGCCCAATTTTCCAACCATACACATGAGTGGTACCCTTTATCAAACATCATGGACGATGCGGGGGTATTAGGTGGCGGTATGACAACACCTTCTCTAGTTTTTATAGGTTTGTCTTTTTTGAAGTAATTCTTCACTTTATTTACAAGGGACAATTTTCTCTTATTTCCGTACATAATGCTAGTGTTATGCCCTTTCCACTGATCGTTTTCAAACCCTAAATGTCGTGGATCAGGTCTAGTATTCGGTCTATACGTGTGCCACATACGACTTCTGCGAGCGACTTTGTTTACAAATCACTCCCAATCCAAATGCGCCTTTTATTTTCGTGCAAGCAATAGAATGCACGAGTTCAAAAATTTCGACCAATGGGTGCGCGGCCTTTTGCGAGACAGGTTCTCACGCTCCGGCACTCACCCCTCCTTTACAATTCCAGCTCCGCTACACAGCCGCTGTTTCGACCGATACCAGCGCAGCACAGAGTGACGTCAGAGCAGCTCCGCAACTGACTCCCTCCCTCACAAGGTAACGGAAACTTGATTTCTCTTTTAAAGTGCAAGTGCTTTTAGTTATTTAACAACGAAAACACATTCGCCACTGTACTCGAGTGTCTAGAAAGGAAAGATACGTTTTACTGCAAGTAAACCTCTTCTGTCTACTTTTCATTTACTACGGATAGATCTCTTCTGCCTACCCTTCACTCAAGCATTAGGGAACCTGCTACTTCTTTGACTCATCCACTTCTTTTCGGGATATATACTGAGTCTAAAGTTTCACTAGCGAACCCCTTTGCTGTCACCCAAGCTTCTACTCCTTCCGGTGTGACCCTTTCTAGGTTATATCACAATAGAAGTTTTGCCAGCGAACTCGTTGCTATCATTTATTCAAACATATATTCAGAAAACCCTAATTAGTGCTTCCAGTTCTGCCTAACCTGCACCAATTTTCCTAGAGTCAGTGACCTCACCACGGCGTGGATTCTCTTCACCACCCGCTATTTAATTCCCCGGGGATTCCAGACAAACACTAAACAATTACTAACGAATGGGTTAATACATAAATCAATTTAACAATAAGAAAAACAATTTAAAACATTTCATAATTTTCAAAGCAAAAACATTTCACGTGATCGATCAATTTCAGAAGTCAAAATATTCACAATTTAGCAGCAAAATCTTTATAGCAGCATCCGACCTACCTACTTATCTTAACTAGTCCTACCTAACTTTAACTAGTCCCTAACCATTTCCTCTGCTACCAGAAAATTACTGATTGAGCGCGCAGGTCACCCAACCAACAATTTCACCACATATGTATCGGGCCCATAAACTTCAATTTATCTTATACATTAATCAGGTGACCTTGCACTCTGCTACCAGTAACCCTAGTTCCTTCCTATTTATTTCTACTGTACCCGACTTACCAATCCTCTGTTACGGGTACCTATGATCACAATGGATCAGGGAGCTAGCTGTAAAAGAAAGGCAGACAACACAATACAACTTTATATCCTTCTGCATTAAATGACCACAGACTACTGGGAAGTTTTAAAGATTTTATCTAAAGATCAGATTCGGAAATCATCAAGTTTACAACCAAAAGGCAATCAATAATCAAAACAATGAAGAGCACATATCAATACAAGAAGTAAATTAAGCTTATCATTTATGAGTTTACGGGAAAGTATGTACAAGAAACATGCTAGTCAGTAAGTTTCAGAGTTTAGACTTAAAGGAAGTGACTAAATTACGAGAAATATTAAGGACGCTCTAAAAAGTCGCTATGGAAAATTTCCCTAATATACGGATAGGGAGAAGAGCTTTTAGTCTCTATTTTGAGACTCTGGAACATTGTACAACTATAGGGAAGGTAAGAATGGAACACGCTATAATTCTATAAACATCAATTCAGTTAGCAAAAGGAGAAAATTATAAACCACATCTGGAGAAATGTGCTTATAGGAAGGGTAAAATAGGAACATGCTAGGAAACAACAATACCATATGAGCTCTTCGTTAAGTAGTTTGCGAAAGCATGGAAAATCAACTATGCGCAAAGGTATGTCTTTATTAAAGCAAAAGACTGGAAAAATAGAAGGTGCAGTATAGAATTTTCAGTACTATAATTACCTAGAATGGTGTGAAGACCAACCCTGGCCACGGATCAGTCAAGGACAGGAAAAACCCCAAGGAAGGACAGTCATCAATGGGACAGCAGGTGCAGAATAGACACCCCAGGACAGGACAGTAAACCCAGATTAGGATCAGGACAGGACCGCCAAGGCACGACCAGCATCCGCAGTTTGGAAGCAACGCCTGCGCTCCACCCTCTCTGCAGCTATCGGCCAGAACCCCGATTGGGTTACCCAACTCCCCAGTAAAGTGCTCCGCCAGCACTTAGGGTTTCTTTAGCAAAACCCCCAAAGTCTATGGAAATTTCGGACAGAGTGCTCCGCAGCCCTCTGTATCAAGTCACCTATTGAGTGCGTTGGGTCAGTGACAGGTCAGCTATTCTGACAAGTCGGACAATTTCTCTAGCTAAACCTAGGCTAGTTATACTGTTTTCGGGTCAGTGTACCACCCCCCAAATGTTCCAAGTGTCAGAATCCCCAATTTCGATTGGTCCCCAAGTAGGATAGGTCAATACACCAATCACATTTTACTTCTACAAGCTCACATTTACATATTCTGGGACCGCCTAGTGAATTTGGGGTTCCCATGACAGGCTCTACAGAATACAATGGAAATATTACAAATGTATCGTTTGCAGTACAGTTCAGCTCCATCCTGCTGGGTCGCAGGTCACTTTCTCAGGAGCATCTTGACTGTGGCTGCCAGCTGGCTGTGTTCCACTGTTCAAGGTTGTCTTCCCCCTGCCAGGGTGACATGCGCAGTAGGGATTTTCAAGATGGGGTTTTCTTCCCTCCCAGGCCCATGAGTTGCGACACATGAAAAGTAAGCGAAAACAAGTTAGAACGCAAGAAATAAATGAATACACTGTATACCATAAATAGCTACTCTAAACCCCTTTACTTAAAAATATACTATGGCATTACGGTTTAGTGCAACAGACAATGACATGCAAGCATCAGTACAAGCTTCACCATGTGAGGACATACAGCAGCCATTTTAAAGCCAAATGCGCAAGCGCAAAGATTCCCACCAGAACTGCAAGTTCGTCACGTCACGTGAGTGTGACTAACGCATGCGCAAAAGGAAAACCCCGCCAAGCAGCGGCCATTTTAGTTACGAGCGTTATTGAGTTAGAAAACACATAGGCAAGCGTCACTAGGACACCCCAATGTCAGAATAAAGGCAAATTAGTAAGACAAACAGGTTGGATTACGTGGTTACATATTATTCGAGGTTCATGAATTCAAGCAAGTCGCGTAATGTGCGAATCCTTGCTCCATCAATAGAAGGACCGGATTTGGCTGACTGTTTGCTCAGCCTGCCGACAGCCGAAAGACTAAGACTAGTAGAACTCCTCTACATGACCGAGGATGCTCCCGACATTGTTGCGAAATTCCCAAACCTCTTCAAAGGACTAGGGAAACTCAACCACTTCAAAGTGAAACTGCACATCGACGAACGTGTGACACCCGTCGCTCAGCCTCACAGAAAGGTATCCTTTCACTTACAGCAAGCTGTAGATGATGAACTCCAAGACCTTCTAAAAACAGACATCATTGAGCGCACGTCAGGACCCGCCCCATGGGTGTCACCGGTCGTAGTGGTCCCTAAGAAAGGACAGGACAACAAAGTACGACTATGTGTGGACATGCGTGCGCCCAACACTGCCATCGAGCGGGAACGCCATCCGGGCCCGCACATAAGTGATATGATAACGCGCCTCAATGGAGCTACAGTATACTCCAAACTTGACCTTAACAAAGGTTACCACCAGCTGGAGCTTCATGACAAATCGAGGTATATCACGACGTTCACCACGCATCAGGGACTCTTTCTCTACAAGCGATTACATTTTGGCATCTCTTCAGCCGGCAAAATTTTCCAAGAGGCCATCCGGCGAGTCATACAGGGGATCCCTAACGCTTTCAATTACAGTGACGACCTGCTAGTCTTTGGGAAAGACCAAACCGAACATGACACCGCTCTGGACAGAGTATGCCATGCATTGCTGAACGCAAACCTGACACTAAACGCCAACAAATGCGAATTTCACAAGAACACTCTGAAATTCTACCGTCACATCTTTTCCAGGGACGGGATGAAACCAGACCCAGAGAAAGTATCTGCCCTGGCTGACACCCAGCGACCTCCGTTCTTTCCTTGGAATGGCGAGCTACTGTGCGCGCTACATCCGTGACTACGCTACCATCAGCTACCCGCTAAGAGAGCTCACACGTCAGGGTCAACCATTTGCGTGGTCTACTACGTGTGAACGAGCATTCGTCGAGATCAAACAGGCTGTAAGCTCAGCTATTAATCTCGCCTACTTTGACACCAAGAAAAGAACAGAAATCACGGTTGATGCCAGCCCGGTAGGTCTAGGTGCTATCCTGGCACAATATCGAGAAGACTCAGACCAGCGCCACATCATGGCGTATGCCAGCCGCAGCCTCACGGACACTGAAAAAGCTTACTCCCAACCAGAGAAAGAAAGTCTGGCGGTGGTGTGGGCGTGCGAGCATTTTCACCTGTTCGTATATGGGAAGCACTTCACGATCATCACGGACCACCAAGCTCTCGTCACCATCTTCGGCAAGCCCAATGCCAAGATGCCACCACGTATCGAACGATGGGGACTACGTCTCCAGGATTACATTTATACCATTGTTCACAAGTCAGGGAAAGCAGAAAACCCAGCTGACTATATGTCCCGACACCCCCAACCAATCACTGGTGTCGCACACTCCCTGGCAGAAGAATATATTCATTTTGTTGTTGGCACCGCCTGCCCACGTACAGTCCCACTGGAAGCCATCCGGGAAGCATCAGCACAAGATCCAATCCTGCAAGATGTCATGGACCGAATACGCAACAATTCCTGGCGCCATGTAAAGGACGCATCTCAAGAATCCAGTCAGCACACCCGCGACCTGATAGCATTTAAACATGTACAAGACGAACTGTCCATCAGTGACGACGGCCTACTCTTGAGAGGGGGGAGGATTGTAATCCCACAAAGGCTACGTCAAGGGGTGATTAATCTCGCCCATGAAGGTCACAGAGGCACAAGTGCTACAAAGAAGGCATTGCGGGAACGTGTCTGGTTCCCCACACTGGACCAGATGGTGGAGACAACTCTCAAAGACTGTATGACATGCCAACTAGTGAGTCGTGAAGAACCACCTGCTTCCCTCCAAATGTCAGAACTGCCAGAAGGAGTATGGCAACAAGTCGCCATTGACTTCCTTGGTCTGTTAAGATCAGGCCAATATATCATCGTCGTCATGGATGAATACTCTCGATTTCCATTTGCACATCTATTGTCATCCACCAGAGCAACCACAGTGATTCCAGTACTTGACGAAATCTTCGCAGCATGGGGCATCCCGCTGCGAGTCAAATCCGACAACGGGCCCCCATTCAACGGCCATGAATTTACAGAGTTCGCAGAACACCTCAACTTCAAGCACCAGAAAATCACACCGTTATGGCCTCAAGCCAACGGCATGGTGGAACGCTTTATGGGAACTCTGAAAAAGGCAATTCAGCAAGCGGAGTTAACTCACCGAGACATCCAGCAAACCCTGAATGAAGTACTGAGGGCATATCGCACCACGCCGCACAGCACCACCAACCAGTGTCCGGCCACTGTGATGCTAGGAAGAACTCCCCGCACTCGACTGCCATAATGAACAACACACTTCAACCACGGACCGTAAATATCGACCATGACACACTAGTCAAGATAGACCATGAAAAGAAGCTGAAGATGAAAGCGTACGCCGATCGGCGCAGACGAGCCAGAGACACCGACATCCAAGAAGGAGACTGGGTGATGGTCCGGAGCGACCGGAGAGCAAAAGCAGACAGTCGCTATCTCGCTCAACCCCTCCGGGTAAGCAGACGAAAAGGAACCATGATCACAGCAAAAGCTGACCACAAGCAAATCACCAGAAACATATCACACTTCAAGAAGTGCAATCTCAACAGTCATCACGAGGCCCAGTCACGTGAAACCTCCACCGACTCGACGGGTCAAAGTGACAACAGTGACCGAGGTCACTACAGCCCCGAGAGATCTGATAATAACACGGATCACTACGCCGGGACACCAGAGCAACTGAGCCGCCCGAGACGACAAGTTAGAAGGCCAACACGACTCATCGAAGAGATATGAGAGACAGTAAGACTTTGTACAAAAGGGGGAGGTGTCATATCGTTATGCCTGACCTCTGTCTATGGACAGGGCAGGCAAGTAGGAAGGGGCGGGGGAACAGGAAACAGGAACCGGAACCAGGGGAAACCAAGTTAGTTGTAAGCTGGTAGCAAGGCAATAAAGAAGCACTACTGCAACGCACGCGACACTGGGCACTTGTTTCAACTGCAGATCCTTGACTTCTAAAGACAAGAGGACGTCTTTCATGAATTTATCACCTTTCCTGTAGTTCCTGATTTCTAATATTATACACCATATACCTTTAAACAGTTTCTGTGTCTCTGCCTCTCTATGGTTTCAGGAAACTCTGTATTCCTAAAACTGAAGCACAATTACCATTAATGAAATAGGTGCAAGCAGTATTCAAAGGGCATTCTACGATTCTTACTACAGACAGCCAGTGGCAGCGGCTCCGCTAAGGCAGTGGAGCGTCGCCCCACTGCTTTCAGCAGTAGACATAAAGGAAAAATAAAATGGTAATAACTCGTTTTTATTATCATTTTATTTGTTCCTGCTGTGTGTGTCTTTGCTGGGCGGGTCTGCTCTGTTCTCAGAGCAGGGGGGAGGAGTGGTGGGCCCACTACAAGTGCGCAATGACTGATGCCCTCTTGGGCTGGCCAAACATTCATGTGCACTTTGCAAGTTCTCCACCTGCATTACAGCCTGGGTGGAGAACATGCCCAGGCTCCTAATTCATGTCTGAGCGCCGAACCATGGCGCTCAAACCAATCACAACGTTGCATTGCAGCATTGTGATTGGTCAGGGGAGATTTATGTGCTTTCCGTTCCTGGCTGGAAGATAGAGAGATGCGGCTATGACAGAGAGACATGGTGGAGAGGTAAGATTTTTTTCCCATTACTATTTTACAACCCCCTCCCCTCACTCATCCCCTCCCACAACGCCACCCCCTATCCGTGCCGGCCACCACTGCGGATAGCTACTCTCTGTGTGTAATGAACAGGCTCTTTGGTGCAAATTATGTTCAAAGTGGCAGCTTCATACACTGAAAAATATTAAATACACATTAGTATTACACAGTTCACTTGACAGCAAACAATCACTTCCTCACTTTATGACTATACCGTAATATCATACATGTAAAGTCTGTGAAGAGATGGGGATCCTTTTTGCTTCTCACGTAGAAATAGGATGCACAATAGATGAGTTTATAATTCCCAAAATATGACTCCAGAAGTACTGTTTATAAAAGAAAGCCTAAACCATTCAGCACAAGTAGTTCCTAGGAATATACATCTATAACCAGTACAGTCTGTTGTCGACTTCCAAGGATTACAATAATCTGCAAGTTTCAGAAACTCTGGCAAAAATCTCCCAGGTGCCACAACTATGTATCTCAATGGCCTGACTATGGCACTCTGGATTGCAGGGAATGTATGCACTGTGATTCCAAAATGGCTGCCACTGCTTGCAGGTATCATGAGTCTTGTGTCTACATGGGACCTATAGTTTTCTCCGCTGACCTACTGTGTCTTGCGTAGCTCTCCCAGCAAAGTCATGATGCTTTTCTCCAAGAAACACCAGCAATCTGCTCACAATGCCATCCTTTGCTGCTTCTAAATGCACCTACTTTGAGAAAATTCAAAGTATCATGCTTTCAGACAAGTCAAGTGCAAAAAGTAAGTGCGGGCCACAGGTCATGAAAATGTCATGGTATTTTTTTAATGAATAAGTGCTGAATGTTTACTTGGTAGCAACTGTCTTGGGCACCCTGGTAAGATCACGGGATGATGGCTTAGAGAAGATTAAATAAATTGTCCAAAAATGGTGATTAGGGAGGTTTACGAATCCCAGACTACATTCCTGTCCCATAAACCTTATATTAGAGATAAGCAAGCCTCAATCTCAAGACGGAAATCATAATGAAAGGCAGTGCCTCCCAAATATATCTGTATATTTAATGATAACATTTATTGCAAGATGTTTGCTGTACAATGAACGTAGTAGCATATACAAAGTTCTAGTAGTCAATTAATTCAGGTTTCCTCCAAACTATTATAACTAATTGTACAATGACTTACAATGTTATCTGGATATTCCTCAAATGATGCAACCATATATTGATGCAGCACTGTACGAGAAACTAAGGGGTCTTTTCCGGACTTGATAGGGGTTTCAAATCATAAATAGGTCTTGATAAATATTGTCGCACAAATGGTGCTGTAGTGTCCTCATGCCGGGGCGATACATATACAACACATCACTCAGGTCTGTTGTTTAAGCTGGTTTATTTTCTTTGTTACAGCAGACGCATTGTGACCACGTCCTTGCTCCTCCTGGTCATCCCATGTTCTGTCTTCCCCCGTCCCGCTGACCGGATGTCCTGTCCGGTGACCTGTCCCCAGCTACTTGACCCACGGGGTCCTAGTGCCCCACACTCAGGTCACGACATCTCCCCCTTTGTTACAAACAAATGTTCGTGACACATTTCTGCAGTCGCTGCTAGTCAGCGCTGATGGTGATCATTGGCCAGAAATAGAGATATGGATGGACAGAGACAGAGAGAGAGAGAGAGAGAGAGAGAGAGAGAGAGAGAGAGAGACCTAGTCACTCTACATCTCTTTAAATTGCCTCTGTTCTTTCTTGCGTGTTCTCCTCAGCCTTGCTTCATCTTCCTTTACTTGTCCTCTATTTCTTCCGTTATTGTTGCTGCATGTTCCGTTGATGTTTCTTCTTTTTCCAGTCTTCAGCTCCTTTAAGTGTGAGGTGTTTCTTGTCATATCGTGTTGACCTGCTGCTGCTGTGATCATTCGTCCTTTTGCTTGCGTCACAGTTAGTGGGTCTCTGGAGAGTGGGTCTTCAGACTTCCTTTGTTGTTTCTGTCGCACCACCACCATGTCGCCTTCTTTCACTTTTAGTTCAGATGCATGTTTCCAGTGATCAGCATGTGTTTTTATCTTTTCTTTTGCCTCCTTGTCTTCTATTGATATGTCCCTTCCATCTGCACTTATTTTAGCTTCCACTTGTGGCAGTCTCGTCTTGCTCAGTCTGTAGGGTTTTACTATCCGTGCCCCTTTCATTAAGATGCCTTTCTCTGCTTCTGACAGTTATTCACTTATTTTCTCTATCGTTAATAGTTCTTCTTTGATGACTCCTTGATCCGGGAGGCTGTTATTGTTTGCGTGTCTCCATCTTTGTTGCCTCGATACTTCTGGATCGCTATCATGGTGGGGTCTCGTTTCAACCATGTTACTTTCCTCTACTCCTTTCCTTTTATGTTCTTCTTTTCTATTTCTGGCACTTGTTCGCTGTCTCTTTGCACTTTCTGGCACGTATTTTCGTCCTTTTGCTCTTTTGTTCTTTTTGGCACTTGTTTTCGTCCTTTTGCTCTTTTATTTCTTTATTTCCACTTTTTGTATTCTTGTTCACTGTCTCTTCGCTTTTTCTGTCATTTATTTTCGTCCTTTTGCTCTTTTTGGCACTTATTTTCGTCCTTTTGCTCTTTTTGGCACTTTGTGTTTTATTTCTTTATTTCCACTTTTCGTATTCTTGTTTACTGTCTCTTTGTGCTTTCTGTCATTTATTTCGTCCTTTTGCCCTTTTTGGCACTTTCTTTGTCTTTTATTCCTTTATTTCGTGCTTTCTGGCACGTATTTTCGTCCTTTTGTTCTTTTTGGCACTTATTTTCGTCCTTTTGCTCTTTTATTTCTTTATTTCCACTTTTCGTATTCTTTTCTTGCCTTGTGTTGCTCTTTCACACTCTTTTTTTTTTTTAGTTATCTCTTGTAATTCTTCTTATATTCCTTTATTTCGGCCTTTTCCGGTGCTTCTGCCCCTCTTTTAGCTTTTTTTATATTCTCTTTTTCCTTTGCCTGTCCTCAAGATGGCCGCCCGCTTTTTCTCTTCTCCTATTGGCTCATTCGCCTGATCCTAAGATGGACGCCGATACTCTCACGATATTTCGGAGCCAATCCTCATTCGCCTGACCCCAAAATGGCCGCCCTTCTGTTCTACTCGCTGATTGGCCCTGTCCGCCTGGTTCCAAAATGGCCGCCGAGACTCTCGCGCCAATTTCTTCAATTTCACACGCTTGATATCTGCGCTTATCGGGCTCAATCGGACGTTTTCTTTCAGCGATCGCGGTCGTCTCTCGCGTCGCTGCACCTCACTCCTTCAATTTCTCTGCACTTTCCGTGATAGTGCAAGTCCAGGGTGGGCTCTTGGCATTTCTCCTAATATTCCTCGATGACCACGCGTCGATTCTTGACCGCCTTCGTCGCCAGTTGTAGTGTCCTCATGCCGGGGCGATACATATACGACACATCACTCAGGTCTGTTGTTTAAGCTGGTTTATTTTCTTTGTTACAGCAGACGCATTGTGACCACGTCCTTGCTCCTCCTGGTCATCCCATGTTCTGTCTTTCCCCACCCCGCTGACCGGATGTCCTGTCCGGTGATCTGTCCCCAGCTACTTGACCCACGGGGTCCTAGTGCCCCACACTCAGGTCACGACAGGTGCGAGTGAATAATTTTAGGCACCAGGGTTGTTAACTGCAGAGTATAGCCAAGAAAGGTCAGCCCCTTTAAGCTAATCACTTTAAATATTTTCTTTGGCAGGAAGAGTCTCTTAGAGAGAGACACAATTCAGAGGCAGGATATGTCAACTTGCGATGAGGGGCATAGCAAAGTGAAAGTATACATACGTGTAAGAAAGTGAAGTATTATGTGATGTGGGGGTTAGATTTCACTGTGTAATACTATCACAATACCCTAGAGATGGTCCTTGGATTCTCACTAATAAACCTTTAGCTCAGTACTGGTAGTGTGGCAAAGAGCAGTGAGGCTTCACTAGAGGAACATGTGTTAAGCATTTCAGTGTACCAACATAGATGATAAGTAATTGACATGACTCAAGACAAATCAGACACCAATTTATGAAGATAAAGTATATTTTTATCTTGATTTAGAAACCAAAATGTATGGAATAGCACATATATAACGGGAGTTGTGGATTTTAGAAGCAATATTAAATCGGTGCAAAATAATACATAGAAAATATAACATTGCTGTCAATGGCAAAATCCACTAGTGACAATCGATCACTTGCAGGTCAACTTATGCGGAACCCTTACAGAGTAAAAGTTATGTGGGCCCCAGGACCAGGCCACGACAGTCAGATCAATTTTATCTAGCCTGTGGAGTCTGGGTGCAGAGTTGTTCTGGGTGTCCTTGGTTCTGAACAGGAGCCGCAGGGATGCTGATTTTACCACTTGCACAGTGCTGCATGAAACTGAATGCAAAAACACAACAGATACACAGCTTCTGATGTTAGATGAAGGTTGCACGGTGTTCCCTGTAGATGTAGCATTAAGTGTGGGTGTTAGTTTCCGGATTGGTGGCCAACAAGCCTTGGCAGCGGTAAACACAGGGAAAAGGTACTGGCACTTCACTGTGTCCGGGGGAGTGCAGTAGTGGCCTGATACTTTGTGGCAGGCAAGACCACAACTTTCACAATGCACTGGACCCTTGGGGTACTCCACAGTTGATCTCTGTAGATTCGGAGAGGTTGCTGCGAAATCCGGACTGGGAGGAGTGGAGGATGGCCAACAATTTGTTGGATCTGGTGAGTGTTTTTACCTGCAGTTTGCAGGGGGCTTGTGCTACTAGTCCAGGGGAGTCTGGGGGTGATTCTGGCTTCCACTGGGGTCCATCTCTTAGGGAGTGCTGAGTTTTAGCCAATGATGCGGCTCGTTCCCTAAGTTCGAAGCCTGTTGCCACAGGGACTATGTATCTTTTGCTGGGTTAGTTTGGGCAAAGTCCTGTTGTCAGCGACACAGGTCTTCGCCTGGTCCTTCCTTGATGCAAGTTGTTCAGATCGCTGATTCTGGTGTCAGGATGGGTTCCTTAAATCCTAGACTTATGGAAGTTAGGTATATGGGAACCAGTGGCAGCTGGTGAACTTTGAAAGTGGTGCCCAACAGCTGTCCCGAATTTCATCAAGTGACCAAGAAAAGCAATCAACCTCGAGTACTTAGGACCCTCTCCCAAGAACAGATTGAGAAGTATGTAACTAACTGGTACATTTTATGGTAGGTACACTTTTCAAAATTTTGGAAGTGTTTCAGACCATGTTCAGGGGGAATTAATCAAATCTGCCAATACTCCTTTAAGGTGTGCTAAATAATGATGATCCTCTTAATGTGTTATGATTGACTGTCCCCTCAGCACCAATAATGACTGAATTGATGCGTAACTGTCCTCTGTAGCCCTACCTGCCCTCGACTACAGTGCAATGGTCCACGTGAGAAAATCTTGCTTCAGTCTTCCGGAGGAGCTAACGTAATGTGGGCAGACTCCGACCGGTACAACGGACTATTCAGAGGCAATAGACCTTCAGTATACCTATGTACGTTCCCCATTCTGCACAGTATGACCTACTTTGAAATAAGTTCCACCCTCTCAGCAATGTATATGCTGCCCATTTGCTTTAATGGGATCACAGGTTCAAATCCTGTCTGTGCCAATCAACCTTTCATCATTCTGAGGCTGCTAGCTAATGAGGTCTTTCATAACTCGAGTTGATGCAGCTCACCATGTACTCAACCCTGCTTGCCCTTCATATGTGCCTGGTAAGTGAAGAATCCTACAAACTCCTACTAGACACCCGATATCGTTTTGCAGCTTTGGCAAAAAATATTTTAAAATGTTTTGTTGTTTTGGCAAAAGATACCACCTATGGTAATGACGGCAATCAGCAATATTGATTGCATGGATTTTAGTATCTGTTTAAAGTCACAGACCAGGTAGCGTTTGGTGCATCGCCAGTAATCAGACTCTGTTGTTTAACTTGTGCCCCATAACATACACCCTCACATGCAGCACATGAACACTTATTGGGATCAATAATACATGTCTAGACAGTGCACAGATAACACATCTAGGCCCGGGCTCCCAGGGCATTCCGTCCCACTCACTTGCCTGTATATTGTAGCATATCGGCGCCTCACTGGGATTCCCCAGATAACAACAGCGAGCCAATGTGTTGTCTGATACTGGCCTGCAGGGCACCATCATACAAACAGGCCACAGTAAGGCATGGGCCAAGCATGAGCTGTGGCTGGGAAAGTCTGGGCTGGGTGTAAAATCCGAGAACAGCTCCTACAAGCCGGACCCTTGCACACGTATTGTTCTATTGTTCATGAAGTGATGAGGACTTGACTGAAGAAACATTCTGAAAGGACTCTGCCACAGGCCAAGAGCAAAGCTGAACGGGGGCACACATGGAGGGCAGAACTCACTTAAGGAGCATAAATAAACATAATGGTAACGACTGAGTTCTAGAAAGTCGAAACACAGCAGCCGTTTAAGGACGCATGACAATGTATAAAATTAAAGTAATATGTACATGCAGACATATAAAGCATGTGCACTGCACTCCCGGAAGTCTATATGCTACTCAACTCCTCCAAAGCCTCTCGTAAAATCTAATACCCAATCAAAAAACATTAAAGGTGCTCAGTATCCCCACCCAGTTAGGGCCACCCTCTCACACCTTCACTCCGCTAGACTGCCCTGCCCATGCTCATTAGAAACTATGGAGTTTTGCTATCTCTGCTCTGGGCAACCGCTGTCAAAGCCCATGTGAAGATTGTACTAAGGCTAGGGAAGGCAGGCCATGCCCCCCCCCTCCTACTTAACTGCGCTGGCATGTGCCTCAAGGGCGAGGAACACCTTCTCGGCACATGAGCAGCTGCATCACATTTCACCTCCGGAAAAAAAAAAAGCACTATTGATCTTTTTTGTCTTTACTGAGCTGCTTGTGTGTGAATGCCCTTCTGTGCTCCACCATGAATAGTCGAGTACTGCCTCTTTCACCCCATATATGCCATCCGGTCCGGGTGGGAGCTAGTAGCATATTGACAGCTAGTCCCCGCAGCTAATCTTCCCCAGAGGTGACCACATCCGGGAGTGCAGGTAACCCAATCTACCCAGAACCCTCTATTCTGTCATTCCTAAAGAAGGCAGGAATAAAATTGTGGTGTACAGACCAGACTGCTCACCTTGGAGGTGTGACTAGCCTTCTGGTGGTGTGCACCTCCCTGCAAGGCACAAACGTGTCTGGGGCAGGGGGGAGGGAGGTTTCGTCCACTAGGGTCAGCCCTGATGCATATGAGAAGTGGTGCAGCCTTTGAAGCTAACCACCTTGATGTGCTACGTCACTATCCTGATTGGGAGGAGAGATGTGTGGCTTCCTTCCTGCCTAAGCCTATGTTCCTGACTCCTGGGAGTGATCACACTGCCAGGCAGTAAGTCAGAACCCTGTCTTGGCGGCAGAGCTGTGGGAAACGCGGGCTTGCCAGCCAGAGCACACAGAAGCTGAGGCAACCTGGAGTGAGAAGGCACGTTGTTTGATACCAAACATTACATATTTTAGCGGCACCAAAAAAAGGAGCAGCCAACCTTGAGAATGTCTGGGTGGCAGCACATGTTATCCTTTGGACAGCTGGCACTTTTAGTGGTTTCCAATGGGGAATGTCACTATAGGGATATATAGGCTTGCACTTATAGGTCTTCACCTTTAATATACTGCGCCCCACCTCCTGGGCGGGGGAGGGCTACCTTAGTGGTGTCTGCCATATATTAAAGATAGTGTATTTGATTGTGCCACACATGGTGAGGGCACAGTTGGGTTTGGGCAGTTTGCACTGCTCCTGAAGTCTGCAATGGCAGGCCTGTCAGCAGTTTGTTTAGGTTATCCAGGTTGGCACAAAACCATGCTGCAACCCTGGGGACACCTTTACCTCTTATGTCCTGGGCACCCATGGTAGCATATTCCAGGGACTTATAAGGAGATAAAGTATTTGCCAATTGGGGGTTACCTATACACACATAACAGATTTAAGGAGAGACACTGGCGCCTGGTTAGCAGGCTTCAGTGCTCTGTCAGAGTCTAAAATCAGCATCCAGTAGTCCAAATGGGGGCAAAAAGTCAGGGGACATCTGCAAAGAGCCCGGTTTTCCTACAATAAGATTATCACATGGAGAACAAGAAAAAGCTATAATGTGATCCAAGGAGGGAGAGCTAACTTACAGGACAATTAAACCAAGCCATATATTCATTTGGCGACCAGTTTCCCAATGTGATTTTAGCAGTAGCAAAAAACAGCATAATGTGCAAAACGCAGGTAGAAAGTCCAAATTCCAGGTGATACTTCAGAAACAGTTAGGACAGCGCGGAAACATTGCAAAAAAAAAGAGAGGAACAGAGAGACAGCAGGAAAAACATCCATTGGCAAAGCCAACAGTTCTTCGCTGTGAAGGGGCTGGCTGTTGGCTTTGCCAGTGCTTGTAAATGTAAATGTAAATGTAGTATACTTGTAAAGCGCACAGCTGCCCCAGCAATGGGGCGTCCCGGCGCTGTATAACTCTGGGGAACCCGTCCTGGCTTTCCCTGTGGGATGGTCCCTTGCTGGGAGTCCCCAAGGTGGAGCCAGGCATCCCCGGAATTGGTGGGGCCGTTGACATTGCCATTAATTAATGCCAAAAGGGCCACCTGTGCCTCATGCAAACTTATATGAATGGATGGGCAGCCATCTGGAACGGGTTTTATGTTAAACATAGGCCATTCTAAGATAGATGCAGATGTGTGCATTTGCATTGCGGTGCATGCATTTGTATGAATGATGATGCACATGTAGGCATGGACATGTGTCAGCCTCGTGTGTGCATTTTTGTTGTGATGCACTGGAGAACATTTTGGCATGTTTAATTTACCATTCCAACAGGACAGACAGACATTTTTGAATGGCAACTTAAAAATGACAAAATGGTCATGTAGTCCAGCACTTTGCAGATAAATAAATCGGGAAGAAAAATAAACTAAATTAAAACTGTGTACATACATGAGGAACCGAGGAGCAGAACTGCAGGGCATCAACAAGCAATGGATGAGTAGAGGAGGGTAGAATATTGAGAGCAGACCGAAACATTGGGATGTTAACAGAATGTCAAGAGAAACACAGAGGAGAAGGACTAAAGAAAACATGCACTCCGATCGAGTGCTGACAAGGGAATGATAAAAAAGTCTCTGTAAGCCGGTCAAAATACAGACCGAAATGCATCAGGGTGGGATACACAAAAGACACATGAGGCAAGGAATTGAATCAAGAGCAGAGACCTGAATAGACAACAAAGCCATTCAATCATGAGCAAGGGGCAGACCCAAAGCCCACTCTAAGTGTATGTTCTGTATTGGGAACTATTGGTCTGCAGCAGACAACTAACATGGTCTGTGGCTGACCCTAGAAAAAATAAAGAGATGGAAAAATGACTTCTTCGCTCCCTCGGTCTATCTTTTCCGTCTCCCTCCCCCACTACCTAATCCCTACTTTTCCTTGATGAGTACCAATAAAAAACGTTTTGTAGAGTTCATTTAAGCTGTTATTGTCTACCCAGTCTAACTTGAAAAGTTAGGAAAGCACAACTCTTAGAACTGCAACATGCTTTTAGCCTAATTGACTTCAATGTCCTTCAAGCTCCAAAGTTCAAAACATGTTTTAGAATATGTACTGTTTTTTCTCTCTACAATTGCAAAATTTCAAAGTGGCAAAGTCCTTTCACCTTTCATACTCCTTTTCTTTAAAATGCAATGTATTAATTTACATCGCTAATGACATTACAGCATGTTAGTGCAAGCATTTCGACTTTAAGAAATGCTCGTTTTTGGGTTCCACATATGGAATATGAACTGGCTACATTTGTCTGGCATACAGTCTATATTTATGGATCCCGCTGTACCTTGCTATGAGCAAACCGCATGAAATTCACCTTCTGGTGTATTGATCTGCACTACCTACCTCTACAGCAATCTATATATTTTTTTCCATTTTATGTGGTTACGAAGTAAATGCTGTTCCAAGATTAATAGAAAAACTTTTCTTGAAATTTTTTCCAATGAAACTTTAAATACAACTTTCCATTTAGTCTACCCTTTGGAAATATAAAATAAGAACATAGTAAGAAAGTCTACAAAGGAAATGACTCCAGGCACTATGTGGAACCATCCACCACTTCAAGGATATCACAGTGTTGTAATAGTAGTGTCTGTAGTGTTGAAGGCTCTGAATTAACATACTAAGGGATCAGTATAATGCAGAATACATATATGAAATACAAAAACAACTAACATTTGTATTTCAATAGGTCTCACATTTGTGAAAGCTAGAGCTCCTGGCCTTGAAAATGACAATGTTTTTTACTTTTGTTTTTTTATATGAAGTGGAATGATGATATTTGCATAGCACTATTGCCATTCGTATAACCTTGTGGCGCTGGAGAACCACAAAATGTGATATAGCAAAAACACTCACAGGGAAGGGTAGATTAAGTAGAGCATGTGAAATGTAAGCAGGAACAACATAGTTATGTTAACACTTTTACACTTATTTTTGAGAAATTGAGTGTTTTTTCCTAAAAAGGTAAGAATATGAGACCAGGACTGGAAGGGACTAAGCAGTATGATTTCAAAAGACCACATCCCTAAACAGAGAGCCACGGTACACATTTCATAAAGTAACATAAAGGAAACCACGGCTAAATCTCTTGCTTTCTCCCATAAAGAGCAGAAAGCCTAACACATGAAATATCACTAGTGCAGTCTACGTTAACAGCATTGACATTAAAATGTAAACACTAAAATATTCACTGTGCATTCCAGAGCGCAGTGCTTAAATAAAGGCACGCCAATATTCTCCACTGTGCTTATATATACAAGGCAATAAAAGCAAAACTGCTCAAATACCAAAATATCTGCTTTCAAGCTTATAGCAGTACCTTCGTTGCATCCTTAATTTAGTGTATTAAAGACAATATACACTTCGCAGGATTGAAGAAATATCTTCAAAGATATCTATTGAACCCTGCGGTTCATGGCCGGATGTTACAAATTGAGTAGGTTTAGGCAATGTTGGTGAAAATAAATGTGGCCCAATTATATTGGTTATTTGGAACATGTGTACACCGGGTGGACCCTGTTTTTACTCTTGCTACACTTTTAAAAAGTGGAGGCTGCAAGATATCAGCGCCTGCATACCCCTGAGCAGGTGACATGTGTCTGAGGGAGCAAATAGATGTGGTTATGTCTATTCCTCTCAGACGTTATGTTGCTCCCACTGTTGTTCACCAACTCTGAGTTGGTGCTTATAAGGCTTTTAGATCTTTTCTTGCGAAGATGGGGAGCGATGTCTGTCTGAGGTGGAGCAGAAGGGCGTTCCAGGCTTTAGCCGCGAGGAAGAAGGAGCGGCCTTCCGCTCTGGTTTTTCTGGTGCTTGGGACCATGGCGTAGGAGAGCTGGGCTGATCGTAGGGTCCTTTGGGGTGTGTGGAATTTGAGTCGGCTGTTCAGGTATGCTGGTCCGGTGTCCTGGAGGGCCTGTGTGCGTGGGGGAGCCTCTTGTAGGTGACTCTAGCCTCAATGGGGAGCCAGTGGAGTGTGCGCAGGTGCTGGGAGATGTGGCAGTGTCTTGTCAGGTTGAGGACCAATCTTGCTGCAGCTTTCCGGATGTTCTGTAGCTTGCGGGTGAGGTTTTTGTTTATTCTGGTGTAGTGTGCTTTTCCGTAGTCGAGTCTGCTGATGACCATGGTGTGAGTGATGGGTTTTCTGAGTTAGAGGGGGATCCATTTGAAGGTCTTATGTAGGAGGCGGAGGGTGTGGAAGCAGGAGGACGAGATGGAGTTGATCTGGCAGTCCATTTTGATCTGGGAGGCATATGTTATATTATACACCAGATGCCTCAGATGTATGCTGGAGAAAGCAGACAATGCAAGTATATATTTCAACTGTAAAGTCTTGAAGGAACTTTGGGAGTCAATCATTGAGCAGCTTTCTAATATGACAAAAGAGGACACAATTTTAGCAATCCAAACAGTCTTACTCACTATTGATGATAATCCGTTTGATAATGATTGCTTAATGGCTGAAACTATTACTCATTTGTGCATTGCCAGGAAATGAATTTTTAACAGTGCTCTTAACATGAATCCGTGATGTTCGTGTATTATCTAGGAACCAGATTTGGCTGTTTATCAGGCCAAAGGCATTAAGGGGCTGAAACTGTTATCTGCTATATGGGGACCATTTAATTACTGAGTATCTCCTTAACAATGTGTTTAATTTGACTTATGAATATTAATCTATGTAATTGTGACTTAATACTTCCTCAATAAAAAAATTAAGTACAGCAATCATTTTAACACCTTTGAAAATTATAAGCAAAGAAATAACAAATAGTGTGTATCTTAAACAACCAACATGTGTTTCACTCCCTGGACTTTATCAAACCTTAATATGATACAAAAACGAAATCATATAATGTTGTGGCTTCCCTTAAAGTCCCTTAAAGTCGAACAATATAAGATGAAGGCGCCTATTTGGGTGTGTTTCAAAGTAAGGTACAAAATATTGTATGTAGCCCACTCTGAGCTGATGCATTCGCTGTGTTTATAACAGTGGACATTCTATATGGGAACTGTCACCCCAGTCCAACACATCTCACTGCTTCATGCACATTTATGCAGCTATCGGATCAAATATTCATCCTTGTATACTCTGTAGGTGGATTTTTTATACAATAGTCTCCTCAGTGTACCTTGGGTGCATTACTGCAAGGAGACAATTCTCATATAGGTTGCCTAACACTATGAATACTACAAATATATCACATTGAGTTTCTCACCTTGACCCTCTTCTGTGCCTTCAACTGTCCAAGAGCCACCCTGGTGTGCTGTAGTTAGCCCTTCAACTAAGTCATGTTTTCCTGCTTTTTCATTATTGTATTTGGTACACCCTGGGCTAAACATCCCACAAGAAAGAGGCTAGGCTTCTGAATGAAAGCTGCATAGCCACTATCACCAATAATGTTTGTGTTGGCAAATAAAGAACATTTGCTTTGTGCTAATCTGTAATCAGCTAGCAGCTTTGGTTCCTATACATGAGGGCGCTGAACCAAGAAAGCTCCAGAAAATTGCTTCAGCATTGCATCCAGTCCTGCCCCAGACCTCAGTTGTCGGACATTTTCTATGATCTCTACAGAGCTCACTCTTAAATGAATTTTAGAATTTAAGTAAACAATCTTTATTCAGCAGTAAACACAGCCATAAAAGTCACAATACATTAAAAACAGTAGCAAATCAATTAAAAAACATATTTCATCATATTAAACAAATGTCCCTATCTTTCTCAATCGAGTCTAGACTGACATCCATAATATACAACCATCGAAAAAGTCCTGAGGCTTAAACACAGCTATAAAACATAACCAATTCCATAAAGCCTTATATCATCACAGAACAGATCACAAGTGTCCCTCTCTATCTCAATCATATCTGGATTTCCTTGATCTGTAACAACAAATAAAGTGCGTTTATTCTGCAGAAGTTGCCAGTGCAAAAGTGCAATACGAGCCTGCTTGAATCCCATTTCTTTTCAATAAGGTTTAAGATAAAGTCGCCTGGGGTACGTAAAATATTTACATAAAAAGGCAAAATGTGAAATAGCCTGTGGAGACCTATTGTCGCAGCCACAGGGCCCTCGGCTGGTGCAACAAAGCCAGGAGGAGAGGCCACTAGGTGATAAAACATATTTAAGCTAAAACGAGTAATTAAAAAACGGTAATGGGCACTGGTTAAAAAGGTAAGATAATACTCCAATACCGGCACTGATTTAACGAAAGCGTGTGCTCTTACCATGGGCGTATTTAGCTCCTTGCTTTCATGCTCAGCACTAGCTATTTTAAAGAACAAATCTTAAATTAATTTTTTATCCTCTCTCTTCACTGTGCTATATAATTCATGAAAATGTCTGATCTTCCTAGGGCACAGAATGTTTCCTTCATATATCTTAACCAAGGAATAAAAAAAAAAATTATTCAATGAGAGGCAGTCCAGAATTACTGCTTGGTTAAAGGATGCCTCCTCATTAGACCAAACATTTGCCCAGCATAGCAGAGGCTTAACTACAACTAAATCAGTGATATACTTAACCCAGAGTTCCGCAAGTAAAGAGTATGCAGGATTTCTCTTTGGGACTTTTAAAATCCGTCTCAAAAATGTGTTTTGCGTAGTTTGTAATTTATCAGTTGCCTTGTAAACCCAAATCTCACTCCTGTACAAGACCTTGGAAATACAGAATGACTGGTATAATTTTAAACTCATCCATGGCGTACATGTGCCTAAACTGTGTGCATAATTTGCAATAGCTCCCAGGGCTTTCTTCATGTCCTTTATCTTCTCTGTCTTCAGGTTATTCCAATTTGGCTTAGCATCAAATAGAACACCAAGATATTTGAAAGCTGGAACTTTGGCTAAACTAAAAGTGCTTGCCTTGTAGGTTTTTGTACTAGTCCCTCAACAACCTACTTCCAGCACAAACGACTTGGTAAAGTTGGGGGACAAGTCCAGCCCATTCATGAAGGAGGCAAACCCTTCAATTAGGACTTGCAACGCACTGGGAGTGCGTGCTATAAGCACAGCATCGTCCGCATACAACAAAACTGGTACTGGTCTACTGCCTATTCTCGGAGTATCGTCCTGCAGTGATATCAGGGCATATTCTTACCCATTAATAGGCAATGTAAATAAAAAGGGGCAATAATGCACCCTTGACTCACACCTCTTGAGCATTTAAAGTTATCAGTGAGTCCCCCCTCTTGTGTAAATCAAACTGCAGCTGAAGTATGGGCATATAAAGTCATTAGAATATTTTTTATTGCACGCTCAACACCTAACTCATCTAGTAGCGACCGCAATTTACTGCTGTTCACTCTGTTAAACGCTGCAGTGAGATCCATAAAATCTAGGTATATAGAACCTGCTTTGGCGATTGTATATTTGGATATCAACAGATGAAGGTTCAGGCATTGGCCTAATGTTGATTTACCTATTAGGAAGCCGTATTGAACCTCCGAAATATTTAGATTTTTATCTGTCTACTCGGATAGCCTATTTAGTTAGACCCAACCCCTAACCTTAACAATGGAGTCTATCAGGGATATGGGACAGTAACAATGTGGGTTATCCCTGTCACCCTTCTTGTAGATAGGGACAATAATGGCAGTGGACCAAGACTGGGGAATATAAGATAGCACTGCTGCATTTAGTACCCTAGTCAGGATCGGGACTCACACATCTATATTATTACGAAACCGGTCCAAGGGAACACCATCTGGACCTGGGGCCTTATCCTGGGAAAATCCCTCTATGCCAGTTTTAACCTAATCTAGAAGAAAGTTAATCTGTGCATCACATGGGAAGAGCACCAAATCATTGATACATTGTTCTCCGTCCCCCTGATTATAAACCGCCTGGAAATGATCCTTCTATTGGTCCTGGGTGATATGATGACCTAAGTTCAGTTTATCCGGTTCAAAAAAACAAGGTCTATTAATAATCTTCCAAAAAAGATGACTATATTTTAGTTCACTAGCTTGAACCAATTCATCCCAGGCCTGTTATTGTAATGAGAACCTCCATTCCTTAAGCGCACTTTTATAGGTATTACCGCAAGTGGCTACCAATGATCCATTACAGGGGTCTCTTTCAAGGCCGTTTTTAAGTTCCTCAATGCCTGAGAGCACCCACTGTCGAACCATCTTGGGCTATCCGAGCAGTGAGAGACTGCTGGGACAATTAACAAACCACCCACTGACTGAGCAGTTGCAACAAAAGAACTAATTACATCGCCATTTGAGGGTGATATTGAACCCTGTACCCCCAGCCCCAAATTCAAAGGATTATGATCACTATAGGGACCATGTAAAGTCATAAAAAACGATATAATGAGACCATTGGGTGATGATACAAAAATAAAACCAATGGTTGTGACACAGCCCCTTCCTTTAAAGGATGGTGGGTGAAAACTGTTAGGGCTCTACCTGCATTCTGTGATGTAAACATTAGATCATGAGTATTTAAAAGAGCGTTTAAATCACGGCCATCTGGAGAATGTTACATATGCCATTCTTCTGATGCCTGGCATATGGGAGTATCTCAAGCTTTGCCCGATGTCCGAGCACAAATGACAATTAAAGTCACCTAACAGAATAAGGTTTTCCTGTGGGAGGTCATCCCCCTGTAACTGTTCCAGAAGCCCAGATAACTCAGTCAAACTGGACGGGCTGTGATTCTTATTTTTGCATTATAAAAGTGTATGAATGTAAACCACAATGTTCTCCCTATCACTAGCTTAAGGCCTTGTGCCACTTAAGAATCCCAAGTCAATTGTTTCAAAGATGCACAGAGCTCAAGTGCTATAAAAATATTTAATCCACCTTTTGCTTGACCAAAAGTCGACCCTTCTGCTGGAAGGAAAAACGTTTTGTAACCTTCCAGGAAAAATGTATTTTCCCCCTCCCATGTCTCCTAAAGACAAATGATGTTATGAATTGAGTCCATCTATCATCTTCAAATTTGGAAGCTAGGCCTGCGACGTTCCAAGATATCAGATTGACATCACCCCGCATTGGGAACTAGGTAAAGTAGCTGAGGCTGTATCTTTCCCCCAGGAGCCTCGGTGGCAGTTAGGGTTAAAACAATCAAGAGGATACATTGTGCCTCAGACTGGGCTCACTAGGCATGATGTCCTGCATTTGTATGTCAGTCGATGTTATCTGCACAAAGCTGTGTTCAGCGCCCTCGGCATGTCCATCCAGACCATTAAGATCCGACTGGGGGGGGCATAGATATTTGGTGACACCTCCAATCCCTCCCAAATGTGATCACCCCCATCCAAACCATGGGCATGATTATTTACTGAGACGTTGTGAATAGGCCTATAAAAGAAACCTAGTGGGAGTGGTTTAATCTCTGAAGCATATAAAGGGAACTTAGCAGAATGTCAGAATGTTATATGCCAGTTTTGGGAATATAAATGGGACAATCACAGCATCACCCTAGAATGTTTTCTTAGATCGTCCAATACAAGAAACCCTTTTTACCATCAAAATATGAGAGTGATCTGCCACGTTGAATCTACTATATTTCCCTATCCAGTGCACCACTTTATTAATCATATTATCTGCAGTTTACTCAGTGCGTGCGCCCAGACGTTGGACCCCGACCAGAACCACAGTATAGGGACAACAAGCCCGAGGCAGATCAGTTAATGTTAGACCTACTCTGTTTGTATTCTTTAAACAAACCATAACTTTTTCAGGCTCACATGCAGTAGAGTGTTGCTCCCCAACACCCCCAACATCCCTGGCCAAACCACCTGTTTGGAGGTTAGGCCTACTACAAGAAGCCTTACCCGGATCGATTACATGTCTCACAGACCCTTTCTCTAACGGTGGGTTATTATGTGGTGGCCAACCATTTGAATTATTTTGCAGGGGCAAACGAGTACATACTGCCTGTGGCTGGGAACTTGATGGGGAGGGTACTTTGGAAATAGTGTGGAACATACTCTCCACTTAATGAAACGTTTCTCTGGAGTCTGATAACATTTTGTCAAGTTTGTCCCAGAGCTGCTATCGCAGGTCTGTCAAAACATTCGTAAATATTTCCTTCAGAGTGTACCAAAATTCCCCCATATCGGTTAGGCAAGTTGATATTGTTGGCTCCTCCACTCTCCGTGTGGGCTCATTTCTCTTCTTTGCATGACGCAGACTCTTGGGTGCTGGTGAAACCTCTGGCTCCAAATCCTTTTTAGTGTCTGGGGGTGCCCCTAGGCCATCCCCCACTGCGCCAGGAGAGGGAGTACTAGAACATTGCACACCTCCCCATACCGTTGAAGCACATATAGCAGAAACCTGTGAATTATTAGAGTTAAGGACCTGGGGATTCATGGCTATCATTTCTACTGATTCAACAGGCAAAAGTGCTGGTACTGGGGGACTGACAGAGCTCATAGAAAGTCTCCTCTCTGCTTTGTCAATCTCCTTTGAAATGGCTCCCACCGCCTTTGCCAAAATTGAGTCAATAGTAGCCCTTTTGTTGCTATCAAGTTGGTCCGTGTGAGCAGCCTTTCTCTTCCCCATAGTAGGTAAACACAGAGGATTCCTGCCATTTGAAATTTCTGTCAAGGCACAGGGTCATATAGTTAAAATGTTGCTCACAACAGCTTTCAATCTTCCTAGACTTTTACTAACCGGTAGCGTCGAAGTAGTGGCTCCTCCACGATGAAAGAAGATGGAATAATATATCCCTCGCTCTGCATCCACCTTAAAGACAACCAGCCAAGAGAGTAGGGTCAGCCCAGCCACGAACGGCCGCAGACGGGTGCAGATGGGCACAGATGGGCATGCCCTTAGTCCAGGCTTCGCCTGCGCACGTCCCGTGCAGCCGGAGCCCTGGGCAGATTTATGCGCCTCCTGGTGTGCAGGCTGGGGATTGGAGTTCCGACCCTCTGTGGCAGAAAGCACCAACTGATGGGCTCCCATGCTGCTGGAACTCTGGGAATATTTATGCGCCTCCTGACGCTGAGCGACGGTGATGTTGGTGGTGGCGTGAGAGCCACTTTGCAGGCTGGGGCTTGGAGTTCTGGCCCCCGCGGCAGCAAGCAACAACAGATGGACTCCCCTTAGAATTTTAGGAAAGATACATATTGAATGTGGCTTGACAAGTCTTTTCAACAAAATACTACAACAGTTGAAAATGATTTATTCAAAATTGAAATGTTGGTAAGCAATCCAATATGCACAGGATATTTTCAATATTTTTTCTATAAATTTTTTTATTTAAGAGGTTTTATATAGCGCTAGCTGGACTGGAAGGTATCGGAGCGCTTCACAACAAGTACAGAGCAGTGCAAAAGAAAGCAGACAACAAACAGACAGCAAGACATTCAGGGTTCCAGTCGTAGTAGAGAGGGCGCTGAAGAGTTCCAAAAACAAAGTCTTGACAATCCCCATCAGGGAGGAGAGCAGTGGCGTTTTAAACACTCCGGGCTGTTCCTATCTGTTCAATAGGGAGTGGTCGAGGAAAAGGATTTTGAGTTGGCTTTTGAATTTAGGGAAGGAAGGAATAGTTCTGATGTGGGGGGTGGAGTTCCATATTTTGGGAGCATTACCGGCAAAGGACCTGACCGCAGTTGTTTGTTTTCATGCTTTTAGCGGGATAAGAATTAGGGTGTTAGAGCTTCTTTGGGTCCTGTTCTGACCCGCTTTTCTGAGTTTGGACGCCAGATATTCGGGTTTGCCTGTGTGAAGGGCTTTGTGTGTGAGACAGGCTGTTCTAAAGTTCGCCCGCATTTCTATTGGTAGCCACTTAAGTTCTTTTAGTGCCGGAGAGATGTGATCAAATTTCTTTAATCCAGTGAACATTCTGGCGGCCGCGTTGAGGGTTGTTTTCAGGGGAGCAAGATGAGTTTTGGCTATTCCCGATAGGATTGCATTTCCATAGGCCAGTCGTGACAACACCAATGCTTGGGTGGCTTGTTTGAGATCTTTGGATGGGATGAAAAGTTTCACGTTAAGGAAGGCACTCTTTGCTGAGATCTTGATGTGTTTGGTCAAGTCAAGTTTCGAGTTTAGTGTGATGCCTAATGATTTAACGGAGTCAGCCAAGGTGAGGTTCCCATTGAGCGCATCAATATCTTTTAACCATTCGATCATTTGTGGGTTCTCTTCTTTGTTCGAGATGAGGAGTAGTTCATTTTTGTCCGGGTTAAGCTTTAAATGGTTGCTTGACAGCCAATGTTGGACATCCCTCAGTGTTTCATTGAGTCTATGGATGTCTTTAGAAGAGGAGATTTCCAAATAGAGTTTGGTATCATCAGCGTAGAGCTGAAAGGGCATGTCAGCTTTTCTGAGTAAGGAGGTGAGGGGTTCCATGTAGATGTTGAAGAGTTGGGGGGGGGAGCACTGAACCTTGGGGTACTCCCCTCTTGACTGGGTGGAGGTCGGATTCAAAGCTTCTGATTTTGATTCTTTGGGAGCGGTTGTGCAAGAATGAGGAAAACCAGTTGAGGACCACGTCGTCGAGTCCGGCCCTTTCATCCAGGGCTTTGAGGAGAAGATTGTGATCAACCGTGTCAAATGCCGCTGATAGGTCTAGGAGAACAAGGAGGCAACAATGGTCTGAGTCCAGTGATTTGTGTAAGTCATCAATTACGTTGAGGATTGCAGTTTCTGTGCTGCACCCTTTTCTGAATCCCGATTGATGTGAGTCAAGTAGGCTGGTATTGTCCAAGTGCCGAGTTAGTTGGTGGAGAACACATCTTTCTAGGATTTTGGAGAGCAGGGGAAGGTTAGAGATGGGTCTGAAGTTATTTGTCATTTCTGTCTAGGCCTGGTTTTTTAGTAGTGGGGTGACTTGTCCCACTTTCAGACAGTCTAGGACTACTCCAGTTTTTAGGGAGCTGTTGATAATCCTGCACCACAGTGGGGCAAGGGAGAGTTTCAGTTTTTTGGTGAGTTGAGCAGGAAGGGGGTCAAGGGTGTGAGATGAAGGTTTAGAGGTGGCGATAAGTTTGACTATCTCTTCTTCTAGATTGGGCTGAAAGAGTGATCCGGGTTTAGTAGTGGGAGATGGGGCGCTACCAAGCACCCCACTGTGTCTGCTGTGGGGGGGGGAGCGGTTGGTGACCAGAGAGTGCTCGATCTTGGAGATCTTATTATCAAAGAAGTTGGCAAAGTTGTCGCATCGTTCTTTGGAGGCCTGCTCCAGGGAAGTATCTGGTTTGGAGGTTTGCTGTCTAATAATACTGAAGAGTTCCTTAGGTCTGATTTTTGTGCTTTCCAGAGGAGAGCGGAAGAACATACATTTTTTGTTCTTGGTGTGATTATTGTATTTCTTCAGGATAGTTCTGAGTTTGTCGTGATGGCAGGTAGTGGGCAAGCTCCTCCATCGTCTTTCTGCGGCTCTTGGTTGTCGCCTTTCTACATTAGTGTCAGAGTCAAACCATGATCTGGACGGAATGGCTCGCTTTTTTCTTAGTTTTAAGGGTGCTAGTTGGTCAAGAAGAGATCCCATATTCACGTTATAGAGCGAGGTGAGGTAGTTTGTGGAGAGGTCTTTGTCACTGGGAAGGAGCAGCTTAAGTCTATCCTCCATGATGTCCAGGGGGATCTGGTTGAGATTTCTTGACCATTTGGTGGATCTTGAGCAGGAGGCAGGGATAGGGCTCTTTGGTTGATGTGGAATAAGATCATGTGTTGATCGACCAGTCCACTGGGAGGATGTTGTCGATCGTGATTACGTCTTAATGGACGATGATATCATCCAGGGTCGCCCCTTTGTTGTGAGTTTCTTCAGAGCAGTGTTGGGAAAGGTTATTGTCACAAAGGAGATTGTTGAGAGATTGAATTAGTGTGTTGTTGGCTTTGTTCCAGCGTAAATTGAGATCTCCCAGGATTATGATGTTAGAGTCTTTGAGAGCGCAGTGGGCAATCAGGTCAGATAGGTGTTCACCAAAAGTGGGGGAGTTTTCAGGTGTGCGATAGAGAAGGTGAACAACTAGAGGACGGTTGTCCTTAGTCTTGATGGTGACAGATAGACATTCAAAAGAGCTATAATTGCATGTGTCTGTTACAGCGATGTTAATGCCATCTTTATGGATGATGGCTATACCAACCCCGCGTTGACCTTTTCTGTCTTTATTGATGATGGTGATACCTGGGGGTACCAGCATGTCTAGACAGGGTGGGGAGGTCTCAATTAGCCATGTCTCCGTGATGAACGCAATGTCCAGGTCCTGAGAGAGGATGGTTTCAGCTAATTCCGTTTTATGCTTGGGGGCGGATCTGCAGTTAATGAGCATGCAGTTAGTTGCTGGATAGATTTGTTCAGATGCTTTCCTAATGGGGCCCTTGGTATGGGGGCGAGGGAGGGCGGGGGTCTTGCGGTTTTCACGAGGGAGGTCTCTTCCGAAGCCCGTTATCACTTGGATATTGGAGTTAGTGGGCATTGAGAAAGGGGAGTCATAAGTGGAGGCTAGGTCCATAGCTTCTTGAGCGGACATTGCTGCTTTTGTTCTGAATGGTCTTTGTTTTCGGGTCTCCACATCCTTGTTAGTGTGGCTCTGAGCTCCAGACGTGGGGGCTTTGATTCCTGTTAGAGATTGAGGTGGGATCATAGCGTCGGTTTTGGTGGGCTTCAGCAGCCTATTCCCGCGGGCGGGAGCAGTCTCGAATTGGGGTTTTAGGGGGGTAGACTCAGACGGATAGGAAGCCATTAGTTGGGAATGTTGTTTTTTTTTGCCTTGTCTAGGTTGGAAAGGATTTCATCAAGGCCTCTGAATATAATTTCTAGTTGGTTTTCTGGTAAATGCAGCCGGTGCGCCATGTCTTCCGGGGCTGGTGGCGTGCAGTTATGGGTAACATCTCGTGGGGTGGGGGGCAGGGTTGGCTTGTGAAGTCTAATGCTGGATGGGACAGCCAGGCTGTCTCTATTCGTGACCCTTGGTAGGGGGTTTAGTCGTGGACTCTTCCTCAATGATTCTGGAGGAGTGCTGGGGGGGTCGGTAGACCGAGCCCGAGGGATGATTTTGTGCTGTTGAGGAAGATGCGATTGAGGGGTTGATGAAGATTGCTCTTCATCAGGTGAAAGAAAAGGGTCAGTAGACCGAACCCGAGGGATGATGGAGTAAAGTTGAGGAGGATAGGATTGAGGGGGCTGTGGGGACTGATCTTCCTTGTCACGATTCGTGGGGACAGAGGAATGGGAGGAGTTTCTAGGTGGGGGGTTAAGGGGTCTCGTCGGAGGAGTGGAAGTAGATAATTGATAATTAAATCTCAATATTTATTATAAATGTATTAACATCTATATCAGAAATGGGCTAGGAAAAGTTTTATTTCTGACATACTTAAAGCAAATCCTTACAAGGTTAAAATGGCCACATGATCATAGGCTTAAATAAACAGCTATTCCTGTGCAATGCATGTGTCCTGATGAATACCTTCTTTAAATGGGGTAATAACCCTACAGCTCACTCAAAAGCTAAAAATATTGCTTATTGCAGTTCATTTTTACCGAATTAGTGAGTACATCCCGGAACTATACATTCACTTTTCTTTTCATGAATTAAAACAGGACATGTTATATCATCTCAGGTATGTACTTCAAGAGAAACCACATTCACAAAAATCCTTTTAATCCAATTAGTTTAAAATGATAGGCAAGGATCATTATAAGAATATCATATCATCTAGTAATTCAAACTTAATAGACACCAAACATTGTATGGTACTTCACAGGAATACATGTAACTTTTCTTGGTATTCAGGCATATGGAATCTTTGACAACAAATTAATATCAAATCTGGATTCCAACTGCTTCAATTTTAATTTCAAATCTCCTCTATGTTCAGTTCTCTTTATTTTGAAAAAGCCTATTACTTGTCGTCCCCTTGAATCAGCAATAAAAGGATGTCAGAAACGGAGGGCTACAGGTAGTTCACTTCTGAACTCTAAATGGCTCAAATGTGTTCCAATATATCTTCAAGGAATGTATCATGCTCCCAACCTAGATCTTCTACAAGGACGAATTCAGGCATTTACAACACATTTAGTTAGACAGTTACTAAAGCTCTTGATCACAAACTATTTATCACTAAAATGTGCTAATGTTTATTTAGGTCGTACCGACAAACCTTATATTGATTACATGTGTAAAATCCTATCTGCTTGAGCAAATTACATGTCTTGTTGTGAAAACGACTTCTAGTTATATTATCTATTGATTTCTTCCAGGTCATATGAATATTTCCTCTCTGTTTACAAAAATCATTGTCTAATCTTAAAACAATCTATTGCATGTACTATATTAGATATAAACCTATAACCAATCACATTTTATGTTTCCTGTACAATTAGAAGACTTAGCTCTATTATGTTATAGAACTTAAATATGAACTCCATTTTTTAATAGGTTATTAACTCCTTTCGATTTAATCACTATCTTTAGGCATTCTTGCAAAACAATTGTTCTTTAGAGTAACTCTTTGAACGTTGCTTAATCCATCTCTTTAGCACTGTATTTGCCCTAATAAAAGGACTTGAGATTCGACTTATGTCTTGGTCATCCTTTAATTTGTGAATAGTTTTGCTACTCTCAATCTCCAATGATCTATAAGAAAGTAACTTTCTAGATCTTTCCCATTCACAAAAACCATGTTTGGAGTTGACTATGCATAATTGGCCCTTTTTATAGTTATGTATGATAAGAAGTATGCATTAGTCAATAATAAAGTAGCATTTTTGATCTCGCCCCGCCTTCACCAAAGAGATCTTTAATTACAATATATGTTATTGTTATATCAGGCTTTTATGACTTCCCGTGGGTCATTGAGATGTTTAACACTTTCCCAAAATATTCTAGTTCCTCTATTTTATTTAAGTTCATGTATGTGTTTCTTCTCTTATCGCCTCTATTGTTTTTAACAAAGTAGCAGTATTCTTTATCAAATTTAAGTCACATTTCCAGAAAGTTATTTATTTATTTATTTATTTGTAGTTCTTGTAAAATGCTGCTAAGCACCCTTTGATGGTCTCAGAGTACTTTGAGGGATATGTAAATCACGAGTGGCAGGGCACCCGACAATACATAAGAAGTGCTGTTGAACTTGGTGATCATCTCGCAGAGATGGACAGGGTCCAGTGATATACACTCAAATATGCTCATAAAATAGTGACATAGACTTGAAGAGGCCTTAAAGTTCAGACTGCCTTGGTGAGTAGGGCAGAGCTAGTCATAGGTGTTTGCCTGATGATTTCCTTGTGTTGATTACTCAAAAACCTTTTTAATAACTTAAAAAAACATTTTTGCTGCTTAAAACAATCGGACATATAGTCCACTACTTTGGCAGGAAAAGTCATCTTGCAAGGCTCAATTCAAATAAACTGGTGTACAATGTGAGAGAATGAAAACACATTTCAGGAAAAGGAATTGTGTGGGATTTAGGACATAAAGTGCAATTTCTCTATGTTATGTGTACATGCTTCGAATTGTATATTAGAGTTCGATAGTCCTTTGCCGTTCCACTGCTCGAATGAACATTGATCTCTTCCATTTCCCAATGTATCAGAAGATTATTTTTTTAACAAATGGTCCACAGCAAAGGTTAAATATTTTGTGGCACAACGGTTTGTACCATCTGCTGTCTGCATTTCTTCTGTTAATTAATGAATAACCTGGTAGCTCTTAATATGTGGATCCCATACAGCAGCAGGTGAGGATTTAAAGTGCTTTTGACAAAAAAGTAATTTGCTTGATGGAGCACTACACATTTGTCATAATGGCTAAGTCTTAGCCCTCCTTATGGATGTGACTGCCATTTTGGTGTCAATTGCACAGTAATTTTAGATGGTCAAATCATGTATCACCCACTTTTATTTTATATCATTTATTTTGGACTCATGAGCCAGATTCTTCATGAAAACGTAAATCTGCAGATGCAGGTGTATGATCTTCCATATGTGCAGATTTACAACTTTCAGGATTTCGCTTCCATAAGTAACCATGAAAACCTATAATACCACTGTATTTCCAGGCAGACTTAAGGAAAACATGTGTGGAATCTAATTTTACAGGAGGAAATATACACATGTACAAATGTATATTTGTTCAGGAAAATAGCTTCTGCGTGGGTGCATGTGCATTTGCTAAATTAGTTTACTCTAAAGGAAATGATTTTGCTCAATGTAAAAACCCTTCTTATACACCCAACTAATCTGCAGAGAGTTACTATCAACTGCTTATTCTGGAAAGGGATTTGGTTCCATACTTTTAAGGAGGAGATTTCAGACCTTTTCCAGCATGGTATGGAGAGGGTGAAGAGTTTGTGAATGACTACAAATGTGTATGTTTGTGTGTATACACGAGCTCACAGGGAAATCCAGCCTTGCTACATCCACTCCTTGCCCTGTAACTGGATTTACTCACACACACATCTTTGTTTGAGCAAATCCCTTTGTGATTGCATAACCAGCTTTGGTGAATTCAAAACATTGTTTTGCATTATAAAAAAGTCTAACTTCCACACAAATAACTTTGTTAATCAGGCCCATGCTTTTTTGCAATGGGTGAGACATGAATTTAAGTATCAAACCAAACTCTTTATATAAGGTGATCCCTGAAGCACTAATGTTCAAAAATGTTAATTTGTTTTCTTTTCAAGGGCTATTGTTCCGATTAATATTCCACAATACTAGTTTAAACATATTGATAGGTGCATTAGTATATTTTGTAAGTGGATCAGCATTGTATTGTTCCTAACACAAGGAGACAGGAATGGGCAATGCTGTTTTATGTTTTGTTATTTTATTTTATGGAGTCTGCGATTACCAAAAATGGTGTTTAGGCGCTACAGCGGTCTATCCTGGGTAACTATTTATGACATTTGTATAAATATGTCTTTAACAATCTTCTGAAAGTTAAATGATTACTTGTAATCCTTAAGTGTATAGGAAGTGTGTTCGACTTCCGATACATCTCCCCCCTTGGCTTACTTTCCCCCTTGACTTACATTGTGTATTTTAGGGCATTTTAGAGGCCAGTACTGGAGGAACAAGATTAAACAGCAGGCACATAAGTGCTTATCATGTTTTTCTACAAAATTGGGGCATAGCCAATAAATGTTTTATGACAAACCGTGAGAGCTTTAAATGCATTGTCTTGTCAATTGGCAGATAATGAAGGGTGTCAAGATGATGGGCAACCAGAGATCCCCTTAAAACGTTTACCATTAGTCTTGCTGCCATATTTTGTGCAGTTTGAAGTTTGAGTAATGCACATCTGAAAATTGTGAAATATAGTAAATTGCAGCAGTCTAATTGTTAACCATCCACTGCTTTTATTGCAGGAAATTTGCATTTTGAAGGTGAAACTCCTAACAACCTGTTTAACTGATGACGGGGAAAGAAGCATTTCGAAGCTAGCTTTGTAATTTCTTTGAGTGGTCCGGTTTAGTATTACGAATAAACCCTAAATTAGGATTGCACTTTCAGTTGTTGGACATTAACCTTAGGAAACTACCTATAATCAAACCTCAATTTTATCTGAATTTAAGATAGTTGTTATTCATCCATCCAGACAAAAATACCATACACTTATTACATTTACAGTGAGACATAGATACATTTCCATCCTTTCTCAAGATATTTTGAGTTTCATCCGTATGGGTCATCATGTCCAAGTTGTAAGATCTGATAAGGCGTACTGTGGAGCAAAGCAACATTAAATATACTAGGGTGTAATGAAGTTCCTTGTGGAAACTCCACATTCCATATTAGAATTAGTTTACATTATGTGGGCAAGAAGACCACTTAACTACAATTTGAAAAAAAGATTCTAACCAATCATGTGCTGAATATTTTAACCCAACCTCAGCAAAACTAGTAACCAGTATGGAATGAAACACTGTATCTAAAGCTTTGGCTAAGTCCAGTAAAATCAGTGCCCCATGTTTTTCTTCTTTATCCTAGGCCATCCTCCAGTTGTTTAACTGCTAGAAAAGCCATCTCTGTCGAATGGTAAGTCTGTACCTTTCATGAAAATCATCCATACTGTTAATAAATTATGATAACTGATTGTTCACACTTCATGTAAAAGGCAGTACGGAAATTGGTCTGTAATTGCTGTAAAAATCTATTAGAGCTGTTGACTTCAATGGGGGTTTAATGGGGCTTTTTCCAGTCCTTTGACCATAGTAGTTCAAAATAGCAGTGAATGATTTTTGCCACTTTGGGCAGACCTATACTTTCTAAAGCCAAGCGATAGATGGTGCCAGGACATGGATGTAAAGGTGAAACAGGTTTTACCTCGTGAGCAACATTACTTACTTATTGCTCTGTTACCAGAGTGATTTGTTCAATTGAATCTGTTTCGCCCCATTCTAACTTTGAAACCTATACATCTCTAGCATCTAAATGTTCCCCATCATTTATTTGAAAGAACTTATTTTATTTATTTTCTTAAAAAAGTGTAATGCCAAGGCTTCACAAAGACAAGCCAATGGGGTTATCTGAGTGCAGTAATATTCAGGATTGGATAGTTATTCTACAATTTTAAAAACATGCTTTAGAGCAGTCATTAACGAAAAGTATTTCAGTACCATGAAAGCTTTCCTTTACCAAGTTTTGTATACTTATTTAGAACAACAATGTATCTTACTTTACTCTGTGGATTGTAATCTGTATGCCAGCTTCTCTCTAATACTTTGCATCCACTGTTTTACTTTAATTCTTCACTATACTACACATCTGAGGGCTTCTCACAGAAAGATTAAAAGTTCTTCTGAAAGTTAATTAAATATTTGCCTTTGTTAACAATTGATTGCGCAGTTTGGTAGCCTTATTTACCTCTGCGTTTAGATTGAGTAATGTACATTGGATGAGTTTAGGATTTTAAGATCCCTTTGTCATTTTTGATAAGGGATGTTTAGAGATCTCTTTAGGAATGGGTTTGGTCCTCTCCTGCATATTATTCATTCAAGTTAAAATGGTGGTCAGTCCAAACCATAGGAGTCACCTTGTGAATGCCTAGAAAACGTTAGTTTGTGAGTATGTGATCTAGACCATGCTCAGCCAGATTTGTTGAATGTTCTATCAACTGTAATAGGCCTAAGGTACTTAAGGTTTCATTTGAATCCTCACAATCTAACCTGAAATGTAAGTACCCATGCACAATCAATTTTCAGTTTTTTATTGATTGATTTGATTGGTGCTATCCTCTGACTGAACTCATGAATAAATTACTTGCCTGATACTAAGCCTGGAGGTCTATATACCGAAATATTTGCGATGGAGTAAGTGGGGTAAACTAGCAGATTGATAGGTATTATTTCTTCAATTTTGAGGGAATCCAGGTTTAAGCTCATTTTAGAGTTCTACATTAAATGACAGGCCCCATACCTTATCCTCCTACTTTGTCCAACTAATCTATCATATAGCCTTCTGGAACAGCCATTAATAAGTCAGAGTTTGAAGTATCTGTTAAACCAGTTTCAGAAATGAATAGTAACTGTAACCTGTAAACCAGAATATGTGCACAAATTTCTACTTTGTGTTTAGGCACAGGTCTGCATTAATTAATCCAGTTTGAGAACAGTAACTTTTAGCTGTTTCCTGCCTCACCATATGGGGTTTTACTTTCCTCAGTTGAGATAGTAGAATGTCCCTTGGGAAGTTCCAGTAATTATTGGTTAGTCAAGCTCATTTTACCTGACACCTAATAACTTTTCTCTGGAGTAATATATCATTGAGAATGAGAGTTCTGCCGGAAATTGACTGTGAGGTGGGGATGGGAGGGAGGCAGCTGAGTTACGGTTGAGGAGGCGTACAAATGCGCTTGACTTTTGCGAAGCTTTGGATCATCATTGATGGCATACGTGATGCATAAGCGCACAGCAAGTGTGTTAATATAGACCCCACCAGGCCTGCACATACTCTGAGATACAACGAGTGCACAAGTAAACAGTAAAATATCCCCTCACATACTTACCTAATTTATATTGATATAAAATAGAAATAACAGAAAGCACCAAATCTCTTTGTATTTCTATTTTGGAGGATAAACAGTTTATCTGATGATATATTGTAATACAATATAACTTTCAATTAATATTTAGTTTTTTACTAATTACACATATTCAAATAGTATGTTTTACACACATCAGTATTGGAGCATTTCACAAGCAACTGTAAAGTACAATAAAGAACATAGAGACATGAAAGTAACACATATAAGCGCAAAGAGGTAAAATGAGTAAAGGTGAAGATGTCATGGTTAGGCTCAATCATTTAGATGAATAAGTGGGTCTTCAGGTTTCCTGTAGCAGTAGTTGTTGCTAAATTCTGAAGCCCACAGGAAGGTTTTCCCACAGTCATGGAACCAGACATAAGAATGCTTGGTTCAACATTTTGGTTGTAGTTTATTATGTATTTAATTATAAAGTTGTATACAGCGCAAACACAACCCTCGCGGGCATCAGAGTGCTTTACAATGATCAAGGCAATGTGTATAAAAATAGCATCATCAAGGAGGGATATGGTATGGCAGAATCCTCTAGAGTGAAAAACTGGGGTCCCAGATGGACAACAACCCTGAACAATAAAATGAGAATATGGTCTGGGAGAAATAGGCATTCATACAGACTAAGGGATAAATGATGTCCTTGAGTATATTTCATGCCTTCTACAGCAGAAATGTGTTCATCAGTATCCTTTTGACTTCTTTCTTGAATGAAGCAGTTGAGGGGTTCAGTCTGATTTCAGGGGAAGTGCATTACTTTTGGGATTCCAAGTACCACCTGTGATTTTATTCTGGTGCATGAAATGTTGTCTTTCAAGTGCTGTAACAAACACCTAATTGATTGTGTGTTTTCTGAATGGACCATTGTAGTTTTCTCTATGATAGCATAACTGTGAATGTTGTAGGCCTCATTTTTCCTTTGCACATCTCTACTATATAAACATGCTTGCTTTTGTGCCACATTGTACTTTCACGTGGAACTTACATATGGTTATGTGCTCTGTTCTTGTCCTGGAATTTAGTCTGAGCACCACTGACAAGGTCAAACAACAATGTCCTTTGTATTCTTTCCGGCCAGGCACTAGCACCTAGACATAACGCAAGAATTCAGCTGTTGTTTATGTGCACACCTGTCCTAGCACACAGATAAGTTCATGAGCCACAAACAGACACATGGAACGAGAATTCTGAAACAAGAACACTGCATCTGCTGAGATGTAGAGCTTTCATCTCTGTATGCCAAGGTACGGGCTCTGCCGATAATCCCAGAGATTTTTCATACAATCATTTAGCTTTATTCACAGCGGAGGGGGGTTATGTTACTCTGTCTTATAAATTGACAGCACTTTTCATGGTATATGGTTTATTGGCCATGCTAACAGTATTTTTATTATGCATGTGTTTTGTAATTGTGGAATGCATACTGCATTTCATAACATGATAGTTTAATAATTCGTGCCTCTTGATTATCTTATTGTGGACAAGTACGAGTGACAGAACGAAATGGTGTGCCCTGTTATCGCGATCCCTCAGAGGGTCGAGAGTGTTGCGTTTTGAGGGTGCCAACTCACTTGTTTTTTTCTGGTATGGTTACGAGGGCAAGTGAGGCACTATAGCTAGTTAGACTCAGGCTCATGTATTCTGAGGTAGTGGGATGACTCAGTCCCTACTTACTTATATTCCATGGTCTCAAGCATAGCTCTGTTCCAGAGCAGAATACCTGCAACACAAGTACTAGAACAAGCCTAGGTGTAGGGCTTTGGTGGTTACACAAACCTGTTTGAAATTGATTTGGGGATTTAGTGGCAGCCGGAGATGTTCTCTCGTGATTGGAGTAATATGGTACAATTTCCTGTTGCAGCCATGAGTTGGATGGGCCTACAAGTGGCTACCACTCTTATAAGTACATCTGCATAAAGCGCCCTGCAACCATTGAGGACCGTAAAGACCAATGCTTGTGTGGAAAAGTCAGCCCATATCGCACCTGATGCCCAGGCTGCTTGCGCAGGACGCCTCTTAGTTCCCATCTTGAACAATTACCAAATAAAGAGACGGGCGCTGGAAGCAGGAAAACAAGAACAGAGTTTTATTTCTCATGAGGAGAGCCTGTCATTTCGGACACTCGCATAGTGTCTTCAGGAGGTGCTCTCTCCTCCCACCGCTCAGTTTCTCTCAGGCTTTGTCTTTTATACACATGTTTATGATGCACAAACATTCCTTATTACAATAAAGACACTTTGAAGTAGGAAAAAACATGCTTGGAATCCCAGCTTCAGGCCTATTCCCATACCAGTCGCTCAGATGTCATCCTCCCCTCCTGAATGTAACAAGAGATTGTGATCTCTCAGCCGGACATTCCTACAGGACACGAGGGCAGGAGGGGATGATCAGATCAAAGGTTGGGCAGGCGATAAGATCGGGCACTTCGGCTGGTGTATCACGGTTTTGTTATGCTGGGCAGGAAAAGGGGGGGTGTACATCCACGAGGCTTGGTCTTAGGACTTGGGACCGGGTCGAGAGGCCAAGTGCAGCCGGGGGGGGGGGGTCGTCAGCTGAGGGGAAGGGTGTTCTTGGGAGGAAATGGGGGTGTGGGTCAAGCAGGAGGGTTACTTCTAGAGCAGGGTCACGCAGAGGGAGAGGGTCTTGTGGCCGATGCATGAGCAGCGCGCGCGGGGAGGGGTGCCAGGAACAAACGGGCAGAGAGGCCATGGTGCCTAAAATGGCTATCGTGTACGTGTGTGCATGGGTCTATGCTGGCGGGATAACACAGTCAGTGGTTAGCGATATCCGTTCTGCTTACAACAAGGGGTACAGTGAACACAAATGAACGCCGCTTATGTGCATATACATTGCCATTTTCAACAGTCGCCGCTTTTTTACATAAGCTAGTTAATTTCTATACAGTCGATATGATTGGCGGAATGCGGTACATATGATTTTACATTTGTTGGGTTATTCATACAAGTCTAGAGATCGGCATAATACTTAGTCGGGGTCAATCAAGGAAAATGTTCCGAAACATTATAGAATCAAGTTCCGACTTTCTCTTTGGTGACATCAACATACAGTAAAAGTACTCTGATACCTTCGGGTCTTGTCAGTGCTATAAGAAACTTTTGGAAAACTAAATACATGAGTGACCGATGAAACGTTTTAGAAAGCAATACAAAATGGTTGAGGGAGGAATTCAGTTCGATACAAGCAATTAGTCAAGGGGGGTGAGTAGAAAGTTCAGGAAGGGGGGGGTCTTCGTCACAATGTCTTTTTAACAGAGTCCGTCTTCTTTCGTTGGCGCTGTTGAGCACCGGCGGTGGAGCTATAGGTCCAGCTCGGATTCATCCTTACGCGTTGCAGGGTGCGATCAGTCCTCTGCTGTTAGATCACAGTCCTGTTTCCTAACTGATCTTCTTAGGGGTGCCTCATGCTGGGCACCTGCGTGTCTTTCTTCTTCCGTGGCAAAACCTTATTCTATAGTCAAAAGTTATGCGAAAAGGGTGATGTTGTTGAATAATCAAGGGAAGAGAGGGCGGAGTGGGATCAGATCTTTGAACACACCGAGTTTGAGAGTGGTGCCTCGTCCCGCGTCTCGTTGCTCTGCGACTCCACCTTTGGTCGCGGTCACACGTGCTTCATGATCTGTGGCCAGGCTGTGCGTCACGTCCAGCTCCTCTCCTCCGGTAATTGTATCTTTGAATGGGTACAAAACAAGTTTTAGAAAAACTGGCAGGAGAAGACATTTATACATCTCAATTCCGTTCCCACTCCTAAGTAGGTGGGGGATAAGTTAATCGGTCACAGTCAGAAGTCATCACTTATGGAGTATGTAGGAGAGGAGAGGAGAGGAGAGGAGAGGAGAGGAGAGGGGAGGGGAGGGGAGGGGAGGGGAGGGGAGGGGAGGGGAGGGGGGGGAAGGGGGGGGAGGGGGAAGGAGAGAGAGAGAGAGAGAGAGAGAGAGAGAGAGAGAGAGAGAGAGAGAGAGAGAGAGAGAGAGAGACAGAGAGAGAGACAGAGAGAGAGACAGAGAGAGAGAGAGAGAGAGAGAGAGAGAGAGAGAGAGAGAGAGAGAGAGAGAGAGAGACACAGACACACACAATCAATAATGGGCCATTCAGTGCGCACAGAACAGCAGGGGTCAAGTAATACGGAAACACAGGCAGAGGGGCGACGTAGATCTATACATTACGTACACACAAACTCAGGCGGGGGAGACAGTACATGTATTATTTACAAAAAATCCAAGACAAAACATAGAACAGTTATTGGCCAAAAGTGATCTCTTCCTGTATGCTGCGCATCCTTAGCATCCTAAGCTCTTTTTACCTTTTTCTTCTCTTTTTATCGTCGGCTGCCTTCACTGGTGGTTTTGGTTGTACACACCTACGCCTTTGGCAATTGGTCAAGAATTACCCTGGTCGGGCTAATGCTCACGGTGGGATTTTCGAATCATACTTATTTCCAGGCTGAGGCAACAGTGGGTGTCAGTTGAGAGAACAATAGGGCAGCTTTGAGTTTCATGTCTATGAGGGTGCGAAAAGGAGGTAGTAGATTTTTAAACACTGGCAACATTCCTAGTCCTCCAAGAGGAGGGTACTCGGGTAAACCTCACCTCGGAATATTCCTTATCTTTCCCTATTTAGTTAAACGTAGGAATTTATTCATTAGTGCATGTCATTCTTGGTTGTATTATTCGGGGTGCCAAGCGAAGTCATATTTTGTAGTTTCCGCTTCAGGCTGTCCTCCCAAGCGCTAAGTTCAGGGAGAGAAATAGTCATTGTTTGCTCGTAGTGTGTAGGCACCATAATCGAGTCCCTTTTTCCCATCTCTTTGTCCGCTAGATCATCATTTTCTTCCGATGTGACCTGCAGAAAGACGGAAAAAGAAGGGGGCGGGGGCAGCATTTTAAAAACACATCAGTGCGCATAAACTCGAAAAGGCTTTTACTTACTACATACTCGGCCTATCTCCACGGGATGCAATCCTTGCCAACTTTTGCGTTTGAGCCCAGGTGGACCGTTTAGTGTGGGAGAGATGAATATCGGAAGCCTGTGGATAGCATAGGTTGCCCAAGTGTGGTATTACGGATCGTGTGCAGGGGGGTGGGTCAGAACAAAGGGCAGTCGGTGCAACGTGGGGGGGCGAGCTCGTGCTCTCCTTTGAGGAAAAGTGATAACCTACAGCGGTACGGTGTCGTTGTCGTTCGTACTAGGGGGGTCAGGTGGCACTCCTTCGGGGCGACTTAGGGGCATTCTTAAAACAACTCTACTGACACAGGTAGCATATAAAGTATTGGCTAAATACCAGGATCTTTAGCAGTTGCTTTAGGCTTGCACAAAAATGAAAAACACATACAACAAAACCTAGACCGTTCATATTTGCAATATTCCTGCGTACTATACTTTTTAACCCTTAACTAGTCGAGCTGAGCCATTTCACCTGTAATCTAGTTATATCGGAAATAGTGGTCATTTATTCGAAACTTACCAATTTACGCGTGACAACTACGTTTGCTTTTTCCAAAAATCTTTAATAAAAATGTCGGTGCATAAATACGGGCCTACAACCCAGTGGGCCGGCCAGAATTGTACATGTGGGGATACTTATTAGTGGAAAACCTAATGGAGTCGGTGGTCGTTGATTTCATAATAAAAAGTGCGACAAGTGCAATAAAATCATATCGGAATTTCAGTGTGAGCGAGTATCATAAGTGTTGAAATTCGAACTTTCAATAATCATGGTGCGCCAAAACTCAACAACAATTCATTGTCCGAATGTTCAATCAGCACCCATCTCACTTCAATTCATTGTCCGAACACATAATCAGTACCCATCCCATATCAATTCATTGTGGTTAAAAACTGCATACATATTTCATGACACCAAGGTTGAGCAATCGGGGTACAACAAGGAGTTGAAAGTTTCATTTGTACCAGCGCCATTTTGGGTGCAGCCAGGCAGATCCAGGCATAGTCAAAATCTCCACCAACTCGTGGTTGGCCCAGAGCCTCTTTCGGCAGTCCAAAAGTTCCGTTAAAGGGTAACAGAAAGGATCGGCAGTATGAACCATCAGTCAAAGGGGGAGGGAGGCAACAATTTTTTCTACCGGGTCATACTGGGTTTTCACCGGAACTGATCCGAACTGTAGTCTGCAGGATTTTAGTCATTCAAACTGAGGCTGGCGTCAGCATGGGAGCGCCGACGTCTCGCGGCCACATCTTCATCGTTCCGCGGGCAATCATGGCAGTCATTCCCCATAGGGGGTGTCTGCGGGGGTCGGGGGCCCCCGTGGCTCTTATAGAATCTTCAAAGTCGAGGAGAACACTTATGATGGTGGGACTCATTTCTTAATCAACAAGCAGCCGGGCCATCTCTTCACGCCGGGCCCGCTCCAGCAGGATCGACCGCCATTTTACGAGTGGGCGAACCCTCGTCGAGTGAGCGGAGCGTTGGGGGTGCCGCTGGGGGCCTCCACCTGGGGAGGTGGGAGAGGCTCGTTCGCGCCGCCTCTCCCTCCCAGCGCACCCCACGCCGTTTTTCTCGGCGCTAATATTCATGATGGCCGGACCAGGCGATGAGAGAGAGGGGGGGGGGTCGGAGGCATAGGCAAGACATCCCCCCCCCGGTGGCCTGCAAGGCGCCGCTTCAGGGCCGAGCGGGGAGCTTCTACCAAGCCGGGGCTGGACCAGGAGATATGAGGGGGGGGGGTCGGTGGCATGAGCAAGACATCCCCCCCCGTGTTGTCGCAGCCATTATTGAAGAAAGAAGAGGGGACGCCCGGATCCCGTAGGCCTCGGCTCCTCTTTTGGCCCACCTTACTCGACGACCTCCGGCCGACGGCTGGCAGCAGGACCCGCCCTACACGTGCTGAAGATCTCGTCTTCCGGATGGGCGTAGCCGCGAACCTGTTGCACTTCGGGAGTTTTCCAGAAAGGGGGTAGGTATCTGCTGATCTGTATCTATCTCATGTTACCGTTATTGGGGCGTGGTAGGCGGTGGGACAGACATGTTTGGAGCAGTGAGGGGTGGCGAAGCCTGGCTGCCTCGTGGCTGCCGTGATGTCAAGCTTGGCTTCTCTCACCATTTTCATGTTTCTTATTACGGACTTATTTCTTAACGTTTCTTATTTCTAGCGAAATCATGTGTTTTATCGTGAGCTATTTCTAACGTTTTCTTATTTGTAGCGAAATCAAAAACTCATCAGTGGCCCACTGATTTTGCTTTCTTATTTCTTTCTTCCCTTTTTTTCCTAGCGTGTTTCATGCTAAAGTTTCTGTTAACAGGATACGGTGATTACTTCGTTATTGTTGCATATGTCCTTTTTATTAGGGGTGCCCTCTGGTCGAGCCAGATGACCTACCTCTAATAAATGGTCCGGGTGGAACTAGTTTACCAATCAGTGGGGAGTAGATAGGCCCGGGAGATTACAACGGGGGACAAAGGTCCGCATTACCTACCCTTCACTACTTGTAAAGATTAGACAGAATATTTCTTTTCTACGTTATTTGCAAACAGAGGCTATCTTAAAAGAACTATTCCTTGAACAATAAATGTCCAGACAATCAATCAATCAATGGGGAGAAAAACAGGCATGACGGATTACAACGGGGACAAAAATCTGCATTACCTATCCTTCACTATCTGCAAAGGGGGCAGAATATTTCTATTCTTCCCTGTTTGTAGACAGGGAATATCTCAAAGAGCAATAATCGATAAAAATCGATAACAAACAATCAGTGGGGAGAAAAATAGGCATGACGGATAACAATGGGGGACAAACGTCTGCATTACCTATCCTTAACTATTTGCAAAGAGAGAGAAACGTTCCTATTCATCGCTGTTTGCAAATGGAAAATGTCTCAAAGAGAACCAATACTTCAAGTACAATCAATCAATCAATCAGATGGATAAAGCCATCCTACCAATCGGACGTAAAGACGTCCTACTTAACCTTACCCGGACCGGACCGTGTGGGCAATTCTTCGCCTTCCCTTTTCCAGCGCCCAATCGTTCTCTTTCTCCATGTTTTTTTACCGCAGCATTCCTGTGGGATTCCAGTCAGGACAGTAGGTCACTTGAGAGAGGTCCGTTCAGAATCGGTGAAGTTCATTCAATCGGCAGCCGGACGAGGGCCCTCTCAAGGCAGGTATACTCCAATCATTTAGATGTTCACCCCATCGTCTGGACCTCTCTTACCGGACCTTATGTCGCTGATGGGCCCCGCGTTGGGACGCCAATTGTGGAAAAGTCAGCCCATATCGCACCTGATGCCCAGGCTGCTGGCGCAGGACGCCTCTTAGTTCCCATCTTGAACAATTACCAAATAAAGAGACGGGCGCTGGAAGCAGGAAAACAAGAACAGAGTTTTATTTCTCATGAGGAGAGCCTGTCATTTCGGACACTCGCATAGTGTCTTCAGGAGGTGCTCTCTCCTCCCACCGCTCAGTTTCTCTCAGGCTTCGTCTTTTATACACATGTTTATGATGCACAAACATTCCTTATTACAATAAAGACACTTTGAAGTAGGAAAAAACATGCTTGGAATCCCAGCTTCTGGCCTATTCCCATACCAGTCGCTCAGATGTCATCCTCCCCTCCTGAATGTAACAAGAGATTGTGATCTCTCAGCCGGACATTCCTACAGGACACGAGGGGATGATCAGATCAAAGGTTGGGCAGGCGATAAGATCGGGCACTTCGGCTGGTGTATCACGGTTTTGTTATGCTGGGCAGGAAAAGGGGGGGGTGTACATCCACGAGGCTTGGTCTTAGGACTTGGGACCGGGTCGAGAGGCCAAGTGCAGCCGGGGGGGGGGGTCGTCAGCTGAGGGGAAGGGTGTTCTTGGGAGGAAATGGGGGGTGTGGGTCAAGCAGGAGGGTTACTTCTAGAGCAGGGTCACGCAGAGGGAGAGGGTCTTGTGGCCGATGCATGAGCAGCGCGCGCGGGGAGGGTTGCCGGGAACAAACGGGCAGAGAGGCCATGGTGCCTAAAATGGCTATCGTGTACGTGTGTGCATGGGTCTATGCTGGCGGGATAACACAGTCAGTGGTTAGCGATATCCGTTCTGCTTACAACAAGGGGTACAGTGAACACAAATGAACGCCGCTTATGTGCATATACATTGCCATTTTCAACACTTGTGCGGTTGTCCTAAAATCTTCCAGTGGGATGGAAAGGTTAAGTTTCCTGAGGAGTTCAAACTGGAAATGTATGTTTTGTTGCTAAGATTGAGATGTGTGGAGCCATGGAAATGTTTTGGTCTTTAGTCAATACAGGTATTTTGCTGCGGGCCAGGGTAAGAGTGATGGCAAGGTCAGAGAAAAGCACTATCCATCTAAGGACTGTTGGTAGTGGCGCAAGAAAGTGGGAGAGGAGAAATTTCATTTTTAATTTAAGGGTTTAATTTCAAAAAGAATACGCTGATCCACTTTCAGAAATTACCCATGAAAAGCTTGGGATAAAGATGTCAGATGTGTTTATTGTTTTAAATTAAAGTTGTGAGTCATTGTGTTTTGTGTATTGCTGTTAGCGTGTACCATAGGAGGAAGATACGCCATGTAAAGGTTGAATAAAAGAGGATAGATCCTTGCGGTATGCCACAGTTGCAAGTGTGGGGGAGTGATCTAGAGGTGCTCATTTGCAGGCATTAAGAGTTGGATGTGATAAAGGATCTAACCCACTTTAAAATATTCCCATTTATTCCCATTCTGTAGCTTATAATGATAGGAACATTTCTATGGTCTATGGTGTTGAATGCTGTTGATAAATATAACAATATAACGAGGCAGATATCTGGGATCTGTATGGCATCTTTGAGGATGTGTGTGGTGGTCGGCTCTGTTCTGAATTAGGGTGGTTATCCAGAGAGGTAAGAATCAAGTGGGCAGTCATTCGAGATGTGAGTAAGAAATTATTCAGAGACCAGCATTACCAGCATTATTCCAAGGAAGGGAACATTAGAGACGGGTATCAGTTTTCGAAAGTCATTGGTATTCAGATATGGTATTTTAGTAGAGGTGTGATTATTGAGATTTGAGAGAAGTGGGAAATATGACATTCATTCCCCAAACATTTAATATGATTCAGTAATAAAACGTAGTGAAAACCTCTCTCCATAAGATATTAGTCAGCGTTTTCTGCTCACCATAGATACTGCACTCTTTTGCACTGACACCCATGTCTGTAATATGATGTTGGCGCTGCGGCAAAGGCATTCTCCGATTTAGATGGATCCATGCCCCATTCAATTGAAGCACCACTCCCCTGAAACTACATGAGTGCAAATGTGTACCAGCGAGGTTCATATTACAGAAGGGGCCACAGAAGCAGCTGCAGCTCCTTCTGTAATGCCAAGTAATGTAGGGACACAGCAAAATAGGTAAAAATGCCTGTTGCATCCCTTGGACATTTTCTGTAATACAGCCTCTTGGACTTAAAAAGACATGCTGTTTCTGCCAGATGGGGTGTCCCCAGTGTTGACATGCACAGTGATCGATACTATATACAGAATGCGTCGTCCAGGTTTGGGTCCAAACACACACCGGAACTAGGGTAAGTAAAACTTTGAAATGAGGGCTGGCAGGTTTAAAAAGCTAGTACACCATTCAATTTAGATGGAAAGACAACAATCTGATGATCCCACAGCAGGCTGGTGCAGTGTGTGACTGCACCCCTGTGTGGGGTGTATGTCTTGCGGGTTACCTGAAGCCCCACGTGTCCCAGTCCCAATGGTTGCCGTCAAGGGTGACAGTGACTGTATGCTGTACTGCATATGTGTCCATGGTCTGTTCCTGAGCCTGCAACGGGTATTCAGACCCGGGCATTGAGGCAAAGCCATTCCCTTATTGGCAATTGATTATGCCCACATACAAATGACAGAATGCCACCTTGAGATCACACAGACACAAAATGCGTGTTCGCATCACCTTTATTGCAGAAGTGTCCACAAGCCTACACAGCCCTATCTGTAATACCAAAGGGCAGGGAAAACTTTAACATAAGCACAAATTACAGTTGTGTCTCTGGGACACTGTCAGTCTATTTGACCACAGATGTGTAATAACATTCACTCTGTGTACTTTGCCTTTTCTTTCAAGATACCCTAAATATTCTCCTCTGCTTTATTGAACACCCCACAGACCATTTGTGCTTGATGGTGAAACTTACCTAATTTCACAGACAGGGCTGCATTAGGCAATACAGTGCCGATCGACTAAGCTAATGAATGGCATGCTCCAGAAAAGATTGTGTGCTTATTGCAGAAAATATGAAAAAGGGAACACAAATGTGCAACATGTATGTATCGCACAATAGCATGGCCATTCTAGGATAGGTAGGTACATACAGCACATGGTCATGACATCAGAGCAGAATGCTGATCACGGAGCTCTACACTACCATGGTACAGCCGCTTGTTAACCTCGCCCCACAAGTATATTGAGAGCATGCCCTTACAAAAGAAATACATTTGTTCTTCCCTCTAGTCCATGAAATTTAGCTGAAAACTGTCGAGGTGGCTTTTATGGCGTGTGTCTTATGCTTCAGTTGCATAAAGGCATTCAATAGCGAGCATCTCGTATTTTAAACTGCCACAGTTCCCTGAAGCAAAACGAACAGGCTTTCCATACTTCCCTGCTCACAGCCCAGGGCATTTTCCTGGTGTGTTGTTGAAATCTAGAGTACAGACACAGTCCCAAAGCACCACTTTAGGGACAATTACGCTAGTTATACTAGTATTAAGCAAAATAAACAGCACAAATCATTAAGTACATGAAGACACATCGTTAACGTCCAATAGACGAGGAAGCCTGCACAATAAATCCTGTTGCTGACCAAACCTCACAGGAGTTTTAGAATCCTGAGACGCCTTCTATTTAAAATCCTCTGAGCGGGCCACAATTTAACATGCACGTGTCCATCTCGTGCCTCGAATCGTTAGTGTGCAGCATCTAATAGAACAATACAAAGCCTGGGAGGGATTTCACATCACTTCCTAAATCTATTAGTTCTTCTTGATGTTTATGATAGGAATTAAGAACCGTCATCACATCAGAAACTCATTTTCGGAACCATCTGCTGAACATCCATTGAGGGTCTATGCAACGGGCGGCCATATTGTTGGGCTAGAAATTGGAAGGCAGCCATTTTCGGCTTGGGGAGCAGTGACAACAGGCACCAGATGTTTTCCCTTCCTTTCGTGCTCTCCAGGCGATTTATCTCAGTTCAGGATACTAATGTGTTTTGCGGATAAACTACAAAGTTAATTTGTCACTGACAGGATGTTCATAATTGAATCTCATTAATTGGTTAGTAACAAAATAGCCATGGACATTAGATCAAGAGGCATCTTTAAGAAGAAGGACTGTTGGTATTTGCGAACGCGTTCGCTTTGAAGATAAAAGCACTGATTAGACTGCGTCTTCAATCCTTATAAAAACGCGCACACATTTAAAAAAAAAAAAACAAATTATTTAAAGCGTTTTTCCCCGTTTTTAGGTCGACCTCTGCCAATGCGATTGCGTATTGTTAGGTCGACCTCTGCCAATGCGCTTGCGCATTGCAGATGTCGATCTATAGTGGTGAAAACAGGAGCTGAACCAGGCGGCGGATTTCGCCGAGTGCATGTGCTCGTGCACGAGCTTGCCATTTGCTCCCCAGCCGCCTTGCATCATATCATCAGACCCGCCACAGCAATGCCGTGAGCTTCACATTTCAAAGGAGCTCTCCCCCGCCCCCCTCTGCGCAATGCCACTCCGAAGACTTTTTTTTTTACACCATATATGCTCGAGCCCGCCCCCTGCTTCACACTTCAAAGGAATGCGCCCCCCGCCCCCACAATGGATTGTATCCTGCGTATCTTTTGCACTTGTTCTTTTTCCTCTGCTCGCGTTGCCGTCCCTCCAGCACCTCCCGCCTGTCACTGCTTTTCCTGCTTCTAATTTCTACTGCATGCTTGATTAGCTTCGGCACAGAACTTTCATTATACATGGCTGTAATCATTGAGGTAGCATGTGTGATTTTGAAGGATTTCATTCTTTCAGCACAGTGCCCCTTCACGGCCGCAGTACGTCATGTTTTAGCCGCGTGTCTAACTTTTATCTACACTGTATTTTTTATATTTTTTTGGGTGGCCAGCAGTAGATAGAATTGGGCATGTTACGTCGGGTCCAGAAGCAGTTTTCATCTTGTAAAGCTGCACCATCTCCCATCAATACCTCTCTCCCTTCACTGCCATTCTATCTGCCTGTATCTCTTTCCCTCTGTTCGGTCTGTTCTTTGCCTGTTCAAGCTCTGGCGGTCTGTAAACCCCTCACCGTCACCATGTGCATGTGCCTCTCTTTAACTTTAAGCCTGTCTCTTTTTGCTCTTGTATGACTACATGCCTCTCTCCTAACCCTTCCTCCCTCCCTCACGCTCTCTCTCACTCTTTATGCGTACTTCTCTCCATACCTGTCTATTGTATCTATGCCTGTCAGTGTTCACCCTTCCACAAGCATGCCCTGCCCATTCTTCTCTTCCCTGCTGGCTCAATCTTTCACCCTGTCTGACTCCCACACCCGCTTCAGGGCATCCCTCATGCCGCTCATCTGTACTGTCCCTGCCCTTTCTGTTACTTCCCTGGCTTACCTCCCCGTCTGTCTCTCCTACTCCTGCTTGCCAGGATTTCTCTCACTCTCGGTTCGCAGGGCGCCATCCCTGTCTGTGCCCTTTCCTTCATGCCGTCCGTTTTTATGTATATTTAGTTAGCCCCCCCCCCACCCCCGTAAGCCTGACACCTTTGCTGCCCGTTGTTCTATTCTGAATGGCTTAATCTCCTCTATCTCTCTTCTTATTTGCCTTTGTCTCATGGGAAACTGCCAATATCGGCCCTCATTGTCTCTCCCTCACTGTGTCTGTCTACTACCTTATACCTTCCTCTCCATGCCCCCTATCTCCCACGTTTCTCCATTTTCTCCTGGCCTCTTCTCCTCTCCTTGCTCTACCTGCAAAAACTTGTTGTAGGCAAACCCAGGGTAACTTTCACTTTGTTCTTGTCTATCTACACTCTGCCTATTTCTTTCTCCCTCCCAAGCAGGTTTCCTCTCCCTTTATTCCTCTCTCACAACTCTTACACTTTACCTTTTTGCTCTATTTTTTTCTGCTTATCTTGTGTCAGTCATCTGTGCTTGTTTCTCTTCTCTTCTCTCCCTTGCTGTTTCTGTCTCCTCCCTCTCCTTGTTTGTCATGGTTCTCTGTAGCTCTCAAGGCCCACCTGGTTAGGTCCCGGAACCTCATTTAAAAAACCGTGAGCATCTTGTTATCAAGTTGCTGTGCTGTAAACATAACATGTCGCTTTGAAGCGGTGGGCTGTTGTGGCATTGCCAGAAATTCCCAGCTCGACTGTGAACTCACTGACTACTCTGGGGCATTCGCATTCCCATACACACTGTAGTCCCTGCTAATCAAGCATGCAGTAGAAATTAGAACACCACAGCACCACTCAGCAACACAACTGCACCACTCAGCGCAACTCCTGCATCACTCAGTGCAACACCACCATCACTCAGCGCAACACCACCATCACTCAGTGCAACGCCAGCATCACTCAGCGCAACGCCAGCATCACTCAGCGCAACGCCAGCATCACTCAGCGCAACACCACCATCACTCAGCTCAACACCAGCATCAATCAGCGCAACCCCTGCATGACTCAGCGCAACACCAGCATCACTCAGCATCACTCAAGCCAACCCCAGCATCACTCTGCGCAACCAATGCATCACTCAGCGCAACCCCTGCATCACTCAGCGCAACCCCTGCATCACTCAGCGCAACCCCTACATCACTCAGCGCAACCCCTGCATCACTCAGCGCAGCCCCAGCATCACTCAGCTCAACCCCAGCATCACTCAGCGCAACCCCTGCATCATTCAGCGCAACCCCTGCATCACTCAGCGCAACCCCTGCATCACTCAGCGCAACCCCTGCATCACTCAGCGCAACCCCTGCATCACTCAGCGCAACCCCTGCATCACTCAGCGCAACCCCTGCATCACTCAGCGCAACCCCTGCATCACTCAGCGCAACCCCTGCATCACTCAGCGCAACCCCTGCATCACTCAGCGCAACCCCTGCATCACTCAGCGCAACCCCTGCATCACTCAGCGCAACCCCTGCATCACTCAGCGCAACCCCAGCATCACTCAGCGCAACCCCTGTATCACTCAGCGCAACACCAGCATCACTCAGCGCAACGCCACCATCACTCAGCTCAACACCAGCATCAATCAGCGCAACCCCTGCATCACTGAGCGCAACCCCTGCATCACTCAGTACAACCCCTGCATCACTCAGTACAACCCCTGCATCACTCAGCGCAACCCCGGCATCACTCAGCGCAACCCCTGCATCACTCAGCGCAACCCCTGCATCACTCAGCGCAACCCCTGCATCACACAGCGCAACCCCTGCATCACACAGCGCAACCCCTGCATCACACAGCGCAACCCCTGCATCACTCAGCGCAACCCCTGCATCACTCAGTGCAACCCCTGCATCACTCAGAGCAACCCCTGCATCACTCAGCGCAACCCCTGCATCACTCAGCGCAACCCCAGCATCACTCAGCGCAACCCCAGCATCACTCAGCGCAACCCCAGCATCACTCAGCGCAACCCCTGCATCACTCAGCGCAACCCCTGCATCACTCAGCGCAACCCCTGCATCACTCAGCGCAACCCCAGCATCACTCAGCGCAACCCCAGCATCACTCAGCGCAACCCCAGCATCACTCAGCGCAACCCCAGCATCACTCAGCGCAACCCCTGCATCACTCGGCGCAACCACAATATCAATCAGCGCCACCACATTATCAATCAGCGCCACCACATTATCAATCAGCACCACCACATTATCACTCAGCACCACCACAGCACCACTCAGCACCACCACAGCACCACTCAGCATCACCACATCCTCACTCAGCATTACCACATCCTCACTCAGCATTACCACATTATCACTCAGCGCTACCCAAGCATCACTCAGCACCACCACATTATCAATCAGCACCACCACATTATCAATCAGCACCACCACATTATCAATCAGCACCACTACAGCACCACTCAGCACCACCACAGCACCACTCTGTACCACCACAGCACCACTCTGTACCACCACAGCACCACTCTGCACCACCACAGCATCTCTCATCACCACCACAGCACCACTCAGCACCACCACATTATCACTCTGCAACACCACAGCACCACTCAGCACAAGCCCAGCATCACTCAACACCACCCAGAAACACCACAACACCACCACTGCATCACTCATAATCACCACTGCTTCACTCAAAACCACCAAAGCACCACTCAAAACCACCAGAGCATCACTCAGGACCACCACAGCACCACTCAAAATCACCACAGCTTCACTCAAAATCACCACAGTACCACTCAGCACCACCACAGCATCACTCAGCACCACCACAGCATCACTCAAGACCACCACAGCACAACCACCACAAATTCAATCAACACTACCCAGCACCACCACAGCACCACACACCACCACCACATTATCACTCAGAACCACCACAGTATCACTCAGCACCACAACAGCACCACTAAGCACCACATAGCATCAGTCAGCACCACCACAGCACAACTCAGCACCACCACAAAACTACTCCGCACCACCACAGCAACACTCAGCACTCCACCCTCCAACTCCACCCTACAAATTCACTCTCCAACACCAACTACACCCTCCACCCTCCAAATCCACCATCAAACAACAGCCTCAAAAAACAAAACCACAATCAAACTCCACCCTCCAAATACAAGTCCACCAAGTTATTTGCAAAAGTTTTACCAATTACCATTATACATTACAATAACTTTTATTTAAAAATTAATTCATACATTTCATTAGAAGCCATTGTTATTTGTAATATCAATACATATAAGTCACATACAAACAACACATATTGTATTACAATTGCAAAAGGTATCGCATTAAAAAAATTAAAACTATTGGCATTGTAAAATACAAAACTATTAATTCCTATATTTTCACTATTAAAAAACATAAATAAAAAAAATATCATTTACAATACCAAAACATCAAACTTTCCTAATGCGAGACCTATTGCATTGCAAATGCTTGTTTTTTAACTGTTCGTTTCAGCTTGTGAATGGAAGCCAAGGTAACAGGGATATATTGCCTTCTCATTCTCCAGAAGGCACCAGCCCAAAGGTGTAGCCAGAAAATGAAAATACTCCTACTTGAACCACCTTCTAATCACACCTAGCATGGAAACTGATGAACGCCGACACTCCTTCAAATCTACCCATATATCTATTCACCCTTCCATCTATACATCCATCCACCTGTTCATTCCTTCATCTTTTCAACCTCCCATCCGCCCTCACCCAACCATACTTTTTTTCATTCATCCATCCTGCCATCCATTCTTACATTTTTACTTCCATCCATCTTTCTTTACCGCATCTGCCAATAAATATATTATTGTATCTATCCCTCCTGTTATGCATCCACGCATTCACTCTTCTCCATCTGTCCATTCTTCCATCCTCCCTTTTAGTTGATGGTTCTTTCCATCCAAACCTTCTCTCATTAATGCATCCATCCTTTTACCCTTCCTTCTCTTTATTTGTTCACCCTTCTGTAGCAGAGGCCGGCCCCCGAAGGGGGTCTCAAGGGCCGGCGCCTTAACGTCCGGCAAGGCCCACAAGGAACGAAACCGGTTGGCGCAGGTTAGCGCCACCAGGAATGGCCGCATGGCGAAGAGTGCCCGAGGCACTCCCCCTCCCCAAGAACAAAGGGAAGGGGGAAGGGGAATATAAGGTGCGCTCCCCCTGGTCAGCTCACCTTTTTCATCAGGGAGCTGGGGGAGCAGCACCAACGAATTTCGAGTGCTGCAGAGGGGCGCCGGAAGAATTCATCAACCCCCAGCAGGAGCAACCAACTGCACCGGGTCAGCAGAACTGCCCGTGTTCCCCACAACTTACGGCGCTGACCCAGGAAGCTGATAGTGGTTTTCCCGCAACGCGGCGCAAGATACCTCACCAGAGGAGTGGAAGGAGCGAGGAGGTCGGCTTACAGCCGGAGATATCGACCGGGGAACTGAGGAACCGGGTCTGGCACCAGCAACGGCGCGATAACCAGGGGCATTCAACTTTTGGGGCTGACGCCGGAGTTGCAGGGAGAGGATGGACAATCATCGTCGAGGCCCACGTCTGCGCGACACTTAGAGGGCCTGAGGAGGTCACTGGGAGGCTTCGGCATGGTAAGGTGAGCGTGGCCCGGAAGTGTGAGTAAGGCCCTGAAAAAACGAATCGCTTAAACGGGGAGCATGGTATGTAGAGGGTGTTGCTGGTTAACACCGAACATGGGTGATTGGGTATTTGCTAAAAAATACGAAGAGAGAGTGTGCCCATTTGAATACCCCCGCTAGGTAACGCTGGTAAGGTTGTCGCATAGCGCAGAGAACTGTGCTGGCCTTGGGAGTTCGATAAAGCGGGCGTGGTGGAGGAGCCACCATCAGGGGGCATAAGTAATGTGCGCATACAGCGCTTACGGTCATTGCACTATTTTCGGCCCAGGCCCCGCGCACCCCAGCCAAGCCATAACGCTACTTTTCAAAAACACCAGCATAGAGCCCGCGGTGCTGCACGCGCCTGGTGCCCAGAATACTGTAAATAATTTTGAAGTAGGTGCAGGCCGGTAACCGGCCCACGGCTCGCGCAAGGGCATTGGGAAACGGAGCATTGAGAAGCTGCTGAAACAGCGCAGTGCGAGGAGCGGTTAACGGTTAAATCACTAAGGCACGCAGTGAAACGTCCTTTTTGCACGCCCGCTACGAGGATGTAACATCGCAAGGGGCAGACAGCGGCAGATTTGATAAACCCCGTTTTGCGGTAGGATATTACCCAGAGTACTCCAAAAAACGATTCCGCTCTTTGTAGGACACGCTTAAAGTCACTCTTCTGGGAGCATGGAGAAAAAGAGTTGAGTCCCTGTTTAGTGCCTAGTGGATTAAATTCACTAAGGTTATCATTAATAGAAAAAGGTATAGCTTGCAGTAAGGTCAGACTTTTATACCAATCTGAATTAGAGACACATTCAAGGCAAAGTGGACAACTGAACTAATAAATCAATAGAGATCTTTAAGTAAATATACCAAACAACCAAATTTTATATAAAAAAGATTACAAAATGTATTTGTACCTCCCAACCGGGTTACAGTCTAAAACAAAATCAATAACAAGAATAAAAAAAGGTTTAAAATAACCACCATCGGTGGTAATACAATGAGTATCTTGAACAGTCAAAGTTAAAACAGTCGACGCGGCGTTTCGGTGCTTTTTGATACTGGACACCTTCTTCAGGACATTAAAACATTTGACTCCATATCTATAAATCAAGAAAAATATTTTCAGTGTCTTGTTCAAAATTTGATCAATCAGTCACACTTGCCTTACTAATGCTATTCATAATTTGAATACTGAGCGTGTCAAGCTCTACTGTTAGCTCTACTGTTAACGTTTACTTGCGTTTACCCTGAGCTTAGACAGTTTCATAATAAGGACTTCATTATAAGATTATATTTCGAGAAAGTTATAGATTATTTCTGTGGTGTGTCACTTCAGATGTACTGTCTATCTTATAGTCGCCTTTAGGTCACATAGTAGGACACATTCCTTACTGCAAGCTATACCTTTTTCTATTAATGATAACCTTAGTGAATTTAATCCACTAGGCACTAAACAGGGACTCAACTCTTTTTCTCCATGTAACTACCCCCCTCCCTGCGATAAATTTCAGGGGTACCTCCTCTTGTTATCACCTTAACTGCACAGCTTGTTAGCTGGGAGGCGTATTCTGTCTCAAACAAATCTATTATCAGGGCATTGACCCATTAAGTGTTCCAAAGTTTAAGAATGGACGCTTTAAAAACCAAAGGTTTCTCAGAAGAAGAATTTAATAAAATTGTCAATGGTACATCTAAAAATTATACCTCCATTACAAATTCTAATAATGATGAGGAGAAATGGTGTGAATTGTGGAACAACAAAAAGAAACTAGTTCGCACAGAACTACACGCGGATTTCTTAATCGATTACCTTAAGAAGGGCATAATCCCCAGTGGCCTCCAGGTCAAAAATGAACCAGGGGTTTTCATCCGCCATGCAGGATTTATAGAAAACTGGACCCTGATTGCTAACAGGTGTAGCAGGGACTGGATGTTGCTGATAATTGAAACGGCTAATTCCATATTAATAAGTAAAAGAAAAGAGATAGCTGAGCTAGAAGCAAAGTTAGATACCTCGATACTAGAAGATGCTAAGAAAAAACTTGAGGATATTCAAAAAGACGTCTCAGGCTACAGGGATTACTTATTTGGTAAAAAAACAAACAAATTTAATAAAGATGTCTCTAATTACAACACTGAGATTGTTTATCCCTATACTCAAAAAGACTTTTTTGATCGCCCTAGAGAGAATTTTGCTACTAGAAATCAATGGCAACAACCCTGGAGAACATACCCCAAAAAACAAGTGGCCTTTTCGGACTCATCGTACACGAGTACTGACTCCGAACAAGAAAAAACAACAGACAAAAATAGAACAAGAGAGTCCACTTCAACTCCGAATAGAGAGCCGTTACCTTTTTTAGGACAACGAGGTCGGGGGAATCATCAAAACTATCACAATCATCCAAGAGGCAATGGGAGAGGGAAGTCCTTCCCTCAACCTCAACAACAGAGGAGATACTACACGAGGAGCCAACCCAAGTGGGATTAAATCAAAAAGCACCAATTATAAATCTCTCTGACGTTATTCTAACTAAAACAGAGAAACAAGTCCTAGAAAAAGGTTTAGGTTTCGCTATCAGTTCCCATGTCAACAAGTATAATTTAGAAAGAGACCTTCAAGGTTTTTTTAGAAAGATTAGGTTGCAAGACTTTTTTAGAGACAAACCTGCGAAAGAGGGCCCTACTAACAAATCAGGTCTTAAACCCAGATCTACCTGGACACCCAATCTTGGGATGGTCAATAAACAAGTGGATCTGTTTGAGAAAGTGGTGGAAAGTAACATCTCAGACCTACTGATGCATCCATTAGCAGGTATAAATAACCTTAGTCCAGAGGAAAGAGAGGCGTTAAAAAATCTTGAAAATAATGATCTGTTAACTATCAAACCCGGCAACAAGGGAGGTAGTATTGTGGTAATGAACACTGAAGACTATGAAAAAAGAATAATGACTCTTCTTAACAACACTGAACACTACTGTCCCTCCAATAGATCTGAATGGAACGCCTTGATTCAGAAAGTTAATACGCTCCTGAATTTTGCCAAAGAAGATGAGGTAATTTGCCTAGACGAATATAAATTCTTGAGGAACGAAGCACCCATCATCCCTGCCTTGTACGGGCTTCCAAAAGTCCACAAAAGCATAGTTGACCCACCAATGAGACCCATTGTGTCATCCATTAAATCCATCACAGAACCTTTAAGTAAATATATAGATAAGTTTTTCTTCAACCTATAGTTACCCAGCAGAAAGCATATGTAAAGGATACAACATTCATGATCGAAAAAATTGAAGGTTTATCATACGATTGTAACACACAATGACTGGTAACCCTGGATATAGAGGCCCTCTTTACAAACATCCCACAGGATGATACTATCATGATGTTAGAGGGTCTTCTTAACAAGCATTGAAAATGCAATAGGTCTCGCAATAGAAGAGTTTGACATTTTTCGTTTTGCAAATGGATGAGTGGCGTTGCGTGGATGAGTGGCGTTGCGTGGATGAGTGGCGTTGCGTGGATGAGTGGCGTGTGTGAGTGGCATTGCGTGTGTGAGTGGCGTTGCGTGTGTGAGTGGCGTTGCGTGTGTGAGTGGCGTTGCGTGTGTGAGTGGCGTTGCGTGTGTGAGTGGGGTTGGAATGCAATAGGTCTCGCATTAGAAAAGTTGTAGTTATTGGTCTTGTAAATGACATATTTTATTTATTTTTTCGTTGTTAAAATTGCTAAATTGATGGCTTTGTCATTTACAATGCCAATAGTTATAACTTTCGCGAATGTGACACCTATAGCATTTGGAATGCAACATGTTTTGTATTTACGTGACGTAGATGGCAGGCCCTACAAGCACTATCGACGGTCTCAGAGCTTATTGACCTAATTTGGTATGGTAAGATCAGGCGCGTCAGCACTGGCGTTGCCAATAGGTCTCGCAGTAGGAAAGTTGGAGCTATTGGTTTTGTAAATGACATTTTATATTTATGTTTTGTGATTTACAATGCCAATACTTTTAACTTTAGCATATGTGACACTTTTAGTATTTGTAATGTCACATGTTTTGTATTGCCTTTACTTAAATTTATTGATATTACAATTAACATTGGCTTTTAATATTTTTAATTAATTAATAATTAAATAAAAGTGATTGTATTTTTTAATGGCAATAGCTTAAACTTTTGTAAATAACTGTTGTGAAGATTATGTTCATTGACTAAAATACAAGAACAGAAGTGAAATATTAACATTTTTTTGTGACATTTGCATTAAAGCTTCAAACATTGAGAGAACATATTTGAACCAGTGATGCTGTGGTGGTGCTGAGTGATGCTGTGGTGGTGCTGAGTGATGCTGTGGTGCCCCTGAGTGATGCTGGGGATGGAGCGATAGATAGATAGAGTGCGATAGATAGATAGACAGAGTCACGGCGATAGATAGATAGAGTGAGGGCGATAGATAGAGTGAGGGCAATAGAGTGAGGGCGATAGATAGAGTGAGGGCGATAGATAGATAGACTGATAGAGAGTGAGTGCGATAGAGAGATAGAGTGAGGGCAATAGATAGAGTGAGGGGAATAGATAGAGTGAGGGCGACAGATGTGTGTGTTTGTGTGTGCGGTTGTGTGTGTAGTTGTTTGAGTGGTTGTATGTGTGAGTGGTTGTTGTGTGGGTGGTTGTGTGGGTGGTTGTATGTGTGGGTGGTTGTATGTGTGGGTGGTTGTATGTGTGGGTGGTTGTATGTGTGAGTGGTTGTATGTGTGAGTGGTTGTATGTGTGAGTGGTTGTATGTGTGAGTGGTTGTATGCGTGTATGGTGGTGGGGTAGGAAATTAAACAGCAATCGAGTTTTGCATGCGGTGACTGTTGCCATGTTTTCGCCGTGCCCTTGTTTATCCCCTTACCACATTTGCCCTGGAGTTTTGTTGGCTGTGCAATTTAAGGATATCCCTGCCTGTCTTGGCCCCCGGTAGCAGGGAGGAGAGCGCGCCGGACCGGTCGCATGGCACTGCTATGGACCCCCGTGTTATTCTTCGAGAGCAGCGCTGCTGATTGCCTCAGCAGACGTCCGGGTAATTATCTGCAGGTGGCGTTGCCTAAAGCGCTGCCATTATTATAAAAATATAGACCCATGACAACATATGAAAAAGCCAACACACAGCACGGTACTAATAAAACATAGTTGAAACGCACTCACATGTGTGCGAGAGGCAGGCGATCATGTGGAGAAGCGTCCTCGGTTACAAACACCTCGTGTAACTAACAGCGGCAGCATTTTAAAACATTGTTTGCACTTTAAAACAAAGAGATTACCACAAACATATGTTTAGTTTAGAAGAAAGTGCCTGTATTTTAGCCCACCTTAACAGTACTACAACAGTGCGTTATAGAACCAAAGGAGGGTAGGGCTGGGGGAGAGTCAATGGCTGCAGCGCTACCCAGCATGAACCCAAACATCCCATGTACATTATAAACGCACCAAAAAAGACGCAGCCTTGGTTACAAACACCTCGTTTGACTAAGGCGAGAGGGGGAGGTGGGGGTGCAACTCTGTGTGGCGTGTGCTCTCCTGGCGCCTCTGGTCTGTTTACTGTTAACACTTGGAATTCCAAAGCAATCATTAAGCCGGATGGCTCCGTCTATGTTGTGCACCACTGGCGCCTTTTGTCTGTTTCCAGCAGAGAGGAAGGAGCTGGAGAAGCAGGAAACTGAAAGTACGGCCGGCCACCGGCCAGCCATGAATGAACCCCTCGGTTGTCTGCACAAAAATAATCAAACTTTACTTTAATAAAGTTGTTAAAAAAGAAGTGAATAGCCCCATGGTCAATCCTCGTGAGCCACAATACCACCACACACCTACACAAACGCATCGCCTTTGGAACCAAGTTATATATTTTATAAACAACTTCGGCCATAGCGCCCAGCACCAACTGCCTTGTCTCAAGGCGCGCCAAGATAAGGCGCTCTTGAAATCCCATAGAAAGGTAGGTACCCTCTCCCGGAGTTCGCAAGGATGAAAGGCTGCGCTGGGTCTGACAAGATTCGGTTCCATGAGCTGCAGCGCACTGGGCTGAAGGTCACGGCCTGGCCTCTTATCGAGAAAGTGCAAACATTAAAATATATCGATATCCGACTGAGGTCTTGTGAGGTGTAAACAATAAACTCTATTCGAGTTGGCAACATATTTTGAGAATTTAAACTATTGAAATCCAGTATAGATTTTGGGTTTAGATTGCAATATCCCTTTGCTTTCCTTTAAGCAGAAGCAATTTCTCTTCCCACCCAATAGTATTATCCCAGAGTATAGCCATCATCAAGTTACGTTCGTTCACTTAACTCTACGTAAAATGCGCCTTCTCCAAGGCAAAGCCACGCACTCCGTGTTAATTTTTTTTTTAAAGCAGCACAATGAGTGGCGGAGTCTCGGTGATTTACAAGCTCGCCGCTGACATCTGCTGTAATCTGCAGGGCTCACGTTCGAATCCTGGTAGGCTCAAAGCCTCCCGTCGTCCTTCTACGGTCGATGTGCGCAGTAATATTGCACTTTGGTAACTCTAAAATCGTACTATTTGCAGCGCCTAGAGCCTAAAGGAGATTTCAAGCGCTATATGAAAAAACAGGTTATCCATTTCTCTGCCCGCTTTTTGCACCCTTTTGACGTATTGCACAATTCACTGGTGCCCAGTTTAGCGGATGAAAGGCTGCGCTATCCTCACAGGTGGAAATCTTTAATCTATGGGTTGCGCATATATTGTCTCAAAAGATGCACCGTCCCTGAACTGTTTTGTGGTTTTAAATGGAATATTGTGTTCTAGAGAGCCAACTGAAGATTATGGCCCACATCTGTAAATAATTGCCTGGAGAAGAAATACCGTCGAATAGGCGCTTCTGAAAAGCCAGAAAAGGGGCAGGTGAATGTTAAATTGGATTGCTAGCTAGAGAAAGGCAACGAGAAACCCAGATGTTAGCTAAAGTATTGAAGATCCGCTGGACGCTGATATTCAGGTGAGCTACCATAGTGGGAGGGGGAGAAGACGAATGAAAAAAACATTAAAGAAGAGGGCGTGGTGGGAAGTAGAAAGTGATAACGGGTATTATAGCTGAGGCAGGAGGAATGGGAAAAACATTAAAGTAGTAAAGATGGGAGAGAACATTAACACAGCGGAAAGCAGTACAGCAGGATAAGGAGAGAGACCCCCCCACCAAAAAAAAATCGAAACATACTGAGACATTAAAAGAGGAAGGAATGGAATCGAGACAAGTTACAGCAGAAACATACCGGCATCAGAAGCAAAAAAAAAGACGCTGCGAGGCAAAGAGAGAAAGGGACGCGGGCTCATGTTTGTTTGAGGAAATCAGAGTTTAAAAACGAAAAGCACTAATCTCTTGCTCTTTAAGTTCTAGACATGGTCGTTTTTTATGTTTAAATCAAAAGAACTTTTGGCATGCTTGAGATACTGTAAAGAAACATACGGGCATCAGAAGCAAAAAAAAGACGCTGCGAGGCAAAGAGAGAAAGGGACGCGGGACAGATAGAGAAAAGAAGAAACGGGTAAAACAAGACGGAGGGCATTGCTGTGGGGAGGGGGGAGGAGAAATGCGACACGGCGGGCAGGGGAGGGGGCGGAGCGGGGAGAGCGGCATGAGGGTGTGAAAGCAGCAGGGGCCTGCAGTGCGGCTAAGGGAACTGAAGAAACGCGACACGGCAGGCAGGGGAGGGGGCGGAGCGGGGGTGTGGGAGGAGTGCGGCTGAGGGAAAATACATGCAAGCAGGCGGCTGGGGGCATGTGCACGCGCTTTTAAGCTCAATGCACATGCGCATTAAGCTTGAATTTCACGGGCACTGCAAGGAATCACGACGATTCCTTGCAAGTTGGTTAAAGACTGTTTAAGCCCCAATAGTCTCGCAAGCTCGATGCGCATGCGCATCGACAGGCGAGACCTAAAAATTAAGCGGAGGACTTAGATCAACATGCAATGTTTATCTTGGAATGTGCAGAAATCATTTTGAAAAATAATATTTTTCTTTTCAAAAATGATTTTTTTAAGCAGATAAAGGGGACCAGCATGGGGGCCACCTGTGCCCCAAGTCTGGCCTGTTTGTACGTAGCGGCATTTGAGGAAAAACATATCTTTAACAATTTAGCTCCATTTAGTGAAAATATCAGTTGTTGGTCGAGATATATCGACGATATTTTCTTTATTTGGACCGGTACCCTGGATTTACTTAATGAACTCATTGACTGGTTAAATTTGGGCGATAAAAATTTGAAATTCACGTCCAATTTTAATAAAGACACAATAGAATTTTTGGACATTAGAATCAGAGTTGAAAATGCAGTCCTTGGTGTTGATCTTTATACCAAACCAACCGACCGCAATACCTTATTACATTACAAGAGTAACCACCCCAGCAGCCAAAAGAACAACATACCATTTAGACAATACTTACGTATAAGACGTAATTGTACTAATATACAAGATTATAATAAACATGCTGATGTCCTATCTGCCAAACTCAGAAATAGAGGGTACCCCAAGAGTCTAATCAAACGTGCGTATAAACGCGCTAAATACTATAACAGAGACTTTCTTTGACAAAAATAAGGACATGGATCACATCACCAATAAAGATGATAAGACCAAAGACAGATTAATCTTTGTTACCAACTTCAGTGCAGCAAGTAATAAAATCAAAAATATAATAAACCGCAACTGGTCATTATTAAACGACAAACCAGGAGAAAAAATCCCCAAACCAATGTTTAGCTTTCGTAGGAACAGAACTATTAAAAATTGCCTGGTGCACACCTTTAAAGAAAATACACGTGTCACCCAAAGTACCATCAATAATACTCCTTTACCAGTTGGAAATTTCACCTGTAATATGTGCCTAAATTGCACTTCATTGATCAAAGGCAATTTAATATCGTATAATGGAGTACAACATAAGTTAAAAAACTTTGTTCATTGCAGAACAAAAAATTTGATCTACATGATTAAGTGCCCGTGCAACAAAGCCTACATTGGTGAAACAGCTAGGGAAATTAAAACCAGGATAACGGAACACAAATCTGCTATCAGAACGAAAAAAAGATCTGCCCCACTAGTAGAACACTGGCTAACACACAACCATAAGATAGATGATCTAAAATGGTGTGTTGTTGAAGCTATGTCAAACAGTACCAGAGGTGGTAACATGGATAATAAGAGAAAGAAGAGAGAACAGTTTTATATGTCCTTGTTTAATACTTTCCGCACTGGATTAAATAACAGAGAAGAGTGGGAGAGATTAATTATATAATGTTAAAATAGACATAAATAGTGATAATTGGGTGTACACATCTTAGGCATCTCACCTAGCAGAGTACTATTGGTAGGTCTATGAACAAATACTATGCATAGGCCCCTTTTGCCTCTCTCATACACACCGGGAGAGGTGGAGAAAAAACAGAGACCATAATAAATAAATATGTAACAACTCTTATTAAGAATGTAGATTATCAATATCACTTAATGTGTACCTATCTGTGCTATGTAATGTGGATTAGATGATGATATGTATTCTTATCAAACATTGATTTTGTGTATCATAGCCACAGAGATAAAGCAAATTATATGAGAGACAAGACTGGTACCAATGTATATCAGTACCTAAACACGTAACATTGTTTAACTATGCATACTTTTATAAAGAGCTAAATGTTTTTGCTGACCACCTTGTTTCCCTACACACCGCGTTATGCAGAGGATCCGGAGACCAAAATAATGGAATATATATAAGTAAACCTAAACATGTGGATCATTGACATCACGAAATTAATGAACCTAAATATGTACATCAATGTTTATTTTCGATAGCATGTAATGAATACCTACTTGCATACCTAGAAAGCAGACCAGATGAGGTTATATGACCCTATTACAAAGTAATTTCTGTGAATACGATAGACGGAGTCATACAAAGTATTGTTTGTGAATATGGTATACGGAGTCAAACTGAATAGGATGATTCATAAATCTGATACAACCAGAACTAATGTTAAGAGATTAACCAAAGTAGGCAGCTAGTCATCCGATTTTAGCTGGAACAGTATACATAGAGTATAGTATGTTTTCTGTCACCTTTGCCCACTCCAAAATGGCCGACCAATATACATTTCCGCGTTTTCATAAGAGATAGCCGCGAAAATTCGGTGTGCATCGTCTAATTGGATATATAAAACAGTGTGTCAATAGCGGTGTGTTAATAGTAGTACAATTATAAACAACAATTGTTTTGGTCTGACGAAACCGGAATTAACTTCCGGGTCATCGCACGAGACAAGGTAACACGACTTTGATAAAAAATAATAATGGCTGTAACATAACTGCCCGACGCCTAAATCAACACAGTGGTAATAAAAATCTATATTTATCAATATATCGGGTCCATTTCAAACGCGCGATTCCTAACTCGGAAGCAACTATCTCCGGGTCAAAGTGGGAATCGCCAGCATAAAAACAGACGCCGATATTACACGAGTCATTCTTCGAATCCCCAGGAAGATACGAGCACGGAGGAGCAGGGAGGTCGCAGTTTCAATGCGAGGTGAGCAATACTCCACACAACGGAGGACAGACATTACCTGTAACCCCCTCTCGGTTGTTGACCGATAATCTTTAATCTTACAAACTTGGTAATCTTTGCCTGACAAGTGCTAGGCTGTTTTATTTTAGACTACAAACTTCTGGCACACGACATCCTGCCCCCCATATAAACCAACTCAGTGTGTAACCAGTTATGACTGCTCTTTATCTAAAGCATGAGGTTAAGATTAGAAACAGAGGTTTCGGGGACCTTGTCTCTCACCCACTCAAACGGTCATAGTTTCTTTTTGTTATCCATTTTTATTTAAAAAGCCTGTATTAGTCTTTATCCCAACCTCCTCCTTAGATCATTATATGATATTTTTACAGATTTCTTCTTCTAATCATGAAGAGAGGATCTGGATAATTACCAAATATTTATCTTATGCCAATGAAGTGCAGAGTGTAAAAAGACCTACAATACACCAAATCAGGTTAGTACATTATTGAATATATGATGAAACATCAATCAGTGTGATATTTGCATAATAGTAAAGAATACCGTATACAAATATTATTTTCTATTCAGGTTTAAAGAAAATTACTCCTCCCCTACAACTATCGGTGGCCCCTCCGTGCACACAGAAATATCTAGCTCTGTGACCAGAGGTAATTTTTGTTTAACAACATTAGCTACAGAGAAGCCTTAGGGCATAAAAATTACTATCCTGAGCCCTCTCATACTTTTTGTTCATATAGACTAATGGAAACATGAAATTCCAGCAAAATTTTAACCCATTGGAAATCAATTGAAACGTTTCTAAACAAATTCCTGTCAGAATCACAGGTATGTGTCCTACTATGTGACCTAAAGGCGACTATAAGATAGACAGTACATCTGAAGTGACACACCACAGAAATAATCTATAACTTTCTCGAAATATAATCTTATAATGAAGTCCTTATTATGAAACTGTCTAAGCTCAGGGTAAACGCAAGTAAACGTTAATAGTAGAGCTAACAGTAGAGCTTGACACGCTCAGTATTCAAATTATGAATAGCATTAGTAAGGCAAGTGTGACTGATTGATCAAATTTTGAACAAGACACTGAAAATATTTTTCTTGATTTATAGATATGGAGTCAAATGTTTTAATGTCCTGAAGAAGGTGTCCAGTATCAAAAAGCACCGAAACGCCGCGTCGACTGTTTTAACTTTGACTGTTCAAGATACTCATTGTATTACCACCGATGGTGGTTATTTTAAACCTTTTTTTATTCTTGTTATTGATTTTGTTTTAGACTGTAACCCGGTTGGGAGGTACAAATAAATTTTGTAATCTTTTTTATATAAAATTTGGTTGTTTGGTATATTTACTTAAAGATCTCTATTGATTTATTAGTTCAGTTGTCCACTTTGCCTTGAATGTGTCTCTAATTCAGATTGGTATAAAAGTCTGACCTTACTGCAAGCTATACCTTTTTCTATTAATGATAACCTTAGTGAATTTAATCCACTAGGCACTAAACAGGGACACAACTCTTTTTCTCCATGTAACTACCCCCCTCCCTGCGATAAATTTCAGGGGTACCTCCTCTTGTTATCACTCTTCTGGGAGCACCTGGGCTCCAAAAGACGGTCTGGTAAACAGCAGACATAGCGCAGTGAGGGTGCCTAGGGAGGCGGCGTGCAGTTCTCCTGGGCGAAGTTGCGCAAGGTTACGGAAGCTCATGCGAAGTGATGCAAAGAAATAGAAAACGAGTCAGCAGCCAAAATAGCTCAGTCGGGAGAGCTTTGGGGCAAAGTTGGGCAACGTTACTAAAGCTCATGTGAAGTGCTGCAAAGAAATAGGAAAGCAGTCAAAATAGCTCAATCGGGAGAGCGTTAGACGGAAGAGCTAAGGGTCCCTGGTTCGATCCCGGGTTGTGGCGGATACCTTTAAAAAAAAAAAAATCCAGGGCCTTATCCACTGGGGTCAGTATGTGCGGTGACCCCCCCTCCCAGCACAGAGTGGCTGAACTACCGTTGGAACTCGAGGGCAGAGTTTATAATGGCCACTGCGGAGAGGCAGGAACACAGGGTCAAAAGTAAACAAGACAGGAGCGCTGGCGCTGAGGACAGGCAGCGTGTCGCTGCTTCTCCGAGAGACTGCAGCCTTTGCAGAAAATATATATACAGTTGAAGAAAGAATAACAATAATAGAGGGGGCTAAGGGTATGCGGAAGAGCCGAGCACATGGAAGTAATGTTCTAAGGGGGCGCCCACCGCAGGCTGAATCCGCCCCATGAATATGTTTGCGACTCGGGGGCACCGAGGTTGGGCTCCATGCGCCGCTTGCAAATACTTCAACGGAGATACCGGATAAGGTAGGACAGCCGATACCGGGTGATGCAACGTGTCCCCCTTTCAGGATGTTTTTGGGAGCAGGGGTTCCAGGCTTAATCCTCCAGGTTGGCTCGGCGCCCAGTGATTAGGGGCAAAGCAGGTAGGCCTCCTCCCTTTATATAACGCTGCTGGGGCGCATGTGGAATGGTTACTTACCCGCGGCCGAATCCACGACAAGTAAAGCTGTGCACTGTGCAGAGTCTTAAAAAAAAAAGAAAAAGCGGAAAGTCCATGATCGATAACAGGGGTGCCGGGTCACACAACTTAATTTCCCGGCGAGGGAGGCTTGATAGGCGGAAGGGCGCCCACAAGAATCACTGTGAAAGCATATCCCGGTAATTAATTGCATCAAATACGGCGGCCAGCCTGCTAAATAACTCTGGAGCTGGGGCCACTCTTACATGGTGGCCGTGCTTTACTGAAATCCAGCCTTCGCAAGTATCTAGTATAAAGTAATTGAATAACTTTACAGGCGAGGGCCGAGCCACCCCAAAGGGCCTGTTCGCACAAACTAAGCAGGGCCAGGCCCGGTTAGGACTGGGATGGGAGACCGCCTCGGAATACCAGACGCTGTGAGCACAAGCATGGTGCTCTTGTGCTCTCATCATGGTCAATAGTTCACCACAAATGACCCGATTGGGGGAGGGCAAACGCCAGTCTGGAAAGAACGGGAAGTGAGAGAAGGTATTCTAGACAAAAGGCCCCCCCTAGCGTTGTCTGCCCCCATCATATCTATCTGGGTGGCTAAGCGACGAAAAAATGCAGTCAGTATGTCTACGGTAATTTAAGGTAGATCTTGGCATAAGGTCATGAGCCAGGGCAGGTACTCGAGGTCCATAGAATCAGTACCAGAGAGGGGAGGTAACAATTAACATCTGTTACCCAGTGCAATTATATCCTGGGGGAGCATGCGCCTCGCAAATATGACGGTTAGGTTTCTGGCCCCCCGGTGGGGCCAATCTGTGATTCCATCCGGCCAAGTCAGAAAGAAGTACAGTTGTTGAGTGGGGTGGCAGGTAACGGAAAATGTCCTATGTGGAAGGACCACAATGAAATGTGCGATCAATTTTGTGTTTAGTACACTAGAAGGAGCAACTGCAATTTCAAAAGTGTTAAAGGGAAAATATTCGTACAATATGACACTGGAGTAGTCATATACAAAGTTTAGCAAATGTTTTGCCAATGCAACATGTACTAAATGGGAAGGGTTGCTGTATCCAATAGAAAAGGTCACAAGCAGCTTTCCGGTAGTGTCCGCCCCCCGGGGGACAAGGGTAAGAGTGCGAGCTGGGGTGGCCTCACCATTTGATATAACTACGCCCATTACACATGCTCAGATGTGCAGGAGGGAAGAGAAAGAGAGATCTTTGCGAGGTCTTGTCCAAGGCTCAAGAATTTATACAGCAACATATAATCAGTACCATGGAGTTGGGTAACAATAATCCGCTGCGAGTCAGCGCTAGGATCCCCTCCGGGCGCAAGAGCACCTTGCAAATGCATAGGTTAGGTTCTCTGCACCCCAGCAGCGCCAGCTCAGGATTTCATCCTTCCAAGAACAGGCAGGAGTGAGGGGGTAGATATAAAGGAAAATGTCCAAGGTGACAGAAAGTACCACAGGGGAACATGCAAGTAAGGGGTACATTGCAAAATGAACTTCCAAGAGTGGAGTGTTACGAGGAAATAGTCGTAAAATAGTGCATTTGATCGGAGCCTGTTTATGAAGCTTAAAAAAAAAAGAAAAATGTCAGAGGCAAATTGGTGAAGAGAGACACGATGTACGGCAACCCTATAAAGAATTTATGATGTTTGTAAAGTTATGTGTATCACAGATCCACAAGTGACATCTTACTATCTCCCAATTTTGTTTGATTTCATGTGTGACCCACGGTGAGAATACAGTGCCATAAGACTCCGAACAAGACACAAGCGTGCCACGACACGCGGGCAAGGGCGGAGCAGAGCACACCGAGGTGTTTGTGGGGAAGATTGCGGTCCGACCCTACCAGACGTCAGCCTCCCGGAGACACAGCTAGAGGTGGGTATCCTAGCACTCGAGTGATACTACAGCTGGGGCAGGCCCACAGAAAGACCAACGGATGCGCAGAGAGACGACACAGGGTAGCGGGAGCTGCAGGAAGACGGAAGCCTCCCTGGCGGCGTGGTGGAAACAAAAGGTTATTGGTTTGGTTATGGAGACACACCGACAGGGCTGTGTGGAGAAGGAATGCCACCCACTCTTGGATGTCTAACGGCTGGGTGAGTACGTCTGACGAAAAATCGGGGTAGCAAACTGAGACGGCACTCGCAGCCCAGCCCCGGCAGACGGCAGGGCGCAGGAGAGACTAGCAAGGTAGCGAGTTGGGCCTGGCTCCGGGAAAAGGCTACCCCCCACACGCAAAGGGGCATGGAAAACAACAAAGAACAATCCCCAAGCTGTCAGGGGGATTTACGACCCTAGGATATGCCAATGAGCAAATGACAAACCAGTGATTTATGGTCAACCGATGATTTATGGCTGATGATTTATGATGCCCATGCAGATTGATTTGTGATAACAAAGTGATGACAGATTTGTGACCAAATGATTTATGATAGCCCGATGATTTATGACCATGATTTATGGCGACAGATTTACGACGATCAGGCAGAGCGATTTATGACAACAAGATGAGGACCGATTTGTGACAGAATGATTTATGATACCCGATGATTTATGACCCACGATTTATGACGTCCGAATGACACTGAGCGATAACCAATTATGATAATGTATGATGATGATTTATGATCCCGGCCTGAGAAGGTACCCAGGGGAGTTGTACAAATATGGCGTATGTCATGAGTAATAAAACTGAGGCCAACAACCACCACAAAAACAATGTCTGTTGGCTGTGTGTAGTTATACATGTACACGGGTATAGTACAGTTCCGGGAATAGGGCAGTGCAGCCGTTATAGCAGAGGCCGCCCCCCGAAGGGGGTCTCAAGGGCCGGCCCCTTAACAACCCCTGAGGCCCACAAGGAACAAAACCGGTTGGCGAGGTTAGCGCCACCAGGAATGGCCTAGTGGCGAAGAGTGCCCGAGGCTCTCCCCCTCCCCAAGAACAAAGGGAAGGGAGAAGGGAGATATAAGGCGCGCTCCCCCTGGGCAGCTCACCTTTTTCATCAGGGAGCTCGGGGAGTGGCACCAACGAATTTCAAGTTCCACCCACCCACACCTACAACAGCAGCATCGCAGTGCTGACAAGGACGAAAAGAACTAAGGGTGCAACAAGTGGTGTTGGAAACACACCGAGCAGTGTTGGAAGGAAGGCCACTCACTTTTGGATGCCTCATGGCTGAGTGACCATTACATGTAATGGGGTGACCCTGTAACCCTCAGAACCTGGGTGGGTAATAGACCAATAATAATGGTTCTGTCGGACTGAAATACACAGTAATATAGTATTCCCTGGTTTGTTACTCACAACATCCGTCCCTGTAAGGGTATAATGATAGTGGTACCTATACCAATATGAAATAGAACACAGTGACCACAATGAAGATTAGAGTAACGTTTTAGTCATGTACTTTTATCTTCTCTGAATTGTATTAAAACATTGATTATAGCTGTCCAGACAAACACAAAACATATATACCACATACATTTTGAGCAGGACTCATATACATTTAAGACAACATACAGAATTGTTAAGTCACAGGGTTATTAGTAGCATCAACTATAAGAGCAATAATCTAATAGGCATAACAATCAATTCTTGGTTCCTAGTAGATTTTACAACGTTGATTTCACGATAGAGAAAGTGCGAAAACGCATTTTCTCTATCGTGAAATCAACTTTCACGGATGTTGTGAGCAACTAACCAGCGAATACTATATTACTGTGTATTTCACGGCTGAGTGAAGCGGTCTAACAAGAAGGGGTAGGATATGGAGACGGCACTCGCAGCCCAGTCCCCGCCGGACGGCAGGGCACAAAAGAGTCCAACATGGTAGCGAGCTGAGGCCTAACTCCAGGAAGAGACTACCCGCAGGCAAGGAGACCCCAAAGAGAGCGCAAATCCAACCAAAAGGGGCGGAAACAAAAGGTTATTGGTTTGGTTATGGAGACACACCAACATGGCGGTGTGGAGAAGGAGGGCCACTCACTCTCGGATGCCTCACGGCTGGGTGAGTACGCCAGACGAAAAGTCGGGATAGCAAACAGAGACAGCACTCGCAGCCCAGCCCCGGCAGACGGCAGGGCGCAGGAGAGACTAGCAAGGTAGCGAGTTGGGCCTGGCTCCGGGAAAAGGCTACCCCCCACACGCAAAGGGGCATGGAAAACAACAAAGAACAATCTACAAGCTGTCAGGGTGATTTACGACCCTTAGGTTATGCCAATGAGCAAATGACAAACCAGTGATTTATGGTCAGCGAATGATTTATGGCTGATGATTTATGATGCCCATGCAGAATGATTTGTGATAACAAAATGATGACAGATTTGTGACCAAATGATTTATGATAGCCCGATGATTTATGACCATGATTTATGGCGACAGATTTACGACGATCAGGCAGAGCGATTTATGACAACATGATGATGACCGATTTGTGACAGAATGATTTATGACACCCGATGACTTATGACCCACGATTTATGACGTCCGAATGACACTGAGCGATAACCAATTATGATAATGATTTATCGCCCCGGCCTGAGAATGTACACTGGGGAGTTGTACAAATATGACCAGCTGCTCCTCCCTCCCACTGGAAACATAGGGTTGTGTCCGTGAGGCGGGGAGCTGTGACCTGACCTGACCTGGTCAGAGCCGGTCGCTCCACCCGCCGCGTGGCCCATCCTTGGTGTGCCCGGTCTCCGCTTCGGCCGCCGCTGCCCGTTGTGCCTCTGCTGTGCCCCTGATCTCGCCTTGAACCGTATTGTATCTGCCCTGTTGTGCCCCTGATCTCGTTTTGCCCATTTTTGCTTGTTGTGCCAGTAATTTGTCTGTTTTGACCGTATTGTATCTGCCCCTGTTGTGCCCCTGATCTCGTTTTGCCCGCATTGTATGTTGTATTTCGTTGTGTTCTCGCCAACTGTTGTGCCCCTCCACCCCGCTCCCTGCCGCTGCTCCCATGCGGCCCCACCCCGCTCCCTCCAGCATCACCGTTCCGCTCCCCTCCCCACTCGCCACCCCGCTCCCGCCTCCCAGCTGCTCCTCCCTCCCACTGGAAACATAGGGTTGTGTCCGCGAGGCGGGGAGCTGTGACCTGACCTGACCTGGTCAGAGCCGGTCGCTCCACCCGCCGCGTGGCCCATCCTTGGTGTACCCGGTCTCCGCTTCCGCTGCCCGTTGTGCCTCTGTGTGCCCCTGATCTCGCCTTAAACCGTATTGTATCTGCCCTGTTGTGCCCCTGATTTCGTTTTGCCCGTTTTTGCATGTTGTGCCAGTAATTTGTCTGTTTTGACCGTATTGTATCTGCCCCTGTTGTGCCCCTGATCTCGTTTTGCCCGCATTGTATGTTGTGCCAGTAATTTGTATTTTGTTGTGTTCTCGCCAACTGTTGTGCCCCTCCACCCCGCTCCCCGCTCCCTGCCGCTGCTCCCCCGCGGCCCCACCCCCGCTCCCTCCATCATCACCGTTCCGCTCCCCTCCCCACTCGCCACCCCGCTCCCGCCTCCCAGCTGCTCCCCCCCCCACTCTCCATTTATGGCAGAGTCCGTGCGTACGCCAAAGGCAAGCCCGTCTACGCCCGTCCGCGCCTGGCCCGCGCCCAGCGCCTGGACCCCTGGCCCCCACCATCGCCAGACCTCACGACGGACCTACAACGCCGCCACCCTCAACGCACTCAACACCGGCCGATCACCAGCATGCTACCGTGCTACCCCGAAACGCACCCACGGACCCTTCACCTGCCAAGCCTGCAAATTCACATGCCTCCGGACCTGCACCTCACCCGCCAAGCCGAACACCAACAGCAACCACCTCAAATGCATCCTGCTCAACACCCGCTCCGTCCACAGACACGCCGTCGAACTCTGGAACCTGCTCGACACAACATCACCAGACGTTGCCTTCCTCACGGAAACCTGGATGAACGCCTCCTCTGCTCCCGACATCGCCATCGCCATACCGGAGGGATACAAGATCACCCGGAAGGACCGCGTCAACCAGACTGGAGGACATTACATAAAGGGGGGTTGGACCCATGCAGTCGCGGGGACCTGGGCGTAATATGGTACATGTATAGGGGGGTCCCCGCAAGGGAAACGTGTTGAGTACAACACACACAACCAACCGTAGTTGGTAACACTTAACACAAATTCATCAAATTCAAATAGATATGAATATTGTCATTTATTTTACAATATCACTTAGGAGATATATCCACAGACTTTCAAAAAGCCCCAAAGGAAGGGGAAAGGCAAGGGAAGTGAGGGACAGGGTGTGCTCAAAGCCACGTACAATCAGAGGAGAATAGACACAGTTGTAGAAATGGAAACAATAATATGCAATATTGACAAATGACTCAGGCCAATTCTAACACAAAGAAGCCTCTGTCTTCAAAAAGTCCATAACATTGATTATACAGAACCTTTCAACGGTCACATTAACAAACATTCAAGTTGGCTAGAGGGCATGTGCCGGAGGTATACAACAGGAGAGCCGTCGACGTTTCGACCCCTTGGCGTAGGCTAAATAAGGTCCTTTTACGGGGTCTTCATCAGGACAGGTGCAAGGTGAAGGGGAGGGGCGTGGTGATCTGTGAATTTAAAAATAAAGGGCAGAATCACTATCTATTATTAATGAGCATCACTAAATGATGTTTTAATTATAAAATTAAAAGAAAAATTGACCATGGGCTTAGGGCCACTTGGGCCTCATAGCGGGGGAATTAAAGTCTGACCACATAAAAATTCATGGTCAACCTATACGATATCGAATATGCTACTGTACAGAGGAAAAGGCCCTCAGGTGTCTCAATTAATACATAAAGAGGAAAAACACTCACATGTAGTATCAGGGCACGAGTAGATCACTGAAGCCTAACTGGCGTGTTTGTGACTACACTGGAAGGAATAAATCAGCTGCAATTAAGCCATTGAAACGAGAGGTTAGGTCAACCACTGTTGGGTAATGGCCTTAGTCCAAAAGTTATTTCGTGTCAACTACTTACATAAAATAGCGTAAACAGTGGGATGACGCCTTAGATATAAATCAATGCTGCATCCAGCTTCTGAAGTTTGAAGGTCGCTGGTGGTACACAAAGGGAATTATCAGTTTGGTAAACAGTTAGGAGTTTGGTAAAAAATTGCGGATTGACATGATAAAAAATGCGGGGCATAATGGCCACGTACATACCTCCGTTATGGAGTCAGACATTCATCAGCTTTAGTGTCGATTTGCCATCACCCGTATACAACCACCGGTCTTGTATCATGGGAAACCTATATGGAATAATTGTACTTAATATAGGTTTACCCTTTATAAGATGGACTAATTCCCTTAAGAATAACGATTAATTCTAGCTTACTCGTAATCTCCGGGGCTCCTTGGATACACCGCTAGCTTCACATAAAAGGTTTGACGGATAATAGAGCGGGAAACGTCACCGGGGACCTCGGTGCAATTTGACTCTAAAATGAGACAAATGAAAGAGGGCATCCCACTGTTTACGCTATTTTATGTAAGTAGTTGACACGAAATAACTTTTGGACTAAGGCCATTACCCAACAGTGGTTGACCTAACCTCTCGTTTCAATGGCTTAATTGCAGCTGATTTATTCCTTCCAGTGTAGTCACAAACACGCAAGTTAGGCTTCAGTGATCTACTCGTGCCCTGATACTACATGTGAGTGTTTTTCCTCTTTATGTATTAATTGAGACACCTGAGGGCCTTTTCCTCTGTACAGTAGCATATTCGATATCGTATAGGTTGACCATGAATTTTTATGTGGTCAGACTTTAATTCCCCCGCTATGAGGCCCAAGTGGCCCTAAGCCCATGGTCAATTTTTCTTTTAATTTTATAATTAAAACATCATTTAGTGATGCTCATTAATAATAGATAGTGATTCTGCCCTTTATTTTTAAATGCACAGATCACCACGCCCCTCCCCTTCACCTTGCACCTGTCCTGATGAAGACCCCGTAAAAGGACCTTATTTAGCCTACGCCAAGGGGTCGAAACGTCGACGGCTCTCCTGTTGTATACCTCCGGCACATGCCCTCTAGCCAACTTGAATGTTTGTTAATGTGACCGTTGAAAGGTTCTGTATAATCAATGTTATGGACTTTTTGAAGACAGAGGCTTCTTTGTGTTAGAATTGGCCTGAGTCATTTGTCAATATTGCATATTATTGTTTCCATTTCTACAACTGTGTCTATTCTCCTCTGATTGTACGTGGCTTTGAGCACACCCTGTCCCTCACTTCCCTTGCCTTTCCCCTTCCTTTGGGGCTTTTTGAAAGTCTGTGGATATATCTCCTAAGTGATATTGTAAAATAAATGACAATATTCATATCTATTTGAATTTGATGAATTTGTGTTAAGTGTTACCAACTACGGTTGGTTGTGTGTGTTGTACTCAACACGTTTCCCTTGCGGGGACCCCCCTATACATGTACCAACCAGACTGGAGGAGGCATCGCCATCGTACACAAGAAAACCATCCGCATCACGACCAGCTCCGACGACACCTTCACCGCCGCCGAACATCTCCACTTCCAGATACACACCCACCCCAAGACCACACTCAGAGGCACCCTCATCTACAGACCCCCGGGACCACGCACACGATTCAGCGAAGACATCACAGACTTCATCAGCCCACACGCCCTCTCATCCGCTGACTACATCCTCCTAGGGGACCTCAACTTCCACCTGGAGAACAACAAGGACAGCAACACCACCACCCTGCTGGACAACCTCGCAAACCTCGGCCTCAAACAACTGGTGAACACCCCCACCCACTACGCCGGACACATGCTCGACCCAGTCTTCTCCTTCAGCAAGCACATCTCCTTCAGCCACTCCACCGGACTTCACTGGACTGACCACAGCTGCGTCCACTTCAGCTTCAAAAGAACCGCGACCCACCACCGCCCACAACAAATCCCTCGCAGGAACTGGAACAAGATCACCGCCGACCAGCTCACCACCTCCCTCAGCCAGAACCCGCCCGCCAGTACCACGGACTCCAGCGAAGCAGCCATCAACCTCACGCAATGGATCACCAACTGCGCAAACGATCTCTCACCACTGAAGAACCCCCCCCCCAGCAGACATGGCAGCAAGAAAGCCCCCTGATTCATCGACGAACTCAAGAACTCCAAGAAGAACTGCCGTACCCTCGAGAAAGCCTGGCGCAATGACCAGACCACAGACAACTGGACCGCCCTCAAGCACGCCACCCGCAAACACCACCAGCTGAACCACACCACCAAGAAGACAGCATTCAAAGAACGACTCGACAACAACGCCCACAACAGCAAGGAACTCTTCAGCATCGTCAAAGAGCTCTCCAACCCCAGCGCCGGAAACAACGACATCACTCCCTCGCAAGACCTCTGCGACTCACTCGCCTCATCCTTCCACCGCAAGATTGCCAAAATACACAACAGCTTCGGCGCTCCAACCACGTACCCCACCACCATACCATCGCCCCCCACGACCACCCTCAGCGCCTGGACCCCGGTCAGCACCGAAGACAGCACCCGCACAATGAACACCATCCACTCCTGATCGCCAACCGACCTCTGCCCCCACCACGTCTTCAACAAGGCCGACTCCATCATCGCACCCCAACTCAGAGACATCATCAACGCCTCCCTCAAAACCCCCACCTTCCCAGAAAGCTGGAAGCACGCCGAGCTCAGCGCCCTCCTGAAGAAACCGACAGCGGACCCCACCGACCTCAAGAACTTCCGCCCATTCTCGCTCCTCCCCTTTCCTGCCAAAGTCATCGAGAAGACCGTCAACAGACAGCTTGCCGCCTTCCTCGAGATGAACGGATCCCTCGACCACTCGCAGTCCGGCTTCCGAGCCAACCACAGCACCGAGACCGCCCTCATCGCAGCCACTGACGACATCATATCCCTGCTCGACAGCGGAGAAACAGCGGCCCTCATCCTCCTGGACCTCTCCGCGGCATTCGACACCGTCTGCCACCGCACCCTAGTGCAGCGCCTCAGCAACACCGGTATCCAAGAGAAGGCTCTGGAGTGGATCATCTCGTTCCTCGCCGGAAGACACCAGAGAGTCCGGCTCCCCCCGTTCAGACCCGAGGCCACCGAAGTCATCTGCGGCGTACCACAAGGATCCTCCCTCAGCCCCACCCTCTTCAACGTATACATGAGCCCCCTCGCAGCCATCGCACGCCAACACAACCTCAACATCATCTCCTACGCCGACAACACCCAGCTCATCCTCTCCCTCACCAACGACCCAGCCTCCGCCAGACCCAGCCTACACGAAGGGATGAAAGACGTCGCCGAGTGGATGAAGAACAGCCGCCTGAAACTGAACTCCGATAAGACGGAAGTCCTCATCCTGGGACCATCTCCCTCCGCCTGGGACGACTCCTGGTGGCCCCCTGCACTGGGCTCCACTCCCAAGCCAACGGACCACGCACGTAACCTGGGCTTCATCCTGGACTCCTCCCTCTCGATGACCAGACAAGTTAACACCGTATCGTCATCATGCTTCAACACCCTGCGCATGTTCCGAAAGATCTTCCGATGGATCCCCACTGAAACCAGGAAGACGGTCACCCAGGCACTCGTCACCAGCCGGCTGGACTACGGGAACACCCTCTACGCCGGCACTACAGCCAAACTGCAAAAAAGACTCCAACGCATCCAGAACGCCTCCGCCCGACTCATCCTGGACATCCCCACATCTCCGGCCACCTGAGAGACCTGCACTGGCTCCCCATCAGCAAGAGGATCACGTTCAGACTCCTCACCCTCGCACACAAGGCCCTCCATGACCTGGGCCCCAAGTACCTCAACGACCGCCTGACCTTCTACACGCCCACCCGCCAGCTACGGTCGACCAACCACGCCCTCGCCGCCGTTCCACGCATCCGCCGAGCCACCGCCGGTGGAAGATCCTTCTCCTACCTGGCAGCCAAGACATGGAACTCCCTCCCCATCCACCTCCGGCTAACCCAGGACCATCTCTCCTTCAGGAAGCAACTCAAGACCTGGCTCTTCGAGCAGTGACGGCCCCCCCTCCCCCAGCGCCTTGAGACCCTTCCGGGTGAGTAGTGCGCTATACAAATGCCATGATTGATTGATTGATTGAGTAATAAAACTGTGGCCAACAACCACCACAAAAACAATGTCTGTTGGCTGTGTGTAGTTATACATGTACACGGGTATAGTACAGTTTCGGGAATGGGGCAGTGCGGCCGTTATGCTTTCTTTCACTTTTTCTACTGTTTCTGCTTTTTCATCTCCTTCCTTGCTGTCACCGTTCCTTCCTCCTCCCGTTCTTTCTTTGCCCTTTCAATTCATCCATCTTTTTTCTCTCATCCTTACTTTTTCTTTCTCATTTTTCTCTCACCCTTATTTTTTTATAATAGTCCCTCTCCCTGTGCTTTCCCCCTATCCCCATTGTTTCTCCTTCTTTGTTTATGTCACTGTGCATTTGGGTCCACTCCAGACTTACAGACAGAAGAGGCCAATAAACAGCTAATTACAGTTTATGTAGGAATCAGTTCACCAGTCATTTGGTCCCAGTAGCAGCCCCTGGTTAAGCTGCTGGAGTGTGGGGGTTCTCTACTCTACAGCCCAATGGCCTCGGGGCACTTTTCAGGCTTCAAGTACTAATCTGGTTAGTTTCAGTGTGGAATAGCTGGGTTCTGTGTGCCGGTTGTATTGCTCATCATTTTAACCCTTACACCAAAAAGTGTCTATATAATTACTTGTTAGTCGCATCACAGGAAGCAGAGGGGCAGGACCACACGCCCCAGCATCACCCGTGCCCGGAGGCACTTTGAAATTTGTTTGCGGGCTCCCGCCGCGCGGGACGCACCCGGGCCAAGAGCAGACCCGTCAGCGCCAAGTAGAGGCTGGCCCAGGTCCCCTAGCTTTTATTTGGACTCCTGGGCGCCCTACTAAGGTTGAGGTACTGGTTGCATCTTTCCCTATTGTTGACATTTTTGATGTGTACTGGATGAAGACGGCTGATAGCCAGAAACCGGTCCTAGGATGCTTGATTCCGGTCCAGGAAAGACATGGCTTGACAGTTTGGGCTGGACTGTTCCCATGAGGCACAGGGTCAAGGCTGATTTGCATATGGCCATGTCTGAACTGGGGTGGTGTGGAGTGCAAAAAAACGATGGATTTAGGCCCAAATCTCTGTACTGGGGTGAATGTATGACATTGTTCTGCATTCTGTCCATCAACTGTTGGTTTTGCATTAATCAGCCCTCCCAGGTTTTCTTGACAGTTTATTACAACTCATAACACCCATGTGAAGCATATATCTTGTCTCTTCTGCCCCACTGAGGTGCTTTATCCTTACGGGATCTGGGATCCATTAACTATGGTCAAAAGGAAAATGGCTGCGAGGAGTACAGGGGGAGCTACTGGGGGCAGCACAGTAGCGACTACTGACTCCTTCCTAAGTAGGGCAGCCAATGTTATATCAAAGGAAAGAAAGCTCTCTCTGGAAACTGGGAAACTCGTCCAGGATCTAACCACAGTGGAGAATTGTGGGACTGTAGGGGCTAATCCCAGCCCTGTCTTTTTTTCACATGTGCCTCCGTTTCCATCTGCGGGGGTTCCCAATGTCGAGCTGGTTATGTTTATTGCGGAAGATGACTCAGTCCTGGACAGCCGCCCCCCCATTAAGAGGAGGTGAACTGGTTGTAAATGAGCCCCTCGGAAGACATCAATGGTTAAGCCTATATTACCAGCTAACCCTAGTCCCAGTCTTGAACCATTGCTAGTCACCTTCTTTTCCAGGATAGAACAACTAACAAAAGAACTTGTAGCACCTATATGACAAAAGCTGGAGGGTATAGAGGCGAGGCTTAATATCCTCTTTCCAATGACTGCCTATTCTCCCAACCGGACAGAGACAGAGGGGGGAGGGTTGTCTTGTCATGTTAGTCTCCGCGCGGCTGTCTGATATAGGGATCCTTCCTGCTGCACCTGGTAGCCTGAGTCAAGTAACACAGCAGACACAAAACTCTGTCCCAATGGGAGAGGGTTGTCCCATGGACCTAGGAACATTTGTGCCCTTACCAACCCGATTCCTGCCGCACAGGCGGCACAAACACGAAGGTTTCCAGTATACAGGGGGGTCCAAATTGATACATCTACCTCGCATCAACCTTAATACGTCAAAATCTGAAAGCCAGAGCATTTTTGATCTGCCTCCAGAATCAGCACCCTTGGCCATAGTCCAAGTGGGAGTCCCCTCACTGTCTCGAAGCTTGAGGGAATCCACAGTGGACCTTATACATAAAGTTACTCATTGGTGCAATAATAACGTGGTTAATGGTCAAAACATATCTTCAGATAATATTATGGCCAGAAGAGTGGGCTGGGTTGGGCGCAGGATTAGGAAAAACATTGAGGGGGATTTTGTGATAGGTAATGTTAAACATCCTGTACAATCCAAAGCGCTTGTTGGTTGTCATCTTAGGTGTAGCTCTAAAACATCAATCAGGATTCCCCCTTCAGTACTTCTATCCTTTTGACCAGCCATCCTTGAATCATCTTTGGCAGCTTCCTTCCAGACTAACCAAATCTGCCTAGGCTAGAAATATAGGTCCTGTCTTTCCTTTGACTAACAGATTTGAACCTTTATTAAGTGCACAGGGTCTTGATGAAAATGATTGACTAACATCAGCCCAGGCAAAGCTGCAGGGCTCTAGGCCTGTGGTTCTGGTCTCCAACATTCCAGTTTTATGTGCTTCATCTCCCAAGCCAGTGCCTCCTGCTTACCTAAGCTAGTTCCAACATCTGATACCCCTGCCCTCCCTGTATGAAGATACTCTTGTGGATATATAGCAGGCTTAAGGTCAAAAAGAGATGACACAATATAACAGAGTCTCCTCTTATCGTGTCATATAATTGCCCTAAAGGAAACCTGGGACACCACGAATAGTTTTTTATGAATGGTTTTATCTCGTTCTTTAACTGTGCAACTTCCTCAACAGTAGGAAGAGCAAGGGAGGGGTCTTCTTTTATATGTCTCACTCAAATTAACCTGTAAAAGTAGATTGGTAGAGTGTCAATCACCTCACCTGTTAGCAGTGGAGCTGACATTTAAGAATCACTCCACTCTGTTAGTCGTTAATTTTTATAATTCCTTTACCAGAAGCCTGGAGACAGAGCACTTAGTAGCTCTGAGGGGCTGCTTGAACATTATGGGGAGGGGAAACACTCCTATTATGAGATAATAATCCTGGGTTACTTTAATACTCATCAATGTCACTTTAATTGTACTACAACAATGGATCGTGGGTGCTTCTCATCTTTGGTCACACATTTTGAGCATTCAACATCAGGCATTCACATAGAGGAGCTCCTCTCAGCTAACAGTCTGCCGTGTTTAGAGCAAACAGAGGTGAACATGCCGGTTTCCACTTACACAGGCAGGGGTTGCACTAGTACTATTGATTATATATTGCTCTCAGCACCTCTAGCCCAGGCTGTGGAGAAACTGGGCGTTTCTTGGAGCAGCCACAGTGATCTCAATCCCCTTATGCATGAGCTGGGTTACACCTCTGCTCTACAAGGAGCAGCGGGCTGGAGTATTCCAAATTATGACTTTGGTATTAAAGACCAAGCACGTAGGCTGAAGTGGGTGTCGGTGATACTGTAAAGATTCCTGGATAATCTGCATGCGCATGTTCCTCAGAGATTTCAGTTTGTTTGGACATCAACACGCAGGATAGAGCTGTCCTACATGCCTTTGACAAATTACCCAAGCCAATAGCCTCCAGTCTATCTACTAAGAGCAGGACTAAAAGCCCAAAGGACAAGAGGTAGTTTGATGGTACTTGCCCTGTGGACCGTAGGAAGTCATTGCTGGCACATAAATAAGCCCTGAGGGATGAGGCCATGGCTAGGAGCTGCAGGAAAGCTTACAAGTCTATAGTCCATCAAAGGAAGAAGTGTATCACGAAACAGGCCAGGGAGGCTCTCGGACAAGTTAGTGTTTTGTATGATAGCTCAAAGCTTTGGGCCGTAGTGAACAGTTCCTTCTTTTCTGGTTCAGCCAACTAGTCAAGTCAAGTCAAGAGTTCTTTATTCGATGATTAAAAATCACCATAAAAGCACATATATATACAGCTAATTAAAATCCCATTAAATCATTGTCACAACCCTGCTTGTGGTACAATCTAATTTTTAAAAGAGAAAAAACAATATAAATGCACTGGAGGTCTTATCAATCAATCCCCACCTCTAGTTACCCTCAGTCGGACCGCCACTTTAATGAAATTCATAATACAGCATAATTTAAAAGGGTCAATCGCTTGTAAATAAATTATAGCAGCTCTAGCATATTTCAATGTAGCTTGTTTTAAAATATCTACCAAGAATCTTCGCCTGGGCATTAAATAAAAAGAACACAATAATAGGGAGTCCTGCGGAGACCTATTGTCGCAGCCGCAGGGTCCCTTCTGCTCAATTGTAGTTAAAAACCCTGAAGGGGACGCTTATAAATATGGTAATAAATTGAGCCTAAAACGAGACATTAAAAACCTATCCTGGGCATTATACATAAGGTATAAGTATGGCTCCATTCCCTCGGTACTTTTGACAAGACTATGGGCACTCACAGTTTTTTTGGATCCTTCAACCTCAGCTCTATGTTTTATTTTTTGGGCTAAAAAGGCTCTCTCTACGATCACTTTGTCATGAGGTACAATTGCTACCCGATCGACAAAGAGATTCTTATAGCCCCGGATTTCTAGGGTGGCCTTTACATAGTTGAGCCATGGGATGCTCATGCATTTATCTCTTCCTAGGCAATCACTTAGAATTTCCCTACTTAAGGACGCCTCAGGATTTGTCCACATTTTCAGCCAGGCCAGGATGGGTCTGAGCTTCACCAAATCTTCGAGGTATGGCCTCCCTAATGCCCTGTGTACTATAACAGCAGGGGTACTTTGTGGGACTTTCAAAATGGATCGTAGATATTTATTTTCTTCCCGCTGAAGTTGCGTAATGTTAGCAAAGCCCCATACCTCTGTCCCATAAATGATTTTGGAGCAGCATATAGAGCCATAAAGGTTCATCACCTGTTCGGGGCACCATCTGCCTACCCTCCGCCCATAGCTTGCAGTAGCACTATTAGTGGCAATCATTTTGCAACAACGCTCCTCCACCAGGGAATTAAATTTTAAAGACCCATCAAATAGTAAGCCTAAGTAAGAAAATGTTTTAACCCTTTCTATTTTGTGGCTTCCTATCGTGAAAGTGGATTTGGTGCAAGGTTTATTGCCTGCCAACAGCACGTATGACTTGCCCAGGTTGACGGACAGTTTTAAAGGTTCCATACATTTAACAAATCCGTCAATTAAAATCTGTAGACTCTTTGGCATGCGCGCGAGCAGGACCGCGTCATCCGCGTAAAGTAAAACAGGGATGTAAAGAGACCCTACTCTTGGACAATCTGTCTTTAAATTTAACAAAAACTGCTCTAAATTATTTATATAAAGTGAGAATAAAAAAGAGGCGAGAATACAGCCTTGCCGTACCCCGCTCCTACATGGGAATGATTCTGTCAACCCACCCTCCTTATTGTAACGTACTTTTGCTGAGGTGTCACTGTGAAGCTCCCTTAAGATGTTAATTAGGCCTACCTCAATCCCCATAAGAGTTATCGTATTCCAGAGCTTATCCCGATTCACATGGTCGAAGGCAGCTGCCAAATCCATGAACCCCATATAGATGGCTTCATTGCTGGCCTTGGTGTATTTGGCAGTCAGCATGTAGAGGTTCAGGCATTGATCGCTAGTAGACCTCCCTATCCTAAAGCCGTACTGAGTGTCCGAGATGGTGTTATTTTCCTCGGTCCACTCAGACAGACGATTAAGGATGCCCCGACCCAAAAGTTTGGCAGACACGTCTCGTCTATCAGTGAAATCAGGCGATAGCACTGGGGTTGTCCCTATTGCCCTTTTTAAAAATAGGAACGATTATGGCCGTTGACCATGAAGGCGGCAAACCACAACTAATAGCTGCATTTATAATTCTAGGCATTATAGGGGCCCACAGCTCCACACAGCTCAGGAACAATTCAGGCGGGATCCCATCTGGGGGCTTTATTTTTTGACAGACCCTCAATTCCGGCAGTAATTTCCTTAATGGAAAAAACTACTGGCTGACCCTGCTTCCCCGTCCCTTCCTTCTCTTCAATCATTTCTGCTTCGTGGTTGTACAGCCCCTTGAAATGAGTGACCCACTGTTCCGGCAAAATGTTTGTCCCTATTTCAGGGGCATTGTTTCCTCCTCTTGGTCTCGCTCTTATATTTTTGTCTACACATTGCTACTTGTTGGATATCCCTAGGCCTAGTTTTGAGGCTACATTTAAGCTCCCTTAGAGCATGGGAGCAATCGCTGTCAAACCATCTTGGTTGGCAGTTTTCCTCATAGGCGCCCTTGTTTTTAACAACCCATCTATCAAGCTAGCAATCTGCCCAAATGCCAAGAGTAACGCAAAACCTTCTACTGACATATCTAAACAATCCTCGAAAGCGGATTTCCCAGTATCCATCAAGGTTTTGTAGAAGGTTTCCCCATCTATATTAGACCACCTCAGCCGTCTACCCTGGTCCGTTACCTTCTCAATGGTTGTATCAGGCTGTCTCCACCTGGGCCGAGCCAAGTAGAGAAACTCCAGTACCAGGGGACTGTGGTCACTAAAAGGGCTCCATTCTATAGAAATTCTGTTTTTTAAGACTCTAGAAGCTAGGATATAGTAAATAAATGAGGAGCACCCTCTGCCCTTGAATGTCGGGGGTAGACTACCATCCCTCTCCACAACCATCATGTTAATGGTGTGGTCTAAATCATGGTTATGTAAGAGTTTACTAAAGGCCAGGCCTTCTAGCGTGTGGTCAAAATGCGGCCCGTTCTCCATGGGGCAATGTGACCATTCCGCGTCTATCGGAACTAAAGCCGGGCATAGGTGGCAGTTAAAATCTCCCATAACGAAAATAGTAGGGGTGTAAGCCCTTTCCTAGCTGTGGTTTCTTGGCCCAATCTGTCATCCAGTTCCCGCGTAAATGTGTTGTAATCTCCACTAGCCCCATTATTGTAAACATTAAACATGGTCAACCTTAATCCTTTGCCCCTAAACCGTACTGCCTGTAGAACATGCGAGCACCAGTCCGTATCAGACCATGTTCCCTGGAGGTTCAAATCTACATATATAGACAGTCGTCCCATGGCTCTACCCGATCGTGATTTCTGTGCTGGGACAAAAAAACATTTGTACCCCTGAATGTGAAAGGGGCTGTTGTCAACCACCCATGTCTCCTGGAGACTAATTATCTGGTACCTGCTGATGTATTGACGCCACTCATAGTTATTAAATTTGGATGCCAGACCAGCTATATTCCAGGAGATAACTCTTACTACTTCTGCTGCTTCCCCTGTTCCACTAATAGTCCGTTTTTCATCAGAGGTTCCGTCATGCCCTGGATCCAACCCTCTATCCCCTATGGATTGTTCAGCAGCTTTGGTACTTGTCTCTGTTATGTCTAGGTCCCTGCCCCCAGTGGGGATAGTTAACTGTGCTGGTGGACTTTGCAACCCAATTTCCACTGGTAAACACGCTCTATTTACATCAGCTAGACGCACCCTTCCCTGAGCTCTAGTATTATCATCCTCTAGTCAGTCATTAATGTCCAATGAACTCAGGACCTCATATCTGTTACTTGATGTGACTAAATCAATATGAGGAACTGCTTGAGGACTGGGCTGTCCCTTACCAATAGCTCCAATGTTATGGGGGGGAGGTAAAAAAACCTCAACGGAACTACATTTACATAGTCGTGGTGAATTCTAGCTGATCCCGCCTGCCTCAGAATGTCATCGACCAATCTAGGGGAGCTAAAACTCACCACGACACAGTCACCCTCCATACTTTTCTTGGACTTGCACACCCATGGAACCCTACTCACCATCTTAAAGTTATTATGCAAATGTTCACCCAGCACAGTTTTGGTGGTCAGAAAATGAAGGGCTTTATTTTTTAATGTGGTCCAATGTTCTTCACGACCATCCTGGGTTTTCAGAACATTTGCCAGAATTACTGAATATGGGCATGCCTCCGGGGGGAGGTGCAGTGAGAACTCTTTTTTTAGAGGGCTGTGCCAGTGGACTTAATCTCCCCACAGGGCCCCGAGGTCCGTGTTTTACTCCCTCCCTGACTCCTAGAGCTGGAGATATCGTAGTAGGTGCTACAATTTGGGCTGTAACTTGAGGTAGAGGGGTCATCATAGAATCCACCAAGTCGTTTACTCTAGTTGTAATTGTACTCAAAGGATGAGCTACTGGTGGATCATTCCCAAGTATTGAACTTTTATGGACTAGGAAGTGTTTTTCGATGACTTTTAATCTACCGTCTATTAGCTCAAGTTTGGCCATTAATGGTGAGATAAAGGACCTAAGCCGTTCGTCCATGAGCCTCATAAACTCAGACATATTACACCCCTTATTAGCCACTCCTTCTTGCACAGTCTGCTCATTGCTTCCTGGGACTCTACCTTCAGTGGCCTTGGGTAGAACATTATCTTGCTGACCACCCAGCCCAGATGAAGAATTTATATTCCTAGTCTGTTTAGCTTGTTGCCGGCTTCCTTTGGGAGCATTGCTAGCCTTTCTTTTACCCGTTATGGTTTTAGCATTACTCGCCGGCATAGCCCGATGTTGCCTAGTTCGTGTTACCGGGGGTAAAGGAGGTAAACTAATAGCAGGAGAAGGAACCGAACTGATGGATAAACTGCTGCCTAGAACTGACCCGTTGGTAACCTGCGGGAGATGTGTGGGATCAGATGAAACAATAGGACAAACCAACATCTCTGGAATTAATATAGGAGGAACAATGTGACAAGATGGATCCAGGGACCACCTCCTTTCTACAAGTTCAATTTCCTTGACCACAGCAGATTCGGCACGTTTGAGGAAGGCATCTAAAGTCCTGACCCCACCAACCCCAGGACACACTTTAGGGTTAACTTTAGCCATAACAGTACAATAAAATACACCTAAACGTAGGTAAACAAGACTCTTAACCCAAGTGTGTCAGTACGGTTGGCCTAGTATAACAATGTCTCGCACCTTAATTGTTGGTGTCTCTAATACTGTCCAACCATGAATGTAAGAGGGGTGGCCCGGACCGGCCTCCTCTGGCCCCGGACGGCAACAGACGGCCCCGCCCTTGTCCCGGGCTTCTCCCGGCGCCACCCGCGCGCGTCCCGCGATGCGGGAGGCGTTCTTCAGCTTTGAAGCGCCTCCGGGCGCTCCAATGGCGTCACTCGTGCGCCGCCGGGGCACCTGAGGATTGTGGTCCCTGCCCTCGCGGTGGTACTATGCCCAGGAGAAAGGCGTTCCTCTCACGGTGTGCAGGATGCAAGTCGCACAAACAAGCCGTTCCCCTCACGGCAGGAGTGAAAAACAGGTGAGAGCGTCCTCCAACGCCTGGAAAAGTCTCCCAATGAGCGCTTGGCGCTCCTCAGCTTTCAAGTGCCTCCGGGTGCTCCAATAGTGTCACTCGTGCACCGCCGGGGCACCTGGGGATTGTGGTCCCTTCCCTCCCGGTGGTACTGTGCCCAGGAGAAAGGTGTTCCCCTCACGGCGTGCAGGATGCAAGGCGCACAAACAAGCCGTTCCCCTCACGACAGGAGTGAAAAACAGGTGAGTGCGTCCTCCAACACCTGGAAAAGTCTCCCAATGAGCGCTCGGCGCTCCTCAGCTTTCAAGCGCCTCCGGGTGCTCCAATGGCCAACTATAGAACAGACTATACTATATCTGCTGAGTGCTGGGTTCAGCACTTCGAAGGCATTTATAGAGTTGATAATCTAGAAGAACCTGAGGCACACAGGCACTCCGGCTTAGCTAGTATTTCACTTCACTTTAGCACAGATGAGGTTCACAAAGCTATTAGATTTACTTCTGGTGGGAAAGCCCCTGGTCCGGATGGAGTTCCCTTCGATCTGTATAAAGCTGACCCTGTGGTTTGGGCGACGATTTTGGCATGGGTCTTCAATGCGGCCTGCGTGTGTGGTTTCTCTCCCTCCTGGGCTAAGGCTATCATACCAATTTTAAAAAGGGTTCAAGGGATGACCCTGCTTGTTATTGACCGATCTCGCTTCTGAACTTGGCTGCAAAAATTATAGGGAAAGTTATACTGGAACGTTTAACAGTGTGGCTAGACCATTTTAATGTTATCTCTGACCTACAATACGGTTTTAGGCAAGGCAAAGGGACGCTGGATCAATGTCTCAATCTGCACTTGGTGGTTGGGAAATATACAATTGCCAAGAGGGGAATTCTACATATGGCTTTTATAGACCTGACATCAGCGTTTGACTGTGTAAATAGATCCAAGCTGTGGCTCACACTCTGGGATCTGGGCCTGGATATGGAATTGGTGGCCTTCTTACATGCCAACCATAAACCATGGGGGTAGTGAGATTTAATGAGGATGGCAGTGTGACAGACTCCTGGGTGGTCAAGAGAGGGGTCTGGCAGAGGTGCATTTTTGCTCCCCTGCTGTTCATGTTGTATATCAATAAATTAGGGAAATCCTATCATCCAGCTGTAAAGACATCCCGAAAGTTGGATCCGAGATGATCCCCGCCCTCTTATACACAGATGACGCGGTCCTGTTCGCCAGAACTGCTGTTGATCTTCAAAAACTCTTAAATGGTTTTATAGATTTTATGGATTCACTAAATCTAGCCACTAATGTTTTTTAATCCCACACCATGTAGATAGGCTCTCGGAAAGCTGCCAAAATTATGTTTTTTTGTAAGGGGGCAGAACTAACAAAAGTGTCAACCTTTCAATATTTGGGAGTGCTATTCGATGAAGAAGGGACTTGGTTTGCGCAAAGAATGCACACCAAGAACGTCCTTGTTAGAACAGCAGGGGCAACCTTGAAGTTTGCAAAAAAGCTGGGGTCTGAGCCCATCCCTTCCTTGCTGTGTACAGAGAAAAAAACATTTCTATGGCCATGTATGGGTCTGACGTTTGGGGTTACAAAGATGTATGGGACATCCAGGGGACTGAAAATAAATTCATGCGCAAATTTCTGGCCGTCCCCTCCACTACTCCGGCGTACATTTTACACAAGGAACTGGGTGTGGGGTACATCTCAGACCTGATTGCCGTTGCCCCGCTATTGCACTGGTTGAGAATCTAGGCCTGCCCCACCCCCACATTAAATCATCTTGTCATCACAGACTGCATTGCACATGTATCCCCTGGCTTAATTATATTATGGAGCTAATAAAAGGGTTGGGCTGCCCTGACTTGTATGTTAATCCTAGGCCCTTAGGCCCGATAGCCACTAGAGACATTAAAGAACAGTTTCTGGTCAAAAAGCAAGGGCTTAGGGAAGGTAATGAGTTAGTTAAGCCCACTGTGAGAAGGTTTGTTATACTGAGTCTGAGCCCACAGGTACAGCCATACTTATTGCTTGTCACTAAAGCATATCATCGCTTTGTGTTAACCAGATTCCAATTGAATCTGGTACCCTGGTTATTAGCCATTCTTAAAGGCTATACGAAACTTGAAGCACTAAAGACTTGTCCTTGTTGCCAATTTTTTTGAGTAGGCTACTTTGCATTTAATTTTTTTCTGTGATTTTTATGATTCCCGACGCAAAAAGTTTATACTGCCGCTTCTCAGAAATTGTCAATTTGCCCAAGTAAGGCCTGCATTACTATATATTCAAATGCTTTCTTCTCCCATGGTCTGTTTTGGGGTCACAAGCCTTTTAACAGGTACCACAAGATATAGCAAGAGGTTGTCCTTGCAGTAGCCAGGCTTCATCCGTTAACTGTGTTCCGGGAACTATAAGCGCCACCCTGTGCCCGTTATGCCAACTCTTTACTCTAGGCACTGAGTCAATGTTTTATTAATCCGGTATTTTACCCGCTGTATCTTATGTTCATTATAATGTTTAATGACGGCTTTTAAAAATATGTTTTTAATTGTATTGCTGGTCTTAGCCTATTGACCTGTGTGATTTGGATTTTTAATTGTATTTGTGGGATTTTTTTAATAACTGTATTTTTAGCATATGTTTGGTTTTATGGATTTTAATGGCCGAATAAAGTATCTCTTGACTTGGCTTGACTACTTGTTAATCTGCAGCCTGCATGGACAATCTGGTATACCCGAACACAGTGACACTCTCATCAAAAGATAATAGTTTAATGTATGAAAGTATAGGAGTATGCAGTGAAAAACCTGTGGTGGTCTGCATAATGGTGGAGCAAAAAAGATAAGAGTGAAACAGGAGAGATGTCTGGGGTTAATGGCTAGAACATAGTACAGTGCACCCTGTAAAGTTGTGAGCCCTAGTCCCACATACTTGGGAAATAATGACACAGACACCTGCTTACTGTATCTAGAACTGTCCACCATCACGTGCAATTTGGCCCTTCTATTAACAGGCCCATGTCACTTGTGACGCCTGTCCTAGATGGGTGTGGGGTGTGTGTATGGCCAGCCCTAGAGGGAGTGGCTAGTAAACTAGCACCTGCTGAAACACTAGAATGTGTCCAACACTGCATTTCCTCTCAAACTTAATTGAAAAACAAAATAAAGTCCAACCTGACGGAATTAATTAAAACAGCACAGTCTCTCAGCCTTGAGAGGCAGTTTGCAGGACAACGGTGGATAGGTGCAGCTGGGAACACCTGTGCATCTCAGCACTCATCCATAGATTAACCAGAACACCTCTGAACACTAACACTGTGCTGACAAAAACTGGATCCCTCTGCTTCACGTTAGTTGGCTGACAGTACACTTATGTGATGTTGATCAGTCCGGCTGTGATGCAGTTGGTGTTAAAAGTTGCAACTTTGGGCATCAGGAGTGTCTGTGGAATCTGCTGTGGTGCTACCTGTAGGTGTCCTGACTCCGGGAAGGTGAGTTGTGTCAAGACTGGGGTGACCTCGACGATGCTTGGCATGTGTTCCTCCGAAGGCCTGTTTGCCATGTCAGGGGACAGCTTCCAGACCATCTCTCGTATCAGGATAGCTTTGTTCAGGAATGTCCTTGAGGCCATTTTCGCTGTATTGCAATGGGACTACGTGGACGGTGCAGGACTGCATGTGGGCCGCCAGGGAGCAGCTGCGAGATCTCTGACAGAACCACAGCTGAGTCATTCCTGCAAACTTCAGGGTGGATGACATGTGGTCAGGGTGCTTACCAACAAGACCCAGGAGTAGGTGGGCTGTTAGATAGTCTAAGGACTTCCACAATGTCAGGAACACCTTCTTGGTGTCTTGGTGGTTTGTAGGGGCTAGGTGCCACTTGAGTGTTGAGATGCTCCTTTGGTGGTTATGGTGATGCCCATTGCACTGATGGATGTGATTACTGACAGAGCGCTTAAAGCACTCTAAATTGTATGGGTGCATTATACTCATGTAATGCAACTGGTGCTATGTAAAGTGCTCTGATACCCGATTCAGGTCATGTTCGCGCTATATAAAACTCTATAAAATATATATATATATTTTAAAACTCATGGTTCAAACGCACTCACATATATTTGTATCGTTTTGAAGTGTATTATGTTTATTAAATGCATTTATTAAACATCTTAAGCATAGAAATGTATTGTACGCCTTAAACTAGAATATACACATATTAGAGACATCATCATTTTTGTATGCATAATGTGCAGGATGACATTATATTCATATCAATGTAACTGTGTGTTGTTTAAGTTGCCCGCATTGTGGGCCCAGAGCTGCAAGTTGTTGACAGTTTAAAATCTTTGGTTGCTAAAGAAATAATTAAATGAATCTCTTGTGTGTGCCAGGACAGTATGCTCTGATCCCACTGCAGGCACAAGAATTCGACCTTGTTATTCTTAGTTTAAGGAGATAACCTGAATGTCTTTGAAGAGTCTGAGAAGCGGGAGGGGAGGATACCTTCTGTGCCTGGCCTATCTGAACTTCAAGGCCACTGGAATACAAGAAGAACTTGATTAAAGAAGTAATGGAAAGCAACTGGGGAACCTTACAAGTGAAAAAATGTGTCATGTGATACATTTTGGAGGGGCTGAATGTTGTCTTTTTGTATTATGCCCAGGGACAGAAGATCAGGCTTTCGGAGGAGAAGGAGCATCCTAAGAGCGAGCTCCATAGCCTTAAGCTATTTTGACCCATTTGACGTGATTACTTCTTAGGAAGTCTACACGTGCTGACACCTTTGGGTAATGAGATTGGGGAAATAGCCAGGAACATCAATGAGAGTAGTTTAGAGAAAGATAATTTATTCTTGCCTTCCTAATAAAAAAGGAACTAGATTCACCCTCAATCTTGGGGTGCAACCCATCCTCTGCTACCATTTGATTACGCTAAATTTAGTCCTTGCCTTCCCTTCCAAATTTAGCACTGATGGTCTTTTATTTGCCTGCTGAAAGTGGTTGAGGGGAGTAAACACTTCAAGATTATACTTACAACTTAGTCATGGTTAAAAGACCACAGATTCCGAATTCCAGTTTATGGATTTCATTATAAGGACAACAATAATTGAATATACACGCACATTAAAATTAGAGAATACAGGTACATAAAAATCAATACAGAGTCAAACCTACGCGTATAATTAATTCGGCATAGAAGACACAATGTGATTTATGTAGAGGTGACACGGGTGGTAACTCGGGTGGGAGAAGAAGCTCCACCAGAGGATACTGCGGCACATTATATGGCAACCAATTTAGGACTCCATACTTTAGTGTGGCTGCAAAATTGACATACAATCACAGAGAAAGAGGGAGAATTGGCTTTCCTTCGTTATGGGTCATTTCGGATGGCGGTGCTATACCAGCTGAGAGGAGTGATGTCTTCTCTGAAGCCTCCGCCTAGACCAACGCAATTTGAGGCATAAGATGCGTGGATGAGAGCAGCAATGACAAAGAGAAGAAAAACTTCACAGGGAAGAATGAAGAAAGCAATGAAGGCATATCAGGATGCTAGGTGGGATGCACAATTGAAGAGGTGGAGAGTAGACACCATTGAGGGAAAACCCTTATGTCTATTTAGGTTGTTAAAAGGAGGGACATATGATATCTTTCTAGAAAGATTGTTAGCAGAACGCCCTCCACCTTATGATTCCAGATCACAGCTGGAGAGAACCCAACACAGGGGGAAGCTTTAAGAGCGGGTCGAACAGGTTTGGAAGAGCAGGCAACAGGAGTAAGATGGAGAATGGCAGTGGGAATAAGAATTCCGGGGGGGTCTGGAGGGCCAGAATATGCAGACCCTGTGTACAATGGAAGTGCATGTGCCATGCAATTACCAGACTCTCTTACGGTACCAGTTACAATTGGACTTGTGGTTTTGAACTATAACACAAATGAGAGAGCAAGTGCAAGTCAACAGCAGACCAGAGAAGGGAAGAGACTATGTCAGGAGGTAGTCTTACAGTGAGTGGAACCGGTATGGCTCAGAGGCCAGTGGAAGCTAGTACTCCATTGCCAGCCACTGCTGATCCATCAAGGATCGACAGTGGATCAGAACGAAGACGAACAGGAGCTTTGGCAAATTCTAGGTCAGACATTAGAATGTGGGTTCCACCAGTGAGGGAGCCAATGATGTCAAAAGAAGAACTGGAAATGAGACGAGAGACACCTAGAGTACTATTTGAATGACAGGGTTTATGGGAAGGTAACCATTTGAGAAGTCGAAGTTGTGAGCAGAAAGTTGTCTAGTGTTGAGAATGGAGGAGAGTGAAGGTCCAAGGAGGGCACAAAGTTGTGACAGGGAAGAAACAGGAAGTGAGAGGGGTCAGATAACCATACAAGTGGCAATGAAGGCATCATTGTTAGACGTGGTAAGATTGAAAAGTGAAATAGATGAAGTGATAGAAGGAAATCTGCCATTGGACAGGATTGAGACATATGATCCAAGCGAGTTATTATTTGTAGCTAAGCATGTTACTAAAAAGGCAAAGCAAGCTCATAAAGCATTGGTACAGCTGGCAAGACGGTATGAGATGGATTTTTACCAAAACGAAATTGATGCAGGGGAGCTGCAGATTAAATTATATTGATCAAGATTAGAGGAAAAGCGAACAACAGGATTAAAGGCACAAATTAGAGACTTGATCATAGCAATATGACCATGGAGAGAATTAGATAAATGGGAAGAAAGGTGGCCGATGAAGAAAAGTGCCAAGAAAGTGATAGGAGATACTCCGCCTCCAGTTGGAGGTATGGGAGCAGCAGGGAATTTCCCTCTGAGAGAAGTACAGAACAGGGGGTATGTGCATGTGCCATGGAGAAGGGGTGATTTGGCATCATTCATTAATGATTTTCCTCGGCTCAGGGAGAAACCTGCTGACTGGTATGAACAAATTGATAGGTTTGTTAAGATTTCGAAGGTGTTATAGGTTGATTTGAATACCTTATTTGACATAGTGGATCCAGGTGGTCTATGGATGGCATGTAAGGTTGCTGTTGATTGGCCTGCTGCAGAAACGGCTAGAGATGTGGTGACTAATGGTCCTTCAGCTGAAGTGATGAAGAAATATGAACAAGTGATTACATATTTGCATTCTAAAGTGGCCCTGCAGCCTGTTGATTGGCTTAAAATTGATTGTACTACTCAAGATCCTAAAGAATCGGTACATGATTATTAGGAGAGACTTTTAGTGGCTTTTAAACAACATAGTGGATTAGATACTGTTGAACTAAACGATATGGGACAGTTTGTTTCTAAATTTGTGTTAGGATTGAGATCTGATATCAGTTTGATGATATAGCACCACTTGATACTTTGGCAGAATAAATCTGTTGACGAAACTTTGCGATATGCAAAATACTGCAGTGAACAGGTAGAGGTAGCACAAAAGAAAACCAAGGAAAAATTAATGTTGGTACAGTTGAGAAATGCCGAAAGGCCTAATCGGGTGCAAGGGGTTGGAGAAATAATGGGTCGAGGAAGAGGAAGTGGTAGAGGAATGAACCAACAGACGGTGTCTCAACCTGGACAGGGTAGAGGAAGGGGTGCAGATGCTGGTATGGGAGCTGAGTGGGTGGCAACTCAAAAATGTGTCACAGCCTGCCACTATTTTCACAAAATCAGACATTGGAAGTGCAAGTGTAGATTGAATCCAGCAAATCAATTGCAATGTGAGTGAAAGGGACAAATGTCAGAAGGTGTTAATACTGTGACATGACCTAGATCCATGTTTGGGGAGGGTGTGAGTCCCAAATGCAAATACTTCAGCCTCCAACAGTACCCATGAGTAATCGGACATATCGTCAGATGCCTTACTTCGAGATACAAGGCAGATTAGATCAAATACAAGATCCTCATGAGTGACGGAGGGGGGTGCAGGGAGAGTGCACTTTGGGTGCAACTCTGGAAGTGGATCAAAGTGGACCGTTTGTAGATGCAGATGTGAATGGACATCCTGTTACCTTTTTGTTAGACACTAGAGCTGCGCGTTTCCAGAGTATGGACAGAAGTGGTCCCAAATTTATCTCTGTCAGGAAAATCGATCCAAGTGGTGGGAGTAACTAATTGAAATCCTTTAACTAATGAGTTTACTGTGAGAATAGGACCCTTCCAGGACAAACACAAATCTTTGGTGTGTGATTCCAGCCCAGTCTGTCTACTGGGACGAGATCTTTTGTGCAAGCTAAGTTGTACCATATCTTGCACTCCGAGGGGTGTGGAGTTGCAAACCTATGATGACGCTGCTGATTTTAAAATGGCTAATATGAGTTTGTGTGCAGAACTGTTTGTGGTTCTCACAATAGAAAACCTACCATATGACTTGAGAGATTCAGTTTCTCCGAAGGTGTGGGATTTCACGGTTGAGGAGATAGGATTGATCAGAGGGGTTGAACCTGTGAAGATACAGGTCAAATGAAATGCTGAATTCCCACGAACTCCGCAGTATAAATTGACTCCAGAAACAATGGCTGGGATATGACCTGTAATTGAGTCCATGATAGCAAAAGGCATTCTGAAGGAGATAAGGGGAAGTCCCTGTAATTTACCTATAATGGGACTACAGAAGCCTAGTGGCAAGTACAGAATAGTGCAGGATTTGCACAGGGTCAATGAAATCGTGATCCCATGTTGCCCATGGTACCGAATCCATCTGTTATACTATTTCAGATTCCATGTGAGGCTGAATGGTTTACAGTCATTGATTTGTGCCAAACGTTTTTCACCATACCATTGCATGAAGATAGCCAGTATATTTTTGCGTTTAGGATGGACGACGTGTGTTAACATGGTGTAGGATCTCTCAGGGGTATACAGAAAGTCCCTCTATCTTTAGCCAGTGTTTAAAAAAGAATCTTGAGGGGCTGGTTATGCCCCAGAGCTCAGTCCTGGTTCAGTATATAGACGACCTGTTGGTCGCCTCAGAGACTGAGGATGCTTGCAGGATAGATACAGTGGCTTTGCTCAATCATTCGGCAGAGAATGGACACAAAGTGTCCCCAAACAAGCTTCAGTATTGTCAAACAGAAGTGCAGTATGTAGGTCAACGAATTGAAAAGGGAAAACGAAGGGTGTCACCAGATTGCATAGAGACGATTCTGCAAATGGGAACTCCGAAAACACAGAAAGAAGTCCACATGTTTTTGGGAATGGTCGGCTCTTGTGGACAGTGGATCCCGAACTTTTCCTTGCAAGCAAAGCCACTTTTGAGGTTGACTTGAAAGGATATTCGTGATCCGGTACCATGGGATGATGACTGATTGAGAGCCGTCCATGAGCTGAGAGAGAACCTATGTCGCGCTCTACCTCTGGGAATGCCAGAATACAACAAAGCGTTTCTGCTCTTCTGCTGTGAGAGAGAAGGTTGTTGCTTAGCGGTCCTTGTACAGATACATGGAGGTGCCCGTAGACCAGTGGCTTATTTTTCCGCTACTTTAATCCTTTAGTTTCTGCGTTGCTCAGATGTCTCAATTCCGTTGCTGCAACGGGTGTCAGCATTGAGAGATGTGAAAGCATAGTAATGGGTCACCCGCTTATTGTTTATGTGCCACATTCAGTAGAACTGTTAATGACAAGAACATAGGCACAGCATTTAACGAATAATAGAGTTACAAAATATGAACAAGTCATATTGGCTTCTGAAAATGTTACACTAAAACGCTGTACTACTTTCAACCCTGCTACATTGTTGCCTCTACCACAAGAGGTAGGAGAAGATTGTGAAGAGAATGACTGTCTGGATGTTACTGAACTATCTTCCAAACCCAGACCTGACATTGTCGATGAACCGTTGCCCAAATCTGATTTGATCCTTTTTGTTGATGGTCCATGCCTAAGAGACAATGAAGGGTGTTTGAGAGCAGCTTTTGAAGTATGTACCATTTTGGGTATGGTCAAAGCTGCCTGTTTGAACAGAGTATATTCTGCTCAGGTGGCCAAAATTATCGCTCCGATACGTGCCTGTACCATCTCAGATGGAGTTCGAGTGACTATCTATACGGACAGCCAATGTGGGTTTGGAGTGGTTCACGATTTTGGACAGTTATGGTCTCAAAGGGGATTTTTAACATCATCAGGATATCCTCTACATAATGGAGAATATGCACATCAATTATTGGAAGCTTTACAGAGACCCAAAGCAATAGCTGTAGGTAAATGTGCAGCCCATGACAAACGAGAAGATTTTTCACAAAGGGTAATAACTATGCTGACAAAGTAGCTCGTTTTTGTGGACCACATGTCTGTGTTTTCAATGGAGTGTATGTAGGAGAAAGCACGGAAGAGACGGAGCTCACCATGTTATTCGCTGTGGCCGATACATGGGATGAAGTTAAGCGGCTGCAGGATGAGGTCTCAGAGGAGGAAGCTGCATCATGGGTTAGAGCAGGATGTGAAAAGAGAGAAGATGGCATTTGGGTATCGACTGATGAGAGGGCAGTGTTTCCTGTTTATTGAGACCAATGGCAAGGCAGATTCCCGGAGCAGTACATCTTGGAAGAGATGCCATGGTGAGAGCCTTTAGGCAAAAGTGGTTTAACCCCCCCTTTCGTGTGGATGCTGAAGCAGTCTGTCACAAGTGTGTTATATGTAAACAAATGAATGTGGGAAAAAGAACTGTGGTTGCGATGAGTCACATTGGAAGATCAGGATGTCCTTTCAATAGGATTCAATTGGACGTTATTGAGATGCCGAAATGCAATAGGCTGAGATATGTTTTGGTGGTGGTGTATATCTTATCACGTTGGGTTGTGGCGTAACCAACTAGACAATGTGACAGTCTCACAGTGGCAAAACTGCTCTTAAGAGAACTGATACCGCGGTTTGGATTTCTGACCTCAGTGGAGACAGATAGAGGTACACACTTCCATAGTGAACTCATGAAATTAATGAGTACATCTTTGAAAATTGATCATAGACTGCATTGTAGCTACAGGCCTGAGGCTTCTGGTCATGTGGAACAGATAAACTGCAAATCAAGATGAGGGTGTCAAAGGTGTGTTCGTCAACTTCATTGAAATGGCCAGATGCGTTGCCATTAGTGTTAGTGAGTCTGCATACTACTCCTGATAGAATGACAGGGCTCTCTTTCCACTAAATATTGATGGGAAGAGCTATGCGACTGCCTATGGTGCCAGCTACAGCATTGATAAACATCACAGATGATTTGCTCATGGATTATTGTAAGGGACTGGCTGATGTGGTTAATTCTGTATCCCACCAGGTTGAGGCTGCGACTGCATCCACCTCGAGAGAGAGGGGCGGGTTTGGGATGTCTGATGTTCTCACAGTAGAATGGGTAACACCAGTGTCCAATAAGAAAGTAGTATCTTTGCCTTCTACTTTTCCATCAATATATGGACCTGACTGATCTACCGGTAAGGACGCCCCAAGTACGCATTCCTCTTCCCCCCTCCTCAGGCACCGTCATAATTAATCCTCCAATGAACTACTATTCTGTAAAAGAAATTGTGAAGTTACTGAATTTAGCTTAACCCTTTCTCCTTGAAATCCGGCGTCCACACTGTACTTTGCTCTGTTCTCAAAATTTTGCATAGGGGCAGGTGGTAACTGACTCTGTGGGTTTACAACCAGTTGCAGTTTACTCAATATCACCTCATTCTGCGTCTGTGGATTTAAATTCTGATTTGGGCCATTATTAGTTTGAATATTTTTACACTTGTTTTTTCAATGCCCCAATTTTCCGCACCCATGACAAGGAAACTTCTTCTTTGCTTCTTCTCTACTCATTTTCATTTTTGGTTTTCCACCGTTATTTTCAATCTGTGCTGATCCTTTATTTTGTTTGTTATTTAGTTTGAGTTCTTGTTGTTCTGCCAATTTTACTTGTGCCCACATTATTTTTTCTTCTAACTTTTTCGTCTATAATCTATTTAATCTGCACAGTATTTTGCATACTTTAAGACTTCATCTATGGGTTGCCCTTGCCAACACAACATGTGTGTTTGAATCATATGACAAATCTCTGGTCTTAGTCCTGATACAAATCGATATACAAAATGTCCCATACATTTATCACAAATATTCTAAAATCCACTTTACTGCTTGAAAACTTGCAACAGCCACTCATAGTAAGCATTTACAGTCTCATTTATTTCCTGTGTAGTTCTGTCTATTTTTATCCAGTCGGTCTCTTTTGGGGGAATTTTCCATTTCAAGAAAGTAATCACCTAGTTATATTTCTTCATTACTTCTTCTGAAGGTGCACCTGTTTTCCCATCTCTTGGATACTTATCACTAGGCCAATCAACTGTGATTTTATATTCTGTTCATAAATCAGCAGGTACCACTATGTCAAAGAGACCATTTAAATACTTTAATAAGACGTTTGAAACCTTAACAAACCTTTCAACTTGTCTGTACCACTCAACTGGCTTCTCTCAATTTTGAGAAATCATTTGTAAATGATAGAATATCTTGCATAGTCCATGGGGCATGTTAATATCCTCCTCCTGGGACATAATCTTTCTGTCTTTTTAGGTTCTCTTAATAAATATTCTGATGCAGTTTTGTTTTCTCTGAGCTTCCTTCTTTTTCTTAGTCCATCTAGCTTGCCATCTGTCTAATTCCCCCACTTTTGTAAAATCATCATCAGTTCTTTTTTTAATCTGTAATTTTCTTCCTGACGTCATATTTTCTAGGTCTTTGTCAGTAAATTCTGCTCTGTAAGGTTTTTGCAGTACTTTGGATCTCCCTATTTCAATTTCCATCTCTGAAGCAAGTTCTGTTAATTTCTCATGAAATATTTTTACATTTCTACTTATGCTTCTACATATGAATAATAATTCTTCTTCACAGTACGTATTTAATCTGTCTATTTCCACATTTTCAGCTATCATCTCTTCTAATTCTTTAATTTATAAATATCCCAACTCTTTGGTTGTGGAAGTGCTTTGTCCATTCCCTGTGCCCTTCATTCTAATTCTTCTGGTGACACAATGGCAGCACTTGTAGTTCCTGTGGAAGTTTTCACTCTAATATCTTTTGATCAACTAGGTGTAATCTGTTCTATTTTTGGTAAAGCCATTAGTGATATTACGGACTCGCATTCACTATCTTGATCCTCAATTATTATGTTCTCTATTCTTGTTTCTTTTACAGGAGAAGCCATAACTGGTGGGTTTGAACAGTTTCTTTTATCCCCATATAATGGGACAACAGGACCTATAGTCACTGCTATGGTTAATGCTTCAGGATGTACACTCAATTGGGTTATTTACTGTATTAATACATCTTTATTTTTTTTAATTGCTTCTCTTTTTTTCCCCTGTAATATTCTTTCATTTAATGAATCATGCAAAATTTGAGGGACTAATGTGATCTCTAAGGCAGGAATACTTGGTATATTTATATTGGGTCCTTCCTCATATGGTGGAGGATTCTTTGTTAGAATGTCTTCCATAAACTCATCTTCAGATTCTCTACAGCCTGTCATATTTTTAGTTTTCCTAGTACACTTTCCTCCAAACTGCTCATCTGACATTTATACAGGATACAGTCCTTCTGAAACCATTGCCTGTCTCCATTGTTTCATATGATCTTCACATTGTATATGCAACGTTTTAAAATAGAATCCTCTATGACCCCTAGTACTTCTTGATCTGTCTCGATCAAATGCCTCCATTTCCTATTCTTCTAAAGCTTCATACTGGGTAAATCTAGGTCTGGCCTCTCATTCATTCATTCTATTCTTTAACTTCTGAAGTATTCTACCATTAAATGTACCATGTTATGGAAAACCCAATATTCCATCCCCTTTTGTATATTCAATCCAATTTTCTACCCATACACAGGTATGATATCCCTTTTCCATCATCATAAATGAGGCAAGAGTTTTAGGTGGTGGGATAAGAATTCCTTCTTTAGTCTTAATAGGTTTATCTTTTTTGAAATATTTTTTGATTCTCTGCATAAATGACATTTTTCTATTTTCTCTGTACATTTTATGAATTGGTCTTCTTATGTATTCTTGTCTAGCAAAATCTAAAACCTAAAAATCTTCTATATGGGCGATTCCCTATTAATGTTGGATCGTGTCTCCAAATACAAATTTCACTTTAATTCGACAATAATTTATCCTTTGTTTATACTTCTTTCCTCCAATCTTATTGTTGCTTTTATTCTTTAATACAATCAGGTTTAATTTTATAAAACTCTTTTATGCAACACTATCGCAGCTCTAGTGTGACGTCAGTATTCATTCCCCACTACTGACCCCTCCTTTACAATCCTCCGTAAATCACAAGCCTGCTGTTTTGACCAATCCCAGCGTGGCAATGAGGTCAGCGCGGCAACTGACCTCTCCTTTACAACTCCCTGTCGTGTCACACACACCCGCTGATTCAACCAATCTCAGCACTGCACTTTCTGATGTCAGTGCAACTCCGGCAGCTGACCCTCCCTTCACAAGGTAATTCAAAAACGTATTTCTTTTAATCTTTAACCAACATTTTCATTAATAACTACATAAAAACATTCGCTACCCCGTCTATGAATAAATTATTTTACTACGAGTAAAACCCTTCTGCTTACTCTTCATACACTGCAAGTAAAAACCTTTCCGTTTACTCTTCACATAAGCGCAGAAGAACCTGCTACTCTTCCAGTGTTACCCTTTCTAGGTGATATAACACCAAGAATTCACCAGTGAACTCTTTGCTAACAATCACTCTCACTGTTTCACAACTCAATTTCCAAAAACCAACGGGTAACCTCACTGCAGTGTGATTTCCATTCATCACCCGATATACACTTCCAGGGCATTTCCAAACAACATAAAACAATAAACAAACGCATTTGTTAATCCATAAATCTATAATCAATAATCACCAAACTAATCAATAAAAACCATACCTCTGCTACCAGCAAACTGATCCAGCGTGACACCAACCTGTGGACAATAGTCACTAAATACACATTCGGGCCCATAAACCACACTCACTCATTTAATCAGGCCGATGAAATCCCGCTGGGGATCAATTTTAGGGCTAATTCTGTATGTCCGGGTTTGCCTCTCAGTCTTGAGCCTATTTAATACTACGCCCTTTCTTTACAATTGGATCTATTTTAGTTGATTATATTTGAAAATTATAACCATAATACATTCACCTGTTTATTCCATTAAAAAACCACAGACTCGCGTACGTTTTTAAAAGTTTATCGGAATTTTATCATAAGAATCAAAGCCAAATTACAGTGTTAACTCCATCATCCTGAAGAGGGAAGATTCAACTTATTTAGATTAAACTATACATTTCAATGACGAGTACCTCAGGAAGAAAAGACAGAGAGAAAAGGCACGTTGGCACAAATTCACAGATTTATAGTTACCTACAATGGTGCAAGATCAGACCCCTCTGGCGGCCAAGAGTGTGGGCCCCTTAGGAAAGATTCAGGTGACCGGTTCAGGACAGGATTAGGACAGGACAGGTAGCATCTTCTGGATTTGACGCCTGCCTCTCACCCCTCTCTCTGGTTCTATTTATCTCCTCCTCTCTTCCGCAATTCTCTTTCTAATTCTATTACCTCTATTACCCATTGGAAGGGCCCACAAATATTTGGGCAAACATTAGCGAAGACCCATGATGAGGAAGTTTGCCAGAGCACATTACAGGAGGATGCCACCACACAATCCAGGGCCTCTAGCTCCGCAGGCTGAGAGCACAGGATCCATACTGGCTGAGAGGCAAACCCGGACATATAGAATTAGCCCTAAAATTGATCCACAGCGGGATTTCATCGACATGATTAAATGAGTGAGTGTGGTTTTTGGGCCCAAATGTGTATTTAGTGACTATTGTCTGCGGGTTGGTGTCTCGCTGGATCAGTTTAGAAAGGGTAACACTGGACTGCAAAATATCCCAAAAGCAACCAGCATGAGCAGCAAGAAGAACAAATAGAGGCGAGATCACCAAATGGGGCGATAGACAGACATCAGCCAGGAGACGGCCATAAAAACCCACTAAATCCGAATTTCTAGAGGTACAGCGCCTGGGGAGACGGACAGACACTGCACACCTCCAAGCATAATAATCAGTCAGCAATACATGAGGTGATGCTTACTCCCAGATATACAGCCAAAGACTCTTACGACATTCTGAACAGGTCCAACATCGTCCGCCTCTTTGGCCATATTGAATCCTTGGCACAGTTCACCTCAGAAAACATAGAGTGAGTAAAGTTTAGAAGTCTGGAGAGGGATACCCATGGTGACTCCACTCTGGTTGGATTCATACAACAGCAGGCCCAACATGCCGTCCTCAGTGAAGCTTCACATCTTGCAGAATGGGGCATTGAAGTTACCGCCCTCCATGCACCAAAATATCCACATGTCCTTACGCCCAAATACGACCAGCAAGAACCTACATCAATCCTCAAAGGTACAATGAATAAAAGCCTAGGTGGGAGAGTGAAACCAGGGAGACTAAGAACCCCGCTAAAAATCAATATCTCGCACAGAGATACGCAGCGAAGAGTGCAGCCGCTCCAGCAAGTGCTGGCCCACACGGAGGACATATGGCACAGGGTCCCTAATCAAATATACAGCAATGAAAACAGAGGATGTTCAACCTTAATTAGTGGCCAAGACCGTAAGCTAACCCTTATCTCATGGAATATTGCTGGGTTAAGTAACATCTTCAGAGACAAGGCCACACTAGACTATCTCGCAAAGGGGGACGTATTGTGCTTTCAGGAGACCTGGGCCAAGTCAACCACCCCAGTTGGCGGCTTCTATGAATATCACATGCCAGCGACCAAAAGGACCATCTTTGGACACTCATCTGTGGGTGTTTCTATTTTTTGAAGTCACGCTTTCAAATGTAAAATCAGTGAAATAAAAGTAGAGTCATCTTACCTTCAAGCCAGTATAATTGAGGGGCTGATAAAGGGACAACCGCCCCATCCTCTGCTATTAAATAATTGTTACATTAACCCAACTAAACTGCAAACGCAACAGGCCATGGAATCCTTCACCAGCATCCTGGAAGACATATTCATCAGATTTGAGCATCATAATGTGATAATTGCAGGAGACTTCAACACGAGAGGTCTAGGTCAGATCCCTGTCGCACCCAGCAATGGGAAGAAGTCAGGCCCATTGATCTCACTCCTCACAAACTTTAACCTACAATCTACTCATGGACTAAAAAACATCAGCCGTCCCTCATGGATCCCTAAATCGACCTTCAGGAATGTCTCCACCATTGACTATATTTTCATCATTGAAGGGCAGGCACACAAACTATGTGACTTCACTGTGAACGACAGAGACGAAAGCGACCACAGGCCTCTCTGTGCCTCCTTTAATCTGGCGCGGGAACAGGTGGAAGCCCAGGAAACAATTGGAGCAACCACAGGTGATGAACATCATCTAGCCCTCAAAAGAATAAAATGGACGGCCAACCTTAGTCACAGCCTGTCGGAGTATGTAGCCAAAAGGGAGGCGGAACTAAAGACACAAGATATAAAGAACATCACACATTTTTGGAAAACACTGATAACGGATTTACAGAAGAACTTGGGTAACACCAAACCAACCAATCGAGAAGCAGCCGACACTCAAATCAATCCTTGCCGGAACGTAGAAAACCGAGGTGCCTGAAGCAAAGTAAATGAGCCCTTGATAAGGCAATTAAGGCAAAAAAGAAAGGTATCTACTCGTCACAGATGTCCTCCATCCCTGCCTTGTGAGCCACTTATAAGAAGAAAGTCTGGGAGTTGAAAAGACAGGGACAGAAAAGAACTGGCTTAAAGTGTTCTCACTAATTAAAGAAAAAGACAACAGCAAGCTATAGCGTTCTATCAATAGTCTGAGCTCTGGAAGCCAGCGCAAAGAAAATAGTGTTGCAGGCAGCGTGTGGGAACAGTATGTGGAGGGTCTGTACACTAATGGAGCAAACAAGATGGGCTTTCTCAGCTCAGAGTGGTCGCTGGTGGCAGCTGTAACCATTAAAACTCAGAGCGTGCAGAAAGAAATTACAGTGCCCAGTCAGCCCATCACTTATGCAGTGGAGGAGACTGTAAGGTACATTAGCGCGACAAGAACAGATGGGACCCCTGGCCCAAATGGTATTCCCGCCAAAGTCTTAAAAGCTGCTCCTGCCTTTTTTGCATCCATACTTACCCCGCTATACAATCATTCATTCTCAAACTAAGTCCAACAATTGTAACACCAAGAATCAAAACTAACACCGGACTAAAGCAGGGACATGTTTTGGCCCCCCTACTATTCAACTTGTACACTGCAGACATGGGGCAAGCCTTGAAAGACGCCAAGCCTAGTACCTCCGAGATTGGGGAAGTTGGCCTCGGGAACTCTCCAGTGTGCAGACGATACAGTGGTCATGGACCACACTAGGGTGGGGCTCCAAAGAGCATTAAATAGTCTTGCAGTATACAACAAGGAAAATAGCCTACAGATCAATGAGAGCAACACCAAGATAGTAATCTTTGGTAAATACCCTCACAAAAAACAAGCAACATAGTCTTTGAGTGAGCACCGAATCAGGACAGCTACATCCTACAATTATCTGGGGCTGTGGGTGTCGGAGAGAGCCACAGCAGCTAAACACATAAAGGAGTTAACACCAAGAATTAACAAAATAATCTGGTCTCTCAGACGTCTAAGTCATCACCTAGTAAGTCCATCTATAGAACCCATGCTGACTGTACTTCGGGCAAAACTGATTCCTGCAATCACTTACGGTCACTGAGCCTTCCCAGGAGCACTTGAGAAAGTCATCAATGCGGCCCAGATAAAAGCTTACAAGACCATGCTACTAGCTCCTAGACAAGCAAGGAACAACAGGCTAAGACTGGGAATACGATTGAACCGACCGGACTTGGTACTACAGGGGGACCTAATAAAATATTACATCAGAGTACTAAAAGCCCCTGAAAACATTCTTAAATATTTCCTAACATTTATTTTCAGGGCAGCAGGTTCCCCATGGCACTCCAAGTTGGACCATGCAATAGAACTACTGAAAATCGAGACAAAGAGCGTGCCCCTTCCTGAAATTCCTTATTCTGCCTGGGCCAAAGCTGTAAAGCGCCAAGTCCAGACCATCTCGTCTGAACTGGATTGTTCATCACTCCGGTACAGCTCCCTCACACTGGCCCTGGATAAGTCATATACTCCTTGGAAAGCTCAACCATATTTGCGAGATTCCCTTTCAGCCGAAGCAAGAAAGAAAATTCTATACTTGCGCCTCACGGCCCTCAAGATTTTGGATTTTAACCCAAAATGGGCACAAACTGACAGCATCATCTCCTGCCGGTTATGCAATTACCACAGAGAATCCTGGCTACATCTTTTATGCTGCTTCTCAAAGCTGGCCAGCGTCGTCGTTTGATGCGCCCGGCCCTAAGGGACTTGGGCCTCAGAACCTGCAGAGAGGCCTCGGACTGGTGCTTTTCAGAAACCACACCTTGCTTACTTTCCAGAGTTGGCAAGTTTATCCATCAAATTTGAATTATAATTGATTCCCATCAAAAGGCCGCAGAATTCAGGGGTCCTGTCATTCTGTAATTAAAATTATCTGGTGCCTTAACCCTGTTAGTCGCCACCTAACCCAGGAGTTTCTTGCAAGGTCACTGGAATCAGAAATTAAACTTGGGGCCAAACAGGGGGCACGTTAAGAACTTTTCTTAATGACAAATAATATCACAGAGGGAATTACCCTGTTGGATTTTTATATAACCAGTGATCCCTAGTGTAAAAATGCACAAGGGTGGTTACCCAATATTTAAACTTTTTATATTTTTTTTATTGAAGTTTTAAATGGACATAAAGTAGCAAATAGAGCTCATTTAGCCACGGTGCTATTTTAAAGCTGAACACCGGGTTTTTCCTGGGGGAAGGGTGGCTGTTCATGTGTTTTATACTGTAAAGATTTTAAGTAATCGCACAGTTAATAAAAGAAAATCACTCATTTAATCAGGTCGATGAAATCCATCTGGGGATCAATTTTAGGGCTAATTCTATATGTCCGGGTTTGCCTCTCAATCTTAAGCCTATTTAATACTAAGCCCTTTCTTTACAAATGGATCTATTTTAGTTGATTATATTTGATAATTATAACCATAATACATTCACCTGTTTATTTCATTAAATAACCACAGACTCGCGTACGTTTTTAAAAGTTTATCTGAATTTTACCATAAGAATCAAAGACAAATTACAGTGTTAACTCCATCATTCTGAAGAGGTAAGATTTGACTTATTCAGATTAAACTATAAATTTCAATGACGAGTACCTCAGGAAGAGAGGACAGAGAGAAAGGGCACGTTGACACAAATACACAGATTTATAGTTACATTGGATGGTGCAAGATCAGACCCCTCTGACCAAGAGTTGTGGGCCCTTTAGGAAAGATTCAGGTGACAGGTTCAGGACAGGATTAGGACAGGACAGGTAGCCTCTTCTGGATTTGATGCCTGCATCTCACCCCTCTCTCTGGTTCTATTTTCCTCCTCGATTCTTCCGCAATTCTCTTTTTAATTCTATTACCTTCTAGATTCTTCTGCAATCTTCTTACTAAGTTTGTTTGCTTGGCAAATTCTAAGTCTGCTTCTTTGAGTATTTCAATCAGCAATCGGACAGCATCTCTATCTCTTAGCATTCTGGCTGCGATTAGCCCCCTTATTCTAACTAACTACCCCAATTATAATTTCTTAATGGCATGTACCACCCCTAAATGTTATAACGTTATGAAACTCCTAATTCTGATTGGACAGACCGTGGGGATGATTATCACATCATGCTAAGTTTAATACTTTTCTTAAGACCTTTGTCTTATGTTCCCGCCCATTTATTTGTTTCCCCCAAGCTTTATTTCCCACCCATGTTCATAATTCATTATCAATAATGTATACAGTTTGTACAGTTGTCCCTTGAGTCTTCAGGATGTTCAGCTGGTTCCCAGGATATGTGGAAAGGGTGTCCTTGATCGGTTTCCAAGACTTGAGCTCATGACTCCGAAGTTGTCTCTACCGCGCATGCGGATGGGTGTCACATGATTGTCACAAGGGTGTTAGCCCTTAGCTCTCTTTAAGGCCACAATACGAACTAACAGAGAAGTCAAAAAGACAAGATTTTAGATTCAAATAAAATGATTTCACTGTATACTACTTACTCTACTCTAATCCCATTTACCAAAAAAAAAAAAAACTATTTATGCATTAGCACTTAGTATATAACGCAGTTTAATTTCAGGCAAAGCAGATGCTGAGCATGTGAGTTCTTAAGCGGCCATTTTGACAGAAGGAAAGCTTTCCCTCCAAACCTTAAGACGTCATGCAGTTGACGCATGCGCAGTATGTTTTCCCGCGTTAGAAGCCATTTTGAGTTGCACTCTGGTTACTTGTTAGTAAAACGCATAGGCAAGCTTCCGCCTTTTCTAGTAAATGTAAAATGTTCTGTAGAATTAGTACTACAAACAATATTAGTAATTTATTACAACATTATATGAGAGGACTTATCCGAGCAAGTTGCTTACGTGCAAATCCATGCTCCATCACCGGAAGTCGCGATTAAGTCAGTAACCGCGATGAGCGCATGTTTTTGGTAAAGTGTATAGCACTTACATTGAATGATCCACATTTGGGACTTAATATCCATTGATTGATGATGATGTTGCGAAATCGCAAAACAAATGCAAACATTCAACGACCAGAAAACACATAAAATGTCCTCTGGGTCTAGAGATCTAGGAGAGTTCTGGAATGTTCCTTTTTTAGGACAGTTCCCCTCACCCACCTGTGGGTGGCATGCTTCATCATCAGGCAACTTCCTCGACTAGGTACCTAGTCGTAGTGCGGGCCGCAACCCCCTCTCTGAGAGGGAGGAGCTCAGGGATGTTTTGTTTGTGAAAAAGAGGTATCCTAAACCTCTAGATGAGCAGGGTGCGGTGCGAGGTAGTGAAGAAAGTTTAAGTGGTGTACAACTGACTCAATGGTATGTCAAACAAATTTTAATAGGGCACCCAAAGGTCGAGATAAAAAAATGTGTCTACAACAGAGGAAGATTCAATCTGTTACAGAACTCCAAAGGTCAACATGTTTCTGCCTTTCACTCTCCATAGAGATGTTGAGTCTTTGTTCGCATTTAACTCTAAAAATGTATATGCAGTACTTGGCATATTATGCAGTGGCAGGAATTCCACAAATCAGCTTGTCTGTATGGAATCACAGATAGCATACGGCAAATACATGACAAACATCCGACCATCCTTTCACCTCTGGTTGTAAAACCAATATTAAGTACTTCAAAGTAGAAGGAGACATAATATTGCAGTATAGAATTGTGAATATGTAATAGTTTAACAAAATGCTAAAATCTGTACATACTATTTGAATCTCATCAGTACAGTTTCACAAAGCACAGGACAACAGAGACCACTCTTTAAAAGACATTATAATAAAACAACAACCCTATCACTACTAATATGCAGGGCTGGACTGGAAACCAAATTGAGCCCTGGCAATAGTTGTGAAATCAGCCCAACACTGCAGTGGGTCACAACTAAAATGGGATAATTGAAGCATGGTTGGGTGATGTTAAACACATAGAATGCCAACACCTAGTACTAAAGTAGCAACTTTAGCATGATTATTAAAACACGAATTGCCAGGCAATTATGTGAGGATCACTCAGAGAGGGGCTTTGGATATCACTGCAATTTGGGAGCCACAAGTACATGTTTTGATTGGGCAGAAGTTGTGTGTTTCCACAAAACAAGAGATTCCCCTCTGTTAGACCTGGCATCTTTGGTCTGGTCCTCCCCTAACTTTTTTGCCTTCAACTCTCCTGTTTTGTGGGTTCCATAGTTTCCTGAGTAGGAGGAGGAAAGTGTGGCCCCACAAGGCCAAAATTCAGTCCACGTAATAAACAAAAGGGGGAGGGAGAGGAGAAGTGGATTCTGTCTCCCCTAGAAATATGCATAAACAAAAGGAATCCACTAACATGGGCTCGGTGATCCCTACAGTGGTGGGGAGCACCCCGTGTTGTTTAAATACCCCTCACACACCAAAAGGCCCCTTGGTGTCATGCTTCATCATCGGGGTCTTCGCAAACCTCTACGGAATGCGGCGTGCTGCGACTCACGACTACGTAGGAGCACTTATAGGTGAACTATGTGTTGGTGTGTGTGAGGGTGATATAATGTGAGTGGTGAGGTGAAAAAATGGAAAATTAAAAAATACCTGGCTCGTGGGTTTCTAAAAATTTTTATTCAGTCCCCGGCTGGTATCGTTAAAAAGTGCAAAGGAGGTTGTCTTTACTAATTAGGGTAAGGTAACCTCACAAGTGCGTCGTCAACATGTTTCGGAGTAGAAAACTCCTTCTTCAGGACAAGGATGTGCACTAGGTATCCTCACCTTACTCACATGGGTGTAGATGTAAAAGTGTGCTCTACAAAAATAAACCTAGGTGAAATGTACTGAATAAAATTTTTTAGAAACCTACGAGCCAGGTATTTTTTAATTTTCCATTTTTTCACCTCACCACTCACATTATATCACCCTCACACACACCAACACATAGTTCACTTATAAGTGCTCCTACGTAGTCGTGAGTCGCAGCACGCCGCATTCCGTAGAGGTTTGCGAAGACCCCGATGATGAAGCATGACACCAAGGGGCCTTTTGGTGTGTGAGGGGTATTTAAACAACACTGGGTGCTCCCCACCACTGTAGGGATCACCGAGCCCATGTTAGTGGATTCCTTTTGTTTATGCAAAATTCAGACCATTCTGGCTTGGCAACACCCCCAAGACCCCGGGTGAGGTGAGGGTCTTACTAGGCCTCACTGGTTGCTACGGGAGATTTTTCACGGGGTATTGCACCACTGTTTCTCCCTTGACAGAAGCAGCTTAGACAGGTGACCTTGATGGTGGGGTTCCAAACTGCTTTTATTACCCTGAAGAAGGCCAGGTGCACAGCACCCATGTTCGAGGCCCCAGATTTCTCCCAGAAGTTCATTGTGCTGACAAATGCCTCAGTATAATTAACAACAAGGGGTGGTGATGGACAGAGTCTCTGAATTAAGCAGAAAACTCTCACCCAGTCAAGAGATCAGGGCTAGATCCAACACCGTTTTTTAGCTCACTGCATCATCCAGTTTCAGAACCTGGCTGTATGCAAATTAGTCTGTTCCTGTCCCAGTGCATGATGGGAACAGGGCAAACCAAACTACAAAGCCAATTCTTACACTGGAAAGGAAACAAGCTACCGGGGACCGGTTTCTGGCATTTCAGCCTCTTCGGCCCGGCTTGCTTGAATCCTGATGGTGCAGTGAGACAAATGCCTCAGAACATGGCATAAGGGCTGTGCTCTCGAAGCTAAACCAAGAGTGCTTGTATTAACCTGTAGCCTTCATTAGAAAAAGTTTACGTCCCAGGCAATAGAGGTGGAGTGTAATCGCAAGGGGAGCCTTTGCAGTGGTCTAGGCACAGAAGAAGTTGAGACCATACATGTTTGGTGCTCAAGTCCGGGTTAAGACAGACCACAGACCCCTCAGATGGCTACTGCAGATGGAGTTGAGAATCAAACTGTTGAGGTGGCCCATATCCCTATAGAGAATATAAATTATGGCAGAACACCATCCTGGAACAGACCACACCAATGCTGATGATCTCTCAGGTTTAGTGATGAGAACTCCCAGGAGGGTGCGTAGTTCTCCCCGCTTTCAGCTGAGGGCCATGTATTGTAGTGTAGTTCCTATTATCCCAATAGGCTCTGCGCATTGGAATAATACCTCCAATAGTATAGACCTAGACCAGACGTTAACTAGGTCTTCTACTGTCGATATTAGACTTAAAGTTTTGGGTTTGCCAGCTAGCTCAGAGTTCACTAGAAACTTTCTCGAATAGGCAAGGAGGAGTTGAACCTCCCTGGATAGACAAGAAGGGATTTAGTTTCTGACAACCATAGAACATGACAACTTTGCTCTCCCCTAATCAAGAGTGTATCTCTAGAGTCGTGTGAAAACAAAAGACAACTTATTTTACTCAGTCAGTACGTGCATTCTTAGTTTCACCAGTTTGTAGAGAAAAGGAAGAGACGGGCGTGTTCAATAAAAGATGTTGTTTATTGATCAGTCTCTTTTCTCGTACAAGAGAAATGGATCGATATTATCGCAATACTTATGGTTAAGTAAAGTGCATACAATAAAAGCAGAATTATGAAATAATACTGTAAAAGCATTGATATGGTTTCTAAGCCATATGCTATTTAAAATGGATAAAATATATACATACACATATACATTCGACTAATCGTACTCAACTGGTGCTTCTAACCACGCCTACCCCGGTGTACCTGACCTAAGCCTAATACGTGGGCTGGAGTAGAAAGTAGCAGTTTGAGTTAAGTTTGTTTTGCCAAGTGACTGACTCAAGAATTCTCTGCAAGGGGTTATTCAGTTCTGTACCTGAGATCTAGGATGGTTGAGGGATGGTATCTCTCGTCTGTGGTCTCGATATTCCAAGCTGCCTGCAAGGGCTGCTCGGAAGCGCCGGAGCTGGATTTCTCGGCAGGAGAAAGGCAGCGTCTCGTTCTCAGCGCGTCAGGAAGGCGGGGCAGCGCCAGTGGGCTTCGCTCTCTGCTGGGCTTCGGCAAGTCTCGCTGCTCCGATCTCGTCACCACCGCGTGTGTTTGCTTAAGGCAATGTCGGTAATATTTATACCTGTAAGGTGCCGAGATTGACGTAAGGATGGACATAGATACGTCAATAAGGATGTCATACGAGCTGGTCGTTAGCACATTCTTTTACTGAAGTTCTTTGAGAGATCAAAACAATGGCCGCAGGGATTTTCCCAGGTTGTCATAGGTTTGATTTGTTTTGAGAACTCCGTATGCCTTATCAGGGGCTGGAGGAATATTGCTTGCCTAATTAGATGGCAAGCGTTATGACCTAATCAGATAACGCGCTCCTGTGCCGTGGTCTGGCTTAATCAGATAACGGTTTCTGCATCATGGGATGGCTGCTAGTTAATTTGTTAACCAGAATAGGGTCAGGAATAGGGGGATCGATACAGAACCTATAGGAATACATCACACCCACTCCACGCTAACTATGGCCATATTTACGAATCTAGGCATAGTAAAACATACTGTAGAGTATCGTGTATACCTTACCACCCCAAAATACACATAATGCATTTTGAAATTATGTAACATACGGGAAAAAATAGTCACATGTACTATATGCACTCAAGCAGTAGAATAATGCTAAAATAATCACGCATATGTATACATTATTAGTAATTGAATATGAGAATTACACATGAAATGGCTCTTAATACAGAAGAAAAGTTCGAGACCACTTCATCACAGTTCAAAAATATTTATGAACATACCAGCGGGCAGCTAATGTGTATGAAGTTTCTAAAAATAGAAATTAGTTCTCTAAGAATAGTTCTTACTTTAAGCAGGAGATAAGTGTCCCGAAAAAATTATAAAAATATTTTGGGGCTGCTAAAAAAATTGCTGTCCGTGAACTGGAGGAAAAATTGTTCTTGCTACTTGATTATTAAAGTTGAAGGCCAAATTCAAGGTGTCGGGAACGCCGTGTGCTAGCTTGCTCAAGAGTCGTTATTTCTGCTCTGGTGAGAACATCATATCATTGAGACTGCCGAAAAAGCTGTCAACAGCTTCCTTTGAGAGTTCCACTAACTCGGAATAAGATGTAACCATGCATTCATGTGCATGATTGTCTCCATTGACGTTTTGATTAGTATTGCTGACAGATGGTCGTACCTGATCGATGCTGCTTTCATCTTGAACTTCACTACCCCTCAATCGTAGTGGTGAAGTTTCCACGAATGCCGTCATCAGGATTGGCAGCCGTTGAGGGCAGCACAATGCATGAGCCGTTACCGGACCCAACAATGTTTCTGCATCCATTGGCGCATCCGATTGTAGCGTCAGACAGGTGTCCAACACGCATTCTTCTCCGCACAGCATGCACCTTAATACAGGTAAAACACATCTTTGCCATATCGGTCGAAATGAAAGAAACCAAGTCATGTTCAGGTCTCTAAGCCGGGTTAGTCCCAGGATTTTTGATATCCGGTCCCGGTATCCAATGGCTCGGATTGTTTCTTCCCTTGTCGCAGGTGTTTTGTCTGTGACATGGTTTGCCATAACGAAATATAAGGACCAAGAATAGGATTCCTGCAATTAGTCCCAAAATGAGGGGAACTCCTCCAAAAATCGAATGGAGGAGGTCTGGAAAAATACCCAGTATGGCTTTGAATGGTGTTAATGCCCCTGAAAACAATGTCTTAAATACATTTGAGACTCCACTGGTATCAGAAATATTTAAGATTTCATTCAGGATTTCTGCGAAATGTATGGGGGAATTAGTTGATAACAATGAGTGAATCTCTGCAGTCGTCCTTGCGACTAGGAGATCATATGTTTATTTTGATGACGTGAGCCTGGTCGGCGTCTGAAGAAGCACTGTTTTCATTCTGCTTAAAGTATCTACTCGAATAGAAGTAATTTTCAAGTTAGGCCATGTCCTTGCCTCCCTGTCTGGAAAGGAGCTGGGGAACAATAAGCGTCCACAGCACATGACCTTCGCAGTCCTACTTATGAGATAAGGAACCCCGGGCTGTAGACTACAACATCTGCGATCCACAATTAGGATGTAACTCCCGTTATAGAGTCTTTTAAAGAATGGTTCTATCTGTGATGCAGGTGTGCCTAGCTGGTGACATGAAAGGTTATTTGAGTTCCCTTCACAGGCTCCATGCAAACTAATTCCATTACACAGAAGTGTACCGCTTAGTGACATTGCACAATTATTGCCACTAAGAAACACTTTCTGTCCTTTATTACTGACACATGCATGTGAATAGGGCAAGTTCCATGTTGACTTAATGTACCCTTTTCCTAATTTTTCGTACATGCCAGCCTGTATATATTTTTGGCAGTATTGAAACCTGAAAGCAGATATCGGAATATTAATTATCCCATGTATTATCTATTCAATGACAGGTCGTTCTGACATTGTCAATGGTAATCTCTCGAGTTTCTCAATGTTCAGGATTGTATAATCAGCACCCTTTTGTGCCATACTGATTTGTTTATCAGTAAGGTTAAAGATATTGAATAGTGACGTTGTGTTGATTAAACGCCAAGGCACATAGCCTGAACGCAGATTTTGTAACGTCCATCCAAGCTGTACAATAGAACGCAATTGCGACTGGCCGTGTTGTAACAACAGTAAGTCTTGCGATATTATGTCGATTGCTGAAGACACAATGCTGTCCAATGAAAAAATTCTGGAGGACAGAGTCATTAACCCATTGTCCACTACAGAAAGCGATTTTTCCAAATTAATACGGTCAATTTCCCGTATACTTTCTGCTGTCTCAATTTGAGTTATCTTCCAGGCCTCGTTGTAAGCTGCATATATAGAGGCTGCTATGAAGCGTTTTTGACGCTGTTTGCGCGGTCCCTTAATGAAATCACGCAAGTCAGCACCATCAGTAAGTGAAGTTAGGTGTTGCTTAATTTCTGTCAGTGTGGAAGTTTGTAGCCATTGAAGGCAGAGTTTGCCCACACTGTAGGTTGTGATTATCCCTGGGTGTTGTCTTTGGGAATATCTAGGGTCTGGCCTGGTCAATGTGAACCCCTGTGTTTTGTTCAGGAATCTGTCTTGACAGTTATTAGTATCTGTGGGCCAGATTAACCATTGTTTCCAATCAGGATTTGTTCTGTTTTGGTTTAATACATAGTTTACGTCTATCTCTTCATCTGCAGAGCTATTGCTGTTCATTGTTGGTTTTGGAATAGACGGTTTATTTAAGTCTTTGATTTTGGCTAATCCAAGACAGGTAGTTTGTTGAATAGTGTCATTCAAGAATATAATTTGTTCTGGGATCATGCAGGCTCTAAACAATGATTCTACACCCTGAACTTGCCATTCTCTTGTACCCCAAACACTTTTGACTTCCACATTTTTGTCCCAATAATCAAACCCAAATGTATTCATTTGTTCAAAAAATGAGTCCGAATATATCAATTTTGTGTTTGTAAGCATGGTTTTTGTTCCTGTCTTATTTGACAATTTAAAATAAAATGTTTCAGCTTTACTTGTATTGAACCCTGAAAAATATGAATATTTGTCATAAAAGGTTCTTGAGCTTCCTTTTGGAGGGGTTGCACAATGTTCCCATTGATTATAATTTAAAACATTTCTAGGTTGTGCAGATTTATGTAGAAAATGGTTACCATAGTGGTTGTAGCAGTACATATTATCATAATTAGACGAACCTTGCAAATAATCATGTTTGGTAAATTTAGCAGACATCACTAGGTCAGACATCATGTCATTAATACTTTCAAAGTCCCAATCATCAGCAAATGAGTTTGGCTTTACAAAGTCACTCAACGAGATCTTGATTTGGTGTGGATATTTGAGGATTTCAACTGGACCATGAATTTCATAGTCAGTATTGTCCCATGCTACCCCACCTGGTATAGGATTGGCTGTGAAGTTGACTGAAGAAAGTTCTCTTTTCTCGACGTGTGAAGACGTGTGTGGCTTGAGGATCAAGTTGATTTTCTAGCTTGCTGTGTCCATTTTTGCATATTTTCCCTCAATGAAGCGTCCCAAGCATAGTACCATGATGAGCCAAAGTATGAGGATAAATACACCAAAGGACACCCAAAATTCAATCCATGGAGAAATCAGATAGGTTTCTTTCAGTTGTTTCAAAAGTTCCTTAGCTTTGTCTTTAAGGGTTTTTGTTGATGGCTGTGTCTTTGATTCACTGAGGTCTTCAGAGGAATCATTGAAGTTTATGAAGTAGCCGGATGCTGTTCTATCAATTGTTCCAATTGTTTCAGGATTACTGTTTCTTGCATATTCATTTGTTACTTCATTGTAGGTTGGTGTGTCTCTACTAAACGTTTTTATTTGGGTTTTCAGAGGTGTGAGTTCCATTGCATTGTTGCATAGTCCTTGTTGTTGTTCTGTAGGCGTTTCGAATGTGATTAGCCTTTTAGTTAGCACCTCTGTACTTGTAGCAAACCTCGGTGTTCTACTACTTATTGGGAGTCCACTTGGCCTACTGTTTGTTATCGGCCTCATGATTGTGGTTTTACCAGGTCGATGGATACAACTCGGTTCTCCTTTTTACCAGCAAGCGGCGGTAGTACAACTGATCTTGTCCCGTTGATGGACAAGACAGGAACTGCTTTTCTGTAAGAAGGCCCAAATTCCTTCTTTACCGCGATCTTTTCTCTGACTAGATCCCCGACTTTTGGAATCCAGACAGGTCTTGCTGGGACAGGTGGTGTTTCTTCAGTGGTTGTTGGCTGTTGTTTCAACTTTATGTTACTCAGGTCTTTTCTTGTTTCGATTAAGTCCTGCAAAATAGCCAAACGATCTTTGATATCAAAGCTTTTTTCTTTCACCACTGAAGTCTGACTGTCAAGATCTAAGACTAACATCCTAGTCCCAAACAATAATTCGTACGGACTGAATCCCTTCAGAGAATTTCTTGGCAGGTTGTTTAGACTACGTTGGACACTTATTAGATGTTTGACCCACCCAGCTCCCGAACCTAATACCTTTGCTGTTATAGATCGCTCTCTGCCTTTGGTTTTTTCTTTACACCATCCCGTATCCCTCAGGAAGGAAGTGAGAAGATTCCCGCAAATGCAATGCTCATTCTGGCCAAGCACTCCCCACAAACCCGAGAGGCAATGGAAAGATATTGGTCAGTACGTAGCATGCTTCTAGCGTATATGCCATTATAGACTTGCAAATCTTGATATAACAGTTCTGGCGTCAGCCGAAAGTTGGTGTCTACATTATAAGTGAAAACTAGTCTCTGTATGTTAATACGACGCATTTTTCATATTGGGATTATTTTTTATTGTTGATCCTTTCTGGTGTGAAACGCCAAGGTAATATACCGTTTCTTTCACCACTGCGATTTCTGTTACAGTTTGGGCAGTTTTTTACAAAAATGGTATGATGCAGGCCCATGCCTGGCCACCAGTACACTGATTGTAATTCTTCCAGAGAATCTTTTAATTTGAGGTGTCTGAGACCCTCGCCCATATGTGCGTCTGCTATTAACAAGCCTCTCCTGTCCATGTTTGGAATTACTCTATCCCCCACTCCAGGGATTCGAGCAAAAGGAACGGAGTTTGCATCGATTATGTATGTATATTTGAGTGGGTAACTGATCGGTAACGCTGAGCAGTCGCCTTTTGATGACGTTTTCACCGCCAGCATTGTTTCACCGTCAATGTATTTTACTGCACGCTTTTTTCTAGCTACGGAAGCCGATTCAGTTGCTACCGTTGTGGCTTTCTCAGCCAATGAATTCCCTGCAACGTGAACGCCATCACGCTGATGACTCAGTGAGTGTATCACGTGAGTCTTTGGTAGTTCTCTTTTTAACAGAACTATTTGTTCCCAAAGCAGTGTTTGCTTTATTGTTGCACCTGTGTCATCTGCAAATCGCTGTTATATGATTTGACGCAGTAATATGAATCGGACACTATAAGTGTCGGGAATTCGCGATCCGCATTATCTAGCGCCATTTTCAATGCTATTATTTCAGTCTGTTGTTCTGAATTAGTTTCTACTGAGTGTGCCTTTGTTAATAGAGGTCTTAGTATACCTCCGCGCCACACTTCTTTTGTAATCTCACATGTGGGGTTGTATGCTTGTACTCCCCAAACGGAGGGTTGAGCATGTCCGTCTGTATAGATTACACAAGCGTACTGTCGTAATGGCAGAATGTCGATTGGCAGAGGGAATGTTCTTTCATATTCTAGATATTTTAGTTCCTTTAGTTCCGGATCAAAGTAGTATTTTACTTTGTCCATTGTAATGGAATTCACCCATTGTATCCATTCCGGATTCAATGCTGTTGTTGGTAAATTACACGGGGTTGTTAATGCCTCAAAGGCTGATTCTGCTGTTCTGACTGTGATGTGTCTACCGTCAGCTTTATCTTTTTCTCTAGCTATTGCGGTTTGAACTGCATGAACATTGTTTTTTTTAATGCTGAATTTCTTTTCAGCTTCTGTGTACAAGTGTGATTTGAATGCAATTGGTACCTTTTCTCCCTCGTTAGAGGTCAGGTAAGTGAATCCGCATCTTCCTGGGATGACTCGAATCACAAGGTTGCGTGTGTTATCACGTGTTTCTAATTTTGTTTTAATTAACATATCTGTTTGTAAGGATCTCAGAATTTCTGTGTGTATTTGAGTCCAATTGGTTTTTTTAAAATCTGGTTTTATTAGATCATAAAGGGGTTTGACCCTTTCTGCGTAATTTGCAATGTATGTTCTTCCGAAATTTAGGAAGCCTAGAATTGACTGTAGGTTTTTTAGTGTTCTAGGTGCTTGGAGTACGGCACATTTCTCTAGGAAATTGTCAGCCAGGCTTTTGCCTTCACTTGATAATTCATATCCTAAGAACAGGACTGTTAGATGGGCAATTCTAGATTTTTTAAAGTTGAATTTGTAACCCTCTGCTGCGAACCCAAGTATTATGGTGTTCACTCTCTTCAAGTGAGTATCCAAGTCATCATCTGTTAGGTATATGTCATCGACATAAGATAATGCTTCGTCATCATATGTTTGTAGTAACTCTGTTACTCTCGCTGAGAATAATCCTGGGCTGTTCTTGTACCCCTGGCGTAACCGACAGAATTCCTTTTGAGCGCCATTTATTGAGAACGCTGACAAGTATCTGCTCTCTGGTGCTATATTTTGACAAAAGAATCCATTAGAGATGTCTAATGTTGTTTTATATTTTTTGCGCACTATGTTATTCATTAGTGCAGCACTATGCGAGTTTTGCACTGCAAAAGTTTTGCAACATGAGTTAAGGTGTCTGTAATCCAAAACTAGACGATATGAATTGTCTGGTTTGGAGACAGGAAACAAAGGGTTGTTCATTTGTGAGGTGCAAGTTTCAATCACCCCCTGGTATTCTAGTTGATCTAGAATTTCTTTTACCTGTTTTTTAGCTTCTTGCTTGATCGGATACTGCCTTTGTGCGGTAGGTTGTGATTTTAACTGGATTTTGTGTGGAGGAGATTCCTCATCCCATCCCACATGATTTTTGTATAAAGCAGGAGCTTGAGCTACTGCCCACTTTCTTGCAAGTGTATATTTTTTATGAATTGGAATATGATTTGAGAAGGCAGGCATAATTATTTCTTCGCCATGTGGGCACTCCCTGACAAACTCTGGTGGCCAATCTTTTTCAGCTAGAAGGATGTCATAGCCCTTGGAGAGATTATCCCAAAAAAGGCCCCTTATTTTTCTAGTCTTATCCCCTTCTATACGTAAAGTTATTTCATATATGTTGTGAGGTTTGCTAACTCTGGTGTCTGCAGTTTCCACTTGAATGTATTCATTCGTGTCCACTGTCTCCAGATGATTCATAAGGACTTTGCGTGCTATGCTCACTTCTGCTGCGCTGTCTAGCATTGTCTGAGCCCACTCTCCGTTTTTCAGCTGTGTCCTCAGTATTCTCGGCATTGTTGAATACTTTAATACTGGCTACCTTCTTCTTTGGAAACTGTAATTTTTTATTTGGATGAGCAGGTTCCTTGTCTTTGGACTTGACGTGCCCTTCCCTGGGTTCCGATCGTCCTCTTCTTTCCGATTTCTGCGAGGAAGTCTGAAAAGATTGAGAGGGACGTGTATCAAAATCTTGATATCTATCAGGTTTCTTTATGTTATCCCTATTTCTAAGGTTGTATCTTTTCACAGAGGGCTCCCTTTGGGGAGACTTGGGTCCTTGGTCCGGAGATCTTTCTCTCCGCCGAGGAGACCTTCCTCTGGACTGGAATCTTTTTTCTTTTGGATTGGATTGTTTGTTTCCATCCCAGTTCTTCTTTTGACTGTTTAGATTATTTTTAATAAATATTTTTTCAGGACTTTCAATTAGTTGGGGCTTCACTGGTATTCCACCCAAACTATCTCTACCTAGTTCTTCAAAGGATTTTTCTATAATTCTGGCAATTTCAGCTGGTTGGTCTGCTATATCTGTCTCTTTTAACCTCTGGCGGATCGCCACATTCGCTGCTTCTCCTTTTATGTTGGCTAGTAATATTGCCGAGACCTGCTTGAAGTCTTTTAGTAATTTCATACCGAGAGTTAAAGCGGGTTCTGGACCGTATTCGTCTTGAATTTGTTTTAGCACATCTGGTATTACTGACATGGATGGAACTCCATGTGTTTTTGTGTAAATGGAAGCAAAGACTGTACCCCAAGTGTCACAGTCCTCCACGTGTGGTGCGATTCCCATTGGAAGACAGATAGTCAGAATCCTGTGTTTTTCTACCGGGGTGGTATCTGGAAATACCGCCTCTATTTGGGTGATTTTTTGTGCTAACCAGAATGGTATTTGTTCCCGTTTAGCTGGTACTTTACCTAGGCAGGACTGTATGTTCTGTGGTGTAATTTTATTTGTGTTCCCCTGATGAGGGGTCAGCTGTGGAATTTTAATTGCTGGTTGGATTGTTGAAGTCCGCATTACATATTGGACTAATTGTCTATATATTTTGATTAATTGTTTTAGTTGTACTAAAAGTTCTGGTGCAGGCATTTCTTCAATGTCTGGATGTGGTGTGTATCCGGCTAGGACCGGCCACGTTGCTCCTGGTCTACCTAGTGGACCGAGCCTGGTGATGTGTTTGTTGTGTTTTAGGGCGCCATTAAACAAGAGCAGGTGCTCTTGAAATTTTAGTGGTACTTCCACCTCCTCGAAAGGAGTGTACTCATTAGGAGGTTCCTCTATTTTATAATAGTGGAAGTCCTTTGTTACAGCATTTGCTGCTGGAAAGTTTATCCATGAATAGAATACCTCTGTCTGCCGATATTCGTGTGCCTCTATTACGAATATGACTGTACCACCTCTTGGTGTCAGTCCATTTTCTATAAGTTTTAACGTTATAGATCTTCTTATGTTGACCGGGATGAGTTTTATATCCAGGTCATTTTCCTGCAGAGTATTATCAGCTTCTATTAGTACAGCTGCTAATCTAACTCTCTCTCTTTCATCATCACTTTCTGACATTTTACTGTCAGGAAGGTTATTCTGTTTGTTTGCAGATCAGGTTTCTCATGGAAACAAAGATTAGATGCACAATATTTTGGAACAGTGTATCCTTCAACGTTGATTGAACCAAGAACCATACATAGGAGTTCCCTCCTGCGAGGTTTGGCGGATTTTACCTCTCACCCACTTCAGACGTCTTTGGAGTATTATGGGAAAAAAGGGTCTGAGTGAAAGAGCACGACTGAGTTACTCTAAAGTCTTGCGTTAGTTTTATCGCCTTTCCAAACGTTGGGCGCCATGTAGTGTAGTTCCTATTATCCCAATAGGCTCTGCGCATTGGAATAATACCTCCAATAGTATAGACCTAGACCAGACGTTAACTAGGTCTTCTACTGTCGATATTAGACTTAAAGTTTTGGGTTTGCCAGCTAGCTCAGAGTTCACTAGAAACTTTCTCGAATAGGCAAGGAGGAGTTGAACCTCCCTGGATAGACAAGAAGGGATTTAGTTTCTGACAACCATAGAACATGACAACTTTGCTCTCCCCTAATCAAGAGTGTATCTCTAGAGTCGTGTGAAAACAAAAGACAACTTATTTTACTCAGTCAGTACGTGCATTCTTAGTTTCACCAGTTTGTAGAGAAAAGGAAGAGACGGGCGTGTTCAATAAAAGATGTTGTTCATTGATCAGTCTCTTTTCTCGTACAAGAGAAATGGATCGATATTATCGCAATACTTATGGTTAAGTAAAGTGCATACAATAAAAGCAGAATTATGAAATAATACTGTAAAAGCATTGATATGGTTTCTAAGCCATATGCTATTTAAAATGGATAAAATATATACATACACATATACATTCGACTAATCGTACTCAACTGGTGCTTCTAACCACGCCTACCCCGGTGTACCTGACCTAAGCCTAATACGTGGGCTGGAGTAGAAAGTAGCAGTTTGAGTTAAGTTTGTTTTGCCAAGTGACTGACTCAAGAATTCTCTGCAAGGGGTTATTCAGTTCTGTACCTGAGATCTAGGATGGTTGAGGGATGGTATCTCTCGTCTGTGGTCTCGATATTCCAAGCTGCCTGCAAGGGCTGCTCGGAAGCGCCGGAGCTGGATTTCTCGGCAGGAGAAAGGCAGCGTCTCGTTCTCAGCGCGTCAGGAAGGCGGGGCAGTGCCAGTGGGCTTCGCTCTCTGCTGGGCTTTGGCAAGTCTCGCTGCTCCGATCTCGTCACCACCGCGTGTGTTTGCTTAAGGCAATGCCGGTAATATTTATACCTGTAAGGTGCCGAGATTGACGTAAGGATGGACATAGATACGTCAATAAGGATGTCATACGAGCTGGTCGTTAGCACATTCTTTTACTGAAGTTCTTTGAGAAATCAAAACAATGGCCGCAGGGATTTTCCCAGGTTGTCATAGGTTTGATTTGTTTTGAGAACTCCGTATGCCTTATCAGGGGCTGGAGGAATATTGCTTGCCTAATTAGATGGCAAGCGTTATGACCTAATCAGATAACGCGCTCCTGTGCCGTGGTCTGGCTTAATCAGATAACGGTTTCTGCATCATGGGATGGCTGCTAGTTAATTTGTTAACCAGAATAGGGTCAGGAATAGGGGGATCGATACAGAACCTATAGGAATACATCACAGTATTTGACCTGGGATCCTTGGCATGGTTATCCCTATAATGTTTTGCCTTTAACCCTCCTGTTTTGCTGACTTTGTTTTTGCTGACTTTAGGACTCTCCACAGTTTACCAATGCTAACCAGTCCTAAAGTGCTTGTGCTCCCTCCTTTAAATGGGGTAGAAATGGCTTACACCCATTTGGCATATTTAATTTACTTGTGAGTCCCTAGCTAAGCGGTAACATACATACCCAGATCATGTGAATTAAATTCTACTAGTGGGCCTGCAACACTTATTGTACCACACACTTAAGTAGCCCCTTAAATATGTCTCCGGTCTGCCAATGCAGCCTCTGTGTTCAGTTTTAAACTGCCATTTTGACCTGAAAAAAGAAACCTTTTGCCAGGCCCAAACTTTCCTTTTGATTACATATACATCACACCTAGGTTTGGCTCTGAAGAGCCCTGAAGGCAGAGTAAAGTGTATTTAAAAAAAAAATAGGACATGTACTTTTAAATTTTACATGCCCTGCCAGTGAAAAATTACTAAATTAGCTTTTTTACTACTGCAAGCCCTGCCTTTCCAATAAGATAACATTGGGTTACCTTATTTAATTCAATTCAATTCAATTAAACTTCATTTCGGTCTTTTAGACCATAAAAGCACATAAAAAGAAACACATTCCTATTATACACTTAAAGAACAGTTGATTTTAACACATGGATTGGGTATTAAAAAGCACAATTTCATGATCCGTTCGTAATACACAATTAAAACAAATTTCTAAATAAAAATGCTAAAATATATAAAATATTTTACAGCATTAAAAATAGACGAGTTAAAACCTGAAGAACCTTTAACACCCTCCACACAATTACAGTCTGTCAAACAATTTGATATCTAATAACTCTGCCAGTTTCCATTTTTTCACGGTTGAAGAGAATTCATCGCTGGGTTCTATAATTTTAAAATGCAACCATAAAATATGACAAGGATTTACTAGACAAACATGACACACTATTACAACCGCAGACCAATTTTAACTCACATAATCATCAAAACATTTGCTAGAACTACGTAATGCACTATTACAGCTTCAGACCAATTTTTGCTCTAATAATCATCACATTGAACAACCTTGTTATATTTATTAAGTGATAGCTTTCAATTAGGAGCTCGTAGACAGCTTAAGTTTAGCGTCTATAGAATTTTAATTAAAAGCCCTCTTTAATTGTAAGGTTGGATTTTTTTAATCATAATTCTGAAAATGCCACTTTTAGAAAGTTGGCATGTCCTTGTCCTAACCATTTGGTGTATTCCGCCTAATTCTGGCCCACATGATTAGGTGTAGCTGGTAGTTGGTCTTTATGTATTGCTCCTAGACCGTGAGACAAAGGGATGATAGGTGTTGGCAGGATCAGCCAGTCTGAGTTAACAAGGGGGAGGAGTTCTCCAACCACACTTGCACATCACAAAGACTCCACCTGAGCACTCTCACAAAGGGTTTATCACTACTCTTTTGTGATCCCCTGACAAGCTGGGGCCAGGACAGGAAGAGAGAGGATGCCTGACATCTTTGGGAGTGGAAACATCTAGAATCTTCCTCTGCTTCACGTCTAATTATGCCCTCAGACCCAAGTCTTCAGTACACTTCTGGACCTTTTGACTTTGTCAGGAAGAAGGAATGCTGCGCTGTTGAAAGGACTGACACTCTGCTGGACTGCTGTGCTGACCTTTTGTTTAAGTGAGAAGGACTGGACCGAGATCTCCAAACCCAGGACCCCAGAGTGACTCCAAGGTCTAGTTGGCGACCCTCCTGATCAGAAGCCTCAGGGACGGAACAGCCTTCTAAGAAACTTGAACTCAGCACCTGCACTCTGCCACCTGTGAGTCCTGCCCTCCCAAGTGGTGCCACCCTAGTCCTGGACCCTTCAGTGAAAGTGGGCCTGAAGGTGCTCTGCCAGCCCATCTGTAGATTCAGCAGAACCAATGCATCTTCTCCGTGGCACGGTGCATCTCCCACAGAACCGGCGCATCACCTCAGCTGCTCAACGGATCGCCCCCTGAATGGATGCATTCCCTCTGGTGCACAGACTTCCCCGATGCAAGGACTTTGCATCGCCCATCTCAGCACATTGGCACCGCTGCAGAGTGATGCATATCTACACAAGGACATCTTCTTGCTCAACCCAGCAAATCAGAACCGCTGTAGCACGATGCATCTCCATGCAAGGGCATTCCATCGCACTTCACAACTCTCCTGAACTGGTAATGTGCAATGCATCTTCTTGCCTGGACCTTGCATCTACTCTGCTGCACGACTTATACTCAGTGCTGGACTTCGCATCTCTTGCCAACCATGATTAAGGTATTACGTTCAGAGGACCTAAGTGGGTCCCTGTAGCCGGCCCGTGCTCCAGCACGCTCAGCCTGAACTTGTGACTGTCCTGATTCAGCAGGACCAGATTACCACGGTTTGCACCTTGTGCTTTTTGGCACCATTTTCACTTAAATCTCACAATTGCATATCTCCGATTCTACTGATTGGATTTGTGTGGTTTCAGTCTTGATTAATTTATTAAAATATACTAAATTTTTGTAGGATTTTATTGTGTTGTGTTTCCACTTGATTGTTTGACGGGCTGCATAAATACTTTTCACATTGCCTCAAAGATAAGCCTGACTGTTCTGTGCCAAGCTACCAGAGGGTTGAGTACTGTTAATTTGGTTTTGTTGTGATCTCACCCTGACAAGGATTGTGGTTGCTGCTTGAGAATGATTTTACACCCATCTAAATAGAAACACAATTTCTTACATTGGTCATCAGTGGTGAGGATTAGGACTTGTGGTTGTGCAGATACATATGGTGATTTTGTGGTACACTGAAAATCCAAGAAAAATAATCTGAGACCAATTTGAGTTTCAAATTTCTCCTTGACTAGCTTTTTTGTTTTTTCCAAATTTACTCTTACTCTACCAGACTGAGACTGTGGCTGCACCGGCAAGAATGGAATCTGAGCTCCTCAATCTGGAGAGCTACACTCTGGCTGAGCTCAGATAAGTTTGTAAGAAGACTGGGTGCCCGCCAAAAGGAGCCCCAGAAAGGTGGCGCTCCAAAAGGCTCTTAGGGGATGGGCGTAGGCCCACCCATTGCCAGTAATGACAAATGACTAGTATGGAGAGGATTATGTGGAGGGGCAAGAGCATGGCCCGAATGGGGGACTTCAGATGCAGAAGTCAGCTGTTGGAGATGACTTGTTTCCTGAGTTGGAGTTCCATGCCTGAGCAGACAGCAGTGTGTCTGCTCAAGGCCTGTCACCTGAGGAGCTGGCAGACAGGAAACATATCCCTATCGAGGGGAGGGATGCCCTAATGGCCCTAAAGAAGGGAGGATTAGGTATCCCCTATGAAGGAAACCCTTGTCAGGAAATATTGTCTCACACCTGAAAAGTATAGTCAAACGTTTAGGGACACCAGAAGCTGGCCGATCAGTCGTGGTTGGATTGTGTAGATGCATTTTGCAAGGAACTGGATGGGTGGGTGAATGGCAGTGATGTGGAGGATTACAAGGAGCTGAATAACTCATATGCAAGAAAGCACATGTTCAGTTTTTGTTTTGCAGATCTGCGCTGTGAGAAAACAAGGTTTTTTGCAGATGTCCCCCCCACACTTGTTGCCCCCATTTGGAATACTAGATGTTGGTTTTCAACTCTGACAGTGCACTGAAGTCTGCTAACCATGCTCTAGTGTCAGTACTCTCTCCATAAAATTGATGTAATTGGCAACCGAAACTGACAAGGACGTCCCCCCCTTATAAGCCACTAGCACATGGTATCAGTGGTACCCTGGGCATAGGTGGGAAGGAGGATTCCCAGGGCTTGCAGCACTGTTCGTGCCACCCTGAGAGACACAAATAAACTACCGACAGCAGGCCTGCTATCGCAGACTGCAGGAGCTGTGCAAACTGTTCGAACTTGACTTTGCTCTCACCACATTTGTCAAAGTCAAATGCACTATCATTGATATATGTCAGTCACTCCTAAGAAATGCCTCCTAAAGCCTAAGAGGCAGGGTGCTGTGGAAAAGTCAGCCCATATCGCACCCGATGCCCAGGCTGCTGGTGCAGGGCGACTCTTAGTTCCCATCTTGAATAATTACCAAATGAAGAGACGGGCGCTGAATGCAGGAAAACAAGAACAGAGTTTATTTCTCATGAGGAGAGCATGTCATTTCGGACACTCTCATAGTGTCTTCAGGAGGTGCTCTAACAAGTTTCTCTGAGGCTTCGTCTTTTATACACAGGTTTGTGGCACACATGCATCCTTTATTACAATCAAGACATTGTGAAGTACGAAGATATTCCAACACGTGGCTACAGTAGGGGCCCTTATCCTCCATACAATAGGAGGGGGCTGTCACGCAGCTGAGTGTTCTGCTGATTCTTTTGGAATGTGTGCTCCTGATCGAATCTCAGGGGGTGGGGAAGTCATGATCAATAGTAGCTCTTTTCAAGAGAGGCGAGTGCATACAGTAGTGGGCAATAAACTGTATCCTCAGGCTAAGGGATGACCAGCGGTCCATGTAGACAATTAGGTTCAGAGGAAGAGGTCATCAAAGGAGGGGTATTCATGGAGGGAAAGGAGGTGTTGGTCAGGCGCGGGGTGCGATTCTCAGAGACAGAGTCATGCGGGAGGGGAGGGCTCATGACTTGTGCATGTGAGAGCGGGGGCGATCAGGGTGCATGGGGGAAGCTTGCAGGGTCAGGGAAGGGAGCTGGTGATCGAAAACAGAGCGACCACGGTACCTAAAATGGCTGTTGTATATATGCGTGTATGGGTCTATGCTGGCGGGATAACACAGTCTGTGGTCTGCAATGTCCATTCTGCTTACGACAAGAGGTACAGTGAACACAAATGAACGCCGCTTATGTACATACACATTGCTATTTTCAACAGTCGCCGCTTTTTAACGTAAGCTAGTTCTTTTGTGTTTATACTAACTGACGGGGTGTACGTATAGTCATGCGTGGCAAAATGAAATAACGTTCGTCAAATGCTAGTAAATTGCGTGTAACCATATGCAGTCGATAAAATTGGCGGAATGCGGGACATATGAGTTTACAGTCGTTGCGTTATTCATACAAATCTAGAGATCGGCATAACACTTTGTCGGGGTCAATCAAGGAATCAGGTTCTGACTTTTTCTCCGATGACATCAACATACAGTAAAAAGTGCTATATGAGACTTTTGGACCTGAGTGATCGATGAAACATTTTTAAAAGCAATAAAAATAGTTGAGGGAGGAATTCAGTTCAATGTAAGCAACTAGTCAAGGGGTGGGTAGAAAGTTCAGGAAGGGGGGGTTTAGCGAAAATGTCTTTTCAACGACGAGCCACCACTGGTAGACTCGGGTAGTCCGTTTTCTTTTCGTTGGCGCTTTTGAGCACCGGCGGTGGAGCTATAAGTCCAGCTCTGAATCATCCTTACGCGTTGCAGGGTGCGATCAGTCCTCTGCTGTTAGATCACAGTCCTGTTTCCTAACTGATCTTCTTAGGGGTGCCTTATGCTGGGCACCTGCGTGTCTTTCTTCTTCAGTGGCAAAACCTAATTCTATAGTCAAAGTTTGTGCAAGAAAAGGGTGAGTTTGTTGGATAATCAAGGGAAGAGAGGGCGGAGTGGGGCCAGATCTTTGAACACACCAAGGGACCAAGGGAGCAAAGGATAACGAGCAGGCAGGCCCATTAGTCGGACTCAAAAAGGGGACGGGACTTCAGGCACGAGTGGGGCAGCAAATCGAGGGCTTCAAGGTAGTCCTTTATTCCTTAATCTGCCGAGTTTGGGAGTGGTGCCTCGTCCCGCGTCTCGTTGCTCGGTGGCTCCACCCTTGGTCGCGGTCACACGTGCTCCATGATCTGTGGCCAGGCTGTGCGTCACGTCCAGCTCCTCTCCTCCGGCGATTGTATCTTTAAATGAGTACAAAAAGCAAGTTTTAGAAAACTGGTAGGAGAAGATATTTATACATTTCAATTCCGTCCCCAATCCTATGTAGGTGGAGAAAAGTTCATCGGTCACAGTCAGAAGTCGTCACTTAAGGAGTCTGTAGGAGGGCATTACCATTGAATTCATAAAACCTGTTTGGCGTTCATTCGTGAGTATGTGGAGACAAATTTGACCTTTATACACAGTGCATTACATCAAAACTCAAAATCGAGTCCTTATGTAGAGACTCGTCCTTCCCTTTAACCCAAGTATCGACAATCTTACATTTCCCTTCGCGGTCGGCTAACTCTTATAAGCAGGGGCGTTATCGTCATGAAGAAGGGGGAGGGGGCAGATATAAAACATGCTTTTCTTGGGGGGTGGCCGTTAATCAAGGTCATCAATTTCGCTTTCGAGGGCGGCTGACATGAAGCTGGGGTTAATCGGGGGAAGCGTGGGCGCTTTGGACAGGGAGCTGGGGTCGATCGGGAGAAGTGGGGTATTCTGGGCATCCGCACTTAAGTGCAGAGGGGTGAAGTGGTCGGTGCATTGGGAATTGCATTTCTAGCGAACCGAGAAACAGAAGGCCATTGACGTTATAGTCCCCCCATAAAAGGCCAGATTAGGGGACGTTAGTCGTCTGACCCGTCCTTTCTTTCATGACCAACTCGGGTCCTATTGTTTTGCAGAAAGGAGAGGTAGTAATATGGCAAGTCACAGTCGTTTTAGTTCCTGTCAATTTTTCCAAACACCTTTGTGTTCGAGGAGACCCAATTAGGTGTTGTGCCGGGGGGGCACAACGTTATCATACAAGGAAAGAGGGAACAGGGGGGGGGCTTTAGAGAGTGAGAGAGAGAGAGAGAGAGAGAGAGAGAGAGAGATTGCACTCTAAATGGTCCATTCTGTACACGCATGACATGGAGCGAGAGAGAGAGGGAGAGAGAGAGAGAGAGAGAGAGAGAGAGAGAGAGAGAGACGTGTACAATAATGGGCCATTCAGCACACACACAACACAAAACAACAGGGATTAAGTACTACGGAAACACAGGCAGAGGGATGACGTAGATCCATGCATCACGTATACACAAACTTAGACGGGGAAGACAGTACATGTATTATGTACAAAAAATCCAAGACAAAACATAGAACAGTTATTGGCCAAAATTATCTTTTCCTGTATGCTGCGCATTCTCAGCATCCTAAGCTCTCTTTACTTTTTTTTTTCTTTTTATTGTCGGCTGCCTTTACTGGAGGTTGTGGTTGCACACACTTACGTCTCTGCCACTTGGTCATGAACTAACCTGGTCGGGCTAATGCTCACGGTGGTATTTTCGAGTCATTTTAGCGAATGTGTTTCCAGGCTGAGACAACAGTTGGTGTCAGTTGGAGAACAATGGGGCAGCTTGGAGTTACATGTCTATTAGGATGCGAAAAAGGAGGTAGTAGGTGTTTAAATATTGGCAATATTCCTAGTCCTCTCGGCGGAGGATACTTGTGTAAACCTTACCTCGGAATATTCCTTAAACTTTCCCTATTTAGTTAAACGTAGGAATGTATTCATTATTGTACGTCATTTTTGGTTGCATTATTCGGGGTTTGTCGCGGTTAGGTACCATAATCAAACGCCTTTTTCCCGTCTCTTCGTCCATTAGATCACCATTTCCATACATTAATCGACATTCCGATGTGACCTGCAGAGAGAAAGGGAAAAAGAAGGGGGCAGGGGCTACATTGATAGACACATTAACGTGCATAAACCCAGAAAGGCTTTTACTTACTGCATACTCGGCCTATCTCCACGGGATGCAGTCCCTGCCAACTGGGCGTTCAAGCCCAGGTGGACCGTTAGTGTGACTCCTCTTATACAGGTAGCATATAAAGTATAGGCTAAATACCAGGATCTTTAGCGGTTGCTTTTGGCTGTACAAAAAAGGAAAAAATACACAACTAAAACTTGGACCCTCCATATCTGCAATATCTCTATATATTATACCTTTTAACCCTTATCTAATCGAGCTGAGTCATTTCATCTGTATTTTAGTTATATCGGAAATAGTGGTCATTTATTTGAAACTTATTAATGTACGCGTGACAACTACATTAGCTTTTTCCCAAAAAAATCTTTAATAAGAATGTCGGTGCACAAATACGGGCCTACAACCCCGTGGGCCGGCCACGGAGCAGGCTGGAACTGTAGATGCGGGGATACTTTATTAGTGGAAAACCTAATGGAGTCGGTGGTCGTTAATTTCATAGAAAGTGCGCCAAGTGCAATAAAAATCATATCGAATCTTTTAGTGCGAGCGAGTATCATAAGCATTGAAATTTCGAACTTTCAATAGTCATGATGCGCTAAAACTTAACAACGATTCATTGTCCGAAATGCTCAATCGGTACCCATCTCATGTCAATTCATTGTCTTTCATTTTCCGAACACATAATCAGTACCCATCTCATATCAATTCATTGTCCGAACTGACAGTATACATCCAATATCAATCCATTGTCCGAACATATAATCAGTACACATCCTATATCAATCTATATGTTTTAAAAAAAAAAAAAACTTCATACATATCCCATGACACCAAGGCTGAGCAATCGGGGTACAATAAGGAGTTGAGAGTTTTATTTGCGTCTGCGCCATTTTGGGTGCAGTCAGGCAGATCCAGGCATAGTCTAAATCTCCACTAACTTGTGGTTGGCCTAGAGCTTCCTTTTGGCAGTCCAAAAAGTTCCGTTAAAGGGCAAAAGAAAGGATCGGTGGTCTGAACCATCAGTCAAAAGGGGGAGGGAGGCAACACTTTTCCTACCGGGTCATACTGGGGTTTTCGCCGGAACTGTTCCGAACTGCAGTCTGCAGGATCTTAGTCATTCAAACTGAGGCTGGCGACAGCATGGGAGCGCCGACGTCCTGCGGCTACATCTCCATCGTTCCGTGGGCAATCATGGCAGTCATTCCCCATCGGGGGTATCTGCGGGAGTCGGGGACTCCCGCGGCTCCTCTAGAATCCTCAAGGTCGAGGAGAACTTTTATGATGGTGGAATCAGCAAGCAACCGGGCCATTCCTTCATGCTGGGCCCGCTCTTGCAAGTTTGACCGCCATTTTGAGAGTTCAGCAGCTACCGGCAATCGCGGGGTCAAATGAGCGGACGGGCTCCAACCTGCCGGGTGAGGCGTTGCAGCATTGCCACAGTGGACGAACCCTTTTGCTGGGTGCGAGGAGCGTTGGGGGTGCAGCTGGGGAACCTCCACCTGGGGAGGTGGGAGAGGCTCGTTCGCGCCGCCTCTCCCTCCCGGTGCACCCCACGGCGTCTCGCTTGACATTTGTTATGGCCGGACCAGGCGATGAGGACGAGGGGGGGGTCGGAGGCATGTGCAAGACATCCCCCCCCCCCAGTGTTGTTGCAGCCATTATAGAAGAAGTGGCGCCTAGCACGTTTCGGGCCGGGCCTCCGGTTGATGGCGGCCGGACGCTCTTCGCTCTGGCCCCAGGAACGGGTCCCTTGGTTCATCCGGTGGGGCAGACCTTGGCGCGTGGTGCCGCCTTCGGGCTATTTGCGCAGTGGCCTCTCCACCCCCAGGCCTCTTAGGGAAGCTGGTCCAGACTGTCTGAGAGAGAGGGGGTCGGGGCATGGACATTCCCCCCCCTGCAACTCTCCAGGGTTGTCGTAGCCATTATCGCGGCCGGATCCCGTCGGCCCCAGCCTCTCCTCAGGCCCACCTCATGCGATGACCTCCGGCCGACGGCTGGCAGCAGGACCCGCCCTACATATGTTGCTTCCGCCTGGGCGGAGCCGCAAACCTGTTGTACTTTGGGAGTTTCCAGAATAGGGCGGATGTCTGCTGACTTGTATCTTTTCCAGGTTGCCGTTATTTGGGGCGTGGCAGGCGGTGGGACAGATATGTTTGGAGCAGTGAGGGGCGATGAGGCTTCGTTGCCTCGTGGCCGTCGCAATGTCAAGCTTGGCTTCTCTTATCATTTTCAGGTTTCTTATTACGGGCTTATTTCTAACGTTTCTTGTTTCTAGGACAATCATATGTTTCATTGTTAAGTATTGTTATCGTTTCCTTATTCGTTATTTAATAAAAATTCCATCAGTGGCCTTCTGATTTCGTTTTCCTATTTCTTTCTTTTCTAGCTTGTTTTGTGTTAAAGTTTCTGTTAACAGGATATAGTGATCACTTCATTATTATTGCATATGTCCTTTTCACTAGGGTGCTCTCTGGTCGGGCCAGATGACCTACCTCTAGTAAATGGTCCGGGTGGAACTGGTTTATCAATCAATGGGGAGTAGATAGGCATGACAGATTACAACGGGGGACAAAGGTCCGCATTACCTACCCTTCACTACTTGCAAAGACTAGACAGAGCATTTTCTCTATGTTATTTGCAAACAGAGAATACCTCCAAAAAGAACCGATTCCGAACAATCAATGTTCGGACAAACAATCAATCAATGAGGAATGAAATAGGCACGACGGATTACAATGGGGGCAAAAACCTGCGTTACCTACCCTTCACTATCTGCAAAGGGAGAGAGAATATTCCTATTCTTCCCCGTTTGTAGGCAGAGAAGATCCTTGAGAGAACCAACTTCGAGCAATTCAATGCTCGATCAAACAATCAATCAATGGGGAGAAAAAAATAGGTATGACGGATTACAATGGGACAAAAGTCTGCATTACCTATCTTTCACTATCTGCAAAGGGAGACAGAATATTCCTATTCGTCCCCGTTTGTAGACAGGGAATATCTCAAAAAGCAATAATCGATAAAAACCGATTAACAAGCAATCAATGGGGAGAAAAGATAGGCATGACGGATTACAATGGGGACAAAAGTCTGCATTACCTATCCTTCACTATCTGCAAAGGGAGACAGACGTTCCTATCTGTCGCTGTTTGCAGACAGAGAATGTCTCCAAGAGAACCAATACTTCAAGTAGCACCCAAGGCTAAATGAACCAATCAATGAACAATACCAGTATCTAAATACCGTTTCCAATATCAACAATCAATCAATCAATCAGATGGATAAAGCCATCCTACCAATCATACGTAAAGACGTCCTACTTAACCTTACCCGGACCGGACCATGTGGACAGTTCTTCGCCTTCCTTTTTCCAGCGCCCGATCGTTCTCTTTTCTCCATGTTTTTACCGCAGCAGTCCTGTGGGATTCCAGTCAGGACAATAGGTCACTTGAGAGAGGTCCGTTCAGAATCGGTGAAGTTCATTCAATCGGCAGCCGGACGAGGGCCCTCTCAAGGCAGGTATACTCCAATTATTTAGATGTTCACCCCATCGTCTGGACCTCTCTTACCGGACCTTATGTCGCTGATGGACCCCGCGTTGGGACGCCAATTGTGGAAAAGTCAGCCCATATCGCACCCGATGCCCAGGCTGCTGGTGCAGGGCGACTCTTAGTTCCCATCTTGAATAATTACCAAATGAAGAGACGGGCGCTGAAGGCAGGAAAACAAGAACAGAGTTTATTTCTCATGAGGAGAGCATGTCATTTCGGGCACTCTCATAGTGTCTTCAGGAGGTGCTCTAACAAGTTTCTCTGAGGCTTCGTCTTTTATACACAGGTTTGTGGCACACATGCATCCTTTATTACAATCAAGACATTGTGAAGTACGAAGATATTCCAACACGTGGCTACAGTAGGGGCCCTTATCCTCCATACAATAGGAGGCGGCTGTCACGCAGCTGAGTGTTCTGCTGATTCTTTTGGAATGTGTGCTCCTGATCGAATCTCAGGGGGTGGGGAAGTCATGATCAATAGTAGCTCTTTTCAAGAGAGGCGAGTGCATACAGTAGTGGGCAATAAACTGTATCCTCAGGCTAAGGGATGACCAGCGGTCCATGTAGACAATTAGGGTCAGAGGAAGAGGTCATCAAAGGAGGGGTATTCATGGAGGGAAAGGAGGTGTTGGTCAGGCGCGGGGTGCGATTCTCAGAGACAGAGTCATGCGGGAGGGGAGGGCTCATGACTTGTGCATGTGAGAGCGGGGGCGATCAGGGTGCATGGGGGAAGCTTGCAGGGTCAGGGAAGGGAGCTGGTGATCGAAAACAGAGCGACCACGGTACCTAAAATGGCTGTTGTATATATGCGTGTATGGGTCTATGCTGGCGGGATAACACAGTCTGTGGTCTGCAATGTCCATTCTGCTTACGACAAGAGGTACAGTGAACACAAATGAACGCCGCTTATGTACATACACATTGCTATTTTCAACAGTGCATTATATCAAAGGTATGGACATGTAAGTACAAGCTTATATGACCCTTATGGTGCCCCTTGCCATTAAAGGACTCTATAAGTGATAGACGGTCCAAGGATTACATGTGCTGGCACCCGGGCAAACCCGAGGTTGGAAGCTCCATTATGGCACTGCCTAAATATGTCATGCTTGGTGTTAAACAACGTGCCTTCTCACCCCTGACATGTTTCTCAAGCCAAGGGTAATGTAGCATGCACCCGAGTGGGTACCTTAGAGGTTGCCCCTCAGTTTGCCCCAGCTTCTCTTTGCTCTAGCTGGCAAACATGGACTGCCCATGCTTGCTGCCACCAAGACTGATTTCTGACCTCCTGTCAGGCAGAGTGAGGACTCCCATGATTTGCGAACAAAGGCCTGGGAAGAAAGGAGGTCCTGGATCAACCTGCAAACTGTAACCTTCATTAGCAAGAGGTTACTTCCCAGGGAACAGAGGTGGAGAGCAATCAAATGAGAAGCCTTTGTAGTGGTCTGGGAACAAGTTGAGACCATACATGTTTGGTGCCAACTTCCGTGTTCAGACAGACCACAGACCCCCTCAGATGTCTACTGCAGATGAGGGGTGAGAATCCTAAACAGCTGAAGTGGCCCATCTCTCTACAGGGAATGGATGTTACAGTGGAACACCACCCTGGAGCAGACCCCCCCAATGCTGATGGTCTCTCCAGGTTTTTCCGACTTAGTGAGGAGAAATCCCAGGAGGTTGGCTAATTTGCCCCACTTTCAGGTAGGGTGACATGGATTTGACCTAGGATCCTTGCCATGGGTCTCCCCTAATGTTCTGCCTTTAACCCTCTTGTTTTGCTGACATTGTTTTTGCTGGCTTTAGTTCTCTGCACACTTTACAGTTGCTAACTAGTGCTAAAGTGCTTGTGCTCCCTCCTTTAAACATGTTTAATTGGCTTACACCTAATTAGCATATTTTATTTACTTGTACGTCCTTAGTAAAATGGTAATACACATACCAAATGTCTGTAAATTGAATACTACTAGTCAGCCAGGAGCATTAATCGTGCCACCCACTTAAGCAGCTCCTTAAACATGTCTCAGGCCTGCAAATGCAGCCTGTGTGAGCAATCTGAAACTGCCATTTCAACCTGGCAAATTAAACTTTTTGCCAGGCCCAAACCTTCCTTTTTAGTAGATATAGGTCATCCCTATGTTAGACCCTGAACAGCTCATAGGGCAGGGTGCAGTGTATTTACAAAGTAGGACATGCCCTGGTGGTGAAAAGCATCTAAATTAATGTTTTATCTACTGCAAGGGCTACCTCTCCCATGGGATAACATTGGGTTATGATATTACATTTAATATGTGATAAATTTCAATTGGGAGCAGCAAGACAGCTCAAGTTTGGTGTTTGTAGAATTGTAATGAAAATACCTCTTTTATGGTAAAGTCGGATTTTTAATCACAATTCTGAAAATGGCACTTTTTGAAAGTTGCCATTTTCTGGTCCTCAGCATTTAGTGCCTGTAGCCTGATTTTGGGTCACATTACAAGGTGTAGCTGGCAGTTGGTATTTGTGTGTTTGTCCAAGACAGTGAGACAAAGGCAAGATAGGTGTTGGCAGGATTGTCCACTCAGAGTTAATGAGGATCTGTCACCTACCACACTTGCATATAACAACGGCTCTGCCTGTGGCACAAAGGTTTTGTAACTCGTCTTGTGTGACCCCAGACAAGCTGGGGCCAGGACAGGGTGGAAGAGGATGCCAGACATCTCAGGGACTCAGGGGGTGGTGGAAACCTCTAGAAGCTTCCTACACTTTAAAGTGGGACCAGGTAGAAATATTTTCCCCTTGGACCCAACTCTTCATTACACTTCTGGACCTATGGACTTTGCCATGAAGATGGACTGCTGAGCTAGTGAAAGGTCTCCCCCTTCTACTGGACTGCTACTCTGAAGGACTGCTGCCCTACTCTGATTAGTGACTCCAAGATCTAGATTGCTTTCCTCCTGATCAGAAGCCTTAGGGACAGAGCAGGCTTCCAACAACCTGGACTCGGCCATCTGTGAGTTCCTCCCTCCCAAGTGGTGCCACCCCAGATCTGGACCCTTGAAAGTGGCCTGAACGTACTCTGCCAGCCCATCCATGGATTAACCAGAACCAAAGCATCTTCTCCGGGGTGCTGTGAATCTACAGCAGATCCTGCGTATCCCCTCTGCTATTCAACACATCGCCCTCGGAACCGATGTATTGCCTTTGCTGAGTGGATTTCCTTAATGTAAGGATTTTGCACCACCCATCAGGGCTGCTGCTGCCCCACACATCTCCACGCAAGGATATCGCCTCACCCAAAGCAGCAATCGGAACCACCCCTAAGCAATACATCTCCACACAAGGAAATCGCATCACATTTTGCAGCTTCCCACAATCGCAGCTGCGTAATGCTTCTCTTCTCCTTGGCCTTGCATTGCCTCTGCTGCTCGACTCATCCTCAATGTGGGACTTCGCATCTCTTCTCAACCATGATTAAAGTACTGTCTTCAGCAAACCTAAGTGGGCCCCTTCAGCTGGTCCACGCTCCATCTCAGCTGACCTGAACTTGTGACTTGTCCTGGTCCAGCGCGATGAGATAACCACGGTTGGTGCTTTGTACTTTTTGGCATTATTGTCACTGAAATCTTTAAAACTGCATATCTCTGATTCTACAGATTGGATTTTTGTTGTTTTGGTCTTGATTTATTTATTAAACTTTTTTATGAATTGGTGTGCGATTTTCTTGTGTTGTGTTTCGCGTTTATACTGCTTGAATTGCTGTATAAATACTTTACACATTGCCTCCAAGTTAAGCCTGACAAGGATTGTGATTGCCGCTTGGGAAGAGTATCATCCCCCTTAACCAGTAACCCAATTTCTTACACCCTCCACACTACTGTAATCATATTATTTATTTATCCAGCTGCCTGAGGGTCAACTTTTAGGGGCCCACTCATGACATCTTAATGGTATTAAAGTGGCTTAGATAACTAGTTTATCTACAGTGTTTTTCTCTGGAAGCAGCACAGATGGGACAAGGTAGTCATTAGCCTACATGGATTTTTAGGTCTGGCTTGACCGTGCAACTGTCACTTTACATTATGTGATCAACAAAAAAGAGCTCTCTGAGTCCTATTGAGAGTGGCGCTTAGGCTCCACTTCCTGTTGGTTCCCCTGAGTAAAGGATCGAATTGGGCCAAATTTGTGTAAGCACACTAAAAAGACTGCACGTTTTGCATTCTTTGGCTTGCTGCAAGTTTATACTTGATGCAGCAGAGCTGAGTTGATTTTGCCAGCAAGCCAACAATTGGGCTTCAAGCATGATTTGTTTATTATGAAATGTTATGATAAAGGCAGTAGGCCTGACATTTTGATTGTGAAAAGCATATGTTAAAGTCAATAGGTATTTAAGGGTAGATTGTAAAGCCTACTGATATGTATTTTGTTAAAAGGAATTTCACAGACGACCACAGTAGGCAAGCATTTTGGTGCTAGTTACTCACTCTGACAAAACATGGATATAGAAGAGTTGTAGGGCTCGATGTAGGTAATTAGTATTTACCGATTCGTAAATACTGAATTTTACCGATTCGGTATTTACAAATCGGTAAATGCTATGCAGGTATTTTTACCGATTTTTTTTTTTTACCGAATCTGTAACATTCGGTAATTACCGAATCGTTATTTACCGATTCGGTAATTGCCATTGATTTCTATGGGCCTTGAGGCCCATAGGAATCAATGTCAATTACCGAATCGATAAATATCGATTCGGTAAAATTACCGAATTTGCAAGGGGTCACTTTGACACCTTGTTGCACCCCTGATTCTGGCTTGTGTGCCATGTGGCACACATACATGCCCCCTTAGGGCATGTATGTGTGCCACATGGCACAGGTGTACATGCACAGATGTGCATGTACACAGGAATTCGTTATTTACCATGACATAGTATGTCATGGTAAATAACTAATTCTTAAGGGCCGGTGGCACTGTTTTCAGTAACACCTACATCACAAATTTGCGATTCGGTAAATTTACAGAATCAGTAAATTTACAGAATCTGTAAATATACCGAATCGGTAAATTTAAGGCCCCCTACATCTGTAACTCCAAATACCGGTCGGTAACGGACGAAATCGGCTGTTACCGACCGGTATTTGGCCTCCTACATCTGGCCCCTTCTGTCATAATCCTTGTTAGACCATTTTATGGTTTAACTCTGTTTTATTGTTGTATTGAAGACAAAACAACAAAATGACAAAAAGGCAATATAGGTCAGAGGTGCTGTCAATGAACAGTAAGCTTTCTCCGTGGGCTACGCAGAACCCCTGCTTTAAGACATATATGCAACAAATATAACATAAAAGAACTAGACCTCAATCCCTCCCTCCCCACCCCTCCTCCAATCAACCCTGCTTTGATTCAAGTACACAGTCAAACAGCTCACTCCAAGATTAAACCGGAGCTGGTGGTGCCCCATCTTCTGGCAGTCGCAGCAAGCATAGGTATTTAAGACATGTGAGCTCACAAAACTCTTGTGTCAATAGAGTTAGGAAGGGAAGCCATGCTTCTCGAAAGTCTGTGCCTTTGCCAACGAGTGTGTGTGTTATTTTTTCCAAGTTATATCACACAAGAAAGGGGAGAGGGTAAAAAACTACTCTACCACCCCGAACCCCCTAGGATCACATATACGCACATAAAGAGGTTGAGAGGGAATGACCCCAAGAGAGGGATGAAAAAGCAGTGTTTTGGAAAACTGCCCTCACTCACACACAAATGTGTGTGACATGCTTCATCACCGGGTCTGCTTACAAAACGCCCTGGCGTAGCCACGTACAGGGCGGAGCATACGGAAGGGGAAATACAAGACACAGAGATGTAGACAAACTCAGATGTGACAAACAGTGTTCACAACAAAAAGTGTTAACCCAAGACTGGGTAAGGTGATAGAACAAAGTGCAGTCAGGATAGTGTGGTTAAAACTGGCTCATAGATACCTGTCATGCCTTTATTCATAGGTTCCAAGGTCAGGATTAAAAATTAAATGAAGGATGGTAGTGTTAAGGAAGGAAATCAGGATCCTACAAAACCCCTCCTTAAACTGCTGTAGTCAACATGTTTCGACCTTATAGTGCCACCATTCAACAGGTCACGTCGGTCTTCTTCGGGACGTCTATCAGTCCCAGTATTATCTGACCCCTTACCTTAGTCAGGCACTACAGAGGAAAAAAACGATCAAGTCGATCTGGACCATGTGGAGGGAAATTCCGCCAACACGGAATCTAAATACTGTGGAGAGATATAAAACAGTTCTAGAAATGTGATCCAAAAAGTATCATAACCTTATTAATATACTGAAATTTCGAATCATCATACTCCCATGTTCTCCATACATTAAATGTATTCAAGTGCCCCCATTTGCATCTGATTAATCAAAAAATGCCCCTTTACCACATTGTGGTTCCAAACATTAAAAATAGATGTATATCCATAATCATACTACTGTTGCACAAGTATGTGTTTCACAACTCTCGCTGTCAAACGTGGCATTACACATACACCATATCCAAATCCATAATTAAAGCCCCATGTCACCACGCACCAACACTCGGGAGGAGCTCGAAAGAACACAACCTGTGTTCAAAGACAGAAGGGGGAGGTCGGGACAATGTATAAACTGCACACGAAAGAAGTTATACCACTGCGCAATCACCTATTTTCCAAGGTGTCCCTTTCTCATCCCGCATCCCCCTTCTTAATGGAAGAGTGACATACCCTAAAGTAATAGCCCCCATAGTGAACCCTACACCCAGTTCGGCGTCTCCGCGTAGTGATTGAAATGCGGACTCTCACGGCCAAATAATCAAGCACTGGACACACCAGACATATCTTACTGTTCCGATGTAGCCTCAGGCACCTCTCGTGGTCGTTCCAATGGCGCCGCGAAGGTAAATGCGGAACGCCAGTGTCTCCATTATAAACATGTTACCAAACAGCAAAACATCTGACGTCGTAGGCGGGTCTATGTCACGGCTCGCCTGCGTGGTTCTGGCACTCTTAGCAGGATCATGGGAAATGTAGTAACAGTGAATGCCCAGCCATCCGATGTTATTGATGGCATCCTGCTTGAAAGAAGTACAAACCATGTGAAGTGACATGTTGCCCCTTACTAGGAAAAAACAACATATCTCAACAGCTCGTTCTGCAGTTTAACAGTTTAAATGGCTCTTTTCATTAATCTGTGCATACGTAAGGCGATAGTTTCTTTAAGCAGGCTCCCGCCACTAGTATGCTCAGCTCAGTTTGTGTAAGAGACTAGTCCTGATGTAGGTTCCGCAGTGTCCGGTGTTCTGTGCCAAAGGGAGTCACTTTTCTAAACTTTTTCCATGCCCAGGATGTGCCAAAGGCGTGTCAACCATCCGGTATGTCTGGGCGCCTCTGAAGTCCCCCCGTGCGAAAGGACATTCTGCATGGCTGTGCCCAGTGCCAACCCTATCAGACGGCCCCTCTTAGACTTTAGCGGGTATGCCAGTGGGTCTGGTACTCCTGGTAAAATGTGTGCAGGAAAGCGGAGAAGTTGCGTCTCTGAGTGTTTATCAACATTGTCCAATACTTTAGACCAGTAACTTTGAACATGGGGGCAGTCCCATAGTAAGTGGAGCAGTGTGCCTATTTTCCCACAGTTTCTCCAGCAGAGCGCGCTAGCTGTTGAATTTATCTTATGTACCCATTCTGGCGTGTAGTACCAGTACTTGGTCACATTCGTAAGTGTGTCAGTCAGTGCCATGTTGCTAGCCGTGTGACGATCCCTGTAGCAGATGCCCTTCCACTCTTTGTTGCTAAGAGATCTCCCAAGATCCTTCTCCCATCTACCCTGTCCCGCACTGTGCATGTGTGAGTGTTGGGTATTCAGCAGTTTGTATAAATCAGATACTATTTCTTTGTCTGAGAATTTTGACAGGAGCCAACGCTCATAAGTAGTGAGGTGTCGGTTCGCTGCCTCTCTATTATGCGGCTGTGTTACATAATGTCTTAGCTGCAAGTAGAGCATGCGCTCTGCCTCTGGTATACCAAAGTGCGCTTTAATTTGTGGTAACGAAATGACCCCCTGAACATCAAAGAAATGGCCCATGGAGCGTCATTGGGACCGACGCCATGCTTGAAAAGTTGTTTCCCCTAGCCCTGGCTCGTAAGTTTGTGACGAAGGTTAGTCTGGTCCCATGTCGAGATGGTAGTCTTAGTGATATCCAAGACATAAAGATTACAGGGCCTTTGGGCTTTCTTTAAAAATGGGATCTTTATCAGCAAGGTGCCCGCCACGGCCCTGTCCTGAAACAACCAGTGCTTCCCTGATTCAGTTTGGTTCTATTCCACTAGGTGTCTTAATTGTGCCACTTGGAAGTACAGCTGGAGGTTAGGTATACCCAACCCACCTAGCTGAGATTCCTCTTCATTCTAGGTTTGCGGCCCTGCCATATAAAAGCCACGATTTCAGCTTGCAGTTTGGAGATCACACCCAGAGGTGGGCGAAGGGGAAGTGTCTGGAACAGGTACAACATTTTGATGAGGATGGTCATCTTAGTGGCTGCTATCCTACCTAGCCAGGAAATCGGATGATGTTTCCATCTGAGTATGTCAGAGTGCACTTGCTTAAGTAAGCGGGTGTAATTCATATTGGCCGTGGCATTTGTTGTGGCAGCTAGTCACACTCCCAGATAGGGGATGGAGTCTGAGGACCATTGGAACGGATACTCTCCCTTAAGTCATTCTACCGTCTGTGGGGGTAGCAAGAGATTAAGGGCCACCGATTTCCCCACATATAACTTTAAACCCGGACACTTTTCCGAAATCCTCCAATTCCTATAGAAAAAAGCCCAGCGAAGTCTCAGAGTCCTTAAGAGTTACTAACACGTCATCAGCATAAAGATTTATTGTGTGGTTGTCTCCCTCGAATGGGACTCCCCGGATCTGAGGGTTTGTTCGAACTCTATGCATCAGGGGCTCCATGTAAAGCGCAAAGAGTATGTGCTATTGGGAGTGGGTGTGACCCAATTCCGTTGACTCTCACAGTGGCCGTAGGAAAGCAATAACAATTGAGTATTTGGGTGTGAAAGTGATCCCCAAAACCAAAGTGAGTCAGTAGCTGTTCCAGATATGGCCAGTGCACCCTATCAAATGCTTTCTCAGCATCGATGGCCATGAGCATGTAATTGCCAGCAAACCTGGATGCCTTACCTATAATGTGGAGGACCCTTCTAGGGTTGTCGCTAGTATGAAACCCGCCTGGTCACGGTAAATTAATGCTGGCATGTAGGACCCTGATCTCTGTGCTAGGATACCCATATACAGTTTTATATCAATATTAAGCATTGAGATGGGCCTGTAAGTGCTGCAATTCGTTTTATCTTTCTCCGGCTTGGGGATGACAGTTATAGCTGCCTCCAACATGTCGGCCGGGATAGCACCAATAGAAGCAAAAGAGTTAAGCAGCCTGGTCAAAAGAGCAGCAAGTTCAGGGCAGAAGGTTCTGTAGAAGGCGGCCGTGAAGCCATCCTGGCCCAGGGCTTTGACCAACTTCAGCCAAAAGATGGCCGAGATTACTTTCTCAATACGGATATCCCCCTCCAGGACCGCACTTTGCTCTGGTGTCAGCCTAGGTGTCTGCACCCCCTGAAAATAGTTGATACTTTCAACGCTATCTAGAGATTGACTTGAATCGAGCCTCTCATAAAAGTCCCTGAAGGCCTCTGCAGTCACACCGTCATCGGATAATAGCTGTCCCTTTGCATCTCCAATTGTGTGAACACTCTGACGCTGTCGCTCTTCCCTAAGTTTTTCCGCTTATTGCCATCCACATTTGTCCCCCCTACATAGAAGGCTTGTTTCTAGCGGAGAGCAGCTTAGTCCGCTTGATCCAAATCTAAAGGCGCATACTGGGCACGAGCGGACGAAAGCTGACGCCACATTCCACTCTAGGGGCTCCCATCCCCCGGTAACTGCTGTCTAACTCTCTGACCTGTAAGATCAGTCTATCCCTCTTTTCCTTCCTCAATCTCTTGTCTGCCACGGAGATCGCTATAAAAGCGCCACGGATCACCAATTTGAACCCGCCCCCCCTCCATATGCTGGATATATTAGTGTCCGGGAAGTCATTATGCAAGAGCTAATCTCCTATGGATTGTTTGATTTGATATACAACCTCCAGATGCTGGAGGAGAGTGTCTCTCAACCTCCACTCTCTACGGGCTGGTCTCGAGGGTGGGAGCAACACTACCGTCACCACAGCTGCGTGGTTCGAGAGGGAAGCCTTGAGAATTTCTGTGCTGGACGCTGTCGAGTAAAGCTCCCTGGTTCCCAGGAAGTAGTCCAGTCTGGTGTATGTTTTATGGCCATTGGAACAGTAAGAATTCCCGGTCGTGCCGGTGTGAAGCCCGCCAGAAATCTACGAGGTCTATTTCTTTCAGTCGGGAAAGCCCAGCTTTAGACAGTGCGCCTATTTGCCCAAATCTTTGAGCTGACCAGTCCGTAATGTTATCAAAAACTAAGTTGAGGTCACCCTCCAGAAACAGACGTCTTTCACCCGTAGATAGAGCCTCTTGAAAGTGAGCTGTGTAAAATGCTCTCCTGCTCCTCATTTGGAGCGTAGATTGTGCCTACCACTAACTCCTGGTCACCAATGTCAAAGCGGCACGTGAGCAGTCTGCCTCTAATCTCTGATTCTTTCTGGACCACTTTCCCTCGAAAGGCCCGTGAAACTAAGATGGCCATCCCCGCTGTCTTGGTTGTGTTAGAGGAGATCATCTGCGTGGGGAAGTACTTGGATTTGAGTTACCCCAGTCCCTGGCCAAAAGGTGAGTTTCCTGCAACATGCATAGATCTGCCTGGGTCTGTTCCAGGAATGAAAGCACAGCTCAGTGTTTAATGGGTTATTGAGCCCTCTCACATTAAGTGAGAGAATCTTAAGGTTAAGGGGCTGGACATTCGATTTCATTACGTAGCCCCTCGACTGACAGTCTCTACCGGCTGCGTACATAGCTCCATGCCTCCCACCCAGGTGTCACTGTGCATGTGTGCGATGTGATGGGTGAAAGAGTTGCAAGGTGAATGGAGGACCCTTACATTACCCCAACAACATATGCAAAACACAAACACTAAACTTGCAAACAATAAATCAAAAGATATGGCAACGGGTTTACCCAGCTTCTGGTCTGAAAATAGTCCAACGACCCTACTGGGCCATTTTGGGACATTAGTGGGGTCCATAGTATGGCCAAGTTCTCCTCGCTCCCCCTCCCCCGACATGCCTCATAAAGGATCCCAGGGGTACCGAGGATTGTTCTGCTGTTATCGGCCTTTGTCAGTGTAGAAGGGAGAGATTCCAGTGCTTCTTGCTGTCGTCTTCTAATTTGGCCAGGTCAGGCTTGGTTACTTTGCAGCGGTGCCTGTTGTTGCCATTTAGGCCACTGTTCCCCACTGGGCGGGGGACCTTCATTGTCGTCCTTGCGGTCTCCGGGTGACTCTAGCCCCAGCAGTCGGCACGTCTCCTGCAAGGATCTCATCTGTCAGAGCCTCCCTTCCCAGTGAAAGATAAGTCTAAAAGGGGACCCCAGGATTAGGCAAGGTTCTGGTTCCTCAGGTGGAAGTTGAGTGGGCATAAGTCCCTGCGCTTTTGCAGCATCAACACAGATAGGTCCTGGAAAATGGTGGGGTGTGATCACGGAAGGTCAGGGGGTACATCGCTCGTGCTTTGCTTATGATTTCCTCTTTCATTTGGAAGTCGTGCATACAGACTAGAATGTCTGCTGGAGGAGCCTTGTCAGAGTGCAGGGCCCCTATTCCGTGCGCTCTATCTATCTTGAGGGCAGTGTCTTGTGTGTTGCCTAGAATATGATTGAAAAGGTCTCTGACAAAGCCGAATATATCACTCCTTTCGGCTTTCGCTGCTACACCCCTAATGCGGACGTTATGCCTCCGAGAACGGTTCTCAAGATCTTCCAGGTGGGCCTGTAGGTCGACGTTTTACTCTTGGAGGCTGATAAGGTCTTGCCTCATTGCCTCTGCCTCTTCTTCCCGCAAATCTCCTTTGTCATACAGTTCCGCCACCCTTTCACCAAGGGCGTCAGTGTCTTGTCTGACCACTTTAATTTATGATGTCAAGTCTTTCCTGATTGCCTGTAGGTCTTCGTTAAGCGATGAGAAAAGAGATTCGAGAAATGCCCTGGTCACTGGCTTCTCCGACGCCGCAGTCGATGAAGCAGATGACGGACCCTCAGCACTGAGCTGTCTGGTGTAACGCCGCCCGTAGGCTTTGTGAGCATGTCCCTTAGGGTGTGTTCTTTCTTCCCTCATCCTGCCGCCATTGCTCCTAGTTTCCGGCCAACCCCAGCCTGCGGGGACCCTGCTACCCTGCCTTCCGGTATCCAATCACACACCCAGGCGGGCTGCGCTCTCTCCAGCGTCTCGCTCTCGGGGCTATGTAGTAAAATTACACCTTCATTGTTCTGCCTACCTTCATATACCAGATCGTTTCTCTCATGCTGTAGTGCATGTGGAGTGGGGTCCTGGCCTGCAGATGCGCGGCGGACGAAGGCCTCCATCATCAACTTCCTCTGCACCATGCCCTGGAGTTGCTCCTCGATCTTCATTGCAGCTGGTCCGGGCGAGACACAAGCACCAAACACCAGCCTCCAAGCTGAGGCACAACACTGTCACAATAGGCACAGGCTCACCTCCACTGCCCCTGCGCGTTTCCACCAAAGTGATCTCGGTGCATGTGGGCCTCGCCCATCACTCCGCCAGTGTATGTCTTGGGGTAGTTAGATCTTCAGGCCACTCCACCTCTCTCATGCCAGTGTGGCAGAGTTCAACTCTCTGGCACCAGGCACCACCCGTCTGTGTGATCAGGAGGGCCCAAGACTAGGCCGGGTCCCCCTCACACCGCCCAGCTGTATCACTCTGAAGGAAATGAGGCCGAAGGGGAAGGCATGCTCATCCCCCAGGTATCACCCCCCCCCCCCCCCAGCTTCGAGATCCGAAACTTAACCGGGGCTGTGCATTCAATTATTACCCCTATCACCAGGGCGCTCGGGCGATGTCTCAAAATGGTGGTCTTTCAGTCCTGCGTCTTTTCCTTGGGCCCAACTAGTCTGGAATGGCGCTTCTTCACCTCCGGGTGCCACCACTGCTCGTGCTGCTGTCGGGTGGAATCTCTGCTTGTCAGAGTGGCAGCGCAGCCCCAATCTGCCGCTCTCGAATTCTGCATGGGGCCCCTGCCCAACTCTGCGTAAGCCGAGGGCTCCCGTAAAGGAGTCGTCGTCAGGGGATCGAAGGTGCAGACTTGCAGTCCCCTGCTCCCGGTCTGCGGCTCAATGCTGACATTCACGGCACCTCTGAATGCCATCTCTGGGTTCTCCGGCCTCCCAGGAGGTTGCGTGATGCAGGCCACCGCGTTCCCGTCTGTTTTAGGGTGAAGAGGGGCGAAAGAACAGTGCTGTAGCTGGCGGTCGTTGGGAGAGGTAGTGAGAAGCGTCCTACCTCGCAGCCATCTTGGCCACGCCCTGTTAGACTATATTAGAGATCGTATTTTGCTTTAACAACCCTGGATTTGTTCCTGATAAGGGTTGCCAGTGTATTAACAAAGGAAATAGAACGAACAGAGTGTTGCCTCTCCTTAGAGGACGGAAAGATCATGCACTAATAGCCATGTAACCGATCAGTTAGTGGTGTAATTCAACCCTGTAATGGTAATAGGAAGAGAGGTCACAAACAGGACTAAGTAGTCAGCACTCAAGCCCGGGTGATGATGACATAACCCCTCATGTGAACCTCCAGTTAAGAGAAAAAGGGCAGGACCAAAGATTAAAACAGCCCCAAGGATCAATAAGGCACACAAGGTGGCGACTATGGAGGTGGTATGAAAGGACAATATACCCATTAATGAACTATGTCAAAGAATGGAGGGCGCTCTTTCATTACTTTTACAACCGCTAATGTCCAGATGAACCAAAATTAAATAGAGCCTAAAATCTCCCTCATTAATACCAAACAGGTTATTACACTGGAGGGGGGCACACAGACACAAATACAGTCAAAAAGCCAACATTGGGGTCAGGGTGAGAGGAAACATATCCAACTACAGGCACGTTAATGTCACCTCAACTCAGAGAAGATAACGGGTCATCAATGCCTATCACTGAGTGTTAGTCAAGAGTACAAAGACCTTTTGAAGGGGAGGGTAGGGAAAACTGTTTAACCACCCAATACCCCTCAAAACCTAGACCTACCTCTGACGGTCCTGTGTCCTAATCCTCGCAAATGTCCCTATGCTGAGAAGGGATCAGGTTGGGACCTCCTCGAACCCCTGTTGCCGGACGTCACCTTCTTCACGGAAAACAGGACCAACGCCTCCTCCGCCCCCGACATAGTCACCGCCATTCCAGACGGCTACAAGATCTAGAGGAAGGATCGCCCCAACCGGCCAGGAGGATGACTCACCATCGCACACAAGCGCTCCCTCCGACTCGCCACCTCCACCATGACTGACCTCTCCGCCACCACCAACCACCTTCACTTCTGGATACAGAACAGCCCTAGAACCACTCCTCTCGGCACCCTCACCTACAGATCCCCGGACCCTACGCTTCATTTATCAATACTATTGCTGACCTCATCGCACCCCACGCCATTGCCTCCATGGACTACATTCTCATCGGAGACCTGAACTTTCACCTTGACAACGTCAGCGACCCCAACTCTATGCCCTCCTGGACAACCTCGACGACATCGGACTGAAACAGCTCATCAGCCTCCACCCACAAGGCAGGACACACCCTCGCCCCCATCTTCTCAGGTGGGAACAACATCCATTTCAGCCACACCACGCAGCCTCTCTGGACGGAACACCACTGTGTACACTTCTCTTTCAACACCACCACCTCTCTAAAACCCACTCCTCGCCCTCTGTGAAGGAACTGGAGCAATGTCACTGAGCAGTTCCTCAACTCCACCCTCAGCCGCGCCCCCACCTCAATCGACATCAATGCTGCAGCCAAGGAACTGCACCAATGGATCACCAACTGCGCAGGCAAGCTCCCACCTCTCCGCACCACCGACAGACCACGCCCCCGTAAGCCACTTGGTTCACCACCGACTTCCAAAAATCCAGACGCTCCTGCAGACACGTCAAAAAACGATGGAGAAACAGCAAAACCACGGAAAACCTGACCACCTACAAGAACGCCATGACAGACGACCACCAACGCATAAAATCGACAAAGAAGACCTTCATTTAGAACAAAATCCTCACCAACTCCAGCAACTCAAAGGAACTTTTCATCATTCAGCAGAAACCCCACGCATTTGCAGAACCAGAGGGGGTTGGAAAAGCCTTCTCCTACATCGCAGCCAAAACCTGGAACGAGCTCCCAGCCAACATCAGATGCTCCCCCACTCTGCACACCTTCAGGAGGAGCCTCAAGACCTAACTCTTCGGCTGATCCGTAGTTGCACCCCCACCCCCAGCACCTTGAGACACTCACAGGTGAGTAGCGCACTTTAAACCCCCTGATTGATTGAGTGATAGCCAAAGATGAAGGTGTGGATCGACGTATTTCTTTTTGATCTCACTCATCATGGATAACATAGCCTTTTAGATATGAAATAAGGAATAATAATATGTTTGCTTCGCTGGTGGGCATGGAGACATGCGACTGACTGGGTATTGGACTAGAGGACTATCAAGTAATATTTCCCCTGTACCTAGAAGACACAAAGAAGTAAAGTTGAGGTAGGAGGGCATGCTCAGGTTAAAATTTATTACCTGGGATGCTGCAGGTTTGAGGCAAAAACTGAGCAACCCTGACTGGACGAATATAGTGACGGATTATGATATCTTATTTTTTTCCGGGAAATGTGGGCAACAGGTCCCATCTTCTTAGATGGTACTGTTCTTCTCAAACCCCAGCAATGCTCTCCAGGTTAGGTTGAGCGAGAGGAGGTTGAATAACCTTGATGGCCAATGCCCTTTGAATAAAGGTCTTAAAATTTCTGAATGAATCACCTTTTTTCCAGATCCTGCTATGTGAAGGTTTTAATTATTTGGATTGGATTTCAATTTATTTGTGTAACCACAAATTTGATGGTAACATGGCAGAGGTGGTAGGCCTATTAGAAAAAGAGATAGATCTTATTTACGCATCCTACCCTAACCGGTTAGAGATCTTATGGGTAGGTTATTTCAATACCTACAGCTGTAAAAATCTTGCTAGCCCAGTGTGAGGGCTAATTGTTGGTGAAGGGGAGGCAATCCCCCATTTTCTCCACACTAAATATGGCAATGCATTTAACGGGCATTGTCAGGAATTTAAATATAGCCAATACTTTAGACATGCACACAGGCCAATTAACAAAGACATTCATATGTTTAGAAAATGGTTCTACAATTGACTATATTTTGACGTAAGAAGCCCTATCGAAACAAGTTCTACAAGTAGAAGTAAAACCACTTAGTTTTAGCCACCAAGTTGCCCTTTGTTGTTTGATTTGGCATTATAAACTTAAGCGATCAGAGGATAAGTCCCCAAAGCCACTGATAACCAGGAGAAATGGCTTCATTCTTAAATGTGAGAAGGTCAAAAAGGAAAAGTTTTTTCCCACTGGTATTAGCTGAAAAGCAGACAGAGATCCTGATATGTCTGGAATCTAACCCAGATCTGGTAGAAACGATGAGAGCTTTTGAGGACCTTTTTGGCTATGTAAAATGTAGCATGGAGAGGCCCTGCCCAAAGACCCACCTGCCAAGTGTACAATGGTTTGACTTTACCTGTTTGACACCCTAGAAAAAAGGTCTTGGTGCAGAGCTTGCGTATACAATATAAAAAAGCACGGAATGCTAGTTTGAGAGAGCTTGAGATCAGCAGCAGTCTGGAAGAACAGCCAGGACTTTTGGAAAGTGATACATGCTCCATTTCTCAGAAATGAAAGCAACCCGACTCTAGACCTACAAGTGGCAGAAGAAGTCTGGGTAGCACATTTCAAGAAAGTCTTTGGGGCCCCAGTTAATGGGGGGATCTTCCCTAATACTATGCATATGGCTGACCCTATGGTTAATCTGATATTTAATTTTACAGAGGTAAGGTGTGGGATGGCACACTGTAGTTTATATGAGGCCACTGGGCCGGACGGGGTCCCTATAGACTTCTTTTTAGTTACACTAAGTGCACCGCTACTAGCAAATATACTGAATGTTATAGCTAAGGTGGGTCCACCAGATTCCAGGGGAAAAGCACATCATTACCCCTATTTATCTTGAGGGATAAGGCCCTGCCTATCAATTACAGACCCATATCATTGATAGATGGCGTAGCCAAGCTAATGAAGAGGTTATTGCTAAATAGGCTGGAGGATTGGGTGAAGGAACAGAATATTTTAACATCATCGAAATATGGCTTTAAAGAGGGCACATTCTCCACACCCAACAGAATCTGTTCATATTTTGTAAGTCAGCTTTTGGTTAAGTACTGTGTTTGAGTATGAGTTGACAGTACTTCAACAGAATTGGGTTTAAATACAGTGAGTGGATGACCCATCACTATACTTTCACACTGTTCAAGACTCACACATGTTGAAGCAACCGCTTTCAAACATCCAGGTAAGGCTGCGGCAATAGAATCTACTGTAGCCGAAAAGTATGCCACTGGCCTGTGGGCACTTCCATGCATTTATGTCAACACTGAAAGAGCACAACCTTCTCTTTCAATGCAAAACAACACAAAGCATTTGTTGTAATTCAGCATTCCCAGAGTCTGGGTATGACAGAGACTTTCCCTCAACTCTGTGAAAGCACTTATACAACTGTCATCCCAAGGTGCTGGATCAGACACGTCTTTGTGCGTCAACATCTGAAGCGGCTTAGTGGCAGTGAAAAGTTTGGAATCCATTGTTAACAGTAGCCCACCATTCCTAAGAACATGCAGACTTCCTTTTGTGTGTTTGGTGGACTCATGTTTAAAATTGTACAGATTATTTCTTGTGACACTTTACTTGCTCCTTTCTCAATGTGGTATTCTAAGTATGGTAAGTTGGTAAAATTCGAACTTCTTGGAGATACTTTATGTCCATATCTGGTGAGCTGATTTATCAATGTGTAGTATAATTTCTGCATGCTTCTTGTGTATTCGACGCCAGCAGTAGGTAGTCGATGTACTGGATCAAGACTCAATAGTAAGACATTAACAGAGATTCAAGATTTTTTTTAAGTATCTGATTAAAGATCGAGGGGCTTTCTGTTTACCCTTGTGAGACTCGCACCATGCCAAAACACGACTTCTGAAACTGAATGCAAATAGATACTGGCTATTCTCATGGAAGGAGATAGAAAAGAATGCTTAACAAAGGTCAATAACAGAAAAACATTCTGCTTTATATAGAATCTGGAACAGGTTTACAGCTGGATTCGGTACACGGGACAACAACGATATAGAGTTAATTTTCCTCAAATCCTGCACAATACGATACTTGCCATTCAGTTTCTGTAACCCATAATGGGAACGTTACATGAATTCCCCATTATCGCCTACAAAATTGCTTGCTCAATCATTGAGTCAATCACAGGAGTAATTCTAGCAACAGTATCAGGGGTCAAATTTTATTGTGGGATTGTCAGCAATTCAGCATTTGGCTTCACTTTAATGCAGACACCTTTGATTAGTCCAATATCCTTACCTGTAAAGTCCCAGATTTTATAATACCCAAAAGGCAGTAGGGCCATAGGACAGTCACACTAATATTTATCCTTATCAGTTTATTAGTTGGACCCAGACACTCAACTGTTTGTGATTCTACCACCAATGAATCACTACACAAAACTTCTTAGCACATACAGGACAGGAGTGCCTATTATCCACACATTTGTTATCATTGATAATATCACTAATCTTTTTTAGACACTTCACATTTCCATCATTGATGAAGCCCAGACATCATAATTAAAATAGACCAAACATATAAATGATCCAACTTTCGGAATTCTGAACCCGGTAGATGGTAGCTATTGCTTTGGATCCATGGAAGAGCAATATAATTGAATATAATCAATTCACTTCTGATGAGGAAGGTGGAGGGTTGGAATAAATAAATTGGATACTATCGTCTGGGATCCACTCAATTACAATGCAAAGCCTAACTAGAGATGAAACACCTGGTTTGGAGCATTTACTTACAACCCTGATGAAGTCAGTTTAGGACGAAACGCGTTGACTGGGCTGAATTCATGCTTACATCTACAAAAAGAATAGAAATAAATCAAGATTTTTTCATTAGGATTCCGGAACTCCTGAGTATTACTAATGTACACTCCTGTAATTACGGGTTAGATAATTTATATATTTGGCTTATATTAATTATGATGTCCCGACACCATCAATGATGGAACTGTGAAGTTTCTAAAAAAAGATTAATGATATTATCAATGATAACATGTGTCGATAATGGGCACTCCTGTATGTGCTGCTTAAAGTACCAGACTTAAGGTAACACAGTATCTTTCAGTTCAATGAGAAAATCTTTAGTCAGAAGAGGATATATTCCTAGATCAGATCTCTGTATAGCAACCTTGAAAAAACAATATCCTCATCATTTGTGTTAAACTCTATACCATTTGGAGTATAGTAAATAAAACAATTTAGCTTAAATAATAAATTGCGTCAAAGGAGATTTACTGGACTTGGATCGTACACCACAATTCAATGTTGATCCTCAAAGGAACCTATTTTAATAGGTAATGCTTCAGAAATTGGGGTGAACGTCAGTTCATGTCTCCAAAAACGTGGATTCTTTCTCCAGAGAGGGGTAGATTTGGAAATCTCTGCTGATCTTACAGTAGAGCGGGTACCACCAGTATCAACAAGAAATAAAGCATGATTCCCATATACTTCTCCGTCTACATAGGTCCCACTCTGGTCTACCTCTAAGGCTTTGCTAAGCACTCAGTCCTCCTCCGCCCTCAGGCATTGTTATGCTGACAGATCTAGGTTGAAGTCAACTGTCTGAATTAAACACTGTTGTAATGCATTCTGATTTGGGAAATAATTTATATTCAGTTGTTGAACCTGCTTTGTATTGTACCTCAATTCAGAAAAGGGGGTGGTGATGGACAGAGCATCTGAGTTAAACAGAACACTCATACCCAGTCAAAAGATCAGGGCTTGATCCATCACCGTTTTTTAGCTCACTGCACCATCCCAGTTCAAAACCTGGCTACATGCAAATTAGTCTGTCCCCCCTGGCCCAATGCATCATAGGAACAGGGCAGACCAAACTACCAAGCCAATTCTTTACTGGAAAGGAAACAAGCTTCCGGGGACCGGTTTCTGGCATTGCAGCCGTCTTCGGCCCGGCTTGCTTGAATCCTAATGGGGCAGTGAGCAAGGGACTCACATCTGAGCATACCCTGCCACTCCTATAGTGGCCAAAACGATTCAGAAAAGGGGGTGGTGATGGACAGAGCATCTGAGTTAAACAGAACACCCATAACCAGTCAAAAGATCAGGGCTTGCTCCATCACCGTTTTTTAGCTCACTGCACCATCCCAGTTCAGAACCTGGCTACATGCAAATTAGTCTGTCCCTGGCCCAATGCATCATGGGAACAGGGCAGACCAAACTACCAAGCCAATTCTTTACTGGAAAGGAAACAAGCTTCCGGGACCGGTTTCTGGCATTGCAGCCGTCTTCGGCCCGGCTTGCTTGAATCCTAATGGTGCAGTGAGCAAGGGACTCACATCTGAGCATACCCTGCCACTCCTATAGTGGCCAAAACGATTCAGAAAAGGGGGTGGTGATGGACAGAGCATCTGAGTTAAACAGAACACTCATACCCAGTCAAAAGATCAGGGCTTGATCCATCACCGTTTTTTAGCTCACTGCACCATCCCAGTTCAGAACCTGGCTACATGCAAATTAGTCTGTCCCTGGCCCAATGCATCATGGGAACAGGGCAGACCAAACTACCAAGCCAATTCTTTACTGGAAAGGAAACAAGGTTCCGGGGACCGGTTTCTGGCATTGCAGCCGTCTTCGGCCCGGCTTGCTTGAATCCTAATGGTGCAGTGAGCAAGGGACTCACATCTGAGCATACCCTGCCACTCCTATAGTGGCCAAAACGATTCAGAAAAGGGGGTGGTGATGGACAGAGCATCTGAGTTAAACAGAACACTCATACCCAGTCAAAAGATCAGGGCTTGATCCATCACCGTTTTTTAGCTCACTGCACCATCCCAGTTCAGAACCTGGCTACATGCAAATTAGTCCGTCCCTGGCCCAATGCATCATGGGAACAGGGCAGACCAAACTACCAAGCCAATTCTTTACTGGAAAGGAAACAAGCTTCCGGGGACCGGCTTCTGGCATTGCAGCCGTCTTCAGCCCGGCTTGCTTGAATCCTAATGGTGCAGTGAGCAAGGGACTCACATGTGAGCATACCCTGCCACTCCTATAGTGGCCAAAACGATTCAGAAAAGGGGGTGGCGTGGACAGACCATCTGAGTTAAACAGAACACTCATACCCAGTCAAAAGATCAGGGCTTGATCCATCACCGTTTTTTAGCTCACTGCACCATCCCAGTTCAGAACCTGGCTACATGCAAATTAGTCCGTCCCTGGCCCAATGCATCATGGGAACAGGGCAGACCAAACTACCAAGCCAATTCTTTACTGGAAAGGAAATAATTTTCCGTGGACCGGTTTCTGGCATTGCAGCCGTCTTCGGCCTGGCTTGCTTGAATCCTAATGGTGCAGTGAGCAAGGGACTCACATCGGAGCATACCCTGCCACTCCTATAGTGGCCAAAACGATTCAGAAAAGGGGGTGGTGATGGACTGGGCCAGGGACAGACTAATTTGCATGTAGCCAGGTTCTGAGCTGGGATGGTGCAGTGAGCTAAAAAACGGTGATGGATCAAGCCCTGATCATTTGACTGGGTATGAGTGTTCTGTTTAACTCAGATGCTCTGTCCATCCCCACCCCCTTTCTGAATCGTTTTGGCCACTATAGGAGTGGCAGGGTATGCTCAGACATGAGTCCCTTGCTCACTGCACCATCAGGATTCAAGCAAGCTGGGCCGAAGACGGCTGCAATGCCAGAAAGCGGTCCCCGGAAGCTTGTTTCCTTTCCAGTAAAGAATTGGCTTGGTAGTTTGGTCTGCCCTGTTCCCATGATGCACTGGGCCAGGGACAGACTAATTTGCATGTAGCCAGGTTCTGAGCTGGGATGGTGCAGTGAGCTAAAAAACGGTGATGGATCAAGCCCTGATCTTTTGACTGGGTATGAGTGTTCTGTTTAACTCAAATGCTCTGTCCATCACCACCCCCTTTCTGAATCGTTTTGGCCACTATAGGAGTGGCAGGGTATGCTCAGACATGAGTCCCTTGCTCACTGCACCATCAGGATTCAAGCAAGCCGGGCCGAAGACGGCTGCAATGCCAGAAACCGGTTCCCGGAAGCTTGTTTCCTTTCCAGTAAAGAATTGGCTTGGTAGTTTGGTCTGCCCTGTTCCCATGATGCACTGGGCCAGGGACAGACTAATTTGCATGTAGCCAGGTTCTGAGCTGGGATGGTGCAGTGAGCTAAAAAACGGTGATGGATCAAGCCCTGATCTTTTGACTGGGTATGAGTGTTCTGTTTAACTCGGATGCTCTGTCCATCACCACCCCCTTTCTGAATCATTTTGGCCACATAGGAGTGGCAGGGTATGCTCAGACATCAGTCCCTTGCTCACTGCACCATCAGGATTCAAGCAAGCCGGGCCGAAGACGGCTGCAATGCCAGAAACCGGTCCCCGGAAGCTTGTTTCCTTTCCAGTAAAGAATTGGCTTGGTAGTTTGGTCTGCCCTGTTCCCATGATGCACTGGGCCAGGGACAGACTAATTTGCATGTAGCCAGGTTCTGAGCTGGGATGGTGCAGTGAGCTAAAAAACGGTGATGGATCAAGCCCTGATCTTTTGACTGGGTATAAGTGTTCTGTTTAACTCAGATGCTCTGTCCATCACCACCCCCTTTCTGAATCGTTTTGGCCACTATAGGAGTGGCAGAGTATGCTCAGACATGAGTCCCTTGCTCACTGCACCATCAGGATTCAAGCAAGCCGGGGCGAAGACGGCTGCAATGCCAGAAACCGGTCCCCGGAAGCTTGTTTCCTTTCCAGGAAAGAATTGGCTTGGTAGTTTGGTCTGCCCTGTTCCCATAATGCACTGGGCCAGGGACAGACTAATTTGCATGTAGCCAGGTTCTGAGCTGGGATGGTGCAGTGAGCTAAAAAACGGTGATGGATCAAGCCCTGATCTTTTGACTGGGTATGAGTGTTCTGTTTAACTCAGATGGTCTGTCCATCACCACCCGCTTTCTGAATCGTTTTGGCCACTATAAGAGTGGCAGGGTATGCTCAGACATGAGTCCCTTGCTCACTGCACCATCAGGATTCAAGCAAGCCCTGCCGAAGACGGCTGCAATGCCAGAAACCGGTCCCCGAAAGCTTGTTTCCTTTCCAGTAAAGAATTGGCTTGGTAGTTTGGTCTGCCCTGTTCCCATGATGCACTGGGCCAGGGACAGACTAATTTGCATGTAGCCAGGTTCTGAGCTGGGATGGTGCAGTGAGCTAAAAAACGGTGATGGATCAAGCCCTGATCTTTTGACTGGGTATGAGTGTTCTGTTTAACTCAGATGCTCTGTCCATCACCACCCCCTTTCTGAATCGTTTTGGCCAATATAGGAGTGGCAGAGTATGCTCAGACATGAGTCCCTTGCTCACTGCACCATCAGGATTCAAGCAAGCTGGGCCGAAGACGGCTGCAATGCCAGAAAGCGGTCCCCGGAAGCTTGTTTCCTTTCCAGTAAAGAAGTGGCTTGGTAGTTTGGTCTGCCCTGTTCCCATGATGCACTGGGCCAGGGACAGACTAATTTGCATGTAGCCAGGTTCTGAGCTGGGATGGTACAGTGAGCTAAAAAACTGTGATGGGTCAAGCCCTTATCTTTTGACTGGGTATGAGTGTTCTGTTTAACTCAGATGCTCTGTCCATCCCCACCCCTTTCTGATTCGTTTTGGCCACTATAGGAGTGGCAGGGTATGCTCAGACATGAGTCCCTTGCTCACTGCACCATCAGGATTCAAGCAAGCCGGGCCGAAGACGGCTGCAATGCCAGAAACCGGTCCCCGGAAGCTTGTTTCCTTTCCAGTAAAGAGCTGGCTTGGTAGTTTGGTCTGCCCTGTTCCCATGATGCACTGGGCCAGGGACAGACTAATTTGCATGTAGCCAGGTTCTGAGCTGGGATGGTGCAGTGAGCTAAAAAACGGTGATGGATCAAGCCCTGATCTTTTGACTGGGTATGAGTGTTCTGTTTAACTCAGATGCTCTGTCCATCACCACCCCCTTTCTGAATCGTTTTGGCCACTATAGGAGTGGCAGGGTATGCTCAGACATGAGTCCCTTGCTCACTGCACCATCAGGATTCAAGCAAGCCGGGCCGAAGACGGCTGCAATGCCAGAAACCGGTCCTCGGAAGCTTGTTTCCTTTCCAGTAAAGAATTGGCTTGGTAGTTTGGTCTGCCCTGTTCCCATGATGCACTGGGCCAGGGACAGACTAATTTGCATGTAGCCAGGTTCTGAGCTGGGATGGTGCAGTGAGCTAAAAAACGGTGATGGATCAAGCCCTGATCTTTTGACTGGGTATGAGTGTTCTGTTTAACTCAGATGCTCTGTCCATCACCACCCCCTTTCTGAATTTTATTGTACCTCGGCATCTGGATATCTTTCTGTGGCATCTGGGCTTGTCGTACTTGCATTGTCTGATTTTGTGGCACATTATAATTTGGAATTCTCTGTTGTGGTAATTGCGGAGACTGAACCATGTTATTTCTCTGAGACTATGTATATCCTGCGTTCTGAGCCAGATTTCCTCAATTGTTTACATTAAACCGACACTCACGTTTCCAATGTCTAAACTTGCCACACACGTGACCAGGATTTGTTTTCTTCATAGCGGACTCATCAATACCCATTTGAGTATCAGCGGGAACACCATAACCTCCGCCTTGTGACTAGAAATTCTGTTGCTTCTGGAAACGATTAACACCCAGAATCACAGGAGCCTGATTATATCCTCTCTGTGCTGGAACTCAATTTTCAAAAGCCAAAGGATTCTGACCTCTTTGTACTGCTTTCATCCGTGCTATCACCAGTTTCTCCTTTAACTACTAGTGCTTCAACTCAATCTCATCTCTGCAGTACTTTGCATAACCCAAAATATCATCAAACGGCCAATTCTGCCAGCATAATAAATGCTGATGAATCATGGAAGAAATCTCGGGTCACAAACCATTCACAAATCTGTAAACAAAATGTCCCATATCCTTTTCTGACACATTTTACATTCCATTTTACTGTCCAAAAACATGAATCAATTTCTCATAAGAGGCAATCATAGTTTCTTTAAATTCTTGTGTTGTTCTGTCAATCTTTAGACAATTGATTTCTTTAGGAGAAATCTTGGTTTTCATGAGTGTAATCACTTGGGGATGTTTCTTCAATACCACTGGGGTTGTGGCACCCGTTCTAGGATCCCTATCTGGTTCTTCTTCAGACCAATCTACACACACCTTACATTCTGTCTATAAGTCTCCAGGAACTACAATGTCAAACACGATATTCAAATTGTCAAAAAAACTTTTGATATTTTCACAAACCGCTCAATTTGTCTATACCATTCTGCTGAATTATCTTTCAGTTTCGGGACCTCATTTGTTAAAGACAAGATATCAATTCTAGACAAAGGCGCATGCCCATATCCTCCCTCAGTATCATAAATCAATGTCTCAAAAGGGTGTTATTTGGAAGTCAAATACATATAGCACAAATAGTTGCTGAGAATTAAATCAAAATCCCAACATGACCTATCTGCCTACGAGACCAGCCTCTTGAGCAAATGGCTTACCTACGTTCCTACTGACAAAAGCAATTTCTTTGAGAAACAGAAGAATCTGCTTCAATTCTTCAGGAGGATTAAGCTCAAACAGTTCTTCTCTGAAAGACCCCCACGTGAACAAACCACCCGCTCACCATTTCAACCAACCTCAACCTTCAATCCTTCATCAGCTCTGGTGCCTACAGAGATCTTGTCCTTGGAGAAAAGGGTACTACATGAAATGAAGAACATCCAATCACAATATGAATATGTTCCCTACTATCTCTCGCTGCGTGAAAAAGAAGCCCTCAACATCCTGAAAACTAACAAAGATATAATCATCTAACCTGCCGACAAGGGCGGCGGCATCGTGATCCTAGACCATACCAAATATGACACAGAAATCCTACGACAACTTGACAATACCGACCACCATCGAGCCCTACTGTCCGATCCACTTCCAGGGATAAGAACTAAAATTCAACAAACTAATGAACTGGCCAGGTCCAATGGCATCATAACAGACTGAGAAGCAGTGTACCACAACAACACCCATCCCTGTACCCCCGTGATTTATATCCTACGAAAAATCCGCAAAGCCCAATGAAATCCACCCAGCAGACCGATCGTGTCAGACTGTGGCTCGATCCTCGAGCCAGTTGGGAAGTACATCGACAATATCATCTATGAATTTGTTACCCTAACGGACACATATGTCCGTGATAGTATGGATTTAATAAATCTCATTGAGGACACCCCCTTCAGACCAGAAACCAATTTGATGGTGGGGATGGACATTGAATCGCTGTACACCAATATACCCCACCAAGAAGGCCTGGCAGTAATAATGGGAATCCTTGACACAAGACCACAACCCGCAAAGATCCCGACTGACTTTGTGATGTCCCTCCTGGAGATTAACCTAGGAAATAACTATTTTCTATACAAAGATACTATCTTCAAATAAAAGGGGTATCAATGGGTGCCTGTTTTGCCCCAAATTTCAAAATTTAAAAATGTCACACTTGCACACTCATGTAAAGCCTAACTGTTCAATTCCAGCGTGCTCTAGGGTGCACTCTACGTGCTGGAGTGCGTCCAAATCAAATATCCACAGCGTGTCCCTTCTGGGAGACGTCCCCTAGTCAAAGCTCCTTCTCCCCGAAGGGGTATCTCAATTTATAATAAGTTCCAATTAGAAAACAACGTAGTTTAATTCAATTCGTTTATTTTTCTTTTATCTTTTTTCAAGAATTACTTCATTCTCTTGAATGTATCTCAATTTAAATCCAAACGAGTTATGTTCAATGACATCCTTATAGCATATCCATCATCCAATGCATATACACCTGGGCAGAGGTGTGTGCCCGCCGCCGACAGCAGAAACCCTATACACAAAGTACAGATACATCTTCTTCTGATTGTGATCAGCGTTCTCGGCAGAGAACCTTAGGAAAATCAAGACAACAACTTGCCACTGAACAAATGGTAGTACCATTGGATCAACAAGCCACAACATCCAGTTCTAGTACAGAACGACAACAACAACAAAGAAATGGGGAGTCTTTTTTAGAGAAGGGCCATCAGAAAGAGACGAACCAGGAGGAGCAAGAGGAAAGGAGAAAGAAAAGGAGGCTCCAGCTACACGGAGTGTAACCAAAAAGAAGAAGGACAAGCCAAAGAAAACCTAATGGAGACAAACTTGGTAAATAATATTTCAGAAACAGCTTTGAATAAATTCACGGTTGAGGCATTACAAAAAGGATTATCATTCGTTCCAACAACTGAGGCAGATAAACTTGAAATGGAGGTGAGCTTCTATAAGTTGATGAGAAAGCTTCGCCTGCGTCACTTTTTTGACAATGTGGTAACTGACAAAAAGGAAGAAAAAGAGGATCAACTGCGGGGTCTATCACCCCAAAGCACTTATATTGCTCCAATCTCACATAAAACCTTGGATACTTTTGAAAATTTGGTTAAACTTGAAATATCTCAATTGGATTTTAATAAGAGAAACAGGCACCACAATTTACCCAATAAACAAAAAGACGCTCTCAAAAACATTGCAAAAAATTCCAAGTTAATTTGCCAGAAGGCAGACAAAAGTGGAGCTATCGTTATAATGAATACTTCACATTATGAACTAGAAGTTGAAGCTCACTTGAACGACAAAACTGTCTATTTACCATTGGATAACAATCCTACAGAACTATTTTCTAAACACCTGGAAACATTGATTAACCAAGCCTATGAAAATGATGTTATAAATGAGAGAACCAAAAAGTTTTTAATTATCTGCAACCCGAGAAGTCCGATAATATACATGTTGCCAAAAATCCACAAGTCCTTAGAGAAACCACCCTTCCAACCGATTATCTCTACTTTATGTAGCATCTATCAACCTATTGGACAACTTCTAGACAGATATCTACAGCCCTGTGGGATGAGAATGAGGACTTATGTCAGAGACACGACCCACTTTCTTAAAATTCTTGAACAGGTGAGCATTACTGCTGAATAACAAATAGTGATGTGTAGTATGGATGTGACATCCTTGTACACGTCTATACCTCACCAAAAAGGCATAGAAGCCATTGAACGTGCCCTCTTGGAAACTGAACTAGAAGAGCAATTCGAAGTGTTTCTCATGGAACTTCTTTATTTTACCCTGTACCACAGCTATTTTCGCTGGAAGAACCAATTCTATCTTCAACAGACAGGGACTGCCATGGGAAATTCGGCAGCCCCAGGATACGCTAATATTTTTATGAAATCTTTTGAGGAAGAACATATCTTGAATCAAGAACCATGGAAATCACAAGCAAGATTGATATTACGATACATTGATGACATGTTCATCATTTGGACTGGCTCGGAAGAGTCATTATTAGACGCTATCACTATTCTTAATTCCAAAGATGAACGAATCCAGTTCACCTCAGAGGTGAACAGAGAGAAAATCACTTTCTTAGATGTGGAGATTTCTAGAACAGACTCTGGGTTTGAAACTGATATTTACAGAAAAGCTACTGATCGCAATAACCTCCTTCATCATAAGAGTTTCCATCAAGATTTCCTTAAAAAACACCTACCGTACTCTCAAATGCTTAGAGTTAAACAAATTGTTTCCTCTGTGGATAAATCTGAATTGAGAATTCGAGAGATGGAAATGAGATTTAGGGAGAGGGATTATCCCATCAAAGTTTTGGATGAAGCCCGAAAACGTTGTGCAGCCAAAAGTAGGACAGAACTTCTACAAAAAACTCACAAGAGAAAAGAAACCACGAGGATGGTAGTAGTGTTGAAATACACTACCAAGAGTAACATTTTCAAAAATATTGTTAAAAAACATTGGATACTGTTATCCCAAGAACCAGACTTTAACAATATATTTAATGAACTACCACTTTTTGCTTCCCAACGAGCTCCTAATTTAGGAAGTTTAATCAAGTCAAAGGAATCGACTGTAATCCAAAATTTTAGAGGAACATTGCCCTGCTATAATTGCAGTCACTGTAACTGTATAATAAAAGGAAACACCATGACACATCCTAGCAAAGGATGCAATATCAAGATGCGAGTCAACGCTACCTGTGACTGTTCTAACATCATTTATCTCCTAAAATGTCCCTGTGGACAAGGATATGTGGGTAAAACGGAGCGTAAAATGAAGGTTCGCTTAAATGAGCACAAATCTAACATTCGCAACAAGTCCATAAAATCCACGGTTGCTAGCCATTTTCAGGAAGCTGCACATAATATCAGTCAATTGAGGTTTTTGATTTTGGAGACAGTTTCTAAACAAGAAGGAGTTGACAATAACAAACTACTCTTGAAACGCGAACATTTTTGGATTTACAAATTAGACACTCTAAAACCCAATGGGATGAATGATAGGGTCGAATTTAGTTGTTACCTATAGAATTAGAATTTTCAATGAACTTTATTGACATTGTACTTGCTACCAATACCTCTGATTGACCGCTACTATATTGTTTTCAATTTTGAGAATGTTTTCATTTGATTAAGATTCATTGTTTCTTCATTATGGTGATATGTTTTCTGCCTTGATCTTATAATTTTCATATTTATTCCTATATCGGAACGGTTCTCTAGATCTGAAACTTCGTTCCAAAATGGCACTCATATTATCGGTTAAAATGCTTAGTCCTCTTTTTATGTTTACGGGCTATACCTTAGTGGGAGCAGAAACGCCAATTTACTTTAGATGCGAGCAGTCTATCGAGCGGACATTAAAAGCCTTGTTGCTTTTTACTCATGTAAGTCTACAATTGTTTAACTTAATGTTAGGCTTGGAGGAACATTTTGTTCCAATTTGAATTATTTACGCCATTCTGATTGTCTTATTGACTTATAACGCTTGTAGTAATAGCAATAACGCGTAATCGACTTCTTGCAGTCACTTTATTTTATTTTATGGTCACATGACAAGCGCAAAATTGAATTGTTACAACTCTATGACATTTAAAGCTGCCATTCATTTTAATACTTTATGCCACCTAACTGTTATCTAAGACATAGGAATATGTGAATATACTTGATAATAATGAATTTATTCATGTACTGTTTTTGATCAAGCCACGGGTGAATTGATTTACTTTCTGGAATTTAGTTTTTTGGCTACCTTGTGACTCATTTCTGGGGGCGTTGGTCTATTCACTATTTCATATTTCATTTTCTTATTGTCGATAAGTAGTTTCTGTTACCTCATGTATTATACTTTCTTGATTGTAGACATATATCCCTGATGAAGGCTCATTAGCAGCCGAAATGCATTGGATGATGGATATGCTATAAGGATGTCATTGAACATAACTCGTTTGTATTTAAATTAAGATACATTCAAGAGAATGAAGTAATTCTTGATAAAAGAAAAATAAACAAATGTGAATTAAACTACGTTGTTTTCTAATTGGAACTTATTATAAATTGAGATACCCCTTCGGGGAGAAGGAGCTGTGACTAGGGGACGTCTCCCAGAAGGGACACGCTGTGGATATTTGCCCCAAATTTTGCCATACTTTGTCCACCACGTGAAAAAAATTAAGATCTTTACTGACCTCAACCCATTCAACACCAACATTTCCTTCTAGCGTCGTTACATAGACGATATTCTACTTATCTGGACTGATAATAATGCAAACCTACTACAATTTGTGGATTGGTTACACAACTGCCGATAACACCTTAGGTTCACCATTGACCCCAAAGAAAACCATTTGAGATTCCTTGATCTTTCACAACAAGTAGACAACAAAATTGGAACAGCTTTATTCAGGAAACCGACCGAGCGAAACACCTTACTGCTATACTCCAGCTACCACCCGCGGGGTTTATGCAATGGTTTACTATTTGAACAGTTCTCATGGATCCGCAACTGTAAATGGAGGAAGGACTTTTTCAGGGAAGCCTCTATCCTGACTGAGAAACTAGTTGCCCAGGGCTACCCAAAGAAACTGGTATCCAGAGCACGTAAACATGCATGGTACAACCAGCGGAACACCTTACTTACACCCAAGGAAAGGAGGATGAACTCTCACATCCCTTTTGTCTCTACTTTCTTCCCTACCAGCAACAAACTTTCTAAAATAGTTCAAAGAAACTAAAATGCACTTGCCCCTCTAAACATATTCAGTTAACCTCCTTTGTTCTCGTACCGCAGGGGAAAAAACCTTTTGGACCACCTGGTACATGGCATCACATGGCCACAGACGAACATCAGAAACAAATCTGTAAGAGGGCCATGGGGCCTGCCACGCCTACTTGAACATTACAAGTGTTAATGATGCTCAGCATGCTCCACTTATTTTAACACAAAATGTTTTGAATACAACGGACAGAAACACTAAGTAAGATCTCTCACCAACTGTAGATCCCAAAATGTCATCTACTCAATAGCTGTTCATGCAATCTCCTATACATCGGCCAAACAACACAAATGGTCAAAGACAGAATCATTCAACACCGCAGCCTCCATTTGTCACACACTTCCAGGAGCATACCCATAATGACACTGACTTCACCAGGATGGTTATTGGCCAAACCACCTTATCCACCAGGGGCGGTGACATTCAGAGTCTCCTGAACCGGTGTGAATGTCGCTGGATAGCCCATTGCAATACCATTGAACGTGGCTTGAACACTTTGAATGAATGGAATACCATGTTCACATAAGTCTTCCATAGCCTACTGAACTGTCATGATCATATTGAGTGCTCCTACTAGTATGTTTTCCCCCGACAATTTTGAAACCTTCTTCCCTCCTTTCAATCACTTCTTTCTCTACAGGTACATGTTCAATTGTCTTCTACTGTATCTAATCAATTGTTTGAAAATGTATGTGCCTGTATTTTAATGGACCGCTCTAGCTAAATGATTCATCAACTGATAAGATTAATCAACTGCGCAGATTATGTTTCCCATATCCAATATGTTGTTCTAACCAATTGATGACACATAATGTGTGCCCCAGTTGTCAATTCCTTAAGTACCGAGGAGTACCTGCAAGCGGTTTGATCCTCACTCCCACTGATGTTTTGACAATCATTCTTTAAAACGTATTTAGGTACCTAATCTTTGCTTGTGACTTACAATTATGTGTTAAGTTATTCAATACTCGAAATGTGAATGCGATACACCTCCAGTCTTTCTTCTTTTTTCCCTCTCGAATTTTAGCTATGACTAAAATCGCTGCATGCGCTCTAGTGTTCCCATTCCTGAGCGCACCACGTGACTCGCTTCACATTCATAGCGGGCTCCTGCCATGACTCGCACACAGAGCCTGACTCACACTGGTCCTGTGATGCGCCACACCTTCTCCAGCTGACTCGGAAAGTAAGTGTAGCCCCTTCTTACGAGTGCCGCTCTCGTTTACCCCAAGCCATATGGACGGAGTTGCACAATGCCCCTAGCCCCCCAACCCCCCGGCACCTCCCTTTCCTTAACGCCACTCGTTTACGAGCCCTTCCGTGCCCCGTGGGTTTTTGTTGTTGCTGGACTATCACTGTAATTCCGCTATCTTCCTCTTGAGCTCCCTCTCATTGTGTTCCGATCCCATGAATGTTTAAGATTGCACACTCCCTACTTCGCAACATAGGATCTCCCTGCCACCTCCCTCCCGACTTTCTGGTGGATTCCTGTTACCCCTCCAGCCCAGCTATTTCCTTGCCAGCCTGCCTCCATGCTTGTCCTTCCCCTCCCCCATGGTCTCTTACTCATTGCCAGCCCAGCCACTTCCTTGCCAGCCTGCCTCCATGCTTGGCCTTCCAGCCCCCGGTGGTCTCTCACTCATCACACGCATTGTGCATTTCAGGTGTTCATACCAGCAGCAACTTGCTTTTCGCAACTTGCTTTTCGCAACTTGCTTTTCGCAACTTGCTTTTCGCAACTTGCTTTTCGCGACAGCAGCGCTGCCCATTATCATTTGTTGATCCTTGGGACCCAAGTGACATCCCACCCAGTAAGTTCTGCAATTTCGCTCTCTCCACACCACCAAACCCCAGTCCCACTCACCTCATCGCACAAGGTTTTAATTCTTCCTCCCTTCTTCTTCCCTTCCACCCCCTCCCTCTAGGCTATACCTTGGCAGGTCCAATCCTTACTCCCTTTGGACCTGGCCCGACTGGAATTTGGAAGTGCGCCCACTCGCACAAGTCATCCTCCCAGGCTGGGACTAGCGCTATTTTCTGCACATTTCTACTCTGAGCCTAGCCACGCGATATTTTTTCTGCAGCACCCACCTAATTTGCTACCCTCTATCTCTCCCCCCATTTTGGCCCAATTTAAGTAACTTTACATAGTCTGTCCTACCCGTCGCTCCTTTTTGTCCACTACGGAATGACCACGTGTATAGAGATACATGTATCCTTCTATCCTCAGCACTGCCCTAATACCTCTACAGGCCAAAACGCCGTCGACTTCTACAGCGTAATTCTTGGTGCCCCCCCTTCAAGGATACCCTACTTAACTTCTGTATTCACTACCATTTATTGTTAGGGTATCCTAAATATGTAATTTTAACTCCACTTGTTTTGTGTTGCGCCTGTCACCATCGCTGTACATACTTGCTCACGTGTCACTTGCGCCGTCACAATCTTTCATGAGCACTTGTGCACAGTATCTGATAGGTTACATGCCATTCAATGTAACACAGTGCTATAGTTCCATATTCTTGTACATATGAAACTTAATATGTCAAATATGTTCATTCACTAAAATACAATTTATCTCACCAAACAAATGGCTCCCTGGTTTTCTCCCCTTTTTTTATTTAATTCTCATCAATTAATTGGGCTATATTTATTTGACTTCCAAATAACACCCTTTTGAGACTTTGTTGTATGTTACAGATGATTGCCCTAGTCTCTTTAGGGTATATGGGCTACCTCCTGTAGTCTGATACTGCATACCCTCCCTCAGGCACTTCTCTCAGGGGAAACATTAATGTTACCACTGAAGGTGTACATACTCTTATTTTCTTTGTTTCCTTCTTCTTTGACCATCTACATTGACATTTGTCAAATTCACTCCACATTCTGAGTAATGTGATTATTTCCTTAATCAGGAGCTTCATTCCTGATGATCTCATGTTAGCAGGATCTTTATCACTAAAGCACAATCTGGAAGTTGTTTGCTACATATTTGACTTGCATACATCAACCTCTCATTTGTATGCTAGTTCAGTTAATTTTTCATGAGTCTCTCTAGCTTTTCTCATAATATCTTTAGCAAGAATTAATAATTCCTCACTCTGGTAGGTATTTAATTGGGATGGACTAAGTGTTCTATTAATACTTGCTTCTAATTCTACTTTTAATGTGGCTACATCTATTGCTTTCTCTTTCTCTGGTGCTTGCGTAGTCACTGGATTTTTATTGGTAACTAAATTATTTAAGTCTCTTAGCAAATCATTAAATTCTTGAAGAGTAAGACCATCTTTTCTTTTGACATAATTGAATTCAGCTCTTGCCCATGAAAATTTCCAATTAATCCTGGCAATGCATGCATTAATATGCATCAGGATTTATGGTTTCAAATTGTACTGTTGCATCTGAGGCAGAATAATTCCCATGTGGAGGAATTCTTGGCATGTAAAATACTGATGAACTCTGAACTATTCTACTAGCTGGATTGGAGTGTGTTTGAATCAGATTAGTATTTGCACTTCTCAGATTCACATTTCCTTGAGTCGGGACCATAAGAGTTTGAACAGCTCATCTCATAGTCAAATCCATAGGGGCATTATATAAGTTATTCATTCCAGTGGGAACAACTAAAGTAGGAATAGTATTAGCCTGTAATCCAGGTTTGTAAAGGGGTTCAACAGGGCCAATATTAACAGGAACTATCGGAGAATCTGGAGCTGTTAAAACACTCAGTTTGAAGAGCCTCGCATTCTATTGTCTCCTTATATGGGGAAAAGAAGTGTGTGTTAATTTGAGATAACAGGCACAGTAGGTGCATTTGGAACTTTCTCTGATTCTGCAACTGTAGCCTCTTCAAGTTGTGATTCATTGTATGGTGGTGGAGGATTAACGATAAATCGCTCAGGAAATCTTCATCTAAATCGCTATCCTCTGCATTGACAAAAGTATCAGTTTTCCCTAGTGGCGTCTCCTCCGCTTAGGCGAAGGAGCGTTGCCCCACTGCTTTTAGTAGTGTAGAGAAGGACAAATAATATGATAATCACTTGATGTTATTATCAATCATTCAATCAATAATAAAACTTTATTCAGCTTAACTATCCATAAAAGAGTGCAAAAAGAACATTCAGTTCATCAATAACAACATCATCCATTTCCAGCCTCTGACAGATGGCCATGCAGTAACATTACATACTTCAGTAAAATTCATTAGGTAGATTAAACTAAATGGCATCAAGTGTCCGCATACAATTGTTAAACAGACACTTAAGAACATCACAAAAGGACACTATGAACCATGTCAATTCCTAAATTAAGGTGCTTTTCTAGTGGTCTTAATAACCACTGAGCAGACCTCCAGGGTTTCCAAGTTAATTAAAATATATAACCTTCAAAAGTGTGAATTATTTAAAACTAAATAAAAAACAGTCTAATATCAATTCAAAACACAATTATTTTTTTAAAAAAAATTATCACATCATATAGACAATTCTGAACAATATGTTAAAAACAATTAATCAATTCATAAAATGCGAGGGATATGCGACTCTTTGCATACGGTAATTACAGTGAAACAGCTCAGGAAGTTCTTACTCGTAACATTTTCTAATGGGCAAAGATACTTTTATATAATTGGCTACGGCAATACAAATATCAAGGGTTGCCAATGTCTACAAGAATTTAAAACCATCAGCATTTGTACAGGGGTGAATTTTCCTTAACAGTGGGACTAAAAATTTACTCCTTGCCGTTTTATATAAGGTGCACAATAAGATAAAGTGCAAAGCCCTTTAGCTTGTGAGATTGTCACACGGACAAGGTGAGAGATCATCCACCCATTCTCTCTGTTGTGGAAATGCCACCAGAAAATGCACAGTACCTAAACGAAATCTAGTTAAATAAAATCTAATCTAAAGATTAGTAGTAAATGTTAAATAATATTGCAATTGCAATGGTGCAAGGGACAGGTGCTCACAGACACAATTTGACTTTTCTTCTAATAGAGGTTGAGAAGAAATGTCTGCATTTAGTTGAAGACAGGAGGCAAAGTATGGAATCTAGATCAAAATCCGACCACAACATTAAGAATGAACATAAGTAGACTAAGGAAAAAATAGAGCATCTAGTGTCAGGAACTCAAGCAGCATTGACTCTAGATTGGAAACATAATGGGAAATTATGTATATTTGAGGAGGGATCTTCATTTGACAATCACTCATCAAAGAGTGAGTGCAACCATATATTTGACATTAGTGGAAATTGGAATTAATTTTTGATGGGAGATGATGCTCTTATTCCTGGAGTCTACTATATTTGTGTGAGGAAATGCTTGTTTCACGTTGCCCAGGGGCTGCTTTGGTACTTGCTATCTAGGTGTAGTTTTTCCAAAGATTATTCATGTGAAACATCTCTATGCCTCTGTTTGGGAACAGAAGTTTAGACATAAGCGAGTTGTAAGTGCTAGAGATGTAGTAGGAGATATTTTTTGTGCAATTATCCCATATGTTGGTGGGCTTTTCATTGACCTTAAGAGTAGAAAGTTGTCGGCTATAGTGGATACTATTTTGAAACCTCTGGTGACAATTGTCCTTTATATAATATTCCTAGTTGCAATCTTTATGTGAAATGAGTGCATGAAAGTTAAACAGGCAGTGTAGAGGAAGAAAGTGGATGTAGAGCTAGAGAAGAATCAGAGTAGATACTATGGCGACATGAAACATCTGGAAGAAGCTAGGAGACAAATGCTAAAAACTACAAGGTTTTAGTTGGTCCATCTGATCAGATTTAGAACTTAAATTGTGGTACTTGATTAGCCATCAGAGGGGGAATAGGAGTAGCATAATTTTGGACCCACTCTTTCATATTTTGATTATGCCATATATGCATACATGTAGTACCATATATTTGTGTGCTTTAATATTATTAATGTAAATGGTGCACTTGACCGAAATACTAAAGGTGCACTTGCTGTATAATCCAGACATGTATGAGTATGCATACTAATATTATCCTTATAGTGATATCAAATTGCAGTTTTCCTATATCTGCATTTGTGTAGTTTAAGTAGTTTTCCCATCCCTTATATACTCAGGTAATCATTTGAATAGTATGCTGCATTTATTTTCTAACTGTATATGTATCCATAACCATGAATTTCAATGTGTATTGAAGTGTTTGTTACATTCACTTGACCAAAGGCCTTAAGCATTTGGATTCTAATGGTTAACCTTCGAAGTGAAAGTTTACTCGGTTACAATGTTTTCTTATTCATTGCAGGTGCGCTCATATGATCTCATAGTTAGTGAAAGGCAGTTTGCATAGATGAGAAAGTGATGCTTGAGAGATTAATTTTTAGCAACCATGAGAGTCGGTAATGAACAAAGGGATTCATGTTTTATCCAGAGTTGGGAGGAATTCAAGGACAATCTAATGTTCCAACCAGAAGATGGAAGTATTGAATAGGGTTGGCAAGTTTTACTGTGAGAAGGTGGAAAAGTACTGGGATACATGATGTGGGATTGTCTAATGTTTTGTGGAGTTTTAATTATTGTGGTCACACTTTAGCTTTAGGCAGACTCAATTTAGACGCAGAAGGGTACAAACCTCTTTGCTATATTTATAAAGCTGTGTGGCTTTATGCCCTGCAATATCCTGATTTTGGAGGAATTCTACAAAAGTCTCTACAATGCTGATACTTTCTGCTTTACTGGATCTAAGTAGGATTTCCCTAGTTAATGCTGATTACTTCAGGCTTAGTTTAGCTAATTTGGATTTACTCATGTATAGGCAAGAGGACCTAAAATCAAATACTGATCACCAGATTTTGTTCCTTATTTTCGGCATTGCTATTACTGAATTACTTGTATGCTGTTGAGACTAAACTTTGTTAGATGATTTGGACTGTATTTTTACAATATATTCTTGAGACTTGTATACATCAGTTTGACTTTGAATTCGTAATAAACCTATATTTAATTCTATTTATCGGCTGTGGGTCCTCACTGTGTAGCCAAACGGACTACACTGTAAATTGAATTCTTGGATAATGTTAACTCCTTTTTATTTCTCAGGCATCTAAAAAGGCCTATCACAAGCAAATTTGGATATTCAGCTCACTGCTCTGACACAGACATCAGCAACAGGAAACTAGTGATCAATTGAAGGGCAAAATCTGGAAGAAGTGACCCCATTCTACTAAATGGAAAAAGAACATTTCAGTACATCACTCAAGTGCTGAAAGATTTCCAATCGCCCCCTACGGAAGCCTAAAGTGGTTTCAAATTGCATCATTTTGAAGTTGCTCCATGGCAGCAGAATTCTTACCTCGCTTCTACGCTGAAAATCTCGGGAGGAATAAAGTAATCAGAAGCAGGCACATTCTAAGTCTAGAGTCCAGAAAATTGAATTCCCCATAGGCTGCATCATAAGAAATGTCCTGTGCAGCTCCTAATTCGTTAAACGTTCTTCCTGAAGACTTTGGTTGACCTTCAGTTTAGGAAAAAGTATTTCTTGTTTACTAGCTTTTCTTGTATTCAGGCCAGCACTCCCAAAGCGTGACTCTCAGAATTCTGTCCCTTCCTGGAATGCATCTAATTTCACTAATATTAACTCTTAATCTACCCAATGTATCTTTTCCCGCTCCTGCTCGCTCGCCTTCCCTTCAAGCTGCAGCCAGTAATCTGTGTCAATGTTATTACTTAAGTTACATTAAAGAGCAAAAATGTATCAATGGTTTTTATGTAAACCACAATAATGATTAGAGAAGCACTATATAAAATGTTAAATAAATAAATGAATAGGTTTGATATAAACGTAATATTTTATTGCTGATTACTCAAGACTAACATCTCGCAGTTCAGCTGACTTGCAAGTCAGAATAAAGTAATTCAAATTACGCTAGTTTTTATGTAATTTTTTGTGTGAAATATAAACTAATTGTACTGTTAATTTGTTAGTGCACATGCTATAATAGTAACAAGATGTAGGTGAGGTCTATTGAGTCCCAAGAGAAAAATGATGTTTTCAGGTATAGCACAATAATATACGCAAAGTACCATTACAACACACTTAAAACAAAACAGTGAAAACAGAATGCAAAATAACAACCTTAATACACAACTCAGCAAAATCACATTGCAATGATGCTGCACAAAAAACGCAGCAGCACAAATCATAAACAGAATACATCCCCCTTACAACAAAATGGAACACTACAAATATTCTTGTCATACATTACCACCTCCAGAACCCCCTTTTCATAAAAAGGTGTTTGAACCAAGCACTACCCTAACTTACCACAAAGAAGATAAAATTGAGTCAGTCAAAAATAGTTTGTGGTCCGGCCCCAGGCCTTAAATAGGCGCTTGCAGTGCTTAATGTGTGAGCGAAGGTTCATTATTTCTGTTTCTGACACACACGGGAAACATTTATTTTCGTTTTAAATTTTATAGAAAGTACACAACAATTATCTCTTATAGAGGAGAAGTGATGGTTCTCTTCAGACCTTCACTAAAATTATACTAACTCTTTATGGTACAATCCACTCATTGTGACTAGAGAGGAGGGTGCGCATTTTAATGAAGGGCATGAATCAGATATACATTTGAATTACAATAGTTTGATGTGCTGTTCTCATAGTTCATTTAGAGCATTTACTGTGCAGTGAAACAACTAGTTAATTTTATCTTCTGTCTTGGAAGAGAGAACCTCTGGGCTGCAAGATGCATTCTGTTGCTGATTCACATTGATTATGTTTAATGATAATTCACTTTGGTTTGCCTTTTCCACAGATATGCCTCACTTGCTCATCTTTCATTTATATGGTTTGTTTCAGAATTAAATACATAAAATATGTGTAATCCATTTAAAAGTATGTTTGCAATGAAGTGAAGATATGATGATTTATGTTCGTCTCTGAAATTCAGCTTTTTTGGTTGCAGCAATAATTAAATTTGATAAAGAAAAAAGTACACATGCGAGCAAAAGTCATCATCACGGATAAGAGATTTGTTAGGAATATAACAGCTGAAAATCATGAGGTAGGAGTTTTTTTTAAATTATCTGTAAGACATTTATTTGAGAATGCTTTAACACTTAACTGGTATTTCCATTGCGCAAACGTAGCCAAAAGGCAGCATAAATCTGTAGGTTGCCGAAGACAAGCATAATGTTAAGTGACAGGAGAGGTAGCTGGGTTGTGGACGGTTAACACACTGCTGATGTGGTGTTCCTTAAAGACGCGAGTCTTCAACTCTTTCCTAAATTGGAGCAGCATTGTGGTGGTGCTGATTGATACAGAGATGTTATTCTAGTTCCTGGGTGCATAGGCAAGGCCAGCTTTAGGGTGGTCGGCCAGTGCAGCTATTTGTATTTTATTTGTATTTAATTTATTTATAGAGTGCTAACAATCATCCTGAGTAGGATATCACGGCGCTAAGGTTGGATGCTGAGAGGTACAATAACCACACTGAGTAATAATTTATTCTGATTTAGGGAAAAGTAGTGTCTTTAGTTGTTTCCTAAAAGATAGAAGATCGTCTGTCAGTCTAAGACTGGGAGGTAGTTCATTCCACTAAGTAGCCGCCAGATGCGAGAAGGCCCGCTCTCCCATCCTGACAGTCTTCACCCGAGTGGTGGTAGCTCTTCCTAAAGTACTGGATCTAAGGTTCCTCGGTGGTCTGTGGAATTCGACTTTATTATGTAGAATAGTAGGGCCTGCGTTGTAGAGCACCTTGTGTGTGATACAAAGTAATTTAAAATTGGCTCTCTGTCGCATCGGGAGCCAATGAAGCTCTCGCATGCAGCTTTTAGCCGAATCAAATCTCTTTTTATTACAGACAGCCTTTGCCGCGGCATTTTGCACTATCTGCAATTTAGAAAAGAGATAGTCTGCCATTCCGACAAACAGTGAGTTGCCATAGTCCAATCTGCTCATCAGCAATGACTGAACCAGGGTTTTCCTACATTCAGTCGGGATCCAGGGGAAAACTCGTCTGAGCATTTTCAGCAATGCAAAGCGTCTCCCGCAGACAATGGAGACATGTGATTTCATGGACAGAGCACTGTCCAATACCACTCCCAGGTTTTTTGCTTTTGGGGTGGGATTCGGAGGCAACCCCAGGTTGCTTGGCCACCAGCTGTTATCCCAGAGCTGGGGATTTTTGCCAAACAAGAGGATTTCTGACTTGTCTGCATTTAATCTCAGACAATGCTCTTGCATCCAGTTGGCCAGTTCAGTCAGACAGTTTATCAGTCGGGTTTTAGGGTCATTCTTTTCATCAATGGTAACCATTAACTGGGTGTCGTCAGCATAAGAACACATTTCAACACCCCACCTTCTTCCAATGGCTGCCAATGAGGACACGAAAACATTAAACAAAGTTGGACTGAGTGAGGCCCCCTGGGGAACCCCATATTTAATGTTTCGCGGGGGAGAGATGAAATCACCCAAACACACTGATTGTGTTCGTTCCTCCAGAAAAGATTTTAGCCATCCCAATGCCTTGTCTCGTATACCTTTCCCTTCCAGGGCTTTCAGTAATTGGTCGTGTGGAACGGTATCAAAAGCCGCAGATAAATCAAGGAGTATTAAGACGACTGTCTTGCCTTGATCTACCTGGGCCCTAATGTTATCCGTCACCGCCAGAAGTGTTGTTTCAGTTCTGTTGTTCACCCTGAAACCCGTCTGGGAATCGTCCAACAGTTCATTGACTTCCAGATAGTTGGAAAGCCGTCTGTTGACCAATTTCTCCAGCACTTTTGAGAGGTAGGGTAACTGGGATATTGGCCGGTAGTTGGCAGGATTATTAACGTCTAATCCTGCCTGTTTTACTAGTGGAGTAACTAGGGCTTGCTTCCAAGATCTTGGGAATGTAGCAGAGCATAAGGAAAGATTCAGAACTTTCGTTACCGTGGGGCAAATTACAGGGGTTAGCTGAGAGTAAATGTGGTGTGGACATGGATCTAGTGGGGATCCCGACTTAACTTCAAGCATGGCTTTGCCCACCTCGGCTTCTGAGAAAGGGCCAAAACCTGTACAAGTAACTTGAGTCGTAGTTGGTGCATTATTCTCGATAGTTTCTGGCGTGCAATTGGAGAAGGAGGCATAGATATTATCAATTTTCTCACAGAAGAAATCATTTAATTTGTTGCAGTTCTCCTGTGATGGAGTAAGTTTTACTGAGAGATTTGTTCGATTGCATAGTTCCCCAACAATTTAAAAAAGTTCCTTTGTGGAATTTTTATTCTCAGTTATTCTACGTGTAAAATACTCCTTTTTTGCCTTCATAATTGCTTTATTGTAGAGTACGAGCGCTTGTTTATATGCGCTTCTAGTCTCGTCAGACTTGCCTAGTCTCCATTTATGTTCTAGAGAGGTACATTTTCTCTTTAGAGATTTCAGCTCTGGTCCGTACCACCTTTCTGATTTAGTAGTTCTGGGTTTGTGATGAACACGTACGGTGGAACAGAACTCAAGTGCAGTCTTAATGTTTGTGTGAAGTGACTCAATTTCTTCATGAATATCAGTGCCTGCTACGTTCGGGTGTGAGAAGTGTTGTTTGAAGTTATCTATTGAAAAGTTTTTCCAGGTCCTCGTATTTGTTACACTAGATCCCAATGTTCGCGTATGTATAGTGGGTAAATTGATACAGAAAGTGATCATATGATGATCTGTCCATAGCAGAGATGTTACAGAGTTAATGTCAATGGACTCTATGTTAGAAAATATCAAGTCCAGTATGTGACCTGCCGAGTGTGTAGGTTGGTTGACTCTTTGAGATATCTGCAAGATTTCCATATCTTCCACTAATTGTTTTGTTAAGGGGTTGTTACATTTATCAAAATGTATGTTGAAATCTCCAAGAAGGAGAATATTTTTGTTCTTCAAACAAACTAGCATCATTTGCTCCAGTAGTTGTGTACTAAAGTTCAATGTACAACCGGGAGGGTTATAAATTAGTACTCCTCCAAATAATACATTAGTATTCAGGGACACAGAGAATGCTATAGATTCACACCTTTCTACTTGTATGCTCGTCTCTTGCTTACAGGTAAGAAAATCTTTAAATAAAAGAGCGACGCCTCCTCCCTTTTGTTTTATTCTATTCACATTCAAGATCTTATATTCTGGAGGGAGGGCTGTGACTATATCGGGGGTGTTATGTTCATCCAGCCATGTTTCTGTTAAAAAAGCCAAGTCGGGCTTATGTTCGTTTAAAAAATCCCAAATGTATGTGGAGTGTTTGGGCAGAAATCTGACATTCACATACATGCACTTAAAAGGGGTTGTCAGGGTCTGCAATGGCACATGACTTTGTTTGGGAACACTTTCCCATCTACAGTTATAGCAACTAAATGGACCCTGCGTCTCTAGTGGACCCACACGAGCACATACGTGAGTGTTATGTGGCGACTTGTGGTTAATCTTCCTCAGCTCATGACTGGTGTATGAAATCATACTTGTATAGGGTACAGTAATGGAGGATTGAGCCGGGGTTGTAGTCCCTGGTCCCGTACCGTCGCGGACGGGCGCAGACGGGCTGGACTTCGGCGCGCTTCCGGCGCACCCGCTGCGCCCGCCTGCTGCGCCGTCTGCCCATGGTACACATTTATAGATGGCTAAGGAGGGTAGGAGTCAGCCAGCGACTAGCGCGCCACCCTGCCTTCCCCCAAGATGGCGGCCGTCTCTCGCCCCAGCCCCTAAATCGGCTGGGCGAGGGAGATAACGGCAGGTAAGGTGAAAGTTAAGCGCTGCGAGCGCTAGCGGGACGATTCCCAAGGGTCCTGCACAATTTAAAAGTTAGCAGATTAAAATACACAAAAGTTTTAAAATTCGATCAGGGCATGTGCAAATTAGCAGTTAATTCATACAAATCAATGTCAGCTATTATCAGCACCCCCCCAGCGTGACCAACAACCAAAGGTCGGAGTGTCAATGTCCAGCGTTTTTTTATAGACTTCTGGGAGGGCAGGAGTCAGCCAGCGACTAGCGCGCCGCCCTGCCTTCCCCCAAGATGGCGGCCGTCTCTCGCCCCAGCCCCTAAATCAGCTGGGCGAGGGAGATAACGGCAGGTAAGGTGAAAGTTAAGCGCTGCGAGCGCTAGCGGGACGATTCCCAAGGGTCCTGCACAATTTAAAAGTTAGCAGATTAAAATACACAAAAGTTTTAAAATTCGATCAGGACATGTGCAAATTAGCAGTTAATTCATACAAATCAATGTCAGCTATTATCAGCACCCCCCCAGCGTGACCAGCAACCAAAGGTCGGAGTGTCAATGTCCAGCGTTTTTTATAGACTTCTGGGAGGGCAGGAGTCAGCCAGCCACTAGCGCGCCGCCCTGCCTTCCCCCAAGATGGCGGCCGTCTCTCGCCCCAGCCCCTAAATCGGCTGGGCGAGGGAGATAACGGCAGGTAAGGTGAAAGTTAAGCGCTGCGAGCGCTAGCGGGACGATTCCCAAGGGTCCTGCACAATTTAAAAGTTAGCAGATTAAAATACACAAAAGTTTTAAAATTCGATCAGGACATGTGCAAATTAGCAGTTAATTCATACAAATCAATGTCAACTATTATCAGCACCCCCCCAGCGTGACCAACAACCAACCAGCTGCACCTGGCACTGACTTTTGTGGTCAGAGGGTGGGGTGGGGTGCTGGTTTAAGAAATAACTTACAGGTTTAAAAGCACCTGCTGCCGAGTTCCTTGTATGTCTAATTTTTTTTAAAGTTTTTACAAGTCAGGAGCCATCTAATAAATAAACAGGGAGGTTCTGCCGGGTTTGGGAAAAGCAGGATATTGGATGTAATAGAGGGTGGCGCAGAGTGCGCCATTAGAAGGTTCTACTTAGAGCTGTCTAGCCTTAAAAGTGATGACCTGGAAAAATATGGAAGGAAATGGGCAGACAAGCTCAGGTGGATCAGAACTGTTTTCAGGACTCTTTAGATATGGGACGGACTATACTCTGTTCGGCACCATTACAGGATCAACACTACAAAACGATATACTCTCTATACCATACACCCGCCAGGATAGCTCAGTGGGGGGGGACTACAGGAACTACCTGTCCTCGGTGTAATAGTAATGAGCAGATATTATTCATGTTTTTGCTTAATGCCCTCAATTGCTGCACAGAGCTATTGAATCCTTTGTGGGTGAAACTTTAGGAATTAATGTTACCCTTACGCCAGCATGGATTATTCTTGGGGTAGGTGGGGACAATGAGCAATGTAGCTTGCATTATTTTCTCTTCATGGCCATGGCAGTTTTAAGAATTTGTGTGGCATCTGCATGGCTGGATGAGGTTGCCCCAACTTTCCATCAATGGTTGGCTAGATTACTTTCGCTTTATAATTTGAAAAAAGGGATTTATGACAGGAAGGGGAAAAAAGGTAGAATGCTTGGGAAACGCATTTGGTAACCTATTACGAGGTGGAGGGAGAATGCCTGAAAACAAATTCTCTTGGAAATCTCGTTTTTCCTTTTTGTATTTTTGTTTCTGTATATCATGATTTATGACTGTTCTTATGTTCTTTGAGTGTGTACACTTCGAATAAGTGACTGTGCTATATGTAAAAAACATTTGATTTATTGTTTGGAAACGGAAAAAACGTAATAATTTTTTTTTTATTTTTTTTAAAAGAGTCTTGTCCCCAACATTCATTTTTAGGTTTAGTTTAATATACTGCCCTTGTCCCATTCATTCAGTCACAATTTTTAGCAATCTGAGTAAAGGATTATTAGGCAATGCAATATTGCAGCCTTTGGAATTCGCTGAGTAAGAGAGGTATGGAAGTGTAAAAAGTTAGCACAGCATACAGCAATTGCAATGACATATTGCAACATCTTGTCAGGATTCAGTTAACACACTAGGCACACAGGGGCTAGAGGCATAGATAATGGACCAGTGAAATATAAAAAGGCTAAAACACTAGACCCCTAACCTAAGTTTAGATCAGCACTAACTCACTTTCTGAGTCTGGAGTAATTTCCAGGTGAGGAGTGATAGTGCCCTATTAAAGATACCTTCTAGGATCTGGGCATAAACCGGCAATGAGATACTTGGTTTCATTGGCATTCTGACTTCAATCTATTTTGCACCTGGTTTGCATCCCTCATTTTTATTGTGTTCCTCTGCCTCGTTTTCCTTGGTTAACTAGCTCTGGTTCACTCGTCAATATTATTGGTCAAATGGCTTAAACATCTTCTTGTCTGTCCTCAGTCTTTCAGCTGGTTTACCAACCTCTCACATCCAGAAAAAGATGTGACTTTAGAGAGAGTGGGCTTCTGTTCAATATTCCTCTGTTCATTCCTTTCCCTGCTTCTCCCCAGATTCCCACACCTGGTAGCACGTTCAATTCTGTCCACCAGTTCAGGTATTCAAGGATGGCACGGGCTTTCAGCTAGTCTAAAACTTCAAAAAACTGATACAACTGTGACTGTTAAGCTTTCTTCATACAATAATCATCTTAAAGCCAGTCTAACTAATAGCTTGTGGGGAAGCATTTCATTACACTGCCTGTAACATTACACTTTCAAAGTGGACCAGTGCCACATGTCCCTCAAGCTCCTTTGCACCTTCCTGCTGCTGGGTGATGTAAATGCAAACTAATGAAAATATTGGATAGCCAATCAGAGTGAATACATTTGAAGGAATGACTTCCCTTTTCATCTACGTTATTGCAAAATGTCAAAATGCATTTATTTCCTCTGAAAACAGGAAAATTAAATAAGTAAAATGATCAACATCATAAGCACAAAATGTATGTCATATGGAAAAATTATTATGTAATGATTCCAGATTGCAGTGAAATTAGGGGTGCCAGACAGCTCCTTGTAGTCTGGGCACCATGTTGTTGACTCTGGACTTTCACTTATCAAATCAATGTATTCTTGGAGATGTAGGGCCTGGTTTAGATCCTGGTGGAGGATTACGCCATCACAACAGAGACGGTTACCCCGTCCGCCGAAATATAAATCACATTATATCCTATGGAATTTATATTTTGGCGGATGGGATATCTGTCACTGTTCTGATGGAGTAACCCGCCCACCGAGATCTAAATCAGGCCCTTCGTCTTGATAGGCTTCAATGACCCAATCCTCTTAATACCAAATGCTTTCTAGCATGAAGGTCAATATTCAATACAGTGTTTGGTGCAACTGAAGAGATCTGGCATACCTATGTGTATTAGATGAAAACACTAGAATAATTAAGTAACTAAATGTCACTGCTATATAGCCATAGGGTAGCAACGAGACCAATAATGAAGGGGTATGTGGAGGCACAATACTGTTAACAATTCAAAGAAGGCAGGAAGAGGCCGATAGCTTCCTTCATATTTCTTCAGAGATGTCTGTATTGGTTTATGTGCACAAGTAAACAGATATTACATGGTCTTTGTGCATGGCAATTACATGGCTCATGGTGTGTTTATGTCTAGGTTTGCTGCTGTGGCCACATATGACAAAGTATGTGTGACTGATGTTTAAATGTATGTTGTCTATATGTGTGCGTGTACTGTACAAAATCGACTCCATTTTCTGTCGGTACTTGTTTCACCTTGTTTTGTTGAGAATCTTCCTCAAGGGCAGGTGCGGCCGGCACAGGTAAGAGAGGTGGGGCAGGGGGGGAAGTCGACAGCCGATAAAACCACTTACCTTGCGCTCGTCGCATCGCCGACTCAGCAATGCAGCGAGCGCAAAGTGAGATTTTTAAAATGTTTTATTTTATTTTACATATCCTGTCATCTGTCGACTCCCCCTCTCCCTGCTTCCGCCCCACTGGTCTTACCTGTGCTGGCTGCGCCTGCCTTCAACACTATTCAGTGACCATGATGACTGCTATTGTCCCTCACAATGCATCAGCAGACCGCTTTTGGCTCTGCCAGGCCTGCTGCTGCTCAAGCTACTCGCACAACTTTAAATAAAGTTAAGGTCGAAGGAGGAGGTGGGGTGTGGAGAACTGGCCAGAGTATTTCAGAGACTGCAAGGTGGTGAGCATAGTATCTAACATACCTTCTATTCTTTGAAGGTATATCTGTTTTTTAGACCTTTATACATTAAATCTTTCAAACATGCCATACTAAAAACTGAAAAGGAACCTTCTTCCAAATCCTTGATGTGCTGATTTCTTGGCAATAGAAATGGAAGCAGGAAATGTCTCCTTTGCCAGAGCACTGTTGAGGCTTAGTTGATGTTCTTACATCGCCACACCGTGAAATGTAATTTCCTTTTGAAAATGAAAGTGAAAAGGTCTGATAAGAAGATTCATTCAGAAGAATTCCACCTCATTTACATGTCACAAGAAGGGCTTTTGGGGTCTGAAACACAGGAATGGATTGTATGGGCAGGTGACAGCAGGAAGGTGATATGAGCTGGGCCTGATCACTCTAGTTTCAGCAGGACATCAGTCTGCCCACCATTTTGAATCTCATTTCTCATGCACAGGGTGATTTACCTTGCATCTCAAAATATATCAAATTGCCTCCCATGTTGACCTAGGAATGCTGTACCCTAATCATATTCCCAGATAACTAGGGCTGACCACGATGGGGATGGAGGGCAGGGAAAACAAAAGAAAAATCACTCTTCACAGCAGGACGAAACAACCGGGCCCTGGGGGAGTGTCTTCTTCTTGAAGTGACAGCGGGACTCAAGAGACCCACTCGCTGCTTCGTGGCCCCTTTTATGGGAGGGGCTTGGCGTGTGCATCACTGGAACAACTCAGAAGCATTAGAAGTGCTTCTGGTGCTGCACCCCCAGCACGCCCAATCCACATCGCCCTTCACTGGAAGCCAATGGCGCCAAGCGCCGCCCCTCTCAGCTCCGGTCCTGGTGGCCCACCTTATGGGTGGCTCCCCTGAGTTAGGGGAACCTTCCTCATTACAGCTGCTAAAGCAAAGAACACACATTTCTTGTCCAAGCCATAATTTATTCTTTTCATGAGACTTTGCAAGAGTTCCTGCCGGAAATTGAAATACATTTTTGGATGTATGACCCAGTCTCAGGGCACTGAATGCAAGATTTGGGCTTGTGCATCCATGCTTCTTTAAAGTCATGTACGAGAACAAGACAACACAAGATGAAGGTCCAGCCACGCTGAATAAATATTTGGACGAATAGAGGGAGAAAGAGACAGAAACACCAAGATCTCATGATAAATAAACATTTCTCTGTAATTGAACTCTTGAGACATAATTTATTAGTTACTGTTTTCCTAGCTAACTTTATCATTTTCTAAAATGTAATAAGTATGTATACCTTTAAACCATCTTCCTGTGTAGGCCATCGATGTTAAGCCTTTGGCTTTATCAAAATCGTCTTATAATGTATGACCTCTTCCTTGAACCATCCAAGAGTGCAGATGTGTCATCTTCAACATGTGGGCCCATCACCCTTAACCCTTTCACTATTAGCTGTGTCAATCACTCAAATTCGCTAATTTTCTTTTGTCCTGCTGCAACAGTTAATACTACTTTAGGCTCTATATAAGATATGTTTGTTCATGTTTCATATATTTTTATGTGGGTACTTCGTCATCTCTTTAGTGTGTAGTTTCTTCAAATTAATATTATCTCATCACTATTGTTCGTAGAGTTGTTTCTCGGAATGTCAATAGACCAGGCTTTCCAATACAACAGCAGAGTCTTGACACATCCCTCTAACGTTAAATCAAACATTAAATTACTTAATTACAGGAGACGGGGATGGCTTTAGGGCGGTGTGACTGATGCGGGCGCACTTGTTGCTGACCTGGGGATGGGGTGCTCACCTCGGGGCAACACTGTGTTTAGCAATATCTTGCATCTAAAAAACAGCTGCCGCAGAGTTCCTTGTGCATTCAGCTTTCAGGTAGCACTTAAAATGTCAAGATAACTCTTGTGATTAATGTTCCTGCTATAGATAGATGGCTCTTTGTCTAGGGGCAGTTTTGACTTGCCATAAAGTAGCACAGAGGGGTTAATATACCTGCTTCAAAGAATGTGTACAGTCAGATCACAGATCTGTATTTTATGTGGGTAGCTAAGTGGATTACTGCTTTTGTTACAGAGATCCTATTGTTACCGCAGTTCATAAGATATGAACCTAATAAAGGACAGTGACTGTTACAAACTGTCATCAAAGAGCTACATGCAAACTACAAAAAAAAGAGTTGGGGCATTGTTTTTTCCCCTAGTCTTTAATTATCAATTCCTGATGTTGTTAAAAAGGGTGCTTTTGGGTAGATATACATTCTTAATAGTAAAGCCAGCCTCTACCAGTGGTTTGAAACAAATGAAATGTATGTGAGAGAGGGGCTATGGAGAGATGAGGTTAACTTTTTCCCAGTGGTAGTGAGGCAATCCAAAGAGGAGGTCATGGGAGGGAGTGCACCAAAATTGATTGTGACATTAGCCGCCAAAAGCGCTAAAGCTGGCCCTGACCGAGACACATTTAGCAAAGTCGGATGCACTGAAACATACAAAATGTTGGGTTGGTAATGCATTTTCTCACCGGGATTTCTCACCAGGATCAAGGAGAAATTGTGCTCTAAATTCTTTGTGACAAATTATTCAACACTTATAGTTCAAGAACATGATACAGATGGAAGATGGGTAGTAATCAAATTAATTATCAAAAATGTTACTCTGTATATTTAATGTCTGTGGTGTAACTCAGGCTGACTATTGCTTTTGGTGTAACATTACTAGCCAATTGATTTTTAGAGGATAATCTAATTTTTGGAGATGACTGCAATCAATTATTAAACCCCATTTTAGACACGAGTTTCATTTTTGCTTATATTTCTAATAATGGAAAACAATAGACTAATACAATAGACCAAACATTTCTTATTGATGCTTGTAGATTTTGCAAAAAAACATTAAGGGAACATGCATTTTCTCCCCTCATCAGTTTAGTGTTTCTACTAAACCTATAAATATGTCATGTTAGTGCTTTAGGAAGATGTATTTCCTGCTCTCATATTTTTATGTAACAAGTAGAATCCACACATCTCATTCTGAATGAAAAATAAATAAATAAGAAGGTGGAGGTCAATGTTCTCCATTTTCAGGTTTATGATAATGCCTTTGTTTTAAAATATTTTACATTTTAACTGACATATTAAAGTCTGGAGTCAAATAAACTTTGTACTTGACTCAAACCTTCCCTTTATGTTCCATGAGTAATAATATAATTGCCTGCTAGTGGTAGTTTTTCAGCAAGTAACGCAGAACTAGAAAGGTTATAGGAAGATATCCTTTCAAGTCTGATAGTATGGAGTATGCGATAATCCGAGACTAGATATAGCATGCGTCACCCATTCCAATTGCTGTTAAAAGAGAAGTTCTTTGGTCACCTGTAAAGGCTTATCCTGTTTGTAAGAAATCAGGTTATTCGTTGCAAAGGATGTGAGCCCTTCACATGTAATACATTCACAATTGTCTTTTTTACTGGGAATCCAGTACCCCATTGTAACACTTGACTGCCTGAAGGTAGTGAAGCAGAATAGGCCAAGGCCTATCCAGAGGAGGTGATGTGGGTTAGTGACCCCCCAGTCCACTGGTACACAACAAAACTCAATAAATTACTGTCCAGTCAAAGCTTATTCTTTTAAAAATGAAAAGTACTTTTTTCTCACACACTTCAAAATATTGTACATTAAATTGCAAATATATACAATCAGGTAGATGGAAATACCTTTGCTGACACTGTTATATCACATTACACACCTAGTCGACCCTAAACCCCGTAGTCACAACACCCAACATGTATACTAGATTCAACATTACAATACATGTGGGTGTAATTAGGAATAAGGCAGACCTATAGGCTTTGTAGGATGTCACCAAATAACTAAAATCAGCCATATGTCATAGTTCAACCTTACACCATCAATAAAATTAAATGCCACAATCCCAATATTGAAAAGAATTTGTTAAAATGGTAAACCTTGTATTGTCAATAGCTGCATTTAAATTCAAAACATGCCTTTGGATCTTTACTACTTTTATTAGACTACCATTGCAGTCATGGTACCAACTGAAAGGGATTCCACACTGCAGAACCCAGGAGCAAATGCCGTAGAGCTTGGAGTGCTTTGAACTGAAGGCAAACCACCTTGCGAGGTCAGGGATTCAATCCCCTGGGAGAGGTAAAGTGAGTTTCTTCATTATGTTTCAGCATGGCTGTGCTCCTCCTGCAGCCCCCACAACACACTTGCCAAACATTGGTGGTGCTTCTGCCCATTTTAAGACTGCCACAGAAAACATATACACATTTTTGCCCCCTCATGGGCATTATGGGGTGCTCCATGCATATGGTGGAGGGGCTGTTGTAGAAGCCCCAAAGGCCCCCACAGGCCCTGCTTTGCTGCATTCCAGGTGCTGCAAGTGGAAGCCCACTACACTGTGTGGTTTCTTCATTTTAGCTTCCACCTGTAGTCAGGAGTGATATAGTCCCTGTCCGATGAGAAGCACTGGTAGGGGGAAAAGAGCCCCTCCCCCAGACGACAGTCACAGGGGCAGGAGGCCGGCAACATATTCAGGCCAGTGATGGCTTCTTCAGTCCCAGAAGTTGGGGTCCCCAGGACCTTTAATGGTGTGCACTGAGCCCTGGAGATATGGGGGTTCCCAGGGCGAAACTAGACTCAGGATGGAGGGGATCCCAGGTTCTTCCCCTTGCCGGTATTCAGTATTCTGGTTCTCTAACCACTACAAAGATCTATTGAATACCACATGTAGAGCCCAGCTGGTATGCACAGGTGTCAACAATAACATTGTAGAAATGTATAATTGTTTGCTGTTTGTAGTCCCACACTGTGCATTTCTGACTCTGTCCAGAAGTTTAAGAAAGTCTTCTCAGGTGGTTCCTCAGGAGACAAAGAAGGGAAATTAAACCACTTGCTTTACTTTACAAACAGCATGTCTAAGTGGAATGTTTAAATGAGTATATTTTGCCTTCCATAAACAAATTGTTATCTTATCACTACATTATTTCCAGCATTGATGACTGGTATCATTACCCAAAGTTTACATTTATATAAATAAAGCCATTCCTCTTTTTAAATCAAGTATTTTTCTTAAACCATTACTGCTTGTCATGGGTCAGTATTTCATTCTCTAATACCTGGCTATAGTCACTTATTTAAACACTAGTGTGTATGAATGGTCACCTTTTATTCAGAAAACTTATATGTTGTCTAAATTCATATAAACACATATTGCAGACTGAGAAACAGGTTTTGAAGAGTTACACATCCTTATAAAATATCACGAGTAACTATGTTGCAGTAATTATATACACTTTAGCCTTTGCTAATTGTTTTACACTGTTTATGACAGGTTTCAATAATTTCCCTAAATATATTTTTTATGTCAACATAGTCAGTGGACCCTTTGTTGTACAAATTATGGGCAACATGTTTAACCATCAAACAGTCTTTTGACTTAGTGATCCTTGAAAGATCAGTATATCATTATTGTGGTCTGTCAGCGTAAAAATATATGTTGGATTCCACACATATTTTGTAGTTTTTTTATTATGCCTTTGTAGAACCGGGGGTCTTAGAAGTAGACCTCCCAGCGGTGCAGGAAACACTCAAGTCCACAGCTTCCTCCAAGTACGTTAAAAAATGGGAGACCACACCACTGGGAGTGCAGAAACACAGGTTTATTAATCTTACACAGGGATCTCTAGAGATGGAAAAGTGTCCGTGACCCACTGGAGGTAGGTAATTGGAGACTGTTCGAATTGCAAGGAGCACGCAGCATCCTTTATAGGAAGTGGACACTCCCTTCGCAGAGAAGGAACGCAGAAAGTTCATATAGCTTGCGGGATGGAGATTTGGATCACCTGCCCTTTGTCCCGGAGCTTGATGCTGGAATGGGGCAGTCAAAGCCTTAGGCACATCACCTGCCTCTTGCCGTGTACTTTGAACCGGAATGGAACCCCCGGGCAAGGTCATCTGCCATCTCAACATTCCTGAAACATTTTAGCATGGGTGCGGGGAAAAGGTCAGCTCGAGTGCAAGTCGACCTGTACGTGGTCAGTGGGACAGAGGTGAGAATTGGACGCTGTAGTCACAAAGATGGTGGGGCACATGGCAACTTAGCAGATTCAGGTTTCACAGTCCCTCCTTTTGCCATGGGCAACACCTCAGTCAATATCGATCCGCATAAGCTTGTCTACAGCTTGTTGATACAGTATTTTATTATCTTTGGTCCATTGAGGCACCGTGGTAGGTGGTGTACATCCGATAGCACAGATAGAACAGAGTGCGGGGCCACAGTGGATGCACAGACAGCAGAAGAACAGGAGAGCTAGCGGAATCAGTAAGATTGTTATCATTTTCCAACCCCAGGAGACGAGTAGTTGCCAGAATCCAGAGCTCCAAGACCAGGGAGTTTCGGTTTCTTGATGGATTTCGGAGACAATTCAGTGAAGCTTGGAGATAGCATCATATACTGACGGTGACGAATCAGGAATATACACCCAACAGCTTGCGCCGATGATGCGGCAGGCTCCTCTACCCAATCTGCTAAGATGACGTCTAGCACCATACTATTTTGGAGGGCAACCATGCGAGCGGCATCAAGTTCAGCAAAGTAGTTGGTCAGTACTCCTGCAGTCACATAAATTGTTGCTTCAAGGACTTTGGTTAGTCTTCTGATTTAGAGGCTGTTAGACATAGGACCCCAGTACAGCAACAGTCCTTTCATAGCATCATAGAACTGTTGACCTGAGTGTCTGTCTGGTCCACATCTGGCAATTGTCTTCTTTGGCAGTGGTACTCTGTCTGTCTCTGTTGAAAGCGGGTGGTAAGAGGAAAGCAATGTAGCATGTACCACTCCAGTCAGGAGGTAACCACACACAAAATGCAATCCTGTAGGAAGGCGGAGATATGGGGTGAAATTGTCATAAGTCATTGTAGTATTGCATAGACTGACTCCTAACAGTGTTTTTCCTCGGCCTTGCAGACATAATATACCAGGGCGTGGCGTGACAGAAATGGCAACTGTTTTAGCTTGAATGGTAACATAAGTGTAACCCCATGTACCTCGCATAGGGGTGGACATGATGGTACGCATTGGTGCTGAGTCAGAGGCATTACAGATGGTATTGTTGTACATCAAGTGCAAGTATAAGCAGACGAGGCAGGTAACACTAGGAACTGTACAGTGTGTTGAGTTGCATGAGGTAGAAGTCCACAAACATGACAGTCAGTTGCACCCGCAACTTGATTAAACTGTTGCAGCATTTGGATGAAAGTATTATTACTGAATTCAGAATGTCTGTTGAAGTGGGCCTCAGGCCACGGAACATACGAATGTTCAGGAAACTTCAGATGGTTGTGGGGTGTGAGGCAGGAGAGTGTAATGGGCTGGAGCTGTTTCTTCAATAATCCAGAACACTACACTGAACAGAACAGCTAACGTAGTCAGGACAATCAGTGCTATTGTCCGGGTACTGTGAACTCTCATTCTAGCTTTCTTCAGCGTGGGGGTAGTACCACAGGTGCATGTGGCCTCTGGTTTCATACAGCTCCCCTGTTGTTGACTGTCAGACCTGGATGATGGCCCTTGTTGGTAATCATTGTTCAGGGGGGTGCGTAGTCTTTGGTACTCATGAATAGGACAGATTGTGACGTATCTGGGTTTTGGGGACATTGGTCCCACATTATCGTAACCTCCAGCCATGATAGCTCTACAAGTGTCCCGAGAGTACTGCAATGTCCCTAATAGCCGCCGATAGTTGTAGGTTGCTTCACTGACCAATATTTGCCCCCGGTAACCCACTTCACGGGGTACCCAGGACCCTCAGTCAGGTTTTACTACAGCCCTGCAGCAATGGACAATGGAGTACTAACGGCCCTTAAGTGGGCTGGTTCTTCAGCTTAGCCCTGGATCAGAGGTAGTATCCATCTGTTCCTTCGTCACAAAGTTCTAGTTCAGGTTCAGAATCTGAGTCACAGTCTATTGGTCTGTTGTGGGTCAGAACTTCTTTGTGTACTTTCAAGTTGTCTTCAGTTATGGGATTCACTTTTCTGCGGTGGGAGGCATGGACCCAGGATTTCTTTCCCTCCACTCGCAAGGCCGTACTGGTCCCCAGCAGCACCTGCAAGGACCCTTCCAGCGAGGCTGCAGAGACTGGGTGCGTGCAATGTTCTTCACCAGGATGAAGTCTCCGGGTTCGATATCATGGCCAGGGCCCTGAGATCTGTCTGTGACGGAGGCCCGGACCTGTTCATGGAGTAAAGACATTGTTTTAGTGAGTTCATACAGATAATCAGTCGACACTGCCTGGGGAAGGTCAGTCAGGGATTTTGGAGATGGGGCATTACAAATATTCATAGGTCTACCAAAGACAGTCTCGTAGAGCGTAAGGTGTGACTTAGAATGTGGGACTGATCGTATAGACAGCAGAGCTAGACGTAGAGCATTTACCCAATTCAATCCTGTCTCAGTTGTTATCTTAGCTAATTTCTCCTTCAGGATTCCATTATAACGTCCCACTAATCCTGCTGCTTGGGGGTGAAATGCAGCGTGGAATTTTTGTTTGACCCCCAGTCCCTCTAAGATATGGTTGACTGTCTGGTTCATAAAATGTGATCCTCGATCACTTTGCATCAATCTACAAAGGCCATACCGGGGAAAGAATTCCTTCAGGAGTACTTTAGCTGTAGTAATGGCAGTATTATCCTTGGTGGGGTATGCTTCCACCCATTTACTGAATGCACTGACAACCACCAAGACATACTTGTAGCTGTTAACTCTGTTCATTTGGATATAATCCATCTGAAGGACTTCGAAAGGGGCAGAGGGCAGTGCAAATCCTGCTGTCGGAACCTTTGTTCCTTTTCCCACATTGCATCTTAAACAGGTCAGACAGTGCTTGACAAATCGCTCGGCCAGGGGTCTCAATTTGGGATGGTCCCATACTTCAATGCAAAAAACACAGTTGATGGACAGAATGTAGAACAACGTCATACATTCACCCCAGTACAAGGATCTGGGCCTAAATCCATCGTTTTTTTGCACTCCACATCACCCTGGGTTAGACACTGGCTATATGCAAATCAGCTCTGACCCTGTGCCTCATAGGAACAGTCCAGTCCGAACTACCAAGCCATGTCTTTCCCAGACCGGAATCAAGCATCCAAGGACCGGTTTCTGGCTATCAGCCTTCATCAGCCTGGATAGCTTGACTCCAGTGGTGTGGAGAGCCTGGGACTCACGTCTGAGCATACCCAGCCCACTCGGGGTGAAAATTGCAAAAAACACAGTTGATGGACAGAATGTAGAACAATGTCATACATTCACCCCAGTACAAGGATCTGGGCCTAAATCCATCGTTTTTTTGCACTCCACATCACCCTGGGTTAGACTCTGGCTATATGCAAATCAGCTCTGACCCTGTGCCTCATGGGAACAGTCCAGTCCGGACTACCAAGCCATGTCTTTCCCAGACAGGAATCAAGCATCCAAGGACCGGTTTCTGGCTATCAGCCTTCATCAGCCTGGATAGCTTGACTCCAGTGGTGTGGAGAGCCTGGGACTCACGTCTGAGCATACCCAGCCCACTCTGGGTGAAAATTGCAAAAAACACAGTTGATGGACAGAATGTAGAACAATGTCATATATTCACCCCAGTACAAGGATCTGGGCCTAAATCCATCGTTTTTTTGCACTCCACATCACCCTGGGTTAGACACTGGCTATGTGCAAATCAGCTCTGACCCTGTGCCTCATGGGAATAGTCCAGTCCGAACTACCAAGCCATGTCTTTCCCAGACCGGAATCAAGCATCCAAGGACCGGTTTCTGGCTATCAGCCTTCATCAGCCTGGATAGCTTGACTCCAGTGGTGTGGAGAGCCTGGGACTCACGTCTGAGCATACCCAGCCCACTCGGGGTGAAAATTGCAAAAAACGCAGTTGATTTAGGCCCAGATCCTTGTACTGGGGTGAATGTATGACATTGTTCTACATTCTGTCCATCAACTGTGTTTTTCCCCATACTTCAATGAGCATAGTATACGTGGCTTGGGACCCAATGTCTGCAGGTAAGTCTGTCATTGTAAATAAGGGAATAACATATGCTGTTGGTAGTTTCCACCTAAGAGTATCCTGAGATCTCCAACATCCCTCCTCATCTAACATACCATCTGTTTTCCACTGTTCTTTTTCTTCTATGACAGCGGATTCTTGTATGTCAATAATGCGTTGTCTGGCATCATGCCATTTCTCAGCTTGTGATTTTAGGACGTACATTGGTGCAGGTATTATTCCTAAGGCTGTGTTCCTGGCTGTGCTGTCTGCCAGAGTGTTCCCTGTCCTACTTCGTCACTAACATTCTTGTGTGCCGCGCATTTGATCACCGCTAACTTAGCAGGGAGAGTGATGGCTTCCAAAAGGGCATTAACCAATTCACCATGTTGTGTAGGCGTCCCTTGAGAAGTGAGAAATCCTCTTTCTTTCAATAGTAGTGCAAAATTGTGTACTACCCCAAAAGCATACTGACTATTGGTGTAGATGTTTACAGTCATGCCTGTACTGAGGATGCAAGCGTGTGTAAGTGCTGTTATCTCTGCCGCTTGGGATGATTTCTGTAATATTCGGGCAGTCTCAACTACTGTAAGTGCTGTTGTGACAGAATAGGCTGCAGATGTGGTGCCATTCGGGAGTTTCAGGCAAGAACCGTCTACCCACAGGTGGTCTTCTGTATCTGGTGAGCCTGTGTCTTTAAGGTCCACCCTTCCCTTGGTTTCTGCTTTTGTTCGGAATACGCAATCATGATGAGGTGGCCGAGTGAGGGGGTCGGTATCAGGTAGGGGTAGGAGTGTAGCGGGATTCAGAGTGGTACAGCGTTGAATAGTTATGTGCACATTTAACAGGGTAAGTTTGTATCCATACAGTCGGGCACTAGTAAGGTGTTGGGTTTTCGTTTATTTCAACAGAATATCAACAGCATGTGGTACCAGAACTGTTAATGGAGACCCTAGAACTATACCCTCTGTCTGGCGCACTGCTACAGCAGCCGCTGCTACAGTGCGCAGACAGGTAGGCAAAGCTCGGGCCACTGGATCCAAAACAGCAGAAAAATAGGCACAGGTTCCTTTGTGTGTACCATGCATTTGACTGAGAAGTGAGAGGGCACAACCTTACCGTTCGTGTAAAAAGAGAAAAAATGGCTTTTGATAATCAGGTGTACCTAACACTGGGGCCGAACACAGAGCCTGTCGTAGGGTCATGAATGCTTCTGCATGTTGTGATGTCCAGGGAATAGGATCAGAAACATCTTTAGTCATCAGTGAAAGAAGTGGCTTGATAATGAGTGAAACATTTGGGACCCACTGTCTACAGAAGGAGGTGAGACCTATTAGTTCTCTCACCTCTCTTTGGGTGGTTGGAGTAGGGTAGTTCAAAATAGTCTGAATCCTGTCTGGTGTAAGAGTGCGTCCCTCCTTAGACAACAGGTGACCTAAGTAAGTCACCTGTTTTCTACAATACTGCAATTTGTCTTTGGATACCTTGTGGCCATGTTCAGCAAGGAATTTGAGGGTCAGTAAATATGCCTGTCGAGCCAATTGGGTAGTATCTGCTGCTAACAAAATGTCATCTACATAATGAATAAGAGCCACTCCCTCTGGGAGATGGACCTGGTCAAGTTGTTTTTTCAATGCTTGGCTGTAAATGCTCGGACTTTCTGTATAGCCCTGAGCAGCGCAACAGAATCTATACGATCTGTTCATTAGGGTGAAGCCAAAAATAAAACGTGTGTCTTCATGAATGGGGATGGAAAAGAATGCGTTTTTCAAATCGATTACTGTAAAGGCTTTAGCTGTAGGTGGAATCATGGTGAGGATAGTAGTTATGTCTGAAACTATGGGAAATTGTCGTACTGCTATCTTATTAATGACCCGCAAGTCAATCACAAATCTCTACACCTTTTGGTGTGTAGCCAATCGTTTTTAATACCGGCAAAATGGGGCTGTTGCAGACGTTGGAAGGAACCAGTTCCACCACGCCACCCTGAATGAGGTCTGTTACAATTTTTTGTAGTGCGAGCTCTCCCTCTTTAGATATTTTATACTGTGGTAATCTAGGCAAGTGTGCACCTTCCCTGACAATGTTGTGAACTGGTGGCATCTGGATAGTACCAACACCAGTATCAGAAGTTGCCCATAAGGTGTTTGGGATGGTAGCTAACTCTTCCTTATTGTCGGGCAGTTGGAGTAGCTGTACAGACAGTTGGCACGGGGAAACATTGTCAAACAGAATGACTCTAACATTATCTGGGGAACATCTGATAGTGGCATGGTAATGTTTTAACAGATCCAATCCCATGAGATTCTCAGGACAATCTGGTGATAGCAAGAGTGCTGCAGAAGTGTCAGCACCGTTGATAGAGAATGGCGTAGGTTTGAAAAGGGGGTTCACAGAGGGCTTACCATCAAAACCAGTCGATGTAATTAGTTTGCCGGATGGAGGAGCCCTCGGAATCAGTGGGGTGGTCAAGGTGCTGCGGGATTCTCCTGTATCCACAAGGAAACATCCTTTAGCGCCAGCCACCGATGCTGTAACATAGGGTCCCTGTTGATCTACAGGTACCTCCACTGGTTCCTTCCCCCATCCTTGACCTCCCTTAGGCTCACCAATATACTGGGCTCATCTCAGTATCGTCTTTGGCATAATCCTGAAGGGTAGCCTCGCGTTCTGAATTATTATCAAACCTGTTGTCTCTATATTGATATTGGGGTCGGGAGGGGGTGTTGAACTGTCGCGGTTGCGTTTTGCCTGTGGCAATGTTATCAGCTAATATCGGGCTATTCTTCTTCCAATCTCACGGTTTCTTGCAATAGGCACAAATATCAGTAGACTGGGGACCAGATCGATATGATCGCTGGTTCTGTACTGGAGTGTTTTGTGTTTTCGGGGTGAACCTGGCATTTTGCTGACGGACATTATTTGTGTCGCGAGGGCGATTACGGGTGTCTAACTGACTAAGCAATACTTGTTCTTTTAATTTCTTCTTTTTAGTCTCCTTTTCTTCTGTGTATTTGTACTGAGCCTCGTAATATTGTGCCATTGTCAATATAGTGGCGGGTGTTGCCGCTGGCCAACTACTTTCACTGGCCATAAGCCTGTTCTTCACTGCTGGTAAGAGCCCGTTAACAAAAGTCTGAATAAGCAGGTGGCGACCAGTTTCAGTCGCGACATCCTGACCACTGAAATCGGTATATGCCTTTCCTAGTCTAGTAAAATAATCAGAGACTGATTCATCAGTATTCTGTGTTTGCAAGTATTGAGTAGGGTCCAATCTAACTTTCTCTCTGGAGCGAGAGTTTTTAGTTTGGCTAACAGTCTTTTCAGTAGTGCTAACATATCTTCATGTGGCTTTTCACCAGGTTTTCTCTCTTTTTCTCTTGTTTCCAGGTATTCTCATGTACCATGAAAAGCTGCCTGATCGTTAACATATCTGAGCGGTTTCCAAAGCTCAGCTGGCAATATAAGGCCAAAAAATTGAGAGATGTCAATTAGGGTCAAGGTATAAGTGTTCAGTATCTGCTGGACACACTCATTGAATCCCGTAGGATTCTTTCTGATGTCAGGTATATCTTTTTGTAACTGTGACATCTCAGCCTTTGTCCAAGGAGTATATACAAAGCTAAACATTAATCTGGAACAGGCATTCGGGTCATCTGGGTTATTCAGGACTGTCCCAGTATCCCGCGGAGGGACATAGATGGGGGCAGCCTCTTTGACTGGCATCTGAACAATACTCTCTGTCCGACTATTGGAATGCAGAGTATTTTTTATCATTGCTAGTAATGCATCTCTGTCATTTTCTGTAGATTCACCATTGTGTAAGTGCCTATATATTTTCCGGAAATGAAGCGGTACTTTCACCCTTTGGTCCTCCTGTTCGGCCATAAGGTGGTAAGCCATTCTTTCTAAAAAATAGCTCTTTCTTGTCGAATGTACCTGGCCCTCTCCTGCACAGTGGATATCTGAAGGGGAGGCACAGTCTGTAATTAGTTTGTAAGCTATGCGATCTATTTTTTTCTTTTTCTCGTCCCTGAGTCTAGGAGAATGTGACCTTTTATGCTCGCCCGAGTCGGAACCATAACTGCTGCCTGAATCTCTAACCTCCTTTCGGAGTCCCTTTTTGTCATATTTCTTTACAATTTTAGGAATAATTACAGGAGCAAGGGTTTCAGTCTCTGGGTCAGGTAGCTCCACCTGAGCCGTTGGGGCGTCAGAAATGGGAGCGTTCTGGGCAGGTGCTGGTTGCGGCTGTATCAATTGCTGTGTCTCATGATAAGCGGGAGGTCTAAAAAGCAACATAGCATCATCTTTGTCAATTTTTGGGGGCAGTAAGGGGTACTGTCCTGTTATGTTAAGTCGGTGTTCCCTATCACATACTACTATATCTCTCTCTATTTCTCTCCCTCTAAGGGCTGCTATTTACTGTTGAACAGTTTTTCTGAGTGTCTTATTCTCTCTAGCTTGAGCTCTTCTCTTTCTTTCATTAATTTCTTTCCGCCATAGACCAAAGGAATCAACCAAACTCATTCGCACCTTCCGTCTATGCAGCTGCTCTTCCAAATATGTAAGTTTAGGTACCGAATTCTGGCCATTGTAACTCAGCATTATTTTTTGTGTATTTCCGCAATAATTTAGTATACATTATACCGGAAATACCATATTTGATGTACATCTCTTTATTAGGGGTCCCCTCTGGAGGGGCTGACTGACTTTCTTCTAACACATCCTGACTGTTCGAGCAACAACAGAGTTTACAAAACATACTAAAAACAGGCATATTCACTGTACTTAAATAATATTTCTATCAGAAACCAGACAGTTCCCAATCAGGAACACAATACCTGTCCTTCGGTCTTTGCAAAGATCGAATCAGAAACCGTAAAACAGAAAAACAGACACATGCATGCTTAACTAAATCAGTATATAAGAATTCTTTTTATGTCGCTTAAAGCGACCCGACCAGAATACCCGATGTGTTTCTCCGCTCCCGGGTGGTTCTGCTCCTTATTCTCCAGACAGGCTAGATGGACCAGAAAGGGATTACAGTCAGGGACTGGGGCCACTGTAGTCAAGGACACCGTTGAGGGAAGAAGATTCAGGCAACGTTGGCTGCGGAGACTCAAGTCTGCTTTCTGCAGGTGCACTCCTCAGTTACCGATCTTCCTTTCCTCCCCGGGTCGTCAAGCTGAAACCACAGAGTCTCTGATGTAACCCCTCATTGATGCGCCAATTGTAGAACCTGGGATCTTAGAAGTAGACCACCCAGCGGTGCAGGAAATACCCAAGTCCACAGCTTCCTCCAAGTACGTTAAAAAATGGGAGACCACACCACTGGGTGTGAAAAAACACAGGTTTATTAATCTTACACAGGAATCTCTAGAGATGGAAAAGTGTCTGTGACCCACTGGAGGTAGGTAATGGGAGACTGTTCGAATTGCAAGGAGCACGCAGCATCCTTTATAGGACGTGGACACTCCCTTCGCAGAGAAGGAACGTGGAAAGTTCAGATAGCTTGCCGGATGGAGATACGGATCACCTGCCCTTTGTCACAGAGCTTGATGCTGGAATGGGGCAGTCTAAGCCCTAGGCACATCACCTGGCTCTTGCCGTGTAGTTTGAACCGGAATGGAACCCTTGGGCGAGGTCATCTGCCATCTCAAAATTCCTGAAACATTTTAGCATGCGTGCGAGAAAATAGGTCAGCTCGAGTGCAGGTCGACCTGTACGTGGTCAGTGGGACAGAGGTGAAATGGATGCTGTAGTCACAAAGATGGTGGGGTACATGGCAACGTAGCAGATTCAGGTTTCACACCTTTCTTCCCTGTGTTGTCAGTCAACACATTTTGACCTCCTGTGTTTCGCAGGGTCTTCATCAGGATTTTCTTCTATCACCCACACTGTGAACTGCATCATTTAAGGGCACTTCTAGGATCTGGGGCTAAGTTCGGAAATGCAGTTTACCTAGGACCATACAACCTGATCAAGAGGGGTAGCTGAGGTTCAAAATCAGGTCTTCTAAATGTAAATGTAAATGTCTTGGACTTGTAAAGCGCACAGCTGCCCGTGAGCGTCCCGGCGCTTGCTTAGGGAACCCGTCCTGGTATTCCCCTGTGAGAAACCCCGGCAGGGTGTCCACAAGGTGAAAGCCAGGCATCCCGCCGCGAGCGGCCGTAGTGGAGATTAAGCAAGCTATTGCCCAGAGTCGCAGAGTGTGACCCCGTGAGTTGAGTAGGCACCAGAGCGAGAATTGTCGAGTCCGTGGAATTTTGAGCCCGAGACCCGCCGAGGCGGGGAATCGAACCCTGGTCCACGGTTGATCTCAGCTTCCGGGTCTGCCGCCTCTAACCACTGAGCCACGCTTCTCCACTTACTGAGCCACGCTTCTCCACTCGCGTTGGCTCCAATATTTACAACTCAGCCAGTAGTCAAGAGGTACCCAACAATATAGATACTGAGGCTGATGGTTTACATGAAATAAGTGTTGGGACAGAGCGCTGATGAGGTGGGGCTTTTTTGATTGGAGCATTTGAACAAAAGAATTCAAGTAAGTGCCTATTGACACCCTATGTACTACTGTTTAGAATTGTGTCTTCATAGTTATCATATTCAGCACAACCACAAGATAGTACATTCATTCGAAGTGAAGGGAATAAACAATTTTGAAAAACAAATGTAAAGCAAATTACTAAGCATGTTTTTTTTCATCTAATGCTGTACAGTCTGACTTTTGTTTACTGTTTTCTACGGGAAACAACCATTACAACACATACATTACAATGTAATGCCATTACAACGACTCCATTACAATGCAGGTACCATTACAATGCATGCCATTACAACCCATGCTATTACAATATAGGTACCATTACAACACATGCCTTTACAACGCATTTATGGTTAAGGTAAGTGTTCAGGTGAATTTAAATGTATTTTCTTTGTTATGTTAATAATTAGTGATTTATTCAAAAAAGGATATTTATATTAATTTTAATAAGCAGAGTATTAATTTGTTTAGAAAATTTATAAATCTAATGTAATATTTTTAGAAATAGATAATTTATAATAAGAAAGGGTTTGTAACATAACCCCTTAGGCCAGAATGTGAAAGATTTAGGAGATATGGGTGGGGAAGCAAATGCATACTCATATATTAAATTTAATACCGGAGTATTATATTATTTAGAGAATTAGTAAATGTAATTTAAAATTTTTATGAAAAAATTATTTATATTGAGAAAGGGTTTGTAACAACCATTTAGGCACAGGATGTGAGGGATTTAGGGATTAGGGGTGGGGAAGTATATTAATACTTGGGTATTTATTTCAATACCTGGGTATTAATTTGTTTAAGGGAATTACTACATATAATTGCATATTTTTATTTTAAAAAAATATAATAAGAAAGGGTTTATAACGTAACATAACGTAACCCCACCCAATGGGTGGGTGGGGAAGTGTATTAGTACCCAGGTACTCATTTTAATACCCGAGTATTCATTTATAAAGAGTAATTGCCATTTTGAAATATCATAAAAATCTAAAACATATTTCTATTTTAGAATAACGTAAAAAAAATAGGAAAAATGAAGCATAACAAAGCACCTAAAAGTTTTTAAAATAAATATCTTTTATTAATAATTTTAAAAAAAACAGATTTGATGTATAGTAAAGAAATACACTTAAAAAATCAGTATTCATGTTTTTTAAATAAAGATATTTATGTATATTCTTTAATGTTTGTGAAATTTTGAACTGAGTAAATATTTTGTAAAGCATTAAAAATGTTTGGGAGAACATGGCGGCTACATGCTGAGCAGCCGCGGGTGATCCTGCAGTGAGGACGTGCTAGTCTTTTCTACCCTTTCGGCGCTTATCTGGTTCTCGCGTTGGGTCCTCCTTCAGGTAAATGGGGCCTGGGGGGCCTGACCAGTCAGCCAGGCCCCAAGCGGAGACGGCGCCGGTCTGTGGCTCATGCTGGCAGGAGGTGGCGCAGGGGCGCCGGCGCTGTAGATCAGCCAGCGTACGTACGCTGGGTAGATTTAGCACAAGTCAGGCTGCAGGCTTGAGCTTGCCTGCGCCTACGTCGCCGACGCGGACAGAGGGCTTTCTCTGTTCCCAGTCTCTGGAAAATATTAGGAAGGAGGACTTGAAGAAGGAGGCACTGAAACAGGGGTTAAGGAACCTCCATCATATTGAGATAAGCGCTTTAACCACTGGCAAGGCTGCAGATAGGGTGTTTCGAGGTACACATTGCATACCAGGAGCATTGCAGCTGGTAAGGTGTGTGTTGTGCCCGACCTGCCTTCTTTGGTGGTCCCGGGTTTAAAAAAGGATGCAAGGAAGGTCAAGCGGTGTGTGCTTGGTGGGGGGTGCAGGGGTTATGAGCATTACTTACCTACATGGGAAACCTGCAAGGTCTCCTGGTAAAAATTTAGGGGGCAGGGGCAAGAGGTCCTCAGCTCAGCAGATTAAAATGACCCCCTCCATTAAATCCTTCTTTGGAGTTTTACCGGATGTTCAGCAAGCAGAGGGGGCCGTGTGCATTACCTTATGGAACAGTACTGGAATGGAGGACTACGGAGTGGGTCCCCCTCGCAGTAATCCCAACATCACAGAATGTCAGGTTTCAACTAGGCCCTGAGAGGAAGAAAGGACCCTAGGTGCTGTACTACAGAGGGGATCTCCTGGCCCTACTAACAATAGGTTTGAAGCCCTTTCAATAAGTGGAGAGTCAGAAACAGTTGAGGACTTGCTGCTGAGGGCTCAAATGAGTCAAAACGGTGAAGAAGCGCCCAAGGAAATTGCAGAGGATTCATTGACGGGCATCCTCTTGGGACTAAACGAAGAAATAAGAAATTGGTTCATGGTCTCAGTGGCTAATCAGGAGAACATCCAAGCCTCATGATCTGGGTTAGCACAGAAGCTCAATGCAGTTGCTGCCTGCACTGAAGCACTAGAAGGGGAGGTAGGTGTCGTGGTTGCCGCATTCGGGGCAAAGAAACTACTAAATTGGCCAATGCTCGGGGGCATTCATGCACAATGACTGGCCAGAGAGTTCATAGCACAGCCACCCCCGAGCGGTAACGCTTCGCGTTCAGGTTCCAGGAATGTTGGGACTTACCTGCTGGATCACCAAGGCATTTCCGGGTCCACAGGAAAATCTTCCGCGCCCTGCTTTGTCGGAGTTGCTCTTCTCTTTGGCGCTTTTCTCTCGGTGCTCCGCCTCCACCTGTTGGTGACCGCGTTCGAGAGTCTTCACCGCGTTCTGATTCAGTGGGGGTTGTTTTTCTCCTCTCTCGGTGTTCCTGTTTCGGTGCCCCACCTCCTCCAGCCAAAATTCCGTCATCTCCAATCTCTGTTGCCCTGAAAAACACAAAGAACAATACAAAAAGCTGCATTACTGGCATGATGGCAACAGCGCTTTGCACTGCCATTTATTTCAATTAACCCTGCCCATGCATTTACTTATCTGATCCTGTGTCCTGTCGTTGTGGGCATCCGTTCCCTCTCTCTGGGATTTACCAACCTGTATAAAGAACAAAAAGGACATTAGATATTGCACCTGAATATTAAGGCTACTTTTATTTTTGGTCTTTATTTTTTGTGTGAAGCATAGAATGCACAGAAGTTGTAATATAGGTAGGTTCTAGAGTCTTGTTATTTTTATTTATTCCCCTTTATTGTAATTCCCGCTAACCAGTGATTCCCTCTTTGTTTTAGAACCAGACACATGCTAGACAATCGCAGCAATTTGAATTAAACAGAAGAAGGGAAATCTTCAGGCATGGAATATCCCATTAGAGAGAACTATAGATAGATGTACCCTATGACATACTTACCAGTTTTTCTGTTCTTCCCTTTTGCCTATGGTTTGTTGTGCCTTGTCCTTGCCTGGTCCTGTTGCAATCTGTGGTTCGTCGTGAGATCCTTATTTCTCCGTGTTTTGTTTCCCTTCTTCTTCAGGTTACTATTTTCACTTTGACCTTGTTGGGTGCAATAGGTGATTTAGGGAAGTAGTGGAACTCTCTTCAAGTTCATGACGTTACTGCGGAAACATAGGTGAGATCTTGACAGTAGGATCAATAAAACGAGATGTGGTGAAAAATTTCACTGGGATCTCCATGTTGGTCAAACAAAATAAAGCTTTGAGGGAGGACATTGAGAGGGTCGAAAATCATTAGAGGAGGAACAATTTAAGATTTTTGAATGTCCCTAAGGCAGAGGAGGGTACAGAAATGAAGACTTTTATAATCAAGCTCCTGCGAGATACAGCCCTAAAGGATGGGCCGGAGATCAACTTAGAGCAGGAGATCCAGAGAGCCCACAGAGATCCTTTCAGGCGAAACCTCCAACAGACTAAAGCAAGGAATATCTTGGTAAACTTCCTCTTATACGCTGTTAAGGAGGCAACCTGAGTGCGGCCTTAAAGGAGGGCCCCATCACTGTTAATGGGTTCTAACTCCTAATCAGATATATGCAAGGCAACAGAGCAGACAGAGGCAGTGGGAGTTAGGCAAGAGGATGTAGGATCTTCGGAAATTGGGGGCAAAAATATAACAAACTCCCCGCAACTCTTCATAATATATGTTTTTTTAACATGGAATGTGAATGGTTTCCTGTCCCAAGCTAGGCACAGGGTAGTCCTGAGGTACTTTGAAGAAAGACAAGCTCACATTATCATTTTGCAAGAGATGCACTTGGTTGCAAGTGAGATCAGGGAGCTTTTCCCAAGGTATAGATGGGTCGAGAGTTTTGTGGTAACTGATCAAGGTCAGTGTGGTAAAGGAGTCGCGATTCGGACATGGAAGGGCTCTGGGTAGAGATTATCCATTTTAAAACTGACAGTACTGGAAGGTGGGCTTTATCTAGAATGAGAAGGGCTGGTTTTGAGTTTATATGTGCAGGATACTATGGATCAAATGTAGACAATCCCCAGCATATTGTGGACCTGGAGCTGAATTTAGTGGAGGCTTCAGTCCCTTTGGTTCTGGGGGAGACTTTAGGGATGGTCCTCAGGCACCTAGGATGCGACATGACCTCAGAATCCTGCTTCAGGATTTTGGATTGGTGGATGATTTGTGACATTTAAAAGGTCAGGTGACAGGATACACCCTTCATAATAAAATGTATGGCCACTTTTCCAGCTTCAATTTTTTTTTTTTGATAGGGGGTTAGCAGCACATATTAGAGAAGTAAACGACTTTCCAGGGCACATCTTGGACCATTAAGCCATATGTTTGTCATTGCAATCTCCTGGATGTAGGCCCAACTTAAGGTGGACCCTGACGCGCTCTATCCTTTTGGATAAGGATGTGGCGCTCGTATTAAAAAGGGCCACGGCTGAGTTTTTCTCAGTAAATATAGGTTCAGCCCCCTTAGGAGTTGAGTGGGATGCATAAAAAAACTTTTATTTGGGGTACTGATAAGCCAGGCACTTTCAAAGAACATGGAGAAGAGGGCGGAATTGGCCGAACTACAGAAAGAGGTTGGGGTGTTGGAGGCCACTTTACAGATGCAGAGCGGATTAAATGATAGGGAAACGCTATTAAAATAGCTAGAAGTCACATCGTCAAATTATAAAATCAAATTGGACTCCAAGTGCTGGGAAAGGTGGCAGGCTGGATGTATGAGGCCGTTTCAGTATGGGGAATGAGCTGGGGCCTTGCTGGCATGAAAAACAAGAGTAGAGCGTTCTAGGAATCTGATTAAGGAGCTGGTTGTAAGTCCCAGGGGGAGGTTACAAATAAACTGGAAGATATGCAGAGTCATCTGGTCTCGCTCTTCTCTACATTGTACACAGAAGTTACCTCCCCGGAGCCCCATAAACGTAGAGAGTGGTTGGTAAATGTGGGTCTCCCTGAGCTTTCAAAGGAAGGAAAAGAGTGTATGGAGGCGCCGATAACTCAGGAGAAAATCAGGGGGGTTTTGTCACCCAGTAATAATGGGAAGGCTGTAGTCCCAGATGCCATCCCTTCTTAACTATACAAGCTCCTAAGGGATGAAATTGTCTAGAAGACCCTATTTAACTTTGTGTATATGGGGAGGGTATGGATTCCTGACACATGGAAGGACGCTACGATCGTCCTGATTTTAAAACCAGCAAATTATCCTAGGAAGGCCGATTCATATCGACCAATATCTCTCCTAAATGGGGATTATAAGGCATTTACAAGCATCTTGGCAGGGAGATTGGCCAATCTCTCCCACAGCTTATACACCTAGATCAGAAGGGCTTTGTCCTTGGGAGGCACATTCATGCGTTTACTCAGCAGCTGATAATTTGTATATATCTTGCTACAGCCTGGTCATTGCCTTTGGCTGTGGTCACTTTAGATGCAGCCAAGACATTTGACAGGGTCTGCTGGGTCTATTTGTGAGAGGTGTTTGCAGTATTGGGCTTTAGCCCCACATTTTATCTCAATGCTACAAGGGCTCTATGAGCAGACAACTGCTAGGATACTTCCTAATGATTCACATACTTGGAGTTTTCCTGTTTCTAGGGGCACTCGGCAGGGTTGCCCCCTGTCCCCATTATTATTCAATATCTATATTAAGCCAGTTGCCCAGCTCTTGCGGAGAGATTGTCAGGTTATCCCCTTTAGTCCATCCTTATTCAATAATAGAATTTTACTGTCTGCAGATGATTTAATAATCCAAACCTCTGACACTGCTTGTACTATTCCTAAGGTGGAATTCCTGGTAAAGGAATGTTGGGCTCTTTCAGTATATCTAGTAAATAATTTAAGTCGGAGGTGATGTGCTGGAATATACCAGGTTGGAAGGGGGAAGTGCAAGCAGAGATTAGGTATCTTGGTATTACAATTCTAAAACCATTAGAGGCTATCATGAAGCACAATTTGAAGGTAGATGTCTTGCTTACTAGATGGAGGAACCTTCACCTGACAAAATACAGGCGAGGCAATTTAATCAAGACGGTGATATTACCTAAATTGATATACTTTTTTTGCCTAATACCCTTAACATTCCCAGGATCTGTAATGCATAAGATTCAGGCAAAAATAGTGAGCTTTATATGGGCATCTAGAGGGGCCAGGCTTGCATGGAAATAACTGAGGCATAGGTTGGAAAAGGTGGGTTTGGCCCTCCCAGATTTTAAGCTCTACTGCATAGCTTTCCAGTTAAAAAACTGTAGGATGCTCCTTGGTAAACTAATTACCTCAACATAGGGAGCTGTGCTGGGAGAGATGGTAAGTGAATGTGGCTCTGAAGGATTATTGTATAAGTTTGGGGAGAAGAATTTTTTAAAAAAGGTCTGCTTGCGGGGCTTTGAAGGCTACTCTGCACCTTTGGCCCAGAGTAAGGAGGATAATGGATATCAGTGATTTTTCAGATTTTTCACCGATTTAGTTTTCTCCGGGTACCACTGAGTCTCTTAAGGATGGGTTGAGCGTTCCTTTGCAAAGAGCAGGGATCGAAGTCTGGGGGGAATTATTAACAGTACAGGGTATTTTACCTTGGGAAGTCCTAGCTGCCAAGACTCAGAACTCCCTCTCTAGATTTAAATATCTTCAGTTGTCTTCTTGGTTCGCAGCCAATTAATTCAAAGGAGATAGAAGGGGTGTGGGAATTCAGGTCAGTATTTTAGGACGGATATCCGAAGGCTAAAGAGGTCACTATGTGGTATTGGAAGCTGCATGATGCAGAGGATAGGAAATTAAAGGCCTCACACTCTGTTTGGGGAAAAAGGCATTCATGGGACTGAGCTGCAAAAAGTATGGCAAAGCTCTCTAAAGCTAATTTATTCAGTGGTAAAACTAGCCAATTTGAAGTATAACCACTTCTTCACTATTAAGAGATTGTATTGGACTCCCCATAAGATAGCGAAGTGTGTACAAGAACCTATCCCCAGATGTTGCAGGTGTGGTCTCTTAAGAGCTGGCGACCAAAATGTCTTTTTTTACATGCCCTGAGATAAAGGCTTATAGGCGGGACGTCGAGGAAGTGGTTACCGAATTTTTGGGGATTACCATAATGTTAATCCCAACTTTTGTTTTATTCGGAGTGGAAAATCTCTCCCTGACAACTGCAGTCCAGATCACAGCAGGCTTTGTTGTTTTACTTGATGCTCTTATCTAGGAGGAAGAGTTGTATATGGTGGACAGATCTGTTACCTCTAAGAGTGGTGGATTGGCTCCAAGCAGTGAGATGCAGTTGCCGAAAGGATATGGACTGTAGATCTGAGGCGGGGCTAGTAAAAGAGGATTTGGGCTGACTCTCAAAGGTGGAGTGGTATGAGGGTCAAAACAGCAATCTATTGGGCGGTCCTATGATTACACCTTGGCCCAGCCGGAAACCAGGTCCCTGGATTAGACTGGTGTGGCAAGGGCCAGTGAAAGTACTGAGTGTTGATAGGCGGGCCTGACTTTGCAGTATTGGTGATATGAGGACTAAAAAATAAAATTAAAAAAACATTAAAAACATATGTTTCTCATGCTGTTCCATTATATTCACTGGTAATAATTGTCCTTTTTTCTGTGTTACTTTCAACCTTGACCTATGCAATTGAGCGTCTGTTTTGACAGTTGGTGGAGCATCAAGATCGTATAAAAGTGAGAGCTGCTGTCAGGTAAGAACCTTTAATATTTTCAATTTAGAGTTGTAGGTGGCCAATTTTTTTTTTAAAGATAATGGAGGAAGGTAGTTATAAGGTGGTTAGTGGAAATCTCGATTTTATGTATATTTTAAACAATTTTTCATCCTATTCAGCTAGCTGTTGTAGGCATACATCGGTACAATTGCGGTTATTGCAAGATAAGTTTAAAAAAGAATTCTAATAAACAATAGAAAACTTTTTAAAAATTATTTGTAACAATAGCAATATATTTTTTGTTACTGATTTTTTTGAGACTTTTTTAGTACTGTATGGAATTTTTTCACGATACTCGTCACATGTTCAAAATGAGGAATACAATCTGTGTTGTCGGATGCAGGCCTTTCAAATGGGCGAAGGTGTTTTTTTAGGATTAATTTTTTTATGGCTTACTGTATTTTGGAATTGGGAGATCAAGGAGAATTCGGACAATAGTTTTTCAGTTTGGAACGTGGATCAGAATTATGGATTTGTTTTGCAATTTTTTTCAAAAAACGTATGATTTTTGGTTTTGCTTTGTTTTGGATTTTTTAACCAACTAATACGTTGTTGGTACTGGTGTTTATGCCACTCTATGTGTACCTTTTTTGATCGAGAAATTTGGAAATTAATGGATTTATGGTTAAACCCTGTGGATTATTGGAGTACAGAAGACTTTTGATTACAGGATGAATTGAAACATCACCAAAAATTGAAGGAAGAAGACATCTGCAGGTAGGATTTCTGACATTCCTAATATTTTTAAAAGAATAATTTCAAAAATGGCACTTTACATGTTTAAAAAAAACAGGCAAGTGAGTCAGAAGAAGGGTTTTGTTTGTATTAAAAATGTAGTATGCTTGCAATATTTTCCAGGTAGTCTGATGCCACTGACAACATAAACTGTTGCATTTGTGCCAATAGTCGTTCTGATATTTCTTTACTTTTCTGGGAGATATCAGATAAGTGGATTAAGACTACCTGTTAAAGATTGGAATATTATCATTTCTTGGTAACTTTGCTCCTTCTTCAAAGTTTCCCAAAAAATGATGAAGGTTGGGGTATGTTTTTCCAATAGATTTGTTGAAGGAGTTGTGTGATCCCTCAATGGCATTAATATCCTTCACTCCACCCTTTACCAGGTCGCATAACAGTTCTACCAGTCAACTGGGAACCTTGGCTTCCTCTTGCGACCCGAACTGCTTACATGGCCAATCCATGTGTTTCAAAATAATTTAGTAAGGGGCCCAATATTTCATCATTTTGTGTAAAGTAGTCAGATTCATTAATTGATGTGTAGTATTCATCTACACTGTTAGGTAGCATGAAGCATGCTTGAATTTGGGGTTCTGGGTATAATTTAGCAATGATAATAATCCTAGGTAATTTAAAATCAATAATCACTTTTCAATAACTTTTATTTGGAGTTTTAGTTTTTATCACTGACTAAAAATCACTATAGGTTGAAGGTTGCTTATCAGGCAGTAAACTGTACACTAAAGGAATAGTGGTGTTTTTCATGAATAGTGTATATTTGGCTGAAGGGATGGGGTGGACTTAAAGGTGACATCCATCATCCAAATATCACTATTTCCCAGTTTAGCAAGGTTACAGGGGATGCTAAAATGTAGTATTCGTTTTACAGGGTTATTGTTGTCATGCAAAAGAAAAGATTTGTGAGTAAAGGTTACTGTTATTCAGGGATGTTGATATCTGAGTAGGTTTGAGCTGTTACACCTTGAGGGGTTACTTGCCTTTTTTGTCTCTGTATAATATGACGTGGATTAGGAATAGTAGGCTTAGAACTAGCTACATCCATAGATATGTTTTGGGAAACCTCCCTCAAAACTGAACAACAAGGCTCATTGAAGGTGGATGCAAGGGTTTGTTTTCATTTGTTCAATATTTTGTTGAACTTCATTCTTCAGTGCAGAGGCAGAGTGGTTATGCTCGATTCTTTTTTCAACAGTGTCACCAAGAGTGACTGCTCTGTCTGTACCATGGGATGCACAATACTGCCCACACCTCCAATGACTCCTGGGCTCAGGTTATCTTTCTTTACAATAAAGGTAGCCACCTTAACTCTGTTTCCCCTGCTTGATTTAATATAGTTTGCTTGATTTCTTACTTCCATTCTTTATCTGAAGGTAGAAGGAAAAAAGATAAAAAACATGCTTCTGTGAATTGGTATACAAATGTGTTTTCCTACATTTTACCTGCAACAAAAAAATTTCTTTAAATTACTTATTTCGCAGTCTATATTTATTTTTGAAAAGAATGGTTATTTTGTTAGATTTTTCTATGCTTGCTCTGAATTGTTTTTTTTGGGTTGATGCCTGTGAAAAGAAAATTATTTTGGTGATATTGAGTTTTGGTTGTGTTACTTTAAACGGGTTTCTCTGTTCTGTGAAAAGTAACTTCTTTCGAAGGTGATGGTGTGGATTTTCTGATTTGTGGAGATGGTGTTCTTCAAGATAGGTGCATCTATTGGTATTGCTTGATCTGTATAGAAAGGAAAAGACAACAAAATGTGTTTACTATTTGGTTTATAAATGTGCTCTTGATATTATCCTGCAAGGGAAAATGTTTAGATAATATTTATTTGACATTCTATATTTTTTATAGATTATAAAGTTTATATTTGTTAGGCAATGCAATGTTTGCAATCACATTTATTTTTTACTTGAAACCTGTGTACAGAAAGTTATTATTTGTGATAGTTGTGTTTTTGTTCAATTTTACCTTCAATTGTGTGATCAGTGACTTTTGATGGTGATGATTTCATGTTTTTGGAGAATGTGTTCCTCCAGACTGGTGGTGTGTTATGTGTTGGTCTGTAGAGAAAAGCAAGGAAGACATGGCTGCATATTATTATTATTTATTTTTGATGGATGGATGGTTTGCATTACACCTGTAAAAGAGACAATGGGCCTGATTAGGACTTTGGCTCAGCGGCGAATGTGCAATGCGGCTTCCGCTGCGCCACAGCCTCGCAGGCACCGCAAACCGTATTACGAATTGCAAACGTGCAACACGTAATATGGTCAGCGGTCTTTGGCCTCTCCCATAGCGGTGCCTTGAAAACAGGCACCGCAATGGGAACGGCCAAAAAGTTCCAGCATGGCATGGACGGTGATGTCCATGCCATGCTGGAACTGGGGGGAATAAAAAAGGGGGGCACATGTTGTGCCCCCCTGAATTTAATCCCATGGCGTAGGGGAAATGGGGGCCCTGTAGATTCTTGAACTGCCAGCTTTTTCATGGCAGAGCTCCGCCATGAAAAGGCTGGCGGTGCAAGAACTCAAAATATGCTGAGCAGAACTGCACCAGTCCTTGCTCAGCATATTGCTTTGTGGCGCTCCTGTGCCACCGCCAGGGAACAACTGTTCTCCGGCGTAGCAGGCGGTCCACCGCCGACACGACTTTGTAAGTTGTAATCAGCAATACGGTGGACCATCACTGTTGCGCAACCCTGAGTCCCGCCACACTCGTAATCAGGCCCATTGTCTTTTTCTGTGGTTAGTTTTTACATTCACCATTTACTCAACTCTATGGGCCCCATTAGGATGGTGGGCGGATCGCCTCCGCCTGGTCGGCGGAGGCATTCCACTCGCCATCCATACCTAAAAGACCCCCACAATATTGGGATGGCTGCGGGGTCCACGGCGGACGGAAAGACCGTCTGTCGCTTTTCCGCCAGTCGACTCGTCGACCAGGTGGAACACATGGCGGCCATGGAAAGGCATGAGGTCTTTGTTTGTGGGGGCCTGTTGCGGGCCCCCAGGGTGTTGGGGGTTGTGGGGGGTGCACATGGGCATTTGCATGCACAAGGTGGCAGGCACCGCGCGCTGCTTGTCATGTTGTGCATGCAAATGCACAACATGCATTTATTAAATTGCGGCGGGTGCCTGACAGCACCGCCCACCGCACTGTAAGAAATGCGGGATGCGCCCGCCTGTGTCATTTGTTTAGTGAGATTGCGTTGAGTGATTTTACATTTCCATTCTTAAATGTCTGCAAATGTTAACACTTTATGGAATTAAACAGTTTCTTGTTTTAAAGTTTCAATATTCATAAACTCTTGGGATCGTTTATTTGCATCGGTCGGAGTAGGAATAGTAATCTTGCCTCCACCACCATCAAGCACCTTCCCTGAGTCAAACATCTGTCAGAGTTGGAATAGTAAATGTGCCCCCACCACCATCCAGCACCACCCCTGAGGCAAACACCTGTTGGAGTAGGAATAGTAATTGTACCCCTCCACCACCATCCTACACCTTCCCTGAGAAAAATACCGTTAAGAGAAAGAATAGTAATTTTGTCACCCACCACCATCCAGCCCCTTCCCTGAGGTAAATACCTTTTGGAGTAGGAATAGCAATTTTAGCCCCCACCACTATCCTTCACTATCCCTGAGGTAAACTCTTGTCAGAGTTGGATTAGTAATCGTGCTTGCCTTTACTTTCCAGCATCTGCCCTGAGGTAAATCCTGAGCACTCGTTTTCTAAATGACAGCCCTGGCACACTACTATTAGTAATTTTAAATACCACCTCAGCAATGTAGTTTTTTTATAATTGAATTATTTTTAGGCCAATCAATTCATATAACATACACTTACTGTTCTGCTTTACTGTGTTAAACACTTGTCAGATTGGGAATAGTAATTTTGCCCCCACAACCATCCAGCACCTTCCCTGAGGCAAACAACTGCTGGAGTGGGCATAGTAATTTTGCCCCCACCACCATCCAGCACCTTCCCTGAGGCAAACACCTGTTGGAGTAGGAATAGTACATTTGCCCCCCACCACCGTCCAGCACCTTCTCGGAGGTAAATACCTTTTGGAGTAGGAATAGCAATGTTAGCCCCCCACCACTATCCCACACCATCCGTGAGGTAAACTCTTGTTGGAGTTCCATTAGTACTTTTGGCTGCCTTTACTTTCCAGCATCTGCCCTGAGGTAAATTGTGAGCACTCATTTTCTAAATGACAGCCCCTAGCACACTATTATTAGTAATTTTAAATACCAACTCAGTAATTTTTTATTTTTTTTATTTTAATAATTGAAAATGTTTTTCTAATACCAATCGATTTATGTAACATACACGTACTTTTGTGAGAGTCCTGTCAAGAGTCAATCAGAAATGTCTGTGGATTTAAAAAACATATATTGTCAAATGTTTAGGGGTTTTAGTGTATTATCTGCATGTGTGTTGGTTGTAACTGTTTTACTTACTTGATCTGTAGGTGGCAGTGTTCAAACGTAATCTGTCTTTTTTTTCTCCGTGCTTTAATGCGTGTGGACACTAGGGAAGTCAGTGATCCACTGAGCACAAAATGGTGGATGGCTCAATTTAGACATTTTGGTGTGGTGACTGGTAATTTAAAACAAAATATGATTTTGATTGCATTTTTAATTGCAAGCCTAATTCTGACAGAAACTATGTTTAATACGTAATGTTTAGAAATGTGTTTGTTTAGATCGGCAGCCATATTGATAGCTCACTGAATACAGGCATTTAGTAAAAATACAGAAAGGACACCTGGTATTTGGTTTTAGTAATGCATCTGCTTCTTTTTCTATCAGCGTTATATTGATTAGGTTTTTTAACCTTGTTAAGTTTAGTAAATATTAATTCTTGAATTCGTTTTCATATTGCTATCTGAAAATGAAGTGTTATAGCTTTTTTTTGAGAAGCTGAGAAACAGTATTTTTATGTTTACTATAACTGCGTTGTAATGGTAGGCATTGTAATGGTATACGTTGTAATGTTTCTCTATGGGACTGCATTGTATTGGTATTTGTTGTTAAATCATGCGTTGAGTGATGTTTACGTTGCAATGCCTGTGTTGTAAAAGCATGCATTGTAATGGTATGCGTTGTAACGTCATACAACCGTTTTCTATGTAGAGTTTATATTGTAGGTGAGAGGCGACAGTATGTTGAAGAAGGGCAATGCCTTACACATCTGTTCTTTTATTTTGTGGCTATCGAAACAGGAAGCCTCTCATGATGTGTGTTCAGTGAGGGTAGAGCAAGCGGCAGCCATCTTGAATGGTTTGTGGTACTAGAACATAATATCTTAATAGCCACAGAACTTTCAAAGCCCCATCTCAATCTAGGGTGCCTGCGGACAATGACCTCACACCACCTCCCCCCTGCCCTGCCACACGTGAATTGATTTGTTACTTAGATGTTTATGAGATGGCAGGACCTGACTTCATGTTGCAGCAATGAGAAGGTTGTGCTAAAAGGCTCACAATGATCTAAAGATGAAAAACCTGCATACGAGCTGCAAATCAATGCAGCTCACTTTCCTAGCTGAGCACTGTTCACACTAGGCCTCGAGGCATTTGGCTGGCATGAATTCCGAGAGAATGGTTTATTTCCCTTCAGGATTACGGTATGGACGAAAAGAGTACAGAATGTATGAAAGATGCGCTCCAGAGCACAGGGGATATATCATTATTGACAGGCTAATCTGACAAGATAGAATTGCTGAAGGCAAACTGAAAAACCAAGAAGCCAACAAGGACCGTGCTTTTAAGATTACAACTAAATAGATGGAGCCCTAAAATATATAGGAAACATTCCATGGGCCTGGAAATGTGAATTGCAGGGTTAGTTTTAAAACTGCTGTGATCCCCAAGAACCAAATACTGCGTAAATACAATTGTTTTTTTTCTATTGACTAGGGGCCGCGGATACAGTACATTGGATTTCCAAAGTTTACATTATAACAATTATTATCTATTTAGCTCTGTTTTTGCATGCACCTTTACTGTTTGTCCCTTTTTAGGTCTGGATTGACATTCAAGCAGTCCTCAGGTTTTATGTGATCGACTGAAAAACGCTTTACCAATCATACTCGGGAGGAGGTTTGGTTCCTCTTACATGTTAATTTTTGCTTACCTACAGCATTTGATAGGGCAGTCGTCTTATGCTTCCACTGAAAAAGAGTCCTCATATTAAACTGTCTGCCTTGTTTGATACCCTACACTTGATACAGGATCCCTGAATGAGTATGGTGACATGCCAATTATGTAATTTGGAAGGTGCCATGGGTCTGGTCGGTTCTGTTTTAAAGCCTTTAGACAGGTATTTTGTTACACATAATACCACAGATTGATGTAGTAAGGCAGGGGTTTTGTGTTGGTTAACCTTTTTTGCTAAATGGAATTCTTATTTATTTGTAAATTCATGAACGTTTGCCTGATCGCTGCTTTATGGGAACGTTTATGCTCAATACATTAGGTCTCGTTTGTTTATGGTGACAGCCAATGATAAAGTATAGAGGTCTGATTGGTTAAATGGGAAAAATGTTGTCAGATGCCATAGGTCTGATGTTTTTATTATGAAACTGTATAGCAAAGACAGTAGGCCTAACTTATTTATTGTGAAAAGCACATGTTAAAGCTGACAGGCCTTGAAGGGTTGACTATCATTACACCTAGTCAAAGACTGAAGATAGGTATTTTGTTGCACCGAATCTCAGAGATTATCACGGAAAGCCATATCTTGGATTTTGGTTACTCCCTGCGACAAACCTAAGAGTGGATTTGCACTTTCTCTCATCTGGCATCATATTATTTTGCTAGCTGTATTTTTGTACACAATTGTGATTTTGTGACTGTACACGGATGGTTGGTTTGTGGAAAATCTTGTGCTCAAGACACATGCCTGGGTTTTTTATTGAGACAGCCCAATGGTAAAGGCAACAGCCCTGATTAATTCATTGGGAAAAGATATGGGATGCCATGGGTGTGATCTGTATATTATGAAAACCTATGAGAAAAGGAGTACGCCTGACATATTTATTGGTAAAGTGAATAGTTTTTGGACTTGTAATCCCACAAATGACCATGCGGGGCAAGTGTTTTGATGTTGGCTACCCCCCTCTCAAACCTCACAGTAGAAGATTTGCACTATGTCAATCCTTGTTCGGCCCACTTAGGAGGAGTTGCTTACTGTTTTGCCGACTGTTATTGTGTACATATTTATGTTAATATGCATGAACATATGACTTTTGTTTGGCTTGCTACAACAGACGTATGCCCAAATGCAGTATATGTTAATGTTAGTAAAACTTGTTCAGAGCACGAATACCCTCAGGTGTCTTAGCGCTTCCAGTGCAGCATACTATGCTAAGTGCTACTATTGCTGAAAAAGCCAGGTTTCCTAAATTCCAGGAGGGAAGGAATTTTTCTAAGAGGCAAAGGAAGAGCATTCCATTCTCTAATAGTGTTAAATGTAAGGCTTCTCCCCACCAGTTCATTTTCTTTCTTTCTTTGGTTTGCCCTGTTCCCATCATGCACTGGGATAGGAACAGACTAATTTGCATATAGCCAAGTTCTGAGCTGGGATGGTGCAGTGAGCTAAAAAACGGTGATGGATCAAGCCCTGATCTTTGGACTGGGTAAGAGTGGTCTGCTTAATTCAGGCACTCTGTTCATCACCACCCCCTTTTCTGAATCATTTTGTCCACCATAAGCGTGGAAGGGTATACTCAGATGTGAGTCCCTTGCTCATTGCACCATCAGGATTCAAGCAAGCCGGGCCGACGACGCCAGAAATGGCAGAAACCGGTCCCCGGAAGCTTGTTTCCTTCCCAGTACAAGAATTGGCTTGGTAGTTTGGTTTGCCCTGTTCCCATCATGCACTGGGACAGGAACAGACTAATTTGCATATAGCCAAGTTCTGAGCTGGGAGGGTGCAGTGAGCTAAAAACGGTGATGGATCATGCCCTGATCTTTGGACTGGGTAAGAGTGGTCTGCTTAATTCAGGCACTCTGTTCATCACCACCCCCTTTTCTGAATCATTTTGTCCACCATAAGCGTGGAAGGGTATACTCAGATGTGAGTCCCTTGCTCATTGCACCATCAGGATTCAAGCAAGCCGGGCCGACGACGCCTGAAATGGCAGAAACCGGTCCCCGGAAGCTTGTTTCCTTCCCAGTACAAGAATTGGCTTGGTAGTTTGGTTTTCCCTGTTCCCATCATGCACTGGGACAGGAACAGACTAATTTGCATATAGCCAAGTTCTGAGCTTGGATGGTGCAGTGAGCTCAAAAATGGTGATGGATCAAGCCCTGATCTTTGGACTGGGTAAGAGTGGTCTGCTTAATTCAGGCACTCTGTTCATCACCACCCCCTTTTCTGAATCATTTTGTCCACCATAAGCGTGGAAGGGTATACTCAGATGTGAGTCCCTTGCTCATTGCACCATCAGGATTCAAGCAAGCCGGGCCGACGACGCCTGAAATGGCAGAAACCGGTCCCCGGAAGCTTGTTTCCTTCCCAGTACAAGAATTGGCTTGGTAGTTTGGTTTGCCCTGTTCCCATCATGCACTGGGACAGGAACAGACTAATTTGCATATAGCCAAGTTCTGAGCTAGGATGGTGCAGTGAGCTAAAAAATGGTGATGGATCAAGCCCTGATCTTTGGACTGGGTAAGAGTGGTCTGCTTAATTCAGGCACTCTGTTCATCACCACCCCCTTTTCTGAATCATCGCCTTGAAGGCCAGGCAGAGAGTCTTAAACTTTACCCACTGACAAACTGGCAGCCAGTGAAGTTCTCGCAATGCTGATCTTACCGACTGATGTTTTGGAATATCCAAAACCAGTCTTGCAGCGGCATTTTCGACTGCCTGTAGCTTCCTCCGAAGGTTGGCCTGTACCTTAAAGTACAGTCCGTTACAATAGTCGACTTTAGACAAAACTAAGGAAGTTACTATTGACTTTCTGCATGTTTTCGGAATAAAAGGCAACATTTTCCTAATCATCTTAATCACAAAGAATGAATAGGACACCACCTTAGAGACTTGAGCTTTGAAGCTGAGCTTTCCATCTATTAAGACCCCTACGTTTTTAGCTTTTTCAACCGGGGTAGAGAGAGGGCCGAGATTATCTGGCCACCAAGCTGGTGACCAAGGCGGGAAAAGATTGCCGAGCATAATCACTTCTGTTTTGCTTGAATTCAATTTTAAGCAGTGCCTGCTCATCCAGTGACTTAAGGAGAGCATACAGTCCCTGCTAAAAACGATGTCAGCAAAGACAGGGCTTTACCTCCTATCCCAGCTTCTTGTAGACGACAAATCAGTAGCCTATGATCTACCCTATCAAATGCAGCGGATAGGTCAAGCACCACCAAGGCTGCTGACCCACCGCTGACTAATGAAATACGGATTTCCTCTGTAGTCCTAATTATAGCTGATTATGTGCTATGGCTAGCTCTAAAACCAGCATGGCTATGATCTAAGGTGTGATTGGTTGCAACAAAGTTAGAAAGTTCGATGCTCATGGTTTTTTCAATTCTCTTTGCCGGAAGTGGAATTCTCGAGATCGGCCGATAATTGGCTGTGTCAGATGCATCTAGATTATTCTTTTTAAGCAGAGGCAAAATGCAGGCCTGCTTCCACACAGTGGGAAAGCGTCCTTGTTCAATCATCTGGTTAAAAATCTTTGATAGATGGGGTCCTACAAGATGGAAAATACTTGGTAGAATTTTTGGTAGACAGGGATCTTCAGGCAAACCAGACTTAGCCAGGGAAATCAGCTTAGTGATTTGCGAAGGAGAAGTCAGAGAAAAATTAAATAACTGAGGTTTTTCGCCAATATTTTGTTCAGTTTGATTAACTTTTAGTGTCAAATGAGTAAATTGATCATATATTTGCTCTATCTTTTCTAAAGGAAAAGGCTAGAGCATCACAAAATTCTTGATTAAGATTTGAGGATTTATCTTTTTTAATAGTGGTTACATTTTTTACAGTACGGAATAGTTCTTTACTAGAACAATTAGCATTTTCTATCTTTGCTATGAAATACTGAGTTTTCTCTCCAATCAACTTCTTTTTAAAGTCAGAGAGCATGGATTTATATCTATTCTGTTCTAAAAGATCGTAATTTTTTAGTTCTTTCTTGCCTTCTGCAAGCTTGTTTATCTATTCTCAAGGCTTCAGAGAACCAGGGAGCTGATTGAGATTTCCTATTTTTATTGATCTGCGTGCTAGGAACTAAGTTAGCAAAATTAGATTCAAGCCAGATGGTGTATTTTTTGGCTGAAATTTCTGCTATGTTCTCTACCTCCCCTTCGCTGTTTGCCAACTGGTTGACCAAGGTTGTGCGATCGATTTTATGTCTGCTCTACCCATGGTTTTTAAATTCACATTTTTACGAATATTCATACGTGGTAACTTATATTTAAAAAGAATTACATAATGGTCCGACCAAACTAGAGGGAGAATATTTGGATTAAACATGGCCGGGTTGTTGGTAAACAGGCCATCCAAAGTGTGACCTGCCGTGTGCGCAGCACCCCGGATCATCTGACTGAGGCCATATTCTGAAGTTATATCTAACATTTCCTCAGTATCTCAATCATCAAATGTTTCTAAAATGGAAATTCATATCACCTAATATTGTAAAAAAAAAAAAGAGTGAAGATACTACCTTTGGCTATGGTAAAAAGCCAACTATAGAGGCTAAATACCTGATTGATTTATTGAAAAAAGTTATGCCGGCTACTTAGTCAGTTCTGTCTATTACAAAGGCAGGAGAGCTGACTTATTATTAGTGATAAACACGTTAAAGGCAATAGGCCTTTCAGAGTAGATTGTTATTCCACTCGGTAGCCAGGAATTTTGTTACATGAAACTACGGTTACAATGTTTTTGCAACCTCTGACATACCCTGTGTGTGCAAGATGTGTATTTAGGAATCCTTACTTCTTAGGAGGCATTGTATGTTTGTTTGCCAACAGCTATTTTAAACGTATTTGTAATGTTATGCATAGCATTTAACTGTGTGTGTACTAAAGTTCTTTTTAAATCTGGCCTGACAGCTTAGCTGTCAGCCAGGCTCTTGTAAAAAAAAAAGAAAATAAATCATAAAAATACATGCACATGTATATGTTGATTGTGGAACTTTGGGTCAGCCCCCTCCAGACATCGGTCTGTTGAAGTGTCATTTACATTCTGTTTCGTCCCATATTAACACATAGTATGAAGAAATGGGTCAGCCTTCTTCTGCCACTGGTTCTATTGACCTATGAATAACAGACATTTTCCTGATCACATGTTCACATCTGCATGAACTTAAGTGCTTTTCAGTGCGACTGATTATATGCTATTCCCTTTAATATTACATCTCTCCTTTTATAGGTCCCCCATTTTCTTTCTTTTTCCCTTTTTACCCTCGTAGACAAGGCTGCCAGGCCACCTATTTAATTATCATTTCATCTACAGTGCACTGCATCTTTCACGACCACTGTGTGTAAACCAGAGGGACATTTTGAAGGGTGTTGTCCATAGTCTATCATTACTCTACCATTCCAAGATGACTACCATGTTTAGAGCCAATGTTTCAGCCATCATTGATTTGCAGTTATTAATCACTATATACAATATTATTATAAGATGGCGACTCACTACTATAATTTTTGTAACGTATTTATAATTGCATTGTTGGCCAGTGAGTCGATGAATGTAAGAATGAGCTACTGGGTGTATGAATGAATGCATGAGAGAATAGATAAGTGACAGAGTGCATGTATGTCTCTAAATGAAGAGGTGCAATCAGCAATACACTACACCTATTGGTATTTCCAATGCTTGATTATGAATAGCAAAGGTTTAATATCATTTCACATTGTTTTCTGCTTATGTAATGAGTTAAGGGATCACAGGGGCTAAACATTATTATATATGTGTAGTATTATGAAAAAGGAAAATGGCCAGTCAATAGGGGCATCGGGTGATGGAAGATTCTTTAGTTTTCAATCGTTTTTCTTAGTTTTGAAAACAAATATCATAAAATAACTGTATTCTCACTTAAGCTTTCCATTAGCATTCTGTCCTATACACCACCTCGCCTATCACAGGCCTTTGACTCAATTCCCTGTCCGGTAACGGTCTTATGAAATAAAATAACTGTATTCTCACTTAAGCTTTCCATTAGCATTCTGTCCTATACACCACCTCGCCTATCACAGGCCTTTGACTCAATTCCCTGTCCGGTAACGGTCTTATGAAATAAAATAACTGTATTCCTACCTAAGCTTTCCATTAGCATTCTGTCCTATAACCACCTCGCCTATCACAGGCCTTTGACTCAATTCCCAGTCCGTTAACGGTCTTACCTAGTGCACTCACTATTGGCTTCCATTTCCAAGAGTGTCGAATTTGGTCTAAAGATAAGGGATTGCCCATCGACAGTGCTCAACAAGTACTGATGAATATTAGACATGGTTTTATGTGTCTGGTAAATTGTATACACTTGCTCCCTTCCTTTGAGAAATTATAACACATCCTCCTTAAGCAGCTTTAACACCCTGAGATTTGTGAAACATGGTAACTGACTATATTCTTCTGGTCATATAGGAAACCTAGGGAATCAATTGTTTTGTAAAAACCCACAGGATGACGGTCTGGAGAAAAGATGATTTTGTCCAAGGCCATTTGGGTAGAAATGCATTTTTATTAGTAAAGCCAACCACAGTGTTAGGTTTCAAATCTTGAGTTTGTGCTTTTCCAGACCAAACACTCTTAATATATGCTGCCTACTAGTATTGGCGACATGTGACTCATACACCTTGTAACCTTCATTGCTTTATGTAACATTTCCTGTAGGCTCATTTACACATTTTCTCTGTATAGTGTGTATGCGATGAAAGTACTCTGACATCCTACACTGGTATGAGTAGTGCTATAAAACAAATGACATGTATGTGAAAGAGGGGCTTTGGAGAGATGAAGGGCACTGGTGGAGCGTGGTAGTGAGGGGATTCATGGAGAAAGGTTTTTTTTTGGGAGTGAGCGCCACACAGAATGTCGCACTGCGCTACAGCCGACCCTGATTCTAAGACATCTATGCGTCGAATAGGGTAACATCGTTGTAGATACAGCTTTTACGGAGGGTTGCATGGATTTATTTTCTTGTAAAGTGTTACTATTTGTCCTCTATGAAGGCTGTAGAGTATTCTATTGCAAATTCAATTTCAACTAAGAAAATCCTCATGAAACGTGCATAGGAAACTAAATGCTAAAAAACAGTGTGAAGTTTGTGCTGGAGCACTGACTTCCAAGACAATACCACATTTTCAAGTCAAAAACTCCTATTGCCAAAGTAGTCCAACATCCCCAACTAATGATTCTTATGATATCAAGGCATTTCATACGTTTTTATGGACCCTGTAGTGTCGTAGTGGACAAATATTGATGCAGCCCCTCCCTGAGGTTGAATTAACACCCACCCTACACCTATCTATCACAGGGGTCACCAATCAGATGACCCAGTTAATAAAAGGGCCAGGGTGCACATGCTCATGGCCAGCACTACACCCAAATCACTGGTGTCTGTGTCCCTTATTATTTAGCATGTGGCCCTAGAGCCCAAGAGACAACACTTGCACCAAGGGCGGTCGATCCCACCGTACCCGACACCACAGTTCGCAGTGAGGCTCCCTGCTCCTGACATGCCTCAGAGACCAGCATCGGGACTGGGTGGTGAATGCGAGAGATGTGCACATTGGAGGGGCCCTCAGGCGGAAAGAACAGAACTTACAAGGCAGTCCGTGGAGAGGCGGGGCACCGGTCTGCCAGTAGGAGTTAGAATCCCGCTGAGCCGATACATTGTGTCCGTGAGGTCAGAAGAGGTGTAGGTGAGATAGTGTCAGGCAGGAGGTCTGTACTCAAGCCCCATTGCAGAGCGGCTGATACCCGAAATCACAGGTCTGCATCTTCCAGACCACCTACCTGAGCCAATGCAGCAGCAGGAGCGGCCTGCCTTTCTGGATGTAGTGGGTTTGGGGGTCAGCAAAGTGAAGCTGGGAGAGGTGCAGAGAGGTCTGATGAACCCTAGTGGCAGTCAGCCACAACTGCAGGATGAAAGGAGACCAGTCCGCCTCCTGCAGCACAACAAATACAGTGCTTCCCAGCAACTATGGGTAGGAGAGGCCCTCCATAGCCCAAATGCAAAGAGGCCAGTTGGGGTGAGACCGGACCAAGGCAGGAACTTGTTATAATGTACTAGCTTGCTTTATTCTACCTGTGTCATCGTATTTATGATGTACTCACATTCCACATGTGAGGTCATCATACTGTAGACTGTTACTGTTTAAACCAGCTGCGTCTGGTAGGGATCGTCCTGTGTTTCTCCTGCCAATAAATTACTTGAAGAAACTGTATGTTTCCAACTTGATAATTACAACAGAACTTTTGGCCACAAGTACCACTGAAACGGACACAAAATACTGGATTTGCCTCTGAAATAACCCAAGTAACTGGAGCAGCTCCTGGTTGTCACCTGAGAGGTAGGAAATCCATGACTGAGAAGTAGACTCTGCTCGCCCAGTGGTGACTGCTTAAAAAGAAGGTGATGGCTTGCCTAGTCCAGTATCAGTACTGCTTCAACGGCAGTACTCTAGAGACCATTTAGTGAGATGTGCAGATGAAGAGATCATCAAAGCTCTGCAGAGTACCAGTTCATTATAGCAGAAATTGAGTGGCATGAACTGCAATGCCACCTGGTCAAGAACAGGCCACAGTGGCCAGCCACAGAAACTTTTAAACAAGGTCTGATAGACTCTGCAAGACACTGAAACCAAAGTACTGCCAGAGTGCACACATTCATTGTTTGGCTGCCATCAAGGCATAGCACCAGATGGTCACCACCGCCCAGCCACAACCCTGTCCTAAACCCAATGCCCCAGAGCTGAGGAGGGGATTGGAGTAGCCGAGCAGTAAAAGGGAAAAGAGCACTCTGAATCTACTACTGCACGACAGAGAAGAGGAAGCATCCCAGGAAGGAACCCCGATCATGAGGTGCAATACACCAAGTGTCACCCACTAAAGAGAATGAGAACCCCAGAGACACACTGGTTGCCCAAGGCAGCCAGATGGACACCACCTAGGCAGGAGAAGGTCCAAGGAAAGCGAGGTCGGACCAGAAAGTGGAGAGAAGCACACAACACCATGACTGTGGTCCAACTAAATTATGCAAAAAGAGATAGATTGAATGCTTGAATTAATCTCAGCCACTGGTAATTAATCGGACCACATCCCAATCCATTGTTATTTTGCACATCATGCCACCCCAGTTTGGACCAAGGTATATGCAAATCAATTTTGGCCCTGGTCCACTGGGAACAGTACAACCTGAACTGCCAAGCCAGGTCCTCCCTGAGCCCTGAACAATAGAAACCCAAGCCTGATTTCACCCTTGTTATGAGCTCATCGGCCAGATAGCTCTTGGCATAGGGTGCACAGACACGAGGACCACATGGCCCAGCACCCAGCAGGGCACATAGTGACATACCCTGCCAATGATGCCTAATGGTAGCGTTGACTCACAGCTTTAGTTCTGCACCACCCAGGGAAAGTAGGCAGCACCACAGATGCTCATGAAAGATGATCCTGGTGGAACACCACGAAGAAGGAGCTCCAAGAAGGTCCTATATGACACATGACCTGATGCCACACAGCCCTAGAAAGACAAGAAGAATTGGATAAGCAATTGCTCTGATCATCACCAAGCCAGAGCCCCAAACCCAATGTCAGTGGCCAGACTACTGAGAGAGTTAACCACTGACAGGCTCTGTTGGGCGGAACTGCACCCAGAAAGAGAAGAGACTCAGGCATGATAAGTCTCAATAACATTATTGGAGAGGAGGTGCATGCCGAAGAACCAAGGTGAAAGAAGAGAATGAAATGTCAGTGTGACCAGCCGGTTCACATTGGGAAACCTGCTGAATGACCAAGCCAAGATGGAAAGAAGATCAAGAATGGCCAGGCCTGGCAGGTGTGCTTGAAAGGACTTGAGATGCTGAAGGAGTGCATCTGTCCACATGAAAAAGGAACAGGGGTGAAGCAAGGACGAGCTAGTGACAGCACAGCAGGAGAACCAAGAGTAAGCCGCAAGCATGCACAAATCAAATCTCTGCCCCACACTTTCCTTTGTAACCGTCCATACACAGTACCGATGGCTCAGCAATGCAGAGCATCCATGCTATAGGATGCAGATGCCTCTTGAAAGAAAAGACAAAAGCACCTGGCCATCACCCCTCCAAGTTGTCAATGAACCAAATAAAAGAATGTTTGTGACCATCAAGGCAAGCCATCGCCTCCTGTCATACAGGTTCACATCATGGCAGGCAACTCCACCACGCCAGTCCCAGTCTAGTACATCATCACTGCCACCCACGGGGCTATGAATACCCAGAGAGGAGTCCAACACAGTTGTCATAGTCACAGGGATAAAGCGCCAATGACTGTTTGAAAAATCAGTCAGGCAGTGACTACCTGCTCACCCCTGATGGCGAGAGCACGTCTTGACCATGGCCCATGTACCTCTACATGAGGGGACTAGTTCGTGACTACACACAAATGCAACCCTAGCGTAAAACACATGTAGTCCCCTGGCAAAAAGTCTAAGGGGCCTCTACACGTGCGAGAGATGGACTTGACACTGCCTCGCTGCCGGATGCCAGGAGGTTGTGAAGCCTGAGAGCAGAGAGTTCAATAGGTTGCATGCTGTCTTCCCAGTCACTAGTCGGTCCTCATTGAGTCAAATAACACCACCAGTGAACCTTTGAGATGGACTCCAACACCCTTTTGATGCACCTATTTTGAACTGTTGACACCAACCAAAAAGTATCTGGAGCATCAGCAGAATGGATCAAGTCAATACTATGTATGGCCCACTGACACAATATCGTAGTAAACCATATCATTGACAAAAATATTGTGTCAAAAATATTGTTTACCATAATATCATGACACTACACTTAAATATAGGAAACAAAATATCGTTGACACTAATATCAACCGAAAATAGACAAATATCTTTTTTTTTAATATAAATAGTTTAATGAAGTATTTGTTAAAAACTTTAACATATGTAAATCTGATGTAAATTAATAATATTCCCCTTATATCTAATGCGATATATATATATATATATATATATATATATATATATATATATATATATATATATATATATATATATATATATATATATTTATGTAAACACACATATGTTTATATTTAGATAGATAGCATAACATACTAAAAAATATTTTTATATTACATTTATCAATATAAAAATACATACCTCCAAATATATATTTGTACTAAGATAAAAAATGATTTGTTTTTAATTGTTAGACTATATATAAAAAAAACTACATGCACAATAAAACCATGAAAATATATTTTTTAAATAAGATAAATATATTAATTAATGCACATAAGTAACATTTTAAAAATTAAAAAAACAAAAATCACATTTACTAGAAATACTATAAACATTCAAATACATTTCAAAATAAACACAAATAATGGTAAATATAGTAAATAGAACAATGAATAGTATAAACTCTATTGAATCTCTGCCTCGCTACTGCCTTGTTTTGCCGGCTGCCGGCTGCCCCCGCAGTAGGGTTGTTTTGACAATCATTTGTGCCTGTTTTCTCTCCTTAAACTCCGTGCATCTCCTTTTTTTCTTTCCTTATTTTGCCTGTTTTGTCCAACAGTTGTGCTTGTGTAGTTTTCTCCGTGTTCCTGGTATCTTTCCCCCTCATACCCCTTGTTTTGTTGCAGTTTTTGCCTGTTTTGTTCTTCCTTCGTGTTGTCCGCCGCCCTCCACCCTCCCTTCCCGCCACCGCCGCTTGGCCCCGCCCCTTTCTTCTCTTCTGTATCCCTCCCCGCTCCCGCCTCCCAGCTGCCCCGCCCACCCGCGCACTTGGCCTTAAATGGCGACCGTGCGACGCAGGTGAGTGTGACCCACTTGTGGGACACCCCCGCGCCGCACGGCCACCAGCTGCTGTGTGTGCCCCTGCCCGCCCTCTGCCTCGCTACTGCCTCGTTTTGCCGGCTGCCGGCTGCCCCCGCAGTAGGGTTGTTTTGACAATCATTTGTGCCTGTTTTCTCTCCTTAAACTCCGTGCATCTCCTTTTTTTCTTTCCTTATTTTGCCTGTTTTGTCCAACAGTTGTGCTTGTGTAGTTTTCTCCGTGTTCCTGGTATCTTTCCCCCTCATACCCCTTGTTTTGTTGCAGTTTTTGCCTGTTTTGTTCTTCCTTCGTGTTGTCCGCCGCCCTCCACCCTCCCCTCCCGCCACCGCCGCTTGGCCCCGCCCCTTTCTTCTCTTCTGTATCCCTCCCCGCTCCCGCCTCCCAGCTGCCCCGCCCACCCGCGCACTTCGCCTTAAATGGCGACCGTGCGAACGCGCAGCGGTCACGCGCAGCGGGCGCGCCGATTGTGCGCCGAAGGCGCGCCAAAGGTAAGCCCGTCTGCGCCCGTCCGCGCCTGGACCGCGCCCAGGGCCAGGACCCCTGGCCCCCACCGACGGAAGCCGACCCGACGAACCTTCAGCGCCGCCGACCTCAACGCACTCAACACCGGCCGCATCCCAGGATGTCACCGAGCCGCCCCGAAGCACACCCACGGACCCTTCAGCTGCCACGCCTGCAAGTTCACCTGCATCCGGACCTTCCCTGCACCTGCCAAGCCGAACTCCAGCAGCACCCACCTCAAGTGTATCCTGCTCAACACCCGCTCCGTCCACAGACACGCCGTAGAACTCTGGAACCTGCTCGACACCACCGTCCCCGACGTTGCCTTCATCACCGAGACCTGGATGAACGCCTCCTCAGCCCCAGACATCGCCATCGCCATCCCAGAGGGCTACAAGATCACCCGGAGGGACCGCGACAACCAGACCGGAGGAGGCATCGCCATCATCCACAGAGACACCATCCGCATCACTACCAACACCGATGACACCCTCACCACCGCTGAACACCTGCACTTCCAGATCCACACCAACCCGACCACCACCCTCAGAGGCACCCTGATCTACCGACCCCCGGGACCACGCACACGATTCAGCGAGGACATCGCCGACTTCGTCAGCCCGCACGCTCTCCCCTCCGCCGACTACATCCTCCTGGGGGACCTCAACTTCCACCTGGAGAACAACAACGACCGCAACACCATCAGCCTGCTCGACAACCTCGACAACCTCGGACTCAAGCAACTGGTGACCACCCCCACCCACCTCGCCGGACACACACTCGACGCCGTCTTCTCATCCAGCAAAGACGTCACCTTCAGCCACGCCACAGAACTCCACTGGACGGACCACAGCTGCGTCCACTTCACCTTCAGAAGAACGACGATCCACCACCACCAGCAACAGGTTGCTCGAAGAAGCTGGAACAAGATCACAGCCGACCAGCTCACCGCTTCCCTGAGCCAGCACCCTCCCGCCAACTCAGCGAACCCCAGCCAGGCCGCCGACAACCTCACGAAATGGATCAACGACTGCGCGGACGAACTCGCCCCTCTGAGAACCCCACCCAGCAGATCCTGCAGCAGAAAAACACCATGGTTCACCGACGAACTCAAGAGCTCCAAGAAGAACTGTCGAGCCCTCGAGAAAGCCTGGAGAAGGGAACCAACGACGGACAACATGACCACCCTCAAGCTCGCCACCCGGAAGCACCACCAACTGATCCGCGCCACCAAGAAAAATGCATACAAGGACCGGCTGGACAACAACGCACACAACTGCAAGGAACTCTTCAACATCGTGAAAGAGCTATCCAACCCCAACGCCGGAAACAATGACATCACCCCGTCGCAAGAACTCTGCAACTCCCTCGCGTCCTACTTCCACAACAAGATCACGGACATACACAACAGCTTCAACAACCAACCAACGCAAGCCACAACCGCAACGACGCCACCCACCACCACCCTCCGCACCTGGACCCCGATCAGCACCGAAGACACCATCCGCACCATGAACTCCATCCATTCCGGATCTCCGACTGACCCCTGCCCTCACCACGTCTTCAACAAAGCCGACGCTGTCCTCGCACCCCACCTACGGGACATCATCAACACCTCCTTCGACTCCGCCACCTTCCCTGAGAGCTGGAAGCACGCCGAACTCAGCGCTCTCCTCAAGAAACCCACAGCAGACCCCACCGACCTCAAGAACTACCGTCCCATCTCGCTCCTCCCGTTCCCGGCCAAAGTCATCGAGAAGACCGTCAACAAACAGCTGGCCGCCTTCCTCAAGACGAATGGATCCCTCGACCCCTCACAGTCCGGCTTCCGAGCGAACCACAGCACCGAGACCGCCCTCATCGCCGCCACCGACGACCTTCGAACTCTGATGGACAACGGAGAAACAGCGGCCCTCATCCTCCTGGACCTCTCCGCGGCTTTCGACATTGTCTGCCACCGCACCCTAGTACAGCGCCTCAGCAACATCGGAATCCAGGAGAAGGCACTGGAATGGATCACCTCCTTCCTCGACGGAAGAACACAAAGAGTCCGCCTACCACCGTACAAGTCAGAGGCCACCAAAGTCATCTGCGGCGTCCCTCAAGGATCCTCACTGAGCCCCACCCTCTTCAACGTCTACATGAGCCCCCTCGCGGCCATCGCACGCCAACACAACCTCAACATAATCTCCTACGCTGACGACACCCAGCTGATCCTCTCCCTGACCAACGACCCCGCCACCGCCAGAGCCAACCTGCACGAAGGGATGAGAGACGTAGCCGAATGGATGACGACCAGCCGCCTGAAACTGAACTCAGACAAGACGGAGGTCCTCATCCTGGGCTCCACGCCCTCCGCCTGGGACGACTCCTGGTGGCCCCCCGCCCTGGGCACCGCGCCCAAACCGACGGACCACGCACGCAACCTGGGCTTCATCCTGGACTCCTCCCTCTCCATGACCAGACAAGTCAACGCCGTCTCCTCGTCATGCTTCAACATCCTGCGCATGCTACGTAAGATCTTCCGGTGGATCCCCACCGAGACGAGGAAGACGGTCACCCAAGCCCTCGTCACCAGCCGACTGGACTACGGCAACGCCCTCTACGCCGGAACCACTGCCAAACTCCAGAAGAGACTCCAGCGGATCCAGAACGCCTCGGCGAGACTCATCCTCGACATCCCCCGACGCAGCCACATCTCCGGACACCTGAGAGATCTGCACCGGCTCCCGGTCAACAAGAGAATCACCTTCCGTCTCCTCACCCACGCACACAAAGCCCTACACGACCAAGGCCCGAGCTACCTCAACAACCGGATCAACTTCTACACTCCCAAGCGCCTCCTCAGATCAACCAACTACGCCCTCGCCGCCGTCCCCCGCATCCGAAGAGCGACAACAGGAGGAAGGTCCTTCTCCTACCTGGCCGCCAAGACCTGGAACTCACTTCCCACCAATCTGCGCCTGACCCAAGACCACCTCTCCTTCAGGAAGAAGCTCAAGACCTGGCTGTTCGAGCAGTAGCGGCACCCCCCCCCCCTCCCAGCGCCTTGAGACCCTACGGGTGAGTAGTGCGCTCTACAAATGACCTGATTGATTGATTGATTGATTGAATCAACATTATTAACTGTGCAAGAATAGGAAAAGGTCTGGATTTTGGAGGGATGGTATCTAATTCGATTCCAAACTGCACAACAGTAAGGAAAGTGTTGGACTCTGGAGGGGTAAAAATGTGCTATTCCCAATCCAATCTGTGCCTCTGAGGAGGAGTTTAATAAGATAGCTGCAGGAGTTTCTTCAGGCTCCCGTTTGGACCCCCTCCCTCCTAAAATTCAGAAGGAGCTGGGAGGTGAATTGTTTCCAATATTTCGAAAGCTGTGCAATCAATCATTGAGCAGTGGACAGGTCCCGGCAAACTGGAAACAAGCAATAATTACACCCTTGTTAAAAAAACCTATACTTGATCCAGCATGCCCAAAACATTACAGACCGATATCCCTCCTTCCATACCCAGCAAAGATCATAGAACGTTTGGTTAGCAGGGCACTCTCCAAGTTCTTGGAGCATAACAACAAGCTGGAGGATGTGCAGTTTGGGTTTCGCCCAGGTCATGGGACAGAGACAGCTCTGGTTACCATCTTGGAAGACCTTCGAATGTGAGCAGACAGAGGACAACCAGCTATTTTGATCTTACTGGACCTGTCTGCCACATTCAATACGGTTAACCACACAGCTCTCATGACCAGGCTGGAAACAGTAGGGGTGGGAGGTGTAGCACTGGATTGGTTTCGATCATATCTGACAACCAGACGATAGGCGGTGACCCTCCCCCTTACCGTTCGGACTTCACTGAGATTAGGCATGGGGTGCCCCAGGGCTTTGCAATCAGCCAAATACTATTTAACACCTATATGAGCCCCCTGATCTCGATTATTAAGTCTTATGGGATCAGCTTGGTAAACTACACTGATGATACGCAGCTTATTGTATCATTGGAGGGAGACCAAGCGGTCCAGCTGGAAAAATTCCATGCCTGTATGCTAGAAACGGTGCATTGGCTGAAAAACAACTCCTTACAATTTAACTTTGAAAAAATTGAGATACTCTGCTGTGCAGCAGGTAAAGTTCCCTGTTCTCTCCCTTTGGGTTTCTGTCCCATTCCCACAGAGACACCCTTGCTACCCGTCACGACGATACGCAATCTCGGGGTCAATTTTAACGATAAACTGAACCTTGAAACCCAAGTCAATAAAATTGTGGGAAGCAGCTTTTTGCTCATCAGGGTTCTCCGGAAGATACTTCCGCTACTCCCATATCAGGTGCGAGCACATGTAGTAAGGAGCGTTATTATGAGCCGACTTGACTATGGGAATGCGCTACTGCTGGAAACCCCTAGATACCTGATTGGGAGACTCCAGACGGTGGCGGCTAAACTGGCTCTTTCTAGACCACTACGGTTATCCACATCCTTGGCATTGGCGGAGCTGCACTGGCTTTCGGTACTCCAGAGGATTCAATTTAAGTCACTGTGCATCTACTTCAAGGCACTGCATGGGATGGGACCAATACCGCTGCAGTCTAAGTTCAACTGGTATAAGCCCACCCGGAGCCTTCAGTCCTCCTCGACTAATCTGGTGAATATACCCAAGATTAAGAAAGTTAAAGCTGGCGGAAGAGCCTTTAGCTATGCAGCAGCACGCCTCTGGAATAGTCTGCCTGTTGAGTTAGGACAGATGCAGGATCTGATGAAGTTCAGGGGTAAAGTTAAAACCTGGCTTTTCCCTAGAGTGTAGGCCGAGCCTAGCAACCAGTGAGCTCGTAAGTATGGTGCTGGAGTATCTGTATCGCAGCGCCAGGATGCCCGTAGGGTTACAGCGCGCTTTATAAATCTGAAATACAATACAATACAATAAAGAACTGGATTTCAGAGGGGTGAAACTTACTATTTCCATTCCAGTCTGTGAAAAGTAGAGTAAGCATTGGATTTTGGAGGGGTGAGATTTACTGTTCGCCCTCCAAACAGAGCAACAGTAGGGAAAGTGTCAAACTCCAAAGGGGTTAATTGTACTGTTCCTACTACAGTGTAAACAAGAGTAGGGAAAGTACTTCACTTCAAACACATTACATATATAACTAACACCATGAACAGTCTATAGATCTCTTCGCCAGCCTAATGGAGTAGGAGGGATTGTTTTATGGGTCCATTATATTCACAGGTTGCTATGAAGTAGTTCTCTAGCCTACCTATCTACATTCTCCAGCGCGGGGATGCCATGGCTAGATCAACTATGCCTAATGAAGGGCGGCAGTGATCCAACTAGGGCAAGTTGCGGGCAGGCTGGTCTTGAGATACCCGTGGTGGGGGTGCTGCATTAGTGACACCATCATCTGCCATTGCGTCATCATTTGGCATGTGCTGCCTGTCGACGTAGGCTGGTGAGCAGCACCGGTGCAGTATTTTCTGGTTTTATTTTGACTGTTTTCTGCCTCAATACCACTCCCTCTTGTCTTTCGTTCTCTTTTGTTTCTTTTCTCTTTTTGTCCATTAATGTCTATTAATGTCTATTATCTTCTTTTGTAAGTGCAAGCATTTGTCTGTATTGTGATCATGTTGTGTTGCAGTCATGCGCCAATGGCGGCTGTGTACAGAGACAGCAGGCCCTCTGCGAAGATTCTGGGCACACTGGGAGGGAGGGCCACTGAGCGCTCCTTGCTGTGTGTGCTGGGTCTGCGCAGCTCACAACTGGAAACAGGTGGATCAAGGCAGGGCCGAGGTAGTTGTACCGCCGAGTCGGCGGACAGCGGCTGGAGGAAGCTGCTTCATGAGTCGTCGCTGAGAGGCAGTTTGGCCTGCTCTTAAGCGGGTGGGGTCTGGGGCTCACCCTCGTTGCCAGTGTACTGGGGCTTCACCATAGGCCCTGAGCTTGGCCTTTGTCGTAATGCAGCAGCAATGAGACACACACACACAGTATCATGTTGTGAGCTAAACACCCAGTGCGGTCTTCACCCATTTATATATACGCCTGGCCAGAGGATGTACAGGGTGCAGTTCCGGGGCATATCAGCACCGCAGGGGAGGTGCCTGGTGATGGTTACTCCTAGAAGTATAACCAAATGCCCTGTCCTGTAATCAGCAGAGATGTTTAACGGCAGGGCAAAGTGGACAATTACTGACGGTCCCATCTTCCAAAGGCCGCCCTTCTCCTATAAAGTGATCAGGACACTCAGAAGTGCTGCTATTGTTAATGGTGTCCATAAGAAGCTTATTCTTTTATAATTTTACAGTAGGTTATGCACTCTTCAATGAACCTTAGTGTGGATGCCCAGCCTTAATCCTTAGGAACTCTGGAAGTTGGCAGCAGTATGAATAAAAGGAATTTCTGTTTAATGCCTCTTCTACAACTTCACCTCATTTTTTCCTCCTAATTTGCCCTCTTTACCCTTCTCTACCTTTCTACCTATTTGTACATCTCTATGTACCCATCCCCTCTCACTGTCTCTGTTGGGAATCGCCACGCTCTTCGGGATCCGGGTGATGCTCAAAGGGTCCACCTCCAGACCTCCCCAAGCTCGGCTCACCCTTGTACCCAGAGCTTAGAGGTGGTCTGGAGAGGGAAAATGTATAAGGCTGGGATGGTGCGGCCTGGAAAGTATCAACCTGAAAGACAAAGGAAGAACCCGTTATAATCACTCTAGGGCACCTCACCGAATAGTATTCTCTTGCGAGGGGATGACCGTACCTTGCTAAGAATACCGGGGCGGGACAACCGATGCGGTCACCTGACGCTCTTTTCTTGTGTGAAGCTCCCTGACGGGTACCTATAAGACACGAGCATAAATTACTCCCTTCCTGCCTCCCTGTCTCTATTCTCCATGCTTCTGGCCTCCCCTCCTCCAGTACGTACCAGAATCTCAATTCCCGAAGCCTTAACTAGACATCAGACCTCGCCCTCCACCGGTTTGGATAGCAAGAGACTCAACGGTTCACCAAACCCCCTCCTCCTGTTCCGTCACAGAAGCAAGGACTGGAATCCACAGTTTTGCACCAGAGCCCGAGCATGGCTCCCATGAGTCCTCCTCCGAGGTGTAGCCCTTCCATGACACTAGGTACCAATGCCGGCCCCGACGATACCGGGAATCCAGGATCCTGCGCACCTCATACTCCAGCTGACCATCCTTCACCATGGGAGGAACCGCCACTCGCCTGCGACTGCTAGCCGGCTTCAGGAGGTTATAATGAAATACCGGATGTATGCGCAGGGATGCAGGCAATTTCAGTCGATACGCCACCGGATTTACCTGGCGCACAATCATGTATGGACCGATGAAGCAAGGGTGGAACACACTGCGATAGCGGAACCTGATGTTCTTGGTGGATAACCACACCCGGTCCCCTACTCGATACTGCGGTCCGGCTTGACGATGGAGGTCTGCCTGTTTCTTATAAGTGATCTTGGACCGGATCAGCTCCGCCTGTATCCGCTTGTGGATCTTCACCAGGTCCGTCGCTTGAGCATGGACTGAGGGATGGTTCTGTACCTCGCTTGGCACCATCACCGGCAACGTGTTGGCATGGTACCCGGTGTTCGCCCTAAAAGGGGTTTCCTTGCTGGAACTATGCCAGGAGTTGTTATAAGTAAGTTCCGCTAGCCATAACAACGATACCCATGATTCAGAAGCCTCTTTTGCATAACATCTCAGGTATTTCTTGAGAGTTTGATTTAACCTTTCGGTCTGGCCATCCGTCTGCGGATGGAAGCTTGTGGACAAGGCCACCTCCACCCGTAACGCCTTACACCATGTCCTCCAGAACCGAGCAATAAATTGTGGTCCCCTGTCCGATACAATAACCTTGGGAAGGCCATGCAGCCGGACCACCTGTTGCAGTACCATTTGGGCTGTCTGAGCGGCCGTAGGCAAGTTTCTCCAAGGTAGGAAATGTTCGGCTTTGGTTAAACTGTCTACCATCACCAGGATCGCGTTACACCCTTGATCCATAGGTAACCCCACCACAAAATCGAGACTAATGGTCTGCCACGGGCTGGAAGGAGTGGGCAACGGCATCAGGAGTCCCTTCGCTTTACAGTTCTCTCCCTTGGCCCGAGCACAGGTGTCGCATTGGGATACCCAGGTTTTAACGTCTTTAGCCATGTCTTCCCACCAGAAAGATCGTTGTAAGGATGACAGCGTTTTCTTGCATCCGGGATGACCCGCTAGCACCGCATTATGACACCAGTTGAACGCCTTCTGGCGCACTTCATGCTGAGGTAGGTACAATCGATTACGGTGTAAAGGTAGACCATGATGCAAGGACCGTTGTCTGTCCCTCTTGACCCAGTCTTGCCATTGCGCCACAGTGTGATGATTCTTTACCTGGTCCAGGAATGCGTTCGCTGTGACCGCACGCAAAACCTTCTCAGGTGACACAATAGCCTCCAAGGCTACCATACTCTTGGTATCTTCTTCGCTTTGTCTCGATACAGAATCTGCTTTTCGGTTGTCGGTGCCAGGACAGTAGGTTATTACGAAATCGTATTCCGCAAAGAACAAGGTCCATCGCATCTGCCTCTGTGATAAGTGTTGGGCGGTTTTCATGAACTGCAGGTTGCGATGATCCGTATATACCGTGACAGGATGTTGAGCCCCCCACAGGTAGTGCTTCCATTCCTGGAAGGCACGTTTAATCGCTAACAGTTCCTTCTCTGCCACGGTATAGTTGGCCTCCGCCTGATTCTACTTTTTGGACAGAAACGTCACCGGATGCAACTGTTCTGTCTCGCGTTCCCTTTGCGATAGAACTGCGCCTTTTGCCAAGTCCGATGCGTCCGCTTTACGATAAAGGGAACATCGACCTGAGGATGGCGTAGGATCGGTGCGGAACAGAAGGCTTCCTTAAGCTGGACAAACGCTTTCGTGGATTCCGGAGACCAAACATAAGGAACACCTTCCCGCAACAGCCGAGTTATAGGGGCCGCTAACTAAGAGAAATGCGAGATGAAACGCCTGTAATAGTTTGCGAATCCAAGGAAACGCTGTACCTCTCGCATGTTTCTGGGGATGGGCCACTCCTGCACGGCTGACACCTTCCTGTCCGCCATACTGAACCCCTGTGGACTCAAGATCACTCCCAAGAATTCCACCTGTCGTACCCCAAACTCGCACTTTCTTAACTTGCAATACAGGTGGTTCTCTTGCAATCGTTGTAAGATCATGCACACATGCTCGGTGTGTTGTGCAGGGGAAGCAGAATAGATGAGTTTATCATCGATATAAACGACCACGATGCGGTCCAGGTATTCCTTCAACACATCGTTCAGGAAGTATTGGAATGCCGCCGGGGCGTTACACAGCCCGAACGGCATGACCAAATACTCGTACAGGCCATATCGCGTCTTGAACGCTGTTTTCCACTCATCTCCCTGCCGTATGCAGACCAGGTGATAGGCTCCTCGCAGGTCGAGGCGGGTGTAAATGGTAGCCTCTCTCACCTGGTCCAACAACACGGGGATGAGCAGAAGCGGGTACCTGTTCCTCACCGTGTTTCTGTTCAAGACGTGGTAGTCTATGCATGCCCGTAGATCCCCGTTAGCTTTAGCTGTAAAGAAGAGTGGAGAGGCAGCCGGAGAGCGTGATGGTCGAATGAACCCTAGCGCACAGTAGTGATCCAAATAATCCCGTAGATGTTTATTCTCTGGGCCAGAAAGGGCATAGACCCTACAAGAGGGCAGTACGGCACCATCCACTAGGTCAATCCGGCAGTCGTATTCTCGATGGGGTGGTAACCTTTTGGCCTTAACCTCACTGAAAACATCCTGGAATTCCACATACTCCGACGACAGCTCTACCTCCTTCTCTGCCGCCGTGGCCACCTGGTGGACCAGAGCGAGAGACAAGGCTAAAGAACGGTGGTCCTTCATACACTGCGACACACACTCCTTGGACTGGAATCGAACAGTTTTGTGCCTCCAGTCCATGGTAGGACTGTGTCGCCACATCCACGGCATGCCAAGTATGAGCTCATACTGAGGAGCCTCGATGATATTGAGGACGATATATTCCACATGATCTTGTGGATCCCCCGGAAGAGACAGTTCTAATGCTTCCGTGTGTTCCACAATAGGGCCGACTTCAAAGGGGTGCCGTCCACGGCCAGCACTGGTTCAGGTTTCTCGCTGCGCACTCGCGTCAGCCCTAGCCGCTGTACCAACCCCTGGTCAATGAAATTCCCCGTGGCACCTGAATCGATCATGGACCGGACGGGATACGTGTTATGATGGACCTTCAACCGCATGTCCAGAACAATGTGCGATTCCGAGTTCATTCGTTCCGTACTTGCCAGAGAGGGTATCGGCCATCCTGCACCCCGTGTTTCCTCCCTTTCTCCTACAGCGGACGGAGGGCTCCTGTCAGAGCTCTCTCCGTGCTTACCGGCACCTTTTTCCTGGGAAAATAGATGTTCCGTCTCTAGGGTATAACCGGACAATCTCAGACATAGTGACCCTTTTACCGCAGTAGAGACATAGGCCCTGGACTCTGCGACTCTCTCTTTCTGTCCTAGACAAGGGCGGCCGAACCGCCCCTATGTCCATCGGTTCCGGTCCTACCTCCCTAGGAGCGGCCTGAGAACGATTATCTAGTTCTCTTACCGGAGATGGCGTCTCTCCCTTTCGTGCTCCCCCGTGCCTTTCGGTCATACGATGGTTTAGCCTGAGCGTGAGGTTAATGAGATCGATGCAGGAGGTGAGTTGGGGATCGATTTGTGCCAATACATCCTTCATCTCCCCACACAAACCCTGGTAGTATAAGGACATCCTTTTTTCCTCAGGCCAGGCGGTCTCCGCGATCAAGCGGTTGAACGCCGTCATATAAGAGACTAGGTCCCTATTACCCTGCTTGAGCTCCAAAACTTCTTTGTCTGCGCTGAAAGTGGTGGCCCGCCGGTCAAACACCCTCTCAAACTCCTTCCTGAAATCATCCCAGTTAGAGAGCAATGGGTCATCGTTCCGTACCAACGGAACCGCCCAATCGGCCGCATCCCCAGTGAGATAAGAAATCGCAAAAGCGACCCTAGAGACATTAGTAGGAAAAGACGCAGGCCGACAAGAAAAGTGCAACGCTATTTGCGTAAGAAAAGTCTGAATTTTTTGGGGATCCCCTGAATAACTCTCTGGTGTGGCTAATGGGACTGGCGGGGGAACCGTGACATGTATCTGAGTGTTGGATGAGGAAGCATCAAAGGGGTTGCGGGCCTGCCTATCGACCCTTTCCCTCAAAGCAGCGGTTTCAGCCTTGGAATCTGCAAGCTCCTGCTGTACCAGCACAAGAGCTTGCAGCACGTCATCCAGGGTTACCATGTTTGCGAATCACCCAGACCAAGAAGAGCAGTAATTCGTGGGTATCGGATTCTGTCGGGAATCGCCACGCTCTTCGGGATCCGGGTGATGCTCAAAGGGTCCACCTCCAGACCTCCCCAAGCTCGGCTCACCCTTGTACCCAGAGCTTAGAGGTGGTCTGGCGAGGGAAAATGTATAAGGCCGGGATGGTGCGGCCTGGAAAGTATCAACCTGAAAGACAAAGGAAGAACCCGTTATAATCACTCTAGGGCACCTCACCGAATAGTATTCTCTTGCGAGGGGATGACCGTACCTTGCTAAGAATACCGGGGCGGGACAACCAATGCGGTCACCTGACGCTCTTTTCTTGTGTGAAGCTCCCTGACGGGTACCTATAAGACACAAGCATAAATTACTCCCTTCCTGCCTCCCTGTCTCTATTCTCCATGCTTCTGGCCTCCCCTCCTCCAGTACGTACCAGAACCTCAATTCCCGAAGCCTTAACTAGACGTCAGACCTCGCCCTCCACCGGTTTGGATACAAGAGACTCAACGGTTCACCAAACCCCCTCCTCCTGTTCCGTCACAGAAGCAAGGGATGGAATCCACAGTTTTGCACCAGAGCCCGAAACAAAAGGAAAAATATAGAAAGGAGAACAACACATGGAGTCACAAAAGGCGAAAACAGCCCAAAGGCCAGCTGCCGAGTACCAATGGAGTCTACAGTAAGTCTGGGCTCCCCAGTCGGCAGTGACCAAGCTCCTCTAACCTTACCTCCCAGAGGACGTAGAAATGAACGTTGTTTAGCGACCGTGTCTTCGCGTTTCCAACAGCGAAGCACCACAGCGCCGCAGAGCGTGTCAGCCGACACCCCTCCTCCGGGTATGGAACACAAGTCGAATGTTGGGTGTGTCTTCGCAACGACCTGTTCCTGCGAAGCACCACACCACAACAGTAGGGAAACCACGTTCCCCCCAAGCCTCCGCTGAAAACAGAATAGTTCCTGACCCAGCCGGGTCACACAAACAGAAGTCCGTGTCTTCGTGAAACAGTCTGCGAAGCACCACGGAAAATCCAGAGCCTAACGGGCAGCCGCACCGTCAGTACCACTCCAAGACGGAATCCGATACAACCCGACTTCCTGGTTCAGCTCACATAAGTAGCTCCCGCCTTCAGGTCGCCGGGACTTCTGGGACATGTAGTTCCTCCGCGCTAGGTAGGCGCCATGCGAAGCACCACGGAAAATCCAGAGCCTAACGGGCAGCCGCACCGTCAGTACCACTCCAAGACGGAATCCGATACAACCCGACTTCCTGGTTCAGCTCACATAAGTAGCTCCAGCCTTCAGGTCGCCGGGACTTCTGGGACATGTAGTTCCTCCGCGCTAGGTAGGCGCCATGGTCCGGTTGTTGACTCAGATCCTGACAGTCTCAGCTCTCTACTTCACCTCAATCACTACCTCACCTCTCTTTACCCCACCAACCCCTTTTACCTCTCCCACACAATCCTACCTCTAGCTCTATCAATCACTGGACTGAACTCTACATCTCTGCCTCTCACCCCCACCACAAATCTCTTTAAGATATTTCACTCTGCATCATACCACCCTGTACATATCCTCAATTTACTTCACCTCATCCTCATCCCTCTCTTTACCTCACTTTTGCACCTCTCTCCATCTTTCTATGTCTAACAATTCTTTGCTTCTTTCTCTACCCTCTCTCAGCCTTACCTTACAAAGCACTCTCTCTCCCGCATTTCTCTCCCTCAAGTCTAATTCATTATCTCTACCTTTCTCTGCTTCTTTACCTCACTCTAAAACATTACCTGTCTCCCTGACTCTCTTTCTCTATCTCTGTATATTTGTTTCTGGCTGCACCACAGGTCTCTCTTTATCTTGCGTGTGCTCCTCACCTATCTCTCTACGTCTTCTCTGTTACTTCCTCCATCTTCTTTACCATTCTCTCTTTACCCTACATCGCAATCTCTCTCACCTATCTCTCTACCTCATCCATTTTGCTACCTTCTGCTACTTCACCATTCTCTCTTTACCTTACATCTCTTCTTACCTATCTCTCTACCTCATCTCTATTGCTACCTCCCACTTCATTGTTCTCTCTTTACTTTACGTCTCTGCGTTCCTGATCTATCTCGCTAACTCATCTTTCGCTACCTCCCTTTACTTCACCGTTCTCTATTTACCTTACATTTCCCCTTACCTCACCTATCTCTCTATTCTTTTATTTCGCTACCTCCAGCTACTTCAATTCTCTCTCTTTACCTTATGTCTCTACTTACCTCCCTTTACCTCTTTCTATTGCTATGTCCTGCTACTTCAAGGTTCTCTCATTAACCTACGTCTCTCCCTACCTCGCCTATCTTTCTACCATGTCTCTATTACTACCTACCGCAACTGTACTGTTCTCTCTGTACTTAACACCTCTCCCTACCTGACCTATCTCTCTACCTCTTATCTATTGCTACCTCCCTCTACTTCACTGTTCTCCCTTTACTTACGTTCTCTCTGTACTTAACACCTCTCCCTACCGGACCTATCTCTCTACCTCTTCTCTATCGCTACCTCCTGCTACTTCCGCATTCTCTCTTTACTTTGTCTCTCCCTATTTCACCTATCTTTCTACCTCATCTCTATGGCTCCCTCCTGGTACTACCAAGAACAAAATATGAGGAGGGTCCAAGGGGAAAAAAATATATTTATAGACCTGCTTGCATCTTGTCCCCCAACTGAACAATTGCTAACACAAGAAAGATGCCAAGGGTCTTTAAAGATCCTATACTAAACACTCAATTGTAGTGTAAAGAGGAAAAGAGAAGAGACCAAAGGAGAGAAGAAAAATACCCATCAGCCCACCCATTGGTGGAACCTCGTCATCTGGGTTTTTGTGAAATGGAAACTGGTATCCGCTAAACAACTCCTCAGATATTTATGAGGAGTACAAATATCGGATCCTCCAGCAAGACGGACAGCCAGTAGGTGAGATTAGTAGGCTGAAGGGACAGGTTGCAGTGCTCATAAAGTGTAAAAAAGAAGAAGAAGTGGTAATTAAAAATACCTATTGTGATGTCTGAAGATATTTTATTGGGTGTGACCATCACAATGGCATGGTTAAAAGCAGAGTGAAGATAGTATGTAAGGAATTACTATCCATCATAGATATTTATTGGTCAACATGTTTCAGCCTCAACAGGCTTTCATCAGGACCTTTGATGTACACTACTGCAACAGTGATAATAGACTGGATAGAAAATGATTGTGTAGACCTACCGGTATGCTTAAACTCAGAGGCAGTCTCACATCATAGTATCATCAACTCTCCTATGGAAACAGGAACACAAACAAAGATACACACGAAGCAAAGCAATTGTCAATTATGTGTGAAAGGCAACGAATGTATTACAATCAGTGTCCCACAATTAGGTATAGTTAACTCACCCATGTATGAAGGGGAGAAGACCTCACCTCGCCTGGCGCTCGCTCAGGACAAAGAGGCCATGCTCTAAAACCAGGATGGAAAAAACATGAAAAATAGTTGCATGTCTTTGTTTTACCCAAAGGTGCAAAAGTATTTCTAGTGTAGCTCTAAGTAGGTGGCAACCCATAGCAGGCCTGCAGGGCCGAAATAATGAGAAAAAAGCACTTCTAATCGATGTAGTCATAAGGTGCTCTTATATAGTTGAAAAGATCTCACACATCTAAACTAACAAGTGTGTGTTTTTCTCCATATTTTTAACGCGAGAAAAACACACACTCGTTAGTTTAGATGTGTGAGATCTTTTCAACTATATAAGGGCACCTTATGACTACATCGATTAGAAGTGCTTTTTTCTCATTATTTCGGCCCTGCAGGCCTGCTATGGGTTGCCACCTACTTAGAGCTACACTAGAAATACTTTTGCACCTTTGGGCAAAACACAGACATGCAACTATTTTTCATGTTTTTTCCATCCTGGTTTTAGAGCGTGGCCTCTTTGTCCTGAGCGAGCGCCAGGCGAGGTGAGGTCTTCTCCCCTTCATACATGGGTGAGTTAACTATACCTAATTGTGGGACACTGATTGTAATACATTCGTTGCCTTTCACACATAATTGACAATTGCTTTGCTTCGTGTGTATCTTTGTTTGTGTTCCTGTTTCCATAGGAGAGTTGATGATACTATGATGTGAGACTGCCTCTGAGTTTAAGCATACCGGTAGGTCTACACAATCATTTTCTATCCAGTCTATTATCACTGTTGCAGTAGTGTACATCAAAGGTCCTGATGAAAGCCTGTTGAGGCTGAAACATGTTGACCAATAAATATCTATGATGGATAGTAATTCCTTACATACTATCTTCACTCTGCTTTTAACCATGCCATTGTGATGGTCACACCCAATAAAATATCTTCAGACATCACAATAGGTATTTTTAATTACCACTTCTTCTTTTTTACACTTTATGAGCACTGCAACCTGTCCCTTCAGCCTACTAATCTCACCTACTAGCTGTCCGTCTTGCTGGAGGATCCGATACTTGTACTCCTCATAAATATCTGAGGAGTTGTTTAGCGGATACCAGTTTCCATTTCCCAAAAACCCAGATGACGAGGTTCCGCCAATGGGTGGGCTGATGGGTATTTTTCTTCTCTCCTTTGGTCTCTTCTCTCTTCCTCTTTACACTACAATTGAGTGTTTAGTATAGGATCTTTAAAGACCCTTGGCATCTTTCTTGTGTTAGCAATCCCTCCTGGTACTACCTTGTCTCTATTTCTACCTCACGCTACTTCACTGTTCTCTCTGTACTATATGTCTCTCCCTATCTGACCTATCTCTCTACCTCTTCTCTATTGCTATCTCCCTCTACTTCACTGTTCTCTCTTTACCTTATGTCTCTCCTTACCTCACCTATCTCTCTACCTCATCTCTATCGCAACCTCCTGCTACTTTATCATTTTCTCTTTACCCTACATCTTTCCCTACCTCACCTATCTTTTTTAAAAAAAAACTCTTTATTCAAGACCGATCAAGACATTGTATAACAATTACAAAGTAATATATGCGTCTATCAGTCGTGTTTTCCATTTCCTCCCCGACCATAAATATTGGCAGTCGCCTCATTTCCCACATCTTTTCCAGGATCCCAAAAAGAAATAAAACAGAAATAAAAGGGGCAACCTAAACAATAGATAGCCCCGGCTACCCGTGATGTGACATACTTTTCCATCTGTGGAGGGAATCAACAATGGTCCTGCAGTCCCGCCATGCATAACAACCAAAATCCAACACTCCTCCCTCCCACCCTCCCCAACATCCCACCCTCTTCCCTCCCGTCTCCTGGTCGCAGTGGAAATCCTCTGTGTACTGTCTCCCGAATTTTATTGCAAGGAGTTATGCTGCAGTGTAAGGATTCCAGGTAATCCGTGCGTTGCCCTAGGCTCCAGTGTTACTTATCAATAATGCACCGCACCCTGTTTAGATATTACGTTCGCTCGCCCTGCGATGGCACCAGGTCTATCCCCTCCAGGGTACCCCACCTATCTCTCTCCCTTATTTCTTTCGTTACCTCCTGCTGCTTCACCTCTCTCACTTCACTGTTCTCTTGTGTGTCTCTCTGTTGCTCTTCTGTACGAGGTCCCATCCCATTTCTTTAACTCATCAGAGTCGGAGTTCACTGTTTAGCTAGAAATGTGTTTACCCTAAAAATGAAGAGATGGGGCAAGTCAAAGGGAGAGAAGGAAGACGACAATTATCAGTTTTCACCCAGTGGAATCTTGAACATTTTCTGATCAATGCTTTGATTTCTCTGATACAGTGAGTATGCCAAATGTGAAGAAAGATTTAATTGTGATTACAAATTTCCAGGAGTTTCACTCTACATGCTTATGTCATATTCTATCTTGTTGCAAGACAAAAAAAATCAGAATCTAGCTCAAAAAGAAATTGCTATATCAATGTATGATCAAGCTTTCGCTTTACACTATTTTGCTGGTGGGTTCCGGGCAGCTTTGGTGTTTGGCTGTATTTCTGTGCTCCAATTTCCGAACTTTTTTTGTATAATTGCTTGTCATCAGGCTACAATTAGCAAACAATGGGTAATAAATGTAAAATTGCCAGTGACCCCAAAAATGTATAAGATGCCACAGGTAATAAGAATGCCTTCCTGCTCTAGCGCCAATAAGCAATTATGTTTTGCGTTGCACGCTATTCAAATGAACAACATAGGCCATTTTTTATGTCACAATGCACAATTATTCAACAATCTTTCCATGTGGTCATGCATTAACTTATACTCTAGGGGCTTCATTTATGAAAAGTGTTGCATCACTGGTGAAAAACTGATGCAACACTTTTCATCGCACCATCCTTGCGACATCATGGATGTGCGGATTTACACTATGACGTACCATGTTGCAAGGATTACACAGGAATCCTGACGTATCTGGTGGTGCAGTAATGACGCATTGCTGGAGTAAGTCGGAAAACTGATGCAACTCCAGCAATGTGTCATTATTCATGGGGCGAGTCCCATGTAAAAGGCCTTGCGTCACTCCTTATGCCTGCTAGGAGCAGGCCTAAGGATTGTGATGGATTCAAGTCGTAGGAGTGGATCAGTGAAATCTCACAGGGGCTTGCGCCGAAAGTGCGGCATTTTTTATATGAGAAAAAGTGACACACCAACGGAGCTAGGGGCTTGTAAATAAGCCCCATAAATTTCACTGCGCCACTTCTACGAGGCATTTTTTACGTAGGAGGGCCCACCCGGCATACATTATACATGACAGGTATAATGTAGGGCAGGGCTTTACAAAGTGACGCATCTGCCTAGATGCATCACTTTGTTAATCACTTTGTACAGTCTACAAGAGGAACTAAGGGCAAAGTACAGCCAAAGCCAGTTAACGTTTGTCTTCGCTTTTACACAGTTACACATATGAGATACTTTATAATTGATCAGTCTTTGTAATGTGAGGGTGCTACGTGTAAATAAAATAAAAAACGTTCAAATAAGAACATTATCCACACAGCTCATCGATATAATTTTTCTTAATGAAAAGCAAGTCTTGCAAATACAGTTTATATTTTTAGATCTCAGCCTGTGATGGCTGCGCTTGCGCAGTCTCGCTGGCGAGATCTAATGAGATAGAGAGAACATCACTAGCAAGGTTAAGCCCCGACCCCCTTCTCCATTGGCTGGCCTCCTAAACGTTGACCAGCCATTGGAGAAGAGGTCCTAGTGACGTTCTTCTTTCTCTTTAAGCCCCGTCCTTATCAGTTTGGGTTCCTTGACTTACTGCTGAAGTAAAAGGTTTCTTATCTTCTTTATGGGTCCAGATGGCCCCATAAAGAAGATAAGGAACCTTTTATGCCAGCAGGAAGTCGGGCGCCCAGTCTGAAAAGGACGGGGCTTACAGACAAAAGGCATGGCGAGCGCTTGTTGTCATCACTACTCGCGAAATGCCGCTCCTCAGAGCGTCTACGGGCGGCACGGGTTAACCGCGTCCGTCTCCGAGCTCGTTCAGCCGTCCGTGCCCTTTCATGCACATAAATACAGAAAAAAAATCTGCAGTTCTGCAGCATCCACGGGCACCGCTGCCTCGCCGCCAGGCAGTGCCCAGATAGGCTGCCTTGGCCCCCTCAGCACGACGGCCCCGCCAGAACGCTGACACCGCCTCCCTCCACCCCTCGGAGCCGGGCAGGGGTTACACAGAGTGGAGCTTTACCCAGCCCCAATGAGTCACGGCTCAGAGATGCGGCAGCTGCTGCCCTAAAGCGGAGCTGGGTCTGGAAGGCGGAACCACCTCCATAACATGGCTGCGGAAGATGAAGAAAAAAAGGCACGTGCATCCCTGTCAAGAGTGCCAGGAACGGTGTGCGCGGGGACCATATATCGGTACCACAACAACAAGAGGGCAGGCAGCTGTGCCCAACTCTTGCTGATTGATGTTGGGTGAATTCTGCTGCTCTGCTCCTCCCTGCTTTACTCCGCGTTGCGTTGACCCTTACCGGGCCGTTAGGTTTCAGTCAGACGCCAGCGAGATTCGAAGGTGGGCGCACGAGCCGTTTGTTGAGGCTCGCGCAGTGTTACTCACCTAGCGTCCCCATCCCAATAGCGCGCGACGCAGTGTTCGCCTCCCCTGCCCCCCTCCCCAAGCTGACACCTGAAATGTCAGTCCGTGTGCCTTTTTTGGGCAGTTTGGCTATTTTATTGTCCTGTGGGCTTGGTTTACTGTTGTTAGCTGACATCAGCAGGCTGTTGAGGAAACGGCAAACACAGACACTAGGCTAGAATGTTGGCGACTTCAGTGTGCAGCGAGAATGTTACGCGCAGGTAAACAACCACAGATCACCAGTGCCTAGAAGCTCCCGGCAACCAGCGCTACATAAATATCGCAAAAGAGATCTCGCAGTGGGAAACTATGACAAAAACAATAGAAAATGTTATTATGCCTTCTGAAGGTTGGCAGGAATGCAGTTTATTAAAAATTGTTTTGCCCCAAAATGATATAATTCCAATAAGGCAGTATCGTAAATCCGACTCTTTCTCTATCTTCTCCTGTAAAAAAACAACATGGCAAAAGTAGTAGGGGCATCGTCCGGCAAGTGAGAGAGAGTATCTGTGCACAGTGGCTTTTTTGTATAGTGATGCAATACAATGGACGCAGTATCAGGGAACTTTAAGAGCTCATTGTGACCAAATTCGCAGGACGGTACCAAACATTCGGCAAACTACACTACATTAGCTACTGCGTTTGAGGGTGTGTGTTTGTGTCTGGCTCTGTGTGTGTGTGTGGCTCTGTGTGTGTGTGTGGCTCTGTGTGTGCTTTGTGCTTTGTTAACTGTCTTTGGTTTTTAAGGGTTCATGTACGATTGCAGCACTTTAAATTTCTAAATCGCTTTTATGCAGTTCTATGTAAACCGATTGACGTACAAGTAATCCCCGTCTGCCCAGTTCCACACAATCAGTTGAATTTGATTAATAGCAAGTTATGTAATTTAAGTGAGAGCGAGTGTCTGTGCACAGTGAATTTTTTTGTATAGTGATATTATACAGTGGACGCAGTATCAGGGAACTTTAAGTGCTGATTGTGCCTAAATTCGCAGGACGGTACCAAACATTCGGCAAACTACACTACATTAGCTACTGCGTTTGAGAGTGTGTGTGTGAGTCTGGCTCTGTGTGTGTGTGTGTCTGGCTCTGTGTGTGTGTGTGTCTGGCTCTGTGTGTGTGTGTCTGGCTCTGTGTGTGTGTGTCTGGCTCTGTGTGTGTGTGGCTCTGTGTGTGTCTCTGTGTGTGTGTGGCTCTGTGTGTGTGTGTGGCTCTGTGTGTGTGTGTCTCTGTGTGTGTGTGGCTCTGTGTGTGTGTGTGCAAATGCAATAGGTCTTGCATTTGCAAGAGATTAAGCTATTGGCATTGTAAATGACAATGCCATTTATTTATCTGTTTTCAAAACCAACACATACATAAAAATTGTGTCATTTACAATGCCAATAGCTCTAACTTTTGCAAAGGCGAGACCGTTGCATTGTAAATGCTTGTTTATTCTGTGGGGATGGGTCAACCTAACTCATGAGCGCCACCTGGTGTTAGAAAGACCATCCCCAAAATCAGGCAGCCATCGTTCGGTCTCGACGGATCATGTGTCTGCGCTACGCAACCAGTCCGATACAATAAACTGCCACTTCCGGCACGCTCTCAAGCTCTAACAGGGATGAAAGTGTTTTGTTTTCTGACACCTCTGCTTGTGAGGTGAATTTTCAATACCGGAACCCGACACAAAGTAAAGATGCCTAAAACGACTGTGCTATTGTTTGTTTTATACAACACACGCCAAGGAAGAGACAACTAAAATGTATTGATGAATGCAAATGTGGGCCCTTTTATGTTAATACTCTGAGGACCGCATTTCACCATATGAGTCTTTGAATTTCACTAAAAATGTAGGTGAATATGCACCATAACTCTTCTGTTTAAGAGCTGGAACTCTACAGTGGTAAACACATTTCAAAGGGGTGAGAAACAAGATGTCTAAAAATAGACAGCTTAGCTGATAAAAGTAATATATCTTACCTTGGTAAAATGTGCAAATCTCCCATCATCATCTCACAGTCAGCGCTACGCGGTAGCTCTTTTGTACAACAGGTACCCTGAAATCGAGCCTGTTTTTTTCCTGATAATTTAATGGTAATGGATAAGCACTGACATATTAGCCTGAAAAATTGTGAAAACGTGAAACGTAATAAATAATATCAAACTTGGAATGGGATTTTCTTTGTCTCTTAAAAAGGGTCCTATATATATAGTAGTTTTGTTGACATTTCATTTCCTGACCGGAGTCTCATATTATGCCTTTTTAACTTGCTATTTTTAGGCTGAGCCTGGGTAGCACATGCGCTGCTGCGAGGCATGCTGTATTTGATTATAGGCTTGAAGCCCCGCCCACTCTCCCCCCATATTTGTCACTGGCTTGTGTCATTGTCTTTCGTAAATGTTGGCTTCTGATTCATTAACAGCTGTCACAGGCGGCATGACTTGCAGGTGGTGGTAGGGGGTCTACGGGGGGTTAATTTAATTAAAAAAATAATTTAAACTTACCTTCGCCTCCGGTCCCACGTCGCATCGCATCTCCTCTCTCCTCTCCACACAAGCAGGCAGCCTCACTCCCCTCCCCTAAGCCAATCACAACGCTGCAATTGGCTAGGACGCCGACTCCACAGTCGTCTATGGGGAGGCCATTTTGTCTGTGAAAATAGAGAAAATGAAGACTGCATATGACTGGTTTGGTCAGCCCTGGGGCTGACCAAACAGTCAGCACCCACAACAGTGGGCTAGCCACTCCTCCCCTGCTTGGAGCAGGATCCCCAAACCAAACCCTGCCTTCTACTTTCTTGCAGTGCAAGAAGTAGAAACATAAAATGGTATTCATAATACCATTTTGTGTTTCTGCTTCTCGCACTGCAAGAAAGCAGTGAGACGACGCTCCTCACCCGCATGGAGGAGCCCCCCCTGGTTTACAGGCTTGTTAGTCCCTCCTTAGTACCACCTTGTCTTTATTTGTAATCTCCCCTGAGGATTGGCCCTTTTACTTCTGTTGTTACACTGTATATCTTATTTAGTATGTAAGCACTATTTTCTTTAATGAGTTACTTCTACTACAGGCATGACATACTTTCCTTCAATATTCAGCGCGCCATGCGCACTTTCACTTTCCAAGCAGCCCTGGACAATGGTGGCCGCTTCTTTGAAATGAAATAGGTTGCGCATTTACAAGAGTTTGAGCTACTGTCATTGTAAATGACAATGCCTTTTATTTATGTGTTAAATATCAAAACAGATCAATAAGAAGCATTGTCATTTACAATGACAATAGCCTTTGCGAGACCTATTGCATTGCAAAAACTTGTTATCATAGCATACACAAATTCCAAAAACCAACACTTTCCAGCAAACCCTTGGACACAAACTCCAGGTTGAGGGGAAGTGGAGCAATCAATTAGCCATGACGTTATTCTATATAGAGCAACCCCAGGGAAGTAATAGCCTATTTTCTTGTTGCTCAGCTATGAGATAAGTATGCCACATCACTCCTTTCTGTATTCTGTTGTTAGAAATTTGCTTGATGTGTTTGGTTATGCATATCTGATAGTGTGTTGAGCTTAATTTGTCTGTGCTGCACTCAGTGCTGCTTGACAACTGCTTTATTTTTATATATCTATATGTTTGGGCATTATTTGCCAATTTCCACTATTTGGGCTCCCACTACTGGCACACTATATTTCACACACTGACATTTTGTTAACAGACATGACAGGGACACTACAATGACCAACATGCATTGCTATTGTAGAATAGATTCAGCACTAGAGCAGTTTGCAAATGATAGGTCCCATGACTGCCCAATGCATTTATGGATTGAATCTGGTTGCCTGTTAATGTCTTTCTGAAGAAGCCAATGGTGGCTGCCAGCACTAGAGAGTGCTGGGGCAGGTGAATGGGTCGTAGGTGGGTAACTGCCTTAATTAAACGTATACTAAATAAAGATTAAATATATACTTAAATACATACTTGTTAGATAAAGGAAAGAGATAGGCACTTACCTTCCTACACGAACGTCCTCCTTACTCTGGTTTTCTTCTTCTTGGCTCTGCCTCCAGCTTGGGACCCTTAACAACTCCCCTAACCAATCCTGGTGCTGCACTCATGCTGGTAACCAGCATGAGAGCAGCTCCAAATTGATTAGTGGAGTGGCCTCTCCCAGCACTTTCAAGAACACTGGAGGCCCGTGCTTTCTCTAACCCAGCTGTCTAAGACAGCTAGGTTAGAGAAGTTTAAAATGTGCAGCTCTGGCTGGCCGTCGCAAGGCAGCCAGCCAGCCAAACAGACATACACACTTTAAACTATGCACAAGCAGCCCACCACCCCTCACTGCTGGTGTTGCCACTCAGCATGCCCTGCCCCTTCCTGACACTTCGGGATGGGATGATGAAAAATAAAATGGTAATGAATTAGCTTCATTACCATTTTATTTTTCGTCTCTGGAGTATTTTTTGTGGGGCGACACTCCTCTGCTATTATGGAGGAGCTGCTCCTGGCAGAATCATTCACAATATATTTGGAGGGGGGACTTGTTGAAAATATTGTGTAGATGTCATATTGGTGCATGGCATAAACAATAAAATGGAACAAACAAAAGGAGAAATGAAAATTACAGCTTAGGTGTGTGTGGCCCTTATGGTTTCTAATCTTTGGAATTCATTATACATATTTGTCTGAATACTGTAAAGTGGTTTTCATGTAAATTTGAGATTATTATAGTGGTGAAGAAGAGCCTTGTTTTTCTCATATGATTTTGAATTTGAAGAGTAAGAATTGATAAATTAAAACCTATATTCTTCAATTGTTGCTTGTTTTAAAAATCATGACAATATATTTGCTCAAAGTACAGTGCTCTCTGAAGAGGATGTTTGGGAAACATGTTTTGATGAAGCCACTAGGTCTAGGAGCTGTTGCCCCAACCGTTACCTCTTCTGTAGCTGTTTACAATATAACCCATTGGGTAGCAAGGTTCAGCAATACTAATGACCATCCTACTTCCGCAAAGGAGAGTGGGTCGATATTTTACCTCGAACAGACTGTAGTGTAGTTCCTATAGTTCCAATAGGCTCTGAGGATTGGAATAATATATCCTATAGATATGACATAGGACTTATGTCAGTAGGTCTCTATCGAATATACTAGACTTAATTGTGAGTGCCAGCTAGCTCAGAGGGCACTAGAAGCTTTCTCGAATTCACAAGAAGGGATTCGTTTCTGACAACCGCATAAACATGACAACTTTGTTTCCCTAGGACTGGAAAATATCTTCAGAGTCGTAGAAACAATAGATAACTATTTTACTCAGTAAATCGTGCATGCTTCATTTCTACTGAGTTGCAGAGAAATAGTGAGATGGACGTTTTCAATAAAAGGTTTATTGAAGTCTTCTTTCTCATGCAAGAGAGGTGAACTGCTACAATCGTTAGACAGAATACAAAGTATAATGCATACAGCAAGAATAGTCTTATGAAATAATACTGTAATAGCATTGTATGGTTTCTAAGCCATATAAAAATACATACATAAATACCAATGACTAAAATACTCAGCTGGTGCTTCTAAAATACGCCTACCCCAATATACCTAACCTAGGTCTAGTACGAGGGAGGAAGTAAGTATTGTTTAGCATAAGTTTTAGTTCTTGCCAAGAATCTACCAAAGGTTTCTTTAGGTTCTAATCAGCTCCATACCTTAGAATGAAGGAGGTCTGGTATCTCTGTCTCAGGACTCGATTTCCCAACACCCTGCAAGGGGAGTCAGAAACACTGGAGCTGTATTTCTCAGCTGAGGAGGGCAGCTTCCTGGTCAGTACGTCAGCTGAAGATTCGGCTTCCTTCGGCACTTGCTGTAGCGAGCTACGTCGGGCAAGTAGGTTGTCGAACTGCTCCGAACCACCGTGCTTTGCTATAGCAAGTGAAGGTATATTTATACCTTTAAGGTGTTTAGGAATGCCATGTTTGACGTAAAGTCGGGCATATGAACGTCATGAATGAACCCCTAAGGAATATATGTTCATTGTAAAACTAACTGAGTTCTTGGAGAAATCAATATTCAAGCAAGGGGAAGTCCCTAACGGCTTAAGCTGGTTTTCCCAGAAATCGTTGTGACTTTTGGTGAACGGATGGAAGTAGCCATGTATTGGGTTGCATGAGCTATGCCTAAATAAGGGCTTGATGTCTGTGCCTATATAAGGGCAATGTGAATTGTACCTATTCATTGCATGAATTGGGTAAATCCATTCGGAATCTAAAACGCCATACAACAAGACAATGGGGAGCTTTTTCTCAAGGTCACTATCATATTTTATTACCCTCTGTTAATTTATAGCAAATGGTTTTTTTTCAAATTTAACAAGCAATCTCAGAGAATCCCTTGGTACTTCAAACCGTACTGTGGTTTCTGAATAGTTTTCTCTCCTTTGTTTCACAGTCAGTTTTCTAAGGCCAATTCATTTATGTCTAGAATGAGAGTTCATATAGATTGTAGGTAAACTTATTTCTAATGGTGTCATAAAGAGTTCACTCCAACCTAGGGATTTTGTCACCACAAAATTGAAAAGAGAGGCACAAAAAAGATGAGCCTTTTCAAAATGGAGGTCATTGCTGATCTAAGGAATGTTCTTTTTCCAGGTGAGCCAATGGTGAAGCTAGCCTGTAACAGCTCTTTCCTCTCTGCTCCAATCTGTCCAGAACAGAGGATGTTTGTTTAATTTCACTGGCACACCAATTTCACCAAGTTATGCCTTATCCCTCTGATTCTGCCTCTTCTTCACATTTAAACACATTTCTCCGAGTAGAAGCCAAGTACTAAATTTTACAAGATAACTCACTCACACATTTCTCATGCAGTTATCCAGATTAATAGGGCTTTTGCTATTGTCTGTTTAAGCAGCATTTCTACGACCCTTTCCTTACCATGCATGCAAATGTCTCAATGGCAGACATTTAACGAAGGGTCTCTCTACAGTGACCAAGTACTCTTCAACAAATATACTTAAGAATAAATTACATGGTGGCAAAACCATTTCGTTGTTTAGAATTGTCATACCATATTTTCCATATCCCTAAATCTAGTCGTGTCACATGCCAATCTGGGTGCATGGTATTTAAAAGTAGGACATGTAAATTCAATCTTTAACATGTCCTGGCAGTGAAAAACGTCCAAAGTTGTTTCTGGCTGTGGGAAGACTGGCTTTCACTTAGGTTAATACTGGCTTACTCTATTACATTAAAAAAAAGGTTAGAAATGGGATTTTTAGTTGGCTAGGGCGTTCGCCAAAGCCAGCTAGAAACCATCACTCTAGTGAGGGCAAGAGAGGTACGCGCTGAAGATAATCCCTGCTCACCCCCCTGGTTGCTCGGGTGGGACCAGACAACCCTGAAAAGAAAGTAAAACCCAAAAGAAAAGGTTCATAAAATATTCATTGCTCCAGGCTAGAGTGCTCTATATTTCCCTGCCGGGCTCCTAATTTGCATATTTGTATTGCCATATGGTGGCCCCAGGACAACAGAGGCACCACCAACAAACTTGGAAAGCATTGCGGGGGCTATAGGAGTTACAGCAGCCCCCCAGAATTAATCTTCGCTAAACTGACCCTAAGTTGGTGGAGTCAAGGAATGTATGGCCCACTGGGCTTTTCAAATAATTTTTTTAAAGCATTTTCAAAGCTGGAGCTTTTGCTTTACAGTTGGGATTGCAGCACTCTTTAGGGGCTGTTTCTATGGCTGCATTTTATGTGGCCTAAAGGTGTTAAAGAAGGTACGTGGAGTGAAACACTTTCTAGGACCTGTTTTTATGGTTGCACTTTATTTGGCTAGAAAGTATAAAAGCACACACACATGTTATGTTTATTTTAAAATGATGTAATAACATAATTATTCTGACAGACATTACTGATGAATGTTGATATGCTTTATTGGCACTAATAATCTCATTTACCCATGGTTAATATTGATAATTGCATTTATGCACACAATATTGGTGTTTTAACATGAGGTTTGTTTCTGTAATATGGTGAACCCTTGATAATGCCAATAGGCCTGTTTTATTTAAAGTGATCTCAACGTATATTGTGATGTGTTATCTTGTATAGGAGGGGTGCTCACTGTGATTTCGAGGATCATGGCCCTTTGGGGTTAAATGTGATTTTATAATGTAATCCAAGGTATTTTTGATCTGCCTTATGTATATAATTGTACATTATTATGCAATATGTATCAAATAGTGTGTTTGTGTGTGTGTAATAAAAGTATTCTTCCTTTGCTGAAGAAAAGGTACTGACAGGACAATGATTTATTTAGTGTTATTTTTGTTTGTCACTACTCACTGAAAAAGCGCGTCAACACCTACTAAGGGCTAGCAAGAGCTATATAAATGCAAACCTTTTTTCCCTTTTAACCCCTCCACTATCCTTTACAATCCAAATAACTGACTAACATATCCATGACTCAAATTACATTTATACTTTGCTATACTAATTCACCACTAATCCTTTAGGGGTTCCTGAGTAGCGTGGTACTCACCGAAAAAAACACTTTGACGCCTCACCAGCTGTAGTAAGCACTATATAAATGCAATTGCAATTACAATAAGGCAAGAAATGTGATTCCAGACTTAATCAATATAGAGTGTGTAACTGACATTTCAAGGTCAACATTCGACATTTCCGATGTAAAGCCAGGATTAAAGAAAAGCAATCATCCCCTTCCTGCTTACGTATGAATGTCATTATACATATGCTTTGTAATGTAATTACTAATACTGTTTAGCACAGCATACATTGGAAGATGCTATTTTGTAAAACATCTTGAACACAATTAACAACTGAAGTCAATAAGTTCAGTGATTTGCATTTGTCTCTTTTCCCCAACCCACATCTGTCAATGGTAATGTACATCTGTAGCCCTATGTGTGAGAGCAGTATTCTTCCAGCATGTCCTCTACTAAGGGAGAGGCAGATCAGTTCGATAATGTCCCAGTTAGTTGTGAGAGCTCCACTTCATTTTGCCAACCCCAACCATCTTATTAATCGTGAATACCCTCATCAACTCCCTCCAGCGAGGTCTTGAATTCTGCTAGTATTGTGTCCTAATAATGGGCCACTAGATATTTGCACAACCCCAGGGCGTCCTCCCTGTGTAGCGCTGCCCACACAAGGAAGGACTGCAACCAGGCCTGAGTTGGGGGAAAGTCTGGGGGCCTCCATCTTCGAGTGATGAGCTGCTTGGCAGTTACGAAGCCCAAGTCAAGGAATTGGGAAGTTATCTTAAGTGTTTTGGTTCAAGGGAATAAACCAAGCACACACACCTCCCATGTATGTAATGCCTGACGTTCCATGCAAGAGGATAGCCGAGTTGTGATTTCCTGCCAGTAGGTATGTAAGGCGGAACAATACCATAACATGTGGAGCAAATCAGCGTTGCCTAATGCATATCGGGGACAGGCAGGATCTGTATGGTGAAAGTACTGGTTTATTTTGAGGGGAGTGAGATATGCTCTTTGTACAATATAAAATTATATTAACTGGAATTTCACATTCTACGGAATGTTGGTGGGCCCTGCTAGTATCACAGCCCACTCCCTATCTGCACAAGGATGAGTAAGATTGGCTTCCCAACGGCTCACAACTGTGTATGCAGACGTGTTGTATAAGTCAACAATGAAGCAGTTAGGTAGTTACTTGTTCTTATAACCTGTAAATAATGTATTACTAAGTGAAACTGCGGTTCATTTGTCATATTGCCCCACGCATGAGTCAGCACTGCCAGAAGTGAATTGTACAACAGGAATTGTCCTGTTGGTAAGTCAGTGTCACCTGCTAGATCTCCGTAAGAAAGTAAAGTACCCTCGTTATATAACTCCGCTAATGTAGGTAAGCCAGCTGCATGCGGCTGTAGATGTAAAGGCTGCGCGTCTAGGCATGGCCAAACGGGGTAGCAGTGGTACATATGGTGTCACTGATCATGTCAGGGAGGGACTCTGCTGTAGCAGAAGTATGCAACTACCAACAACAGGGGGTCCAGAATGGTAGTACCAGTGATTGAATGGGTTTGAGGCATTTACCAGGGCCACAGCGTGGTAGATGTATCAGTCAGTTGTAGGCCTGAGAGCCACTTAGACACCCATTGTAACTGGGTCGCCAAGTAATATAATTCCAGGTTTGGTAATGTCACTCTGCAGCGCCCAGTATTCCAAATGAATTACTGCAATCTTTTTTCAAAATCTCGGAAAATTTTGGCCGGATGCAAATGGGCAGATTAGAAACATAGTATAGGATTCTAGGAAAGATCACCATTTTCAGCAGAGTGACCCGACTCATCATTGACAACGGTAATGTCCTCCAAAATGCCATCTGGGCTCGGATAGATGATACAGTTCATGTAAGGTTACCATCAAATAAAGCGTTTGAGGAGTGGTATACACGAATACCCAAATAAAGGAACATGTCAGGCTGCCAGATCACTGTCGTCCGGTAAAAGGCAAGGACTTGGTCCGACAGATTAGACGCAAAGGGGAATAAACAGGACTTCCTCCAGTTGACAGGGAGGTCAGACATCCCCGCACAATGATGCAATACTTCAGCAATCGTGTCTGGAACGGCGTGAATATCCCTAAGGTACAGTAATGGACTGTCTGCATAAAGGCACTCTCCATGTAGCCCATCACCCCGTTATTTGCCCCAGTCCGCGCCCTGTCTGCGCGGACCTCCTCAGTCAATGGTTCGATCGCTAGGAAGAACTACAGGGGTGAAAGAGGGCATCCCTGTTGGGTGCCGCAACTGATCAGTATTGACTCAGAAATTACTGAGCTGGTCCTGACCCTGATCAGGGGCTGCATGAATAGCACTTGCACCAGGCATATAAAGCGGGATCCCAATGCCAAACCTTCCAGACACCACAACAGAAACGATCATTCCAGTGAATTGAAAGCCTTTTCGAGATCTAGCACAAGGCATCCAGCCAGAGTCTAGCATAGCAGCGAATATGTCTTAACCCGGAAAAAGCGTCTAAGATTTAAAGAGGTATTATGTGCTGGTACTCCATTTGGTCCAGATGGACCAATGTCAGGATTAAAGCAGCCAAACAGGCCGCTAATAGTTTAACCAGAATGTTATAATCTGTATTAAGTAGTGCAAGTGGCCTGTGTGACCCCAGTTCCTCTGTATCTTTATCAGGCTTGGGGAGGGGGGTAAGAAGGGCCTCACGCTGGGAAGCAGATAGGGTACCAGCCGAAATGGGTTCCTCATACAATAACTTCAGCTGAGAGACACCAAACATGGCATATGTTTTATAGAAGTCGGCTGGCAGCCCATCAGGGCCCGGAGTCTTGCTAGTGGCAAGTGTCGGAATACTTACCTGTTTTTAATCTTGAGTAAGTGGTCCATCTAATTCTGCCCGTTGTTTAGGTGCAATGCTTGGTAGCTCAACAGTGGAGAAATATGAGTGAAGATCATCTTGGGTAGCCACAATTGTCGACTGATATAGAGCTGTGTAATGATGAGTAAGCTCAGGATGCATCTCCTTTCGCGTGTAGAGTAAAGTGTCAATGGAGGAGGGTAGCTCTAGTATCGGAGAACGGGAATCATATTGACGAATAAGCCAGGCTAGTAACCAACCAGCTTAGCCAGCAACAGCATGCATGTTAGCTGAGTGTGCAGCATAGTTTAAACAATGCTATCTTTCTAGCAGGGACATGTGTTACGCTCGCTGATTCGCCACCTGTCATAGGTCATTTGCCTAAACGTAACTATTCTCAGCGTTTTTTAGGCAATCGTGGAGCGAACCGCGGTCGTCCCCGAGTGCGATTCCAACCACAAAACAGGGGGAGTTACAAGCCCCAGCATCATTACCAACAGGATCCACAGCATCATTACCAGTCAGAAGAGCCTCAGTTTGTCCGAGAGACCAGGAATCGCCAGTATTGGAAAGCGGGACTGTGATCCCTATTTTCAATTTGTCTAAATCTGTACTGAATGAATCCAGCGTCAGTCTCCTCTCTAAGGGTCTCTCATTTGTACCTCACTGTGGTGCCAACATTTTTGAATTATATAGTGATATCATTTCCTTTTTTCGAAAGATTCGCCTTAAAAAATACTTCCAAACAGATGGCATAGAGAATATTGTTTCTGAACCAAACCAGTTGCATCTACCATCCACATGTAGTCCCACTCTCGACCAACTTGGACCAGAAGTGGCAACCTTCGAGTTGGTAGTACTTAAAAAATTAGAACAATCTATTCAGTATATTCCTAAGCCCACATATAACATCAACAGACAAGAACACGATGCCTTGAAATCTTTAGCAACCGATAAATCTTTAGTAATTAAAAGTAGTGATAAAGGTGGTGGCATTGTTGTCATCGATTCGAATGTCTACGAGGAAAACATGCAAAAAATGTTAGACGATCCTACTTTTTATGTTGGTATTACTTCAAATCCTCTAAATAAAATAAATAAACAGATAAATTACTTAACTACTCAGGCATTACACCAAGGGGACATTTCTAGAAGTGAATTTGAATATCTCAATTTTAATGCAGGGAAGACTGCATGCATATACGGCCTTCCGAAAATGCATAAGAACCAGGAAAATCCCCCATATAGGCCAATTGTCTCAACTATAGGCACTCCAACTGAACCCCTATCTAAATTCGTTGATTCATATTTATGCCCACATATCCCTAATATACCCTCATATATAAAGGATACAGGAGCTATGATCAGGAAGGTTGAAAACATCGCTTTTAATTCGACACGAGATCTCCTTGTCACCCTCGATGTCGAATCTTTGTACAGCAACATTCCTTTGATTGAAGCTATGCAGACTGTAGACTGGTTTATCGATCTCTACAAAATATCATGTCCAAAAACCTTTCTACTAGATTGCTTACAGATTGTTCTTACTGAGAACATCTTCGAATTTGGATCAGGCCTCTATCGCCAGATTAAAGGGGTAAGTATGGGAGCATCTGTGGCTCCCTCAGTTGCGAATATCTATATGGCCGCATTTGAAGCCAAATTCATCTACAACTAGATTGCGCCCTTCTTTGAGTCTGTCTCCCATTGGTCCAGATATATTGATGACATCTTCTTTGTCTGGACTGATGGGAGGGAGACTCTTATGGAGTTCCTGGCGTGGTTGAATGCTGGCGATCCTAATCTCAGGTTCACCTCTCACATCAGTGCCAGCAATATTGAATTCTTGGACATTTTGATCTTTGCTGATGATGACAGATTAAAAGTTGACCTATTTGTTAAGTCTACAGCTAGGAACACCCTCTTGCATTTTCAAAGTTTCCATCCGCGTTGCCAAAGACAGTGCATACCCTTTTCCCAGTTTTTACGGGTAAGACGAAATTGTACCAACCTTAAAGACTTCGATAGACAGTCTGTGGAAATGAAACAAAAGTTCCTGGAAAGGGGTTATCCCCACAGGCTTGTCAGGGAATCTTATAAAAGGGCCTGTTATTACGATAGAGACCATTTACTACAAACCAAACCTGAGAAAGACCTAAAACAACTTGTTTGCATAACAAGACACTCAACTTTGGACTCTAAAGTAAAACAGATAATTAATTCCTCATGGCACATTTTAAATAGCAATAACACTGGAAACTTAAAGCTGGAGAAGCCTTTGTTCGCACATAAGCGAAATAGAAACATAAAAGATTATATAGTACGTTCCAGATTTCAAGGCCAACCCAATACTGAATGCCTAGCTCAAAGATCTATACATACCAACCAGGCCATAAAAGGAACATTCAAGTGCTCTAACTGTAAATCATGCTCCAACATTATACAAGGGGAATCATTCGTGCATAATGGTTATACAGCCACAGCTACCAACATGTGGAATTGTAAAACCACGAATGTAATTTACTTCCTTCAATGCCCCTGTTCCTTGGGGTACGTAGGAGAGACTGTACGTTCTATCCAGACACGCCTAACTGAGCATCGCTCAGCTATCCGAACCAGTAAAACGCTGGCACCCATGGTGAGACACTTTCTAGAGGTTGGTCATGGCCCGGATGACTTTAAATGGCGTATTCTAGAAAGAATTAATGTACCAGACACCAAAGGCGGAGATAGAATCCGTAAAAAACGAGAAGTATTCTGGATATTTTCCTTGGATACTTTTCGCGCGGGCCTGAATAGCGAAATCCCTTGGGAAAACGCCATTATTTAAATGGAAGCACTGAGAATTTTTAGCCACTATATACTGGGACATATGACTTTTATGTCTGGGTGTGATGATGTATTCTACTATAATTGACATGGTAACTGTTATATGCACCTGATATGGAACAACGCTATTACCAAAATGAAAGCACCATGGATATTAATTATTTTTGGCCTCAAATCGTTTGATATAAGTAATCCTTAAATCGTTTATCTAAACTATAAACTTTGAAAAATTAAAGACATCTTTTATTTATTCTGTTTTTTATTTGCTTTTTCTATTCCTGAATCGAGCATTATACAAATAAACTATTTAGATGCTCTCTCTAAGTCTATGAGCGCGTCTTTCCTTTGTGCCTATGGCCCTTTAAACCTACCATGTGACTAAGGCACACCTATTTAAAGGCGGATGTATTCATTCGGTGCCGTTTCCTGTTTATTCCGCCGTCGACCGTGACCCGGACTCGCTTATCGAATGAACCAGCCTCCACACGCCCCTCCGTTTTCTCTAGAGCAGGTATGTTCTAACTGGTGAACCGCGCCACCTATTGTACGCATTTAAACCCCAGCGCTATATTATTTGACATGCTCGTTTTACATTTTTTCAGCATTTGGAGCGTTTATCTTCGTTATCCAGCTGTAACTAATCTTGAATAGAAAACCTTTGCCGGAAAAGAAAAATACGTTTTGAAATATACCACATTGTCAGAGGTATGTTGCGCCGCTTTATATGGCCGTGCTGTATCTGTTCTCCCAATTTAATTACCTATTGAAATAATATGATACATTACGTTTTGTAAACTTTACAGCATTGCCTCGTCCATCTCTAAAATACAGCAACATAGTAGTTGACAAGAAACCACCTTTCAACATTATACGCATAGAGGAAGAGGTAGGTTACTAGTAACATTATTACGAGCAGATCGGCACATTGTTAGATAGGTTTTCATGACCCAACCCGGAGGTAGAAACCTTAATTTATTTCCGTTTTCTTCTGCGTTGTATATTTCAGAAACGGAAAAATCGAACCAGAGCTAATTTATCAAGGCCGGTTCAGGAAAGTGGAGGAGAGGCATTTTAATTTCATATACAGGGTATGTTCCTTTCATTACCGAAATGACTGACTGTAACTAGGTCTAAAAATCTGCCTTTCTACACGAATTGTGTCTGATATTGTTTTTGGTCTTTCCCGCCTTTTTCTTTTTAAATAGTTATTCGTTTTCAAAAGGAGACAAGAGGAATCTCATAACATAATATTTTATCAAATTATAACAATTTTCGATCATTGACAGCGACAATCGTGATGCAAATAAAGCTGTGAGGTAGGAAATCTCTCATAGCTGTGGGCACGATATAAATAGAGACTTTGTATTTGTCTCCTACAGTTATCCTCATTCTGTTTACTCTGTTCTGGGATAATGGTAAATTATAAAGACTAATTTTAGTGCATACAAATAGCCGCATATGGCAATACAAATATAGTGTATCACCTTAATGCACCTTCCCTTGAACATAATCTGTGAGTGTACTGACAACAATATTCTGTTTGGAGAATTACCGATACCAATTTTTACATCTATCTAGTCAAATGAGCATGGAAATCCTTATCCCCTTTCTTTTATAATCCTTTCCCCCTGGTGGGCCTACTTGTCTATACATTGGGTCGCTTTATAATTCTAACTATACCTACTTCCGTGATTAAAGAATGTGACGGTTTAAACAAAATGTTGAAATGTAAGGTTAATTCTGATCGCAATTTGATTTATGAATATGAGTAATTATTGTTTTGTGATTAATTGTCTTTTTTAATTTTTGAATTAAATGAATGTATTGTCATATAAGTAATTCTGGTTTTTTATTTAGGAAATTGGAAATCTGTTTGTCTTGAAGAAGGCGCTGGTCGCCGAAACGCGTGTCGACAACATATTTTAATTAATCCCTGAATTATGCCCTTGTTTTTATGAAATTGTGATTATTGTGTTTTATTAATTTTTCTTGTGTAAAAATTTCTTTTATTGCATTTTTTATGTATTAGACCCTGTGTTTAATTGAAATTGCCTTGCATTCTAATTGAATGCCTTGTGGCATTCTATGTATTTTATTTCATTAAAATAAACTAGTTGTTCCACGGAAGTAGGTTGTTTGCGTCCAATCACTATTATGTGGGCAAGTTACGTTCTCTGACCGCCTGGGTTGATATTCACACATAGGTCATTTGGAATCCACACCACGCGGGTTTCCTCCGCAGGAGCCCTCAATCAAGACGCACAAGATAATCCTCAATGGATTTACGCATATCACATTGCGTACCCAAGCAATTTCCCCGGATGACTATTTTAAAAGCATCCCATTCTATAAGATGCGAGGACGATGTGCAATTGATGTTTTTAAAATAATCTGCAATTACAGAAGTTAGTGCTTCCTGGAAAGGAGGGTCCTCCAATGCTCTCAGCTGTAATCGCCATGTGGGGGTGGCAGGTATATCATTATACCTGACATCTGTAAAAATTGCGGGTTATGATCAGAATGAGTCCGACCTATATAGTCGGTTTGTACCACCGATGAGACAAGATTAGTCGTACAGACAATCCTATTGAGTCTGACATGCAACTGATGTGACTTAAAACAGTATGTAGAATTGCCGTGATGCCAGACATAAACCAATTGCCAGTGTTCTAGCCAATTTCACAGTGACCGTGCAGCTAAAACCTTGGGAGTTCCTGGGAGCAGGGCGATCGAGCAGTCGAGGTCTGGATTAAGGACACAGTTAAGATTGCCGCCTGGTAACCACGGAATTCCACTCCAGTGGGAATGCCTGTTAGATATAGTATCAAGGAATGTAGCTTGATTCGAGTTCAGCGCATAGACCGAACCAAGAAGTATTTGTCGCCCATATAGGCGGGCTCACACGAAAACATATCGACCTTCTGTGTCAATATCAATCTCTTCCGCCACAAAGGGAGTCCCCGGTCTAATCCATAACAACGCTCCCCTTGCAAAAGCAGAACAAGCATTTGCAATGCAATAGGTCTCGTGCTTGTTAAAGTTAGAGCTGTTGGCGTTGGAAATTACTTTTTTTTTGCAGTGGAGTAATTATATTTGCATAGCGCTATTGCCATTGGTATAAAAAAGCGAAAATAAAAACCGTCATTTTCATTGTCAACAGCTCTAACTTTATCAAATGCTAGACCTATTCTGAAGCAGCCACCATAATTACTTTCATTTATTGTATTTGAGTAAAAGCAACCTTGTTTTAAATGAGCAGCTAAAACATTTCCCCACTTGCTGGCACTCAGGCCACAGGCTTTGTCAAGGCTCAGAGTTCTAGGGGAGCAGTGTGTAAAACATAAAGGGAAATAACTTGTTTTCATAAGGCCTTATTTTAATTGATTTGTGCATAGGTTACTTCCTTTTATTTTTAAAAAGAGTGAGAGGTGACAAGATGGAGGGAAGGGGATGGAGCGCTATATAAACCTTTATAAATAAATAAATACATTACAGAGAGAGTGCAAACGAGGTGGTGCAGCAGGAGTGAAAGGTGACAGGATGGATTGAGTGGATGAATCACAGAAAGTGCAAAGAAGAAGGCACCGCAGGAAAAAAAATCATTTCTGAAAAGAAGCAAGCCGCTCATCACACATGTATGCCCAGGCGAACAGAGCACCTCCCCCCCCCCCCCATCTCTTGTAAGGGCTCAAAAATGTACGTATTGCCTTTCGCCATTCATCTCAAAGTACAGGAGAAAGATATACCTCACATGATAACCAGGTAACTTAATGCAAAGTACGAGATATTAAAAGCAATTAATCAGTAGATCAAAGTTAGATATATGAGAGTTTTTGTCTTGGAAACTTATAATAAGTCAAATAAATAACTGAATCATACACAGAAAAATTAACATTACAAGACATTTCATAAAAAAAATACAAAAATTACAAGTCAAAGAGAGTGCCACAGAAGTTGTGTCTATCACCAAAATCATGTTTCAAGTTAAACTTCATGATAATTTCTAAACCATTAAAGCCCCAATTAATACTTGGTAAAGAAAAATACATTGTTGGCATCCTTAATGAATCTTTCCGTACATGCTATTGAACAAAGACTGACTGACTGCAGTGGCAGGACAAGACTACGGCTTGCCTGTCTCACATCTATTCCCGATTAGATCTCCGTCACACCAAGAGCAATCTCCGCTTGGACCCTCTTTCCGAACTGTTAGTGAGTGTCCCTCGACCCCGATTGAGACCTGTCCGGCCCCTCTAGGGCTGTCACCTCCCCTTCTCGACACTTTGTCCTGATGAAGACCCTGCGTGACCACTGACTGGGGCACATCTAAGGTTGAAGCGTCGACGATTACTCAAGACCCAGACCAACCAAGACTCTACACATAACGAAAGGACACTGCTAGTAAAAAGAGTCATTGGTGTTAATGCATCATCTGGCCTATCCCCCACCTGTATATAAAAACTTCAATCACCTTTGTATATATTGTACACCTATTGACCACTGAGCACCTATGTCACACGATCACCTTACATTTTTGTAAATATTGTATTCATGTTGACAGCCGCGTTTTATTGTTTATCTATGAATGATTTAATTCAGATAAAATACAAACAGTACAAAGCATCTAGATCTCTGTTTCCAATTCTTCAAGGAAAACTATTTGACTTTACAGGCGTTTGTGAAAAGGTTGCGACCCAATTTTAATGAGTGTATTGAGGGCACCACTTAGTAACGTATTTTCGTATTTTCGACCCGACAGAACCAATTCTTGTTTAATCTATTTAACAAAGAAACACAATGTGCTGGGTTCATGAGATAGCATAATTATAACTTCTATTATTTCCTTCTTCTTGATACTGCTTGATTTATTAATATTAAGCACGTGTATCAATGGCAATGATCATCGTCCTGTGGCAAGTGAGCGCAATAACTGAGAGGGAACTGTGGTGGGGGTTGAGTGAACACTACGAGGCATATGTCAACTGAAAAAAAAATGTAGTTCTTGGTGGAACAAACTGTAACTTCTAGCGGTCGGGTCTGCTCACTGCTGTTCCCTTTCATGGTTGCATTTATAAATGTTATGAACCTGTAGGAAGAGAGTGCAATGACTTAAGCCCTCGGGATTCTCTGGCAGATGTAATTCTGGTCGGACTGGCTCGAGTTATTGATTGAGGCTGAGAGCATGGTTGTGGAAAAATCAAGTTTAATGCCAATGTACTATAGAGACTGTACAAAAGTCAGCAACTGTACATATGTGTTGTGTCTGAGGCATAATATGAATGTGCGAACTGAAGAGCGATTGCTTGTATCCAGCAACGATCATTCAGGTGGCAAAGCCAAAATATGTTCTGGAATGCTAAGTCAGAAAGGAGCAAAGTGTGAATAAAAGTAAAAGATATTAAGAAGCTCAGAGATTGTCATTGGTTAGTACCATGTTGTATCATAGGATTAGGTGCAGTCAGGGCTTTAATTGGGATGAAAAAACTGGGGGGTGTCTCTCAAAGGGGCGTGGTCAATGTAATTAAGGGTGTGTCTTAAAAAGATGTAAGCTAAAAATGTGTGCTTAGCATAGTGTGCCGCCCGACTTGTATTTTGCTGTTTGTCATTGCATCCAGATATATGATACAACAAGTAACATCATATCTACAACAAGTCACGACTATTGACTTTGTCAATAGTTGTTAGTTGCATAGGATAAATAAGCTGCAACTATGGCTTGTATATAATATTGAAAAAGCTTCAACTTAAAGCCCTTTGAGGATTTCCCCACAGATGCCCCCTCCCTAGCAGGCATTAGGATCCCCCTCCTTATGTTTGCCGACGACACCCTCATCCTCTCCAAGACTCGGATGGGTCTACAAAGAGCCCTTACAAGATTTGAGTTGTTCTGTAGGGATCATGAACTAATAATTAATGTGGATAAAACTAAGTACATGATCCTGCATAAGCAGAAGCGGATTGTTGGTAGTGTCGGTATGACAGATGGGTAATTGGAACAGGCAGATACATTCTCATATTTGGGGGTACATATTGACCGTAAAGTGACCTGGAAACCGCAAGTAGATCTTCTTATAGCCAAGCACGCCCAATTGTCGGGTGCCTTGATTAAAGAGCACAAAGCATCCTACACCAAACCAATAGCCCCGGTACTCCAAATATTTAACACCAAAATTGGTGCTTCCATTCTTTACGGGGCTGAATTGTGGGGCTTTGATAATTTGGACAACTTGGTACTAGGTCAAAATAAGTTCATGCGGTCTTTAATTGGGCTCCCTCAATCGACTCCCCTGTTACCCCTGTCCTTGGATTTGGGCTGCCACTCCATTAAGGATGTGGCAAAGTTTAGGCCAATAGCATACTGGAGGAGTATTTGGGTGACCCCCGAGTTACAACACTATGCGTTGGCTCTAAACGACGTCAAGAATCTGGACGTGTCCAATAAAATTCTATGGTTAACGTGTGTGAGGGACTTACTCATTGGGATAGGCATGAGTAGCTTATGGACAGATCCAGGGGGTACAGTATTTCCATCTAAGATTGAGCTAAGGGCAGCCTATTGGAAGATGGTCACAGCAAAGCGTTATGCGTCTTCAATTGGGCCGTCATTGTCTATATCATTTCTTGGACAAAAACATGAACCCAAGTTCGAGGACTATTGGGACATAATTACTGTTCCAAATGAAAGAAAACTATACCATCCATTCAGGGTGGGCTCCCTACCTAATAAAGCTTTCACTAAGAAATGGAAAGGCTTGAATGATGATACCTGTCCCTACTGTTTAGATCAGGTGGAGACGGTGGTTCACATTTTAATTGCCTGCCCAGCCTATTACATACCAAGGCTAAGATGGTTGAAACCAGTCTGCCAGAATATGGGAACTAGGATGAGTAATGAGGCAGTGCGGATTCTGACTACCTCATTGGAAGAACCGATAGTTATTGCTGTCGCAACATTTTTGGGACGGATGTGGGTTATTCGTTCGAAAGCACATTTAAGTATCTAACGTTGGGCAAGAATAATAAACACTTCAAATAGGTTATCCTGTGAAACGATTGGTTATAGAATGTCTCCCGCACAATGCACTTTATAATTTGGCGTCCAATGTACATTTTGCACATAGCTATTGGTAATTCCGTTTTGCTACGCTGGTGAATGAAATGTTATAAACGCTTCATGTATTAGGAGTTCTAACTGTATTATCAAGATTTTTAAAGTACTTAATGTATATCCCTGTTAATTGAATACAAGTGATTTAATGCTAATATAATTGTTTTAAAGATTTTTTTATACTGTGTTTAATTCACCACTATTGTGTCATGTAACGGCTTTTGTGATATTTTTATCGAAATAAAGTCTATGAACTGAACTGGATATTGAAAAAGCTTCAACTTAAAGCCCTGGTGACACCACGACAATGATGCTGCTCCTGGGTTTCAAAAACAGAAGGAGAATCCAGAGAGAAAATTACTCTCCTTAAATGATTTCTCTTCCCCTAAAATGCTCACCTGGCATGACGTTATGCTGTAACTTCTCCACTAGTGAGAGGTGAGCAGTGTGAGCAGGTCACATCGATGTGCCTGCTATCACTGCCGTCTGGAAAGAATGGACCGCATGTGCCAGGGCACAAAACAGAGCCCGATAGAGACCCGTTTTGAAGCTCCCTTCAAATAAACTGCTGGTGCTCAGCACCAGGGAGACCCGGCCCACTTAAAGCCCTGAGTGCAGTTCTTCAGACCGTATTTACGATATTCTGATTGAATCAGCAGCGAGGAGACGGAGCAGAAATGGATTGCCCTGAACACCAGGAACTGAATACATGTGGTGCACTGTGCTGTGTGTACTAGACTGCTGACCCCAATTTGAGCTATGCAGCCGGACACACAACAACATCGGCAAAAAGAAAACGTTTTTAAAAGTAAAACCAAAAACATTTAAAGTGGAGGAGGGTAAAGAAGGCAGAGTCCCTGAAGAGCTGGAGAGCGAGGAAAAGCAGAGAGAGCGGAGAAGAGCCCAAAGAGCGAGGAGGCAGCAGTGGGCCTGCATGTTCCAGCACTGAATTTGCCAACTTAAATACTTTTCCTTCACTGAAGTAGTTCCCACAGGAACAAATAAACAGCTGTAGCATAAAGGAACTGTAGTTGGCCGGTGCTCCCTAGTAGAACACAGAAATGATGTATTGGAGTTCCAACCAATAAGGACGCACCAAAGAAAAGCGATGCAGATGTGATCCAATGGCAAGCAGGAGGCGGAATTTCCCTCTGTAGATTGATTACCACAGGTCGCTGCCAAGGCTCGACCTAAAAACTAGTGGCAAAGAGTTGCTCACACCAGCCTCTCCGAAGTCTGGTGATTTCTGGGAGTGTTAAATGCGACTCTTGCAAGAGCCGGGTTATATGGGTGGGATTACGTTTGAGGTAAGAATAGATGGAGTACCTGCATGTAGGTGTGTGAATGCCCCTCACAATCCAGGTAAAAATGTTAATGGGAGAAATTAGTGTGATGGAAGAAGCCTATGGAATGTACAACACCTGTTAATAAGTAATGAGACGGACCTCGAGACTCCTGAGGCGGAAGCCGGGAGTGTGCTTGTCATTTTTAAAATTGATTGCTGTGTGATACTCTGATTTTTTAACTCACTTACCCCTTGCTCACGAACAGCGCTTCTAGCGCTGCAACGATACTTGCACTTCGCCATTGATGAGGGCGAGGCGCGACGGCTGACACGCCCACCTCACCTGGCCACGCCCCCTTAATCGAGTATAACAGTGCGCGCAGCTGGAAAGCGCGACACTTTGAACCTCGAGACTCCTGAGGCGGAAGCCGGGAGTGTGCTTGTCATTTTTAAAATTGATTGCTGTGTGATACTCTGATTTTTTAACTCACTTACCCCTTGCTCACGAACAGCGCTTCTAGCGCTGCAACGATACTTGCACTTCGCCATTGCTGAGGGCGAGGCGCGACGGCTGACACGCCCACCTCACCTGGCCACGCCCCCTTAATCGAGTATAACAGTGCGCGCAGCTGGAAAGCGCGACACTTTGAACCTCGAGACTCCTGAGGCAGAAGCCGGGAGTGTGCTTGTCATTTTTAAAATTGATTGCTGTGTGATACTCTGATTTTTTAACTCACTTACCCCTTGCTCACGAACAGCGCTTCTAGCGCTGCAACGATACTTGCACTTCGCCATTGCTGAGGGCGAGGCGCGACGGTTGACACGCCCACCTCACCTGGCCACGCCCCCTTAATCGAGTATAACAGTGCGCGCAGCTGGAAAGCGCGACACTTTGAACCTCGAGACTCCTGAGGCGGAAGCCGGGAGTGTGCTTGTCATTTTTAAAATTGATTGCTGTGTGATACTCTGATTTTTTAACTCACTTACCCCTTGCTCACGAACAGCGCTTCTAGCGCTGCAACGATACTTGCACTTCGCCATTGCTGAGGGCGAGGCGAGACGGCTGACACGCCCACCTCACCTGGCCACACCCCCGTTATGCCCTTCCCCATAGACATAAATTATGTGTCTCGCTAGGAAGCGCAGCGGACGGGCGCAGCGGGCGCGCCAAAGGCAAGCCCGTCTGGGCCCGTCCGGGCCTGGACCGAGCCCAGGGCCAGACCCCCTGCCTGTTCCACTGATTCCACCCGTAAGTGTTGGACCAAGACCCAACTATATCTACTAAACTCCTCCCCTTGTTCGGCTACCACCCGCTGCAACCCAGACCACTTAGAATCTGTTCCTTTCCTTTGCCCTCAATGTCACTTCACTCTCCCGCCCTATCAATCTCGTCTGCCACCGCAGCTCCCCTCATCCAACAACCGAACTCTGAAAGCAGGCTTGATCAACTGCCGCTCTCTCCCCCGTCATGCCAACGACATCTGGATGTCCATCTCATCAGCCGAGTGGGATATTTTATTTCTCACTGAGTCCTGGATCACTGACTCCTCCTCTCCGGATATCTACCTGGCCATCCCCCCAGGCTACGATATAAAATGCATTAACCGGGCTGGAGGAAAATCGGGAGGCGGACTAGCCGTCATCCTCAAATCCCATCTTCAGATGTCCATTACCAAGCTTACCAAGATTGGTATAATTGAAGCCATGTACTTCTCTATAACTGACTCCGCGGCAGTCATACTGGCTGGCACATTAGTCTATAACCCCCCTACCGCCACCTCCCCTTCTCTCACTGCACTCACCCACCAACTGGCTGATCTATCCCTCAAACACCAATATTTTCTAGTCCTAGGAGACTTTAACCTCCACGTTGACAACCCTCTCTGCGTGAAGGCGAACAATCTGTTGGAAATCATGGATAGTCTGAACCTCAAACAATTAGTCACCGGTCCCACTCATGTGGCTGGTCACACCCTGGACCTCATTTTCGCCAATTTCTCGACTATCTCTGTCTTCCCCCCCCTCCCCCTCACCTGGTCCGACCACTATCTTATCCCCTTTTCTCTTGCCCTCGGTCGGAAAACTGTTCCCTTGGCCCCTAGGAAGGAGTTGGGAAGAAAGTGGCACAAGGTTACATGTGCCACCTTGGACCCGGTATTTCACTTCCAGACGGATCACCTCTCCTCTGATATTGATGGAAATGTTTCTAGGCTAAATGCTGCCCTTGTCAAAGCTATCGACTCCATTGCTCCCCAGAAAGTCATTGCCTCCACTAGATCTCGCCCCTCCGCCTCCTGGTTCTCCACCTCCCTCCGCGAGGAAAAAAGCAGATGCAAAGCACTCGAACGTAAGTGGAGACTAAACTACGACTCCGAAGCTAAACTTACCCATAAATCTGCCTTGAAAAAATTCCTCAGACAAAAAAAAATCGCAATCAAAGATTATTTTTCTTTTCAAATTGCTAATGCCAAAAACTCGTCTAAAACCCTCTTCACCATTGTCAAAGACTTCATTAACCCTCCGGCTAGAGCCACCCAGAACTCGGCGAGTCAGGCCCTATGCGAGGGACTCTCAGATTACTTCCTTGAAAAAATTAACAAACTCTGTGTCTCCTTCCCTAAAGGGCTAGTCCCCCTGCCTCCCCCCACTAATCCCTTAGCCTCTCCGTCCTTCCTCTCCTTCAATAAACTCAACCAGGACGATGCTATTAGGTTACTTACCCATTGCAAATCCGGCGCTCCTTCTGACCCCGTCCCTGCGAAACTCATGGGGAAGCTGGCACCCTCGCTTGCCTGCTCCCTCCTTTCCATCTGGAACGCCTCCCTTCACCACGGCTTCTTCCCTACCACTTGGAAAGAGGCCTTGGTGATCCCTATTCTAAAAAAGGCTGATGCTGACCCCTCGGTCTTCGCCAACTACCGCCCTATCTCCCTTCTCCCTAAACCTGCAAAGGTCCTGGAAAAAGCTGTGCAGTTGCAACTCACGGAATACCTGGAAAACCACTCTCTTCTACACGACTCACAATCCGGATTTAGGGCGGGATTCAGCACTGAGACGGCATTGCTGGAAGTATCCGAAACTATTCGGGAATGCGTGGACAGGGGCGAGGAGGCCATGCTGGTCCTCCTCGACCTGTCCGCTGCATTCGATACGGTCTCCCACCCCATCCTCCTTGACCGACTCAAACAGTTAGGCATTGGCGGCACGGCCTTTAGCTGGATCGAGTCCTTCCTTTCAGGAAGAAGTCAGAGAGTTTTGCTGCGGCCTTTTAAATCGGAGGAAAAACCCCTGTCTTGCGGTGTACCACAGGGCTCCGCCCTCAGCCCCCTGTTTTTTAACGCCTATCTTGCCCCACTGGCCAACGTTGTGGAGTCCTACGGAGTCAGGGTGGTCTCCTATGCTGACGATACTCAGCTGGTATTCTCCTTCAGAGACCACTCGGACTCCGCATTCACCAACTTCCGCCAGTGCCTTAACAACATCAGTGTCTGGATGACTGACAACCACCTTAGACTCAATGCAAACAAGACAGAGGTGCTGTTTTTCAACCAGAAAGTCCCCATCCCCTCCTCCTGGTGGTGGCCCACGGCACTTGATCCCGCTCCCTCTCCCGTTCACTCTGCTCGTAACCTGGGTTTTCAGTTTGACGACTCCCTCTCTTGCAAAACTCAGGTCAACAAAGTGACCTCTGCCTGCTTCCTGAAGTTGCGCATGATCAAAAAGATACTCCCCTATCTCCCTCTGGATTCCCGCCGTACTGTTACCCATGCCCTCATCACATCCCATTTGGACTATGCAAACAGCCTCTATGCTGGTGCCCCCCAATATCTGCTAGATCGACTTCAGATTGTCCAGAATGCGTCGGCCAGATTGATTGGTAACATTCCCTACCGTCAATCAGTATCCGCTTATCGCAAAGAACTTCACTGGCTACCAGTGGCCAGCCGTATTCAGTTCAAGATCCTTACCCTTACCTATCGAGCCATTAATGACCTCGGACCCAACTATCTGAAAAAACGTGTCTCAATATCCCGTTCCATCAGATCCTTGAGATCCAATGACCTCCGCCTCCTGGTCTCTCCCCATTTTAGACTCTCTAGAATGGGTGGCAGAGGGTTCAGTGTCATTGCGGCAAAACTGTGGAACGCTCTGCCTATCGATCTTAGATTCTGCCCCTCCGAATCCATCTTTCGGGCCAAACTCAAAACTTGGCTCTTCTCTGGACTCTGATTTTATTTTACTGTTCCCTCTCCATGCTCCTTCTTCTCCCCTGGATGATCAGGTTCTAGCGCCGGGACACCCCTTCGGGGGTAGCTGTGCGCTCTACAAATTACATAAAATAAAATAAAAAATAAATATCAATAGCTAATTGGTGTGGGTGAAGGAACAGGTGCGAAATCAGATCCCCATAAACATAAAACATGAAAACATAATTAGATAACTATAAGGCAAACAGAAGCCAACAATCTTCAATAATTCCATAAGAGCAGATGGACAACGTACGTCCGTCCAAACTTTCAAACTTTCCTTTTCGCCTCAGCTGGCGGATGGGGACTAAAAGAAAACGTCTGTTTGTATGGCAGGAAGCTTGGAATTCAAGGACAGGTGCCTCCTGTAACAGCAATCTAATGAGCAATAATAAAACAATGTATATAACCTCATGTGTCCTTATCAGTCCCTGGGTAGTTGCAACAGCGTTTACCTGCAGTAGGGAGGGAGGTAAGGGAGCGATGGAAGACTTATTGTATGTATACTAAGCAACAGATCTGCAGCACAATATTCTGTGTTGCAAATTTAAAACACTATGCTACTTGCATTTTAGTAGGACCCCGTTAGGGACAGTCAATAATTCAGCACAGCCCATTCTAAGTTATAATATGTCTCCTGCTGACTGCGGCGTTGCAGTGGAAGGTGCAGGGAAATTAGGAAAAGAGGGTCCGGCACTGGCAAAGTCCTCTTTGCTTCCAAAACCAGCGGGGCTGTCCTCCAGATCGGACGCATGCACCGATTCCCCCAGAGCTGCCGCTGTTTGCAGTGTCCTGTGCTGGTCCATTATCCTCTGTTCTAGATCAGGTGTGTGTCCCGGTCTCGAAACAGAGCTCCTGTGTCGTCAACCTCTATGGTGACAGTTCGAAGCTGATCTTGGAATACATTTTGGGCCTTTGGAAATGGGACCTTGTGATCCAAATCTCTAGATTCCAGACATTCCCAGGCCGCTTCTGGGGCATCAAAGAAATGTCTTCCCCGTGCCACCACCCGTAGGAGTGCAGGGAACAGAAGGGAGTATTTCAAGTCAAGAGTGCATAGATGGCGTTTCACAGACAAGAAAGTATTTCTTTGTTTCTGCACCATGATAGTATAATCTGGTAATAGCATTACATGGCTATGGTCTACTTGGATAGTCTAGAGTTTGCATGCATTCTGTAGTATTGAGTCTCTATCCTTGTAGTGTAATAGTCGGAACAGGAGGAGCCTTGGATTTGAGCCGGGTGGATGGGGTTCTCGCCGGAACCCTGTGAGCCCACTAGATGGAGAAGAACTGAAGCAGTGCTTCCGATGGGATCAAGTCATGGATCCAGCGTGCAATTTAGGTGATAGCGTGTTTTCCTTCGGTCCTCTCTGGCAGTCCCACAATGCAAATATTATTTTGTTTGGATCGTCCTTCCTCATCATCTGCTTTACGTTCCAGGGCATGTACTTGAGCAGTCAGCTTATAAAGTGAAGTCTCCTCCTCGTGGGTTTTGGGGGCAATATCTTTCAGGATGTGTTCCATGGAACAAGTTTTATTAGCTAATTTACTGTGGTCTGCATGTAGTAAGGTAATATCAGTTACCACACTGTCAGTTTAACTTTCCACAGATGATTTAGTCTGATCCAGAGAAGTCCCCAGTTTCTCCACCGCCATGAGTACTGCATTTAGCTTACTGTCCATGAAAACCGATGGTTCTGCATTGTCCTGCACTCCGGTTGTCCCCACGAAGTCTGTGCTTTAAATACCTCACTGCTAGTATCATATCTTAAGCAGCCCATGGTGCCAGACGTGCAGCAAGGTACTCTCCCTGTTGCAGTTAGGCATGTATGTGTCCTCCAAAGGTAGAACCACCCACTGCTTCGGTTTGAGTATAACTGTTGCTGCAGCAGTCTAAGCTAATGGACAGGTGTGGTGATCAATCCAGTCCCCATAAATGATACGGTCAGAAGGTCCTAGGGAGGACCGGGCACAAGATGTTCTTTGTGGACTTCTTTTTGTCTCGCTGGGCCCACTTGCATGCACAAATATACTCCAGTGAAGCGCAGCAGCACATGCAGCCTTGTCGTGTAAAATCGACTTAGCAGCTGCATAATAAACACAACAAATACACCAGGCAGCAGGGGTGTTTCAGGCAGTAGTATTGTGTTGTGTTCTAAGTGGCACTTCACCCTTCCTCTAGGCCCATCATGTCAATGGTGTCTCTCAAAGCCAGAGCTATTGTTGTAACTTGGGATGCAACGGGTAGCCTGTGTGTTTGCTGGGATAGATAGTCCAGATGCGTTAAACCGTAAGTGACCAATATACCTCCAATGGGATCACCCTCTCTTTAACATAGTACAGTGAGATCCACAGGGTCAATAAACTGTCCCCGTGCCCCTTCAGTTCATGCAATCATGCAGCTTTACAATAGGCGGTGGGACCAATTTCAGCTCCCTGCAATGGTGGGCCCGGCGGGTGGTTGGCGCATCGTTCAACACCAGGCTCGCTCAGTCAACCGCTCACCTCGGCCTCACCTACCACAGTTGTTTCCAGCGAGGGGGCCGTGCAGACTCACAGCCGCGCCTGTCCCAGGATTTCTGTATGCAAAGGCCGCAATAGCTTTGGGAAGCCCGTCAGCGGTATATAGGCCCGATCCATCCTTCTGCGCTACCTTTGCGGTAGCGGTCGCATCACTGGAGTTTCTCCACTCAGGGGCGGGTCGAGGCTCACAACACAGCAGGTAACCTAGTTGCCACCATGCCAGTCGGTAGCTTACGTCAGACCGCAATAAAATTCACTTCTCCTGATCTGGTCCTGTGTGAGACAAGGCCTCTGCAGGCGGTCTCACTTTCCGTTTGGGCCACTCTGCCACAGAATGTCACTCTAGGCACAGGCCCAGATCTGCGCCAGCGCTGCCTCCTGTTTCCTCTGCGCCACCTGGCCCGTTTGCCATAAAAGGACCACACCGCCACAGCATCAGCCAAAGGGAGGGCATATGTCATATAAGAACACTCAATGGCATGCTCTGTTACGAAGAAATGTTGGATAACAGGGGCTTAGCAGCGGAGCCTCATCAAGGAACGTCCACCATTTTGGCTTTCCTAGCCACACCCCCATCTCTGAGCCTGCTGTGAGGGTCAGAGCAGGGTCATAGAATAGTTGCAAGTAGGCAACTGAACTCTGGAGGGGCCCCTCAGAAAGCACTACAGGGAATGGTTACTAATGATAAGATTGAACTTTTGCACCTGCTGAGTGCTTTCAGTTTTGCAAAAATCGTTTTTCTGCAATTTCGCGCGATTCGCGGGGCGCGAATTCGCGCCAGATCGAATTTGGAAGCCGTGAATTCGTGCGAATATACGATTTGGTTTTTTTGCGGCGTGTTAGTTCGCGTGAATTTTTGTGTTTTCGCAAGCCGCTTGTAGCGCAACGTTGCGAAGTTCCCCTAGCGGTCGTACATGGGCGCGGCCATCTTGTTTGTGTGACGTATTTCTGTTTCCGGGCGCTATGTGTAATCTCGCAAAGTGTGCGGCTCACTAGTACAAGTTCGCGTGTGATCGCGAGGGAAATCTCGCGCAAACTTACCCACGCGGTCGTGAACGGGCGCGGCCATCTTGTTTTTCATTCATTGCTATGGTTCTGGGCATGCTTTCTGTATCCTCTGTCAATCTCTGCCATCCTTTGCTTGTTTGAAGTTTTTTTTATATCTATTTTACTTATTATCTATCCCTCTACTTTTCTAGCTCTATATTTTTGTGTTTTCTGCTACTTTTGGTTAATTTTAAACTACTTTTTTAAACTCTTTTCTTTTCTTCTTCCCTATTCTATTTCTTATTTATTATTTACCTTCCTTTCTGCCCAGACCATGGTAAAGGGAGCCGGGAAGCAGCCCGAGAAGGGGAAGGGTCCCGCACCCCGTGCCCGGCTCCCGTGCGGGCGTTTGAGGGGGGAGCTAGTGATGCCACGGGAGATCTTTAGTGCGGAGAAGGTGGCCGCACTAGTGTTTTATGTCCAGCGCTGCCTCCCCAGGACGATCATGGCAGGCAGCAAGATCGCTAGCGGCTACGGGCTCCGGGAGCGCCGGAAGCGGTGGGAGAAGGTGTGCCGGGCCATGTATCAACACTCTCGGGTCCGGCGCACCTACAACCAGGCCACCCACCGTTGGACGGATCTCCTGGACCGGGAACGCGACTTGCTCAACCTGCTCGGCATCGAGATCCCCGGGCTTGGTGAGTAGTAGTAGCTATGTCATCACTACTCTGTTTTCTCCAGCTCTGTGTGTTATTATATTGCAAATTTTTGTTTTTTACCAAGAGCAATAATGCTGCCGATTACATTGTAGGTAAATTATATTTCAAAATCTTCTGTGCATTTCAGGTGCACTGCTCTCCTTCTCAGTAGTGTTGCTACTATGCTTATTTGTTTTCGATTTTGTGTTCATTTCATTGGCCTGAGAAATTATGTATGAGTGTAGTTTAAAGAACTGCGTAATGCTAGACACTAAGGGTCAGATTTTCAATTACCGGCGCATCCCTGCAAAGTAGCAGGGATGCGCCAGTAATTGTGCACCACGCCACCACCACCCATGGTGCGCCGTATTTACAATATAGCGCACCATGGGCCCAAAACATCACCGAAGCGTTACGTATCTGTGCCGTAAAGGCGGCGCATTGCTGGAGTTGCGTTGCAACGATGGCGCAGCTCCAGCAATGCTCTGGGGTGCCCTATCTCCCCAATGCTGCGTCAAGCCGTACGTCTGCTTCAAGCAGGCACAGGGTTTGAGTGACGCATCATTGTCCTAAAAGTGACTGATTGTTATCTTGTAGATTTCCCTCAGCCACTTTTATTATGCGTTCCTGCGCTGGAATGCCCTCCCTTGCGCCGGAACGCCCCCTGATGGCGCAGGGCTTTACAACGGGATGCATCTCCCATATGCGTCACGTTGTTAATATACGCCGCACCATTGCGCCTCTTTTGTTCTGCCACTGCGTCACAAAAGTCACGCAACAATGGAGCAAAAGAGCCGCAAGGGGCTTGTAAATCTGCCCCTACAGACTCAAGTCCAGTCCTTCCTTTGTAAACCTGGCAATAAGAAGAAATAGTGGTGGTGGATTGATAGTTTGAGTATTTTAATGACTGGTTAATGTAGTAGGAAACTTTTTAGTGTTGTCGCTGATCTGCAATCACGATGGAGTTTGTCTGTCACTTCGCGTGCTGCGGACTGCTGCCTGCCAGTCCTAGGCGAACCTTTTTAGTAGTTTGTTTAGTGAGTTACATAACTTTCCAAGTCGACGGTCCACAAATCAAGCAATACTAATATCGTAGTAGACCACATGAGATAGGTCAATATATCCCGTGGAATAGTTGTCTATTTGCTATTTCGCCAAAATATTTTGTTATTGTTCTTTTGAAATGTTTGATTTGGTTGACAACAATCATCCATGTTTTCGGGTCTTTCTTTCTTTCATGTTGTACATCAGCTCACCCCAGGGGCAAGAGGACAGAGGAGGAGGGGTTATCGGCTGCTGCTGCTGTTCAAGGCCAGGATCGGTCAGGTGAGGGCTCCTTTGCTGGCCCCGGTAAGTTTTAATTTTAATATAGAGTACCTATTTTTTCCTAGCGTTCCTCATTCGATTTTTTCTAAATCGTCTTTGATCTTATTGTAGACTGTATCTAAATTCTTATCCTGCCTCTACTATGACTCCCTGTGGTATTATTAGATTATTCTTATTAGTCTGTCTGTGTAGCTAACTAAGATTGCACATTTGGCAAAAGGTGTTAAACGAAACTCCCATTCTAGTCAGCAATAGCTCTATGCACTGAGTGCAGTCCTCTGGGATTGTCCATAATGTCTTTTCAAGTCTTCTAAATGTTTATGCTTTGACAATTACCAACAATAAAAAGGTGAATGACCACCAAGAAAGAATAAGATACTACTTTACTTTTGGTTTGGATAGGAGGACAATCCATACTACTACTGTTGCAGGGACAAATCTGCACAAACAGAACTATGGACACTAAATAGTGCATTGTTTATCAATTATAATAGGCGCAGGTAGACTTTCCACATACCTCAGTGATATCAGACTTTGAAGAACCCCCAATCTACTTACTGACTAGATAGTGTGGCAGAGTCATTTAGCTCCCGAATTCATCGATGATTGATCCCCAATGATGATTGTCCAACGCAGGACAAGAGTACGGAGTCAGAGTCCAGAAGTGTCAGAGGCACGGACTCATGCTTGCGAATTGCAAAACCTTTTGCTCATTCACTCTTGACCAAAAACCACAGAGTCTATTTAAGTTTTAAAGCTTTATTAAAAGTAAAAATATTTATTAAAAACAAGCTTGTCATAAAACATAAACGGTTGATTAAAAATGGAAAAGTGCTTAGTGATTTATTTCACACATTTATTGTGGGCGAGCCGAGCCCTCACCTGGTTTGAAATTTAATTTTTCTTTTTGGTGCTGAATCGTTGGTCACTCCGTCCTAGTGATGATGATTTGTTCTTAGAAGTGAAGTTTCTGTCTGTTATGAGAAAAATGGTGCGTGTTAAAAAGAAAGCATTCATCAGTTGTGCCAAAAAGTGCAGCAAGACAACACCCTTCCCTGGAAAAAGAGACATTTTTACTTTAGAGTAGACAGTCATAAATTATTAGATTGGTTTCTGTATTCACATTTCTTCATTCCTAGACAAAATACTAGTGAGTGGTGTATGTCTATGACATCTAACATTCTTAAAAGTACTTTGTAGGTGGAACATCTGGTGCTGGGCCCAGCGCGGAGGTGGAGGGAGGACACTTCTGGGGAGGAGGCGGTGCAAGTGCTGGACAAAACTGCTGTGCGGGTTGCCACGGTAGTGGCGGGCAGTGGTAAGCTCTTATATTCCTTACTTATTGAGATTGCAGACTGCATAGTGTGCTCTCTGCACGGGTGTAGTATATATGTTCTACAGTTAAGTTACTATACTGTTAAGCAGGCTTTCAAATTTAGAACAAAGTTTTTATCAACCAGGTAGTAGCCTCCTCTAAATTTACTTCAACTCAGCGGTGATTTTTTTTTCGAGAATCCAAATCAGATCTGAGATGAACTTGATGGATGGGATGAACGAAAAGCGAAAGAAGGGTGTAAGTAAGTGTGGAAGGACGAGCAAGTTAGGAGTAATGATGACTGACAAAGAAGAATGATACGTGTTTGATTGGTGCCCGAGGTGGCTGGGAAGGAATATGATGCTTGGCTGGGTGAAGGATAAAGCAAGGATGGATGGAAGGAGAACAGCCTGGGTGGGTGAAACAGAAACTGTATGTGTGCGCAATATATGCTTTGGTTGAAATTCAAATGCAAGTCAAGCACGGATGTATGGCTTGCGGTTTCCCAAATAAAATGAAAAGGTTGTTTTCCCGTGTGAAAACGTAAGGTTTGTCCATATGAGAGACATGAAGAAGAATGATTGACATATAGTTTGAATGGATGGATGCCTGGATCATGGTACTATCTGACTCTTAGATAGCACATGTGTATCTAGAGAGAGTAGACGGTCACTGGATGAACTAAGTGTTACTTTGAAGAGCATGTAACACCGCACCCGCATGTCCGTCCCAGTGTAGGAAAGGCAAGGAAAAGAAGTTGTAATTTTGTCCGAATACTACCATGAATAGTAGCAGTAGTTTGTATTGCAAGCACACCATATATCCGGCTATTACGAGGGCCACTCACTACCTCTGTTAATAAGTTTAGTAGAACTCGGTCATTCATGTGTGGATGTATCACTGTTGACTCAACAAAAAGCAAAGCACCTAAAGTCATCCCATATGTAAGCAAATACATACCATGTGCTGTGATAGATAATCAGATTATTTATCTTCTTCATTTTCCTTTTCTAGAATTCATTGGCACTGTAGGGTGAAAGTTACATTAATTAAGCAGTAGCCCTTGTAACAGAGTATTCTCAGTGCCACCCGTAATAGAAAAGTAATAGCATCACCACCTGCATGTACTAGACTGGTACAGTAATGCAAGTCTGTCTCACTCATCATGGCGGGCGTCTGTTTTTCTCGGGTGCAAGTTGACTGCGCTGGCATTATGCCGGCTTGCAGAAGTTAACGTACCAATTTAGCTAAACAAGAGAGAAGAAGAAGAATAAGACGGGTGTACTGTCATAGTCGACTCTAATGGAGTGAGTCCATAGTGCTCGTAGAATTGATTCCTTAAACTCCCACTAATGTTAGAGCAAGGATGAAGAAGTGGGAGGTTAGATAGATACTGGCCACAATAGTTATGTACTGCGCTTGCAAGATGCTAGTTCTACTGTGGCACAACTTTCTGCTGAATCATTTTGTGTTAATCTTAAAGAGCATTGGTTACAGACTATGTCTTTCTTTCATCATATAGATGCTCCTTCCAAACCAACACCGAAGGAGCTGTTTTAAAAGGCCCGGCAACGGTGGTTGGAGGCCACTGTTGCCGAATACCGGCGGCTGGTGGCCCAGGAGGAGGGGGACACGCAGAATACGTTGACAACATCCACGGCGACACCTGCATCCTCCTCCGCGCTCCCTGGGTCAGCCAGTCAGCGCAGCAGGTCTCCAGCGGTACGGAGCCGGGGTACCGCAGCCACCCGCCACCGCCGAGCAGCAAAGAAATCAGCTGCTCCCCACAGCAGGTGCAAGGCACGCGTGCACCGCCTTTCACTTAGGGTGTCCTACCTCGAGCAGGAACTCCTCAACACCAAAACCCTGCTCGAGAGCCTCCGCAAGGAGCATGCCGACCTGGCCCGAAAAGTCAACAGCAGCCAGCAGTAGGAGGAGACTGTCCCTTGCCCCTTTTTTAAAGACTTCTGGGGGATGGGAATTGGGAGTTGGGTTTTTTACTTTTTTGGACTTAGTTTTCACGGACATTCGTTGGGGTTCGGGAGGGGGGTGGGTTGGGTCTTGCGGGAGATTATGTATGTGAGGGATATATAAATATACTTTAAACTTTATCTTAGCATACGTGTTTTTTACTGCTTTTGAGGCTGGTGGGTGGGGGTTTAACAGTAAGTTTGTTTTCCTGAAACTTAAGTGGCATCTTGATTCAAGTTGTGTAAGTACTAGTAATTGCCCAAATGTTTTCAAAACTAAGTGCCTGTCACAGAGTAAGTGAATCCAATAGTCCTAGGACCGTCAGTCTCTCGTCTCTCCTAATACTCCATTATACTACCTCCCCCCAAACGCTTATCTTACCTGTAATTTGTGTTTGGAAATAGGGCTAGGCACAGGGCTGGCTGCACGGGAAATGTAAATGTAAATGTAAATGTAAATGTAGGTGTACTTATATAGCGCAAACCTGTCACCCAAAGGGCATCCTGGCGCTTGCTTAGGGAACCCGTCCTGGTATTCCCCTGTGAGAAACCCCGGCAGGGTGTCCACAAGGTGAAAGCCAGGCATCCCGCCGCGAGGGGCCGTAGTGGAGATTAAGCAAGCTATTGCCCAGAGTTGCAGAGTGTGAACCCGTGATTCGAGTAGGCACCGGAGCGAGAATTGTCGAGTCCGTGGAATTTTGAGCCCGAGACCCGCCGAGGCGGGGAATCGAACCCTGGTCCACGGTCGATCTCAGCTTCCGGGTCTGCCGCCTCTAACCACTGAGCCACGCTTCTCTGGCGATTAAGGTTGGCAATCCTGGGCGGATGAAATGTCATTGCGGTGGTACTTGTGGTGTTACACAGTGGCAGTTGCAGCATCTGAAAAAAAATAAAATGAAACCTTGTTTGTCCTTACCGTAGCATTAGAACGGTACGATAGAGAATATAGCAGGTGACAGTACACTAGAACAGTGCCACAATGTAGCCTAACAAATGGTAAAGTATTGAAAGTATAACTAGTACTTGCGTTGAATTTCTTTGACATTGGCTACTACTACAAGAAATAGTACTGAAGGTGAAGGACACAGCAGCGTAATAATTTGCCACGTCTAGGAGGAGGATGTTCTTGATGACCAATCAAGTTGATGGCGCACATGAAAATCTGCTTTCATTTGCCAATAGTGACTCAGTGTCAAGCTGAGTAAGAATATATCCTCGGATTCCTTCACCAGCCTGTTGCTATGACCTTATCCTCTTTAGCAAGTGTGTGGAATTATTGCTGTCATTTAGTCACACATCAATCAAAACCACACAGCCCGGGGGAAGAGGGTTAGGGTTTGGAAAATGGATGGGAATGGGGGTTTTTGGGAAAGTTTTGTTGAGAGAAGAAAAAAAAGCACAGCATGGACAAACAATAATTGAAGATAAACAAATCTTTGGGTACAAAGCTATCCATAAATCTTTTAAGTGACATAAAGGAAGTGCATGCACTACTGCAGGCATGGTTACTGAAAAGTAAGTAGTACTTTCGACAACCGTGAATGAAAGAATGCGACAGTACAGTGCTGCAGTAATAATTATGCGTTTTCACTTGCCTATCTCTGCACTCAGAGAAACACTTCTTACATTAAATTAGGTTTAAAAAATAGCAGAAGTAAAACCTATAGAATGGCTGGAGGGATGAATTTAGAAGCAGAGATCAAAGAAATGCAGAGTCACACTCATAGAAGTTCACAGCAATAACATTACTTAAAAGATAATTAGAAAAGAACGGATACTGTATCTGTATGTTGTTGTAGTTGTCCTGTTGAATTTGGTAAGTTGCATGCATCCAACCATTCCTCTTATTAGCGGGACTCCTCCATTCCATCTGACACTCAGTCCATCAATGTTGGTGACCAGAAGACACCCTGTCCACTGCCTGCCTGGCGGATGCTGAATTGCGGCTCGCTAATGTGAAGCCTGACTTCATCCTTTTTTTTCCCATTGCACAGGCTGAAACCCGGCCTGTAATTATTGATGGAAAAACAGGAAGTGATATTAGAACACCACTGACAAATAAATATAAGGTATGTACGCTGTGTAGTGCAAAAAGTCACACTTTGAGTTTCCTAATAGACATTACAATATTTTTGAAAGTGCGTACTCTGTCTGAGTCTCCTTTTGAAGGATAAATAAGTATGGGAGAATTAATTTAGCGGATCTTTCCCCTCAAGCTAGGTGTACTGTAAACTGTGTTTTAGAACAAAATTAGACCTTCCGAGCAGTGCTCCCAGACCCTTACTAAACCCAGTCGCAAAAATGTAGAAGACCCCAATCAGATCTCAAAAACGTGCGATACTGCTAACTGTCAGAGGCCTAGTAGAAAATGGTGACCAAACGTTCTTTGAAAGTAAAGTAGGCCCAAATCCCCCCTTACCCACCATGGATTGTATTCAAACCACTTGCAAGCAAGCAAAAGTATCCATACCCAGCATTGCTCCAAGACTCGCAAACCCACCCGCAAACACCAGGAACCCCCACAAACAGCCCCCCGAAAACGGTAGAGACAGCGAAATCTCAGAAAATGCAAAAACTTTTTCCCCAGGGATTGTCTCCAAAACACTTTCTTTCGGGTATTAGACCTTCCCAGCAATAGCCCCAGAACTGTCAACCCGGACGAAAACAAGTTTAACACCCCCAACAAGCCAAAAGGCAAAACCCGGGAAAAGCCACACTTAGAAAACTTTGGGCCTACCTGGAATTCAGGCCAAATGCGCTCTGCAGCTATGCCCTAACTCCCCTTTTCCACCATGGATTTCCTGTAAAACAAATGCAATCAACATTAAAATGTGCCAGCAGTGCGCACAGACCCCAAAACCCACCCCCAACAACCTAAAAGCCCCCAAACAGCACCCCAAAGACAGGCAAGTGATCAAAAGTGCAAAAACTTTTTCTGCTCCGATTTTCTCCAAACCACTTTTAGCCGGTATTACACCTTCCAAGCAAGGCCCCCAGACCCGTGAACCCGGGCAAAAACAAGTTTCACCCCCCCAAAAAGCCAAAAAGCAAAACCGGGAAAAGCCACACTTAGGAAACTGTGGGCCTACCTGGAATGCAGTCCAAATGAGTTCTGCAGCTAGGCCCTAACTCCCCTTTTCCACAATGGATTTCCTGTAAAACAAATGCAATCAACATTAGAATGTGCCAGCAGTGCTCACAGACCCCAAAACCCACCCTCAACAACCTAAAAGCCCCCCAAACAGCACCCCAAAGACAGGCAAGTGATCAAAAGCGCAAAAACCTTTACTGCTCCGATTTTCTCCAAACCACTTTTAGCCGGTATTAGACCTTCACAGCAATGCCCCAGACCTGTCAACTCACCCGCAAAGAAGTAGAACACCCCCACAAGTGCAGAGTCTTTCTTCATTGGGCATAATCCAGCCATCTGCTTTGAGGGAAATAGGAGTCTGGAGGAGGAGGATAGAGGAGCATGTTCTTGTGAACTTGTGAACCTGAGGAATGCAGACTGCGGCACCTTCAAATCAATAAGCAAATAAGTGAAGACAGTTCTGCTGAGGGGCTTGTTTTTGTGATTAGGTGATTAAAGTTTTTTTTATATAGATTTTGCAAAACAAAGAAAGACAGACGCACAGGAATAAAAGTGAATAACGACGAAAAAGAAAGTTAGAGATTCATTGAATCATTTTCAGGGCTCGGTGTCAGGGAAGAAGAGCTCGTCCTCAAACTCTGCTAATTCAGACGGGAGTAGGTCAGTTAACAGGGAAGAACTTCCCTCATCTAAGTTGGTGTCCTCCTCATCTTCTTCCTCCGTGCATTCTCGTATTTTGTAATCTGGTGGTATGAAGTGCTGATTCATCTTGATCATTGTTAACCTCTCCACATTTTTGGGCGAGAGGCAGGTCCTTTTGGAAGTTACAATGCCACCAGCAGCACTGAAAACACGTTCAGAAGACACACTTGCGAGTGGGCAAGACAAGTAATTTATAGCCAGGTTGGTGATCTCTGGCCACACATCTGTTTTCCCATGCCAATACGCCAATGGGTCACGAGAAAGTTGGACCTCTGTTGAGTCATTCAGGTAGGCCTGCACCATCGACTCAAGGTTCTCCAGGGTTCCTCCACTTTGCTTACTTTTTTCTGGGACCATTTGAGAAGCAAACCAAAGCTCAGTTAGCCAATCCTCTTCTTCACACAATATTACTGTTGTGTCTGGTGCAGATGATACGGTTGCTGGTGTCGTTAACGGCTGAGAGGGAAAATCACTCACTTCTGCCACAGATGCAGAAGTGGATTTTTTTGACTGCGGATGGCCTGCTGATGTAGTGCCTTTTCCTTCAATTTCCTGCCGTTCTCTTTCAAACCGAGTGGCTGACACAGCTAGACAATGTTTGTACTTTGTAACATCTGCGTCATCAAAAGGAAAGAATACTCTGCCTGCCACTGCCTTTTTGTACCGTGGATCCAGAATAGTAGCAGAAATGTAATGCTGTTCTGTCTGGATCTTTTCAAGACGTTCATCGCGAAGTAGGCGCTGTAATAACTTCACATAAACAAAAGGAATCCTACTGGGGTAAGGGCGAAGTGTCCACCACAGTGGTGTGGGAGCACTTAGTGTTTTTTAAAATACCCCTCACACACCAAAAGGCCCCTTGGTATCATGCTTCATCATCGGGGTCTTCGCACCCCTCTATCGGGATGCGGCGTGCTGCAACCTATGACTACGTGGGAGCACTTAATAGTTTGGCTATGTGTGGTGAATGTGTGTGGGTATTGTTATGTGAGTGGTGGGACGTGGTGAGAAGGTTAAAAAGTACCTGGCTCGTGAGTGTAATGGAAAAAATGTATTTCTAACTCCGGCTGGTACTATTAAAAGAAGTGCAGTGCGAGGTCAGATCTGTCGTATTAATGGACAGGACCTCTGGTGTGCGTCAACATGTTTCGGAGCTTACGCTCCTTCTTCAGGACGGGGGCACAACTTCCCCACCTTACTCACGTTTCATTAATCTTTCCAAAGTGTATTAAGGTTGGAAAAAGTGAAAAAAATGTAAAATTATGTGTAGTACTTAAGGCTATAATGTGCCTACAGCGGTCCGTTACAGGTGCGATGCGAATTGCATGACCTGAGAAAGAAAAATAAAAATAAAATTAAAAATCATGGTTACCCATGTAGCGGGTAGTTCAAACAGGTGCAGTCACCTGGAACCAAACCATGTGCTTGAATAAGCCCTGTGAAAAGAAAAAACACTGACAAACACACAACACAGAAACATATAAAACCAGGCAAAAGAAGAACTTGTTGGGTCATACTTATAAGACTTGTTTGCTTGCTTCATGAGCATAAGGGACGTCTGGGGGGTGTATGCTAATAAGCAATCTGTTGTAAAAAATAATGCAGGTATGAATACTCATTTTTACTAACCTTGATGGTTTTAGAAATGCTTATTAATATCATTGTGTACTCACGAACTCGGGATGAGTTATCCTCTGTCTTACCCCGCGGCGCTGCTCTGCTGAAGTGAGGAGAGCACAGGGCAATCGGTATTTATACCCTATCTGGGGTTAATTAGTTCCCTTATTGATTCAAAAAAACAGAAGTGGTACCATGACCTTAATAGGTCTTTCCGCCGTTTCGTAGGCAAGGTTTGTTATTCAATTAAGTGATTGCATGCCCTTGTTTGGTGCGTCCGGTGATCATTTTAGGTTTAAGGCCAGTTATCATGATATGAGATTTTGAGAAATTAACACTTAAATCCAGGAATTTCATAAAAGCAGCAAAGGAAATTTAAAGAAGTTGCAACCCAACCACCGTTCGTGCTAGGAGGACGGCATGGTCCGCATAGAGGAGTGCCGGGATCTGACGTCCCCCTGCACGTGGGATATCCTTACATGCGTCCCCTAAAACTTGATCCAAGTTATTAATGTCAAGTGTAAAAAGTAAAGGGGCCAGGATGCACCCCTGCTTAACACCGTTTGCAATGCGTATTGCCTGGGTGCAGTTGCCCCCTTGATCATATCTCACGGTGGCAGTTAAATCCCTGTGCAAGTCGGCAAGGAAGTGAACAATGTTTCTATCTACACCTAGTTTGAGAAGCATAAACCAAAGTTTGAATCTATTCACTTGGTCAAAGGCCGAGGAAAGGTCCATAAACGCCAGTTAAAGTGTACCCTTCTTGGCCATGGTATACTTCCCAATTAAAAGGGGCAGATTGAGGCATTGATCGATGGTGTCCCTTCCTTTCCTAAAACCGTATTGCAGATCTGATAGGGTATTTGTTTCAGATAGCCAACCTGTGAGTTTACTAAGTACCACCCTTCCAAGCACTTTAACGGCAGAATCAATAAGTGAAATGGGTCGGTAACAACTAAGGTCCCCTTGATGTACCGAAAATTCTCTACCACCTCCCAATTATAGTTACAGTAAACCCCAATTACCAATAATTAGTCAGTTGGCAGTGTAGAAGGTCCAAGCATTTATTATGACAAACAAAACTCTGCCAGAGGAGCTTCCTGCGACCTCTCCCCACGAGGTCCGCCAAGAAGACTGCTGGCACACTGTCATTACATCACATATATACAGTTGCATTGGCATCATCATATCCTAACATGGAAAAGTACAAATTGGTACAAGCTGGCACAGACAGAAAGGAAAGCCCATATATGGCACACAATGCGTTCCTGGTTTCGCTCATCCTAGATATAGCAAGGTGGAACGGGTGACTCCCTTCTGCCGTCTCCGAGACAGTCCACCCCGCACCCCTCCCGGAATGTGCTAATCGGTCCTTCTTCTGCTACCTATAACCTTGACAGGCCTAACGAGCTGAAACAGCAGTTTTAGCAACAGTTGGGTTATTTCTCAGGAGGACGACTCTGGTGCAGGGAATGAATGGGGCCTGTTAATGCAATGCTTTCAGCAAGGCCACAATATGGCGTTATCACGTGAAGTGGTGCAAAGCTATAACGCGTAAGGCTAATGTGCACGCACATAAAGAGAAAGTATTTAGTGACATTATGCTAATCATAACATATCGATTATAAGTATTACTGATCATAACATATTGATTAATGGGAAATCGATTCCGGTTCCTCAAACCCTCCTTTTAGCGTGATGTAGCTAAATGCAAAGACAAGCAGTCAATCTTCAAAAATCTCTTCATTAATGGTCATTAGTTCATGTACTCCTTGTTGCAGCATTTGGTGTTTAGTAGGGACAGTGCTAGGCACGCAAAGCGTAGTCACTCGGGAAGCACAGTAAGAGCAACATGCTGGACCACATTGTATCAGGACACAACAGGTAAAGATGATACCGGCTGCCCCGCCCAGGATCAATAGTAATTTCCATCCCCAAGTGGACAAGAGGCCCCAGAACCAACCTGATAGTGACCAGGACCCATTTTCGGTGTGCATTTCCGAAGCAATGCGGTGCAGTTAATGGATGGCCAGATGAACAGAGGGGGCGGAGTCAGGGATATATACGCAGCAAGAACTACCAATCACGCGGCATGTTCCGCCCCGATCAGCCAAGATAACGTCTAAAACCATACGGTTTTGGAGCGCCATGAGTCTCGTCGCCTGAAGCTCCACAGTGAGGTTGGCTAGGATGTCAGTTGTTATGTTAATGACATTTTCCACTATTCTGGACAATCTCTTTATTTCCCTGCTATTAAATATGGGACCCCAGAACGGTGTCAAACCCTTGCTAAAATCCGTCAATTGCTGCAAAGAGGTGTCTGTTTGATCAACTTCGGTCATATCAAGTTGCCTGCGCTGTCTATTGGGTAATGCAGTGGATGCAGTGCTGACAGGGAGTGACCGTGCAGGGTGTAGCTGATGTATCTTGTGATAGTCAGATGGAGCTATGTATACAGGTGGGTAGAGGAAAGACAAATAACAACGTCCTGCCCAATTGCGTGGTAACCATGTATATGCATTCTCTCCACAGACAAAATACACATTGGGTGGAGTTATCAAAGGGGGGCTAATGCGTTTCTTCAGACAATAGGTGTAATTGCAGATACTATCTCCAACCTGTACCCGTCCCACCCCTTGCACACAAAATGCAGAAGAAACATTCAAAATAGGAATAGGTACAACACGGTCTCTGGTAACATTGCGTTCAATAAAAAGCTGAAAATATTGCGTGGCATTGAATTCTCTAAAATCATAAAGTTCGTTCTGCAACCAAGTTTTGTTCATTGCTACCAAATACAGCTGTATACATGCCTGTGGGTCTATCCTTCCCCGTCCCCCGTTTCCTGTTTGGTTGAAACCATAGTGTGTGCCAACATAGTCTAAAATTATATTATGCTCATTAACATCGAAATCCCTGCGATGTTCACCCCAATATCGGTATATGGCAGAGAACAATTTGTACCAAGCCTCGCAGCTGCCCAGATAGGACAAGGGTAGTGAGAGAAACAGATCATGATTGTGTACTGCAGATGGTAGAAGCCCACAAACCCAGCAATCAGTAGTGTTGGTGACACTGTGCGTCTGATGAAGCATTTCAACAAATACATTTTTAGCATATTTCTGACCGTGTCGTTCTTTGTGTGGTGCCAAAGTGAACAGCAAATGCTCAGGGGGTGCAGTGGTGGACGGTAGGAACTTCTGCAAAGGGTATTCATACTCTAAGTATACGAACAAGCCCATGAACACCGCTACAATAACCGCTATAACCACTACAAATGCTACTTTGACCTTCGTGGTCCATGTGGAAAACATTGGTTCATAAAAGGGTACGTGTCGTGGGGCAATTGGGAATTCTTCTTCTAAAACAATACGGCCAAAAGGGTACATTCCTAGCTAACAGTCCAAAAGTAAGCCTAGCAGTCCGTCCTGCCAGAGGGTTCTTCTTCCCTGTGTCCGTCAGAGTCTCACAGGCAGACTCCTAGCGTTCATCCCAAAGAAAATCAACAAACAGTGGTTCGAACCTTCTCAGTTGCACAACCTAGGCCTTTTGCAGAGTTGAGTCTTCTTTCTGAACAGAGCACAACATTCAAAGTTCCAGCTCTCAACGAGTTCAGTCCAGTGTCTTGCTCAGCACCTCAGACCAAGAAGCTAGCAAACCCTGTCTTATGCAACTGAGTCTTTCCCTATCTCCTGAGGATGGGGTCTGAGGCGCTGTATTTTGGATTTCTTGGCCGCAGGTTGTATCGCACATTACCCGGCACTTCCTGATCGGGAAAAAGTGTGTCAGGCACTTTCTGCACATGAGAACTTTCACTTGCCGGGGTACTGACAGCAGGATTCAAAGCTTTTGCAGATTTAGTGGAGACCAAGTCGTCTGGTCTCGCGTCTCCCTCCTCTAGCCTTGGTTCGATCTCACAGGCGTCAGAAAAGGGTACGAATGCGGCGGCTCTCTCCGTTTCCTGCGTCAGAATTCCCCCAGGGCGTTGTTGATCATAAGGAAGCGGAAAAGGCAGCCTTTTTAGATGGGAGACATGGATCCAGTGTTTTCTCCCGTCCACTTTAACCGCCGTCCGGGCAGGCGCGGTTTGTCCATTGGGGCGTGGGGCGTAGCCCCCCCTGCCCGACGCCGCCCGCAGCTCCCTCATGACAATCATGTCAATGAATCAACAGGACGTCAGACCGCCGGGCGGGCGTCATGTTGATTGATTGACATGATTGTACAGGCGGCAACACAAGTACGCATGCGTGGGGACGGAGGGTGAATTTTTACCCGTGCCCACGCATGCGCACTTGTGTTTTTGCGCCGTTGCGCATGCCCATCAGGAGCCCTAATGGGCGTGCTGCGGGCGAGAGGGTACCTGTGCCCCTGGCGCCAGGATTGGCCAGGGGCGCTGTGAGCCTGTGACGTGTGGGCAGCAGCGCCCAGAGGTGGCGCGGACCGGGACCGGCAGCAAGGTAAGAGTGTGTGTTTTTAGTGCATTACTCCAGTCGTCTCGTCTCTTCGTCTACCACGTCACATATTTGTTACCCTCTCAGTTCAACACATCTCCCTTATTTCTTAGCTTTTTTCTCACTCGTCTTTATTATTCTGTTTTCAAAGCTCCGTGCCGCCCTTCCCCTCTGCCACCTGTCTCCCCCGCCCCGTTACTGCTCCACGCCGCTCTGAAACTGCTTGCTACTCTCTCTCTGACTATGCCTCAGCTTCTCCCTGACACTCTTTCCGTCTCAATCTCTCTTTTTCTTTTGCACTCTTTGTCAGTCGCTCCCTCTCAGTGTTTCGCTTTGTCTCAATATCTGTCATACGCACTCTTTCTCTTTCAATCTGGCCTCGTCCTCTTCCTTTATTCTCTATGAATTCCTTCTCTTTTTCACACTTTCTCTGTCAGTCACTTTCCTTCTTCTCGATCTCTTACGCACTTTTCTCAACAGTCTCTGCCTCGATACAGTCTATCTACAAATATAATGTACTCTTTGAACTAAGGTTATAAAATTTCAAAATGTTAACAAACGGTAGAGGCGGAATAGCATGATATATGCATTTATTATTGCATGCATGTTGGCGTATGTTTGTATGTGAATTTGTATAGTACATACCTAGGGCTTACAGGATGGCAAATACGTGGGCGGTAGAAGGTTTCCAGCATAAAAAGGTAGGGGGTGATGTAATATGTAAACTGGCACATCCTTCAACATCGATCCTAAAGGCTTGTTAGAGTCCATATTGTATTTGTATATGGTCATAAAAATACATGAATGATGGATGATTGTTCGGTGGATGGGTGGGTGGATAGGTGCATGGATGGATGGATGCATGAATGATGGATGCAGGATGGATGGGTGGGTGGATGGGTGGATGCATGAATGAATGATGTATGGATGCAGGATGGGTGGATGGATGGGTGGATGCATGAATGATGTATGGATGGATGCATGGATGCATGCATGATGGGTGGATGCATGATGGATGGGTGGATGGA